>NC_049252.1:37041406-39869923 GCF_011100685.1 Canis lupus familiaris | reverse complement strand
GGGCTGCAGGTAGATGCTGGGGACCAGGTCAGGGCAGGGAGGGGGGGGAGCGCAGAGGGAGGGCCTGACCAGGCAGGAGGAGGGAAGAGGAGGACGAGGCTGCCCTGGGTGGGAACAAGGGAGGGGACAGCCCAGTGGCCTAGGTTGCAGGGGACGAGGCTGATGGGTCAACAGCCCCAAGAGAACCTGACGGATGCTGGAGACCCCAGGTGGGGCCCCCTCAGCCCTGCTCACGGCCGGGTGGCTGCTGGGATGGCTCAGGGGTGGTCGTGCTCAGGGGCTCCGACAGGATAGGAGGTGAAATGGGCCAGGGTGGCAGAGGGGACAGCAGAGAGGAGAGTCAGGGGACAGCAGGGGGACAGCCAGGGGGCAGGGCGAGGCCGGCTGGACGCTGGGCAGTCAGGCCCTGGGGAGGCAGGGGGACCTCAGCGGGATGGTCACGGGGCACCTGGGCCACGCTGACAGCTCTCGGGCTGGTCCATCAAGGAGGGGGGCAGGTCACCCCCTGAGGGTGCCGAGGGGTCCCCGCCCAGCCCACCACCGGCAAACTCCCTTCTTAGACCCCCCCAACGCCGCCCCCGCCCGCCCTCAGGCCGCTGGCAGCCCCCGCCCTCCCTGGAGGAGCCCTGCCCTCCCCAGGCCCCTGGGTGCAGACGGGGGGGGGGGTGTTGGCTGTGGGGCCGGGGCCTCAGGGCTCTGCGTCTCTTGCCTTCCAGGGACAAGGAGCTGCCCAGCCCTTGGCCCGCGAGGCCAAGGTGAGAGCCCGTCCTGGGCCCCGGGCAGGACACGGGGGGGGGGGTGCTGGGGCCAGCTGTCTGCACCCCGTCCCCCAGGACATCCCCGGGCGTCTCCCCAGTCCCCTGTCCCAGCGCTGCACGGGATGCCGGGATCACACCCCAGACCCGGAGCCGCGGTCCGCGGGGGGCCCTGTGCCTTCCTGGCTCCTCTGGGTCCCGCGGGGGGGCTGGACGCAGCCCGAGCGCCCACCTCCCGCGGCTGGAGCCTCACCTGCGGCCCCCGCTTGTCCTCTTCCAGAAACTCCGCCAGGAGACCCGGTGCGCGGACAAATGGATAAAAATGCTCAAGTGATGGGACCACTACCTCCCCAGCGAGAAGGTGGGGCGCTGGGTGCCCCCGAGGGCTCTCCGTCCTGATGGGGCTGGGGGCCGCCCTCAGTGTCCTCCTGCCCCGTCCTCGGGGGAGCCCCCTGCCTGGGGAGAGTCTGCTGGGAGCCCGAGCCTCCCCAGGCCCCGGGACAGCAGTGGGGGAGTGTCAGGTCGGGGCCACGGTCCCTGCTCCTCGTGGGGGACGAGGCCCAGCTCCAGGGAGACCCAGCCTCTCCGCAGACACCCTGGAGCCAGAGAGGTAGAGACACAGGCAGAAGGAGAAGCAGCTCTCCATGCAGGGAGCCCGACGTGGGACTTGACCCCGGGTCTCCAGGATCAGGCCCTGGGCCGAAGGTGGCGCTAAACCGCTGAGCCACCCGGGCTGCCCTGTTGTTTAAAAGGCTTTATAATACTCAAAAAAATAGATAACACAGCAAAAATGAAAAAGGAAGAAATAAGAAACTGGAACAGACAGATAACCAGCAAAGAAATTGAATCAAAAATCTCCCAAGAAACAAAGTCCAGGACCAGATGGCCTTCCTGGGGTAATTCCACCGGATATCTTTTTTTCTTCTTTTTCCCACCGGATATCTAAAGAAGAGTTAATATCCATTCTTCTCAAATTATGCTCAAAGCAATCTATACATTTAATGCACTCAAAGCAATCTATACATTTAATGCAATCCCCATCAACATAGCAATGGTATTTTTCACAGAGCTGGAACAAATGATCCTAAAATTTGTATAGAACCACGGAAGATGGGCTGCCCTGGATCTCTGCCTCTCTCTCTCTCTCTCTCTCCCTTCTCTGTGTATTCTCATGAATAAATAAATAAAATCTTTAACAAAACAACAACAAACCACGGAAGATTGAAAATAGCCAAAGCAGTGTTGAAAAAAAACCAAAGCTGGGGTTCCAGATTTCAAGTTATATCACCGAGCTCTAGTGATCCAAAGAGTATGGTGCGGGCACAAGAAGGAGAGCCTTAGATCAATAGAACAGAATGGAAAACCGGAACAAGACACACACCTGTAACTCTATGATCAATTAATCTTCAACAAAGCAGGAAAGAATATCCAATGGCAAAAAGACAGTCTCTTCAACAAACAGTGTTGGGAAAACTAGGCAGCCACGTGCAGAAGAATGAAACAGGACCACTTTCTTACACCATGTATGTAAAAAATAAATTCAAAATGGATTAGGGACCTAAATGTGAGACCTAAAACCATAAAAAGAAGAAAAGATAGGCAGCAATGTCTTGGACATTGGCCATTGGATCTTCTTTCTAGACACGCCTCTGAGGCGAGGGAAACAAAAGCAAAAATAAACTATTGGGACTTCATCAAGTTGAAAAGGTTCCGCACAGTGGAGGAAACAACCATAACTAAAAGGCAACATACAAAATGAGAGGAGATATTTGTAAACGACACATCCGATAAAGAGTTAGTGTCCAAAATATATAAAGCAAATATAAATCTCAGCATCCTAAACACAAATTACCAACTGAAAATGGGCAGAAAACATGAATGGACATTGTCTCTGACAAGACATCCAGATGGCCACCAGACACAGAAAGTCACTCAGCATCACCCATCACCAGGGAAATGCAGACCCAAACCACAATGAGATGTCACCTGACAGCCGTCAGAATGGCTAAAATTACAACACGAGAAACAACAGGCGTTGGTGAGGCTGGGGAGAAGGGGGAGTCCCTTTACACTCATTACCCTAACCCTAACCCCTAACCCTAACCCCTAGACCCTAAACCCTAACCCTAAACCCTAAACCCTAAACCCTTAACCCTGACCCCTGACCCATGACCCCTAACCCCAACCCTAACCCCAACCCCAACCCCAACCCCCAACCCTAACCCTAACCCTAACCCTAACCCTAACCCTAATGGTAAACCTAACCCTACCTAGGCTAACAGCCGACCCATCAGTAACGGAAACCAAACACTAACCCCTAGTCCATAATCCATATACCGAACCCGGATTCTAACTATAACCGTAAAACTAACCCTAAAAACCCTAACCCCTTTCCCTAACCCCTAACCGTAACCCCTGACCCTGACCCTGATCTGAACCCTGACCCTGACCCTAACCCCGAACCCTAACTCTAACCCTAACCCTAACCTTAACCCCTAACCCTATCACTAACCCCTAACCACACCGCTAACTAACCCTAACACTAACTCTACGTTCTCCTGGAGCCTCCCCGCGGGTCCTGAGGAGCCGGGCCTTGTC
The DNA here is from genome assembly GCF_011100685.1 of Canis lupus familiaris. Classification (NCBI taxonomy): domain Eukaryota; kingdom Metazoa; phylum Chordata; class Mammalia; order Carnivora; family Canidae; genus Canis; species Canis lupus. The sequence continues at coordinate 39,866,570 of NC_049252.1, read as the reverse complement.
AGCGTGGAAGCCCCGCCACGGCGTCCCGGAGCCTCCCTGGCTCACTCAGGCTCTCGTCAGCAGGCGGACGAGGCTACTGCGCACGCGCCCCCAGGCGGGGCCTGGGCTCGTGCGCCCCCTGCGGGACGCGCAGGCGCTGCAGGAGGCCGAGCGGGAGGCGGTGTCCCCGCGCCCAGGGCCGCCCCCGCCTCCGTCCAGGCTCCAGCCGAGGCCTGTGAGCGGCGGAAACGTCTCCCGACGCGGAGCCCAACCCCGGCTTCCCCAGGACACTGGTGGACGGTGACCTGGAGCCCAGGGACGCGACGTCACATGTGGACCAAACTCTCACCACGTCCAGGAAAACTCACTGAACGTTGTACGTAAATTTAAAACACACAGCTATCAAAATATCAAAAAGAAAACATAAAAGAAAATCTACATGACCTTGACTTTGGTGGTGCGTTTTAACACACAACACGAAACACTGATCCAAAAAAATATATATATACATAATGTGAACTTTATAAAGGTAAAACTTCTATCTGTGAAAGACTTTGCCCAGAAAACTAAAAGACAACTCACAAACTGGGAAAATATTTGCAAAACACACATCTGATATTCAAACTACTTGATTTTTATCCAATCTCTACAAAAAACTCTCAGAAGTCCACAATAAGAACATAGCCGTATAACCACGGGTGAATATCTGTGCAGACACCTGGACAAAGAGATGTACCAATAAAAAACAAGCCTGCAAAAATATGGTCTACATCCTCTATCATTAGGAAGTTACCAACGTGAACAGCAGCGAGATAGTGCTACACACCATTTAGAGATGCTAAAGTCCAAAAAAAGGATCCCAGTTGCTGGAGGGTTGTATATGACAGGAACGCTCCCTCATGCTGGGGATGTGCATACGGTTGCTTTGGAAGACAGTTTAGCGGTTTTTTCCAAGGCTAAATAAATCTCACCTGAGGGCCCAACATTCATACTTCTAGTATTTAGACAATTGTTCTGAAAAAACTGTTTCCACGCAAAAACTAGCATGCAAGTATGCGCGGTAGCTCTATTCATCGTAACTAAAACCTTAAAGAGATCAGGATGTCCTTCAATACATGAACCCATAAGCAAACTGCGGTGCATCCAAGTGAAGGGTGCCAGGAAGGCCGCACCAGCCTGCGAGAAGGGTGCACATGGGGCCAGCTGGGCCTGTGCACACAGTCCTGTATGAATCCATGCGTGTCCCCCGAGTGCCCTCACCGGTCAGGGCTGTGCTGGCCCCTGGAGCCGCCCGGGCAGAATGGGGCCAGGAGCACTCTTCCCAGGTGGGGCAGTGGAAAGAACAATACATAACCTCTGACACCCTCCACAACCCTTGACTGGGGTTGGCTTGGATTTGAAACAGTAAGTGACCAGGTAAACACTTCATTCTTCTATTAAAGCCTCTATTAGAGGACCAAAGGGCAGGAAACCAATGCTTCAGCTCAAGTCTGGACTCACATGTGACCCTGGGCAAGTCCTGTCCACCCTGGGGGCCCGGGCAGATGGAGGAGAGGAAGAGAGCCAGTTATGTTTAAACTTAACTCTGACCCTGACCCCAAACCCCTAACCCCAGACTTTGACCCTAAGCCCAAACCTGAATCTATACCTTATTTCCTAACTACATACCAGAACCATCTGACCTTCATTATCCTACTACACCATAAGCTGAGCATGCAGCCCTTTGTAATAAGCTGTAATTGTGACAAGCTGCCTTACTTTCTCTGGTGTGGGAGATACCTAGTTCTTGGGTGTTGGCCTTTTTGCCCCCTTCTTTCTTCTTTTTTTAAAGATTTTATTTGTTTACTTGAAACAGGGAGCACAAGTAGACAGAGTGGGAGGCAGAGGGAGAGGGAGAAGCAGGCTTTCCACTGAGCACACAGCCCCATGCAGGGCTCAGTCCCAGTACCCTGCGTTCATGACCTGAGCCGAAGGCAGATGTTTCACCAACTGAGTCACCCAGGTGCCCCTGCCCCGTTCTTCTTTCAATCTTCAATGCAAACCTCAAGTCGTCTATATGTTCAACAGTTCTCAGGACAATAATATTTCTGGTGTTTTGAGATCTTGTTTATTTCTTAGTGTTTCTTCTTCATCTTAAATGTAGGTAAAAAATTACTGCAAATTTGAACACATTTCTGAATTTATGAGAATATTAATAATTCTATTTTTAAAATTAAATATGACATATTTCTGACACACACAAAAAGTATAGAGCACAATTTAATAAGCACACACATTTCATCACTTTGCCTAGGGCTAAGGTTACCTTACACAAAGAAGTAACCACTACCCTTTTGTAGGTTTATTGATTTCTATAATTGTATGATAATGTTTCCGATATTATAAAACATTCTACATTACATATCTGTTGCTATTTTATAAAGTTTAAAACTTATATACATGGTATCATAATCTAAACCTTACATTTAATCCTTAAAATGCTTTTTAAACATTTTAAACAATAATTTGTAAACATTTGAAAACAATAATTTAATTACAGTTCTTTGGATTGTTAACTCAGTTCAATGGAGACGATAAATGTAACTCATGTCATCGATAAGCATGTTAATCTATATTCATACAAATGACTCCTGTGGTGCAGAAGAAAAAAAAAAAAAAAAAAAAATTCCTCAAAATGGACAGGAAAAAGTAAAATTATCATACGGTTTCACTCATATGCCGAATATAAGAAATAGTGCAAGGGACTGTATGGGAAGAAGGGGAAACTGAATGGGGAAAAATTAGAGAGGAAGACAAACCATGAGAGACTCTTATGTCTGGGAAACAAACCGAGGGTTGCTGGAGGTGGGTGGTGAAGGGGTAACTGGGTGATGGGCATTAAGGATACCCGTGATGGAATGAGCACTGGGTGTTATACACAACTGATGAATTATTGAAAACTCCATCTGAAACTAATATGTCAGGAAATTGAATTTAAATTAAAAAATAAATTAGTAAAAAAAATCAAATAAATAAATAAGTCAATAAAATTAACTATATTCACAACTTAAACTATGACAAAATTCCTTGATAAAATTCAAAGTGCATTCAAAATTAAAACAAATGGTAGAAAACAAAGAACAAAATGGTACATGCTTAACTTAGGAAAATAATTATTATCTGGGCCTGTGACCATCCTGCAAAATGACTAAATACTGCAACCTCTCTGTGAACGGGAAAATACCAGGTTGACTCACCATATTTTGTAACAGAGGAGATGATCTACAAGCTAAGGCAAGAAAATGACTAGCACACATTTTGGAAAGGAAAAAAAAACCCACAATTTTCTCATTAGATGGTATCATTTTTTAAGTATAAACTGCAAAGAATCTAGAGTTTAAAAATTACAAATAAGAATTTTACAAGGTAGGGATCCCTGGGTGGCGCAGCGGTTTAGCGCCTGCCTTTGGCCCAGGGCACGATCCTGGAGACCCGGGATCGAATCCCACATCAGGCTCCCAGTGCATGGAGCCTGCTTCTCCCTCTGCCTATGTCTCTGCCTCTCTCTCTCACTGTGTGCATATCATAAATAAAAAAAAAAAAAAAAAAAAAAAAAAGGAATTTTACAAGGTAAATGGATAAAAATATCACTATACTATAACCATTTGCATTTATATATCAGAAAAAAATTCCTTCTATAAAATAAAGTTTAAGGTTGAGATACTACCTAAACAGTATAAAAAGTATCAAGTAAGTATAAATAAAAACAAAAGACATGTGAAAGCAGTAAGAGAAAAAGCATATAATTTTTCATGTTCAAAGCCTCAAAGATATAATATGCAAATAATGTCCATGTTTCCACAATGATGCATAAGTATTATAGAATCCAGGTCTGATTCTCAAGATGATATTTTTACCTGTACAAATGTCTATGATACTCACAATGTCAAAAATAATCAAAGCAATTTTAAAGGAAAAAAAGAATGCAAAGAATTTTTCCATGAAGTATCAAGGTAAATCAGTATGAAGCTACATCATTAAGATATGATGGGTTTGGTGCCAGGAGCACCTTATGAAACAAATTAGAGTTCCCAGCAGTCAATCAACACAGTTTTTTAGTCCCGATACATGTGATCAAGTAAAGAAGTATGGTTTACAACCGTAGTGTAGGTTCTTTTCTAAGTATGACCTGAGATATTTCTGATATCATGTCACATAAAATATCATTTTCATATGCATTGAACACCTAATTGTAGAAACAAATCTATTAAATATTTTATAGAATAATTATCTTCAAGAGATTAGACCCGATATATTTTTCTTGAATTTTTTAAAAGCCCAAGTGTAAATAAAAATATTAAAAGATTTTTATCTCTCTAAAATTAAGACTATAAAGTGAGTGTGCTAACAAGCCCTAGGGAGGAGGAGTTCTTTGCCACAAACATAATTGCAAATTCTGGTATGCAGAATGTCTTTGGGTATGTGCATTGTACTCAGGCTAGAAGAAGGAATATTGACTATAAAAGAAACAAAGGAAAAGGGGAAGAAATGCAAAAGGACAACAAATGTACTTCTGAAAATAGGGTATGGTAGTGAGGATCTTGGAAACAGCAGAAATACCGTGATTATTAACAGAAAGGGAGAGTGACAGGGTTGCAGAAGCAGATAAATGGAATAATGAGAAAAATTACATAAAACACTAACCTGGGGGAAAACGATTAGGTACATAATTAAAAGAAATAAAAGACTGTAGAGTATCTTTAAAAATGGCTTAAAAACAAGTGCATACAGGGCACCTGGGTGGTGCAATTGGTTAAGTGTCCAACTCTTGGTTTTGGCTCAGATCATGACCTCATGGGTCCTGAGTTGGAGCCGGGTTCTGCTCCACACTCAAAGCAGACTCTACTTAAGACTCTCTTTCCTTCTCCCCCTGCCCCTCCCACACCCCACACTTGCTCACACACACTCTCTCTCTCTCTCTCTCAAATAAATAAATAAATCTTTAAAAACAACAAAACAACAACAAAAAGTGCATAAAAGCTCAAGAGAAAGTGCAACCAATAAAAGAAAGCAAGAAATGGGAATAGAAGGAGTAGTAAGTTGGATGAGCTCCAAAGTATGAAGGACCAGGAAGAAATAAGGAGGAAAGACAGAGACTAGGCTACGCAATCAGTACATGGTATATGTCAATCTATCATCAAGTATATGTAAGACAATGTGCACTAATAATGTTATCTCAATTAAATGTAGAGTTTTTTTTAATAAATGCAATTAAAGAAGAAAGATGGATATAGCCAGGAAAGCCAAAGGAGAATTTTTTTTTTTGCCAAAGGAGAATTTTAAGAAAAGAATTTAATGAATGGGGAATTAACTAATATAATAGCAAAAGAAGATAATAGAACAATTTTTAAAAAGTGGTATAGTAGGGGCACCTGGGTGGCTCAGCGTTTGAGCATCTGCCTTCAGCTCAGGTCGTGATCCCCAAGTCCCTGGATTGAGTCCTGCATCGGGGACCCTGCTCCATGGGGAGCCTGCCTGTCCCTCTGCCTCCCTGTCTGTCTCTCATGAGTAAATAGATAAAATCTTTTTTATAAAGTGGTATAGCAAAACCAAAATGCTTATCATACCATAAAAAATTAATACAAAGAAGAAATCTGAAATAAAGGGGAAATTTTAAGAGATAGAAGATCAAGTTTAGATTTGAAAAGAAGAGAATAAAATGAGTAGCAGAGTTCAGGAAAGGACTTAGTATCTCCTTTGCAGCCCTGAGACCCCAGTCACAGCAGCATCCTTACCAAAGCCCGTCTCTGTGGCTCCAGGGCAGGAGGACAACGCTCATGGGCCGTGCTGAAGAGCAATGGCAGGATGTCAGGGTTATGGGGAAGGGGCCGTGTGACTTCATCTCCCCCGGGCACTAACTGCTTTGTTATCCAAAATGGAATTGGCCTTGTGTACAGTGACTCAGCACGGCATGTACACAGGAGCCTGAGCGGGACTCGGTGGTGCCGGGTGTCTCCTGTTAGGGTCATTAAGACCGTCAGTCACAAGTGCACAATTACCTTCTGATGTAACAGACAGCTCCCAGGTTGGCCTAGTTGTAAATTATTCCTCAGGGTTCCAGAGTAATGATGGGATGCTAATCAGAAGTTCAGTTCTCTCAGCTGACCAAACTATGCAGACACTGGCCACAGTGCAGCATCCCTGAGGCTGGGGTGGTGACTATTCAGTTGAATTTCAGGTTTCTGAAATTTCCATATAAAACAAGCATATTGCTTTGTCTTGTTCAATGACCAAATCAATCCAGTTTTTATTTTAATTCTCAATACAGGGTCAGTGATATAATGTGCACAACTTTAAATACAGGAAAAAAATCTCTTTTATTTAAATGTTTCTTTTTGAAATGATTATAGATTCACAGGAGGTTATCAGGGCAGAAAAGTCATATTAACCCTTCACCAAGTTTCCCCTAATTATTATATCTTTCACAATAGGGTACGATATAGAACAATTTGATGCCGATGCAATGTGTATGTACAGTATTTGGCTCATGTGTAGGTTCATGTAACCGCTACCTCCCTCAAGATACAAAACTATTCCACCCAGAGATGCCTGAGTGGCTCAGCGGTTGAGCATCTGCCTTCAGCTCAGGGTGTGACCCCGGGGTTCTGGGATCGAGTCCCACATCGGGCTCCCCGCAGGAGCCTGCTTCTCCCCCGCCCCCGTGTCTCTGCCTCTCTCTCTGTGCCTCTCATGAATAAATAAAAATAATAAAAATCTTTACAAAAAAACCTATTCCATCTACACAAATGTTCCCTCTTGCTACTTCTTCATATTCACATTCACCCCCCACCACATATCTGTTTTCCATCACTTTATTTTTGCTATTTCTAGATTGCTATATAAATATCATATAATTATACAGCATATAATCTTCTGGGATTTGGTTTTTATCACTGAGCATTAGTCTCTGGATCCATCCACGTTGTGCAGGCATCAGTAGCTAAATTCTTTTCAGTGTGGAGTAAAATTCCTGATATCAGTGGCCCACAGTTCATTTAACGTTTGCCTACTGACAAACTCTATAGTTGTTTTGCAGTATGGCTACCACAAAGAGACAACAGTTTTGCATTACTCTGAACAACTGTATACGAATCTTTGTGTAAACATAAGTTTTCATTTCTCTGAAACAAATGCCCAGAAGCACAACTGATGTACTGTGTGATACAGGGTATATTCAATGTTTAAAGTAACTGCAAAACTGTTTTCCAGAGTGGCTTGGACATTTACAATCCTACCACAGTGTAGGAGCAATCCAGTTGCTGTACATCCTTCCCAATATTTAGTATGTGATTATCTTCTTAAAAATTGTGGTACACTACAAATAATGTAAAATCTACCATCTTCACTGTTTATAAGCATATAGCTCAGAGGTATTAAGTATATTCATGTTGTTGTGCAATGGATCTCCAGAACTTTTCCATCTTTCAAATCTGAAATTCTATGCCCATTAGCCGATGCCCTCCTTCTCCCCTTAATCCCAACATCTGGTAACCACCATTCTTTCTATTGCTATGAATTTGGCTACTTAAGATACCACATTAACTGGAATCATATAGTATTTGTCATATTGTGACTGGTTCGTAGTACTAGGCTTAATGTCCATTCTGTAGTGTGTGACAGGATTGCCTTTTAAGGTTGAATGACATGCCAGTAAATGTATATACTACACTCTGTATATTCTTCCATCCATTCATGGATTTCTTGTGTTTACCTTTTTTTTTTAAGATTTTATTTGTTTATTCATGATAGACATAGAGAGAGAGAGAGGCAGAGCCACAGGCAGAGGAAGAAGCAGGCTCCATGCCAGGAGCCCGACACGGGACTCGATCCTGGGACTCCAGGATAGCGCCCTGGGCCAAAGGCAGGCGCTAAACCGCTGAGCCACCCAGGGATCCCCTTGTGTTCACCTTTTGTGAATAATGCTGCTATGAACAGGGGTGTGGAAATATCTCAAGACCTGCTTTCAATTCTTTTGGATTATACCCAGAAATGAAATTGATAAATTACACGGTAGTTCTACTTTTGCTTTTTTTGAGGAACTGCCACACGGTTTCCCATAGTGGTTTTCCAGAGCTTCTAATTTTTCCACATCCTTGTCAACACTTGTTGTTTTCTGGTCTTTTGATAGTACTCTTCCTAATGGGTGTGGAGTGATATTTAACTGTGGTTTTGATTTGCATTTCTCTAATGATTAGGGATGTTGAGCATCTTTTTGTAAACTTGTTGGTTATTTGTATATCTTCTTTGGAGAAAGGTCTGTTCATATTGTTGGATCATTTTTAAACCAACTTACTTGATTTTTTTCTGTTGAGTTGTAGGAGTTGTCCACATACTCCTTTTATTATTAATCCCTTAGCACTTTAATGATTTACAAATCTTTTCTCCCATTCTATAAACTTTTTTCACTCTGTCCATTGTGCCCTTTGATGCATGAGTGTTTTAAAGTTTGATGTAGTCCCATCTGTCTTTGCTATTATTGCCTATGCTTTTGGTGTCACGTCCCAGAAATCACTGCCAAATCCAATGTTATGAAGCTTTTCCCTGTGTTTTCTGCTAGGAGTTTTGGAGTTTGGGATCTTATATTTAGGTCTTTAATCCAGTTTGAGGTAACTTGCATATGCCATTATCTTATATTTTAGCTATTTTGATAGCTGTGTAGTGATACCTTATCATGGTCTCAATACTTTACTAAAGGGTAGTGACGTTGAACATCTTTTCATGTGCTTATCTGCCATTTGTATATCTTATTCAGTGAAATTTATCTTTGTGTCTTTCTTTTTGGGTGTCCATTTTATAATTAGATTGGTTTTTAAACATTGAGTTCTCAGGCTTCTTCACATAATCTAGATAGGACTCCTTTGTCAAATAATATAGCATGTAAATATTCTCTCTCAGGATGTAGCTTGTCTTTTTATCTTTTTAACAGAATCTTTCAGAGAACAAATGATTTTAATTTTTATGAAGCCCAATTTTTCCTATTACAGATCATGCTTTTGGTGCCCTGGGATTTTTCGTTTGTTTTTAAAGATTTATTTATTTGAGAGAGATGGGGGGGTTTGCAAAGGGAGAGAGAGAATCCTCAAGCAGACTCCCAGCTCAGCACAGAGCCTCAAACAGGGCTCAGTCCCAGGACCCTGAGATCATGACCTGGACCAAAGTCCAAGGCTTCGCTAACTGAGCCGCCCAGCTGCCCCATTTTTTGTCATGTTTAAGAACTCTTTACCAAGACCCAGGGCACAAGGAATTCCTCCTATTTTATCTTCTAAGAGTTTTATAGTTTTACAGTATACATATGCTTGATATCCATTTTGAGCTTTTTAATAATGTGTGGGGCTTAGGTGGAGTTCTTAGACAGATGGATTACACAAATCTTCATTTCTGAAGTGTGGGGATCATTAATACTCCTGCCTGAATTGGATCATTGTAGTTTTCCATCAGCTTTAATCACAGAAACTGGTAGTAGTAAGAGTCATCCTAAAGGCTTGCTTGTATTTCAGACACCCTTGGCCTTATTTCCACTGTGTAGTAGCAGCCCAATTTCCCCTTGCTAATTGAGATCAATGATCCTACCCAGTACAGTAGCTCCCAAAAATATCTTCATGTTTATTGAACACTCAAAGGTCTATCCACATTTCTCCTCCCCACACCTCTTTGTCACCAATTTTCTAATCATATCCCTTCCAAATTGCTAACCATCCAGCTAAACCGTTGGCCACAGCCCAAAACCTTGTATATACCCATACTCCTGACTACTTCCAAAGCAAAATGAACAATTAGCTGCACCTGATTGTTCCCACTCAGAAGATTTCCTTTCACCACTGTCCTTCATGGATGTCCCAGAAAGGGACTGTGGTGCCACATTTGTCCACTTTTGAATGGTGCGTGCATATTATCTGTAAACCAGGCTTGAGCTTTCACTTTCCTAGTCAACTAACAGTGCAGACATCCCTAGGAGGCCATAGATGCAGGCTAGGAGAGAGAAGGTAATGTAGCAGGAGTGAGGTACGTGGGCTTTTGGGTTATGTCTTCATGTAATTTCCTTGTGCCTTCAGGGCATGTACAAACCTGATCTTGTATGGACCGCTTCCATTCAACAATGGAATACTGCTGTGCATGCCCGACCCTATGGCTTTATTGGTCAGACGATGTCTAGCTTAATACTGGAAGCTCAGGCTGCATAGTAACTTGGTGGCTCATGGTAGCATTCAGTCTCTACCAAGGCCCAGTAGCAAGCCAAAAGCTATTCCCCAAAGAGAGATGATAGGGTTTTTGGAGGATAATAGGACTTTCCACATTGTGACTCACATCCTGAAGGCCTCTACCTACCACTGCTGCTTTGAGAACTATTGGATCTGCTGCATCATACAGCCCAAGTAGCAGAGCAGCTTGCATGACAGCCTGGACCTATTGCAGAGCATTCTCTCATTTTGAGTCCCACCCAAAACTAGCAGCTTTTCAAGGTCACTCAGTAAATGGACCCAAATGAGGAATATGTTGCCTCCAAAATCCAAGGAGGTCCACTAGACATTCTGCCTCTTTTTTGCCCTTTAGGAGGAATATCTTGACATGCTGGTGCCAAGGGACCTCTAGAAATTTCACTGAGGAGAAAGGCCTTTGAATTTATCATATTTAGTTCTCACCCTCTGACATGCCAATGTGTTGCCAATAACTCTGGAGTATTTGCTACTTCTTACTCACTAGGTCAATCAATATAATGCCATCAGGACCCATGTGGTGTCCTGTGGAAGGTAAAGGCAATTAAGATCCCTGTGGACCAGGGGATCCCTGGGTGGCGCAGCGGTTTGGCGCCTGCCTTTGGCCCAGGGCGCGATCCTGGAGACCCAGGATCGAATCCCACATCGGGCTCCCAGTGCATGGAGCCTGCTTCTCCCTCTGCCTGTGTCTCTGCCTCTCTCTCTCTCTGTAACTATCATAAATAAATAAAAATTAAAAAAAAAAAAAAAAAGATCCCTGTGGACCAAATTATGATATATAGTTAGAGAGTAGATATACCTCTGAGGTAGGACAGGGAACGTGTACTTCTGGTCTCACCAGCTAAAAGAAAAATATTCTGTTGGTCTTTACTAATAGATGTCAAGGTGTGGTAAAGGCATTTTCCAGATCAAAAGCTGCATACCCAGGTATGAGGGAAGTGTTAATTTACTCAGCAATAAAACCACATCTGGAACAACACTTACAATTGGAGATACCATCTACTTAAGCTTACTAGAATTTACCATCATTTTACAAGATCCTTCTGTTTTCTGCACAGGCCAGATATGTGAATTGAATAACCTATGAGAGATTCACCACTCACCCCCCAATTTTCCAAGTCCTTTCAAGTCCTTCATGGTGGCACTAATCTCTTCCAGAATGTGGAATTTCTGTTGGTTTACTATTTTCCTAAGAGTTCTAGTGAATTCTACCCCTCTTCCTTCCTACTGGTATAGCGCTATTCCAGCAGCCAGGGAAGCAACGCAGTTCGGCCAGTTACTGAGTATGTGAATTCAATAAATGTAATTCTGTTACACAAGATCGCTCCGGAAACATACCAGATATGCTCGGAGATGCCCTGGCACCAAACTGCCTTGCTCACCTGGTCTCCCTAAGCCCTTGTGCTGACTAGTGGACCACAGTGACATTTTAGGTCTCCTGAAATTAGTGTCAGTTTAGAACCAGTGTCCAGTAATCTCTAAATTGGAAATGTTGGAAAACAAAGAACAGATGGGACACATTTTTTTTTTTGAAAGAGAGTACAAGCAGGGTGGGAGGGGCAGAAGGAGATCAAGAGAGAGAATCCTGGGGATCCCTGGGTGGCTCAGTGGTTTGGCGCCTGCCTTTGGCCCAGGGCACAATCCTGGAGTCCCGGGATCAAGTCCCACGTCGGGCTCCCGGTGTGGAACCTGCTTCTCCCTCCTCCTGTGTCTCTGCCTCTCTCTCTCTCTCTCTCCGTGTCTATCACAAATAAATTAATTAATTAATCTTAATTTGCATTTCCCTGATGGCAAGTGATGCAGAGCATTTTCTCATGTGCATGTTGGCCATGTCTATGTCTTCCTCTGTGAGATTTCTGTTCATGTCTTTTGCCCATTTCATGATTGGATTGTTTGTTTCTTTGGTGTTGAGTTTAATAAGTTCTTTATAGATCTTGGAAACTAGCCCTTTATCTGATACGTCATTTGCAAATATCTTCTCCATTCTGTAGGTTGTCTTTTAGTTTTGTTGACTGTATCACCTCACACAAGTGAGAATGGGGAAAATTAACAAGGCAGGAAACCACAAATGTTGGAGAGGATGCGGAGAAAAGGGAACCCTCTTACACTGTTGGTGGGAATGTGAACTGGTGCAGCCACTCTGGAAAACTGTGTGTAGGTTCCTCAAAGGGTTAAAATTAGATCTGCCCTACGACCCAGCAATTGCACTGCTGGGGATTTACCCCAAAGATACAGATGCAATGAAACGCCGGGACACCTGCACCCCGATGTTTCTAGCAGCAATGTCCACAATAGCCAAACTGGAAGGAGCCTCGGTGTCCATCGAAAGATGAATGGAGGGATCCCTGGGTGGCGCAGTGGTTTGGCGCCTGCCTTTGGCCCAGGGCGCGGTCCTGGAGATCCGGGATCGAGTCCCACGTCAGGCTCCCGGTGCATGGAGCCTGCTTCTCCCGCTGCCTGTGTCTCTGCCTCTCTCTCTCTCACTGTGTGCCTATCATGAATAAATAAAAATTAAAAAAAATTATATAAAAAATAAAGTATTAAAAAAAAGAAAGATGAATGGATAAAGAAGATGTGGTTTATGTATACAATGGAATATTACTCAGCCATTAGAAATGACAAATACCCACCATTTGCTTCAACGTGGATGGAACTGGAGAGTATTATGCTGAGTGAAATAAGTCAATCAGAGAAGGACAAACATTATATGTTCTCATTCATTTGGGGAATATAAATAATAGTGAAAGGGAATATAAGGGGAGGGAGAGGAAATATGTGGGAAATGTCAGAAAGGTAGACAGAACATAAAGACTCCTAACTCTGGGAAATGAACTAGGTAGGGGTGGTGGTAGGGGAGGAGGGTGGGGGGTGGAGGTGACTGGGTGACGGGCACTGAGGGGGGCACTTGATGGGATGAGCACTGGGTGTTATTCTGTACGTTGGCAAATTGAACACCAATAAAAATAAATTTATTATAAAAAATAAAAATAAAAAATAAATGAATTTTAAAAGAGAGAGAGAGAGAGAATCCCAAGCAAACTCCATGCGGGGCTCACTCTCACGACCCCGAGGCCATGACCTGAGCTGAAATCAAGAGTCAGACGCTTAGCTGATGGAGCCTACCCAGGCACCTCTGGAACAAATTTTCAGAAAGGCAAGGATTACAATAACTGTGAATGGTCTTAGAATGATGTTAGAGAAGGTGGCAAAGCAGGAAGCTCCAGGAAAACATCTCCCATTCTAGACAAAAATTGTACTTGAAGAATACGTCTGATGTAACTATTTTGAAATTCTGGGGTCTTTTCAAAGGCTTGCAGCCTTCAGGGGAAAGACTGGACAGCACACTGTGGTTTCTCTCCACTCTCAGCATGTGGAGGCCACTCAATCCTCATCTTCGGCCACATGGCAGACATCCATGTCTGCATCCCTGACATGTCATGAATGTGATTTTGGGGGGCTAATGTAGACAATATGGATCTTTCCCTACAAGTATCAGGGATTTATATTGTGATTGCTGTTTCTGATCTTGGAGGTACAGGCAGGGAGGTATACTGCCATTGTTGCAAACCTACTGGCTAAAGAAGCCGCCGGGGAAATTAAGAGACAGGGTTTTATTCCAGCCCCCTTTATTTTTCCCTCTTCTCCCTCTGGGAACTGGACATTTGAGGACTAGGACATCCAGAATGAATTACATATATTATTGAATTTAGGAAATCACCACAAATCCCCAGTGCAACACTGGCTCAGGGGCTCTCTGTTTGAATCTGCCACCTGCCAAAGGAGGGAGCACTTAGCTTTCTCACCAACTCACCCAGACATGGGACAAAAGGAAAGAGGAAGGTGAGGCTAGGAGGCTGCCAGCACTCCAAAGTCAAAAACTGACTTGGGGGCACCTGGGTGGCTCAGTGGTTGAGCGTCTGCCTTTGGCTGATGGTGTGATCCTGGGATCCTGGGATCGAGTCCCACATTGGGCTCCCCATAGGGAGCCTGCTTCTCTCTCTGCCTGTGTTTCTGCCACTCTCTGTGTCTCTCATGCATAAATAAAATCTTTTTTAAAAATGAGTCCAACTCTTAATCTTTCATCAAGCAGGCAAGTTTCAGCTATGTTCATGTAAATATTGTTCTCTTCACTACCCACCCTGAGGTCACTCCCCTCAGGGCTGACTGTCTGACCTGCTGTCGGGGACTCAGCCCTCCTTGCCCTTCCCTCAAATTCCATCCCCTCACCCATGTGCAGGCACATCCTCTCCTCTCCCACAGTGAGAAGTGCTGCTTACAAGCAAGAGAAATTCACTCTAACCACCAAAGCAATGGGGATATACTGAGAGGTGAGGGTCATTCCTCATTGTACCAAAGGGAGAGACAGACACCTGGGAAGACGGAGTCCCGGCTGCTGTGGGAACGGTGGGTGCCACCTCCATGTCCTCTTGTGGCTGCCTTTGGTCACCGCTCAAGACCTGAGTTCCAGGAAGAGAGAAACTGATGGGCCCTGCAGAGGCAGCAGGTCTGCTCCTCGACCCAGTGACTGTGCCCCGGGGCTGGGGTCCTCATACTGGCCCTGGCCTACTGCGGTGAAAAAGATGGGGAAATCATTAGAATGAATGTTCGAGGCACTATCCTTAGGAAGGGTGTGTGAGGGCCATGAGGTTCAGAGCAGCCAAGTAAAATGCCCAAGGTCACACAACAAGGAAATGGTGATGTATTATTCTTTCTATGGATTGCTCCATCAATTTTCCAATATTTTGTTGAGGACTTTTCTGTTCATGGGGGGATACTGGTTTGCAATTTTCTTTTCTTATAATATCCTTGTCTGGTTTGGCATCACTGGTATCCTGGGTCTATGAGATGATATCAGAAGTATTCCTGCCTCTATTTTCTAAAAGATTTTCTATAATATTGACTTTAATTATTCCTTAGGTTTTTGATAGAATTTACCAAATGAAGCCAGCCAGGCCTGGAGTTTTCTTAGTGGGAAAGTTATAAATTCAATTTGTTTCTTATAATTTTGAAATAATCACAAACTTAGAGAAAATCTAGACATACATTTGTGAGAAAGTTGCAAAACTGACACCACATCACCCCTGAAGATTTTGGCATGTATTTCCTACAAACAAGGACTTTTCCCCACACACAACTGCAGTGCATCCTTGAAAATGAGGGAGCTGTCATGGATGTAGAGCTGACATCTGGTCCTCTGGCTTGTACTCAAGTCTCATCTATAATAACACCCTGCAGAGTAAAAGGTACTCCATGTCTCCTCCCCAGTCTCTGGGTACTTTCCAACACCACAGCCAGCTGTTTGTAGAACATGGAAGGCCCCTCATCTGGATCATCTGACATGTCCTCATGCGTAGATTAACGTCGTGTGTCTTTGGCAAAACATCTTGAGGTAATGCTGTGCCTATGTCCTTGTAGGAGGCCCACAAGTTCTCCTTGTACTACTGACAATCACGCACTGAAGCTGGGATCTCCCACAGTCTCCACCATGGTGATACTCTTTCTCCTTTGAAATTACTAAGCATTTTGTAGGGAAATACTTTCCAACTATATAAGTACCCCCTTCATCATAGAATTTTCGATGTAATCACTTATGTATTTATATCTGTAATATGATTTCCTATTTTACTGAGTTAGTCCGTTCTCTTCACTGTTTCTCTTGACATTCAAACCATCTCAGACTTGACCAACAGGAGGCCCTCCAGGATGGCTCCTGTATCCCTGTAACATGCCTCCAGTCTGTGAGCCCCTCCTTGCTTTTTTGGCACAAGATGCTCCAGGCTTCACCTTGTAATTTTCCTAACATGGCCCTGGAATCATGGAGCTCTGGTTCGTTTGTAGAAGCCAAGACCTGGGATCATTGTTATTGGATGTTATAGAAAGAGACTATCTATCTATTATCTATCTACTATCTATCTATCTATCTATCTATCTATCTATCATCTATCTTCATCATCATGTATTATTTATTATATACCTTATTATACCTTATTTTATACCTCAGTACCAATTTCTAGATTAATGTTGTTGTTGTTGTAGGCAGAAAACAGAGAGTATGAGGCTCACTTCTCTGCAGAACTCCAGTTTCTGTCTCCCCAGGTGCTGGAACTCACTGCTTATCATTTGCTTCTGATCAGCCCCATTCTGCCCAATTTCTCAGCCCTGAAACAGCAGGCACTTTGAGGGGAAGCAGCAGGAAGTCAGACTCACTGAAGTCTTGGGATTCAGGCCCCTCGTTTATTTGTTTTTGTGTGTAAAGCATTTTTATTTAAACTCTTAATATAACAAGGACAACAAAAGAGCAAATGACGGAGTTTATAGTTTGGGAGTTGATGCTGGTTCATATCAGAGGAAAGTCAGCCAACTGTGGGCACAGGTTTTGAAAATTCTTCAGACCTTGAGACTCAGACACTATGCCCTTTTCATGTCCACTGGAGCCACATAGCTAAAGTGCTGTATGTTCCGTCTTTGTTTCCTTCAAATGCCTCTTCCTATCATATTCCTTGGCTCCATGACAAGCAGGTCCTGCATCCCTCCTGCCTGGGTTATTCTTTCTTTCTTTTTTTTTAAGATTTATTTATTTATTTATTTGAGAAACAGATAGAGATTGTATCCACAAATAGGGGGTAGGCAGAGGCAGAGGGAGAGAATTTTCAAGCAGACTCCCTACTGAGTGTGGGGCTAGACTCAAGACTCGATCTCAGGACCCCAAGATCATGACCTGAGCCAAAATCGCTAGTTGGACACTGAATCGACTGTTGGTCATTGAACCAGGCTGAAAGCACCCCTCCTGGGTCACTTTCTAACCAAAAACTCCAGGCTGGGTAACTTTGCCATGTGTTTCATGTCAAAATAACACAAACTTATATCCATTTATCCAGAGAAAGGGAAGGAGAGAACATTTCCAATTCAATATCTGAGGCTAGCAAACCTTGATACAAAAGCTTCACAGAGGCATTAAATAAAAGGGTAATGAAAGTCAAATCTATAATCACTAAAGAAAACATTACAAAACTATATGATATAAAATGCTATCAAAGTATCAAACAGTATTAAAGGGTAGTACAGTGTGATCAAACAGACTTATTCTAGAAAAGCAAGATTGATTTAACATTCAAAAATATACTTAAGTAATTAACCATATCTATAGAACATATGATCATGTCAGTGGAGGGAGAAACATTATTGTGTAAAATTAAAAATCCATTCATGATAAAAAGAAAAAACTATGAATAGAAGTAAATTTACTTAACCTGTTGATGTGTCTTCAAAACACTCAAACCAAACATCATGCTTGATGGTGAAGTCTAAAAAATCCTTCTCCTTGAGGTTTGGAGCAAAATACAAATGGCTGCTCACACCATCCCCATTCAATGATGGGCTGGAGATGCCACCCAGACTCAATAAGACAAGAAAGAGAAAAGTAATGAGACTGGAAAGGAGTAGATAAAGATGTCATTAGTTATTGATTACATCATATGAACACTAAAAAAATCCAAAGAAGTCTATGAGAAATGACTATGATTAATAATCAGAGTTACTGGACACAATTTTATATTTCTAAACAACAGCAACAATTGAAAAATTAATTATTAAATGACACCATTTATAATTGCTTCAAAAATACCAAACACTTAGGAAAAGATCTAATAAAGTATATGCAAAAATAAAACCCTGAGTGTTTGGAGTGCCTAGGTGGCTCAGTCAGTTAAGTGTCCAACTCTTGGGGATCCCTGGGTGGCACAGCGGTTTAGCGCCTGCCTTTGGCCAGGGCGAGATCCTGGAGACCCGGGTTCGAGTCCCACATCGGGCTCCCAGTGCATGGAGCCTGCTTCTCCCTCTGCCTATGTCTCTGCTTCTCTCTCTCTCTCTCTCTCTGTGACTATCATAAATAAATAAAAAAAAATTTAAAAAATAAGTGTCCAACTCTTGATTTTGACTCGGTCATTGATCTCAGGGTTGTGAGATGAAGCCCTATGTCAGGTTCCCTGCTCAGCACAGAGTCTGCTTAAGATTCTCACTCTCACTCTCCCTCTGCCCCTCCCTCCATCTGCACCTCTCTCTAAAACAAATAAATAAATGGATAGATGATTGTAAAACATTATTGAGAGACATAAAGAAGACCAAAATAAAGACAGATATGCCTTATCCATGGATTAGAAGACTCTATTATAGGGGAAGCCCGGGTGGCTCAGTGGTTTAATGCCACCTTCAGCCCAGGGTGTGATCCTGGAGACCCGGGATCGAGTCCCACATCAGGCTCCCTGCATGGAGTCTGCTTCTCCCTCTGCCTGTGTCTATGCCTCTTCCTCTCTCTGTGTCTCTCATGAACAAATAAATAGAATCTTTTAAAAACAAAAGACTCTATTATAAAATGTGAATTCTTCCCCCAAATTATCTATAGAATCTAACAATCCCATTCAAAATTCCAGCAGGTATTGTGGAAGTCAAGTTAATTCAAAAATTTATATGGAAATGCAAGACTAAAATAGCAAATACAATATCAAAGAAGAATAAGAAAGAAGATTTACATTACCAGATATTAAGACTTACTAATTAAAAGCTACAGAAACTCAGACAGTATGATATGAGCATATGATTAAACAAATAGATCAACAAAACAGAATAGTGTTTGGTGGGTACAACCACTTTGGAAAATTATTTAGCAGAATCAGGTAAAACTGATCATATGCAGATTCTACGCTCCACAAGTCCCCCCTCTCCTGAGCATGTAACTGTGGCAGGTGGAATGATGGCACCTCAAAGATGGCCACCTAATCCCCAGCATCTGTATATATATTCTGCTACATACAAAAAATAATTAAGGTTACAGATAGAATTAAGGTTACCTTATCAGTTGACCTTGAAATAGGGAAATTATCTGGAATTACTCAAGTGGCTCCAATCTAATGAGATGAGTCCATAGAGAAGGAAAGCAGAAGAGTCTGTGAGAAGCACTGGACTCACCATTGCTGGCACTGAAGATAGAGGAAGGTGTCACAAATCAAGACATGTGAGTGGCCTCTGGAGCTGGGAATGGGGGCACCTGGGTGGCACAGTCAGTTGAGCATCTGACTCTTGGCTTTGGCTCAGGTCATGATCTCAGGGTCATGAGGTCAAACTCCGCATTAGGCTCCACACTCAGCACAGAGTCTGCTTTGGATTCTCTCTTCCTCTCCATGTGCCCCTCCTACTTATTCTCTCTAACAAATAAATAGATGAAGAAGGAAGGAGAAGGAAGGAAGGAGGAAGGAGAAGAGAAGAAGAAGAAGAAGAAGAAGAAGAAGAAGAAGAAGAAGAAGAAGAAGAAGAGAGAAGAGAAGAAAAGAGAAGAAGAAAGAAGAAGCGAAGAAGCCGAAGAAGAAGAAGAAGAAGAGCCGCATAAGCTCCTCCGCCAGAAGGCTTCGGACTTAGGCCGCCCGAACCGCACAGCCCCACCCGCTCCGCCTCCTTCGGCTTCTCCGTGCCCCTCGCTCCTGCCGCCCCTTTTGTCATTCCGCCTCCTTGCTGCCTTCTTCTTCCTCCTCCCCCCTCCTCCCCCCTCCCCTCCGCCCGCCCTCCTCCGCCGTCCTCCTCCTCCTCCTCTCCCGACCTCCTCCTCCTCCGCCTCTCCTCCCAAGAAAGAAGAAGAAGAAAAGAAGAAGGGAATGGCCCTCAGCTCATAACCAGCAAGGAAATGGGACCTCAGTCCGACAACTTGTTGAATCCTGCCAACAAGCTGAATGAACAGGAAACAGCTTCTCCCCTGGAGCCTCTAGAAAGAAATACAGCCCTGCTAACCACCTTAAGTCTAGCCTGGTGAAACCTGTATTAAACCTCTGACTCCTTACAGAACTCTAAGAGAACACATTTGTGTTGTTTTAAGCCACCAAGAAATTTGTTACAACAGCCACTGACAATTAATACAACAGAGCAAGCAAAAAACATTACATATTCAACCACAGTCCACCCCCTCAGTTCCTGAGTATGCATGCAAATTTGCATACACATGTACACACACCCTTTCCCTAACTAATTATTCCAAAGACTGCACTTCTCATAATGCAACAATCCTTCTTTCAATCACAAAAAACTCCTCTTCCTTTGGAAGATGGCTCAGGCCTGGATCCAAGTAGATCATACTGCAACAAGCTAAAAACCTGGAGGTGCTGTACATGTATCATGGAAGGTGAAAATGTTCAGTTTCATGATCTTGGAACCATGGATTTAACAGTTACCCAGATATCTAACCTAATCAAGGAGGGAAAATAGAGCAATCAGAATAAAAACTCTCTTTCAGAAAAGGAAATGTAAATCCAGTCATCAGTAGTCTGAATAACACATCACGCCCCTCTGGATAGGGAGAAAGTGACGTCCTGCTCAATGGACAGCTTGGCTGGCTGGGTTCCCCCTGCACGAAGACTTGGTTTCTGCTCCCTTCTGTTCTCTGTGGCCCTACTAAAAGGGTTATTGCCTGGGGACAGCATTCTGAGGGTGGAGGTAACTATCCTGGAGGTGGCCTTGGGGACTGAACAGTAAGAGGCTCCTGCGCCAGGGCACCCTTCGCTGACACTGTCCCAAACACTATTTTGATGCCAATTGATTGATTTCCTGAGTCCTGCCATGACTATTGGTCCTATCTCTTTAGTCAGTGGCTTCTGGCCCAGCCTTCTCTCTGCCTCCAAAGCAGTGGGAACAAAGAACTAGGATGGCCAGGCGGCCCCAACCAGTTCAAGAACACTTCTCAGTCCCCAGGCCACCATCCCACCCAGATTTATGGTAGAGCCAGAGGCACAGAGGCCTTCAGCAGCAGCAGGCGTATCAAGAGTGGTTTGGGGGGCAGGATCCCCCGATCCTCCAGGCTATCACATCCCAGCTTCCAGAATACCACAGTTTGATGATCCCATCCCTAACGCTGCCATGGGCCAAATAATTCAGCTTTTGCAATTCAAGAAGGTAGACAATTGCTGAATTGTAAGTGGCCCTGGTCCTCTGCACTCTTAAATCTCGGGAGACTTTCCAGCTGGCAACTTCCTGCTGTCCAATCTGCAGGACTGAAACGAAATGCGTCAGTTGTGTACTGCCTCACTGATGGCCGCAGTAAAGAGCCAGCACGCTAACAGTGTTGGCTCCTCCCCACAGGTGCTAGGCACCAAGACCCAGTGCCCTTGCTAATAGTGAGCAGAGCATGTCCAATCATACAATGAAACACACACCCTGGTTCTTTTAGGAAGCCTATACGGTATAAGCCTATACCCTTTATCCAATTAATTATTACCAAGTTTTCCTTGTTGTAAAGTCCAAAGGGTCCAGTTTAATACTCACATTATCCACATCATCTGTTTTTTAAAAATATGCAGGGAAAAAACACTAGAGGACACCATGGACAGGGAAATTAGGCAATACCATTGAAACTCAAGTGATTCTAGGAATAAAGATGCCACTGAATTAGCAGAAGTCTTAAAAGTCTTTTTTTGAGAAAAGATTGTAAAAAGACTTAGAGACCACTTTTTCAGCCCCCATTACATTAGAGATAAAGAGGCTGTGGCGCATGGATCCCTGAACCTGCAGCACTGGCCCTTAAGTCCCAGGCTGTGAAATGTATTCCCAGATTTTGTTGGAAATGGCCTCTGCATCACCCGGGAAGAGAAGGAAGAGGGAGAGGAACCCAGGAAGGAGCGCCGTCTCTGTGGCACCACCATGACTCTCTTACTTGTCGGGGGGGGGTCTCCAGCTATGGCTGTGGAGGGACTGCAAAGGCGCTGCTGGGGGGATGGGCAGGAAACGCTTCCCTTCCTCCACCTTCAGCCCGGGCCCTAGACCCCTCCGACTGCAGTTCACAGTTGGCCGGGTGCTCTTCTGACGTCTGCAAACACTTGGGGGTAAGCTGCTCTCAGGACTGGGCCCCGTGTTTCTGCCTCCACTCCTCGAATCAACTTCCTTAAACTCAAGGAAGGGGTCTGATGTGCAAAGGAAAACACCGAGATGCCTATCACGCCTCCTGGAGCATGTACAGTCGGTCACTAATGTATCGTATTACTGGTGTTTTTTAAATACCCTTGATTATTTTCATTCTATGATCAGTTAAAATAAAAGCACTCCTACATCATCCCCATACCTGAGGGGTGCGAAGCCTACTCTTCAGGAGCCTGAAGCACCTGGAGCATCACACACGCAGCGGGCACAATGGGGGAACGTTTCCTGGGCACACGCACACAAACACGCACTCACACAGGCCCCCGCTTGGGCACTCCCGGCTCCACCTGCAGCCACCGAAGAGCGGGGTACACCCTGCCGGGCGGTGTGCCTAACCATCAAAGAGCTGGGGTACACCCTGCCGGGAGGTGTCCCTAACCACCGAGGAACTGGGGTACACCCTGCCGGGAGGTGTCCTATAGCCACCGAGGAGCGGGGTACACCCTGCCAGGCGGTGTCCCTAACCACCGAGGAGTGGGGTACACCCTACCGGGCGGTGTCCCTAACCACCGAGGAGCTGGGGTACACCCTGCCGGGAGGTGTCCCTAACCACCGAGGAGCAGGATACACCCTGCCGGGAGGTGTCCCTAACCACCGAGGAGCGAGGAGCGGGGTACACCCTGCCGGGAGGTGTCCCTAGCCACGGAGGAGCAGGGTACACCCTACCGGGAGGTGTCCCTAACCACCGAGATGCTGGGGTACACCCTGCCGGGAGGTGTCCCTAACCACCGAGGAGCAGGGTACACCCTACCGGGCGGTGTCCCTAACCACCGAGGAGCGGGGTACACCCTGCCGGAAGGTGTCCCTAACCACCGAGGAGCGGGGTACACCCTGCCGGGAGGTGTCCCTAACCACCGAGGAGCGGGGTACACCCTGCCGGGAGGTGTCCCTAACCACAGAGGAGCAGAGTACACCCTACCGGGAGGTGTCCCTAACCACCGAGATGCTGGGGTACACCCTGCCGGGAGTGTCCCTAACCACCGAGGAGCGGGGTACACCCTGCCGGGAGTGTCCCTAACCACCGAGGAGCGGGGTACACCCTGCCGGGAGGTGTCCCTAACCCGCAGAGCTTGGGAGACCCGCAGAGCCCGGCCGGCGTCCACAGGCTTCAGAGCGCTTCCCCAGGGATGCGGAGACCCGGAGCAGGGAGACCCGGAGCAGCCTCCAGGGGCACAGGGTTCCTTCCCAGCACCTGGAGGCAGGTTTGTGAGAAATTTCCAAAGCCTCTAGAAGTACCGATCCTAATTCTGCGTAAAGTGCCGCGATCAAGGCCATGTACAAAACAGCAAATGGCCCATGACACCATGTGTGAAATGTCCAGAATAGCTAATCCAGAAAGTAGATGAGTAGTTGCAAGGGAGTGGGAGAGGGGAGGCGACTCCTACCGGGTGAAGGGTTTCCCTGGCCTGATGGAAAAGTTCTGGAACCGGATAGTGGATATGGTTATACAGCATCCAGAGTGTACTTAATGCCACTGAATGGTTAAAATGGTAACATTTATGGTGTGTGTATTTTACCACAAATATATATATCATAAAACTTCCTGGTAGGGGCATAGGTATCCCAGAACCAGCTCATCAGAAGTTATTTTTCCAGGGCATGGAAACCAGTCATCACTGGTTAATTGAAAAAGATGTTTAAAATGGGGCGAGGGGTCCCTAAGAGTGTTACATATACTGAAAATTGTATTTTTTTTTCAAGAGTAAAAAACATCAGCATATACCAATTTGCCCATTTTGTTCTGCTGATTCAAATCCAGGTGTTGGTGGCATCATCCTGCCCTACAAACCTCCTCAGCGCTCTGTTTCAAAGCAGTTTGTGAAGATTTAACAAACGAATCTACCCAAAGTCCTTTGAACTTAGTTACATCCTCCAGTGCCCTAATTTTTTTAAATGTAAAATGAAATCGTCCACATTTCCACATAATACAGTGATGGGACACAAACTAACACTGTCAGCAAACCACACGAGGATGGCACAGGTTCTGCACCATGGCATCTGTGTTGTCATTGATCCCCAGGCAACCTAAGAGGTGGAGACTTCTGTTATCCTCTGGGTTAGGGCCGAGTCACCAAAGCTGGGTGGTGAGGGGGATGCCCAACAGAGACCCAGCCCCTGTCTGTGGCTTGTCCAAAGGGGCTGGGATCCGGCTGGAGAAGACCAGGGCAGACCTCGTGGGACAGGGTCCCCCGGTTAGCAGGCTCCAAGGAGCCTTACAGGGTGGGGGTGAGGGCTAAGCTATTGAGCCCCTCCTCACCCGCTTGGCTGGCTTGTCCCATTTGGGGCCATTATGAATAAAGTGCTATAAACAGTCCCCTGCAGACACATGTTTTCATTTCACTCCAGTGGGTAGACAGGAATGGAATTACTAGGTCATGTTTAACATTTTAAGAAACTGAAAGTTAAAAAAAAAAAAAAAAAGAAACAAAGTTTTCCGCTAATGGGCTAATGGTGATTCCAGTTACTCTAAATCCCTTCCAACACTTGGGTGTCAATCTTCTGAATTTTGGCCATTTTAATATATGTGTACAAGTAATTTACTTTAATTTGCATTTTTCTGATGAATTATGATGGTGCCTATGATCTTACATGCTTTTTGGTCATTAGCAGATTTTCTTTTTCTAAAGATTTATTTATTTATTTATTTATGATAGACAGAGAGGAGAGAGAGAGAGAGAGAGAGGCAGAGACACAGGAGGAGGGAGAAGCAGGCTCCATGCCGAGAGCCCGACGCGGGACTCATTCCCGGGACTCCAGGATTGCGATCTGGGCCAAAGGCAGGTGCTAAACCGCTGAGCCACCCAGGGATCCCCGCATATTTTCTTTAATGAGGTATCTATTCAAATTATTTGCCCATTTCTAATTGGTTAGTGAAAGTCCTTCATGTATTCTGGATACAATTCCTTTCTCAGCTACATGTACTGCAGGTATTGTTTCCCATTCTGTGGCTTGCCTTTTCAGTTTTTTAATTTTGGTGAAGTCCAGTTTATCAATCTTTTTCTGCTATGGTTAGTGATTTTGGTGTCCCATCTAAGGCATCTTTGCATATTGCAGGGTCACAAAGATTTTCTCCTCTCAATGTCTGTAGGATCTAGAACTATCTCCCTTTTGTCCTTGCTGTTGGTAATGTGCATTTTCTTTTTGGTGGGAACGGATTACTGTAGCTGGATGATTAACAATTTCGTTGATATTTTCAGTTTTTGGTTCATTTAGCTCCTCCATTTTCTGTTTTATTGTTCTGCCTTAACTTGATTATTTCCTTTCCTTCTACATGCTTTGGGCTTAGTTTACTCTTGTGTTTCTAGCTTCTTAAGGAGGCAACTCAAATCATTGACTGTAAAACTTCCTCCTTTACTTATATAAGATTATAATCTTCCTTCTACACAATCCTTTAACTGTACCCCACAAATTTTGGCATGTTGTCTTTCATTACCACTTAGAAATGTTTTTATTTTCCCTGTGATTTCTTCTTTGGCCCATGAGTTATTTTATAATGTATTGATTTTCATATATTTGAGGATTTTTCAGATATGTTTTAATTATTGATTCATAAATATCATTGTGGTCTGAGAACACACTCTATGATAAATGATTAAATAATTTGAATCTATTTAAATGTACTAAGACTTGTTTTATGGTCTCCCGTGGTGAATTTTTGCATGTGTATGAAAAGAATCTATATTCTGCAGTCGTTGGGTACACTGTTTTATAAATGTCAATCATACCAAGTTAGAGGATAGCGTTCATGTCTTGTATGTCCTTGATTTTCTAGCAATCTGTCCTATTAGTTACTGAGAGAATAGCGCAGAAGTCCCCAACTCTAGTTAATGGATTCGCCTGTCTCTCCTGGCAGTTATGGCAGTTCTTGCTTCACATATTTGAAACTCTGTTATTAAATGCATATATGATTGGTATGACCTTTTTATTTTTTATTTTTTTTAATTTTTTTTTTATGTATTTATGATAGTCACACAGAGAGAGAGAGAGAGGCAGAGACATAGGCAGAGGGAGAAGCAGGCTCCATACACCGGGAGCCTGACGTGGGATTCGGTTCCGGGTCTCCAGGATCGCGCCCTGGGCCAAAGGCAGGCGCTAAACCGCTGCACCACCCAGGGATCCCGGTATGACCTTTTTAATATTATGAAAATATCTTTCTCTTTGGTGAGTCTTCTTTGTCAGCACCTCCAGATTTCCTATGTCTAATGTGTACATAGTATGTCTTTTTTCAATCTTTTCACTTTAATCTGTGTCTTTACCTTTTAACTGGGTTTCTTCCAAACACCATATATCAGGTCAGTCTGATAGCCTCTGTTTACATTTTTGTCACTATCAATAGGGTTAAGTCTGCCATCTTGCTGTTTTCTTTGTTCCATCTGTTCTTTGTTATTTTTCCTCTTTTCCTTACTTCCTTTGGATTTCATTCTTCTTTAGTATCTCATGTTTCTCCTCTAATAAGTACAGATTAGCTGTACTTCTGTTTTATTTTTTCAGTGGTTGCCATAAGGCATAAAATGCACATCTTAACTTATTACTGTCTACTTTCAAATAATATTGTACTACTTCATGGACGACATAAGCACCTCACAACAATATAATTCCACTTCCCATCCTTTGTGCTATTGTTTTCACAAATTCTACTTCTACATATGTTGCAAACCCCATGATGCAATACTGTTTTTATTTACACAATTACCATTTAAATAAAATCATTAAATTTTTTATTGTCTACAACATTGTTCATTCATTCGTGGAGATCCACATTTCTACCTAGTGCCATTTTTCTTCAGCTTGAAGAAATTTCTTTAATATTTTTGTAGCTCAAATCTTCTGGAGTTACAATCTTTGAATTTTTGTCTGAAAATTTCTTTAATTTGCCCTCATTTGAAGGATCATTTCTCCAGATACGAGATTCTGGGTTAACAGCTTCCTTCTTTTGGAACATTAAAGATATCACCCTGTTGTGTTTTGGTTTGCATTTTTCTGACAAGAAGTCATTTATTCTGTCTTTATTCGTCTGTATGAAATGGGTCTTTTTTCCTTCGGCTCTCCCCATCCCTGGTTTTTAACAATGTAATTATGATGTACATTGGACATGGGTATGCGCATGCAGAGAAAGAAATAGAGTGTACATGTAGATATATGTTAATGTGTGTGTTTGTGTGTGTGTATGTAGGCTCAATTCTTAAACTATAATTTCTTAAATGGAGCTTCAGCCTTTTCGGTGTTAATTGTGGTATGCAGATTTACTCATTTAAAATTTATGTAGGGGGATCCCTGGGTGGCGCAGCGGTTTGGCACCTGCCTTTGGCCCAGGGCGCGATCCTGGAGACCCGGGATCGAATCCCACATGGGGCTCCCGGTGCATGGAGCCTGCTTCTCCCTCTGCCTGTGTCTCTGCGCCTCTCTCTCTGTGACTATCATAAATAAATAAAAATTAAAAAAAAATTACAAAAAAAAAAATAAATAAAATAAAATAAAATTTATGTAGGGATGTTGGGGCCCCTGGGTGGCTCAGGAGTTGGCCACTTGCCTTCAGCCCAGGGCGTGACCCCGGGGTCCCAGGATCGAGTCCCCCATCGGGGTCCCCGCAGGGAGCCTGCTTCCCCTCTCCCTGTGTCTCTGCCTCTGTGTCTCTCATGAATAAGTAAATAAAATGTTTTTAAAAAATGGTTGCAAACATGTCAGGCTACCAGAAAGTTGGGAGGGGATGGCCAGTCCCGGGCCCCTAGTGCCTTGAGGGCCACCAGGTCTCGCATGTGCACAGTATGAGTAGGGCCCGCCGGCCAGGAGGGCAGTGAAGACAGAACCCGAACCCGAAGGACAAGGGTCCCTGCCTCCAAGCACCAGGACCTGGGGCCAGATGGCGTCCGGCATGGCCTGGGGGCCCTGCGGGTATCTCGGGTGAAGGTATAGAGGGAGGTAGAGAATGATTGCTGCTCTCTCCCCAAGTCCTGAGCCACAGCCTCCAGAGGGAGCCAAATGCAACCCTTAGAAACAGCACCGGGACTGTCGGAATCCAGAGCTGAGCAAACTGACCACCTTGCTGCCCTTCCCCGAGGATGTGCAGCCCGGCTTGACAAGCTCTGCATCCTCAGGCTGGTCGTGGGCTACCTGAAGGTGAAGAGCTGCTTTGCAGGTAAGCGGCCGCGTGGCTCCAGATCAAGCTACGAGAGGAGCTTGCCCACAAGCTCTAAGCGCTGACCTTCTGTGAGGCAGAAGCGGCACCACAGTGTTTGGGTCCCGGATACAGGAAGAAGGCCCCACATTCAGCTCAGGTACAATAGGTGACCCAGATTGCAGGTGTGTCTCTCTGCCCAGCCTGTCATATGGACCCTGGGCTCTGCTCTCTGTGGAAGGAGACGGGCACGGGCTTCCCACCAGGCTCACAGAATGGCAGGTGCAGAGGAGAGGTCCTAGCGGATGGTCTAACTTCTTTCCTTCCTTTGCTTTATCATTTCTTGTGATAAATTAAATGTTCCTCCACCTTCCAGAGCTTTGGCTCAGAACAAAGGGCTCATTTTTCTGAAGCTATGAACTGGGCTATTTCTTATCATCTCCCGGAGCACTTGTTCTCCTAAACTTCCTTACCATGTAACGGGCACAGTCTACTCTTCCGTGTCCTACCTGCTAATCCACTGTGTCATTGCTGAGAGCTAGTCCTAACTCATTCCTGTGCTTGGGACTTGTACGCAGTAAACTGGGTGATGCAGCTGAGCACATCCCCTCCATAGCTAGTAAGCAGCCACACAGGAAGATGGCCCAAGGAAGACTCTGGGCCTGAACAACACAGGACAGACAGTTACAGCTGCTCGAAAAGAAACTCAAAGATGAAATGGGTCTAGTCAACCTTGAAAATACACTGAGAACTATGAAATTACCCAGCTGCAGGGGTAACCGCAAAGCAGCAGCAGCTGTGGAGTCTCATACAGCAGTGCTGTGGACTGTCCATGCAGCGGTCCACTGTGACCCCAGGGGCTGGGGTCAGTGCATCGGGGAGGGCCACTAAATGGACACCGGCTTTCCTTTTGGGGGTGTGGACAGTATCTTGGATGGAGAGAGAGGTGGTGGTCTCTCAGTTTAAAATGGTTAATTTTAGGCTACATGAATCCCACAGGGGCTGGGATCCTTTGCGGGGAGGGAGGCAGGGGTCCTTTGCAGGCCTGTCAGCCCTCGAAGACCCTGAGTGGGTCCTCTGCTTGCCTCTGCCATTGTCTCCAGGCAGCCTGCCCACGTGTCGCTAGTTCGGGCCTGTCCCCACCCACTGGGCTGTGCTGCAGTCCACTGACAGTGGTAGAGACCTCAGACCCTTGCCCTCGCTCTGACCCCCTGCCCAGGATGGCCCAAGGGAAGGGGCACACATGGGCCCTGGGCTGCCCTGGAGAGCAGCTGTCTACCAGTCGTGTGCTGTGAACTGCTTTCGTGGAGAACACCTTGATCCTCAGCTGGTCCCGGCCCGGGTCTGGGCAGAGCTGGGGGCCTGAGTCCTCTGACAGTACATTAAGAAGATAATTCACCATGACCAAGTGGGATTTATCCCCAGGATGCAAGGTTGGCTTAACACTCGTAAAACAATCAATGTGATAGATCATATCAACAAGAGAAAAGACAAGAGCCATATGATCCTCTCAATAGATGCAGAGAAAGCATTTGACAAAATACAACATCTATTCCTGATCGAAACTCTTCAGAGTGTAGGGATAGAGGGAACATTCCTAAGCATCTTAAAAGCCATCTACGAAAAGCCCACAGCAAATATCATTCTCAATGGGGAAACACTGGGAGCCTTTCCCCTAAGATCAGGAACACGACAGGGATGTCCACTCTCACCACTGCTATTCGACATAGTACTAGAAGTCCTAGCCTCAGCAATCAGGCAACAAAAAAAAAAAAAAAAAAAAAAGGCATTCGAATTGGCAAAGAAGTCGTCAAACTCTCCCTCTTTGCAGATGACATGATACTGTACATAGAAAACCCAAAAGACTCCACCCCAAGATTGTCAGAACTCATACAGCAATTTGGCAGTGTGGCAGGATACAAAATCAATGCCCGGAAATCAGTGGCATTTCTATACACTAACAATGAGACTGAGGAAACAGAAATTAAGGAGTCAACCCCATTTACAATTGCACCCAAAAGCGTAGGATACCTAGAAATAAACCTAACCAAGGAGGTAAAGGATCTATACCCTAAAAACTAAAGAACACTTAAAAGAAATTGAGTAAGACACAAAGAGATGGATAAATATTCCATGTTCGTGGATTGGAAAAATTAATATGGTGAAAATGTCTATGCTATCCAGGGCAATTTTCACGTTCAATGCAATCCCTATCAAAATGCCATGGACTTTCTTCAGGGAATTAGAACAAGTAATCTTAAGATTTGTGTGGAATCAGAAAAGACCCTGAATAGCCAGGGGAATATTGGAAAAGAAAACCAGAGTTGGGGGCATCACAATGCCATATTTCAAGTTGTACTACAAAGCTGTGGTCATCAAGACAGTGTGGTACTGGCACAAAAACAGACACACAGATCAATGGAACAGAATAGAGAACTCAGAAATGGGCCCTCAACTCTATGGTCAACCAATATTCAACAAAACAGGAAAGACCATCCACTGGAAGAAGGACAGTCTCTTCAATAAATGGTGCTGGGAAAATTGGACATCCACACGCAGCATAATGAAACTAGACCATTCTCTTATGCCAGACACAAAGATAAACTCAAAATGGATGAAAGATCTAAATGTGAGACACGATTCCATCAAAATCCTAGAAGAGAACACAGGCAACACCCTTTTTGAACTTGGCCACAGCAACTTCTTGCAAGATACATCTATGAAGGCAAAGGAAACAAAAGCAAATGAATTATTGGAACTTAATCAATGTAAAAAGCTTCTGCACAGCAAAAGAAACAGTCAACAAAGCCAAAAGACAATCTACAGAACGGGAGAAGATATTTACAAATGACATAATCAGACAAAAGGCTCATATCCAAGATCTATAAAGAACTTATTAAACTCAACACCCAAGAAACAAACAATCCAATCATGAAATGGGCAGGAGACATGAACAGAAATTTCACCAAAGACACACACATGGCCAACAAGCACATGAGAAAATGCTCCACATCACTTGCCATCAGGGAAATACAAATCAAAACCACAATGAGATCCCACCTCACACCCATGAGAATGGGGAAAATTAACAAGACAGGAAACAACAAATATTGGAGAGGATGTAGAGAAAGGGGAACCCTCTTGTACTGTTGGTGGGAATGTGAACTGGTACAGCCTCTCTGGAAAACTGTGTGGAGGTTCCTCAAAGAGTTAAAAATAGACCTGCCCTACGACCCAGCAACTGCACTGCTGGGTGTTTACCCCAAAGATACAGATGCAGTGAAACGCCGGGACACCTGCATCCCAATGTTTATAGCAGCAATGTCCACAATAGCCAAACTGTGGAAGGAGCCTCGGTGTCCATCAACAGATGAATGGATAAAGGATATGTGGACTATGTATACAATGGGATATTCCTCAGCCATTAGAAGGATGAATACCCACCATCTGCTTCAATGTGGATGGAACTGGAGGGTATTACGCTGAGTGAAGTAAGTCAATCGGAGGACAATCATCATATGGTTCCACTCATACGGGGAATATAAAAAATAGTGAACGGGATTATAGGGGAAAGGGGAGAAAATGAGTGGGAAATATCAGATAGGGTGATGGAACATGAGAGACTCCTAACTCTGGGAAGCGAACAGGGGTAGTGGAAGGGGAGGTGGGTGGGGGGATGGGGTGACTGAGTGATGGGCACTGATGGGGGGGCACTTGATGGGATGAGCACTGGATGTTATGCTATATATTGGCAAATCAAACTCCAATAAAAAAATATACCAAAAAAAAAGCTAAGCCAAAGAGGAACATTAAACATTTGCTTTCAATGACATTTTCTCTTCCTCAGCCAACCTAAAGGACAGCATTGCAGACTGCCCAGCTGACCGACCCATGAATCCAGGAGGAAGTGAGCATGCCTCTCCACAGGTCAATCTAGAACTGTTTTCTGAAGGAGACTTGCTTCTTCAGGTACTGTATGACATTTTCCAAATGTATCTCCTGTCAGTGGTTATGATAATAGCAGAATCGGGGCATCAGAGGTTTTCAAAAAACATTTCATTTCAAATCTTGTTGAATTTATCTTTAATTATCAAGTCAATTTTCTGGTTGGATAAAGTATTCTATACCTATTCCTTCCATTTTTCAGACAATTCTATAACCAAAGTGCCATGTGGGTGAGAGTCACACAGGGCAGAGTCAGAAACCCTTGATGTCCATCCCTGACAGCCACCTGCTAGTCAAAGAGCAGCCACCTCTCCCCACAAGGGTGATGCTGCATGTGTCCTATCTGTTTCAGGAGGTGTGAGACTCAGGGGGAGGGATGTATGTGTAAATCATACCATAAGCCATCAAACACAAGAAAGGAAACAAACGTACAAAGGAAAAATATCTTTTGTGTATATGGAAATATTAGCAATATTAGCATACCATATTTAATTTTAACTACCTTTGGGCACTTGAACATTTTCTTTCTCTGAAATTTTCTATCTAAACATGATATATTGGGCAGCCTGAGTGGCTCAGCGGTTAAGCGCCGCCTTCAGCCCAGGGCCTGATCCTGGAGACCCGGGATCGAGTCCCCCGTCGGGCTCCCTGCATGGAGCCTGCTTCTCCCTCTGCCTGTGTCTCTGCCTCTCTCTCTCTTTCTCATGAATAAATAAATTAAATATTTTTAATTAGTTTTTTAATTTCTTTTAATTTTTTTTTTTATGATAGTCACAGAGAGAGAAATAGAGAGAGGCAGAGACATAGGCAGAGGGAGAAGCAGGCTCCATGCACCGGGAGCCCGATGTGGGATTCGATCCCGGGTCTCCAGGATCGCGCCCTGGGCCAAAGGCAGTAAGTAAGATATATTGCTGGTACCTTAGCAAGGAATCCAGGTTCTGGGTGGCTCACATGTAACAGATCTTCACCTCCCAAACCAGAAGTACAACAGACAGTTCAGGAGGAGCATGCATCACCACTGGGTGAGTGGCCACAGAAGAGGCTGGGTCTCTTCTTTAGGAAAGAAGGGGTGGCATGAAAGATCACTGCATCTTTATTTGTATGGTAAGGGCTTATTTATCTATTGAGACAAATCACTTTTCTCAGAGTAACTTAAAAGTCAATCTGTGATCTCTCCCCACTCTCAAGCTGAAATAACTGCATTTTTAATGCTTCAGATCTTTAAAAAAAAGAAAGAAAGAAAGAAAGAAAGAAAGAAAGAAAGAAAGAAAGAAAGAAAGAAAGAAAGAAAGAAAGGAAGGAAGGAAGGAAGGAAGGAAAAGAAAAAGAGGAGAGGAGGAGGGGAGGGGGAGGGAAAAACTCCAAAAGGAGTTTCGCCAGGGGCAAAAAATCTTGATCATGTGCTCTGGGCAGGGAAAGCATGGCTCCTAACGCTTGGCAGGAACCAGAGAAACAAAGATACAAGTGATTTTGTCTAGGAAATAAACACAATCCTGGGGTGGGAGTAAGGACAAGGAGAACCGTGTGGGACCAAGAAAAAGCAATAAAATGTGAACGGAGGTTCACCCTTCTGGAAACACGGCAGCCAGCACAAAGCGGCGGGCGCCGACCGCTTGCCCCACCAGTTCCCACCGCACACGCGGAACAAAGGGTAGAGAATCTCAGAGAACACGCTAACCTCAGTGGTGCCGTGTTTCAACAGAAAAATCACTTACGCCCTCTCTGCATAGGCTAAATCTTGTTCATATCCTAAAAGAGGCCTCATCCACCAAGGCCGCCTCGGGTCCAGGTTCCCCAGGGTGTTTGGGGCCTCACACGCGCGTGGGCCCCAGAGCACGGCGCCCTGGGGTGGAGGCGCCTCTGCAGCAAGCCAGCGGGACCCAGACGCTGCCGCTCCCGCGCCCTCAACTGCACCCCAAGGGGGACCCCGACTCGCTCGCTACCGAAAGGCGGCGTCTCCGCTGCGTGCTGCGTCCTCGTAACTGGAACGAAGCCGCCGCATAAGCCGCCCGAGCCCCACGCGGCTGCCCTCGCACTCGAACCCCTGCCGGGCACCAGAGACGCGCTTTCAGCAAACAGGGGGTCCGCGACGCCGGCACACGGGCCCCCAAGCACCCGCAGTGAGTGGAACCTGCACCGAGGGAGGGAAACCGCGGCCCACAGGACGAGGAGCGGAGGGAACGTCGAGGGGCCCGCGTGGGGTCGGGCTGCCGGGCACCGGGCGGGGCGGAGGGGGCACCTGCGGCGACCAGCGCGGACCGGGACAGACACGCGCGCGCACCGGGTCTGGGCGAGCGGCCGCGCGTCCTCCGGAGAACTCCGGGCTCCCGGGAGGTTCCCGAGGACGGGGCGGGAGGACGGGCCGGGCACGCCCCGGGCGCTGGGAGAGGGCGGGACAGCTCGGGGACACCGAGGGCGCCGCTGTGGCACCGCCACACCGCGGGGGGCCCGGGGCGGCCGACGGGGCTCCTCAGGGATCCGTGTCCGGCCTCGGCCCCAGGTCTGCGGTGACCGGTCAGGCCCTGGGCAGGCGCACGCGGGGGCGGGGCCCTTCCGGCGGCTCAGGCTGGCCCCGGCCCCCCGCAGGCGGCCCGGCGTGGTCGGCGCTGGGCACGCGGCCTCCAGCCCCGGGGGAGGCTTCGGCGGCGGCGGCGGCGGCGGCGGCGGCGGCGCAGCCAAGGGGACAAGCGCCGCCCTCGGCCGGGTGGGGCGCAGGGAGCCGCGGGGCGGGGCGGCCTGCACGGCGGGGCCTCACCCCTGCGTCCCCGAGGCCGAGGCCAGGGCTTCCCCCGACCGGCCCGGCTCCGGCCCCACTCCCGGGGCTTCAAGCGCGGGCCTCGCAGGGCGCTCGGGGTCCTGAGGGCGCTGATCCCGGCGACGCGCCCGCCCTCACCCTCGGCCTCGGCCCAGGCCCGTGTTTCGCGGCGAGGACACGAGCCGCCCGACAGGGACGCGGAACACGACGCAGCAGCCACGGCCCGACCCACGGAGAGCCGCGGCCGCCGAGGAGCGTCGAGGTACGGGCGGCTTCGTCCCACCTGCAGGCGGCGGCGGCCGACACCGCCACAGCCGGGCACGCGGGGCCACGCGGGGGGCAGGACGTGCCGGAGCCGCGCCGCCGTCCTCGTCCTCGTCCTCGTCCTCGTGGGGCCCCGAGGGCCGCTGCGCCGGGGAGGGCTCCCGCGGAGGCCACGGGCGGGCACAGGGGGGCGTCCGGGAGGCCGGCCGGAGGCAGACGGGGCCGCGGGATGGGCGCGCCTTGGGCTCGGCGCCCAGGTGCCTCCACCCGCACAGCTCGAGGCGGAGGCCGCGTGCTCCCCCTGCCCGCCCCGCGGCGAGGCCCCCGAGCTGCTCCGCCGCCCGGCCGGAAGCCAGGGCTCCACGGGGCCTCCGCGCCTCCCCTGCTGCTGCCCCGGAGCCGGAGCCGGAACCGAGCCGAGGAGACCTCGCGGTTGCTGCCGTCGGGACAGCCTCAAGGGGAAACCGGCCTCACCCGGCCCAGGGCAGCAGGAAGCGCCAAGACTTCCGGGCGGGCCGCCGCCACCGGTGGCCAAAGAGAAGCCGCCGCCACGCTCAGCCAGTGAGAAGCCACCGCCACGCTCAGCCAATGAGAAGCCACCACC
This sequence comes from Canis lupus familiaris, assembly GCF_011100685.1. Lineage (NCBI taxonomy): Eukaryota > Metazoa > Chordata > Mammalia > Carnivora > Canidae > Canis > Canis lupus. Next base: position 39,830,703 of record NC_049252.1, on the reverse strand, counting down.
ATCACCTGCAGCCAATGAGAAGCCGCCGCCACGCTCAGCCAATGAGAAGCCGCCGCCACGCTCAGCCAATGAGAAGCCACCACCATCACCTGCAGCTAATGAGAAGCCGCCGCCATCACCTGCAGCTAATGAGAAGCCGCCGCCACGCTCAGCCAATGAGAAGCCGCCGCCACGCTCAGCCAATGAGAAGCCGCCGCCACGCTCAGCCAATGAGAAGCCACCACCATCACCTGCAGCCAATGAGAAGCCACCACCATCACCTGCAGCTAATGAGAAGCCGCCGCCACGCTCAGCCAATGAGAAGCCGCCGCCACGCTCAGCCAATGAGAAGCCACCACCATCACCTGCAGCTAATGAGAAGCCGCCGCCACGCTCAGCCAATGAGAAGCCGCCGCCACGCTCAGCCAATGAGAAGCCACCACCATCACCTGCAGCCAATGAGAAGCCACCGCCACACTCAGCCAGTGAGAAGCCGCCACCGCCCTCCAATGGGCTTTCCTTCCATACAGCCCCGCCCACCCCCATCTATATAAAAGAGTTTCCCCGCCCGCTGCTTACAGGCTGCAGCTCCTCTGCTGCTCCTGGAGAAACGCTTTTTGCTGGTAAAATAACCGTTTTATCTTGCAAGGTCAACACTTTCCGGCCTGCGAATCCTCCAGCCCTGCCTGGGAAGCGGAGAACCCAGCTGGAAGACTTTATCTTTCCTCTCACGGATCTATGTGGCGCCCTCGCCCGAGGAGGCCGTTAACCCTGTGACCCGCCGTAAGTCACTAAAAGCCATTTTCGTGGGCTACGGGGCCCCGGAAGCGAACCAGTAAGGAATTCTGTTCTTCAAAAACCATTTCTTGTTTGCTCAGAAGCCAGTTTTCATCAGATGTTGATTTGGGCTTTGCAGACTGTAACCCACGCCCTGGGTTTCCTGACAAAACACCATGTTCTAGAGGACACGAGTCCCAAGGAGTGGACCCCCCCGCCCCCGGCCGGACACCCAGGCGGCCTCGCTCTATCGAACTGTGCCGCGTGTCAGGTTGTACTTGAGAAAAGTGCAAGATATTTTTTAATATTTTCTGCGGAGTTTAATGAATATGCTTTTGCGACGACTTAATGTGAATCTTTTGTAATCTGCCAGTAATCTTAATGTGCGATCATACTATATTATCAGGTTTGTAAAATGTATGGACTATAAAAAAGAAATTCTGAAAAGATGCAAAACTAATGCTATATTCATGCATTAATTACTGAAAAGTTGCACTGGCTCATCATTCCATTGTTGAATGGAAGCACGTTCAAATTTATGAAATGACTATTCAAGACTCAAGAGTATTTTCTGGCAAGAAAAACAATTATTCATTCAACAAATATTAGTGTTAGAGGTGTTAGGGTGCATCACTGAAATTTTGCCCTGTAGAGACTTCTGTCCTAGAGCAGAGATGGGAATGCAGAAGGAACAGCTGGCTTATTAATGTAACAACTGAGGAAACAGACAAGTTTTATCTTGGATACAGAGAAAGTATAAGGTGCACTTGGAAGATGCTGAAAAGAATTTCAACAATACAATTTTACCAACACAGGGTTCCCTGGGTGGCGCAGCGTTTTGGCGCCTGCCTTTGGCCCAGGGCGCGATCCTGGAGACTCGGGATCGAATCCCACGTCGGGCTCCCGGTGCATGGAGCCTGCTTCTCCCTCTGCCTGTGTCTCTGCCTCTCTCTCTCTGTCTCTGTGACTATCATAAATAAATAAAAATTAAAAAAAAAACAAAACAATTTTACCAACACAAATTCAAATTGTTATGTAAGATTTTTTATATGGAAAATCAGCATAATGTTTTAATAGGCTTATTTATATTTATATATGTAAACATGCAAATTCTTATTATTTAATAGGTTTATTTATTGTATACTTTTATTGATGAAAACATCTACACATACACAGAATAGAGCAGTGGACTTCATACATGTCACCCAGCTTTGGCAATCATTAGCATTTTGCCATACTTGTTTCACTGATCTTCAGTTTTCTTTTTGCTGGAGTAATTTCAAAGAAAACCCCAAACACGTCATTTCACCTGGAAAACCATCAATCGCATCTCAAATAAAAAAGGCATTTTCCGGGGCTCCTGGGTGATTGTCTGACTCTTGGTTTCAGCTCAAGTCATGGTCTCAGGGTCTTGGGATTGAGGTCAGACTCTGCCCTCAGCAGGGAGTCTGCTTGTCCTTCTCCATGCCCTTCCCCATGCTCTCTCTTGCTCGCTCGCTCGCTCTGGCTGTCTCAAATAAATAAAATATTTTAAAAGAAAAGACATTTTCTTACTTGTGGCATTTTCACACCTATGAAAATTCACCATGATTTCTTTTTTTTCTTAAATATTTATTTATTTATTTGTTTATTTGTTTATTTATTTATGATAGACCTAGAGAAAGAGGCAGAGACACAGGCAGAGAGGGAGAAGCAGGCTCCATGCAGGGAGCCCGACGCGTGACTTGATCCCAGGAGTCCAGGATCGCGCCCTGGGCCAAAGGCAGGCACTAAACCGCTGAGCCACCCAGGGATCCCCTCACCATGATTTCTTAACATCAGTTTGTGCCTATTTTAAATTTAAACTTGCCATTTCTGAAAAAGAAAATGTTCTTCCACAGTTGGGGTGTTGTTTTTTTTTTTTTTTTTAGTTTATTTATTCATGAGAGATACTGAGAGAGAAGCAGAGACATAGGCAGAGGGAGAGGCAGGCTTCCTGCGGGGAACCTGATACGGGACTCGATCCCAGGACCCCAGGATCATGGGCTGAGCCAAAGGCAGATGCTCAACTACTAAGCCACCCAGGGGTCCCTTGACGGTTGGTTTTATTCCCATCAGGACTCAAATGTGGTGCACACGCTGTATTTTGTTTCTGTGCCTCCTAGACCTCTCTCTCAGCCCACCCTCTCTGACTGGAGACAGGATCTGTGCTGTCACTGCCACAAGTGACTGAGCGGTGTATCCATCCCCCAGAATTCCCCAGTTGGGACCTGGCGTCTGTGGACTGTTGTTTCACTAGACCTTCTACCTGCAGAGTAGAAGTTAGCTCTAAATGTTTGACTAGATGCAGGATCTTTTTTGTTCAAGAATATTTTAAAAACCAAATATATATTTTTTTAAATGAATGACACTTGTGATGGTTAATTTTGTGCCAACTTGGCTAGGCCTATTTAGTCAAACATTGTTCTAGATTTCTCTGTGAAGGTATGTTCTAGGTGTGATTAACATTTAGATCATTAGACTTTGAGTAAAGCAGACGAGGCTCTCCAGTGTGATGAGCCTCATGCAGTCAGTTGAAGGTCTTAGTAGAGATGAGACTGACCTCCCTGAGAAAGGGGATTCTGATGGCAGACGACCTTCGGACTCAAGCTGCAGCATGACGTCTCCTGGGTCTCCAGCCTGCGGGAGAGAGGCACGATCCACATATACAGATAGTGATGAAGGATAAAGATAGAGACGCTGTAGATCGAGAGAGATGACATGGGTAGCGCACGTAAATCCTATTGGTTCTGCTTCTTAGGAGAACCCTGACAAGACAGTACTTCTTAAGGGAGAATATTTTAGGAAATACAGCTCCCCAAAATATAAAAAGGGCAACATGAAATGTCAAATTAACAAAAAGTAATGCTGAAAATATTGAAGTTATGCTTGCCTCCCATTTCTCTCTTCTGTGTTCAAACTGAACTTTGATGAATTTCAGAGGTGAGCTGTTGCTCTTGGATGGAAAAGAGTAGATTGTGGCCGGCTACAGTCACATTTTCCTAGTTAGTTTACACATCATTTAATATTAATTATGTTCTGGCACATTAAAAACAAACACATTTATTCCTGATAGGGCACCCACTCAACCTCCACTTTTATGTATTTTTTAATATGTAGCCCATTTCTTTTTTGTAAAATTGGCACTAATACCTATTTTGGGATGCTGCATAAAGCCTGGCCCAAAATAGCAATAAATGTCAATGGTCATTATCACCAGCATCACCACCATTTGCTTTGCTCTGAGTCCACGTGGAGCTCCTTGCACGGCAGAGAATGCATTTGCTTCCAGGGTGAGTTTATGAAATGATATTTTAAAAATGGGACTCATTTCCCAGGCCTCACTTAACAGTACTCCCAGCTGATACGGCCCGTCTCCCCCAAAAGCCGACCCTTTGCTTCCCCCAGAGGTCCCAGCTCCTCCCGCATTATTCACGGCCCTCTGGGCTGTGTGCAGTGGAGCAGAACAGCTCAAATGAGGTTCGTGCATTAGCGAGAAAGCTGCAGGGCAGTGAAGAAGCCTGCCCATCCCTGCCCCTTCCCAACCTACAAGGGGCCTTCTTTTAACACACCCGAAGTCACAACACATGGTCACGCCACATGGTCACAACACATGGTCACGCCAGCACCTGCCTGGCAGCTGCATGGCCTTGGGGAAACCTCTTAATCTCTTCAAGTTCCATTTATTAGTCTGTAAAAGAAGGACACTGTGATTTCGGGGCTCTGTGAGCATCTGCATGCGTGAGCATGAATGAAAGCTCAATAAAGGCAATAAATAGACAAACAGACGGATGGATGGACAGATGGCTGGCTGGCTGGAGTGTGTCTCTTGCAGATCCCAACACAGTTCCATATACCTGATCCTCGCCACATCCTTGTGATGTGAGCAGGGAAAGTAAAGTCCCCTTGCAAATGAGGCAAACGACGCAAGACCCTGGCAGGATGGAAGTGGGTGTCAGTTTTCACAGTAAAATGCAGTTTATCCTGGTTACCTCTCACCACAGTGCGAAGTTGAGGACAGGTGTCTTGTGTCAGGTCACTATTTCCTGCACGAATACTGTATGGACAATTTCTAAAGAAAAAATTTCTATCCCACTATGTCAACCTAAATTATCATACACCTTAAATATAGGTTAGTGTAAACTCCAAGCAAATGCGTAAACTGACTATCAATAGAGCCCTATGCCAGTGTCTCCGGCTGCCACCAGCGCCCAGGGCAGGGCTCCAGGGGGGACTCGCCCCGCCGCGGCCCCCCACCCCTTGCTCAGTCCAGGCCAGGCCCCAGGCTCCACTTGCTACTTTCCGTATTTCCTGTGGAAGCGGAGCGGCCAGGGAGACCAGCTGGGGCCGGGATGCAGCAGCCATCCCAGGGGGCTTCTCTCCACGCGGGGCCATCGCAAGGCCGAGGTGCTGAGCTTTGGCTCCCCAGGGGCGGTGAGCAGACAGACCGGGGCAGCCCAGCACCCAGGCGCCCGGCGCATCCGGGCCGAGCCTTGGCTCCCTCCCGCCGTCTGCTCGCCGCCCTCCCCGCTGCTGGGAGGGTGGCCCGGTGTGTGCCCAGGGCAGGGGCGCCTGCAGGCCTCTTGGGGTGCAGCAGCAGGGACAGGGTCGGGAGGCTGCGGGGCAGCAGGCCTGGCCCAGGCGCCACCCCCACCCCCCGGCCCCCCTCAGCTCCCTGGGACGCACTGGCCTCATTCCCCCTCGGTCTCCCGCTCCCGTAGCGCCTGCCACGTGCCGGACCCCGTGTTGGCCTCAGGGGGGAAGGCTGGGAACTGCTCAGAACCCAGGCTGGCCGGGCTGCGGTGGCCGGAGGCTGGAGGTCGGAGGCCAGAGGCCGGAGGCTGGAGGCCGGAGCCTACCCTTGAGGGCCCCGAAGCCGCAGCAGGGGCAGCAGGCCGCGCTGCATGCCCACGAGTCGCCCCCACCCAGTCGGCCCTGGGCGCCGCCGCACATGGGCACAACACGTTTTGTAAAAAAGCAGACAGATGCAGGTCAGTCGAGGTCTTCCTGTTGCAACGATGACCTTGCCTGAGCCTCCAGGTCCACCATGGGGTCAGCTCCGGGGTGCAGAGGGCGCGGGTCGGGCCAGGGGGTCGGCCTGGGGCTGCTCAGGGGGCTGCTCCCCCCACCCCCCCCCACAGCGGGGGCAGCCCCGCTGAGCAGACACCCCTAAAGCCACCCCACCCCGAGCACAGGCCAGCTGCCAGGCCTCCAAGGGGCGCCGGGATGGGGGCTGGCAAGCTCGTGGCCCTGTGAGCAGCGCGGGGTGGGGCTGTGCCACAGGAGTGCCAGGCTCCCCCACAGGTGCCCCTGACATCCCCTGTGGCCCCCCCCATCATTCAGGGGTCCCCGACATCCCCTGCTGCCTCACCGCCCCCATCATTCAGGAGCCCCTGACATCCCCAGAGGCCCACTCCGCAGTGGGGGTTCCATCCCAGCATGGAGATGTCAGGGGTCACAGCAGGGCCCCGCAGCGTGACTGCATTGCAGGTCTGGGCCTGAAGGATGTGGGTCAAATGAGGCCGCTGAGGTGCAGCTGTGTCCTCGGAGGCCCACTCCCTCCCGTGGTGGCTGCCTGAGGGGACGAGAAGGCGCAAGTGGCCGAAGCATCGGGGCCGAGTGAGCAACACGCTATACGGCTGGCCGAGCCGACCCCTCGACGTGGTGGCCTCTGCATCATCCGACAGCATGACACACATTCAAGTCCTTGTGACCTCAGGGGAGTGAGATCACTCAGGTCGACCTCTGAGCACAGTGACATTCAGTCAGAGATTAATAAGAAAAAATACCTAGAAAATTCCACCTTTGGAAATTAAGCCACAATTTCTAAATAGCCCTGGGACAGCAGAAGAACTCATAATGGGAATTAGAAAATACTAGGAACCGGGAGGTACTGAAAATAAATCAAAACATGCTGTTGCCGCCGCAGCAGCTCTAGAGGAGAAAGCAAGGGTGCGCGCAGCAGGAGAGGAAAGAAGCTACAACTCCACCGCCGGAGCAGCCACCCCCGTGGACGCGAATCCCGAGCCCGCCCAGACGGCCCGAGAGAAACCGAGGCTGGGGGTGCTGAGCTGTGCGCCAGGGCGACCGACAGAGCCGTAAACGGAGAGCAGGTTCCTTCCACCGGACGCAGCAAGTGTAACCTTAAGGAAAATAATGTCGAATCGGACAAAATAAAACTTAAGAACTTCCGTTTATCAAAATAGAGAGAAGACTAAGCCACGGAGCAGGTGTTCGCAGAACAAGCCTATGAAGGGCTTCGAGCCGGGCCCGCCAAGGACGTCGAGCTGAGGACCCTGGCTCCGGGAGCCCCACGGCGGCTGTGCACCCAAGGGGAACGTGTGGGCCCACATGCACCACCTGGCGCACCTGCTGGGGCTGGCCCGGGAGGCCACCCGCTGGCCACCCGCTGACCACCGGTGGGGCAGGACGTGGCGGGAACCCGCGGCAACACGGGGTCGGGGCTCACAGGTGCCCGTGAGCTGAGCGACGCCCACAGTGAGGGACAGGGCCCAGATGGCACCGGCCCGGCGGCTTCAACGGCCCCAGGGCTGGATGTCCCCCAGCCCAGCGGCCTCCCCCCTGGGACCTGGAGACCCGGCCCAGTCCCCGGGCAGCCGCCTTCTGCGGGGCTCTTCCCCGGAAGGGTGCAAGTCCGTCCTGGGGCCCCCCTCGAGGCCTAAGCACCTCCCAAACACCTGCTCCTAACGGCCCCCCGCCGGGAGCCTCAGCCTAGGAGTGTGGGCGGCACAAGCTTTGGGCTCCAGAGGCGGCCTGTGTGCCCCACCGGCCCCAGGAAGCTGCGTCACCGGGGGCACCACCCTTGGAGGCACTGCGTGCCGGGCACTTGGGGCGGCCGCTCGCGGCTGACGGTCTCGCTCGAGTGCTTGTTACAGGAGATGCACACCTGCACACCTGTCACGTGGTTGGGATATACCGTTCATATTGCAATGTAAAGTCAACTAAAAATCAAAACAATACTCACCAAAAGACGTAGACCTGGACCTACAGGCAGGGACGTTCCTTCACACCAGGTGAGAAAGGCTACAAAGCAGCACACACGGTAGGACCCGCTTGCCAACACAGCACATGCGCATGGAAACGGGATACACGCCAACACTCATTTCTTTAAAAATATTTATTGAGTATGTGCTATGCGCCAACACATAATTTACGTGGAAGACATCTCTACGACTGTACTATCCATGCAGAGTCCCGTCACATGCATCGCCGCCTCCAGGCCCTGCACGGCTTTGGGGCGCCCACCTTCGCACGACAGGGAGGGACCCGGGCAGCAAGGACACCATGACACATGATGCGTGAACAGCCACTTTCACAGGAGTACAAGGTTGATGCGCGTGTGCCCTACGAGTTGAGATCTAGACCTAGCTTAGGGACACGGTGCCACCGACTCGGCCACGAGCCAGACTGTGGACACCTGGGGACATAGCCTACTTCTAGAGCACAGACACGGGCAGTGACAGGGGTGACGGGTCCCCGCCGAGCCCCACGCGGCGCCTGTGGAGGCCCCGAGGAAGGGAGCGCACACGCACACGGGTGTCCCGCCGCCGGGCAGGGGAGCTCGCGGGCCACAGGAACACGGGCTCACATCCAAGCGCGTCTCCGCCCGGCTCGTTCCTGCAGCACCTGCTTCCCACAACTTCGACCATCATCTCCAGATGGGAAAGACCTTCTCTCCAACCTGAAAACAGACAAAGCAAATCAGTCCTAATAAACCGCTTGAGTGTGACTCACACGCAGCACCTCCTGATGACGACTCAGGATCGCACCAAAGAGCTTCAGGTGGAGAAGTTTTCTTAATGACCAACATTAAGACTTTGACATAAAATTGGCACAAAACAGGTAGGAGACCAGAGGAGAACCGTCGTGTCCCCTCTGCCGTCCTGCACCAGGTGTGGGAACGGCGGCCCGGCCCGCTCTCCACCGGGGCCTCCTGCACACGGGAAGGGTGCCCCTGGGCTGGGCCCCTGCCCTCAGACTCACCTTCCTGCCCCCATTTCCTGTTCTACCAATAACAGCACCCACTTCCCGTGAGGAGGATGAGAAAGCAGCGCAGGCGCGCGAGGCCGAGGCTGTGGCACCGCGACCGCCAGGCCCGTCTCCCAGCACCAGCGCCCAGCACCCACCCTGCGGCACGAGCCTTACTTTCTGCGATGTGGGGTCTTGTGTGGAAGTGACGGACCAGCTGAGCGCCACGGACATGTGCCTCCTCCACACAGGGTTTCTCTGCAACACAACCGAGCCTGTGACCACATCTCCCGAGAGCACGGACACGGGCTCGTCCATCATAAACAGCACCTGCTTCCAGTGGGTGGTTCTGCAAGAAACGGGGCACGTGTCACCTCTGTGGGGCGGACCCCCAGGCTCCCCTGCGGGGCAGACGCACCAGGCCCACAGCGAGGCCTCTGTGGGCGCCAGGGACTGGGCCGCAGCCCAGCGAGCATGCAGCTCTAGGTGCTCCCAGGCCCCCGCACCCTGGCACGGGGCGTCTACCACGTCCCTGCCCGGTCCCTAGGCTGCCAACGCCGAGTTCTAGTTTCCGCAGTGCAGGAAGGCCGCTGCCCCTGGGAGTCGGGCTGGAGGGGGTGTGGCAAGTGCGACATCTGGGACAAACGGTCATGCTCCGTGCTCTCCGGGTTCTGCAGGCCCTGAGGACACAGCTCCACGGCCTCGTGGTCATGCTCAGGCCTCACGTCCCTCCGGCCCCAGGCACCATGAGGGCCCCTGTCCCCACGTCCCAGAGCGCTGCCGGGGCTCGGCATCTGCCTGCCCCACCCCACCGTGTGCGGGCGCACGACCCCGGGGCCTGAGTTCCCGCCCTCGACTGGCGACAGCTCACATCTGTGCGCCGGGACCGGGAAGGGCGGCCGGAGGCCTGGCCCCGCCACCTCCACGGATGCTCCGGCCAACAGCCTGGCTCCTGTGGTGCGGACGGACGTGAGGCCCCGAGGACCCCCGCTGCAGCCAGTGTTGACCCGAGCAGCGGGCACCTACCGCACAGGCCCACGGAGGCCCCATGAAGGCAGCGCTGCGCCGGGCTGCTGGGTCCAGCTCCGAGGCCGACCGCAGCGCCCGGCACGCCCGAGCAGCGAGCAGCGCCAAGATGCTACTGCACAGAAGTGTCCCAGGGGCGGCTGGGGGCTCAGTCGGGGGAGCGTCTGCCTTCGGCTCACGGATGACCCCGGGGCCTGGGATCGAGTCCCGCATCGGGCTCCCTGCTCAGCGGGGCGTCTGCCTCTCCCTCCCCTACCCCTGCCCTCTGCTCATGTGCTCTCTCGCCCACTCTCTCCCTCAAATAAAATCTTTTAAAAAAATTTGTCTCAAGAAACACTGACCTTCCTCAAGAAAGTCTTGGGGAGTTAAAAGCCCCTACAATTCCACGGGTTGTGCTTGTATTAGACCATGAGAAGCTGAAGCAGCGTCCAGGGCAACTGAGGCAGGCAAAGTGCGCTCCGCCCGTTCATGCAGGGGTCAGAGGGCAAGCAGGGCAGCCCAGGGCAGGGGCGGGTGGGGCACAGTCCCGGTCCCCCACCCACCGCCCGCACACGCTGCTGCCTCCCCGACGGCAGTGTGGCAGGGGACCTGCACCCGCTCCTCCCGGGGCAGTGGAGCCCCTGCGGGTGCTGCACACTTACGGGTGAAATGGGCCTGTGCTCAGCACCAGCTGCGGCTCGTCCTCCTCCAGGCTCTGGAACCGGACACTGAACCAGGCCGTGAATCCATGCAGCGTGCCGGCCTTCCTGATCTCAAAGTGCAGCTCGCCTTTCATGGTCTGTTCAGGCAACGATAAGGAAGGGACGCAGCTCCCGTGAGCACGTGACAGCAGGCGGCGAGGGCTCCGGGGCAGGAACTAGCAGCTGTCCCCGCCAGCCCTGCTCAGATGCCGCTGCACTGCCCGGCCCCATGTCTAGTCCAGTAACTGTGGATGCAACTTGCTAGTGTCGCCAAACACAGCAAACCTGCTCCTAGGGAAAGAACTGCTAAAGCTGGCAGCACAAATTCACATGCGGCAGATAATCAGAAAAGGTTTCAAGTAACGTGGGCCTCATTTGCCTCATTTTCTGGCCCCATATTTGAGTGGAATCCTATTTCTTCTCAACTCTTGGCATAAAGAACCGGGCCTCTATACTGCGAAACTAAGTGCAGAGCCAACAGCTCAGCTCCCGGCTGAGCTCCAGGGGGTTCCAGGGACCTGCTCCCAAGCTCTGCACCTCCGAGCACACCCTTAAAATGAGACCCTCCTGAATGCACACGCACCACCTCGTGGCAACAGGGGGAATGTAAGAGTAAGAATTAAAAATTTTGTCATCCAGGGCAGCACAACTTAGAAAAAAAATTTTAACTTGAAATCCTTGAAGAAACTAGATATAATTTATTAGAATCTCAAGATGCTGAAAATATTAAACATAAATATAAAAATGACTGATGATGTTAAAGAGGTCCGTGAAAAAATAGTGTAAAAATACAAAATCAGAGCATAAAAAAGACAAGACTCAGGGAAAATCAAAGGCAAGGTTCCTCAATCTGTGTATTCTCACAGAGTCTGGTACGTGCGCCGCCCACTTAGCCTCCGGCGCTCTCACCTCCAGGTCAGCGATCTGCACGGTTCTCATGTCCAGCTGCAGGATGGTGCACGGTTCAGACAGACAGTCTTCTGGCTTCAAAATGTGGTTGTACTTGGGCTTCGAAAAAAACTCCTTAATCGCTAAAGATCTAGGGAAAAAGTCAAAGGAGTTGCTCAGAGGCGTGAACCAACAGCTCAGGTTCTGACACACGCACCCGCTTTGTCTCCAGCGTGAGCAGGAATTCCACGCCACCGTGTGCGGCACGAGGGCCCCAAGGCAGGGCCGGGGGTCCCTGGGGCGGCCCGCTGAGCGTGCGCTGTGTACGAGCACACCTACACCCTCCTGGTGGGGCCTGAACACACCAACACCCTTCCCACGCAGGCTGCCCGGCCCACCCCACCACCGTGGCTCCGGTCACCGCGGCCCCCTCCCGACACGCGGACAGGAGGTCTGTGGGAGCTGAGCGCCGGGTCACCGCGCAGACACTTGGTCGTCTCACGGCACAAGCAGGGTGAGGACGGTGAGATGTGCACACACGGCCCTGTCTAGGAGGCTCCGTAGGAAATGCTCTGAAGCGGCAGGACTGCGGGCCATGGGCCGATCAGGGCAGCCCTCCCCTGCGCCGGGCGTCCTCCCGCCGTCACCTGCGCTGCTGAGCGCTGTGCCTGCCACAGCCACCTAGTGGCTCCCACGGAAATGCTTCCAAAACTAAGCACAGCAGTGACTTACGAAATGGCAATTAAATGTCAACAACTTAATAAAGATTCCACAGTAGGTACAAATTTTTAATATTTTTCTGATAAAAATAATTGCGCATGTATAAGGAATTGGGAAAATACAGAAAAGTACAAAGAAAAACCTCGAACCCCCTGCCCTGCGTCGGCACCCATCTGTGGTCATATATTCATACATAGCTTTAGGCAAAGTCGAGGCCATTGTGTACACATGGTTTGGGCATCTCCTGCCCGGGAGGACACACGGCCATGGACGCGGCTTCCCACGTGCGGTACAGGGGCTGGACGGGGGTGGCCTGGACAGTGCGGGCCGCCCACTGCACTCGGCTCCTCCGTCACACCTCAGCCAGACACCACGAACCGCTGTTTTAATTTCATCTTGTTCACTTGGCAAAAACGGCATTTACCCTAATTTGTATTTCAATCACTAATGTTGCAATTTTTTCAAATATTTATTGGTGATTTTATTTAGTTCTGTGACTTGCCTTTTCCTGTGACTTGCCTCTAATTTCACCGGATAGTCCTCGTCTCCTGACTCTAGGGTCTGTCACCTGTCACCTGGCGCCTTGCTCCAAGCACTCGCTGCCCTTTTCAGTCACGTGTGCTGCCGCCACGCGGATGCTGACAACTCCCAGACTCAGGCCAGGGCCGCCTTCTCTCTGTGAACTTCCCGTCTGACCCCGACACACGGGCCCCACAGATCCTGTCGCTGATGCGGATGTTCTCACACACAACTCCTCAATCCACATAGGGTTACACTTCAATGCACAGCGTGAGAGGAGACATTTCGAGGGCTCACCAAGGGCCACGACCCCTATGCCACTGCTGCTTTCCTGCCTCGGGGCCACCGTGACCCCATCTCCGCGGCTCTGCCCGATACCTGGCCCGTGGCAGCCTCCTGACTGCTCGATGGTAGCCCTTCCCGGCCCTTCCTGCCCGCTCTCCCCGGACCAGCGGCTCTGCCGGGGCCTCTCCTCCTCCCTCGGGGTTCAGAGTGCAGCCCTTACCTTTGTGTTACTAGGTCTTGTTTTGAATCAACAAAAATCAAAAAGGCCCAGAGGCGCCCGCCTTGCTGCCAACTCCCCACGTGGGCATCCAGCAGGTGCCGCGGCCCCCTGCCCTCGCGGTGTGGGACAGGCCTCCCCAAGTTCCTGACAGCGGGGCCCTCCCCTCGCTGCCGGGGCTGACAGCACCACGGCACACCGGCCTGTCCCCATGCCCTAGAAGGGGCGACACGGGAATGAGGAGAGCAGCCACTCTGGAGCACTGCCTCCTTCGCAAACTGCCAGCAGTGGCTTCACAGATACATCTTCTGATCCTTTAAAAACGTACAGCTCTTAGTAGGAACAGACATTTGCGGGCTGGCAAGGGCCCCGTGTTTAACCACGGCCACACTTTCCCTCCAGACTTGAGAACTCAGACTGCAAAAGGCGCGTCAGTGCCCGTCCCATGCGTCACCGTCACCGGTGCGAAGCACGAAGGCCACCACGCGAGGTTCCCAGGCCCAGGAGGGAGGGAGGGTGGGAGGGTGGTGACCGGGTCACAGGGAGCCCGCGGCCGCACTCACTTGAGGGCGCTGAGGTTGAACTCGTAGGCGTTGTCCCAGAACAGGACCTTGCTGCGGTAGTCCCGGTCGGCGCTGCAGGGCACCAGGTGCAGGGCGGCCGTGGTTGGCCAGATGATGCCGTCCTCCTTCAGCCACACGTCCCGGGCATACAGGATCGACTCAATCATGAACTCAAACTGCACAGGAGGAGACACAGGGGGACAAGGTGACCGAGGCCCGCGTCTGACAGGCAACCTGGGAGGGCAGATCTCGGACCCGCACGCCAGTGGGGGCGCCAGTCCCCTCCACGGCCCGGGGTGCAGTCACGCGAGCTCCCCCCTGGACCCGGCAGCAGCCAGGAGAGCCCGCACCCTCGCCCCCTCCCTCGCCCCGAAGTGCTGCAGGGTTTTAACTGTCAAACCATGCAAGTTTGGCCTGGGGTACTCTCAGAATTTTCATGAGTCGGTAAGTTGACTGACATCACTTCTTAAAAACATGAAACATTAAAGCAGGAGTGCCACGGAGGTTCACCTGGTACCTAAGTCAGAAGAGCAGCCCAACACCGCCTCACACCCCTTGGAATGCACCGGACAGACGGGGATCGGGGCTGTTCACAGCCCCGAGGAGCCAGCCTTCGTGTCTGAACCAGTGTGCCGGGGAGTACGGCTCAGGCCAGAGGCACTTCATCCTGCAGCTGATGGGAAGCCCCAAGAGGGGTTTTTTCTTTAATTTAGAAGTAATTCAGTATGAAAAGATTTAGAAAACTCAGAAAAGCACAAAAATAAAAGTCATGCATAAACTCAGCACCCAAATGGAACCACTGTTTGGCAGTTTATCCTCAAGGACTCTTCTTCACCTACACATACATGCACTCATAGGAAAATTACATACATATAATTTTTATTTTTTTTAATTATCACTAATAAATCAGTTAGTCTATAAATTTTATAAATTTTAATGCTTGGGGATCCCTGGGTGGCTCAGCAGTTTGGCGCCTGCCTTTGGCCCAGGGCGTGGTCCTGGAGTCCCAGGATCAAGTCCCGCATTGGGCTCTTGCATGGAGCCTGCTTCTCCCTCTGCCTGTGTCTCTGCCTCTCTCTCTCTCTCTCTGTGTGTCTCTCTCTAATGAATACATAAATAAAATCTTTTTTAAAAAATTAAAAAAATAAATTTTAATGCTTGTATGGCTCTGAGTAACCAGAAGCAAAATCAGGATACAGAACAGGAACCCCAAAACACTCCTCGTGATTGCTTCTGTGGTCGCCTCTTCCCACCACCTCCAACCTCTGGAAACCACTAACAGGCCTCCCTGTGGTTTTGTCTTGAGAATGCGGCATAAATAGAATCATATAATATGTAATCTTTTGAGACTGGCTTCTTTCACTCATAATATCAACTTTTTCATAGGCTAAAAGGTTCTGTCCTGTGCTTTCTATCCTGTTCAGTTTACCTGTCTTTCCTTGTTACAGTATCACAGTGTTTTAACTCTCTATGTAACTTTAATTATGCCAGTCTAATGTCTCTGGGGTTTGTCCATGATATCTGTATATCAATAGTTCATTCCTTATTGCCCGGTAGTATTCCACTTGTGTGTGGACCACAGTTGTTTATCCAATCACCTGTTGAAGGACACTTGGGTTGTTTCCAGTTTTTGGCAATCATAATTAGAGCTAGTATAAATATTCACATACAGGTTTTTGTGTGAGCACAGCTTGTGTTTCTCCAGTGTAAATACTCAGAAGTGTAATAACTGGGTCATATTGTAAATGTACCCATAAATTTATAAGAAACTGCCAAACTCTCTTCCAGAGTGGCTGTGTGATTACTATGGGTTTTAATTGCTCCATAGCACCTGGTGTTATTGTTTAAAAGTTTAGCCATTTCATTTTAATTTGTATTTCCCTTATGGCTAATAATGTTTAATGTCTTTTCACATGCTTATTTCTCATCCATATATACACTCTGGTAAAGTATCTGTTCAAGTCTTTTGCCCATTTTTCACTCAGGCTTGTTTACTTTCTTGTTGAATTTTGAGAGTTCTTTGTATATTCAGTATACACATTAGATATGCAATTTGCAAGTATTTTCTTCTAATCTTATCATGCCTTTTCATTTTATTTTACAGAGCGACACTTTTAATATTGATTAAGTCTGGCATATCAACTTTTTCTTTAATGGATCATGCTTCAAAAATCAACTAAAAAGGGCAGCCTAGGTGGCTCAGCGGTTAGGCACCTGCCTTCGGCCCAGGGCGTGATCCTGGAGAGCTGGGACTGAGTCCCATGTCGGGCTCCCTGCGTGGAGCCTGCTTCTCCCTCTGCCTGTGTCTCTGATTCTCTCTTTCTCTCTCTCTCTGTGTCTCTCATGAATAGATGAAATCTTAAAAAAAAAAAAAAAAAAAAGGAATCAACTAAAAACTCCTTGCCTAACCCATGAAGATTTTCTCCCAATATTCCTTCTGAAAGTTTTATAGTCTATGCAATTAGATCTAGAATCAATTTTGAATTAATTTTTTGGTAGAAGGTATGAGGCTTAAAAATGAAGTTCATTCATTTCTTTTTTCTTTCTTTCCTTTTTTCTTTTGTATATGGATGGCCAAATATACCAATATCTTCTAATGAAAAAAAAAATCTTTCCTCCATTAAATTGCTTTTGTTTCCCTGTTAAAAATCAACTGACTCTATTTTTAGAAATCTATTTCTCTATTTTGTTCCACTAAATGTGTCCATCCTTTCACGAATATCACACTGTCTTGACTACTATAGCTTTATGATAAGTTTTACAGTGAAGCATGTAATTCTTCCAATTTTATTCTTTTAAAAACTGTATCCGTTGGGGCACTGAGGTGACTGAGTTGGTTAAGTGTCTGCCTTTGGCTCAGGTCACGATCCCAGGGTCCTGCGATGGAGCACCAAGTCGGGCTCTCTGCTCAGCGGAGAGTCTGCTTCTCCCTCTCCCTCTGCTCCTCCCCCTCTCTCAAATAAATAAATAAATAAATAAAATCTTTTAAAAATCCTATCAGCTATTCTAGTTTCCTTCTACACAGATTTTTACAATGAGCTTGTCTATACTGACAAAAACAATCCTGCTTAGACTTGGATTAGAACTGTATTACAGCTACAGATCAGTTGGAGAAGAGACTCTTTACTAGGTTGTCTTCCAGTCCATGAACACCATGTTTCTCCATTTATATGGGTTTTCTGTGACTTCTTTCATCAGCATCTTATGGTTTTTGGCATACAAAAACTGTATGTGTCTTGCTACCTAACTGTTTCATGTTTGGGGGCCTACTCCAAATGCTTCTCTGTACATTGTAGCATATGAAAATATGACTGCCTTAAAAAATAAAAAAAATTAATTAAAAATATGATGCCTTTTGAATGTTAACCGTACACTCTGTGATCTTCTTAATTTGCCTTTCAGCTCAAGGAAATATTTTGGAGATTCCTTGGAACTTTCTACAAAGACAATCATGTGGTCTGAGGATAGGGATGGTTTATTTCTTTGTTTTCAATCTGTGTGCCTTTTATTTCTTTCATTTTTGCACTGGTTAGGATTTCCAGTACAATGTTGAACAGGAATTGTAGTCATCCCACCTTTTCCTGCTCTTATGGGGAAAGCACTGATCTTTTTTTTTTTTTTTAATTTTATTTATTTATGAGAGAGACAGAGAGAGAGAGGCAGAAACACAGGCAGAGGAAGAAGCAGGATCCCTGCAGGGAGCCTGACCTGGGACTCAATCCCGGGTCTCCAGGACCACGCCCTGGGCCGATGGCAGCGCGAAACAGCTTAGCCACCTGGGCTGCCTGGCCCTGATACTTTCACCATTAAGTGGCCATATGTTTTTTGTAGATGCCCTTTACCAGATTGAGTAAATTCCTTTCCTCTTTCAAGTTTGTTGAGAATTATGAAGTGAAGCTGAATTTTCCAGCCCAACATACAAGAAGCTTAGAGGTTGTCATTCTGTCCTAACAAGTAAAAAGCAAATGAAAAATCAAGAACTCTTCTTAGACATGTAAGAGGTATTAGGTCACAGTACAATCTGCTCCCTCCAAAATGAGAGAATTAAACAGGCTTATATAGAGAATCACAAATTACTAGAGCAGAAACCTCCCCTGGAACCACACCAACTGTAATTGATGAATTGCTGGAGGTTTGGTGTGGACAACTCTAAGTGTTACACACTCCAGGCAGGCTCAGTCATAAGGGCACCCCCACATGTTTGTGAGTTTTCCCTCCTGGACCTCTACCAGGTTCCCACAGTAAATATCAGAGAAAAATCCCCTGACACTTCTGACAGGACATTGGGAAAGAAACCATTGTGAAATATGCTAGAGTATTCTGTTCTTCCTAATAGGCTCTGTCCTTCGGGGAAACTAGGTAATCAGAGCCTAACCTAACTGAGCTGGGAAAAGGGAAATACTCAACTCCAGACCCCTGTAGCCATCCTGTCCCACCTAAAAGGGTGAAAAGAAACTAAGAAACATTTTTGAAGCTCACGGTTTAGAGCCATAAGTTCACTGAAGGACTGAGACCTAATCATAGGACCAGAGGATGTTTCCACATGCTCCATACTTCACCACCACATTACTAAAAGCCTGTTTAAAGCAGTTCCTTGGGCAGCCCTGGTGGCGCAGTGGTTTAGCGCCGCCTGCAGCCCAGGGTGTGATCCTGGAGACCCTGGATTGAGTCCCGCGTTGGGCTCCCTGCATGGAGCCTGCTTCTCCCTCTGCCTGTGTCTCTGCCCGCCCCCCCGCCCCGTCTCTCATGAATAAATAAATAAAATCTTTAAAAAAATAAAAAATAAAATAAATAAAAAATGAAGGAAAATAGATTTTCTTAGATAAAGAGAAACTGAGGGAATTTGTTGTCAGGAGACCTGCCTTCCAAGAAACGTTAAAAAGAAGTTCTTTAGAGGGAAGGACATGATACAGACTGAAATATATAAAATTATAAACGAAGAGACATTGCAACTGATATCACACAAATACAAAGGATTGCAATAGACTACTATGAACAATTATATGCCAATAAACTGGATAATCCAGTAGATAAATTCCTAAAAAAACATACAAACTACCACAACAGAATCATGAAAAAACAGAAAACCTGAACAGACCAATTACTAGTAAGGAGATTGAATTAGTAATCAAAAAATTCTCGACCAACAAAAGTCCACAATCAGAGAGCTTCACAGGAGAATTCCACCAAATATTTGAAGATCAATACCAAATCTTCTCAAGCTCTTCTAAAACACCAAAGAGGATGGAACACTTGCAAACTCATTTTACAAGACCAGCATTACCCTGATACCAAAGCCAGATGAGGACACTTTACAAGGAAATTATAGACCAATATCCCTGATGAATATAGATGGAAAAATCCTTAAATAAAAATTAGCAAACTGAATTCAACAGTACATTGAAAGGACCATATGCCTTGATCAAGTGGGATTTATTCCTGGGATGCAAACACACTTCAACATAGTAAATCCATAAATGTGATATACCACATTAACAAAATGAAGAATAAAAATCATATAATTACCTCAATATATGCAGAAAAAATATCTGATAAAATTCAACTACATTCTGTGATAAAAAAATTTAAAAAACTGAGTATTAGGAAAACATACCACAATAATACCACATAACATAATAAAAGCCATATATGTCATGCCTAGAACTAACACCATACTCAAAAAGCAGAAAGCAAAAAAATAAATAAATAAATAAATAAATAAAAGGCAGAAAGCTTTCCTGTAAGATCAGGTGAAAGACAAGGATGCCCACTCTCACCACTTTTATTCAACATAGTACTAAAGTCCTAGCCACAGCAATCAGGCAAGAAACAGAAATTTAAAAAGCATTCAAATCAGAAGGAAAGAAGTAAAACTGTATTTGCAGATGACATGACATTATATATAGAAAATCCTAAAGACTCCACCAAAAAAATTGTTAGAACAAACAAATTCAATAAACGTGCAGAATATGACATCAATATACAAAAATCAGTTGCGTTTCTATACACTAACAATGAACTATCAAGAATTAAGAAAATAATCCCATTTACAGTTGCATCAAAAATAATAAAATACCTCAAAATAAATTTAACCAAGGAGGTAAAAGACAATGAAGAAAGAAATTAAAGAAGACACTAATAAATAGAAAGACACCCCCTGTTCATAGATAGGAAGAATTAAAATTGTTTACATGTCCATACTACTCAAAGCAATCTACAGGTTCAATTCAATTCCCATCAAAATTTCAAGGGCATTTTTCACATAAATAAGAAAAGCAATCCAAAGGCTCCAAATAAACATAGCCTCTTCAGAAAGAACAAAGCTTCCTGACATCACGCTTCCTGATTTCAAACTATATTACAAAGCTATCGTATTTAAAACAATATGGTACTGCCATAAAAACAGGCACCTAGATCAATGGAACACGACAGAGTCCAGAAATCAGCCCATGCATACATAATCAATTAATTTTCAACAAAGAAGCCAAAAATATATAATGGGGGGAGGAGAACACCTTCAAAGTGGTGTTGGGAGGGACGCCTGGGTGGCTCAGCAGCTGGGAGTCTGCCTTCGGCTCAGGGCGTGATCCAGGAGTCCCGGGATCAAGTCCTGCATTGGGCTCCCTTTGGGGAGCCTGCTTCTCCCTCTGCCTGTGTCTGTGCCTCTCTCCTTTTTTTTTTTTCATGAATAAATAAATAAAATCTTTTTTAAAATGGTATTGGGAAAACTGGATTACTGCATACACAAGAGTGAAACTGGACCCCTATCTGACAACACACACAAAAATCAAGTCAAAATAGATTAAAGACTTGAACTTAAAACCATAAAATTCCTAGAAGAAAACACCGATCTTGCCAATAATTTTTTGGATTAGACACCAAAAGCAAGGGCAACAAAAGCAAAAATGAACATGTGGGACTACATCAAACTAAAAAGGCTCTGCACAGCAAAGGAAACCATCAACAAAAAGATAAACTATGGAATGGGAGAAAGTATTTGCAAACTATATAACCAATAAGGGGCAAAAACCCAAAATATACAAGGAACTCCTACAACTCAATAGAAAAAATATTGTTCTAATTGGGCAAAGGTACATTTTTTTTTCCAAAGGAGATATACAATGGGCAGTAGGTACATGAAAAGGTGCTCAATATCACTATCGGGGAATGCAAATCAAAACCACAATGAGGTATCACATCATACCTGTTATCTCTATTATCAAAAAAACAAAAAGTGGGACGCCTGGGTGATGGAGTCGGTTGGGCACCCCACTCTTGGTTTCAGCTCAGGTCGCGATCTCAGGGTGGTGGGACTGAGCCCCATGTCAGGATCTGTGTGCAGCAGGGAGTCTGTTTCTCTCTCTCTCTCTCTCTCTCCCCCTCTCCCCCCTCCGCCGCTCCCACATGCTTTCTCTAAAATAAAAAACAAATCTTAAAAAAAAAGACAAAAGGTAATAAATGCTGGCAAGAATATGGAGAAAAGAGAACCCCTCAACATTGTTAGTGGGAATGTAAACTAGCACAGCCACTATGAAAAATAGTAAAGAGGTTCCTCAGGAAATTAAAACTAGAAAATACCATGTGATGGGCAGCCTGGGTGGCTCAGTGGTTTAGCTCCGCCTTCAGCCCAGGGCGTGATCCTGGGGTCCCGGGATCGAGTCCCACGTCAGGCTCCCTGCATGGAGCCTCCTTCTCTCTCTGCCTGTGTCTCTGCCTCTCTCTCTCTGTGCTTCTCATGAATAAATAAATAAAATATTTTTTAAAAAAAAACCACTGAATTTTATTAAAAAAAAAAAAAAAGAAAATACCATGTGATCCAGCAATCCTACTTCTGGGTTTACATCCATAGAAAACACAATCATTATCTCAAAGAGATCTGTACTCCCATGTTCACTGAAGCATTATTCACTATTACCAAGATATGGAAACAACCTAAGTGTCCACTAACAGATGAATAAAGAAAATGTGAAAAAAAAAGAAAATGTGAGAGATATATACATGTACAATACCATAAGATATATAACTATAGATACACACAATGGATTACTCAGCCATGAGAAAGAAGGAAATCCTGCCATCTGCAACAACATGAAATAAGCCACAGAGAGATGCATAAAAACTGCATCATATTGCTTATATGTGAAATCTTAAAAAAAAAAAAAAAAGTTTTAAGTTGAACTCATAGAAACAGAGTAGAAAAGTGGTTACCAGGAGCTCAGGGGTGAGGAAAATAGAAGACACTGGTAAAAGGGTACAAACTGTCAATTATAAAATGAATAAAATCTTAACTGTGGTGACTACAGTTGACAACACTGTCATTGTGAGGTGACAGATGTGTTAACTCAACGGGGGGAAGCTGTCAATAATGTATACAGATATCAAATCATCATACTGCATACTTTAAGTATCTGACAATTTTATAATTACACCTCAATGCAAATGAAGGTAGATGACAGATGGATGGATAAATAGATTATAGATGAAGAAGTGAGCTTCAAGAAAGATTACAATTGAGGACTATTTTTAGTTCTCAATTTGGAAAAAGTTGGAAATGATCTACAAAGTGAATATAACATCAATTATGAAAATATGAATCTTAAGTTCAAATCATCAAAGCGTGTTCATGTGAGGTTCTAAACCAACATGCCTTTGAGCATTAAATTAATTTACCCTTAATTTATGCTCACTAAATTCCCTAATTTTATTTGCTTAAAAAAAATATATTTTTTAAAAAGTGGAGGAAAAACCAGGAACAAAGAACAAACGGAACACGGCAACAAATGTGGTAGATACATTAATCCAACTACGTTAATAATCACTCTGAATGTCGATTGTCTAAATATACCAATTACAAGACAGAGATTATCAGAGTGGATCAAAAACTAAGATGCAATGAGGTGCTGCCTACAGGAAATCCACTATAAATGTACAGACGAGGGGCGCACGGCGGCTGGCTCAGTCAGAGGAGCGTGCAAGTCCTGATCTCAGGGTCATAAGGTTGAGCCCCACATGAGGTGCAGAGATGACTTGAAGAAATTTTTTAAAAAAAGAAAACTTAAAAAGGTAAAACAAATAAATAAATATACTGACACATATAAAAGTAAATGGATGGGGAAAGATCTCTGCTGCTAACACTAATCAAAAGAAAGCAGCAGTTAATTTCAGACAGAGCAGACATCAGAGGAAGGAAGTTATCAGAGATAAAGGGGGCAAACATAGTGATAAAGGGGTCAATTCTATAGAAGACATTAGGCCCGTAACAACCGAGGATCACTGTGAAAGGCAAAACAAACAGAGCTGTAAGGAGAAACAGATGACTCAGGAAAGGGCAGGATCCAGCGGAGAGAAAGTCTGCAAGGACACAGCTGACTCAACACCACCCTCTATCCACTGGACCTAAAGCACATCTACAGATGTCTTCATCCAACACCACATGCCTCCTTCCCAAGCCCACACCAGGAGAGACACATTCTGGGCCATAAGACACATCTTAACCAATTTGAAAAATAGAAACTATACAATGTCTCCTCTCAGACCACAAAAGAATTAAACTAGAAATCAGTAACAGAAAGTTAGCTGGAAAATAAAAAAAAAAAACCTTGAGAGATTAAACAACATTTCGGGGGGGGGGGGGGGGGTAAAAACACACGGATCAAAGAAGAAATCTCTTAAAAATATATATATATTTTTTTTATGATAGTCATACAGAGAGAGAGGCAGAGACACAGGCAGAGGGAGAAGAAGCAGGCTCCATGCATCGGGAGCCCGACGTGGGATTCGATCCCGGGTCTCCAGGATCGCGCCCTGGGCCAAAGGCAGGCGCCAAACCGCTGCGCCACCCAGGGATCCCTCTTAAAAATATTTTGAATGGGATCCCTGGGTGGCGCAGCGGTTTAGTGCCTGCCTTTGGCCCGGGGCGTGATCCTGGAGACCCGGGATCGGATGTCACGTCGGGCTCCCTGCATGGAGCCTGCTTCTCCCTCTGCCCGTGTCTCTGCCTCTCTCTGTGTGATTATCATGAATAAATAAATAAAATCTTTAAAAAAAATATTTTGAATGTTGCCAAACTTCTTGTGCATTAATTGACAGTCATGTAGACTACAAACATAGGTTACATAGACTTATTTCTGAATACTGAACCATCCTTGAATTCCAAAAATAATCTCTTCTTTGTTGTGACGTTATTCCCTATATGCCCTGCAGGACTACATCTGCTAGTATGTCTGAGGAGTTCTGCATTTATGAACATGAGTTATCGGTCTGTAGTTTTTGGTTTGGATTTGGTAACCCCAAAGAGCTGAGAAGTCTATCCTCTTCGGTTTTCTGAAAGCCATTGTTCCGATCTGGTGTTGTTTCTTCCTTAAATGTGTTCGTACATTTTACCAGTGAAATAATTTGGGCCTACAGATTTCTCTTCAGAAAGTTTTCAACTATAAATTCAGTATCTTTATTAGTTATTTGATTATTCAGGTTATCTACTTCACTGTGGGTTAGTTGTGTGAAAGTCTGCTGTTTTCAAAAGAATGGATCTTTTTCATCTAAATTACTGAAGCTATGTATGGAGGGAACCAGAGGAGGAGTAACAACGCACTCAAGACCAGGTCAGTAGGGGCCCCTGGGGGCTCAGTGGCTGAGCATCTGCCTTTGGCTCAGGTCATGACCTGGGGTCCTGGGATCAGGTCCTGCATCGGGCTCCCTGTGCCCACTTCTCCCTCTGCCTGTGTCTCTGCCTCTCTCTGTGTCTCTCATGAATAGATAAATAAAATCTTAAAAAAAAAAAAAAGAGATGAGGTCAGTATACCTCAAACTCCAGTCTTCTTTCCCGAGCTTCCTGCTACCGTATGCTTCTCAAAGTCCTCAAGGAGTGTCTCCCGCACCCTGTCCTGGACCTATTGCTGCATTACCTGGGGGAGACACAGTGGAGTGTGTTTACTCTGCCTTACCTGGAACTGAAGAGAGATCATTTCTATGTATGATTTTTATTTTGAAGATTTACATGTTTGAGAGAGAGCGTGAATGGACAGTGGGGAGGGGCAGAGGGGGAGAGAGCTAAGGCAGACTCGGTGCTCAGTACAGACCCCAATGTGGGGCTTGATCTCATGACTCTGAAATCATGACCTGAGCCAAAACCAAGAGTCGGACACTATCTGACTATGCCACCCACACATCTCGCTATGTATGATTTTTTAAAACAAAACTGGAATCATATCGTACATGATTTTTTGTGCTTTTTCTAAAAAATCCAACCTATGGTTTTCCTCTAAGATTATTACAAGTTTAAGGTGTACAGCCTGGGGATTTGGTTTGTATGTACTGTGAAATGACCACAATAGGTTTAGTTCACATCTATCACCTCATATTGACACATTAAAAAGAAAAAAAGGGGACGCCTGGGTGGCTCAGCGGTTTAGCTCCTGCCTTCAGCCCAGGGCGTGATCCTGGAGACCCGGGATCGAGTCCCACGTCAGGGTTCCTGCAGGGAGCCTGTTTCTCCCTGCCTGGGTCTCTGCCTCTCTCTCTGTGTCGCTCATGAATAAATAGATAAAAAAGAAGAAGAAGAAGAAAAAGGAAGAAGGAAGAAGGAAGAAGGAAGAAGGAAGAAGGAAGAAGAAGAAGAAGAAGAAGAAGAAAGAGGAGGAAGGATTAAGAAGAACGAGTATAGCATCCTCCTAAGCAACGTCATACTTAGCGTCGTGTAGTCGGCTTCTTCTTCGCTTGTCTTCCCTCCTCCCCCCTCCTCCCCTCCTCCTCCTCCCCGCCTTCCTACTCCCCCTCCTCCTCCCTCCTCCTCCTCCTCCTCCCGCCTCCCCCTCCTCCCAGCCTCCCGTCCCCCTCCCCCATCCTCCCTCCTCCTCCCCTCCTCCACTCCTCCCGCATAATAGACCAAAGAAAGGGGATGCCTAGGTGGCTCAGAGGTTGAGCATCTGCCTTCAGCTCAGGGTGTGACCCCAGGGTCCCGGGATCGAATCCCACATCGGGCTCCCTGCAGGGAGCCTGCTTCTCCCTCTGTCTGTGTCTCTGCCTCTATCTGTGTCTCTTCATGAATAAATAAAATCTTTTTTAAAAAATAGAAGAAAATGAAAGAAAAAGAAAAAGAAAAAGAAAAAAAAAAAAAACAACTAAGCCTTGTGGTAGAAACTCTCAGATCTACGGGCTGACCTTTGAACAAGCAGGGACTAGGGCACTGACACTCCATGCAGTCAAAAATCCACCCATAACTTTTGACTCCCCCAAAACTTGATTACTAATAGGCTGCTGGCGTCCTGTAGCCTTACTGGTAACACAAATAGTCAATCAACATGTATTTTATGTTATTTGTATTGTATACTGTGCTCTCACAATAAAGCAAGCTAGAGAAAAAAAAATGTTAAGGAAATCATAAAGAAAATCCACTTACTATACTGCCCCATATTTATCAAGAAAATCCCACATCTAAGTGGACCCACATGGTTCAAACCCGCGCTGTTCAAGGGTCGACTGGACTCTCGAGATGACTGGCCCGGACGTTACACAGCAGTATTGCTGCAGTCACCAGGCTGCACCTGACGGCCCGGGGCCCGCCTCTCTTGTACCCGGCAGTCTGTACCTATGACAAACGGCCTTCCAGTCCTTTCTCCCCTCAGCCTCCCTTCCCCTGCCAACCGCAAATTTCATCTCTTTTCCTAGTTCACGCTGGTATTTTAGGTACCACATATAAGTGAGATCACACACCATGTCTGACTTATTCTACTTGGCATAATGTCTTCAAGGTCCATCCGTGCTGTCACAAATGGTAGGAACTGCCGGCCTCACAGCTGTCCTACCCCAAACAGATGTCAGAACCAGGTGGTTTCACCTCACCGTGACAGCCATAGCTCTCCCCAGACCCTCTGCTCACAACAGCCCCTCTGGGCCCCATCCACACCCCCTTCCTTGGCACAATCCACAGCCATTCCAAGTGTCCCGGCGTCCGTTACCAGCAGACAGGTCCCCATCCACTCGGACACCAGCACGTCCACCTTCTCCGGCAGCACCACATCCTCCACCTTCTGCTGGAACACAGTGATGATGTCGGCAAAGCCATTCTGCATGACCAGCTGCCCTGTGTGCTGGGCCATCTCACTGGCCTCCACCGCATACACCTGCACGTCACAGAAGGATCATCAGTGTGCGGCCCACCCACAGAGCAGCCTGTCACCTGCCCTGGGCCCGTCACTCCAGCCAAGTCAGAACCAGCCTCAG
Source organism: Canis lupus familiaris (assembly GCF_011100685.1). NCBI lineage: Eukaryota > Metazoa > Chordata > Mammalia > Carnivora > Canidae > Canis > Canis lupus. The sequence goes on along the minus strand of NC_049252.1, from coordinate 39,803,821 downwards.
GGAAAACAGCGACAGAAGGGACTGGGGGTGCGCAGCGGGGCAGCCGGGCCTCGCTGTGCTACTTCCAACAGTGGAGCCCTGACCAGGGAGCTACCTCTAATCCTAACTCCACCTTCTGCCTAAAATCAACAGGGGGCTGCAGGTGGAGAGAAAGCTCTGCACCTGCGCCGGGCGCCCACTGCAGGGGCCCTCCTGGGTCAGACCCAGCGGCAGGGGTCCCCTTCGCACAGCAACATACCCCGTAACCCCGATGCCTAAGAGCAATCGGACCTTAAGGGTACCAGTGGCTGAGACGATTTCAAGCCCAGGTGGCCAGAGGAAGGTCCTGCGCACTATATCGTGGTTCTGACAGCCGCTGAACTCCAGTGGTCACTGTCCTGCAGCTTCACTTGCAAACTAGGAATTTCAACCACCTGCGTCGGGGGCCATCGTGGGGCTTCAACTCTGGGAGCCCCACACTTGCTTTAAAGGGATCTACACGACACATGGACACATGTGTTTCTCTATTTAACTGAAATAAACATTTTACAAAACATATCCCGCCACACGCAACCCACTCCGTTCTCTATTGTGTCCTACTCTACTCTGTGCGGTCTGTGACTTATCCCACCGATGTCACAACCCCCGACAGGCTCAGGCTGCAAGAACACAGCGCCCGTCCCCCTGACGTGGAGCCTCTGCACATGAAGGACGCTTCACTGGGACCCAGCCCAGGAGCCGCTGAAGGGAGAGCCATTTCTCACTCACTGCTTTGGGCTGCGCATAATGTGCGCAAAACAGGCTGATGATCCCAGTCCCACAGCCGACGTCCAGGATCACTTTATCTTTCAGGGACTCTTTATTCTGCAGGATAACATGGTGGTATTTAGTAGTTCGCGGCTGGTCTGCCAACATCTCCAAGTGAAGTTTCTAGAGGAAATACACATTAGGAATCATTGCTTGTAATCTGAGCTATGCTGATCCCTGGTTTAAGAAGGAAGATCAGAGACTAAGCTATAACCCCTTGACCCCACCATCCCACACCTAAAAATATGAGCAATAAAGAGGGGAAAAAAAAAGCAAAAAAATTGAAAGGCCTAAATATGCCAGTAGGTAAAAATACAACAGTGAAGGAATGGAATGGAAGTTTTTGGAATCCTTCCAGGCAGCGTGATGCTGTCTGCAGCTTCTCCCTGCAGCTCCCCGAGAGCCAGGTGAACAGAGAGGAGGGGACCACTCAGGAGGTGGTGCAGACACCGCCCTCCTGACCACTGTTCCCATCCAATTCCCCATCAGTATCCATCAGGATACTTGGCCAAGTATCCACCAAGAGAGAATGTGGACAAGCCACCAGGAGAGATGCCAGAGGAGGCGCACAAGCCCCACAGGAAACTAGCTCTGGAGGGTAGGTGACAACCCCACTGACCCTCAGGGGGAGCTCGAGGGCCCCAGCCACGTCCAGAGGGAGAAAAACATGAAACCTGAAATAACATAGCACCCATGGTAATCACACCAACCTCCAGGAAACAGAGAAAGGCTCCTCCAAATGGTTCATGAAGCCACAGGTGGCAGTCAGAGCCTGGAAAGGCCGCACGCACAGCACCGTCCCCCGCACGTCACTCCTCAGGTCTCACGCTGCAGAAAACCCAGCCTACACACGCAGGGCTGTGAGGCAGACACTGAAGCTACCCAGACACGTCAGCACAGACAGGAAGTCAGCGTGGCACCCTCACAAGCCCATCCGGGCTCCTCACAAACCACTGAGGACTGAGAAACAAAGAGACTGAGGATCAGAGTGGACACAATCGAGACTTGGCCACCTCGCCTAGACTAGTCCACCTTAACAGAAGGTCAGAACTGGGGTACTGAGGTGCACCGTGCTGCCACCAGGGGAAGAAAGCCCAGTGGTGGCATTATCACCACGTAAAATATGCTTCAGATCAAAGAATAGTCCCTGCGAAGAACAGGGTCAGGTCATAGTAACAGAGGAATCACTTCAGCAAAAGCGCATAATGATTCTAAACATTTTTGTACCTAATAACAAAGCTTCAAAACACACGAAGCAAAAACCAATAGATACGCAACAAGAAATAGACAAATTCACAGTTATAGTCAGAGACTCCAACACCCTTATCTCAGTAACCAACAGAAAAGTAGAAAGAAAATCAGTAAGGACACAGACTTGAACAATCTATCAACCAATTTAATCCAATGCTTATAGAACACTGTACCCAACCACATAAACCAGTAATACACAAAAAACATCAAGGAATAGATTTAACAAGACATATACAGCACCCTATGTCAAAACCTTAAAACTGAGAGACGTAGAGTAAGGCGGAAGAAATGAGGACAGTCAGTGCAATGTTATAAACATGTCACTTCTCCCTAAGTTAATGGAGACTTTCCCTGCAATACCAATTAAAACACCAGCCAATTTGGCATGGGGAATGGTGCATAACACATGGTAACAAAATTAGCTTCAAAAAATTAGATGATAGATAAGCCTAGCCATAAAAGTACTAAAAAATAGGAGGACTTCTAGAGGCCCAGTTCTCCCAGATGTTCAAAAGCTTCAATAATGAACATCTGGAACTGCAGAAGAAATGAACAGACTAACAAAACAGAACAGAGATTACTTCTGTAATCTTCTGTAAAGATCCTAGAAATTAAATATATGATAAACATGCATTTCCCGTAATCAGGAAAAGGAGGATCATCCAATAACTGATGCTGGAACAGCTGGATATTTGGGGGAAATTAAGTTCTAATTTTACCTTATTCTTTACAACGAGCAAATTCCAGATTGATTTAAATATTTCATTGTCAAAAATGGTGCCACAGGGCAGCCCTGGTGGCGCAGCGGTTTAGCACCGCCTGAAGCCCAGGGTGTGATCCTGGAGACCCGGGATAGAGTCCCACGTCAGGATCCCTGCATGGAGCCTGCTTCTCCCTCTGCCTGTGTCTCTGCCTCTCTCTCTCTGTGTGTCTCTCATGAATAAATAAATAAAATTCTTAAAAAAAAAAAATGGTGTCACAAAAGTGCAAAAAAGAAAGCATGGATGTTTATAATCTTGGAGTAAAGAAAGCGTTCAAATTAGGACAGAAAACCCAGAAGCCACAAAGAAAAAAAAAAAGGACAAATCAGACCACAGAAAGGTAAAAAGTTCCCTGGGAAACAAGAGAGGCAAGTGGTAAGTGTAATACATACCATAGGTACAGGCTAACTTGCTAATTAAACATATAAATTGACAGAAATAAAAAGAAAAACATGCAAAGTATGTGAAAGCTTACCCAAACAAAAGAAGAAACAGAAAAGGCCAACAAAATATAGAAGATGACCAACCTGACTTTAGAAAATGGAAATCAAGATCAGGAAATATCATATTCCACCTTCAAGATCAGGAATCTTTTTTGCTTTGGTGATATGTGGTTATGAACGAGCGTTCACATGATTGGTAAGCGTACAAGACCCACCACAGTAAAAACACGCATACGCACATCTTACAAATTTACCCAATAGAAATTCTAGCAGCAGTTTAGCAAGACTCTTGTAAGAGGAAGCCCATTACATCACCGCTTGTCACGGTGCAAAGCTGTTAGGTAAGTAAATCACCAACGTGGTGCTTTCGAAACCAACAAAATTCTCTTTCTTAATAGTTTGAAAGCTCTAATCATGTACATACATCAGGGCGCTTTCATTTATTATAACGTTTAAATTATGAAACAGGACCTACCTCCTAGCAAGTGCCTTACAGTTTGTCAATGTAGCAAACAGGCATGCAACCAACACCAGAACACGGCCAGCACCCCAGGCCTTCCCACCCCGGCCTTGCGGACAGGAAAGCTGGGAAAGAAAACCTCACCTGAAGTGCAAAGGGGACACCCTGAGGGGTGCATACTCAACAACTACCACTCCACCACAGCAAACGCCAAAGGAACAGGGCTACTTTCCCTTACCCAGCAGGAGGAAGATTTTCTGCTGGCCTAGCAACAGCCCAGCCAACGAGAAGCCGCCACACAGCCCGCCCACCCCCTTCCCTGTAACAAAGTCCCCCCACCTGAGTCCCCTGCCTTGGGTCCCCAGACTGGCCCATGCTTCCCCACACTGAGCGGGTTCCAGACTGCAGTTCCTCTGCTGCTCCTGAAGAAACCCATTTTGCTGGTGTAACAATTATTTTATTTTAATAAAATATTTAATAAAACAATGGTGGACACCATCACAGACCCCCTGGTAACAGTAACCACCATCCTGATTCTCAGGGAACCAGCTCCCTGATCATTTACATTCATCTTTTAACACTGTTTTCAACCTTATATAACTGAATCAAAAGTTATTCTTTGATGTCTTGTTTCTTTCACTCAACATTACGTCTGCAGTGTTTATTCCGCAGGCATCTGTTTTTACCTAGCTTTAAGATATAAACGGGCTGTCTGGATCATAAGGTTATGAGTCTTTATCCAAACTGGAAAAAAATAAAACTAGTAAGTTAGTGATTTAGAGGTATTATTGTTGACTTGTATAACGTTTTTGTATTTTATTTTTAAAATAAAATTTGTTACTATTTTGTAAATGCTGAGAAAAGTTCATAATCCCATTGCTCCGAAAACATCCTTAAACCACCATGGGCCAATCCAGCCCACCTGCTTTTGTAGGGCCTGCAAGCTAAGAATGGCTTTACATTTTTTTAATGGTTTTTAAAAATCAGAAGAACATGCCACGCTCATTTCTTGTGGCTTTATGGCCTCTTTTGCACTACAATGGTAATGCTGAGTAGTCACATGGCCTGTGAAGCCGAACAAGAGCTCTGCAAACCCTGCTCTAAACCAATGAAGAGAAGCAGCCCAGGTGAAGCTACCTTTACACTAGACAGAGGAAACCACCACCCAGCCCATAGAACAGGGAGTCTGGGAAGCAGTACCAGGGTCCCGTAGCTGCCGAAGTACTCTTCATCCTGCCACGTGTCTTCAGGGTCACACTCCTCCAGGTGCTTCCCAAGGTGGTTTGCAGGTATGTACCCACAGCAGCCGGCACGCTCGCCCCACCACCAGTCAGCAGTTGTCTGTCTCAGGATGAGAATTTTTTCTCCCCTTAAAAAACTGAGCTGGAAAAAAAAACCATACATACAAGTCAAAATTTAGAGAAACCCATAGTTGGTATTTCAATCGTGGCTTAGTGATAAATTCCCCCATCTTGGGGCCCAAATCACAGCTATTTCAAAAAGGACTCAATGGGTAATTATACAAACTCACAATTTCTAAAAATGACATCAAGATTTAGAGACTTTTGTGGAACATCTACATGAAAGAAAAGCACAGCTTAATAGATATTTTTTAAAAGAAAGGGTAAACATTTTTGAATGGCTTAAGACAGAATTTCTCTATAGCCTCTTCACTGTAACTGAGCTATGTGGTAGCTGATTCATTTACTAGAGTAGAAAAAGCAACATTCAAGTCAATATATTTTTTTAAAGATTTATTTATTTACTTGAGGAAGAGAGTGCAAGCAGGGGGAAGGGCAGGGGAAGGAGAGAGAACCTCCAGTAGACTCCCCGCTGAGCCCAATGTGGGACTCGATCTCACAACCCTGAGACCACAACCTGAGCCAAAATCAAGAAGCAGATGCTTAACCAACTGAGCCACCCAGGCATCCCTCAAGTCGGTATTTTTATTTTACAGCCTTTTTTTTTTTCATTAACTAGAATAGGTTCTAAACCCAGGTTTCCAAACAGAAACTGAACAGGTGCTCCTTTCCCCATTCCTTACCCAAGTATCTCTTGCCTAAAGCCTGGCATCAGAATTTGTTAGGCTGGGAAGAAAAGGGTTACTCTCGGGTCTCATTTGGCTCTAAACATCTGAATATTTCTTAATTCTGGTATGGCTTCTTCAAAATTTACATCTAATTCATCATTTAGCACACTAAACCCATAAAACATGGACCCAGGCCTCACGGCCCCTAAATGTGAGCAAGCGCACAGGGTTACCTGCGTCTGGTCAGTGGCAGAGTAGTCTGCGATGGCCACAAACTCTTCCGGGTGCACAAGCTCCTGGAGATGCTCCTGGTCACCGCACTCCACGTGATCTTCTCCCTCCTGCTCAAAGCCAAGGAAACAATAGGGGATGACTATGGGCTTCTCTCTCTCTCTCCATCTTAATAACCAAGAGGCTACAGGTTATTAGGATGATTTCGAATGAAGATTCACATGACCACCTTTAATCCCATAGTTTGGATCATCTTCACTAGCAGGATCGAGGGATCTGGATCCCTCCTTGCATTTTTATCTCTAGTACAAAATTATTTGCATCCAAAAAACATCAGAGAAAGAAATAAGAAAGAGGCACTTTTAGTGTCTACGTGGTGACTGACCCTGATCACCAGCAACTCATTCTGAAAGTGGGGACCAGCGCCAAGAGAAAGAACCTAATTCTGGGCGTCATGCTCTTAGGACCTCATCACACCCGAGGACAGAGCTGGGCAGGTCTCAGGAAGGTGACAGTGAGCTGGCATGACCCTCCCGGCCTTACTTGGACTGCACTGCTGCTGACACATGCTGCTCAGGACCACACACTTTCTATCAGAACAGGCTTTTCTGGAAGACGTCCCCTGGACGTGGTAGAGACTCCAACCACAGCTTGCAGCTCAGCGAAGCATCCCTGTCCCCATGTATACGCCTTAAACAAATTCCCTAAACATACATGTAACTCGTGTTCCTTTGAAGATGTGTGAAGGCACAAGCATACACAGAGGAAAGTTAAAACCATCTGTAATCTCGCCCACTGGTTAGAAATAATAATGGTTAACACATTAACATTCATATTTTTCCAGGTTTTTTAAAAAAAGATTTCTTTATCTGAGAGGGAGAGGGAGACCTTGAGTAGAGGGGGAGAGGGAGAGAGAATCTTAAAGAGACTCCCCATTGAGGGGTGCCCGGGGGTCTCAGCAGTTGGGTGTCTCCCTTCGGCCCAGGCTGTGACCCCAGGGTCCTGGGATCAAGTCCCACATCTGGCTCCCTGCAGGGAGCCTGCTTCTCCCTCTGCCTGTGTCTCTGCCTCTCTCTGTGTCTCTCATGAAGAGATAAATAAAATCTTTAAAAAAAAAAAAAAGGAGACTCCCCACTGAGTGCAGAGCCCAATATGGGGCTCAATCTCACGACCCTGAGATCATGATGTGAGCTAAAATCAAGGGTCAGATGCTCAACTGACTGCACCACCCAGATGCCCCCAGGCTCCTTTTTAGGTGTACATACAGCCTGTGTGTACAGGGTGTTTACTGGGATCATATAATTCTGCCTTGTGAAATGTTTCCCACTTACTAAATTCTGAATATTTTTCCTCATTAAATTACTCCTAATGCTACATTTCTAATATCTGATAGTATTCTGTCCTATGAATTATCATAACTCATTTATCCAGTCTCCTAGTCGTGTACCCTTAAACTCTTTACAGTTTATATTATTACAAATTATGTTAAGACGAGCTTTTTTAAACACGTATCATTTGGTCTACCCATGACAATTTTCTTAGGATAAATTCCTGACTGGGAAACTGGCAGTTTAAGATGCCATGTACTTTCATAACTTTGGATATCATCACCAAATACCCTCCAGAACGGTGGTCCCTCCGACCTACATGTGAGTAACCGAATGATTTGCCCACACCCTGATCAACCGTGGGCATGCGACGTCACTCAAATCTCTGTCAATATGATGTGGAGACCCTGTCTGTCTTGGTCAGTTCCATTTGTCTTCAATTATTAGTGAGACCACACATGTGTTTCAAGTACTTACTGGTCATCTTTTTTGTTAGTTGCCTATTTTCCTACTACAGTAACCTGATTAGTTCCATGCAGCATCATTTCTTTTTAGCTCACCCTCCATGCCCTGTCCCTGCTCCACCCACACCATAACCCTCTCACCACCACCCCTAATCCTTACCTGGTGTCATACTCAACTGGCATGCACCCCGCCGTGCCCTCTCGGAGCTCGGGTTGCACACACACACGTGCACACTCACACATACTCATACACATGCAGTTTTTCTTTTGACACACTATTCTGTGAAGGATGTCACAAACCCTTTTCCTATTTTGGTTTTTTTACTCACATAATACCTTGTGAAAAACACCCCAAATCTTAGAACTGTAACTTATCATTTTCAATGACTGTAGAATATTCCACGGTAGGAATTCTTCCTGAGTCTTCCACCATCCTTGATTAGCGGACTTGCTCTTGGTGTCCAATTTTCCACCACATGCAGCCACAACACCTACACACATTTATCCTTATGTAATGACATTTGACTTCTATGGAACAGATTATCAGGACTGAGAAATACGCATGGTTTTCACTCATGCATTTGCCATTCTTTCCATAAAGGGTGTTGCACTTATGCTTCATCATCAAAGCAGAGAGTACCCTCTGCTTGAATATTCACCAGCAACAGGCATTACATGGTCTTTCATTTTTGCCAGAGTGATAGGTGTAGAAACACCAGGAAAAGTGGGGAAACAAGACTATTTTTTATACTCTCATGAAAGACTGTTAGTAGTATATATAAGGAGACACTAATAATTGACCGTGGGGTTCATGGCATATATAGAAGTAAAATATGTTACAACAATAGCACAAATAGCACAAAAATGGTGCCTAGTAAATGAAACTAATTTGGAGGATTCTTACATTGTGAAGTGGTCAAAACAAAAACTGGGATACATTAAAGATGAATATCACAATTTGCTGGGTAGCCACCAAAGTATTAGTAAAAGATACAGGTGAGAAGCCAACATAAGAGAGAATGTGGAAATATAAACAATATTACATTAATCCAAAAGGAGGCAAGAAAGGTGCAAAGATGAAAGAGAAAACAAATAGCAAGATGTTCAACTTGATTGTATCCATCACTACATTAAATGTTAATGGATTAAATACTCAAACTAAAGAGCAGAAATTACCTGACAGGGAAAAAGGACCTGCCTACAGGCTCTTTACAAGAGAAAAGCTTTTTTTTTTTTTTTTTTTTTTTTTTTTAAAGAGAAAAGTTTTTAATATAAGGACTTAGATTCAAAATAGAGGTGTCTGTATACCATGCTGTACACCAAGCTGGCACAGCTATATTAATATGAGACAAAATAGATGCAAGCCGGGAAATATAGGTAAAAAGAAAGACTTCATAAAAATAAAAGTCAATTAGTTGAGAAAATGAAAACTATCCTAAATGTATGTGCTAAGTAACAGATGTAAAATATGTGAAGCAAAAAGTGAACAGTCAAAAGGAAATTAAAAAAATAGACAAATCTACAATCATAGTGGAAATTTTTAAAAAATATTTATCTACCTATTTTAGAGACAGAGAGCAAGTGCCTAGGCGAGTGTGGGGAGGAGCAGAGAGAGAGAATCCCAAGCAGACTCCCTGCCAAGTGCAGAGGACAACATGGGGCTTGATCCCAGGACCCTGAGATCATGACCTGAGCCAAAAACAAGAGTCTGGCTGCTTAACTGACTAAGCCACATAGGCGCCCCCACAGTGGAAATTTTCGAAGCTCATCTCTCTCAGTAATTGACACAACAAATGGGCAAAAAGTCAAAAAGGACACAAAGATTTGAACAATATTAATAACCTATTTGATCTTAACAACCATTTACAGAAAACCACCAACTACAGAAAACATATTCTTTGCAAGTACATGTAGAACATTCACCAAAACAGCCCATCTGACTAGGCCACAAAGCAAAACTGAATAAATTTCCAAAAACTGAAATTTTACAGAGTATATTTTCTGACCAAACATTATCAAACCAAAATTAAATAACAAGATAAATAAAAATTCCTAAATGTCTGGAAATAGGTAGCACACTTCTGAAGAGCCTAGAAATTTTCTAATTCCCATTGTGACATAAAATATTTTAACTGATCAACAATGAAAATACAATGTATTAAGTGGATGACAGACAGCAAACTGATGATCAGAGGAAGAGTTACAGCTTTAAAAATATATATTAGAGAAGAAAGGTTTAAATCAGTGATACAAACTTTCATCACAAGATGCTACAAAAAGAGAAAATTAAACCCAGAGAATAAAAGAAATAAAGATAAAAGCAGAAATCAATAAAAAGAAAGCAGATGAACAAAGATAAAGTCAACAAAGACAAAACCAGTTCTTTGAAAAGATAAAACTGATAAAACCCTAAACCTAAAGTATGGTTATTGAAATACAACCATGACTGACTCACAAATAATTGAGTAAAGTAAAATAATAAGATACCACGTCTAATTCATCAGGCTGAGCAAACTTTAAGAGTCTGATGTTCTCCTGCCCTATGACCCGGCAATTGCACTACTGGGTATTTACCCCACAGGTCAGAGGCGGTGAGCTGCAGGGGCACCTGCACCCCCGCGTTCCCAGCGGCCGTGTCCACGGGGGCTGCGCTGTGGGAAGAGCCTCGATGTCCATGGACAGATGCTGGAGGGAGGAGACGTGGTCCCTGCGCACCCCGGGTGTCACTCGGCCATTTACAACAATGTGGATGGAACTGGAGGGTGTGATGCTGAGTGAGATAAGTCAGCCAGGGAGAGACAGTTATCACACAATCTCACTCATACGTGGAATAGAGGAAACAGCACAGAGGGGCACGGAGAAGGGAGGGGAAACAAAACAAGACGAAATCTGAGAGGGAGACGAACCCTGAGAGACTCTTATCACAGGAGACAAACTGAGGGTCGCTGGAGGAGAAGGGGTGGGGGACAGGGTCACTGGGGACAGGCACTGAGGAGGGCACGGGATGTCACGAGCACTGGGTGTTACAAACAACTGATGAGTCACTGACCTCTGCCTCTGACACTCATAATACACTATGGTAATTAATTGAATTTAAACAAAGATTAAGAAAAAAAGGAATCTGATGCTCTCACGTGTTAGCAAGTACTATATAAGCTACTGGCAGACCCGTAAACTGGAGAACAATTGATCGTTATCTAAATACACAGTCCCTTCCACGCTGCGATGCCATTACTAGGTGTGTGCCCTAGCCCACATGCTCAAGGAGACGTGTAGAAGGGTACGGACTCCAGCACTGTTTGAAACAGAGAAAAACTGGAAATGACATTACGTGTCCGAGAGAAATAAATAAAACGTGCCATACACACCTACTACACAACCGCAAGACTGCAACAGACCCCCACACAAATGTGACGTTTGTCTGAGGAGCACGCTACAGAAGCATCCTATAGGACTGAACTACCTCAACACACACTCAAGGGCAAACCCCTGGAAGTAGTATTAGTAGAAAAGACAGGTTGCAGATAACACAGAATATGATGCCACTTAGACAAGGAAAGAAGAAGAGGACAGGAAGAAGAATGGGGCTGAAGTTAGGGAAAACATCACCTATGAAAAAAAAAACAACAACAAAAAAAACATCACCTATGGTTTCCTCCAGAATACGTACATATACGTACACACATACATCCTAAGGCATACGACAAAATGTCACAAATTTTCACTTCTCTGTGATATGTACTTGATGTTTACAATATATTTTGTAAATGTTGAAATATTTTTTAAATTTCTGAAGGGAAGAATAGGGCAACCATGGAATTTAAAAGTTTTATGATTGATTTTAAGAAAAAGATTAATGAAATGACCCAACTATGTATCAAATTCCTATGAATAAAAACCCAAATCAAACAAACACTGGAAGGATAGAGGGAAAAAATGTTAAAATTTACATCACAGATATGAAAATGTTTGATTTTTTTAAAAACAATATTTGTTAAGACTATGCATCTGGTTTTTAATTTTATATAATCCAAAATCCTTGAAATTTAGTATAATTTTTTTTTTTTTTTTTTTTTTTTTACTGATAACCTGAAGGAAACTAGATATGTGTCTCAGGCAGAAAAAAAAGTACAAATAAATAAATCATTTCTAATGTGTCCAGGCTGCTTTTAAGCTACTATGCCTGGGACTTCATTAAGCAACTTCAACAGCGTGCTTGCCTGAGCAGCACAGGTACCAAAGGCAGACTGGTGGCAGGCGTTCCCAGCCCGGTGCGCAAAGTCACGGAGCTCTCACAAACGCTGCATTTCCTCCATCTAACGTCCCCGGGCTGGTGGCTGAGCCGTGCCCTCTGCAACGTCCGTGGTCTTTACATTCAGGTTCCTACACATTAGAACTAAAATTACCTGCGGTTCATCTCGGGGGCAGTCACCTGGTGTTGCCATGGTTCTCTTAGGATCTGCCGCATAGCTGCCACTTTTAATACTTCATTTTCCCCTCCATTTCTACTTTTAAAGAGAGAGAGAATGAGAAAATACTTTGTTATATTCACTTTACTTCTAAAGTCCATAATAAAGATCCTACATCAAATGGAACTAAAACCAGTGTTTAAAGAATGAAATAGAAATAAAATTAAAAAATATAATTCTTTACAGAAACAATGGAAAGTGTTTAAAATTTATGAACTGATAGTGTGTGTTTTCTTCATTAGTCTACAAAAGTGTTGGTCTTATTTGCTGAATGAACACCCTGAGTTTCTGTTAGATTACTGGATTGATTTAAAACAACAAACCAATATCACATCTCTTCTTGGAACCCTGGTAGCTTTCTTTCCAATTAAAATCCCTACTATGGGGCAGCCCTAGCTCGGCGGTGGAGCGCCACCTTCAGCCCAGGGCCGGATCCTGGAGTCCTGGGATCGAGTCCCACGTCGGGCTCCCTGCGTGGAGCCTGCTTCTCCCTCTGCCTGTGTCTCTGCTTCTCTCTCTCTGTGTCTCTCATGAACAAATAAATAAAATCTTTAAAAAAAAAAAAAAAAAAGGAAACCTCATTTGAAATGGAGTCAGGAGGCCAGCAGGGGGCGCGCTGACACCCTCCAATCCTTCCAGATCCAACAGGGGAAAAGCTCATTTTACTACAGGGCAGGAAGACCATCTCCTACCCAGGCAACAGTCCAGCCAAAGGTCACAGTGTCACAGCCTAGCCAGGGAGACTGTCACAGCCCAGCTAGGGAGACCATCACAGTGTCACAGTCCAGCCAGGGAGACTGTCACGGTGCTACAGTCCATTGGAGAGTCATGGCAGGCATTTACAGCCCAATGCGGAATGTCACGCAGCTCTTACAAACACTGCATTTCCTCCATCTAAGCGTCCCGGGGCTGGTGGTTGAGCCGTGCTCTCTGCAATGTCCGTGGTCTTTACATACAGGTCACAGTCCAGCCAGGAAGACTGTCACAGTGTCACAGTCCAGCCAGGGAGACTGTCACCACCCCACACTCACTTTCCTCCAATGGATTTTCCTTCCAAGCGGCTCCTTCCACCTTTCTCCTTTTTCTCTGTAAAGTAACCTTCCTCTCCCTACATTAGCCAGACTTGCCTTCAATTTTGCGTATCTGACACGGCAATTCCTGTCATTTCTGGAAAAACCCATTTTGTTGGTAAAATAACTGGCTGCTTTATTCCCCAGGTCAAGACCATCTGGGGCTTCCGAGTGTTTCCAGTAATGGGCACCGAAGTGCACATCTTGCAGAGGCTTCTCGCCTCTCGTTCTCAGTTCTCATTTTTTCCCCAAGGACAGTGCAATCCATACTGTGCTCCAAGATGAACGTGTTTTTATCACACAAACGATTCTGTTTGAAATGCATGCCTCACTGATGGAGACTTAATACTCACTTCTGGGACAGCTGTAACTACAACATAAAAGTCAAGAGAAGAGCGTCGTTTAGGACGGAGGCGGGAGTCGGGCTGGGGAGCTGCGCGCACACCCAGCGGGCGGAGGCCGAGCCGCGGGGGAAGGAAGGTTTTCCTCCTGCCCGGCAACAGCCCGGCCAATGGGCGGCCACCACGCGCGGCCCCTGCCAGTCTTGAATAGACCCGGTTCTGCAGGCAAAACACCCAGCGGGGGTTATCAAGGTCAGCCGCAAACGCTACACGTGCACAGAGCATCCTCCTAGGCGCGCGCGGGGGCGGGGGCGGGGGCGGGGGCGGGGACGGGGGTGGGCGGAGCCCGAGCCGGGCTTCGGGGGCCAATGGGAGGAGGGAGCCTGGGCCGGGCTGGGGGCCCGGGGGTGCGTGGGCCGAGGGGGGTTGGGGGGCCCGGGGCGGGGAGGAGGGAGCCTGGGCCGGGCTGGGGCCGTGGGGGGTGGCGGAGGTAGTAGGTACGGAGCCCGGGCCAGGCCTGGGGGCCAACGGGAGGAGGGAGGCCGGGCCGGGAGGGGGGGGGGCGGCCGAGGGGGGACGGAGCCGGGCCGGGCTGGGGGCGCGGGCAGGGCGGGCCAGGCCAGCCAGGTCAGCCGCCCGCGGGGGAGGATCACCGGGACACCCGGGGACTAGCGGCGGGGCGGGAAGCCTGGGGGGCAGGGGCGCGGCGGGCGGGCGGGCGGGGGCGCGGCTCGGGGAGGGCGTGGCCGGGGAGAGGCGCGGCGCCGCGGGGCGGGGCGGGGGCGGGGCCGGAGGGCGGGGCGGGGCCGGGAGGGGCGTGGCCGGCGGTCCCGGAGCCCGCGGTCAGCCGCCGCAGCGCCCGGCTCGCAGGCGGGAGGCTGGGGGTCTTCCCGGGGCCGCGGCCTGGGGCGCCGGCAGCGCACACGCCCAGGAAGCGCTCGCTCGGCACGTCCCGCCCCAGCGCGGTGCAGCCGCCGAGCGGCCCGCGGGAAACCTACCTCAGCCGCCTTCTCGCCGGGGCGCACGGGCGGACAGCGCCGACCAGCAGCCCGAGCCGCCGCCCTCGGCCCGCGCAGGCGCAGTACGGGCCGGCCGGCCGCGGACGCAGCCCCTCCCTGGGCCCCGCGCCCCGCGCCTGCGCAGTCGTACTGGCTCCTTCGTCGGGAGAACGGAACCACCGCCTTCGGCCGCACGCAGGCGCAGTCACTCAGGCCCGTCCTGGCAAAGGCCCTGGCTTGGGGACCAGCGCCCCGCGCAGGCGCACTCCACGGGCCCGCCTTCGTGCGCGCCGACGCTGCGGTTCGGGCGGGGCCGGGGCCGGGACAGAGGGGCGGGGCCTGAGGGGCAGGTGGGCGGGGCCTGGGGTGGGCGGGGCCCGCAGGGTGGGGGCGCGGGGCCGGCCCACCCTAGCGTGAGGATCGTGGGTGACATTGTGGGTGGCTCCAGGGTTCTGGAGCAGGACCTACTTCTGCTTTTCGGTAATAATTCAATCTTCCCGTCTCTGCTGTGCAGTGAGAACTACTTGGTCATCTGCTCCCGTGACAACTGGAGGCCGCGGTGACGTCATTTCGCCCAGAGGAGGCTGAGGTTGAGATGGGGTGACGTCAGCGTCGCCCCCGCGGGCCGCCCGGGGCTGCAGGTGGGGGCGCTGCGGTCCCGGGAGAGCAGGTCGGGGTCACCGTGCAGACCAGCAGGGCACCAGGGGACAGTGAGGGTCGGGCTTTCTTTTTTTTTTTTTTTTTTAATAATCAATTTATTTTTTATTGGTGTTCAATTTGCCAACATACAGAATAACACCCAGTGCTCATCCCGTCAAGCTGCAAAGGGGGCACCCGGGGGCTCGGGTGGCTCAGCCTCTGCCTTGGGCCCAGGTCGTGACCCTCGGGCCCTGGGATGAGCCCCCCACGTCGGCTCCTAGCCCCATCTTCCGCTCTCTCTGTCTCAAATAAATAAAATATTAAAAAAAAAAAAAAAGCAGATGTTTCCACTTTCACTACTTGTACTCAACATTTTTTAGGGAATCCCGGCCAGCACAGTAGTAGGCTAGTGAAGCAGTAACTAAAAGGAATAACTGTCAGAACAAAATTGTGTGCCTTCACAGCTGAGCAGGTTGTTTGCACAAAACAGCCTAAGGAATCACGGAACGATTAGAATACATAGGTGCATTTAGCAAGATTGTAGGATAAAGATCGACATAGGAAAATAAGTGTATTTCTTTAGAGGCGCCTGGTGGCTCAGCCTGTTGAACATCTGACTCTCGGTGTCAGCTCAGGTCCTGATCTCAGGGTCACGGGATCAAGCCCTGTGTCCGGCTCTATGCTCAGTGTGGAGTCTGCTTCAGATTCTCTCTCTCTGTCTCCCTCCTCACTGTCTCTCTCTCAAATAAATAAAATCATAAAGAAAAAGAAGTGTATTGTTTTTTGGCTAGGAGCAAAACATTAGAAATGAACTTGTTAAAAAACCCGTGTAGGGTGACTGGTCGGCTTGGTCAGCTGGGTGTTTTCGGCTCAGGTCATGATGTCAGGGTTGTAGGATCAAGCCCCACATGAGGCTCTGCACTCAAGGTGGAGTCTGCTTGTCCCTTGCCCACTGCCTCCCCCTTCCCGCTTGCTCTCCCTATCTCTAAAATAAAATCTTTAAAATATATAGACACATATATATAGTTAAAACCCACGTATAGTGTTGTAATTACCTTTTTATAATGTAATTTTTATAATGTAAGCTTTTGATTGCCAAGGCATCGCTTCACAGACATCCATCCCTAGGAAACACATTGCCAGCTACACACCAGATGAGAAGCCATGAGGCCACCCACGCATGAATTTCTTTTTAAAAAAGCACTAGTTGACCTGAACTTTTGATCACTTCGTTTCCTTTCCTGCAATTAATTCCTACTTTCATGCTTCAAATTCACCAGTAAAGATTGAACCCTTGAAACCCTAGGCCACAAGCCTTGACCCCAATAAAGGCAGACCCACAGGCCCACACTCTGTCCTCTCCTCCCTGCCCCCGCCCCACGGCCTCACTGTGCAGCCCTGGGCACGTGCCCTCCAAGAATTGTGGGTAATAAACATTGTTAATCCTTGGAGAAATGAAAATTAAAACCCCAGTGCGAAACTTTTAAACAGAACAGCTAAAATTAAAAACACTCACACCCAAATGTTGGCATGAACGTGGCAACCAGAATTACCATGCATTGCTGAGGAAGTATAAAATAGTACAGCCAGTATGGAAAAATGTTTGGCCCCTGCTTTTTTTTTTAAGATTTTATTTATTTATTCATGAGACACACAGAGAGAGAGAGAGAGAGAGAGAGAGACAGGAAGAGGGAGAAGCAGGCTCCATGCTGGAAGCCTGACGTGGGACTCGATCCCAGGACCCCGGGGTCACGGCCTGGACCCAAGGCAGCACTAAACCATTGAGCCACCCGGATGCCCTGTTGGGCCCCTTCTTAAAAAGGTTAGCAGACTATAGAACTGTGCTCTGGCTGCCGGGACGAAACAGCGCGACTAGTTGGCCTCCAGCAGACGTTTCCCTGTGAGAGCTCCGGAAACAGCTAACCAGGATCAAGGTGCCGGCGACTTCAGGTTCTGGGGAGAGCTCTCCGCCCGGCCAGTGGATGGCTACGTTCTCCGCGTCCTCACGGGACGGAGTTTAGCCTCCCTTCCTCTTCTCATAAAGTTCGCCAGTTCTATAGGATTGGGGCCCCACGCTTATGAGCTCATCAGCCTTAATTACGGCCCACGTAGGCCGGGCTCCGAATAGTCCCACTGGGGGTTGGAGCTCCGACTTACGAGTGTTGACGGCTTACACACAGGCACCCTGCGGCCCAGGAGGAGAGCTTTGTCCAAGAGAAATGAAAACATACATCAAAAAAATGCCTCATCCAAGAATGTTCGTAGCAACTTTATTTACAACAGCAAAAACGTGGCAAGTGCCAGTCAACAGGAGGAGGGATATACAGATGGCAGCGCACGCACAGAGTGGACCCTTCTCGGGAAATTCATGTCGGCACAAACAGCACCGGCTTGGAGCAAAAGGGACTGAGATAGCTCAAAATGCAGTAAGAGCTGTCTGGGGACCCCGTTCCTGTGGGCAACTGTCGTGCTGAGGCCACTGAGCAGCAAACATGAGCCGCTCCTTCTGGGGAAGAGACCAGTGGGCTGGGGGCCCCTCCCAGGGGGACACTGGGTGTCCTCCCAGGAGGACGCTGCATCCGTGGGCCCCTTGCAAGGAGCAGAACCAGGCTCCAATCAAAGTGGATGCACTGCCCTGGACAGGGAATGGGACCACCACCCCGCGGGCTTCAGGCCGCGGCGAGCCAGCAATGCATCCGTGCTTCGTAGTCCACGCCTGCCGGGTGGAGCGTCCGCTGGGTCACCCCCGTCTCCCTAGCACATGCTGGGTGTGTGCGCAGGGAGGCACAGGTGACTTGTCCCACTGCACAGACCTCTGCGACAAGAGCCGAACCTGCAGATCATGAGATCCTGGGCTTCGGGCTTGAATGAGACACGGTGAGCAATGCCTAGTGTTTGAGGAGTCGAAGTATTTTGTGGGAGATTCCCCCAATGGCCATTATGCTCTGCAGCTTCTTCCAGAAGGGCTGGGCCTCTGAACCGTGGCCTGGCCTGGTGACGGACCTGTGGAAGTAGCAAGAGTGATCTTGTTTCGTTTCCAAGTTCAGGGGTCGAGAGGTCATTCAGCCTCCATGCTCACCCTCTGGACCGAGTCCCACGTGCACACAACCAGCCTCCTCCGTCCTCCATCAGCAGAACCACCTAGATGGCCAATCACAACTACAGCTGAGTGAGGCCAGGTGAGGCCAGGTGAGGCCAGGTGAGGCCAGCGTTAGGACCGTCCAGCTGGGGGCCCTGGGCGGCCCGTCGCTTGAGCACCTGACTCGTGATCTCAGCTCGGGTCATGATCTCAGGGTCATGGGGTTGAGCCCCATGTCAGGCTCCGTGCTGGGTGTGCAGCCTGCTTAGGATTCTCTCTCTCTGTCTCCCTCTGCTCCACGCTCCCCTTCTCTGCCTCTCTTTCTAAAGAAAGAAAACAGAATTGCCCAAATGAACAAATTCCAAACAGCCAATGCACAGATTCATGAGCTAAATAAACGATTGTCGTTCTAGAACACTAAATGCTGGGACACCTCGGTGTGCAGCAAACATAATTGACACATCAGGGGATGCAATGAAAACCACGGGGAGGGACGCCCGGGTGGAGCGTCTGCCTTGGGCTCAGGGCGTGACCCCAGGGTCCCGATCGAGTCCCGCATCGGGCTCCCTGCAGGGAGCCGGCCTCTCCCTCTGCTTGTGTCTCTGCCTCTCTCTGTGTCTCATGAATAAATGAATTAAATCTTAAAAAAAAAAAAAGGCCACGAGGAGATGTCCGCACACACTCGTCAGAATGGATGAGCTCTCAAGGACCAAACATGCTTGGTGCTGGTGAGTACGTTGGGCGGTTAGTTCTCCTCTCTCACTGGGGGCGTGCAAACTGGTGTAAGTGTGTCAGAAAGCTGTGCGGAAGCTCCGAGTAAACTAAGCAGGCGCCTATCCCGTAGTTCAGTGACCGTCTCACAGGCGTGCACCGTCTTGGAAAAATGCGTCTCTCCATCGAGGGCCGAGTACGAGGAGGGCGCCTAGCGAAGGGCGGGGGCAGAAGGGGCTTCTGGGATGCTGGAATGTTCCGTATCCCTAAAGGATAGCATCGGTGTGCTACACGCAACTCGCACAATGTGGAGTGTCGCTCAACTGAACGGAACCTCCACGACGCCCTCGCTGAGGCGTGTGCCCTCCACCGCGTGTGGACGCCCCGGCTGCGGGCTGTGCAGCCGCCCAAGTGGCTGGGAGTTGACACCCTCCCCAGCGAGACACAGGCCCGGGGCCCCCGTGCTCGGAGCCGGAGCAGGTGGGCTCGCTGTGCTCGCCCGGAGCCCGGGGAGCAGTCACGGGGGGGCGGCATGGCCCGGGGAGGGGGGTGCGGCCGACTAGCGCTGCGGAGCCCGGCTCAGATCGTGTCTCGGCAGCCGCACAGGCCACCGAGGAGGCGCAGCGAGCCCGCCTGTCACCCCGCCTGGGGTGTTCCTACTGCCAGCCGGGGCCCCACGCCCCGCACCCAAGGCAGAGCGCTCCAGCTGGGCGGGGTGAGCACCTGCCGCAGGCACTGCCATGGCTGCTGTGGCATGGGCTCGGGTGGGGCTCGGGGTCAGGGTGGGGGTCAGGGAGGGGTCAGGGCTCAGGGTGCAGTCGGGATGGGGTCGGGGCTTGGGGCTCGTGGGTCAGGGTCGGGGGTCAGGGTCTGGATTGGGGTTGAGCTCAGGGTCAGGGCCGGGGTCAGGGCTCTGGGGTCAGGGCTCAGGGTCAGGGTGGGGGTTGGGGCTCAAGGTCAAGGCCGGGGTCAGGGCTCGGGGCTTAGGGCTCAGGATTGAGGTAGGGTCAGGGCTCGGGGTCAGGCTCGGGCTGAGGGCTCAGGGGCCGGGTCGGGGTCGGGGTCAAGGCTCATGATCGGGCTCGGGCTCGGCCGGGGGGAGCTGCGGGGCAGCCGCGGAGCCCACGGCGTGAGGGTGGGCAGGGCTCCGAGGGGCCGCTGCAGGTCCCGGCGAGGAGCCGAGGGCAGCTTGCCAGGCACAGCGAGTCGGGGGCAGGGGCGCGGGCGGCCTCGGGGGCAGCCCAGGGGACAGGCGTCCCGCCTGATGTCCAGGGCCGCGGCCTCTCCCGGCAGGAGACTCCGCAAGAGGAGCCTCAGGGTGAAGGCAGGTCCCCGCGGCTGGGCCGCCAAGGCTGGGGACACCCGCCTCTGGGGCTCAGGCCCACACGGGGGGACCGCGGCCTCCGTGGGCCCTGTGCACCCGCCTCGCCCCGCAGCCATCGGGCTCTGTGGCCGTGGGCCACGGCAGTCTCGCGGCTGGAGAGCAAGGGGTTCGGGGGGCCGGGGACCCCGGGGTCAGCACCCACAGCACACGGTGGGACGAGGCCGGGGGCCACACACTAAGCGACCACTCAGGGGCAAGCAGGGTGGCTCCTTATGGGAAGGGAAAGGGAAGGATGGAGCCAAGGTCCCTGCCTCGGAGGACACTCCCAGGCCTGCCCGAGGCCCTGGGGACGCGGGCGCAGGTGGGCTTCAGAACTGCTTCGGCAGCGCCCACCCTGCTCCCCGTTCCCCACTTTGAATAGCAGAGACGCCCCCCCGCCCCCCAGGAAGGGCGCGGATTCCGACCTCGCGGCTCCTCCTGAGACATCAGTCACCCTCAAGGAGGCTCGCCTGCGGCCCCTCGCGGGTGGACACCCTGGCGCTACCCGCACGGTGGGGGAGGCCTTGGTGGTCCCGGGCGGTGCAGGTGCATGGGGCGCAGGCACAGGGGGGCCGGCGCGAGCTCTCCCTTCCCACGTGGTCTTCTCCGGTCCCCTCTCCCCGCGAGGTCAGGTCTAAACCCCTCCCCGTGGTTCTGGGCTGCCTTCCTCCCGCCCGTAACCAACGGAAGGTGCTGAGTCACCCACACGACGTCCGACCAGGTCAAGAGTCCACGCAACGTCCACCCGGCCCTCGATGCCCCCCTGGAGAAAGGCAGCCCCGTGTGGGAAGCTGACCGCGCTGGAACCGCCCTGGGGAGACCACGTTCGGCGCCAGTGTGGACTCAGCCCGGCCTTGCACTCGTCTCCAAGGCCCCAGACGTGTGAGCGAGGCCACCCGGCCCAGCTCGGGGGCCAGCCAAAGGCCAGCGACGACCTCAATGGACACCACGTGGGGCAAAGAGTAGCTCCAGGCGCAGCCCAAGTCCTGAGCTACCAAACGGGTAGGATCTGGTAAACGGGGGTTCCCTGAGCCCCCAAGCTTTGGGGCAGTTTGCTTTCCAGCAACAGCAAACGGGATGCCCTGGCCCCTGAGGAAGCGTCTTTCCCACATGAATGATCCAGGAGGGTCTCGTTCACGGGCGATGCAGGTCTAGCCACTTCTTCATAAAGCCTTTGGCTGTTGTGGGTAGAAACACCCAGTACTTTCTAAATGATGGATTTCTGATTGGTTTTTATTTACAAGGAAACACACAAGTTTGGTAATTCGGGTTTGCCTACGAAACTCTTCCTATGGCATTGCTTTTAGAAATGCTCGGGAAAATAAAGATGGAAGAATCAAATATACTCATTTCTTCCCCAAAGACTTACTTAAAAAAAAAACAAAAGATACTGAATTTGCAAAAAGAAATACCTGCCTCCTAAATATTGCAGAGAAAATGTGTCTCTCTTGCTTGTCTGAAGAGCAGGCATTTCCACATGCGGTCCTGCGTGAAGGCGGCGTTGCAACCCCGTCAGAGCTTGGACCCTGACGACAGACCTGGGGTCAGACCCAGGCTTTGCCACTGAGCGGTGACCTGACCTGCGCAGTCTCTGCCTCCACTGAGCCCCAGTTTCTTCTGAGGATGCAGAAAGCTGACAAGGCTGAGAAGGCTCCTCCCCGGTCTGGAGGTGTCGTCGGCAGGCGGGTACAGCCCGGTCCCTGGTGGGTCTCTGCCCACGCACCCCCCGTGTCCGGGGCAAGCCCCGGGGCTGCGCCTTCCAGACCGTCACCTGAGGAGCCCAGGGCCCACCCTCTTAAGCAGCTCCTGGGCCACCAGAGCATGCTCGCGTCCGGGACCTGCTGAGGGACCTGCCCAGGGGGAGAACTCACCGTGGGGGGTGCGGTTGTCACTCCACGGGGGCGTCTGTCCCAGCGGGAGCCACCGTGAGTCCCCAGGGCCTCTGCTGGCTGCAGGACCCTCTTGACCCAACATGTGTTGGGGCTTCTCCTCCTTCTCCTGGTTTCCAGGTAGCGAGAAGGGCAGTGCGCCGGGTGGGGGCGGGGGCCAGGGGGACCCAGCACCCGCGAACCCCCTTCCACTCCTGGGCACCTAGTTTTGCGTTTTAGAAGCTGTGCTATGCGCACTGTCCTCTCCGCCTCTGCGTCCCACGGTCCTAGTTGGAGGGAGGTGGGAGGCAACCAGCGTGCGTCCGGGGGGCCCTGCAGGTGGAGGGACCCCCGCGCTGGACCCAGACCTTCCCGCAACAGCCTTCCTCTTGCAATCCTTAAAAAAGTTTCAGCATATTAAGAATTCATCAGTTAAAAAAAAAACAAAACAAAAAAAAAAAATTAAAAAAAAAAAAAAAGAATTCATCAGTTAAGCTACGGATACAAACATATTACCTAAGTCACATTTAAAGGCCAAGAGGTCGTTTTAGGTGCATAACAAATTTAATGTTCATATACACGGAATCAGCTTTGCGCAGTGGCAGTATCGTAGCCAATGAGGTTTATCCGAGGCGCGATTATTGCTAATTGATACACACGGAATCATATCATTTATTCAATACCTACCACGTTAGGTTTTAATCCAAGTGTTGTCTACCTTTCCTATGAGTTCATCTGAGTGCCCTGTACATTCGTTTATATCAGCCCCCGTCGGAGCTATTAGATAATAAGTCTACATGGGGGTGTATTTCAGGCCTATGAAAACAGTGAATGTAGCAGTGACTCTTTACAGCATCTTCAACTTAAAGTTTGTTTCTGGAAAACAAAAACCCGTGTTGTCCCGCAGTAGGAAACTGCCAGGAACTGGGCTTCTGGAGTCCCACATCCCTGTCCTTCACCTTCCGGAGTGTTCCCGGGTTGGCTCGGGAGCCCGGCGGCACCTGCGGCCCGCGGCGCACACATCCTCACAGAGAAGCTTGTTGCTCGGCGGCTCGCGGTGGCCACTGCTGCCACTGCTGCGTTGCTCCGGCCACAGCGACACAAAGCCCAGGAATGTGTGATGCACGTAGAGCAGTGAGGCTAAAAAGTGTCCCCATTGAGCAAAAAACAAATAGGCTGATACAGTGATTTTTTTGAACTTTAAACCTGACACGAGTTTATGGCAAATGTCCAAAATTCCAAGAGCCCCTAAAATCCATAAACAGTGCGATCACATACGAGGCTGTCGTGGAGTCCTGCGCAAGGGGCGGGCGGTCAGTTCTGGGCTGGGGTCTGGCCGCTGCTCCGCCGGGCAGCTCGGGGCCTCCGCGTGACCCGCCCCGCACGCGCGAGCAAGGCCGGGCCTCGCGGGGGCACGCCCGCTGTGCTGCAGCCTCCAGGCCTGCTCCACAGTGACAAAGAACGTTGAAAAACAGAAACAAGAACAAAGGCCTGTTGTTCGCTGGGTCTCCCGGTGCCGCAGCCCCATGGCAAATCCCGGGCGGGCAGAGGGGCCAGAGGAACGCTGATGCTGCGGCGACCGCTTAGAAACCAAATGGGTTCACGGAATCCGATGTGGGGTAAAAACAATAAAATGTGATGCCCGGGGACGCAGGGACGCAGGGACGCCGCCAGAACCCGCCTGGGCCTCCGGGCCTGGCAGCACCTGTTGGCCGGCGACCTCCTGTTCCGAGTCCCCGACCCACGGGCTCAGCAGGCAGCGCCGGGAGCCTTCCACGGAGGACGGCGGGGACTTTGTGGCGGCCCGGTCCCCGGGCACCGACGGCCTCTGCATGGCGCACACGTGTGAACCCGTATCTGTGCAATCCCCTCGGGCACAACCGCCTCCCCCTTCACTGAGGCTCACACAGGTGAAGTGCGGCCTCCACGATGGCAGGATTCGAACCCGGCTCCGGGATCGCCCCCCCCACCCCCGGTTGCGTTCTTCAGAACAGGGAGGGCGATTCATTCTCACTGTCTTGAGACTCGCACTCGCCACAACAAAGTCTTTGTCCCCTCTCCCACGTCCCTCCGGACACAGGCGCCCCTTTCTCCCCGTGGACGCGGTCACTGTCAGGGCCCCGTGAGCAGCTTGGTGGCGGATGGCACTGCCCTTCCACCGGAGAACAATGTCCCGCCCGTGGCCTTCCCTCCACGGGGCTCAGCCCAGGACCCATGCGGGCGGGGTGGCGGGGCGCTCCGTGCACCTGTGGGGTGCCCCAGGCCCGCGCCCCTCCACGCCCCATCCACGCACCTGTGCGTCTAGAGGGGCCGTGGACCAGACGCCGGAGCCCCTGTCGCCCCCCGGCCACCAATTCTGCACCTACCGACAGTGCGGCGGCCTGTTCCACCTGCAGCCGCGTGACACCGGGACGGGCAGTGCAGGGCTGGGGTGCAGCTCGGGGCGGAGCCATGGGGCCCCGGGAGAGGGCGAGGAGGCCCCAGGACGCGGCCTCCCGCAGGAAGCACTGGGCATGAAGGACGTCACCCCGCCACCAACCGTGTGGCCAGCAGCGCTCGGGGAGCCTTGGGGTGAGCGGAGCCGTGGGTGGCGAAGGATGGGGTTCAGTGGCCCAGGGGTGGCCGCACAGAAGGCCTGGCCACGGCGACCATCCCGCACCCTTCGAACCGTCCCAGCAAGTGACCGACCGAGCCCACGGAGGGCGCCCATGGACATGGGAGCGGCGCATCTGGGGTCGGGTGTCTGTGGGCCGAGGCTGACCCGCGGGGCCTGCGGCGGCCCCAGGACACGTCACAGCCGCTGTCGGAGGGACCGGCTGATGTCACGAAGAATCCACACGTGTGACGTCAGAAATGTTCTTGCAGGAAAATGTGGGGCGAAGCACGTCAGTCAGTGGGGGGTGTGTGTCGCATATCCACAGTAGGACCGTGGGCTCCGGGCTCGGGGCCGCCACCCCCTCTGCCCCTCCTGCACCGCGGTCACCCTCCCCGAGGGCCCCGTGGTTCTGTAGGATGTATAGGTGTACTCGGGGGGCAGAGGCGGGGGCCCCGGCGACGCCCATGACCCTGAGGTCACAGCCGGAGCCGAAATAGGAGCCGGGGCCTAACCAACCACCGTGGGCGCCCCTCCACAGAGCGTCCTTGGATTTTCCTCACTTTAAATCACTGGGGCCTCATGGCAGAGCAGTAAAGAGCTAAATGGACATTTGGGTTCTCTCGTCACCTAGCGCTCGGTCTGGGTCCGAGGGACATAAGGAATCGTGACAGTAAAAGAGGCCCCGAGACGCGGGCGGCCAGGCTGGGTCGGGCGGCCCACGGGGGGCGGGGGCACCCACTGCCGCGCCGGCAATGCCAGGCCTGGCTCCCTCTCGGGCCCGTCACCTCCAGGACGGGCGACGCAGGGTGCTCACGAGCCCTTGGTGGGAAGGCAGCGAGTCCCCGCACTCGGTGCCTCCGAGCACGAGCCCTGCGAGGGCGCCCCTCAGCCGGGCCCACCCATCCCCGCTGTGGCCGCGCGGGCCTGGGCATGGACAGCAGCCGCGAGGCTCTGGCCGCTGACGCCGCTCAGTGGTCCCTGACCCACAACCTCGGGCCCCGAGCCACATCTGTGCACGAGCTGGAAAGTCACCGCCCCTCCCAGTCCTCGACGCAGCTCAGGGAGCACAGGTGAACCCAGGCTGCTGGGCAGGTGCAGAGAATGTCGGGCTGCCTGCTGGGTGTGAGCCCGAGCCCTGCAGTGGTCTCTGCACTCAGCACTCAGCACTCTGTACTTAGCCCCCAGCACTCAACACTGTGCACTCTGTACTTAGCACTTTGCACTCTGTATTTAGTCCTCAGCACTCTACACTCTGCACTCAGCACTCAGAAGGTGCTGAGACCTCCGGGGCACAAGCAGGCTGAGCAGGGCAGGCGGGCAGGCAGAGGGGTGGCAAGCTGACGTGAATGCAAGTTGTGCAGTGTCCGTGTCAGAGAGCCAGGCCAGCGCACCCAGGGCTGCCCCCACTGGACAGGCGGCAGCACCAGCAGATGCCGTCAGGGACAGTGAAGGCCGCCCCCCAGATGCCGGAGGGGGAGCCCCTGCTAACACCCTCGCTGCAAAGCCCAGCACCTGGCCCACTGTCAGGAGGGGCTGCGGGTGCAGCACAGGGGCTGAAGCAGAGTCAGGCCCAAGAGGCCGCAGGCCGTCATGGGTGGGTCTGCCCATCTGGCCACCCAGCATCCCTCAGCACCGTCCCACCCACAGCTGAACCCCCTGGCAACCACCGAATTTCTACCTAAAAAGACCACCGTCTCTGTCGCCAGGGAGGTAGTTCCTCCCCAAACGAGAGGGTTCCCGGCCTCAGCCACCCTCGAACCCATCGCCGGCTAATTTAGTTCTCCCCAGATCAGTCATGGTTCGGTTCTACTGAAAATTCAGTCACCTAAAAAGTAACAAAATGCTTACCTCCAACAACTGGTTTATAAAATAAAAACTGGGAAGGAGAAAGAAAAAAATGGTTAGAGCACGGGTGTTGATAAGCACACGCACATAACGAGCTTGCACAGGCCTCGCTCACGGGGTCACCACTGCCACTCCCGGCTTCCTCCTTCAGCCACCCACTCCGCATCTCCTGGTCCTCAGGGGACAGTGCCCGGGTCCCTTATCCTGGTAGAATGACCCAAATCTTCATTCCTGAAGGGCCTGAGTCCTCAAGTCCTGCTTTATTTGTATTTTTTTATGTTTTTGGTTGCTACGGTTTCCATTAATCCCTGCGGCTGGTCACGGAAGTATGACGGCTGTGGCCCGGGCTCCAGGGTCCTCCTCACCTCTGCTGTGCAGTGACCCACCTTCCCCTGGGCCATCGGGACCAATCACTCAAGCCACTGGACTAGCCCTTTATTTCCCTGACGGTTCCACCGACGGAATACGGAGCCCACACTGGTCTGGTGGCGGTCAGGTTCCAGTTCAGCGGGACCCCTGCGACGGAGACCACAGACACGGACAGGGACCCCAGGGGCCACGGACACGGACAGGGACCCTGGAGGCCACGGACACAGACAGAGAAAGGAGGAAATGCAATAGGAGTTGGTGTCCAAAGAGCCTGGGCCCCCTGCTCACGTGTCCCAGGCATTTCCATGGGATAACGTGCTGCTGTTACACACACACCCAAAGTTACGACTAACGTGCATCAGACAATACTTGAATCGTGTGATCTCCAGATGTCCCAGGGTTAGGTTTTCAGTCTCCATGAAGGCCCAGTAGCAAACCGGAAGCTGTCTCAAAATGAGAATAGTCAACACGTGGAACATTCTCCAGAATAGATCATATACTAGGTTACAAATCAGGTCTCAACTGGTACAATAAGATTGGGATTATTCCCTGCATATTCTCAGACCACAACACTTTAAAACTTGAACTCAATCGCAAGAGGAAAGTTGGAAGGAATGCAAACATTTGGAGGTTAAAGAGCATCCTAGGGCAGCCCGGGTGGCTCAGCGGTTTGGCACTGCCTTTGGCCCAGGGCCGGATCCTGGAGACCCGGGATCGAGTCCCACATCAGGCTCCCTGATGGAGCCTGCTTCTCCCTCTGCCTGTGTCTCTGCCTCTCTCTCTGTGTCTCTCATGAATAAATAAATAAAATAAAATAAATAAGTATTAAAAAAAAGAGCATCCTACTAAAGAATGAATGGGTCAACCAGGAAATTAAGAAAAATTTTAAAAATTCATGGAAATAAATGAAAATGAAAACACAACGGTTCAAAATCTTTGAGATTCAGCAAAGGTGGTCCTAAGAGGGAAGTACATTACAATATGTCTTTCTCAAAAAGTTAGAAAAATCTCAAGCACACAAGATAACCATACACCTAAAGGAGCTGGAGAAAGAACAGCAAATAAAGCCCAAATCAAACAGGAGAAGAGAAATGATAAAGATTAGAGCAGAAATCAGTGAAATAGAAACCAGAAGAACAGTGGAACAGATTGACAAAACTAGAAGCTGATTCTTTGAAAGAATTAATAAGATTGAACCCCTAGCCAAACCGAAAAGAAAAGAGAAAGGACCCAAATTAATAAAACCATGAATGAGAGAGAAGAGATCGCGACCAACACCAAGGAAATACAAACAATTTTTAAAACATATTGTGAACAACTATATGCCAACAAATTAGGCAATCTGGAAGAAACGAATGCATTCCTGGAAACTTATAAACTACCAAAACGGAAACAGGAAGAAAGAGAAAATCTGAGCAGACCCATAACCAGCAAGGAAATTGAAGCACTAATCAAAAATCTTCCAAAAAACAAGAGTCAAGGCCAGATGGTTTCCCAGGGGAATTATACTAAATATTTAAAGAAGAAATAATATCTATTCTTCTGAAGCTGTTTTAAAAAATAGAAATGGAAGGAAAACTTCCAGACTCATTCTATGAGGCCAGCACTTCCTTGATCTCAAAAGCAGATAAAGACCCACCACAAAGGAGAATTAAAGATCAATATCTTTGAGGAACATGGAACCCAAAATTCTCACCAAGGTAGTAGCCAATAGGATTCAACAGTACATTAAAAGGATCAGATATTAAAATCCTGACTAAGTGGGATTTATTCCTGGCCTGCAAGGGTGCTTCAACATTTGCACATCAATCAGCTGATACTTCACATTAATAAAAGGAAGGACAAGAACCATAGGATCCTCTCAATTGACACAGAGAAGGCATTTGACAAAATACAGCACTCTTTCTTAATTAAAACTCTCCATAATGTAGGGATAGAGGGAACATTCCTCAGCATCTTAAAGGCCATCCACAAAAAGCCCACAGCAAATATCATCCTCGATGGGGAAACAGTGGAGCCTTTCCCCTAAGATCAGGAACACGACAGGGATGTCCACTCCACTCTCACCACTGATATGCACACAGTCCTAGAAGTCCTGGCCTCAGCAGTCAGACAACAAAAAGAAATAAAAGGCATTCGAATGGGCAAAGAAGAAGTCAAACTCTCTGTGTTCATAGATGACGATACTTTATATGGAAAACCCGAAGGACTCTACCCCAAAATTACTCAGACCTCACACTGAGGGCCGCTGGAGGGAGGGGCACGCGGTCACGGGGAGACAGGCATGGAGGCGGCACGGGATGTCACGAGCACTGTGTGTTACAGACAACTGGTGAGTCCCTGACCTCTACCTCTGTAAGACACACTATATGTAACTTACCTGAATTTAAATTAAAAAATAAAGTCATTATTTAAAAAAAACAAAAAAACCACTGGTTTTGAGAACAAGGCGTCAGATGGGCAGCTGGTCCCCGAGCCGGGGCTGTGCTGACCTTCTCCCAGGGAGACGCCTCGAGGGCTGGAGGTGCCCCAGAAGATGCTGCCCGCAGCGCAGTGGCCCCGTTCTCTGCCGTCCTTGCCCGCCGCACGTGGTCTGTGGCGTCGCCACCTTTGCCTCCCAATGGCATTAGACGCAACCTTCTCCCCGGGGAGCCGGGCTGCTCAGTCCACTGTCGTGATAAGAAGGGAAAGTTCCCGGGACGTCCCCCCAGCTTCTCCGGGCACAGCGGGCCCCAGCCTGGCGTCGCAGAGCCGAGGGCAGGTGCCAGCAGCTGGGACGAGCCTCCTCCACATTCGGGGAGCGTCCCTGCCCCGCGGACCCACGCAAGCTGCTCCGGACTCTGTCCCCGAACAGCATGAAGCCCTCCTTGGACTAGTGGCTGTGGGGCCACTTAGCAGCCCTGGGAATTCACGTCCCTCGGAGCTGGATCTACTAATCTCAGAGGGAGGTTTCCTCTGCGTGGTCGTGTCAGGCAGTGGCTGTGGGTCCTGAGGGTGGGGGGCCTGGTGTGCGGGGCCGGGGTCTGGGAGGCCCTTTCCCACGGCACTCGGGGCACGGCCCACGCAGGTCTGGGGACTTGGGGCTCAGGCTGCACTTCCACACCTGCCGCGGGGGCTCCCGACCTGCACCCTCCTGCCGGCGAGGGCCCCTGAGCACGGCGCCCGCACCCCGACCCATAGACCTCTGTGGACCGGGGAGCCTCGCGGGCCTGGCCCCACCTGCTGGACGTCAGGAGGCCGCGCGGCCACACACGTGGCCACACACGTGGCTCCCACAGGAGCGTGGCGGTCCCGTGGGCCGAGTTGGGAGGCCGAGAGGTGGGTGCAGCCCCAGGTGGGAGCGCAGTGGGCGGCGGAGAGGGCGCTGGGCTCACAAGCACAGGGCGGAGGAGGCGCTTCAGCAGCGTCGTCCCGGCTGCTAACCCGCGTGTCCCTGGCGGCCGGGACCTGCCCATGGCTCTGGACGAAGCGGCCGCTCCCGTCCTCTGAGCCCGCGTGGCAGGCCCTGGGCTCTGAGGCTGCGGCGGGGCAGGGGGAGCAGCGGGGGGCACAGGCCCAGGTCCCACCTCGTGGGGCGGGCGTCCGGGCCAGCTGGGCAGGCGTCCCGTGGCCCAGTGTCCTGCGTGCTGACCGCGGGGTAGCTGGGCCGCCTGGGGTCTCAGGGCGCCTGCTGCAAACAGCTCAGGGACGGCACCACAGAGGAGGGAGGAGGCGTGGGGTACAGCGTGGGCCTGGCCGCCCGAGGCCGTCGAGGGGCGACCCCGGTGTCCGCGACCAGGCTGGACACACGCCCAGGGCCCCATCTGCCCCCTGGGACCTCACCCCGTGGGCCCGGGAGTGGGGGGCACCTGGCAAGTCTGACCACGTCGGGTGAGGATCTTCCTGTGCTGCAGGTGGAGGCTCCGTGGAGCAGGGACCCTGGAGCGGAGGGTGAGCTCAGGGCACTAAGGGGAGGACGGGGCGGGAGGGGGGGGCTGCAGGGGGCGGGGGGTGGCCTGCGGGGGCCGGGGGGGGGTGGCAGGCGGCCGGCAGAGCCCCAGGGGTCCGCCCAGCTGGGCAGCAGCCTCCGTCCTCCTGAGCAGCCTGTTCTTGGAAGCTCTGCGGTCTTGGCTGCACATTTATTTGCTGGAACCGTCGCTGGGCACCCCCACCCCGGGCATCCCCCCGCCCCCACCCCCAGCCTTAGAGGAACATCAATATTCATGTATAATTAAAAAAACAGCACAAAAAGCTGACTCCCTACTTCCTGCCCCGCAGGCCTTTCTCCCCCTTGGCCCGAACGCAGGCCTGGCTCCCCTGCCAGTCCGCGGGCGGCCGCGGCTCAATGCTGCCTGTGTGCAGGCCCGGCCCCCCCACCGCCCCCCTGCTGCCCCCTCACCCCCATTGGCTGCCCGGGCCCACAGCGGCCGCGCCCCAGCGCCCAGACGGGATAAGACGGCGCCCCCACCGCCGGCCACTCTGGACGCCGCAGCTGAACAGATGGACGCAGGGACGACGGCAGCTGTGGAGCCGCTGACGTGAGGACGTGGGGGGCAGGGAGCACGGGCAGGACTGCCCTTTGGGTGGCCAGCAGCCCCTCAGTGTGGGGACCCCCAGGCGTAGCCCTCGGTTCTCCCTGAGCCAGGGACCTGGGCCGGGCTCCGCGGGGACAGCCAGCACTGCGTCGTGAGCCTCCAGGGGCAGAGCTCGAACCCCGGGCCGCCGATCTCGAGGGCGAGCGCGTCCCGACCACACGCACCTGCCGGGCGTCCTCCCGCAGCGGCCCGCGGGTCTACACCAGGAGGTTCCAGCGGGTTGGAGCGTGGGTCTGGCGGGCGGACTGTCCTCGGTGTTGGGTCTCCTGGGGGGCCGGTCCCTTCCCATGTCGGGTGGGACGCATCCCTGCGGCCGGGGTGGAAGCGCACAGGCCCCTGGCTTCCCACGTGAGGCCACGCAGGAACGCCGGGCTTGAGCTCCAGTTCTGTTAAAAGGCTATAACCCAGGGCAAAGTGTGAAAGGGAACATTTTTAAATTAATTTCCGTGTGCTTATGAAGAACGCCCCCTACACGGAGCTTCCAGGCATGTGGAATGTAGGTCTTATCCGTTTCCTTTTAAAAAACCCCACTAGTCAGGCTCCGCGAGAACAGAATCAGAATGATGCAAAAGCTTCTCGGGTTTTTTGTTCTGTTTGCAAAAACCAAAACCACTCACTGAAAGCCGGGGTGCAAGGAGGTGAGAAGGGCGAAGCGTCAAGGATTCTAGCCCACCTCAGCTGCTGAACCGGCGCGAGGCCACTCCGACCACTGGGGACCGGGACCAGGGGCCACGGGTTACCTGGGTGCGGGCGAGGGCCCTCGGTGCTTTGTCCTTTGAGAAATCAGATAGAGTTTTACATCTCTTCTCCAACTTATTTCTTAGATTCTGCGACACGGGAACGATTTTTCAAAAATCAGATGTGGTTTTGTATGGTTTTCAGCTCTGACGGAGCAAAGGTAGCGATTGCCCGTCACCGCCGAGGGGGGACAGTCGGGACGATCCACAGCCCCCGAGGGCTCTCCGGGTCCCGACCCCCCGGGGGCTCCTCCATGACCTCCCCGTGCTCCCGAGGCGGCGCATGTGGCCTTTGTGCCCCAAGTTTCCAGTTCAGGGCGAGGCTGCGCCGTGGCCATGGTCCCCGAGCGAGGGAAGCGCAGCCTCGGAGGCCCTTTGCTTGCGGAGCTGGAGTCACACGTTCCTTCAAGGGCTGCAAGTTCCTCAGGGTCTTTGGAAGGAGGGCCGTTCCTTCATGTGGGGGTGACGGCGGGGCCAGGGCCGCGGCTCAGCTTGGGGTGCCCCGTACCCCGCCCCCGACGTGGCGGATGCCCCCCCTCGGCCTGCTCCACACACCTCACTTGGGGCCTTGGCCTCGGAGCCCACGGGGGGGTGGTGGGCCAGGGGGCCAGGGGGTGGAGGGCGGCCCCGAGGAGCGAGGAGCGCTGAGCCACTTGTCTCCGGCGCCAGGATGTCGCAGCTGGAGAAGGCGGCGCTGGCCCTGCTCGACGTGTTCCAGCAGTACTCGGCGCGGGCGGGTGGTGGGCGCAGGCTGAGGAAGGCCGACGTCAAGGAGCTCATCGGCAGCGAGCTCGCCCACTTCCTGGAGGTGAGGCCCCGGGCCGGGGGGCGGGAGCGGCGCCTCCGGGGGCCCAGCACAGTGGGGTGGCGCCAGCTCGGCCTTGGGGCCCTCAGGGGGCCACTGGCTCCACGCTCAGGCTTGGGGAGACCGGCCGCGACCCCGCGTGTCCCCCGCACCCCAGGCCCGAGCCCTCGAGGCCATGAACTGCAGTCCCAGGGCACCTGCCTGCCCTGGCCGCCCCGAAGGTCACCCGTCGGACCCCACACGCGGGAAACGGCCACGCCATGAGCCGGTGCGTGAAGGTCTGACCACGACCTGGTTCCGGAGACGCTGCCGGAGCGCTGGGGTCTGGCCCTGCTCACGCTCGGGAACCGCCCCCCGATCCCCAGGCCCCCCAGTGCCCTCATCCCCCCAGTGCCCCCAGTCCCCATCTCCCCATTCTCCTGTCCTCCCAGGCCCCCCAGCCCCTCTCCGTCCCCCCAGACCCCCCCTACAGCGAGGCAGCACCACAGCCCCACACGGACTCGCCCTCGCTGGGACCCGCCTCCCCAAGGCAGGGGAAGCACCTGCAGGCTTCAGAGCGGGGGCGACTCCTGGGGGACCCAGGACGCTCCTCTCAGGCAGGGGTCGAGGTGCACGCCCCTCAGCCCATCCCTCCCACCTCCTGACCTAACAACCCAAACCCCCTGGTTCCTCTGTGAACAGGATTGTTCTCGGGATGAAAGGAGACAGTGTTTGTCAAGTGCCCAACATACACTGGAAGCTCAACAAGTAATTTTCAATAACTGTTAATCATTGATTTTTAAAAATATTAATTATTGGTTTTAAAATGATTAGTAATTATTGATTTTATCAGCAAATCATTGATTTAAAATTACAGCTTTAAAAGCTTAGCACGTGGGAACCAGTTTATAAAATAGTTCACGGTGAGCGCGGCCGGGGGTCATTGCAGAGAAAACACTTTCAAAACCCGAAACCTGGGGATCCCTGGGTGGCGCAGCGGTTTAGCGCCTGCCTTTGGCCCAGGGCGCGATCCTGGAGACCCAGGATCGAATCCCACGTCGGGCTCCCGGTGCATGGAGCCTGCTTCTCCCTCTGCCTGTGTCTCTGCCTCTCTCTCTCTCTCTCACTGTGTGCCTATCATAAAAAAAACAAAAACAAAAACAAAAACAAAAAAACCCCGAAACCTGCGGGAAGGACTTCCACACGCAGTGAGGAGCTCGGGGAGAAGCAGAAGTCCGTGCTTCTGTCCATGACGCCATCCTCCGCGGCCCCCTGGATGTGAGCCCGGCGACGGCGGGCGGCGGGGGCACATACCCCGCATGTCCCACGGTGCCTTTCTGGGAGCGTCCGGTGGGGGAGACGCTGGGGCCCCGGCCCCTCTGCCGCCCCGTGAACATTCTCTCTGCTGCGGACACGTCGCTGCGGTGGCCGAGGGTCAGGGACGCGCCGCGGGCCTCGGCTCATCGTAAGCGGCGGCGCAATTTGTCCTCTCTCGTAGGAGATCAAGGAGCAGGAGGTCGTGGACAAGGTCATGGAGACACTGGACAGTGACGGAGACGGCGAGTGCGACTTCCAGGAGTTCGTGGCCTTCGTGGCTATGGTCACCACCGCCTGCCACGAGTTCTTCGAGCACGAGTGAGGCGCAGCCGCGCAGGAAGCGGAGCGGGGCCGAGTCCCTGGCGCCGTGTAGCTGATTAGGAAGCTTGACGTGCTTTGTCGAGGAGACGCCGACCCCCTTTCCCGGGGCTGACCTCGGGGCCCCCATCCTCCGCTGACGGTCCGTGCGACGCGGTCACGATCCTCAGGAGGGTGTGTGCTCCGCCCGTGGTCAGGGCCGCGCACCCCCCCCCCCCAACAACGCAGCTGCCGGGACCCAAAGGATGGCTCTGGACGCACGTGGGTCCTTGTCCAAAGTACCAAGTTAGAGACGCAGCTTCGCCCCGTATCCTGTGAGAAGCCTGCCTTTTCCTAAAATGGGTTTGTCATCCGTGCGAAGGAAACCCAGGGTCGGGAGGTGGCCTGACACGCCTGCCGCCAGACGGCCAGGGCATGCTGTCCCCGGGTCCCCGCTGAGCCATGGGAGCTCAGCAAACAGGGCTACAGCACTGGGCGGGGGCAGGGGGGGCGGGTCTCCCGGCTGTCAGGGCCGACACCGCATTCTAACCACCTTCAGCGGGGCTCCTGTGCCCCGGGTCACACGTTGGTGCCGAGGCAGGAGCGCGGCTCCCAGCAGGGCGTCCACGCCCCTCCGCACACAGGTGTTCTGCAAACAGCCCCTCTGGCCTCCCCTCCTGTCTGGGAAGCGCAGGTGTCGTTCCTCACTTGCTTGTGCCGAGACAGGGTCTGCCCCGCAGCGGTTGGTGGAGCCCGAGTACGTGGGAAGCTCGACGTCACACATGGGTACCCACGAATCCAAACGTTCAAGTATTAAGTCACTTCCGGGAAAGTTCAGATTAACCTTTTCTGCCCCTTTCCCTGCTGCTTCTTTACGTGCACAGACCTGGAAACCCATAAGCCAATTGATCGCTTGTGTTTGCATCGAATAAAGAGAGCATTGTAACGGGTCCCCGTGGCCTTGAACAGGAGGCTGGAGGGAAACTGCTGCAAAGGGGGGGAAGCAGTAAGGGGCAGGCACAGGAGGCCCCCCAGAGCCAGGCGGGTGCACAGGGCCCGGGACCCTGGGATGTGCCGGGGCGGCAGGGAGTAGATGCGGCGGGGTGGGGGCAGGAGGGCCGGAGGGCAGGCCAGCACCGGGTGGGACACACCCTGGCCGAGGCTCCCACCCTGGACGCAGCGCTGGGGGGCAGGGGGGGCGGGGGGACTCGGAGACAATGGTGGCGGAAGCCAGCGCGCAGGGACCATGTGCAGGGACGGCCCATCCTGCACCCCTGGATCTGTGTCTACACCGCAGTCCCTGCCGGGCGATCCGCAGGCCTTCCTGCCGCAGAGGACGGGGGACAGGGCAGCTGGGATGCCGAGCAGGGTGCAGCGGGTGTGTGGCAGCCCGGGCGGGCCCTGCAGGGCTGGAGCCTGACGCCCCAGGGCCTCCGCCGCCAGGGCCCCTTGCTAAGGAGCAGGTCCCTGGAGGAGCCCTCACAGTAGAAACGCCCCGAATCCTGCCCCACGAGGCCAGGCGTGCACGCAGGGAGGGTGCCCCCTGCACACAAACACCCGCCAGGACCACGTTCCATGGCCGCCTGGCCTCCCAGGCCCGGGCCGACGGCAAGGCTGCTTCAAGAACTCAGCTGATCCTTCCCCTCTGAGAAGTTAGGGGAACAGCTCCGTCGGCCTAGATCCTTCTAGAATCGTGCCTGCCTTCCCTGTAGGGTGGGCGTCCGGAGCGGACGGGGTGGGGGTACCCAGCATCCCAACGCTCCAGGCCCCCACGGGCCTTCCCGTCCTGGGCTCCTGGCAGCCGGGCCCCCGCCTGCAGCTTCCTCGCAGGGAAGGCTGCTGGAGGGTGTCTACACCACAGGCCCCCACCTCCTCTCCCGGGGGCCTCACAGCGTGTGATCCCCGGACCCACCGTCCTGATCCGAGGGGCAGGCGTCGTCTTTCACCACCAAGCAGGGGGCGAGCGGGGGCCGTCGCTGCCCTTTATCCTGGGAGTCTGGCATTTTGTAAACTGCTCTTCTACTTCACTGATCGTGTGGTTTTGATTCTCATTCGACTGATCGGGTGTTCTCACAAAATACACTTTGTATTCCCGGGACAAATCCCCCAGGTCATGGTCTAGGATTCCTTTGTATCGTTTTGCGTGTTGATGGATTTTATTTGCTACTTTTTTTGAGGGTTTTTGTGACCATGTTTGTAAGAGACACGGATCCCTCGTTTCCCAGCCTGTGTAACGGTAGCCGGGGACAGTGGCCTCTCCCATTTCTAGGAAAGTTTTGTGAACAACCAGCATTAATTTGTCTTTAAATGTTTGCTAGATTCCAGCGGTGAAGCCACCTCGGTGGGTAGTTTTTTAACTACTTACGCATTATCTTTACTTGTTATTGGTCTGTTCAGATTTTTCTTCTTGCGTCAGGTTTTGTAACTTTTGTCTAGGAATCTGTGCGCTCGTCTAGTTTGACGTATTCCTTTAGATTACTGCTTATTTTCTGTAAGGTTGGTGGCAAGGTCCTCTTTTATTCTGATTCTAGTAATTTGTGTCTTTTATCTTGGTCAACCTAAAGTTTTGTCAGTTTTGAAGAAACCAGTTTTTTCATTGACTTTCTCTATTGTTTGCTTATTAATTTGTACCTTTATTATTTTCTTTCTTTTTCCTGCTTTTTAGGCTGTTTGCTCTTCTTTTTGCAGTGTCTTTAGGTAGAAAACTGGGTTATTGATTGGAGATTTCTTTCTTTCTTAAGATTTTGTTTGACAGAGAGAGAGACAGAGAAAGAGGGAGAGCACAAGCAGGGGGAGGGGCGGGGACACGGAGAGAGAATTTCAAGCAGATTCCATGCGAGGGCAGAGCCTCATGCAGGGGGAGGCTCCATCTCACGACCCTGAGATCATGACCTGAGCTAAAGCCAAGCGTCTGACGCTCAACTGACTGGGCGACCCAGGCGCCCCTCACCCATTCACATTTCATGTTTTATGCCTCTGTGAATCCTCCTTTATCACTTCCTTTGGCATTAAGTGAATATTTTATTTTATTTTCCGTGTCTTCACTGGTTTTGTGCCCAGTGTGGAGCCCAACTCAGGGCTTGAAGTCACCATCCTGTGATCAAGGCCGGAGCTGAGATGAAGAGTCTGACCTTCACTGGCTGAGCCACCCAGGGACCCCTAAGTGAATATTTTCTAACGAAGCACATAGATTTCTTGAGTGATATTTTTTGAGCTGTTTGTTGGGTGGTTGCTCTAGGGCTTTCTATACACACGACTTCCCAGAATCAGCTTCAGATTTTTATGAGCTTAATTCCAGCGAGACATACACACCTGACCCCTACAGACCTATCCCATTTCCTTCCTTTCACAGAATGGCTGTTGGGCATATTACACCTGTGGATGCTATGAACCCAACCACCCATGGTTATGGTTACTACTTTACCATCTGCAAAGTAGCCCGGCTACAGCTTTACTCTCTTCTGTGCTGTTATTGGCAAAAATATTACACATTGGGCAGCCTGGGTGGCTCAGCGGTTTAGCACCACCTTCGGCCCAGGGCGTGTTGACCGGATGCCTTACTGTGTTCTTACAATAAAGCTAGAGAAAAGAAAATGTTGGCAAAATCATAAAGAAAATACATTTACAGGATTGTATGGTTTTTACCAAGAAAAAATTGACTTACAAGTGAGTCCGTGGCAGGTCAGACACATGCTGTTCAAGATCAGCTGCATCTGCCTGTGAATCTCTGCGTTCACCAAACTGAAGTCTCTTCAGCTCCCTAATGGATAGGTTAGTACTTTTCCATATATTTGGGGTTGTATTCAGCCATTAATTCTTCAAACTTTTTTCTGCTCTTCCCTCTCCCCTCTCCCGGTATTCCCGTTACCCATGTCTGGTGCGCTTACCGGGCCCCACGTTGCTGAGGCTCTGTTCATCTTTCTCTCCTCCCTCCCTGTTCTCAGGATCACGTAATCTTTACCGATCTGTCTTCAAGTTTGCTAATTCTGCTGGTCCAGAAACTCTGGTGAGCCCCTCCACTGAGTGTTTCACTTCAGTTCTTGTACTTTACCAACTCCAGCAATTTCCAATTGATTTTTTATGTATGTCAATATATTGTATATTTTGGATATATATGTGTATATATCTGTGTAACTTTATATGACATACATTATATAAATGATATGTGTGGACTGTATAAACCTGTTATCTAAACGTCATACATTAGGGCCCC
Source organism: Canis lupus familiaris (assembly GCF_011100685.1). NCBI lineage: Eukaryota > Metazoa > Chordata > Mammalia > Carnivora > Canidae > Canis > Canis lupus. Next base: position 39,764,798 of record NC_049252.1, on the reverse strand, counting down.
TGGGAGCTCAGCGGTTTAGCGCCTGCCTTTGGCCCAGGGCGTGACCCCAGGGTCCCGGGATCGAGTCCCCCATCGGGCTCCCCGCAGGGAGCCTGCTTCTCCCTCTGCCTGTGTCTCTGCCTCTTTCTCTCTGTGTCTCTCGTGAATAAATAAGATCTTTTTAAAAACATTATACGTCATATTTTATATTTTATTTTGACCTACTGATATTCTTTGATGTGACATTGTCATCATACCCCCCTTTACTTCTTTAATTATAGCTTCCTTTAGTTCTGGGACGTATTGTAAATGGCTACTTTCAAGTCTTCGTTAAACCGAACACCTAGCTGATGTGATAGGAAGTGTCTGTTGACTTCCTTTCCTGGCATATAGATCATGCTTCTCTGTTTCTTTACACGCTTCACAATTTTGTGGGGAGGAATCTAGACGCTCCAGACCATACCCCATAGGGACTCTGGGTCCTCGGCCCTTCCTCCACCCCCCACCCCCCTCCCCAGCCGGTGGTCCTCTCGTGGAGCGGCTGGCTGACTCACTTCAGTGACATCTGTCCCCCTCCTCTGGTGTCATCCCTGTGCCTCGGGAGGTGCAGCTGTGCGTACGCCCACAGTTGTCCTGGGCACCAGTGATCTGGGCAGGGCTCCAGTCTCCTTCACTGACCACACCCAGCTGCTGAGCTCAAGCAAAGCCAGCCGATGGCTCTACTGTCCTCAACAAAGCTGGTGGTGGGTGGGGGTACGCAGAGCTCCGGAGCCTAACCTGGGGTTCACTGAGGAAACGGCCCCCGGGGTCCGTGTTTGAGATTTGTTCTAACCCCAGGAGGGCTCTTCCTCAGAGTCCCTCTCCCTGGTTCTCCTGCACATCTGCTGGCCTACAATTTGGCCTGTACCTTCACTGAATCTCTGAGTCTCTTTCCAGGGGCCTTTTCACAACTCCTGCTGTTTTTGAAAGTCCCCCTGTGATTGAACTTCTGCATGCTCCTGGGCAAACGCAGTCAGCTCCTCTGGGAAGAGACAAGGAGTTACCTGTTTCTAGAGCCTGCTTCTCCCAACGGGCGAGGGTTCTGCTCTGCGAGCAATGGGCAACCTCTGAGTGACACCCACCGGCAGAGCTCGGTGACCCGTGGAGTCGGGACGCACCTCGGGTCTCCTCAGCTTGCCGCTCCTGGTGTGGACCCTGCATCTTACGAGCTGGCGGAGGGGGATCGGCCCCTGCGTCCTCAGTGGCATCTCACCCCAGATGGAGGCTCCATTCCACAGGAGGCTGAGTAGAGGAAGGGATCATGGTTATGCTGACCATCCCAGTAGATCACTTGGAAACACATCAGCTACCTTCATAATCTAAAATTAAGCACAGGTAATCACAGTTTGCGTAAAATAAGAACATTTAGAAACCAACCTGAATCAAAACAAACAGAATCAAGATACAAATGACCTACTAGACGCAGTGTGGACTACGCGGATGTTACGATTCTGAATGTAAAATGGCTCCTACAAATCAACCGAAAACACCTTTGAGGACAGTAAGAATTGCCAGATCCGAATGGAATGAATCAAATGGGAAATAAACACATGACACACAAAAACATACTTACCACGACATGACACTTATTTGGCCATTAGTCTGGCAAGGACTTGTTTTGATCTTGGGCAAGTGTCCATTGCCAGGGCTGCTGGGCTGCTGGCAGGAGGCCGCCCCACCAAGGCCTTTCAAACTGGGATGAACTCTGACCTGGTCACTGTCCCTGCACGAACTGTGTCCGAGGCAGCGACTGTCATTGCAGATGTGCGGGTGCTCAGCACCCGGCAGTGGCAGGTACTCAGCACCGCGACCGCATAGCACCCGGCAGCGGCCTGGTGCCACGCGCCCACGTGGCACAGCTGTTAAAACATGCAGAAGAATATGTGTAAAAGATTAAAAGTCGGGAATTTATTAAGTACAAAAACTGATATAAAAGCATAGGATTCTAATTTTGTGAAAGTTTTTAAAAAGAAAAAATTAATCCCCGAGAGGATTTTTATCAAATACTAATGCTGCTATTACTCAGGGGTAGAGTAACAAGAGATCTTAATTTTCTTCTTTCGTGTGCTTTGCAGATTTTATGCTGTAAACATAAATGCTTTTATATTCAGATTAAAAGAATGTAAAATAAAATACATCCCATCTTGGGTAATTTAAAAAACATTTTCACATACTTCAAAATGCAGAATTACAAACAGTCAATATCTTTTATTAACATAATGATATAAAAAAATTTTAGTGTGATATACAGAATTCCCAGAAAGTAATTTTAGGACAGTTTAATGCTCTTCTTCAAATCTTAATTTACAAGACGCTCTGTCTTGCTGCCACTGACCTTTCAATACAAAACTTTTACAATATTTGTTTGCTATAAAACTACGACATTCGGATTAGGGTTAGGTAGTGTTTCCCCGCTGGCCATTCTACTATAAGGAACGTCCGTTAGTCCACTGCCAGAACCTCTGTATGTGGAACAATAAGTTATACAGATTATGTACATAATTACACGAGGCCATTAGAACTCCAGTATGTCGTCTATTACACGCAGCTCAACACTGCAGGCGAACAGAACTAATGTGCACGCACTGCCCGCGGCCACGGAAGAGCAGGACGTGAGAGCTGGCCCAGCGAGCCAGTCCCAGGTGGCGGCGAACTTAGAGCGGTAGAGAATTAGTAACAGTTTTGTTAGGCACTGCTCCAGGCTAATTCCAGAAACGCCTGGTTGTTCCTAGGAAGCATGCATAATTCATAAACTTTCCCACCCTCAGTCCCCCAAACCCCACAACTTTATAACATACTCTGTAATAGCTATATAAAAATAATCTCTTAGATTTGAGCTTCACTTCAAATTCGTATAAGTAGCTAAAGGATTTTACATTCTCTTCTTTGACTCAGGTTTACTCTAATATTAGATCAGTCAGTTTCATCAAGTTTGAATAAAATAACTGAATGCGGTTTGGCCAAGTTTTATAGGCACACAAGTCAAACTGTGAAGGCCAGGAGGGGGGCGGGGCGAGGCTCTCTCCACGGCCCCTCGACTGCATGCAGGGTGCTCAGCAAACAGCACTAAGGACCTGAAGGCCTCAGGTGCTGTCACCAGTACTCACAAGTCTGTTGAATGGGAATAAAAATCACAGCTCAACGTAATTCCATGTATTTAGAGGAACCCAGACTGTGGTGTTGGGAAAACAAGCACATTAACTAAACAGCATGAAGTCACAAACCTAGGACAGCGGTTTAAGACTTAACTGCTGGTTTATTTGCCCAAAAGCAAGCGTCAAACTTGACAGCCCCCAACGGCACCTCTCAAGTATCAGTGACAAGTGTGGACACTCGGGCACACGTGTTTCAAAACGAAACCAGCAAAGGAAGCGCCCTGTGAGCACAGTTGGCGACTCGGGACCCAGGGCGGGGAGGCCGGGCCAGCACCCGCCCCCAAGTTGCTCGGCTCCTCCCTATGAAGCAGAAGCGAAGCACGGGGTCCAGGGGCCTCACGTGCTTTCTAGCATAAATTCTATATATGAACTGGGAATAAATAAATGACTTTTTAAAATCGAGAACTATATTTTTGGCCTAAAAAAAGTGCAAACTCGCAACACAGTAGAGCACTTGCAGTTCCTTGCCACACCCACGCTGGGCCCTGAGTCTCCCTTCAGGCACCCTGACGTTCCTGTTCTCGTAAACGTCCTCCAAATTAAAAAAAAGTTTCTTCCCTCTGTCCAGGAAGCAGTTTCTAAAATGAGAATTGGGGAACCTTGAGACGGATCTGTAAAAGTAGAGGAGGAGGGGCACGGCTCCGGGAAGATGGGCGTCCTCTCCCGGCGGCTGCACACAGGGCGGTGCTCCCACCCCGGAGGCCTGCTCCCTGCCCGGCTCAGGAGCGTGGGGCAGGTGAGCGGCGCTCACATGTTGTAGGCGACGTAGATGGGGTCCAGCTGGTCGGCCAGGAAGCCGTCCCGCAGGTGCATGCGCTGCTTCTCGCCCCGTGAGTTGATGGGGATCACGCCGGGGTCCACGATCACCACCACGCCCACGACCAGGTGATGCTCCTCCAGCACCACGTTTGTCACCAGGGCCACCAGGTCGAGCGCATCCTGCTCGAGCCCGTCCAGCTCCACCACCACCACCAGCAGGTTGGTCCAGGTGAACACAGCGCTGCGGGGAGGAGACAGATGTCACCCCAGGGGCGGGCACAGGCTTCTGGGGCAGACGGGGAAATAGGCGGGAATGGCGCCGGACACGGAGCAGTAAGAAGCCCTGCAGGACGTCTGCTGACCTCACACTGCCGCGTGACATCATGAGCAATTTAGGGGTTGGGGGAACGCGTCCTCTAGGGATCCGTACCCTACAGTCCTTAACAAGAACCGAGGTGCTGAAAGCTGTGCCTGTCCCAACTCCAGCTTCCAAGCAAGTGAAGACACAGGGGCCATGTCTGCTTAGGTTAAGGAACTCACAGTAAAAGCAGAAGCACTTCAGGATAACTGAGCGACCCCACGTCTGGGGAGCTGGATTCTTGGTTGAAATGGATTAGGAGGTGAACCTGCGAGGGACCTGGGGTCCGCGGCTGGCAGCAGGGGCCCGCAGGCCAGAGCTGGGCCCAGAGCAAGGCACGCGGCGTGGGGTGGGGCGGGGCTCTCACCACTCAGCGATGCTCCTGTGCGCTCGGACCACGGACGTCTCGATATCGATGGGGTGGTATCGCATGCCCCTCAGCTCCAGCGTCTCATCCAGGGACCCGACCACGTACAGTGCGTCGTGTCGCTCTGTGAACACAGCCCACGCTCGGAAGGGCACCCAATGAAGGGCGGGCGCCTCCCGCACATCCTTCGAGCCCCGCGTCCTGCTCTGTGTGATGGAGGAGCACGCCCTCAGGTGGCCTCAGGTGTGTCCGGGCCTCCAGCCCACTTGACTGCCCCCCCGCAGCAGCCCCACCTCAGGGGGCGCCCGTCAATGTCTGAATACACTCCTGACATCTGTATCATGTCTGGAAGCAAAGCCACATCTGGAGGTACAGCCGGTTCTGACGACCTGGCCAAACTGCTGCAGCCTAAGGGACCCCGCAGCCTTCAGGGTCAGGCCTGGGGAGGGCCTCGCGGCCTTGTTGCCAGCACCCTGGCCCCTCAGCAGAGGCAGAGGGTCCAAGGCCAGCGAGGGACGGCCCGGCTGCAAAACGGCAACTTGCAGGAAAGCTGCTATCAGGGCACATCCCTCACCTCACGACACACCTAACGACACAAGCTCACGGCAAAGGGCGCGGCAGCCAGGTCCTGGAGAGCCGCAGCAGGCACGGCAGGCGCAGGCCTCCCTGGGGTGTGGCCAGACCCCACAGGCGGCACCCTCACCTCCACTGGCATCGGTGAGCTCCGTCCTTCGAAGGAAACCCAGGTACCCAGTCCTTGCCCAGATGGTCTGCGTGTCTCCGAAACTCAGCCGGGCGCTAAAGTGGTCGGCGTGGAGCGCCTCCTCCCCGTAGACCGTGTAGTACCCGGTGGCGTTGTGGGGGCTGCTCACCCAGATCTGGTGGGGCCGAGGGCAAGAACGTGGGCGCGTCCCCAACGCGGAGCACACCAGCCCGGAGGCATCCACTACCCCAGGCGCTGAGGGAAACACTGAGCAGGGGCCCCGGGGGACTCAGCGCTGGAGCGTGTGCCCTCGGCCCCGGGCGTGACCCCGGGGTCCCGGGATTGAGTCCCACAATGGGCTCCCTGCATGGAGCCTGCCTCTCCCTCTGCCTGGGTCTCTGCCTCTCTCTGTGTCTCTCATGAATAAATCAGTAAAATAAAAATAAAAAATAAAAAAAAAAAGAGCACCAAGCCACGCAGGGGGCAAGGGAGTGGTTTCAGGACCTCTTTTCTGTGAATGAAGGGAAAATTGCAGGCACACAAAGCCAACAAACAACTCGTGCTTCCTTTATGTGAAGCTTTCCTCCCCTCGGCCCCAGTGGACGCGTGGGCTCCGCAGTGTGGACGGGCTCACGGGTTCCCTGCCCTCATGTCAGACCCCGGCCGGCACCAAGGGAGAGCTGCCCATCTGCGCGTCCCCACAGGGGCGGGTGGGGGGCAGGAGCCTCACAGACACGCCAGGTCTGCACGCACCCCCACAGCCATCAGCCGCCCGGGGGGCCCTGGGCCACAGGGACACACCCCCAGTCGCTCCCCATGCTGGGCGCCTGGCCCTCGATCCCCGACAGCACCTGAAGGAGGCGGCGATGCCCGAAGAGCTGGCCAGCGAGGGGCACGCGGACTACGGCCAGCCCTGGGGCCGGGCAGCTTCCCAGCAGGACGCGGGGACAAACAGGCAGCATCTGTACCCGCGAGCCCCAGGCACTGCCGTGCCCACCAGGGCCAGGACACAGGCTCCCCGGAACGTCCACGGAGTGACGTCTGCACCACGGAGCCCCCGGCCCAGGGACAGCCCCACACACCCTGCGTCACTCGAGACCCGCTCACACGCATGGCACGGCATGTGGACACAGCAACTCCCGTGAAGCCTGCATCCTGAGGACACAGAGGCCCCCCACCGGCTCCCCGCTCCCGTGTACCCTCACCCTGAAGGGCCCTAAGGGCAGACAGGGCAGACAGGGCAGCTGCGGGGGCTGTGGAGCCCCCCTTACCTCGCCCAGGTGTGAGTCCCCAAGGGGCCCTTTGGTCTCAGTGTGCGCAATAATGACCTTCACCCCGGGGAGGATCTGGAAAGAGAACGGGAGCGATCGGGGGCTGGAGCACAACCTACATCAGATTCTCAATTTTCACAGAAATAGGAGACTTTTTAATAGATAAAAATTAATTGTGAATCTTAGCAAGATTCTCTCATTTCCCAAGAACAGGCCGGATCTCAGATGTCGAGAAGCACCTGTCGCACCCGGGGTCTGCCCCGTAGGGCCCACCCGCGTGGGGGCCGCGCACGCACCTGCCGTCAGCCCAGCTCCGTGCCCCCAGGCACCAGGGGCCCTGGCGCAGGCCCGCCACCCAACAGCCCGTCCCAGGTGCCTCCCCACATGTGACACAGGTGGCGGCGGGGACCCTGGTGGTGGGAGGAAGGGCTGCGGGGCCGAGGGGATGCCGGCTGGTGCCCACGGTCATCCTTCCGCCTCTGCCCCAGCGCGGCTCGCCCACACTCCCACCCCAGGACCTTTGCACCAGCTAAGCCCCCCACATCTCTGTGGCTGTTCCTCCTCAGGAGACTGACCCTGCCCACACTCTGGTGCCCCACGGTGCCTGCCCTCCTCACCCACACCCCACGCAGGCACATGGGCTTGTCCTGTTGCTGCCCCGCTGCCCTGTCCCCCTCTGGGCAGTTCCCTGCCTCCCGAGAGGCAGCCGTGACCACGGGGGTGAGAGCAGAGTCAGGGTGGCCCTTCCGGGCTGCCTGGGCTGTGCCAACCTCCATTTCTTGCCTCCGGGGTTGTGCAGGGGCAGGCCCTGCCCTGCCCCCACCGTGCCCTGCGCCCGGCTGCCCAGCTGTCCCCACACCTTGTGACACGGCCAATAAAGCCCCGCAGGGATTTCTTCCCCTGGTTGAAGACGCCTGTGCTCCACACCCCGGAGGCCCTGGGCCCGGCCCCAGGGGCCCCGACGGCTCAAGCCTCAGGGGGAGCTCCTCTGGGGCTGCCCCTCTCGGGGTTGCGCTCAAAGATGTCCTTGTGTTCACAGCGAGGGGGAGACGTGCCCCGTGCAGCAGCCCAGCGCAGCCCCGTTGGCCTGTGTCCAATGGGATGGGACGTTTTTGATTCTCAGCACCCGCCAGGGGCTAACACGAGAGGACGGGGTGTGGGCACCGGCCTCCTCTACCTTTCCGGACTCCGTCAACGGCAGGCTGTGCGGAGATCCCCGTTCTACCAGACGGACCCTGAGAACCAACAAGGGAAAGGAAATCAGAAACCGACCGTCACTGCGACGGCCAGCCTGTGGCTGAGGCTACGCCTTCAGGCCTGGATCCCGCCTCGCCATGACTGCCGGCTGCACGGGGCTCACCTCCCGTCCAGCCGGCCCCGCCCCGGGAAGCCTCCAGCTGAGCATGGCCTACAAGGGTCCAGAGCCCAGATGGAGCTTCGGGGCAGGAGGGGCCCCGCCCACAGGTGCGCCCTGGCCCCAGGGCACTAACTGAGGGAACACTAAGGCCGTCCTGAAATGGTACCATGTGAAACACGCTTGCCATCGGTTGGTTTACTGGCTTCCATCCAGTAGGAGGCCATGAGTCCAGCGTTCAGTGACTGTCATCACCCCCAGGTGTGGGAGTGACAGGCGCAGGCACACGGGAGGGAGCAGGAGGCCGGCGGCCCCGCGAGCTGGGAGGTCGGGGTGGGCCCTCACCTGTCGTGGCGCAGCGCCCTCATGTCCACGTACACGGTGGTGGGGTCCGGGCCAGCCGTGCCCTGGAAGAATAGCGTCTGTGTCTACACGGGCACCGCCGCGGGATGGCTCCCCGGGCCCCAGGGGTCACCCCGGGAGGCAGCGCTCTGCCGGCAGCAGTGTCCGGTAACGCGAGGTCCTAGAGGCCAGTGCTAACAGCTCCCCGCTCTCCGCATGATGGTACAGACACCACCGAAGGTTGGGGGGCATCACGCCGCCGGCAGGGCAGGCTGGCTCCGTGGCCGGGGACGGTACCGGGCCCCGCGGGGTGCTCCCGGGATCCACCCCCACGGCACCTCCCTGCTCAGCACCGAGCCCGCCGAGAGCACTGCGTTCCACTTGTACACTAGGAACGTGGGACTGAGCGGGCCCCGCGCAACGTCACCCTCTCAGGGTCCCAGAGAGCGCGACCCACGTCTGCCCCGGAATCCAAACAAGCGTCTCCTTTGAGACCAAACGCTGCCCTGTGTCCGGAGGCAAGGCCACGACTGGTACTTCTGCTGAAAACAGGGCTGCTCGTAAATTTGGTTTCAAAGGAGCTTTGTGATACGTTCGTTACACGGCCGTGAGCCGGTCAGACAGCAGGAGAGGCACGGGCGCGTCGGGGCTCACGGCCAGGCTGCGCGAACTCACGGGGAGCACGGCGGCACCGGGGGTCGAGGTCGTACCTGCTCAGCCAGCTTCCCCAGCCTGTTGGGCTGCCAGGGGCCAGGAGGGCCGGCAGCGGGGCACGGGGAGGACAGCGCGGAGACCGACAGAGCAACAGGCCGCGTGAGGGACGCACGTGGGAGAAAGCAAAACACGTCACTGCATCTCAGAGCGCAAACGACAACGGCCCACGGAGCTCGAGGCGACCCTACCGGCGCCCCACGGCCGACCGACAGTCGGACACCTTCACGGGGGCAGGGGGGGCGGAGGGTGGGGGGCGGGGAGAGCCTCCCCTGGGGCCGCTAACGAGGCATCGACAGCGACACCTGCTCACACCCCTCCCACACCAGGAGGGCCCGGGGCTCGCGGGACACAGGACGCCGGGAGCTGCCAGGAGGCAGGGGGTCCCCGCCTGCGAGATGGCCCTGCGCGGGGATGCGCGGCCCGGGACGCCCGTGAGGAAGGCATTCAGCGCGTTTTTAGGAAGAAGTGAGATGGAGATACCGCTGCCAAATGCAGAGAACAGCCAGTCGCTGTCTCACCCCAGCACTTCCATTCCTAAAACTTTGTGTTTCCTTTTAATAAGCAAAACACCGTAATGTTTCAAAAGTGATATTTGGGGCTACACAAACCTTGTTAATTAACGTTTCAATTTAAAATTTGCAGGTGTCTTCCGAAGTTTATCTTGCTTTAAAAAGTTAGCTACGTGTTGTAACCACCTCAGAGGTGTCTCCAGGGGGGTAGGAGTCACTGCCGCTGAGCCTTTGCGCCTCTAGGCGACCACAGTAGCTTTCACAGTGAAGTCCCTAAGCTCACAGACCCCACGGCCACACGGAGGTGAACATGAAAGGCTGAGAGGACAAGCAGGGACCGGGGACCGGAAGGCAGGACAGCGCACACAGGGAGGGCACCGAGGGGTGCAGCAGGCCTCACCTGGAGGCAGATGGCCACGTTGACCCTGCACCCGAATGTGGTGCTCACGGCGCGCGCCGGCAGGCCCAGGTCCTTGAACAGCTTGGAGAAGGACTGCGTGAGCGCGATCCTGGGCCGCTCCTCGGCCACGACCATGCAGGTGCGCACGCAGGACAGGTTCACCCCCTTCATCTGTGGGAGCGGTGGGCGGGGTGGCCCTGAGCCCTCTGAGGTGGCCTTGGACCCCAGCAGGGGCAGGGGCAGGGGCAGGGGCAGGGGCAGGGCAGGGGCAGGGGCAGGGCAGGGGCAGGGCAGGAGCAGGGGCAGGAGCAGGGGCAGGGCAGGGGCAGGAGCAGGGGCAGGAGCAGGGGCAGGGCAGGGGCAGGAGCAGGGGCAGGGCAGGGCAGGGGCAGATGCAGGGGCAGGAGCAGGGGCAGGGGCAGGGGCAGGGCAGGGCTGGGGCAGATGCAGGAGCAGGAGCAGGGGCAGGGGCAGGAGCAGGAGCAGGGGCAGGAACAGGGGCAGGGACAGGGGCAGGGGCAGGGGCAGGAGCAGGAGCAGGAGCAGGAGCAGGGCAGGGCTGGGGCCAGGGCTGGGGCAGATGCAGGGGCTGGGGCAGATGCAGGGCAGGAGCAGATGCAGGGGCAGGAGCAGGGGCAGGGCTGGGGCAGGTGCAGGGGCAGGAGCAGGGGCAGGGCTGGGCCCGGGGCAGGTGCAGGGCCGCACACTCACCCTGAGGACACCCGTCTGCGTTCCCAGGCCCCTGGTGCACATTTCCATCACCGAGTAGGAGCAGAAGGTGACCCGGGCCTTGTACTGGCTGACCGCGGACAGCCACAGGGACACGTTGCTCTCCAGCTCGAGCGGAGGGACCAGGACAGACTGGTGTCCTGAGTAGACGCTGGGGGGCAAGGGAGGATCAGTGCCGGGCAGCCCCGGGTGCCACACCCACCGCCTCCTTCTCCAGCATCACGTGGGAGTTTCACTAGAAAATTCTGTGTTGGGGGGAGTGTGACATGACATGGGCAGTGGTCTCTCCCCCAAGCCCTTCAGAAGGACCCCGGGGCAGGGCCTGCTGGCTGGACACGGACACGCTGGCTTTCGACGTCCTAAATGGGTCCCTACCTCCTAAAATTGGATGGAATTAAGTCACCTCCTCCGTTACTAGTAACGGAAGCCGTTTACACTCACTGAAAAGTGCATTTTCCTTCAGTTTCAAACTCAGGCTCTGATCCTTCTCACCCTAAACCAACCATCACATGTGCATCTCAGACTGCGGAGGCATCAGCAGTGAACCAGAAGGTTCCAAAGAATGACACAGGCGATTCCTGGCTGCAGGTGGGCACAGAGCAGGGGCACCTGCACACCACCTGAGCACTCAGCTGCTCGCCACCTGCAGGACTTAGCTGCTCATCACCTACAGCACTGACCTGCTGGCCCCCTGCGGCACTCACCTGCGTGCCACCTGAACACTGACCTGCGTACTCCCTGCAGCACTCACCTGCACGCCCCCTGCGGCACTCAACTGTGCACCACCTGAGCACTGACCTGCATGCCACCTGCAGCGCTCACCTGCTGGCCACCTGTGCACTCACCTGCTTGCCACCTGAGCACTCACCTGTGCACCCCCTGCAGCACTCATTTGCAGGCCCCCTGCAGCACTCACCTGCGGGCCACCCAAACACTGTTCTACCGGCTACCTGCAGCACTCAGCTGCTTGCCACCTAAGCACTGACCTGCAGGCCCCCTGTGGCACTGACCTGCTGGCCCCCTGCGGCACTGACCTGCTCGCCACCTGAACACTCACCAGCTGCAGCGGTGACCTGCACCCTACCTGCGTACCACTTGCAGCACTCACCTGCACAGACACCACAGGGCGAAGCCGAGGCCACAGTAGGGGTCAAGGCAGATGGCGATCTGCCTCGAGGGGTACAACTCACACTGCAGCTTTATGGAGCGGCACAAGGCACTTGTGGCTGCGTGCGACATCTTAAGAAGTAAAAGGGAAGGTGTCAGTGATGAGAGGGAAGAAAGGCGACAGCAGGACCTATCGGCCACGTCGCCAGTCAGTTACTTCCTCAAAGGATGGCTGGCTCAAATCCCCATACCAACCTAATAATGCACAGGAAAGGGCACCCCGAAAACCTTCTAAATGAGGTTTCAGAGTAACAGAAAAACTTACTGGAGCTCTTGGCTCCTGGTAAGGAGACAGACTCATCAAACCACCTGCTCCCAAAGCCAGTGGTAAATCTGAAAGTTTAGTTGTTACCATAACACATCGGAACATGCTCTCAGGTAACCTGACGGGGGGGCTTTCCTGGTGTTCGCCACACTTCGAGGAACGACACCCTTGCTGCAAGCTGCGGGTCAGAGGAGGCCCGCAGAAACCTGCACCAACCCCTTCTGCCCACGTCACCCGAGGCAAAAGCGAACGGCACGCGAGCGCAGGACCCACCTTCACGCCTGCTAAAATCCCCGTGGTTGACACGCTGAAGTCCAAGTAGGCGAGCACGTCTGGAGACGGTGGCCTGAAAATGCTCGCCACCTTCTTTTTTGGTATGTCATCTGTGGAACCAGACACCAGTAATGCTAAGGCTACTTGGGCTCTCACGGGAGAAAGAATACGGTTCTGTACCTGGGGAGTCCCGGGGGGTCCGGGGGGGAGCGAGTGGGGAGCAGGAGGGAAGCCTGGAGGCAGCAGGCTACGTGCACACACGGGGAAGCTCACTTTAACCCTCGGGGACTGCCACGGGGAGCAGAGCCCCATGACTGCTGCGAACGTGTAGCAGCTGGGACAGTGGGTGAGGTGGACCCAGGGGAAAGACAAGTCGCGGGAGCCGCATGGGAAGCCACTTCCGTTACAGCGGGGCAGCTCAGAGGGGCAGGGACGCGCCAACGGTCACAGAGCCTGTGGCGGAGCCAGGATGAGCAAGAACTGCGACCACGGCAAGAGCCTTGTGGACTGGCCCCGTCCCTCCTGAGGACCCGGAGCCAGACACAGAGAGGCAGGGGCTGGAGCCTAGGTCGCAGCATGCTGGTGAAGCCGCGGGGCTCTCTGGAGCCCACCCTGGGGCCCACCCCGCCTGCCCTGGACCAGCCCCCCAGCCTGGACACGGGTATCGAGCAGGTGGCCACAGACACGATCCCTGACCTCTTGCCCTGGCGTCAAGGGTAGACGCCCACAGGGGTGATGGGGAAGGAGGGCACCCGCCTGCCCACTGGCTGTGCACCTCGAGTCACCGACGAAGCCCGCGGGGTGCTGCTAGGGAGGGGTGGTTGGCCCACAGGCACTTCCCGGGGAGCAGCAGCACTTGCCATGATGGGGACAAAGCACAGGTGTGCTGGGGGACCTGTGCCCCCACCACCAAGTGCTGTACAGGCACGAGGACAGCGTGAGGCACACGGGCTGCAGCAAGGACTCTGTCCCTGCGGTGCGGGCGCCCAGCCATGAGGGACACCCAGAGGTGAGCTGCGGGCGGCCCAGGGGCAGGTGGCCCTTCATCTGTCAGCCGCTCTCACCTAACTTTTCTTGTTCGGTGGCGACAGTACCACCTGCACAACAAGGGGAGGGGAGGCGCTGTGTCCCGGGGGCCGGCACACACCCTGATGCCTCAAGGGCCCGTACCTGTATCCACAATGGTTGGCCAGGTCCTGACGTCCACAGCGGCCCCTGCATCTTTGGACTTGAGCAGCCGCATGATGGCCTGTGTCGTGAGGACGCAGGCGGACTTGCTGACCTGCAGAGCATGGGGTCGAAGGCGTGAGCGTGTTGTGGGGCCCGGGAGAGACGGCCAGACCACCGCTGGACCCACTCAGGGCCCCGTCCCCCGGGGCAGGCCCGCCTGCCGGCCCAGGGTGCACAGGTACCTCCACGATCATCTTGACGGTAGGCAGCGTGGTGGCGAGGTTCTGGGGGTGTGGGGGCCGCACCGTGACAGGCACGCAGCCACAGTACAGACAGCCGTAGAAGGCGGCAATGAGGTCCACCCCTGGGGAGACATGCGGCAGAGGGTCAGTGCGCAGTGGGCGTGGCGGGCGGCACCCGGTCCCGTGGGACGGCAGCACAGAGGAGAGGCTCTGAGTCCAGTGCTACCTGGATAAAGCCACGGCTTCCCCAAACGAACGCAGTGTCAACACGCAGAAGCTGAGGGGCTCACGCAGGCCGGGCTTCTGCCCTCGCCAGGACCTGCACCCCCGCTGCCCGCGCAAGCAGACACGGCCTCGTGTAAGGGGCGTGGTCAGTGACCTCTTTGGAACAGACGACGTCTATGTAAGGACGTGGTAAGAACACACGTCCGGGGCCCACGTAAGGCACGAGGCAGGGAGTCACCCCCCGGAGAAGGTGGGGCGCGGGGTGGGGGTCCAGCCAGGGAGACGGTGGGGCGTGCGGCGAGGAGTCCAGCCCCAGGAGAAGGTGGGGCGCAGCAGGGGGACCCCATCCCAGAGGGAGATGGGAGGATGGGGCGGGGGGCCTGCCCCTGGGGGAACTGGGGGCACACAGGCGGTGTGTGCTCCCTGCACATCTCCTCCAGGCCGGCCGCCCACCTTGCTGTCAGCCGCTCACCGTAACACGACCACCAAAATGTTCTCCAAATGTCTAAACGTCTCAGGTTCCCCGTATTAACACTGAGGGGGGATGAGACCATCTTGAAGCCGGTCCAGCCTGCGATGCCTCCATCCTCAGTGCCAGGGTCACAGTCAAGGGCACATTTGACCTGGCCGGTGGTGTCGCGGGGCCCCAAGCCCCCCAGGGCCAGCAGGGTTAGTCGGACACACTGAGGCGGAGCAGCCCCGCGGCGCACACGACGGACACGTGGCCAGCAGCCCGCCTCCTCGAGCTCACAGAGCTCACGCTGCCCCCTGAACGCGCGTACTTGCAGGTGCGGGGCGGGGGCACGATCCCCCCTGATCCCACCAGCATCCCCCTTCTGCAGCTTCGGGGGGGAGGGTGTCAATCCCTCAGCTCGGGAGAAAGTCGCCCCTGGGAGACACCCCCCCGGGCCCCTGTGGCCCCTGCGGCCGGGGAAGCCCGGGCAGCCTGGGCAGGGGGCCTCCAGCAGGCAGGGTCTTTTGTGCTCCGAGCGGCTCAGCCCCAAGCGCAGAAGAGCATCGGCCTGTGGATTCTCAGCGCCCCCCGTGGCCCCCCTCTGCTACCCCCTCCCTCCTCGTCCCCGCACTGGAGCCTTCCCAGGCCCCGGGGCATCAGGCCCCCCCGTGACGTCAGGCCCCCCGCGCCCCTCCACGTGCTGCGTGTCTTCAGCCACGCCCAGCCCCGGGGGCACACACCCGGCACGTGCCTAGGACCCGGGGGTGCAGGTGTGCTTGAGGAGTGGGGACGGCGGTCACCCCGGGGGAAGGCGGCCCCACAGCCCAGGTGTGGGGGGACGTGGGGACAGAGGCCGAAGGAAACGCAGGTGGAGGTGAACCCCCTCATGGCCTGCGGCCACATGGCTGCCCGGGGCAGGAAGAGATGTTCCCCCGGGAGACTTGTGACGTCGATGCTTCGCTAAAGGGAGAACAAGCGGCAGGGCCTCGGGCGTCCTGAGCGTCCTCCGGGGCAGCCCCTTCCCTCACCCCACCGCCCCTGCAGGGCCAGCTGCCCTCACGTCCCCCCCAGCAGCTCCACCTGCCCGCGGTCCCATCCCTGCACTCTGACAAAGCCACCTGCTTGCACCGAAGACCTTGTTGGTCGTCGGCTCCGAACCCCAACAGTGGCGCAAACCCACAGCAGGGAGCGGACGGAGGAGACAGCGCGGCACCGCCAGTGGGAGCTCCGGGGTCCGCGCCAAGAGACCAGTCTGCCCCCTGGGCCCAGATCCCGGGGACGAGCTGTCTACACCTGCGGCCCCCGAGGAAGGGCCCCGGCATGGAGAAGTGGGGGCGCCGGCACACGCACGCCTGACCTCCGACCTCCAGCCTGGACAGGCAGCCCGGGGCTCAGGCAGGAAGGATGTCGCCGCCGCAGAGCCAACACCCGGGAGGACCCAGGAGGGCCCGAGGTCAGGAGGATGGATCAAACCTCGGGTCAGAAGAGCTCCAGGTGCAGGGAAGAGGGAGGAAGGGGGGCCATGAGGAGGAACTTCCCGAGATGAAGAGGAGAGCCCCATGGCCGACCGGGGAGGACGGGAGCAGGGGCCATGCTGGGTGCAACCCCAGAGTGTGCTGGACGCTGAGGTGACATGGGAAGCCTGCTGGGCCCCAGCCCACGGCTCAGGGCGGAGAAGACGGCTCCCGGGGTGTGCAGAGGCCCTGCGCCCCCAGGAGGACGGAGCGTGAGGCTCCCGTGAGACGGAATGACCCCCGCAGGCCTCTCCCAGGAATGGGCAGTCCGCGTGGCTTGGGAGTCCCCTAGCGGGCACCCCGGGGTCCCCAGAAGGGCAGCGACCTTCCCCCAACCCCGTGTCTTCCTGGGATGACCTCCTGGTGCCGCTCTGTCCTCCGTGCGGCATCCCAGCTCCTTCCCGCGGCCACAGCGCAGGGGCCGCTCAGGGGTCAGGGGACAGAGCCCCGGCCCTCCCGGCCATACCCCCTGGGCTTTGCTCTTGAACATTCACGCGCCACCAGTTACCAACGGACAGGACCTCGGGAGACACCGTTGGCAGCAGGGCTCCGAGGAGCGTCAGCAGCCTGTGTGGTGGGGACAGAGGCCTGGGCCACGGAGCGCTGGGTCCACCCCCCACAAACACGGAAACCACGGGAGGGAAGCCAAGGCCGTCCCTCTGGCAACAGAGACGCAAGGGGCAGGGACACAGCGGAAGCGATCACCCGCTGCCGAGGCTCACGCAGGGGCCACGGCATCCACGCGGTCGTTCTGGGCACGCTGCCTGCGAGGGCGTTAAGCCCTGATTTGCAATATTCGAGCATCTCTCATCTGCCTGCCCCAAAGCAGCGGGAGCCTGTACGGAAACGGGAGGAACGAGGCAGAAGGGGTCGCGTCAGAGTCCCACCGTCCTGACCCCGGCCTTGCGAGGTAGCGCCTCCCAGACGCAGTTGTGGGATTTCTGATTCTAGCTCTGCTCATGGAAAGGCCGACAGCGGTCAACCCGGGAGCCACGAGCACCCCCACGCCCGGACTTTGTTCCGGGGACACGGGGCTCTGGGGGACGGCTGGCGCCCAGGGTGCGGAGGGACGGGAACCGCGGCCGGCACACGGCAGGAAGCCCCCAGGGGCTGGTGTCGCTGTGAAGCCAGAAGGGGCTCTCACTGGCCGAACGCGGGGTGACCTGAGCTTTGGTGAAGAAACGAACGGCAGAGGACGGACACCCGGCAGATCGGTCTCAGTCCACGAGTGCACAATGGCGTGTGCGTTTCCAGATCTGCCGACCGGTCACGTCCGGAGCATGACGGGAGCACGCGGGCTGGGAAGGACAGTTTCAGCAGGGATGCAGCGCACCGAGCGCAGGGTGGAGGGAGGTTCCCGCAGGTGACCGCCCGGCCAGGAACACCAGGCCTACAGTATCACTGCTGGCGACCCCCGAGAACGAACGAACGAGCTGTGAGGCGTCGCTCAGTGGCTGAGGCCACCCAAGCCAACACGGGTCCCTGATGAAGTACTCCCACACCACGCAGGGCCGGCAAGGCACGGAACCGGAGTCTGACCCGGGACCAGGACCCAGCTGCCGACAAGATGACGCTGGCCCACACCTGAGCGTGCTGCTCGGAAGCATCTGGCCTGTGGGGCCTCTGCAGCATCAAACTAGGTCTTCGGTGGTAAATTGTGAACAGAGGGGAAAGGAAGAGCCTGTGGATCAAAAGAGACTCCAAACACGCATCAGATTTCAGGAAGACTGGCAGATTAGCCTGATGGGCAGGGGTGCAGGGTGAGCAAACCCTGGGACCTGGAAGACGCGGCGGCGACAGAGGTTGGGCACGGCGGCGGCTCCTGGGACAGCGGAGGAGCCGGTGCTCAGGACGGGGAACGCCAAGGGACGTCCGGGGCGCCCACCAGGACCTACTTTCTGACCTGGCTGGAGGTTCGAGGGTGTCTGCTTTATAACAGCAAGTGTCCCGTGAGCACAGCGCCAAGGGAGGCCCCGTGTGCTTACCTGGGGGATAGACCAAAGCCACATGGTCCCCAACGTTCAGTCTTGCCTTCTCCATCAGAGCGGCGGCGACCCTTTCTGCCCTTTTGTGCAGCTGGACACAGGTTGCAGTGCTGGTGACGGTGCCCTAGGGAAGCAGGCCCGACTCAGCACCGTGACGGCAGACACGGCCCTTCCAGCACCGTCTGAGGGCGCCTGGGGGGCTCATCCAGTAAGGGTCCAACTCCTGGTTTCGGCTCAGGTCATGGCCTTGGGGTCGTGAGATGGAGCCCCGGTGGGGCCCCACATTGGGTGTGATGCCTGCTTGGGCTGCTCCCTACCTCTGCCTCTGCCCTTCCCCCAACTCGCTCACCCTCTCTCTTTGTTAAAAATATTTTTTAATAAATTAATTTTTTAAAAAGTTTTTATTTATTTATGATAGTCACAGAGAGAGAGAGAGAGAGGCAGAGACACAGGTAGAGGGAGAAGCAGGCTCCATGCACCGGGAGCCCGACGCGGGACTCGATCCCGGGTCTCCAGGATTGTGCCCGGGGCAAAAGGCAGGCGCTAAACCGCTGCGCCACCCAGGGATCCCATTTTTTAATAAATTAATTAATAAAATTTAAAAAACAGACCAGCTGCCAGCAAATGCCTCCTTCCCTCTGCTAACCAGGTCGGGGAGGCCTCAGAGCTCTTCTTAAGGAAATTAAAAGTGCAGCTTGGTCTAAACATACTGCCCCGGAGCAGGCCCTGGAACAGACCCCGGAACAGGCCCCAGAGGACAGGACAGGCCCCAGAGCCCTCCCTTCTGCACTATGAGGCCAGGCAAGTCCTTAGGGCCCTAAGGTCAATTCAAACTCCAAGAAGGCTGACAAACCAAAAGAAATGCAGTTTCACGCATGACTTTGGGGGAAGTCGGGAAAAGGCCAGAGCCAGTCGTCCGGGGGCTCCCCCCACACCCGCTCTGGGCTCTATAGCCAGCCGACCTCTCCATTCGCGGCTGGTGAGCACCCGTGCGGGGTCCTGGGCCCCCTGCCTTGAGGAGCACAGGCCAGCTCAGGTGCTCAGACCACTCCCCCACGCCGCTGCCCCCGCCCCACTCCCACGAGCCGCTCAGAACCAAGAAGCGTGTCCCTCCTGGGGCTGCGTCCCATGCAGGGCTTCCCGCCGCAGCCTCGGGGCAGCAACCAGCACCTGGTGGGGCCTGCCTCGGAGCCCCCGGCCCCCCACCCCTGCTGTTCTGATTCCCTGGTCCCACCATGAGCTCACTGTATCCTGGCCGCTTGTTCATTATCGGCTGTCTCTGCACTTTAGAGCTCAACCAACCACAAAGTAAGTGTTTACTGAACACCGTTCTAGATCTGCAGACACAGTGAGCAGAGGACACGGTCTCTCTTCCGGACCAGTTTTCCAGCAGGGAAGACTGACTTCAAGCATCCTGAGGGCGGGGTCCCCTGACTTGACACCCAGCACCAGAGAGGTATCAATAAACATTTTTTGAATGATGAAATAGTGGGCAGGAATGAGCGGCAACAAAAGCTAGACCAGCATGTCCTAGGCCCACAGCAGCCCGCCCTCACCTGTGTCCAGGTGCAAACGTTCTCACGGCCAGTGTGACGCATCTGAGTGAGGCGGCACCTTTACTGTTATTTAATGTCACAGTCCTGTATTTCGTCTGCTGGCCCAACAGTTGGATGTGAGGGTTACAGCACCTCCTTTCTATCCTAAGGGCTCCTGGTACAGTGTCCTCACATCACAACGCAGCCAAAATCATGGAATCTATACCAGGATCAGGGCAGTAAGCAGCATCTGTCATGTTAAAGCTAGAAACCAAAAAGTCTAAATTCCTAATTTTCACAAAATAAACATTTCCTTTTAGCTCACTGGAAATAAACATTTCCTTATGAGCACACTGTTCCTGAGAATTTTCCTAAGCACTGGATTGATGAAACGCCGCTGCCTACATTCAGGGACAGCCGGGTTCCCCAGGCGGAGGACAGCGGGGGGCAGTGGTCCTCGGGGTGGGGGCTCGGGCACAGAGCGCGGGGAACAGCCAGGATGGGCAGCAGGTTGGCCTCACCTTGGCGTTGAGCAGCAGGAACAGCGGGTGGTCAGGAGTGGTGTGCGCCCGCCACTGCAGCACGTCGGGCAGGAACAGGAACTGCGCAGAGAGGCCCCTCAGTCCGCGGCCTGACCCCGGCGCCCACCTCGCGCTCCCGGGCACCGCCGTTACCTTCCTGGCCTGGTCGCTGTCCTCCAGATGAGCCAGCTCCCGGCCCGAGGCCTGTGCGATCCTCTTCCCGGCAACCAGGTTCCCCACGATCATGGAGGCCGGCCCCACCTCTGGAAAACATTGTGGGGGGCGGGGGGTTCTGCGTGAGCAGCTGGCGGCCGGAACCCGTCTCTGGATGAGGCCCCTCACTCAGGAAAGCAGCTGGAGGGTCTCCCTCAGACATAAGCAATGCCACGCTGAGACATTCTCCGTCCAGCATACACCTGCGGGTACGCCTGGGCCTCAGCCACAGCCACACACTCAGTAAACCGCGTTGTTTTACTGCAGTTCACATACAAAACATATTAAATGTTCCCAAGTAAGTATATTTTATTCAATGACGTTTTATGCGTTTAATAATCGGTAAAAGAAAAATGCGCATTTACTAAAAATTTAAATGACCCAAAGAACCAAAGTAACAGTCAAAGCAGGCTCTGGAATTAGTCTTTACATGTGTGAAATGAGGGAAGGGAGGGTGACCTTTTGTTGAGGTCCTCAGGCGTCAGCAGCTGGGGGGCTGGCTGGCCCATGCACCGCTGCAGCTCCTCCGACCCCCGAGCTCCACGGCGGCTCTGGGACCTCATGGCTATTCCCAGGGAGCCACCCTCTCACCCCCCGAGCCTCAGTGCCACACTTGCACTTAGTCACTGAGGTGCGTTCCAACAGGCAGGTGAAAACCACCGCACGGGTGACATGGTCAAGTTTTCTCATCTGTGGCTGGGTTCCCGGGAGGCAGGAGGTGGTGACCGCCTGGATGGCCCAGCTCTTAACCCCAGCCCGAGAGATGCAGGCCCCCAGGGGGCCGCACCATTTAACCATGAGTGTGGCTGCTGCCAATAGACGAGTGTTGTTACAAACGATTCACCTGGTTGTTTCTGGCGAGGTTTGGGAAGGTTGGTAACACAGGTGTGAGGACACATGAGCACATTACATGGGTGCAGCATCCCCTCCAGGAAACGCTGCTTGGTTTCAGAAATGTGAATCCCTCCAAGAGGAGCCTTGGGCAAGGTGTTGGCAGGAACCAGGGCCAGACAGTACACGCCCACCTGGTGGATGCTGTCGATGGCCTGGAAGGGAACAACGAGACACAGGAGGCGGTGAGACCCGACCTGTTGCACAGCCACCTGCATGTGAGCAACGCTGACCCGCTCACAGCTGGTCGAGGCGAGAAGGCTGGACACTGCACTGGTGAGAACGTTCAGATCCACAGACCAAAGAGGCAGTGATCTCTGAGACATCCTATGAGATGGAAAACATGGGGAGACGTGTGTACACTTCCCATCATTGAGCACGCACGTACTGCGTCTACGTGCACACACACATAAATGTGAAGCTCATATTAACTAAAGGAAATCAGATAAGCCAGCAAAGCCGTGAGGGCAGAGACCAGACTTCCCTGAATACATCTTGGCTTCATATTGGACTTTGGAGCCTGGTATATGTTTTACATACAAAAAACTTGACATTTTAGAAAGCACGCCCTAACAACTGAAAGTAAAATAAAACAGATGAAACTCAGCTGAATTGGAATTAGGGAGGTAGCAACACCCCAGAGAGAGCATTTATTTAAAGTGCTTTAAACACCAAAATTTCTTTAGTCCACCCCGATGACATACGCCCTATGGGCAAAAGGAATCGCAAAAACATGTTAAGCTGCTCTTGGAAATCTCACATTTCAGAGAGAGTGTAGAGACCATTAATTTGCGACTAGAGTGTGTAGCGTGGCCTGAGGCAGATGAGTGATTCTGTTGCGAGCTGGTGATGTCTGCAATTTTTCATTATGGGACAAAGAAGATCAATGGGTTAAGTAAAAATTCTGTGGTCTCGAATTTGAGCTGGGGCTAGCAGCATAAATTCATGATGTAGGTGCTCTTACGAACAGACATCATTTCCTCCTCTGTCCACTGAAGAAGGCCCAGAAACAGTGAATAAGCCAAAACACCCACTGCCCAGAAGGTGGTCCCCAATTCCACATCCCCTAGGAAGTGGCAGGGTCCTTAGGGTCCCGGCCACGACAGGTCTAGGATGTGAAACACCTGCCTTGCCCCAAGCGTCTGAGCCTCCATGTCTCTGCTGTGGCCTCAAAGAATTCCAAGAATATGTCAAAAGGACTCAAGAGCCAACGTAGAGGGGCTCCCATTGACCACTGGGAGGAAAAAAAAAACTAGAATGGACTGAATCACATCCAGTATGCTTGCATCCATTAGTTCTGAGTGGAACAAATAAAATCCAGTGGTCACTTTAAGAGGATTCTGAGAAACCACCTCACTACTATGCAATCGATCCTGCCTCCAGGTCCCCGGGTGACCGAGGAGGACACAGAGCTCTCAAGAGGACAGATTCTAGGGTGCTCTGGTGAGCCTTCACATCAAGGTGGCTCCACTGTGAAGTCCTAGCAGCAGAGGCAGCCAGACATCATGTGCCACCTTCCAGGAAGAATTTTTGCCAGAAAACTGAACCTGAGTCTAATTAAACCTCCAGATCCAGCCAGTGTGCAGGAGGACTGCGGGGCCAGAGGTCTGCATGAAAGGACACCACAGAGGCACCCTCTTCGGAATTCAGGTTAAAGAAACACTCTGCACAAACAACCTGTTTGTATCCATGAACTAACTGCAAGAAAAACCACAGCAGAGGAAGAATCTACAGACCGAGAAAGCCTTAAAGACCTTGTCCCCACCAGGTACAATTTTTTTTTTAACCTCATTTTGATCCTGAATCTAACAAACATTAGATAATCAGAGAAGTCTAAACACAAACTATATTTAGTTATAAGAAATTACTATTACGATAAAAATTCTGAACACGGCAGGGATGGGCAAACATACCTCAATATAAGAAAGTTCATAAAAAAAAAAAAAAAGAAAGTTCATATTTGACAAACCCACAATCAACACCATTCTCAATGCTAAGAAGCTGAGAACTTTTCCCCTAACGTCAGGAATAAGACAGGGGTGCACTCTCACCACCGTCATTCAACATGGAACTGGAAATTCCAGCCACAGCAATAAGGCAAGAAAAAGAAGCAAAAGGCATCTGACTTGAAAAGGAAGAAATAAAATCGTCACTATTTACAGAAGACATGATCTTATATAAGGAAACCCTTAAGGCTCCACCAAAACCTGTTAGAACTGGTAAACGCATTCAGTAAAGTTGCAGGGAACACATGCTGTGTCTCTGTATGCTAATGAATGAACCATCAGAAGGAGAAATTAAGGAAACAATTCCATTTATAATTGCACCAAGAAAAATAAGATAAATTCAACCAAGGAGGGGAAAAACCTATACGACAAACTATGACATTGATGAAAGAAACTGAAGACACAAAAAAATACAAAGACACTCCCCATGCTCATGGATTGCAAGAATTAATATTGTTAAAATGTCCATTCTACCCAAAGTAATCTACAGATTCAGGGCAATCCCTGATTCCAATGGCATTTTTTTCATATAACAGACCATTCTAAAATTTCTATGGAATCAAAAGAGAGTCTGAACAGTCAAAGCAAATCCGAGAACAACAAAGCTGGAGGCATCACACTTCCTGAGTTTGAATGATATTACAAAGCTGCAGTAACCAAAACAATACAGTATTAGCATAAAAACAGAATACAGATCAAAGGAATAGAATAGAGAGCCCAGAAATAAACCCAAGCACATATGGTCAATTAATTTATGACAAAGGAGGTGAGAATATGCAATAAGGAAAGGACGGTATTCAGTAAACGGTTCTGGGAAAACTGGACAGCCACATGCAGAATGACACCGGACCACTTTTTCTCACATCATCCACAAAAATAAAATCAAAATTGGTTAAAGACTTGAGCATAAGACCTGAAACCACAAAACTCCTAGAAGAAAACATAAGTCATAAGCTCCCTGACACAGGTCTTGATGATGACTTTATAGATCTGACACCAAAACAAAAGCAATGAAAGCAAACATGAATAAGTGGGACTATATCAAACAAAAAAGCTTCTGCACAGCAGAGAAAGTCATCAACAAAATGAAAAGACACCCCTAAATGGAAGAAGATGCTTGCAAATCATATATCTGATAAGGGGTTAATATCCAAAATATAAAAAGAACTAACACAACTCAATGGCAAAAACAAACAATCCAATTAAAAAATGGGCAGAGGGGATGCCGGGGTGCCTCGGGACGCCCGGGTGGCTCAGCGGTTGGGCGTCTGCCGTCAGCCCAGGGCGTGACCCCGGGGTCCTGGGATCGAGTCCCGCATCGGGCTCCCTGCATGGAGCCTGCTTCTCTCCCTGCCTGTCTCTGCCTCTCTCTCTGTCTCTTATGAGGAAATAAATAAAATCTTTAAAAAAAATGGGCAGAGGATCTAAATAGGCATTTTTTCAAAGAAGACATACATGTGCCCAACAGGTACAGGAAAAGGCATCATTAATCAACAGGAAAATGCAAATCTTAAAAAGTGAGGTATCACCCCACACCCGTCAGAGTGGCTGCAATCAACAGCCCAAGAAACAACAGGTGAGGATGTGGGGAATAAGTAAGGAGTAAGGAGTCCTCCTGCACTGCTGGGGGGAACGCAGGTGGGGCGGCCACCGTGGAGAGTTGAACGCAGAGCTGCCATATGACCCGGCAATCGCACGGCTCGGTATTTACCAAAAAAACAAAAAAAAAAAACAAAAAAAAAAAACCCAAAGACACTAATTCAAAAAGATAAATGCACGCCTGTGTTATTTGCTTACAAGGGCTAAGGTAGGGAAGCAGCCCCAGTGCCCGCGGACTGACGCTGGACAGACAGGATGTGTGTGCACAGAGGACGTCACTCGGCCGTAAAGCACGACGAGATCTTGTCATCTGTGACAATGCGGATGGGCCTCGAGGGTGGAATGAGGAGCAAAGTCAGTCAGTCAGAGGGAAACACACACCACGTGCCCTTGCACGTGGAATCTTGAACCTGAGCTCACAGATGCAGACGACAGACTAGCAGCTACAGAAGGGGACAGGGCGGGTGGGAGGGTCAGAGGGTGCGGAGTTCCAGGTGCAGAGCGGAGGAGCCCCAGGGTGTCACGACAGCGCGCTGATGGCGGTTAGAAACGCCGTGTCGTGGGGTGTCTGGGGGGCCCAGTCGCTGAAGCGTCTGCCTTCGGCCCACATCATGACCCCAGGGTCCTGGGATCGAGTCCTCCGTCGGGCTCCCTGCTCAGTGGAGTGTGCTTCTCCCTCTCCCTCTGCCTGCTGCTCCTCCCTGCTCACGCTCGCTCTAATAAGTAAATAAAATCTTTTAAAGAATACTGACTTGTACATTTGAAAAATGCTAACATAGTGAATCTTCAAAGTTCTCATCACAAGAAAGAAATTTGTGATTATGTAGTGATGAATGTCAACTAGATTCACTGTGGTGATCACTTCACAGTGTACATAAACATCAAATCATTGTGTTGTGCACCCGAAATTACTGTTCTATCGTAATTATGCCTCAATTTCTAAAAAATAAGTAAAAGAAATTATTAATTCTTAGAGATGTGATAATGACATTCTTTGTTTAAAGAAATAATAGGGATGCCTGGTGGCTCAGTGGTTGGGCGCCTACCTTCAGCCCAGGGCGTGACCCCGGGGTCCTGGGATCGAGTCCCACGTCAGGCTCCCCCCAGGGACCCTGCTTCTCCCTCTGCCTGTGTCTCTGCCTCTCTCTGTGTCTCTCTTGAATAAATAAATAAAATCTTTTTTAAAAAGTAAAGAAATACTAAAATCCATACAAATAAAATGTGATGTCTGGCATTTGCTTCCAAACACTCCGAAGGGAGAAGGGGGCGGCCAGGCGGGGACACAGCCAGGACCTGGGTTGGTACGTGCTGAACAGCCTGACGGGAACACGGGGTCATTACGATGCTGTTTCTGAATATTGGTGAGGCTGTTGGGGCCCAGAGTCCACGGCTTCCGGCCACCCCACACGACTGGCCTGCAGGTGGCGGGACAGCAGGGGACTTCTCAAACCCCGTGAGCAGTGAATGTCACCCAGAGATCCGTACACGGCTGCCCAGAGGAGGCCCCAAACCATGCCGAGGGCAAGAAGCCAGGCAGGGGCCCAGGAGCGTGGCTGGCTTTGCACAGAGCGTCCGTGGCAGAAAGGGAGACGGGCCGCGGCGCCCATCCGAGCAGACACAGCCGGCCAGGGGCTCCCTGGGCTGGGGGGGGGGCACCGGGTCACCCTAACTGCCGCTTACAGGCGGGCTCATGGCACAGGTGAGTCACATGCCATCAAGTCAGCTGAAAACCGCTCCCCGAACAGTACCTGTGGGTTGGTGCACCTTACGGCGTGTGCCTTTCACTCCCTTCCCCCTAAAATACTATGTTGGACTCTCACTCAGTGTTTGACGACATGAGTGCCCGTGCAGCACGGGGGAGGTGGCCCCGCCCTGAGCAGGGGGTAGAGGGCCAGCAAGCGAACGGCGCGTGTTAACGTCCTGCACGGTGCCTTTCACCTGCTCTGCTGGGCACTGTTGTGAGGGCGCGCTGGACGCCCACGCTGCTGGGTGCCCACAGTCCCCGCGAGTCCAAGCCACAGTCCCACTTACACCGTCCCCGCTGACGGGAGCTCTGGGCCTGCTGTCCTAGGGCACCAACCGTCACATGGCATTAGTTGCAAGACGGCAAGCCCAAATTCTTTAGTGCCCACTGTGTGTGGGCAGCACGGGGCGGAGGACGGCGGTGCCGCTCAGTACGTCAACCCCGCGGCCACGCGAGCGAGGCACGAGCCGGGCCGGCAGGGCTCGGGAGGAGGGGAGCCGACACCCACACGCACAGACTCCGCTGAACCCCCGCCGGAGCAGCGGGCCGCCCGTACCCACCTGCAGCACGCGGCTCATCCACTGGAAGCTGTCCTCCTCGGAGGCGTCGGGCCGCTGCTCCGCCACGAGCACGATCCGGTCGTCGTGCAACACCGTCACGGAGAACACGGCAATCCTGGGGGAAGACAGGACAGAAATGACCACCCAGCAAAGGTCGGCCAACGGGCCACAGACGCCCCCTCCCTGGACACGCAGGGCGCGGCCGTGCTTGCGCTGCCCGTGGAGAGCTGGCAGGCTGACCCCCCAGGGCTCCGGCAACGCAGCTGCCACAAGCTCCAGTCACTGCGCACGGACGACTCTGGAGCAAAGTAAACCACCGGGCACAGATCTTCAAAGAAAACTCCCTAATCAGGATGTTAATGCGTGCGGCACGCCGTGGGCGCAACCGTCTGTCCAGAGGTACTGCCGCCGTGTCCCTGGTCCACTGCCCCCTCCTCCCCCTGCTTACTGTGCTCCGGGGGTCTCACGCTCTCCCTGCCCCGCACTTGCGCCGCGGGCCTCTCACACTTGCCCTTAGTCACCTCTCTTCCCCTATCAGACACTCCTCCACCCAAGGACATTCGTGTTACAACCACACAATTAGGGGGCAACCGGATGAACATGGCATCTAAGTTAAAGACTCTCTTTGAGAACTTAACAGCATCACTGCTCTGCCACCTTCCCGAGCCTCAGCCGGAGAGTCTCAGGGCCCCCTCGAGCCCGGGTCGGCGGACAGACGCGGACAGACAGCTCCTCAGACCGCCCCAGTCCCGCGTCTCGGATGCGGCCCCCTCTCCTCTGCACACCCCCCTCCCAGGACACCCTCCCGCACCCAGAAAGCCCTCCCGCACCCAAGACGCCCTCCCTGCATCCAGGATGCCCTCCTCCCAGGACACCCTCCCTGCACCTAGGACGCCCTCCCGCACCCAGGACGCCCTTCCTGCACCCAGGACGCCCTCCCGCACCCACGACGCCCTCCTCCCAGGACACCCTCCCTGCACCTAGGACGCCCTCCCACACCCAGGACGCCCTTCCTGCACCCAGGACGCCCTCCTCCCAGGACACTGTTCCTGCACCCAGGACGCCCTCCCGCACCCACGACGCCCTCCTCCCAGGACACCCTCCCTGCACCTAGGACGCCCTCCCGCACCCAGGACGCCCTCCCGCACCCAGGACGCCCTCCTCCCAGGACACCCTTCCTGCACCCAGGACGCCCTCCCGCACCCACGACACCCTCCTACCAGGACACCCTCCCTGCACCTAGGACACCCTCCTCCCAGGACGCCCTCCCACACCCAGGACATCCTCCTCCCAGGACACCCTCCCTGCACCTAGGATGCCCTCTCACACCCAGGACGCCCTTCCTGCACCCAGGACGCCCTCCCGCACCCAGGACGCCCTCCTCCCAGGACGCCCTCCCTGCACCCAGGACGCCCTCCTCCCAGGACACCCTCCCTGCACCTAGGACGCCCTCCTGCACCCAGGACACCCTCCCGCACCCAGGACGCCCTCCTCCCAGGGTCCCCTCCCTCCTCCCAGGATGCTGTGCGCCCAGGGCTGCTGTTCCAATGACAGCCCTTCCTCTTTCCCCACCTCTCTTGATTTTTTCCTTTGAAACTCTTTTTTTACTTCTGGATAGTTCCCTCGTCTGCCCTCCAGCTGGCCTCTCCCATTTCTTCCACCTATTGTGTGTGCTTCATAACAGAAGCCTTGCCGCCTGGGCTTAGTTACCACATCCTCCTCCCAGGACACCTCCCTCCCAGCGAGGCCCCCGCTCGCTGCGGCACACGCTCTACCGGCTCTGGCTCTAGTTCTTTCTGTATCTTTAGCAAGCGAGGAGCACCAACAGGGGAGGCGGAGGCAGAGCCCAACGCGGGGCTCGGTCTCACAGCCCTGAGGTCACGGCAGAGCTGACTCTGAAGTCAAGAGTGACACTTCCCTGGGTGGGCCGCCTGGGCGCCCGCGCCCTACGTCGGGGTGGCTGTGGCGCTGGAAGCGGCAGGGACCATCCCTCACAGCCCACGTCACTCACCCGGCGCCGCCGCTCAGGGCGTGGCCGCTCGGGCTGGGCTTCCCCTCGGCCCTGTCAGGCCCTGGGCCCCAGCCCACCCAGAGGCACTGCCCCGTGGACGCCTCCCAGGTCACGCGCTGGCAGCTCCCCCGGCACCGCCAGGCCCGCCCTGCTGCCTCCCCGTGCCAGCGCCCCACACCCTGCCGACCCCCAGGGTGCGCATTCCCTGTGGCTTCCTTGGGAAGGTTCACAGGCGGTGTCGGGCCAGGCTCTGGGGCCCTGGCCTGAGCAACAGGGGCACAGGCCCGAGAAGATGGTGACACACGCAGCCAGCCGAGCAGGCCAGCGAGGACAGGGCCAGCCGCGGCTCCCCCGCACCCCCAGCCCCCCAGGGTTGAGGCCACGACGGGAGGTGCCAGCCTAACACATTCAGAAACACGGGGCCGATGCCCACCCTGCAGCGACGCGGCCCCTGCGTACGTCTCACTGAACCTCAGCGGGAAAGAGCATGGACCTTCGGCGGTTCCAGAGAAATGGCCCTTGGCTGTTTCTGTCTGCATGTCTGAGCGTCTAGGAGCCGACGCGAGTGCTGCTTGGGCCCCGTCCTCAGAGAACCTGCGGCCCGTGGGCAGTGAGGACACTAAGGGGCTCCTGGCTGCAAATATCGTTCTTTCCTCCGTGGAGATTTCCTGATGAACAGGGATTTTTAAGGCTGTGTGTATTCCAATCACCCGGCTTTCCTTCTACCGCAGACAGATGCTCGAACTTCGACAGAGAAGGGACCTAGAGCCACAGCACAGGGGCCCGCAGCGCATCACCTGCCTCTGTAGACAAACTTCATGGGCTCCACGGCCAGCGCGGTGGCCACGACGTCGTCCGCGTTGTGTCGACGAACTCCAACCACCATCAGCCCGTCCAGCTTGCCCACGACAAACACCAGGTCGTCCTGGAAGCAAGGACACGGGTCAGGACTCGGGCGCCGACGGCACGCACAGCACACGCATGACCACTGATGGGAATCAGGGTCAGAGGGCACCCGGGGGTGTTCGGGCCGCCAGCCCTGTGTCGTGGGTGCCGCCTCATGTAGGCAAGACGTGGAGGGCACCGGGCCCCTCCCTGGGCTGGGGGTCGCCTGTTGGGAGGCCCGGGTCCTGGCAGCAGAACAGACTCACCGGCCCGACGAAGCCCAGCAGCCCCGTCCTGGTGAAAGGCCGCTCAGACACGGGCGCCCCTCCTGCCGTGAGCGGGACGGTCTGCAGAGCAGGGAGGGGACAGTTAGGCAGCGGCGTGTGGACAATTAACCACCGGCCAGGAGAGTCAGGGATCCCTGGTGGGGAACAGGCCACCCCACAGCTGGCGTCTCTCGGGCCCTGTGCCCGGGCGGCCTGCGATCTCCTGCCACCCCCCAGCCCCGGGCGCTCCCCGGACTCCTCCCCACCGCCCAGAGCTCCCGGGCTGACACTACGCCCAGCAGGCTGCGGACCAGGGCACAGGCCCACGCCGCGGGGACGCTCACGGAGCGCAACCTCAACACCACGGTCGGGAAGGTGCGGACCTCAAAGACACTCTTAGTGATGCCGAGCAGCCCGTAGTACGCCGTGCCCGTAGCGCTGGAATGGACACATATTTCTCCAACTTCGTCGGTCTTACAGAGATAAGGGGCACCTTCTACCTTCACAACACAAACGTCCGCTAAAGAGAGAAAAAAAAACCCTCAAAATCATAAATGAGAGATATAGTCACACGGGTGACTCACAAAGATCACCTGCTGCTACACCTGCAGCTTCGGAAATGATGCGCCACACATGCGACACGCTCCTCCGAGTCGCAGGACACGCGGGGCCCACGCTGTGGCCACGGGTGGGTCTCTGCTTCCGTGTGGTGAGTGACCAGAGCACGCCGCAGCCCCACACCCGCAGCGCCGGGGTCAAGGGGCAGCCCTGCTGGACGGCCCTGCCCGGGGGTCCACGCTCAGCCTCCAGGAGCGGGCGTGGGCCAGAAGCACCCGTCAGACTCAGGGAGCCTGTGCTCACCTGGCACTGCCTCCCCCGGACTCTCGAGTTTTCTCAGACACACTCCCACCTCCAGAGGCGGTAAGCAAGCGGACAGGAGGGGCGCTCACGCACACCACAGGCCACAGGCAGACACCACACGAGGGGCACACGTTCAGGTGGAGGGGCTGCGCGTGTGCACGTCCCCATGACGGAGCCCTGGGCGCACGGCAGACACGCACGGCCCACGGCACAGAGCCACCACCCCTGGGCTACATGCCAGGGGACACAGACCCTGGGGCACACGCACACAGGACACACCAGGCGGCTCTGCAGCGGTCACAGCTCACAGATGCCGTGAGAGCGGGGTGCACACTCACACTCGCACACATGCACACACACCACACCCGGCGGAGCACTTGCACACACACTGAGGTCTAGGGGAACGCCCTGAAACACATGCATAGGGTGGGTCAAGACAGCTGTCCACGAATCTCAGGAGGGCCCGCATGGCAAGGAAGATGCTGGAAGCTGTGGTCACCACAGGGAGGGGCACCCTGAGAGGAGCGTGATCAGAATATCCCCCAGTCACAACTGTCACTGGGCCTCCTGGGCTAGGCTCAGGTCTCAGTTTCCCTCTGGGACACTGCACACAGAGCTGCAGGCAGGCTGCTCCATCACCCCCTCCCAGTGGCATGGCCCATGTGGCTCCGGGGGCAGGAGGGTCCTTGCAGGCCTCTCCTGGAACCCACAGGAACTTCTTGGAGCCTCCAGGCTCATGCTGCTGACGTGACACATATGCCGTAGCCTGAGGACAGACCCCACCATCAGGCTGCAAACACCCGTGCACTGCGAGGTGTGAACGCCTCCGTGCCCACAGCATGAAGCCTTGCCTGCGTGCAGTCAGCGCTCCATTTCCCAGACCCTGGAGAACCACCAATCAGGGTCAGAGGGCATGAACGTACCCTTGTAATTTTGCTCAACCTTAAATTTAATACAAAGGCAGGCAAAAAACTGAAAAAAAAAATTAAATTAAATCCTCAATTTACATAGAAAAGCACTGTTAAGAAGCTTTGTGCTTGAGCGCTTGCAGAGCACTCGTACGAAGCCTGGAGCATTTATGACACCTGGTACCTCGACCAGCTGCAGGGCCGGACACGCTCCAGCTGCCTCTCTCACCTCCAGGGAGCACCTGGCCAACGTCCTGAACGGTAAGAACCGACAACTTTTCTTCAGTATCAACTCTGATCACACCAAAACTGAGACCGTTCATGGAGAGGACAGCTTTCCTGGGTGGAGGTCCTCCCAGGTCCGGCGGCCTGGAAGACAAAAGCAGAGTAGCTGACAGGGGACAGCCATGCCCGCCTTGCCTGCAGAACGACGCTGCACCAAAGCCCCTGCTCTGCAGCCTCACCCTGCGAGGACACTGGCCGCACGACCAAGGATGCTGCGGCATGTCCGCCCCACGTGCCACTCTGCCGGGGGACCTGCATGCTCCTCCCACCCGGAGGCAGGCTGGAGTCCCTTCCTGCATCTGGGGGGCCTGTGGCAACAGTCTAAGTGACACCAGGTGACTTCCCTGGTCATAGAGGTGACTGAGCCTCCAGCTGCCGGGGGCCCTGGGCAGCCCGGTGCGCGGAATGACACGCTCGAGGGAATCTGGGGCCGCCCACTCGTCTAGTCCAGACGCCATCTAGCCGCAAGCCGGCCCTGCCCCGGGAGCCCTTCCTAAACCCGATGCGGAATGCAGCAGAAATACAGTGGCCGCTGCCAGCAGGCGGGGGGGCGGTGACGGGTCACACGGCCGGAGCTGGGACACTGAGAAACAGAGGTCAGTATTTTCTCCAGTAAGAAAAAGCAGACTGTTGAGCAAAGGAATGAGAAATACCTCACGGTTCACGAAGGATCAAGATGTTACTTTTCTTGCTAATAAAACCTTAGGATTATTGAATAGTTGCACATATGAAAGCACAGGCTGCCCACGAACACGCTACTGTAACACAAGACGACAACCTCCGCTAATTTTCTAACAGCTGAGTGGAGGGTAGAAAATTCATGCAGAGACTCAGCCGGGGGCACAGGGCGAGGCCACTGTGGACAAGAGCCCCAGGGCAGGCGAGCGGTGGTGGGAAGGGGAAGGCGGCCTGGAGAGGGAGGAAGCGCCTGGCGGCACCCTCGAGGCCAAGATGCTTCTCCAGGACGGTTGGCCCAGCAGGCACAGAGCCCCAACCAGGGCCTGCAGGCGCGGCGGGTGCCAGGGGTCCCTCGGGGCCGGGAGGAGCTCCGGGCGGCCCGGCTCTGCTTACGAAGGTCAGGGAGGAAGAGGAGCACTCAGGGCGAACAAGCCCGTGGACGGCGAGAACCAGGGGCACGGCCCCGGGAGCCGCTTGCCCCCACGTGTGGCATGAATCCAGGCTGGCGTGGGACAGGCGGCCAGCACGGGACGCGGGGCACGGGGATAACCCATATGGGCTGCCCCATAACCACGCTCACCCGCCTGGGGAAGCGGCCCGATGGAGCGCTGCTCGGGGAACTCTGCTGCTCAAGACACAGACTGACCGGGTCTGGGCCCAGGGGTCCAGCTGTCAAGGACGACGACCACCTTACCTGCGGATGGCAACTGTCAGCGCCTCAGGAGAAGTGGCGCAGGGACAAATGACCTCTGGCCTCAGGCCTCTGGACTGGAAGACATTGAGGAACGCGTCACAGGAGGATATGGACCCTGCGTCGGACAGAGAGTCGTGGGTAAGTGCAGGGCCGGCGGGGGCACGCGGGAGTCTTGGAGGAGGGCTGTTGCCATGGAAAACATGATGCGCTTTGAAACCACCAGCACTTAAGAGCCGGCAATTCTCAGGGAAGGCCTACGTGGAAGCCCTGCGCCCTGCCCTCGCCCCAGCTCCTCACGGGGCCGCTGAGCGGGAGCCGCCTGAGGAGCACTTACGGGGTCAACTCACTCATCGCAAGGCCCAGGGGCACGTGGTCACCCCACCTGCCCCCCGCTGTCCCCAGGCTGCCCCCTGCGGCTCCCCCAGACCCCAAGCACCCCGCCGCAGCGAGGCCAGGGGAAAGCTCAGGCTGGGCACCGGCGGTGGCAGGGGACACGCAGGACAGCCCAGCTCACTCGGGGCCAAGGGGCCTGGAGGGCACACGGACTGGCAGGCTCTCAGGCCTGGGGAGGGCTTCCCACGGGGAGTGAGGCGGGCCAGGTGAGGAGGTGCTGGTGGCGGGCAGAGCGGGGGCCACGTGGGGGTGTCTTGGAAGCAGGAGGCAGGGCCCTGCTGGGCCAGGGGTGGGTGGAGGATGGCAGGGTGCCCTCCTAGGGGTGGGGGACGTAGGGGCAGGGCTGTTAGGGCCTCCCGGACAGGGGACCAGGTGCAGGCGGCTTCAAAGAAAAAACAGTGGCTCACAGCTGTTAAAGCCTCCTACCCAGTCAAGGCCTTTGTGTTGCACAGAAGCCCCTGCAAAGGTCACTGAGCCTCCCCAGAGACACCTGTGGCAGGCTTCAGCCAGCCGCCAACGTGCAGCCACGCTCAGACCCCGTGCACACAGCCCAGGGTGCACAGCGGCACACCAGGGAGACCCCCCAGGAGGTCGAGCG
The DNA here is from genome assembly GCF_011100685.1 of Canis lupus familiaris. Classification (NCBI taxonomy): domain Eukaryota; kingdom Metazoa; phylum Chordata; class Mammalia; order Carnivora; family Canidae; genus Canis; species Canis lupus. The sequence goes on along the minus strand of NC_049252.1, from coordinate 39,730,176 downwards.
GGTCTCTGAAGCCACAAGGGCCAAGGATGGAGGCTGGGACAGGCTCCCAGCCCGTGTCTCCAACCTGGCCGTTTCTCAGGGTATCTTCTGTCCATAGTGTTAAGTCTGCGTGTAAGTTCAGTGCCTGACAGACACGCACGAGCTCTGTGAGCTCCCGGGAGAGGGTGCGTGCCACGGCCCAGTGCAGCACACGTGTGGGCACGGGACACGCAGCGCTGTCTCAGCACGTTCTGCTCCCACCTCGTCCCTCCCACGTCAGGCCTGCAGGACGCTGCCACGGCCTCGCCGTGCTCAGCTGGGCTTACTCACAGGGGTTAGCGCCGTCGGCCACGATCAGCATGCGCAGGGAGCTGAGGCTGACATCCCTCTGACCCCGCTGAGCTAGGAGAGACCAGTGCATGTCGCGGGACTTCACCAGCGCAGCCCGGGCTGCAGAGAGGGAGCACAGATGCGCCCGGTGTCACGGCCAGCGGCACCCCGCGCCTCCCACCAGCCGGCGCACCAAGGGCAGATGTGCAGGCGTGTGCCCCAGCCACACGCGCTCGGCAGCCTCGGCCTGGCACTCAAGGCGCCCGCACCTGCTGTACTTAAGAACCAGCTCCGAGTTTTGATTCCGACACAGAAAACTCAGGCCTGCTTCCAACCAGAACTTCCTGGGGAAGCTCTGTCCTGCCCAACAGCAGCTCCCCTGCCCCTCCCACCCCTCCGAGGGCCGACTCACGCAGCCGGGCGCTGGGAGGACGCCAGCATGTGAGCACACAGCCCTGGCCCCTGGTCCTGGCAGTGCCCAAATCAGCAGGCGCACCTGCTCCAGCTGCCCTCCGTAAGACAGAGTCAACGGAGCCAGCCAGCACCCAAGGCCGCGTCCGAGAGGCAGCAGCCCACCGTCCGCGCGCGGTAATGGCACCGTAGCCGGCCGAGGCAGCCCCATGGCCCGTCTACACTGTCCTTGGAATCAACAGCTCTGCTACTGGTGGCTTAACCAGCCAGAGCTTCAGATTAAAACCATCTCCACGCTAAGAACTGGGAGTACTGACGTAACTGTAAAGAACATTTCAAGAGAATAAGATCAGCAGCCTGTGGCCCTTGCAGAAGAGAGCTGCCACGGTGCCGCCCTCCACAGAGGATGCCCGGGCCGCGTGTGCGCGTCAGGCAGCGTCCACGACCGGTCGCAGGGCATGTGGGCAGGCGCGCGGGCAGTCGGGGCTCCTCAGCACAGGTCTGCACATCGGCGGACACCTGATGAAGGATGAGTCAAACGACGGTGCTGTTTCCTGTTACCTTTGTACGAACACACTTTCTGAATCCAGGACAGCGGGTTGACCTTCATCAGTGCGTAGGGGATGCTGATGACGTGCATCCTGTTCATGACGCTCTGTGGAAGAAACGGAAGTGCTCAAGGGACAGGCCCGCTCGGGTGCAGACAGCAGGGGCCACACCGCGCCAGAGAAGGCAAAGATAACACCAGCGCCCTTCTCATGATGACACTCCAGGTAAGGATTAATTACGTCACCTAAATTGGGGTTTGGTGTCATCTATTGATACGAAGCCTTAGGATCCCTCAATTCCAACAATTAGGTCATTTAACATACAACACTCACTGTTAACACTCCATGCCACAGACCAGCATCCCTTTTGAAATCCAGCACATTTGTTAATGTCTCAGCTGAAAGTGGACAAAGATGGTTAAACCGCTTGTGACCCTCTTCACAAGTCATGTGCATTTTCAAAGATACTCTGAGATGAATACACGACTGATCGACACGAAGAGCTCTAGGAAACATTCACAGCATTTCCAAACACCATGCACCAGTTAATCGATTGTCTTGGTTTTCTATTCAAATTAGCAGAAACTCTCAGAGGCAGGTCATACAATTTTGGATGAAGACAGAGCCGCGCTGATCACTAATCTGAAAACATGAGAAGGCCCCTGAGTGTCCCCGAGCAGCCACTGGAGGCTGGAGGCTCGTGGCTGGGGCGCGCCGTGGGGCCTCGTCAAGGAAGCTGCTCCTCCCCCCTGCTCTCCTCCAGGACGGGGGGCGGGTGTGAGCCTGTGCTCTGCAGGACCTGGCTCCAGCCCCCCCAAAGCACAGCAACCCAGGAGCACCCACAGGATAGACTCCGACGTGAACACACGGCTGCTGCGCTCTCAGCCCGCATCTCTGCTCGCTCGCTCCCTCTGCCAGGGAGGCCCAGTGACGCAGGACGCACACGTGGCAAGAGGAGGAAACCATGTGACTTGATTTAATAGATCTGATTTTCAAAAAATCATTTCAGGCCCTTGAGTATACCTAAAATCGTCCTCCAGATCTCCTCCTGACTTTCACACAAATACACCATCCAGCTTACTTTCTAGTTTTACTGGATTCTAATATCATTATAGCAGGGAAATGACCATGTATCCATTTTTTTTTGTTTTTAAAATAATAATTCTCTAAGTTAAATATGATATTGAACAGTGTACAGAGGGGACAGCCACCTACATGTTACCAGCGGAAAATCTATGACCTTTCAGATTCCGTTTGTGTACTTGCATGCACAACAGTTTAGTCAAAACCACAGTCACAGACAACAGTGATATGAAAGTGGGTCCCCTAGGATAGTTTTCCTTTTATTTAAATGCAAAATACACGGTGTCTCAGCTACAGCACAGACTGCACCACCCACCAGGCATAAATAAGTGCTAGTGTATGAATTTCATGCTCCATAAAAATCAACACACACATGAATTTACCAGAAATGACCCTGAGTGGGGCTCCCGTGACCTAAAAGCCACGCATCCAGCACAAGCAAAGGGCGCCCTGAGCCCCACCGCCCCCACCCCGGGGTCCCCGGGGGCCTGTGTGCAGCTGGAGGAGCCGCCCCACGCCCTTACCTTCTGAGTAGCCACAAGCCTGCGTCAGAGCCCGGCACTGTGCCAGCAGCGATGCATGGGACACCGTGACCCCCACAGTGCTGCCTTCTTTGCTGGTTTTATACTAAAAGATTTCAAGGAAAGAATCCACTATGTGATTTCTGGAGGTCACGGAAGACAGAGGGCAGCCGCCAGCCCTCACTAAGCGCCCCGGCGGAGCGGAGCACGCGTTACACCCAGAGGAGTCGGGGGCTCCCCGGGTCTGCTCGAGCTGTGCGTGCAGGCTCCCCCGTAACCGCTGCCACCCACCCCCGGCAGCCAGCAGGGCACCATCAGAGGAGTGAACCACGTCTGACTGAGCTCCCCCACGACCTTTCTGTTTCTGGGGTGAAGATACAACAGAAGGTCCGTTTAAGCCTGGGATCAAAGTAAGTGGCAGTTTGAAGCCTTCAGAGAAACAAGGGCTGCGCCCCAGCGAGAGGAAGTCATTACCTCGATGTAGGCCGTCCCGGCCCCTGCGTCCTGTGCCTGCGGGTGCCAATCTTTGGGGGGCTTGGTCAGATGCTTCCCGTCGATCACTAGCCAGGCGAGCGGGGGCCATCCTGGGAGGGCGCAGACAGGGCACCCGGCCCAGGAGACTGGTCAGCGGCCTCCGAGCTGAGCCACCCACCACAGGGTCACTGGCTCCTGCACACCCGGGGGGCGAACGTCTCTGTGCCGCTCACTCTGTATCAGCTTCTATTAATTCAGTCGGTGCCTCTGACAGTGACGACCAAACTGCACGGCACGGGTCTACACTCTGAACCCGGGGACGTGCAGGGCAGCCAGATGGGCAGCCCCTGGAGGAGGACCTCACTCCTGCTGGAGACCCCTCACCCCTGCAAGGTCCACCTGCCCTGAGCGGGTGCCTGGGCATCACGGGCCGACTCCCCTGCGCTCGGGGGCCTACCTTTGAAAGTCGCCACCTCTCCGGTCTGTGCCTTGGGCAGGCCCTTCTGACAAGCGTCCGTGGTCAGGGCCAGGGTGACGCCGCAGCTGCCCAGCAGAAAGCCAACCTGCTGGCTGCCAGCGTCCTACAGAAAACACAGGGAGGCGCTCGTGGGGCCGTCAGGCACCCCCCCTCCCGGACCCCCGCACACCCAGGAGAGCGAGCCTCGTCATCATTCGCCCTCCTAAGCTTCTACGACTGAATCCCACATGCGGATAGACTGCATTTTCATGAAAATAAAATATAATCATTTTTAAATTGAAATGGTATATTTTTGTAATGAGATATAAAGTTCTGGATGATGGGCCAATTTCTCAGTGTTTTCTTGCAAATGACATTTAGCAGCATTTTAAGAAACTCCAAAAGTAATGGCATGGAAATTTCCACTTAAATCATGTTTAGAATTTACAGATTAACGTGGAGGGGCCCGACCTTTGACACGATTACTTATTTCCCACGGAACGCACATTTCCTTTCAGTCAATGCCTCTTTCATACGTGCTCCCCAGTAACGTTTGTCACTTTCTTCTTGCAAGTTGGACAAATCTCTTGCTTTTTTCTTGAGAATCTCTATAGTCAAATATTTGCTCATTGTGTATTATCCTTTCAGATTTACTGGTTTATTTCCAACTTCACTTTGGGGATTCTTGAGTATTTGTTGCTGATAACGCTCACTTTAACCACCTGATAGGGTACAAACTCTAATCCTCTAAAGTACATGCCTTGTCTACTCCTAAAATAATAATTTTTTTCAATCATCAGATTACTGACATTTATACCTGAAACACCTGCACTCGTCCTTTGTCAGTAATAAGAACAGCAGGTGGATAGAAAGGCAACGTTCAGAACTGCACGTTCAGAACTGTCACCGAGAAGTGAGCTACAGTCCATCCCGGTGCCATTTATTCATCCCCAAGAAACAAAAATCATTATTGATAAGCTGTGGTTTTGAGAGACAGTTTAACAAAATCTTTTCAAATGATAAATTCTATTACTCAAGGACAAAGGGCCACCACGTGCGCTGAGACGTTCTCAGAGGTGACGGAACAGCTCTCTGTAGAGCTGCGGGAGACCCACGCCAACGAGACACGCGAGGCAGAGGAGCTGCCGGCCACGGCACAGCACGGCACGCCCCCGACGCCCTGGCCTGCCGGCAGCCCCTCCTCTCTCAGGGCCGCTCCTGTCTGCCAGGAAGGCAAAATGAGACCCGACGACGAGTCTGTGTGTCGGCTTTGGAAGGGAACCCCGCGGCCCCGAGCAAGCGAGCGAGCTACCTTTCTCGTTAACGGCACCTCTATGGGGACAGGAACCAGCTCTGCCAGCAGACACCCATAAAATGCCACCATGAACATCACGGGGTCACTGTTTGGAAACACCAGGGCCACCTGCAACAGTACAAAGGAAAACCATGAAACCCCTCGCGGATGATGCAGTCATCGCAACGTTCACAATCTTTACTGAGTAGAGGGATTTGGACATTTTAGACGATCTAACAGCTTTTCAAATTGAGTTCAGAAAATGTCATTTGGAGGTTAATTCTTGGTCCTTAAATTTCCTCGTCTTAAATAGTTTTTTTTAAGGCTGCGGTCTTTATTCTACAAGCGACCCAATAATTTCAAGTGTCTGTGCCTGAAGGCAGTCCAGCACGGCTGGCGGGATGGAGAACTGGCTCCGGGCGCTCCCCGTCTGGCAGCTGCAGCTGAGGCTCCCCAGCGGCGCACAGCTCCCCCATCTGTCAGGCCAGGAGAGAAACGTGCACCAACAAGCGTGGGCACGGAATCAAATTATACCCAAAATATCTTCCAGAAGATACGATCCTGAGACCAAAGTTTTAATCCAACAGATCCTCACTCACGACAGGGAAGTGGGGGGCGGGCACCGGACACCTCCGCTGAGACCCCCACAACCGCTCCTCCCGGGGAGCCCCTCGGTGGCCCCCAGGCTGGTCCCCAGGCTGCCACCGTTTAAGTTATGCGCTCTATTTTATTCATCTCACACTTTCGCTTTTATTAAAGACATTTTAAAAACACAGAATTTAAGATGAAAAAAGTACCCCATACAAAACCCCTGTTCCACCTTTCCCCACTGCCCGAGGGACCCCTCTAAAAGTATCTCACATCTTCCTTTTGCTATTTACTCTCTTATTTTTAAATACTATACTTACACTGCTATATTTTCATTTTTTGAAAATGTCGCAGTGTCAATTTTATTTCCTGTGATTGTAGATGAACACCCAGCCCCCTCCAGTCCGTCTCTTTCTCTTCCCCCATCCTCCCAGGTGTCATTTCTTACATTGGGTAAAATTAAAAGCTATTTACGGAACAACGTTTTATAAGCCCCAAATATTGTAATCAGTGTAATTGAAAGCATGAATGCTAAGTCAGGATGGTTAACACTGGGCCCTGGAGAAGCCCAAACAACGGCTACTAACAACTACTTGATAAGACAAAATTTAAGCTACACCTAAACTCCCTCCCGGAGGCCTGGAAATCCAGTTTCTAACAAGCTGCTGTGTTGGAAAGGGCAAAGCTCTCTTTTAACAGCTGATGTTAACAGTGGTTGTACGAGAACTGTGACCCACGACTTCGAGACTAGATGTTTGGTATAAGAACACTCTTAGAGATTTTGTTACAAAGAGCTGTGTGTGTTCACATTTATAGACTGTTCATCACAGGACGATGAACTCTCCAGCACACCTGATAATCAGCTCATTCACTGGGATCCTGCTGATCTTTCATATTAACCTAAGATGTGGATTCCCTCATGCGACAAGAACGGTATCTGGAAGTCTCTGTCCTTGCAGGAATCTTTGCCAAGAAAAATAAACGAGTGATTCTGTGAGTCATTTTAAAGCACAACATGAATCAGGAATTCTCACAGGTTCGCTCTAAAGCACAACGTATCAAGGACCGTTCTCGGACTGTGCATGTTCTTACAGCCAAGTACCCATCTGCCGCCGGTAATGGTACCACCACCCTGACATGCTTTGCCTCCTGCGTAGCCGCTGGCCAAGCTGTCCTAACACGCTCCGCCTGATGTGCCCGGTACCTTTGGGAAGTGTGTTCTAAGTGACCAACCAGTCTCCCGGCTGCCCAGCGCACAGCCCTCCGACCCTCGGCTGCCCTGCGCTGCAGCTCGCTCCTGCCCCCACCCCGGAGGCTCCCAGGCTCCCTTTCGCCCCCCGGTCCTGCTCGGTTAGTGCCAAGGACGTCGCTGTGGGCCCACTGCGTCCCCTGCGGGCCCCGTCCCTTTGAGGCAGACTCTCTCCAGCTCCGGGATGCTGAGGGGCAGTGGCCACCACTCAGAATCCTCTGCTCTGCACCCCTCCCGTCCGGAACTCCTACCAGCTGGTGCTGGACCTCCTGGACGAGGGCTCGGCTTTGCACTGTTCTCCCCACTTTCTAGCTCTTGGTCTTCCCCACAGGCATCTTTTTCTTGATTTATGGAGCAATGTCTTCCCTTAGTTCTCCAGGGATATTAAGACTAAGTTTTTAAAACTTTATTTTCTGTATATGACTTTCTCTCACATTTGTTTCCTCCTCCTCCCTCCTTCCCCCTATGTTCCCCCTTTCTTCTTTTCCTTTCCTTTCCCCGTTGGTTGTTTTCCTTCGCATTCTTCAAATGTCCTTGGTGACTGGCTCTATCTGAAGAGAGTCCCTGTGAGGCCATCTGACCACAGGCAGCCTCTCTCACTAGGGGTTTCACTGCGACGGTCCTGTGCTCCATCCTGGACGTTCAGGAACACCTGCCTTCAGTCTGCCCACGGCCATGCTCACCAGCGGAACTTCCTGTGGGGCTGGGGTGACTGAGGAGCTACACTCTTCATTTTACTTAATTTTGGTTAATTTCTGTAGCCCTGTGTGGCGACTGCCAACAACGCTGGGCAGCGTGGTCAATACAAGGAACAAAGAAGCCTCGAGCCTCCTCCATGCTCTACCCCCACCGCGAGGAAGGAAGGCTGCCTGGCCACATGGACGAGAGGAAGACATGAATTTTCTAGTAAGGGCAACATTTTCTCATCAAACGTCAGCTTTGGGGACCTAAGATTTATTAACTTCAATATTTTTATTAAAAGCAGTAGATATGAAGTCCAAGAGGAAACATGTTGCAGAGCCACTGGATGGGCAACGAAGAAGCATGAAAAGAACCATTATCTTACGTACATCATAGTCAACCTTTTCCATATTTAAATTTCTTCTTTGCTGACTTTAAATCCCTTGTATTAATGCTGCAAGTCTAACCGATAGATGGAATACTGATTCCAATGAGACATATTTTTAGAGTCTGTTTTTGCTCACTCCAGGAAGTTATATTCTAGTTACTTACTCTGTCTCCAGGGTTAAGTAGTGGTTCATTCTTACTAGTCAGTTTATTAAGTAGAGTATAAGCTAGTTTTAAACTCCGACTCCATAGTTTGCCTAAAATAAAATAAAAATACTAAGCAATGTAAAATTTAAGAAACTAATAATTAACATTTTAATGTAGCAATCATAATACCCCATAATGTACCAACACTCTATTACTGGAAATTCAGGTAATTTCCAACTGATAACTATTTTGCACAATGCTGTAATGAACATCATAGTTTTCTCTTAAAAATAACTTACAAATATATTTTCCTTAATACAAATATAGAATAGGAATTTATTATAGAAAATTTAGAACATAGAAAAGCTAACAGAAAAGTCAGCATTCTCTCGGTTATGTATGTACACACACACACACACACACAAGCATATATACACATATGTGCAATTTTCAAGAAATGGGACCATACTTCACTCTGCCTTTTTCAGCCAACATTGCATTTTGAATGTATTTTCATGTCATTCAATATCTCTCAACTACATCCCTTATAGGAGTGGCTTCATTTAACCTTTATAATTCACAGGGTGGGTCGTATCCCCATCTCCAGTCTTGACTCAAGGGAAGACCATCCAGGAGGGGCCAGTAGGCTGCCCAGAGCCGCTGGCTGCTGGCGTGGTGCATCTGGCCCTCCAGGACCCAGCCACGAGCCCCAGCAGGTTCCACTGGGCACACTTCCCCCCGGCACACAGCCTCACGGAGGAGAGCCCAGCAGTGAATGCTCAACAAAGCAGAGCTCCACTGAGGAAGATGGAAGATGAAACAACGGGAAGGTAAGGAAGATGGACGACAGAGAAACCTGAGGCCATGCTCAACACCCAAAGCAGCCTCAACACTCACCCTTTGCAGTACCAGACAAGTGACCCGAGAGTCATGACTTAGCCCCTTCCAAATTCCCGGGGAATAACCACATGCAGTTTGAGCAGCCGCACCCTCTGAATAAGTGCTCAGACTTCATCATAAATAAAACTAAACTTGGGTGCAACATTATGAAATACGTGAACTGCAGGACCAGAGAAATAGGTGAGAAAAAAAAAAGTACTCAAAACACCGTTGCCTCTGCCTATATTCAAAGGTCAATTCAAGATGTTGATAACTGTAATACACCCAGTTTTTCAAACTGAATCCAGCTGTATATAAGGAGAATAATGCATCATGATCAAAACAGGTTCTCTCAAGAAAGCAAAAAGCTTTGGGGCATCCGCGTGGCTCAGTTGGTTGAGTGTCCGACTCTTGGTTTTGGCTCAGGTCATGATCCAGGGGTCATAAAACAGAGCCCTGCATCTGGCTCTGTGCTCAGGGAGGAATCTCCTGGAGACTCTCTCCCTCGCTTCCTCTGCCCCTTGCCCCACTCTCACATACTCTCTGTCTCTAAAATGAATAAATAAATCTTTAAAAAAGAAGAATGCGAAAAGTTTTAACAAAAATCAACATAATTTGTCACACTAACAAAGATGAAAAAAGGTAAAAACAATTTACAATCAATCAGGATTTTAAATGATTTTTTAAAAATCCTTCTTAGATTCAGAATGAAAGGAAATTTCTTTCAAGCGATAAAGCCCATCTTTAAAAGTCCTATAGAAAATATCATAATTAATGGTCACATATTGAAAGCTTTCCCCGAGGTCACATATTGAAAGCCAAGAACATCTGCCTTTTTTTATGGAAAGTCTTAGCCAATGCAGGAAGGGGAGGGGTGGAGAGAGGAGGCACACAGCTGGAAACTAAACTGTCATGACTTGCAGATGACGGGACTACGTACATCATGGTTCTCATAACTGAAACCAGCAAGGCTGCCAGACGTAACAACAGTATACAAAGACTATCTGACTTCTGTATACCAGCAATAAACATTAAGAAAAAAATTTTAATGACAATACTCACATTAAGATTAAAACAAACATGCCAAATACCTAAGAGTGAGTGTTATGGAAGATATGCAGTCTCACAACAAGAAAGTATAAAACAGCATCGAGCTGAAGTGCAGAAGATCTGAATGACAGGGGGACATATTAGGTCCATGCAATGCAGGAGTGCTCATTTACAAACTGCTGAGAGCAGTGATAACAGGAATCTCAGCAGGAATGTCCGTGCACTGGACAAGCCGACCCTAAAACAGACACGGAAACATGAGATACAAGAAGAGCCGAGACACTCTTGCAGAAGGAAGCGAGATGGGAGACTTCTCCGTGGATGTCAAGACTTCTCAGAAAGCCACAGTAATTTAGGAAGTCGGTGCTGGCATAAGGATAGTATATAACACAGTGGATAAAATAAAGACCCCAAGAGACCCTCCACATGCAGACAATTCCATCTCTGACCAGGCGCCCTGGAGAGGAGGGGCAGCCCGGTGGGAACGAGAATGGGGAAGATGGTTACCCAGCCTGATAAACGGACCCTGGGACCCATCCTCTACCCTGTACACAAAACTCATTCCCAGCAGACTGGGTGGATCTAGATGTGCTCGGCAAACAGCAAAGCTGTTACAAGATAACAGAACGGCTTTATGATCTTGGCGGAGGAGCACCGCCACCAAAGAGCTCACCATGAGCAAAAAGGTGAGGTTGAAGGATGCCTGGGGGGCTCAGCGGTTCAGCGCCTGCCTTTGGCCCAGGGTGTGATCCTGGGGTCCCAGGATCGAGTCCCGCATCGGGCTCCCTGCATGGAGCCTCCATGCTTCTCCCTCTGCCTGTGTCTCTGCCTCTCTCTTTCTCTCTCTCTCTGTGTCTCTCATGAATAAATAAATAAAATCTTAAAAAAAGAAAAGGTGAGGTTGGGCAGAGCTTCTGCTCACTAAGGTACCAGTCAGGAGTAAAAGGTGAAGGGACACGGTGGCAGACACTCGTAGCACATGTCACTGACAAGGACTGGCATCCAGAACACACTAAAAATTCCCAAATAACCTTATATTAAAAAAATGTGCAGAAGATTCAATAGCACTTAACAAAAGAGAAAATCCAAATGATTTTAAAAAAACAAAACAGGAAAACCTCTCAATCAACCCAAATGATTTAAAAAAAACAAAACAGGAAAAGCTCTCAATCTACTTTGTCATCAAGAAAATGCAAATTAACACCAAAATGAAGTACCATTGCCATAATCTCACCAGAGTAGCTACGATAAGCCTGACAATGATGGGGAACAGGTGGGCCTAAATGCGAAGATGTGCATAATCCCAGACCCAACACTTCCACTTCAAAGTACATACCCCACAAAAACACGTACCCCAGAATGTTCCTAGCAGCACTGTCTGTAATAGCCAAAAGTGGATACCAACATTATAACCAATATGTCAATTCCAACATGTACATTCTTAGATATAAATGAGCTACAACTATACACAGTAACATGAATCATAAAAGCGTAATGGTAAAAGACTCTGCTTCCTAATGCGACAGAGTACTGGTGGCAGACCAGGCTCCCACCCAAAACAACTTAAAAACTGGATAAAATACAGAAATCATCTACAAAGACAACCAGGGGAGTTAAGGCTGCAGAGGGAAAACCCTTGGGGAGGTGAGCTGATCGTGCACAGCCGGCGGTTATTAGGGAGGGCCCTGGCACCCACGAGAGACAGAGTATTTCATGGAACACTGGCACCGAGGCACAAAGAAAACAGCAGAACTTCTGGCAGAGGCTGGGAGCCATGATTGCACAGCCAGCCTCCCTCTAGGAAGTCTACGGAGTCCTGGGGCCATGAGCAACTGGGTGCCGAACGCCCACGAGGAAAATCTCTGAGAAGCAAAGTGGAGTCCTTAACATAGCGCACAAGACAGAAGCCACGGCTGGGGAACCCCAGAGGAGGACAGACAGGTGCTCAGAGAGGGCTGCGCCAGCCGTGACGGGACTGTAGTGACCGGCCACCATGCTACCTGCCAAATGGAGGGAAGGAGGATGTTCTCTCATAGAAGGGGACATCTCTGGAGCCTCCATAATTTTTTATACACAATGTCCAACACTCAATCAGAAAGGTCCTAGGCACCCCAAAGATAAATTATCCAAACTAAAACCAAGAGAAAGTACAGATGAGATCAACAGGCCGAGAGGTGACCTGACCCTGGAGCAGGTGGAGAGAAACTTCCAGTTGTGGTAAGGAATACATGGATGCTAGGAAATAAAGGAAAAGACGAAGACAATGCATGGAATGATAAAGAATTTAGAATACAGAAGTGAAAATTTTAAACTAAAAGGACAATATCAAAATTAAGAACTCATCAGGAATTTCATAATAAAATAAAAATTTCAGAAGACGGGATTAGAGAATTTGAATAAAGGAAAATTTAGGGACACTTGGGTGGCCCAGTGGTTAAGCATCTGCCTTTGGCTCAGGCCATGATCCTGCTTCTCCCTCTGCCTGTGTCTCTGCCTCTCTCTGTGTCTCTCATGAGTAAATAAAATCTTAAAAAAAAAAAGGGAAAATTTAAATGTCTCCATACTAAAGTACAGATGAGTCTTGAACAACACAGGGCCACCTACCTGTGGATTTTTTCTTATAAATACAGTACTATAAGTGTTATTTTTTTTCTTCCTTCTGATTTTCTCAATAACATTCTCTTTTCTCTACCTTACTTTACTGTATGAATACAGCACATAATAAAAACATATAAATGTCAACCAACTGTTCTCAGTTCGCCTTCTGGTTGACAGCAGACCAGTAACAGTTAAGGTTTTGGGGAGTTAAAACTTACACTTGGGTTTTCAAGTGTGCAGGGGTCAGTACTCCTAACCCCCTGCATTGTTCAAGGGTCAACCAAATATACAGAAAAGAATACAAAATATAAAAAAGAACATTAAGGGTACATAAGACAGCTGAAATCAACCGGTGGAGGCAGTGAGCAAACCACACTCCTCACAGTGGGTAGGGAGCTCCTTTTGTAAAGAATTACAGACCCGTCTCTAATGAATACAGATGCAAAGATCCTAAACAACATATTGGCTAAATCAAATTCAGACATCTGTTGAAGAGATATCATGGCTAACTGGGCTTTATTCTAGGAATGCAAGGGCTGCTTTAACACCTGAGAATTAATCAATTTAATTCATCAAATTAAGTGGGGAGGAGAGAGAAACATGATCATCTTGACAGAGCAAAAAAAAGGGTTTGATAAAATTCAATGCCATTCGTGATTTATTTTTTTTAAAGATTTTATTTATTTATTCATGAGAGACAGAGACAGAGAGAGAGAGGCAGAGACACAGGCAGAGGGAGAAGCAGGCTCCATGCAGGGAGCCCGACGCGGGACTCGATCCCGGGTCTCCAGGATCCGGCCCTGGACTGAAGGCGGCGCTAAACCGTTGAGCCACCCGGGCTGCCCAACCATTCATGATTAAAAAAAAAAAAAACTTCTAGTAAACTAGGAATAGAAGGGAGCTTCATTAATCTGACAAGGAATTTTTCTACCACAAAACTACACCAAACATCGTACTTCATGACCCAAAGCTTTCCACCAAAGACAGAGGAGGAGGCAAGAATGCTCGCTACCCAACACTGTACTGACGGTTCTAGCTCTTGCAGTGAGGCAAGGAGAAGATAAAAGGGGTGAGTACTGGAAAGGCCAAGATAACCATCTTTGTTCATAGATGACATGATTTTGAACACAGGATATCCAAAAGATATGTGGACAAACTACTCATTAATAAATAGAAAAAGAATCAGTAAGTTAATTTAATGAGACTATTAGATACAAAATCACCATCTGGGGACACCTGGGTGGTTCAGTTGGTTAAGTGTCTGCCTTTGGCTCAGGTCACAAACTCAGGGTCCTGAGATTGAGTCCCACGTCGGGCTACCTGCTCAGTGGGGAGTCTGCTTCCCCCTCTCCCGCTCCCCCTGCTCGTGCTCTCATTCTTTCTCTCTCAAATAAATAAATATTTTTTAAAATCACCATTTAAAAAAATCAATTGCACTTCTATATACAAGCAATAAATGAGCAGAAAAATGTTTTTAACCATTCCACTACAACAGGAATGAATCTAACAAAAGATGCTCTAGAGTTCTGTACTCAGAAGTATAAAACGTTAATGAGAGAAATTAAAGGAGTCCTTAAAATAAGGGGAAATACATTAAATTTCCACAGTCATGACTGTTCCACAGTCACGAACTGGAAGATTCCGTAATTGTAATGGTATCAATTCTCTTCAAATTGAACTACAGAATCAATGCAGTGTCAGGCAGTGCCCCAGCAGGAAGCTTTCTGGAAATTGACAAACGGATTCTAAAAATGGCTCGGAAATGCAGAGTCAAGAATAGTCCAGAGGAGTGAGGCACATTCACACAGCTGAAGGGCGTCTATGCCAGACAACAGGACCCCTAAAGCTGCGGCAGTTCAGGGGGCACAGAGGGCACAGCACGTACTGTCACCTGATCTGTGACAAAGCAGCTTGGCAGGACCTAGGGGCAAGCTCTGACTGTTCAGCCCATGGCACCAGGCCAGTTAGACATTCGTAAGGAAAGAAAAGGATTCCAATGTCACACCACACAAACTAAAGATGAATTATGACACCTAAATATGAAAAGTAAAACAAGTTTTTTTTTTATGTAAAACAAGTTAGATGAAAAAGTAGGAGAATATCTTTTGTGACCTTGGGTTTGGCAAACAGAACAAAGAAGTGCTAAAATAAAGGGAAAAAGTAGATAAATTAGACTACTTAGATGAAGACTTCTCATTTATCTAAAGCCACAGATAAAAGTGTTAAAAGACAGGGCACAGGGTGGAAGAAGATACCTGCGAAATATATCTGACAAAGGATGTGTTCCTGGAACATGGAAAGAAGTCAGAAAGCATTAGCAACCAAATAGAAAAATGAGCTAAAAATCTGTATAGTGCGTAAAAGAGGATATTCAAATAGCCAATAAACACACAAAAAAGCATCATTAGCTATGAGAGACATGCAAGTAAATTAGCACCATAACTCGACACCACAACACGCCTATAGGAAAGGCTAAAGGAAGTAAACAGGCAATATCAAGTGTTGGCATGGGTGTGGCACAGCTGGAAGTCTGCGCACGCTGCCGGCAGGCGTGGAGGTGGCGGCAGCCTCTGTGAACACCGTGTTGGGATGTCCTACAGCCGAGCACGGCGACCTGTGCACATCCACGTGCGCCCAGCACCAATGCCTACAGTGTACGCTCAGCAGCAGACTCACCTACAAATGTTCATAACAGCACTATACACAATAGCCTCAGTGGAAATTACACTCACGGTCGAGGACACAAATAATTTTCAGCATATTCGTACAATAAAGTCACCTCCATCAATGAGCTTCACACGGCATCATGTCTGAGCCTCAGAAACAATGGTGCACAAGCATGCAGACACAGAACGGCTTTCACATGATCCCACTCACATAAAACTTAGCGACAGTGAAACCCAGAGGTGTTCACAGGCATCAGGACAGTTTGACCGTCAGCGAGGATGTGCGTGGTGGTAGGGACCAAGAGCCTGGGGAACACTTGGGAGCTGAGTGCCAGCAACAGGAGTATAGTCACACTCCATGAAAATGCATCAAGCCAGATGCTTATGACTCGTGTTACATAAAAATATAATGTGGAACCAAAGATGCTAAATACAAAAACACATACTGTAGGATTCCATCTATACAAAGTTCAAAATTAGACAAAACTAAACTCCCGTGCTCAGAGATGCATATGTAGCTGTGACCCTTGACCTCAGGGCAGGGGCTGGTCACCAGCAGTGGGTGAGTAGTCCCCTCTGCTGGAGGAAGGGGCAGTGGGTGGGGGCGGGGGGGGCACCTGGACTGAGGCAATGTTCTGGTTTGTGGGCAGTTGTGTTGGCTTCTCAGGATCCGCTCCATCATGCTCATGAAGCTGTACGGCCGTGTTGTATGACATGACAGGTAACATGTTACAGCTAAACCAGAGCCCAAATGCCTTCTGGTGACACTTGCCATAGGTGAGGGTGTAGACGGCCTTCCCAGCTGTGTCTAAGGCGGTCAGACAGGGGGCTTTGGGCTGCGTCGTACCCCACCGCTGCAAGGCGGCCAGCAGGGACGGTGGCCAGGGAATCCCCACGGCCAGAGGCTCCCCTTTCAGCACCACCATCTGGCTTCCCTCCGGCTTTGGCTGATTTGGATCTGGCTGCTGCACTACAAGCAAAATTGAAATTTAAAAATCAGCATTTCATAGTACCATGCATACATTCTGTTTTTAAGTGTTCTCTTAAAAATTGCCAACTATAAAAAGGTCACAATAACTTGTTTAGATTCCCTTATCAATGTCACAGTCACGGACCAACTGACCAAAGGACAGGTGGAGATCCATCACGGATGGTAACAGACACGGTGACCGTACCCACACGGGACAGTCCCCAGAAGGGCAGCAGTGCTGCTCCAGCATTCTGGAGCGTTCTGGGGTTACGGCCAGTGCGGACAGCTAAGGAGTGGATGAGTCCCGCTGATGAAAGATGGAAGTGAGGAGGAGCATCATTTCTGGTTGGGCACACAAAACAACGCTCACCGCGGTGAAAGAAGAAAATAAAGTAAAATCCATTATATTTCCAATGGCTGTGTAACAGCATCGGCCCGAGTGTAAGAAAGCCTCCCCAGGGAGCATTCACACCGCTGAGCCCTGAACGTGAAGGGCATTACCCGATGATCAAGGGGATGACAACGCCCTCCAGGTTGCAGCTAACCACCAGCGAGGCCGGGGGGGTGGGGGGGGTGGGGGGGGCAGCAAGACTGCCCCAGAGACGCAGGGGCGGTGGGCGGACACGGCGCGCTCCAGCCTTGCACTGGGCTCTATTTCTGTGCCTCTTCCACAGGTTCATGCTTCCTTCTACCTCCTGGTAATTTTCTTTTAAAAATAAACCTACATTCTTTTTCCCTAAAAGTGTATATCTCATTCATAAGTGAGAGACTGAGTTTATGAACCAGGGCCAAAACTATGCTAAAAATATACCTTAACACCATGTAAGACTGTATTTCAGATTTAAAGCTTAAATAAAAATTGAAATAATGGGGGTGCCTGGCTGGCTCAGTTGGTGGAGCATTTGACTCTCAATCTCAGGGTCGTGAGTTCAAGCTCCACATTGGGACTTTAAAAAAAAAAAAAAGCTGAAATAATGTATGTAAAACGAAACCTTAGGAGTATTCTTGTAAAGCACTAAGGCCTGGACCAGAGGCACAGGGAGTGTGAAGTCCCTGAACTACGGCATCGAGCATCGTGCTTCCGCCCCGTTCACAGTGAGGCCAGCAGTCACGCGGGACACGCCGCGACCCCGGGGGCGGGAAACAGACGGGGGATCACTTCATTGTGCTGTAATGTCCCGAGGTGACCACACACGACACACATTTGCCCCCAACCCTGGACGCGACAGCCGCCTCGTCTACACAGACCCGAGAGCCCGCCCGAGATCTCTCACCTTCCAACAGCTCCTCAAAATCATCCACAAAGAACTCCTTCAGCGGAGGGCGCTTGGGCCTCTTCAGGGTGTTGAGAAGCTGCTGGATTTTGGAGGACACTCTGCTGCTCACAGGGACACCTGCCACGGGAAGAGGAGCGCTGAGGCCAGAGCCCGCTGACCCTCCGGAGACAGGACGCAGACGGGGTCCTGGACCAGCCGCACGAACATGCCGGAACTCCTACACCCAAGCCAGCACTCGCCCTGTCAGGCAGCCGTTTTGGAATCACTAATTCATTCAACAAATATTCACCGAAGGCCTTCTGGGAACTAGAATGTTGTTGTTTTTTGTTTTTTGTTTGAATTTTGTTTTTTTTAAACTAGTGATTTTCAGGGTGGTCCAGAGCCCCTTCCGGGCGATCATGGCCACCTGGCGGCATCACTGGCCTTCCCGCCCTCCTCCCAGGGCACGTGAGCCTCCCCCACAACGTGAGCCACAACAGGAGGGGCAGGGACGAGGCACAGGGCTTCCATGACGCCAGCTCCGCCGCAGAAGGGCAACAGTGGAAAACAAGACAAATCTTTGTTTTAGCAATTCTTTCCTAAATATGTGCTATTTAGGTGAAGATGTGATGCATTTCTTGTTGCTATTTTTAAATGGATTAATAAATATTTTTTAAATCTTTAGTTTTACCTTCTAACATAGTAAATACTCAGACATTCAAGCCACATAAACTAAATGCTCTTTGGCGTCCTAACGATGAAGTCGCAATGCTGTGGGAGACGTCATGCAGCAGACAGACGGACAGACGGCGTCCGCCCTCAGCTCGCCGTCCCCGGGGGAAGCAGCAGGAAGAGGTCAGAGGCCCGGGGCCCAGAGCAGCCGGCGGGCCCACAGCGCGGCTCGGCCGGGTGGGAGGGAGCGGGGCCGGGAGCAGGGCCGCTGTGCAGGGGGCGCCCACGGCCTGTGGCACCCGCCCCCAGGCAAGCACTGTCCAGCCTCCGGGGCCTGACACACTTCTTCGTCCTTTATGACGCCGACATTCTGAAAGAATAGTTCTTTTTTTTTTGTCTAATGAAGCAGAACACTCCTCCTCTTCGTTTGCCTGAGGTTTTCCCAGGACTCCACTCGGGCCGCGCTCCGGGCCGTTCCTCACCCACAGCGCCGCCCGGTTCCGCACCGCACGGTGCCCCGCGCCCCCCGAACTAACGCGGGAGCGAGGAGGCACCTCGGGCCGCCCAAGCACCCTGATCCTCATAGAAGCCTTGCCCTGCTTTTAGCACCATGGGGTCATTCGTGTCAGAAGCCGTGCGGTCGTCGACCCTCAGCATTCTGTTGTCCGTCCGTCTGTCCGTCTACCGATGCTCAGGGCTGCTCAGTCCTGCAGAGCACTGGGGCCAGGTCGGGATCCGGGGTGGGACTGAGCCCGGGTCGCGCCCCGCTCTCAGTGGGGACCCGGCTTTAGACTTTCTCTCCCTCGGCCCCTCCCCCACTCTCAGTCTCTGTCTCAAATAAATAAATAAATCTTTTTAGAAGAGATTTTTTTCTTTTCTTATGGTTCTTAACTATTTTTTAAAGATTTTATTTATTTTTATTTGAGACAGAGCAGGAGCAGGGGGCGGGGCAGAGGCACAGGGAGAGGCCGTCGGCGCACACAGGCTCGCTCCCAGGACCCCGAGAGCGCGGCCCGAGCCGAAGGCAGACGCCTCACCCACAGAGCCCCCGTGCCTCTGGGGTCTTAACTATTTTGACAAATTGTCCCATATTTAGCCGGTGGGATCCCATGCAAGCTGATCTGTGACACGCCCCCATCGTTTGCCTACACTGCCGTCCACTCTGTCCTAGGACGTTTCGGAGCCGTTCAGGCTGTCCCGCCCCAGCCCGGCATGAACTCTTTCTCTAAGGAGCCCGGGGCCTCCTGGGGGGGCGGGGGGGATGTCGGAGACCAAGCTCTGGCCACCAGGTGTGCCCAGTGAGCCTGCAGTGCCTTTGCTACTGTTGGAATCGGAGCTAAAAACGCAGACTAGGTGTGTAACAGGCAGGGGCCGCGGGCACACACACCTACAGGCCAGCGCACAGTGCACAGCAGGATCTTAGGAGCCAGGAGTCCACACCGTGCTTCCCATCCCAGTCCTCCCCCAGGTTTCCTCCTCCCCTTCCCACTCACGTTTGCACTGACTCCCAACAACATCAACGCCTCTGCTCAGCACTATCGTGTATATAAAAGAATTTCCAAGTGGCTTTACCCCTTCTGAGCTCAAGCTTCTTCGCTGTTCACACTCCACCTCGTCGAAGACTGTGGTGTCCCGCCCAGGACTGTGTTCGTCACCTACCTACCCTACCCTTCTCCCCATCGCCCCTAAACGTGGCTACAGTGCTTCACGAACACAACAACCATGCTTACTTCCACTTGTTTTCAGTTTCCCATCCTTCAAGTTTATGCTCTGAATTTTGTTATTACGTTAACAAGCTTCTAAAAGTCAAAGCTATATAAAGACAAGCTCAAAGAAACAACACGCCCTCTTCATCTCCTCCCACCACCTCTGGAGAGGTGCTTTCTGGTCTCACTGCTTTCTGGTCCCCTCCCAGGTCCTTCTGTGCACAGAAATGCTTCGTCACGTCCCCTTTTCTCTCACACAAAAGGTGGCATTCTAGAACTGCTCTTTCACTTTTTGTTTTTCCACTTAACATCCTGGAAAAACACCTTACTCCAAGTCATAAAGAGCTTTCTCATTATTTTTGACAGCTGCATTATACTCCATAATGCAAAAATACTAGGTTTAGTCAACCAATTTGTGAAGTTTAGAGAGCTAGGGAGTCTCTAATATTTTGCAATTATACATAGTGCTGCAAAGAACTACTTCATGCAAATGGATTTCCTTCGTTTTGGAAATGTATGTTCAGAGTAAATTCCTACCTTGGCACAGCTGGGTCCAAAGAGAAGTACCTCTATATATTTTACCAATTTCTCTTCCAAAGAGGTTTAACTATTTTGCATTCCCAGCAACAGTGTGTTATTTCTCTAATTATGAAAAAGGCTGAACATGATGCTCAAGAGCTACTTTTATACACTCTTATAAACCAGATGTTCCTATTTTTTGCCCCTTTTCCTACACTAAGAGTTGGCAAACTTTTCTTAAAGGGCAAGATAGGAAATGCTCTGGGCAGAGAGCACAGTCTCGGTTTTAACTACTCTGCTCTGTGATTCTGGGGCAAAAGCAGCAAAGATGACATGGGAAGGATGGGCAAGGCTCATCCCAATAAGACATTATTTACAAAAGCAAGATGCCAGTCCATACACCATAATTTGCTGATTGGCACTCCATATGATTCTGGGTCTTTTCCTATTCTTAAAAGTCTACTCAGAGGCGGCTGGGTGGCTCAGTCAGTTAAGTGTCTGCCTTTAGCTCAGGTAATGATCTCAGGGTCCTGGGATCAAGTCCTATGTCAGGCTCCCTGCTCAGCAGGGAGTCTGCTTCTCCCTCTCCCTCTGCCCCTGCTCGTGTTCTCTCTCTCACTCTCTAATAAATAAATAAAATCTTTTAAAAAGTCTTTCATTTTAGAAGTATCAGAGTTTTATCACAAATGCTGTGAATAGTTTCTCCTAGTTTGTCAATTCTTGTGACTCTCTTTATTTTGCCATCTAAAGAATTTTTTTAGTTTTATGTAGTTAAATTCACATTACTTTTATTGCACGTAGATTTTTAGTTAAATTTAGAAAGGCTTTACTTATAACTAGGTTAAAGAAAATTCACCAATTCATTTCTTATATTCAGATGTCTGTTTCTTTTGGAGTTTTGCCTTTTCAATGGTATGGGAAAAGGAACTAAGTTTAACTTTTCCCAACAAACTTTCCAATGGTCCCAATAACATTTTTTAAAAAACCATCTTTGCCACATATAGTATATATAGTATCATGTAAAGGAATACAGTGATGAGGTAAAGATGCATATAGTAAATTGTATAGTAACCACTAAAAAAAAAAAGTATATATAGAATAGAAGAGAAACCAAAAGGAAGCAGACAAAGGACTAAAATTAGCAGATGGGTGAAAGAGAGAAAATAGTGCAGGATCATAGATTTAAACCCAACCAAAACACTAATTAAAATGGACCATGGCAGGGGATGCCTGGGTAGCTCAGTCAGTTGAACATCTGAGTCTTGGTTTCAGCTGGGGTGGTAATCTTGGAGTTGTGAGATCTGGTTCTGCATTCAGTATAAATGGTCCAAACACTCCAACTAAGTAAACGATTGTCTGCTTAAAGAAACATGTAAGAATGAATAAAATCTAATTAAAAGAAACTCATTTTAATTTTAAAGACCTAGGCAGGGTAAAAGTAAACGGATAAAAAAAATTTGCCATGTAACTATACTCATCAAATGGCTGAAGGCAGCCATAATAATACCAGATAAAGAAGACTTCAGGATAAGAAACATCACAAAAGATAATTTTATGATGATAAAGTGGCCAATTCATCAAGTCAGAACAATTTTAAATATGTATGCACCTAATAATAGAACTTCAAAATACACAAAACAAAAACTGACAGATCTAAACAAAAAGAAAAATCCAAAATTATAGTTAGCAATTCAATACCCCTCTCAGCAAGTTACAGAAAAAGTACGTAGATAATCAGTAAGGAGAGAGAAGACTCAAACTAAAGTATCAACCAACTGAATATAACTTTCATTTACACAGAAAACTACCCAACAGCATTATATGCCCCAAACAGATCATGTGTTCGGTCATTAAAAAGTTTGAATATATTTAGAAGGAGCTGAATTATATAATATACTAAAAGAAATATACCTGAACTATTTGGAAATTTATTGAAATTAAACAACACATTTCTAAATAGATCATGGGTCAAAATGGAAAGCATGAGAGAAAATATCTAGAATTGAATATTAAAAAGGAAAAGAACATATCAAAACATGCGGGATGTTAAAACAGCTCTCAGAAGGGTATTTATAGCTTTAAACAACTTTTCTTTTTAAGAGGGAGGGAGAGGGGGAAAGAGATAGGAGGAGAGAGAGAATCTTAAGAAGGTTCCACATCTAGGGATCCCTGGGTGGCGCAGCGGTTTGGCGCCTGCCTCTGGCCCAGGGCGCAATCCTGGAGACCCGGGATCGAGTCCCACGTCGGGCTCCCGGTGCATGGAGCCTGCTTCTCCCTCTGCCTGTGTCTCTGCCTCTCTCTCTCTCTGTGTGTGTGACTATCATAAATAAATAAAAATTAAAAAAAAAATTTTTTAAAAAAAAGAAGGTTCCACATCTAGCATGGAACTCGATGCAGGGCTCAATCCCATGATCCTCAAATCATGACTTGAGCTGAAGTCGAGTCATATGCTTAACCAACTGAGCCACCCAGGTACCCCTAAATACTTTCATCCGGAAAGAAGGAATAAAGGACTAAGGAATAAATAAGGAATAAATTCAATGATCTAAGATTCCACCTCAAAAAATTAGAAAAGGAAAAACAAAGTAAATCCAAAATAAGTAGAAAAAAGATAGGAATAAATAGAAGATCAGAGATAAACACAATAGAAAAAAAGAAACCAAAACTGGTTCTTTCAGAGATAAATAAAATTCTTTAATTTTTAAAAAGATTTTATTTATTCATGAGAGACACAGAGAAGAGGGGCAGAGACACAGGCAAAGGGAGAAGCAGGCTCCATGCAGGGAGCTTGATGAGGGACTTGATCCCAGGACCCTGGAATCATGCCCCGAGCTGAAGGCAGAAGCTCAACCACTAAACCACTATTTATTAGCCCAAGATAAATAAAATTCAATTAACTTTCTAGCTAGGATTATCAAGATAAAAAGAGAGAGGACACTAATTACAAATACCAGAAATATAAGAGGGGACAGCACCACTGATTCAAATACATCAGAGGAAAATCAAGGAATATCATGAACTTCTGCCTAAATTGGAGAGCACAGATGAACAAATTCCTCCAATACACAAAACTGACTCAAGAACAGAAAATTTATTTTCTCTGATTAGAAAGTAGAAGAGGAAGGAATATTTCTCAATTCGTTTTGAGATGAGTGTTATTGTGATACCAAGACAAAGATATTACAAGAAAAAAAATCTTACAGACCACTATGTATCTTAAACATAGGCACAAAATCCTTAACAGAAAGTATTAGCAAATGAAATCCATAATACAGAAACAATTATGTGTAATAATTACGCATGATAACCAAGTTGGGTTTATCCTGAGAACGTAACTTTGGTTTAACACTCAAATATCAATCAATGAAATTTACTACATTAACAAACTACAAAAGAAAAACCCTATGTGACTTTACTAGATAAAAAAATTCATTTAACAGGGGTGCCTGGGTGGCTCGGTTGGTGAAGTGCCTGACTCTTGATTTCAACTCAGATCATGACCTCACGGTTGTGAGATGGAGTCCCCTGGTAGATGTTGGAGCCTGCCTAAGATTCTCTTGCTCCTTCTGCCCCTCCCCAACCCTTGCATGCTCACTCTCTCTCTCTTAAAAAAAAAAATCATTTAACAAAAACCAAGATAAAAATTTTCAGGAAATTAGGAAAATAATATCCTAATGATGAGCATCTTTGAAAAACCCACAGCTAAGATCACAATTCAAACACGAAAAAGTGGATGCTTTCCTCCTACAGCTGGAAACAACTTTCAACACTTCTCAATGACACAAGTGGAAGTCCTACACATTGCAGTAAGGCCAGAAAAATAAATGTCCCTAAAGACAATTTGGAAAGAAAATTAAAACCATATTAGACAATATGGCTAAACATATAGAATCTTAAGGAATCTACCAAAGAAGTTAATAAACTTATAAAAGGCCAACAAACAAAAACCAATTGCATTTCTGCAGACCAGTAATAAGCAACTGGAAAAAATTTAAAATTCTAATATTTATAATAACATTGTAATTGAATAATATCAAAAACATAACCTATTATGGAATAATTTTAACAAAACAATGCTAAAAATTTTTTGTAAGAGCCAAATACATGGAGGGATATACTGTATTTTTCAATTTTTTAAAAGACTTTATTTATTTATTCATGAGAGACAAGAGAGAGGAAAAAGACAGAGACACAGGCAGAGGGAGAAGCATGGAGGCTCCATGCAAGGAGCCCGATGCGGGACTCGATCCCAGGACTCCAAGATCATACCCTGGGCCAAAGGCAGGCACTAAACCACTGAGCCACCCAGGGATCCCCTGTATTTATCAATTGAAATATAAAATATTTTAAGAATCCAGTAGGAATTTTGATAGAAACAAACTGATTTAAAAAAATACATTAGGGCAGCCTGGGTGGCTCAGTGATTGAGCGTCTGCCTCTGGCCCAGGGCCTGATCCTGGAGACCCGGGATCGAGTCCCACATCGGGTTCCCTGCATGGAGCCTGCTTCTCCCTCTGCCTGTGTCTCTGCCTCTCTCTCTCTCTCTGTCTCTTGTGAATAAATAAATAGATAAAAATCTTTAAAAAATAAAAATATAAAAAAATACACTAAAATGCAAAGGAACTGGAAGAGCCAAAGCAAACTGCAAAATGAAAAGCAGAGTTTGAAGACAAATTACACAATTTCAAGATCTGCTGTAAAACCACAGTAACCATGACACTGTAGTACTGACACGAAGATGGACAAACAGCCATGGGGGAGCACAAAGAGCCAGGAACAGATCCTTCTCATACATGGTCTACCAAGTTTCATTGAAGATCCCAAAGAAATTCAGTGGGGGAAAGAGTGGGCCTTGGAGCAAACGATGCTGGAACAGCTCGACATCCACATGCAAAAAAAAAACAAACTCCCATCTATACGCTGTACTTACACTAAAATTAACTTGAAATGGATCTACATATAAAACAAACTACAAAATCCTAGGAGAAAACATGGAAAACCTTTATGATTTTGGGTTAGGGAAATATATCTTAGATATGACACAGAAGTAGGACCCATAAAGGAAAACATGAGTAAACTGGACTTCATCACAATCAGTAACTTCTGCTCTTTGAAAGTCACTGTTAAGAGAATGAGAGAAACACAAGCCACAGGCTGGGAGAAAAATCCAAATTATACACCTGATAAAGAACTTGAATCCAGAATATATAACAAACTCTCAAAACTTAATAAGAAAAGAGCACATTAAAAAGAAAGCAAAAGATCTGAACAGACTTTAAAAGACATACAGATGGCAAATAAGTATATAAAAAGGTGCTCCCCATCCTGAGTCTTTAGGGAGATGCTAATTAACACCTCAGCGAGATACCTCCACACACCCAGCTCCACGTTGACGTTAACAAGCCTGATCACACCAACCGCAGGCAAGGGTGTGGGAGGACGTGAGCACTCATCTCTAGCCTGGGAATGTAAAATAGGACAACCACTTTGGAAATCGGTTTGGTAATTTCTTAGAAAGTTAAGCATAAACCTACTATGTGATCCAGCCATTCTATTCCTAGCTATTGACCCAAAAGAAATGAAAGTATACTTCTACACCAAACCTTGTAGGAGTATTCACGGCAGCTTTAGTTGTATTTGCCTCCCAAACCTGGAGGCAACCCAGGTACCCCTCAACAGGTGAGAACTACAGCACAGCACATCCACATCCATAAAACAAGATACAACTTACCGGCAAAAGGAACAAACTACATCCAAGACCACGAGTGAATCTCAAAGTACATATGTAGAGGGGCTGAGGCCAGACAATCTAAGAGTAGATACTGCATGATTTTTTTTTTTTAAGATTTTACTTATTTATTCATGAGAGACACAGAGAGAGAGGGAGAAGGAGGGGGAGAGAGAGAGAGGGAGAGAGAGAGGGAAAAAGAGAGGGGGAGAGAGAGGGAGAGGCACAGGCAGAGGGAGACGTGGGCTCCATATAGGGAGCCTGATGCAGGACTCAATCCTGGGTCTCCAGGATCACGCCCTGGGCCAAAGGCAGGCGCTAAACCGCTGAGCCACCCAGGGATTCCCCTTGCATGATTCTATTTATACAAAATTCCAGAAAATGCAAACTAATTCATAGTGTCAGGAAGTAAATGAGGGCTGCAGGAAGTCTGGGGGAAGTCAGAAAGGGCAGAGGGGAGGTATTACCAAGGTGCACCAGGGAACTTTTAGGAATGCTGGATGTGTTCACTATCTTTCTTTGAAAGATTTATTTATTTTTGAGTGAGACAGGGATGGGGGTGATGGGAGAGGGTGGGGGGTGGGGCAGAGGGAGAGAGAGAATCTCAAGCAGACTCCCTGCGGAGTACAGCCCTGAGGCGGGGCTCCATCCCACAACCCTGAGACCATGACCTGAGCTGAAACAAGAACTGGACACCTAACCATTTATGTATGTATGTATGTATGTATTCATTCATTCATTCATTCATCATTTGAGCGAGGGAGTGCAGGGGGAGGAGCAGAGGGGAAAGACGGATGTGTTCACTATCTTCATCACAGGGATGGTTTCACAGGTGTACATGTCTTAAAACATGTAAAACTGTACACTTTAAATATGTGCAGTTGATTACATGTCAGTTATGCCTCAACTGAGCTCTTAAGTTTTTTTTTATATAATCAAATTTTAAAAAATCTAACCAGTGGAAAACCTGCTTCTTGTTGACTCAGTATTTTCCTACTATGTCTGGACAAGGAGCTAAAGGACCTGGACAAAATTTGATCCACCACTTAGGAATATCAGAATACATGTTAAAACCTCAGATCTAAGATCCTCTGGATTTTCCTCCAATTCAGACCTGAAACACTGCAAAGAAAACTTCACAGGATTTTGATCAAAGACGCTGGAAACTGATTCAAAAGGAAATGGTCTAAATGAGGACACTGTGAAGGTCACGCTGGCCTTCCCAGCCTGCAGGTGAGAAACCACGCTCTCGCTGCAGTGCCCGCTGCTCGGGCTGTGGGCGCGGACAGTGTGGGGACGGGTGTCACGGGCAAAGCGCTCTCCCACTGAGGCCACGCACAGTCTGCAGCAAAGACTGCCACGGCTTCTCCTTTTCCTGCCATTCTATAGCTACAAACTGCTTTTGCATCCAATTTAAATGTCGAGGCTTTCTCTTCCCTACTCTCCTTGTTCCCCCCCTGACCCTTCCAGAGATTTTTGACTCTTCCTCCCCTCGGCACTCTCTGTAATAACGCCCAGCCCACACGCTGGCTTCAGCCCACGTGCACCGTGATAACTCATGGCTGGCGCAGGTCTGCTAATGCAAATGCACCTAAACGATGCTCATGGTCAATACCTGAAGAGAAAGGCTGTGCTCTGCTGCTTCTAAAGGACAAAGAGAGGCATGCTCACCACCGGCCGTTTCCAGGACGCTCCCGCTGTAGCCCCGAGGGACACCCCTCACAGAAGCCAGCTGTGGACGTTCGCAGTGGGAGAGCTCCACGAGGCCCGTGGTGACATCCGGAGGGGCAGAGTGCAGATCTGCTTTGGAAAAACAAACCCCAAATGAGAGTGGCGGTTGATTCAGAAGAGGATTAAGTCGCTCTATAAACCCCATTCAACTAAAGCCTCACTCGCTGAGCTCTAAGCAAGGGAGGTGGTACTCCAATTAATTCTCTTTTTCCGGTTGACTGAGACCCTATGAACTCTGAACTCCCAGGCACGGTCTGTGGATACCCGTGTGCAAGTGGGCTCTTTGGTTCTCAAAGGGATCTCGGCCAGAACCTCCAAAGACGACAGTGTGTTGACAGGCACGAGTGAGCTGCAGTTAGAAATCTCAATGAAGCACAGACACATTTTAAATCAATTGTTCACTGAACCATTTTCATTGTATTATGAAAAAAAGGGCAAGCTTCTGTAAACTATCCCTCTCTCCCCAAAAAAGTATGTTGGATGTCACAAATACACAAAAACAAGCCTAGGCAGATAAAAATTATCCCCACTGCCAGGTCAACACACGTCACTACTGGGGGATCTCCGTTAAGTCCTAACGACACAGGATATTAACGTCACAGTTAAAGACCAATGGCGTTAGATGCAGAAAATGTTGAAAGCCACTCCTTCCACCGTCTGAACGCACATTTTGGGGTTTAACCTTTATCCTACGGCACATGTTAACTATCTGGAACGCCGGCCGCCTCTGAGCTGCAGAGGTGTGGGTGTGAGCGGGCATCTGTACCAGGGCCATCGGGACAGACCTGCAGTCCCCTGGTCCTGACCCTGCTCCCACCACCCCAGATGCCATTCTGCTGTTTCTGATTTTAAATTCCAATCCTTTACCTACTACATCATAACCCAGGCAAAGTGCAAGCTAAAAAAAATTTTTAAATATGTAGATAGATGAAATTATATGGAAGCAAAACCCAAACTCAACTATTTACAGAGCAGAAAACACCATCTGGAAAAATCTAACTTAATGACAGAGTTTTCATAACCCTTGAGAAAGCATGATATTGATGAAATTAGCATTTTAAAGTATGCCTATCATGAGGTTCTTTTAGTTTAGAAAGAAATTTCCCCAACCTTCCAAGTCTAGCAAAAAGAGGAAGTGATTTTAACAGTATTCATGAAAAATGCATAAATGGTAATCTTAACTACAAAGTAGTTTTAAAAACACCATATAAAAATAAATAGGGACACCTGGGTGGCTCAGTGGTTGAGCGTCTGCTTCCGGCTCAGGGCGTGACCCCAGGGTCCTGGGATCGAGTCCCACGTTGGGCTCCCTGCAGGAAGCCTGCTTCTCCCTCTGCCTCTCTCTGTGTCTCTCATGAATAAATAAATAAAATCTTCAAAAAAACAATAAAAATAAACAATATTTAAAATAAAAATGAACTGCTTTAACTGGAAATACTACTTTTATTTATTTATTTATTTATTTATTTATTTAATTTTTTTTTTTTTTTTAAGATTTTATTTATTCATGAGAAACAGAGAGAGAGAGAGAGGCAGAGACACAGGCGGAGGGAGAAGCAGGCTCCACGCAGGGAACCCAACGCGGGACTCGATCCCGGGTCTCCAGGATCACGCCCTGGGCCAAAGGTGGCAGTAAACTGCTCAGCCACCCGGGCTACCCTGGAAATACTACTTTTAAATACAGGTATTTACATCTGTGTCCCAGTGTTTTATGGATTTGATTTCTTTAATCCAAAATCGAAAACAACATATTTTTTTAAATTACCTTTACCTAATATATTGAACCTCAAGGTTTTTTTACCTAGTATAATTTTCTCCTTTCTAGATTTCTTTCCTCAGTCCAAACTGAAGAATTCTCCAGTGATAAAAACTAAAAAGGTGATTTTTTATAACACAGAGCAGGAAGGTGACCATTTTCAGATTCAGGAACTCAAGTCATCTATACCCAGAGAACATTTAGCATATGGAACCCACAATCCACAGTTAAGATTATTAGAATTTACCAGACTTGATCACACAATGTATATGGAGGCCAAGCGAGTGGGATGGGAGAAAAGAGGGGTACGGCCACACCTGCTAGAGTTGGGGGTCCTCCGTGCACCACGGTAACAACTGTCCCTCGTCACCCTCCACCGCCAGGGCGACACACACCTTGCGGCTGCGTGCGTTGTTAAAAGGCCCCACAGCCACCAGAAAGTCCAGCGCTGTCAGGCTAAGTTATAAGCTGTAGCCAGTTGCTCACGCTGGATACACTTTCCTCTCTAAGCCACGGGAAGCAGGGACTGCAAGAGCCCACGGGCGGCTAACACAGTCTTGTTCCTACCCCATCTCACCGAGAACAGAGTCTCAGGAAGCAGAAATAAGATAACAGCACATTCGGAAACAACTGTTTTCTCACTTTGGAGACATCTGTGTATTTCCGATAAGTCAAATCACTGTGACAAACGAGGAAAAAAATGTATCCGTGTGAAAGCTGTTTTTCAGGCTCTCCCTGGAAGCCGTCCTTGAGGACGGGGGGGCAGAGACCGCGAGCCGCCCCAGGACACCCAGGAGGACGGCCAGAACAGCGTCCGTGGGCTCTGCTCAAGCCCCAGCCTCTCCTGCTACCCGGAGGACTAGACCGACAGCTTCTCTGCGTGCTGGAGGCAGCGAGGCTACGTCATGGTAGATGACACAGGCTCCACAGAAGCGTGCAGGGTTCCTGTACTGACTCAACACATAAACAGCGAAGCGCATCCGTGATGTGTCCATAGGGGATGCGGAGACGTCACCCAACGCACTCCCAGTGCAGCCGAGTGACCAACATTCACATGAAAGCAGCTCAGCCCGAGCCCGCCCTGCCTGGGGGTGTCTGGCCTGCTGGGACCCCCCTCCCTGAAAACAGGAGCCTGTCACTGATGTGCAGCTGGTACGCATTCCAGTTTTAGTAGAATAGCAAAGAAATGAGTGGGAACCAAGAAAACTGCATCAGCCCTGGCTTCACCGCTAGGACAGCTGCGTGATCTCAGGCAGGTCACGAACAACCTGACTTTTGTCTTCCCTCCACGTCTAGAACCATGGGGGTTCAGAGGGTCTGCGGCCACGCTGACAGCACCACCCAAGAAATGCATTGCTGTGCAGGCACGAGTGCAGAGCGCACGCGAGCTCCCGTCGCAGCTCACACATGCTATGCTACTCCTGCTGTTGAGTGCAAAGCATTCAAATGATGAGAGGTTTGCAACTTTTCCTTTCTAAGATCAATGTAATTTAGAGAACTGGACGATTTAGAAAAGATCAACACATCTCTGCGATTTAGTTTTGCCTGGCCTCTCCTTGGGCTGAGGGGTGGTGTGACTTGGTACGTGGAGGAAGAAAGGTCAGCCCACGACTGCAGGCCAGCAGACAGCCCGGGCGACAGGACGGCTGATGGCTCTCCAACTCTGCACACGCAGCCAAGAGCAAAGGTGGGGATGACGTCGAGGCAGCAGGCCGTGGGTGGCTATCAGGAGCAGCCAAGGCCACGCCTGAGGGACCGTCCACCCTACACCTGCCACCTGCACCAGCCAGGCCTCCAGAGCAGGAGGGGACCTGACATGAAGGAACACCGCCACTCCAGGGCCCACCATGCCTGGAACTGCCAAACCACAGACGCAGCAGGAGCTACTCTTGTTACCAAAAAGACATTTCCAGATGAAAAATAGGAGGTGGGTCTTGATGGGCACAGGGCGCAGAGGCACCCCTGTCCTGGAGGGGCCACGGCAGCTCGTTACTGACCTATGTGGGCGTGGGCCGCGGGGCCTGTGAGCGTGGCGGTGGCGGCGGCACTGGGAGCGGCGGCGGGTCTCCCTCCCGGGTGAGATGAGGTGGAGGATGCAGAGGATGAGGTGGACGAGCCCTGAATGACCCGGTCGAGCCAGGGCTCGATGTTGGAATGGCTCTGGAGCGGAGTGGAGGTGAGTCGCCCGGGTCGCCGTAAAGAGCCCTCATCTTCTGAGGCAGATGACGTGTCTGTGGTTAAAATAATGATGACAGGCATAATGTAGGGATGAGTCGGGGAGGGGGTGGAGCTCCCACACCGGCACCTGCGTCTCCCAGGCCTGCCCGGGGCAAGCTGTGCACACCTGCGCCGCTGCGGCCCAGCCGGCCACGGGGTCGTCTCAAAGGCTGCCCTGGGTCTAGAAGGTCTAAGTTCTCCGCTGTAAGATCCAAGGAGCCCTACCTGGGAAAGCAGTTTCAGAGCCCAGCCTCCCCGGGAGGACTGTCGGGGAGCCCACATGCTGGGAGTGGAAGCAGCCCCAGCCCTAAGTGGCTTCAGCACATGCCTTGGTGGGGTCCCAAGTACCACGGCAGTCCCTAGGTGCTGAGTGCTCATCTGAGTGAACGCCCCACACGACCTTGACACATGGCCCAGCCTGCCCCCCGAGGCAGCGCAGTGGTCAGGGGCGGCAGCCCCACCCGCCCATGCCTCCCCTGCACACCTGCATCTTCTTAGGGGAGGCAGCAATGAGCCCGGGGAAGAATAACCCCCGAAGACAACTGCTTCACTCAGTAAGATTAACTGTTCACTGAGGTTTTTCAAGTCACCATGACTGTGCATTTTATTATTAAAAAGTTTTCTTAAAAATTGAGTGGTATCTGTAGTTATATTTAGTGGGAACAATAATTTGACAGCTATTTCTAGAAGTTTTTTTCAACAATATAAACTTTTTCTTTTCCTTTAGAAAGGAAGTGTTACCAAAACCCCCAAATTATCTTCTAAATCTAGTGTGTTTGGTTTTCACTACATCATCAAACCAAAAACTCCTGACACCAGTTTCGTGACTTCAAAATCAAGACAGGCAGCAGCAGGACACCAGACATCACCAATACTCCACGTAAAAGTTCTCATTTCTAATGGTAATAACAACGAAACAATAATAAATTTTTAAAATCCTCCAAATAACCCGCTCCCATTTAAGGCCTGGTAACAATATAGTAAATAATCAATAAGATGAGAATAATTTTAAGATTCTTAAATCAGAGAACTTAAATATTCCAGTAAGCATTGACTTTGGGTTCCTCTCTTTACTAAAAAGAATAAATAGCATCTTAGTAAAAGCATTAAAATGTACCCAAAAGTCTGGAAGAAAGCAAGCACCCACTCGGGTTAGAGCCACACTGTGTACACTGCACGTACACAAATATTTCTAATCTCTAGTTTTTCCAAATCTTTACTACAGGTCAGACGGGGAAGGGAAGGTTATGAGGTCGGAGCCGTGCAAGGACCACACAGCTGCTCCTGACGCCATCCATCAATACCTGGAGGCGTGTAGGTTTCCACAGACGAGTGTACGAGAACAGAACGTCTTTTGGAAGGCATAGGCATCTTCCTCTCCTTGTACTTGGCCAGAGCTGCTTGCACCGCCTCCGTGTGAACATCTACGTAAAAACACAGCAGTAAATACACTTTCTACAAGATTGCTTACGAAGTAACAAAATTAAGTTCATATTATTTGTTTTTATTGAATGTAAAAGAGACATGAGTAAGGCCTATCATAAAGGAGGCACATGATGTAATGAGCACTGGGTGTTAGATGCAACTGATGGGTCACTAAATCTACCTCTGAAACGTATACTATACTATCGGTTATTTATTTTAAATTTAAAAAAATAAGCATAGCCTATGACATTGGCCCTAGATTTCTTTAAATGTTCCTTTGTTGGGAGATTTAGACTATGTAAATATTTTCATAGTTATAAATCAAAACTAGATAAAAAATAAACCCCCCAAATTAAAATGAAACAAATGAACCTAAATGTGTCTCTAGTCCTGAAGTATTCCAAATGACTTTCAAACAGTGCAGTTAGACTGTTTAGCCTGCTCCCCTGGAGGGTATCTACTAAGGAGGCACAGAAAATAGAAACTCTGGGGCCCCTGGGGGCTCAGGGGCTGAGCGTCTGCCTTCAGCTCAGGGTCCCGGGATCGAGTCCCACGTCGGGCTCCCTGCATGGAGCCTGCTTCTCCCTCTGCCTATGTCTCTGCCTCTCTCTGTCTCTCATGAATAAATAAATAAGAGCTTAAAAAAATCTTTTTAATTAAAAAATTTAAAAAAGCTTACCAAAAGAGCTTAAATGGAAAGGAAATGTATGTCACACAGGGTGGAAATGTTAAGCAGACGAAGCAGAGGGCCCAAAAGCTACTGACATGTAGCCTACAACTGAAAACATGAATCTTTTCGATGGCCATTCCGATAATTCAAATAAAATATCACAGACTGATTTAAATATTCATAAAAGTACTGACAGAATGGCAGAAATCTGATTAGAAGGAAATCTCCAAAATGAGAAAAAGAAAAACTAGTAAAGACACCTGCCGTAGTAAAGCTACTCCACAACATACAAAAATTACCAATACCAACCCCGAAGCTTGAGGTCCAAAAATGAACAAAAAAGTTTAAAGGAATTATACTAATCGGCAGAAAGGATGATTTCTCTAGGGATTTTTATGAGCATCTCCTGGGGAGAGACCGCCAACCCTACGGGTCACGTTAGGGATCCTGAGGCCGTGTGGAGGCCAGATTTTCTCTTAAAAAGAGATGTGGTAAATGATCCCTCCAGTGGAAACCACTTCCCCCGTGGCCCCAGTGGGCGCCCCTACCTGAGCGGAAGCGCTCGTCTCGGGAGTTGGCCGGCCGCGGCTTCTGCTGCTTGGGCGCCACAGCTGACGTCTGCGCGGGGCCAGAAACCCTGTTCTCTGCTTGTAGGGACGGATCTACTCCTACGACACAAATTTGTAGGACTGTCTTACGTAAACAATTTGCTTTTGTGATTATGGAACACTCCAGTTAAAGCAGCACACATCGCCCCATGTCGCTCCGCCACGCTCGCTGCCCACAGGTAGCAGCAGAGCGCCCGCAGCCTCTGGCGGCCCCTGAAGCCCAGGAGGGCCCTGCATCGACGTGGGCTGCCATGAACACCTCCGCGGCCCTCTCCCGACCACGCCCGGCCTGCCTGGCCTCGCCGCCCGCTGTCTGTACAACGGGTGACCATCACAGCGACGTGGCCACTAGGGCACGTTCTGGGGAGGGCCCTTTAGAAACGTGTTTCTGCATCACAAATGCGTCCTGAATCTGGAATGGCTTGTGTCACTCTTCTTGGCACTGTCCACGAGGTCAGCCAACTGCCCCCAACGACATCCCACTGAGCAGTCACTGGGACAGCAGCACTGCGGGTCGGTGCAGGGAGGACAGGGGCTGAGCACACAGCCCTGAGCATGCGGCCACGAGCACGCGGGCCCCGGAGTCATGAGGCCGACCCCGTGCTGGCTCTGAACCCTCCTCTGCTACCCTCTGACGCCCGCATGAGACAAGCCTTCCCCGCTCCGTCCGTCCGAGGCCTGGGGCACATTGGAAGGGTGGCCAGCGGGCCCTTGGCCCGGGCTCCCCAAGGACAGGTCACCTAGCGCTGTGTGCGGCCCCCGCCGGGCATGGAGCCACTGCACCCCGGGACCCGCGGAGGCCGCCAGGGCACCCTGTGGGCTCCGTGGCCCTCAGCACCTGGAACCCGCAGGTGCAAGCAGGACGGCTGTCATCCTGTGCCCAGAGAAAGCGCAGGTGCAAACCCAACAGCTTGCCTGAGCGCCTGGACACGGGAAGGCGAGCGGCCCCGCCTCAGCCTTACGGCTGTCCATACCTGCCGTCTGAACCTCCTCCAACAACCCGGCAGCTTATGGCTTTAATCCACATCCCTCGTATTCCCCCTGAGCTCAACCATCTCTGTCTGCTTTTGCCTGGTAGGCTTGCCGCTTACAAAACCATGATCAAGTCTTCAGCCCAGTTTCCTACTGGGCTTTTTAAAAAATCATGTTGGGGGACTTTCTGGCTTTTTAAGTTTATATTAATTTCACTTAAATTAAAAATTCAGTCTCCCAGTTACACTAGCCATTGTTTTGAGCGCTGGACGGCCCTACATGACATTTCCATTATCACGGAAGTTAATAAATGGGACAGAGCTGCCTTACACGGTCTGGATACTAGTTCCTTTTCACTTATTTGTGTTACAGTGATCTTCCCACTGTGTGACTTGTCCTTAATCTCTTTACGGTGACTCTGGATAAAATGACATTACTTTAAACATGGTCCGGGCTCTCTCAGTTCAGGTCACAGCCCAGGCCCTTTAGTGACTCATGGAATCCCATCTATCTTGAGATGGTGACAATTTTCCTATACAATCTTCTATGATGCTGTAGCTTTTGCGTTTCCTCTCAGTCCTTCTCCATCGGACACTGGTTGTTGTGTCCAGTGATGTGTCCTACACGCGGACAGGGAGCTGTGCCAGCACCGTGCCCCGCAACACTGCCCCCAACAGCAGCCACATCTGCACATGCGGGCCCTTCTGTGTCTCTCTGGGCTCTGGGTGCTGCTCCGCTAACCCACCTGCCTGCCCGTGTTCCAAACCATGCCGTCTTCATGACGACAGCCCAATACTGATTTTCCAATCTTCCCATCTCATTCTTCTTTTTTGAGCACATTTTGAATCCCTTGGCCCTTTAGACTTATATAAATTTTAGAATTAGCTTGTTAAATTTCGCCAAAAAAATTTTTGTTGAAATGACAAGTGTGTGAGCTCTACAGATCAACCTAAGGTAGGAAGAACTGACAACATTACAGCATTTGTTCTGAACCTACGTAAGGAAATGTTCCTTACTATCATCACAAAAAATCATTATATTGTATAATCATAAAAATATGATAAATCCTATCTGAAATAAGATCTATGCCAACTCCAAGCTGTAAGTTATAACCTGGGTCTTTGATTTTTATTATTTAATATTACACACATTGCCCAGTCCTCCTTAATAAAATACAAAACATATCAATTTTTAGGCCAAGTTTGGTAAGAAAAATGGCTGTTATGAAATAGCTGAGTGGCCGACCTTACCTTGAAGAAGTGGGATGTAGCGTGCAAGCAGCTTTGCCCGTTTCTTTTCATATCCTTTTTGAGTGATGTCACCTAAAACAATGACAAAAGATGATTATATTCCCTCCAAAGTTTTTGAATGAAAAAGTAATTCATAATGGAGAAAGTGGAAACACTAATATCTGTGACGCACCCACACAATGGAACTCTATTCAGCAGTAAAAGGGAACAAACTTTCGTTCTATACAGGAGCCTGGATGGAGCTTACATGAGTATCACTAAGTGAAAGCAGCCAGGCTCTAAGGGCTACGTACACAGTTATTCCATTTACATGACATTCTGGAAAAGATGACACTATAGGGACAGAGCAGATGGGGGTGAGGGAGGGGGTGACTACAACGGGGAACGAGGGAGTTCTTGGGGGTAATGAAGCCGTTCTGTTTTGGTGGTGCTGGTGGCCCATGACCACGTGTTCATCAAAACCCAGGAAGGGTGAATTTTATTGTATGTAAATAATACTTTAATTTTTTAAAATTGTGGTCTTCATCCCCTAAGAGCCTGTTAGAAAAGAAGACTCAAAAAATTTTTTAATAAACATGTTTAAAGTTAAAAACAAAACCAGAGGGATCCCTGGGTGACGCAGCGGTTTAGCGCCTGCCTTTGGCCCAGGGCGCGATCCTGGAGACCCGGGATCGAATCCCACATCGGGCTCCCGGTGCATGGAGCCTGCTTCTCTCTCTGCCTGTGTCTCTGCCTCTCTTTCTCTGCGTGTGACTATCATAAATAAATTTTTAAAAAAATTAAAAACAAAAAAACAAAAAAACAGAAAAGCAGACTCTGAGGCCACGCTGCAGAATGAGCCCGAGCCTGCATTTCTTCAAGATCCCGAAGTGAGTCCCAGGCAGGTCCATAGGTTCCCTGTGTGGAAGTAGGAGTGGGAGGCCCAAGCCTGTCCCCGGGCAAGGACTCGGGAACAGGGACTGCTGTTCCGACAAATTATCATAAAGAAGAACAGCCTAAAAATAAATTAAAGTTCCCAGGAACAAGGCAGGAAGGGTGTCTTAAGGAAAGAATTCTCAATGTACGAGCACATTCTGTTTCCTAGAGAGAACTTGGCACGCTCGGCGTGAACCCATCATGCTTTGGAGACTTTATTTAGACCTGAAATATATGTTTACGATTTCCAGGAGTAGCCTGCCTGGGCTACCCGTCTGCAAGACAAAGCCGCACTGTTCTGAGAGCCCTGCTGCCCCTGCCCCTGCCCCAGGCGAGCACAGGGCCCGGCTGCGGGCTCAGGGGTCAGGGGTCGGGGCAGCT
The DNA here is from genome assembly GCF_011100685.1 of Canis lupus familiaris. Taxonomy (NCBI): domain Eukaryota; kingdom Metazoa; phylum Chordata; class Mammalia; order Carnivora; family Canidae; genus Canis; species Canis lupus. Next base: position 39,692,058 of record NC_049252.1, on the reverse strand, counting down.
GCGGGGGATTCACCAAGGCCCGCCTTTGCACCAGCACATCCCTGCACGGCCCGGGGCCTCTCACGGCCCGACACCCCCGAGGGCCTCACATCCAGGGGCAGACCCCTGGACGCCTCCTGGGAGACCGTCCTACATTCCTCCAAAAGATGGGTGTGAGGTCAGGGCAGGCAGGCCGACCACAGGCTGGGGCGGGGGAGCGGACAAGGCCCCCACCGTGGCCTTCCCTCGGCGCCGGCCTCCGTGCAGCCCAGGCGCCCTGGCTGTCCTCGTCCCTCTGCTCCCACCTTGTTCCCTCACCACCCCTACCGGACGCCAGTCATCTAACTGGAGCTTGTTCTGCAGAATGGACACTGCTTTGTGTCCGTGTGCTTTTACTTCACCCGAATAGCATCATACTGCAAATCTCACTCGGCCTATTTTTCCTGCCAAGCGCTCCACCTGTAACGTCAGCCGCTCCGCGACGCAGGAGCATACCTCACCTGCCACTGACTGCCGGGCCCTCGGGGTGCACCGTCCCTGGCCTACCTGCTCCCCGGACACTCAGACCCCAGTCTGGGCCAGGATAGGACTGTATAATTGAGCTTATTATTTTTTAACTTGTGAACGACTTTAAAGCGCATGTATTTTTTAAAGCAATATCTACTAAAAAATGATTCTTTTGAAATATACAAAAATGTGTGATTAAGACAAAATTAAATGAAAACTAAATACTGTTACACTACATTAAAACTGATAAACCCCTATTTAAAAGCAGAGGACTGATTTTCCAGGATATTTAAAAATTAAGTGCTCATTGCCCTCAGCTGGCTCCTTCCTCGGTTCTCATTCCAAACGCACATTTCCACGGGGAGGGTGCCAGAGGGCATTCAGAAATGAACGTTAACTCCCTGCTTCCTGCCTGTGACCTCACAAAAGTGGTCTCGCGCTTTCTACTGAACCAGCTGAACACAACCAAGCTGCACATTTTCACGTGTAACCAGTTGCCACATTTCTCGTGTCAAACGTAGACACTCAGCCGACACAGCACCGCATGCAGACTTCTACCCGCATAAAGACGAAGGTGGAATTCCAAGGAGAGTGCGGACACGGAACCACTAAGCTAGCAGAAAAGGGGGCCCCAATCCAAACCCTCTGAAGCCAAGTTCTGTAACCACCGGAGACAAAGAGCAGAGCCTAACTCCCAAGCTGGCTGCATACAACTGGGGGAGCCCGCGTGGGGCAGGGGGAGGAGCCACTGAGGACAGAGCTCGTCCCTGGCCGGGCACCCAGGTGCGGGGTGGGGGTGGGGGTGCTTGGGGAGATGCCAGGGCCCGTCCTTCTCTTGGGATCCATGGGCTGCTGCTCGCTGTGCTGACCAGCCCTCCAGCCATGGCCACAACAACGGCGCCCGGTGACCTCCACTGCTGCGAACCAAAGTCACTCCGGATTATAAATGCAAAATTGCAAGGAACATCTCCAGGTTGCAACCCAGACACCAGAGTTCCTAACAGGAGGAGGAGGAGGAGGAGGAGAAGGAGGAAGAGGAGGAGGAGGAGGAGGAGGAGGAGAAGGGAGAGGAAGGAGAGGAAGGAGTAAATCTGCTGCCATACAGCATTACGACAAACACACCCCACTATTTGGAAGGTGCGGGATGGGTATTACTTATATGATTCATGCTGTACTAGTAGGTAGAAGCAGCAAGTTGGAAACTATATACATAAAGAATGGTAGAATTCTGGTAACAACCAATAAACAGAACTACGCAGGCTGGTAGGTGTATGTATTTCTGTGTGTGCCAAAAATGCCTGGATGGATGCTCAACAAATTATTAACAGTGATTTATTTATTTAGCTTGGGTAGGTGTGAGAAATAGTTTTTACCTCACACACTTCTGAATTCTTTACATTTTTTAGCACAATAACTGTAATTAAGAATATATGGGAAATAGTTTGATAATGTATGTGGTTATATAAGATGTTATTGCAGGAAACTGAATGAATTCTATGTACTATTTCTGCAACCAATGAAACTAAAATTATTTCAAAATAAAAAGTTAAAAATACACGGAAGAGACTATATAAAACTGGTGTTATTTCTTTTTTAAGTGATATAATTTGTCAGTGAAACCATCTGGGCATGCAGATTTATTTTCCAGGAAGCTGGGGATATTTTTCCCCCTTCTATGTTTTGTTTTATTTTACTTAATTAAAGCTATATACATATATATTTTTTAACGTAATTAAAGCTTTTTTTTTTTTTTAGACCAGTTTTAGGTTCATAGAAAATTAAGGACAAATAGGAGAGTTTCCATATGCCCTCTGCCCCAAGACATCCTCCACCACAGTGGTACATTTGTTTCAACTGATAAACTATACAGACACACAGTAATTACCCCAAGTCCACAGTTATGGTTCACTCTTCGTTTTGCACATTCTATGGGTTTGGACAAATGTTTAATAACATATCCATCATTATGATGGCACACAGAGTATTTTCACTGCCCTAAAAAATCTGTGCGCTGTTCATCCTTCCCTTACTCCCCAATCCCTGGCAACCACTGATCTTTCTACGGTCTCCATAGTTTTCCAAAATGTCATATACTTTGATCATACAGTAACCTTTTCATATTGACCTCACTTAGTGATATGAACTTAAGTTTCCTCCATGTCTTTTCAAGGCTTGACAGTTCATTTCTTCTTAGTGTTGAATATTCCATTACTGGATGAACCGATGTATCTGTTCATCTATTGAAGGACATCTTGGTTGCTTCCAAATTTCCTGTAAACAACCGTGTGCAGGTTTTTGTGCGGACATAGGTTTTCAACTCCTTTGGGTAAATACCAAAGAATATGATCGCTGGGTCATATGCATGTGTAATTCTGTGAGAAACCACCAAACTGTCTTCCAAAGTGGCTGCCCCATCCTGCATTCCCACCAGCAGGGAATGAGCGCTCCTATTGCACCACATCCTCATCAGCACTTGCTTTTGTCCATATTCTGGATTGTGGCCACTCTAGAGGTCTGCAGCGGTGTCATCGTTGTTTTAAGTTTCATGTCCCCAATAACATCTGATGTACTGCATCTTTTTATATGCTTATTTGCCATCTATATGTCTTCTCTGGTGAGGTGTCTGTTAAGGTCTTTGGACTGTTTTTCAATCCGGTTGTTTCTTCATTGTTGAGTTTTAAGAGTTCTTTGTATATTTTGGATAACAGTCCTCTCTATCAGATGTATTTTTCCTTAAATATTTTCTCCCAGCCAATGGTCTGTCTTCTCTTCCTCTTAACATTGTCTTTTCCAGAGCACACGTTTTTTGTTTTTTTTTTTAAAGATTTATTTATTTATTTATTTATTTATTTATTTATTTATTCATGATAGAGAGTGGGGGGGGCAGAGACACAGGAGGAGGGAGAAGCAGGCTCCATGCCGGGAGCCCGACGTGGGACTCGATCCCGGGACTCCAGGATCGTGCCCTGGGCCAAAGGCAGGTGCCAAACCGCTGAGCCACCCAGGGATCCCCAGAGCACAAGTTTTTAACAGAATGTATCTGATCAATTATTCATATCACAGATTGTGCCTTTGGTGTTGTATCTAAAAAGTCATCACATACTAAGTTCATCTACATGCTCTTCTATGTTAGCTTCTCTCTACCCTCTAGTTTTATAGTCTACATTTAGGCATGAGATCCATTTTAAGTTAACTTTTTGTGAGGGGTCCATGCCTAGGTTCATTTTTTTGCTTATGGATGTCCAGTTGTTCCAGGACCATTTGTTGGAAAGACCATCTTTGTTCCACTGGATAAGCTTTGCTCTTCCATCAAAGACTAACTGGCTATGTTCATGTGGGTCTACTTCTGGATTCTGTATTCTGCTCCATTGACTTGTCCCTTCTGTTGATGCCACAACACACTCTTGATTACTACAGCTTTACAGTAAGTCCTGATTTCACAGAGTGTCAGTCTTCCAACTTTACCTCCTTCAGAATTATGTTTCTATTCTGGGTCTTCTGCCCCTTCCTATAAACTTTAGAACCAGTTTGTCAATGTCCACAAAATGCTGACATTTTGATTGGGACTGCACTGAATCTATTTGATCAACTTGGGAAGAACTGACATCTTGCCAATATTGTCTGCATATCCATGAACATAGACTATCTCTCCATTTATTTAGTTCTTTGATTTCTTCAGTATTTTGTAGTTTTCCTCATATAGATCTTGTACATACTTTGTTTTATTTATACCTAAGTATTTAATCTGAGAAGAGCTACTGTAAATGATACTGTGTTTTTAATTTCAAATTCCACTTGTTCAGTGCTGGTATATAGCAAAGTGACTGACCTTTGCAATATTAACCTTGTACCATGCAACCTTGCTATAACTGTGTATTAGTTTCAGGGGTTTTTTTTGGGGGGGGGGACTTGTTAATTCTTTTGGATTTTCTATATAGACAATCATGTTATCTGTAAACAAAGACAGTTTTATTTCTTCCTTCCCAATCTATACTTTTCCACTACAATGTTGAAAATGAGTGGTGAGGGGTCATCTTTGCCTTATATCTTCTTACAGGGAAAGCTTTCAGTTCCTACCCATTAAGTATGATGTTAGTTTTTTTTTTAAGATTTTATTTTAAGATTTTATTTATTCATGAGAGACACAGAGAGAGAGAGAGAGGCAGAGACACAGGCAGAGCAAGAAGCAAGCTCTCCACAAGGAGCCCCATGTGGGATGTGATCCCAGGACCCCAGGATAATGCCCTGAGTTGAAGGCAGGGACACCCAGGTGTCCCCAGTTGTAGGTTTCTTATATAAGATAGTCTGCTTTATTAAGTTGAGGAAGTCCCACTCTAGTCTTAGTTTACTCAGAGTTTTGATCGTGAATGGGTGTGGTATTTTGCCAAATGCTTTTTCTGCATCTTTTTTTTAAAATTTTTATTTATTTATGATAGTCACAGAGAGAGAAGGAGAGAGAGGCAGAGACATAGGCAGAGGGAGAAGCAGGCTCCATGCACTGGGAGCCCGATGTGGGATTCGATCCCGGGTCTCCAGGATCACGCCCTGGGCCAAAGGCAGGCGCCAAACTGCTGCGCCACCCAGGGATCCCGCTTTTTCTGCATCTTTAATATGATCACGTGATTTTCTTTCTTTTGCCTGTTGCTGTGATGGATTTTCCATGAATTGATTTTCAAATGTTGAACCAGCCTCGCAAGACCTAGGATATATCCTGCTTAGTCATAGTATATAATTTTTTTATTCAAATTCAATTTGCCAACATATAGTATAACATCCAGTGCTCATCTCATCATGTGCCCACCTTAATTATAATTCTCTTTATACACTGTTGGACTAAATTTTCTAATATTTTGAGAATTTTTGCATCTATGTTCATGAGAGATACTGGTCTGTAGTTTTGTCTTTTTGTAATATCTTTGTCTGGTTTTGGTATCAGTGTAATGGGACCTCATGGAAGGACACATTCCCTCTGCTTCTAGTCTATGAAAGGGACTATAGAGACCTGGTATTATCTCTTCCTTAAGTGCTTGATAGAATTCCCCAACGAACCCATCTGGGCCTAGGGTCTGATTTCTAGTTTGAAAGGTAGCTAATTATTGATTGAATTTATTAATATAGGCCTATTCAGATTGTTTATTTCTTCTTGTGAGTTTGGCAGATTCTATCTTTCAAGGAGTTGATCTTTTTCATTTGGTTATCAAATTCCGGTGTGCAGAGTTGTTCCTAGTATTCCTTTATTATCCTTTTAATGCCCAAAGGATCTGCATGATTTCTTTCATTTCTGATATTAATGTGTGTCCTCTGTTTTTTTCCTTAATCGGCTTGACTAAAGACCTATCAATTTTATTGATTTTCAAAGACCCAGCTTTTCTATTGATTTCTGCTCTAATTCTTATTTCTTTTATTCTACTTAGTTTTTATTTAATTTGTTCTTCCTTTTATAGCCTAAGGAAGAATCCTTAAGTAATTGATCTTTTAAATTGAGATATAATTGACGTATAATATTATATTAGCTTCAGGTGTACAACATGATTTGTTATTTGTACGTACTGTGAAATGAACACAATTAAGTATAGTTAGCCATCATCACACACAGTTCAATTTTTTTTTTGTGATGAGAACTTTTAAGATCTACTCTCTTAGCAACTTTCAAATACCACCAATCTGTTCTCTAGATCTATGAGCTCTGTTTGTTATGTTAGATTCCACATATAAATGAGATCATACGGTATTTGTCTTTCTCTGCCTGACTTATTTCACTCAGCCTAATGCCCCCAATGTCCATTCAGGTTACTGACTTTTGTTTTTTTTTATTTTTTTATTTTATTTTTTTTTTATTTTTTTTTAGGTTACTGACTTTTGATCTTTCTTCTTAATGCTGTAAGTTTCCCTTCAAGTACTGCTTTTGCTGCATCCCACAAATTTTAATAAGTTGTGCTTTTATTTTCTTTTAGTTCAAAATATTTTAGGATTTCTCTTTGGACCTGTTTTATTTAGAATTATGCTGTTTAATCTACATATTTTGAGTTCTCTTTGTTATTGATTTCTAGTTCAATTCTATTGTGGTTTGAGAGCAAACATTGTATGATTTCTATTCTTTTAAATTTGTGAAGATATGTTTTACGGCCCAGAATGTGGTCTCTCTTGGCAAATGCTTCAGGTGGGCTTGAGAAGAATGTGTATTCTGGGCAGCACCAGGTGGCTCAGCCGACTTCAGCCCAGGGCACGATCCTGGAGACCCGGGATCGAGTCCCACGTCGGGCTCCCTGCGTGGAACCTGCTTCTCCCTCTGCCTGGGTATCTGCCTCTCTCTGTGTCTCATGAATAAATAAATAAAATCTTAAAAAAAAAAAAAAAAAGAAAGAAATGTTTTTGAAATCTGTTTGAGGATACCAGAAACTAACAAAGAAGTGAAGAACTCCCACTGGAGGGGGTCTGATGATTCCAAAAGGAACAACTAAGTAGCCGAGCTAGGCAGAGCTTCCATGCTCTCATGAGGTGGAGCACTCACTGAGGAGGAGGAGGAGGCGGCGGCGGCCCATAGACAGCCTAGGTTATCGGAGAGCCAGAGGGATCGCAGCTCGGGCATGAACTGGGAATAGAGTAGCCCTCGCAGGGACAAGAGCTAGTTTAAAAGCACTCTCTCTGTACATGGATTAAGGTGATCTTGGACTGTATGCACCCCCGGTCCATCCACCCTTTACACACAGAAACATCTACAGTCACAAATCATTGCTACACCTACAGTGTCTGGCCTCTAGGCAACAGGAAGCTGTGACTATAACCCATGAAAACCAACAGATAACAGGAAAATACAGACAGGAAATCCACCTTTTAAAATAACCATGATCAATATGTTCAAGGAATTAGAAAAGTAGGACTGTGATTTAAAAACAAAACAAAACAAAAAGACAGAGGTGCTTGGGTAGGTCGGTCAGTTAAGTGTCTGCCTTAAGCTCAGGTCACGACCCTGGGGTTCTGGGAAGGAGCACCACGTGGGCTCTGTGCTCAGCAAGGAGCCTGCTTGTCCCTCTCCCTCTGCCCCTCTTCGCTCATTCTAGCTTTCTCTCTGTGTCTCATAAATAAATAAACTAAAAGTACTACTGAGGTAAAGCTTAAAAGAACTAAAGAAATGAAGGGATGCAGCATGTTTGTGAATCTGCATATTCAACACCGTAAAGATATCATTTCTGTCCAAATGGATCTTTAGAGTCTGAGTAATTATAATCAGAACTCTTGGAGGGTTTTTGTGTGTATGTGTGTAGAAATAGACAAGCTGATGCTAAAATGCACATGGAAAAATGCAAAGGGCCGAGATTAGCAACTCAAACTTGAGAAACAGAAAGGGGCAGACTTGACCAGACATGAACACGTGCTGTGAAGCTAAGTAGAGAGCAGAGTGAGATGCTAAGGGAGACAAGGAGAGGAAGGGACCAGGCATCAGTCCAGAGCAGTAGGGAAAAGATGGCCTTCTCCATAAATATGCTGGGTCAACAGGGTATCCACATGAAACAGAAACGAAATGACTCTTTCTCACAAAATTCAATTCCAGGTGGACTATGCATCTAAATGTGAAAGATCAATAAATCTCTTTAAAAATAATATAAAAGAATATATCCATGACCATGAGGTAGGGAAAGAACTCTTATATAGGACACGAAGATTACTAACCATAAAAGAAAAAACATGGGGATCCCTGGGCAGCTCAGCGGTTTAGCGTCTCCCTTTGGCCCAGGGCATGATCCCAGGGTCCCGGGATCAAGTCCCGCTTCGGGCTCCCTGCATGGAGCCTGCTTCTCCCTCTGCCTGTGTCTCTGCTTCTGTCTCTGAGTCTCTCATGAATAAATAAAATCTTAAAAAAAAAAAAAAAAAAAAAGGATGGAGAGTGCAGCACCCCCCCAGCAACCTGCTAAGACCCCGTACAGCCACACCCAGGGAGCAGCAACCATACCTACGGTGAGGCCTGCTCCAGACCTGCCCTAAAAAGCCAACCCAGGACAGCACTTTCAGAGAAGACAGTTTGGCATCTGAGTCCCACCAAGAGAAGGAGCTTAGGAATCACTCTGAAGTCTCCACAGACCCAGCCGAAGAAAGTGTAAAGCCAGGCTTGGCCACCTTCAAGACGATCACCCAGTGACGGACTCTCTGCCAGGACGAACATCAGTAGCCAGTGAGTGAGAACATGCAGACTTCCTGAATGTATTATCACTCATTTCAATAGACAATTTTTAAAAATCCACTAAACAAAAAGGTATAGACAATGTAATGCGCAGTTAAAGGAACAAATCAATCGGCAGTAATGAAACTCGGGATGGTCTGGACACTTGGCTGGGCAAACGGTGGCCGTAGAGCAGCTACTATAAATGTGTCTCAAGAGTCAAAGGAGGATACATTCAAAGAATTAAATGAAAGGGTTATTGTGGGATCTCTGGGTGGCGCAGCGGTTTGGCGCCTGCCTTTGGCCCAGGGCGCGATCCTGGAGACCCAGGATCGAATCCCACATTGGGCTCCCGGTGCATGGAGCCTGCTTCTCCCTCTGCCTATGTCTCTGTCTGTCTCTCTTTCTCTCTCTGTGACTATCATAAATAAATAAAAATTTTTTTTAAAAAAAAGGAAAGGGTTATTGTCATGACTGAATGGAGAGAGGATGTCAGGCAGTTCAGTGGGAACCAGTGGGAAATGGGAATTAGAAATGAAAACACGACAGTGGAGATGGGATGTCCCCTGGGAAGTCGTCATGGCAGAGTGAAGACGGGGAATAAAGGGTCTGCGAGAGTGAGTGCACTTCAAGGGAGATCGTCTAACCCAAAAGGGAGGGAAGAGCTAAGAAAAATACACAGAGGGGCACCAGGGGCTCAATGGTGGAGCATCTGCCTTCAGCCCAGGGCGTGACCCTGAGTCCCAGAATTGAGTCCCGCATCGGGCTCCCCGCGGGAACGCTGCTTCTCCCTCTGCCTGTGTCTCTGCCTCTCTGTGTCTCTCATGAATAAATAATAAAATATATTTTTAAAAATTCACAAAGAGGTAATTAGAATAAAAAAGAAAACATCTTCTCTATGTATGCAGCAGGCCTTGAGGTGAGCAGACTCATATCCTGCAGCTGCTGTAACAAATTGCCACAAACTTGGTGGCTTAAAACAAGAACACTTCCTTACTCACAGTTCTGGAGGCTGGAACTCCAGAGTCCGTTTCACGGAGCCAGAGTCAGGGTGACCTCTGAGGCCTGCGGGGGCGAATCCGCTCCTGGACTCTGCCAGCATCCCCCAACCCGGGGCCACATCACTCCCAGGTCGGCTGTGCTGTCCCCCACCCCCTCCATTTGTGTGGGTCCACTCTCCCTCTGCCTCTGTCTTCTAAAGACACGCTGGATGGCACGTAAGTTCCACCCAAAGAACCCAGGCGACCCCTCTCCAGATCCTCAATCACATCTGCAAAACTGCTTTTCCCAAACATGGCAGTGTTCACAGGCTCAGAGGGATCACAACAGGATTCTGGCGGGACTTCCCGTATGGGCATTACAATGAGAGACCAGTAAGAACCACGTGTGGTCTTCAGAATGGCTATGCTCTCAGGAGGGAGAACCCGCACTTCCTGAGTCACTGTGGCAGGGCAAACATGTCTCGGTCAACAAAGCCAGGTGTACCCCAACGCTGTGGCTGCACCGATAACCTGAATGACCCTGACTGTGTGTTGGTCTAGCAGCGGCACCTCGACAGACAGGGTGACAGAGGAGCTGTGGCCAGAGCCGGCTGACCGGGACACTCATACCAAAGCTGCCCCAACCCACCTGCGTCCACTTAGTCCAAAACTGAGCCTGCTCTGTGGCCTCTACTTCCCACCAGCAGCCACCCTGTGAGCCTGACCCAGATGGAAGGTGCTCTCCATTCCTCTTTTCTGGAGTTCTTACCATGCTGGCTTGTGTGTGCACCGAGGCCTCAAAGCCTCCCCTGGGGAACCCTTCTCCACGTGGACTACGGGGGAAGCTAATATGACAAAATCCACCCTTCCAAAATCCTAATTTTTTGAAAAATCAGGTGGTAGGTACATGGGTGCATATACCATGATTCTCTCTACTTTTCTGTTATGTTTGAAATACTACAAATATTAGAAAAAAGATTAAACAAGAAGTAATCATCCACACCACAGCTTTGACTCTTAAAAGACTCTCAAGTTGAATTTTGCAGTTGGCCAGGCTGCACTTCCCAAGGATCAGAGTCCTCGGTCAGTGCAAATGTCGGCCTTCCATTCCCGGGTCCTCATGAGCTTGTCTAAATTATCCCATTTCACTGAAGTAAGACGCTGAACACACAAGGAGACACAGCAATGTCACAGAGAAGGGTAACAAGGCTCTTCCAGAAAGATACAGCCCATCGCGGACACCTGGGTGGCTCAGTCGGTTGGGCATCCAACTCCTGATTTTGGCTTGGATTGTGATCTCACTCTCTCTCTCAAATAGATAAATAAATAAAAGCTTTAAAAAATACAGCTCTTGGCCACCAACTTTGTATTACATACATATGTAATAGAAAACACACCTTTTAAAAATAGCAGCCAGGGGTGCCTGGCTGGCTTAGCCAGGGGAGAGTGGGGCTCCTGATCTTGGGGTGGTGCGTTCCAGCCCCATGTTGGGTGTAGACATTACTTTTTAAAATAGGGACACCTGGGTGGCTCAGCGGTTGAGCGTCTGCTCAGGTCGTGATCCCGGGATTTGGGATCAAGTCTCATGTGGGGCTCTTGTGAGGAGCCTGGTCTCTGCCTCTGCTTGTCTCTGCCTCTCTTTCTCTCCCTCTGTATCTCTCATGAATAAACAAATAAATCTTTAAAAAAATAAGACTCACTCTGACTGCTTTTTCAAGAAAGATTTTAAAATAAATAAAAATTAAAATAGTAGACACGTCATTCAAGAATGGTTTTAAACATTACTTGGTGAGATAAAGCCCACTAGGGTATGATTCTTATTGGACACTCATGATCAGAACTCAGAATACTCTTGCAACTGGGAGGAGAACCTAAACACCATCCACTCGGGTGCGGTTCCAGCCTCTCAGCTGCGCACCTCCTACCCTCCTATTCGGGCGAACTCTCCTGAGGAGCCAAATGGAGACTCTGCTCCGGCGGAAGCCCCTCGCCCCCAGACAACGTGCGTCCTTCTAAGGGAGTGGCATGTGGGCCCCACAGAACCCCTGGAAACTACATCCCCTCCTCGCCACCACCTCTCACCACTAGCCCTCCCCGACTTGGTTCAAAGAACACCGTCCTTTTGTTATGACTCTGCCTCATTTCCTATCTTCCCTACCTAGGCAGGACGGGGCTTGCTCTTCTTATCCACCTTTCTGGCTTTCCAGAATCTAGACTGCTATGAATTTCTTTTTAATTTTTAAAATTTTTACTATTTCAGGGCACCGGGCTGGCTGAGTCAGAGGAGCCCAAGGCTGCTTGCTGATCCCCGGGTCCTGACTTTGAACCCTTGTTGGGGGCAGAGATTACTTAAATAAATAAAGTTTAAAAAGTAATAAATAAAATTTCTACCATTTCTATGAGATTTGGGAGACGAACTCATGTTTACCTGATGGTGGTCACGTCGACCTTGTGGTGAAGCCCGTTCTCCTGCCTCCCCTGCCCAGATGCCCACACTCCTCCTGCTGTGGCGCCCTTTCTCTGTCTTTCCTTCATGAGTCTGGTTCCCCATGATTTTGTCCTAGGACTTCATGATTTCCTCCCAAGGACTCCCGATCTCTACTCCTACACAAGCCTTTCTAGAAAGTACCAGTCATACATCTCCAAATGCCCCCGGACGCCCCACACTCCACAGGTAGAAAGCGCACACGTTCTTTCCGAGTTCCATGGGTTCTCTTTCAGACCATTCTCTCCGTTCCACGGCCCTCCATCCCTGCAACGCGCTCTGTAGCTCCTCTGCGTCCACCTTTGTGCTCCTCCAACCCGGCCTCCGCATGCGCCAGAAAACACGGCTCCAGACCAGAGAGAGGAGGCTGAGGACCCGAGCCGCCTCCGCCTCGGGGCGTCTCAGCACCAGCTCGCCTGTGCCCACCATTTGTCAGTAAGGAAGACCCGCTTCCAACAGAGCGCCTCAGGAGAGCCACCACCCCGGCCCTTTTTTTTTTTTTTTCCAGCCCTTTTTCAAACACAGAAAACCGGCCATCTGTTTTCAAGATCTCCTGGGTTCTGGGAAGCGCACACGTGCCACACTGCAATCGCCCCCGTTGTCCCCCCCGGCCAAGGGCAGGGTGGGGAGCTGTGCAGGGTATCCTCGGGGCGTTGTTCTAACGGCAGGTCTTCGGGCAGGGCGCACGCGCGGGTCGTCCACATGCCCTTGCAGCCTGTCGCTGCACTGGCACAACCTGTTAAAGCGTCTTTCTGTACTCAGAGTCCTGGCACCGACTCGGAGAAGCATTTCTGATTTGTCCCAGCGGTCGCTCTGTCCGTTCCCACATAACTCAATACACCACGTTTATTTATTTACTGCCACAGTTTAAAATCAGTCCTGCTTATCTGGTGGGGAATGAGCCTTAACCTTCTTCTTCCCACTTGAAAAATGTCTCAACTCTTCTTGGCAGTTTAGTCTCTTACAAATCCTAGGGTCACGGGGGCACCTGGGTGGCTCAGTCGGTAAAGCGTCCGCCGCCGGCTCAGGTCATGATGCCGCAGTCCGGGGATGCAGCCCCAGGTCATCGTCAGGCGGCTCCCTGCCCCCCGCCCCTCAGCCCCACACGCGTTCTCCCTCTCAAATAAGCAAATACAATTTCTAAAAAAACTCGAGGGTCAGACAACATCTACACATATTTCGGGACAACAGGCCTAGGTGACATTCAGCGTCCCTCCCCAGCCGACGACGCAGCCCGGCCCTCTCCGTCCCCCGGGGGTTCTCGGGAACTTGCGTGAATTTCCGCGGGACAACTGGCCCGTCTTAGGTTCAGCGGGACACTCCTGGCACCATACGGCTCTGCTATTGTGACGGGGGCTTCCGGCTGGTTCTTTCAGGGCAGCTCCTCCCGGCGTGGAGGCGCCCGATGCCCGGGATGCGCGCCCAGCCACGCGGCGGCTCGCTGGTTCCGGTCCTTCGCGGCTCCCGGGGACCTGCCGAGCCGGCGGACGGGCGCCCCCAGCTCTGTCTCCTCGTCGCCAGCTGTCACAGGCAACAGGACTTTACGCGGCAAGATCTCTATTATATTTCTAATTTTGTGGGAGTATTTTAAAATTTTAAGACTGAAAATTATATTTTAATTAAGTAAAAGTCAATTATACTGACTTCAATTTCCTAAGCCCGCTAGCCATGCTCCAAGCGCCTCAGGGACGCGTGGGACGAGCGGCTGCCGGGCGGGGGTGACCTGCGCTCCCGAGGGCGGGCCTGGCTCGGCCCTCACGCCCCTCACTTGCCGAGGCCCGAGGCCCAAACTCCTCACCCCCCCCCCCCCCCCCCGCCGGGCCCAGCTCAAGGGCGGCGTGACACAGTGTCGTCTGCTCGGGCACATGGGCCTCGAACCACAGAAGCTACGTGGGCGCGGTCCCGCGGGCAGGAAGGCCTGGGGCTCCGTCCTCAGCTGCGTGGACCCCCCACGCACACCCCCGGCGGCTCGCGTGACAGGGACGCTGACCCCAGTGGCCAAGCACCACGTGACCTCCTGTGACCTTAACCCCCTCTAATGCAGTCCCGCGGGCATCGCGGGGACACAAGTCAGTCCACAACACCACGAGCACCTAATCATGAGGCTAGAACCCCTCATTTCTATACCCGTTATCTCAAAACGATGCTGATTTCGATGTTTCCGGAAACAGTGGCAGGGCCAAGCCAGGGGCACAAGCTGAGGAGCAGCAAAGCTGGAAAGGAGGCCCTGGTGAGCTGCCCCGCCACCGTCTGAGGTGCGGCCTCCGAGCCCCGGGAATCTGACGACGGAGGCCGTTCACGCCTGCGCGGAGGGCAGGGCCCCGCTGCACCAGCGCAAGTGACCCTGGCCAACAAACGGCACAGGCAGCTCCTCTTGGGTGTCGGATCCTTCACCGATGACACGGGTGTCTCCTCGCCGTGTGGTGCGTCATTTCCTAGCCCTTCGAACACACACGTGCACTATCGGAAACCTCAGATGAGCTTTTTAATAAAGATGGATCCACAGAGATCGTCAGTCTTACGCAGAAGCAAGCTCACTGCGAACAAAATGCGACGCGACAATCAGGCTCAGAGGCTCTACTGGGAACTGGCAGAGCCGAATAAGGAACTCAGGCCTCCCTGCCTCAGCCCTGCCTCAGCCACAACCCAGGACAGTGACCAAACACTGTGTGAATTCAGTTCTATTTTAAATAAATGTTGCATATCACGTCAGGTAAAAGAACACATGAAAAGATGAAATAAAAATGTGTTTTCAGGGGCGCCCGGGGGGCCCAGTGGTTGGGCGTCTGCCTTCGGCTCAGGGCGTGACCCCGGGGTCCTGGATCGAGTCCCACGTTGGGCTCCCTGCATGGAGCCTGCTTCTCCCTCTGCCTATGTCTCTGCCTCTCTCTCTCTCTCTCTCTCTGTCTCTCATGAATGAATAAATAAAATCCTTTAAAAAAAAAAAAAAGCCTAAAACATGCCAGGTGCTGAGGACATAAAGTGAACAGATCCCAACTGCCGCTTGAAGTGCTCCTCTGAGGTAGCCGAGCAAAGACAAGCAAACGGAGAAGTACAGCGTGTGATGAGCCCTACAGCAGCGCTACCAGGGGGAGCACGGGGCTGCGGAGCAGCAGGCGCCGCACCGGAGGACGGGGTGCTTCTCAGAGGAAGGCCAACTCCAAAGAGAAAGTGAAGTTTAAACAAAGGCAGGAATTCAGCAGTGCAGAATAGTTGGCAATGAACGGAATGAACAGTACGTGCAAAGTTTTAGGGTATTAGAACTGAGATCAGTATTGACACTCTTTTAAAAATGTATAGAGCAAAATTCTGTAAGGAAAAAAAAAGTTTGTGAAGAGACAATTGTGCTAGGATGATTCTCTATGAAAAGAAAAGAAATTCTAAACGGAATACTCCTGAATCATGTAAAGTGGGACATAGAAGCAATTAGTATAATTTTCAGAGACTTTAGAGCATATTTTATAAATGGAAATATCTGATTGTCTTTACAAATATAAACAGAAATCCTTATTATACCAACACAGCTAAAAAATGTTACAAAAAGTATAAAGAAATACACAAGGGCATTTGAATATTTCCTTAAAAGTTGTGTTAAGAGTTGCATGGACTAGCACTTCTCAAAGGTTCTGGACTCAGGACCCATTCACACACTTAAAAACTACTGAAAACCTCAAAGAGCTTATGTTTGTATGTGTTATATGAATCAACATTTACCATATTAGAAATTAAAATAGTGAAATTTTATAATTAACTTGAATTTGTTTATACCAAACCATGTTACATTAATATACTTTTAATAAAAAATAATAGATTTCCAAGGCCAAAAATATTCAGTGAGTGCAGGTATTGGTTTACTTTTATAAGTCTCTCTCTCTCTCTCTTTTTAAAGATTTTGAGGACAGAGAGAGCATGAGACAGAGGGAGAAGCAGGCTCCCCGTCGATCGCAGGACCCTGAGATCACAACCTGGTCTGAAGGCAGACGCTCAACCCACTAAGCCCCCGGGTGTCCCTACAAGTCCCTTTAATACCTGGCTTCGTAGGAAACAGGAAGATTGGATTGACTGGATTGGATAGATTCTCTGACCGGCCTCAGCGCTCAACCTGTTGCGACATGCAGCTCGGCCTGAAGTCTGCAAGGCCAATGCAGCCTCACACAGACGTGCTGGCAAGGGTGGAGGGCTTCAGGGGCCTTTACGGATCGCTGTGCGCCCTCCTCAACGCCACGCCATCAAAACTAGGCCAGTGGTAGTTTCTCACAGAATAGTTGCAACATGGAGTCTAAAACCTTCGAGGAACTTCTCGTACTGTTACATCACAACCTAATGGTCTATATTTTGATTGGATCTTTAATCTGTGCACAAATTTGTAATACAATACATTGATATTTAGAAAATACTGGTTCACGGGGTGCCCAGGTGGCTCAGGGGTTGAGTAGTGTCTGCCTCTGGCTCAGGGCGTGACCCCGGGGTCCCGGGATCAAGTCTCACGTGGGGCTCCCTGCGTGGAACCTGCTTCTCCCTCTGCCTGTGTCTCTGCCTCTCTCTCTGTCTCTCATGAATAAATAAATAAAATCTTTAAAATAATGGTTCACAGAATCATGTAGATCTTCTTAATGTTGACATATTTCATCATATAATTTCAAAAACTGACATTGTCACTGAGCTCATCAAGAAAAGTATTTAATAAGAAGCTGGCATGCTCAGATAAGTCGTATAAAATTTTAGTTTTTGTTCAAAAGCACGAATATTATCATTGGCCCTAAATTCTGACAGTTGTTTTCGCTCATTTATGTTCCAGAAAACGTCCACCAGACACCTAAGTCTCGGTAAACACGGTTTGTCCTACAACCATTTTTCAAGTAAACACGGCATTCTGCAACAGAAGTGGCTTGTCCTCTTCACACTCAAAATACACAAGTGCTGTTCCTCACAACAGGCCCTGCCCTCTCTGCGCGGCACTTTCCATTTTCTCACAGGGACTATTAAAAAGATGGGCATTCAAGGGTCGAGACCTAAGAAAATTGATTTTTATTGCTTCATCAAGGGAGGATACATTGAAGTGAAAGTGACGCCTGTTTTTGCTGCTCACTGGGGCCTGGCCTCGACTGGCGCAAAGGTGCCCGCACTGCTTCTGCACCATCGGTACAAACACAGAAAGCAGAGATGACATCTCAGTGTCATTATGAAAAGGTTTCCTTCACAGGCACCCAGAAAGGGTCTTTTATACTTTTATACCACCATTTAGGAGCCCCTGGCAGATCTCTCTGGAAGGACAGTCAGGAAACGGACACCAGAGAACACCTGGGAGGGGAGCAGGGCACCACACTCACACGCACACGCACTCACACTCGCTCACTCGCACTCACACGCACTCACTCTACCCTACATTTCCTTTGGACTGTGTCACTTCTCTGCCCCTGTATCTGCATCACTTTTTAATAAAACAGTGTGCAAAGGGGACCACTGGAGAAACAGAGCCAACCCTGACCGGAGAGCCAAAGCATCGGCCAGCACCCAGTGGGCACTCGGCAGTCGCAGAGCGCAGAGATATATGCAAATAACAAATACAAAAAACAGTAAGTGCCAAGAATTCCAAAAGCGGGAGCAAGTGTGATAAGAAAGTAGCCATGTCGGAGATGATCAGGGAAGGTTCAAACTAAGAAGGCACCTGGGCTGGGCTTTGAGGGACGAAAAGAATCTGGCCGGGAGAACTTTAATACGCCACAAAGTATTTAGGAAGCACCACCAGTGCTCAATGGTGTAAAGGCAAGGTCAGGCTCCCATTCTGAATACTAAGAATCATATCACAAATTACAGACATTAAAGACATTTAACGAGGAAAAGAGCTTGTCAAGAAGTCCCTTCCTCTACACCCACAGAGCTTTTCCCCTTTTTGTTTGCCCGCATCCAGGCTAAGGCCCTGTTAACAGAACGCGTAAAACCAGAAACAGACTGAAGGTAAAGCTTTGAAACAGACCTATTAACGGGAATAAAGAAACAGGAGTGGAACAAATGTAGTCGACTGTGTAGGAATTTCCTTTCTAAAGCACGCAGGCCAGTCAGACAAAGCAGCACTTTACACCACCATCCAGGTTTTGTTTTGTTTTGTTTTTTAAGATTTTATTCATTTATTCATGAGAGACACACACAGAAAGGCAGAGACCCAGGCAGAGGGACAAGCAGGCTCCCTGCAGGGATCTGGATGCGGGACTCGATCCCGGGACCCCAGGGTCACGCCGTGAGCCCAAGGTAGCCGCTCAACCGCTGAGCCACCCAGGCATCCCACCAACCAGGTTTTTAAGGCAGTTCAGCATAAATAACCCCAAGATACTGTACAAAATGAGTTGTGAGGTATTTAGAAGGTAATCTGACACTATAATAGGCGAAGCACCAATGTTTGGGAATTGATTCTTTTTTTAAAGTCAAAGTTACACTTCTAATAGCGTCACTTTCACCCATGGACATCCTCACAGGTTTTGAGGAGCCACGTGTGTGTTTGTGTAGGGTAGGTGGGGGGGGCTGGGAGGTGTCTAAGGGGTGAGGAGTTTGTAGCTCCACCTTTCATCTTCATCTTAATTTGAAGGAGATCCCAAAAAGGGTGCAACAGCCTGGAAAGTTAGGGGGAGACCGCAGTGCTGCCTTATTTCCCTCCTGGGAATCTATACCCTAAAGCCAGCAAGTGGCCCTACAGGAAAGCACCCTTGCGTTCTGAGACCCGAAGCCCCTGAGGGCTGACCCCGATTACAGTGGCTAATGCCGACAACCCAGGGAGGGTGCGAGACCGAGGCCACACGGGAGTGAACAAAGGCAGGGCCACACTTTCAACTAGTCCCTACTGGTGTACAGGCCCAAGGAAGCTGTGCAGGATTTTCCAGATTATCCAGGTTTCTACCCCCACCAGCCTCCATGCGGCAGCGCCGTGTCTGGCGGGCTCCGCTCTCCCGTAGCCTGCCCGGCTCCGCGTCACCTGGACGGTGCGCACCATTCTCTTCCAGACAAACCTGAGCCTGCTCGACAGGACTTTATTCTGATCAGAGGTCTACCGCTCCCTTGTGTGATGGGGGAGGGGAGGCGCACTTCCTACTTCTACTTGATCCAAGTTTTAAACGTTGACAACAAAATGAATTTTGGTTGCTGTGGGACTGTGCTTCACAATGGGGCGCTCGGGGGCTCGGGGGTGGAGCATCTCCCTTTGACCTGGGGCGTGACCCTGGAATCCGGGATGAGTCCCACGTCAGGGTCCCTGCAGGGAGCCCGCTTCTCCCTCTGCCTGGGTCTCTGCCTCTCTCTCTGTGTCTCAGGAATACATAAATAAAATCTTTTTTTTTTTTTAAAGATTGTATTTATTTATTCATGAGAGACACAGAGAGAGAGAAGCAGAGACCCAGGCAGAGGGAGAAGCAGGCTCCATGCAGGGAGCCTGACGTGGGACTCGATCCGGAGACTCCAGGATCAGGCCCTGGGCCGAAGGCAGGCGCTAAACCACTGAGCCACCCAGGGATCCCCCATAAATAAAATCTTAAAAAAAAAAAAAAAAAAAAAAGGACTGTGCTTCACTAACGACACCCCGTTCATCATACAAATAAGGCACCTCCCGGGGTCTGGGCACGATCATGTGCTCCGCCGCAATCTCTCCGACGGCTATGGGATGCCCACAGGCTGCTGTGCACCTTCCACAGTTGACCTCACCCAAGCTTGGGAGGCCGGGGGCGCGGACCGGCTGCCAGCCGCCGTCCCTACCGTGGGGTATCTCCACGCCCACCGGGGAGGCCCTGCGTCCACATCACAAGGTTCCTCGCAAAGGTGCGGGAACACCTGGGGGCAGGGCCGCGCAGGACTGGGCCCCGTAATCACTGACCTATTTGGGCCAAAAGAAAGGTGTCAGGCGAGTCTAGAAGCTGGGACCGAGGCCAGGGCTCCCGCCTCCCTGGCGCGCTGCACCCTGCGCTGTCAACGCTCAGTCCACACCCTCCAGGCTGAAGCCACCTTCCAGCGCCCGCGGCCGCCCCTTACTCATCGAGGTGGCTGCGCACTCGGCCGAAGTGGGGACGGCACCCACGGAGTCCACGGATGAGATTTTTTTCGCTGAAGTAACATGAATTACAAGGTTCTTTCAGGAAGGGGTCCAATCTCATCTGTCAGCTCCTAGAAAGCCCTCGAACATACAACCATGAACCACAAATTGAGAGAATAACAAAAACAGGGGCAGAAATTAGGAGCACTCTGCGGAAGGTACCTGCTGTGTGAAGCCTGCAGCCCGGGGCCCTCCCCCGAAGCCCGTTCTCGAGAGCATCTCATCGCAAAGAATGCTCAAGTCCACCCCCTTCTCGCGCTTCTATTAAAGAACACGTGCCACAGACCCAAACAATTTCAATGTTCAATTCAGAGCAGGTACCCGTGCGCCCACTGCCCCGAGCGTGGGGACATTACCGGGGCGCCCATGCACGCGCTCACCGACGTGGTAATAACTGGGCTATGAAACCATCGAATCTAAAAACTGAAAATCCATTTTGGTTTCAAGACCAGACTCAAACATTGAGCCACGTTTCCTCAAAGGCCCCCGCTGCCCCACGCGGGGCAAGAGCTCGCTCCGAGCGCGGATCCAAACAGAACATCAGGATGCAAGCCCGGGAGAGAGGATTCCAGAGGAAGCCGCCTGCCGCTGAAGTGCAATCACTCCCGTCTCTCTTTAACAAGCAACCATTCATTCAGCTTTTCTTTTTTTTTAATTTTTTAAAATTCCGGAAATGGGGCAACAACCTCGTTCTAAGCGTTCAGGGCTCCGCAGGTGTTCCTTTAGACCGCGCGGCCGAGAGGCAGGTGCCGGGTGCTGGGCGCCCGGCCCTGGGACGCGCCCCAGGAAGCAGGCCCCGCTTGGAGCTCCCAGAGGCGCCCCTTCCCACCCAGACTCACGAGCTGGAGGCCAAGCCACCCCGGACCCGCAGGGCACTGGCGCTGGGGGGGGCCATGTCCAGATCTCTGGGGAGGGCTGGGGTCCCAGGTGAGGGTCGGGGTCCAGGGTCAGGGTCTGGGTCGGGGTTGAGGTCCGGGGTCGGGGTCCTGGGGTCAGGGTTGAGGTCGGGATCCCAGGGTTGGGGTCTGGCGTCAGGGTCGGGTCTGGGGTCAGGACCCGGGGTCAGGGTTTGGGGTCTTGGGGTTGGGATCTCGGGGTCAGGTCAGGATCCTGTGGTCGGGGTCCGGGGTTAGGGTTGGGGTTGAGTCTGGGTCTAGGGTCCGGGTCTGAGGTCAGGACCCTGGGTCTGGGCCTGGGGTCGGGGTCAGGGTCAGGTCAGGATCCCGGGTCCGGGTCCCTAGTGAGGGTTGGGTCAGGGTCGGGGGTCCTGGGTCCTGGGGTGGGGGTTGGGGTTGGGGTCAGGGTCAGGTCGGGATCCCGGGTCTGGGTCCCTGGTCCAGGTCAGGGTCGGGGTCAGGACTCTGGGTATGGGTCTGGGGTTGGGGTCAGGGTTGGGTCAGGACCCTGGGTTGGGGTCCGGGTCCAGGTCCAGGGGTCAGGGTCCGGGTCCAGGGGTCGGGTCAGGTCAGATCAGGATCCCGGGGTCGGGGTCGGGGTCAGGCCCCCGGGGCGGGGGCGGGGCGGGGCGGGGTCAGGGTCGGGTCAGGATCCCGGGTCCGGGTCCCTAGTGAGGGTTGGGTCAGGGTCGGGGGTCCTGGGTCCTGGGGTGGGGGTTGGGGTTGGGGTCAGGGTCAGGTCGGGATCCCGGGTCTGGGTCCCTGGTCCAGGTCAGGGTCGGGGTCAGGACTCTGGGTATGGGTCTGGGGTTGGGGTCAGGGTTGGGTCAGGACCCTGGGTTGGGGTCCGGGTCCAGGTCCAGGGGTCAGGGTCCGGGTCCAGGGGTCGGGTCAGGTCAGATCAGGATCCCGGGGTCGGGGTCGGGGTCAGGCCCCCGGGGCGGGGGCGGGGCGGGGCGGGGTCAGGGTCGGGTCAGCCCCCGGGTCCCGGGTCGGGGCGGGGTCGGCGCGCGCTCACCCTCCGACAGCTCCAGCTCCAGCTCGGCCAGGCTCTCCCGCACCTCGGGGGGCAGCGGCACCGCCTCCAGCGCACACCCGCGGGCGGCCATGGCCTCGGGCGGCGCCCCGCGGACGACCAGGCCGGATGGCGCCGGAGGCCCCGGGCGCGGCCCCTCGCGGCCCTCAGCCCGACCCGGCAGGGCCCCGCGGAGCCGAGGCGGCGGGTGGGGCGCGGCCGCGAGCACGGGCGCGAGCACGAGGCCGCCCCGCCGCCACCCCGCGCGCCCCCGAGCGCCCGGCAGGCCCGACGCGGAGCGCGCGTGCGCGGGGCGGGGCGGGGCGGGGCGCGGCGGGGCGGGGCGGGGCGGGAGGGCAGTGCGCGTGCGCGGGCCGGGGGCGGGGCTCGGGGCGGCGGCCCGCCCAGCAACAGCGAGGCTCGCGCCCATTGGCTCTGAGGCCGCGGGGCGGGGCCGGCTGGGGAGGCTGGCGGGCGGGCGGGCGCGCGGCGGGGCTGCGGCCTCGGTCCCAGGCTTTCAGCTTATTTCTCCTGTTTTTAAGATTTTATGTATTCGTCGGCGAGAGCCGCAGGGACGGGCGGAGGCCAGGCCGGGCAGGAGCAGGCGCCCCGCGGGGACCCCGCCCAGGTCCTCCCGGGTCAGCTCGCTCCCGCCCGCGGCCTGACCTCGGCCTCACCTCCGCCTGACCTCGGCCTCACCGCGGCCTGACCTCGGCCTGACCTCGGCCTCACCGCGGCCTGACCTCGGGAGGGGGCGCCCGGGGCAGGTGCACCTGCAGGCCGCAGGGACCCCCGGGGTCGCGCCCCCTCCCGGCCCGGCCCTGCTGCGGGCACCTGCTGCAGGTGAGCAGCCGGGCGGCCGGTGCAAGCCTTCGCAGGGGCAGTAGCTTCGATGAGGCGCAGCGGATGGGCCGCTCCTCCTTGAACCGTTGATGACCTTGAGGAAAAACGAGGGGCCTCCCTGGGGCTCAGTCAGCTAAGCCTCCAGCTCGGACCTCGGGGTCACGAGTTCAAGCCCTGCCTTGGGCTCCAGGGTGGACGTGGAACCTACTTTATTCTTTTTTTTTTTTTTAAGAAAAACAACAGAGAGTTGGTGGCTCACAACAACTGAATGGCATGGAGTCTCTTTGGTTGCATATAAAGAAACAATCTGGGCAGCCCTGGTGGTTTAGCGCCTGCCTTCAGCCCAGGGCGTGACCCCGGGGTCCTGGGATCGAGTCCCACATTGGGCTCCTCACATGCTGCCTGCTTCTCCCTCAGCCTGTGTCTCTGCCTCTCTCTCTCTGTGTCTCTCATGAATAAATAAATAAATAATCTTAAAAAAAAACCATCTCCCACATTGAGACACATAAAGTCAAGGGCCAGGCCCAGGGACTAACTCCTCAAAGACCGTAAGCATCCAACCGAGGCAGCTCGGTCATGCTAAGTCTGGTAACCTGGTCGGGGAAAGCTGGGGCCAGGACACACGGGTTGGAGGGATTTGCTACCTGGCTGGCTACCTTCAGAGGTTTTGCCTCCCCAGCCTACCGCGAGCCTCACCTCTCCCTCGTTACCTAGCACTGCTTCCTCGCACCCGCTGGACACTAAGCATATAATCACAGGTATTTTCGGGGGATAATTTGGCTGGAAACATGAGATTGAAAGGGAACTCTAAAGGACAAACAGTGTATGTTTTCATTCATTTGGGGAATATAAATAATAGCGAAAGGGAATATAAGGGAAGGGAGAAGAAATGTGTGAGAAATATCAGAAATGGAGACAGAACATAAAGACTCCTAACTCTGGGAAATGAACTGGGGGTGTTGGAAGGGGAGGAGGGCGGGGGGTGGGGGTGACCGGGTGACGGGCACTGAGGGGGGCACTTGACGGGATGAGCACTGGGTGTTATTCTGTATGTTGGTAAATTGAACACCAATAAAAAATATTTTATTAAAAAAAAAAAAAGATGGGATCCCTGGGTGGCGCAGCGGTTTAGCCCAGGGCGCGATCCTGGAGACCCGAGATCGAATCCCACGTCAGGCTCCCGGTGCATGGAGCCTGCTTCTCCCTCTGCCTATGTCTCTGCCTCCCTCCCTCTCTCTCTCTCTCTCTCTCTCTCTCTGTGACTATAATAAATAAATAAAAGAAAGGGAACTCTAGCCCCTCCCCCTCACAGGAACTGTGTGTTGTACTAGTTTGCTTGGGCTGCACTAACAGAGCACCACAAACAGGGTGGTTTACCAGGAATTTATTGTCTCTGGAGGCCAGAAGTCAGAACAAGATGATAGCAGGGGGGCACCCGGCTGGCTCAGAAGAGCATGCGATTCTTCATCCAGGGCTCATGAGCTAGAGCCCCAGATTGGGAGTAAAAGTTACTAAAAAAAAATACAGTTAAAAAAAAAAAAAAGATGACCGCGTGGCTGGTTCCTTCTGAGGGTCTGAGATGTCATTTGTCTCTCCCAGCTTCTCGCGGTTTGCTGGCAGTGTTTGCTGTCCTTGGCTTGGAGGGGCGTCACATCAGCCTTCAGACCCACATGGCTTTTCCCCTACGTGTGTCTGTTCCTGTGTTCAAATTTCCCCTACTTATCAGGACACCAGTCATATTGAATTAGAACCCAACCCTGATGAATTCATCTGACCTTGGTCATCTGCAAAGACCCTATTTCCAAATAAGGTCACATTCACAGGTACTTGGGCTTAGTACTTCAACATCTTTTCTGGGATAGAATTCAATCCACTGGGCAGCCTGGGTGGCTCAGCAGTTTAGCACCGCTTTAGGCCCGGGGTGTGATCCCAGAGATCTGGGATTGAGTCCCATGTCGGGCTCCCTGTATGGAGCCTGCTTCTCCCCCTGCCTGTGTCTCTGCCTCTCTCTCTGCGTCTCATGAATAAATAAATAAAATCCTAAAAAAAGAATTCAACCCGTTAACAAGCTGTTGGGACCCAGCCAGCAAGTACTGCCAGGAACTGGGACGATTTGTGTGGGCCTGGATCATGAATGAGTGGTGGCGCCAACATCGTTAATTCATGAGCATGACTCTTGAAGAAATCAGATGGGAGCTGCAATGTAAAATTCAGCAGAAGACAAACGTAATGATCCCGAGGGGCACCTGCACCCCAGTGTTCACAGCAGCCGTGTCCACAGGGGCCACACTGTGGGAGGACCTCAGACGTCCATCGACAGATGATGGAGGAAGGAGACGCGGTCTATACACACCAGGACACCACTCAGCCGTCAGCGAGGACGAAATCTTGCCATTTACAACAACACAGATGAGCGAGAGGGCATTACGCTCCTGAAATAAGCTACTTGGAGAAAGGCAACTACCCATGGTTTCCCTCAGATGTGGAATTGAAGAGACAAAACAGGATCACAGGGGAAGGGAGGGGAAGAATAAAACGATGAAGTCAGAGAGGGAGACAAACCCTGAGAGACTTCTGACTCCAGGAGACCAACTGAGGGTCACTGCAGGGAGGAGGTGGGGGACGGGGTCACGGGGGATGGGCGTCGAGGAGGGCACGTGGCGTCGTGAGCACCGGGCGTTCTACTCAACTGCTGAGTCACTGACCTCTGCCTCTGAGGCTAGTAATACACTATATGCTAATTGAATTTGAATAAATGTTTTAAAATAATAAAATTGAGCAGAAGACTTTCCTGGCTTATATGCAATCTTGTAGGACATGGCGTTTACACCTACGCGAAGACGGGGTGTGAACCTGCCTAAGGGAGGGCTGCTAGCTTGATGGCGGATCTAGGGTTGCGTAACAAATCACCACACTCTCGGTGGCGCAAATCAGAATCGTCCCTCTCGGTTACTCATTTTCTCACACGTCTGACAGTTGCTGTGGGCCCCAGATTGTGGAACGTGTGGAACAGAGTTTGGCCTGAAGGGTCTGCTGACGACTGCATGGTCCCATCCCATCAATAACAACATACTGTTCGGCCAGATGAGCGCGAGGCGAAGATGCTGGAGACCCTGGTAAGACACAGGTACTACAGGAAGGAAATCCCAAACCCTGTGAAAATTCGGGGCCTGCTACCTCCATAATATTGTGAGGGATCCCGTGGTGGCCCAGGGCATCCTTTCCAGAAGTAAAAGACGATTATTGCATCTTCCTCCTCAACAATTAGGAAGCAAGACACTGTTGGACCTCTTCAGGTTCTGGAAGCAGCACGTTCCACACCTAGGAATCCAGCTCGGACTCTAATACGGAATGATTTGGAAAACCGTCAGCTTTGAGAAGAGCCCAGAGTCCTGATGCCTGTGTACCTGGGCCGTACCATGGTGCTCCTGCTAGAGCAGCCCGGGGGTGGGGGGGACAGGTAGTGAACAGAGGCCGTGATAGGTCTAGGCTGTGATGCAAGTGGCTCCGCCACCTGAGTCCTATGGTCTAGCAGGTGGCATCGGTGGTTACCGGAGTGAGGAACAACGCAGTGTGAAGTTTCTGGCATGTCCAAGTAGGAGACTCACAACTCAGGACCATGAGCTTCTGGCACACCAGTTAGAGCAGAAAATTTATATGCCTTTTGGGGAAAAAATATCCTGGTTTGCTGCCGTGCTTCGATAGAGAGGGAACACTGGACCTTGGGACACTCAGATCACCGTGCAGCCAAAATAGCCCATTACAAGATGGGCTGTCAGAGTCTCCGGGTCAGCTGGGCCCGGCAACAGCCCGTCATAAGATGGAAACGGGACTCAGCAGGAGAGGGGACGCCCGGGGGACTCAGCGGTACAGCACCGCCTTCCGCCCAGGGCGTGATCCAGGGGTCCTGGGATCGAGTCCCACGTCGGGCTCCCTGCAGGGAGCCTGCTTCTCCCTCTGCCTGTGTCTCTGCCTCTCTCTCTCTGTGTGTCTCTCACGAATAAATAAATAAAATCTTTAAAAAAAAATGGAAAGATAGCATGTAAGACAGTGGTAAGGGTATATCCTCCCAAGAGGCAAAGCTCCCATTCTTTTTTTATGTAACAAGCAAACCAAGGTGAGAATATATACGGACCCTAGGCAGCATCGGATGACCTGGGTGACTGGCTAGGGCTAGGAACAAAAATAATTAGAGGCTGGGGACAAGGAGATCTGGGATGAGGCGTGGGGGCAGGCCTATGGGAATAGGCGCCAAGGGGGACGGTCTTTGTATAAAATGCTGATGCCCAGAGACCCTCTGCGGGAGTATTAAACAGGAGACACAATGCCAGTCACCTGGACAGAGGCTGTCATTGGCAACCCTAGTATTGGCACAACGGGCAGAAGGACTGCACGGCCAGAGCGTGAGAGTGGAGGCCACGCCGGGCCCTGCCGTGTGAGTCTTCTGGCTGAAGCTGATCCGGCCATGAGCTGCCACTCGGTGTCTAACCTGCCAGCCCAGGACGGATGCTGAGCTCCCACCGTGGCTCCTCACAGCGAGAAGCTCCTGCGACCAACTCTACCGTGTTGGAGCTCTTCCAGCCTGGAAGCGCCAGGCGTCATTTTCACGGGAACACACTCACAGTCTATATATAAGTTTGGCCTTCGTGCCCACAGATACCAGCCGGCAGGGCCTTACGGAGTATCTGCTCCCCTGGCGCCGTGGAATCCACGGCATCTGCTGCCCGCCAGAGCACCGGGCCAGCCAGCCCAAGCCAAAGCTGACGCGCCAAAGTAGGAATTGATACCTGCGAAGACAGGGGCCACGAAGACCTTAATATGGCGCGGTGTTCCCAACAGGAAGGACACAGGAGCTGAAATCCAAGGGGCGCAAACACGAGTGGTCCCACTTAGCGCTGCCCCCAGAGATCCACTCGGGAAGTTTCTGCTTCCTGTCTTCCTGAGTCCAGACTGCAGGGTAGAGGTCCTGCCTCGCAAAAAGGACACTCACCAGGGAACACAGCAAGTGTCCACTGGATTACGAACTACGGAGGTCTGGGAACCGTGGGTCCTGGCATCCGGGAACCAGCAGGCAAGGGGAGGAGTCGTTGTCTTGAAAGGGGAGAAGGTAGGCGTGCTATCATGCTAATTACACAACGGGGAGGTCTGGGGGACCCAGGTGATCCGTGTTGGTGTCCTGGTACTGCTCCCGCGATTGAGAAACTAAAGAATTAAAACACTGGGATCCCTGGGTGGCGCAGCGGTTTGGCGCCTGCCTTTGGCCCAGGGCGCGATCTTGGAGACCCGGGATCGAATCCCACATCGGGCTCCCGGTGCATGGAGCCTGCTTCTCCCTCTGCCTATGTCTCTGCCTCTCTCTCTCTCTCTCTGTGACTATCATAAATAAATAAAAATTAAAAAAAAAAAAAAAGAATTAAAACACTAACTTAGAAACACCTACATTAAAAATAAATAAATAAATAAAATAAATAAAAACACCTACATTTCCTGTAGCAGTAGCTACGGAAACCAAGATATGGACGCAGCCCACGTGCCCATCGACGGCTGGCTGGCTGAGGAGGGGGGGTAAATGGGGTAAATGTACACAATGGACTATTAGCCGCCAGAAAGAATGGAATCTTGCCATTCGCCGCGGGGGGACGTGGAGGGAGCTAGAGGGTATTGTGCTGCGTGACATGAGCCAGAGAGAATCTAAGAAACAAAGCAAACAACAAAGAGAAACAGACTCATAAATACAAAGAACTGGTGGCTGCAGGGGTGGGGGTGAAGTAGATAAAGGGGATGAAGAGGCAGAAACTCCCAGTTATTAAGTAAATGAGTCACGGGGATGCGAAGCGCCGCCTGGGGAGCACAGTCGATAACGCCCAAGTGACGAGTGTAACACGTGGTGGCCACACCGATCACGGTGATAACGTAGAAAAGCCTCGATGTCGCACGCCTGAAACGGATGGAACATTGCACGTCAGCTACGCTTCAATTGGAAGCACAGATACGGGCTGCACGTGGCTGCTTGGGTCCGTGGAGCCCTGACTCTCGGTCTCGGGGTTGTGAGTTCAAGCCTCGTGTGGAGTGTAGAGATGACCTAAAAATAAAATCTTTAAAATAAATGAATGAATAAAAAGGTGCCTGGTTGGCGCAGTGGGTGAAGTGTGATTCTTGATCCTTGTGTTCAAGCCCCACGTTGGGCGTGGAGCCTACTTAATAACAAAAAGTAAAAAACAAATATGAAACTATAAAGTAAATTTAAAAAAAACTAATAACAATGCGTTAGAAATAAAAGCATAAGTTAAGAACACTTTGTTCCATCAAAAAGTAAAAAGTAGGGGCCCCTGGTTGGCCCAGGCAGTAACACATGCAACTCCTGATCTCGCTCCTGTAAGTTCAAGCGCCAGGTTGGGCACGGAGATCATCTAAAAAATTTTTTTAATTAAATAAGACATAAAAAAACACGTTAGAAAATGAAAGGGAACCTGGGGGTTCAACTAGCACACGTGACGGAAGGCTCTGCCTGTGGACCCGCAGGAGCCGGCAGCCTGGCGGGAGGACGGTCCTCGGGGCCACTGCTCTCGGGCCAAGGCCACAGGCTGCCCCTGATGGGATGCGCCTGCGGGCTCACAACCTGGCCCCGTGCACCACGGGTCACGGGGTGGGGGGACGAGGCGGGCGCTCCCCGTCGGTGGGGGGCTTCCTCCGAGGCCCGTCCTGGGCAGCCCGAGACCAGCAGGCCTCCACACCCACCCTCCAGTTAGAAGTTCCTATAGAAGCCTTCACTGGATTCAGCACCTGCATGATCCAGATGGATCCACGTGGCTACGCGTCCTCGGAACAGTCCCCACAGTGGGAACACAGGGCGGAGCACACTTTCCAAGGACCAAGGACGGGCAGGGAGTGAGCAGCCTCCAACTGATTGCCCAGGTCGGCTCGGGGCCAGCCCAGGGCCGGGCATTGACCCCGACGACCTCCTCCAGCGAGGGCGGGCCAGTCTCTCCGGGTTTGTCTCCCTCTCTGATTCGTCCTGTTTCACTTTCCCTCCTTCCCGTGACCCTCTGGGCTGTTTCCTCCAGTCCCCGTATGAGGGAGGCCGTGCGATCATGTCTCTCCCTGGCCGACTCGCCCCCCTCAGCATCACGCCCTCGGCTCCCCCCACGTCGGTGTAAATGGCGAGATCTCCCCCCTCTGACGGCGAGTGACACCCGGGGTGCGCAGGGACCACGTCTCCTCCCTCCAGCATCTGTCCGTGGATGTCGAGGCTCCTCCGGTGGCGCGGCCCCCGTGGACACGGCCCCTGGGAACGCGGGGGTGCAGGTGCCCCTGCAGCTCACCGCCTCTGGGCTGCGGGGTCGGTACCCAGCAGTGCACTTTCGGGATCGTAGGGCAGCTCTGTGTCCGGCTCCCCAAGGCCACCCCCTCCCGTCCCCACAGTGGCCGCCCGCCTGCGTTCCCACCAGCCGCAGAGAGGCTCCCCTTTCTCCACATCCTCCCTTCACCTGTCGCCTCCCGACGGTGGCCGTCCTGACGGGCATGCAGGGGTCGGGGGGGGTCCCACGTGGTGCTGGTGTGTCTCCCTGACGCGGCTCCTTATTCTAAACGGTTCCGTGCCCAACACCTAAGAAAGCAGGACTGTCACCTGCCAGCTCGCCCCAGAGCCACAGTGAACAACTCCCTTATGCGCAGCCTCAGGGTCACCCCGGGGACCCCAGCACCACCGCAGGCCGCTCGCCCGTTGGGCCGCGTCTCCTCCAGGGAACAGGCCCCCCAGCTGTGCGGTCGCTGTGAGGGCAGGAGGCGCACCCCTCAGGCAGCATCCCCGCCGTCGCCTCCCTCATGCAGCCGTGCGCGTGTCGGAGGCGAGAGGGAAACCTGTCATGGAAACGCGCGGTCACCCAGAAAGAGCCGTGCTGTGGCAACACCCACGCCAGCAGGACCCCTGGGCGGCTCCACGGTGGAGCCCCTCCCTTCGGCCCAGGGCGTGACCCACGGTCCCGGGACCGAGTCCCGCGTCGGGCTCCCCGCGTGGAGCCTGCTCCTCCCCCTGCCTGCGTCTCCCTCTCTGGGCCTCTCAGGAGTAAAACCACCCCAGAGGCAGCGGAACACGTGCACGTGCAAGGTCCCACCACGGGAAACGGGCGGAAAGCGGGGAAGGCCACGCGGGCAGGCGGTCGTCTCTCTGTGCCGGGCGAGGAGCTCGCGGCGATCCACCAAAAGCTGACGCACACTTCAACAAATTCTAAGTCAAGGTTTTGGGTTTTCACCAATTACAAAGCAAATTGGATAAAATGAAAAAAACAACACAAGGGCCGTTCCCACGTGAGACAGTGCTGTCGTTTTATTGTTTCTGTTCTGCAGCCAAGCTCCCCTCCGTGCGCTCAAGGAGATAACCAGCGGGAGGCCGGTCTCCGCTCGCGCGTGGAGGCAAGGCCGGGGCGCCCGTCACTCGCGCACACGACCCGGGCAGGAGCTAAAGCACAGCAGTGACCGAGACGCTCCGCGCGGCCTCCTCCCGGGGGCGGGTTCCCAGGCGCCGCCGTCCTTAGGAAAACGGAAAGAACTCTGTTCCTCAAATAGAGCCGCCACAGCAAAGAGCCCCAAGGATTTTATTCACTGTTTCATCCTCTGGCAGCAGGATTTCTTTGAACCGGAATCTAGAAATGAAAACGACACGGGAAAAAAAAAAAAAAAAAAAGAAAGAAAGAAAACGACACGGCCGTCAGTTCAGCATCTCCACGGGACTTTTTTTTTTTTTTTTTTTTTTTATTTATGATAGTCACAGAGAGAGAGAGAGAGAGAGAGAGAGAGAGAGAGGCAGAGGGAGAAGCAGGCTCCATGCCAGGAGCCTGACGCGGGACTCGATCCTGGGACTCCAGGATCACACCCTGGGCCAAAGGCAGGCACCAAACCGCTGAGCCACCCAGGGATCCCTCCACGGGACTTTAAAGGAGAGCTGCTGAGTTCTGGGCCGGGGCCCTGAGCTCGTCTCGCTCATGGTAAGAACAAGAACCACAGGACACACGACGGCTCAGGTCCTGACCGTAGAGATGCCGCCGCTGTGTGGCGCCTCGTGTGGGAAGGGGTGGGGGGGACGGAGCCCGCGGTCCCCGGCCTCCACGCATGGGCGGCGCCGCCACCTGCCATCGCCCTCCCCCTCCCAGGACACAGGGACACGGCGGCAGCGACCGTGGGCTGGGCCGGGCCCGGGGCGTCCGGCGGAGACGCTCACCTGCAGCCGCCCCGCCCAGCCGCTGCTGGATCACCTCCAGGTGGTGAATATACTCCGTCAGGGAGCGCTCGGGATCTTGAGAAGCAGCCGGGGACCCTTGTGATCTTGAATCCGGGGACGGAGTGGATCTGCGAAGACACGCGAGTGTCCTGAGCACGGAGAGCGTGGCGGGGGCGGACCGGACGGTGTTCCCCGCAGAGCCTCTCCCGCCATGGCAGAGCCTGAAGCGTGCACACACGTGTGCTGCCTCCACCGCCTCCGCCCACCGCGCGGCCGGGAGCCCAAGTCAGGCATGGTTCTAAAGTGCAGTGTGAGGTTCTAGAACCGACTTCTGGGGATGCCTGGGTGGTCAGGGCGTGACCCCGGGGCCCCGAGATCGAGTCCCACATTGGGGTCCCCGCAGGGAGCCTGCTTCTCCCTCTACCTGTGTCTCTGACTCTCTCCATGTCTCTCATGAATAAATAACTAAAACCTTAAATAGTAAACACAAAACCCAACTTCTATAAAATGAGTTATAATGAGTAAGAATCCCCGTACACCAGTCTGTTATTTAAAGACCCCAAGGGAAAAAAAAAAATAATAAAATAAAATAAAGTCCCCGAGGGAGCGAGCCCCGGGAGGGAACCTGGCGGGCCCCCGCTGACACGGGCTCCATCTCACGACCCCGGCTGCGGGGGGCCAGGCCGGAGCCAGGCACATGTGGTCGGCACGGCGGGAGCACACGCCTGCGGCTCCACGGGGCGCCTGTGCGAGGGCGGGACGGCCACACCAGACGCCCAGGTGCAGCGTGCACGGAGATGCCCCGTCAGCCGGGGTGTGGGGCGAGGGCTCACGCAGGGGCCGAGAGCGGGACACGCTGGCACGGAGGATTCCAGACGCAGGTGCCGACACCACGGAGACACAAACTCAAGTGTGCTTTGTTACAAATCCTGGGAGATCGTGGTGGAAACGACACGGCTCCGACGGCTTCCCTCGTCCCGGCGCCTGAGTAGACGCTCGCGTGGTTCCCTCTGCAGAGCGAAGCCGTCCCATGCTTCGCAGGGAAACCCCGATGGCCAGTCCCAGCCGCGGCCCCGTCCCCGCAGCCTCCAGGGGCGCATGGGTCGCCGAGGGCCGGACCTACCTGCACCGACCAGCAACCTCCAGGCCTCTGCTGTCCTAAGTGGAGGCTGCAGGCCTCCCCACAGGGGCCCGGTGTCTCCCGCGGCCCTGGGACGGCTCACGTCACCCCGGGTCCCCAGGACACGTGCAGCCCAGCCCAGCGGGCCCTGGCGCGCAGTGGCCACACTCACCTGTGCCTCCTGCCCGGGGAGGCCTTGGGCGCTCGGTCCCCGGAGCGGCTGCAGGATGTGTCCCGGGTCGGGGGCGACCTGCTGGCTGCGGGCGGGGGCTGCTGCCGTGGTGCCGGGAGCCCTTCTCCCCGAGAACAGGAAACAGAGGAACACCCGTGAGCAGAGAGGCCCTTCTACCAAAATTCAAAATCTATGAACTTTTAAGAGTCTGCACGGCAATTTCAAAGCATTTTTAAAATAACCGATTTGTAAAAATCATGTTTTAAAAAGCCCCGGAGGCGGCCTGAGTTTTGATCTCTGTACTGCGCCGCGGGAGCTGACCCGGGGCTGACCCGACTGGACCGCTCGGTGGCGCCCGTGACCTGTGGGGCAGCGAGGGGCTTGAGGGGACGGAGGGGCCCCGGACCTGGGGCAGCAAGGTCTCCGGAGGCCAAGAAGCCATTTTAATTCCAGGAAATATCACATGGGAACCAGGGCTGACGGGCGGCCGGGCCGCGTGCCCGACGGGGACACGGTGACACGGGGGCAGCAGGCAGTCGGCTCCCGACACCTTTTGTCACGACGGCGACCGTGCACTCAGGTCTCCGCGCTGTCCCAGCACCGGCCGGCGTCCGCCCAGCACCCGCACCACCTCCCTCCAGGAGCCACCTCGCCGTCCGCTCGCGGGGCAGTGGGCCCACCTGGACGCGGCGCTCGGCCGTGCGTGGCGGCGCCTCTCCGATCCACCTCTTGCCACTTCTTAACCAGAAAGCGTAATCTGCGCGGAAGAGGAAGGACACGAAAGGCTGGAAACCAGAGCACAACGGCTGCAAAGGCAGCAGCGAGTGCAGGTCAGCCCTGACGCCCAGCGGCCCAGCCCCGACGGCTCAGGGGGGCATAAGGGAGGCCCAGCCGGGTGGTGCCCGGGGACGCGGCGCTGTGGCCTCCCGCCCGCCGCCCCGGGCCCCGACCCCGGCTCCAGGGAGGCACTTTCTGATTCGCATCAAACCACAGCTGCTGGAACGCTGCCCGCGCGACGGGAAAGGAAGGGAAGGGAAGGGAAGGGAAGGGAAGCTGCTGGCCCGCCCCACGTGGCACCGCCAGGCTTCCTGGCCCAGCGCAGCCTCTGCAAACACGCGGGGCGGGCGGGCGGACGGACAGGTGGGGGCTGCGGTCAGAACCCGGAGTCGAGGGGACCGCGCCCTGAGGCCGCCTCCCGCGCCCGCGGTCTCCACAGGGCAGGGCTCCCCCCGCCCCCCCGGCCCGGTGCTCGGCAGACCTGGGGAGCCAGCCCACCCGGCCTGAGGGAGGCCCCAGGGCGTCACGGGCACACGCGGCCCTACGATCCCCCAATCCTCAGTGGGACAAACGCTCCGAGAAATTCCGCATCAGGACACAGGACCGATTTCATCACCGGTATGAACAGGCCCGGATCCCCAGTCACACCCGAGGCCCCACACCTGCCCCCACATGACCCCGTGCAAACCAGCCGGGGCCACAGATGGCGCTGAGGCAGCAGGACCCCCCCTTGCCCTCCCGGAGATGGGCCCAGGGCCCCCCGGACGGAGCACACGTGTCACTAGAACGCGGGATGCGGCCACGGGGAGCGGTGGGACGCAGTTTCAACCCCATCGGCCGTGCCCGTCATCACACGGGACCCAGCACGCGGCCGTCGAGCGGAAGCCGGATTTGGTGAGGAAAAGCCAACCTCGCGTGCTGCCGACAATTGTGCACAACGTGCCCTTGGGGCAGGCGTCACGTAATCTTAGAGGCTCAAGCGTCATCGTCCTGGGGGGGCCCGGGATGGGGGGGCACAACCCGGCACCCCGTGTGCCTCCTGCCCGTGGACTCGGGGCGGCGCGGGCCTCAGCGCTACCTTAATATGGCGATCACCACCCTGACAGCCGTCCGGAACCTCGTGAAAGGGCGCGACGTGGTCGTCTTCTTATCAGCTTTGGAGGGAAATACGCCCAGGTGAGCGATCATGGAGAGCGTCTCTTGTTCGGAGTCCTGGAATCCACCAATCAGCAGCAAAAGGTACTTCTTCTGATAAATCAGAGCTTTCCTGAAGCTTTCTGCTCTCAAGTAATGCAGGTACAACTTCTCCATCTGAAAGAAATAAAAAAGCAAACCGATCACGGGACAAAGGCCGTGCGGCACGTGTCCCCTTGTGCTTTACAAACACCTGGATGGGGCGCAGGGCGGCTGCCGGTGGAGCCTGCGGCCCTGGACCCAGGGTTCCGGGTTCGAGCTCACGCCGGCTGCAGAGAACCTAGACAAGCACAGCTTCAAAAACTTGAAATAAAAAGAAGCAGACGGTTTCCCCCCTTGGCAAATTGTCACCTCAGGCAGCCATGCACATGGTCCCCAGGGACGGCCTACAGCAGAGGACGGCGCAGACATCCTTCCCGGGCCTGTGAGGGCCTCTCAGGGCCCCTGAATGTGACCCCGAGGGCCGTGCACACCCGGCGGGTGGAGGCTCGTCCGGGGGCCGCAGGATACCCTGAAGCAGGGGCGCATCCTTGTAACCTGATTCCAACACGCGTTTCCCCTCAAGGGAGGGCTCAGCGTTTGGACCCGGGGCCACACGACGACCGGCGAATCGCCGACCTGGGTGTTCTTGGGCTGTGGGGACCGTGGCCTCAACGACGCAGCCGGGCGCCTTGACTGCGCACGCACACACTCGGGAGCGACACCAGCTGCAAGTGTGTCCCCCTCCAACCGCGCTCCCTGCGGCCAACAGGCACACGGCGGCTCCGCCCTCGGGACGGCAATGCCTCTGCAGCCACACGAACCAACAGGCGTTTTCAGAGTACCCTGGGGCGTCGGGGAGACCGGCAGGCGGAGAGGGTGGGGGCGCTGCTGTTGAGAGCCGCGGGGGAGGGTGCCTGCGGCCCCATCCCAGACCGCACCGCCCGCGGGCTCATCGGGTGCGGCTTTCAACACCGGGGACGCTCACACCTTCCATTCGACTCTGGAGTCAACCCCCAACTGGTCTAAATACAAAGTCTTTTTTTTTTCTGAAAGAGCAAGGCATGCGTGGGGGCGGGGGTGGGGGGAGTCCCAAGCAGGCCCCCACGTGGGGCTCAACGCAGGGCGCGACCCCAGGACCCCACGGCCTGAGCTACATCAAGAGTCAGACACTCGACCGACGGGGCCGCCCCTGCACACAGAGCCTTAAACACGTAAGGGTCCGCAAGCGGAGGCGCCCGGTGGCCCCCGGCCCGGCCTTACTTGCACGCCGCAGGTGTTTGCGTCCTCGCGCGCGGCTGCTGGCGGCAGTCCTGGGTCTGGCTGTCGCGCCGAGCTCGGCAAGGCCGTCCCGTCCTGCTTCCCCGCACACCTGTCCGGCTTCTGCAACAAACCACAGACGCACCGTGTACGGAGCGGCTCCTACGCAACAGCATCGAGGGAAACGGCCAAGGGCAGAGTCAGCAGGAGATACCACGCGAACCCCCGACCCAGGGTCAGGGCGCGTTCACACAGCTCGTGTCCCCCTCGGCCGCCCCCCAGGACCTTTCCAGGCTGAGGCCCCCGTGAGTGGAGGGGCTGGAGCTCGTCTCCCGAAGGCCTCGGCGTGGCCACCCTGGGTTCCTGATCCGCATCCTTTCGGAGCCCCGAGTGGCCACGTGTGTTATCGGGTGCTCGACGCTCACGGTGGGGACTACACACGCGCACTTGAGCGCGACTGCACAACGGGTGCGCTTTACCAAGAACAAAACCCAAACACTTGTCAAACACTGAAATCAAAGCACTGAGCCTGTTGAGCAACACACAGCCTCTGGTCCTAGAAACGCTAACTCCCGAGTCCCTGCTTCCGCCGCGGCACCAACAAATCACACCTGGACGTCTCAGCAAGGGCGCCGTGGAGGCAGAGGCCGTCACCACCAGGCGCACGTCCGAGCACATGCACGCGGCTGGACACCGTGTGCGCAGGACGCCCAGAGCCCCACAAGGGGCCCCTCAACAGAGGAGCAGGATCCCGCAGTGAGACAGCAAGGGGCCGCCCCACCGCCTGGCACGGGGCCGCGAGCTCGGTGACCCCTGTCCTGCAGGCACGGGGCAGGGCAGCCTGGTCGCACCAGCCCCAGCTCAGGGCACAGCTGGAGGAGGAGCCCGTGGCTGAGGGGACCCTGTGGACGGGCCCTCGCGGGACCCCGGATGAGGAAGAGGAAGGCCACATGCTTGCTGTCCTGGTCCTAACACATGGCCTGGCCACTGCTGGGAAGACACCCTCCAGGAACGAGAGTCCCCTTGGACAGGGAGACAACGCTCCGCTAATTCATGCTCAGTCTGTAATTTACTCATTAAAAATATTTATTTCAGAAGTGCCTGCAGGGCTCAGTGGTTGAGCATCTGCCCTTGGCCCGGGGCGCGATCCTGGAGACCCGGGATCGAGTCCCCCATCGGGCTCCCTGCATGGAGCCTGCTTCTCCCTCTGCCTGTGTCTCTGCCTCTCTCCGTGTGTTGAATGAATAAATAAATAGAATCTTCAATTAAAAAAAAACAACAACATTACACTACGTGAAAGGAGTCAGACAGAAAAACCCCAATACCGTATCATCTCACTTATATGCAGAACCTAAAAAACTGGAACAAATAACAGAACAAAACAGACTAGAAAGAGACTCAGGGCAACAGAACAAAGTGGCTGGCGGCCAGAGGGAGGACGAGGCAGAGGAAGGGACGAAGGGCGGCAGCGTCCTGTGCTGGGGACGCCGCGGCAGCTCGGGTGGCGACAGACGCTCCCCGGACGCAGGGGCTCAGGGCTCCGAGTCCCCGTGTTACTCGCCGACACTAGCACAGCATCTGTCAATTCTTCCTCAGTAACAATTTATTCCCCGATTTCCTGGTGAGCTTCCCTCTGAAGGTAAACGTGTGCCTGGGCTCGGGTCCCAGGGACAGCCGCGGCCTCCAGCAGTGAGGAATGCACGGCCCGGGTTGCCGGCAGCCGGGCCGACTTCGCCCCCCGCCGCCCGAGCTTCACCATGCGCGGTGCGAAGCCGGTGGCAGCTCGGCAGACAGCGACCCCTCGACGCAGGAGCAGCTCGGTGGGGGCCCCCCAGCACCAGAACCACCACGTCCCCCACTGAGAACTTTCCCCAGAAGACCCATCCTGGGCTCCAGTGGTTTCACTGGTGAATTATAATTAATATTTAAGGAAGAAACGACACCAACTCTACGTAATCTGCTCCAGAAATTAAGAGGAGGAGCGAACAAGTCCCAACTCGTTTTTTGAGGCCAAAACTACGTCACACAAAAAACCCTCCGGACTAAGATCCCTCGTGAACTCAGAGGCAAAAATGCTCCACAAAATATGGGCAAACTGAATCCAACAATACATAAAAATACGAAGACATCACGACTGACTGGGGGCCCCCTGGGACGGCAGCGCAGTCCACACCCAAAGATCACGGTAATACGCCGTCGGCTGAGGAAACAAGGAGAAACACGTCACCGGATCAACAGGTGAAGGAGAAGCGTAACAAACTCAACATGCAATCGTGGTGAAAAGTCCTGGCAGCTGAGACCGGAAGGGCAGCGAGCGGTCAGCCCAGGGCCTGCGCACGAGCCGCTGGCGGACGGAGGCCCTGCCCCTGGCACTGGGCACCAGGCGGGGGTCCAGCCTGCGCAAGAGGCCAAGGGAAGGGAATCAACGGTGTCACGCTGGAGAGGAGACAAGACTCGCCACAGATGATGTGACTGTCCACGTAGAACACCCACAGGAGGGTTCACGGGGCGAGAGCCTGAGGTCGGCCGGGTCACGGACAAGCGGACCTGGGCACACTGACCGCGTCTCTGCACGAGCCCTGAACACCCAGGAAACAAAATGCTTCACCGGCCCCCGGAGAGCGCAACGTGCAGGTGTCAACACGCTTCCAGGGCCCGAGGCGGCCGACAGCGCCCTCAGAGGGCCGAGGGCCCGGCAAGCTCCCAGGCAGGAGACCGGCGCCGCTCAACCGCAGCCTCCCTACGGCTGCGTCGAGAGGTCAGTTCTCGCCTAAAACCTCCACGAGAGCCTCACGAAGTACAACCACAGGTTTATCCCCTGAGAACGCACAGCTCAGCGGGTTTTACTACATTCACTGAGCGCAGCGATCACCGTCTACCGCGAGGTCCTCGCCGTCCCAACCCCACCCGCCCCCGGGAACCGACTTGGGTGCTGCCTCAGTGGCGTTGCTGCCCCGGACACCCCCACGGAGGGGCCACGCGGAGTGAAGGAAGGTCCGCACTCAGCCGCGCTCAGCAGTCCCATAGCCCTTTCTCCCGCCAAAGCAGCCCATTTACGGATAAGCCGTATTTTACTTGCCCCTTCGTTAATTATGGACATCTGGGTTATTTCCATGTTTCGGCCAGTACAAGCGGCGGTGATAGGAAAGTGCGTGCAAGAGTTTTTACGTGGAACTGCCGGTAGGCACGGCCCGATGGTTTTCCAGACCAGCGAGTCCCATACCTCACGGTTCCCCCACAGCCATCTACACACTCGCCCACCGTCCCAACCAACCAACCAGCAAGATTCTAACACGTATGTGGAAAGACAGAGAAGCAAGAATAGCCAAATAATTTGAAAACAGAATAAAATCGTGATTTTCACACGACCCGATACGAGGCTGTAATATAACCCATGCGGCCTGGTCAGTCGAACAGGACAGAGAATCCAGACACCCGACCGCCGACCGCCGTGGGAAGAGGTCTGACATCAGCACCAAGACAACCAACGACGTGTGTCACATTAACTGATCCCAACACACATACAGATCATCTTCGACTGAAACCTCGGACAGAAAAAAAAGTGACTCAAAATGGATCACAGACCTAAATGTAAAAAGATCGACTGCAAAACTCTTGGTGTGATCCAGTAAAACAAAACAAAAAAGCAAAAAACTTAATTAAAACTAAATTTCAGGGACGCCCGGGTGCTCAGCGGTTGATCATCTGCCTTTGGCTCAGGACGTGACCCCGGGGTCCCGGGACTGAGTCCCTCGTCAGGAGGAGCCTGCTTCTCCCTCTGCCTGTGTCTCTGCCTCTCTCTCTGTGTCTCATGAATAAATGAATAAAATCTTTAAAAAAATTTTTTTAGATTTTGCTCTGCAAAGGGTGCGACCTATACGGAGGAGACAGCGTCGCCAGGGAGAAGAGGTCACAAATCACATAACCGACCAAGCAGTCGCATCCACGACGTATAAAGAACTCAGAACGCAGCAGTATGAAGTGGGCAAGGACA
Source organism: Canis lupus familiaris (assembly GCF_011100685.1). Classification (NCBI taxonomy): domain Eukaryota; kingdom Metazoa; phylum Chordata; class Mammalia; order Carnivora; family Canidae; genus Canis; species Canis lupus. The sequence goes on along the minus strand of NC_049252.1, from coordinate 39,651,408 downwards.
CGTCACCAAAGACGACACGGACGCCACTCCGCACCCGAGACCATGGTAACGGAAAAAGCACGGCCGGCAGCAAGTGTGCAGATGCAGCGCCGAGACTCCCCGGTTTTGGGAAGTGAGGTGGGGCATCCGAGGGCGCTCGGCGGGGCTCAAGGTGACATGGGGACGCAGCACCCCAGGGGTTCAGGCCAGAGAAACTGCAGAGAAAGCGCTAGCTCCGAGTCAAAAGCCACAGGCGAGGGGCTGCGCTGAGCACACCCGCGGCCAGGATGCTGCTCAGCAACACAACGGGCCACGTCGCCGCCCAGGAGGATCCCAGCGGCGTCTGGAAAGAGGAGCCCGTGTGCTTCCACCTGCGGGACGTCCAGGAAGAGGCGGGTGCGGAAGGAGCCGGGCCGTGCCTGCCGGCAGCCGGCCACTAGCACACACAGCCCTGGGTCGCCAGAGTCTATGCGTGTGAAAACTCAAATGACGTCCTACCAAGGAGGGGCAGATTCTACCGTGTGAAGTTAAAAATAATTTAAGATATTTTTTCTTTGTAAGAAAAATAAATGACAAATATGACAACCTAAATATAAAATAAAAAAAATAGGCATTCCAGGTAAAAAGTCTATCAAAACTACACAATAAGGAAGGTTTCCATCATCTTAATCAGGTAAAAATCAAATAAATACATTTCCTGTCGCGAGCGTGTCCCAAACATGATCTCGTGGCGAGGGTCACGGGCACCCGCACACGTCTGTGTGCAACGCCGACACGTCACAGAGACGTAAGGAGGACCGTGTGGCGCCCTGGGCGCGAGCCCCCAGCAGTAACCGGGACAACCGCTGCCCGCCGCCTGCCGCCTGCCGCCCGCCCAGGTCGGTCCCGCACGTACGCTGCACACGCCGCGCCTCAGCACGTGATGCTTCAGGGACTTCTCCAGCTGGGACACCGCCCGGCACAGCTCGGCCTTCTCCTGGGTCACCGTGCGCAGGGCCTTCGTCAGGGAGTCATTGTCTTTCAGGAGGACGTCCACCAGCTGGGTCTGCAGCTCTGCGGTCATTTTTTTCTTCAAAGAGAGAAAACAAACACACAACTTGTTTGTTAAAAGGTATGCACGGGGGGCGCGTGGGGGGCTCGGCGTCTGCCCTCGGCTCAGGTCCTGATCCCGGGGTCCTGAGGTCGAGTCCTGCATGTGGCTCCCTGCTCGGGGGGCGTCTGCCTCTGCCTCTGCCACTTCCCTGTGTGTGTTCTCTTTCTCTCAAATAAATAAACTTAAAAACTCATTTTTTATTTTTTATTTATTTTAGAGATTTTATTTATTCAGGAGAGACCCAGAGAGAGGCAGAGATCCAGGCAGAGGGAGAAGCTGGCTCCCTGCGGGGAGCCCAATGCAGGACTTGATCCCGGGACCCAGGGGTCATGCCTTGGGCACTAAAACGAGGGCTGTCCAAAAACTCATTTTTTAAAAAAAGATACACGTTATTTGTGTTTTTCACCGTTTCAGGAATCATAGTCACGTACGTATTTGGAGCTCAGTGGGCGGCTGCTGAACTGGGCAAAGCCGCCGTCTATGGGGCGGAAAACAAGCCAGCTAACGGCTCGCCTGGTTCCTCCGCAGGACAGCCCTGCCCACCCGTGGGCGGCCGAAGCACAGTCCTGCTGCAGAGGCGGCGCGTGCAGGGAACGGCCCTGCAGGCCCCAAGCGCATGTCCGTCGTCTCCTCGATGGGAGCAACGCTCGGCCTGCGGCTGGCAGGGGACACGGCCAAGGCGCGGCTACCCAGGCAGGATGCACGGCGGCCAAGGATCACCTACTGGGATCTGTCCGCGAGCAGGACCTCGCAGCTGCTCAGAGGCTCAGGATTCGCCAGGAGGCCCTGGGCACTGACCTCCGGCCCCGCCCCAGCCCAGGGGTGCGAGGGGCACCTGCCCTGAGCAGAGCAGCCCAGCACCCGCTGGAGGCACATCAGGCACTTGGCAAGGTCACATGGCTTTCCGGGGCGCCTCGCACCGCAACGCCCTCGGTCTGCCGGGAGGGGAGGTGGCGGGAGGGACCGGCAGGGAGGGGCCGGCGGGGCGTGCGGGGGCCCAGCCTCACCTGGGAGGAGCTGGGCGTGCTCAGCTCAGACTTGAGCTCCTCTAGTGTGTGCAGTAAGGATGTCACTGCTTTCTCATTCGATGACGTCCAGTCGCTGATGGTCCTGTGAGGACACACAGGGTCACCCCCGGCCACAGGAGCTCCGGGAAGACACGGAGGAATCCAGAGCAGCCCCCGGAAGACTCGCCCCGGCCTGCTCCCTCGAGCCGTGCTCTGCCCACGACAGGTGCAGTGGGAGCGCCTCTACCGCCAGCTGTGGCCCTCGTGTGGACCCAGAGACCCCGGCCATGGACCCCCGGCCACGGACCCGCTGGGGTCTGCACCGGTTTTAAACACCGTCCAGAAGGAAGGTGCATCCAGTTACAGGTGGGAAGGGCAAGTACTGACTCTTTCGCTCACAGAAACACTCCCATGGGCCCCTTGGCCGAGGAGATGCGCCCCCTGTGCAAGCAGTGGCCGAGGGCCATGGGCAGGGCGGCCGCAGCACGGACAGGCCGCGCCACTCCAGCTGGGGGTGCCTGGGCAGCAGGGCCGACCCGTGGCCCAGGAGTGCCACCCACATGCGCCCCCAGGCGCCCACCTGTCCACCGTCCGGCTGATGAAGCTGGTCAGGAGCCCAGCGGCGCACAGCAGCTGCTGCCGGACGCGCTCCAGGCCGAGCCGCTCCTCCTGCAGCCGCTCGGCTTCTGGGCGCTGGGCAGCCTCCTCCTTCGCCTCCAGGGCCTGGACCGTCCGCTGAAGCTGCCGGATCTTGTGCTCATCGCGCTGGCGCTGCAGCTCCAGCTCTCGCTGTCAATGGCAGAACGACAGAGGAGCCTCAGCCGCGCATCCCGAGAGCAGGAGTCAGGCCCAGCTGCCACGACGGGCGGCCCCGGACCCACAAGGGGCCCCGGAGGGGCCGCTCCCGCCAGCACTGAGCCCGGGCGCGCAGGCCGAGGGCAGGGCCGAGGGAAAGGCCTCGTCGGCACTTCTGACAACTACCAGGACTGCGCCGGTGTGAGCAGGGGACGCTGGGCGGGACGCAGGAGCCTTCACAGGGCTGGCTCCACCCACACACCTGCACACGCCTGCACACGCACACGGGAACGCCATGAGGTGGGGACCGCCCTTCACCGTGGAGGTGCTGCATGCTGGCTCCCGAGACAAACCGAGCGGCAGCCCCCCGCCCGCCCCCCAGCGCTGTGCCCTCAGCAGGCAGCCACGCACAGGAGGGCACCTGCAGCTTCCACAGGTGCGGCTGCGGTTGGGGGTGGGGGGCGTGTGCAGAGCTGCACAGAGTGCTCCGCCGGGCTGGGGACACCCTGGGGCACCCGTGCCCGGCCCGGGGCTCCCACCGCACAGAGCACGCGCCCCCCGCCCCACCCGGCATCACCTCCAGCGAGCCTGCAGCTGGGGGGGACACGGGGGCCCCAGCGAGCCTGCAGCCGGGGGGGACACGGGGGCCCCAGCGAGCCTACAGGCTGGCACGCAAGCACCAAGCAGCCAGCGTTTAATCTCCTTAGAAAAGATGAAAGCGACCCTGAAATAACTACCCTGGAGGCCCCTGTGTTCTGACCCGGGACAACTGCCACCCACAGGGGCCAGACACACGGCCCTTCACCGACTCAAATCCCTGGCCCGGGGTGCGTCACGGACGACTCTGTAACTGAGGAGACATTTCCTTTGCAACTTTTAAGCAATCGTGTTACCACTTGTTCTTTTAAAAAATCGAGACTAAAGAGTTGGGCTGAAAGCGTCAGTCGGGGGAAGTCCTTCAGGAGCACACGAGGGCGCCCGACGCTCTTCCCGGGGAGGACAGGTGAACACACCCCTGAACGCGCTCGGGGCCGTCGGCAAGGCCACCCCGGGCTGTCCCCTGCTCCCGGGAGGCGCCCACACCAGGCAGGACCGCATGCCGCGGGTACAGGCCGAGCGCACTGCCGGACAGCCAGGCCCACAAGCACACCTGCAGCCACGGCTGGGGGCTGAGGACACGTCGCGGGGGACGGTGGCGATCGGGGCCCCGCCCCAAGGTACCGAAGACCTGACGTGAGCCCAAAAGGTGTGTGAGCCGGGGGTCGGCGGGGCTGTTGACACCCTGATCACACCCCACCCGAACCCCCAAAACTCATTTCACGGCATCTTGGGAGCTGACTCACCCTCGTGACACTTAGAAATCTATTTTGTTTTTGGAAACACATACTCATTTCCCAAATACGTCATGGCAGGCCAACCACTGAAAAGACCAGGCTACTGATCTTCGTGTTTTTAAAAAAATTTACTTGGATTTTCACAATTTTTTAAAAGTCGTGTTTAAAATATATTTAAAAAAATGTTTTTAAACGTGAGAGATCCCTGGGTGACCCAGCACCTGCCTTCAGCCCAGGGCCAAGTCCCCCTGCAGGGAGCCGGCTTCTCCCTCTGCCTGTGTCTCTGCTTCTCTCTGTGTCTCTCTTGAATAAATAAGTAAATAAAATCTTTAAAGAATATATATCTTTAAAGAGAGTAACTCAAACGTCAAACCATATAAAGACAAAGGATTTAATTTTCTCAGAAACAAAGGCTTCTCCTTGACATAAAATATACCTAAAAACAAATTCTACTCAAAAACACAGGAGGAACACCTCCTAACCTGTGAGGCAAAAATCACCCAGATGCCAAAATCTAAGACGCCACAACCTGAAAAGTACGGACCAATATCCCTTGTAAATACAGACGCAAAAATCCTTGAAACACTAGCAAACCGAGGCCAGCAACATGTGTGATTCGGCCCAAAAACGCGAGCGGCTCCGCCGATGGAACCTCAACAAGGAAATTTGACGTCAACAAAGGGCAAACCACAGATTCTGAGACACCAGAAGTGCCAATCCAAGCCTCCCGGGACTGAGAACATGGGGTAGAGAGGACGGGTGTGGCGGGAGGAGAGAGGCTCCCACGCGACAGAGGGCGGCCCCACGGGCGCGGTGAGGACGGCACGGGCCGGCCCCAGCTCCCCTCAACTGCAGGGGCCACCCCGACGGACAGAGAAGGAAGCCTGCGTCTACGCGCAGGTGACATGAGCTCATACAAGGAAAACACCAAATACATTAAAAAGCTGAGAAGAACAAGCAAGATGCAAGATCAACAGAAGACCCGACAGTCCCACCGGCCAGCGGGGCCATCTGGGAAACCAGCTCCACCTGCAACAGCATCAAACATCACAAAACACTTGGGGATCAGCTACTCATCAGTGTGACGCTCGTCATCTGAGCGCAGCCCCACGCTGCTCAAAGACCTGAGACCCCCGGGGCCCGCAGCATCCACGACGGCCAGAGAAGGAGCGGGGGGCGGCGGCCACACCCGCAGACCCGAGGACGGCAGGACGGCGCAGTGCCCCGGGCCCACGGCTGGCGGCTGGGTGGTGACGCGGCCGGCGCGCGCTCACCAGTTTCTCCTTGGCTCCCGTCGGCCGCATCTCCGCGTCAGCCCGGCCCGGCCCCACGTCCGCTCTCCTCGCGTCCTTGCGTCCTTCCTGCGCAGCCAGCCCCGCCTGCAAGGGCTCTAATCCCGCCTGCTGCTGAGAAGCGTGCCCCTCTCTGCGCAGACAGCGCCCCGGCTCCCGGGCCTGCGCGGCCCTTACCTCCTTCTCCCTCTCCAGCTCCGCGCGGCGCTTCTGCACGTCCGCCTCCTGCTGCCGCTGCACCTGCTCCAGCCGGGCCTGCAGCTCCGCCGCGCGGGACTTCTCCTCCTTGAGCTTCCTCAGCAGAGCGTGATGCGCCGGCGACTCCCGGGGGCCGCGGCTCAGCTGCTCCGTCAGGAGCCGCTCGTGGCGCAGGGCGGCGGCCAGCTCCAGCGACCGGCCCTTCTCGGCCTCCAGGCTCCGCTGCAGCTCGGACAGCTGGCCCCGCTCCTGCGCCAGCAGCGCCTCGCAGCGCGAGGCCTCGATCTGCAGCTCCTTCTGCAGGTTGTCCTTGGCCGTCTGCTCGTGCTTCAAGGCAACGCACAGCTGGCTGCTCTGGGCGAACTGCTTCTCCAGAGAGGCCCTTAGCTCCTGGGGCGGGGCCGGGCAGCGCGTCAGCAGCAGGCTCAGCAAGGCCGCCTGCCCCGATTCTGCGCCCGGCCCTCTGCAGCAAAGCATGTCCTCCTTCTACCGGGGACAGGAGTGCCCGTCATGGCTCTGTCGGCACGCTGCACTCCTCCCGAGGCGGCATTCGGGGACGCACACCCGCGCCGGGACCCCCGCCTGCCTCAGAACCGCAACCCTGAGCGCCGGCTCCGTCCCGGGACGAGGAACCAGGGCGCCTGCTGGACGTGCTGTCCTCACAGCTGCTGGTGGGCCACTCGCCCCCAGAGACACTGGGCTCACGGGCAGCCCTGTCACCGCGAAGATGCTGCTGCTTGCCTGGTCGTGGGCGCCCGCCACCAGCCACCCGCCGCCCGCCAGCCCGTGGCCCAGGCACCTCCAGGGTCTTGGAGCTCTGGCCCTCCCTCTGCAGGTGCTGCAGCTGCGCCTCCTCCAGCCGGCTCTGCAGGGCGCGCTCCTTCCCGCGCTCGCTCTCCAGCTCCTGCAGCGCGGCCCGCAGGTTGCTCTCCTTGCTGTCCAGCACAGACCTGCACGGGGGGAGGGGACACGCCGGGTGGCACCCGCGGCCTCCCACACGTGCCCGTGCGCCTGCGCTTCGTGCCCTCCTGCGCCTCAGCTCCGGCACTCGCCCACCCAATGCCAGAGGCGCGTGGCGACAATCACGTGACTCCCACGCGCCACCCGACAAACTGGGGACAGAACCCGAGGCGCCGGAGGCAGGCAGGGCCCCTACCTCAGCTGGAGGACTTCCTTCTGCGCCTCACCGAGCGAGGCCAGCAGCCTCTCGTTGTCCTGCTTACACTCGCGGAGCTCGGACCTCAAGTCCCTGACGACCGTCTGCTCCACCACCAGGAGCTTCCGGACGCTGCTGGCTTTCTCCTGCTCCTCAGTCAGGGTCTTCTGCACGTCGCTTGCTATGCGCTTCTCCTGCTCAACCTTATATGCCAGTAACTCCACTGAGGAAGACACGAGGGAACACAAGACAGCGTCACCCGTGAAGCCAGGCTGAGCTGCACCTGTGATGTCACAGGGAAAACCAGAGACGGGGACAGGGATCTATCCACTCCCTGTGGATAAACGGCATTTCTAGGTCCACAGCTGGGACAGCCTGACGCTGGCCTCCACACACTGTCCGGGCCCAAAGACACGACCCAGCTCCCCGGGGCCCGGGGTTCAGGTCCGGGGTCTGCCTGGAGGCAGAAGCGTGGGTCGGGCCGAGGTGGATGTGCACGAAGCCCAGGTGTGACCGTCCCCAGCCATCCCCACCCCACGTTGCCCGTCACTCCGAGAGCCGGCCCCGGCCCCTACGGCTTCCCTGCAGAACGTTCCCGCGGCTCAGGGAGGAAATACTGCGTCCTCCTCAAGCTCTTCTGGGACACAGGGTGGAGGCTCCTGCCCACCTTCCACGAGGCTGCCACTAGCCCGACACCAAAACTGGGAGAAGGAAACCCAGACCAGCAGCCCTCACGCCCGCAGGTGCGCGGCGTCAGCAAGCCCAGCCCAGAGACGCCCGGGGGTGGGCAAGGCTGCCCGCTGGACGGCTCCGCCCGCCAGGCCCCACCCAAACCCAGGAAGAGAGGGGCTCTGAGGCCCCACGGGGCCGGGTGTGCAGACCACAACGGGCGTCACATGGGCCTGGGCGATGGCGCCCTCCCCACGCCCAGAGCACCGCGGCCCTCCACTCACAACGCTCACTCAAGGACCTAAGCAGAGCGATTAGTAAGAGAAAGCAGGCGAGAAAAAGAATAATAAAATGCTTTTTACTCAAAGCCAATGTGAGCACCTACAGAAAATTCCAGAAGGACCTAAATGAAAGGTAGAAATGCAGGACAGGCTGCTTAAACCCCGCGCAAGCCCAAGGGCTCCCAGACCCGATCCCGCTGCGCCCACTGCCTGCAGGGACCGAGCCCCAAGCCCCCGCTCACCTCACTGGCAGGTCTATGAACTGAGAGGTGCCAAGGCCGGAGGTCCCTGCGCCCAGGGGCTCAGAGAGACCAGGACGCTGCTGGGGCCACGGGATCCAGCACCGGGCGGACCGCAGGGGCCTGGCCACCTCCACGCCACCTGACCCCCGGGAGCGTGCGGCCGGCAAGGACGAGGGGCAGCGCTCACCCTGCCTGCGCAGCTGGTGCTCCTGCCGGCTCCCCCGAGCCTCCGCGCTGGTCAGCGCCGCACACAGCTGCTGCAGCTTCTCCTGGTTCTGCAGGTGCGTCATGCGCAGCTGGGCGCGCAGGGCCTGGATCTCCGACAGCAAGCTGCTCCTGTCTGACGCGCGGAGGTGCTCCAAGGACTTCTCCTGCAATCTCCCCAGAGACGGGACCGCGACAGGGAGAGCAGGGTCACATGCGCGGCCACACGGAGGGCCCTGCAGCAGGAACGCCCACCCCGAACAGGGAGCCAGGAGCGGGGAGCAGGGGCACGTCCTGGCGTAAGCAGCCCACGTTCTGCAAACTTGTGCTTCCGGCGTCGTGGACACAGCCTGGGGCCTGGGCCTCGTCCCTGATGACAGGAGCAGGGGCGCGGAGGCCCGGGGACCCTCGGACCCCGCACACCGGGGCCTGCCGAGGACCCGCGTCGGGACTCCAGTGCCCTGTCCTAGGAGGGGCCCCGGGGCCCTCACGCCGCCGACCCCTCTGGCTCCCCGACCCCCCAACCCCAGGCTCAGGGCACGGCCCGGGCCAGACCCCCGAGCGCCGCTCTGTTCTCAAGGAAAGGCCAGTCGTGTCCAGATGATTAAGCAGTGCAGTGCTGGCGCCGAGGCAGGCCTCCTCCTGCCACCCACGTGCCAAGGTCAGGGGGCTCACGGGGATCACTGCGTCACCGTCTGCAGGGCCCGGTGCTCACCTGCTCCTGGACCACCTTCTCCAGCCTCTCCAGCAGGGAGCTGTGTTCCCCGGGGGCAGAGCCACAGGGCCGGGGCTGCAGCTCGGCCCTCAACATCTCCCGTTCTTTTCCAAATGCCTCCTGAACAGCCTGTAGGAATTCTCCCCTCCAGTCAAGGCCTGGGTCGGGCGGTTCCTAAATATTGAAACAAGAAGCTTGGAATCCCCCCCCGATGTCTCCTGGGGGCTGCAGCCCCAGCCACCCGACAGGAGGGGGACACCCTCCCAGGACCGTGCAGGGCACCGCGGAGGCAGCAGCTAAGGGAGCAGCACGGGCCCGGGGCGCCCTCTGCACGGCCGTCGCTCCTGGCCGCCCTCCACACCGACGGCTGCATGGTCTCCTTGGACGTGGCTCGGCACCAGGCTCTGGTCAGAGTGGACGTTGGGCCGCCCGCGTCCTCCTCCGTAGCCTCTCCTGCCCCAGTGGGGCCCCAACGAGCCAGCAACGTGACTGAGCGGGTGGCTGGCCAGCCACATGGCCCCCATGCCGCCGCGGCCTCACCCCTTCCTCCATCCCACCTATCTGGCTGCCACCCCCTCCCACGGCTCCTCCCACGCGCCCCGTACCTGCTCTCCCTTCTGGGGTGCCAGGTGCGGATGTCTCCTTGGGGCCGGCACCGCCTCCAGCAGGCCAGGGCCCTCCCCCGGGAAGTGCTCCAGGGGGGCCCGCGGCTCACCCCTGCTCAGGGCGCTGGGCAGCCCGCGGCACTCGGACAAGGCCAGTATGTGGTGGCTCTCGTCACACACCATCTGCAGCAGGGCCTGCGACGGGAACGGGGGCTCAGCAAGCTGTGGGGAGGCGCCGCCCGACCCGGCCACCCCAGCAGCACCGCGGCTGCCACCCCTGCCACCCCCTCCCTACGCCGGGCGGCACACGGTCCCTCGCAGAGAACTAGGACACGCACACCCACCCTGCGTCTCCAATGAGACGCGGATGGCGGAGGAGGGTGGTTCCCCAGACAGGACACGTAACCGACCCCCCCGGACACTCACGATGTGCCGTGTGTTAACCAGAATTAAAACTTAAAAACATACGTGACTCACAAGCATCTCATTCCTTAGTGTATTTTAAGGTCTTTTCACCACCTACAGCAGTGAGGCTAACACGTATAAATACGTCACGACTTTTAAAAATGAATGAATGTAAGTAAACAAATACACGTTTGGAAGAATTCCTCTGGGGGAAAAGAGGCAACGAAGAGGCTTACGACAGAGTTCAGCTGGTTAACCAGGAACATGCTCTGCTAGGGTTCTCACGAGCCGACCCCAAAACATAGATGTTAACATGAAAGTCCCGAAAGCCCAATCATATGTAGCTTATTTTAATAACAATTACCTTCAACAACCTACAACTGCTTTCACTTTAAATAGAATTCATTGCTGTGCAGCAGCTGCAGATGGTGGCCCCCGGGACACAGGGGGCGCAGGGGCGGGGGCGACAGGCCCTGCAGGTGCCACCCGCGCCCCGTCCTGCGTCCTCGGCCCGTCCACATGGGCGGCGAAGAGCAAGCGATGCGGCAGTGACGGGCTGCAGGCGACCACGTACCTCCCTGGACAAGTGCACGCTGAGCAACGCCCGTGACGCCCGGCCCCACCCCGCCAGCCAGCGAGGCTTCCCGTGAGGTCCTTGCGCACGTGCCAGGCTCACGCCCCGGGTCTGACGCTGGCCGGGCGTGGAGGCCAAGTGGTTTGAGCCTCGGTGGCCGCAGCAGCTTCCAGAGCCCTGTCCTCAGGACTGGCCGTGGGCAGGGTCTCGCCACCGTGTGGAGCCAGCCCTCCCCTTGCGGGGTCCTCAGGTGCCCCGCTTTCCTCCGGCGGACGCCCGGCGATTCCCAGCACGGCTGCGCCCCCGGCCCCCTGGCTGCCTCCGGTCACGGCCACTTCCAGGGGCCCCTGAGCCACGACCACAGCACGGTCCTGGGAGCTCCTGCCGTGTCGCGAGGCCTCGTGGGGCCAGCTCAGGGGGGAGCGCAGGTTCCCCCGCAGGCGGCTATCCCTCCAGGGAGAGCGGGGGCTGCGAGACCCTCACCTGACAAACCCACCCGGAAATACCTTTGAGCTACTTTCTGTTCTTAAAGGCTGATTTCACAGAGAGCAGACCGGCGGGGGGCTGACCCCTCGGGCGCGGAGCCGACGCGGGGCCCCGACATCAGACCCAGCCCGCAGCATGGTCCGCTGCTCGTCTGGCTGAGCCGCCCAGGCGCCCCTCCTGGTGCCACTGCCAGGGGGACCTGGAAACCACGAATTCCCAGGCCGTGACTGAGGCGAGCGCAGAGCTCGGGGGACCCGGACCCTACAGCTCGCTCGGCTGCCAGGGCTCCAGGGCCTTCACTGCGCTGCTGTGTTTTCTTTTTTGATCACCAAGCACTAAACCGCAAAGCTTAAGTATATGTAATTGTCATGACGACCACGTTCATTCTTTAAAATTACAAATTCTAACAGGTTGCTTGAGTCGGAAACACTAAGAAATGTGCCTTTAATGTTTTATGTCATATAAAAAATTAAGGAATGCAAAAAAGGAAATAAAAATTGACAGAAAAAACCCAAATTTAATTTTTAAAGGAGTAAGAGCACCACAATTTTTATTTATTCTGAGCACAACTTCCAGAGTTTTACTTAACCTCAAAATCGCCTTCTCAGGGCCCCTGGTGGCTCCGTCAGTGAAGCATCTGCCTTGGGCTCAGGTCACAGTCTCAGGGTCATGGGATCAAGTCCCGCGTGGGGCTCCCTGCTCCCCCCTCTGCCCCTCCCCCTGCTGGTGCTCGTGCTCCCTCTTTCTCTGTGTCTCAAATAAACAAATTAATAAATAAATCTTAAACAATCTTGTGCCTTGGATGGTACGGGGCAGCGAGGTAACAGGACGGGCAGCAGCCGTACCTGCCGGGGGCACAGCGGGACTCAAACCCACCAAATCACCCAGCTGTGCACCTGAAACCGGGGACGCTGGTGTCCGCTATACTCAGAAACTACCCCGTTTTCTTTGGAAATGTTTTCACTATTTAAATAAAATGTAATAGTGTCATTGTATCATCTACTTATTCAGCCAAGTTCGCGTCTGTGCTTTTGAGGTGACCTGTGCTGTGGGATGATCGCGGGCCTGGAGGAAAGACGCTGGGTGACGGCTGCCAACGAGAACGGCGGTGTGCTGACCGTGGCTCCGCCCCCACCACGCCCAAATCTTCCAGTGTGACAGTGTGACTGGCAAGTTGACCGACTCCGCTCTGGGCCAGCAGAGCGGGGGGTGGGGGGGACAGGACACAGCGACACCCCGTCACAGGTGCCCAGGGGTAGCCCAGCTCATCAATGTGCGGGCCCTGCAGGTGCATGGCTGAGCCTGCCAGGAGGTGAGGACGGTCTCCTTGCGGGGAGGGGAGTGCAGGGTGCGACGCTCCCGGAGAACAGGCTGCAAGGAGCCTTGGGACACCGAGAAGCGCTCCCCGGCCACCCCGGGACGGCCCGCTGACGGCAGAAGGGAAGGGCCGAGCGAGCGGGGGCATGTGTGGCCCCTCGATGCACGGGAGCTGCCCCGCCAGGGGCAGGAGGCACCTGCAGCCAGCGCAGTCAGAGCTGAGGCCGCCAGCGCACATGCACACGCACACGCACACGGCCGCATGAGCGCGGACGCCGTCCTCCCACAGCCTCTTCAGCCCTGACAGGATGGAACCCCCCGCCGGGCGGCCGCTCCACAGCCCAGCAGCCCGGCAGCCCCGTGCCTGCAGCAGGCCAGCCCGTCCCCTGCCCGCCCGGCAGAGGGCGGCCCAGCCGCGGAAGGAGAGGCTGACGGGCAACCTCAGAACCAAGTAAAGGCCACCGCCGCCCACTCCCCCGCGGACGGCCGTGCGCTGGCACCCGAGCTCGCTTCTGAAGACGAACCCTCATTCCTCTTGTGGAACGTTGCCCCTGCGGGCCTCCATGTGCCGTGCCGCCAGGCTCTCCCCGCACACGCGTCCCACGCACCCCGAGTCAGCAGCTGCCTCCCTCTGGAGACATGAGCGACGCACCAGCACCACGAGAACCACCGCCACCGTCTGTGCCACGGACGGACACGCCCGCGCAGCAATCACAGTGGCCGCCGACGGAGGCCCGCGGACACGGCGCGCCCTGCTCCCACCAGCCCTTACCTTCACTTGCTTCGGGTGGACTTCCTTCTCCTTCATGGCCTCCAGCGGCCGTCGGAACCTTCCAGAGGCGGCAGGAGGCCCTGGGGGACGAGCAGCGGGGGCCCCGAGTCTTCCCAAATCTTGGTTTAGGATCTCTCCACACGCCGAGCCATCACCTAAAAACAGCACGAAGTCCAGGTCTACACCACGATCTCTGGATTCTGGGCTGGGGGCGGGGGCGCCCTGCAGAGCGCCGGGCGTGGTCAGACCCCCGCTGTCCGGTGCCATGCAAGGTCCCTAAACACCCAGCAGAGCCGCAACGAGGCTCCCCCTGAAGACGTCAACAAACCACCAAAGGGGACAAAACACCTTCCTAAACCCCTAAGCTGACATAACTACTTGCATGAAGAAAGCGTGTATTTTGCATGTTTGGTATGTTGACCCCCGTGAGCCCAATACAAGCTTCAGGCACCTCAGTCCTCCGTCCACAGACGCAGACGCCTGGGCAGACACGTGCGGGGCCCGTACCTCCCGCAGCCGCACACGGAGGAGGCGCAGGACACGCAGCAAGCGACCAGCCAGCGAGGGCTGAACACACCTGACGGGGTGGAGAGCAGCCCTGAGCTCACGCGGGAACGGGGGCGAGGCCCTGGCACGGCCCCTGGCGGCACAGAACTCCCACCGGGTGCTGACGGCCACCCCGCCACCGCCTGTCTCAGGAGCGCCGGGGAACGCTCCGCCACAGCACGCAACAGGGCTGCAGACGCCGGAGGAGACTCAAGAGGCAGCAAAGCCAAGAGCAGGTCAGGAAACCCAGAACATGTTCAGAGAAATCAGGAACCGTCTCACTCGGGAAACAAGGAAGGAAGTTTCAAGAGAAAGGAACAGAGAATAACAGAAAGCAGCGCTCTTAGAAGCAAGACACGGCAGAGATGGAAACATCCGACGCAAAGCTCAGGAGAGGATTTCTTAAAGTTCTCTAACACAGAAGAACAAAGTACAAAGGAGTGAGAAGAGACAAAACGAGGAGCTGCGGGAACCAGTCCAGCGATTAACACAAGCGCAGCAAGCTGAGGCCGTGGCAGGGACCCGGCAGCCGCTCCGGGGCAGCAGGGCCGGGGGCAGCGCAGGCGTCCTGGTGTCCAAGGGACGGCCTCCTCACCTCTGCTTCTGCAGAACACACTGAAATCAGGGTCACCAGGGAGGGACAGGGGTGGGGCCCAGGGAGCGGGGACCAGAAGGGGGAGGCCACGGGGCAGCGCACACCCTGCTCGTGGACGGCGTGGACCCTCTGGGGGAGGACACGGAGTCCCAGGGGTCCTGCGGGAACGGGACAGATGCGCTCCAGCACGCAGCGTGGTGAGGGGACAGGACATGATGGGGCCACGTGGGGAGGACGGGACGGGACATGTGAGAAACCAGCAGACACAGGTCGAAACATGTTGCTGTAAGTAGCAAATGTGATTTAGGAATAAATACCAGAACAAACTTCTCAAAGCTGACCATGGACTCAGTCCTCAGGGGAGGCGGAAGGCACCGGGCAGAGACGCTCGATCCCTAAACCAGGCCCTCGCGATACAGAGCAACTCCAAACTTAAAACGTTGCTCACCCCACTCGGCTGAAACGCCGATGAACTTTACTTCACTGTGGTCTAGTTTTCAAAAGCACTGAATTAAATCAATGATGACTTTTTAAAAAATCAAACCATCTCAAGAGATGGTTTGTCAATGTTGGTTGTAAAAAACCAACAACTGGGCAGCCCGGGTGGCTCAGTGGTTTAGCGCCACCTTCGGCCCAGGGCGTGATCCTGGGGTCCTGGGATCAAGTCCCACGTCGGGCTCCCTGCAGGGAGCCTGCTTCTCCCTCTGCCTGTGTCTCTGCCTGTGTGTGTATGTGTGTGTGTGTGTGTGTGTGTGTGTGTGTGTGTCTCATGAATAAATAAATCTTAAAAAAAAAAAAAGCCCAACAACTGCAGAAGTAGTTGTACAAGGTTGGAAAGTCACAGTTTGGCAACCAACCTAATGACCATCCTTGGCGGCTGACATCAGCGGGCCGGGGTCTGAGAAACACGAGATGGCAGGCATGGTCTCCACAGACCGCTGCCCGACACCACACCATCAAAAAGGAAAAATCAGAACAAAACGTGGCGGACACCACCGCGAGCCTCGTGCCAGGATTCCCTGGGAAGAGCCCCGCACCCACGTGCGAGGGACACCTGGGACACCCACGCTGACGACTCGACTACAGATACCCACACAAGACGCAGGAGCTGCTGGCAAGGGGAGGGCCTCCCCCCACACTGCGGGGCCCAGCAGGCGCATCTCAACGCCTCGTAGCACTGCGTCATCTCCTCCTGTGAAAGGTGCCAGTGAGAAACACGGCAAAATCTAAGTGAGGGGGCCGCCGCAGATGCCCAGACGCTGGGAGCAGGGACCTGGTCCGTGAAGCGCACCATCGAGTTTTCCAGAGTAATACGCATCAGGCCTCCAAGGGCCACGCCACAGAGAGGGTTCGAGGTGGGCTCACACAGCAAACGCCGGCCTGGGGGCCCTCTGTGCTCTTCTGTTCTCTGAAACCGTGAAGAGGTGAAAGAAAAGAAAGAAAAAGAAAGACCAACTCACTGTTTTCACTTCCATTGCTCTTTCCTTCAAACCCAAGAGGAGAGGATCTGGGCTTTTCTTGAGCATCAAGAGATGTTACGATAAAATCTTCAACATCTTTCTCCTGTTCAAATAGGTTGTTAAATGGTCGTAAAATAACAATTTATCACCTCAGGGAGCTAAACTAGCCAGATGGAAACTTTCTAAGGCCTGAATTGATCATTTTTCCACACAGAACCCAAACATGAGTGTTTCATGCTTGTGAACACATCGAAATCATGTGCTTCTAGGAATTTAAATAAATGCAGCCATAGTTCTCTAGGAATATTTTAAAGAAGCCACCAGTATATATCTCAAATTTAAAAAAAAAAAAAAGGTTTGCAGTACTCTGTATGGGCATATGGGTGTCTCAAATAACACGTCCCCTGTAACTTGTTTTTAATCTAACCCAGGAAATGCAAAATCTCAACATCGTCATAGAAGAAAAGATACAGTCTAACTCAAAAATAACTGTTGTGAAATTAATCAGCACCATATGTAAAACCTATTAAACATGAAACACAACTGAAAATAAACCTAGAAAACACATTCTAGACAAAGAACCTGAATGGAAACTACACACGAAGGCGGGTTTGTGACTGTGCTTCTTGAGTCCGCGCTAGTGAGCGCACGCAGGCCTGGAGTGAGTATGAGTAGGACTGGTGCATCGCACATGTTTTTAAGAATAACTGAAGTCCTCTAATTGCTCATATTGCAACCGACTGAGGTTGGTGCTGCAGAGAGCTGACCGTCCCTACACATGGTTGACCAGGGGACTGCCAGCTGCGCACCCACACCTGGGCCGCTGGCCCTGCCAGGAGATGAGCCAACAATGGCCACAGCTATGATACTGCAGGCCCCGCAGACACATTCCCATGGGAACACTCTGGAGCGCCGGGCATCCCACAGACACCAAACCAGGGCAGCACCCAAGTAAGACCACTTACCACAGCCATTTGCAGCACGTGGTGGTCCGCGGAGGGAACCCGGTCTGCAGCCAACGGAGACTCTGCCGACCTGGAGGCCTTTTCTGCTGGTGACTGGCCCAGATACCAAAGCAGCTCCAACTGGTCAGCCTGGAGCGAGGCACTGGTCCTGTCCTGCAGGGAGGCGTCCAGGCTCAGGGCGTCTGAGCACGGGGTCAGGGGCAGGCTGGGCACAGGCTCCAGGGTGAGGTCCTTCCTGACAACCTCCGGGGAGCTCCAGGAGGACAGGTCCATTGCCCTGAGTGCGTTCTTCAAGGGCCCGGGCCCCTCCGTAGGGGTCAGGTCAGGGGAGCCACCGTGGAAGTTTGCTTGTAGACAACGTGGTCCTTCCTGCAACTCAACCTTATCTTCCACGGGAACATCTAGCATTTCATTTCTCATCAGTGGGTCCTGATTTCCACTCAGGTCATTTAGATCACACGTGGTCTTATCGATATGAAATGCATCAACAAGAGATGATCTGTCAGTTTCTTCACCATTACTGGAGCTATCACTCAAACTATTTTCTAAAGCACGTGAACAGGCCACCGGCTGCTGAGATTTGAAATCCTCTGTCTCAATGTTCTGAAAGTTCACAGAACGCACCAGGTGGTTCAACTTTTCTTGAAGTTCTTTCACCTGACTTATGAGACCAACTTTCTGCAGCTGACGATCTTCCAGTAAATTTTCCTTATTCTGCATATAAAAAAGAATACGCATAGAGTAAGATAGTTGAACTACACACAGTCACATCTGTCTGTCTGGTATTTACAAGCCAGTCTGAGAGGCCGTCTGAACAGTTAACAATGAGCCTCCACGAGCCCTTGGGTCCCTTCGCAGCTCTTGAGATTTCAAGCTATTTTAATCCCACGAAGGAGGCTCTCGGCCGTGAGCCCCCTGCCTACAGGTGCTTGCTGCAGAGGACTCTGGGAAGGCAGCAGAGCAGGAAGCAGCAGGAGCCTGGCGCCCCCGCGCTGCGCTACACCTGCCCGGGCTGAAGTCTGTCCGCTGTCTCCAACTCTGGAGTCTGTCCAAGGTTTGCAACTTCCCAGGGGGGCCAGAGGGTGCACATCAGCTGCTACCCAGCCCTGGACCCCAGCCCTGGAGCAGCGAGCACAGGACGAGCACAGGACGTGTGTGAGGCACGGGGGGCCACAGGGGCTGCCCCACCAATACCAGGCACCTGTGCTCTGGCTGCTGCTCCTGATCATGAAGGGCAAAGCCACTGAGGCCATTGTTGCAGCCCCTCCCACTCTGGCTGAAATGACCTCCAGGAGATTTAAAGGGTCACTGCTCTCCTTTCCCACAACAGCATTTTTCTTTTTTCTTTTTGAGGAGAAATTAAATGGGCACAGAGACAGCCTACAACAACCGAACAAGGTGCACCTGAGTGGCTCAGTGGCTGTCTTAAAATCTCAAAAAAAAAAAAACAAAAAAAAAAACTAAACCAAACAAGCAAAAAACCACAATAACAAAAAACAGCAAACTATGAGAAACAGATTCAGATTTCTATATTTACTAGACTCAAATGTTCATCATTCACAACAAACCAAAAAAAAAAAAAAAAAAATCCCAAAATCAGAAGGCATACAAGGACACAGGAAAGCAAGGCCCATTCAAAGGAAAAATACAAATCAAAAGGAACTGTCCCTGAAAAAGACCAAATGTCAGATCTACTAGTCAAAGATGTTAAAACAGTCCTGAATACATTAGAAGAACGAAAGGAGGATGTGGAGAAAGTGAAGAAAACGATGTGTGAATAGAGTAGAAATACAAATGGAGAGAAAGAAAATCTAAATGAACAAAAAATTCTGGAGCTGAAAAGTACAATAATTAAAAATTCACTAAAGGGATTCAAAGGCAGGTTTGAGGAGGAAGAAGAAAGAACTGGTAAACTTAAAGACAGAACAATGGAAATAATCATCTCTGAGGAAAAAAAAAAAACTAACAAAAGCGAATTCAGACTAAGGGACCTGTGGGACACCAGCAAACAGATCAACATACGCTTTGTGGGAGTCCCAGAAGATGTGAGAAAGGCGGCTGAAAGAATTGAGGACATAATGACTGAACACTTCCAGAACTGATGAAGACACAAATATAAACATCCAAGAAACTCAACAAACGCCAAACAAGATGAACTCAGACACCCCAAAAACACATTATAATCAAATGTGTAAAAAGCTAAAGGCACTGAGAGAGAATCCTGAAAGCAAAGTGAAGTGACTTGTCACATACAAGAATCCTCAATAACATCACCAACAGGTTTCTCATCAGAAACTTCTGAGGCCAGAGGACAGGGAGTAGTCCGTACACTGAGAGTGCTGAAAGAAAATCTGTCGACTAAAAATCCAATACCCAACAAAACTCCTTTAAGAGTGAGGAAGAAATCAAGATATTCCCAGATAAATAAAAGCTAAAGGAGTTCATGATCACTACACTTGCCCTGCAAGAAACGCTCAAGGAAGTCTTCCAGGATGAAATAAAAGGTGACTAGACAGTAACTCAAAGTCACGTAAAAAAAAAAAAATAAAGATCTCAGTAAAGGTAAGTGCATGCACAGTAATAGAAACCAGTGTATTAAACTGTACGTGTGAATAGAATTAACTGTATGTTAAAATACTTGAATTTTTTAAGAAGCTTGTGCTGTTGTGTAATAGTGGTTTTCAACTCCATATCATTTGTTTTCATCATGATTCAAAAGACATTTTAAAAAATTATTAATTAAAAGTTAGTATTATTAACTTTAGTTTGTAACTCCACATATCTTCTACACAATTTAAGAAGTTAATGGATTTAAAACAATCATTGGTTTATGTTTTGAGACACACAGGTATAAAAATGACATCAAAAGCCAACGGGATAGGAGCAAAACCTTATATAAAGGAATATTTTTAAAGTTAAGCTTGTATAGATTCAAACCAGTGTTATAATGCTAGATGCTAAATGTAATCCCTAACATAAACACATAAAGAAACCTAGCTATCCTATATAGACAAAGAGAAATGAGAAAGGGATTTAAACATTTCACCGTAAAATGTCAAAGAGAATACAGGGATCCCTGGGTGGCGCAGCGGTTTGGCGCCTGCCTTTGGCCCAGGGCGCGATCCTGGAGACCCGGGATCGAATCCCACGTCGGGCTCCCGGTGCATGGAGCCTGCTTCTCCCTCTGCCTGTGTCTCTGTGCCTCTCTCTCTCTCTGTGACTATCATAAATAAATAAAAATTAAAAAAAAAAAAAAAAAAAAACAAAAAAAAAAAAACAAAAAAAACAAAGAGAATACAGTAATGCAGGAAACCGGGGGGTGGGGAGGTGGGGCTGTAAGGCATTTGGAAACAATAAAATGATAAAAAATATGCCTCCTTATTTAGTAATTACTTTAAATGTAAATGGATTAATTTCTCCAAAACCAGAGAACAGCAGGATGGATACAAACACATGATCCTGGGGTACCCAGGTAGCTCAGCTGGTTGAACGTCTGACTCTTTTTTTTTTTTTTTTAATTTTTATTTATTTATGTATGATAGTCACAGAGAGAGAGACAGAGGCAGAGACACAGGCAGAGGGAGAAGCAGGCTCCATGCACCGGGAGCCCAATGTGGGATTCAATCCCGGGTCTCCAGGATCGCGCCCCGGGCCAAAGGCAGGCGCCAAACCGCTGTGCCACCCAGGGATCCTGAACGTCTGACTCTTGATTTCAGCTCAGGTCATGATCTCTCATGTCATGAGCCCTACTCAGCCTCCCGCTCAGTGGGGAATCTGCTTCTCTCCCTCTTCCTCTCCCTTTGCCTCTCCCCTAAGTGCATTCTCTCTCTAAAAATAAACAAAATCCTAAAAACAAACATAACCATATGATACAACCATATGCTGGCTACAAGAAGCCAAAAAAACCACAGAGCACAACAGGTTGAAAGTGAAAGGATGGAAAAGGTAATTCATGCAAATAGGAACCAAAAGAGAGTGGGGTGGCTATATTAATAATAGACAAAATAAATTTAAACCGAGAGGTTCTTTTTTTTTTAAGATTTTATTTATTAAAAAAAAATTGTATTTATTCATGAGAGACACACAGGGGGAGGAAGAGAGAGAGAGAGAAAGAGAGAGGGAGAGGCAGAGACACAGGCAGAGGGAGAAGCAGGCTCCATGCAGGGAGCCTAATGCGGGACAGGATCCCTGGTCTCCAGGATCATGACCTGGGCCGAAAGCAGATACTAAACTGCTGAGCCACCTGGGCTGCCCTAAAAGAGGTTCTAAAACACAAAGGGGATTGAACCAGTAATAAAAAAATCTCCCACTAAAGCAGAGCCCTGGACCTGAAGACTTACCGGTGAGTTCTACTGAACATTTAAGACTGAATACCAATCCTTCTCAAACTTTTCCAAAAAATGAAGATGGGAAAGCACTAGGCCCAAATGGGTTCACTGATGAATTCTACCAAACATTTAAGAAAGGTAAACCAATTCTCTACAGTCTCCTTTATAGGACAGAAGCAGAGGAGGGCGCCTGGAAGGATCAGTTAAGTGTCTGCCTTCAGCTCAAGTCAGGATCTCAGGGTCCTGGGATCCTCCCCAGCATCGGGTCCCTGCTGAGTGGGGAGCCTGCTTCTTCCTATGCCTCCTCCCCTCCCTTTATGTTTGTGCTCTTGCTCTTTAATAAATGAATAAAATCTTAAAAAAAAAAAAATCAGAAGAATGCCTCCTGACTTGCAGTATGAGGCCAGCATTACCATGATACTAAAGCTAAAAAAAAGACACAACAAAAACAAAAACTACAGACCAATATCCCTTATGAACATTGATGCAAAAATCCTAAAACACAAGCAAATTGAATTCAACAGTATATTAAATATATATGCCATAACCAGGTGGTGTTTATTCCTGGAATACAAAGATAGATCAACATAGGAAAACTCATCTGTGTAACATACCACATTAGCAAAATGAAGGAGAAAAAAATTGCATGGTTGTCTTAATTGGCACAAAAAATGCATTTGACAAAGTTCAACACCCTTCCGTGATAAACACATTCAACATACCAGAAGGAAACTACTTTAATGTAAAAAACCATACATGAGGGATCCCTGGGTGGCGCAGCGGTTTGGCGCCTGCCTTTGGCCCAGGGCGCGATCCTGGAGACCCGGGATCGAATCCCACGTCAGGCTCCCGGTGCATGGAGCCTGCTTCTCCCTCTGCCTGTGTCTCTGCCTCTCTCTCTCTCTCTCTCTCTGTGACTATCATAAATAAATAAAAATTAAAAAAAAAAAAAAACCATACATGAAAAATACACAGCGTACGTCACACTGGACTCAAAGTGTGACAAACTTTCACACTGGACACACATCGCAATGAACTGGACTGAAAGATTTTCCTCTAACACCAGGAACAAAGCAAGAATGCCTGCTTTCTGGGGAGCCCCGCGGCTCAGTCGGTTCAGCATCTGCCTTCAGCTCAGGTCGTGATCCGAGGGTCCTGGGATCGAGCCTCACATTGTGCTCCCTGCTCAGAATGGAAACTGCATCTCCCTCTGCTCCTCACCCTGCTCATGCTCTCTCTCAAATCAATAAAATGTTAAAAAACAAAACAAACAAAAACAAAACAAAAAAAACGCCTGCTTTTACCACTTCCCTTCAACACTGTACTGGAAGTTCTAGCCAGTGCAATTAGACAGGAAAAAGAAATAAAATGTGTCCAAACTGGAAAAAAAAAATCATCTACATTCCATTATGATATGATCATATATATGTGTGAAAGACTCAATTAAAAAAAATCCTGAAAAAAAATAATAAATTTAAAAAATAAAAAATCCTGTTGGGACACCTGGGTGGCTCAACAGTTGAACATCTCCTTCAGCTCAGGAACTGATTCGGGGTCCCAGGATTGAGTTCCACATTGGGCTCCCCATAGGGAGCCTGCTTCTCCCTCTCCCTGTGTCTCTGCTTCTCTCACTGTGTCTCTCATGAATAAACAAATAAAATCTTTAGAAGAGAAAAAAAATCAAAAATCAAAATAAATCCTGTTAGAATAAGTCAATACGGCAAAGTCACAGGATACAAAAATCAACATATAAAAATCAGTTGCACTTCTACACGTGAACAATGAGCAATCTGAAAAAGAAATGAAAACAATTTACAACAGCAACAAAAAAGAAGAAAATAAGAATTCACTAAACTGAGGAGATAAAACTATAAAACACTGCTGAAAAAAATTAAAGATGACAAATAAATGGAAACACATTTCATGTTTAAGAACTGAAAGACCTAATACTGTTAAGATGTCAAAACTATCAGCGATCTGCAGATTCAATGCAATCTCTGTTGGCCTTGAAGGACAAGCAGCTGCGTGGGCAACGTGTCCTCCCGTGAAAACCTAGAGACAGGCCTGGAGCCCACTGAACTCCTGGGGCATCTTACAGGACAGGTAACTGAGGGCTCATTTCTCACAGGCCAGACGGACCGCAGGAGATGTGCATTTCTAGAGAATACCTAAACAAAACGTGCAGGAAATTTCAGAACAGACGTGAATAGGCCACTGCAACAACACGACGGAGCTGCCACCTAGGTAATGTGCGCATCACCTCTGCAAAAATGCCGCCGACTTCCCTACCACACAGAGCACAGCCCGTGCGCCGAGTACCTTCATCCTGGCCGGCGCTTTGCCGCGGTCCTCTGTTCTCAAGTGCATTTCGTTCTTCAGCAAGAGCAGCTCAGACTCCAGCTGCCTCTGGCAGACCGCAAGCACCGACATCACGCTGTCTTGTTTGAGCAGACCTGGGGGACCTGATGTCACCGGCAGCTCGGCAGGCTGCAAATCATCGTTCACTGCGTTCTATGACAAGCAGAAAAAACGACGACGGTGCTCGTGAGGATAAAGCTAAAGGCACCAGAAAGCCTGCTGAGCCCTGGGCCCCCTGGCTGGGGTGCCTCGGAGTCCCTGGAGCTCCAGAGCTGGCACACGCACCAGCAGGACCCCACCTCCCAGGTCCTGGGGAGCCTCGGGCCAGGCCTGCCATCTGCTCCCTGCACAGCAGGCCCGGGAAGCTTGCGGCTGGGGGCTCCAGGGCCAGCGGGACAACCCCACAAAGCTGGGGCCGACAGGAGCCGCCCTCCACAAGCTGGAAACGGCACGGGGCAGCAGGCAGGGGGCCTGACTCCCACTTCAAACCAAAGGGGAGCGCGTCCCAGAATGAATCAGCATTAAAAGAAATAGAGCAACAATTAAGACCCAGAAAGGAAAATCCAGGGAGCCCGGGTAACAAGGCCTCCTCCATATCATCGAACGTTCCGTCCTAGGACTTTGGAAACTTTAACTGACAACAATAGTAAGTTGAACATGAACCCTCCAGTCAGATTTCCCTGTGCACATGACGCCGACGTGAGGGCCTACGGACCATGAGCTTCCTATTCCTCTCTACCCAGGAGCCACCCCACAGAACCATTCCATGACTGCCCACCACACAGAGGACCGTCGCTAACATTTGAGGAGGAGACTAGGAACGGTAAGTTCTTGAGAGAACCTCCAAGCCCCAGTCTCGGCCCCCGGGGCCTGGGTCAGGGCCTCTTGCAGGTGCCATGTGCGCCCCGGCTCCCCGTGTTTGCCCCTGTACCCCACACGCTCCCCGCTCCTGACGCATGGACACCACGCCTCCAGCAAACCGGCAAGAGGGAACGGGGCCCACCTGGGGGTCTCTGACCTGGCCCTGGGTGGCCGAGGCCACCTGTCTGCTGTCCACGTCCTGCTGTGACGCTTCGTCCCGCGAGGCCTCTTCAGCCCTGGGGCCCGGTCCCTGCAAGCCACGTGCCCCCCGAGGGCGCAGGCGGGCCCCACGCGCCTGCTGCTTGTCTGCCTCCTTCTGGCACCTCAGGAACCGCTGGTTGAGCACCTGCAGCTGGCGACTGAGGCGGACACACTGCACTCGCAGCCGCTGCAGTTCCGGGGGCTCGTCCTCGGCGGCCAGGGGCTGCCGTTCCAGGGTGCGGCGGAAGCGGGAGAAGGCGGCCAGGATGGTCTCCAGCTCCGCAGAGTGGGCCAATTTCTGCCGCTTCATGGCGTCGATCTCTAAATCCCGTTCTGCAAGCCTCGCCTCCTTTGCTCTCAGGGCAGCTTCGAAGGCCTGGATCTGGGAGGCCATAGCCTGGACCTCAGCCTCCCTGAGGGCGGCGCTGCGCTCCAGCTCGGCCAGCTGCCCGGCGGCGGCCTCCTCCGCAGCCTGCAGGCGCTGCTGCAGGGCCTCCAGGGCCTGTCCGTGCCTGTGCTCCTGCTCCGCGAACAGCCGGCTCGCCGCCCCCGCTGCCGCCAGCGCCTCTGGCCCCACAGCGGGGGCGGGGACAGCGGGCAGCTCGCAGTCCACAGCAGCGGGCACGGCGGGCGCCCCGAGGGACAGCTCTTCCTGCAGCCTCTCGATGACCTCGTGGAGCTGCTCCATCTCCTCCGCCTTTTCTTTCTGCAGCCGTTGCTGGTTCTCTCGCAGGTTCTCGATGATGGATCTCAGCTCCTCGATCTCTGAGCTTCTGTCATAGGTGACCTGAGCAAAAAGCACATTCAGAGATGAAAGCCACGATTCACCCTCAGCCTGCGGCTTGGTGCGGTGACTTCACAGCTGTGGGAACAAACAAGTGACGTTTAATACTCGGAAACGCCCAATGCTACACGCCAGCTTCGTCAGGAACGTCAAGCTGCTTGGGAAGTAAGAACGCAGTTGCCGCTTCGCCACCTGCTCAGACGCCTCATGACCCCCGTGCCCGCCCCACGGGCAGGGGCAGCCCAACAGGCCACGTCTGTCTCCGTGGCGCCCCCGTACTCAGGCCACCACCTGTACCGTGTGTGGTTCGGTGACGCTTACACAATGATTCGTTAGGCTTTACTAATGGGAGACACTTCAGGTCTTGGACCTCGTTCTAACTCTGGGAGAGGATCAGGCTTGGGAACCAGCCCTGGCGAAGGACGGGACCAGCAGGCACGTGGACTGGGAGGGTGCTCGCACTGGCCGGCTGATGCCGTCCTCAACGATTTTAAGGTACAAGATGTCATTATTTGTACTTTGAAGATAAGACAACGGAAACTCACATGTCAAATATCCTGCCAAGACTGCAAAGACAGTAAATGGAAAATCAGATTGAAACGCTATGTGGCTCCAAACTTCATTCTCGCGAGCCTGTATCGCTAGCAGCCACCAACCGATTTATGCTCCAGTTAGCAATCCTCAGCCAGTTTCTTTTTTCTTTTTTTTTTTTTTAATTTTTATTTATTTATTCATGAGAAATAGAGAGAGAGAGAGGCAGAGACACAGGCAGAGGGAGAAGCAGGCTCCATGCACCGGAAGCCCGATGTGGGACTCGATCCCGGGTCTCCAGGATCGCGCCCTGGGCCAAAGGCAGGCGCTAAACCGCTGCGCCACCCAGGGATCCCCTCGGCCAGTTTCTTATAGTCCAGTGTTTGCTTCCTAAAAATTGTGGGTTTCATAACAATTCTTGGTTTTACTAGTACCCTTGGTGCCTTTCAACTCAAAATCAAACCTGACGAGCAACGGGCGGCTGCATTGAGCGCCAGGAAAGGCCTACCTCGCGGAGCGCGCCACTTCCCATCCCGGCCAGCTGCGCCTCGAGCTGCTCGCTCACACACATGATCTCCTTTTCTTTGTTTTGCAGAAATGCCTGTGGAAATACAACCACCAATAAAACGTGACGATGGGCGTGGTCCCTGACCTGGCACACGAAGCACCCGAAATAAGGTAGCTTGAAAGACGGACACTCCATTTGAAAATGGCTTCCTGTTTGGGTGTGTTCTGTTCACGACTGAGGAGGGCACCCGATGCCTGAGACTGGCTGAAACCCGGATTTCACGGACGTCACGCAGCCTGCGAGGGGCGGCACGGAGGACACGCGCTGAGTGTACCCTGGCCCCTTGGGTTCACGCCCCCACAGCTGCCAGGCACCACAGGCAAGGGCTCTGCACTGGGCCACAAAGCCATCGGCACAGCTGTCTCTTTACAAGCTGGACTCTCTGCTAGAGCTACAAGAGGAGATTTAAAAACAGGGTATTTTGGGGGCACCTGGGTGGCTCAGGCGGTCACACATTCCACTCCTGGTTTCGGCTCAGGTCGTGATCCCAGGGTCCTGGGACCGAGCCTCACGCTGGGCTCCACGCTCAGCGGGCCGTCTGCTTGGGATTCTCTCCCGCCCTCCCCTGACTCTACAATCAATCAATCTTTATTTCATCCTGCTCGTAGCAAGGATTAATGAGCAACTATGTAATGCAAGTCACCGCTTCTAGAACAAGGTAACGACCCTGTAACGACCCAAATTAGGTCAATGGTGATGATTCATTTCCTCCTCACAGTTCTGCCATCAGAGAGGTTTGTCTCTTGTGCCGTGTGACTCCAGCCAGCGTCCTCTCAGAGCCACTAGCAGGACGCAGAGGACGGCGCGGGAGGACACAGGCCACCATCACCCATCACCCGCCAGGGAGGCTCTGGGTTCTGCCCCCGACTGCACTTTCCAGAGCTGCCCCAGCTGCCGACCTCAGAACGGAAGGCAGGTGCCTCCTGAAACGGCAGAGGACCATCCCCGGCCTCACGTCTGCAGCCCATGATCCACGGTCGCCCGGGGGGCTGCAGCACTGACACGACCATGAACCCGGCTGTCTGGGGGTCTCCCCGGCGCACCTTCAGGCTGGCGTTCTCCTCCTGAAGTTCCCGCACACTGACGGCCGCACGGCTGCTCTGCGCGTCTAATTCCAAGTTCAGGTGCAGCACTTCATCACTCTTACTTACTAGGTCATCTTTCATCTTTCCTAATTGTTCTTTTAAATCCAAAACCTTTCATTAAAACAAAAAATATTAAAAATTATTTAATGTTCTAAGTCACTCAATAATTATTAAAAATTACTTTACATTGGGGCCCCCGGGTGGCTCAGCAGTTTAGCGTCTGCCTCCAAGCTCAGGGCGTGACCCCGGGGTCCCAGGATCGAGTCCCACATCGGGCTCCCCGCAGGGAACCTGCTTCTCCCTCCTCCTGTGTCTCTGCCTCTCTCTGTGTCTTTCATGAATAAATAAAATAAATCTTAAAAAAAAATTTACAAGACTTTAAAGTACATGCTGAGAAGAGTCATTAACATCTAATAATCACGAAGGTACACAGCAGTCGCAGCCCCACTTCCCGCATCACCTGGACGTCCTGCCCTCGCCAGCCGCCCCCAGCCCCCACTCTTGCCTCGCTCTCTCGCTGCTGGAGCGCCCTCTGCACCGCCTCTAACTGGACTTCTGGGCCCTCGGGGCAGCTGTCTGCAGGAGGCACAGGGCACCTGCCCTCATCGAGTTTAGACTGTAGTGTGGACACCAGAAGCAAGTTGCTCATCTGCTTCTCCTGTAAGGCCTCTTTATCCTGATTAAGAAAAAAAGGCTTATTTTAGGCAAGTTTTTCAGGAACAAGGGGTGTCAAATTGTGACCTGAGTGCCCAGTGTCCTCACATGCCCCTGGCACTCAGCTGCACACACCTGCACACGCCACACACATGACCTCCAGAGCAGAGATCCACCTGGTGAAGGATGGGACCCCAAAGAGAGGGCCATCGTGTGTGCCTGTGAGTCCACTGCAGTGAATCTGTCCTTAGTAGTTATTCAAGAAGGAAAAAAATTGTCCCTAGGCTATTGGCTATTAACAAAAAAAACTGCAAAGAACTTGCCTGAGAAGAGGCCAGTGGCTGACAATGTTACTCTGTATAACGCATGTTAACGTCTCACTGGAAAAGTTTTCAAACAGTATTTACTATGGAGAAATTGGTCACAACAAATTACATGGAAAAGAAGTTACAGTAAGTGGCCCAAGTTTGTACAGAGAAAAAAAGGCATTTTCTATGCCTGCAGCATCTAATAAGCTCAGGAGGTGTTTGCTGAGAGAAGGAAGAGGGAGCAAGTGATGCAGGGAAAAAAGAAGGGTGGGGGGGGGGCGGGGAGGAGGCGCTCCTGGGGAGGGCACCCAAGCCCTGCCTTGGCCTCCCGCTCGGGCTGTGAGTCCCTAAGCCGCTGTGGCAAACCAACTGAACCGAGCGGGGCTCACAGGACCCTGGAAGGGGTGCGGTCTTGGGGCCGACGCCAAGTAGGGTGCTGGCGTGAGGGGCTGAGGGGAGAGCAGCTGGGGACGCTGCCCTCGGAGGGGAGGGCGGGGGTGGGGGGGCACAGTGTGGGGTCCCGCGGACTCGGGCTCCCACGGCGTGGGCTGCTACCTGCTGCAAGGCCTTCATGGCGTCTCTCTGCCTTTCCAGCTCTTCCCGCAGCTGAGCCGCCTCCCTCCTGCAGCTCGCGTTGGTCTCCTCGAGACGTCGGATTTCCTCTTCCTGGATCATCACTTGTCTGTCCGCCAACTCTTTCTTTATGACCAACTCGTTAAAGCCATCTGATTTCTCTCTCAACTTTTCTTGCAACAATTCAACCTAAAACAACAAGAACGCCTGAGAAATGTGACAGTGACAGCACCACCTCCTAAGTACGGGAGCACACGGCACGGCCAGCGGGCACGCTGCGCAGAGGCACACGCCCACACACGGCAGGCACGTGGGCGGGAGGGGACCGTGTGGACACCCTGGCTGCACTCGGGGCTCCGCCACTGGGGGGTCACACTGGGGGCCCAGGGAACGATGCACGGAATGCCTCAGTGCTTACAACTGAAAACGAACCCAGCATAGTCCCCATATACGCTCAGTGTTTGAACCAGCACACCAGCCACAGCCGCAGCAGGCGGGGGACGCACGCAGGTCCGCTCCAGCAGAGGGAGGCAAGGGAAGGAAGAGCAGGCCCCCCGTGCAGCAGCCCCCACGCTGTGCAGGGGAGGGGAGGGGAAGGAGGCGGCGCCCACCATGCAGACCCCCAACACCCCTACCTCCTCGTCCAGCTGCTCCTCCTGCCGTTTCCACATACAGGGAAGGAAAAATTGTTCCACAGGTAAGTCTTTAGAACATGATGCAGAACATTACCCAACGGGCAGAGCACGCGTCAGGCTGACTTACGTCGCTGACACGAGGGCCATGGGGCCGCGGCCGGGCCGCCTGGCGGAGCTGCTCCTCCAGCCTCTGGATCTCCCGCTGGAACTCCTCCCGCTCGTGTTCCCTCTCGACAGCCTGCTCCTGTGGACAGAGGCAGTCTGCTCGGACGTCTCAGAGGCACGCAGGCCACGGCACTTCTCCCTCCGGAGGGAAGGCCGACCGCCTGCGCAGACGCGGACCGCCCAGCAGGCGCTCGCAGCACTTCCCTCCACACCACCTGTCCACCGGCTCGATGAAGAGGTGGCCCTGCAGGTGCAGCGAGAGACTCTGCAGAGTGTGGACAGAACAGCCACAGACAGCAGACGGCTCGGCCCAAGGGGGCAGGGCTGGGCATGCAGGGCTGGCACGGGGGCTGGGGGGGGGCCCCGCAGGCCACGCACAGGCGCACGCTGACCCCTTGGGGATGTGTGCCTAGAGTGACCCGGCCACAACCCCCCGGCCGCGTGCTAACCCTAACACTGTGTCACGGACGCTCACGCTACAGGGCCGGCGTTCAGGGACACAAGCACACTTAGTCAAGATGCTCACGTCCATGAACTGCCGCTGGCTCCGCAGATGCTTGTCCAGAGCCGCCATCTGCTGCCTCAGCGCGGACAGCTCCTCGGCCTGCTTGGCACACGCTTCGTGCCGAGAGAGCTGCTCCTCCAACTCCGCCTCGAAAACCTTCATCTGAGAGAGCAGCGCCGCGCGGTCCTTCTCCGACTGCTTCCTGGCCTCCGACTGCTCCTGCGTCAGACACTCCACTTCCCTACGAAGAGCTGAAGAGACAAAACAGGGAGAAAAGCCCCACAGATCAGGGCAGGGACGTGGGCTGAAGCAGAAACGGGAAACGTGCCCGGCAGGTGCCCCCCACGGCGGGGCAGACACACACCACATCCAGCCGCCCCAGCAGCCCCGGGCCCCGAGACACAGCCGGCCCCGAAGGACATGCACCCACAGCCAGCACGAGCCTGGGTGCTCACCACTGGGCTAAATGCCCCCAGAGACAAAGCCAAGGACGTTAGAAAAGAGCGGGAGAATTACAGCTTTTAAATTAAAATTCGCTAAAATAAAGAAATGTAAAGCTTGAGAAGACTACATCTTGGTATTTCCAAACGACCCATCAGTGGGTTTTCTAGGAATCACGCCTCCACATAGATTGTCCTGTGTGGACAAGATGCAGCCGAGGACTCGGTGAGGGGGCGCACAGCCCGACGGAGAACGCACTGACGGCACAGCCGGGGCCGCGGCAGGGCCTGCCAGACGTCGAAAGCCAGTCTAAAATTAAGTGGGGAAGGCCCCAGTCCCCGTGGGAACTGTACGCTCATAAGCACGTCTAGTAGAGGAGGCTGGCCTCTGAGGAGTCCTAAAGTGCGCAAACTATCCACAAACTGAAATTTTGATTTCATAGGTTTTCATTTATAGTTTATTTGCTTTCAAAACTCCTTCTTATAAAACCCTGCCAATCTCTTATGCCAAACTGCCATCACCACTACTGGAACATTCCCAGGGAATTCTCATGCTAGTAAGTCAGCAATTAGACTAAATTGCCTTAAACATGCAGTTAGAACCACATCATCCCCACCCGGGGGTCGTGCTGCCTGGCCGCCCACCCAGACGGCACCATCCTCGGGGCCACATGCTGCAGGAAGGGCGCCCAGCCACAGCTCGCGAGGGCCCCGTGCAGGTGGCACTGAAGAGAAGGTGTCATGTGGTCACTCAGGCCATGCCGAGGGCCACCGACGCTGTCGGAGCAGCAGAGGAGCTCCACTCGGGGTCCCCCAAGACTCCCCTAAGACCTTCCAGGCCCCAGGGCTGGCCCCCGGCCCCAGGACAATGCACCTGCCACCAGACGGGGCTCCCTGCCAAGCAGCACCGGCCGCGGAGGGCGTCACTGGATAAGAGCTAGCGCATTTCCACATGTCAACAGGGAAGGTTAAAGTTGGTGTTTTTGTTAACAGTTTGCCACAAAAGCCTTAAAGTATTTTTCCTCTTTAGTAAAAACTGGGGCATCTGGTGCAGCAGACACAGCTCATCTCACACAGCAATCTGGTCTGTGTTTACAAACCTGAGTCCTCGTGTGCTATGGGAGCAGGAGTGCCTATGAATGAAAACACAGCATTTTGAGACACGGGTATTAAAGTCAGCAGGGCGCCAGGGCTCGTCTGTGGTCCTGGACAGTCTCTAACGCCCACGCCCTCGCGCCACCACGACGGTGCGAACACCTGCATCCCCCGACATCCGTATGGTGGGCCTCACAGATGGGACCTGGGCTTTCCCAGAGGCTCTGAGAGCGCCCGGCCCTTCCGCACGGGAGGGCACAGCAAGAGCCGGAGCTCCCCAGAAGGGGCGTGTGCGACTCTGTGTGGGACCTCCACCCTCCGAGACTGAGGGCAGCAGGTGCCCACCGCTTGTACCCGTCCACACTATTCTGGGACGGCAGCCAGGCACGCCATTTGCTCTTGGGCTGCAGCAGGTCTTGGCTGCCAATAAATTTAGTGCAGACTTTTAAAAAGAAACAAAGAAACCACACTTGGGGTAGACGGCACTGCCCTGGGAGCAGCCGCGAAACACACCACACACCTAACAGGCACCACGCAAACAGGCAGAGCCGCATCTCCCCACAAGGTGCAAGGACCTCTAAAGGCACTTGGACATAGGTCAACACTCACGAGGGCCCAGAGCAGAATCAGGACCACGGGTACCCTGGCTGTTCCTGGGAAGCCGGTGGTCAGGGAAGGTCAGCAGGTGCTGTGCACATGGGCAGCATTTATCTATTTATTTTTAAAGATTATGTATTTGAGAGAGACAGCACACGCACATGAGTGTGAGCAGGGGGACGGGCAGAGGGAGACAGGCAGGCTTCCCGCTGAGCAGGGAGCCCGATCCCACAACCCCAAGATCACGACCTGAGCCGAAACCAAGAGTGTGACACTGAGCTGACTGAGCCACCAGGCGTTCTGGGCAATATTTCCACAGCTCCGGCAGGGGTGCGTCTGCAAACCTGAGCACAGAGCTGTGCGTGAAGGGAGAGGAACTGTGTGCGTGAAGGGAAAGAACAGAGGCCAGGTAAGAAGGCCAGGTGCGGCTAACAGGATGAAAGCCAACCAAGGACCGAGCGCGGTGTCAAAGGGAAGGAGCAAAGACTGGCCCCGCTCACATCTGCCAAGGTGCCAGGGCTACGGGCGCTGCGGCCACACAGGAGGCCAGGCCTCTCTGCAGGGTAACCAGAGACGCAGAAGAGCAGCCGCGTCCACAGCCTCGAGAAGATGTGCAGGGGGAGGCAGGCCCGGGCGCAGCGGAGCCCCCGGGACGGACCTCACAGAGGCAGGGCCACTCGGGCCTTGGGGAGCGACGACGAGGCTGCCCCCTGGCTCAGGGCTACACGGCTGCTCAGGCCCCGTCTCTCAACTCCAACACCTGTGAGCACCCTCACTCGCTCGTGGTGGTTAATAAACTGGGTGGGTGGGGTGTGGGCCTGGCCACCCCACCGGGCCTCAGGCTGGGAGCGGGCGGATGGGGCCCTGCACAGGGACAGTCTGTCCCACTGGGAGGCGCAGCCTACGGGAAGGGCCGGGACAGAAGGAACGAGGTCTAAAGAAATAACCTGAGGCTGACAAGTCCTCAGACCTGAAGCAGAACAAGGCATGTGCAGGAGCCCCACCGAGTCACGGCAAAGGGGCAGTAAGAAGAGCAGGGCAGAGGGCAGCTCCTCAGAACACCTGCGAAGAAACAGGTGCCTCAGCAAAGACAGCGGGTGCAGGAGAACAATGGTTTATGGCCTCCAATTTAAGAAAAAGAAATCAAATCTAAAACCACGTGTCGCCAGCTACAACTTCATTTATAGAAAAGAGTCAAGTAAGGAAATTCCAGGCACCGGAGGTCTTGGGAAATTCCCTGCACATGATCCTGCCGTGAGCCCATTCACTCCGCGAGGAGCCACGGGAAGAACACCCCCAAGAACTCACATCTGTGCAGACGGCAGTATGCATGCGGCACAGGGTCCACAGGGCACGCGTGCTCACTCACACACTCACGCACTCTCACACATCAACGGTGCCTCCCTGGACACCAGCATGGCCGGGCACCGGGCAGAGACGGGAGCAGGAGAAGGGACACGAAGAGTAAGCGGACACACAGCGTTGCGGTCAGCAGCGGAGCGTCCCTGCCCCCAGAACAGGTCACCGCGCACCAGGAGAGACAGCAGGAGACCCCCGGGCAGCTTTCCAGGCGTCGTTAACACGAGACCCACAAGAGACACAACTGACGGTGGAAAGAGACTCAAAGGGTGAAACCAACAAAGACAGGTCAAGTTTTCAACATCAGAAATTCAACTCAAAAAATAGAAAAAGGACAGAGAGATACGTCCAGGTAGACAGACGTTATCGAGCGGCGTCGGGCAAGAGGAGGGGGTCGGGAGCCATCACGCACAGCCCGCGGCTGGAGACCCGGAGCACGGCAACTCCGCCGTCCAGGAGCTGCGGTCCCGGGGACCCGCCTTCGTGCTCACAGCACGAAGGATCCAAGAAAGGGCAACCACGAGGCCCTGAGGGCTGGTTGTGTCTCAAGGGAAATTAAAAAGAAAAACTTGGGGGAAAGAGAAATGAAAAACGAGGCTCCCGAATGGCGCAGAGCAGCACAGGGACGGCCGAGGTGCAGCAGGCCCGGGGCGGCTGCGCCCACACGGGCGTCCCCGGGGCGTCCTCAGGGACACCGCCACCTGCAAACCCCAGCAGCGCAACCCTCCGTGTTCCAACTGCTCGTACCTTAACTATTTTAAAGAGGAGACCTCTGACGGCCTGAAATCACGGCGAGCCTGTTACGAACACGTTTCCCTACCTGAGGGTAACGTTACACAATGTTTTAAGGGCGCACCCAAGGGCGGTCAGTGGCCGTGCTATCTGCACTGAGGCCTCCGGGAGGGCGCAGCCGCGCAGGGCTCCCGCCTGCCCCGCTCCGCAGGCGCCGCTCTCACCAGCTTCTCTCGCCTCTGCTTCTGCGGCCGACGCCTCCTTCTGGCTCCACAGGGCGGAATTCTCCTCCTTCAGCTCCGCCTGCTGCTGCGCCGCCTGCTGCAGCTGCTGCCTCAGACCCTCCAGCTCCTCCGCCAGGCCGTGCTCGGCCGTCTCCTGCCGGCACAGCGCCTCCTGCAGGCTGGCCTTCTCCTCCTTGAAGCCTTCGATGATGCCTGAGATGGAGACGGGCCGCTGAGGCCTCACGGAGGAGCAATGGTCGGCCCTCCCAGCCGCAGCGCACCTGGGAGCTCGCACCTGGGAGCTCGGCGCTCGCCTGCGTCCCGCTCCCAGACGACAGGCCTGTGCGCCCGGGGGGGCGGGGGGGGGGGGGCGAACACGGGGAGAGGCCTCACGTGACTCCCTCACACCACGGCCGCCACCTGGCGCACAAGCGCTGTGACACCAGGGACCAGAC
Source organism: Canis lupus familiaris (assembly GCF_011100685.1). Taxonomy (NCBI): domain Eukaryota; kingdom Metazoa; phylum Chordata; class Mammalia; order Carnivora; family Canidae; genus Canis; species Canis lupus. The sequence continues at coordinate 39,616,260 of NC_049252.1, read as the reverse complement.
GCCTGACGTGCGGGGGTCCCAGGGGTCACAATGTCCCTTCCGGGACACCCGCCGCCCGTGACGGGAGGACAGACATTCCCACCTCACCACGGCAGGCAACGCGCTGAGGCTGTCGGCCCGGGATCTGCGCTCCTGATCCCAGGGTTTCCTGAGGAAGGTCACCGGGGCCTCACGCCATGGGCGCTACTTAGTCCCTCGCTTCACTCTTAAAGTTGTGAGTCCTCCCCTTCCCCGGTGCCCCGGGCCTGTGTCCCGGCAGCCCTCCGCCCGCAGCCAGCGCTCACCCTGCGCCTGGTGTAGCTCCAGCATCAGCCGCGTCCGGGCCGCGTTCTCCTCCTCCAGGCGCTCCAGTAACTGCTGCTGCTTCCTGACGACCTGTGCCGTCTCCTCGTTCTTACAGCTAAATTCTTTCTCAAAACGAGAATGAATCTGACGCGCTTCTTCCAGCTGTTAACACATTTGGAAACCAGAACCACACGTCAGAATAAAGCTCACGTTAACACCAACGGACTTAGAATCCCGGCACAACTAGAATTCTGACAAAACCACAAATACTCTGTAAGAAGCAACACTGACGTTCAATACCGTGTCCGTTATACGCAAATTTGCTTTTTCAACAATTTTCAAGAAAGAAAAATTCTGCACAGCTACAATGCTGCACAGAAAGTTCACACGTGCACGAACGACGGACGCCACACATCTGCACAGTGACGCTGCCGAGAGGGCGCGTTTCCAAGGCCATGAGAACTGTTCATCAAGAGCCCCGAGGCCGCGCAGGATGACCACCTGTGCTCCACGGGTGGAGGAGGAGGCAGGGAGGCCGTGGGTGGGAGGGGAGGGAGGGAGGCTCCCTGGGCCGGCCACCTCGGCGGGCATGGGGCCTGACGCACCCTTACCCCCTGCAGACCCTCCCTGACTCGGTCTCCACGAGGTGCGAGGTGCGGCCTCCCGCGGTGCCCTGTCCTGGCTCAGCCCCAGGCCCCGATCTCGCCTCCCTCCCCTGCCCAGGCTGCGGCCCAGGCTAACCCGTGGAGGCAGACGCCTACGGCCAGCTGTGCCGACAGACGCCTGAGCAGCCGGCCTGGGCCTCCCTCGGCCTCCCTCACACTCAGGCACCTCCAGCTTCCCCAGACTCTGCCTCTGAGGGAATCCACTGGTTTCCCCTTGAAAGCAGCCCCAAGGCTGCTCTTCTCACACCAAATGGAGAAGACTTATTCAAGGATTCCTGGGATGTAAACAGCAAGGTTTTGACTAAAAATGCATATTTTCTAATTAGGTTCAACGTGAAAAAGAATCCCTACGCTGCCTGTCATGTATTCATATTTCTTTTTTTTTTTTTTTAATTTTTATTTATTATGATAGTCTCACAGAGAGAGAGAGAGAGAGAGGGGCAGAGACACAGGCAGAGGGAGAAGCAGGCTCCATGCACCGGGAGCCCGACGTGGGATTCGATCCCGGGTCTCCAGGATCGCGCCCTGGGCCAAAGGCAGGCGCCAAACCGCTGCGCCACCCAGGGATCCCTGTATTCATATTTCATGTCTTTTCTAACTGTACAAAACTTTCTAAAAAGTTGAGCATAACCCCCTGTTCTGGTGATAATCTCTGGACATAAATATATTCAACGTGAAGTTAAAAGGGTGCAGGAGGTAGACAAAGGAGAGACGCCAAACCACGTGTCATCAACCCCACACTCAGCTCTTCCTTTCCATTCGCAGCAAACCTACTGTCTCCAGAATTTGGGCTCAGAAAAGACTTCTGCTTAGGAAAAACACAGAGGAGCATCACTGGTAGTAACAGAAAATGAGAACAATATGAGAAAGCAGGTACGTACCCAAAATTGACGGTTTCTGCCCCTGAATCCTAAAGGAGAAGACAACAGCGAAAGAAGCCAGATCCACCCAGAAAGTGCCAATGCCCCTTCTCGCTCTGTAGGCTGCAGCCGAGAACCAGAAACACCGAATGGACAGCGGCCAGCACCACGCCTGGGAGCGGCACCATCCTCATCCACTAAGCTTACGTCGCCAAACCATGCAACCTAACCACTTATCGAACCCGTTATCCTCAGAAAAAGGGAAACACTAACAGGAGCCAACATAGGGCCGCAGATGGACGGCACGCGGAGCCGTGTCTCACCTGCCTGGTGGAGTCTAGAGCCAGCTCCAGCAGGCCCTCCACCGCCAGGCCCAGACTCTGGTAAATCCTCCTAATCGGCTGCTCGTACTCCAGTGAACTTTCTGGGCTCATGAAAAAGCTTTCACAGATGTGACTGCTAATTTCAGCCTCTGAAGGCATCTCCACGCATTCAGGCAAACTTCTGTCCAGTTCCAGCAGGGCTGCCTCAGACCCAGGCCACGTCTCTTCAAGCACTGGTGCTGCAAATGAGCAAAGACGTAAACCTGCATATACCACGCGCGCGGCAAGCAAGCTCCCAGGACCAGGCCGTCAAAGGACAAGCACACCCGTGTCCCAGAGGCACTGGCCCACCTCCAGCTTCGGGAGCTCATCCGGCCCGGCCCCACACAGCAGGGAAGGAGGGGGACAGCACGGAGCGCTCTGGCCCCAGGGCTCAGACGCAGGGCCGTCCGGGCACTCACCTGCAGACAGGGCCTGGCCGCTGGGCCACGCACCAGGTGGGTCTTCATCCTCCAGACAGAGCCCCACGCGCTCACTGATCCGGCTCTTCAGCGCGATGGCAACCTTCAGCATCTCTCCAAACAAACTGAGCAGCCTCCGCAGAGCATCTCGGAGAGCTCTCCTGAGCAAAGCACACAGCGGGCCGTGAGCTGTCAGCCGTGTCAACTCTGCCTGACTCGGACAAGAGGGGCACAGCCGGGGGGCAGCTCTGCCAACGAGACTTAACCTCTGGGCTGCTACCATTGACTTTGAGAAGGCGTCATCTTACTGTTAGTTTTCGTGGGCTCCTGTGCCCACTCACAGCCTCTCGGACCCCCAGGAGGACAGCACCAATGTGGCTGGCCCTCTCTGGCCACAGCATAGCGACCACACCCAAGACACAGCTGGGGTGAAGGGCTGCAGCCTGTGCATAAGTGGACCAGCCGACACGGGTCCTCATACCTGGGAGATGCCGGGGCCGAGGGGGTGGGGGACACTCGTACACCCCAGCCATTCACGCGCTCACACCGCCACCAAGGGCCTGGGGCAAGGCCTCCTCCCAACACCGGGACCCCACTGAACAACACGTGGAGAGCTGCCCAGGGGAGAGACAGGAGGACCGGGGCGGGAAAGCAGCACGGGGGCAGACTGCACACAGCACACCAGTTGCTCCCTGCTGCCCAGGCCTCCAGAGGGCAGGCAGGCACAGGACAAGACATCCTGTGGGGGGAGCGGGCGGAGGCAGGCACGAGGATGACAGCGGCTATGGAGGGTCAGGGAGGGCAGGGGTCACCCTCAAAGGCTAGGAGGGCTGCAGTCCCCTCGATGATCCTCAACTGTGACAAACGCTTGTGGGTGTCAGGAGTCTGCAGCTGCTGCTCACCCACTGGCCCCATCTTGCACACCTGGAATCGTGTGTGGAGCCAGTCGCTCTACAGCCTGAGGGGCGCTCAGGCCTGGGCCCCAGCCTCCAGACACCTACGGACAGGTGCTCTCCTCGAGGCCAGTGTTCAAGGGGCTCTAGAAGGAAGGACGTGCTCTCTGCACAGCCAGCTCAGCGGCAGCAAGGCCCACGGCCCCTCGGTGCACGCAGGCAGGCACCCTGGGCACAGACAGCCGACCCGACGGCGACCCCAACGGCGACCTCGGCCGCGACCCCGGGGGAAGGCCCACGGGAGGCCCTGTGAGCTGCAGCAATGCACCAGGTAAGCCAGGTGCTCGGACACAAGCGAGCCCTGCAGCCTCAGCTACACACTAACGGGTCCTTCCGCGGCCGACCCGCAACAGCAGAAACAAGGCTCCGGGTCAACACGGGAGAAATCTGAATGCTACAGGGCAGGAACTTCTTTTTTGTTTTTAAGATTGTATTTACTCCTGAGACACAGAGAGGCCGAGGGGGAAGCAGGCTCCCTGCGGGGACCCCGACGTGGGACTTGATCCCAGGACCCCGGGGTCACGCCCTGAGCTGAGGCAGACGCTCCACCGCTGAGCCCCGGGCGGCCTACAGCAGGAACTTCTTAGTGAAACCCAGGCAGCCGGACAAGGGGCAGCCCGACTCGCGCCCCGCGCCAGCTCCTAGGGCGGGCGGTAGAGCGGGCGGAAGCCGGCACAGCCAGCCGACGAGGAGCCGCGACACTTCCAGCTCTGGCGGGCTTCGAGGGACCTTCTGATGACAGTGGCCCCACCCGGGCCCCCCACACTATAAGCCCAACCCCCCCCAGGGAGCCCCCGGGGCTGCACTTCTCCAAGGGGGCGGGAGGTGGGAGGCCTGGGCCGGAGGGCAGGTGCACAGACACTCCGGGGCCCCTGCGCTCTGCAGCCAGGCTCCAGAGAAAACCCGAGACAGAGACCTTGCTCGAGGGGGCGGCCCCGGGCCCGGCTGGTCCCACGCTTACAAACAGTGTGTCCTTGTAACTAAGTGGACCGACGCCCCAGAGGTAGTGGGGACTTCGAGCTCCCTACACCTGTTACTCACGATTGGGGAGGCTCCTTCACAAAACAGACAAAAGCCTGAGGGGATGCCTATTTTAAAGGGTCTCTTGAGGCTTCTGGATGTTTCTGATGTATTGTTCGCCTCCTAAGGGCCCTGAGGCCCTCCCCCACCTCCTCTTCCCCCTCTCCTGAACCTACCCAAACCTGCCCAGTCTTCGAGGACCTAAGTGCGGGAGGCTTCTGGTGCACTCTGGACTCCGACCACCTGCGAGCTGCAGCTACGTGTCCTCAAGTACTCAAGGACTCAGGTTTGCGGAAGTAATCACCAGTTCTTCACATTTACGTGTCTGTCCCCAGGCCTGCTGGGGAGGGCCAGACCTTGGATCAAACTGCCCAAAGGAAACACCCCAAGGGGGATTTAGGGAATCAGGCCCTCAACTTCCCTCCGGATGCTAGAACACTGGCAGGAAGTCCCTGAGCAGTTACAGTAGCTTTTCCTATACCTGATAGGAACTAACTTGTGGGGCGCCTGGGTGGCTCAGGTAGTTAACCGTTGGCCTTCACCTCAAAGCCTCGGGGGTCCTGGGTTCCAGCTCCCCCCTCCTTCCCTGCTCAGCGGGGAGCCTGCCTCTCCCTCTGCCCCTCCCCGCCTTGTCTCTCTCTAATAAATAAAATCTTTTAAAAAACCCAAAACAAGGGATCCCTGGGTGGCGCAGCGGTTTGGCGCCTGCCTTTGGCCCAGGGTGCGATCCTGGAGACCCGGGATCGAATCCCACGTCGGGCTCCCGGTGCATGGAGCCTGCTTCTCTCTCTGCCTGTGTCTCTGCCTCTCTCTCTCTCTCTCTGTGACTATCATAAATAAAAAAAAAAAAAAAAAAAAAAAAAAAAATTAAAAAAATAAATAAACTACAACTCTTAAAAAAAAAAAAAAAAAAAAACCCAAAACATGCCTATACACAAACGCCCAATAAATCTGTTCACTGACCATTACAATGGACTCCAAATGGTCTTTTTGTGACCATTCTAGTCTTTCGTCTAGATGCCGATATGGTCTTTTTTTGTTTGTTTGTTTTACAGGCTGAACCAGGAACTTTCTCTTTTAGTTAACAAGACTAGGACAGAATGGGAAACTGCCCACACTCCATATTTAATTACTACAGCAAGCCAGCTGCTCACATCCTACATGGGTCACCTAAAAAACTGCTAAAATCCTCAACTTTCAAATCTGACAAGTGAAGGCAACAAAACAAATCCAGAAAACTTCCAGCTTCTGCCACTGCAAAGAGCCAGGGCACTGGAGAGGAAAAAGAAGGAACTATTACAAACGTAAGCACTTGAGTTGGCTCAAGCCCTCTAGCCAGACTCCCCTGACGCGGGGCAGGATGCAGGAAAGGTCCTCCTGGCACCGAGGGGTAAAACCAATAGACGTGAAACACCTGACTCTGTCAGCAATGCTTTCAGGGAAGGATCTTCATCAAAAGGGGGAAGTGTAAGAATAAATAAAAGAAAACCTCAATCAGAATGAGTCAGGAGGGCAGCAGGGGGGCGGGGGCCCAAGGCCCTCCAAGTGCAGACCTTCCAGGAGAGGGACACCGGGTCCAGGTACTACCGGGCCACCCCGCAGGAGGAAGGTTTCCTCTGCCTCTCAACAGCCCAGCCACTGAGAGGCCGGCAGGCCCGGCCGAGGAGAAACCACCCGCCTTCAGCCCCACTGTTCTCCAATGACGTCCTGTACTCGGTGCTCAGTACTCTTCTTGATGTCTTTTTGAATGAGAAGAGGGACAGGGCCGGGGGTCGCATCCCGCCAGGTACCGCGGTGCGCTCACGCGGGAGAGGGCGCGGGGGCGGCGGGCACAGGGGAGCGAGCGACCGACCTTTCGCGGTCAGACAGGTCAGCGTCGGACTTCAGCATCGAGATGAGATTCGTGCCCTCCTGGTTCTCCCTCTCGCGCCTCTGCTGCAGCTGCTCCAGGTCGCGGCGGCGCTCTTCCACCTCGTGACTTAGGGATAAAATCTGTTCCTTCAGCTGTTGAGGAAAAATTGTCATAGCTCTGTTTAAAACAATTCCGTGAGGAATAAACTTCTGTAACAAACACTCGTCATCCCAGGTAACAAAAACACGGCAAAATACAGCGATTGAAGGTGAAGATTACTAACAGCCCCCCATCACCCACCGCCTCCAGACCCGGGATATGCGAACATCCCAGGAGCCCAGGCGCCAGGGTCAGGGGCAAATTCACCAGAGACTATTCTCACAAAACACTCAAAATCTCTTTTATGTTCATTCAGAGTATTAGTTTCTAGGCAACTGAAGATCACCTACACCTGTCTCCTTGAAAAAAGAGCCAAAGGGGGCGCCCGGGGACGGTGGGGGGGGGGGGGCTCCATCGGAAGCACAGCTTGGCTCAGGTCATGACCTCAGGGTCCTGGGATCAGCCCTGTGTCAGGCCCCCTGCTCAGCGGGGAGTCTGCTTCTCCCTCTGCCTCCTCCCCACCATGTACTCTCTCTCAAATAAAATCTTTAAAAAAAAAAAAAATACAGATTCTATAAACCACTGGTTCCGTCAGACTAAGATGGCAAATGATGACCAAAAACAAACAAAAGAGAAGAGCCGTGAGCCCAAATGCCGCCAGCACCTGAGCTGGTGCCCAGACTGCTCCAGGCGCGGCGTAGCCCCAGCTGGTGGGGTGTGGAGGGACGGCAGACGCCTGCCGGCCTCCCAGCATCAAGCCGAGGGCCAGCCGTACAGGCCACCACGGTGGCGGAGTCCACCCTCCGAGTGTGTGGGACACACACTTTCCCCTCTGCCCATCCTGCTCCCTCCTGCTGAAGGAAGGGAAGTGGACACAGCACAAGCCGACACCCTGCCAGCCCCCACCCCCTCCCGGGTGGGATGCGGGTGGGATGCGGGTGCGACCTTCCTCCAGGAAGCTCCCAACTGTCTGCATGTTGATGCTTTACCAGAGGGAAAAGCAACCTTAACCCGACAATGGCAAGGCGTCCAGGACCTTGTAGGTCGGTCCTCCTTAGACAAAAGTTCTTTTGAAAATCTCCCTTCCCCTTACTTACCCCGACTCCGACTCCACAGTGTATGAAGAGCCAGCCCTCACCACCCTGGGGCAGCAGCCCTTCCTGCCCACAGGTCCTGTCCTTGTGCTTTAATAAAACCACCATTTGCAAAGACATCTCAAGAATTCCTTCTTGGTCATCAGCTCCAGATCTCCCCCCACAAAACCACCTAGGTTCCAAAACTACATCAGTAGGACGCTCTTCCTTACTGCACAGCATTATTTTAACTGAGCACGTACATTTCAAAAAAGCTTATAGAAATATTTACAACAAAAACAATTTCTTAATAGAGTCTGGTGTGCCTAGCGATCATTGTCCCTCTCCCTGGGACACTGCCTGGTCATAGCACACAAGCAGTGAGCGCGGGTGAGCGCGGGCTCACGGCAGGAGCGGGACTTGGGCAGCAGGGAGCAGCCTCCTCCCCGCACCCCGCAGCTCCCAGCAGCAAGTTCACTCCTGAGCCCCCCACCCCCACCCCCACCCCCGCCTCTCTTGATGCCCTTCATTCCTCCCCCTTGCACTCAGGAGACCATCAAGCCAGCATCCCCCTATTGTAAAGGTAAATCTGTAACTGCTCAATCCGGAATTTACCATTTCTCTTTACCTGTGCTAATACTTGTAGTAGGACTCTTGAGATACAAAACGGTATAGGATTTGAATGATCTTTAACCCTACTTTCCCATGACCTGGGTTATTTTTAGTATTTTTTTACGGAATGAGTTTTTTAGGAATGCATATAGTGTGTCTTGGCAGAAACACCTGGTAGTTGAAGAAAAATTGAAAAAACACTTTTAGGGTCACCTGGGAGGGGGGCTCAGTCAGTGAAGCATCTGCCTTGGACTCAGGTCATGATCTCGGGGACCTGGGACCGAGCCCCGTGTGGGGCTCCCTGCTCAGCGGGGAGTCTGCTGCTCCCTCTCCCTCTGCCCCTCCCCCTGTTCATCCTCTCTCTCTGTCAAACAAATAAAATCTTTAAAAATAGAAAAAGAAAAAACACTTAGAAAGGTCCTTTCTTCCTTGCGGAACTGTTTCCTGCCTCAGCACTGGTGCCCCTTGCTCTTCAGCCTGGAGCTTGGGAGGGGCTTCTGCTGCCAGAAACAAGCCCCCCCCCCCCCCCCCCCCCCCGCCCCCCAGCAGGTGACTGCCCTCCACAGACACACACCACCTGAGGCTGGTGGAGGGTAAGCCACACACCCAGGCGCAGTATTTAAAACCAAACTGGCTCTGCTGCTTGGGAGCCACTGGATTGTTAGCAAATTAAGGGAACCTCTCCTGGGCCTCAGTGTCCTGAGGGATCCATTCCGTGAGCAAGACAGAACCCTACAGCAGTAAGAAAGCTCTGGAATGTACCTCACAAAGTGCCTGGCACACAAAGACAAGTCAGCTATGTCTCCAATCTGGGAAGTCCAAATCCAGTGATGGTGCACAAGGATCCCAGTGGTTTTTCTCCTCCTTTGTACTGGGAGAGCCTGCCTCGAGCCCTCACGATGGAGGCACCCACTTCCAAGGGGGCTCACTCTAGACGCACATCGCCAGCCTCCCTCTCACCCGGCTCCCTTGCTCTACGGATCTTAGTTGATTTAAATAACTGATCTCTGGTCCATTTGTTTTCTTTCGTCTCCATGCTTTATATTCCTGCTCTCAGGGGCACCTGGCTGCCTCAGTTGGTAGGGCACGCGACTCTTGATCGCAGGGTTGTAGGTTCAAGCCCCACGCTGGTTGTAGATAATACTTAAAATCTTTAAAAATAAATAAATTTAAAAGTAGATATGTAGATAAATAAACAAAATTCTGCTCTTATGTTTTAAATTGTTACAAAGGAAGCCACAGGCCCAAGGTGGTGGTGATGTGGGAACAGAGGCAGAAAGAAATGCAGGTAAGTTAAATGTCCTTCTAATCTGCAGCCCATTGACAAGTACTTGAGGGGAGCACAATATATCCTCCAGGAAGCTCCCAACTGTCTGAATCCCAATGTCTTGCTAGAAGGGAAAACAACCTTGGTTTGAAAAGAGCAAGGCCTCCAGTAACCGGAGAGTCTTCTTTAGCCGACTAAGGTCCTGTGGGAACGTCCTTTACTTCCTCCAACCCCCAAGTATCTAGCCAGTCTCCTCACAAGCCCAGGGCAGCCGCTCTTCCTGCCCTCAGGTCCTGTCCCCCACCCCGCCCCCTGGCTTTAATAAAACCACCTTTGTGCACCAAGGGCCACAGACCCCAGCAACACCACTACAAAATCAGGTCAAAGTCACTTGCCCCCAGGACAACAGACCAAGAGGTCACAGCAGTTCCAACCTCCCCAGGAGTGAAAACACTTTAAGCTACTCAATCTGGAATTTTCTGGTTGGCAGGGAGGAGGTAACCTGTCCCTCAGGGCCCTCTCCTCTCTCTGCATGAAAAGATCACCCTGCCCTTCCCCCAGGGAAAGATGGGCTTGCTGGAAACCTCCCACCTGTACAGCTCCTGAGAACATCCCTGTACTTGCTGGATGGGCTGCTCCTGATTCACAGATCACTTCACAAAGCCAATCGGACCTGCAAATTTGCCTGGCTGAGTTTTTTCTCTTAATGAAACTCACCAGTAGTGAGCGCACAAAACCACAGGCCCTCACACTCAACCCCAGTAAAAGCAGAAGCCCAGGCTCACAATCACACCTGGCTAGGTGTACCCAGCGACAAGGTGTAGCCTCCAGGGCTTTAATAAACTTTTATTTTTTCAAAGTTTCCTGATGGTTATTGCTAAAGAGTATCTTGTAGTCATAATAAGAACCACAAGATGTGGAGAACAAAGGCAAAAGATGTAGAAACAATCAAGTCTCCGTACAACATGCAGCCATTGACAAATCCTTGAGGCAGGCAGTGACCTTCTAGGAATTCAACTGCCTTAAGGTTAATACTCTGTTGGAGGCAAAAAGCAACCCCCAGGAACCTGTAAATCTCCTTTAACATATAGAAATCCCTCCAGAGACTTCCTTTATCTCTACCCCCCAAGATGTGTGTTGGCAATCATCCTTCAAACGTCTGGCCCACTGATAAACATCTAAAGGGTCTCATGAAATAACCGTATCTTCACAGCAAAGTCCTGGAAGCCTGGTTTCTAAATTCCTGAGACTTGCTCTATCCCTAATCGCTCTATCCCTAATCCTGACTAACTAATCCCTCCCTCCTCATGAACCCAGGGCAGCTCTTTCTGTTCACAAGCCCCATCCCTGTGCTTTAATAAAACCACCTTTTTTTGCACCTAAGACATCTCAAGAATTCTTTCTCAACTGTTTGCTCCCAGACCCCACATCACCCCAATATCACATCACAACCACAACACTGGTTATTGATAGGCTGAAAGGAGACCAGCAGAAAACAATGATAAGGTCAGAAAAAGAAACCAGTACTATTACGATCCAGAAAGGTCTACATTGTAGGACTATCTCAAAAAATAGTGTAAGTAGGGGAGCCTGGTCATCTCAGCTGGTAGAGCATCTGCCCCTTGATCTCAAGGTCATGAGTTTAAGCTCCACGTTGTGTGTGTGGAGCCCAGTCAAAAGAAAAAAAAAAAAAAGTATCAATACACACCTCTACTCACAAAGGAAATAATGAACAACTCAACAACAAAACCCAATCCTATTCAAAAACTGTCAAAGGACTTGAACAGACATTTCTTCAAAGACATACAAATGGCCAATTAGCTCATGAAAAGATGCTCAACATCACTGATCATCAGGGAAATGCACATTAAAACCACGATGAGGTCTCACCTCACACCCGCTAGGATGGCGATCATAAACAGAAAACGGAAAATAAGTGCTGGCAAGGATGTGGAGAAACTGGAACGCTGTGCACGGCTGGCAAGAACATAAGGGGCAGCCGCTGTGAAGACAGTATGGCAGCTCCTCAAGACATACACAGCATCACCATCTGACCTGGCAATCCTGTTCCTAGATAGGTACACCCCCGAAGTGACAGCAGGGACTGCAACAGATACTCGTACACGGAGTAACATTATTCAGATTAGTCAAAAGGTGAAAACAACCATCTAAAGGTCCTTCAACAGATAAAGATGAAGAGATAAATACAATGTGGTATCTAAATGTAACAATATTATTCAGCCATAAAAAAAAAAAACAAGAAACTTTGATTTGCCTTACATGGACAGACCCCACAGACATGATGCTGAGTGGAATAAACCAGACAGAATAAATGTTGTATGATCCCACTTACAGGAGGGCCCAAAAGTGGTCAAATTCCTAGAGACACAAAGTAGTAGAGTAGGTTCCAGGGCTGGAGGAAAGGGAAATGGGGAGCTAGTGTGTAATGGGGGCAGAGTTTCTACTTGTGATGATGAACAGTTCTAGAAGCAGTGGTGACAGTCGCACAACTGTGTGGATGGGGTTAATGCCACTGAACTGTACCCTTAAAAATGATTAAAATGGTAAATTTTGTTATGCATATTTTACCACACACACACAAAGTAATAACAAAGAAAAGATACTTTCCACATACCTGCAGAATTTGGTTATTCTTCTCCTGCAGCTGCAGAAACAAGGATTCTTTCTCTTTTTGGTAAAGGGACTGTGCTTGCGCACACTCAAGTCCATGTATCTCCTTTTCATGCAAAGCAACTTTCTTTTCACTTTCAAATTCACCCTATATAAAAGCACATTAATTAAAAACAACAAAAATGCCATTAAGCTCTAAAAATTAAGTTGTTCTATTTCTCTATTTGCTAATATATAGTTCACTCAACAAATTTTTTGAGTCCATACTGTGCCAAAAGCAGTGATCAAAAGGGACAAAGCCACTACCCACGGTGAACATGTATATCAAATGTGCTTCTCATACAAAACATAACTAAGACAGCTTTCAACCTTTCCAAAAGGTCACATTAAGCAATTACCCATCACCAGGATATCATGACCATCAGAATCCAAGATACCGAAGTTCCTTTGATTTTAAACATAAACCCTATTTCTTCCTAAATAATAGTGTTTTTTTGCAGAAGGTTCACCTAACAAATTAAAGTATATATATTTTTTAATAATAAATTACTTTTTTTTACTGGTGTTCAATTTGCCAACATACAGAACAACACCCAGTGCTCATCCCGTCAAGTGCCTACCTCAGTGCCACCCCCACCCCCCGCCCTCCTCCCCTTCTACCATCCCTAGTTCGTTTCCCAGAGTTAGGAGTCTTCATGTTAATGAGGGCAGCCTGGGTGGCTCAGCGGTTTAGCGCCCCCTTCAGTCCAGGGCGTGATCCTGGAGATTCGAGATTGAGTCCCACATGGGGCTCCCCCTGCAGGGAGCCTGCTACTCCCTCTGCCTATGTCTCTGCCTCTCTCTCTCTCTGAATGAATAAATAAATAAAATCTTTTTTTTTAAGTATATTAATGAAATAAGCTTTAAAAAAAAAAATAAAACCAGGGGATCCCTGGGTGGCTCAGCGGTTTGGCGCCTGCTTTTGGCCCAGGGAGCGATCCTGGAGTCCCGGGATCGAGTCCTGCATCGTCGGGCTCCCTGCATGGAGCCTGCTTCTCCCTCTGCCTGTGTCTCTGCCTCTCTCTCTCTCTCTCTCTCTCTCTGTGTGTGACTATAATAAAAAATAAATAAATAAATAAATAAATAAATAAATAAATAAATAAATAAATAAATAAATAAATAAAAGCTAAGGCAGAGTAAACCGCCTGCCAGAGCACTGAAAGCATGACCCAACCAGAGCCCCTCAATAAAGAAAGAGATTATAAAATGGAACTACGGGATCTCTGAGTGGCGCAGCGGTTTGGCGCCTGCCTTTGGCCCAGGGCGCGATCCTGGAGACCCAGGATCGAATCCCACATCGGGCTCCCGGTGCATGGAGCCTGCTTCTCCCTCTGCCTGTGTCTCTGCCTCTCTCTCTCTCTCTCTCTGTGACTATCATAAATAAATAAAAATTAAAAAATAAAAAATAAAATAAAATAAGCAAATAAAATGGAACTAAAGAGAGATTCTGGAGCTGAAAAGTACAATGAATGAAAAATTAATTGAGAGACTCAATGGTAAATATGAATGGGTAGAAGAATCAGCAAATATGAAGACAGATCAAACAAGATTATTAAAAAAAAATCAATCAAACAAGATTATTCAGTCTGGAGAATAAAAACAAAGAATAAATTAAATAGGCTCCTGGGTGGCTCAGTCAGTTAAATGTCGGACTCTTGATTTCAGCTCAGGTCGTGATTCAAAGATTATCTCTCCCTCTGCCCCTCCCCCTGCCCAAGTGCTCTCTAAATAAATAAATAAAATCTTTTTCTTTTTTAAAGGAAAGTAAACAGAGCTTCAAAGGCCTGCGGGACACCCTCAAAGACCAACATACCCATAATGGGGGAGAGGAGAAAGGAACAGGGTAGGAAGACTCTTTGAAGATATAATGGCCAAAAACAAAAAGGGGGGTGGAGCCTTGGTGGCTCAGCCGGTTTAGCGCCACCTTCGGCCCAGGGCCCAGGGCATAACTCCCAGGGCGTGACTCCCAGGTCGTGACCCCTGGGGTCCCAGAGTCGGGACTCGGGCTCTCTGCATGGAGCCTGCTTCTCCCTTTGCCTGTGTCTCTGCCTCTCTCTCTCTCTGTCTCTCATAAATAAATAAAATCTTTAAGAAAAAAAAAAAAAGATAACGGCCAAAACCCACAACTTTGATGAGAAAATATTAATATATAAACACAAGAAGCCCAATTAGCCCCAGATAGGATAAACTCAAGAGATCCACACCAAGACACATCCCAATTAAACTGTGAAAGACTAAGAAAAAGAAGCTTGAAAGCAGCTATCCTCAACATAAAATTAATGGCTAGCTTACTTTTCAGAAACCATGGAGGCCAAAAAGCAGTAGGGTGGTAAAAATTCAGTGCTGGGGAAAAAAAAAGACTGAACCAAGAATTCTATGTCCAGGAAACTATCTTTACAAAATGAAGGAGAAGTTAAAACATTCCCAGATGAGTGAAAACTGAGAGAATTCATTACTAACAGGCCTGCCCTGAAAAGATACTGAAAGGCTAAAGTGAAAGGACACTAGACCTGAATTTGAATCCACATGAAGAAACCAAGAACGCGGTAAAAGTGACTAAACCAGTAAAGTGAAAGTCAAAATAAACAGTTTTGGTCATTGTTTTTTTCTTCTACGTGATTTTGAAAAAAAATCAATGAGCATAAATTATATGTAAATGTGGTTTGTATAATATTAACACAAAGGACAGAGAAGGGGATGAAGCTACATAGGAGAATAGATTTACAAACTATTAAATTTAAGATGGTATTAATCTGAGCTGTACCGTTATAAAGTGTTCATTATAATCCCCTGGGCAGGCACTAATAAATCAAAAAAATATATAGCAAAATAAATATCAAGGACATTCAAATGAAAAGAAAGCAGTAATGGAAAATTAGAAAAACAAAAGAGATAAATGATACATAAAAACCAAACAGCAAGTACTGATACACACTACAATATCTATAAATGTAGAAAACATTGTGCTCAGTGAAAGGAACCAAAGGCAAATAGGTACATACTGTATGATCCCACATCTATAACATCCAGAAAAGGCAAACTAACAGAAAGATTAGTGGTTGCCAGGGGCTGGGGGATGGGAAAGGCAGCTAACAGGGTGGGGGTTTCTTTTTGTGGTGATGTAAGTGTTCTGGAAGTAGACAGGAGTTATAGTTGCACAACTTGGTGAATATACTAAAACCGAAATGCACACTTAAAAATAATTTTTATGATATGCCTTAATATGTCTTAAATTATATCTTATATATAAATATCTAATATTCAATATAAAAATATCTAAAATATATCTTAATAAAGTTGTTTTAAAAAAAAAAAACAAAAACAAAATAAAGCTACATTAAAAATCATCATAAGATGGGGATCCCTGGGTGGCTCAGCGGTTTAGTGCCGCCTTCAGCCCAGGGCGTGACCTGGAGTCCCGGGATCGAGTCTCACCTCAGGCTCCCTGCATGGAGCCTGCTCTTCCTCTGCCTGTGTCTCTGCCTCTCTCCCTCTCTGCGTGTCTGTCATGAATAAATAAATAAAATCTTAAAAAAAAAATCATAAGAGAGGGTGTGCAGTGTTCACTCATCCTGCACATTCTTCCATGAAAACAGACTACTTAAAGCAAGAAAAACCTTCATGTAGCTGCTGCTGAGTCATCAGAGCAAGGCAGTAAGACTCAAACTTTCTCAGATTTAAAATATTTGATGACAACTTCTTAGCAGAAAAGGTATGCTAACCACCCAATTTAAATAGAAAAGAAATGAATGGAAATGTTGCCTAGAAAACTCTAACACCAACTATTTTAACTTTGCATATCACCATTAGTTTAGAATAAAATTCCTCATTCACTTTGCAGATGACAAAACACAGCAATAAGACAGACCACTCTTAATCCCAGTACCTTTGGCTGTAGGATTTGCTGCTCCAGGAACGGTTCTGACGGGCACTCGAGCACCTCAGGCTCCTCCTGACAGTGGAGCTGCTGTTTCCCTGTCTCCTGTCGCAGCTCGGCCAGGAGGGCTGGACGCTGGGCCTCAACCTCTGCAGGGACCGGGGCACCCTCCTTGAGCGAGGAGGAAAAGAGTCAACGCTGAGCTCTTACCTCATACTCCAGTATTTTCACTGTGATGACACACAGGAGTCAGGCTCCAGCTTACAGAACCACTCCGCAGGTCCTGGAGCCCCCTTAATCACCAGCATCAGAAAACGGGGCATGCATGGCACAGCCCTAAATTTGTACTTTCAAGTTATAGAGACTATTTCTGAATTAACTTTCTTTCTTGAAACAAATTTAACTCCAAAACCTTTAAAAAGAAGCATCCCCTGCAAATTCCAAGCTATCACACATTGCAAGGTTTCTGAAGTACTTTAATCACATTTACACCATGATTCCCCTTCTAGGGGAAAGAGGGGGTGATGCAGACCACTGACAGCTAGAAAGGAAGCTGCAGCCCTGGGGGTAACCAGGTTTGACTAGGGAGGCTAACTCCGCAAATGTCAACCACAAAGAGTGGATGAATATAGGGGAAACCCAGACGCCAACAGGCACCCCACACCAGCAGGGCCAAAGCACGGGAGCCATGCCACCGTTTCCCGAAGAAACAGACCACAGGAAATACTGCACCACTGTGGAGGACACTGGGAAAAAGACCACCAACACCCAGGGAGGGAGAGGGACCCAACCCCCACCCAGCAACCCACCAGCCAGGACAACAATCCAGCGGGACTCGGCATCACAGCCCTTTAGCCCCCAGGACGCCGGCACAGGCATTAGGAGATTCCCTCCTAGCATCTTCGGGGAGGGGTCGGGATGGCAAACCCCGCGCGTTCCCTGTGCCCATTAAATGTTCTGGTTAAGATGTGGGAGGATCACTTTCTTCAGGCAACAATCTTTCAGAGAGCAAGTCTCTGTCTGAGGTCAGGGTAGGAGCACACATGCCCCTGAGGACCACTCAGGACCACCCGCCCTCAAGTTCTGGGCACCTGTACGGGGTAGCACAGTGACCAGCAGGCTCTCGCCCCCTCTCCCCGGCCCTGGAGTCACCGCTGCAGGGAGGGCCCGGGGTGGGGGTGGGGGGGTTCTAGATGGAACCTTGGCTGGAAAGAGCAGGCCTGATGCCAAGCCCCTTCCTCACCTGCCCCAACACAGAGCTGCACTTGCTCAAGAGGATGGAAACCTGTCACTTATCTGTTACCCACCACTTTGCATCAGGAAGGATTTTACTGGCAGTTCACAGACACACACGTGTAAGGGAGCATAAGCTCGGCTAAGCGAGTAGCATACACAAGGTGCCCATCCTATGCGCACTGTGGGCGGGAGGAACGGCTCTCACTGTCCACGTGCAGTGGAAAGAGGGCAGTGGGGACACCTCACGCCTGCTGCACCCAACGCAGGCCCAGGCCTGGAGTGGGAACGTGCGAGAAAGGGCACCTGACAGACACAAAGGCCAAGGGCTCAGGAGTCAGGTGAGGCCGGCTGGAGGGTGTGCACCCAGGGAAGGCTGCAGGACGGCCGGTGCCTCTGGCATGCGTTCCCAGGCCACTCCTCCCCAGGCTGGGAAGGCACAAATCCAGTCTCCCTTGGCTCATGCAACCCTACCCCCGACCTTGAGACCTCCTCACAGATAATCACTTCTACTTCTAGCCTCGAATAAAACTCCATTTAATTTTCCATATTCTAAATGGTAAAGTCAAACGAACTAGGGGTGGTGGAAGGGGAGGTGGGCGGGGGGTGGGGGGGACTGGGTGACGGGCACTGAGGGGGGCACTTGATGGGATGAGCACTGGTTGTTATGCTCTATGTTGGCAAACTGAACACTAATAAAAAATAAATTTATAAAAAATAAATAAATAGTAAAGTCAATAGAAGGAAACGATTTTTTTTTTTTTAATTCTCAAGGTTTTTCTAAAAATCTACAGAATTCTAGGAAAAATGTCAGGTATATATGTATGTTTTTAGCCACTAAAAAAACATGACAGATACGTCTTAAAAAAAAAAACAGTAGTATTAACACAAAAGATACCAACGTCGTCGGTGCCTGGGGGCTCCATCGGGGAAGCGGCTGCCTTCAGCTCAGGTCATGAGCTCAGGATCCTGGGATCGAGCCCTGCGCTGGGAGTCCCCGCTCAGCGGGGAGTCTGCGTCTCCCTCTCCCTCTGCCTGCTGCTGCCCCCACCCCACTCTTGTTCTCTCCCCCAAATAAATAAAATCTCCAAAAAAGATTAAGTAAACCGACATACTAATAAAAATAAATCCAACTGAAAATGAATTAAACTATACCCAAAATGGCCTTACTATTTTCAAAAATTATCATACAATTCATAATTATCATAATTCATGTCTTAATTGAAGAAAACATGAAACTGCCTCGAGCAGCTGATCCCGGCCGTACTACAGGTAGCCCCTGCGTTCCACGACTCTGCTTAGCGTTATCGACACGGGCGACCTCTGTCCGGGACGCACACCTCTAAGAGAAGGGAACCAAGCTTCGGTTTCCAGAGAACTTTTCCAACAAGCCAACTCCCAGGGGAAGAAAGCCAATCAGCTCACAAGCCTTTGTGAAATAACTTGTGGCAAGTGACCCTGCTTTTCAAACAGGTGCAAAGATATTTGTGGCCCGGAGCAAACCTGCTGAGGAGGAACAGCGCGTCCCTGCTATTTTGGGGACAACGGCCCTGGCAAGGCTTCATGCAGGCCCAAGCCTGAGGGGGCCACGGGGGGCGCACGCGTCCACCCACAAGGATTCCAGACCACGACGGGCACTGGAGTCCCATCCTGCGTGGAGACACCGACGCCTTCCAGGCAGGAGGGGGAAGTGTTAAGCAGCATCACGGAGGCAGTAAAACGGCCCGAGGCACACAAGCTGCGCTGGAGCCGGACCGGAGCCGGACCCGAACGGCCACAGGAGGAGGCTGCACACGTGAGGGTACGAAGGAATTACTACTTAGTTTTAAAGTCAGAACAGATTGCAGTTCTGCTCCCTCGAGGGGGAAGAAACACAGACTGAAGCGTCCACAGACGAAAATGCGTGATGTCCGGGACCTGCGGCAACAGAAAGGGCAGGTGAGGGGGCACGGGTGCACGAGGACAGCACCTGCTGCCACGGGCGGCCACACAGCGCGTCGCTCAACCGTTGCCCCTCCGTCTATGCGGACACCCTCTCCAATAAAAGTGAAAATTCAACAAGTCCAAATGTTTTTGTGAAACCAGCTAGACAACAAGGCTCGCTTAAAAAGTATCAAGGGGGCAGCCTGGGTGGCTCATGGGCCGCCCGGGCGGCTTAGTGGTTTAGCGCCACCTTCAGCCCAGGGCCTGATCCTGGAGACCCGGGATCGAGTCCCGCATCGGGCTCCCTGCGTGGGGCCTGCTTCTCCCTCTGCCTGTGTCTCTGCCTCTCTCTCTCTCTCTCTGTGTATGTGTGTCTCTTATGAATAAATAAATAAAATCTTTAAAAAAAAAAGGTATCGAGGGGCGCGGGGGAGAGGGCTCTGTCGGTGACGCATCTGCCTTGGGCTCAGGTCATGACCTCAGGGTCCCGGATCGAGTCCCATGGTGGGATCCCTACTCAGTGAGGGGTCTGCTTCTCCCCCTCCCTCTGCTGCTCTGCCTACTTGTGCGCTCACTCATTCTCTCTGTTTCTCAAATAAATAAAATCTTTAAAAATAAAAATTAAAAAAAAAAAAAAACAGAAAACTACTACTCACAAGAATCTGTATCTCAATAAATTTGGACGTAACACTTCACAAAAAATACCGGGTATTTGCAAAGCGCTGTGTGTGTAGGTTCCCATCCTGTCGCTACCCTTTCACCCCCAGAAGGACGGGGAGATACGAACACATGAGTGTGAAGGGCCTCGGGGCACAGGCCATCCTGCCCAGATGCACAGGGACCCACGGACCCGCATGAGGGCCTGGCCGCGGCAGCTGCGCGGATTCGAGAGATCCCAACTGCTTCATCAGACCCCGAGCAGCAGCAGTGCGCGATCTGACATGCGGCTCACACACGCGCGAGCGCAGCTGAAAGAGCTGAAAACGAAACCAGAGCGTGCGTCAGCCCCGGAGCACCTGCCCCGGCAGGAGTGTCCTGTGTGGACCCGTGTCAGCGACACCGCGCACAGCTGTCCCTGCGGGGCCCTCCGCCTCGGGCAGGGAGGGCTCCTCCGCCACCGCTGCCTACCGGGTGCAGACCCAGACGTCACCCCGCTCACCTGCCAGACGCCCCGGCCCTCCCTCCTGGGTGGCTGCCCCCAGCTGCCCCCTGAGGGCCCCGGCTGACCCTTCCCCCAGGTAGTCCAGTCACTCCAAGCCCCCACCGGTCAGCCATCAGAGGCCTTCAGAACGCATCTGCGCCCTTGCTGCTGCCTGCAAGCTCAGGACCTTGCCCCCCAGGTGTACCGCAGGTGGACGGATCTGGACTCCCGTATGCCCCAGCTGACCTGAGGTCACGCCAACATGCTGCGGCAGGGCCCCTGGCACCTCAAAAGAGCTGTAGCTGGGGATGTCCGCAGGGCTGAGCAAGGCGGGCCCCATGGCATCCACCCCTGCTGGTGGGGCCCCTGGAGGCCCCAGGGCTAGAAGTCCTAGAGGGAGGTGGGCTCTGCACCGGGCAGTCGGGGAAACACTTGTTGGGGACGTGAGCACACGAGGAGCCCAGACGACAGCAAGCCTGGCACGTGGCATGCACGGGACGGGAGCCGGGAGACAGGGTCAGAGTGTGCTGTGGTGGGGGTCTGCAGAGCTGTGCCCCCGGGTCAGAGGGAGCACCTGGGGTGCACAGGGTGGGACCAACGTGCAGAAGGGAGACGACGGAGGCGGGGGGGCTGCCTCCATGGCAGACCAGATTGGGAGCGCTCCGACCATCTCCCCGGCACGTGGCCTGCAGGCGCCTCCATCCACCCACCACGCAGCCACCCGCCAGATAGCGGCAGATGGGACACACGGGGTAGAGACACGCAGGCCCTGACGCGCGCCTCACCTGCTGGGCTCCCTGAACCTCAGGGGGCACCGGGGCCTTCACACCCTCAAGCTGGCCCGAGCTCGTCTGCGTCCTCAGGCCCCCCTCCACAGGCGGAAGCTCCTGGCCGTGGCTCAGCGGATGCTTCTCCAGCGCCTGAGTCAGAGGCGTGGGGTGAGAAGCCTCCTTCTCCTGCAGCTGCTTCTCCAGGTCCACTCTCAGCTGCTCGAGAGCCTGCCTGTGCTCCTCCCGCATGGCCTGCACCTCGGACAGGTGACGCGACTCCAGGGACCCCAGAAGTGCCGAGTGTCTGGCTTCCAGGGCACTGATGGCAGCGGCGTGCTCTGTCTGCAACTCAGCCACACGTGCTTCTGCGAGAGCCCACCGCTCGCTCTCCACGGAGGCCTTCAGCTCCTCCACCTCGGCCCGGCGTCTGGCCTCCAGCTGCGCCGTCAAGGACAGTACGTGCTGCTGGTGTCTCTCCTGCAGGAGCCGCATGTCACAGGCGTGCTTCTCCTGGGCCTCCTGGAGGAGAGCATCCTGTTCCGCGGTGAATTTCTCTGTGAGTTCTTTACGTTCTTTTAAGAACCTGAGAGGACACGCAAGGTGAGCACGGGCAGCAAAACACAGTCACGAAAGCACCAACCTCACTCACTTTGCTCACAGTGACTCACCACTACAGTAGCCACTCACTACACCGTTGCCGTATTCCAGCTGGTCTTGCTCCCTCTGCCACAAATGGCCCGAGAGGAGGAACAAGGGGAGAGTGAAGGGGCCACGTGAAGCCAGAGGAGCTCGAGGGACAGAGCCCAGGCATCCCCCACTCACAGCCCGAAGCGGAGGACACAGATACACAGCAGGAGAGCACAGGCATGTTTCCGACAGACGTCATGGCAATGCAGAGGTGACGCGCAGCCCGGCGAGAAGGGCCACACAGGGAAGGGGCCGCACTATCGCCTGAGGCCCACCCAGACCTCGGAAAAGCTGGCTGAGAAGGAAGGGACACGAATTCCCGAGCCACAGGCAGTGCTGCCTGCAAAAGCACAGGCAAGGGGGCAGACTCCCTTCTCATCAAAGCACCAGGACCCGGAAAAAGCCTGAATCTCAACTGGGCACACGCTGCACATTCGTGACGTGCCTCTCGGTCAGTTCACGTGAAGAATAAGACGACCCGGTTTGCTTCTCTGTGCCAAGCCTCCACCAGATAACTCTGGCCGTGTTCCCTGACCATCCTGTGTCCCCTCCCCACACAGGAGGAGCACGGGCCTGGGTCCACCCGGCGTGAGGCGGTGGGTCGAGATCAGAGCTCAAGGCCTCAGACCCCGGATCCAGGGCTCCTGCACCTCGCTCACGACGGTGGGAGCAGCTCGCAGGTGACAAGCTGCAGCACCAGCAGCGAGACCAATGACTCAAGACTCCCAAACACCCCCACTCGCTACAGCTCGGGTTTGCAAAGAGTTAGCACTGACTGATCAAATCACGTTCTAAATTCCTTTGAAATTTAAAGGAAGTAAATATAAATTTTAGAAAAAAAAATTTTTTTAAATACCTGTTTTAAAAATACAAAGAACTAATACTGATGAACTGCATGTCCTTCTGGTAAGTAAAGTCAAATTCTTGCTCCTGAAATTTTAAAACATGCAAAGAACCAAAATAACGTGGCAGATGTGTGCCCAGTAGCGTCCATCAAAGGAACACGGACTCCACCAGGAGGATCTGGGCACTCCTCGCAGCACAGCTCAGGGTGGGGGGTGGGTTCTAACCCGCTGTGTTCCAGGGTGAAGACCAGTGTCCAGGCCTCAGTACATGCCCCCTCTTCCTGCAGACGCTCCCGCCCGCCTCCAAGCCCACAGCCGGTCTTCCCAGGGGGCCGGCCTCTCACCCTCTGCTGGGCCCCTTGGGGTCAGGCCTCAAGTGGGAAACTGGCAGACAGCTCCATACCTGACCCGCTGCGGCGAGCACAGCACCCACCTGCTCTGCGCCTGCATCAGCTGGAGGGCGCAGTCCTCCCTCAGGCGGCGGGTGGCGAGCTCCCAGTCCTGGTCCGCAGGAGCCACACGGCCAGCTGGCTCCTGGCCACAGTGGCCGCACCGTGGACACTCCTCCGCCTCTAGCCCATGCTCCAGCTGCCGCAGGCGGCCCTGCTGCTCCACCAGAGACCCCTCCAGGTCCAGGATCTGGGCTGCCTGCTGATCCTGAAGTTGCCTCATTTTGATTTCTCGGAGCTCAAACTTGTTTATTACGGACTGTTTCTCAGCTTCAGCTTGTTCTTTCAGGTCATGGAGCATCAGCGTGAGCTCCTCTTCAGCTTTTCTCTTTAGATCCTCACTTGCCACTTTCCATTCTGCTTCTTTGTCTTTCAATTCTTGCTTCACGAGCTGTAACCTCTCGTTGGCTTTCTTCAGCTCCTCCCGGTGATCTTCAACCAAGCTGTGTTTTACCTGCACGTAACATAATTTCACGTAAGACTGAAGAAATTAAAGGAGAAGTTTACTGGTAGTAACGACCCCCAAACCAGCTGTGCTTCACCTCTGGGGTTGGCAGACAGGGTTAAAAACTACGTGAACTCAACACGTACGTGCGTATGTGGAGGAAACAAAGACAGTGTCAGAGGCCACCTGCGTGAGACCAGCGATGCGGGGGGTCAGAGACACCACGGGGCTTCAGTCGGGGGGAGGGCCAACCACCCCGGACAGAGCAGAGCCACCATCAGCAAGGACACCAGAGTCCACGAGAACAAGAGCAGCAAACGGTTCAATGAGCCCCCGTCTCAGGCTTTGCTTCATTCATATTCTAATATCTTACATGGAATCTGAGTAAAAGATTGATAACTAAAATTTAAACTTCTAAGAGTATCTTCTGGAAAGGGAGGTGAATCACAAAGTTAGAGGTAGGCAAGTATCCTGATTTTCAAAAATAGAAAGCAAGTAAGTCAATAAACTACAAGAAAAAAACAAAAGTAAAAATGGAATTGAAGGATGACCTCAACTCCTTATTTAAGAATTAAGCTATTAAAGAGGCACGTGGCTGGCTCAGTCAGTGGAGCATGTGATTCCTGATCTCAGGTCATGAGTTCAAGCCCCACACTGGGTATGACTGCTTAAAATAATCAAGTTATTAAAATAAGTTTAGGATCCTGCTTCTGGAAATAGCTGAGAAGCTATAATCAGGCCAAACCTCCCAGACACTAAGAGGTATAAACACTGGGAAAAACATAAGAAACTACTTAGAGGCCTGAGAGAGCATCTAAAAGCAGGCAGATTGTGGAGAAGGGTTGGACACTAAGAAGAAACAAACGGCACTGGGCACTCTACCTGTCTGCGCCGCGCACACAAACCCCAGCACCTCCTTTGTGTGAACAGAGGAGGTAGAAAGTGAGACGTAAAGGCCCACTGGGACCGAACCAGACACAGAAGCTACAGGATCTGTGCATTAACCTAGCCCCAGTCTCTGATCCCTGGTGCAGACAGGTGTGGGCAGACCCTAGGAGCACCCACACAGAGAAGACGTAATGTGGAGTCAGACTCCAACCAAGGTAACTGTCTGCTAAAACAAACAAAAAAAATCAATACTTTTCAGTGGTATGTAACGGATTCCAGAGTCTCAACAATGTGTCAGTCACAATGTCCAAAATCAGCTGATATACAAATACCCAAGAAATATGACCCATGCTAAAAAGGAAATACAGGATTGTATTGGAGAACCTCAAGATGCCAAAATTTTGAAATCAGCAAAGGATTTAAATGATTTTTTTTTTAAAGATTTTATTTATCTATTTGAGAGAGAGAGCGTGAGAGCACGCACGTGCACACAAGCAGGGGGAGTGCAGAGGGAGAGGGAGAAGCAGGTAACCTACCAGGCAGGGGGCCCGATGCACCGCTTAATCCCAGGACCCCAGGATCATGACTCGAGCCAAAGGCAAACACTCAACCAACTGAGCACTGGGTGCCCCAGCAGACAAAGGTTTTAAAAACAAGTATCATAACTGCACTTATGGGCATAAGAAAAATATGCTTGTAACGAATAAAAGGATAGCAAATCATGGCAAAGAAAAAAAAATTCTTAACAGCAACAACAAAAAAGACCAAATAGAAATTGTAGAATTCGGGGGCACCTGGGTGGCTCAGCGGTGGAGCATCTGCCTTCGGCCCAGGGCGTGACCCCGGGGTCCCGGGATCGAGTCCCCCTTCGGGCTCCCCGCAGGGAGCCTGCTTCTCCCTCTGCCTGGGTCTCTCCCTCTCTCTGTGTCTCCCATGAATAAATATGTAAAATCTTTTTAAAAGGGGAGGATACATCATCAAAGATACAAGGGTGCATTTTTCAGGAAGACGGAACAATCATAAACATCCGTGACGATGAGAACAACCTCAAAATACTCAAAAATTAATAAAACTAAAGGGAAAAATACATGATTGTACACGCCGTCTCTCTAATTGATGTAAGGAGATGAAACGGTGGTGCAGGAGAGCTATTACACACACCCGAACACCAGAAGTCGCGGAGGAAAGTGTGCCCTCTGCTCCATGGTGCCTGACACGGTCACCTGCTGAAACCACAGACCGCCAACAAGGGCGGCTGCCTCCAGCAGGCCCGCCAGGCTCCAGCCTGGGTTCCACTCTGCTCCAAGTCCCTGCCAACACCTAACAGCAGCACCTGGACAGGCGGGTGAGAAGTTCACATGAAACTCAGTCTTGATGGAGACTGAAAATCCAGAAAGACCCTCGTGGTGAGAGCATCGGGCCACAAGCTCAGGCGGAGGGAACGCAGCTTCGTCCAGACGGCTCCGACTCCGTCCAGGGCACCCTGCAGCACACGGGGCCCCACG
Organism: Canis lupus familiaris; assembly: GCF_011100685.1. Classification (NCBI taxonomy): domain Eukaryota; kingdom Metazoa; phylum Chordata; class Mammalia; order Carnivora; family Canidae; genus Canis; species Canis lupus. Next base: position 39,590,357 of record NC_049252.1, on the reverse strand, counting down.
GCGCTGCGTATACGGAGGCCTCCCGGGGATCCAGGCGAGGCTGCGCCAACCTCCGCCCGCGCCACCAGACTCGCCATGCGCACACTCCATTGCCGTGCCGTCAGCCAGCAGGGCAGCCCAGGGGCTCACCGGGCCCCGGCCCGCAGCACGGTGCCACCTACCTGCCGCCGCCTGAGGACGCCCGGCCCGTCCCCTAACCCCGGAGCAAGAAGGAGTCAGACGCGCTCGGCCCGAGGTGGAGCCCTGTCCTGAGGCGCGAGCACGGCCGCAGGAGCAGAGTGGCCGGAGCACCAGGACCTGCGTGGGCCTCTGAGTCTGCGGCCACAGAAGGGGCCAGGCCCACACTCACCCTCTCCAAGTCCTCTTTCAGGCAGACTTCGTGCTGCAACTTCTCGTGTAAATTCCTGTTTTCTAGTTTTAAGACGTCCATTTCTTCCTTGAGCTCCGTCTGAAGAAGCAGCAGTTTAAGCCTGTGCTCAGCTTCCAGACCCAGCCCTCTGGCCACCACCTCCGTGTCCACCTTCAAGGCCGTGCCCTGTGCACACGGAACGGGCACCTGCGTGAGCTCTGTGAGGGGGCGAGCAGGCAGGAAGGACAGTCAGGCACAAACCTCGAGGGCATCACACGCGGCAGACTAGGACGCTCGCCCTCCAACGCCCCAGATGACGGACACTTGTTCCTGGGGCACACCCAGGGTGAGCCCGGCCTGAAGTGCGTGGGAGGTCAAAGCGCGGCACCCCGTGCCCCCAGCCCCGGTGACGAGCCTTGCAGCGGTCCTGCCCGGAGCCACCAGACCCACTCACCACCCACCCCGTCCCTCCAGGGGATGGTGGTCAACTGTGGGAGCGTGTGGTTCAGGTCGGGGCCTGTCACCTTCTTGGGCTCAAGCACGAGCTAAGCAGAGGACAGGCGCTCGGTGCCGGCCCGTCAGCACCTGTCAGCGCCCAGCAGCCAGTGTGCGCGGCCAAGACCTCCCACAGCAGGAGAAGAGTGAGGGGCAGATGCCAGCACCATGCGAGCCTGGCTCTAGGAGCACGCTCCTCCTCCTCCTCCTCATCAGCTCCAGGGGAGCCCCCGCCCAAAGCAGGCAGGGCTGTCGAGCACCCTGACGTGGGCCCTGACCCCCACACCCCGCCGCCCCACCTGGAATTTGCATCCAGGGCCGGCCTCACACCTGCTCTCCTCAGCGGCTGGGCTGCATCCACTGGGAGGACCGCAGCTTCTCTCCACCCCCGTGGCCTGCGACGCCCAGCCCCCGCCCCCATGCTGTACCTGGCAAGGCCCTCTCCCGACTCGCCGCAAGCCCAGCCCTTAACCCCGAGGACCCACCAGGGAGGAGCTGCAGAGTTCGGGGCCAGCCTGTCCGCCCACGCGGGAGCCCCAGCCCAAGCGTCAACCCCGCAGGCCGCTCGGCCGCCGCCAAGGGCAGCAGGGGACCGCACACACCTTGGCCGGGCCCTTCTGAGAGGCCCTCGCGTTGCTCCCCTTCCGACTCCTGGGTCTCCACGAGGCCCGCCTGCTGCTGGGCTTCCAGGGAGGATGTCCACGCTGTGAGGTGGCACCGGTGGTTCTCTGCCAACTGTGTGGGCAAACACACGGCAAATCACACAGAGGACACGTCACAGGCAGCCTCTCCCCCAAGCACCTGATCACGGCCTCCCACGTTGCCCTCCCTGGGCCATGCACGCTCAGGCCACCTCCGTCCCCGCATCTCACCTCGGGGGGCCCAGTAACTCAGGGAGACAACAGCCCTGCGGAGCCGGGCACACAGCCCTGGCCGGAGAGCCCTCCCCGCTCCCGTGCTGCGCTCGCCGAGCCACCACAGCCCCAGCTGCAGGAGGCCAGGGAGGCCATTCCTGGAGCCTGCCCAGAGCCTTCGGGAGCTGCGCTGCAGGCAGACCTTCCCGGGCCAGGGCCTCCGCCCCCCGAGGGGCTCCAGCCTGCTTACCCCCCACTCCACGTCTCCCCTCTGCATGTCCCCTCCGACCCAGACCCAGCCTGGCCTGCTTGGGACACGGCCCTGCCCCATGAGAAGGGCCCCAAGGGAAGGGCCTGTGGTCACTGCTGCGGCACAGCCAACCACGCGCAGCCCAGCACCCTCGGCGGGGGGGGGGGGGACGACAGAGGGGCTCAGGGCATGTGCCAAACCTGCTGAGGCCCTGAACATGCAGCCAGTGAACCCATTTTCCCCAAGAATCAGAGTCCTAGCAACCTCATCTTCACGCTCACAATAAGCTGGTTTTCTTCTAAAACAAGACTTAAGTCCCACCCCGTTACAGGAATGAGCCACGACAGCGACGGAAGGCTCGGGCCCAACACAGATCTGGGCCCACAGGACAGCGAAGCACGGGGGCTGTTTTTCTGGGTCGGGCTGCAAACACTGCCGTGCCATGCGAAAGGGGTAAGGAGCCCAGAGCCTCCCGCTGGACCGGTTCCAGGCGCAGAACTAGTAAGAAACGGCTTCGAGGGATCAGCAGAGGATGCCCAGGGGCTCGTGGGTGAAGCCTCCGCTCAGGCCCCATCTCAGAGTCCCTGCTCCCCTCACGCCTGCCGCTCCCCAGCTCTTGCACCTCTCTCACATGAATAAGAATCTTTAAAAACCAAGTAAAATAATACAAAAAAAATCAGAAGAGGATGCTAACGCTGTGGCACTAGCCACGGGCCGGGGACCAGCGACAGCGAGCATGACCAAGTCCACAGGCGAGCAGCGCGCGGCACTACAGATGCCACGAGAGCGTGGGGGGGCCCACAGGGGGCCTGGGCGACTTCAAGTAAAAGGGGCGCGACCTCGTTAAGAATCCAAGGAAAAGGGACGCCCGGGGGGGCTCAGTGGTGGAGCGTCTGCCTTGGGCTTAGGGCGTGACCCCGGGGTCCCGGGATCGAGTCCCCAATGAGCCCCCTCCATGGAGCCTGCTTCTCCCTCTGCCCATCTCTGCCTGTCTCTGGGGGTCTCAGGAATAAATAAATAAAATCTGAAAAAAAAAAAAAAAAAAAAAAAAAGGCCCAAAGGAACACAAACCACAGACGCTGGCTGCCCCACAACGAGGACCATGCAAACGGGCAACATCCAGCAGTAAGGAGGGGACGTGGGGCCCGCACAGCCCGCTGACGGTTCACCAGGCGCCCTGAGGAGGGCACGGTGGCCTGTCAACGTCTAAACACACGTTCCATCGCTCTTCTCCTGCCTTACTGAAAAGTGGCTACGATGACGGAAAATTTACCTGCGAGGAGAAACAGGAGGAGGTCATCAGGGAACCAACGCTGACCAACCTCGGAAGACAAAACTCAGTGCCGTGGCAACGCCTGGGACCCACGGGCCAGGAGGCTGGCCACCCCAGGCAGGACCCCAGGAGGAGCCCTGGTCCCCGAGACCCGCGGCCACGGGTCACACACCACAGGGGACGCCCACACCACACAGACACCCACACGGGCGGACGGAACACAGGACACAGGGAGCACGAGAAACCCTTCGCCACCTACGGGCCTCAGGGGGCAAGCGAGGACGCTGCCCGGGCACTGGCAGGACAAGCAGGAAAGCTGAACCCCTAGAAATTAGGTGATGATGCAAATAACTGAACTACAACTGAAAAACTTAGTAAGTTCAAGAACACCGGTGGCTTGCCTCTTGGGTGAAACATGAAGGTCACGAGAGCTGCAAAGAGAGAGCGCAGGACCTGAACTGGGTGGTGACGGGCCTCCTGGAAGCGAAGGGAGCGTCCCAGATGCGAGCGTGAGCCAGAGATGCGCACGCACGCCAACAGCCGTCCAACAGCTCCGGGGGCCCGGCGGGGAGCCAGGGCTGCTGGACACACAGGCAGCACCCTCGGGGGGAGGACGGGACGGACGGGACAGGCAGTGCTCCGTGGCACTGGGTTGTGAGGATGGAGGACACGTTCCAGACGTTACACCGCCCCCACACACACACACACGAGCTCTTGGGATCCCCCCTACGCGCCCCCGTGTCGCCGCCGAGGGAACAGGTGCAGCAAAGACGGGCCCTGTGCAGACACACCCCTGCTCCCCACGCAGCACGGAGGGCAGGGCGATCCCAGCGACGGCGGGCAGGACGGGGTGCTGGATGGGGAGCAGGACGGGGCACTGAACAGGAGCAGGCCGCAGCCTGCCCGGGGCACTGCAGCAGCCACACCACGCCTGGCGGGCACCCATGGAGGAAGCGGAAGGGAGGAAATGATCGCGTGTCTGCAGAGAGGACGCGAACAGTGGAAAATCAGAAGGCGCCTGTTCAACAGGACAGACCGTGTCCCCAATATCCCCACGTTGACGTCTGAACCTCCAGCACCTCAGAAGGGGACTACCTCTGGAGACAGACGCCAGGGCTGTCTGCACAGAGAACACGTGCAGGGGCCGCACAAGGGCCGCCCTGCACAAGCCCCGGAGACCGGCCTCAGGAGGGACCAGCCCCAGCCCCAGACGACAAGTTCCTGCCGTTGACCCCCCACCCTGCGGTATTTGTCACGGCCACGTGGTGACGGAGAGCAGCAGGCGCTCACACGGAAGCTGCACACCCTGGAGCAGAGCATGTCCACCTGCCCAAGGTGACCACCCTGAGACCCGGCTCCCGACACCTGCAGGCATCACCACCAAGTCAAGGGAATCCCAGGCGACAGGAAGGCCACGCTGGCCACATCTCAAGCGCCCGCAGCCCCAGTGCCCACGGACTGACGCTGGACAGACAGGATGCGTGTGCACAGAGGACGTCACTCGGCCGTAAAGCACGACGAGATCTTGTCATCTGTGACAACGCGGATGGGCCTCGAGGGTGGAACGAGGAGCAAAGTCAGTCGGTCAGAGGGAAACACACACCACGTGCCCTCGCACGTGGAATCTTGAACCTGAGCTCACAGATGCAGACGACAGACTAGCAGCTACAGAGGGGGACAGGGCGGGTGGGAGGGTCAGAGGGTGCGGAGTTCCAGGTGCAGAGCGGAGGAGCCCCAGGGTGTCACGACAGCGCGCTGATGGCGGTTAGAAACGCCGTGTCGTACGTATGAAAGCTGCCACGAGAGCAGATCTTGAAGGTTCTCATCATGCGAAAAAGCAGCTCTGAGTGTGGGTGTGGACTTGCTGCACAGCACCGTCTGCTCACCGCCCGCACCTGGGGCACCCGTGCGCCCGTCTCCCCTCGGTTGGAAAGAAGGCTCACCTCGGGCTGCAGGCTGGGTCCAACACGTTGCTCTCGTCTCTCCCCTTCACGCATGCTGGACGGACTAAGAGAGAAAACACGTTTCAACACCTCCTCACCCGCGCTTTCCCCTCCGGAGCTCCGTCCCTCCTGCTCCCTGCACCCGGCCCTGCCTCCCCTCCCCCGTGGAGAAGCCTTGTGTGGGAGCAGAGGGCCAGGCCGCACGCGGCCCCGCACGCCTCCCCGCGCTCCCACCCCCATGCTCTCTCGCCTCAGGGCCCAAACACAGGCTGTGGTTCTCGCACGAGGCTTGTGTCCCTGGCGTGAAGTCACTAACAAGACGAGGTCTCGTCAGCTCAAGGTTCCCGCATCTGGAAACACATTTAAGATGAAAAGGACTCCCGTACCCGATTCCCCCGGACTCCAGAGAGGGCTCTTCGGTCGCGTCCTGCAGCCGCTGCTCCAACAGCACCGGGTCCTCCCGCCCGCGCTCCACAGCCCCCTCAGGGCTCTGCCCCAGCTCAGACTCCTGCTCGGCCCTCCGGCCCCGGCGCTGCTGCTGGACGCCGCACTCTCGCTCTCGCTGCTCCAGCTCTTCCCCGTGAGGCGTGCGGGCTGGAGGGGTTACAGGGTCGCCGTCAGACGAACGTTGAGGAGCGCCATCCCCAGAGAGCGCCGGCCGGCCGGGCAGGTGCAGCGGGCCCCTCCTGCGCTTTGCTCCCACAGGCCGGTGGCCGGCGGCCTCAGCGGATCCCCCATCCCCGGAAGCAGAGCACTCTCAGGCTAGGGCCGAGGGCGTCAGGGAGACTGGGGGTGTGGGTGGGTGGCCCAGCACCTAAGGGCTCCACCCACGGCCAGCAAGGAACAAGACCCGGCCCCACGGGCCTGAGCCTCAGGAGCCACGCGGAGGCCGCCAACACCCTGCCCCTGCTGCTGGGTCCAGACGAAGCCCAGGCTTCCCACCTATGTTGACATCTGCCAGCTAAGAACCAGGGTGGCTTCAAGCCACTAGCCTGTGACGTCTCATCATGACGACAGCACAACACACACCGACCCATAGAGAACTTGTCACCGTCACTGTGGGCAGCAAGGGGATGGATGCCGCCGCCGCCAGGGGGTTAACACGAACTCATAACTAGCTTTCAAACACCACAGCCATGACCTGATCACCACCCAGAAGTTTCCATGCAAACAGCCCTGCAAGGACCCTGGAGGCCAGGGCAGGGCTGCCCCACAGCCCACGCGGGAGCCCACTGTGCCGGCGCTCACGCCGCTAGTCCACCCGCAGGAGCTGCGAGCTGCACCCCCACGGCCACGCACAGCCACCGCCCGGGTGTCCAGCCCTTACTCCTAACCCTGCTCTCTGCCCGGCAAGGGCGACTTGCAGAGGGTCTTGCAGGAGGGGCCAGGCGAGCTGCTGGGCCCCGCAGACTCGGGCATCGGCCTGGGGGCCCCGGGAGCTCGGGGCACCTGCACCCGCCACACGCCCGCTGACACGGCTTCTCGGTGAACGCCAGCTCCACCGTAAGCTTTAAGGACCTCACCCCGTAAACTGCCTCATAGGAACATGAGAAAACACGACGCTAGCCGTTACCCGCTCCAGGGTGAAACCAAGGCCCTCAGGTCTCCACCCTGAAAACACGCTTCAAAGAAGTCTACAAAATCGCTTTCTATGCCTGCTGCGACGTTAAGTCTGACTTCGGGGTTTCGACGACTAAAAACATAGCTTTTTCAATGGGCAACTCCTTACCACTCGCGTCCTGTCTGTCGGGTCTCGGAGACTCGAGCTGGGACCAGAGGCGCCGGATCTCTTCCTGCGACTGAGCCTTCAGCTCCGCGTACGACGCTCGGAGGCTCTCTAACTGGAAAGGGAAGGCGACAGGGTGAGACGCCTCTGAGAACCACCGCGGGAGCTCGGAGCCCAGCTCCAGGGACACACGAGGTGAAACGAGAGGACCGGCCACAGCAGCAGCACAGAAACACTATGACCCTTGGCAAGACGCCTCTACCTGACTCTACCCGGCTGTCCCCTCACTGAGTAAGGACAGAAACCTTGTCCGTAGCCCTAAACCCCCATCCTCTCGGGTGTCGGCCCGCCCTACACCCAGAGCTGCGAGCACCAACCACCGTCGCCACGGGGGGCTCGGGTCAGGCCACACGTCGCCCCAAGGCCCTCAGTGGGGAGGTATGAGGGCAGGGCCGAGGGGACACGGGGCCTGGGAGCTCCGGCCTGCGGCAGCCCTAGGTCAACCTCCACATCACGGACAGCCCCACCAGCCTCACGCAGGGCCAGGACAGAAGGTGTCCTTCCGTGTTCCTTTCCCACCAGCAGGGGACATGAGGGGACGCGAGGAGGAAAGGCGGCAGTGCAGGTGTGGATGGAAGCCTCGGGACAGAAGCACAAGCTGCTCCTGGGCGCTCACAACATCGCCTCTTCTGCAATGGGGCGCGGGCAGAGACGGAGCCCGCCTCTGGTTCCCTTCCTGTCTGACCCCTCGGCCCCAGGCCTGGGGCGCTGCTGTCCCAGGGACGGAGCCCTCGGCTACCTGAGACCCGGCCACAGCTCCCACCGTGGGACGCGGGCTCGCGCCGGGAGAGCGTTCTGAATACAGAAGTAGCGGAAGTGTTTCTGGCTGAGCCTTCTCAGCTGAGAACGTGGCTGAGAACGCGGGTTACGGCTGAGAACGTGGCCTCAGACTCCTAATGCCTGGAGCCTGGATCCCAGGGGCGCTGCTGAAGGACACAGATGTTGTGCGGCTGCGCGGAACCACTGGGTCAACTCCACAGACTCTATCCTTCCTCTTCTACTAAGTACTGGGAGTCCGCGCGTTCAGGACTTCAGTTGTAGCAGTACCAGAACAGGGAACCGCCACCGGGTCTTCTACCCACCCCCACCCCTCTGCCCCCGGAGCTGGGGCCCAGACGTCCCCGCCCACCTCCAGCTGCTTTTCCACCTCCTGGTCGCGGAGCCTCAGCTCCAAGTCCTGCACATACTGGCAGCGCTCCGACTGCAGGTCTTCACGCAACTGCCTCAGGGCCTCTTCGTGCTGAGCCTCCAGGGTCCTCAGGGCACCTGGACGGCGGCAGACACCTCACTCAGGGCACGCCACTCCCAGCCCCACTGTGCCCAGCACCCGGCGCTCCGCCACAGGGGCGCCAAGTGACGGGCGACAGGATGAAAGGCAAACAGTCGTGTTATTTTTGGAAGCATCTTAATAACAAAACATGGACAAATGTCTCTGAATCAAAGGTTTCGGGAGAAGTTAGGGAGCTTGAGACGTCTGTGTTCAAAGAGGGAAGACCCCGAGGCTGAGCCCGAGGGCCCCGCTGGCCCGCACCCGTCACCAACACCTGGGCGACACACACGGCCCCTGGCACTGACACGGAGGACACCCACCCAGCGCAGGCCGCGCACAGCCCCTGACCTCGGTTCCAGGGTCCTGCACCAACACTCACGGCCCTCTTCAAACCTGCTCATTTTAACATGAAACTCACATTCAGCCTGATTTTTGGCTTGAAAGATCTTCTCCAATTCAGCTTTCTGTTCTGACAATTCTCTCTTAAACTGGTCTTGTAAATTCTCCAACTCTGACCGATGCTTCGCAGACAACTCTCTGCGTAGGTTTTCCAGGCATAAACCTCTCTCCGATTCCCAGTCTCGCTTCAGGCTCTAAATCAAGTATGGAAAGAAGAAGACTATGGACTAACAGTGGACCATCCCTGGTAAAAAATTTAAACTGTGAAAAAAAAATTTTTTTGAACAGTGTTGGAAACCCTGGTGAGCAGCCATGGCGCCCAGACCAGACGGTCACTACACGAACCTGCATGGTGCCCACCACCCACACACAGGAGCAGAGAGCAAGGGCCCCCTGCCCAGAAACAAAGTGTGGACAGAGGTCATGCTCAACAATTCACACACCGTCCCCCACGAAAGACCCAGGGTGCTGCTGTGCCATCACCTGACCTCTGCTGAGGGACGGCGTGGCCATAAATGCCCTAAGAAAGGGGTCCCCAGGATGCCTGGGTGGCTCAGCGGGTGAGCATCTGCCTTCAGCTCAGGTCGGGACCCCGAGGTCCCAGGATCGAGTCCCACATCGGGTCCCTGCAGGGAGCCTGCTTCTCCCTCTGCCTGGGTCTCTGCCTCTCTCTCTCTGTGCCTGGGTCTCTCACAAATAAATAAAATCTTTAAAAAAGAAAACAAAACAGAAAGGAGTCTCCACTGTCCAGCTTAGAGGGGTGAGGAGCAGGAGCAAAGCCCCTAACAGCCGTCCAACACCAACGGCCTGATCAGGGCAGCAAGGACATAAACACCCACGTGCCCAACGTCACATATGCCCTCTACTGTCACCAACGTCCCCCGACCTCACGAGCCCCGTCCTCCGCTGTCACAGGCACCAACAGCCCTTCTACAAATGTAGCCTTGACAAAGGGACCCATCGCCAGGACCAGGCTTGTCACACCCTCAGCGAGAACCCTCCCCAGGAGACTCCAGGACTAGCGGGTACGGTCAGCACAGCACATGGGCCCGCCACGGTGTCGGCCGCACAGGGCATTGCCCCCACCGCTCTTCCCCCGTGCCCCCACCGTGCCGGGACCCGCACCCCACACGGGTCACTCATTCACCGGGTGGCCCCCTGCAGTGGGAGCACAGGAGGCCTGGGCCGTGGGGGCCACTTGGGAACCAGACTCAGGGTGCAAGTGCTTCGCGTCACAGAACAAGCACACGCAAGGCCCCAAACGAGCTGTGCTGACAAGTTCACGCTGTACAGAGAACGCTTGACCTCGAAAGCAAAAGGCAACACACCATATACCAGCATGTTCGATGAAAGCTCTGGATTTTGTCCGAATCAGGTGAAGGGGGCCCCGGCGGGGGGGGGGGGGGGGGGGCAAGCTGGAGGGATGGAGGGGACCGCGGCTCGACAACGACCCCTACCTCCACAGCCCGGGCGTTTCTCTCCATTTCTGACTGTAGCTTCTCTTTCAGCTTGGCTGCAAGACAGACAGGAGAGCAGATCAGATCTCAGTCTCCGAGTTTCCCAGCTGGAGCCTCGGGAGGTAGGGCCGCGTGCAGGGGCCGCTCCCCGGAGCACGCACCAGCGCCCCAGGACTCTCCCAGGACAACAGGGGGTCGGGGCTCGGGGCTCATCTAGGAGGAAACAAGAACCCCACTGTGATTTAAATTATGGATTACAGGATTACATTCCTGCCCAGACCGAGGACAGAGCCCTCCCGGCAGCCTGCAGCCTGACGCTGGCTCAGCCCTGCACACCCCGGGCCTGTCGTCCAGGCTCCCCCCATGCCAGACTCCAGGCGACGTACCACAGACAGGCAGATGTTCCAGGACCAGCCGCCCCCAAACCCCAAGGGAAGGACCACAAGAAGAGAGGTGCCGGGTGCTGGGGGCGCGGAGGAGGGACAAGGCTGGACCAGCATGCGAGCCGTGGCATGGACAGAGGGGTGTGCGCACGCCTGGAGATGCCGGTCAGAGGCGCGGGGACCTCAGGAAAGGGCTGCGAGGGAGCAGCGCCAGCCAATGCCACACGTACAGGCGAGGGTGGCCTGAGCAAGCCCAGAGCCCGCAAAGGGCCAGACACCACCTGTGAGGGGAGGTCGCAGGGCCCCAACCCACAGGAGAGCCTCATGGAGCAGAGGGTGGGCGTGGGCCCCTCTGTGGCCCTGTTCCCAGAGGAAACGGCACAGAGGAGCCTAAGGGGAAGCAAGTTTTGTATTTTAAAAAACGAGCAAAAACAACAGGACATAAAACTACTTATTTACACTTGCTGAAATCTACGTGAAGAAACGTGGGACGGAACCCCCGGAACCCGAGAAGACTGGCTCCCTCGGACAGCTGCGGGGGGACCCGCAGGAGGGAAGACTTGCAACACATCCGGGGCTGCACACGCTGCTTCCATTTTTCAAATGAAAAACTCAACAAATAGGTAGATAGGCAGAGGAACGGGGAGACTGCTCACGGGCACGGGTTTCTTCCTGGGGGATGAACGTCCTAACTTTAGACATGGGGATGTCTGTAGACTCGGAAACGCACACTTCAAGTGGAGAACCGTATGTACGTGAACTACAGCACAATCAAGCTAGTGTTTACAACTGATGTTCACAAAGCAGTGACTACAAAAAACGTACCCAAAACACCAGTAAAATGTGAAAGTATCTCTCAGATGTCAATAAAGAGCTCAGTTAGGAAAAGGTGCCTAAGCCGTCCACAGGGAGCAGAGTGAGGCGCCTGCGGGACGTGGGGGTCCGTGTCCAGGAGCATCGGGGACGGTCGACAAAGCTCAGCCAGACACAGTCCCGTCAAACAGGCGGACACGGAAACTTCCAGCACACAGGCAGATCACCACCGATGACACGAGACCATTTTAAAAACTAACACAGGCCCAGCGGAGAACTGGACAGAAGGCAAAGGGACAGCAGAGGCCCGCGGAACAGGATGTGCACTGCCCTCCCGCCCGGCAGGGACTCTGTGTGAATCCCTTCCCTGGGACCGGCCCCTGGCGGGCTCACCCCCCCGCCCCGAGCAGCAGGAGGGGCCCGCGCCCCACTCAGGTCCTGGTGAGGCCCGTACCGGTTTCCTGGCTGCACCGCAGCCGCATCTCCTCCTGCTCCCGCGCATGCTGCTCCCTGGCGAGCTCCAGCTCCTGCTGCTGCCTGCTGCGCAGCAGGGCCAGCTCCTGGGCGTGCCGGCCATTGAGCATGGCCCGCAGCTCCGTCAGCGCCGTCTCCTTCTCCTTCTGGAGGTTGGCTTGCGTCAGCTCCAGCTGCGCCGTGTGCATGTTGCTCAGACTCAGGCGTAGCGCCTCCAGCTCCAGGGAGGGCACCGGCTGCGGGAGAGCGAGGCATTTCTGGGTGCTCGGCTCACGGACACCAGCACAACGCCTGGCGTGTCCGTGTCTGCCTCGTGCTCAAGGGACGGCACCAGCTCAGTTCCCTGCAGGGCCTGAGGCAGCCCCGGCACAGCCTGGCAGCTCCCCCACTTAGAACTGCCCACCCCATCCTATCCGGAAGCCCCTCTGAGCCACGTGTGCTCTCCCTCCACCTAAACCACGGCTCTGCAGACGGCAGGGGCCACAGGTTCCTCCTCGAGGACACGGGCCACACAAAGCCAGTGGCTGTGCAGGATGGCCCCCAAACTCCCTCCAGGCAGACCCCAGCCCACAGGAGCATCCTGGCTGGAGACAGGTGAGCAGCCATTCCCGATGTTGCAAGATCCCCATCAGAAACACGGGACGAGGGGATCCCTGGGTGGCTCAGTGGTTTAGCGCCGCCTTCAGCTCAGGGCGTGACCCTGGAGACCCGGGATCGAGTCCCATGTCAGGATCCCTGCATGGAGCCTGCCTTTCCCTCTGCCTGTGTCTTCACCTCGCTCTGTCTCTGTCTCGTGAATAAATAAATAAAATCTTTAAAAAAAAAAAAAAAAAGAAAAGAAAAGAAACACGGGATGACAATCAGAATACGAACAAGAGGTGGCTCTGGACAGTCACTGCCCACAAGGGTAAACCGTATGGCCAGACGGAGCCCAGCAGTGGCTGAGCTAGTGATACCATCAGGAACCCTGTGCTCCAGACCAGTGGCAGAGTGAGCACGGCGTTTCGCTGCTCTGGACGGTGGGCAGAGGGCACAGGGGAGACATTTCTGTGTCTAGCTAAGACACGGGGCATCTGTTTCTCCCTCCCCTGACTTGGGGGAAAGTGGAGGAAGGCCTGGGTTCCAGGAAGCATACCTTATTCCCAATCAAAACAACAGAAAAACATGCCTGGAACTTAGCACTTAAGGGACACCCAAAAAAGCATAAAAATAAAATGAATAAAGGAGAGCAGTAAGCAAAAAACACGGGAATAGGACACGTGTCTCCAAAGAGGTCAGCAGGGACCACTGAGGACAGCGAGGCCACAGGGAAGGGCAGGGCGCACAGCAGCCCTCCCGCCACAAGAGCATGTCCCAAGCACCCTCTGCTCCCACAGGTGGCAGCCACCAGGGGACCGGGTGCGCCTCACAGCCTTGCTCAGAGCTTCTCTTGGTCGAGGCCCCTCGGGGACACGGCACTGCCTGTGGTTAACGAGTGCAACGGCAGTGGACAGAGGAATGCCGGCTGTGCTGAGTGGCACCTGGCCAGACTCACTGCCCCAGGTGTTCTCGCACATCCCTCCCCCTGCCCTTTCAAAGGCCCCCATACAGCAAAGTTTGCAGCACATCCGTCCACTGTGTCCTACCTGCAACCCTGACAGGTCCCCAAACCCACCGGTGCAATTATAGGGATCAGCCACGCCCCCGAGTGCCCCTGTCACCTGGGTCTGCAGCTGCACCTGCTGCATCCCCGCTGGCTGCCGAAGCTCCACAGCCACCTGCTGCTGTGCACCGGCCTCGTCCTCCTGTCTTCCCATTGGCTGTGCAATCTCTAGCTTACAGTCTTGTTCACGGTCCTGGAGAAAGAAAAGGAAGGGACAGTCAGGACACTTGGGACAGACCTGAGCCCAGCAGTGCTCACAGCAGGACTCCCAGCTGCCAGAAGGTGAAGCAACCCAAGTGTTCGCAGACAGGGGAATGCATAAACAAAATGTGGCCAAGCCATCCAAGGGGTATCACTGAGCCGTAAAAAGGAATGACAAACTGACACACGGGACGACGGCAATAACCTCAATACACGAAGCTCAGTGAAAGCAGCCAGGCACAGACTGTGTGGTTCTAGGACTAGGAAATGTCCAGAACAGGCAGGCCCACAGGGAGAGAACGCTGGCCGGGACACCAGGGGCTGGAAGGAGAGGGGGTGGGGAAGGACGGCTAATGGGCACGGGGTTCCTTCTCAGGCAGTGAAGATGTTCTGGGCCTAGACAGTTGCAAGGGTTGCACGACAAAGTGGCCGTACTAAGAGCTCTTGATATCCGTATACTCTTAAGATGGTAAATTTTACGTACGTGAATTATACCTCAAAATAACTACGAAAAACATTCAGCCTGTTTAAATGGCTTAGAGGAAAGTGGAAAACCCCAGAAAGAGTGGCAGGCGGTGTGGATGCTGGACAGTAGGGGGAGGTCCCCAGGCTGCCTGACCCTCAGTCAAAGGAGGGGACACCCACAGGAGGGAAACGCACACAAAATGCCTGGAAGTGGTGGGTGCCAATAAAAGCTTAATGAACCTGAAGATGTAAATCTGAAACATCACTTTATACCTAGTCAATCAGCAAAAGCTGGTGATCATGTGGATCCTCAAGGTCACCAAGGTCATGGGGAAACAAGCAAATGCTGTCAAGGACAGAATAAGTTGGTATAACTTTTTATGAACTTTTTGACAACACACATCAAGAGGCATAGAAAACATTTCTGTCTAAATATTCCCACCTCTGGGGCAGCCCAGGTGGCTCAGCGGTTTAGCGCCACCTTCAGCCCAGGGCCTGATCCTGGAGACCCAGGATCGAGTCCCGCGTCGGGCTCCCTGCGTGGAGCCTGCTTCTCCCTCTGCCTGTGTCTGTCTGTCTCTCTGTGTGTGTCTCTCATGAATAAATAAAAATCTTTAATAAAAAAAAATAAATATATATATTCCCAACTCTGGGGGCTCCTAAGTGGCTCAACTGGTTGAGTGTCCTCCTGATCTCAGTGTCATGTGTTCATGCCCCACGGTGGGCTCTGCACTGGGCACGAAGCTTACTTTAAAAACAAAAAAAAGGGCAGCCCCAGTGGCGCAGCGGTTTAGCGCCGCCTGCAGCCCAGGGTGTGATCCTGGAGACCCTGGATCGAGTCCCACGTCGGGCTCTCTGTATGATGCCTGCTTCTCCCTCTGCCTGTGTCTCTGCCTCTCTCTCTGTCTCTATGAATAAATAAATAAAATCTTTAAAAAAAATAAAAATAAAAATAAAAAATAAAAATAAAAACAAAAAAAAAAAATCCCAACTCTGGGAACATTTTTAGCATCAACAATCTAATGGGAAAAGAAAAGCTACAGGTGCTCTATGAGCATCCCAGTCTCCCCTATGCATCCCCAACCAGCCCCCCGCCTGGCTCGGAGCACACCTGCCCCCACCCCAGCATGCTCCCTGCCCCCCTCCCCCCAGAGTAGGCTATGACAGCCAGAGGCCTCCTAGCTCCCCCCACAGGACAGCCCAGACCTTTCTCTGGGGCTTATCGACAAGGCACCTTGGACTCCAACCAAACTGAATTTTCCTGCCCAAACCAGGACTCCTCCAACGCTACGTACCTCGTTAACAGCACCCCCAAGCCCTCACAGTCCTCCTCGGCCTGCTCCCCTCACAGTAACCCCACAATAGCCCAAGGCCAGTCCTGACATCCCTCCATTCCCATGAGCACAGCTGACTGGCCCCCATGGTCACTCAACCTCACGTGACGTCACTGGCTTGGAGGACAGATGACGCATTCAGAAAACAAATCCAACCCTGTCACACTCCCTTGAAAAACTCAGTGCATCTGCTGCCCTTGGGAAAATCCCTGCAGGGGGCAGGCCCTCCTGCTGACTTGGCACCCGCCTCGTGCACCAGGGGGCCCTGCACCCTTGGAACGGCTATGCCCCCCTCCTCTAGCTCGTCTGGGACCTGCCAGCCTCCGTGACCATGCCAAGCCTGGGTCGCCACCCCTGCAGGGCTCCCGCGGCTCCCTGCACAGCAAGCACTCGGCACTGCCCGCGGGGACATCCGTGCAAGTGCCCCCGCCTCTGAGGGCCACTGTGGAATCAGACGGTTCAAAGAAGAGCGTTAGAGCCAACTGAATAGCATCATGGACCCTTCTTCAAATGAAGGGGCTTTTCCCCCACGGAAAATGGCAACACAGGAATGTCCAGTTTTAAACATAAAAGGCACGATCTTATGACATTTTTGCTACAAACATCAGAATCGCTGGATAGAATGTGACAAACATGACTCTATGTGCTCTTGGGAGAGGGGCACGCCTGGGCCAGACAGGAGGGCCGGGGACTGGAACGCCATCTGGGGCGACCGGGACACGCGAGCGGCGCACGCTCCAGAACCCACAATGCGGCCCGGAGGGCGGCCAGTCACGACGTCCGACACGGCAGCGTCCCGGAGGCCCGTGGACAGGACGGGACACGGCCGCGCCGCCCAGAGCGAGGCCACTGGGTGTGGGGAGGGCAGGGAGCCTACCCGCCTCCACGGCACGGCAGAGGCGACGTGGGGCGTCGCTCCCGAGACGGTACAACCCAGGCTCCTCGCCACGTGTTTACTAATGTACAGCTGCCGTGGGGCGCAGAAACCCCCGAGCAGAGGAACTGACCTAAAAAGAAGTCCTAGCAAAGGCGTACGGCCGGGACAGCAAGCGGACGTGAGGCTGGCACCGTCGGGAAGGGCCCCGCGGGCCGCGGCGCACACACTCACGGAGCCACAGCAGCACCTGCGTGAGGCGCGCCCCAGGCCGCCCCAGGAGGGTAACAGGTGTGCGGGGAGCGCGACCTTCGGCAGCGCCCACAGGGGCCCGCACGACGTGCAGCCCCCCGGCCCGGGCCGCACGGGGGTCACACCGCAGAACTGCCTGCACCTCCCGACACCCGGCAGGGCTCAAACCTATGTACTCACAAAAAGGTACCGTCACGCTTAAAGTAGAAGCAGCTTCAAGTCCTGCCTGGGAAACCTCTCGTTGTTCAAATTGGTGTCAGTGTCTTTAAAAAATCCAAACAGGGGGCGCCTGGGGGGCTCGGCGGTGGAGCATCTGCCTCGGCCCAGGGCGTGACCCGGGGTCCCGGGATCGAGTCCCGCGTCGGGCTCCCCACAGGGAGCCTGCTTCTCCCTCTGCCTGTCTCTGCCTCTATGTCTCTCATGAATAAATAAAATCTTTGAAATAAATAAATAAAGGTATAGAAACGAAGCGTATTACTACTTCAAAAAGGATAAAAAGAGAATTAAAAACAAGAAATGCCCCGATAAAAAATAATCCAAAGCCCCACCTCCACTGTAAAAAGAGAAAAAAGCAAACAAAACACATAGAAAGCCTAAATTAAATAAAATGTAAACTCAAACACATCAGAGATGACATTACCCACTAAAAAGACAAAGACTGTCAGATAACTCTAAAGAATCAATCCCATGCTGTTTAGCAGGGCATACATCTAAAACACAAGGATGCAAGATGTTGGAAGAGAAAGAATAAAAAACACTGGTATCGTGTCTGATCCATTTACACAAAGTTTTTTTTTAAGGTTTATTTGAGAAAGAGAACAGGAGAGAGCACAAGCAGGGGGAGGGGCAGAGGGAGAAGCAGACTCCGTGCCGAGCAGGGAGCCTGAGGTGGGACTCGATCCCAGGACCCCGGGATCATGACCTGAGCTGAAGGCAGAGGCCTAACCAACTGAGCCACCCAGGAGCCCCTTTATTGTTTTATTCTTACTCCTGCAAATTACTTGTGAAATAACTTAAACAGAAAGTAAAAGCATCCAGGGACCCAGATGATAAATAGCGGTAGTCCACACGAATCGGAGTCGGAAGGGTTCTGGAACCATACCTACCATACCTAAACCATACCTAAACCTCCTACAGCCCTATGTTTTAAACCTTTAATACAAGTCTCTGTGAAGGTGATTTTCCTCTGAAATTCTTGACCTCCGAGCAAGGTCTGGATGGTTCTTTTACAAGATGACCCATACTTCCTTTGTTCTTGACACATAACTGGAAGGTCAAATGCTGCTTTCTGCCATTTCTCAGTTAACTGCCAGGAAGGAACGGAAGGAAAATGCCTTTTCAGATCCTCCACTTAAATTGTGAGGGAAGGTGGCTAGATCTTGAACATTTACCATGAAGTCCTTCTGCAACTCTATCTCTGCTTATAACCTCCTAAAGAAACTCAAATCTAAAGCTGCTTACAAAGCTTACATGGTTTATGTGGGACGCCCGGGTGGCTCAGCAGTTTAACGTCTGCCTCCGGCTCAGGTCGTAATCCTGGGATCCGGGATCGAGTCCGGCCTCAGGCTCCCTGCATGGAGCCTGCTTCTCCCTCTGCCTGTGTCTCTCATGAATAAATAAATAAAATCCTTTAAAAAAATAAAATAAAAGTGAAACTTCTAAAAAGCTCCCCATGGGCAGAGTAAAGCAAAGACACCTTTACTCCTGCCCCTACAAGGGCCCATCCTCTGCTGACACAGACACGGCTACAGCGCAGGGAAGCCTATGTGCCCATGACTGTCCTGCCACCAAGCGATCTGTGCTGGACTTGGAACAGTGAACCCTTTCCTGGAAGTTTACTTTTCAGAAGATGATTACTCCAGGCCCCAAGATCACAACCTGAGCCAAAGTCACACACAACCAACCGAGCCACTCAGGCACCCACGATTGATTTTTAAGTCATTGTGGGGCTCAAACTTATAACCCCAAGATCAAGAGTCACATGCCCTACCGACTGAGCCAGCCAGGTGCTCCTAACATAGTACTTTACCTATACACATGAAAAATTTTTAAAGTCTGTAATTAAAAATAACTTGTTGAAAAATAATAAAAATTTGAAAAATTGTGAATGAAGGTAAAGTCACACACAGAGAAAAACCAATAAGCGTGACTGTATGTATATTTTAAAGGCTGGAAATTGATCCGTGTACCTATCTCAAGAAGTTAGAAAAACAACAAAATTAAAACCCAACATAATTTAAAATAAGAAACTATATATAGTAAGAGCATAAGTTAAACATAAATGTATACATAAAAGAATAAACATTAATTTAAGGATGTATTTATTTAAAAAAAAAAAAATAAATAAAGATGCATCTATTTGAAAGAGACCAAGTGCACACCCACGGGGCTTGATCCCACAATCCATGAGATCATGACCTGAGCCAAAACCGACTGAGCCACCCAGGTACCCCTGAAGTTCATTTTTTTATAAGAATAATAAATATTAACTTGTGGTGAGACTAATAAAGGCACAATTACCTTTAAAAAATGAAGAAGGTCGGGATGTCTGGGTGGCTCAGCGGTTGAGTGTCTGCCTTTGGCTCAGGGCATGACCCCAGGGTCCCAGGATGGAGTCCCACATCGGGCTCCCTGCATGGAGCCTGCTTCTCCCTCTGCCTGTGTCTCTGCCCCCCCCCCCTCTCTCTCTCTCTCTCTCTCTGTCTCTGTCTCTCATGAACAAATACATTAAAATGTTAGAAAAAAAAAAAGAGAGAGATGCCTGGGTGGCTCAGCAGTTGAACGTCTGCCTTCAGCTCAGGTCGTGATCCCAGGATCCAGGATCTGGTCCCACACTAGCTCCTTGCAGGGAGCCTGCTTCTCCCTCTGCCTATGTCTCTGCTTCTCTCTGTCTGTGTCTCTCATGAATGAAAAAATAAAATCTTTTAAAAAAAATGAAGAGGGTCATTAATACTGGTGCCACAACCACTAAGAAGAGAACATTCCTATGAAAAAATGCCAACTAGAAGATCAGATAAAAAAGTGAATTCTGAGAAAAAGCCTTAGTGAATAGTCTGATAATTCTTAAATAAGTGGAATCCGTAATTAAAGACTTTCCCACAAACAAAACCTCAGTTCACCAGCTGAGGAGACCTCAGCTCATCAGGTAAGGCCATCCTGACAAGGAGGTTAAAGTACAGGTCATCTTCTCACAAAAATACATGCTTTCTCTGTAGCAACTGAGATGATCATATAACTTTTCTCTTTGAGTCTATTAATGAATAGCACTAATTTCTTTGGCTAATCTTGCGCAACACTAAAATACACTCCACTTGGGGTGCCTGGGTGGCTCAGCTGGTTAAGCCTCCAACTCTTCACTTCGGCTCTGGTCATTATCTCAAGGTTGTAAGACTGAGCTCCACATCAGGCTCCACGCTCTGCACTGAGTCTGCTTGTCCCTCTCCCTATGCTCTGCCCCCACCTTGCGCTCTCTCTCTCTCTCTCTCTCTCAAATAAATAAAATCTTAAAAAAAGAAAACCACTCCACTCTACATCCACCCAAACTGCTAATACAGAAGGAAAAAAAAAAAACAAAAAAAAGGCTGTCAATATCAATCACAGATGTTATGGGACAAGTGATCCTTACACGTCACTACTAAAAATAGAAAAAACTGTTTTACACGATTCAACATGTGCATGTTGAAAACATACGTGTACACTGATCCAATAATTAAATTACAGCCTCAATAAAAACATGTGCACATGTACACCAAGAGACCTATGTAAGAATGTACAGAGCAAATGCCAAATAACAGTGGAGCAAACAGATGGAGGTACATTCATACAACAGACTACTACACACCAACGAAGATGAATAAACTATAGCTCTTAACATGGATGAACCTCATAAATAAGACACTTGATATAAAGATCCAAACTCGGGATCCCTGGGTGGCGCAGTGGTTTGGCGCCTGCCTTTGGCCCAGGGCGCGATCCTGGAGATCTGGGATCAAATCCCACGTCGGGTTCCTGGTGAATGGAGCCTGCTTCTCCCTCTGCCTATGTCTCTGCCTCTCTCTCTCTCCCCCTGTGTGACTATCATAAATAAATAAAAATTAAAAAAAAAAAAGATCCAAACTCAAGACAGGCATACTTGAGATTATTCCATTTATTAAAGTTAAAATATCAGGGGTATCTGGCTAGGTCAGTTGGTAATGTATATGACTCTTCATCTCAGAGTCAGGAGTTCAAACACCACATTGGGTATAGAGATTACTTAAAGAAAAAAACTTTAAAAAAATTCAAAAATCAACAAGACTGTAGTTCTAAAAGTCAAGGTACTCAATACACAAAAAGTAACTTGAAACAAATCTATGATTTGTCTTATTTATTCATGAGACAGAGAGAGGCAGAGACACAGGCAGAGGGAGAAGCAGGCTCCCCATGGGGAGCCCCATGTGGGACTCGATCCTGGGACCCCGGGATCACACCCTGAGCAGAAGGCAGACGCTCAACCACTGAGCCCCCCAGGCGTCCCACAACAAAGTCATTTTCAGACAAAAAAAGAAAAGCCTAGAAAATTCATCAGCAGACCTGCACTACCCAAAAAACTGTTGAAAGGAAGTTCTTCAGGAAAAATGATACACGATGAAAAATAGGGTCTATACCAACACACAAAAGCCCTGGAATTGGCAGATAAATTGGTAAACATAAAAGATCACTTTCATTTTTTTAAGATATTTGTTCATTCATTCGTTCATTCCACACCCAGCATGGAGCCCAACATGGGGCTTGAACCCAGGATCCTGAGATCAAGACCTGGGCTGAGATCAAGAGTCCGATGCTTAAACTGCTGTGATTTCCATGATACTGTACGTGGAAAAAAGCAGGATACAGAAAAGTATGTAACATATCCTGCTACTAAAAACAAATAAATGCTAAAGAATATATGCACATATTTATTTACTTTCGTTTTTATGATCATAACAATAGGGGCCCCTGGGTGGCTCAATCAGTTATGGGTCTCCCTTTGGCTCAGGTCATGGTCCCAGGATCCTGGGATGAAGCCAGCATCTGGCTCCCTGCTCAATGGGGAGCCTGCTTCTCCTTCTCCCTCTCCCCCCAGCTCATACTTAACACACTCAGGCTCACTCTCTAATATTTTTTAAAACACAGAAAAAGAAAGAAATGTAACAATAAGCAAAAAACTAAATAGTTAACTAGAAAGCAAGAAAAAAAATAGTACATAAGGGAAAGGCATAGTCAAATTATCTGAATATGCTTTGACTTTATAGATTTAATTTTAGAACCATGTTGACGTTTTACATAATTGTAAAACAAAATCAAAACAAATGAAAATCCCTAAAACATGAAGAGATAATAAAACAAATAAATATAAATATATTAAGTTACCAGCTTAATCACACAGAGCAGAACTATTTCAAGTGACTTTAATATGACTGTGGAAAATATCTAAAGGACAAAAATAAGTACAAAGAAATGTTGGTATTGGGGCAGCCCAGGTGGCTCAGCGGTTTAGCGCCGCCTTCGGCCCAGGGTGTGATCCTGGAGACCCGGGATCGAGTCCCTGCATGGAGCCTGCTTCTCCCTCTGCTTGTGTCTCTGCCTTTCTCTCTCTGGGTCTCTCATGAATAAACAAATAAAATCTTTAAAAAATATATTGGTATTGTAAAACTATATATAATGATTACTGGGTAATTACGTTCATGTTAGGAACATATATTTTTAATGTTAGAAATTTCAAACTTGAGTAAATTGCAACCTGTTGATCTGAATATGTCAGTATTAAATCAACCTGTAGAACAAAACCCTAACTATTCACTGACATGACCTAAAAGCAATGAAACCCCTAACGTCCAGATCATGTTTCTGAAAACTCTTTCCCACTAAGAGGAGCCAGGAGTCAGAGAAATGAGCGGCTGCAGGCCTGGGGCAGGAAATACACAAGCTGACCTGCGACATTTTTTTCCCAAAAGCAAGGAAGCAAGCCATCATCGTGACCGTGGAGGGTCAAACTAAAGATTCTCTCCCTGGTCAAAGCTGGGAACATCTGAGCAGCACAGTAACAGACACAGAGTTGCTCACGACAAATCATTAAAACCAGGCCAATTTACAGTGATGCTCAAGAAAGCCACTTCATTGATCACAGTTGGACAAGTGTAGCCCAGGGAAACGCATAACCTTTTTAAACCAGTGACTAACGGGAAAGAATGAGGCTTTTTCCCTGATTCCCAATACAAACTGGACCTCGGGGTCACCAATCACCCATGAGGGGAGGCTCTCCCCACAGAACGTCACAATCCATAAGGAAGGAATGGCAGACCTGAGACATGATTATCTTGTGCGGTCCTGGAAAATGACAGTTCCGGGCAAGAACCCACATCGGCCACGGGAGCTCAGGAGGACCTCTCGGGTGGACAAGTGTGCAGACTGGGCCTCAAGCCACGACGCCAAGCAGCACCAGAGACCACAGGCCCCGCGTGCCTTCCGACACAAGTGCACAATTACACGCTGGCTACCGCTGAAACCACCACAACTCTCAACCGCAGGGAACAAACAGGGCTGCTGGAAGGATGAGGGGTGGGGGACAGGGTCACTGGGGCACGGGCATGAAGCAGGCACGCGATGGGACGCGCACTGGGCGCTGTACACGGTGGATGAATCACCGACCTCTACCCCTGAGAATAACAGTACACGGTACATTAACTTGAATGTAAATAAAATTCTGAAGGGGAAATTAATTAATTCTGAAAAAACCACCACCAAAATCTGACCAAGCCTCTACTCTAGACGGAAGTGGCAGTTTACAGAAACTACAGCAGAGGGCCAGGGTGTCAGAGGAAGCTTCCCAACAACCCACAGGGATGCAAACAACAAAATCCAAACTGCAGTCAATTCTCTGGGATAAACAGCAGATTGTCCTAACAACCACATCACGAAGGAAAGGGGAAGGGGTGTACAGATCACAGGAATTCACTGCTGTGTGTGGAACTTCAGCCTTTGGAAACCTTAGAACAGACGTCTGAGAACCCAGTAGGAATAACACATGATGGACAGCCCCGGTGGCCCAGCAGTTGAGCATCTGCCTTCAGCCCAGGGCATGATCCTGGGGTCCTGGGATCGAGTCCCACATCAGGCTCCCTGCATGCAGCCTGCTTCTCTCTCTGCCTGTGTCTCTGCCTCTCTGTCTCTCTGTTTCTCATGAATAAATAAATAAAAATATTTTTTAAAAAAAGGAATAACACATGGTGATTTTACATTTTTGGCTTATGATTACCATCAGCTCATTAAAGTAACAACTCTATGAAAAAACAGCTTTTGATGGCAGCCTGACCACTGCCCACCACGTGAAGAGCCAGCAGACACAGAGAAGGTTCTCTCTCCCTCATCTGTAGCCACCAGACTGCAGAGGAGCTCTGCAGCCGACAGTCAGCTGGGCAGGACCGTCGGCAGAGGAAAGATCAACACGTTCACAGACAACACATGTGGGATGCAAAAAAAAGAAAAAAAGAAAAAGAAAAAATTTAAGTGCGTTCCACTGTGTGTGGGGCCCAACACAGAACTTGAACTCACAACCCTAAAATCAAGACCCGAGCTGAGGTCAAGAGTCAGACTCTGAACCGACTGAGCCTCCCAGACACCCCTGTAAGTAAGATTTTGCCTGAATGAGCACGCACATCTTTCTAGAGAAGCCCACACATTTCATCAGCTTCTGGGTGTAAATCACGGCTTGAAGTAGGGAAGCAGTACTTATGATAAGTTATAAATAAAAAAACAGGGATCCCTGAGTGGTGCAGGGGTTTAGCGCCTGCCTTTGGCCCAGGGCGTGATCCTAGAGATCTGGGATCGAATCCCACGTCGGGCTCCCGGTGCATGGAGCCTGCTTCTCCCTCTGCCTGTGTCTCTGCCTCTCTCTCTCACTGTGTGCCTATCATAAGTAAATAAAAATTAATATAAAAAATAAATAAATAAATAATAAATAAATAAATAAATAAATGAATGAATGAATAAATAAATAAATAAATAAATAAAAAACCAAAATGCTTTGCCGTGGTCATTGCAGGACAGCAAATCCCTCGCACACCCCCTCTCGCACCGTTGCTCCCCCAAGCCCCTCAACCAGCTGAGATATCGCAGACTAACCGAGCTGCCCTATGTATGGAAAACTAGGTCGCAGCACATAGTGTCTCCACTACAAATGGACTGAAGCCACAGGCAGAGGTCCGCGGGCGGAGGGCCCCTCCCAGCGGTCTCGCTCACGCCAGGACGCCCCGGGCACCACGACCCGCCCCGGGCAGCGTGAGGCCGCTCTCCCCACCGCCCACCCCGCGCCGCCCTCACCCAGGCGGGAAGATTACTCACTCCCCAGCCGGGGCAGGGAAGGCACCAGCTCAGCACCTGAAAACGACGAATCCACGAGGTGGGAGCAAACACCTCACCTTAGAACTTTACATCAAACGTGACACTTCCCTTGAAACGGGCAAGACGTTAGCCGACTAACAGTGACCCTGCTGGCGGGGAACGCCAGGGCACAGAGCCCCGCGAGCCGGAAGCTCTTCCACCCCGACCCGTCTCTCCACGACGTCGTCCTGGCTCGGATGCTCCTCCAGTGTGGACTCTCTAGCCTGAGCCTCTGACTTTCAAGCTGACTCTGATCCTCAGGCAACATGTTCTGTCCTTTAAAAGACAAAGGTCAAGTATTTCTCTCCTACTCTGAGCCCGTGAAGGTCCGAGCACGCCACTCGCCACGGCGCCAATCAGCCTTCCACAGCCTTTCTCTCAATATGACCTTCAGATTTATCACATCCTCCCCCCGTTACGGAATGACTGGTGTCCCCCAGATTCCAGCCTCTGAGGAGGGGATTAAGGTTAAATGAACTCACAGGGTGGGGCCTGGTGTCCCTGTAACAGGAAGGTAGGGACACATGGAGAACAGCGTCCACAGGAGAATCAGCCCTGCCCGCACCCGATCTCAATGTCCAGCCTCCGGACCATGAGAGGACAAGCACCTGCTGTGTGAGCCTCCAGCCTGCAGTATTTCATCACAGGGCCAAGCTGACCAAGACGCACCCGGGAAGCAGGTGGGGGTGCTGCGGTCAGAGACACCTCCGCATGAGCAAGCAGCTCTGGAACCGGGTGATGGGCAGGGGCCGCTGGCAGAGATGCAGGTGCCACAGGCCCTTCCAGCGAGGCCTCCGAGAGGATTGGAAAACGTGCCGTTGGGAGGCTGGAGCAAAGGTGACCGGTGGACGCACGTGGCCAAGAGCTTTGCTGCACTGTGCTCAGTGGGAGGCGGAACTTGCAAGCGAAGACGCAGGATATCCAGCTGAGCAGGGGTGGCCTGCTGCTCCTTTCAGCTCACGCTAAGACGGAGGGGAGGAACTCTGAAGAACTGCTAGCAAAGAGGGCCCAGAACTTGAAGATTTGGAAAATTCTCTGCAAAAACGGAGCATGTGCATTCTGCAGAGAAACCACGGGCGTGGCCGCGACTGCTGGCTCAGAGATCACTCGGGGAGTCAGCCAGTCACCAGCCACGGCCAGAAAGGGAAGTGAAGTGGAGCTGATACCGGCAGAGACACTGCCAGTCTGCATCACAGGAAACAGGCAGGCAGGCTAGAGTAAGATCTTTCAGACTTCTGGGATTCTACAAACACGACCACGTGTTATCGTTCCACAAAAGGGCAGAATGACCCTCACAGTGATATGGGGGCCAGAGGCCATCGGGGGCTGCCACGCCCGGCAGGCCAGGCTGTTTCCTCCTCAGTTTCAGAAGATGGGGTCCTTTCCTCAAGCTCAGCAAGAGTGTCTGCCCAGGGGTCAGGGTGGGGCCTCCATGTAGGGCCACGTGGGGAGGCTGCAGGCTCAGTGGCCCTGAGGGCAGAGCATCCAGCCAAGGAGGATTATTTTCTTAGTCTTAAAATGCAACAGAGAGATGCCTGAGTGGCTCAATGGTTGAGCATCTGCCTCTGGCTCAGGCCATGATCTCAGGGTCCTGGGATCAAGTCCCGCCTCGGGCTCCCCACTCAGTGAGGAGTCTGCTTTTCCCTCTGCCTCTGCCCCGCCCCCTTCCTGTGCTCTCTGTCTCAAAAATAAATGAAATCTTAAGAAAAAAAAAAAAAAAAAAACCAGCAAGGACTCTTCAAAGATGCCCAACTTAAAAAGACAAGTTAAGACTGAGAAACTAAAAAAAAAAAAAGAAAAAAAGAAAAAAAAAAAGACTGAGAAACTAACCCAGAATGGAGTAGACTGAGGTGGCAGGGCGCTGAAATACAATACAGAACCTTGGACGGGTAAAAGGGCAGTAGTGGGACAGTAGAGAGGATTTAAATAAGCTCCATCAATTAGCTCATGATATTGTTTCAGCGTCAAATGAAACATTATGATACCATACCGATAACACAAGACAGTAATATTTCAAGAGCCTAAGTGGAAGAAGGTATCTACAAACCCTGTGCTAATTTTTGCAAATTTTTTGTTAAGCCAGACATTATTTCAAAGTGAAAAACTAAAACATGTAGAAGATTTAATATAAAAAGATTTCTTTGACTTGAGAGTAAAATTAAAATAAATAACTTAATCATAAATCAGGAGGTTTTCTCCTCAAGATGCCTAGGAGAGGGACGCCTGGGCGGCTCAGTGGCTGAGCATCTGCCTTCAGCCTGGGGCGTGATCCTGGAGTCCCGGGATCGAGTCCCCCATCAGGCTCTCTGCATGGAGCCTGCTTCTCCCTCTGCCTGTGTCTCTGCCCCCTCCCCCTGTGTCTCTCATGAATAAATAAAATCTTAAAAAAAAAAAAAAAAAAGGAGCCTAAGAGAAAACATACAGAGAAGAGTAACATAGCTTTCGTTCACTGGCACAGCTGCGACGGAGACGGCTGCTGAGAACTGCTGCTCTACCCCAAGACAAGCACAGAGGATGACGGTGACCCTCTGGCCTGCAGGGGGAAAAGGGGTGAGATGGGATCGGCTGGCCAGATGCTCCCCAGATGAGGGAGTACAACAGCTAAGTCATCCAAATTTTCAAAAAAAGTAAAAAATCCAGATGTGGTAAGGTATAATAAATTTAACATGCTGGCAATGATTCCACTTCTCCAGTCAAGCAGAACAGATACATGATGATTTTTCGTCAAGTTCTGCCTCCAGCCACCCGTATTCCAGCTCATTCTAGACAACACCTAAAGCTGTTCCTGCTCCGTGTACACAGCAAGGCCCCGAGATCCCACTCTAGGCCATCAGGAGGCCAGCGGGCTCAGCGCCCTCAATACCCACATCCACTAGTCGGCCACACCTGCCCCTGCAGCTCACGGGGCCTCAAGCAGAGGATGGTGGTGCCTCATCCAGCAAGACACCATTTGTGCAACACCTGCACTCATTCCCTCTTCATTCCACTCAGAGAGAAGGTAAAGAGCAAAGAACGATAAGCAGGCGAAGGAATGTTATGGCTTCAGTGTGCAAAGACAAGCCTGTGAAAGGGGCTGACACGTACAGCCACACCCACACTGATAAAATTTCCAAGCAAGAACCTACGCTGACACTTGTCTTCAATCAAAATCCCAAAATCATAGAAGATCAAATCAGTTGGAGTGAAAACACAAAAATATATTCCCTTTTTGTAAAGTCAAATTCTTTTCCCACCTTTAATGGGCAAAAGCGGATCAAAGTCACACGGGTCACAGCTAGAAAATAAGCAAAATGCTGGGGATCCCTGGGTGGCTCAGCGGTTTGGCGCCTGCCTTTGGCCCAGGGCGTGATCCTGGAGACCTGGGATCGAGTCCCACGTCAGGCTCCTGGCATGGAGCCTGCTTCTCCTTCCTCCTGTATCTCTGTCTCTCTCTCTCTATCATAAATAAATAAAAAAAATAAATCTTAAAAAAAAAAAAGATAAGCAAAATGCTAAAGCACTGCGCTGAGGACACCTACTTGTGCTGCTCCTGCTCCGTCAGGGGTGTCGCTGCACGACGTGTCTCTGCAAACGTCCCCTCCTCTTCCCAGGAGTCCACCATCCTCGGTGGCTACCGGGCTCTCCTCCTGGACAGGCGCATCGACAGCCGGGCCCTTCCTCTTCGCCGTCTTTTTCTTCGGATACGCACAGTCACCTTTTGTTTTTCTCTGTCGGAAGTGAGCAAGCTGCGCAAAAACGTAGAGAAATAGTAAAGGCAAAGATAAGTAAGAAAAAAGTAACAGAACCACAAAGCCAAGGAGCTGGTGGGGAACATGAGGCTCTGGGGCTGGCTCAGTGTACTCAGCCAAACCTCGCCAGGCCCACGTCAACCAACAGATCCCTGTCCTACAAACTCTGCCTTCATTAATACCTGCGATGCTAGCATTTAAGTTCAGAATTCTCTCTGAAGTCCCATAACGAGGACTGTTAATTATGCCTACATACGGACGAGAGAAAGCAATACGGCCAATTGGCAAAATAGCTTTCCTAGCCCCTGGCAGTTTTCAGAAAAATACAACTGAAAAAAATACATCTATTAATCAAGACGTGCCTAAGGTTTAAAACTACGTGAATACTAAATCTCTTTTTGCCCCCATTTCCCCCCAAATGAGGAAATATATAGCCTAGCCAAAACTTCCTAGCCATAGAATCTGAGGCAAGGTACAGAAATAGCAAAAAATTAATTAAGCCAGGTCAATCTAAGATCCTCCTTTATGGAATCAGATGTTCTATTTTTCATGACACAGCTCACCAATGCACCAGGGACCTCCACAGAATGTCACCCATCAGAAGACACAACCCAGCTCCGTTCAGCGCCTCAAACTGACAAGGTTTTGGACTCTGTCCACACACCGTCTCCCACTAAGACCTTATTCAAACATAGGAGATCGAACATCGGCTGGTCACGGGGGGCCGTCGGCTCCTTCGAATGACAACCGTGCTCATAAAAGCAAATGCATCTAAGGACTGCTTGTGCAAATGTAACAGAAGTGCTCACTTTCACAGACAGGAAAATCACATAAGGCCACTTGAGCGAGAAAATCCGTGTCTGCGGGACAGAGCCTGCCTTCCAAGCCAGTCCCGTGTTCCCCCCCACATGGTCATGCCCGACTCTGGCCTGGGGCCTCCCAACAAGAGATGCCCGGTTTCATCTTGCAACAAGGTGACCCTTCCTCGTCACCCCTCCATGCACCTTTACTGCAGGTGGGGGCGGGGAGGGGGGAGGGGGAGGAGGAACACATGCCAAGTATTCAACTCCAGCTCCTCTTCATCTCCCGCCCGTGTTGGTGCCGGGCACCTGCCAGCCACCACCTCCCTCTTTGAACCCCAGTCCACGTCTCTTCTTCGCAAGAAGGCTGCACAAGGCCACCCTGTCCCCTGCCTGTTGCCACGAGACGCTGCTGTCAGGCCACGGCGGGCTGCGATGGGCTCCTTCAAAGGATGCTCCTGCAGAGCATCTCCGGTGACCCGGTCTGTGTCAAACCCCAGTGTCCGGCCACTGCCAACCCCAACACCGCACCTTCACGCGGCTCTACCTGCCAACAGGTGACACCGACCCCGCGCTCAGCCCTGCCCCACAGGGCCTGCCACCTGCCGCAGCTCCCAGGGCACCCACAGGCGCCTCGGTCAGGGGTGGGGCCCCGCCAGGAAGGCCAGCCCGAGGGGCCGCTGCAGCAGGGCCCCCCCTCACCTGGGCCCCAGGGAAGGGGAAGCGGCAGGCCCCGTGCAATGTCAACACTTCAGGTGCCCCCGCACCAACACTCCAAGACTTCCAGACGTTAAAAAAAAAAAAAAAAAAAAGCTGCATAATTCCAGGTACAGCAAAAATCTGCAGATAGTGTCCAGTAGGAGGAGGCCGCGGCGCTAGCGGGGGGCGGGGCAGCTCCTGAGGCCACGCCCCTCCCGGCCTAGCGTTTCCCCGCCCCGCGCACAGGCGCAGCCCCGCGAATCCCGGCATGCCCCGCGCCCGGCCTCCACGCGCGGGAGTCCCACCCCCCACGTACGTCCCCAGCTGGTGATTGGCTGCGGCCGCCACGGGGGCGGGGCCGGGCAGAGGGCGGCGGATTCAAGATGGCGGCGGTCAGGAGGCGGCTTCCAGCCGAGTCGGCGGGAAGGGCAAGGCCTTGGCGGCGGTCCCCGGCGCACCGCATCGCTCCTCGCAGGGGACGGCAGCCGTCGCCGGGACCTGCCCTTGGGAACCCGCGCTGGGACAGCGGGAGGAGGAGCAGGAGGAGGCGCCGCCGTTTACCTTCGCTCTCCCGGCCTCCACCTTTCTGCGCCGCTGCTCTTGCTCATCTTCGTCCATCTCCCTCCGGGGTTTCCCGCGGGCCCCCCGAGAGGGCACGGGGTCCACACGCCGCCGCCCTCCGCTCTATTTACACTCCCTCCCCCTAGTCCGGGCTCGCCCTCCCCCCGCGACAACTGTCACGCAGACGTGAGCCCGGCTCCGCCCCCAGCGTGCGCCGTCCGCCCCGCAGCCAATCAGGGGCGCCGTGGTCCTGCCCTCGCGCACGCGCAGTCGGGGCGGGGCGGTCCACACGGGACTCCGCCCCTGCCGGCAGCTGGCCTCCCATTGGCGGGATGAAGGCCCCGCCTCCCAGCGGGGCCAATGGCGGGGCGCGAAGGCCTCGGAGCCCTCTGTGATTGGTCGGATTTGAAGAGGGCGTCGCAGCTGCGGGCGCGGGCGCGGAGGGCGGCTTCCCGGCGCGGGCTGCGGGGCCCTTGGGCGGTCGTGTCCCCCGTCGGGTCCCCCCGGAGCTGCCGGTCGGCGCCAGGGAGCCAGGCCCGGAGCTCGCGGGCCGCGCGGAGGGCCCCTCGGTGGGCGGTGGCGGGAGCCGAACTCCGGTTCCCCGGGCGCCGCCCCCGTGTGACCCCTGGACCGCGCTGCGGCCGCGCGGGGGGGCGGGGCGGGGACTCTCCTCCCTGGGGACGCGCTTCCGGGCGGAGTGGGCACCGGCCCGCAGCCTTGACCCCGGGGTCAGGGGGGGATGGGGGGACCCCGGGGGGGACAGGCCGGGCCGCGCCTTGACCCCGGGGTCAGAGGGGGATGGGGGGACCCTGGGGGGGGGACAGGCCGGGCCGCGCCTTGTCCCCGGGGTCAGAGGGGGATGGGGGGACCCTGGGGGGGGCGGGCCAGGCCGCGCCTTGACCTCGGGGTCAGGGGGGGATGGGGGGACCCTGGGAGGGAGCGGGCCAGGCCGCGGCATCTATCCGGGGCTCCCCAGGGACCGGCCCGCAGCCTTGACCCCCGGGGTCAGGGGGGGCCCTGGGGGGCGGTGGGGTCAGCCTCCCACTCCTGACGTCACTCGGCCCGGGCTCCAGCCCCAGCGCGGCTGCTGCTCAGAGGGGACTCAGCTGGACACGCTGCCCCCGCGCGCTCTTTAAAGCAAATAAGTCTTTGAAGAGTAAAGTCTTAAAATTTTCAAAGAAAAAAGGGGAAGACAGCTCTGGTTGTGCATTCGCGGTCTGCGTGGGAGTCCAGTCTCGTGAAATCACTGCTCCTCGGCCTCAGACTTGGCTTGAAGCTGCTTGTCCAGCGGGGAACAGCGCAGGGCCCTATTCCCAGCCCTCGGTCGGCTGCGCAGCTCCATGGAAGCTGATGGACCCACCAGCAACTCCGCGCGTCTCACCCGGTGTCGTGTTGCTGTCGCCAGACCGTCCATGCTTGGGCTTTCACCGAGGGCCGATCCTGTCTAAACGGGCTTCACGCTCTCGGTCTCGTTTTAACTCTTCTCATTCCTGATGGAGATGCCGTTTAGGGTGAAATGGAAAAATGAGAGCGAACCCCTGCCCGCCCCCCGCGCGGTATCAACCTAGAACAGCACCGTGTTTGTCGCAGGATTGGGGAACCGCAGAGCTCAGGCCGGTGACACGGACAAGGTGGGGGCACCCACGTGGGGAGGAGACGCAGGACACCACCGCTGGGCTCCCGCGGCCGTGGGAAATGCAGACGCCGCTGCTGCAGGCGGGGCCCGTCTAGAGCAGGGTAGGGTGACACGACCTCAGGTGGCCTGCGGCAGAGACAAAGGGGCACAGAAAGCAGGACTGCGGTGCGCAGCCTTGTTCTGGGCCCCCGGGGGGCCTGCTGCCCCGCTCACCGGCTCCTGCACCTGGACTCGGAAAGACCGTGTGCAGGCCGTGTGCCTCCTGCTTGCTCCCTGACACGGGACGCGTGAGGATGATGCCCTCCCATTAGCGCGCAGTAGTGGCAGCCGTGGACACAAGCGGGTCTCCCACCCTGTGACGCTGTGCAGTCAAAAGCAACCACAACGTGGACCGACCGATCTCCCGCACACCGTGCTGGCAAGTCCACCGCCGGCAAGCGTTCCTCCTCCTGAGGCCGACCACGGCCCTTTGGTTAGTGCAGCCTCCAGCCTTCGCTTGCAGGATTCGGCGGGTGGAGCGGGTGAGTGCGTGGGCTCTGGGCCAGGGGTCCAGCCGACGGCGCCGAGCGCTGGATCGACTTCCCAAGAGCGGTTGCAGTCCTGGATCCAAGCCTCAGTCCCAGCCTTCACGTGAGCGTACATTCGGAACTCCGTGGGGCACGTGGCCGTCTTCCCACGCAGGGTGGGTTCCCACCCTATGTTCCCTAGCACCCCAGAAACATTTCCGTGGTCCTTCCAGACTACGTTATTGTTGGATCTGACTCCCCATTTACTCTTAACAATTACGGAGCTGTCCGAGTTATGTAGATACCCCCCCCCCAAGGAGGGAAACAAAACCCTCGCTCGGTAAGTGACTTCCTTCCACAGAGAACAGTGGAAAGGGGAGAAAAATACTGCGAAGAAACCCACTAAAAACACACCTGAAGGGGGATCCCTGGGTGGCTCAGTGGTTTAGCACCGCCTTCAGCCCAGGGAATGATCCTGGAGTCCGGGGGTCGAGTCCCACATCGGGCTCCCTGCATGGAGCCTGCTGCTCCCTCTGCCTGTGTCTCTGCCTCTCTCTCTCTCTCTGTCTCTCATGAATAAATTAAAAAATAAATAAGTAAACACACACACACACCTAAGCCAGGTGAGCAGGGTTGGAGTCAGCAATGACATCAGGGCGACCACACGCACGGTGGCTGTGACGTGGTCTTCCTCCTACCAACCTGAAGCCCCCACGGTGGGGACACCTGCAGAATACCTGCAAGCCCTCCCCAGGGCCGTCCTGGGCATCAGGAGCAAGTGAGCCGAGGAGACATGATGCCTGATGCCGTGTGGGTCCTGGGTGGGTTCCTGCCACACAGACAGGACACGGGGCAAAGGGAATAAACACGGGAATAAATGCAGTATGCGTGTGGTTGTCGTTGGTAACGCACAGTCTAGGTTCATAACGGGGAAGCCACGCGAGGGAACTTACCTCGTCTTCCTGATTCTCCTGTAAATCTGAACTACCGGGCATGCAGGTAGCTCACACGGGCGTGTTACGTATACCGCGTGGGTTACCTCCCAGCTACAGTGAGAAGCGGAGCTGAATCGGTTTTTCTGCTCGGCCAGAACTCCTGTTTGAATGTTAGCGTCATGATGCATATAAGACCCTAAGTACTGACGCACGTGGGCGATTCCAGGGACCTCTAGCCAAATGTTGGCCACCTGACACGAGTTTTGGGTTCAGGCGTTGGGGGGGGCTGAAGTGTGCTGCCCTAGACTATGGCTCCAGCATCCAATCCACGCGCTGCCCCCGTGTGCAGGTCATTTGTGCAACCCCCGCGGCCTGCACACATGCACTTCCGACCTGACCGGGGTCCGGGGTCTGTCCCTGGGCACCCACCCCTCTCTGGGCTGGGATCCCACAGGGCACCCCATCCTGCCATCACCCCCTGTCTCAGAGGAGTGGTGGCCCCATGTGGGCCCGTGTCCTGCGAGGTGATGGCAGGTGCCTGTGGGGTGGGCCCGCCAGGGAGGCCCCACGCATGTCCCTGGCCAGCTCCTGAGCTGCCCCTTCTGGCCGGGACCTCCTGAAGTCGCAGGGAGGTGGAGCCCCTCCCTGACCTGGTGCCCAGGCTCCACTCCCGCCCTAGAGGGGGCTGGGGGCTCGGGCCTCCTGGAGGCAGTGGCGGATGAGGCAGGCCCCGCAGCACGGGGTACAGATGCCGCCCCCACCCCGTACTCCTCTGGGCTCTGTTCTGAGGCTGGGGGCAGGGCGAGGGAAGGTGGGATGGTCCTCCGCGCGACCTCGCGCTGTCCCCTCCAGCTGCTGCTCACTGCCCCTCATCGGCCCCACTGGCCGCACCCGGAGACTCGCAGTGTTGACAGGCAACCCCCGTGGGGGAGGAGGCCTCTCAGGGACACCCGGCAGCCGGGGCCTTCCTGTGTCCACAGCACCTGGCAACCGCCTGGCAACGCGGTGTCCTCCTGAGAGGCAGCTGCCGCCCACGCGCTGTCCCCAGCAGAGTCCTGCGGGGGGGCCCCTGGGTCGGGTGGCTTCTCCGCGGCCGGTGCTCCTTGCAGATGATCTGAGAAGCAGGGAGGGAGGGGCCGCGGCGTCCGGGATGCTGGACTCCTCGGTGGCAGACGCGATGACCCAACTGACCCTGAAACTCTTGGAGAAGGTAAGGGTTGGGGGGAAGGATCGTGCTTTTAGCAGCTCGTCAAGGAAGCACGGCCCTGAAGCGAGTTGTTGCACTCGTCAGGGGGCTCCTGCTTCTGAACCCCAACACTTTGCAATGATGAAGGACTGTGGTTTCTTGGGTTTGGTTTTTTTCCTCTGCATTTATGCAGAACCAACTAGGTTCTTCTGACAACTTCTCGGCCCAGAGGCAGGTGCCCCATGGGCTGGAGCACTCGGGCGCACCGCCGACGTCTGCAGAGCCTGCCGGGTTCCGCGTGTGAGAGGCAACGGGCCTGGCCACTGCAGGATCCGCAGCCTCGTGGGCCGGCCCTGGGCCCCTCCTGACGCGGCCTCCTGTCCCGTCGTCCCCTGAGGTCCCATGGCTGGCCTGTCCCCATGGGCGCCCCATGCAGCACCTTGTCCTGGGCGGCCTGGGCCGGCTGGGCTCACCCTGCTGCTCGCCGGGCTCCGGGGGTCACAGGCGGCGGGACGCGCTGGCCGGAGTCAAGCTCCTGGGAGAGCCGCGGATGGGGGGGTCGTTGGCGTCAGCCCATGGGCCCTGACACTTGTGGGTGGAACTTGTGTGTGCACCGAGCGTGGCTCGCGGGGTCCCCGGGGGCACGAACAACCCTTACCCCCTCCCACCTGCCAGCTGGGTACCTCCACCCCAGGCCCTCTGGGGCGTCATCCCCGCAGCCTACGGGGCAGGTGCCCCACTCCGGGCCCTCAGCCCACCCACTCACACCCTCTGCCCTTCTCGACACAGAAACTAGAGCAAGAGCGTGAGCACGTGGGAGGGGATCCTGAGGACCCGCGCGTCACGCCAGGTAAGACTCCTGGACCCCTCCCTCCTCCTGAGGCCGGCGCGACTGTCCTTGGCTTTTCCCTTGCGCTCAGGGTAGAAAGGCGTCCGCTTTCATCTTTAAAGCACGTACACGCGTGCACCCACGCACACACGGCCCCCACAGCACATCACAGCCTCACGCAAGCCCCGCGAGGGGACCCGTTCACCCTTCCCAGTTTGCAGATAGGAACTAGAGGTCCCGTGAGGTGGCCACGCCTGGGCCAGGCCCACGTTGCTGCAAGCTTGTTCGGGGCCGGGGGGCTGCGACCTGTCAGGTGGGCGCATCCTCGGGCCCAGAGCAGGCCCCTGGGCCCCTGCCACCCTGGCCAAGGGTCAGGCTGTCAGGCCACAGGAACTAGGGGGAGGCCGGCCCTCCCTGGGGACAGCGTCCAGGTGCAGGGGGCCTGCAGGGGCTGCGGCGCGAGCCCCAGGGCCATGGGAGTCCAGACCGGGAATCCCAAGCCAGGCGACCTGGCCGGCGAGGAAGAGCAGGGCCCTGCAGTGGGCCGGGCCGAGGGACTCCTGGGGCCGCCCAGGCCTGCGCTCCATCCTCTGCACAGGGGCGGGCGGGGCGGGCGGGGGGCGGGGGGGCGGCGGGCCGCGCTGTGTCCAGAGGAAGGAGGACTCTTGGGAGCCGCTCTGGAGGCAGCGGGCGGCGGGCGGGCCTCCGGGGCTTGGGGCGCAGGTGCTCGGCGGGAAGGGCCTCCCACCCGGGGCAGGGCGGTGCCGGGCCCCGGGCGAACCTGCTCCTTCCTGAGTGACCGCGTCCCCGCAGGAGGCGAGGACCGGCCCGACGCGGCCCTGCTGGGTGCCCTGGGGAGGCGCCGAGACCTTCTGCGGACGCTCCGGGTAGGCGCGAGGCCCGCGGGGAGGGGCGCCTGGGTCGGGTTCTTCGGGCGGCGTGGCCGAAGCCCCTGCCCGGCTGCACAGCTTTGGGGGGAAACGCTGTGCGGGGCCCGGGGCCACGGGAAGCAGCGAGGGCCGGAGGCTCCATGCTGAGCGGTGGGGGCGACCGGCTGAGCCACGACCTCGTGCCCGGGGGCCGGGGCTCAGTGCGCCCCGTGGGCTGCACGTAAGGAACCAGCACACACTGGTCCGTTACTTGGTAAACTTAAGTTTAAAGTCCCCTCCCCCCACGAAGGAGGGTGGTCCCCATGCGTGCCCCACGCCACGAGCCCGGCTCCGATGCCCGAGTGAGTGCCGCGTGGGGCAGGAGGACGCCAGCGCCCGCTGGGCCAGGTGCGGTGCGCCCCGGCCACCGGCTCCCTCCCCGGCGCATCCCCGCTTCGGTGTTGCAGGAGCAGCGCCTCCTGGAGGAGGCATCCCAGGCCCCAGCCCGGAGCCGCCCACCACCCCCGGCCACACCCCCCCTGGGCGTCTACCCGGCCGCCCCCCTGCCCCCGCGGGCCCCAGAGCCGCCTTGGCTCATCCAGCCCTGGGTAAGCCCTGGGGCCGCCCGACCGCAGAGCCCACGCGGGGAGGACGCGGGGACCCCTCCTCCGAATGGCGGCCGTGGGGGCTGTGGGGGGTCACAGGGAGGAGCCGGCTGGGCCCTGCAGGGGACCTCGTGGCAGCCCTGGGATGGGAGGTCGCCGAACCCTCCACAAGCCAGGTGCAGCCCCGTTGGGGGCTCAAGCTTCAGCCTCTGAGTTTGAGGGTGAACACGACACACCGGGCGCTGGGCGTCCAGACTCGGCCCCGTCCATCCGGCAGCGTGTCCCATGTGGAGGGCGAATCACGCAGAGCGCCTTGCGGGGGTGGGTGGCGGGCGTGTCCTGGGCCCTGACCATGGGCTCCTGATGGTGGGCTCCTCGCAGGCCCTGCAGCCTCTGGCCGCCGCTGTCCAGCCGCTGCCCCAGGCCGGGCCGCCCCCCCGGGGACCAGGGGGGATCAAGGAGGGTGAGTGTGTAGCCTCCCCCGCCCCATGCGACTAAATCCTCTCCCAGGTGCGTCTGTGACAGGGTGGTCGCCTGGGGGCAGCGTGTGGCCTCCTGGTCGCCTGCATGTTAGCGTGTTGACCTTAGAAACCTTAGGAAACTCTTCTGGGGCCTCTGAAGGAATGAGAACTAGGAATAGGGAGAACTGGGGATGGCCCGCTGTACAGGTGGCTCACCCGCTCCCCTGGGGGCGTCTGGGGCTCTGTGGTGACGCCACGGCCATCGGCTCAGGTCGTGGTCGGGGTCCCGGGATCGAGTCCCACGTCGGGCTCCCCACATGGAGCCTGCTTCTCCCTCTGCCTCTGCGTCTCTGTGTCTTTCGTGAATAAATAAAATCTTTAAAAAAATTTTTTTAAAAAAACACCCAATAAATGGTTTCTCCTTTTAGGTAAGTTTTTGTTTTG
The DNA here is from genome assembly GCF_011100685.1 of Canis lupus familiaris. Taxonomy (NCBI): domain Eukaryota; kingdom Metazoa; phylum Chordata; class Mammalia; order Carnivora; family Canidae; genus Canis; species Canis lupus. The sequence continues at coordinate 39,552,184 of NC_049252.1, read as the reverse complement.
TTTTGTTTTGGGGGAGGGGCAGAGGCAGAGAGAGAATCCCCAGCAGAGTCCCCGCTGAGCACTGACTCCATCCCTGGATCCCAGGCAGCAACCCGGAGCGCGGTGCCCAACCCCAATGGACAGTGTCACCCGGACGCCCCTCACATGAGTTTCAAATCCTGGGATTTAAGGCCGCTTTATTGAGAGACAGAGCAAAGAGCACAAGCTCCAACTGCGCAGTGTGATGGGCGCGGCCGTGGGCGCACGTCCAGGACCCCATCCCCCCCACACACACTGGGGCAGGGGGCGAGCGCGCCGCCCAGAGGCTCCCCGCATGGCTGCCCTGGGCCCTCACGCCGGGCAGTACACCGCGTCCCGCCTGGGCCTTGCTCACATGGTGCTTCTGCTCAGTGGGAAGCTTCCCTGGGCGGGGGCTGCTGCGGGACCGGGGCTGCCCCGGGCAAGTGGCTGCTGACGCGGCCTCCCCACCTCGTGACCTTGCAGGGATTCGCGTTCCGTGGGAGCTGCTCTGTGCACCCCCCGCCTCACCCCATGCTCCCAGGCCTGGGACAAGATCTGTTCCTTGAGGGACTCGGGGCAGAACCCATAGGACAGGTCTCCACAGAGGAAACAGCAGTGTGGGGCCCAGAGGCTTGGCCACCCCCACATCTGCAGGGAGGCCGCTGGGGGCAGAGCTGGCCCGTGGGGAGGCTGCTGCCCACCCCGCTCCCGCCCCATCTGTGGGGGCCCCTTATTTGACTGGGAGGGTGAGGGGTTCCAGGGCCCTGCGTAGAGCCTCGGGGCCTCCTTGCTGTGGGACAGGCTGGGGGAGGTCTCACAGCAGGGACACCTGAGGTGAATTGATGGGTTCAGGGTAAGGAGACGCCCCAGGCCTCGGGCTTGAAACAACAGAGAAGCGCTTTCTCTGGGTCTGGAGGCCGGAACCCTCAACGCAGGCCCCCCAGCGGCTGGAGGGGGGCCAGGTCCTGGCTTGGCTGCGGGGTCCCTCTCCAGGCCCTCTCCGCTCTCGTAGGAAACCCCGTTCCTGGAGGTAGGGCCCGGGATCACCCAGGACAACATCCGCTAAGATCCCTAATTACATCTGCGGGACTGTCAGAGGTCAAGGGGTGGGGTGGGGGTTTTGGGGGGTCTCGCCTCCTGGCCGTGTAGCGTAGGGGGACGTGACTCTGGGCGCAGGACTGAGGCCAGTGGACACCCTCCTCCACACATGTCCTCCAGCCCCGAAGCTTCATGCCTCCGACGCGCCCAGGGCCCTGCGCAGCCCCCCACCCCCAGTCCCGGTTGGGGGGCGCGAGGCCGGAGGAGAACGAGGAGCCCCCGCCTCTCCTTCCAGACATGGTGGAGATGATGCTGATGCAGAACGCTCAGCTGCACCAGATCCTGATGCACAGCCTGATGCTCAGAGCCCTGCCCTCATCCGTGTTTTCGCCCCTGGGGGCATCCCAGGCCGCCCCCCTGCACCCCGGCCTGCAGGTAGGCTCTGTGGGCGGCACAGCCTAGGGGGCCACGCAAATAGAAGCCAGAGGCCTGGGCGGCTTTCTGCGTCTGACCCGGGGTCTGCGCGTGAAGCTCCGGGCGCCCCCCTCCCACCGAGAGGCCCAGGCTGGGCCAGGCCCTCCGTCTGTCCCTCCCTCTGTCCTTCCCCTCCTTCCCCTCCCTCGCCCCCTCTCCCCTGCTCCCTTCCCCATCCCCCCATCCCTCCCCCTTTCCTGTGGGGCCAGCAGGGTGCGCCCAGGGAGCAGGGCCCATGGGCTGCCGTGTGCGGGCCTCACTGGCCTCCCGCGCCTGCAGAGGCCCCGGGCGCCGTCCGTGCATCACCACCACCACTACGCGCCCCCAGCCCCCGGCTCCCTGCCGGCTTGCCCGCCCTGGCCCGCGCTCCTGGCCACCCTCCCGCCCGCACCCGGCCTCCTGCCTGCGCTGCACCCCCTGGCCGGCCCCGCGGCGGCCGGCAGCCCGTAAGTCCAGGCCAGCCTCGCGGGTCGGCGCGGTGGGACCCCGGGGCCGGCTGCACCTCGTCGCCCCTGCTGCTGGCGCGGTGGCCCCGTCTCCCGGGTCCTAGGCCGCGGCAGGGAGTCTGGAAAGGCCCTACCCACTTCCAGGGGAGGCAGGGGGGCCCCTGGGGGTCAGGGCTCGGGGTGGGCCCGTGCCAACCCCCTGGGGAGGCCGCCTGGGGCCTGGGCGTCGGGCCAGCAGGGCAGGAGCGGGGCTGTCGCGGTGTCCGCGGGCCGGGCAGGGCGGTGACGGCGTCTGGGCCTCCCGGCTCCCCTAGGCCCGCCTCTGACGGCGCGCTGCCCACCCAGGCAGCCGGCCCGTGGGCCTGGGCGCGCGGACTCTGGTAAGCAGGGTCCCTGCGGCCCCTCGGGTGTGGTCGCCGAGGCCCCGAAGTCGCCAGATGGGCCCGGGGTCTCGTCAGGAGAGGTGGCCCAGGGGCCCTGAGAGAAAGGATCCACGGAGCCCGCGGCTCGCAGCACAAACCTTCCCGCGGGGAGCAGTCTCAGCGGAGCGGAGCGTGAGGGCGCCCGGCTGCTGCTTCCCCCGGGGAGCCCACGGGGCCACGGCCGGGCGCCTCTGCGTGTTTGCCTCCCTCGGGTGGCGGGGTCCTGACCTGAACCTCATCTGCACTTTCTTCACTTTTCCTTTGTTTTTAAAGATTATTTATTTATGGGGGGCAGAGGGAGAAGCAGGCTCCCCGCGGGGAGGCCAATGTGGGGCTCCATCCCAGGGCCCGGGGTCACGCCCTGAGCCTCGAGTGCCCCATCCCTTGCTGTTTTAATTTTCACGTAAATGTCATTTTTAAGGGGATCCTTGGGCCGCTCAGCAGTTTAGCGCCACCTTCGGCCCAGGGTGTGACCCAGGGTCCCAAGATCGAGTCCCGCATCGGGCTCCCTGCATGGGGCCTGCTTCTCCCTCTGCCTGTGGCTCTGCCCCTCTCTCTCTCTCTCTCTCTGTGTCTCTCATGAATAAATCAATAAAATCTTTTTTTTTAAATGTCATTTTTAAGTGCTACACACGTTTTCATGGGCACTCTTGGGGTAAGCTCTCACGCCCCGAGTCCCACACCAGCCAGAGCGCCCCTCGCTCAGCTCCGGCCCCCCGGGAGCAGACGGCAGTGGCGGCTAAGCGGGCGCCGCGCAGGTGCAGCCCACGAGCCCCGGGCGCCGGGAGCCCCCGCAGGACGGCGGTAGGTGTCCCCACGGGCCACCTGGCACCAACGTCTCCGAAGTGCAATGCAAGGTCTGACTCCGCTTATTTTCACGTTGACATTTTCTAACACGGTTTATTTTGTAAGTTCTCAACATAATTTTGATTAACACCAGGAAGCCCCCTGACAGAGGCGGGCGGTCCCTCGTGGCCCAACACACGGGAAGCCTCCATTCTGTCCACGTCCGGAGGCTGGCAAGCCCGGGTCTTCACCCGCAGGACCGTCTAACGCTGCCAGTCACTAACTCTGACGACAGCCGCCGTCCGCGGTCTGGCTGGTTGGACACCGTCGGGCCAGGCCCTGGCAGCTGCCCCCACAGGCCCGGGGGGCAGGGCTTCCGCGCCCCCTCCCCAGGTCCCACTAGGTGGTCCGAGTGGCTCAGAGCTCCGGCCGCGTGAAGCGGGCGTGCACGTGGGCAAGAAGGAGCAGGGGTGGGAGGCGGAGCACAGCGCTTGGGTGCCCTCGGGTGGGGGGGGCACCCTGGCCGCGAGGATGAGCGCCCACCAGTCTCCAGGCTCTGTGGGATCGGGCCTTGCAGGGAACCCTGGCACAGGCCTGGGCAACCCAGGGGCCCCGGGAGGAGGGGGCGCTGGCGCTCGCGGAGCCCGGGTGGGTGGCTGGGGGCGGGGGGTGGGCGCGACAAGCACACAGCCAGGGAGAGCTGCTGCCACGCAGGTCAGGGTGCGGCTCACATGCCCTGCGGCCTTCAAGGATTAAACCCCTCCGAATCCACGGAAAAGAAAAACCAATAGAAAAATGAGCACAAGGGGCCCTTGGGTGGCTCAGCTGGCTCACTGGCCAGCTCCTGATTCGGGGTCAGGCCACGACCTCGGGGTCGGGAGATCAAGTCCCTGGTCGTCAGGCCCCTTGCTCCGTGGGGAATCTGCTTGGGAGTCTCTCTCTCTCCCTCCTGCTCCTTCCCCACCAAATAAATCCTCGGAAAAGGAAAATGAGTGCAAAACATGAGCAGCTACGGAGGAGGGGACGCCAACGAATAGGGTCACTGGTGACGAGGACTGCAGGACAGCTTTAGCCCATGCATGACCAAGGGGGGGACGGGCTGTGTGGAGGCTGGGCCCTGGGCCCCAGGGTCAGAGTGGGCTGCGGGGGGACAGTGACCAGGTCCTGTGGAAGCACTGGCCATCGCCTGATAGAGCGGGACACCCCCTGATGTGGCCATGAAGCACGGGGATGTCCGACATTCCAGCTGGCAGGAGTGGCAGGTTTTGGGACCCCTTCGGCCTTTTTTTTTCCTTTTTAAAGATTTTATTTATTCATGAGAAACCCACAGAGAGAGGCAGAGACCCAGGCAGAGGGAGAAGCAGGCTCCCCGTGGGGAGCCCGACGTGGGCCTCGATCCCAGAACTCTGGGATCACGTCCTGGGCCAAAGGCAGACGCTCAACCACTGAGCCACCCAGGCATCCCCCCTTCGGCCTCTTACAAAGAACGGCAGAGGCTAGAGCTTTGTGGGGTCACCTTCAGTCTTGGCTGAGACGCTAACGGGCAGGCGTGCAGGCCCACAAGGCTTCAGGAGCGCCACAAGCCCAAATCTGCGTCCCCAAGGGCCCAGGGACAGTCCAGGCTGAGACACAACCAGTCTGGTGGGAAATGCATTTTCATGCTTTTCAAGTGGCTTCACGGGAGAAGCCCAATTCTCAGAATTGTAGTATCCCCGGCTTTAGGGCCAGGAGGCTGCGTGTCATTGCCGTGCCCTCTCCAGAGCTCCAGGCAGGGCCCGTGGTGCTGCTGCCGACGCCGGTACGTGGGAGGCCCAGGCGTGCGGGCCCAGTTGGCCTGGTGTGCCCCCACGGCCTGCTCCCGTGATGCCCTGGGCCCAGCACAGCTTGCATAGGCTGTGACGTCCCCTGTGTTTATTTCAGTTTCAGAAGCTAAAACAGGAAATACTGACGGAAAGAGGCTGTGGAACGTGGCAGTAGGAGCTCAGGGCACCTCCTGGAGCCGGGAGACACAGCTCAGCGGGTGGGCGGGGATCTGGGGGAGAGCTCTGGCCTCAGCGGTGTCCTGGGGAAGGGGACTGACGCAGGCTCCCAAGCAGGGGCTGCACCCCCTTCAGTAACGGATGCGGTTCCTGTGAAGAATGAGGAACGAATGGAAGCTTCTCTTATACTTTCAGAAAAAGGTTCCACTTACGCAATTTTGGTTCAGAGCGTGTGTTACTTCTGCAGCCCCATGGGCCAATAGCGACCAGCAGGGCCTCAGTTTGCTGGAGTCTCTGGTCCTCAGGCCCCAAAGGGAGGGTCCATCTGTCTTCCACGTGTTGTCCCTGTGCCCTGCAGAGTCCCTCAGGTGCCACCTGGGTGCCAGGCCTCCAGCACCATCAGAAGAGGCCCCGGCTCAGGGGCTGGAGCCTGGTCCCCGTGAGCCGGCTCAGCTCCTCAAGGACCTGCTTCTCCTTCTGGTACATCTGAAAGAGGAGTGGAAACCCACTGTGGCCCCCCAGCGGCCCGACCCGGGTGCCCCTGGGGGAGGCCCCTCCCAGAGCCCGTGTCCCAGGCTGTGGCACGAGGACCCCCAGCGGCCCGAGCCCAGAGCCCGTCCGAGCCTGCATGTTCTGACCTTGGTCCCACCTGATAAACACCAGCCTCTCTGCTCAGACTTTTTACAGCTAACGAGTAACACAGTAGCGTTTGCAGAGCCCAACATTCTGGACAAATACTGTCTTCTCCTGGGGCCCCATGCTGCTGGAGGGCCGTGCCTACCTTTCGCCACTCGGCCTCTGTGCTGTGTGTGAAGCCCAGCAGGTGACAGAGCCCGTGGGCGGCAGTCACCTGTCGGAACAACGAAACAGCTGTTTCAGGGACTGGTCAGACCAAGCCTGGGGGGGAGGGGCGGGAGGAAGGCAGGGAGAAGTCAGCCCACGCCTGGTGTGCAGTAGGACCCCAGGGTAGGTGGAGGGTACCCGGGGCTGTGAGCAGGTGCCTGTGTGCAGCTGGGGGCCAGGAGGAGAGGGGCCTGGCCCTGTTCTGGGGGATGAGGGTCCCAGGGATGGTGGGCTCGCCCTCTGCTGCAGGTAACAGCCTCCAGGGAGGTGGGTGTGGGTGGGGGTACAGGAGGGAGTCGATATGCACGGTGGCCCCACAGGGGCACACAGCGGCCACCCACAGCGACCCTGGAGCAGAGCCCACACTGAGCAGCCCTTTCTCCACCAGGGCTCTGGCCCCTCTCGAGAAGAAAGCCCGCCGTAGAACCTGCAGGGAAGGTAAGACACGGTCGCTTTCGGAACACCCCCCCCCCCCTTTTTCTTTCAGGTCAAGGAGAGGAGAGGCCAGTCCCAAGGTCCCGGAGACTATGGTTCAGGGAAGGCGTCCACTCCGCAGTTCTGAGGTCACGGACATGACTTGCTGACTCCCTCTGGCCCGTTTCCGGCCTGCGGGGGGCCAGCGGCCCGGGCCTGGGGGAGAGAGAGGGTCCCCGACACCCGCCGCGGGCCTCCCTCCCGCAGTAGCCGGGCTTCCGGGCGGCGGCCGGCCGTGCTCACCGTCAGGGCGTCATAGTAGTCCGCGTCTCCTCGGCACCGCTGGAAGACGTACTCCACTCCTAGGACGATGTCGCCCAAGTTGTAGTCATCTCGGGAACGAGGCCGGGGAAGCTCGCCTGCTTTCACGTTCTGCGAATGAGGAAACCCCGATTGGGAGACGACGACCTCGGGGCTGACGTGATGACGGGCCTGCACGTCCCATTCCGGGACACGCTGCCCAGGGGTGCGGGGGGCGGGGGAGGACACACAGCAGAGCCCGTTTACGGGCGACCGGACCCCACCGGGCTGCTGTCCCCTGTCCCTTCTCCAGCAAGTCACGCTGCCCCGCGTCGGTACAATCTTCTATCTGTTCCTTCTGTTTGTTTAGTCCCGAACATTCTTCCACGTTTTCCCACATAAACCCGAGAAACCACCAGCGCCTTCCCCTGAGGCCTGTTCACACGAAGCGCGTCGCGTGGACAGATGCTTAGGGTGTTAACGTGTCTCCTGTAAGGAAGAAATACCAAGCGACCGTCCCAGCTGCTTGTGGTTCAGCAGCTCCCCTCCCTCCCGGCGCCACACGCTGCGGCTGGCCTTCCGAGTCTCGCCTCTGCTGTCGCGCGTGGGAGGCCCTGACCGTTGCGGGCGGCGTGCACATCGTGGCCTAATCGCTCTTAGGTTTGTTGAAACCACTTTTTCAGTGTTATCTTCCATTTTCAGTGAAAAAATCCAGTGTTAGGTAAAAGCTTCACCCGCACGTATTTGGTACCCGGTACCGAGTCGTACTTGGGATTCAGGAAGCAGGGGCGCCGGCTCCAGGGGCCAGGCGGGGCTCTTGAGCTGGGGTTAGGGGTTTGAGCCCACACTGGGTGTAGCGAGGACTTAAAATAAGTAAAAAATCTTAAGGAAAAATGCAGAGGCTGATGGCCGGAGGCGGGGCCTGAGCGGGACGCGCGCTTACCTCGTGAAACGGAAAGGAGAGCACGTCGGTGGGGCGGTCGTCCCCGCGGTAGGCCCTATTGAGGCGCTGCATGCCCTCGTTGTCCACGCACAGCAGGCCCAGGTCGAAGTCCCGCACGCCCAGCACGGCCCTCAGCAGCTCCACCCGGGAGCGGAGCGGCGCCCTCCGGACGGGGACAGCCCGCTGCGGGACGCGGAGCACCAGGCTCATGGCCAAGCCTCGGGGTGCTTGGGGCCGGCGGTCAGTGGGAGGTTGTGGGGGGTCCCCGGGGGGTGGCATGTACCGCCGCGGAGACACGAGGATGAGGGCGTGGGGGACGGTCGTCGAGTCACGGAGAGTCAGGTAGGAGCCTTTAGGGAGGATGGGATCGAGTCGGGTAGGAGCCTGCAGTAAGGATGGACCGGATCAGGGTGGGAGCCTGCAGGGAAGACGGAAGCCTGCAGTGAGGATGGACTGGATCAGGGTAGGAGCCTGCAAGGAGAACGGGATCAAGTCAGGGTAGGAAGTTCTGCCGTGAGGATGGGATTGAGTCAGGGTAGGAACCTGCAGTGAGGACGGGATCGAGTCAGGTAGGAGACTGCAGTGAGGATGGACCGGATCAGGGTAGGAGCCTGCAAGGAGGATGAGATCAAGTCAGGGTAGGAACCTGCCGTGAGGACGGGATTGAGTCAGGGTAGGAGCCTGCAGTGAGGACAGGATTGAGTCAGGTAGGAGGCTGCAGTGAGGATGGACTGGATCAGGGTAGGAGCCTGCAAGGAGGATGGGATCGAGTCAGGGTAGGAGCCTGCAGTGAGGACAGGAGCCTGCAGTGAGAACAGACCAGATCACGGTAGGAGCCTGCGGTGAGGACGGGATCGAGTCAGGTAGGAGCCTGCAGTGAGGACAGGATTGAGTTAGGTAGGAGCCTGCGGTGAGGACGGGATCGAGTCAGTTGGAGCCTGCAGTGAGGACAGGATCGAGTTAGGTAGGAGCCTGCGGTGAGGACGGGATCGAGTCAGTTGGAGCCTGCAGTGAGGACAGGATCGAGTTAGGTAGGAGCCTGCGGTGAGGACGGGATCGAGTTAGGTAGGAGCCTGCGGTGAGGACGGGATCGAGTCAGGTAGGAGCCTGCGGTGAGGACGGGATCGAGTCAGGTAGGAGCCTGCGGTGAGGACCGGGTAGAGCAAGGATGTGAAGGAAGAAGGGGAGGCTGTGAGGTGAGGTGGGGGAGGCGCGCTGAAGTGGCGGGAGGAGAGCGGGGAGGGGTGAGGGGGGAAGACGGGAGGGCTGAGGGGTGAGGATGGGAGGGGAGCGGGGAGGGGTGCCGCGGGGGGAGGGGGGAGGACGGGAGCGGTGAGGGGGGCGGGAGGGGTCGGGCCGAGCGCCGAGGGCCCCGCGGGGTCCGGGCCGCCGTCCGAGGCTCGGGCAGCCCGGGGGGAGCGAGCGCACCCCTCCCCGCGCCTCCCCGGAGCCCGGAAGCCGGCGGCTCACGTACCGGCCCGAAGCGGCGGCCCCGCCTGGACCCCGCGCACCGGAAGTCCCCGGCGCCGTCCGGCAGCGAGCGGAACCCGAGTGCGGCGGGGCGCGGGGGGCGCGGAGCCGCGCGCGCGGACCGGAAGTTGGTCCGCCGCGTCTGTGTGCCCGGGCGCGCCGCGGAGGGCCGGCTCGGGAGGCCGCGGCGTGCGGTCTGTGGCTCCCGCCGGCGCGGAGGGCGCCCCGGGGCGGCGGCGGCGGGTCTCGGGGTCTCGGAGCCGCACGGTGAGCCGCGGCGGAGGCCGCTCCCCCCCGCCCGCCCCCGTGGTCCGCGGCGTCGGCCCCGCAATTCCCTGGTCGGCGGCGTCTCTGCGGGCCGCGGCGGGCCTCGGGCCTCGTCGGGGGGCCTCGGAGGTACGGGGGTGCGTGAGTGTGTGAGTGTGAGCTCCCGGGGGGCGCCCCATGATTGTGTGAGTGTGAGCTCCTGGGGGGGCCCCGTGAGTGAGTGTGAGCTCCTGGGGGGCGCCCCGTGAGTGTGGGCTCCTTGGGGAGGCGTCCCATGAGTGTGTGAGTGTGACTATGAGCTCCGGGGGGGGGGCGTCCCGTGTGTGAGTGTGAGCTCCTGGGGGGGCGCCTCGTGAGTGTGTGAGTGTGAGCTCCTTGAGGGGGGCGTCCCATGATTGTGTGAGTGTGAGCTCCTGGGGGGTGCCCCGTGAGTGTGCGAGTGTGACTATGAGCTCCTGGGGGGCGTCCCGTGAGTGTGAGCTCCTGGGGGGGCGCCTCGTGAGTGTGGGCTCCTTCGGGGGGCGTCCCATGAGTGTGTGAGTGTGACTGTGAGCTCCTGGGGGGGGGCGTCCCGTGTGTGAGTGTGAGCTCCTGGGGGGGCGTCTCGTGAGTGTGTGAGTGTGAGCTCCTTGAGGGGGGCGTCCCATGATTGTGTGAGTGTGAGCTCCTGGGGGGAGCCCCGTGAGTTAGTGTGAGCTGCTGGAGGTGCGTGTGTGTGAGCTCCTGGGGGGGCGCCTCGTGAGTGTGGGCTCCTTGGGGGGGCACCCCATGAGTGTGTGAGTGTGAGCTCCTGGGGGGTGCCCCGTGAGTGTGTGTGAGTGTGAGCTCCTGGGGGGGCGCCCCGTGTGTGAGTGTGAGTGTGAGCTCCGGGGCTGGCCCGGACGGCCTGGGAGGGGCGGGGAGGGCATCGCCACCGGGCGTGCAGGGTGGAGAGCGCCCCGCGGAGAGAGCTGGGAGGAGGGAGGCCGGCGGGTAGGAGCGCCGGTCCCCGTCCCCGTCCCAGTCCCCGTCCCGGTCCCCGTCCCGTCCCCGTCCCCGTCCCCGTCCCCGTCCTCGTCGTAGCTCTGGCTGCGGGCGGCCGTCTGAGGGCAGCTGCGCCCCTGTCCTCGCGGCGGAGCCCGGACCAGCCCCGCGGAGCGATCACAATGGTTTCCTCGTCTGCGTCTGCAGGGGCGCCTTGAAGGCCGGTAGCGAAGCCATTTGTTCTTTCCACCCCCGCCCCCCATGTTGCCCAGAAACTGACCCCTGCCCCTTCGGTTTGTCCGACTTCAGTTTCCCGAGCTCGCTCGCAGGTTCTGATGGGCGACGCGGTGACGTTGGAGCGGCGGTGACGTGGAGCGGTGGTGACGAGGAGCGGCGGTGACGGTGACGTGGAGCGGCGGTGAGGAGGAGCGGCGGTGACGTGGAGCGGTGGTGACGTGGAGCAGCGGTGAGGAGGAGCCGCGGTGACGTGCGGCGGCGGCCCCCGGGGAAGGCGCCAGGGAGCGGCGACCGACCAAGATGAACCCGACGAATCCCTTCAGCGCGCCGCAGCCGCAGCCGCAGCCGCAGCCGCAGCCGCAGCCGCAGCCGCAGCCCGGGGCCTTCCCGGCGTCCAGCAGCGCCTCCATAGGAACGTTTCAGGCTAAGCCGCCCTTTCGATTCGGGCAGCCTTCTCCTTTTGGACAAAACAGTGCGTTGCCGGGGAAGACCGCGGGGTTTTCCCAGGCGTCCGGCTTTCCGACGGCCTCTGGAGGCAGCCATTCGGCTTCTGCGCAGCCCTTAGGATTCTCCCAGACCTCGACCGTCGGACTCTTTCCTGGCCTTGAACACGCTCCGGCTTTTGTGGCTGCGGCGGCGTCTGCAAGTTCAAGTGCGCCTGCAAACCCAGGATTTAGTTTCAAGTCCCCCAGTTTTGGGGCCTTCCCGAGTACTTCTGCGTTTGGACCGGAAACTGGAGAAATAGCAAGCTCTGGGTTTGGGAAAACAGAGTTTAGCTTTAAACCTCTGGAAAATTCTGTGTTCAGACCAATATTTGGGGCTGAATCTGAGCCAGAGAAAACTCAGAACCCAATTACTTCTGGGTTTTTCACGTTTTCTCACCCAATTAGTAGTGGGCCTGGGGGGCTGGCTCCGTTTTCTTTTCCTCAGGTGACAAGCAGTTCAGCTGCCAATTCAAACTTTACTTTTTCAAAACCAGTCAACAGTAATAATTCATCGTCTGCCTTTACCTCCGCTTTGTCAAACCAAAATGTGGAGGAAGAGAAGAGGGGCCCTAAGGCCCTGTTTGGCGCTTCTAACAGTAGCTTCAGTAGCTTCCCCATCTCCCCAGGGCCTCTGGCTGAAGCATTCCCAGCTAGCAAAACGGGCGTAAGACAGGGATGTGAAGAACGGGTTTCCCAAATGGACCCTCATTCCAGCCTCATGAAGGGCCTGAAAAGGAAGGAGGAGCAGGATCGCTCCCCAAGGAGACATGGCCACGATGCGGCAGAAGACTTGGACGCTCTGTCGAGGGGCGACCACCCTCCAGATAAACGGCCCGTCCGCCTCAATCGGCCCCGGGGAGGCACCTTGTTTGGTCGAACCATACAGGATGTCTTCAAAAGCAATAAAGAAGCAAGTCGTCTGGGCAACAAAGAATCTAAAAAGGACATTGGCTGTGTCGAGTCTGGGGAAAATGACCACGTGACCATCCCAGGGGGGAGTCCGTCTGTCTTGGCACCCTCCCGGCTCCCAGGTGTGAATAAAGAGGAAGAAACTGAAAGTAGAGATAAAAAGGAAGGTGAGATTTAAATACGGGCACCATCCAGTAAACCCTGCCGGGTGCTTGGTAAATTTCCCTGGGTCTTAGTTTGTTGTTTCTGGTAAATTTTCTGTAAACACTGGGAATCCTAACAGACCAAGAGCATGTCTTACATACATGGTGCCTCCCACTTGAAATGTTGTATCTGAGAGGCAACTGGTTGGCTCGGTGGGAAGAGCGTGTGCAGCTTTTGATCTCAGGGTCATGAATTGAGCCCCATGTCGGATGTGGAGATTACTTAAAAATAAGTAAATAAATAGACAAACGTTGAAGTTTCACATGATATATTTTTAAAGGATTTATTTATTTATTTATTTTTGAGAGATCACAAGACCAGGGTGGGGGGGGGTTAGAAGGGGAGGGAGACAATCTCAAGGAGGTTCCAATTCCCTGCTGAGCTCAGAGCCTGATTCAGGGCCTGATGCGGGGCTCTAGCTCACCACCCTGAGATCCCGACTGGATCCAGTGGAGCCACCCAGTGGCCCATCTGATACACTTCTGTGCCGCCTCTCTGTCCCCTAGATTCTCTAAGAGGAACGCCTGGACGTCAAAGTAAAAGAAGCGAGAGCACAGACAGTCTTGGGGGTTTGTCTCCGGCTGAAATCACAGCAATCCAGTGTAAGAACATCCCTGACTGTCTCAATGACAGAATCATCCTGGAGAACCACTTTGGTAAAATTGCTAAAGTGCAGCGTATCTATACCAGGCGCAGCAAAAAGCTTGCAGTGGTGTATTTTTTTGATCACGTGAGTATTTCCAAGAAATTAACGTGAGTGAAAAAAAGTTTGAACTTTGTCACTTTAAAACCTGCTTTTTAATCTATGGGTTATTTGCTAGAATTTGGGCAAGCACTCGAATATTTTATTCTTGGAGAGGTTAGAATAGCACTCATAACTTGGAGTTATTCATGTAAGCATGCAGTCCCTACCGCATGCAGCCCTCTAGAAATGCTGGGCGAGTGCTTCCCTGAGGCAGATTCCTCTGAAATGCGTGGGAGTGGCTATGTAATCACACAGCACTTTTTCTAAATTGAGTTTTGATTTATTTGGTCATAGTGCACTATCACTGTAAACATTCAAACAGTACAGAAAATGTAGACTCCCCTAGTAATCCCATTCTCTAGAGATCACTGATGTTATTTGTTGGGTTTATACCTTGACATAAACACATGCATGCCTGACACGTTGGCAGTAGGGTGTCTGCGTATAGGGTGTGTGCATGACCATTCACGTTATGTATTTTTATATCTTTATTGTTTTTCTAAATATTCTTGTCGGGAAAAATCATGTGAGGAATCGGCAAAATAGAAAGCATGTCTTCATACATTTTTTTTTTTTAATGATGAAAGTGTAGCCTGTTAACGTAGGAGAAAAAAAAAAAAAAGTCTATGGGAGGAAGCACAAAATCATCCATGAGTCTATTGTGTTAGATATCAACTATGCATATTTTGGTTAATATCTTCACAAATGTGTAGTCATGTCTTTACACAAATGAGATCACACTGCAGTGCTGTCTGGTAACCTTTCTGGGTAGCAATCTTGAGTATTTTCTGAAATCAGTAAATAACCTAGATTAGGAAAGGATTGTTAAATGCTGCATGGCACTGCATGCTGTTTACTTACTTGGCCAGTTTTCTATGTGGGGACATTTTGTGCATGTATTTCTGATTGGCTTATATCCTTTGATTAAATTCCTGAGAGTAGAAGGTCTGTGCCAAAATACATGCATAGCTTTAGGGCTTTTGACGTTTATTCCTCTCTATTGTTTTTCTTTTCCCCAATTCGTGGCATTAATTACATTCACAATGTTGTACAACCACCACTCCTATTTCCAGAACTTTTTCATCATTCCCAAAGAAAAGCTCTAACCGCTAAGCAATATTTCCGTTTCCTCCTTCCCTCAGCCCTCGGTGACCTCTAATCTAATTTCTATCTATGAATTTGCCTATTCTAGAAATTAAGTGGAATCCTGTAGTATTTGCCCTGCTTATTTCGGTCAGCATCATGTTTTTAGTGTTTGTCTATGTGATTGTACTTCATTCCTGTTATGGCTGAGTGATACTCTATTGGGTAGAATCATGTTTCGATGTATTACGTTTTCTTTATTAATCTATTGATGAGCAGAAGTTGTTTCTACTTTTTGGCTATTTTGAATTATGCTGCTATAAACACAGTGGCAAATATTTCCTTAAGACCCTGCTTTTAATTCTGTTGGGTAGGTACCTAGGAGTGGAATTGCTGGGTCATATGCATTGTTCTTTGTTTTTGTTTTTGTTTTAAGTTATTTGGCTCTTGAGATGTATTTATGTTTCTAGCTGAATCCTAAAAAATATTTATGTGATACGTAAGAACATTGTCATCATAAGCAGTTCATTGATCGGTACGATGCTGAGGTCCCCTGATTACCCTCATCTCTCCTGTTACCCAGGAGCAAACACCCGTTAGCTAGCGCAGTGTGTATTTTTCTGGAGATTTGCATAGGTATGTGGATAGGTGCATATGTAGTCGGCTTTGTGATAAGTTGTATCCCGTGTGTATCATTTTCTTCTTTTTGTCTTCAAGTGTGACTTGGCAATCTTTCTGTTACTGTATGTGTAATCCGATGGGGAGAGTCCTCTTACCAGCTGCCAACAAGGCCATGCTTTGGGTTCCGTCCCAGTAAATTTATTACTTTGAAACCAGGAGAAGAGTGAGTCCACGCCTGGGAGGTGGGTAAGGGAGGCGAGGACTGTGGCTGCCGTGTCTGGAGGCGGACTGGATGGTCAGAACACGGCCGGTGAAGGCTTCGCTCCATCGTGCAGCCGCATTTGAGGTTTTAATCCCCTTTCCTTGGGTGTCCTGATGGCCTCATACATTGTGTTGTGGACTCTTCCAGGCGTCTGCAGCCCTGGCCAGGAAGAAGGGGAAAGGCTTGCATAAAGACATGGCTATCTTTTGGCACAAGAAGAAAATAAGTGAGTTTGTGGTTATTCTTGGTATGGTCTCCAGTGCTGTGTGTGTGTGTGTGAGCCCTGCCCCCCAAGCTCTCACCTGTGCCACGGGGTGGGGGTGGGGGGTGATTGTCAGTGCGCCCTGTGTCTCCCAAGTGTTTCTGAGGCTCCTCTGGAACCTCCTATAACAATTCAAAGGATGTTACTTTTTTTTCTTTCTTTCTTTCTTTCTTTCTTTCTTTCTTTCTTTCTTTCTTTCTTTCTTTCTTTTTAAGATTTTATTTATTTACTCATGAGGGAGAGAGAGAGAGAGAGAGAGAGGCCGAGACACAGGCAGAGAGAGAAGCATTCCCCTTGCAGGGAGCCCGATGCGGGACTCGATCCTGGGACCCCAGGATCACACTCTGAGCCATAGGCAGGCGCTAAACCACCCAGAGCCACCCAGGTGTCCTAGGACATTACTTTTTCAAACACAGTAAAAAAAAGTCCAGTGTCAAGTGATTTGTGGTTTGTGAGCTTTGTGCTCTTATGTCCTCAGGTCCCAACAAGAAGCCGTTTTCCTTGAAGGAGAAGAAGCCAGGTGACGTGGAAGCCAGTCATGGCCCTGAGGACACACCCTTTCAGCACTCTCCCCTTGGCAAGCCTGTGGTGAGGGCCGCAGCCGGCACCCTCCTGAATAAAAGGTACGGCCGGTCCTTCCTGTGGGTTCTTCGACTTCTGTGCACCCGGTGACGGTCATGGCAGGGCAGTGGGTGATACGCTGACACCTGAGCACGGGGACTGGGAGAGGGAGAGGGAGAGGAGGGCATGGTGGAAGGGCGAGGGGAAGACGGCTGGGCACAGCCCCTGGGGCCTCACTCGTTCCCTCGGGCTCGTGTCCCATGTGCTTGTACTTGCATCTGATGTGTCTGTGGAAGAAGCAACTTTCTCCCTTGAGAGTCCAACAGGCCGTATAACCAAGTGTCCCTAATAGGTCCTCGTAGCTGTTCCCAGTATGATTTTCCGTAGGTCTCGCTTGTCACGGTGAGGTGGTCTCCCTCAACTGCGTGTTAGCTGGGGAGCCAGGGGTCCAGCCCTCAGGTGGGAGTGGCACATGGTATGTGCTTCACACGGCCTCCCCACCCCAGTGGAAATCAGCTCCCAGAGCACCCCCGGCCCTCTTCCCACATCACCCCGCCTCCTCCTCACAGTCTGCTTCTGTTTGATCCTTCACGTATTTTGGTCAGTGGATTGTTTCCTCACCTTTCACTTCACAGTTAGTTTAGTTGCTGGTTTGCCTTTGCTTTTCCCTTTCCCACTCAGCCAGTCACATCCTCTTTAACACTCGAGTTCACTGAGTGTTGAAAGCCAGTTAGAAAAAGGGGACACTCAGAGACATCGCCCATTTCTATTTGCTGCATCCTTCTACCTGTGAAGTGGTGTATGGTGTATGGAAACATAGGCATGCGATTTCCTCATGGGTTTTTATTTTTTAAATTTAACTTATTTTTAGAATTTTATTTATTTATTCATAGAGACACCCAGAGAGAAGAAGAGACACCGGCAGAGGGAGAAGCAGGCTGCCTGTGGGGAGCCCAATGCGGGACTCAATCCCGGGACCCTGGGGTCACGACCTGAGCCAAAGGCACTCGGCCACCCAGGCTTCCTGGGCTTTATTTTTTTAATCACAAGCTGAATTTCAGTTTTTTGAGATAGAAATCTACAGATACTCATTTTAGCTCTTTAAATGGGCTCATCTTATTTTATAAAGTATAGAATATCTCAACAACAAATTTTTTTTTAAGATTTTATGTATTCACAAGAGACACACAGAGAGAGAGAGAGAGGCAGAGACACAGGCAGAGGGAGAAGCAGGCTCCATGCAGGGAGCCCGATGCGGGACTTGATCCCAGGACCCCAGGATCATGCCCTGGGCCGAAGGCAGAAGGTCAACCACTGAGCCACCCAGGCACCCCTCAAAATTTTAAGACTGTAGTGAATGACAGGAGTAACACCTTTGTGCTCACTAGCATCGTCAAGGCTTGTCTCAAGTCAGTGCTTGTAGTTTTCCAGTTTTGGAGGAGCAGAACGTCTTCAGAAGTGGAAGTGATGGAAGCACCTGACGGATGCCAAGCCCTTGATGTGTTACTTTTCTTTGTAGCTCTCCAGTGAAGAAGCCAAGTCTTCTAAAGACCCATCAGTTTGAAGGAGACCCTTTTGACTCGGGCTCTGAGGGCTCTGAAGGTCTTGGGCCATGTGTATCATCCCTTAGCACCCTGATAGGTACCGTGGCTGAGACTTCTGAGGAGAAATACCGCCTGCTTGACCAGAGGGACAGGATCATGCGGCAAGGTATGGTGGGCACATCTCAGCTGTGGTCCAGGAACCTGGCTGAGGTCATGATAAGGTCACTCCGGGAGCTGTGAGGAGGGAGCAACCCTGCCCGTGGGGTCCACTGTCCTTGAGTCTCTGGGCCCTCCAGTGCCCCGCCTATTATGTGCTATTTACTAGTTTCCTAAGGGGCTGGGTGTAGATGTGGACATAATGCAGATATGTCTTTTTTTTATATTTGGAAGAAAATCCATAAACTATTGATCTGTGCTAAATTAAACTTTTTTTTTTTTTTTTTTTTAATTTATGATAGTCACACACAGAGAGAGAGAGAGAGAGAGGCAGAGACACAGGCAGAGGGAGAAGCAGGCTCCATGCACTGGGAGCCCGATGTGGGATTTGATCCCGGGTCTCCACGATTGCGCCCTGGGCCAAAGGCAGGCGCCAAACTGCTGTGCCACCCAGGGATCCCAAAATTAAACATTTTAAAGGGTAATTTTTAGACAGAAAGCACATTTTTTTTTTTTTTTTATTTGGTTATTCATGAGAGACACAAGCAGAGGGAGAAGCAGGCTCCCTGTGAGGAGGCTGATGTGGGTCTCGATCCCGGGACCCCAGGATCACGCCCTGGGCTGAAGGCAGACACTCAACCACTGAGCCACCCAGGCGCCCCCAGAAAGCACATATTAAACAAATCTGTTTGAAAGAAATCTCCATAAATAAAACTTAAGAAATGCAACCCAGGGTAAAAATTGGTAATTCCTTTCAGAAAGGGCTGATTTCCCTAATATAGAAAGTTCTGTGGAAGTTACTGTGGAAAAGACCAGCCCAATTGAGAAACGATTAGAGGGTCAGCAGGGTTACAGAAAAGGAAGTATACTTGACCCTTGACCAACACAAAGGCAGGAGCAGGAACACCGTCCCCCTTGTAGTCAAAAATCCACATATAACTTTTGACTCCCCCAAAACTTAACTGCTAATAACCTGCTGGTGACTCACGTATAACACAGCATGTGTTTTGTTTGTTATATGTATCACGTCTTGCATTCCTGCAATACATTAAGCTAGGGAGAAGAAAATGTTATGAAAATACATGTACAGTGCTGTAAAAAAAAAAAAATCTGTGTACCACGGGACCTGTGCAGTTGAAACCTGTGTTCAAGGGTCAACTGTGTCGTGAATTGGCTTTTAAACATATGGGAAGGTGCTCACCCCGTCATACAGAGTGATGCCAGTTACACCCCAGAGGTGGCCTTTGCCCCCTTGTGCCGTGCTGCCCTGTCCTTGGGCCGGCCGTGGACGGCTGCACTCCTTTGGAAGAGGGCAGGTCTGCGGTATCTTTCAGCCTTAGGGAAGTCTGCCTTTGACCCAGCATTCATCCAGTGTCTGTCCCACACGCGGTCCTGCGTGTGTGTTTCACAGAAAAGCTTGTTTGTGACGACAAAGATTGGGAACTGACTGTCCACGTAGCAGGATTCTAAACAGTCTGAAAGAAGACTGGGGTTTCTTTATGGAAAAAAAATGAAGATTTATTGTGAAGTGGAAGATCATAGTGTGGAAGTATGTAGTATGCCACCGTTCGTATATAAATAAAGGGGGAAGCGTGTGTCTGTACATACACGAGCGTACCTGCCTGCGGGTACATGCGATAGTCCTGGGGTATGAAAAGATATGTTCACGTTGACTCAGAGCGGGGAGCAAGGTGGGGAGGGGTTCTATTTTGACATTTTTATACCTTTCAAATATGACCCATCTGAATATATTACCTCTTCAAAAAATATTCTGTTACCTTTAAAAAAATGTGTGCAGTGACCATGAATAAAGGTATTTGTGCTTTTCTTTGCGAAGTTTCTTTTAAATTATATTTTAGCTGTAGGATTTTCTTCTTTTAGAATATGTGAATAAGTGGAATAATCACAGTGCTTCCTTAATATGGTAGTAAGAGCTGCTGTCATACGTTATCACTGTCATACGTTATCATACATACATTATATCAACATGGTGATTTTTATATTCCAAATAAAATTAGTGGGTATTGAAATTTCCCAAAATAAAAATAAGCTGTGTGTATTTTGAGCCTGAAGTTGTTGTATTTCATCTCACTTAAAAGATAACTTGTAACTATTTAATTTTATGGGAAGTGGCAGTGGTTTAATCAGGACCAAGGTGTTTGCTGTTATAGTAGTAATGGGATAAAAGAGAACCAATGCAGTACTTTTAGAGCACTAGTGTGTTTGGAATATTTACAATTAGCAAATTGATCTTAACAAACACACTGCAGCACGGTTGTTCATTGTTGAGTTGCTACAAAGCCTTGGACAGCGATGCGTGCCGCCCTGCCAGCATGCAGTGCAGACCTGTGGCTGTTGCGAGGGGACGGGGCCTTTGGGTGCCCTGCTACCTGACGTTATAGGCCATACTGCCCTTTCTCTACTGGTGCTTTACTTCGTCTTTTGTGTATGGCATTTGCTTTCATTTTTCCTTTTATCGTCATAGTAATTGTGTTACACATTTTTACTTGTCATTTAGCTCGAGTGAAAAGAACCGACCTGGACAAAGCGAGGACTTTCGTTGGGACATGCCCAGATATGTGTCCTGAGAAGGAGCGGTACATGCGGGAGACCCGGAGCCAGCTGAGTGTGTTTGAAGTGGTCCCAGGGACTGACCAGGTGAAGCCCCCTGACCTCTCTAGGCTGCCGTCCATATTTAATCTTCAGGGTGGAGGTGGGATATATATAGGGGCAGGTGGACGTAGTATTCTTTGTACTTTCTGTACATATTGATACTTGATTTGGGTGTTTACGTTTGTAGAGGGTGGCAGGGATTTAGAGTGTGGCTACCGTGAATGTTCATACTAAATTGTTCTGTGAGGTGTGTACTAAACAATCTTGTGTAAGGTGACTGACCCCATGGTGCTCTGAGGTATAGATGTAGATATAGATTTGTTTCATAGATTAAAAGTTTCTTTTCTTTTTTTCACAAATTTAGTCCTACCTTTTCTGTTTGTGTTTTGACAGTTGAGATTATTCTCTAGATGCAATTGTGTGTGAATCCTTTTCACTTAAAATTATGAACATTTTCTTTTCTGATAAACTCAGCCTCTTTTAAATGAAAGTATATTGTTTGATTATGTAGCTCTATCAAAACTTCCCATTTTGCAATCACTAGATAGGCTATTTCTAATATTTACATTTCATTAATAATCCTATTGGGCATATTATGTGTAGTGAGTCTGAAGTAGATAGATTATTTCCTTCTGATAGATCCTAAGAATTAAACTACTACATCAGAGGGTGTGACCTTCCTTGAGATTCCTGAAGATGTGTGTGCCTATGCGTGTTCCTAAATTGTTTCCTGAGAAATCTGTACCACTTTAGATCCTTTTCCTCTTTGTTAATTTTGCTTATGCCTTCTCTCTTGGTTGGTAGGTTTTGTTTTTTTTTAAAGGATCTTATTTTTAAGTAATCTCTATACCCATCGTGGGGCTTGAACTTACAGCCCTGAGGTTGAGAGTCCCATGCTCCATGGATGCCCCTTGGCTGGTGTTTTTAGGTTGCCCTTGCCCAGTGTCGGGTCCCCAGTTGGGCAGGAGCATCACCGCAGAAGCTACTACCCTAGGAGACAGTGGTGCTGGCTTGCAGTGGATGACCAGGGTTCGGTCCTGTGGGCATCTGAGCTTCTGCCCTTCTGCTACACATCTTCAAGCTCCTCCTGCACGTGTGATACCTCCAGGCCTTTGTGTGCAGCGATCCTGGCCCCTCGAGGGTCTTACTGCTGTCTCCATTTCCTTTCTAGTCTGTGTAGACTTACTTTGGTGTTTGAGTGTGGCTGAGGTCTGTTACAGTGCTTCAGAGTCCTTTACTTGTCACACCTCTACCCTTGGAGCAATACAAGTGTATCTCCACTTACGTTCTTTCTTCTTTTTAAAAATTTTAAAGTAATCTGTGTACCCAATATGGGGCTTGAACTCACAACCCCGAGATCAGGAGTTTCCATGCTCTACCGATTGAGCCAGCCAGGCACCCCCCAGGCACCCCCCACTGCTTCTTCACCCCTTGTTATATTCACTAAAAACACATTTCTCATTTGTTTTTGAATTTTGATCATTACCTTCAAACAGAAATTTTACCTTTGAAAATTGTATTCTATACCATTGATCTTGTAGGAGGATGTAGGTGATTTGCCCCTCATTTTAAGGTACAGCTGCAGGGGGGCTGGCCAGCACCTACACGCAGCTGTTTGGCCCCATTGTGTCTCCCCAGGTGGACCACGCGGCAGCTGTGAAGGAGTACAGCCGTTCCTCTGCTGATCAGGAGGAGCCCCTGCCCCATGAGCTGCGGCCCTCGGCAGTGCTCAGCAGGACTATGGACTACTTGGTGACCCAGATCATGGACCAGAAGGAGGGCAGCCTGAGGGACTGGTACGACTTCGTGTGGAACCGCACGCGGGGCATACGGAAGGTATCAGCCACTTCCATCAGAAAACTAGAAAATGCATGTGAATTCCACAGTTGAAGCGAGATTTCATTTTATTTTACTCAGTTATATTTTATCCATGTAAAACAAACAAACAAAAACCTGCTATTACCTTAAAATCATTACAAAGTCCTGTTAAAATGTGCTTTATGGGCTTTGTTTAAAATTGACAAAAGAGGGGATCCCTGGGTGGCTCAGCAGTTTGGCGCTTGCCTTTGGCCCATCCCTAGGGTGGCTCAGCAGTTTGGTGCTTGCCTTTGGCCCAAGACGTGATCCTGGAGTCCCGGGATCGAGTCCCACGTCGGGCTCCTGGCATGGAGCCTGCTTCTCCCTCCTCCTGTGTCTCTGCCTCTCTCTCTCTATGTCCATCATAAATAAATAAATATTTTTTTAAAAAATTGACAAAAGAGAAATTCAGGTAGTTATGATCTTCTAATAGTTTGCTATGCATGGAAATAGGTGCGTGAGATCTGTGTGTGTACGAGACACATGTGTATGTAAGGTTGTGTGTGTAATACTCCCTCTTGCTTGTGGCCAGGACATCACACAGCAGCACTTATGTGACCCTGTGACGGTGTCCCTGATTGAGAAATGCACCCGGTTCCACATCCACTGTGCTCATTTCATGTGTGAGGAGCCCATGTCCTCCTTTGATGCCAAGATCAACAATGAGAACATGACCAAGTGCCTTCAGAGTCTGAAGGAGATGTACCAAGACCTGAGAAATAAGGGTGTCTTCTGTGCCAGTGAAGCAGAATTCCAGGGCTACAATGTTCTACTCAATCTCAACAAGGGGGACATCCTAAGGTAAATTTTCAAATTTGGAAGCTTGCCTAAACTGTATGGAAAGGCAGGGATTTTTTTTTTTTTTCCCAAAGATTTAATTTTTATTATTTTTGGAAAAGATTTTATTTCTTTGAGAAAGAGTGCATGAGCAAGCGGTAGGGGCTGAGAGAGGGGGAGAAGCAGACTCCTCACCAAGCAGGGAGCCCAGCATGGGGACCTATCCCACGACCCTGGGATCCTGACCTGAGCAGAACACAGACACTCAACCGAGTCACACTCAGGTGCCCCTTAAGATTTTATTTTTTAAGTAATCTTTACACCCAGGGTGGGGCTCGAACTCACAACCCCGAGATCAAGAGTTGTGTGCTCTACTGACTGAGCTAGCCAGGTGCTCCAGAGCTCCAGTGGAAAGGCAGGATTTAAGGATTTTTTATTTATTCGTTTTGAGACAGCTTGAGCAGGGGAGAGAGTCAGAGGGAGTGGGAGAAGCAGGCTCCCTGCCGAGCAGGGTCCTAATCCCTAGGACTCCAGGATCATGACCTGAACCAAAGGCAGTACCTACTGAGCCACCCAGGTGCCCCAAGAGGCAGAATTTTTTTTTTTAATTTAGAAAAATTTTTATTTTATTTAAATTCAATTAACATAGTGTCAGAAGTAGAGTTCAGTGATTGACCAGTTGGATATAACACCCAGTGCTCATCTCATCTTGTGCCCCCTTCTTCATGCCCGTTCCCCAGTGACCCCGTCTCCCATCCCCTCCCCTCCAGCCAGCCTCAGCTTTATTTTTTTTTTTTCCTTAAGATTTAACTTATTTATTCATGAGAGACACAGAAAGAGGGGCAGAGACACAGGCAGCGGGAGAAGCAGGCTCCATGCATGACGTGGGACTTGATCCCGGGACTCCAGGATCAGGCCCTGGGTTGAAGGCAGGCGCTAAACCGCTGAGCCACCCGGGCTGCCCCCAAGAATGAATTTTAAACACTGGTCTGGTACATAGGTAGACGTTTATATGAGAAATACGGCAGGGGATCCCTGGGTCTCTGTCCTTACTGTTGGTAAACCAGACTTGGTGACAACCAGTGGCTCCTTTAACTCCAAGACTGCCTTACATGTGCTAAAGCTGGTTTTTTTAGCTTACTGTTTTCCCTGAGGACATTGTTAGTGATAGTCTAAATGTGTCACTGATTTTTAGTTCTAAAATTAAATCTTAGAGATAACCTAATTATACAAAGGGGTTTGCAGTCTTTTTTTATATATGATAGGTATCTCCCTATATGTTTTTCAATTTTTAAAGCTTTTATTTATTTATCATAGAGCGTGAGCGTGGGTGTGCATGCTCTAACAATCGGGCAAGGGGAGGGGCAGAGGGAGAAGGAGAAGCAGACTCCCCACTGAACAGGGAGCCCAACATGGGGCTCGATCCCAGGACCTTGAGAGCATGACCTGAGCCGAGGGCAGATGCCACCCAAGTGCCCATCTCTCTTTTTAAATTTTATTTATTAGAACTGGCAAGCAGAGGGAGGGGCAGAGGGAGAGAATCTCCAGCGAATCTCCACTCCCCTTGTGTGGCTCAGTCTCATGACCCCTGAGATCATGATCTGAGCTGAAACCAAGGGTCAGGTGCTTAACCAGCTGAGCCACTCAGGTGCCTTGATAGACATCTCTTGTGAGTGATTCAGTCAACTCTGTTTATTTATAAAGCAACACAGAGTTAAATTTTTTTAGATGTCATCCTCATGAAAAACAGCTGGCAGTCATTTGGCATTAAAGTTATTATTTGATAATCCTTAAATTGTTGCTTGAATTTATCATTTAAAAAAAATTTTTTTAAAGGATTTTATTTATTTACTCATGAGAGACAGAGGCAGAGACACAGGCAGAGGGAGAAGCAGGCTCCCTGTGAGGAGCCTGTGGAACTCGATCCCAGGACCCCGGGGTCACATCCTGAGTGGAAGGCAGACGCTCAACCACTGAGCCAGCCAGGGGCCCTATTTACCATCTTTTTAGACAGCCCTGTTGTTCCAATCTAACCCAAGACTGACTGCTTTGAAGTTAGTAAACTGAATAGAATGTTACATCTATTTTGATGGATATTTTGTCTAAATAAAAATAAAATTAGGGGCGCCTGGATGGCTCTGTCAGTTAAATATCCGACTGGGTCTTGGCTCAGATTTTGATCTCAGGGTAATGAGTTCAAGCCTCATGTTGAGCTGCTCGCTAGGCCTGGAGCCTAATTAAAACAAATGGAAAAGAAAAAAAATTCTAATCCCTTTGTCTTCTTTAATTGACAGAGAAGTACAACAGTTCCATCCTGCTGTTAGAAATTCCTCTGAAGTGAAATTTGCTGTTCAGGCCTTTGCTGCACTGAACAGTAATAATTTTGTGAGATTTTTCAAACTGGTCCAGTCGGCTTCTTACCTGAATGCTTGTCTTTTACACTGTTACTTCAATCAGGTGAGTAACACGGCTGTACTTACAGAATTGGCAGGGAGCGGATCGTGACTGGTATTTAAGTGCTTCTCTATTCCAAGGACGGCAGGTCCCAGGCTGACCCCGTGCAGGCCTCGCAGCAGCCCCCGAGGGCTGCCTGCGTGACCTTGTTTCCCGGGGCCCGGCACCATGGACAACTGACAGAAAGGGCTGTGCAATGGAAAATACTCTGTTTAGATCAGAGAAATCTATTTAGAATATGATTTGAGCTCAGCACTGTCATTTTCCATAGAAACAAAGAAACCAAAAATTGCACATACAAAATCCCTGACTTAAGCATTTTTAGTGTTACTAGTCTAAAATTTTGGAGAGTAAACTGATGACGCTGATTTGGTTTCAGTAACCATCTTAAGGGCCCGCTCCTTGTCAAGTACGGTATTGTGCCTTGGGGTTGCACACCCAGGGAAGACCCACATCTTCCCTGGCGCTTCACGCAGAGTATGAATGTCTGGTCTCAGAATTCCCCACGTCAGGTCTTCAACCCTGGCCCCCTGACCGTGCACACACCGTGCTGCCCCCAGCTGGGTGGGCAGGAGGCTGCTGGGGTAGGAGGGGTCTTAGGACCTGGTTCTGTGACTCTTTGGTCACACATCAAGTCCTCTGGTAAACAGGGACTGAGTTCACGGTCGTCACCCAGACAGGGTCCCCTGTAGGCTTGTTTGTTGTCCTGACAGTTGCCAACAGCACTGAAATTCTGGAACAAATGGAAAGATTTTTAACAACATCTGTTTGGAGAACACTGTACATTCAACAAGTAAAACTGATAGTTAATATTTTCAAAATTAGGGATCCCTGGGTGGCGCAGCGGTTTGGCGCCTGCCTTTGGCCCAGGGCGCGATCCTGGAGACCCGGGATCGAGTCCCATGTCGGGCTCCCGGTGCATGGAGCCTGCTTCTCCCTCTGCCTGTGTCTCTGCCTCTCTCTTTCTCTCTCTGTGTGACTATCATAAATAAAAAAAAAAAAAAAGAAAAAATATTTTCAAAATTATTTAATGTTATTAGACTGTTGACCGTTTGTATCTGTTTTAATAACTTGAAACAAAAAAGACATCTCATGGCTTTTTCTTTAGAGGAAGAGCGTTTGATGTGATCCGACAGGCTCCGTTCTTGCTCAGTCCACCTGTTGTGCTGCTTCCTGTCCATCCAGCCCCAGAACACTCCTGCCCCAGGGCCTTTGCACTTGCTTTGCTCGCTGCTGTTCTCTCCCATCATGGAGCACTGTGGTGCTCATCTTCAGGTCGTGGCTTGGCTGCCCCGTCCTCAGCAGGCCCACCCTGCCCACCCAGCCTCCTCCTCTGCCTTCCTGTGTTGCACTGTCACCATTCAGTGTGCTGCGTATTTCACGGGTTCCTGTTGCTCACTGTTGGTTTCTCCTTAACACGCCAGTTGTGGGCAAGGAGTCTGCTTTGTTCATTGCTGTGTGCTCAGCACTAACACCACCAGGTGAGGAGTAAATACTCGGTACACACGTTAGAATTACACGCAGGTGCACAGCTGACCTGCATGCCTGCCGGCGCACGGTTTGCCCTCGAGGCTTTCTTTAGAATGAAGCCTTCGTGGCCTCGCGTTGCTGTGTCCAGACCGCCTGCTTCACGCACGTTCCTATGTATCTCCCGCCGAGCCGGTGCCTTGATCGCTAAGCCTGGGCCCCTTCACACCAGATTGCTTTCCAGAGGGACCGTGCGACAGCAGGTCACCGACCCCCTCGTGGCATTTTGTGGTCACGGGATGACTGGCCCTTAACGCTGCTGTGGTTTGGCTTCCCCTTCAGATCCGCAAAGACGCTCTCCGAGCGCTCAACATCGCGTACACCGTAAGCACGCAGCGCTCCACCGTCTTTCCCCTGGATGGCGTGGTGCGCATGCTGCTCTTCAGAGACTGTGAAGAGGCCACAGACTTCCTGAACTACTATGGTCTCACCGTCTCTGACGGGTAAGAGTGGGGGGGGGGTGTGGGATCTCTCTTTGGGGTTTTTTTTTCTCTTTTAATTGAGATAAAGGGCTGGGAAGTGCCAGCTCCATGCCAGACTCCAGAGAGGGCCCATTCCACGTGCTGCCCCCTGGGACGCAGGTGCACACAGCGAGGCTCGGAATGGCTGGGGAGCATCCCCAGGTGACACACGGCTCGTTAGCGGATTGGCATTCAGACCTGTTTCTTTGCAATTCTAAAATCCTGCTTTTCCCAGGTTACTGAAGGAACTAAAGGCAGAGGTTAGGGTCTTCCTTATTCTTTCTCATGGATGACTTCTGCTGACCAGTGACTCCCACGGCCCACCAGGGGCCCGCTAGGCCACGGGCCTCTCTGCTGCTCACAGTCAGTGTTTTGAACCTGATGCCACTCGTGGACCTCTTCCCAGAAAATGGCCCCTACCATGCACCGTGTCTTGTTCCAAGCTGCTGTCTCTCCAGCCCTTCCCTCGTTGGCAGCGCCTTCCCGTCTGCTTCCTGCAGGCCTGTCCTTAACAGAAACACGCGGCTCTGGGATGAGACGGAGCCGGTGGGGGTGTGGTCCACCTGTGCCCGCGTGCAAGCAGGCCGGGAGGCTCCCGTGTCACAGGCAGACGTCCAGGCTGGCCGAGGTGGGGACTGCGGGCTGGGTCGCCAGGTTGGCCCGTACTGCCTCCCTCTTCATTTACGTGTGGTTGTGGGGTACCCTCACCCCCGTGTGGGGACGGGGCTTCTAGCACGGCTGCTGGGCGCCGACAAGGTGCAGGTTGGCTTCTCACCAACGTAACGCTTCTCTGGGTTCCCTGTGGTCTACGTAGCTGTGTTGAGCTGAACCGGTCCTCGTTCCTGGAACCAGAGGGCTTATCCAAAGCCAGGAAGTCAGTGTTCATCACCAGGAAGCTGAGCGTGTCGGTTGGGGAAATCGTGAACGGAGGACCACTGCCCCCTGTCCCTCGTCATACTCCCGTGTGCAGCTTCAACTCCCAGAACAAGTACATTGGGGAGAGCCTGGCTGCGGAGCTGTCTGTGGGCATCCCGAGACCCAGCGTGGACGCCGGAGGTGAGGAGTTGCAGCTGCGTGGGGAGCTAGCGTTGCCCCTGCAGGAGGCCTCCCTGCCGGCGGGAGCATCCGTCTTATTTGAAGGTGGGGTGGCTGGGTATTGACTCGGGGCTCAGGTATTTCTCCCTCTCAGGTATTTCTTCCTGGCCTTGGATAAGCCTCCTGAGTGGCTCCCTGAGGTCACAATGCTTGGTTCCCGTGGATGAAGCACACGCTGTCCCCTGTGCCCTTGCTTGGGAGGGTGGCCAGTTCTTAGGCTGGCTGTGGGTGCCGGGGGCTTGTCCTGAGTGCCCGTCCTTGCCTGTCCCCTTCCAGGTGGGGGGAAAGGAGAGGCTTGTGGTGTAGAGGCAGATGTCCTGCCGCCCGCTCTCCTCCAGCAGCCTCTTGCTGTGCCCGCGCCCATACCAGCTTCTCTGCCTCACCTCCCGGCACCGGCCCCGAGCGCAGCGCCTAGCCTCTTCCAGGCCCCCGGGCAGCCCCCCACGCAGCCCCCGGTGCAGCCCGAGTTGCTTCCTCCAAGGCCTGTACCTGTTTACTCTGATGCGGTAAGGGAGCCCTTCGTGCACGGGTCACCAGCCAGGGCGCCTCCATCGTTCTGAAGGGTGCCTGGGGCCCCCGGCCAGGCTGCGCCCTGCCCCCAGCTTGCTGTCTGCGTCTGTGGGAAAGGGCTTCGGCTCAGGCTTTGGAGAAGGCGTGGGAGGGTTTTTATGGACCTGGGGTGGGGGCTGCAGGGAGTGCTCCTGGCGCTGGGGGCTCTGCAGCCCTGTGGTCTCTGGAGCACCCCCGGCCTGTGGAGTAGGCTGTTGCCTGCTGTCCCAGGAGGGGCCCAAGGAGAGGACCTGCCCGCCGTCGTGCAGCTGCAGGTGGCAGAGCTGGGCCGAACCCCCAGGCTCCGTGCCGCGCACCCGGCTTTATCACAGTCGGCAGGACATCAGTTCAGGGCTTCTGTGCCTACGCCGTCTCGTGCCCCCGACGTGTCTGCTCACATGCAGTTGGGGACGTGTTGACTCGGGACGCCTGGGGCCTGCAGCACCCAGTGCTGTTGGGGTTGAGCAGAGCCTGTCGACCACATAGGTGGTAGGATTGTGCCCGCCACCCTGCTGCTCGGGCAGGTGCTGAGGGGACGTGAAGAACGGCTGGAGAAACGAGCGTGTTTGATGCGATGTGGCGGGTGCGCTGGGCGGGCGGTGGGCAGGCAGCAGGCTCGCCTTGGCCCCTGGGAGGCTTCTCTGTTCATCAGCAGGAAAGCCTTCCAGAAGCAGCATGGCTGATTCCCACATGAGGACTGTCGGGGCCCTCAGACGGCTTGCGAGCGACGTTTGCCCCAGGGCGGGGGCTGCCCTAGGCCACCTCGGGTCCTGTGCAGGGCTCGGGGCCCTCGGGCTGTAAGGCCGGGTGGACTGAGGCCGAGCCTCCCTGCCACGCCTGACCCCTCTGACCTCTCCTCAGGACCTGGCTCAGGTGGTGGATGAGCTCATCCAGGAGGTCCTGCAGAGGGACTGTGAGGAGGTTGGTGCCGCCGGGGCGGCCTTCGCCATGACAGCCCTGGGGTGAGTGCCGTGCCCCTCCTCTCTGAAGCTGCCCGCCCGCCGGGCCCCCGTCCCTCCGTTTCTCCCCGTGGAGCTGCTCGGTCTTGGGCAGGACGCCACCTGCCCTTGGTGCAGCCTTAGCTGTGCTGGCGCTCATGACCTCGTCGGTCGCTGGCAGGAGTTTCTGCGGGTGTGCGCCTTTTGAGCAAGGTTGGGTTTGTTAGAGTTCTAAAGTAAGACCTATTTTTCCTTAAACTTTAAATATGCCTTTACAATCTAGTGAAGTAAAAATTTCTTTATTCTCTATTGAATATTAGAAACACTTTTATGTGATCTTGGATTAAATTTTACTTTAGAAATTTAACAGATTAAATCCTTTTAAACATTCGACATCAATTGTGTTTTATGCCATGATGAAATTTCTTTAGAGATTTTAAGTTATATTTATAAATCTCATATGTTTCTAATATCTTAGATATCTAGTCTTCATAAATTTAACAGTCAAAACTTCAAAATTTAAGACTTAAGCGACTTCTATAAAGTTAAGTAAAGCTAATTGATTTAGTAAATCAGATTATCTTAAGAATTTCAGACATGTTGTAAAATCCTATTACACATGAAATCACGCAATGATTAAAAGGTATTCTTTCACCAAAAGTGCAGATGCCTCAAAAGGATTAAGGTTATTGATAGGCTTGATTCATTTTCTTATACTGGACTCCTACCTTTAGTTTGAACTAAAAACAAATAGGATTTCATTGGCTTTGTTTTATTGTGATAAAATGTGCATAACAAAGTTAACCACCTTAATCATTTTTAAGCACACAATTCAGTGACATTTAAGTGTGTTAACCATGTTGTGTATCCCTCATCACTATTTCCAAAATTTTTCATCCCAAACAAACTGTAGCCATTCAGCAGTAATATCCCATTCTCCTCTCTCCGCGGCTCCTGTTAACCTCTATTCTGTTTTATGACTTTATGACTTTGTCTCTTTTACACGCCTCACATAAGAGACATCGTAAGAGTATTTGTCCTTTTGTGTCTGGCTTGTTTTAGATACAAAACGTCTTTAAGTTCATCTATAGTAGCACAAATCAGCATTTTCTTCCTTTTTATGGCTGAATAACACTCCCTTGAAGTATACAGTTGACTCTTGGGGTGTTGACGCCCTGTGCAGTCGAAAATCTGAGTTTAACTTTTGACTCCCCAAAATCTCAACTGCTTATAACCTACTATTGACTGGAAGCCTTACTGATAACAGTTAGTAGTTGATTAACACGTATCCTGTTTGTTGTATATATCAGTAAAGTAAGCTAGAGAGAAGAAAATGTTAATAAAATCGTAAAGGAAAGAAAGTACACTTACCGTGGTGTTGGTGTCAGGGGACCCGTGCGGTTCAAAGCGTGCTGTTTAAGGATCACGTGTATCAACACACATATACATGTATATGTACCACATTTTGCTTATTTGTCTGTTGATGGACACTTTTTTTTTTTTCACCTTTTGACTACTGCGAATAATGCTGTTAGGAACACTGGTTTACCAATAACTATTTGAGTCTCTGCTTTCAGTTCTTGTGGGCATGTGCCTAGAAGTGGAATTACTGGATTATATGATCTTTTATGTGTGTGTGTGTATATATGTATATATATATATATATGATTTTATTTATTCATGAGAGACAGAGAGAGAGGCAGAGACACAGGCCAAGGGAGAAGCAGGCTCCATGCAGGGAGCCCAATACGGGACTCCATCCCAGGACCCCGGGGTCACGCCCTGGGCTGAAGGTGGTGCTAAACTGCTGAGCCACTGGGGCTGCCTCTTTTTTATATTTTTTGAAAAACTACCAAACTCTTTTCCACAGTGGCTACACCATTTTGTATTCCCTCCATCAGCACACAAGGGTTCCATTTTCTCCGCATTGTTGCCAGCACACAGTATCATTTAAAAAACTTTTGTAGTAATCATCATCGTGGGTGCAAAGTGGTATCTCGTAGTTTGCATCTCCCTGATGAGTAACGACGTTAAGCGTATTTTCATGTGCTTGCCTTTTGTGTATCTTCTTTGGAGAAATCTATATTCAAGTCCTTTGGCCCATTTTTGAATTGTTTTTTTGTTGTTGAGTTTGTAGGAGTTCTTTTATTTTCTGAATGTTAGTCCCTTTTTAGATACATGATTTGCAAACATTTTTTCCTATTCTGCTTGGGAGTGCCTTTTGGTTTAGATTGCCTTTTCACTCTCTTGATCGTGTTCTAAGATGCACGAAAGTTTTAAATTTTATGCAGTTCATTTTATTGAATTTTTCTTTTGTTGCCTGTGCTTTTCAATTTCATATTCAAGAAATTGCTAAATCCAACAATATGAATATTTTCCCATGTTTCCTTCTAAGAATTTTATAGTTTTAAGTCTTTAAGTTTAGGTCTTTGATGTACGTTGGTTTCATTTTCATATACGGTATAAGATACAGATGCAACAGCATTCTTTTGTATATATTCTCTGTATTTTGAAATGACTGTCTTTTCCTCTTTGAATGGTCGTGGCACCCTTGTTGGAAATCAACTGGCCATATGTGAGGGCTTCTTTCTTTTTTTCTTTCTTTCTTTCTTTCTTTCTTTCTTTCTTTCTTTCTTTCTTTCTTTTTTTTTTTATTTATTTATTTATTTTTTCTTTCTTTCTTTTTAAAGATTTATTTATTTATTTATTCATGACAGAGACAGAGACACAGAGAGAGAGAGATGGAGGCAGAGACCCAGGCAGAGGGAGAAGCAGGCTCCATGCAGGGAGCCTGATGTG
The DNA here is from genome assembly GCF_011100685.1 of Canis lupus familiaris. Lineage (NCBI taxonomy): Eukaryota > Metazoa > Chordata > Mammalia > Carnivora > Canidae > Canis > Canis lupus. The sequence goes on along the minus strand of NC_049252.1, from coordinate 39,519,700 downwards.
GGACTTGATCCTGGGTCTCCAGGATCACATCCTGGGCCGAAGGCAGGTGCTAAACTGATGAGCCACCCAGGGATCCCTGTGAGGGTTTCTTTTTTGGATTCTCTGTTCTACTCTTTTGGTCCATATTGTCTATTTGTATGCCAGTTCCACATTGTTTTGATTACTGTACTTATGTAGTAAATTGAGGTTTGTTTGTTTTTTAAGATTTTTTATTTATTTATGACTGACAGAGAGAGAGGCAGAGAAGCAGGCTCCATGGGACTCGATCCTGGGACTCCAGGATCATGCCCTGGGGTAAAGGCAGATGCTCAACTGCTGAGCCTCCCGACTGCCCCTCAGTTCTAATAGGTTTTGAGTGGACTTCCTAGGATTTTCTGTATATAAGGTCATGTCCTTAGTGAATAGATAATAGTTTTTTTTTTTTCTTTTGTACTTTGGATGTTTTTTACTTTTCTGTAATGTCCAATATGGTATTGAATAGAAGCAGCAAATAGGGCATCCTTGTCTTGTTCTTGATCTTAAAGGAAAAGCTTTCAGCGCTTCACATCTGACTACGGTGTTAGCTGTGGGTGTATCACGTATTCATTTATATTCATGTGCAGGATTTATCATGTTGAGGAAATTCTGTTTCTACTTTCTTTTTGAAAATTTTTATCATGAAATGGGGCTGAATTTTGTTATATGCTCTTTCTGCATTACTTGGGATGATCATGTGAGTTTTTTCCCCTTCAGTTTATTAATATGTTTGTATTACATTGGTTTTCATTTGTTGAACTATCCTTTCATTCCAGGACTAGATCCCACTTGGTAATTTTATATAATCCTTTAAATATATTGCTGAACTTTGGTTTGTTAGTATTTTGTTGAGGATTTTTATACCAATATTCTTTTTTTTTTTTTTTTTTACTTTTTTTATTTATTTATGATAGTCACAGAGAGAGAGAGAGAGAGAGAGGCAGAGGCACAGGCAGAGGGAGAAGCAGGCTCCATGCACCGGGAGCCTGATGTGGGATTCGATCCCGGGTCTCCAGGATCGTGCCCTGGGCCAAAGGCAGGCGCCAAACCGCTGCGCCACCCAGGGATCCCCTATACCAATATTCTTAAGGGATATTGATCTGTAGTTTTCTAATAGTGTCTTTGTCTGGTTTTGGTATCCAATCAGGGCAATGCTAGTCTCACAGAAGTGTAGAAAATGTTTCTTCTCTTCAGATTTTTAGAAGAGTTTGAGAAGGGTTGGTGTTCTTCCATAAGTTTTCAATATAATTTATCGGTGGAGCCATCTGGTTCTGCATTTTTCCTTATCAGGAGAGGTTTTTGAATACTGAGTCAATTTCCTCACAAGTTATAGGTGTATTCAGATTTCTACATGAGTCAGCTGTAATAGATTGTATGTTTTTAACCATGAGTTTAATTTTTATGCTAAAGACCAAATATGTATTTTTTTCCATGCTGATATTAGAAATGTAGTTATGCAGCTTGCTTGGCTTGTATTTATCTATTTAGAATGATGCCCACTTTTCTCTGCCTAGCGTTTCCAATGCTGCTATGGAGGAGCTATTAACAGCTGCAACCACAGGTATTTTGAGGCACATTGCAGCTGAAGAAGTCTCTAAGGAAAGGGAGCGAAAGGAGGAGGAGAGGCGGCAGGCTGAAGAGGAGAGGTGAGTGTGCCTTGTGCGTGTGAGACAGCGTCGGAAAGTATGGACACAGGACAGAACCCACCCTGGCCTGGATGCTCCTACCGTTGTCCACTGCACTGGCCTCAGCCTTGGTTCCCCTACGCCCCGTGCGCACAGCCCAGGGGGTGGGTGGGCGTCCTGAGGTCACAGCCACCTTGTACATAGCAGCCTTCCCTCCCGGCTGGCGTTGCGGGGAAGGTGGTGGCGGGGAAGCTGGGGTGTGTGGCCGTGTGGCTGTCTGGTGGGGTCAGAGGAGTGGGCTTGCCGGCTGAGGCAGCCCCACTCACATCCCCACTTGCGAAGTCAGGAGTCTGCCGGCCCTTCAACGTGACCCTTGTGCTTTTACCCGTAGGTTGAAACAAGAGCGAGAACTGGTGTTAAGTGAGCTAAGCCAGGGCCTGGCTACAGAGCTCACAGAGCTGGTGGTGACAGAATGTGTGAGAGAGACCTGCTCGCAAGAGTTGAAGTAAGTCGAGTGCCGGTGTCCTGGAGCTGAGGGTGTGGGGTGCTGGGACGGTTAGGGTTGTGGAGGTGCTGTGGCCAGGCCGCTGTGGTTCACGCCAGCTGTGTTGCACGCTGACAAGGAGCATGTCTTGGAGCGGCCAACCGTAAGATGGCGTCCCTGTGTTGGAGCCGTGTTGCATCCAGAGAGGGCCTTGCTTCTGTGCCCAGCGCCGCCACCGGCCCTGCGCTGGCTCTGGGAGGTGTCCGTCAGCAGGACGATTCATGGTAGTCCTCTGCGTGCCGAGTTAGCCACTGTCAGTTTTTCTCAAGTAGAAGGTCCTTTCTTGCTTCATACGTTAAAAGATTTCTCTGAATTCTTTCATTTAAGAACTTTATTAACTTAGTTTTTAAATTGAAGTCTAATTCACTTTCAGTGTTATATTAGGTTCAGGTGTACAGCATATTGATTTGAAAGTCCTATATATAGAGTCATTGTTCACCAAGGTAAGTGTAGTCACCACCTGTCACCATACAACATTATTACAGTACTTATTATTATTATTTAAAATATTTTATTTATTTATTCATGAGAGAGGAGGGGGGGGCAGAGACACAGGCAGAGGGAAAGCAGGCTCCACGCAGGGAGCCTGGTGTGGTACTCGATCCCAGGTCTCCAGGATCATGCCCTGGGCTGAATGAAGGCGGCGCCAAACCACTGAGCAACCCGGTCTGCCCCAGTATTTATTATTCACTGTATTCCCTGTGTTGTTCTTTTCGTCTCTGTGACATATTTATTTTGTGATTGGAAGTTTGTACTTCTTAATTAATCTCCATCTATTTCACTCATGCCCCCACCTACCTGCCTCTGGCAACCACCAGCTCTCTGTATTTAAGAGTCTGTTTTTGTTTGTTCCTTTGTTCTGTGTTTTAGGTTCCACATAAAAGTGAAATAAGGTATTTGTCTTTCTCTGACTTAGTGCACTTAGCACATTATTCTCTACATCTATCCATGGGGTTGCAAGTGGCAAGATCTCATTCTTGTTTGATGGCTGAGTAGTATTTTTGCACGCCTACACACACACCCACGCCCACACCCACCCACACCCGTATCTTTATTTATGTGTCTCTGGATACTTAGGTTGCTTCCACATCTTGATGATTGTAAGTAATGCTGTTATAAACATATGGGTGCAGATGTCTTTTCAAATTAGCGTTTTCAGTTTCATCGGGTTAATAAGTACGCAGTAGTAGAATTACCGGATCATAAGGTATTTTAAGTTTTAGTTTTTTCAGAAGCCTCTATACTGTTTTCCACAACGGTTGTACTAATTTACGTTGCCACCAGCAGTACACAAGGGTTCTCTTTTCTCCACATCCTGGTCAACATCATTATTTCTTGTCTTTTTGATTCTAGCCACCTGACTGGTATGAGGTGGTATCTCATTTATGGTTTTGATTCACATTTCCTTGACAACTAGTGTGATGTTGAGCATCTTTTCATGAGTCTGTTGGCCGTATATATGTCCTCTTTCGAGAAATGCCTATTCAGGTCCTCTGCCTGTTTTTAATTGGATTTTTTTTTTATGTTATGTAAGTTCTTAATATATTTTGGATATTAATCTTGTATTGGATAGATCATTTGTGGATATCTTCTCCCATTCAGTGGGTTGCCTTTTTGTTTTGCTGATGGTTTCCTTTACTGTACAAAAGCTTTTTATTTTGGTATAATCTTAGTAGCTTGTTTTTGCTTTTGTTTGCTTGGCCTGAGGAGATTTATTCATAAATAGGTTGTGAAGGATGATGTCCGAGAGTTACTGCCTGTGTTTTCATTTAGGGGTGTTAAGGTTTTAGGTCTCACATTGAGGTCTTTAATCCATTTTGAGTTTCTTTGTGTGTGTGGTGTGAGAAAGTGGTCTAGTTTCTTTCCCATGCATGTAGCTGTCTAGTTTTCCCTACAGCATTTGTTGAAAACTATCTTTTTCCGCTGTATACTCCTACCTCCTTTGTTTATAGACAATTGACCGTATAGGAATGGGCCCTCTATCCTATTCCATTAATCCCTGTGTCTCTTTTTGTGCCAGTACCATATATTTTGATTACTGTAGTTTTGTAGTATATTATGAAATTTGGGATTGTGATACTTTCAATTTTGTTATTCTTTCTCAAGATTGCTTTGACTATTCAAGGTCTTTGTGGTTCCATACAGATTTTAGGATTATTTGTTTTTATCTGTGAAAAGTGCTGTTGGTGTTTTGATAGGGATTGTATCGAATCTGTACATTCCTTTATAGTATAGACATTTTAACGATATTAATTCTTGCAACCCATGAGCATGAAATACCTTTCCATTTGTTTGTATCATTTTCAGTTTCTTTAATCAGTGTTGTATAGTTTTCAGAGTATAGGTCTTATACTTACTTGATTAAATTCAGTTTCTCTTTCTGCTACTTCGTTATTAGTGTATAGAAATGCAGCAAATTTCCATGTATGAATTTTGTGTCTTGTAACTTTATTGAATTCATTTATCAGTTCTCGTAGTTTTTTGGTGGAGTCTTTAGGGTTTTCTTTTTTTCTTTTTTAAAGATTTATTTATTTATGATGGAGAGAGAGAGAGAGAGGCAAAGGGAGAAGCAGACTCCACACAGGGAGCCCGACGCGGGACTCACTCCCGGGACTCCAGGATTGTGCCCTGGGCCAAAGGCAGGCGCCAAACCGCTGAGGCACTCAGGGATCCCCCTAGGGTTTTCTATAGTTAGTATCACTTTATCTGCAAAGAGTGACAGTTTTACTTCTTTCTTACCAATTTGGATTCCTTTATTTTTTTGTCTCACTGCTGTAGCTGGGACTTCCAGTACTATATTGGATAAAAGGGGTGAGAGTTGAGCATCCTTGATTTGTTAATGATCCTAGAGGAAAAGGTCTCTCAGTCTTTCACCATTAAATATGATGTTCACTGTGTGACCTTTATTATGTTGAGATATGTTCCTTCTATATGCACTTTGTTGGTAGTTTTTTTTTTTTTTTAAAGATTTTATTTATTTATTCATGAGAACACACAGAGAGGATTGAGAGAGAGAGAGGCAGAGACACAGGCAGAGGGAGAAGCAGGCTCCATGCAGGGAGCCCGACGTGGGACTCGATCCCGGGTCTCCAGGATCACGACCTGGGCTGAAGGCGGCGCTAAACCGCTGAGCCACCCAGGCTGCCCTGTTGGTAGTTTTTATCATCAGTGGGGTTGTATTTTGTCAAATGCTTTTTAATTTTATCTATTGAGATGATCTTACGGTTTTTATCCTTTCTTTTGTTAATGTGGTGTGTCCTATTGATTGATTTATGAATATTGAACCACCGTTGCATCGCTGGAATAAATCTCACTTGATTGTGGAGAATCATTTTTCATGTATTGGTGAATTCAGTCTGCTAATATTTTGTTGAGGATCTTTGCATCCATGTTCATCAAGAATATTGGCCTGTATTTCTCTTTTTTTGTAGTATCTGTTTTTGTATCAGGATAATGCTGGCTTTGTAGAATGAATGTTACTACATTTATAGACTGTTTTCCTCCCTCTTCTATTTTTTGGAATAGTTTGAGAAAAGTAGTTATTAACTCTTATTTACGTATTTGATAGAATTTACCTGTGAAGCCATCTGGCCTGAACTTTTGTTTGTTGGGTTTTTTGATTATTGATTCCATTTCATTACTAGTAATCTGTTCAAATTTTCTATTTTTTTCCTGATTGAGTTTTAGAAGATTGTATGTTTCTAGGAATTTATCTACTTCTAGGTTGTCCAGTTTGTTGGCATATAATTTTTTATATTTTCTTACATCCTTTGTATTTCTTTTTTGTTTTTTAAGATTTATTTATTTATTTATTCATGCGAGACACAGACTGAGAGAGAGAGGCAGAGACACAGGGAGAGGGAAAAGTAGGCTCCTTGTAGGGAGCCTGATGCGGAACTCGATCCCGGATCCTGGGATCATGACCTGAGCCGAAGGCAGGCACCCAACCACTGTAGCCACTCAGGCGTCCCTAACATTTCTATTTCTGTGATGTTTTTTTCTCTTCCATTTCTTTTCTTTTCAAAGATTTTATTTTTTATTTGAGATAGAGAGCACGAGCTGGGTGAGAGGCCGTGGAAGAAGCAGACTCCCCACTGAGCAAGGCAGGGTGGAGACTAGAGACCCGGGGATCATGACCTGAGCCAAAGGCAGATGCTCAACCACTGAGCCACCCAGGCGCCTCTCCTTCTCAATTTCTAACATAATTTCTTTGAGTCCTCTTTTTCTTGATGAGTCTGGCTAAAGGTTTTTCAATTTTGTTTATCTTTACGAAGAACCAGCTATTGGTTTTATTGATCTATTTTGTGTTTACTGTGTTTCATTTATTTCTGTTCTCATCTTTATTATTTCTTTCCTTCTCTAAGTTTTGTGTTTTGTTTTGTTTTCTAAAGATTTTATTTATTTATTTATTCATTCATTCATTCATTCATTCATTCAAGAGAGACACAGAGAGAGAGAGGCAGAGACACAGGCAGGGGGAGAAGCAGGTTCCCTGTGGGGAGCCTGAGGCAGGACTTGATCCCAGTACCCCGGAATCACGACCTGAGCCAAAGGCAGACACTCATCCAGTGAGCCACCCATGTGTCCCTAAGCTTTGGGTTTTGTTTGTCCTTTTTTCCCCCTAGGTTCTTTAGGTGTAAGGTTAGATTGTTTATTCGAGATTTTTCTTCTTGAGGTAGGCCTGTATCACTATAAATCTCCTTGGGACAGCTGTATCCCAAAGATTTTGGACTGTTGTATTTTCATTTTATTTGTCTCCGTGTATTTTTTTAATTTCTTATTTGATTTCTTGGTTGACCCATTTTTTTTGTTTAGTAGCCTGTTGGTTAGCCCCCATTTATTTGTGTTCTTTGCATATTTTTTCTTGTAATTGGTTTTTTGTTTCATACTCTTGTTGTTGGAAGAGATGCTTCCAACTGAAGCATCTGAACTGAAGAACTGATACGCTTTCAGTCTTCTTAAATTTATTGAGACTTATTCTGTGGCCTAATAAGTGATCTGTCCTGGAGAGTGTTCCTTATGCACCTAAAGAATCTGTATTCTGTTGTTTTTGGATGGAATATTCTATATATATCTGTTAGGCCCAACTGGTCTAATGTGTTGTTCAAAGTCACTGATTCCTTGTTGATTTTCTGTCTGGATAATCGATCCGTTGATGTGAATGTGGTGTTAAAGTTCTCTATCATTGCTGTTTTATGCCAGTTTCTCTTTTGTGTCTGTTAGTATTTGTTTTATGTATTTAGGTGCTCCCATGTTGGGTACGTAGATATTGTTCCCTTTATCGTTATGTAGCATACTTTTTTGCCTCTTGCTATGGTCATTGTTTTAAAGTCTAGCTTGTCTGAGTATTGCTACCTTGGCTTTTATTCACTTCCATTTGCATGGTGTGTGTTTTCCACTCGTTCTTCACCGTCAGTCTGTATGTCTTTAGGTCTGAAGTGAGACTCCTGTAGGCAGCACGTAGATGGATCTTGTTTTTTAATCCATTCAGTCACCCTATGTGTTTCAATTTGAGCATCTACATTCAACGCAATTACTGATAGGTATGTGCTTATTACCCTTCTGTTCATCACTTTCTGGTTTTTTATAATTCTTCTCTGTTCCTTTCTTCTCTCTTCACATGGAGTTTGATGGCTTTCTGAAATAATATGCTTGGATTCCTTTCTCTTTATTTTTTGTGTATGTATGATAGGTTTTTGGTATGGTTACCATGAGACTCATATATAACATCTTATGTGTATAGTCTTCTATATTAAGTTTATGGTCACTTAAGAACTTTATTGATTTCACCTCCAAGCCTCAGGGTAGAAAGAAGTTCAATATGCAGGGAAATCTGTCTGTGTTTGAGCTCCCCTGAGGTAGCCTTGGACCAGATGAGCTTTAGTAGCACAGAGCGTAGATTCCAGTGCAGATGGAGGACAGAAGTGTTTTGTTTCAATCGTGTTTCTGTCTTTAATAAATGCGAGTCTGTTTCCCTGTTTAAGTATGAGACCATTTAAGTGATGGATCGATGTCTGTTCTTAATCCCAGGAGGGAGCGTTAGGAAATATATAAGAGCTGGGACTTGCTGATATATTTTCCTGCAGTCCCAGGAGACCTGGGTTTCAGCTCAGGTCCAGAGCTGGTGTCCACCTGCCACAGAGGATGGCTACTGAAAATACGTCGTGCTTGTTTAAGCTTCTTTGATTTTGTGACTAAATGTATTTGATAACATTTTCTGTGCTCCCTTGGTTGACAGAATTTTGTCATAATAATCTCTTTTAGATACTGGTTTATCTGAGGACCACTGCCATGTAAGACATGTGCTGCCAGTTTTGGCTGCCAGCTGTCATGTACTTGAGACACTTGTAATTGCAAACATCAGATATTGCTGATGAGAAAGTGTGGAAGTTGTCTTACTGGTCATTTAAAAATTAAAATTTGTTGACTGTTTATTAGGTTAAAGGTATATTGACCATTTGCAAGGGTTCTGTTGGACCTGTAATCTAGTACACTGTACCACTTTTGTTCTTTTTTCTCTTCTGTCTTTTCAGGTGTCTGTACATTAAGTAAAATGAAAATCTTAAAGCTTCTTTTGTGGCAGAGACATAATTACATTTCAGTAGTAAGGATGTGGGGCAGCGTGGGTGGCTCAGCAGTTTACTGCCGCCTTTGGCCTAGGGCGTGATCCTGGGGTCCCAGGACCGAGTCCCACATCGGGCTCCCTGCATGGAGCCTGCTTCTCCCTCTGCCTGTGTCTCTGCCTCTCTCTGTTTCTCATGAATAAATAAATTAAAAAAAATATTAAGGATGCAGAGTCTTGCCACTTTGAGGGCAAGCACTCGATGTGTGTGGGCCTGGGGTGCAATGTCTCTCATCCTGATTGCCCTCTTCTGTAGGAGTGCAGTGGAGACAGACCAGAGGGTCCGAGTGGCCCGTTGCTGTGAGGATGTCTGTGCCCACCTGGTGGACCTGTTTCTTGGGGAAGAAATTTTCCAGACTGCAAAGGAGACCCTCCAGGAACTTCAGTGCTTCTGCAAATATCTCCAGCGGTGAGTCATGTATCCTCCTTACAGAAGAAATGAATGCACGTGGGGAGAGCCTTTGATAAAGGTGATACTTTCAGAAATAGTCAGTTACACACACACACACAGACACACAAACACACGAAACCTGTTCCTTCCTAAAGAGTCGATGCTAAGGGGATGAATATGGAATCAGATTGGGAGCTGTTCTGTATTACGACAAATATTTATAGGTTGTTTTCTGTTGTTTACTCACAGGGAGGTAGCCATGAATGAGCCAAACAAATTCTAGCTGCATGAATTTCCAAAATATAATTAGTGAAAAAAGCAATTCTCAGGGAAATGTATACAACATACAGACTGCATATTCAAACTAAGTAGGGACGCCTGGGTGGTTCAGCAATTGAGCGTCTGCCTTTGGCTCAGGGCATGACCCTGGGGTCCCTGCAGAGAGCCTGCTTCTCTTTCTGCCCATGTCTCTGCCTCTCTCTGCGTCTCTCATGAATAAATAAATAAAATATTTTTAAAAATTAAAAATAAATATAAATAAAAAATTAAGTAGTTTTAGGTTTATATATAGTAATATAACCTTATAGAAAAGGAGGAAAATAATGAACATAAACTTAGCACGTCTCTGCTCTGTGCTAGCCTTTACTGCATTTGAGGTCAGGTGGAGGCCAAACCACCACAGCATACTGGACTCTTCCAGGTGTCAGTGGCACCATACATGACCTGCCTAGTTCTCAGGGGGGAGACTTTCACGTGGCTTTTCTTTTTAGCTGTGACAGAGTGCTGCAGTGACTGTCTTTTTACAAACATTCCACACGGGTACACACGTACCTGGAGATAATTCCTATCAGTGGTATTTGCTGGGTCAGAGTGTGTATGTATCTTAGGTTTGTATCCATATTGCCAAATTGGTGTCCAAAGGTTGTTCAGCTTTGGTGCTTCCCTGGTTTTGTTGTTCACCACCACTCAACTGTTACCATGCCTTTCCTGTGCCTGAGTATTAATTTTAATTCTGATTCATTTTTCAGTTTGAGGACTGTTGCTGAAAAAGACTTACACATATTCCCAGGAAGTGTGCTGCCCTGTGTTTTAGCGCTGGACTGCATTTTTGCATTTGTCCCTATCAGTAAACTTCAGTATACGCAGGGATGACATATTGGTGTATCTTCCAGGTGGAGAGAAGCCGTCGCGGCCCGGAAGAAACTTAGGCGCCAGATGCGGGCCTTCCCAGCGGCCCCCTGCTGTGTGGATATCAACGACCGGCTGAGGACCTTGGTGCCCAGTGCGGAGTGTCCCATTGCTGAGGAGAACCTGGCCAAGGGCCTTCTGGACTTGGGCCATGCAGGGAGAGTGGGCATCTCCTGCACCAGGTCAGCACTCAGCCTGCCGTGGCTGCCCGATGTGCCCGTGCCCCACCCGGCTTTATGGGGAGCGTGGAATAATGTGTGCATTTGGAGGGAAGATGGGTAGAATCAGAGAAAGTGAAGACAGATGCAGGATTTTGTTCTGGAAGTTTGTCTTCCCCTCCAGTTCCGACGTGTGACACGTTCTACATGCCTTGATTTCGTGTGCCTTTTCTACTTCACACACTCAGGGCCTGGTACTGGAATCTTACTTAGAATCACCTGTTTGTTTTCTGGTCTTTGTGGATTTACGCTGTCCATATCCGTTGGTAGAGGTTCTGTCCCTGTGGAAGTGTTGTAGAGGGCGGAATTTTGTCTGTGTACTGCTCATCTCCCATGGCTCACACATGATAGATAAGTGCTTGATATTTGTTTAATGAATGAGTCTGCTGACTAATCAGTTTCTTTATCAGAAAAAGTTCTCTTAGTCTCCTAAGCATCTCCATCAGGAGACTCCACTAACCAGTTATTTTCCACTCAGAACAGCAGGAATTTATCAGGTTCCTTGCTCGGGCACTGAGCTGGCCTCACGCACTGTGTCCTTTCTTCATAGGTTACGGTGGCTCAGAAGTCAGACAGCACACCAGATGAAGGTTCAGCACTTCTACAAGCAACTGCTGAGGTCTGCTGTGCCCCGGTGTGCGTGCTTCTCCTGACTGGGGCTTGTGCCCTGGCTCACCCCCTGTGCTCTGTCCCTTCCAGTGACGCGGCATGGGTGCCCCTGGACCTGCCGTCCCTCGTGGCCAAGCATCTCCCTGGGAGGCGGGAACGTGTATTTTGGAAGCTGGTGCTGGTGTTGCCTGATGGAGAAGAGCAGGGCCCAGGGAGCCCTGGCAGGTCAGGAAAGGGTTCCCTCTTTGGGCTGTGAGGTTGAGAAAGTGACGTCTGGAGGCAGAGTGACTTCTGAAAGCATCAGGCGTCAGGGACTTGTGGCCTGTTCTGTTTGTGGCTTGAAGTTGACACTTTAGATTTTTAAAATTTTTATTCTGTAAACGGGATAATAGTTTATGTGCAAAAGCATTTAAGAGTTGATGCTCATCTAAAGCTATGCTGAGGTGTATTGATTAGAGCCCACTTCATTCAGATTCTTGGGGAAGACCATTTATAGTGTGTTTGCTGTAGTCCCCTTCCCTTTTTTTTTTTTTTAAGAAAAAAAACTGGCATTTTTTAAAAAAGAAATTCAAGAAATTGACATGGCATTATTTTCTATAATCAAACTGCTTCCAGAAATCACTTTTTTAAAAAATTTAATTAATTTATTTTTTTTTAGATTTTATTTATTTATTCATGAGAGACACAGAGAGAGAGAGGCAGAGACAGGCAGAGGGAGGAGCAAGCTCCATGCAGGGAGCCTGATGTGGGACTTGATCCAGGACTCCAGGATCACGCCCTTGGCTGAAGGCAGATGCTCAACCGCTGAGCCACCCAGGCGTCCCTTAAAAATTTCTTTAAATTTAGTTTGCCAACATACAGTATGATAACCAGTGCTCACCCCATCAAGTGCCCTCCTCAGTGCCTGTCAGCCAGCTACCCCATCCCCCCACCTTCTGCAACCCTTTGTTTGCTTCCCAGAGTTAGGAGTCTTTCATTTTGTCTCCCTCTAATTTTTCCCACTCACTTCCCCTCCTTTCCCTTATAATCCCTTTCACTATTTCCTCTAGTCCCCGTATGAGGGAGGCCGTGTGATAATGTCTCTCCCTGGCTGACTCGCCTCCCTCGGCATCACGCCCTCCGGCTCCCCCCATGTCCGTGTAAATGGCGAGATCTCCCCCCTCTGATGGCCGAGTGACACCCAGGGTGCGCAGGGACCACGTCTTCCTCCAGCATGTGTCCGTGGACATCGAGGCTCCTCCCGCAGCGCGGCCCCCTTGGAGACGGCCCCTGGGAACGCGGGGTGCAGGTGCCCCTGCAGCTCACCGCCTCTGGGCTGCGGGGTCAGTACCCAGCAGTGCAATTGCCGGTCGGAGGGCAGCTCCGTGTCCGACTCCTCGAGGCCCCCTGCCCGTCCAACTCCTCGAGGTCCCCACGGTGGCTCCCCCCCCCCCCCCGCCTGCGTTCCCACAGCAGCAGAGAGGCTCCCCTTTCTCCACATCCTCCCCACACCTGTTGCCTCCTGACGGTGGCCGTCCTGACGGGGTGGGGGTCCTACGTGGATTTGGTGTGTGTCTCCCTGATGCCGAGGGACGTGGAGCATCTTTCCGCGTGTCTGGGGTCCCGTGTGGGTCTCCTCTGGAGATATGTTTGCTCACATCTTCTGCCCATTTCTTTTTTTTTTTTTTTTTTTAATTTTTTATTTATTTATGATAGGCACACAGTGAGAGAGAGAGAGAGGCAGAGACATAGGCAGAGGGAGAAGCAGGCTCCATGCACCGGAAGCCCGACGTGGGATTCGATCCCGGGTCTCCAGGATCGCGCCCTGGGCCAAAGGCAGGCGCCAAACCGCTGCGCCACCCAGGGATCCCCTTCTGCCCATTTCTTGACTGGATTGTTCATTTCCTGGGTGTTGTTTGATAAGTTCTTTATAGATCCTGGATACGAGCCCTTTATCTGATATGTGATTTGCACATATCTTCTCCCGTTCTGTAAGTTTTTAGTTTTGTTGACTGCTTCCTTTGCTGTGCAGAAGCTTTTTTATCTTAAGTCCCAATAGTTCATTTTTGCTTTTGTTTCCCTTGCCTTCATGGATGTATCTTGGAAGAAGTTACTGTGGCCAAGTTCAAAAAGGGTGTTGCCTGTGTTCTCCCCTAGGATTTTGATGGAATCCTGTCTCACATTTAGATCTTTCATCCATTTTGAGTTTATCTTTGTGTCTGGTGTAAGAGATTGGTCCAGTTTCATTCTCATGCATGTGGCTGCCCAATTTCCCCAGCACCATTTATTGAAGAGACTGTCCTTTTTCCAGTGGAGAGTCTTTTCTGCTTTGTCGAAGATGAGTTGACCGTAGAGTTGAGGGCCCATTCCTGGATTCTCTATTCTGTTCCATTGATCTGTGTATCTCTTTTTTTTTTTTAATTGATTTTTATTTATTTATGATAGTCACACAGAGAGAGAGAGAGAGAGGAAGAGACACAGGCAGAGGGAGAAGCAGGCTCCATGCACCGGGAGCCCGATGTGGGACTCGATCCTGGGTCTCCAGGATCGCGCCCTGGGCCAAAGGCAGGCACTAAACCGCTGCGCCACCCAGGGATCCCTGTGTGTCTCTTTTTATGTCAGTACCACACTGTCTTGATGATCACAGCTTTGTAGTCCAGAAAACACTTTAAAGCAGAACATGTTACTTTTCTTTTTTAACAACTTTATTGACAATGTAATTTACATGATACATTTCACCCATCTAAAGTTGGTTTCACTGTTTTTTCATATTCACAGAGTGGTACAACTATCAGCACTAATTCTGGAACATGTTTTACCTACAAAGAAATCCCGTATCCATCAGCAGTTACTCATCATTCCTCCCTGTCATTAGTTCCCAGAAACCACTACTGTCTCTATCTTCTATGTGTTTTCCTATATGAACGGAGTCCTACTATGTGTAGACCTATGACTGGCACCTTTCACTCAGCCATCCTGTTTTCTGGGTTTCATCTTGTAGCAGTATCAGCCCTTCATTCTTTATTTGTGGCTGAATAATATTCCATTGTATGAATATAGCACAGTTTATTTATCTTTCGTCAGTTGATGGGCATCTGGGTTGTTTCCGCTCTCTGGTTATGATGAATAATGCTGCTCTGAGCATTCATGTGTATGTGTTTGTGTGGACAGATGTTTGCAGTTCTGTTTGTTACATACCTAGGAGTGGAATTGCTAGGTTGTGAGGTAACTTTATGTTTAAAAGTCCTTGAAGAATTGCCCGACTGTTTTCCACAGTAGCTGCACCCATTTTCCATTCCTGTTAGCAGTGTTCAAGGGTACTAAGTTCTCTGAATACATTCCTTCTTTAGCAGTTACTATTGAAACACATGCAAGCTAAAGAAAAGGTCATCCAGTTTGTAAGACATCTGAGCAAAGAGGAGAGTTGCAGTATTTTAAAAGTATTTAAATCATGATTCATTTCTTAGAACAAAACAGCTGTGTTCTGATTTGCTAAATAAGTTTATTCTCTAAGAAATGTACATCCCAATAATCTTCAAGAGCTCCGGCATGAAATTTGATTCTGTAGAGTGTGTATGTAGTTGATCCTTGATTAACATGGGGTTTAGGGAAGTCCATCACAGTTGATATCTGTCAACCCACATCTGTATGGTAGTTCCCTGCCTAAGTTTTCCTAAAAATCTTTATAGGTTACATTTAGAATTAAAATCTTGGGATCCCTGGGTGGCTCAGCGGTTTAGTGCCGCCTTTGGCCTAGGGTGTGATCCTGGAGACCTGGGATCGAGTCCCACATCAGGCTCCCTGCATGGAGCCTGCTTCTCTTCCTGTGTCTCTGCTTCTCTCTGTGTCTCTCATGTTTTTTTTTTTTAATTAATTAATTAATTAATTAATTAATATTTGTGATAGACATAGAGAGAGAGAGGCAGAGACACAGGAGGAGGGAGAAGCAGGCTTCATGCCGGGAGCCCGACATGGGACTCGATCCTGTGACTCCAGGATTGCGCCCCAGGCCAAAGGCAGGCGCTAAACCGCTGAGCCACCCAGAGATCCCCATCATGTTTAAATAAATAAATAAAACCTTTTTAAAAAAATCTTTTTTTAATTGTTATTTTCTTTTATTCACAGAATTTTAGCAAACTGGTTACAAGTCAAGTTCATGGGAGGTGACGGCTCCATGGATGACACAGGCAGTGAGCCTGGGGGGATTCAGACACTCGCTCTATTTCATGCGCTCAGCAGCATAGGGGATCAGACTGTTGCTGTCAACGTCTGCATAAAGGTGGGTAAGAATCACGTGTGTTTGCTTCTGTGATCTTCTTATTTCGCTCACTGCCAGACATTATTAGAATCCTATAAGTGCCTGTTTTTCTGTTTTGATAACTATTTATTTCCTAAATGTAAAAGTAATGTATGTGTGAAAGTACAGAAATACAAGGAAATATAGAGGAAGCATAAAGATGATAGGTATCTATGCTGTCACTATTCAGAGGTGACGGTCATGGTTTGGTTCACCAACTGGACAGTGAGTTTGTTGTTCCTCTTGACTTTATTCTTAAGTCTTTTTTTTTTTTCTTTTAAAGATTTTATTATTCATGAGAGACAGAGAGAGAGAGAGGCGGAGACACAGGCAGAGGGAGAAGCAGGCTCCCTGCAGGGAGCCCAGTGCAGGACTTGATCCCGGGACCCCAGGGTCACGCCCTGGGCCAAAGGCAGACACTCAACCACTGAGGCGCCCAGGCATCCCAATTCTTTTGTCTTTTAATCAAAGTAATACTTAAATGTAGTTTAAAAGTCAGATAACATCTTACAATTTATAATGAGACAGCAGCCCTTGCCTGCCCCTCTCCTAGCTCCTATCCCCAGCTCATGAGTGGGTGAATCCAACCATGAGCCCTGTAAGCTCTGCGCTGCATCCTGGGGGCTTTGTTCACCTGGATGTGCTCAGTGATCAGAGAATCTACATCTCAGCCCTTACATTCAGCATTACTCTCCGCATTTTCAAGCACGTGAAGTACCACGCTTCTTGGGCCACTGACCCTGGTCCAGCCCAACTGTTTGTCCTGGGCACACCTGCCAGCTCCATCATCACAGCAAGGAAACGGTACACACTGCTGCTGCAAAGTGACATCTTTCACATACTTGGTGGCTTTTCGGATTTGCATATCCTTGATGGCCTGGGCAGTTTCACACGTGTCCTTAATGTGAACACAAAGATTTGAACCTCTTGATTTGCATGATTTTGTAGGGTTTTCTGGGTCAAGTGAGTCGTGAACCATTTTCAGAGGTCACCTTAGGCTGCTTAGGGGCCAGGGCTTAATTTCTGTTGTATTTCCAAATCACATACTTACGCTGCTATTTCTCAACTTAGCTACTTTAGATGTTTTCTACTGATTTCACATTAAAATATATCTATTGTTATACAACAAATTGCCCCCAGACTTAGCAACTTAAAATAGCAAACATTTATTATTTATAGTTTCTGTGGGTCAGAAGTGTAGGTGTGGTTTAGTTGGGTCCTGTAGCTCAGGGTTTCTCATAAGGTGGGATCATGATGTAAGCAAAGCTCTGGTCTCATCTCAAAACTTGACTGAGGAAAGATCCATTTTCCATCTTCCTCTTGTGGTTGTTGGCAGGATTCACATCCTTGCCAGCTGTGGCTGGGGCCTCTCGCTAAGGCAGCTGCCTGCCATCAGCAGAATAAGACAGTCTCTTTAATCTAATCTTAGAGGCAACATCCTATCACTTTTGTCTGATTCTGCCTTTTTAAAATTTTAGTTTAATTTAAATTTAATTTAATTTGTTGTAATTTATTTTTTATTTATTTATTTTTTTTAAGATTGATTGATTGATTTATGATAGAGAGGGGGGCGGGGACAGAGACACAGGCAGAGGGAGAAGCAGGCTCCATGCCGGAAGCCCGACGTGGGACTCGATCCCGGGACTCCAGGATCGCGCCCTGGGCCAAAGGCAGGCGCGAAACCGCTGAGCCACCCAGGGATCCCCATAATTTGCTGTAATTTATTTGAGAGAGAGAGAGAGAGGGAGAGAGCAAGCAGGCAGAGGGAGAAGCAGATTCACTGCTAAGCAAGGAGCCCGACATGGGGCTTGATCCCAAGACCCCGAGATCATGAACTGAAGTCAGATGTTTCATCAACTGAGCCACCCAGGCGCACCTCCCATTTATTTCCATTTATTTTTTATTTTACTGATTCTGTCTGTTACAAACGAGTCAGGGCAGGGGATTGTTGAAGGGCATGGGCACTGGGAGCTGGGATCCTGGGGGCTGTCTTCGTGGCTGCACCCCATGCTGGGTGAGGAATGAACTCTCATATCCTGGTTCTACCCAGCCTTCCCCAAATTCCAGGGCGGCTACATCATCACTTTGTCTTACCTCAGAGAGGGGGTCACATCTTATTGGCTGTGTGACTGCTGTTTGCCCCAGTCACAAGTGTTCTGTGACTACATCTCTTATTTATTTATTTTTTTTGCAAGTAATAGTTGCCTTATTTTCTCACTTACATAATTTTTTCTATGTCTCTTATTAATTTTTACCCAAATGTGCTAGTGTGTGGACTGTATATAACTTTGTAGGAAAAAAAAAAAAAACTTTGTAGGGTTTTCCAGATGCTCGGTCACTTCACCTTATCCCTTCCTTTGACAAAGGAGTCTTCTAACTCCCGTCTGGGCTGACCGCCACTCGGGTCTCTGTACCAGTTACGTGGTCCTGTTCCCCCCCTGCTGACTGTGACCTTGGGCAAGTGCCTTGTGTATGAGTGCTCTTAGGGGCCCTCTTTTTTTTTTTTTTGTCTTTAATACTTCATGTTGTTTATATGTTTAATAACATCCATAGGGTCTCTGCTCGCTGAGTTTTCCTGATTTTCACTTTGTTCATTTCCTCCCCTTTCCATAGTTTTTGCTTTGTTTGTTTTGGTTTTTAATCAGTCTTGGGCTGGCTTGTACCTGTTGGAGAGAGCCTCTCTCCTTCAGAAGTCACACTGCATTCCTCACCATTCACTCCGGTATGCATTTCACAAGTATTTACTGAGTGACTTCTCGCGTCTCAAGCAGTATTCCAGGTGCGGGGATATAGCAGAAGGCAACAGAGATCCATCCCCGTTCTCAGGAGCTAATGTCCCAGTGGTAGAAGGAAGCCATGGGGTGGGGGGGAGTGTCAAGCACGCCTCCTCCCTGGTTTATATCCCAAATTACAACTGTCATCCTCCCCTCTCCCTCTCCTGCTTGCTTGTATCTGTTTTATGTTATTTTGTGTTATTTTACTTACGTATTTATTTCATCATGACAAGTGCACTCCTTACCCCATCACCTCTTTCACCGCCCTCCGCTCTGGTGACCATGAGTTTGTTCTCTGCAGTTAAGAGTCTGTTTGTTGGTTTGTCTCTCTTTTTTTTCCCCCCTTTGCTCATTTGTTTTGTAAATTCCACATGTGAATGAGACCTTATGAAGTTAGGATAAATTGCCCCAGGCCACACAGCACAGGGTGCCCCTGTGGGTGAAGTGAGCTGTTAGGTCCCACCTGACTCCTACAAGTGCTTACCCGGGCTTGCCGTTGACAGCAGCAGCTGTTTTTTGTTTCCTGTTTGGTGGGATGCATCTTCCAGTTTCTTCCAAAGAAACGATCTGTGGGAATAGAGTTTCCTTGCCCCCAGACTCTCTCAACGTGTGTTAACCTTCACGTGTGCTTTGTGGTTTAACTAGGTTTATAGAAGTGTGGGTTGAAAGGTTTTTCCTTCCAGTTTTGCTCCATCCAGAGTTGCTGTTGAGATGTTTGAGGCGATTCTTGTTCTTTTCTCTGTGGCCTGGTTCTGTTTTTCTTTAGAAGGCTGCTCTGTTTCTGGGGTTCTGAAAATCCACTGAGGCCTGCCTGCTGCTGACTCTGTGCGCTCCCTCGCGGGACGTTGTTGCGTCGTGGTGCCACATGGGCTCCTCCTCTTTCTGTGCTCTGCTGAGCTCCCTCGAGACACATGGTAGATCTCCTCACTTAATCCTCTGAGCTTCTTATCCTTTCTATCCTAGTTTTTGTCTTGTTTTTAAATATTGTGCTCTGGGAGAATCATTGATTTTTATATTCCAGATGGTCTATTGAGTTTTCTGTTCCGTGGATATCGTTTGATTTCCTCGTTCTCATCCTTATTTGAGTTTATCACATCATCTGATGACTATTTTTGGATGCATCATCAGAGGAAATTAGGATTTTTGAGGTCTGAGTTTTCTTATGCCCCATGCGTTATCTGTTTCCTTTGGATTTCCTCTTCTCTGTTATTCTAGTCTCTCTCTCACATTAGAGGCTCTCCTCAGACATGTTCTCTGAGGCTGCCTGTACCTGAATGAGGCCCTTAAAGGCTGCTCATAAGCTGTGTGCTTGGGTGGGGTGGGTACAGAGTAACTGAACAGCAAGCCCACCTTTTGGGGGAGCTACCTTCAGATGTCAGGGTCGATGAGTCTCTTGCACTGTTTGGTTTCTTTGGAAAGGATTCATCTTGGCTCTTCCTCTTGGGACATGTAGGGTGTGGCCAGTGCTAAGTGCCTGCATCTTCTCAGCATAGGACGCCTGCAGGGGGCAGATTGTACTTAGAGGCCGCCTGTAGGTGGGCAGGTGACCTGGAGGGCACTGCTCTGTGCGTGACTTGGCCATGTGGTCCCGAACCCTGCCTCTGGCTCTTGGTGCTTCTGGGTCTGAGTGTTCAGAGCTTTTGCAGGCTCAGCAGGCCTGGTGCCTCCCGAACCTACATCTCTAGGTCTTCAGGTCTAGCTTCCTCTGCTTTCTTAATGCAGTGGTTCCTGTCTCCATGATGCTTTCTGGAAACTGGTCAGAATCCCTTGTTTGCTGCTGGTTTGCCTTTATGCCCTGTCGTCTTGGGCTTACCTGGCTTGTTTGTATTTTGGGCTTACCTATTTTTATACCTGTTTAAGGGTGATTGTTAAGATTAACCTCTTCAAACACAGTTCCTGTAGAGGCTGAATTATCTGTTGACCTGGCTGTTTCTTGCACTCATTTGCAGCCTCACGGAGGGAGGGCAGCCTAGAGAGCCATGAGCATTTGGTTGCCCTTGTTCTGCTGGTTGGTCCCTTGGTGTGTCCCTCCTGATGGCCTACATGTTGCTGCAGGTGGCTCACGGTGCTCTCAGCGACTGCGCCCTCGATGCTGTGGAGACGCAGAAGGAGCTCCTGGGCGCCAGTGGGCTCATGCTGCTGCTTCCCCCCAAAGTGGAGAGCGAGGACATGGCGGAGGAGGACGTGTACTGGCTGTCTGCGTTGCTGCAGCTGAAGCAGCTCCTCCAGGCCAAGCCCTTCCAGCCTGCGCTTCCCCTTGTGGTCCTTGTACCTAGCCCAGGAGGGGACACCATGGACAAGGAAGTGGAAGATGGTTTGTGAAGGCCTTTTGTTGATGAACCAGCATATTTAATAAATGGGTCAAGCCCCTGGTCTCAGGAAGTGCTGGCGGTGGGGGGGCTGAGGGGCAGCGGTACCTGGGCGGGGGGAGGTGTGTTAGTCTGTCTGCACGCTGAAGCAGAAGACAGGTCACCTCCGCTTGTTTTTCTGTCGAAGGTCTGATGCTGCAGGATTTGGTCTCAGCTAAGCTGATTTCAGATTATACCGTTATTGAGATCCCTGATTCCATTAACGATTTACAAGGCACAACTAAGGTAAGGCTTCCTCGTTTCTAAAGGCCCGGTAAGGTCGTTCAGTTGTCCCCTTTTGTTCTGTCTTGAATGTGGTATGTATTACTGCTTGGATTTTTAACTTTTATGTTTTGACAGACAGCTTTCAAAAAATAAAAGCAGAAATCAGAATAAGATAAAATCTGCCCGTGGTCTTGCTGTCTGCAACCAGTTAAATTGTTCATGCACATTTCTCTAGAGGTTTTGTTGTAACTGTTAGTTTAGGGAAAGCAGTGCTGGTGTTACAGTGAAAGCAACTGCAGGGAGAAGATGTGGGGTGGGAGAGCAGTGGGCGTGCAGGAGATGCAGGTCCCCCTGAGCATGGGGAGGCCGAGCTTTCCTCCTGGGTACGCCAAGACCGTGCTCAGGACTGGTTTCCGTCGGGGCTGAGCACTTGCAGCGCTGACCTGCAGGCCATAGTCGTGGGTTAGGATGGGACCTGGAACCCCTCTGCGGGCCCTTAGAGCCTGCACTCAGCTGCAGGGGACGCTTCTGCCTGCTTCCAGGTGTGGTTGACGAGCTGGTGCTCCCTGTGGCACCTGCCGTGGCAGCTGTGGGAGGGGCCCTTTCAGGAAACAGGATGGATTGTCCACCGCACCTCTTCTCTGTGTCTCAGGTTTCATGGGCCGTGCAGTGGCTTGTCTCCCACTGCCCCTGTTCCCTCGACCTTTGCTGCCAGACGCTCATTCAGTATGTGGAAGATGGCATTGGCCGTGAGTTCAGTGGGCGGTTTTTCCACGACAGAAGGGAGCGGCGGCAGGGTGGCCTGATGTCGCAGGAGCCCGGAGCCATCATCGAGCTGTTCAACAGCGTGCTGCACTTCCTGGCCTCCCTGGTGTCCTCTGAACAGCTGTGTGACCTGTCCTGGCCTGTGACCGAGTTCGCTGAGGCCGGGGGCAGCCGGCTGCTTCCTCACCTTCACTGGAACACCCCGGAGCACCTGGCCTGGCTGAGGCAGGCTGTGCTCAGCTTCCAGCTTCCGCAGATGGACCTCCCTCCCCCGGGGGGTACGTGCCCATGCTGAGGGGTCCTGGCTGGGGAGGAAGGAGGGGCAGCCAGGCTCCTGTTCCCTTTCTTACTGTACTGACAGTCTGGCAGGTACTGGGCACCGTGTGAGGTTGGTATGTCCTCCCTCCTTGTCCCCACACTGGACCTGCTTGCACCTGCCTTTTGGGTCAGGCGTCAGACAGGGCTGGGGGTCTGTGTAGGGCTGTTGGCTCTTCACCACCCGTACAGCAGTCTGCGGGTGTCCGCATAGCCGAGGAAGGAGGTGGCGAGTGGTGTTGGGAGGGACACTCAACCCAAGGCCTGTAGTTTTTTAATAGAAGCAGGTTCTGTCCTGCCTTTGCCACAGGGTGTGGGGGCCCAGGGCAAGGGGACCATGCAGCCCCACCTACACTGCTGGCTCTGCTGGTGCCATGACAGTGCTGCTTAGCACCAGTGTTCCTTCCTCTGGTGGTGCCCAGATGACACTGCGTTGATGAGCACTGTAGGTCCCCTGGGGCTGGGCAAGGAGGTCATCCCTTCCATTGCTGACTCTGCTAGGAGGGAATGTGAGGGGTATGCTACTTACGGGGCACTGCATGTGGTCGTGGCAGGGCCACTCTCTTCTGGGCCTTTGTGGAACAGAGGCCTCAGGTGCCCTTCTGGACTTCGGGGTGTGGCTGTCAGGAGGTCCAGCAGTTGCTTGTTCCTGCAGAAACCCAGAGGGAAGCAGATCACACAGCTGTGAGCTAGGGCAGGGTTCCGCAAGAGAAGCCCAGAGCTGCCCGGTTGGCTGCTCAAAATACAGATTTCTGGGGCAACCACAGGGCTGTATGGTCAGAGCCTCTAGGGTGGACTCTGTTGTATGTTTTGTCCAGGGCGACTGCCTGGGCAAGCTCTTCCTGGGATGTGGTCTCTCCCTCAACAGCTCCAGTTCTCTTGTATTTAAATTCAGAAGCAAACTTCTCAAATTCACGGTTGTCTTTCTCTCTCTCTCTCTGTCTCTCTCTCTCTTTTTAAGATTTTATAATTTATTTGAAAGAGAGCGAGTGATAGAGATTGTGCGCAAGTGGGGGAGTGGGGGCAGAGGGAGAAGCAGAGAGCCGGGAGCCTGACTCCGGGGCTCGATTCCAGGATCCTGAGATCATGACCTGAGCCAAAGGCAGATGCCTGAGTCATCTAGGCGCCCTCACATTTGTATTTTTCTAAGAAAATGTAGAATGAGAACATTCTGTGTAGTGCCTGCGTACACTTTGGCCAAACCTGGTAACTGTGGAGATGCTTTCTTTCCAGCGCCCTGGCTTCCCATGTGCTCCATGGTCATCCAGTATGCCTCGCAGATCCCCAGCTCTCGCCAGACGCAGCCTGTCCTACAGTCCCAGGTGGAAAACCTGCTCTGCAGAACCTACCGCAGATGGAGGAGCAAGAGCCATCCCCTGGATCAGGGATCAGGGCCCTCGGTTGCCGAGATCCCATGGGATGATGTCATCTCTCTGTGCATCAACCACAAGCTGAGGGACTGGACACCCCCCAGGCTTCCCGTCACATCAGGTAGTTAGTCCTCGGTGCTAGGGTCACCTCCTAGGAGACTGACCTCGTCTAGTTTCAGCAAAGAAAGGTGTTTACTTGATGTTTGTTTCTTTTTCTGTGGGGTCGCGGCCTTCCTTTCCATAGGACTCCCCGTCAGGCCAGTGACTTCCAGGAGATTGTAACCATCGGGAGGAGCAAGGAATGTTCCAGGAGAACCTGGACCTCCTCCCTGACATGGTTCCCTTGGCTGGCTCTAAGTTAGATTTTGGTGACTCCGAGCAGTCATAATGACCATAAGCCTGTGTGAACCTTAAATGACCTACGGGCACTGGGACATGTTTGGTCGAGCATGGGAGTCACACAGTTGTGTGACTTTGATTAATTAGTAGGGTTTGTCCTTAAGTCAGTGTCTGTAAACAGATTTCAAGTGGTCACTTGTTGCTCTTTTGATATTCTTTTCTCATTTGTTTTTGTGTTGTAATTTCAGAGGCTCTGAGTGAAGATGGTCAGATATGTGTATATTTTTTTAAAAACCATTTGAAAAGATATGACATTCCTTTGTCGTGGGAACAAGCCAGAATGCAGACACAGAAGGAGCTACATCTGAGTCAGGAGCGGTGAGATCCATGTCTGTTGTGTCTTTCTGTCTTGACAGCTGGCAGAGCAAACTGAGTGATTCTCCTCCAGAACACATAAACAGAATGTGAATGTTCTACACACGGAATCTAGCCCACTGTGTGTATTCCGACAAATACTCGAGGACTAGATCCTTCTCATGCAGGCATCTCATTTAGCAGACAGACCTGACTGAAATCATAACAGAGCCAGCAGAGGGTAGATAGAAGAAAGCTGACGTCTCATCTGACTTACAAACCTGGCTTGAAAGTACTGAATAAAACGTGTTAGCACATGTAATCTGGTAATACATAAAAAAAAAACTCACAGGGTTTATCCCAGGATAAACCACATCAACAGAAATCTAATCTCATGTAATTTGCTGTCATAGCAGAAAAACAGTGATCATTTCAGTGTTTAAATGCTTTTCTTAAAATTTATACCCTCCCACCCCAATTTATACTCATTCCTAA
Source organism: Canis lupus familiaris (assembly GCF_011100685.1). Classification (NCBI taxonomy): domain Eukaryota; kingdom Metazoa; phylum Chordata; class Mammalia; order Carnivora; family Canidae; genus Canis; species Canis lupus. Next base: position 39,495,227 of record NC_049252.1, on the reverse strand, counting down.
TACAATTTCTTATTAAACTTGGGTAAAAAATATCTTTAGCTTGATAAGGTTTTCTACTATAAAGGTACCCCCCCAAAAAAATTCCTTCTTACTAAGATGTTAGAAACACTGACGTCAGAACCAGCCTGAGCTGCTCTGATGTCACCCAGTCACTGTCGTCCTGAGATGCTGCCCAGTGCAGGGACACCGATAAGATGGCTTAAATATTGAAAGGTGGTAGGAACTGTCATTTCCAGTCAGTAAAACAGTCAGTTCAAGAAAATGAACGGTTACATCCTTAGAACTATCGAGGGTTCAGCAAGCAGATCAGACCGATGGGCCGGTGGCAGGCGCACATCATCACTCGGAGCAGCAAACCCCTAACCTACAGACATTAACCGACCCAGGAAAGGCACTAACTCCCTGTGAGGGGGGCTCTCAGGGCCTTGAAGGTACAGAGAAAACCTGAGTACGTGAGAGGCCAGCTAGCTCTGTGGAAGGGAAGATGCAGTGCTGGGAGGATGTCGGTTCTCAAACTGTCCAGTCAAGGCGTTTCTAACCCAAGACCCAAAAGGATTTATCCCCCTGGTCTTGACGAGTTAAATCTCAGATTCATCAGGATGAGAAAATGTGCAGCAGTTGTTGAGAAAACTTTGAATAACGCAGAGGGTGTGCTGTGCGCAACATCAGAGCATAGAGCAAAGTTGCAGCAAATAGGTCAGAAGTCCAGAAACAGCCACACGTGCCGAAGGTCCAGGATTGGCCCGGTTAGAAGAAACAGTAGATGCCTTTTCTCCCGCTGTTCGTGACTGTTACTTACACATGGATTTAAAAGCTAAATGTAAAAGTAAGAACCCTGCCAATATGAAGGGAGACTAGAGACCTTGCTGATAGCCCTGGGATGGGAAACAAAACTCCTAGGACACAGGCTCTGTGCGCCGGCTGCCCGCCCTCTGTGCCCGAGCCTGACCCTCAGGGAATCCGGAACTAGGCGAGGTCTGGGACTCTGTGTCTACACCCCCACTCCTGATGCTGGAGGAACCCTTCTCCCTCTTTCCTGACTGTAATCATTTCAAAACATGTACTTACAGTTTGGGGATAAAGTCTTATCATCCTGCTGCAAACACGTTTCCTGCTCCATTACTGCATGTGCACCAGAAAGGGAAGAGGAGTGTGGAGCGTGGCCCGGAGGGACGGGTTCCCAGCACGCAGGATCTGATGCGCGGAGCCTCTGCCCAGGAGCTCCTGGCCCAGTGCCTGTCCCGGAGTCTGCTGCTGGAGAAGGAGGAGAGCAAGAGGTGAGGTCCATTCCCTTCGGCGCACTGTACCCTTTAGGCTGCTTCCTGCTGGGTTGGCAAAGAGCACAGTGACGTGCCTTGCTCAAGAGAGAAGTCTAAGCTCTTTGAAGGCAGAGGCAGTGCCTCAGTATGTCTTAAACTGTTCCATTATTTGAAATCCGTTTCCTTTACTGTTCATTACTGAGGGTCAGTCCTAAGATTTCTGGCAGGAAGGAAGTGGCCGGCTGGCTGCTGGCGTGTCTTCAGCGGGTGGTGAGCGCTCAGCATGTGGCGGACACCAGGTCTGCCCTTGGCAAGCCCTCGGGGGCCGGTGTGTCGTCCCACACGGTAGACCCTCCTCTGCATCTCCCACCTCCCTTGCTCTTGGTTTCACCAAGAGCACCAGGAGGAGGGCCGTTTACGAGGTGGTCCGACCCCACCCCCAGCCCCCAGCAGCCTCCCTGGGTCTAGCTTATCGCCAAGAGCAGATGGGCAGCGCCTCGCACCCACTCAGGACACTGAGCGGCCCTCCCTGTTGTGTCTCCTTCCTCCCCGCCACCCCCCAGCACCCAGACCACGGACCATCCCCTTGACTGTAAACTCCTTAGACACGTGGTCCTCGCTTCTGTCCTCTTTTGAGTCTCTCCTGACCTCCGTGGCTGTATCCGCTCTGGTCGGGGTCACTGCATCCTGCACAGTGCTGAGCTGATCATGAACCCTTGTCCCCAGCCTTTGTTCCTTCCACAGCTTTGTTCTCTTCTTCCTGGTTCTTCCTCACCCCCCACACCCTCACCTATCCTCTGTGTCATCTGCATCCCCACTCCCCAGTGATAGCGTCTATTTTCATGGATTCTTTTTTTTTAAGATTTTATTTATTTATTGAGAAAGAGAGAGGCAGAGGGAGGGAGAGAAGCAGACTCCCCACTGAGCAGGGAGCCCGATGTAGGACTTGATCCCATGACCTGAGCCGAAGACAGTTGCTTCACTGACTGAGCCACCCAGGTGCCCCCATGGGTTCCCCCCCCATGGATTTTTAACTAACATCAGTGTTCTGACGACTCCAAGTTTATATCTCAGCCCCTGAGTTCTCTGAAGTCCAGATTTGAATATCCAGCTGGTCTCTTGAAATCTTCATTAGTCATTTATAGGATGCCTGATAGCCCTCTAAAGCTAACACCCCGCATCTAATTCCCAGTATTCCCCCAATCAGCTCCTCTGTTGATGGTCTTCTCAGTCGATGGGGCTTTGCCCTTCCAGTTGCCCAAGCTAAATGTCATAGAATTATCCCTCTACATCCAGTTCATCTGTAAATCCTATTCTTTCTATTAAGGTTATATTCGGAATTGGACTACTTTTTGCAGTGGGCTGTGGTCTAGGCAGACCCAGTATGAGCCTTTCAGGTGTTTCTCCTTAGCTAGCAACCTTCCAGGGACTCCTTTCCAATCAAAGCCAAAATCTTTTCGAGGTGTGCAGGCCCCACATGATCCGTACCCATTTCCTTTCTGACCTCTCTGCTCCTTGGGCAGTGCGGCCAGGCCTTTGTGTTTGCTTCTCCTTTTGCCTGGAACCCTCAGCTACCCTCCTTTTAAAAAATTAATTAATTAATTATATTTTTAAAAGATTTTATTTATTCATGAGAGACAGAGAGAGAGAGGCAGAGACACAGGCCGAGGGAGAAGTAGGCTCCAAGCAGGGAGCCTGACGTGGGAGTCAATCCCGGATCCCCAGGATCATACCCTGGGCTGAAGGCGGTGCTAAACCACTGAGGCTGCCCCTCAGCTACCCTCCTGAAGTCCCCACAGCTCACCTCGCACTTACGTCCACAGTCTCTGCTCAGATGTCTACTTCTCAGTGAGGCCCTCCTTGCCTGCTTTGTCTTTTTCACCCTCAGACCACATTTCCGTTTCCTTGTGTTCCTGTCTGTCTCCTCTCACTAAAAGGTTTACAGCTGGGCCGTGGGTTTTCTTAGAGCACTATATCCCTGGTACCTAGAATGGTGCCTAGTGTTGGTGGGGGCTTGATAAATATGTGTTGGAAGAGTGAGCGGATGTGTTGTGATTTCCAAAGTAGATTTTCCTAGATCTCTATTATTTAAGCAATTAGAGCAGATGGTTGTTTTCATGAAAAGACAAGGGTATGGAGTGAACAGCTCTGAAGTGTGTTAGGTGGCAGTGGGATATTATTTTGAGTTAATTTTTTAAAGATTATTTATTTATCCATGAGAGACGCACAGAGAGAGGTGGAGACACAGGCAGAGGGAGAAGCAGGCTCCCTGCAGGGAGCCCGATGTGGGACTCGATCCCGAGACCCCGAGATCAATGCCCTGAGCCAAAGGCAGATGCTCAACCACTGAGCCCCCCAGGCGCCCCTATTTTGAGTTAATTTTAAACTATAAGCAGCAATCCATACATATGGATAATCATCAAGAGATAAGAATTAACTGGGGCACCTGGGTGGCAAGGTTGCCTAGGCATTGATTCTTGATTCTGGCTCAGGTCGTAATCTCAGGCTTATGGGACCAAGCCCTGCGTCGGGCTCTTTGTTTGGTGTGGAGTTGGCTTCAGAGTCTCTTTCCTTTTCCCTCTGTCCCTCCTACTTGTGCACTCTCTAAAATAAATAAGTACATCTTAAAAAAGAGATAAGAATTACTTTTAAACACCAAAATAAGGCAGAGAAAATAAAACCAAATGAGAGAAATACGAATAATGTTAAGTAACATGCAAAAGCAGTTTGTGAATAAATGCCGCTCTTTCCATTAAATCTAACTTGGGTTTATAAATTAAAGAGAAGATTAAAATTTTTTTAAGAGTATGGTTCTGCTTCTCAGTTAATGTTATAACTTCATTCTATCTTTAGTAAAAAAGCAAAGCTTTAAGAAATTAGAAGTAGGGCCACCTGGCTGTCTCAGTCATGAAACGTGTGATTCTTGATCCTGGGGTTGTAAATTCAAGTCCCATGTTAGGTATAGAGGTTACTTAAAAATAAAATCTTTTTTAAAAATAAAAAATTTGTATTGGAGAAAAGTGAATGCTTTCTTCCTCATTCTCAAATGCTTTAGGTTTGACGATCAGCTTCAGCAGTGGTTGTCTGCAGACTCGGGAGCATTTATGGATTCGATGTCCCTTCCTCTCTACCTTCCTCAGACTCTGGTGTCTCTGCCTCAGAGTATTGACCCTGTGATGAAGACAGTGACCCCTGCTAGCCCTCAGGTGGGAGGAGAATATATTTGGCACTTGAGTTAGAATTCAAGACTGAGAGAACGGCTGGGAAAAGTAACGTCTCTGTTCATCGTATGGTGTCATGATGACCAATAAGTTATTAGGTTAAATTAGGTATTTTCTTAAATGTAATCTGTCAGTGTTACAGATGCCCAGCTAATCTGAGTTTCTGCTTGAGAAATGGAGAGTGGAATGACAACATGCTTAAGCACTGAACACAACCCATAGCCGTGTGCTGGCATGCAGTGAGGGCATTGAGAATGACAAAGGTGGTGACTGACGGTGGCTTCTGTTTGTGCACATAATGCCCAAGCCTTGGCATCACCCCGTCTTCTTTTCTGGGATTAACTTTCCCTGAGGAAAATTAATGAACGAGGGCGGTAAGGTCACAGATGGCAGGGGCTCACTCAGGAGTGGCCCAGGTCTTTCTACCTCACCATCCTCATTCAGCGGTGAAGGAAGCAAAAATTGAGTGATCATCATAGATGCATGTTGCCGGACAGGTAGAAAGTATGCGCCTGGGCTGGTGTAGGAAGCCCCTCAGTAGGGGAGAAAAGCAAATTAAGATGACGCACTATGTATGTTTACCAGTTTGGCAGATACTTTAAAAGTATTTGTACACTTTGACCTAATGGTTCTGCCCTGAAGAAACTATTATATATATAACAAAAATTAATGTTTTGTTGTTGACGCCTGTGGTGTTAATCATATTGCATAACAAGTGGAAACTATGCAAAGATGAGAGTCTGGTTAAGCGATTTCACATCATATGATGGAATAGCTCAGAGCCCTTCACAGTGATATTTGTAAAAATGATGCTGGAAGTTGTTGATGATACAGTCTGAAGGAACGTTCTGTGCTCAGGGGACACCAGCCGTAAATGTACGTGCAGGAAGAGGCTGGAAGGATGTAAGATGCCAAGAGGCGTCTGGGTTTGTTGAGCCCAGTAGGCCCCCGATGAAGTTTGCTTACTGTCCTTAAGGAAAATATATTTGGGTTTAAGGATTTCCTAAAACTATTTTTACATTCTTTTTTATTTAAATAGAACAAAAGGAGAGGAGAGCAGCTGCAGTTGTCAGAGGCAACAGGCACTTCTGTAAGCGAACGGCTGAAGCACTTGGAGAGGCTGATGCAGAGTTCAAGGGAGGAGGAAGTTGCCTCTGAGCTGCATCTCTCTGCACTGCTGGACATGGTGGACATCTGAGCTGCCAGACCTGAGAGCGGGAAGGTCTCCAAAAGATGTCTGCTTTTACTCACAATGATGTTATTCAGATGCTTGACGCACTGTTGGAAATGTGATGATTAATCATGCAAATAAACTATTTGAATGTCTCATTAGGCCTTTCCCAGTTTTCAGAGTGAAAGGCTCTTTTCTCCTGGGTGGTGTCTTTTTTGTTTTTAAGATCTTATTTATTCATGAGAGACACAGAGAGAGAGGCAGAGATGCAGGCAGCGGGGAGATTCCCCGCCGAGCAGGGAGCCCGAGGAGGGACTCCCATCCCAGCACCCTGGGGTCACGACGCCCTGGCCGAAGGCAGACACCCAGCCACTGAGCCACCCAGGTGCCCTCGGGGTAGTGTCTTTGCTACTCTTGTTTCATCTCCACAGCCCGTCATCCAGCAACCTGTGCACTGAGGGAGTTTGCAGCGTACGTTGCTGTGTGTCCCAGGGAAGTTGCAGTCAGCGATGTGCCAGACGTCAGGATGCAGGGACAGAGGAGGCACAGGAGCCATGCTCACCAGGCCCACCTAGCTCACCTCTGCGAGCCAAGAATCTGAGGGTGCACATGGGGCATCTCTGCACTGGAAGCAAGGGGAGGATGTGACACAGCTGAGAGCATAGGATGAAAACCTGGAGGTGCCAGCTTGGTAGTGCTGCCAAGTGAGGGCACAGGCCAGCCCAGAGAGCCTTGCTGCCTTGTTCTGAGTGCTATGGGAATCCATTGTTTGAGGATACTAGCAGAAAAGTGACTTGGTCACTTTTTTTTTTCTTTTTTTAAGATTTTCTGTATTTATTCATGAGACGGAGGCAGAGACACAGAGGGAGAAGCAGGCTCCCTGTGGGGAGCCCGACGTGGGACTTGATCCTGGGACCCCGTGACCATGCCCTGAGCCAAAGGCAGGCACTCAACCACTGAGCCACCCAAGTGTCCTGGTCACATATTCTTTTAAAAATGTTCTATGGAGGAGGTCAGCAAGACAAGGCAGGAATCTTAAAGGGGGAGCCGTAGCTGTGTAGGTGAACAAGGAAGGGCATGACCCTGAGTTTGCTGCAGCTGGTGTGAGGGAAGGATACATCTGAGCTAGCTACAGAAAGACGCCTTGTTTTTTTCATTTACGTGTTCTTCTATATTCCTATTACTGCTTTACCCAAAACTTCCTGCCCTAAGCGTAAAACTGCTTCTCACACGATCTTTTTCATCAGGTAATTTGCTAGTTCCACTTTCTTACGGAGATGATAACCCACTGGGAAACACCCATTTTTCTGCTGCAGCGTGGACATTTCCTGGGTTCTTAGTCCTGTATTTTCCTCTTGCTTTGTTTGCTTTCTCATTTTGATGGAGCCCATTATTCTAAGAGCCTCTGAGCCTACATATCTTGACTATATTTCTACCCTTAAATTTGATTCATTTGAATGGAAATAGAATTTTAGGTGGATGATCATTCTACTGTTTTCATTTTTTGTTGCTGGAAGTTTTACAAATCGTCTCCATCCCTGGTGTTCTTAAATTTCTCAACAACCTGCTTGAGGCGTTGGTTTCCGTCCATTACTCGCCTACATTGTGCTCAGCACCTCGTAGTGCTTTTTCCCCAATAGTTCCTGCCGTGTGACCCGCTACCCCAAGCACACATCATAGCTTACACTTGGGAAGGCTTCAGCCGGGCAGCTTTCTCTTGGGATCTCTCAGACCCTTGCAGTCAGGTGTTGGCAGCGGACTGCAGGCCCCTGAAGGCTTGACTAGGCCGGATGTCCAAGACCAGTTTACTCACCTGGCCGGCAGGTGACATTGCACTGTTGGCTGGGCCGTCTGCTGGGGCTTCCAACCTGAGTGGCCACTATGTAACCTTACCGTGTGGCCTGAATTCTTCACGGCCAGGTGGCCTCAGGGTAGTGAAACTTCCTACGGGGAATCTCAGGGCTCCAAGGGCACGTGCCCCAGGGAGCAAAACGCAAGCCCAGCTTTGGAACTCACGTGGGAGAACTGTCACAGCGTTGCATGACCAGCCTCTGTCTACAGATGGCAGAGATGGGACCCAGGTCATTCTGTACAAGAGCCTGTGACATGGGAAGTGTTGCAGGAATGTTTTGTGGTTTTTTTTTTTGTTTTGAGAGGAGAGAGAATCCTCAGCCGACTCCACACCTAGCATAGAGCCTGACGTCGGGCTCGATCTCCCAACCCTGAGATCATGAGAGCCGAAATCAATGGTAGGACGCTCAACCAACCAGGCCGTCTCAGCAGCCCAGCAGGAATCCTTAGAAAACAATCTGGCCTGCCAGTTTGGAGACAGAGAAGCAGGCTCCATGCGGGGAGCCCGATGTGGGACTCGATCCCGGGACCCCAGGATCATGCCCTGGGCCAAAGGCAAGCACTCAACTGCTGAACCACAGGCATCCCTATTTTTTATTTCTTATATTGTTATATTTTACCTTCCTATTCTAGTGACTTTTAAAATCTGTTGCCATATTTTTTATTCCTGAGACTCTTTGTTTTTTTTTATTTTATTTTTATTTATTTATGATAGTCACACACATAGAGAGGCGATCCCGGATCTCCAGGACCGAGCCCTGGGTCGAAGGCAGGCGCTAAACTGCTGCGCCACTCAGGGATCCCTCTTTGTTGTTTTTTTTAATGAATCCTATTCATTCATTTATTCAGTATATACTTTTGGAGTGTTTACTGTGTGCTAGGCATCATTCCTGGTGCTGGGGAAATGGCAACAAGCAAATTTCAGCCGTCACGTGGCTTATATCTTAGTAGGGACACAGGCAATGAAGATAAGTAGGCGACTTGGTGTGCTAATTGGCGGTAAGCAACGAGGAAGAGGAGAGCTGGGATGGAAAGCGTCAGGTGTTCTTGTTTCACAAGTGCAACGTTCGACCCCTGTAAGGACTTTTTAAAAAAGATCTTATTTATTTATTCATGAGAGACACAGAGAAAGACAGAGAGAGAGAGAGAGAGGCAGAGACCCAGGCAGAGGGAGAAGAAGCAGGCTCCGTGCAGGGGGCCCAACGTGGGACTCGATCCCGGGACTCCAGGATCATGCGCTCGGCTGAAGGGTTTTTGTCAAAGGTCTTGTCCACACCTTGGATCATCTACATTTCTCAACATTTCCTTTTCTGTTGTGTTTTGTCTTTCTTCAGAGGCTCTCCTCAAATGTCTGGCTCATGTTGATGGGGCTCTGAGGAGCTTGTTGGAAGCTCTATGTCAAAGGACACAGCCTGCCAGCTGAGAGGCTTCTCCCTTTTCTCCCGGGTCTCAGCTGCCAACGTTTGCATGTCTTTTGGGGCCATTTGCTCCAGAGAAATCCTCTTACTGCCTGAAGCTGTACAGCTAAGCGGGAGAAGTGGGCCTGGCCTCCTCCAGTAAGACTCCCTCAACCCCCATCTTCAGTGGCCCCCAGCTGCGTGGTTCCTGAGTTCACACCTGCTCCGACTCAGCTGTTAGATGTGACAACTTACTGGTGACTGATAAGAGCAATCTTAGGCAACGTGAAGAGAAAAGCCTGGTGGCAGAGTTGTTTGCTTATTTATTTTTAGGGGAAGGGGTCTACCATCATACTGCTTGTTCAAAGGTTTTCCAATTTCTGCCCCGTCCTTGGGTTCCTAAGCAACAATGGTCTCTTCTCTTGATGGCTTCACCCCCACATAGGGGTTTCAGCTTTCTCTGGCTCGCTAGGTCACTTATCATCCCTCCTCACAGCACGGCTTCTAGATTGTTGATCTATCTAGTTTACCGGTACTTCCTCTCCCGTTCTTGCACTGTGAGTTTTTATCCTTCAATACTTTGCGTAAATACAGTTTGGATTCGAAGCGGAAGTCAGTGCCATGCTCAGTCTGACACGTTTAACTGGAAATTTCCCTCTTAAAAAAAAACCCCAAACTCTGACAATCGGCTTTTCTCTTCACATTTCCCAAGATTGCTCTTATCGGTCACCAATAAGTTGTCTTGCCACATCTAATCATAATTCTCAGACGTCCTTTTACAATCCCTCCAAAATCTCTACACAGCCCGCCGTGTCTTCACGTGGCTTCCGAGTCCACCCTCCTCTGGTTTATGTCCCGTTTCTCGGGCCAGGCCTTCTCTTCTGAACTGGGAACGGTTGGTGCCCCAGGGCTCATCCTGAAAATCTTTTCTTTCGAATACTTACCGGCTAGTTAATCTTGTCCAGTTTTATGTTTTCAAGCATCACCTGCAAATAGGTAACTCGTGAAGTCCTCGCTCTAGGCTTGTCCTCTCTGCCGAGCGCCGCCACACTCCAGCGGACCCACCTGCGGGCCCACCGGGCATCGCTGTGTTAACGTCGCCCCAGTCTAAGGTAAAATTCTCCTCAACGCTTTCTCTACTTCTATCAGTGACACCATCATACGCCCAGTCGTTCGGGCCCCAAACTGCTGGAATTGGTGGCCCAGGTGGAGAGGAGCATTGTTTTCTCTCAAGACGGTCTCTAGGGAGCTCACCTGTGAAGTCTCAGGGGGATTTCTACACCTTTGTTCCCTTCCAAGATACTAAAAAAGAGATTGTTACTTTGCTCCTAAAAAGTCCAGCACCGTAAAATCTCAAAACCCAAACTTGCTCCAGTTGAAACCTCGTTCCTCCCTCAGCTTTGCCGGACCAGGGCTCTGAGAGCCCCCATTCCCGCCCCATTCTCGGAGACAACTTCCCACCTGTCTTCTAGACGGTGGACTCGGGAGGACGGACGGACTCAGGCCCTTCTGAGGCACCTGCCGCCTGGGCCCTGTGGGGAGGCCGTGGGCGGGCGGAGGGGGCCGCGGGGGCCGCGGGCGGGGCGCGGCTGGAGGCTGAGGGGCCCCTTCGCCGGCGGGTCGGGCGCGCTTCCGTGGGCGGAGGGAGCGGCTGGTGACCGTCCTGAGCCCGGCCCCGCGGCCCCCAGGTCCCCAGGTCCCCAGGTCCCCGCGGCGGGCCGGGGGCGGCACAGGGCGGCCCCTCCCTCGGGGGCGTCGAGGGCACGGCCGGGCACCCCCAGACTCCAGGCCCCCGCGGGCCGCCCAGGCTGCCCCCACCGCCCTCCGCGGCCCCGGGTCCTCTCAGCCGTGGGCCCCTGCCGGGCCCCGCCGCCTCCAGGCAGCCCTCGCACCTCCCGCCCGGCCTCTCGGGCGCGGCTCCTCGCCGACCCCCTCCCGCCTCCGCCCGGCCCGAGGCGCCACGGCAGGCCCCGCCCCACCAGCAAGGCCCCGCCCCGCCCGCACAGGCCCCGCCCCGCCGCCCTGGGGCGGCCGGCTCTCCACCAATGAGGCGGCCGAGCGCGCCCGGGGCCCGCCCCCGCGGCGTCCTGATTGGCTACGGAGGCATCGGCCCACCGCGCCCCGCAGAGTCCGCCGAGGCGCACCCGCTGGACCGGCCGGGCTGGGCTGCAGGGGCGCGGCGGGGAGCGGCGCGGTCGCCGTCATGACGGAGGGCACGTGAGTCCGCGCGGCCCGGGACCCGGGGGGCTGCGGGGGGCTGCGGGCGCTGCGGGCGCTGCGGGCGCTGCGGGGCGCGAGCTCCCCTGTGGAGGACGGCGCCGCGGCGGCTGGCGGGGCTGACCGAGCGCCCGGGTCCCAGGTGCCTGCGTCGCCGGGGCGGCCCCTGGAAGACCGAGCCCGCCACCGACCTCAGCCGCTGGCGCCTGCGCTGCGAGCGGGGCCGGCAGACGTGGACGTACCTGGGGGCGGAGGAGGGCCCCGGCCGCGGGCAGACGGCGCTGGAGGCGCACTCCCTGGGCCTGGACACCGTGAGTGCGGCGCGGGGCCGGCGGGGGGATGTGGGGGGCCGGGAGGGTCAGGGCCGGCCGGAGTCAGGGGAGGGTCAGGGTCAGGGGAGGGTCAGGGCCGGAGTCAGGGGAGGGTCAGGGTCAGGGGAGGGTCAGGGCCAGAGTCAGGGGAGGGTCAGGGCCAGGGACAGGAGAGGGTCAGGGCCGGGGTCAGGGCCAGGGACAGGAGAGGGTCAGGGGAGGGTCAGGGCTGGGATCAGGGGAGGGTCAGGGCCGGGGTCAGGGGAGGGTCAGGGCCGGGGTCAGGGGAGGGTCAGGGCCGGGGACAGGGGAGGGTCAGGGCCGGGGTCAGCGGAGGGTCAGGGTCAGCGGAGGGTCAGGGCCGGGGTCAGGGGAGGGTCAGGGCCAGGGACAGGAGAGGGTCAGGGGAGGGTCAGGGCCGGGGACAGGGGAGCGTCAGGGGAGGGTCAGGGCTGGGGACAGGGGAGGGTCAGGGGAGGGTCAGGGCTGGGGACAGCGGAGGGTCAGGGGAGGGTCAGGGCTGGGGACAGGGGAGGGTCAGGGCTGGGGACAGGGGAGGGTCAGGGGAGGGTCAGGGCTGGGATCAGGGGAGGGTCAGGGCCGGGGTCAGGGGAGGGTCAGGGTCAGCGGGGGGTCAGGGTCAGGGGAGGGTCAGGGCCGGGGTCAGGGGAGGGTCAGGGTCAGCGGAGGGTCAGGGTCAGGGGAGGGTCAGGGCCGGGGTCAGGGGAGGGTCAGGGCCGGGGACAGGGGAGGGTCAGGGGAGGGTCAGGGCTGGGGACAGGGGAGGGTCAGGGGAGGGTCAGGGCTGAGGACAGGGGAGGGTCAGGGGAGGGTCAGGGCTGGGGACAGGGGAGGGTCAGGGCTGGGGTCAGGGTGGGAGGGTCAAGGCTAGCTAGCTTCAGGGGAAGGTCAGGGCTGGGGTCAGGGGAGGGTCAAGGTGGGAAGGTCAGGACCGGGGTCAGGGGAGGGTCAGGGCCAGGACAGCACAGGTGTCCAGCGAGGCCCTCTGGAAAGTGAACTCTCCAGCCCAGTGGACTTCCGGGGAGGAGCTGACCTTGACCTCAAGATCAAGAGTTGTCTGCTCTGCCAACTGACTGAGCCAGCCAGCTTCCCGATGGGGGAGTCAGGGGGCCCTTGCGTTACTGATTGAAGATGGCCCTGGAGAGGTTGTGAAGAAATTGGGAAGTAGGAGACTGGAAACCGGGAGAACTTGTTGACATTTGGTTGAAACAGTGGAAACCTTAAAGTAATTTGCATTCGTTGTTTTGGGGGGGGCGGTGAGTGATGAGGGCTCCCGTCTCTCTTCCCTCGCAGGGGAGTTACTTCAAGGACTTGCCCAAAGCCGACACAGCCCGTGCCGCGGCTCTCAACGGGATCACGTTTTACGTGGGGCTGCAGGCTGAGGATGGGCACTGGGCCGGTGACTATGGCGGCCCACTCTTCCTCCTGCCAGGTAGGTGGGTGAGGCCATCCTGGGGCTTCCTCGGGGCCCTGGCCCGCTCCAGGCCCGCGTCAGTGCTGTGCGGTGAATGAGAAGGTGGATGAAGACCCAGACTTACTCGGGAGCATTGCCCTGTGCCTGTGCCGTCCTGGCGTCGGCGCTGGGGTGGGACTGAGGGCATGGCTAGCCCAGGGTTCTCAAAAGGGAAGCAAGGGGTACTGGGGGGGCAGGGGAGGAGTGGCTCTTGAGTCCAGTACAGAGTGGCAGGGGCACTCTGGGTGGAGGACCAGGCCTGTATAAAGGTGCCAGACGTGGACAGGTGATGGATGGGGTCTTTTTATTTTTTAAGATTTTATTTTTCTGGTTTATTATTTTTGTTTTTTTATTTATTTTGAAGATCCTACCTGTTTATTCACAAGAGACACAGAGAGAGACACAGAGACACAGGCAGAGGGACAAGCAGGCTCCCTATGAGGAGCCCGATGTGGGACTTGATCCCAAGACCCCGGGGTCACAGCCTGAGCCAAAGGCAGATGCCCAACCGCTAAGCCACCCAGGTGCCCCTAGATTTTATTTTTAGGTAATCTCTACGACACAGCGTGGGGCTCAAACCCACAACCTCAAGATCAAGAGTTGCATGCTCTGGCAACTGACGGAGGCAGCCAGGTGCCCCGATGGGTGGGGTCTTTAAGTCCTCGGGCAGCTCGGGTGTGTGAGCTGACCTTGAGGAGGTGGCTGGGGGAGCTGGGGCTGGAACCGGAGGATGGCCTCGGAGGGTGGCCTTTGGACTCCTAGTATTGAGCTACGTTGAAACCGTTGCTTTCTGAGAATGTTTCATGAAATAAACACTCAGCCGTGTAACGTGAGGAATCCCCTTGTGTGATGTGTGTGGAAGGACTCGTCTCGTGGGACGAGCGTGGGGAGTGCGCGTGCTCGTGTCCCCTGGGCTGTACATCATCGTACCTTCCTGTCCAGGGGCCCACGGGCCTGTCCTTAGGGGAGAGTCACCTGGAGCCGGAGATCTTCTCAGGGAGGCGGTGACACAGCTTGCCCCGGGCGGGGAGCCGGGCTGCCTCATGGGGTGTGGGGGTGAGGAGACTCGGGCTAGGCCGCCCGCCCACGCGCAGCACCAGGAGGCGGGGGGCTCTTGTCACTGGGACAGCTGCCCTGTTCGGTGTTTGCTGCCCTGGGCCCTGCCTGCTGGGCCTCCCTCCTGTGTTGCGGCTGCTTCCCCGTCGAGGACTCCCCTCGTCCTCAGGCTGGCGCTGGTCTGTTCTGAGGTACCGTGCAGTTTTTCCGGGGCCGGCTGAGCTTTGAAGGGTCTTTCTTTTCTTGCTTTAGTTTGGATCTGTATAGACTATTCCCCTTTGAGTGTGGTTCGTGTGGCATCGGCTGTCCACATGCGTCATTGACCGGGTCTCTGTGGGAAGCCGGTGACATGGCGTTGGCCATGTGTGTTTCTGTGTCTTGATGGTACCGTAACTAGAATGGAAAGAGGGAGCCTGATTTGGGATGATTTTTCTGGGAACCTTTGCTGCATCTCCAAACCCAGCTGCCGCCTTCCAGGGCGTGGCTTCCGTATGAGGGTGTCTAACGGGGTTTCTGATGCCTCTGAGCCAGCGTCAGGCGTGTGTTCCACGGTGCTTTGGGCTGGGACCACCCCAAGACACCCCAGCCCCACCTCCATTGCAGGGCACCACAGGCGTGGGGGGGCGCAGGTGGGGTTTGGCGGCGGCCTGGGAGCACAGTACTCAGGAGCGCTGGGCTGGGAAGGTTTTTCTGTGGATCATGTTTACTGACCATTGATCTTCATTTGCAAGGTGACATATGCTAGAAAAAACCCTATAAAACAGAAAAATGTGAGCAATGAATATTTTTATCCAGGGGTGACCCATTGATGTTCCTTTTCCAGCAGGCGTGGAGAGTGTCACGGGGCCCTAGAGTGGCTGGGAGGGGGTGTCGCGTGTTGGCGCTGCTCCGCGGGGCCTCACTCCTGGAGTCCCTGGTGAGGCCGGCAGCAATAGCCTCCTCGGGCTCCTCTCCACGAGAGGGAGAGCTCAGGGCAGCTCCCTGCGGGGTGCGGGAAGGGGGCCTGGGCTTACCGGTGCTCGCGGCCTGCTCCCACTGAGGACCGCTTCTCTGTCACAGGTCTGCTCATCACGTGCTACGTGGCACAGATCCCTCTGCCGGCTGGATATAGAGAAGAGATAGTGCGGTACCTGCGGTCCGTGCAGCTCCCTGATGGCGGCTGGGGCCTGTGAGTGCTTTTGTTACTGCACACGTGTGCGTGCGTGTGCACATGCGTTCTTATGTAGGGGATACACCTGTCAAGGGTGGGGTGGCGGTAGCTCCCCAGGAGCTGGGGTGGGGCAAGGGGAGCGTGTGAGAAGGGAGGTTGGCCGGGGGCTGTGCACCGGTGGACCTGGCTTCCGGGGTCCTCAGAGTAGGAGGCTGCTCCCTTTCTGGGCCCTGGTCTTACAGCTGGTGTCACAAATGGGCCTTCAGGCTGGTTGGGAGGCGCTGGGGACTCGCACCGCACAGAAAGCCAGCTGGCTGTGACCACTCCAGGGTGGCAGCAGGTGGAGCCGGGGGGCCAGCACCCCTCCCCAGTTCTCCGTGCACCCCCCTGACACGGAGCTCACTCTGGGAGCTGGGCCTTGCCTAGTGTGGTCGACCGCCTGCCCACCTGCTCGTGGGCCCTGGAGCTCCGAGTTGTACGCTCAGGGCTGGGGTTCCTCCTGGTGAGTGGAGTCTGCCCCCCGGGATTCTCCATCAGAACTCTTGGGGGACCGCCCAGCCCCCGTCTGCCCCCGGGCGGGGCTTTGACCTCAAACTTGGGGCCTCCTCTCCCGCAGGTTCCTGTGGTGGTGGCGGGTGTTGAGACCTGGCTAGTGCCTTTGCACAGGCACAGGGGCCCGGCCGCCCCTACTCGTTGCCTCTGGAGCCTGTGCCGTGTGTGCTGACGAAGGAGCCTTAGTTGGGTCACTGGCCTGCGACTGGTCACGTTGGGCCGGGCGTGGGAAGGGAGCGCAGGAGGCAGGCAGTGCTAGTGCCGGCCGGTTACGGGAGGTGCGGGGCTTCTAACTGGACGATGGCGGCTCTGGGTGTCGTCGGGCGGTCGTGTGATGTCTGTGGAGGCATTTTTGACTTTCTCAGGAGGCTGTGCTAAAAGCCCTGCTCGGCGTCTTGCAAGTGATGAAACACGGCCATCTCTTGTCCCCCTCCTGCTCCCCAAGGCACGTGGAAGACAAGTCCACGGTGTTTGGGACCGCACTCAACTACGTGTCTCTAAGAATTCTGGGTGTTGGGCCTGACGATCCTGACTTGGTGCGAGCCCGGAACATTCTCCACGAGAAAGGTACTCCCTGCACCGCGCGTGCTGGGTGCTCCTCCTGCGGGGAGGCTGCGAATGTGGCTCTCGGGCCCGACCCGCTGACGCTGGGGACGCTGAGGTTCCACACAGCAGCCGGGCAGCTGAGCAGACCTGAGGGGCTCGGGGCCTGCTTCCCGCCTGCGCCGGAGGAGCCTCAGCCCCGGCTTCAGTGCACGGGGACGGTCCCGAGCAGCTGGTGTTCCAGGGAAGGCTGCTGACGTAGGACCGTTCTTCTCCGTAGGCGGCGCCGTGGTCATCCCTTCCTGGGGGAAGTTCTGGTTGGCCGTCCTGAACGTTTACAGCTGGGAAGGCCTCAACACTCTGTTCCCGGAGATGTGGTGCGTGTGCCCTTCCGCCCTTGCCGTGGCCGGGCTGCCTGCGCTTTACCGGGTGGGGGGCGGGCCCGGGGTCGCCTGTCGCCGGGGGCGGGCGGCCCGTCCGGTGGAGTGAGGTGGGGCCCCGTGGGCCGAGTCCAGCAGACACGTGGAAGGGGTCCCCGTGGGCAGGAGCGGGGAGGCCCTGTGAGGTGGCGCCCCGGCAGGCCGGGCGAGCCCTGCGTTGTTGCAGACGGCCGGGCTGTGTCCTGCCGCGACGTCTTGACCTCGTGCAAGGGGAAAGCAGAAGCAGGAGGCCGTGCCGCTCGGCAGCCTCGGCACCGGGGCATGGGGTGTGCTCTGCTTTCTGTTCCCTTCTCTTCCTGCCAGTGACGGGGAGGGTTAGTCCCAGGCGGCGCGCTTCCCCCCAGCACTTCGCAGTGTGTCCTTAAGGGAGAGGAATTCCCTGGTCGACAGGCCCGCTGTGCACTCAGCAACGTCACACTGATTTCTAGTTGTGTGAAGCGTCGACCACTGTGTAACATCTTGGGCGTCTCCCCAGGACACATTCTTATGCGTATAAGTCCTCCAGGTCACCTTCAAGAGGTGAGACCCTGGTAGAGCCTGGGTGGACCCCTGCGGCCTCCCCGAGCCCTGTCAGCGACGTCCCGGCCCCTGAGCTGTCAGGGAGGTCTGGCGGGCTTCGGGCTTCGTGTGCAGCCTGGGTGAAGGGCTCTGATGGAAGACTTGGCCCGACCTCTGCAGCCTTGGCAGTGGTGACCCGGTGACCGGGACACGGGGCCGTGACAGAGGTGGTGGGAGGTGGTGACTGGGGCAGAGGGTGGGGAGGGGAGGGCAGGGCAGGGGAGGCTGTGACTGGGGTAGAGGGTAGGGAGGGAAGGGGAGGCAGTGAGGGGACAGGAGGTGGGAGGTGAGGAGGTGAAGGGACACAGTGACTGGGGCAGAGGGTGGAGAGGGGAGGGGAGGTGGTGAGGTGAGGTGGGGAGGAGAGGCGGTAGGAGGGCACCATCCCCCAAGGCTGGCCCCTGGAGGAGGGGAGGTGATCCTCCCTGGCCGCCTGCCGGCTGCTCTGTGGACCTGCCGGTGTGTAGGGAGTGGGCGGACGAGGCGGAGCAGGTGCTGGAGGGCGTGTGGGGCGCTGGCTGCCATCCGTGGGGGGCCCAGCGGGCAGTGCTGGGTGCTTTGGAGGGTTGGGGACAGGGTGAGGGCCCAAGGCCGGCGGCGGTGCACCCCGGGGGCCGGGGGCCGGCGCTGGGAGGGAGGCAGGGCGGCTCAGGTGCTGCCAGGTGCTGGGCCGGCTGGTGTCTGTGCAAGTGCCCGTCCTTGGGCAGAGGGGCCGGGGCCGCGGGGTTTTAGATGAACTTTTGATTTTGGAATAGCCATCAGTTTCCAGAAAAGTTGCAAAGTGCGGAATGTTCCCGTAGAGCCCCCGCCCTGGTTCTCCGTGAACGCTGTGGAAGCTCCGTCCGGCCGATGAGGCCACAGACGGTCCTGAGCGTCGGGGTCAGGTTTCTGGCGTCAGGTTGTGTCCGGCCAAGCGGGAGGACTGGTGGTCAGCCTGTCAGCCCATGGGAGCCGGGCTGTGACGTGCCGGTGGCCGGGTCCACGCGTGGAAGGGCCGGGGCCGCGCTGCAGGCGGCAGGGCCACCACGTGGTGCGTGCTGTCTCCTCAGGCTGCTTCCCACCTGGGCACCCGCGCACCCCTCCACGCTCTGGTGCCACTGCCGACAGGTCTACCTGCCCATGAGCTACTGCTACGCCACCCGGCTGACCGCCAAGGAGGACCCGCTGGTCCAGAGCCTCCGCCAGGTGAGCCGTCCCGGGCGGGCACCCTGGGGTCACCCTCGCGCCTGCTGGCCCGGGACCCTGCAGGGCCGCGCTCCCAGGAGCCACGGTGGAGCATCCACCTTCCCGTCCCCGAGGACCGGCCCGGGGGCTGGGGGGTGCTCGGGGCCCCTGGGAGAGGCCTGGCCCCCGGGTCCCGGGGCGAGGCTGGGGTGCAGGGTGCTCGCTAGGGCATGCCCGGCGAGGAAGCGGGCGAGCAGGATGCTGAGGTGCTGCCCCCCAGGAGCTCTACGTGGAGGACTACGCCGGCATCGACTGGCCGGCGCACAGGAGCAGCGTGGCCCCCGACGAGCTGTACACGCCGCACAGCTGGCTGCTCCGCGTGGTGTATGGTGGGTGCCTGCGCGGGGTGGCGGGCGGCCCGGGCCGAGTGACCAAGTCTCCTCCCCTTTCTCACCCCCCGTTGTTTGGGCCCCGTGGTGACCGGGGTGGGGGGGCAGCCATTGTGCTTCACGTCCAGTGCGAGTGCTGTCCTTGCCCCCGGAGCAAGCCTGAGGCTGGGGTCCCGGAGCGGGGTGGGGGCTGCGGGCCTGGGGGCACGCTCTGTTCCCTGCGTCCAGGGGCCCGGCCTAGGCCCGTCTCCCTGCGGGAACCCTGGCGGCTTGAGGGTCCGCACCCCTGCTCCCGCGTGTCCTGCACGTGTCTTCTGTGCTGGGCCCGTCCCGGTCACTGCCCGGCTGTGCCCCGGCCGGGTTTCCACACGGGATGTCGGAGAGGGCCGTGGGGAGGGCGGGGTCGGGAGGGCCCCGGGGCTGTGCTGGGCTGACGACCTCGCCCCCGCAGCGTTGCTCAACCTGTACGAGCGCCACCACAGCGCCAGCCTGCGCCAGCGGGCCGTCCAGAGGCTGTACGAGCACATCGCGGCGGACGACCGCTTCTCCAAGTGCATCAGCATCGGCCCGGTCAGTGTGCGGTGCCAGCTGGCCCCGTGCGGCCCCGTGTGGGGTGAGGGCTGGGGCGGCGGGCGCTCTGGAGGTGAGGCCTCCAGGTCCCCCCCCGCCGCCTGCGCCCTGCCCTCCTCCGCTGCACCTGCTCCTGGGGCCGCCTCAAGAGCTTCCTGGTCAGTCGGGAGGGGTGCTTTCCCCCTCGACGTCTCCCCACGACCTGCCGTCTGCCCTTGCCCGTGGGCGTACAGCGCTGGGGTGCTTGGCTTCCAGCCCTGCTTCCTGCCAAGCTCAGTGACTCTCCTGGCCTGGCTTTGCATGGTGAGGCCGTGGGGCCTGGCGGAGGCCCAGCGTGGACCCCAGGCAGTGGAGGCTGGGGGTGCCTCCTGGCCGTGGGGTGACCCTGGCGGGCCTGGTGGCGGCCTTTCTGGGCCAGCCCCGTTGGAGCGCTGTCCCGTGCTGCTCGCCGGGGTTCCGTGGGGCCTGTGGCACCCGGGGGACCGTGATCTGTGGCTGCCTCAGTGGAGCGGGGAGTCGTTCCCCGTGTAGCAGCGTGGTCCTGGGGGGACTGTCGACTTGGCACTGAGCAGACCCCGGGTCTGTGACCCGGGTGAGACGTGCAGGGCTGACTGGCCTGACGCGACGCCAGGATGTGGGTTTGGGTCTGTAGAACAATCCATGCCAGGCAAGCAGCCCCTGCCCCACAGGTACCGTCTCTGTCTCTCCTGGGGGCTGCGTTGCTCTGTCGTCTGAGGCGGACACACCCCACCCCACACGCCCACGTGCGGCCCAGATGGAGGCTGTGCTGGGGGCCCCGTGTGGGCCATTGTCCCCATGTCGGGAGCCGAGCGGGTCTGGGCAGCGCCTGACGGGGCTGTGGCTCCGTGTCCCCCCGCAGATCTCGAAGACCATCAACATGCTCGTGCGCTGGTACGTGGACGGGCCCGCCTCCTCTGTCTTCCAGGAGCACGTCTCCAGGATTCCCGATTACCTGTGGTGAGTGCGGTGGGAAGGGCCTGGCCGGTCGGGGGCACAGCGCGTGGGGGCCTCGCAGGCCAGCGTGGCTGGTCAGTCACCGCCCGCAGTGGGGCCGCGCAGGGCATGCAGGGTGTGCGGGGGCCGGGGGCCTGCCGCCGTCCGTGGGATGAGCCGCCTGACCTGGGCCCTTCTCCTCCTCACAGGCTGGGCCTCGACGGCATGAAAATGCAGGTAAAGACGAGGCTGCAGCCACTTGCTCCCTTTTCAGCCTTTCCTGCTCTGGGCCCCTTAGGGTGACCGCCCCTCACAGTGAGGTCCGGGGGCGGGCGCGCAGCAGCCCCCAGCATCCCCAGGCCGGCGTGGGAGGGGACAGCCAGTGGCAGGGGTGCACAGGCCCAGGGGAGAGGGTCTGCAGCCCACCCCTGCTACCCCCATGGCAGGGCCCCTCCACCCCTACTAGAAGCCCTCCCCTACTAGGAGCCCCCCACCCTCACTAGGAGCCCCTCTCACCCCCCTAAAACCCCCCCAGGAGGCCCTCTCACCCCCACTAGGAGCCCCCCCAGGAGCCCCCTACCCTCCCAGGAGTCCCCCTGAGGGGCAGCCAGGTCCCCTGAGACCACTGTGTGGGACGCTGTGCTTGGTGCCCAGGCCGAGCTCCTGCAGAGCTGCCCCGGCCTCTAAGGGTTTGGGGCATGTGTGCTCCGTCCGTGGGGGGTGTGTTCCCACGTGGTCCCGCTGACGTGCACTGCTGCCCCGGGTTGTGCCGTCATGGCCTCTGACCTGCCTCCACTGCTCCCACGGCCACGTCCTGTGCGTGACCCTGGGGCTGACCTGGCGCGGACCTGGCTGCGGGGCCCTGAGAGCAGCGAGCCTGGAGCCGTGGGGCCACCCTGTGGGGGCTCTCTCTGTCCCCCCTTGGCTCCGTGTGGACACGCAGAGGGAGCCTCCAGCAGGGTTCTCGGATCAGATGCGCCCCTGACCCTTAGGACGCTACATGGCGTCCAGTGCACAGCCCACCTGGCCGGCCTGGCCTTGCTGCCTGCTCGCGACGGCTGCGTGCCAACGGGAGGAGGGCGATGGGCCCCATGTGGCCGCGTGGGTCCGGAGTCCTTCCGCGCCCTGCTAACCGGCGCTTAGGGAATGGCTGCTGGTGTCCTGCCCCGCAGGGTTGATGACCGTCCCTGGTTAGGCCGTGGCACGTGTGTTGGCATCGGGCTGGTTCTGTGCTGGTTCTCCTTCGGGGCACACCCACCGTCTGGGCCTGTCTGCTGGTTTCCTGCCCTGGTGGGGAGACCCTGAGCCTTGACCCTGCGCTGGTCTCTCTTGTCCGGGAGGTTCTCCTGGGCTGCTGGCCCATCCCTGTTGCCTGAGTGTCTGTGCCCGCCCAGCGTCCTCGTGGGAGCGCAGTGTGGACCAGTGCACGAGGCTCCCGGGGTGGGATCCAAGGGGGGCCTCCCAGCTCCGCCAGGCTGGTCCTCGCTGTGCCTCGGCAAGAGCCTGTCACGGGCAGGGGTGGAGCAGGCCCTGGACGTGCCCCCGAGGATCGGGTCGTGGCTGCTGGCGGCAGGCGCGGGGCTGCCTCACCCTCACCCACCTGCACGCACAGCCCCCGCCCGGCCCTCGTGGGCGCCGGGTGCACAGAGCGCGGAGCCCAGGGCTGGGGGCTGGCTGGGCCCCCAGACACCGCCGCCTGCCCCCGCCCCACATGGCGGGTCCCAGGTGATAGTGGACAGGTGGGGAGCTGCCCCGCTGCTCTAACGGCTCGTCCTTGTGTGCAGGGCACCAACGGCTCGCAGGTGTGGGACACCTCCTTTGCGGTGCAGGCCCTCCTCGAGGTACGTGTGCCCGCCGTCCCCCGCCGACCTCCTGGGTGTGCGCCGCTGGCTGAGCCTGCGTCCTCCTTGCTCACCTGGGCCCCGAGGCCTGTGGCGAGGGCCCCACCAAGGCAGGGTGGTGGTGGGCGGGCTGGGAGGCTCCAAGAGCAGGGACGCTGCGCAGGAAGCTTCCAGCAGGGGCGGGGCTCTCGGCCTTCCTCCGCGCTCACTGCCCATAGGGGACCTCTGAGCACACGCTGCAGAGACCAGAGCGTGTGCTGGTGGCCTCGGGGGTCTGGGCCACGTGGGCCTCTGCCTCGGTGGCCGGGCTCCTGTGCCCCGGCCGGGCCGGGTTTCGGGTGGACCCTCCTGCCCCCTTCGTTTCTCCATCACGTCTTCCTGACACGTCAGCAGAAACCGAAAAGCCTGACGCTCGGGTGGGTTTGCTCCTGTTTCTTGGTGGTGGCGACACGTCCCCAGGGCGGTCTGGGAGCCCGTTCACCCGCGGGCTCGTGCCCCAGGCCGCTCAGCCCGCGCTGTCTTCCAGGCAGGGGCACACCACAGGCCCGACTTCTTGTCTTCCCTGCAGAAGGCACATGAGTTTCTCCGCATCTCGCAGGTGAGGCCATAGTGGCCTGTGCCTGGGGGTGGTGGGGCCTCCCCACCTGTGCTGGGTGCCCCCGCCTGCCTTCCCCGGGGAGCGCCCGGGCGTGCCTCCAGGGCAGCGGGTGGGGGTGCTGGGCCGCGGCGTGGGGAGGCATCGCAGGCTGCCTTGGCTCTGATGGCCGGGGGCCGTGCGTGTGCTCTGCACCTGGGGCTGACGGGGCCTCCCCTGCTCTCCGCCTGTGCCCCTGGATGCTGCCCAGGTCCCCGACAACTACCCTGACCACCAGAAGTACTACCGCCAGATGAGCAAGGTGCGCGGCCAGCCGGCTCCCCCGAGTCCTGTGCCCTGCTTGGCTGTGCTTGCCGTTTAAGAGGGCTCCTCGCGCCTCCCTGGGCCTTCCTGCTCCGACACGCCCACGGCGGGCGCCGCCAGTGCACCCGGGCCTCCCTGACGGGGGAGACGCATACGTGAGGCGACTGAGGCGCGTGGGCCGCCTCCTGCTGCTGCGTCGGAGCTGAGCTCGCACGTCTGTGCCACAGAGCTGCTGCTAGACGGCAGCACGTGCACACGCAGCCACCACGCTGGGTCGGGACGCCGATGGTGTGCGGGCGGTGCTGCGGGTCCAGGGCAGCCCCCCACGGCGTGCGCCTCCTCCTGTGGGTCGGGGGCCGTCCACACTGGGTGGTGCGTGGGGCTGAGGTGGCCCGGCCTCTGCTCTCACTGGGAGGCCCGATGGCCAGGGTTGACGCGGGCCCCGCGCCCTGCAGGGCGGCTTCCCCTTCAGCACGCTGGAGTGTGGCTGGATCGTTGCCGACTGCACAGCCGAGGCCTTGAAGTCCATCCTCCTGCTGCAGGAGAAGTGTTCCTTCGTCACCAAGCACGTCGCCCGAGAGCAGCTCTGTGACGCTGTTGCTGTGGTGAGGGGCCGGGGCCGGGGCCGGGGCTGGGCTGGGGGCACCCTGGGTCCCCCCAGTGCTGCCTGTGAGCTGCGCTTCCCGTGGCTCCTTCTGTGTGAAGGCCTGGGTCGTGCCGCAAGCCCGGGGGGGCCCGTCCCCTGATGGTGCCTGTGCTGGGGGCTTGCGGGCCTGGCTACTCGCCAGCGAGGGCTGAAGGCAGGATACGCCTGCCGTTCGTGTTTGTGCGAAGTCCCTTCACACCCGGTGTGTGCGTGGTTCAGCACGGAGGCCGTGTGGTGTCCACGCGTGGCTGACGAGTGGATAAGCAGGTGCAGGTCAGGGGCCCTGGCGGCCACTCCTGGAGCACCACTGCCTGGGGCACCGGGGGCCTCGGTTTAATGTGAGAGCGGCTCCCGTGCCCCGCCCTGCCCCGCTGGTCTTAGCCGGGGCTGTTTCTGGAAAGCTCCGCCGCGGCTGGTGGGGTCCCCGTCACGCTCAGCACGAGGGTGAACTCTCAGGATGTCCTGTCTCTGCTTTTAGTTGCTGAACATGAGAAATTCTGACGGAGGGTTTTCCACCTATGAGACTAAGCGTGGGGGGCACCTGCTGGAGCTGCTGAACCCCTCGGAGGTCTTCGGTGAGTGGTTGCGGCCCGGAGACCAGCCCAGGGGCTCGCCCGCCGGAGCCCTGAGGTCCTCCTCAGGCGGGAGCCGTGCCCGCGGAGGCGCCAGTGGGTGGTGGCAGCTGCGCGTCCCGAGCTCTGAACGTGGCCACTGCTGTGCTTGGGGCTGGAAAGCTGTGGTTCGGTTTCTCGGACGTGGGGTGGAGCCGGGGGGGGGGGTCACTGGCTCTCCTGCCGCGTGCCCTGCCCTCTGCGAGACCGTCCTGTGCCCTGAGCGCACCTCGCAGAGCCCAGGCACCTTGCAGGGGGTGTCGGTGGGGACCTGCTGGCCTGTGTCACGCTGCTGTGCCTGCGGATCTAGTCTGCGAGGGCAGCTTTTTGCCCCGCGTGGCCCGCATGGCCCGCACCCCTGCTTCCAGGTCTCTGCCTCGCTGTTGTCACTGCTGAACGTGGTCCGCTGGGTGGGGTGTAGGCTGCCCCGGGCCTCGCTCCTTCACCATCGCGCTGGCCCGGGGGTCTCCAGGTCACCGAGTAGGTGCCCGCCACCCTCCCACCTGGTGGCCGCGTCTGCGGGGCTGGGCCGGTGCCTGGGAGCTCTTCCCTGGTTTCCTTGAAGGACGACCAGGCTCCCGCTGCCCCATGTGGGCTCCCCACGTTGCCGTGCGCTCATTCTTCACGGTTTGGCCCGAGCTGCCAAATTGGGTGACGAGACAAAACTCACACGCGCGTTGGTCCTTCCCTCCCAGGGGACATCATGATCGACTACACGTACGTGGAGTGCACGTCGGCCGTGATGCAGGCCCTGAAGCTCTTCCACCAGTGTTTCCCGGACCACAGGGCCGGCGAGATCAGGTGAGGGTGGCCTGGGGCTGCGGGCGTGGCGTTGCCGGGTGGGTGGCCCTCGGCGGGGCGGGGTCTGCTGTAAGACCCGTCCGCAGTCCGGGGGTGGAGGGGCTCCAGAGCTCCTGAGTCCAGCTGCCCGCGAGCAGAACCGCTCCGGGGTGCCGACCGCGGCGCTGCTGGAAGCTGCACGTGACTCGTTCCCTGAAACCCGCCCCCGGGAGCCTCCCGTGTAGCGTAGCAGGGACGTACGCACGCGACCAACACACCTTGCTGGGGTTCGTATGTGGCCTCCTTGGCGTGAGGGAGGCTGGAGGAGAGGAAACGGCAAAGAAAAGCGTGAGGGAGAGAAAGTAAGCTCAAGAGGGAAGAGAAGGTACCGAGAACAGCCTGGTGACCTGCGGGGCTCCAGCGGTCGTCCCAGGCCGAGCCCCAGGCAGACTCGAGTCCTGGGGCTCAGCGTAGCCCGGCCCTGACCCACAGGGAGGATTGCTCACGTCTTAATAATGGTGCAAAGCTCCGCAGCCCAGCTGCGCGTGTCCACGTCCACGGCCCCTCGGTAAGCCCGTCCTGTGCACAGAGGTGCGCGCGTCTTCCCCGCGGTGCCCGACGAATCACGAGGGGACAAAGCTGTGCGACCTCAGCGGGCACGCATGTGGGCAGACGCCGCCTCCTGGCTCTGGGGCTGCGCCGTTCCCACTCTCGGGGCCCCCACAGGAGGCCTCAACCCTGTGCTTGGGGCCCGGCCCCGTGCTCAGGCAGCAGCCGGCCCCCCTGCCCTCTGCGTGCGTGCCCGTGGTGCGGGTGGCCCGCAGTGGCTCCATCGGTTGTGGGTCCTCGGGGGCCTCCCAGCGGGTTCCTGGAACCATCCTGCCCTCGACACGCCGCTCGTCTCTCGGGGCCCGGGGTCCCCGCTTCCTGAGGACACGAGCTTAGGAGTGGCCTGGCTGCAGGCTGGGGACGTGCGGGCTCCTGGGCATCCCCGTCCCCCACGTCCGTTGACACCTCGCAGCACCTGTGACGCGGCTGCAGCTGCTCCTACGCTTTCCTCCTGAGCACCCTTCGGGCTCAACTGGAAAAGCACTTTCTCAAGGGCCTTTACAACCGCAGGGAAACTGGGTGCGCTTTCCCTCGCAGCGTCCCGGTGGGGCCCCGCCCGACGGCCCGGAGCTGCAGAGCCAATTTTCTCTTTAGATTCTCGGGCCGAGTTTGTAAGAACTTGGGCCATTTCTGCCTCAAGTGTTTGGAGGCTGCACTTGGGCTCAGAGTTTCCTCCGAGGGAAGGTGTTGAATTTCTCGCTGCAGGTTCCGTGGGACCCGTGGGACCACACGGGTTTCCTCTGCTGCGTCTTGTGGGTTTGGGGGCTTGTCCCAGTGCCGCAGAGCTGCGCCCCCCGGTCCTCGCCTCGGTCCTCCCGCCGTCCGCACTTCCTGGGCCGCCCCTGCACCAGCCGCTCCCCGCTCTGCCCAGGCTCTGCACGGAGACCGTGTCCCGCCTTTGACTCTGTCGCGGCAAAGCCTCGGCTTCCGGTTTCACCAATGTCTGCTCGTCACTGTTCTCTTTCTACTTTATTTCTTTTTCTAACTTAGACACTTGAATGATCGTCTGGCTTCCTTGTTAGATGTGCGCGTATGTCTGTGGTGAGTCTCGGTGAGCGTGGAGCTAGGCTGACCTTCTGTTTCTGCCCTGAGCTCGTTGGCCGGGGTCATTTAGGAGTACGTGGCTTTACGTCCAAGGAATTGGACCACTTTCTAGTTGTGTTTTGCGGGTTCCCTTCTGCCCTGGCGGGCGGTGTGGCCCCTGGTGGGCACCGAGCTTTGTTGCACTTCTGTCCCTGGGCCTGGGGCCACCGGTGGTCCCTTCCGCTGGGCACGGCTTGTCCCCAGTGACGTTCTCCTGTGATTGACCTTTTCCCTTAATAGGTTGTTTTAGGAAGTTTAATAAAAGTCCAGTGTGCTTCTTGGTGGAGACGTGGAGGGTGCGGGAGCTCCAGGCCGCGGGGAGGACAGTTGGTGGCGCCCGACCCTGCGACCCTGCGACCCTGCGGCCGTGCTGGCGAGGTCTGGGAGCTGTCTGGTCGCGTGCTCCTCCCGCAGGAGTCGTGTGGGCACACGTGTTTCATTGTTCTAGTGGCCTCTTGGTCGTCTCTCAATTTTCGTTGTCATTTTGTAGCTTTTCTTCATTTTAACCTTCATGACTATTGTCTTCTTGGATCTTTATCCAGGACCATTACCCTTCCCTGGAGCCACATGGTTTTGGGGACCGCCTGTGTGGGGAGACCCTCTGCCCTTGCCCCTTCCCGGTGTGGGGGCCCTGGACTCGATCCCGGGACTCCAGGATCACGCCCTGGGCTGAAAGCAGGCGCTAAACCACTGAGCCACCCAGGGATCCCCCTGTGTTAGATTTAAACCTAAGTAATGTTTTTTCTTTTTGGTGCTGACATAGTCGATACTGTGATTTTAATTTCAGAAATTAATTGTTCGTTGCTGGTAAGAAAAGAAAGGTCTTTACTGTGTAAGAACCGTCTTGTATCTTGCAACCTTGTGACAATGGGTAGCCCAGGAGTGTTTTGGTGGCTTCTTTGGGATTTTCTACGTAGGTGATCACGTCATCTGTGAACAAACACAGATTTATTTCTTCCTCCCCATTCTGTGTACCGATTATTTCCTTTTCTCGTCCTGTTGCATCAGTTAGGACGTCCAGTACAGTGTCGAGGAGGGGTGGTGACAGGGGCGTCCTCGTTCCAACTCCATAGGAAAGCCTCTCGTTTCTCACCATTACATGTGATGTTTGCCTTTTTTTTTTTTTAAAGATTTATTTATTCAGAGAGAGAGAGGCAGAGCCACAGGCAGAGGGAGAAGCAGGCTCCATGCAGGGAGCCCGACGTGGGACTTGATCCCGGGACCCCAGGATCACACCCCAGGCTGCAGGCGGTGCCAAACCACTGCGCCACCGGGGCTGTCCTGTTTGCTGTAGTTTTGCAGCTGCTCTTTACCAAGCAGAAGAGTTTACCTTCTATTCCTAGTTTCCTGAAAGTTTTTAATGATGAACAGGTGTTAGGTTTTGTCAGCTACTTCAGCAGCTGTTGATGTGATCGTGTGATTTCTGTTTGTTGGCTTCGCCTGTCGATTCCGTAAATTGCATTCACTGAATTTTGAATGTGGAACCAGCTCTGCATACTTGGGGTAAATCTCACCTGTGGCATACGATTCTCTTTACGTTGCTGCATTTGCTGTGCGGACACTGTGTGGAGGGTTTCTGTGTCTGTGCCACGGAGAGAGGGGTCTGTAGATTCCCTTACTTGCGATGTCTTTGCTTTTGGTCTTCAGGTGATGCTGCCCTCGAGGACCAGGCGGGCTGTGTCTGGGCCCTGGGGGAGCCTGGGGGAGCCTGGGGGACCTTGTAGAATTCCTTCCTTGAGGGCAGAAATCACCGGTGAATCCATCTGGGCAACTCTTTATATTCTAATTAGTTGTGGGTTCTTGTGGGTCTTCCTAGACCGTCAGGTCCTTGCAGCTGGTGTTCCTGCTCGTCTCCCTGCCCTGGCTGAGCCTGCGAAGCAGAGGTGGTGGCCGTGGTGGCATCTTTGTCCTATTGCTTGATGTTGAAGGGGAATGCTTCTAATATTTCTCCATTTAGAGTGATTCGTGATTTAGGTTTTTGGTCGTTACCCTTTTCAGGTTAACAAAGTTCGGTTTTCTTCCTAATTTGCTCAGTTATTTCTTTAACCCCCTGTTGTGAATGGGTGTTTGATTTTAGGAGATAAGGACTTTCCTATCTCGGTAGAGATGATAAGCATAATCTCCCTTAGCTGTAAATGTAGATGATTATTGTAGATCTCTCTAATGGTAAAACACCCTTGTTTCTGGGACGGGGCCAACTTGGTATTGGCATATCTCCACTGTGTTTGCTTCCCCGAAATTTAGATTTGGATGTCGCATCCGCGTTCATTCACAGACAGCCTGGAAATTGTGCTTCCCTGCATCGCACTTGTACGGTCTTTTGGGTTCCTAGAATAAGCGAGGGTGTGTTTCTTCCTCCGTCCCCTGGAGGACTTTGAGTCACGTTAGAATGATCATTCTTGGTTGAGTTAGTAGAAGTTACTGTTGAAAACCTCTAGTCCTGATTTATTTCTGGACAGAGTTCGAATCTGTGACTCTGTCTTTAGTACTTGCAGGACCAGCCAGGCTCCCTCTGCTTGAGCCGGTTTTGAGAAGCTACTGTCCCAATAATTTGTGCATTTTGAGTTTCCACCTGTGTCGTGTCAAGTTTTCTTACTTTCTCTTAACCTCTTTGTTTCTACTACCCCTGCATCGCGTCACTCTTTCATTGCTAGGGTCACATCTTTGTCCCTCCACCCTTTGTATCGGTTCTTTCATGCTGAGTGACAACACGACTAAAGCTTGGTGGCTTCAAACAACACACGTCTGTTGCCTCACAGTTTCTGTGGGTCAGGAACCCAGGCGCCGCCCAGCGGGTCGTCTGCACAGCTCCCACCAGCCCGCGGCCAGGACATCGGCCAGGACTGGGGTCTCATCCGAGCATCGGCTACGGGAGGGTCCGCTCCACGTTCACATAGTCGTTGGCAGGTTTCCATTCCGGGGTCCCGTTTCCTCGCTGAGCACTGGCTGGAGGCCAGCCTCAGTTTCTCGCCACCGGGGCCCCTCTGCGGAGTCTCGTGAAGCCAGCGGGGGACAGGGAATCTGCTAGCGAGTCTCAGAAGTGATGCTCCGTCGACTTGGCTGCAATCTGTTGTTTGGAAGCCAGTCCCTGGAGGAGGGATGCTGGGGGGGTGGGTGCCGTGGGGGGTGGGGGGATGCCATGGCGGGGGGGTACCTGCAGGCGAGGCTCCGGGACCTCCCTGGAGGCTTTGTACCTTCGCTCCAGCCTCTTCAGAGACCCAAACCAGTTAGACTAACGATGGACCTCTGTCCTCTACATCTGTCATTTGCTCTCTAATTTTTTATTTCTTTTTAAGTATCATTTTGCATATTTGCCGCAACTTGTGTTCCTGACGTTATCGCAGTGAAACGGGCTCTGCGTGCAGCTGCTCCTGGCGTTGGTTCCTTGCTGACTAGCACGGCTTCCACTGTGGCTTGGCTTCTCCCTCCCACGTCCTCTTATCCCTCACCTCTCTCACCTATGTGTTTTCTCTCTCGGTGTTCGTTTACTTTTACTGTTTTTTAAGGGAGTCCACGCTGGTTCTTGGAGGCCATGGGACGGGTGGCATTGGGGTAGGTGGGCTGCTGTCGTCCCGCAGCGTTTGTTAGCATCATCCTGTGTTCCAGGGAGACGCTCCAGCAGGGCCTGGCCTTCTGTCGGCGGAAGCAGCGGGCTGACGGCTCCTGGGAAGGGTACGTGAGCTCTTGGGCGTGCAGAGGTGGGGGAGCTCTGTCCTCAGGCCACACCACCGTCCGGGAGTAGCTGCTGGGACAGCGTTCTGCGGGGCCTTGTCACTTCTGGGCGCCCGGCCTCCTCCTGCTTGCTCAGCGTGTGGCCGAGGACGCTGGGGGGTGTGCAGGCCAGGCTTCCGGCCTGACTGCTCCTCCCCTGGCGGGGCCCTCGTGCGCCGGGCCTGTTGGGCTCAGCCTTAGAGTCAGGCGCACTGAAGGCCACGGGGGGTGGTTTTCTTGAAAGTAACCCCGGCTTTCCCAACCCCACAATGGAACGGGTTCCCACCAGTCCGGCGGAATCTGGTTTTCCGCAGCCTCCGATCGAGACGGAGAGGCTGAGGTTCTGCTTTGTCTTCCTCCAGCTCCTGGGGGGTTTGCTTCACGTACGGCACCTGGTTCGGGCTGGAAGCTTTCGCCTGCATGGGGCAGACTTACCACAGCGGGTGAGTGGGCCTGTACTGCCCGGGGTGGGGCTCCTGCCAGCAGGACGCTCTGCTGGGTGTCTCCTTGGATGTTGGGCCTCAGGGGTGTTTTATAGTTTTCTAAGCAGTGAGCTCATGGCTCCAGTAAAGACACGGGGCTGAGGCCGTGCCTCGCTGCTCGAAGCCCCAGCCAGGAGCCTATTGGGCGGCGCACTCTGGGCCTGCCTGGCCCCGACCCCCAGTGGGACCCCTCTGGGCTGGGTCCGAGCTGTCCCAGCCGCCTCCCTCAGCTCCGCCAGGTGCAGGGTGTGTCAGGGGTGGGGTGGTCATGCCGGGGCGTCCCCAGCCACAGAGCTTCTTACTCCCTGTGGGAGGCAGGTGTCTCCGAGGCCTTCATGATGTGGTGGTGGGCCTGGGGTGCAGGCTGCCCCCCGTACTCCTGCCCCGCCCCCGGGAGGCCTCCCTGGACCGACCACAACCCTCATCACTCTCCGCAGGGCTGTGTGTGCAGAGGTCTCTCAGGCCTGCGCCTTCCTGCTCTCCCGGCAGATGGCCGATGGGGGCTGGGGGGAGGACTTCGAGTCCTGCGAGCAGCGGCGTTACGTGCAGAGCACCGCGTCCCAGATCCACAACACGTGCTGGGCCCTGATGGGGCTGATGGCCGTCAGGTGGGTGCCCTGGACCCCCTGGGTGGTGGGGTCAAGAGGAGGCTGTTGGGTGGCTTGCGGGCAGCTGAGCTGTGAGCGAGGGTGGGAGGAGGGGAGGGAGCTGGGCGAGGGCGCAGGCTGTCAAGACGCGGGGTTCCTGCAGGGAGGCTCGGCTGTGAGGAGGCCCAGGGGAGGCCCGGGAGGGCCGAGGTGGCCCCTGTGTCCACGCGGGTGTGTGGACCCATGGACGTGCCCGGTGCCCGGGCTGTGCTGTCCGTCAGCTTTGGGGCCGTCTGGGGAATCCTCCTAAAACCTCACCAAGTTAGGTGGGTCGCTGTGAGCAGGAGCGGCCGAGTCAGGGGGGCCTGGGCCGCGGGTGCTGGGTGGGGTCCCCAACCCGTCGTCCTTGGGGCGTCATCCTGGCCGCGGGCAGTGAGCGTGGGCGTATGTGACATCTGTGGGCTTTGGGGGGGGTCCTGGAGGCCAGGGCGGGACTGGAGCACCTGCCCACGTGTGCGGGGCTGCCCGCCCGCCTGCCCTCGGGCCGCGCTGTGTGTGTCTGGAATCTGGGATTCTGGGTGGACGTGCGGGGCAGCCGCGGAGTGCCGGCTGTCCTAGCCGTGCTGGGGCCACTGCGTGTCCCTGTGCATTCGTGCATCACACATCTGTGCCTGGTGGCGTGAGGACGAGGGTGCAGCTGGGCTGCCGTCCTACCGAGCAGTGGCTGAGCGGTCAGTGCCTCCTCCTCCCCCCGCCCCCCCCAGGCATCCCTGCGTGGAGGCCCTGGAGAGAGGAGTCCGGTGTCTGCTTCGAAAACAGCTCCCCAACGGCGACTGGCCCCAGGTATGCCGAGGCGGCCGAGGAGCGCGGGGCCCAACCCTGACCTCTACGCACATGGGCTTGGCCACACCTGTGCTCGCGAGGAGGGTCCTAGCTCTGGGGGCCGGAGAGTTGTAAACCCCAGGGAGAGCCCGTGTGCAGACGACCGCTTGGCTCGGAGCCTGGGGTGGGGGGGCCCGACACCCTCAGGGTGTGCTTTGGCAGCTGCGGCAGCCGCCTCCGCCTGTCCTGCGGGTCCAGGTCACAGTCACAGGATGCTGACCCCCTGCCCCGGACGAGTCTGGGGAGGGGACACGGCTGTGAGGAGCCGGTGACTCGGGTCCAGGGCAGGGGTCCAGGGCCAGCGTGGTAGGAGGAGGACGGCCTGCAGAGGCTCGTGGGCCGACTCCCCAGGGGCTGCCCAGCTGTCCGGCCGGGGTTTCCATTCCGGGAGCCCCTTGGCCTCGTGCTGGAGCCTCTGTGCTTACTCCCTGTGCTCTTCCAGGACAACACGGCCGGCGTCTTCAACAAGTCCTGTGCCATCAACTATACGAGCTACAGGAACGTCTTCCCCATCTGGACCCTCGGCCGCTTCTCCCGCCTGTACCCCGAGAGCGCCCTTGCCGGCCACCCTTGAGGGCACCTGGCAGGTGGTGGTGGGGACGGGTGTCCGGGGGGGGGCCACCAAGCAGCAGGTTCCAGCTGGGGCCCTCGGGTGAGCTGCAGGAGCCCCACCTAGGGGCCCAGTGCCCTCACCACCTGCTCCGGCAGGGCAAGGGCAGGGCCAGGGCAGACCTGGGGCAGGGCAGGGGGGGCGGCTTTAGACCCTTGTTTTCAGGGTTTAGTTCTTAGAAGTGTTGCTTAGATGAGGAAAGGAGCAGGATGAGCCACGAGCCCGGGGGCACAGCCCGTGGTGCTTCTGCTCGGAGCCCTGCTGGCGCCCTGGCCGCTGTGCCGTGGGGCCCGGGTGTCCTGTGGATGCCTGTTGAGCGTCTGCCCCACTCCCCAGGTTTACATGAGGGTTCGCTTTGGCTGGAGGAACCGTTGGGATCCCCTGGAAACCCGTCGGGTTGCTCTTGCACTTCTTTCCTTGCCCACGTTCTCCCGTCGGGGCGGGCTGGCCATTTCCCGCGGCAGCCGCTGCCCGGGAGGCTGAGCCATGGTCGGGTCGCTGCACAGACCTAACAAGGGAAGATCTGATGCCACCTCTGCTGCCGATGCCGCCGCCCTGCGGCAGCTCCCTTGATAAGCAGACCCGTGGTTCCATCAGGCCAAAGCGTGGTGCACTCGTGTCTCTCCTGTGGGGACGGTCCAGGGTCTGGGTCCTCAGAGACCGCTGCGCGAGCTCCACGTGGGTCTCGGGAGCCGCGTGATGGCTCCAAGAGGAGCAGGTGTGTCTCCTCTGCTTGATTAAAAATCGGTTCTAAACAAAACAGACTCAAATACAGACCAAACTGCTGGTTGCTGGGGGTGGGGGGTGACTGAACAGGTGACGGGGCTTCAAGC
This sequence comes from Canis lupus familiaris, assembly GCF_011100685.1. Taxonomy (NCBI): domain Eukaryota; kingdom Metazoa; phylum Chordata; class Mammalia; order Carnivora; family Canidae; genus Canis; species Canis lupus. The sequence goes on along the minus strand of NC_049252.1, from coordinate 39,461,377 downwards.
ATGGACTTCAGTTATAAAATGCGTAGCTCGGTGATGGAAAGTACTGTGGGGAGTGCAGCCCATGATCGTGCGCCGCGTGGAAGGTGACAGGTGCGGGGGCGCGAGCAGCGTACGTGGTGGGCGAGTCGGTGCCTTGTACACCTGGCCCGGGCCAACCCTGGGTCAGCCGTGCTTCGATAAAGTCCAGTTCTCCGTCTTGGGAGAGAACATTAAAGACGCCTGAATTCAAATTATTCTTGGTTGTCGGGCCCAGATTTTGTTTTATGCTGGGAGGCTGTTGCTGGAGCCGTATCAGGACTTCGGTATCGGCCACGACGCCAACTCCACACCTTCCCTCTGAGGAATTCCCTGACTAAAAATCCTTAATTCGCAGTGGGAATTCCTCTCTGGGAAAGTACTTTTTCTTCCTGGACACCGTCACTATTGCTACATCCACGTTTAATTAGGCAATAAAATGTTTCAAGAACTGATGCCGTCTCCTTTGCCTTCTTCGTTCTTTCCTCATCTCTGCAGCTAGGCTGACCACAGGTTAGTTGCTCAGCTTGACTTATTTTCATTTCCATCCGCAATATCACTTTTTACTCATGATTCACTTTGTTTGAAAAAGGAATGACGGGTAGAAGGAGGAGGCAGGGGGCGTCGACGGGACCTGAGCCACAGGCCGGGGTTGGCTTGCTCTGCCGTCGTGGCCTCGGCTCGCTCCGTGTCCTAGGAGGCAGCTGGAGCTTGCACGTGTAGCCCTGTGGTCGCACCGGCTGCATGTCCCCGAAGGCCGTCAGCCCGCGGCGGGATCCACGGTAGCTGCCCACACAGGTGGCCGTGGAGGGGGCTGCAGATGCCGCTCTGCAGGGCACCAGGGCCATGGGCCCCTCTGTGCTGTGTGGCCTTCAGGCCTGGCACTAGAGGACCCCCCACCCCCTTTCCTCAGGAGGATGAGGGTGATAAGGACAACTTCACGTTCTCCTCAGTGAAAACAGTTTCTACATGACAACTACTGATAAGTGACTTGCAGCCTTCCTCCAGGGACAGCGATGGCCCCAGGGGGCGACTGGAGCCCGTCGTGAGACCAGGGGCCTCAGACACCTGCCCGTAGCCAGGCCTTTCGTGGGTGTGAGACGCGGTGGGCTTGACACCCGTGTCCTTGATGCCGCCTCCGGTTCTTGGGAAGGTAGAGGATTAGGGGCTGCACTTGGGCCACCCAGGAACGGGTGAGCACCACACAGCCTCCGGTGGCCAGGGTGCTTAACACTCTAAAGACGACACAGTGACCTGCTGGGTGATCTCGAGTGTCCAACATGCATATAATTGGGGCCCCACGAGACGGGGAAGGAGGGAAGCAGGGAAACTTCTGAGTGATCCTGGTGAAACTGTTCCGGATGTGAAGTCTATAAGCTCATTGATCGTGACGCTCAGCAGACACAGAATAATCACACGGACCAAACATACCAAACCCCAAACCTCCAAAGCACGTCCTAAATGGATGGAAACCATGAATGAATAACGTCTGAAAAGCAAACGAAAACAGACACATTCCATGCAGGTGAACAAAGGTAAGGACAACAGGCGTGACGCAAAGCAGAAGACCGTGGCACGGCATCTTGAAGGTTATTAAAAGGGAAAAACTCGTCCGCTTCCAATTCTATATTCACCAAAAAACAAAAAAGAAGGCAAAGTAGACCTTTTCCAGACAAACCGAAGCTGAAGGAACCCTCCAGCGGCTTGTCCTGCGAGAAATGTTAAGTGGCTTAGGCTGAAGGAAAGCGAAGCCGGGTGGGAACTCGGTCTCCACCAGGAAATGGGGCCCGGAATGTTAAGCGTAGAGGGTTTTCCCCCTTTGTTAAAAACAAACATACAAACAAACCCTCCTTAAAACAGAATGAACTTTTAAAAGCCGAAACAGTAACGTGGACACTTCCAACAGCAGGTGCGCTGCAGGCGGCACAGCAGAGCGCCTCCTCCTGCGCCAAGTGCTGCATCGCCGAGCGGCGGAGTCTTTACAGGTAGACGGACGGGAGAAGTGAGAGGAACCCAGGGTCCGCCCGAGTAAACCACTAGGAAAAAAGAAAAAGGGAGGGGTAGGCCGAGAAAACTAATAAAGGAGGCAAAATAATCTAAAAGGAAAAAGAAGAAGAGATAGAAAAAAAAAAGAAGGGATAGAAAACAGGATGAACCCAACTCTTAGGATTGAATTGTGTCCCACAAGATTTAATGGAATTAAATCAGAATTCAGTAACTAAAAGAGATAGGAAATCCCACATATTTGGAAAGATTCATTTGGAAGAAAAAGGCCTAAATTTGAGGAGATTGTTAAGGTTAAATGAGCCCATAGGGTAGTGCTGGTCTGATAGGACTGGTGTCCTCAGAGGAATAGATGAGGACACAGGAGAGGACGGTGTCCATACGGCCCAGAGGGGCCTCAGGAGGAGCCAGCCCCACCCACTCCCAGATTGTGGACTTCTAGGGTTCCGAACTAAGAAAATAAATTTCTGTTCTTTAAGCCACTCAGCGTGAGCTGTTTTGTTACAAAGCCCTAGGAGACTAACGCACCAGCCACGTGAGTAGGTTCACTAACTGTGAAGGGCTGAGCAGCCCACTGACAAGGCAGAGACCGTCCCATGGCCTGAGAAAGCACGACCTGCTATGTTGTCCCCGAGAAGTTTTAAGTGTGAAAATAGGATAAAAGTGCCAATAAAAGAAAAACAGATAACATAACAAAAACAATCATAAGAAAGCAAAAGTAGGGGGATCCCTGGGTGGTCCAGTTGGTTGGTGCCTGCCCAGGGCATGATCCTGGAGACCCGGGATCAAGTCCCACGTCGGGCTCCCAGCATGGAGCCTGCTTCTCCCTCTGCCTGTGTCTCTGCCTCTCTCTCTGTGTCTCTCATGAATAAATAAATAAAATTAAAAAAAAAGAAAGCAAAAGTACTATATTAATATCAAAGTAAGTTTCAGGAAAAGGAACATTAATAGAAATAGAGACTGGGGGGCTCAGTGGGTGAAGCATCTGCCTTTGGCGTGATCCCAGGGTTCTGGGATCGAGTCTCTCATTGGGGGACTCCCTGCGGGGAGCCTGCTTCTCCCTCTGCCTCTGCTCCTTCCTCTGGCCATGTGCTCTCGCTCTCTCTCCAATAAATAAAGCCTTAAAAAAAATAGACCTTGAATAACAATAATGTATATGCGCCTAATAGCAGAGCTTCAGAATATAGAAAACATAATGTAGCCGGAGAGGGAATTTGATAAATATACAATTTAATGGATTTCAACATTGTCTCAGCAAGTGTGGACAGAACGTGGAGCCAATTTGAAGTCATGGGCATTTACGGGACGCTTCACCTCCTCCTTTTCAAGAGCTTCTGGACCATTCACTGACACGCCATGCGGGGCGAGTCAAGAGCCATCCCACGGGGTTGAAGTCATCCGGTGGATTCTCTAAGCGTAATGGAATTAAATCAGAATTCAGTAACTAAGAGATAGGAAATCCCACATATTTGGAAATTAAACAATATGTGTCTAAATACCAATGGCCCAAAGGAAAGTACAGGGGAAGAAAACTCTTTGAAGCTGAAAGAAAAAACAATGAGGTAAGAGCTTGCGGGGCGGCCACGGGCTTCCGTGTTGATGCCGCAGTAAGGCCTCGAGCTGGTGGCCTAGGCGCCCACTTCCAGAACCTAGAACCCGAGTAGGAGGACGGAGATGCCGACAAAAGTCCAGCCCGGGCGGCAGGAAGCACAGTGGGAAGGTGACCCTGGAGGCTGGTGCTCCAGAGCGTCCACAAGCCCGGGGTCTGGTCGGGTGAGGCCGAGGACAGGATGCCGGGTGCCCCGCAGCCAGGTCACCCGGGGGCGACCGGGGGTCAGCCTCACCTGGGCCCTGGCCCACACACGTGCTCGTCTGCACACACCTGCACCCGCACCCCCGCCCGCACCCCTGCACCCCCGTGGCTGCCGCCCCAGTGCACCCGGCTGCCCCCCGTGGCCGCATCCACATGTCCTCGAGGCGTGAGCAGCTCGCCCAGGGGCCAGGGCCAGACAGTGGGGAGGTCGCCGCCCTGCAGGGCCCCGGGGCAGCAGGTGGGCTGGGGTCGTGGGGTCCAGGCCGCCCGTGCCCAGGACGGAGCCCCCAGTCCACGGCCCTGTGCCTGTCGGGGTCCTCGGTCAGGTCCCGTGGGTCAGGGTTCCGGACACGCAGGAGCCGAGTTCGGGGACAGCGGGGTCGGCGGTGCCCCTGCCCAGAGCGCCTGCAGGGCCGGCCCGGAGCTGCGCCGACTCCCTCTGCCCCCCCCCCCCCGCCGCCCTCCTGCCTCAAGGGTGCGTCCCCGGGGTGCACGCCTGACCTGGGCCCAGGTCCTGGGGACCCCGCTGACCCCGCGGGGGGGGACAGCCACCGGAGTCCCCGGAGGCCTGCGCACGCCGCACGACCCGGCGCCATCCTTGGCCCATAATCTCGGCAGTTCCTGGGATCCAGAACATTCCAATGTGGGCTGGCTGCCCTCTGTCCGGCCCCCGGCCCCCCGGCCCCACCCCGTGCCCTCCGCGGCCTGGGCCCCGGTGGGAGGTGTCGCTCGGGCCAGCGGCTGCAGTGGGCAGGCCCGGCGCCGCAGGGTGACTGGGGTGACGGGGGTGACGGGGTGACCAGGGTGCCGGCTCTTTAAGGGTGACATCACAAGGCTGCGGAAGGCCGGGCGGCTGTGGGGCTCCGGGGCCTGGGCTGTGCCCGAGCGTCTGCGGGCTCTGGGCTGCCACCTCCATGGGGCCGCAGGCCCGCCCGTGAGCCCCCGCGCCACGGCCATGGCCGAGGGGAGCGAGCTGATGAGCAGGCTCATGAGCGAGAACGCGGAGCTCAAGAAGCAGGTGCGCCTCATGAAGGAGAACCAGATGCTGAAGCGTCTGCTCAGCGAGAGCTGCCAGGAGCGCGGTGGCCTCGGGAGCCGGGACCTGCTGTTCCCCCGGGCGCCCACGTACCCCGAGGACTGCTCCCCCGGGAGCGCAGGTGAGCCGCGGGGGCGCTGATGCCCGAGGCCTCCCCGGGAAAGCGGGGCCGGGACCCCCTCTGCCGTGTCCTCGGCCGAGGCCTCCCTCCCGGCCCGCGGGCCCCACGGACGACATGGGGTGGCGCCGCCCTCAGGCCGCCTACTGGGTGGTCTCGGCGCCTTCCTGGCTGGGACCCCCCTGCGGCCCGGGGGTCTCAGGACAGGCCCGGGCGGGGGTGCGGGGGCTGGGGGAGGAGGCGCTGTCGCCCACGAGGTCAGCTGGACACACCCCAGCCCGCCAGCCTGAGCTCCCGCAGCGGCCACGCTCACGCCTGCCACAGGGACCGCCCGGGCCACGGGGCCTCGTGCCCTGGGACACCCCACAGCGGGTCAGGGCGCCCCCTCGGGCCCCAGGACGGCCCGGTCCCAGGAGATGGGTCCGGCGGGGGCCCCCCCAGGGCTCAGAGCCCCCCCGTGTCAGCTGTGGTCCTGGGCCCGCCCCGCCGTCCCTCCATCCTGCACCCGCGGGTCCCCAGTGACGGGCACTTGCGGGGGGACCCGGTCAGGGCGGGGTCCCTGGGACGGCGGCGCCCCCCGTGCTCACGCCCTGGGCCCCGACCCTGCAGGACAGCAGGCCCTGGCCGGGGAGGCGGGGAGGCCCTGCTGCAGGGCCGGGGCCCAGGTCAGCGGGGCGGCGGCCACCCTGGGGGGAGCTCAGCTCTGGTCAGCGCCCCCATGCCCGGGGCTCCGGACGCGCCTCAGGCCCCCCAGGCTCTGCGCCCCAAGGCCCACGGTTCCTACTGCCCCTCAGCGCCGCCCTCTAAGCAGGATGCACTTTCGAGCCCGTGTCCTTCACTGGACAGCACGCGCCGGTGGCCGAGCGCCCCCTCGCCCGAGGGCCGCACCCGCAAGGCCCCCCCCCCCGGGGCAGCCGCTGCTCACCCACCCGGTTCCTCTCCGAAGCCCGTGGACGGTACGTCCGCGCTCGTGGGGGCTGGGGGCTGGCCGGGGTCGCTCCCGCCGGTTCACACGGAGCTGTTGGAGGGGCGCCACCAGGCTGTGGCCTCTACCGCCCCCCGCGGCCCCCGCCCTCCCCCCGGACACCTTCGCGACCCCCGGGCCACACCGCGCTCCGCGGGGTCCCCAGGCTGCAGGCCACAGGGCTCGTGTGTCGTGGGCCCCCACTCATCCCGCCCTCGGGCCCAGAACCCGGAGGGGCCCTTCCGGAGCTTCTGCGGGGGGAGGGAGGCCGAGGAGCGGGCGCGGCTCAGGGCCCCCCTCGCGGGTCTGGGCTCCGGGCTCCCCGCGGGGTTTCTGCGACGATGCGACATGATCTCTTCCCATCGATCGTCAGCGGGGGCCGAGGTCTGCACAGTGCCTGCTTCTTGGACTGGACTGAGGATCGAAGATAGCGGGTGCTGTTTGTTTTTTTTGTTTTGTTTTGTTTTAATGTTCACACACCTGTGCTGGAGTCACAGGAGGGAATCGGGGCTCAGCGAATAGGAACAGAGAGCCCGAGCCGGCTGAGCCCACCGAGGCCCCGTGGGTGCAGGGGGGGCCCCCCTCGGCTCTGCCCCTCAGCTCTGGGCAGCCCGTGCTCAGGGAGTCCTGAGGCGGCGGCGGGACAGTCCCGGCTGCTCCGGCCGCTGCGGGTCGGGACGCGAGGCAAGACACCTCCAGGGGGCTGTTCTTCTTTTGAAGTTTTGTTTTTTTTTTTTCTGGGAAAACATCTCCGAAGGTCGATTAGTTGGCTCCCGAGGAGGTACATTTTAGGATATGATGTTTCTTTTTCTTTTAGGGTTTTATTTATTTAAGGAATGTCTCCATCCAGCTTTGGGCTTGAACTCACAGCCCCCAACATCGAGGGGCAGCTCCTCCCACCGAGCCAGCCGCCACCCCTGCAATTTTTCATTATAGCTCGGAAAAAACACGGTTTCTCAAGAATGTGTTTGCCTCTCTGGTGGGAGGGAGAACCAGTTCACCGTATGAGGCTAGAAAGGGGTCTTGTGAATCACAAGAAGAATCAGTACTTTGAAGGTGACCGCGGGTCATACCTTCTGCGTGACAGTCACTAACCCTAGCGCCCTGGAAGGAGGCGTTGACGAGGGGGACAGAAGGAGCTGCTTCAAGGATGTGAAACATGAATCACCCCCCACGGTCCCCCCAAAAAACCGAGTAGAGAAAAGGCAGAGATAGTCCAGAGAATGAAACCCGAGGGGGGTGAGCACAGGACACGGTCACCAGGGTCGGGGGCGGGGCGGCTGCTGAGGGGGAGCACGAGGAGGCCCGACGGCGCACACCTGGGCCCGGGGAGCGCGGGGAGCACGGCGCGGTGTCTGGACGAGGGAACCGGGACTCCTCCCCGAGGCTCAGCAGCGCAGTGGATGTGAGACTCGCCGTGTGCGTGCATGTGTGTGTGCCTGTACGTGCGTGTGCACACACGCGCCGGGAAGCGGGTAAATGTATCCGGTAAGCTACCCGATGACTCAACGGCGTGTCCCCGAGGTTCATGCTGCCACCCCGAGGTATGTGGCAGAGGGAGGCCCCCGCAGGACGGCCGCGGCCACGTAACATTTAAAAGCGTTGGCGTCCCTGTGAACGAGCGAGGACGCACGGGCGTCAGGAGGCTGAGCGGCGGCTCCCTGGGGCTCTGGGGGGCTCTCGGCCTCAGGACCCCCTCCTTCGGGCCTGACTCCCCCTCCCCGTCCAGTTGCAGACTTCGGAAGGTTCGCCGGTGCCCCGGAAGCGCCCTGCCAGCTGCCAACGTCCTCCCTGGAGGAGCTGCTGTGCTCGCACGCCCCCATGTCCCGCGAGGACGACGCGTCCCCCGGCTGCGCGGCGCCCGCCCCGGTGCCCTTCAAGGCTTTCCTCGGCGCCCCCGAGCTGCACGCGCCCCGGGGCACCGACCTCAAGCTGTCTCCGCTCCTGAGCCCCCTGCAGGACCCGCTGGCGGACAAGACCCTGCTGGAGCCCAGGGAGATGGTCCGACCCAAGAAGGTGTGCTTCTCGGAGAGCAGCCTGCCGTCGGGGGACAGGACCAGGAGGAGCTACTACCTCAACGGTACGGCCGGGGGTGCGCGGGCCCTGGCGCCCCGGCTCCGCCGTCAGCAGAGGGGGGCGGGTGGCTCAGCCCGGGTCCGGGGCTGCTGCTCTTAAAACGTCTTGCCTGTTAAAAAACCAACATTGGGGGCGGGGGTGGGGGGAAGCCCCGGTGGCTCAGTGGTTTGGCTCTGCCTTCAGCCTGGGGCGCGATCCTGGAGACCCGGGGTCGAGTCCCGCGTTGGGCTCCCTGCGTGGAGCCTGCTTCTCCCTCAGCCTGGGTCTCTGCCATTCTCTCTCTCTCTGTCTCTCATGAATTAAAAAAAAAAAAAAACAAAAAAAACCAACGGCGGGGACCCCTGGGTGGCTCAGCGGTGGAGCGCCAGCCTTCGGCCCAGGGCATGACCCCAGGGTCCCGGGATCGAGTCCCGCATCGGGCTCCCTGCAGGGAGCCTGCTTCTCCCTCGGCCTGCGTCTCTGCCTCTGTCTCTCTGTGTCTCTCGTGAATAAATAAAACCTTAAAAAAACCCAAAAACCCAACGGAGCCGCCACCTCCTCAGGGAACGCAGACAGCGTGGTGGTTGGAGGGCCGGCCGCCGGAGATGGGCGACGTGGAACAGAGAGTCCAGAAACAAGGCCGAGGGTGTACAGGTTTAACGTGCAGCAGCGGCACCGAGACAGTCAACGGAGGGACAACAGCCTTTGCAACCAGTGGTGCTGAGACGGGTGGACAAACGTGCACGAGCGTGACGTTGGACCTCACACCACATACAGAAATGAACTCAAAATGTATCAAAGACCTGAAAAAATCTAAAAGAGCTAAAGCCACGAAACTCTTCGAGAAAACACACACACACACACACACACACACACACACACACACACACACACAGCTTATGACCTCAGGTTTGGCCACAGGTTTTTAGATGTGACCCCAAAGCACGAGCAACAAAAGGCGAAGTCCGTGCTCTGGGCTTTCTCAGAAGTAAAAGCTGGTATATTTCAAAGGCCCACGTTTCTAGAGAGCAGATCCCGCCCACGGGGGGAGAAAACCCCGGTCCTCACACCATAAGGGCGAGTGTCCCGATGTGTGAGAACCGCCCGCGACCCAGCAGTAAAAAGCCAAACAATCCAATTAAAACTGGGCCAAGAACTGGAAGGAACGTTGCCCCAGAGGAGATGCACACGTGGGGCACGGCGAGATGCTCAAGATCACCATCGGTCACCAGCAAAATGCTGAGGGAACCACGGGACGGCGCGTCAGCCCACGGCGGAGGCTATCACACGCGCGTGCAGGGGGACGTGGCCCCCGAAGGCCGTGTCTCGCCGCTGTGCACCGGCTCGGCAGGTTCATCCCAGATCAGACCTGGAATCACCAGGCGTCCCCGCAGCTCGGGTCGAGGGTTCAGGTCCGGGAGAGCCGGGTGCGTCCGTCCGCACAAACACCTGCGTGAACGTTCCGAGCGGCGTTAACCTTGGAGCCCGGACGGCGGGCGGCACGCGGGGATGACGGGACGTGGCCCACCCCCGCGGCGGCTGTGGCTCGGGGGAGCAGGAATGCGGCGTGCGCGGACCTGGGGTGCACCTTGTGCCTGGCCGCCCCGGAGGGACCCCAGAGCACCCACGTCCGCGGGGACAGCAGGTGCGTCGGCAGCTGCAGGGGCCGTGGGACCGCGGCGGGACAGGGGTTTGTTGTGTTCTGTCTTGGAATCAGGTCATGGTGGCGGCTGGACGGCTGTGAGGGTACGGAAACCCTGGAGTCGCACGCTTTGAGGGAGGGGGCACTGCGCCCCGTGACCTCAGTTCCTTGGTGCAGGCGTGGGCCCCGAGGCCCCCGGGTCACTGTGAGGGTGAAGGAGGCGCAGCCCCCGGGACACCCGTGCACCAGGACCCCCTCGCCGCGCACGCTGGAGCGCCGAGCTGTGCTGCTGTGAGTGGCCACCGTGTGGCCTGTCACCCCAGCATGTCACAGCAGTGTTTCTCCTCGGCCCCCTGAAACCTGCTTTGCCCACTGGGACCCCGTGGCCCCAGGGCCCCCCAGCTCTGGGCCCTCGTGGGGTTCAGTGGGGAGCCGGGCTCTGGGCCGTGTGGCTCAGACGGGACCCTCTGCCGGGCTGTCCACACCCTTGCAGCCCCTCCCTGTCCCCACCGCAGAGCCACCTCCCCTGACGCCCATGGGCCCTGTCCGCGGATGCTCCCCTCTCGGCGTCTGGGGGTGCACGGCTGAGGCAGTTGCATCCTGACCCTGTCCTCAGGGGCCTATCTTCGGGGCCTGTCCTCAGGGCCCTGTCCTCGGGGGCCATCCTCAGGGTCTGTCCTCGGGGGTCTGTCCTTGGGGCCCGTCCTTGGGGCCCTGTCCTCGGGGGTCTGTCCTCGGGGCCCTGTCCTTGGGGGCCGTCCTCAGGGTCCGTCCTCGGGGGCCTGTCCTCTGGGGTCACCAGTGGCCACCTGGCAGCAGCCTGTCCTGAAAGGGCTGATGAGCCCCTGTGGTCACCCACTGGCGGCGCCGTGTGAGCGCCCTGGAGGCTGTCTTGGCTGGATGGTTAAGGGGACCCGGGCACAGGATGGGGCCGAGGAGGGCAACCACCTGCCCACGGCCACGGCCAAGGCTGGTCCTGGGGTCCTGCCGCTCTCAGGGCTCAGGTGCCCGTGTGGGGTGTCCTGTGTGTGGTCATGGGACCCACCCGTGGGTGCGCCCCTGCCCTTGGGGTGGAGCCCGCAGGCTGCACCAGGCGTCACCTGTAGGGTTGGTCTGGTGGCTGGACAAGCCCTGGGCTCCTCGTGGGGATGAAAGCCCGGCAGGAGCAGAGGGAGGTGTCGGGCGGAGGCTCTGGGCGGCGGGGATGCGGCTGTGCTCGCCGGGGTCTCGGGGTCACACGCATGGGGCCAGGAGCGTGGGAAGGGTCTGCTGACTGAGGGACGGGGCTGCAGCAGGTCTGGAAGCAGGTTCTGGGGGGACAAGACAAACACTCCTGGGCTGAGAAACAAGTTTTAAAGGCATTTCCCTTGGTCTCAGAGGACGGGGGTGGGGTGGGTGGCGACGACCCCGGACCACAGGTGGTCAGGCTGCCTGGGGCGAGGGGACAGGGGTCGCTGCCCTGGGACCGCAGGAGGGTCCAGCTCTCCTTCCCCTGCTGTTACCCTCCGGCTTGGGGGCGGCCGGGGCCCTCCGCGGTGGGGGGGGGGCCGGGCCCCAGCGCTTCACCCCAAACCCGGGCGCGATTACTTCAGTTGTTCCCCCAAACGGATCCAGGGGTGCGGCAGGAGGAGGCTTGGCCCCTGACTGTCCTTGTCCTGCGCCGGCCTGCCCCGCCGCTCCTCACAGAGATCCAGGGCTGCTGCGGCGCCCAGAAGGACGGGCGCATCGTCGGGGAGATCGCCTTCCAGCTGGACCGGCGCATCCTGGCCTACGTGTTCCCGGGGCTGACCCGCCTGTACGGCTTCACCGTGTCCAACATCCCCGAGAAGATCAAGCAGGTGCGCCCCTGCCGCCGCCTCCCTGCCGGGTCCCTCCCTCCGCTGGGGCCCTCCCGCGCCCTGGGGTCCCTCCCTCCCCCCCGGGACCCTCCCTCCCCGGGAGCCCCCTCCCTCCCCGGGGTCCCTCCCTCCCCTGAGCCCCTCCCCAGGCCCCTCCCTCCCGGAGGCCCCACCCCGTGCTGCCCACACAGCTCTAGGGGTCCCCCCTCCCCCCACCTGCCCTCTGCGGCGGGGAGGCCTCGGGTGACCCGGGGTCCCAGCGCCCGGGCCGCGCCGCAGGGGGTGGGCAGGGGGTGGGCAGGGGAGGGCCGCCGCCCACGGAGCCGCCCCCGCAGACGTGCACCAAGTCCCTGGACGGGTCGGTGGACCAGACGCGGCTGCGGGAGCTGACCCAGCGCTACGCGGCGCTCACGGCGCGCCTGGAGAGGCTGGGCTACAACCGCGACGTGCACCCGGAGTTCAGCGAGTTCCTCATCAACACCTACGGCATCCTGCGGCAGCGGCCCGACCTGCGCGCCAGCCCCCCCCGCAGCCCGGCCGCGCTGCGCAAGCTGCTCATCGACGTGCTGCCCCCCAAGTTCCTGGGCGACTCGCTGCTGCTGCTCAGCTGCCTGTGCGAGCTCGCCAAGGACGACCGCAAGCCGCTCTTCGCCTGGTGAGCCGCCCGCAGCGAGCCTCCCTGCGGGGCGGGCGGGGCGGGCGGGGCTGGAGCGGGTCGCCTGCGCCCCTCCCGCGGCCGCCCAGGAGCGCCCCGGCCCGCCCGGCCCCAGCAGGCGCCCCCTCGGCCCCTGGCCCGGCCCGGCCCGGCCCGGCCCGGCCGCCCACACCCGCGGCACCATCGAGTCACTGTATTAAAACCATCCGTTTCCTGTTTCCCTTTCCCTTGGCTCTTTGAGGGGTGGAGAGCGCGGGGAGGTGCCCGCGGGATCCCGGGGCTGAGCCGCGACCCAGCCTCGAGGGGCACAGCTCCCGGGCCTCCAGCCAACGGGGCACCCGCCCGGCCAGGCCTCGAGGACTCCACTCCGGCCGCAAGGAGCCTGCGGCTGGTTTCCCCAAATGCAGAGCCTGAGGCGAGGGTTCCGTGCGGGCAGGGCGGCTGTAGGCCCCGCAGAGCTGGGGCAAAATGAAAACACAGGTCCCTTGTTCCGACGTGGGAATTGCATGGGGACAGCAGCGTAGGGGACAGAGAGGAGGGCGCCCGGGGCTGTGTGGATTCCGGGGAACCTGCTTAACCCAGGGATGATCTGACACGCCCCCTCCCCCCATGCTGGAGCCGTCAGGTCCCCGTGTCTCCTGAGATCTCCAAGACAAGTGACCCCCTGGGCCCACAGCCTGGCGCTGGCCCCCTCCTGGGCCTTGGCTGAGTGGATGGTCCCCGGTCCCGTCCCTGCTGTGGGTGTGAAAGTATTGGGGTTTCTGGGTCACCTGTCCCTGTCACAGCCTCCTGTGTCCCAGAGGCCCCAGGCGTCTTAGGACACAGCCACAGCCTGGGCAGCCCGACACCCCAACAGAACAGGGGGCTTCAAACCGCACTTATTACCCCCCAGCCGGGGGCTGGACATCGCAGCTCCGGAGCCCCTCTCCTGGGTGCGCAGATGCGGCCTTCCCTCCGCGGCCTCACGGGCTTGTGCTCTCCCTATGAGGACACCAGTCGGAGTAGACAAGGGTCACCCCACGACAGACATGATGTTAACTTTACTGCCTTTGTAAAGACCCTGTGTCCAAATACAGCCGCTCCCTGAGGTGCAGGGGTCGGGGCTTCAACACATGATTTTGGGGGTGGCCACAACCCAGTCCATCACTGACGCCTCCCTGCCCTTCCAGCCACTGGACACCCACCCCCGGCTGAGGGACTCTGCCACCTTGGGGGTCCATCCAGGGTGCACAGATTTAGCACCAGGGCTCTGCGTCGGGGGAGGGGGGCTGGTGGGCACTTGGGCACCACCGGGATGCAGGCCTCTAGGGACGAGCCTCAGCGTTAGGACCCGGGTTTGGAAAAACGCTTTCGTTGGGCCTTTGCAGGTCCTGCCGGGGCTCCCGTCACTCGTGGGACCTAGAGGAGGGAGAGCGGTCATCGTGTCCACCCAGGGGAGCCGGGGCTGCAGAGGGCCTGGCCTGCCGCAGCCTCCCCGGGGTTCTGGGCTTGTCTGGCTGCTCCAGGGGTGGGGTCCCGAGGCCACACACGGGGACCAGGAGCTGGGCGTCTCCCCCCTGGGACCTTGGCCCCCCTGCACTGCCACGGCTGGGTGGGTCCTGCGCCCTGGCGGATGGCAGACGGGGTACAGTGGGCGTCTGGGAGGGCCCTGGCGGGCGGGCAGGAGTGTCCTCAGGCTGGTGCTGTCCCTACCCTGCCGGGCTCACCTCCTCCTAGGTAGCTCTGCAGGCTGGGAATGCCCACCTGGTGGCCCGGCCGGGTGTCTGGGTGCAGGGCCCTGGGCTGCTGGCCCGGACACGTCACCCCTTCGTGAGAAGCCTCCGGCCTCGGGAGAACAGCCAGCAGCTGGGGAGCTGGGGCTTCATCGTGCTCCCTTGCGCTGCAGGGACGTCCACGCACGTGCAGACTCGACACCCCCCCCCCCCCCGCCCCGACCAGGCCGAGCTGACCTCTGCTGAGAGCCAGGGCCGCGGACGGGGCCCCACACTTGGCCCCTCTCATCTTTCTGCCGCCTGAAGCTCAGAAGCCGATGTGAAAAAATTGAGGCTCACAGGGTCACCTGGGGTGTCATATGGAGGGTCACTTGGAAGGTCACTGGAGGGTCACTAGAGGGTCACATGCAGGGTCACATGCAGAGTCACATGGAAGGTCATAAGCATCACAAGGTGGGTCACTTGGAGGGTCCTTGGAGCATTACTTGGAGGGTCACATGGAGGGTCACTGGCAGATCACGTTGAGGGTCACTTGATGGACACTTGGAAGGTCACATGGAAGGTCACATGGAGGGTCATTTGGGTCACATGGAGGGTCACATGCAGGGTTACTTGCAAGGTCACATAGAGGGTCACTGGAGGGTCACTGGAGGATCACTTGGAGCATCACTTGGAGGGTCACTGGAGGGTCATTTGGAGGGCCACATGGAGGGTCACATAGAGGGTCACTTGGAGGGTCACTTGGAGCATCACTTGGAGCATCACTTGGAAGGTCACTGGGAGAGTCACATGGAGCGTCACTTGGAGCATCACTTGGAGAGTCACATGGAGAGTCACTGGAGGGTCAATTGGAGGATCACTTGGAGGATCACTTGGAGGGTCACTTGGAGGGTCAATGGAGAGTCACATAGAGGATCACATAGGGGGTCACTTGGAGCATCACTTAGTCACTTGGAGGGTCATATGGAGGGTCACATGGAGAGTCACTGGAGGGTCACTTGGAGCGTCACTTGGAGGGTCACTGGAGGGTCATATGGAGGGTCACTTGGAGGGTCAATGGAGGGCCACATGGAGAGTCACAGAGGGTTACTTGGAGCATCACTTGGAGGGTCACTGGAGAGTCACATAGAGGATCACATAGGGGGTCACTTGGAGCATCACTTGGAGAGTCACTTGGAGGGTCCTATGGAGGGTCACATGGAGAGTCACTGGAGGGTCATATGGAGGGTCACAGAGGGTCACTTGGAGCGTCACTTGGAGCGTCACTCGGAGCGTCACTCGGAGTGTCACTTGGAGAGTCACTTGGAAGGTCACTTGGAGGGTCACATGCAGGGTCACATGAACAACCACCAGGAGGCCCTGGGCCAAGCTGGGATTGGAGCCTGGGTTGACCTGAGTCCAGCACCTGGGAGGACGTTTGCCCCCTGAGGGTCCCGGTCACCTGTGCTGCTCTCGGGGGAGCCTGCCCCCAGCCGGGTGGGCGGATGTCGTCGTCTGGCTCACGGGGTCCGGCCCCCTTCCTGTCCTGCTCCGTGGGTGCGCAGACACCACGGCCGCCCGCGCCTCGCCAGGACTATGGTTAATGAGCAGCCCGGCTGCCGTGGGAGGGCCCTGCCGCCGCAGATAAGGGCCGCGGGCCCCGGGGAGCACTGTCCCTCCTCCCCTCCGTCTGTCCTGGGAGCAGAGCCCAGGATCGAGGCCCGACCATGGCCCAGCTGGTGGAATGTGTTCCCAACTTCTCAGAGGGGAACAACCAGCAGGTGAGGGGGGGCGGGGGGCTTAGGGCCAGGACACAGGTGTGCTCCGTGCGGGTCTGGGGAGCGGGTCTCCCCTGTCCTCAGCCACGGGGAGGTGCCCATGAGGCGGGGACTCGAAGGGGCCGACAGGGCTAAGGAAGAGGCCGGGGGATGGGCAGGCAGGCAGGGGTCCCCACACCTCCTCAGGTGGGCTCTGCTCTTATCCCCCCGTTACCGAGGAGGACACTGAGGCACAGGGAGTGGAGCAGACCCCCGACAGCCACAGAGCCCTGCTCCCGACCACTGGGCTATCCTGCTGCCACAGAAGGTTCCGGGCCCTTCACTCGCCCCCCCGCCCTGGGACTGCTTGGGAGGCCAGCACCCTGACCCTCTGTGTCCTTGGCCCATAGGTCACCTTCTTGGAGCCCAGCAGTCCCTCCATCCGGGTTCTGATTCCTGCCTCAGTTTCCCCTCTTTTCCCTCCTCTTGCTGACCCCAAGAAACACGGGCGGGCTTCCCCGGGCCTGCGCTCTTGGAGGGATTCCCACATGCTCAGCCCTGGCTCCTTAGGCCCCTGTGTGGGTGGTGGTTGGGGCGGCAGGAGAGGCGCGGCTCCCCTGAGGCTCCTGTCCCTTCTTCCAAGTGGGGAAACTGAGGCACGGGGTCGGGCTCTCCTCCCCAGGTGATCGACGCCATCTCCCGAGCCGTGACCCAGACCCCGGGCTGTGTGCTGCTGGACGTGGACGCCGGCCCCTCCACCAACCGCACTGTCTACACCTTCGTGGGGCAGCCCCAGGCCGTGGTGGAGGGGGCCCTGAACGCCGCCCGGGCGGCCTTCCAGCTCATCGACATGAGCCAGCACCGGGGTGAGCGCGCGGCCGGCTCCGCCTCGGGCGCGGGGCAGCGGCCTAGGGCTTGTCCCGGGAGGGCCCCCGGGGGTCTCGGGCCGCCCGTGTTTCAGGGGTGCCCAGTGCCGGCATCCCGCGCGGGCCTGGGGGGGCCCGGGGCGCGAGGACGCGGGAGCCGGCCGTCCAGTGGACCGTCCAGGGCGGCCGGGGTCAAAGGTTGGACACACAGGGAGAGGTCAAGAGGGCAGGGTCTCTGGCCGCTGGGCGGGGGCGGGGGACCCACAGGTGATCCCAGCCGGTGAGCGAGGAAGCTAATCCCAGCCAAGGGCTCCCTCGCCGCGGGGCCCGTGGGGAGGGGCCCAGGTTTGGGGGAGGCCGCTCCGGAAGCTGCGGGGCCGAGGGCCGGGCGGCCAGTGGGAGCGCGGCGCCTGCCCGGGCACTGAGCCCCGTGGCTCCGAGGGGGACCTGGCCCGCTGGCTCTCGCAGGGTCCCCGCGGCGGAGGGTGGGGTGCGGCGGGGCGTCCAGGAGCCCTCTGAGCGCCCGGCCCAGCCTCCCCTTCCTCCACCCCTGTCGCTGCAGGGGAGCACCCCCGGATGGGCGCCCTGGACGTGTGCCCCTTCGTGCCCGTGAGGGGCGTCACCATGGATGAGTGTGTGCTCTGTGCCCAGGCCTTTGGCCGGCGGCTGGCGGAGGAGCTGGGCGTGCCGGGTGAGTGCGCCAGGAGGGGCCCCCCAGGGCAGGGCCCCCACCGCCCGTGGGGACCTCAGGGTCTCGGCCCGGCCGTCGGGGGCAGGGCCACCGCTTCCTAAGGGAATGACATCCTCTGGGGAGGTCAGACCCGGAGACCAGGGCGCCAGTGGGGGGCCGGGGGAGCCCCGCGGGGCCACGGGGGATGGGGTGGGTGCGCGCAGGGTGGGAGGGGCCAGTGCGGCAGCGCATGGTCCTGGGGACCCCGGGCTGCTGGGGCACGTTGCCTTCTAGAAAGAACCGAACGTGCTTCCCTCCCTCCCTCTACTTCTAACTCCTGGCGTCGGGGACACTGTGCAGGAGGGGCAGCAGGGTGGGGCCGCCCTGCCCCGGGGGGGGGGCGCAGAGGAGGGGTCCCCGCCCAATCGGAGGCCCCATCAGTGACCCCCACACCCTCCTGAGAGACCCATGGATGCAGGAAGGGGGCGCAGGAAGCCGGCCGGTGCAGGCCGTGAGGGTTCAGCTCGCGTGTCCGGCACTAGGGCCCTGACCCCCCGGGGACCCTACCCCCATCCCTGCCCCCCATCCCTGCCCCCACCCTGTGCCCTCTGCCCCCCCACCCCGCCCTGACCCCCGTGCCCTCGCAGTGTACCTGTACGGGGAGGCGGCCCAGACCGCGGGGCGCAGGGCCCTGCCGGCCATCCGGGCGGGGGAGTACGAGGCCCTCCCCGACAAGGTGCGTGTCCTGGCGGGGGTGGGGGGGTGGGGGGTGGGCCTGCAGGGGGGCGCCCGCCTCCTCCCCGACGGGCAGGGGCCCTCCCGGGGGTCGCCACAGCCCGGTGCGTCTCCCCGCAGCTCAAGCAGGCCGAGTGGGCGCCCGACTTTGGCCCCAGCTCCTTCGTCCCCCGCTGGGGGGCCACGGCCACGGGCGCTCGGAAGTTCCTCATCGCCTTCAACGTCAACCTGCTCGGCACCCGGGAGCAGGCGCATCGCATCGCCCTCAACATCCGGGAGCAGGGCCGGGGCCGGGACCAGGTGAGGGGCTCCCCAGCCTGGGCGTCTACGGCCGTGGCAGGTAGAGCCCTTGTTAGGGTCTCGCAGGATTCCATACTCCTGGGGGGACATCTGCTTCGGAGTCCCCCCACAGCTCCAGGGGCCCCGGGTACCCCCAGGTATCCCCCGGGGACTCCAGGTGCGCCCCACAGCTCCAGGGGCCCCGGGTACCCCCAGGTACCCCCAGGTACCCCCCGGGGACTCCAGGTGCGCCCCACAGCTCCAGGTGCCCCGGGTACCCCCAGGTACCCCCCAGGGACTCTAGGTGCCCCCCACCCCCTGCCAGACAGCAAGGCCCTGGGAGCAGCATGTAAGAGCAACATAGCAGCAGGGCACACCCCGAATCCCTCTTTTTGTTCCTGCTGAATCCAGAGCCCAGAGGTCCGTCAGGTGGGCCCGGGAGCACAGAGCCCGCCTCTGGGCTGAGGGCGGGTGGCAGGGACGAGCGCGGGAGGGGGGGTTGGGGGGACCCAGGCGGGCTCCCAGGGCAGGGCGCGGTGTGGGCGAGGTGCTGGGGGGCAAGGCTGTGTGAGCCTGGTGCCCGCGGGGGCCTCAGGTCCCTGAGGGTGGCCTGTCCCCTGCTGGCTCGGCGAGGAGCAAGGGCGCCAGCCAGGGGCGGGGCAGCAGCGCAGCACCTGCGGGCCCCGGGGCCTGGGGGTGGGCAGGGCCTGAGCCGGAGTCTCCCTCGTAGCCAGGACGCCTGAAGAAGGTCCAGGGCATCGGCTGGTACCTGGATGAGAAGAACCTGGCCCAGGTGTCCACAAACCTCCTGGACTTCGAGGTCACAGCGCTGCATACGGTCTACGAGGAGACCTGCAGAGAAGCCCAGGTGGGCGCGGGCGTCCCTGGGGGAGGGGGGTCCCTCCGGGTGGGCGGGGGGCGTCCCCCGGGGGGGCGGGTCGGGTCCCAGGACACCCTCAGGGCGTCTCCTGTCCCCCCTGCCCTGGACTGTCCCTGGACGTCTGCAGGAGCTGAGCGTCGCGGTGGTGGGCTCGCAGCTGGTGGGCTTGGTGCCCCTGAAGGCCCTTCTGGACGCCGCCGCCTTCTACTGCGAGAGGGAGAACCTCTTCATCCTGGAGGAGGAGCACCGCGTCAGGCTGGTGGGCCGGGACCCCGTGAGGGGCGGGGGGGCAGTGAGCTTGGGGCGCCTGCACCGGTCTGCAGGCCGGGCCTCCTCCCGCTCGCCTGCCGCCTCCTCCGAGGCCACAGGGGTTTCTCTGTCCCGTCCTGTAACCCGTCCCCGCAGAGGACGCCACCACCTCCGGCCACCTGGCGTGTGCTGCCGGCGCCCATTGGGGCGGAGGTCGCGCCCTCCCGAGTCAGGCCCGCGCCCCGGTGGGTGGCTTTGGGGGCACGGCCATCGGCCATCGTAAGAGGAGGAAGCGTTCCAGCCCATGAACGTGGGCTCTCCACTTATTTACATTTCCTTTAATTTATTTCAACAACGTTTTGTAGTTTTTATCGTACCGGTCTTGGTTAAGTTAACCAACTCCTAATTTATCCCTTTTCATATTATTGTAAATGGAATCGCTTTTGCAACTTCTTCCCAGTGCTCATCGTGAGTGCGTAGAAATGCTCTGGGTCTTGCGTGTTGACGCGCACCCCGCTCCCTTCCTCGTCTCGTTTGTTAGCTCTCGGTGCTTAAACGGTTCAGTTCAAATACTATACTTCACCCTTTGGCTCTTTATCAACGGGGGACGGTGTCCATTGACGCTTGGGGATGACAGACAAGCACGGGGGCGCTCTCCTGCGAGTGGCCAACTCCGCTCTGGATTTAAATCGTCCCGTCCCCGTTTGTACATCGTCAGATTTGCGACACTTACCTTCTGGAGGCACCCACAGGTGCTGGACCTCACCCCGCTCCTCCTTGCCTGTGTTGCCTGAGTCTCCCAGCCCGCGGGTGGTTGGACACACAGGCTCACGGTGCTTCCCTGTGCGGGACGTGGCACCCTTGGCCCCGACTTTCTGTGAACTTATTCTTGCAAGATAGTCGGACGACCGGAATCGCGGGTCACCTGCCTTCACCCGAGCGTGTTGCAGACGTAGCTCCACCGTCTCCGGGGTCACGGCCCCAGGGGAGGCCTATGGCTGTGGTCATGTCCCCGGTCTCCAGAGGCTGGTCCTTATCCCCGATGCTGGAAGAACTTCCTCTTTGTCCTCGAAGTCCACTGACGTCTTCCCCTTGTAGTCGCTCTCATTTCCTCCACGTAGCTTCTGAGCTACTGATGTGGTTTGGGCTCTTTCTGGCTGTTGCACAATTTTGTGTAATTGTTTTCCGTTGATGTGATCCCCTACTCACAGTAAAGCTGTAGGATCGGGACGAGGAACCCGCGCCAGCTCCAGGCTCTCCGGTTGTTTGCATTCGCCCCATTCGCTGCGACGTTCTATGTATCCACGCAGAATCGTAATTTTTTTTTTCTTTTTGGACGGAAGGCGCATTTTAGAGTAGGTTAGAGACGTTGTACCGTTTTCTAACTTTACCCTTTCTCGGTAAGAAAATGCTTTTATTTTCTCCCTCCTCAGGAAACAGAATTTATTCCCAAAGTTTGACGAGTAATATATACAAACATTAACGAATGTGTTATAAATATCTAAAAATGCCTTAACTAGTTTCAATGCATTGTCTTTACAGATATGCGTTTTTTAAAAAAAAGTTCTCTATTTAAATTCAATTTAGTTAACATATGCTGTATTATTAGCTTCAGGGGTAGAATTTAGTGATTCATTATATAGCTATTCAGTCATATAGTTGCACATTTATAACGCCGAGGGACGGGGAGCATCTTCCCGCGTGCCTGGGCCCCGTGTGGGTCTCCGCTCACGTGTCTGCTCACGTCTTCCGCCCATCTCTTGAGGGATTGTTCGTCTCTCGGGTGTTGAGTTTGGGAAGTTCCTCGTGGATCTCAGACACCAGCCCTTCGCGGGGGAGACGCTCGCAAGCATCCCCGCCCACCCCGCAGGTCGTCTTGGTTCTTTTTTTTTTTTTTTTTTTAAATTTTATTTATTTATGATAGTCACAGAGAGAGAGAGAGGCAGAGACACAGGCAGAGGGAGAAGCAGGCTCCATGCACCGGGAGCCCGATGTGGGATTCGATCCCGGGACTCCAGGATCGCGCCCTGGGCCAAAGGCAGGCGCCAAACCGCTGCGCCACCCAGGGTCTTGGTTCTGTTGACTGGCTCCTCGGCTGTGAGGACACTTGTGATCCCGGTCAGGCCCCATTGCTCACGTGTGCCTCCGCGTCCCTTGCCGTCGGAGACGCGGCGACCCAGGGCAGCTGCGGCCGAGGCCTTCCATTCACTTGGAGTCTGTTTCCCGGTGTGGTCCGAGGAAGTGGCCCAGTTTCAGTCTTCTGCCCGTGACTCTCCAGTTTCCCCAACACCGTTTGCTGAAGAGACTGTCCTTTTCCCGGTGGATGGTCTTTCCTGCTTTGTCGAAGATGAGTTGACCATAGAGTTGAGGGTCTACTTTTGGGTTCTGTGGATCTATGCGTCTGTTTCTGGGCCAGTTCCTACTGGAAAAGAAAAAAAAAAAAAGGAAATGGCTTTCATCTCTCCTGCATTTATTTATTCCTTATTAACGTGTTTGATGCTCTTCCGTATTTCTTACCGTGTTGTTTCCTATTCTTTACCTGAGAGTTGTGCTGTCCGCAGTCTTTGAAGGTCCGATTTTGCAATTGCTGCACCTGTTCACTTTGTCACGGCGACTTGCTGCTTCATGTGTTTTGTGATTTTCAATCGGGCGTGCGTGTTCTGTGCGACTTTATCTGTGGCAATTCTTGGACGCCCGGGTTTAAAGTCTGCATTCGCCTCTGTTAGGTCTTGGATGCGTGATCACACGGGGCCCCGCGGACTCAGTCTTTTGCTTGGAGCTTTGGAACTACGCAGAGTTCAGGGGGGCTTGTGGTTAGAATTCCCAGGAAGGGTCTTTCCTGCTTCACCAAAGGGAAGGCAGAGACAGAAGTATCCCAATTGCATCCTTAAGTGGGTTTTTTTTTTTTTCTTTGCTTGTTTGTTTTTGTTGTTGTTTTGTTTAATCCAAGTTCATCCTTGGAGATGTCCCCTTTCAGAGGCCTCCGGCCTGACCCTCACTTTTCATGCTCGTGAGGAGCTGCCAGAGGCTCTCAGATGCACCAGGGTGGAGCCAGCTTGAGGGTGAGCAGGGCTCCCTTTCTGGTCATTTCTGGCCTTCAATGAGCTCCTTTACATTCTGGCAGCTTAGCCAGGCATTTAATTCATTTTTAAATTTTGTCTTCCTGTGCGGGAGGGCTCTGCTTTAGCACTTGCTGAGGACTCCGTGGGCTCTCAAGAAGCACTCTTACTATTTCCATGTCCTCAGGGAGACCTCCCGGCCACCCTCTGCCCCTGGGACTCTGCTGCCTTGTTTCTCTCAACGGGCACTTGTCGCTCCCCAGCTTGCTTCAAAGTGTCCGCTCAGCTCAGCACAGCTGGGTATGCCATGGCCTGCGGCACATAAAGTGTCGTGACTATTTTTTGGTGGAAAGATTTCTAAGGTTAAATGGAGATTGTTCCATGAGGTGAAATCTAGTTTTCCTCAAAGAACAAGACTTGTTTGGGTGAATCAGGCAGCTCCTGGGCTTTACAAGTTGCGACAACTGACACCCAGTGAATTATGAATCTTGTCCAAAAGGGTAGTTTTGTTGGTCCCTTTCAGGGATGGCTCACGTGTGTGCTGGCGTCTGTGGGACGCACATGGCTTAGAAGGAGGGCCCTCCTGCCTCTGGGTCTCGGTTCCCCTGTGGGCGAAGATGAGTGGGTGGGGGCCCTGCTCCGGGCTGGGGGCCTTCCCGGAAGCCAGCGGTCGGCAAGCTCCTGGGGGTGGGCATGCGGCCAGCTACGCTCCCCGCACAGAGCTGACAGAGCAGGGGTGCCACCGTGAGCTCCGGGGGGACCCCACCACTCGGGGGCCCGGCTCAGGTCGGGGGTCGAGGAGGCTCGACATCATCGGCCCCTTTTTCCAGGTGGTGAACCGGCTGGGCCTGGACTCTCTGTCCCCGTTCAACCCTAAGGAGCGGATCATCGAGTGAGCCCCCGCGGAGCCCTGCCTCAGTCCTTTCGGAGCCCCCGGGGTGGTCCCTTGCTCGTCACGGCACCGGGGGCCTGGGCCAGCCGGGCGGCCGGGGGTGCTTGGAGGACACGGTGGGCCCCGACGCCACCCCGCCGGGTCGTCACGGGGGCTAGTGCGTGCCCGTGGCCCGTGGTGGTGAGGGGCCGTGTGGGGAGCGGCCGCGGTCGGGGGCACAGCCTGCAGCGACCTGGGCCCTGCCCCCCCGCCCCCCGCCCCGCTCAGCCGACCCCTCCCCTCAGGTACCTGGTGCCCGACGGCGGGCCCGAGCCGAGCCTGGCGGACCAGCCGCTGCGTGCCTTTGTCCGTGAGGTGGGCGCCCGCTCGGCGGCCCCCGGGGGCGGCTCCGTGGCAGCGGCCAGTGCGGCCCTGGTGAGCGGCGAGGGGCGGGGGCGGGGGCGGCGGCCGAGGGCCTGGCCCGGCCCGGTCTCACGGCTCCCGCCCGCACAGGGCGCCGCGCTGGCCTCCATGGCCGGCCTCATGACGTACGGGCGGCGCCAGTTTGAGCACCTGGATGCCACCGTGCGGCGCCTCGTCCCGCCCTTCCACGCCGCCGCGGCCGCGCTGACGGAGCTGGTGGACGCCGACGCCCGAGCCTTCCGGGCCTACCTGGTGAGTGCTCGAGGGACGGCCGGCCCGAGGGGGACACGGCGGGGCGGGGGGGTCGCCCGCCAGGGAGCCTGGGGGGGACGCGGTCCCGCCGCTATCGCGCCCCCCGGGGACGCAGGCCGAGTCCGGGGCTCGGAGGGGCAGCGCTCGCCGTCTCGGGCGCTGGAGGAGACGCTGCGGCCACAGGCAGAGCGAGGCCGGGGCGCTGGGAGGCTCCACACCTCGCTCACCTACCCAAGGAAGGAGGGTCGGGGGGGGCATCGGGGGTGGGTCGGGGGTCAGGCGGGGTCAGGCGGGGTCAGATGGGGGTCAGGCAGCAGGTCAGGGAGGTCAGGCGGTGGTCAGGCGAGGGTAGATGGGGGTCAGGTGGGGTCAGGTGGGGTCAGATGGGGGTCAGGCAGCAGGTCAGGGAGGTCAGGCGGTGGTCAGGCGAGGGTAGATGGGGGTCAGGTGGGGTCAGGCGGGGTCAGGTGGGTTCAGGCGGGGTCAGGCGGGGTCAGGTGGGGTCAGGCGGGGTCAGGCAGCAGGTCAGGGAGGTCAGGCGGTGGTCAGGCGAGGGTAGATGGGGGTCAGGTGGGGTCAGGTGGGGTCAGGTGGGTTCAGGCGGGGGGGCGACGACAGGGCCATAGCTGGAACCGGGGGCAGGGGATGCAGCACTTGCGGGATGATCAGAGACGTGAGTCCAGCACCAAAGCCCCCCCCCGCCACCCCGCGTCGGGGTCCTGAGCAGTTCGTGGTGGAAGGACCCGGGAGAGGCGCGAGCTCACAGCCACCAGCTGCCCCAGAGGCTTCCAGATGGGGCCACCTCACGGGCGGGCCTGGGCCGAGGCGAGTCAGGGCGGCAGGAGCCCCCAGGCTCTGATGACCCCAGTGACGTCCAGGGCACGCCGTGCACCCCAGAGTGAAGGCTGGAACCAGGGGAGCCATCGAGGTCTCGCCAGGTTAGCGTCTGGCACTGAAGGTCACGGCCTCGGGAGGCAGGACATCCAGCGCCTTCTTCCATCTGTTCCTAGACGTAAATTTCATTGACGCGCTGTCCAGGGTAGGCGAGGACGCGGTCCAGAGCTCACAGGACAGGCTGGGGGGAGCAGCCCCGCGCCCTGGGCAGGCGTGTTTCTAGGACACGCGTCCCGAGATGTTTGTATTGGCGAAAAGCCAGTTTTTCTTTTTCTCCTCATTTCCCGCACAAGTGGCGTCATACGTGTTCTTGGTTTCCCTCTGGGGCTCGTCATGTGACGCTCGGTTAGAGCCGCTTCTATGTGGTGCGTAGAGACCACAAGCCGCCAGCTGCCACTGCAGGTCTTCCCTGGCTCGTGGTGACCGGGTTGTGACCGATAGATCCAGCCTATGTTCAAAATACTCTGAACGGAAAATGCACTTAACACCTGGGCCGCGGCGCACGGCAGGGTAGCTGGGCACACGCAGGGGGCGGCGGCGGGCGAAGCTCCCCCGTGAGAGTCGAGCAGCTCGTGTGAGGACCGAATGCCCGCCGGGACCCACGGGAGGGCCGTGACCGCGCAGCGCTGGCCTGGCGCTGGCGCTGACCCACATGCGAAGCGCCAAGCGCTGCTCCCACTGAGTGCACATCACTCCCGCCGCCACCACGACGTCAGAACATCCTAGGTCGGACCGTGTAGGCGGGAGCCCGTCGTGTCCTGTGCACGTCTGGGGGGGACACTGCGCGGGAAGCCAAACACGAACTGCAGCGGGAGGCGGGGAGGCAGGCGGCCTGAGGGGTGCAGGGAAACCCCTGCTCCCTGCGCAAGTGCCTCGGCCTCCTGACCGGGAAGAGCGGGGCCCGGGGTCGCCCCAATCCCCAAGGGTCCGCAGAGGAGCCGCTTCCTCCCGGATCAGGGCCTGTGGGCAAGAGGACCACATGGGGGGGGAACCGAACCCCGGGGGATGGGCTGGGCTTTGTCCGCGGGCAGGAGCTGTGGGGGTGGCCGCTAGGGTTCGTTCGGCCTCTGGTTGGAGACTCAGCCGCATCCAGAAGGGACACGCTCCGCAGCCGGCCGGGCCCTGGTCCTCGCGGGCGGGACGTCAGTGTGTGAGGGAGACTCCTGGGCAGATGCAGGGGTGCGGGGTGGGTGCCCAACATAGCGGCCGGCATGAGCACTGTCGGGAGGAGGGCCCCAGCTGGTACGGGTGGGAGTGGAGGGGGGTGGAGGGGGCAGGGGAGGGGGTAGGGGGCATGGTGGGGGTGTAGGGGGTGTAGGGGTGAGGTGTAGGGAGGTGTAGGGGGTGTGGGGGAACAGGGTGGGGGTGTAGGGGGAGCAGGGATATAGAGGGGTGTAGGGGGATATGGGTGGGGGTGTAGGGGGAGCAGTGGTGTAGAGGGGTGTAGGGGGGTGTGGGTGTGGGGGGGCAGGGTGGGGGTGTAGAGGGCAGGGTGGAGGTGTAGGGATTAGGGTGGGGGTGTAGGGGGAGCGGGGGTGTAGAGGGATGTAGGGGGGTGTGAGGGGCAGGGTGGGGGTGTAGGGGGTATAGGGGGCTTAGAGGGGTGTAGGGGGCAGGGCTGGGGCAGCACACCTGGTGCAGCGGCCGGGGTTAGGGCCCAGGCAGTGACGGGGGCCCATGCTGCTGGGGTCTCCCGGCCCCTGAGCCCCCCGTGCCCTCATCCCCACAGTGGGAGCCTCGGCACCGGGTGGCAGGGCTGCTCCGAGGGGCTTCTGTGCCCTGGGACCCCCGGCCGCGGTGTGGACGCTGTCCTGGCCCCACGCGGACTCTCCGGGGGGCCCCGGGCCGCTGCCGCTGCTCACCCCACGTGCTCTGTGTCCTCTTCTCCCAGGAGGCAACGAAGCTGCCCAAGAGCACGGAGGAGGAGAGGGACAGGTGAGTGCCACGGGGACACCGGCGCCCTGCCCTTGGAGCCCTTCCATCCGCCCCGGGTCCCCTCCCTGCTCTGGGCTGGGCGGAGGGGGACGGGGCAGGCGGGCCCCGGGCGTCCGGGCCCTGACGGGCGGCCCCCGTGGATCCAGGCGGGCGGCGGCCCTGCAGGAGGGGCTGCGGCAGGCGGTGGCCGTGCCCCTGGCCCTCGCGGACACGGTGGCCTCGCTGTGGCCGGCGCTGCAGGAGCTGGCACGCTGCGGGAACCTGGCCTGCCGGTCGGACCTGCAGGTATGGGGAGGGGCCCGGCCTCCTGCTGCAGGGGGGCCGCGGGGAGGGTCGTGGGTGCTGGCCGAGGGACCTCCGAGGGACCTCCTTGACTCACCTGGACCTCGGGCCCACCCCAGCTCCGCCGCGGACCCCCGGAGACCCCACCTTCCCGTCCCCCCATTCCTCGGCCCTTGCTCCGAGGAGAGCCCTGGCCGGGAGCCCGCGCGGCAGAGCCTCGCCTCGTCAGGGGAGGGCGTGGGCTCTGAGCCCGGAGGGCCGGGCAGGAGCCCCCCGCGCGTGCACCCCTGGGCCTCTGCAGGCGGGCTGCCCTGCGCCCCTAGAGGACTGGGGACCCTCGGGTGACGAGGCCCGCGTGGTGGAGGGGCAGGGGAGCGCGCCCGCCCAGGCCACGGCCGCGGCTCCGCTCTCCCCTGCTGCAGGTGGCGGCCAAAGCCCTGGAGACCGGCGTGTTTGGTGCGTATTTCAACGTGCTCATCAACCTGAAGGACATCACGGACGACGTGTTTAAGGACCAGGTGGGCAGGAGGCGCCCGGGGCTCGGCCCGCAGTGGGACCCAGCGGTGGCTTCGGTGCTGCGGTGCCACCGCGTGGCCTGGGAGTGTCCCCTGTGAGATGCCTCTGGGTCCCGACCACGTAGGTGTCAACTTGCAGGCTGGGCCACGTGAGCCCCTCTGGGCTCAGGGTCACAGCTCTGCCCCCCATGGTTGCGGCCACAGTGGGAAGACCCGGTGGGGGGGCCTGCTGTCCTCAAATCTCAGGAGAGTGCTGCAAGAAGTCGGGGGCCCCCAGGTCGGGGGCTTGGGACCACCCGGAGAGGACAGGCCGGGGAGCATGGCGGGGACACAGGGCGGCCGGGACCCGGCGCTGGTGGGGACGGGTTCAGGTGCAGGGTGACGCCTGGGCCGTGTCTGCCAGACCCGCCAGCACATCGCCAGGCTCCTGCAGGACGCCAAGACCCAGGCAGCGCTGGTGCTGGACCACCTGGAGGCCCGGCAGGAGTGATTGTGGCCGGGACACTGCGCGGACGCCGCACCCCTCCACGCCCCCCCCTTCCCACGGGCCGGCCCTGCTCAGCGACACAGCCTCCAGACACGTCCCTGTGGGGCCCCGCGCAGGCTGGGGGGTCAGGGGTGCACTTGGGGAGCGAGTCACCCCCCATCACCTGCCGCCCTGAGTAAAGTGATGACCTATCAGTGCCCGTGTGGTGTGACTGGAGGTGACTGGAGAAGGGACGGCGGGCTCAGTGGGCGGGGACGGGCCGAGATGCGTGGGCATGGGGACAGGGGTCAGAGGAGTCAGGGGACACGCCGGTCCCAGGGTTCCACAGACACTTGAGCCAGGCCCCTGGAGCCTGAGCCGGGCCAGGGGTCACTGGGAGCTCCCGGGGCTGGGGCCGTCCCCTCCCGG
This sequence comes from Canis lupus familiaris, assembly GCF_011100685.1. Classification (NCBI taxonomy): domain Eukaryota; kingdom Metazoa; phylum Chordata; class Mammalia; order Carnivora; family Canidae; genus Canis; species Canis lupus. The sequence goes on along the minus strand of NC_049252.1, from coordinate 39,432,984 downwards.
CCCCCCTCACACCTCCTTAGCAGGAGCTCCCGGGGCCTGGTCGGTATTTAGAGAGACTGATACTCTAAAACGTGTTTTATTCACTCATCCTTCCCCATATTTTCATTGTGAAATGTAAGAGACAGTCAGAAACCATGGCCAACAGCTCAACGGCTTGTGACCATGTCCCGGGTCGCCCTCTCCGGTCTCAGAATCCCCCCGACTCCCAGGACCCTGCTCGACAGCCCCTGAACCCATTCCCCTGTTGGCCCGTGTGCAGATGCGAGCTCGGCGGCTTGCTGACCTCAGAGCCCTCTGACCCCTGTGGTCCGGCCTGTCGTTCAAAGCCCCCGTTTCCTTGTTGGTCTGCAGCTTGGACGACCTGTGCACTGCTGTGGGCGGGGTGCGCGGGCCCTGCTATATTGTACTATCATCAGTGGGTTTCTTTAATTCGGTTATTAATTGGCTTTTGTCACTGGCTGCTGCCACGTTGGGGGCATAAATATCTACAACTGCCCGATCTTGTCGGAAAGACCCTTTCATCTTGGCGTAGACGCTTTACGATGAGAGACCCCTTCTCATCTCTTGTTACAGTCTCTTTGGTTTATTTTTATTTTTTATTTTTTTAAGGGTTATTTATTTATTTATTTACTTATTAATAACTCCTCCTTATTTATTTATTCATGAGAGACACAGAGAGAGAGAGAGAGAGAGGCAGAGACACAGGCAGAGGGAGAAGCAGGCTCCATGCAGGGAGCCTGACGCAGGACTCGATCTCGGGTCTCCAGGACCACACCCTGGGCCAAAGGCAGGCGCCAAACCACTGAGCCACCCAGGGATCCCCTTTCTTTGGTTTAAAATCTAATTTGTGTGATAGAAGGATAGTCACTACTGGCATCTGTTAGCATGAGACAGGGGTCTCCGCCCCCCACTTTCAATCAGTAGTTGCCTTTGGGTCTAAATGAGTCTCCTGTAGACACCACATGGAGGGGCCTTGCTTTTTTTTATCCAATCTGTGCCCTGTGTCTTCTGATTGGAGCATTTAGCCCATTCACATTCAGAGGAACTATTGAGAGAGATGAATTTAGTGCCATCCTATTGCCTGTAAAGCCCCTGTTTCTGTAGATTGTCTTTGCTTCTTTCTGGTCTATGTTACTCTGGGGCTCTCTCTTCTCTTACGGGATCCCCCTTAATATTTCTTGCAGGCTTGCTTTTGTGATCACGTCTTCTTTCAGTTTCTGTGCGTCCTGGAAGCTCTTTCTCTCTCCTTCCACTCTGAATGACGGCCTTGCTGGACAAAGTATTCGTGGCTGCGTGTTTTTCTCATAATAGCACCTGGATGTCACGCCAGCCCTTTCTCCCTGCCAGGTCTCTACGGACAGGTCGGCCGCCAGCCTAATGTGTCTGCCCTTGTAGGTTAAGGAGCTGTTGTCCTGAGCTGCGTTCGGGATTCTCTCTTTGTCTCTGAGATTTGCAAGCCCCCCTATTATAGTCGGGGTGCTGACCTATTTTTGTTGATTTTGGGGGGGGCTCTCTGTGCCTCCTGGACTTGGAGGCCAGCTTCCTCCCCAGATTAGGGACGTTCTTAGCTATGAATTGTTCAAATACTCCTTCTGCCTCCCCTTCTGAGATCCCGATTATTCGAATATTATTTTTTTTGAGATTTTATTTATTTATTCATGAGAGACATGGAGAGAAAGAGAGAGAGAGGCAGAGACACAGGCAGAGGGAGAAGCAGGCTCCATGCAGGGGGCCTGATGTGGGACTTGATCTTGGGTCTCCAGGATCACGCCCTGGGCTGAAGGCGGTGTGAAACTGCTGAGCCTCCCCGGCTGCCCATATTATTTTATGGTGTCACTGATGTCTTAAATTCTTCCTTGGGGTGGAGTAGTTGTTTATCTCTATTTCTCAGCATCCTCGTTCTCCATCATCTTGTCTTCTAGGTCCCCGACTCTCTTCCACCTGGTTTATCACAGCAGTTAAAGCCTCCACTCCTGAGAGCACCTCAGTAATGACATTTTTAAATTTCAGCCTGATTAGACTTTAGTTATTTCTCCACTGAGGGATTCTCTGGTTGTCTTCTGTGCTTTTCCCAGGCTCAGCTACCATCTTTATAATCGTTTTGAATTCTGTTTCTGACACCTAATTTATACCCACGTTGACTAAATCCCTGGCAGTGAGTACTGCTTCCTGTTCTCACTTTTGGGGTGAGTTTCTCCATCTTGTCATTATGTCCAGAAAAGATGAAAGAGAGAGAGAAGGCAAAAATAGCAACAATACCAGAAAAATGCAAACAAAACAAACCAGAAGAAAACAGAAACAAAACAAAATAAGGAAAGAAAATCAAACAAAGAGTAACACAGAACGAAAGAGTAGACTAGATCCTGGGTGTATTTTGGTCTGTTTGCTAAAAGAAACTAGATCCAAAATAGGATCTTTCTTTCCTGTTTTGGATCTAGTTTCTTTTAAGAAAGAAAAATTCGTGTATATACAAAAATAAAATGAAATGCAATGAAAGGAAACCAAAAATAAAAAATATATACACGAAAAAATTTAAAAGGATTTAAAAAAGAATTGATAAAAGAAGAAAATAGCTGAAAAAAGGTAAAAGCGAAAGACTAAGGAATAATAAACCCACAAACGCTGTGGCTGTGCGCTCCTTCCCTGGGGCTCGCTGGCGCCCACAGTTCCGCCGCTCTTGACCTTGGTGCTGGCGGGATGCACCCCGGTTCTTCGCGGGGAGGGCCCTGCTGCGCTCGCTCTCAGCTGACCGGCCCTGCGCCCTCTGCGCCCTCTGCACCCTCTGCGCCCAGGGCCGGGCTCGGGGTCAGCCGCTCTGGTTTGCACTGTGTGGTGCCGTTCCCCCTCCCAAGGGCTCTCAGAACCTTCCAGAAAGTGGTCACTTTTCCGTCTGTAGAATTTCAGCATTCTCTCTCAGATCTCCTGCTGATTCCGCTGGTGTTCAGAATGATTTGAAAACTGGCTGGATTCCAGGGACCAGACAAAGTTAGGGTCCCCTACTCCTCCAACATCCTAACCCCCCTCCCCCCTGCCCAGAGGCATTTTTAAAGCACTTTGGGTCAGTGTGGGGACAGAGCAGGGACCTCCCTGGTCAAACAGCTCAAGGCCAGCTGGACAGGTGTGGGTTCCACGGTCGCTGTCCCGTCTGTACCCTGGGGGTGGTGTGGGTGACCTGTGCCCCAGGGGGGCAGGCCAGGTGGGGCTCCATGGTCAGTCCTGGTGGATATGGATGGCCTGAATGTCCCCATAGCCACCACGGGGGCCCTTGCTGGGCACGGACACAAGGAGGCTGGGCGCAGGAGGCAGTTCAAAGACTTTATTGGACTGGGCATGTGCACGGGGTGGGGGGGTGTGCAGGGCCTGCTGTCCCGGCTCAGTCTGGGTCACGTGACCTCCAGAGGCCAGGCGGAGACCTCGGGGGCGCCAGAGGGGCCAAGGAGTCCAGGGATGGGGCTGGGCTGAGCAAGGCCGGGGGAGCCAGGGCCGTGCCCATGAGGATCTGGAGCACTGGCCACCGGAGCCCTGCCAAGCCTCTGGGGCCCAGGGTGGGCGTGGAGGGCGGGGGGCCGATGGGGGGACAGGAGGGGTGCAGGGTGGCGGGATCCTCTGCGGGGCTGGGCTGGGTGGGGGTCCTCCCTTCCTGACTTCATACCCACACCTGGAGACCTGGTGTCTGCATGTGCGGGACCTCTGGGTGAGTCTGAGTAGCACCACGGAGAGGAGGACAGTGCCTGCGGGGCTGGGGAGCCCGGGCTCGACGCGGGGGGCGCGGGGCCGGGGGCGCGGGGCCGGGGTGGGAGGGTGAGATGCGGGCTGGAAGCGGGGCGGGGGCTCGAGGCGGGGGCCGCCGGGCGGGGGGCACGGGCGTGGGTCTGGGGCGCTAGCAGATCCAGCGGATGAACCTGTCGAAGAAGCCGGGCTGCGCCAGGCTGTCATAGTCCTTCTCGCGGAAGATGGCAGTGGCGTCGCCCAGGCTGATCTTGGACAGCACATCCGCGTCCACGTCGCTGCCCACGGCCACCACGGTGGGCACCACGTTCTGCTTGCGCATGGAGTGCACCGCCTCCTCCAGACTGTCGTTGCCCGTGACGCCGTCGGTGAGGAACACGAAGGCCAGCTCGGCGTGGCGGCGCGCCCCGGCCCGGGCGCCGTGCACCACCTGGTTGATGGCGTGCACGATGCCCGCGCCCACGTGCGAGAAGGAGTTGAGGTAGCGCGCGTTCTCCAGCGCCTGGTGGATGACCGTGAGGTTGGAGGTGAGCGGGAACTCCACCTGCTGCTCGCCGGGGCCCCCGAACTGCAGCATGGCCACGCGGGCGTTGAGCGGGTCGTCGTCCCTGCGCGCCAGCGTCAGCCGCCGGGACACCTCCTCCACGAAGCGCCGCGCCTTGTGGAAGTTCTGCTCGCCCAGCCGCTCCGAGCCGTCCAGCAGGAAGACGACGTCCACGGGCCGCTGCGTGCACTGCGCCACGTACAGCTCTGCGGGCAAAAGGGGCGGTGGGCGGGCGACCAGGGGGCCCCTCGGTGCGCCCCCTCCCGCTGGAGCCGAGAGCCCGGGCCCGTGGGGACCTCTGACCCGGGTCGGCCGAGCGTGCACAGGGTCTCTCTCCCAGCCCCATCTCCTCGGAGCCGGTTGCCGTGTCTGCGGGTTTTGCTTTCACCAGATGTCCCCAAACCTGAGGGCTGAGGGGCTCGCCGCCGTCCACCCGCTGGGCAAGGAGGGGACCCCAGAGGGCCGCAGTCCACAGCGGGCGTGGGGCGGAGGCTCAGGGAGGCTGTCTTCGCATTCGCGGTCTCGGGAAGACCCCGGACGCCAGGACCCACACCTGACCGTGACACCCCCCCCCACTGTCGTACCAGAGCTGCCCGAGGGGCCCGGGCCATGTTCCTCCCAGCTCGGGAGCCGCCGAGAGAGGAGCCTGTGTCCCCCATGACGGGACGGCCCGGGCAGGTGGTCCGCACGGCGTGGCCGGGGCAGGGGGCTCTGCTCCCCCGGGAGGTCACCACCTGGGACCAGCCACCGCGGCCACGCCTCCGGGGGATGTGGGCACCGCAGCACAGCCCAGAAACCCACTCCTCGCCACACCGTCTCGGCCCACGCTCCACCGATGCACAGTGGGCCCCTCGGCCGTGAGGCCTCACCCCGGCGTCGTGGGGGGAGGATGGGCCGGTCCTTGCACCTGCACCCGGGGCCTCAGCCAGGGCCCCCGGGCCGGGCATGCGGGTTGGTGACGCCTGGACCTGGATCGTGGGATCCCGCCGGGCGGCAGGTGCACCTCCTGGCACCAGGCCCAGCCCTCCGCCAGGCCCGGCCTCGGGTCCCACGGGCACCGGCCGCCCCCGCCCCCCCCGCACATCACTTCACCACAGCAACGCGTTCACATTCTTTTTTCAGCTTTTATAGAATGTTTAGGATGTGGCCCCAGCGCCGGAGGGACCCCGGGGCCTGTCACCGCGCGGTGGGGGCCGGGCCACCCCACCAGGCAGCTCTCTCTGGCAGGAAAGATTTGATTTTTTTTTTTAAGGAGCTTATATCAGTGACGTAGCTTATCGTGGTGGCAGCGCGGGTGGGAAGCAGCTTCTGCTTTAAATCCACGCGGCCAGAACTTGCTGGGATCCTAGCAAGTGGTCTGGGTGCCCCTGTGCCCCAGTCAGCACCGGCCTGACTGACGCCTGTGGAGGTGCCTCCGCCAGGGAGGCCGGCAGAAGTGCCAAGGGGTGGCCTCGGGCAGAGGCCGCAGGGGAAGCCGCGCGTTGGGGTCTCCGCTCGGCTCTTCCTGTCTGCCTAATGGCTCCCTCGAAGGCGCCCGGTCCTCACCCACGGCCCGGGAATATGACCTTGGGTGGCAGGGGGAACTGAATTCTGACCCAGAGGCGCCCTGGGTTGGCCGGTGAGCCCTAGGAGCCTCCACAAAGTGCTCACAGCAGGAGGCAGGGGGCAGGCCCCCAAGGGGACGCGCTAGGTGACAAGAGAGGCAGAGTCGGGAGCTGGAGGAGGCAGGACGGGTGGTCCCCGGAGCCCCTGGAGAGCGCGGCCCTGCCACCCCGGGATCCGGGGTTCTGGCCTCCAGACGGACAGAGACTGGCCTGGTCGGCTGCCGGCCCCTCCGGGTGCGGGCGGCCCCGCGGCGTCAGCAGAGCGCCAGCGCGGTCTCGGGGTCGCCCACGATATCCCTGTGCACCAGCTTAAACGTGTCAATGAACAGCTCCATCCAGTCCTGCCGCTCGCTGCCCGTGGCGAACTTGGCTCGCTCGGCGGTGTAGACCAGCACCGCCACCAGCCTGGAGTAGGCGGCCGGGTCCTGCGTGAACTCCGTGGCGTTTAGCAACTGTTGGATCAGGGGGATGGTCCTGGGGAAGGAGGCGTCCGGGCCCTCTTCCGTGCGGAGGAAGGTGACCGGGGGCTCGCCGCCAGGCCGCGGTCCATCTGCGGGGGCATCCAGAGAAGGCGATGAGGGCCGCGCCGGCGCGAGCAGGCCTGCAGCCGCCCTGGGGCCGGAGCGCACTGCGAGGGCCGGGCGCCTCCGTCCTCTGGGGACATTCGGGACCAAAGCCAGGAAGGGGTGTCAGGCTGAGCAAGGGTCAGATGAGGTCGGGGGTACCCGGCAGTGCGGGGCGCGGGGGGCCAGCCCCAAAGCATGTGGCCGAGAACACGAGGGAAGCACCTCCGGGTCACCGCAGTCAGCACGCATGGTGGCGTGGACACCGACCAACTCGGGTCGGCGTGGAGCAGCTCAGGGCTGAGCCCTGGATGACCAGGGCCCCTGGCGGCACCTGAGAACACTCACCACCGCCCGGAGCATGTCGTGGGCAGGCCCCAGACCCCCTGAGAACACTCAGGAAGAGGCTTGTGGCGACCAGTCCTTCTCGGCCCTTGAGTCTCCCGTTGTCACTGCCCGGGACGTCCCCCTGGGGACCTGGGCATGGCTCCTGCTCCACCCCAGCCCCCCCACCCCCAGGAGGTCAGGGCTCCATCTTGGGGGTGCCCTGCTCCAAGCTCACCAGTGGGTCTGTCCTACAGGAAAGGGAGCTTCTCCCCTGGGTGGGTGCTGGGTGGCAAGCCTGGGTGGCCGGGTCCCACGGCCCCCACCCTGCACACCCTGCCCTCTGCGCCCTCCCTCGGCACACCCGGCCCTGCAGAGTCTCCTGCGTCTGCCCCAAGGAGGCTGGGCTCGGGTCACTCAGGCTCCCCTGTCCCCCGGCCGCTGTCCCCAGCAGCTCCATCCTTGCCACCTGGGCTTGGAGCACGCTCCCCCGTCCCCCTGAGCACACTGCCCCCTGGCCTGGCCAAGCCTCGGGATGGCTGGGCCTCCGGTGGGCGGGGCCGTGTGGCCCAGGGCTCAGGGTCATGCCACGGCGCAGCGGCCTCCCCGCACCGGTGGCAGCCTCGAAGCGCCGCGCAGCACGCCCGCCCCCGGGGCGCAGGGACCCGCTGCTGAGTGACCCCCAGCGCCCTCTGTGCTTCCTCTGCTCCCGCCAAGGGGCTCGGGCACGGTCGGTAGTTGTTTCAAAGGATTAGCTTGTTGGTTACGCGGAGAAGCTGGGGGTTGGGGGGGGAAGGTGGAGAAGGGCCTCCGGGGACCACGCCGGGTCACCTGGGTTAGAAGCCGCGCGGAGATGCTGGGGGCGGGGCCAAGCCGCATAGAGACCCCGGGGGCGGGGCCAAGCCGCATAGAGACCCGGGGGCGGGGCCAAGCCTCATAGAGACCCGGGGGCGGGGCCAAGCCGCATAGAGACCCGGGGGCGGGGCCAAGCCGCATAGAGACCCCAGGGGCGGGGCCAAGCCGCATAGAGCCCTCCGGTGGCGGGGCCAAGCCGCATAGAGTCTCCTGGGGCCGGGGCCAAGCCGCATAGAGACCCCGGGGGCGGGGCCAAGCCGCATAGAGTCTCCTGGGGCCGGGGCCAAGCCGCATAGAGACCCCGGGGGCGGGGCCAAGCCGCATAGAGACCCCGGGGGCGGGGCCAAGCCGCATAGAGACCCGGGGGCGGGGCCAAGCCGCATAGAGACTCCGGGGGCGGGGCCAAGCCGCATAGAGACCCCGGGGGCGGGGCCAAGCCGCATAGAGACCCGGGGGCGGGGCCAAGCCGCATAGAGACCCCCGGGGCGGGGCCAAGCCGCATAGAGACCCCGGGGGCGGGGCCAAGCCGCATAGAGACCCGGGGGCGGGGCCAAGCCGCATAGAGACTCCGGGGGCGGGGCCAAGCCGCATAGAGACCCCGGGGGCGGGGCCAAGCCGCATAGAGACCCCAGGGGCGGGGCCAAGCCGCATAGAGACCCCCGGGGCGGGGCCAAGCCGCATAGAGACCCCGGGGGCGGGGCCAAGCCGCATAGAGACCCCAGGGGCGGGGCCAAGCCGCATAGAGCCCTCCGGTGGCGGGGCCAAGCCGCATAGAGTCTCCTGGGGCCGGGGCCAAGCCGCATAGAGACCCCGGGGGCGGGGCCAAGCCGCATAGAGTCTCCTGGGGCCGGGGCCAAGCCGCATAGAGACCCCGGGGGCGGGGCCAAGCCGCATAGAGACCCCGGGGGCGGGGCCAAGCCGCATAGAGACCCGGGGGCGGGGCCAAGCCGCATAGAGACTCCGGGGGCGGGGCCAAGCCGCATAGAGACCCCGGGGGCGGGGCCAAGCCGCATAGAGACCCCAGGGGCGGGGCCAAGCCGCATAGAGACCCCCGGGGCGGGGCCAAGCCGCATAGAGACCCCGGGGGCGGGGCCAAGCCGCATAGAGCCCTCCGGTGGCGGGGCCAAGCCGCATAGAGTCTCCTGGGGCCGGGGCCAAGCCGCATAGAGACCCCGGGGGCGGGGCCAAGCCGCATAGAGACCCGGGGGCCGGGCCAAGCCGCATAGAGACCCGGGGGACGGGGCCAAGCCGCAGGGAGATGCCCCGGGGGCGGGGCCGGAACACAGGTGCAGAAGCCCGCACGGGGCCTCAGCAATCTAGCAGCACACAACCACGCTGCACCGCAGGTCGGCAGGCTTCACCAGAGAACCAGCGTCACCCCTCAACTACATGCCAAGGAACAAAAGCTGCACGATCCTACCCAACAATGCAGAAAACGCACGTGGCAAAGCTCCACACGCGGTGGTGGAGGCGGCGTAGCGGGGAGCAGAGAGGCCTTCTCAGCTTGCTGGGCCCCAGCCCTGGGGTCCCGCGTCCTGCCCTCGAGGGCCCACCTGACCGTGGGTCCCGCCCCAGGGTGACTGGGGCGCGCTGAGGGCACAGCTCATGCGACGGCCGGCAGTGCAGTGTGGCCTCCGGCAGGGACAGCTGGCCTGTCCAGCCCACCCCGCCGACTCCAGGGAGCGCAGGCCCCGCAGTGCCCAAGGCGAAGCCAGAGCGCCCAGGCGGCCCAGACGGGCAGGGGACCACCCTGATGGCCATTTTCTGGGAAGCGCTTGGTCAGAAGTAGTGTGGGGACCCCCGCCCCCAACTCCATGCAGCTCCTGCCCACCTGCTGCCCCACCTGCTGCCCGTGAGGAGCGCGCATGAGCCCAGGGAACGCCGACTTCCCCTGCACGTGTGCACGCGGCCTGGCCTTTCCGTCTGAGTCCTGGGCTGCACCTGCCCACCCAGCCCGCCCACCCGCGACGGTGCAGCCGCCTCCCCGAGCCCGCAGGATACGGCCCAGTGTCCATGGCCTGGCGGAGGCCCAGGCTGGGGACAGGGCTCACCACGGGAGGGTTCAGCTGCTGCACCCTGGGCACCACCGTGGGCCCTGTGGGCCTGATCACTTCACAGCAGAGCCTTGGACGCAGCAGCTGGACGCCAGGGGTGGGTGGATGCCACCGTCCTGCCCCTTCCCGGCCCCACAGCACCCAGGATGGCTCCCGTGCGTCCCCAGCACTTCAGCCTCCAACACAAAGGCAGCTCTGTGGGGCGAAGGCCCAGGCCCCAGACACCAGCCGCGGGTGCTTCCAGAGGCAGCGGCTCCAGGCTGCCGGAGGTCGCAGGTGGGAGTGAGCGCATCGGCCCGTGGCTGCCCGGCGGCGGCTGCCTTCGCCCCCTGGACTCCTGGACAGTGGTAAAGCAGCCGCTCTGCTTCCTGGATCCCGCCTGGGCTGAGGTCACTCTGGGGCATCTGTCCCTCCCCGGGCGGTGGGGTGAGGGGACACGAGGTGACGAGGCCGTGAGCTCGCGCAGGCCCGGACGGAGCGCCCCCTCCACACGGGCGGCTGGCGGGCTCGAGATCAAACCTCAGCCCAGCCCCTGACGTGCCAGGGTCCTGGGGCTGGCTCGCCCATCTGCAGGTTTCTCGGGAGTCCCGCAGCGGCCCCTCCTCCCCAGCCCCGGCCGCTCGCTAGTCTGGGGCGGGGGGCCTGGCAGCGCCCCAAGTTACCTGTTTGGCAGGGAAGGTCCGGGCACACGATCTGAGGGTCTAGGAGCAAGGAGGGGGCCCAGTCAGTGTCCGCGGGCCAGGACGGGGGCTGGACCACCACCCTCCAGCCACCCGTCCCCCGGCCTGGCATGGACACGGTGGGGCACGGCGGGGCAGACGGCCGCTCACCTGGGCACAGGACGTCCTCCATGTCGTCGATGAACTTCTCGGCCACCAGATCAGAGAAAAGGGTCATGTTCCGCACCTGCTGCGGCTTGTCGCAGGCGATGGAGTAGAGGTTCTCGCTCTCGTGCCTCTCGTGGAACATGTCGCCGATGCCGATGGCCGTCACCGTGACGTCGTGGTTGCACAGCGCCCGCAGGTTGAGGTCGTCGTCCCGGGGGTCGTGGCGGCCGTCCGTGATGACCACCGCGAACACGCGGGTCTTCTGGCGCCGGCTCTCCTTGATGAGCTGGTTGTAGGCGAACTTGAGGGCCGAGGGCGTCCAGGTGCCGCCGGCGATCCACTCCAGGTTCTTGACGGCCTCCTTGAAGCTGGACAGCGAGTCGATGCGCTCGTCGTCCAGCTGGATGGCCTCGAAGGTGCCCTCGTGGCTGTACTGCACCACGCCCACACGGGTCCCTGTGGCCGGCAGGACGTCAGGGTGCTGGCCGCCGCCCTGCCCCCCGCCACCCGGCGCGCCCACTCCCGGGGGCCGCGGCCACTCTGGGCAAAGCCGAGACCCGGCCCTCGAGTATCCGCAGTGCGCCACCCCTCGTGACCGGCCCCCGGGCACCTGTCCTCCCCGCCCGCGCCCGGGACCCCCGACGCCCCCGTCCCGCCCCGGGGGGCAGCTGACCGGTCTCTGACTTGGGGTCCTTGGCGATGGCCCCCAGCCTGTTGACCACGTTGATGACGAAGTTCTTCTCCAGCGTGAAGTTGGTGTAGCCGATGCTCTCGGAGCTGTCGATGACGAACACCACGTCCAGGGCGCCACACCGCTTCTCGCAGTCTGCGGGCCGGGGGCGCGGTCAGGGGGGCGCTGACCCCGGGCCTTGGGAGACACACCCGGGCACGCGGCGGGAAAGGGGACCCCAAGGGGCGGGCGCGACCCTGACCGCTGACCCTGGGCCCCGGACGCAAGTGGGGGCCGGGACTCACCGCAGCACCCGCACGTCTCCCTCACGTAGGTCATGACGTCACATTCCTGCAACACAGGGGGGTCGGTCCCGGGCCGAGGCGGCCGCACCCTCTGAGCCCCCTGCCGCCCCGCCTCCCCAGTTTAAGAGCAGGGAGCGCACGATGCCATCCCCACCCGACACTCACCGTGAGGCCGGGGTCTCCCGGGGGACCGGGCTCTCCCTGGAGGACGGAGGGCGACAGTGAGAGGAGGCCCCTGTCTGGGCCGGGGCTGGACGCCCCCACCCCGCTGCAGGGACCCCGCGGTTCCAGCCTGAGGCTCGGGGTGCATGCTGGCCCGAGGGCTGGAGCCACCACAGCTGACCTACCTCGGGTCCTGGGGATCCTCTTGGGCCGCGAGGGCCGGGCTCGCCAGGGGGACCGGGATCTGCCTGAGGAGGGAGGAGGGCGGGTGGGCGGCGGCCTCCACCCTGGGCCCCCGCGGCACCCCCCACCCTCCCAGCCCCGGGTACTCACAGGCTCGCCCTTCTCGCCCTTCCTCCCGGGATCTCCTTTGGCACCAAAGTCACCTCTGCCTCCCTGAGCACAGGACACGGGTCAGCCCCGGGGTGGGCAGCGCGGCATGTCCCCACCCCCAGCCGGACCCCCAGGGCGTCTGCCAGGGGCACCGCCGGGCTTTCGTCAGACGTGGGGTCGGGGGCCGGGGGGTTAGCAGCTGCGTCACAGCGTTTCAGGACAGGCGCGATTCTCCGTTTGGGAGACGCCGGCACGAGGCAGCGGGGAAGTCGGGGTGAGGCGGGGGGCGTGTGGCTGCCCGGGGGGTGTGGGTGCGGGTCGGGTCGGTCGGGTGCAGGTCAGGTGGGCGTCGGGTCAGGTGCGGGTATTGGTCAGGTGCAGGTGCAGGTGCGGGTCGGGTCGGGGGCGGCCGGTGCACACGTACCTCGGGGCCAGGAGGGCCAGGCTCGCCTTTCTCTCCCTGCGGAGAAGCACAGCTGTCACTCTGCACACCCCGACCCCTGCCCTGGGGCGGGAGGCTGGCTGTCCTGGGGACCGGGGTTTCTGGAAGCCCCTCCTGCCCCCTCAGGGGGTCTGTTAGCTCAGCTGCATGAGCGCCATGCCCCAGACGCACCCTACGACCCGCGTGGTGTCCGGGGGTCTCTGCACCAGACAAGGACGCCCCCTCGCCCTCGCCTTGTCCCCAGGAGGGAGGCCCTCACAGGAACTGGTGGGAGTCCCCGGGCCCCCCAGGCCCCCACCCCTGCTGGGACTTACGGGTGTTCCTCGGGGTCCCGGGTAGCTGAATCCAGGCCTGCCGGGGTCTCCCTGTGGATGGGGGGGCTGGTCAGGAGGGTCCAGTGGGAGAGGAGAGGCTGAGCTGGCTGGGCTGACGACGGGCGCCCACGGGGCTGGGCTGTGGGTTGGGGGGGCCATGCGACCCCGAGGGAGAGAACAGGCGGGGCTGCCCAACCCCTCACGACCCCACTCCAAGGAAGGGGCCTGGCACGCGGCCGGCAGCCCCCCGAGAGCTGAGAGGGGCTCAGGCCCCCAAGGCCGGTCTGGACCCTGAGGGTAGGGACGAACCTTGGGACCAGGCTGTCCTGACTCTCCACGGGGACCGGCGTCACCGGGGTCTCCCCGAGATCCCTGAGGGCAGAGAGAAAGTGGGGTCGGCACCCATGGGGGGCGGACCGCGTCCAGCGACACAGCCTCCACGCTGCTGCCCTGTGCACCAGGCAGCCCCAGCTTCCTGGCCCGGCTCCCCGCTCCCGGACTCCCCATCCTGGCCCCCACCCCACCCCTGCTCCTGCTCCTGCCTGCACAGCTGGACCCCCAGGGCAGGGTGACCACGTGAGCTGCCCCCCAACCCCATGCTGCAGCCCGAGCGTGCCACGGGGCAGCGTCCTGCGGGCAGGAGGACCCAAGGAGCCCTACGGGGGGCGGGGGGGGCTGGCCCCAGAGCCACCGGGCCCTCCCAGGCGTCCTGCCACTGACCTTCTTCCCCGGGTCCCCGAGAGCCCCCTGGGGGCCCCTGGGTCCTGGCAAGCCTCGGTCTCCCTGGAAGGAAAGGAGACCCCGCTGTGATCACTGCAGGTTGGGTGGGGCCGGGCCCCTGCTGTCCCCCAGGACGTCCAGGGAGGGGGAAGCAGGCCCCAGGCTCCCCTCCAGCCAGGAGCTGGGCGGCCTCACTCACCTTGGCTCCTTTGTTCCCCACCTCTCCAGCCAGACCCCGGGGACCCTCCGGGCCAGGGTCTCCCTGTGAGAAGAGGCCAAGTCAGTCTCGGGCAGGTGGAGGGGCGGGGAGGGGGGCCCGATTATGGAGGGGGCGCCGGAGCACAGCCCTGCTCACTCGGTCACACGCACCAGGGACGGCACCGCCACCCACGTCCCAGAGGAGGAAGCCCCTCCTGCCAGGCCTCCCCCCACACCTTGTGTGGTCCTGCCACCTGGACATCCTGAGTGAGGGGCGGAGGGAGAAGCGGGCCGCCGGGTGAGCGGGGAGCCCGATGTGGGACTCGATCCCAGGACCCCAGGGTCACGGCCTGAGCCGAGGGCAGACCCCGCACCGACTGAGCCCCCGGGCACCCTGGGGTCACTTCTGTTTTCCAGGGTGGCCCAGGAGGGGGTCGCTGGTTTTCCTGGGTCCCAGGGCCCTATCGACACGGTGGGGAGACCTGTGTGGAGGCAGACGCGGTGGACACTGCCCCTCACTCACCTTCTCACCCTTGGGGCCGTTGACGCCCGGGCTGCCCTTGGCTCCTGGGTCCCCCCTGCGCCCCTGCGGGGAACAGTGTGTGTCAGGGGGCCCTGGTGGCGGTGCCGCGTGGGGCCCACGCTCTGCTCTGGGCTCTGCTCTGCCCCGACCTGGGCTCTGGGGGCGAGTCATTTTGCAGCCAAGGATTTGGAAATGCGGGGCTCGTGGTCAGGGTGTGAGACGGGGCCAGTGGGGGGGTGCAGCCGACGTGACCGGGCCCAGCCTGGACCCGCGATCAGCATGGTCACCCCGCTCACTTCCGGGCCGGCCAGGCCTGGGGCGGGGCCCCGCTCTGTGAGATCCGGAGGGACACGGGCCTGCAGGCAGGGGTGCCAGGTGGGACCCGCAGAGGGTGAGCCTGAGGGCACGTCCGGCCCACGGGGTGTCCTGCTGGGAGGGCGACGTGGGGCACGAGGCCGGTCGCCAGGCAGGGGTGCAGCCAGTGGGGGCCTGCCCCACCCGCACCTGTTCCGTGGCCCATCCCAAGTGTCCGCAAGGGGGGACAACATGGCCCACGGGGAACGGCCGGCGGGCGCTGGGCTCCAAGAGGCCCAGATGGGGTGAGAGCGGGAGGGCGGGCAGGCGGGGCAGAGCCCGCGGGGGCAGAGCAGGGACTCACTGGCTCGCCTTTGGGTCCTCGGGGCCCAGGTCCCCCCTTGGCTCCTTTCACGCCGGGGCTTCCTGGGGACCCGTTGTTGCCTTGATACCCCTGCAGAGAGGATACGCGTCAGCCACAGCGGGAGGGGCCCCGCGGAGCGCCCTGGGCCCGGAGCCCCGCTGTCAGCATGGGGAGGGCGGGCCGGCAGGCAGGGCGCGGGCGGCTGGGGGGCGGCTGGGGGGGCGGGGACCCGCCGGGGGCACCTGCCTTGCTT
Source organism: Canis lupus familiaris (assembly GCF_011100685.1). Classification (NCBI taxonomy): domain Eukaryota; kingdom Metazoa; phylum Chordata; class Mammalia; order Carnivora; family Canidae; genus Canis; species Canis lupus. The sequence continues at coordinate 39,417,906 of NC_049252.1, read as the reverse complement.
CCTTTGGCCCCGCTGTCTCCTGGGGGGCCCCTGCGTCCCGGGCGGCCGGCATCTCCCTGGAAAAGTGGAGAAATCAGCCTCACACCGTCTGCTGCGGGCCTCAGGACCCCCATGGCTGCGCGGGTGAGAGACGCAGCCCCGGAGGCCCAGGAGGACAGGGGCTGGGCCTCGGGCAGCTCCTGCAGTGTGAGCGCCCCCCCCAACCCCCCTGCTCCTGCAGCCCCTCAGGCGGCACTGCTGACCCTCCTGCTCCTGTGTCCGTCTGCAGGGACCGGCCCTCTGCGGGCTCCTAGGACCGGCGGCCCCCGTGCCCCCACCCCCAGGCCCGGCAGGCAGGAGAGCCACCAGGCTGCCCTCGAGGCCACGGCCCGGGCGGGCGGCCTACCTTGGTGCCCTGGTCCCCTTGCTCCCCGGGGCTGCCGGCTTCCCCTGCGTATCCGTCGGGTCCCTGCAAGACGGGGTACGGGGCTGTCCTGGGCTCCTGTCCCCGTACTGTGCGCCCCGCCCGGGGCTCGGGGCTGGAAGCCCGTCCGGGGATCACCGCCCCCTCACCCAGAAGCCCCCGAGACTACCTCTCATCGTGTGCCCACGACTCTGGCTGAGCCCCGGGGAGGTGGTCGGGGCAGGAGGCAGGCTGAAGGCAAGGTGCACGCCAAGGGACTCCCGGCTCCCTCGCTGCCCCCACCCGCCGCCCCCGCCCCGCGTCTCCCAGAGCCAGGGCTAGAACCCCAGGAGGGACACAGCTGCGCTTACCCGGCTCCCGGGGTCGCCCTTGCAGCCAGGAGGCCCGATGCGCCCCAGCTTGCCCTGAGGGGGGACAGGGTGGGTCAGGCGGTGACAGGTGAACGGTGGGCCAGTGCCCCCCGCCACCCCCAGCGGGCACACGGCTGTGCCTCCAGTGGCTCAACCATAGGGTGGCGTCCACGGGGTGGCCGCAGGCCCCTGGATGTGGCTGGACGTGTGTGTGGCCCGCACGCAGGCCAGAGCCGGGCTTCCGGAGCCCAGCGGGACCAGCGGCCGGTCCTCAGACACAAACGTGCGCGCTGGCTCTCAGGACGCTGCTCCTTCGCTGCGGAAGCGGCCCAGGCAAGGACCCGAGGGCTCGGGGAGGCTCTGCTCACTCCCAGACCTCAGAAGGGGGATGCACCCCGGCCCGGGGAGGGGGCCCCAGACGCACTCTACCTTCTGTCCGTCGGTCCCGTTCTTGCCGGCCAGGCCTGAGGCCCCCTGGAGGGACAGGTCAGCGGTCAGCGCTTGGAGCAGCGGGAAGGGGGGTGCCCGCCCGCCCACCTGCCCGCCCACCTGCCCGGCCCCCACGGCCCCCACGGCCCCCACGGCCCCCACGACCGCCGCGGCCCGCTTACCTTCCGCCCGTCGGCTCCAAATTCACCCTGTGCAGGAGGGAAGCGAGGCGGGTTAGCTCGGTGGCCCCCGGACGCTGCTTGCCTCGGGCCCCAGGTCTGCCCTCGACCCCAGAGAGGGCCGCCCCCACCCCCCGCCCGCAGGACGCTGGGGACTGAGCCCCAATCAGGGCTGCAGGCTCGCTGACGGACGCTGCTGGGGGCTGGCGCCGAGCTGGAGCGGTGGCCAAGGGGGGGGTCTCACCTTCTCTCCTTTGAAGCCAGGAACACCCTGAGGTAGGAAGCAAGAGCGGCGTTACCGTGGTTACTCCGGGGACAGCCAGGGCGGGGGGGGCAGCCTCCGGGGACACACAACCAGGACTCGGTGGGGGGTGCTCGGTTCAGGGACAGAATTCCAGATATTGGGATTCTCGCGTTGGGGCGAGGGCAGGCAGGGACCTCCCGACCTGTGGGGCAGCCCCCACTGGCCCAGGCTGCCCTGGGCTGGTCCCCCCACCGCAGCCCCGGGGACGGGGGGCCAGCAACTTGCCTTGGGTCCTGGGAAGCCAATGGGGCCTTCGATGCCGGGATCTCCCTGTGGACGAAGAACAAACAGCGGCGGCTGAACTCCAGTCCTGGAGAATCGGAGCCGGCGGGGCCGGGGTGCAGAGGACACTCACCTGGCGACCCTTCTGCCCGGGTTCTCCTGGCTCGCCCATGTTGCCCTTGGCGCCCTAAAAGTAGATGATGGACAAAGGGGTGAACGAAGGCAGGAGGAGGCGAGCAGACCACGGAGCCGGCAGGTGGGCAGACGCTTCTGAACTGCCGTGTCCTGCTCTGGGGCTCCTCTGTGTCCCCTTGGACGCCCACCGTGGTCCCCCCGCCCCCCGGAGGCCCAGGGCACATCCACGCCTGGGCTGGGGTGGGTGGCAGGGCCAGCAGGACGGGGCGGGCGGCCGAAGCACCTGTCCTGCTCCTGGCGGCCGCACGTGGGCCACATTGAGGAGGGAACTGGGGAGCTCCGGAGGGACACCCCGCCCACGGTGCAGCTCCCCGGCCTCCTCCGCTGGGGCCGACAGCACCACGGGCACTTCTGAGGCCCTGGCACAGAACTTCGTAAGGAAGTTGGAAGCCACGTATTTAATAAGCCACGGAAGTCGGTGATTTCCTCAGTCAGCAGCCCCGTCACCAGCAGAACCGCTTCACGTTTCATGTCCTGCTCGAGCTCCCTCACCTTATGACCAGGACATTCCCACGGCAAATCTTAACTAAAAAAGTGTTTCCGCTTTCCTCAAAAAACGCCATTTTTAACTGGAAGGAGCTACACAAGACTTTCAGGTCTCCGGGGTCGAGGGTTGACGGCGCTCCCGGCCCCACGTGCGGAGCCGAGGGGGGCGGCTTACCTTCTGTCCGCGGTAGCCCTTGGGGCCGGGGGGCCCGGGGATCTCCAGACAGCTCACCTTGTAGCACTGAAACGAGAAGCAAGAGGTGCTGAGCAAGGTCGGCGCCCAGAGCCGGGGGGGTGGGGGGGTGGGGGCAGCCCTGGGCGGCCGACGGGAGCAGGGGCCGCAGGGACGAGCCGATGGGGGAGGTGCCCAGGAGCCCCCGGAGCCCGCAGACACCCTGGCCACGTCTGGGAGAACCAAGGTCCAACAGCGATTGCAGGAGGGATGGAACCCGCCTGTCCGGGCCACCACCTGTGCGTGGGATTCCCACCCCGTGTCCGTGGGCGGTGGTGCTAGGGGAGGGCGCTGCTGGAGGGGCCCCTGGGTGGGGAGTGCGGGCTCCTGGCTGTGAGCTGGGGGTGTGTGTATGGGGACGGGAGACGTCAGGAGACACATGGGGACGAGGACGTTGAGGGAGGCGGGGATGTCAGGGGATGCAAGGGGATGGGAGGATGTCGGGAGGACGCACAGGGATGGGGATGGAGGATGTCAGGGGATGCACGGGGACGTGGGGATGTCGGGGGATGTACGAGGTCAGGGATGGGGGAATGTTGGGGGACATATGGGGACGGGGAACGTCAGGGGATGTATGGGGATGTGGGGATGTTGGGGGATGTATGGGGTCAGGGATGGGGGATGTTGGGGGACATATGGGGATGGGGGATGTCAGGGGATGTATGGGGATGAGGGGACATTGGGGGATGTATGGGGTCAGGGAGGGGGGATGTTGGGGGACATACAGGGACGGGAGAACGTTGGAGTTGCATGGGGACAAGGATGGGGGACGTTAGGGGATGCACAAGGACATGGGGACGTCCGGGGATGTACAGGGTCGGGGATGGGGGATGTCAGGGGATGCATGGGGATGTGGGGACGTTGGGGGATGTACGGGGTCGGGGATGGGGGATGTTGGGGGATGCGGGGATGGGGGACATTGGGGGATGTGGGGATATCAGGGGATGCATGGGGATGTGGGAATGTTGGGGGATATACGGGGTCAGGGATGGGGGATGTCAGGGGATGTACGGGGATGTGAGGACGTCGGGGGATGTATGGGGTCAGGGATGGGGGATGTCGGGGGACATATGGGGACGGGGGACATTGGGGGATGCGGGGATGTCAGGGGATGCACGGGGTCAGGGATGGGGGACATCAGGGGATGTACAGGGGACATGGGGATGTCGGGGGATGTACGGGGTCGGGGATGGGGGATGTTGGGGGACATATGGGGATGGGGGACATCAGTGGATATATGGGGACATGAGGATGTTGGGGGATGTATGGGATCAGGGATGGGGGATGTTGGGGAACATATGGGGATGGGAGGACGTCAGAGGTTGCATAGGGACAGGGACGGGGGACGTCGGGGGCCCAGGGCTGAAGCTCAGCGGCCCGTCCCCCCCCGGCCTGGGGCTTCGAGGGCGGCCCTAGCGCGACCCCTGGGGCGCCGCCTGCCTCCGGCCAGCAGCCCCTGGTCCACGCTGAGCGGCCTCAGGCCCCGCGAGCGGAGGGTCTGGCTGCCCGCCCCGGGGGGCGCCGCAGAGGCCCAGGGGCAGCACCGGGCCGGGCGGCAGGAACCGGCGACGCCTCTCACCTCTCCGTAGGCTTCATGTTTCTGCAGGAAAGACAAAAAGCAGGCCCTTAGCCGGAGCTGGGGGCTGGGGGCTGGGGGCGGGCAGTTTGGGCGGCGCCGCGGGAGGGCGCAGAGGGGTAAACTGAGTCCCAGAGCCTCGCGCGGCCCGGCCCGGGGGGCGGGGGCCGCTCACCATGACCTTGATGATGCGGTTGACCGTGTCCTGGTCGATGTCCAGGTCGGGGCGCACCGTGGCGTAGTCGTTGCGGTAGAGCTCCAGGGGCACGCTGGCCATGTCGCGCAGCCCCTGCTCGTTGGGGCTCTGGTTGGGGGCGACGGCGAAGACCCGGATGCCCTCCTCGCGGGCCCGCTCGGCCTGCAGCTTGATGCCGCCGCACGGGCTGCCGGTGACGTGGCCGTCGGTGACCACGACCGCGAAGTGCACGCCGCCCTTGCCCTTGAGCCGCCGGACCTCGTGCGTCATGTTGGCCAGCGCGCAGTCGGTGAAGGTGCCCTTGCGGATGGAGACGATGCTCTCCAGGCTCTTGGTGAAGGAGGCGCGGTCGCTGTCGGGCGGGCTGAACACGCGCACCGCGTCCGAGAAGTGCAGGCCGCCGTAGCGCCAGCTCAGGGCCACCTGGTCCAGGTAGGTCTCGTCCTGCAGCTGGCTGACGAACTGGCGCACGAACTGCTTCATGTGGTACAGCAGGCTGTCGATGGGCGACTGCATGGTGACGCTCTCCGAGGTGTCCAGCACGAAGTACACGTTGATGGGGCAGTCGGCCTTCTCTGCGGGCGGGGCGCGTCACTGGGCGGGCGGGGCGGGCCGGGGTGCGGGGCGGGGCTGGGATGAGGGGCGGGGCGGGGATGCGGGGCGGGATACTGGGCGGGACGGGATACTGGGCGGGACGGGGTGCGGGGCGGGGCGGGATGCTGGGCGGGGCGGGGATGCTGGGCGGGGCCGGGGTGCGGGGCGGGGCGGGGTGCGGGGCGGGACGGGATGCTGGGCGGGGCGGGGATGCTGGGCGGGACGGGATGCTGGGCGGGACGGGATGCTGGGCGGGGCGGGGTGCGGGGCGGGACGGGATGCTGGGCGGGGCGGGGATGCTGGGCGGGGCCGGGGTGCGGGGCGGGGCTGGGATGCGGGGCGGGATACTGGGCGGGACGGGATGCTGGGCTGGGCGGGGCCGGGATGCTGGGCGGGGCCGGGATGCGGGGCGGGGTGCGGGGCGGGGCTGGGGTGCGGGGCGGGGCTGGGATGCGGGGCGGGATACTGGGCGGGACAGGATGCTGGGCTGGGCGGGGCCGGGATGCTGGGCGGGGCTGGGATGCGGGGCGGGGCGGGGCTGGGGTGCGGGATACTGGGCGGGACTGCTGGGCGGGGCGGGATGCTGGGGCCGGAGCTGTGGTGCTGGGCGGGGCCGGGAGTGGGGCGGGGCTGGGATGCCGGGCCGGGGGCAGAGCCGGGATGCTGGGCGGGGTCGGGATGCGGGGCGGGGCGGGCGGGGTGCGAGGCGGGGCTGGGATGCGGGGCGGGATGCTGGGCCGGGCCGGGATGCTGGGCCGGGACGCTGGCCCCGCCCCCCCCCCCCCCCCCCGCGGCCGCAGCCCCGCAGGTACCTGGACAGCTGTTTCTGTCGGAGGTGGGGGGCGCCACGACCTCCTGTTGCTGCGCATGCAGCGCCCCCAGGAGCCCCCAGAGCAGGAGGGCGGAGCAGGGGCCTCGGAGCATCCTGGCGGCACCCACGCGCCCCGACATCCTGCAACACGGAGGAGCCGCCGCTGCACAAGCGCCCTCGCGGGTGTCGCCGCGCCCCTGGGCCCTCCGCCGGGCGGGGGTGACGCGGTGGGGGCGCCCTCGTCCCTCGCCCCTGCGCGGCCAGCCACACCTCGTGGCCCTCTGGGGGCTGCGGGCGCTAAGCCGCAGGTGCTTAGGAAGCGGGAACGCCAGGGGTGCGCGTTGGCGACCACAGAGCACGTGGGGGTCGGCGGGCGGTGACGGGGACGGGCGGGGGGCTCGGCACCATGCCAGCCGCCCCAGGGACACCTGCCCCCGGCGGGGATGCCTCCCTGGGCGGGTCACTGTCCCCGACGTGTCCAGGGGACTGGAGGCTGCCCGCTGCCTGCTGCCCGCCTTGCCTGGGGCCTGGGGGCTCCGGGGACGCGAGGAGGGGAAGGTGGGACTCGGTTCACACACGCGGCGCTGCCTCCCGGGGACCCCAGAGCAGGGCCAGACCCGAGGAACACGCTGCCCCGCCCGCACTCGGCTGCCAGTGGGGGCGCAGGGAGGCTGGGCCCGCAGGCCTGGGGTCGGGGGCCTGAGGAGCCCTGCGGGAAGGCCGAGGCCCGGGGCAGGCCGGCGCACTTTTCCTGGTGATGCCCCTAATGCGTTCGAGAGGAGGTGGATGGAGTCTGGGATGGAATCTGGGGGCGGAATAAGGTTCTATGTCGCCTGAGTTCAGGTGAGGGGAGCTGGTCCTGGCATAATTAGGAGGGGCCAGGCCGGCCCTGCCTCCCCAGCCGAGGTCCATGGTCAGGTCAAGAGGCCTTGACTCTGCAGGTAGAGGCTGGGACCCGGCCAGGTGTGACCGTTGCACAGACTAAAGCAAGCCCAGTGGGTGTGCCGGGGAATCCAGGAGGGCTTCCTGCATGAGGTGATGCAGGCAGTCAGACTGAGGGGCTGTCAGAGGAAGGGGAGCTGGGGGTGGGGGGTGTGTGGCTGAGGTAGGGGCTGGGAAGGTGGCGGGAGGGGCCAGCCAGGGGCCCTAGAGAACCTGGAAGCCAAGAGGAAGTCAGGCCACAACAGTCAGAGCAAAGAGGTCCAGAGCCATCGACCACAGGTGACAGCCAATGTGGGTATGTGGGACATCGTTGGGTGGGGCTGGGGGCTGGTGGGGGCTGAGCACTGGGACGTGGGCACAGCTTTGGCCCCCACTGCCCCTCACCCTGCTGCCCCCATGTGGGAGCCAGGGAGTCCTGTCCCATCTGCTGTGGTAGGGAGGTGGTTGTGCACTTGCCAGCCCTCCATGCGTATGCACACACACCTCACATCACACGCACGCTCACACACACTCAATTAAAGAGGCCCCCATGATAAGGTGTACTGGTGAGAAATGCTACTCCCAAACGAAATGAAGAATTCTAAAAATAATCTACCCAGGAGGAAAACACACGAGCAGCAACGAAAAATATATTAAAACAAACAAACCCAGAGGGAAGAATCATCTAGGTGTTGTGAGCAGCCTCCAAGGTGGGCCCAATAGCCATGTGTCCTGGTACTCACACTCTTAGGAAATCCTACATGCTCAGCTGTCACTGGCCTGTATGGCCAACAGGTCAGCGTGCAGACGACAGCTCACAGGAGACACCGGGGCTGTTGTCTGGCCTTCTCCTGGGCTGCTCCCAGGGAGGAAGCGGCACACGAAGGCACTCAGGCAGCCTTGCCGGGCAGGTGAGCCGAGGTAGAGCACATCCTCAGCCCAGACAGCAGGTGAGCAAAGCCCCGGACAATCCCCAGGACTGTGCCTGCACCTCCTAGGGGAACCCTGAGCTAGAACCACCCAGCCACACCATTCCTGACTCGAATCAATTGTGACGTAGCAAATGCTTCTTGTTCTAAATTTCTAAGTTCTGGGGTAATTTATTACATAGCAATAGATAACTAATGTAGGCCTCAAACTTTTCCTCCACAATATTGTACACAGAAAACCAATGAGACAGGTAACTGGAGACTTCTGCGGGGAAAATAAAATGACCCCAAGATACCTGCCTAGTCAACTTAGCTTTCATGCAAAGGATAAACGTCACAGGTATAAATGGGCTCACCCACATACCATTCCTAAAAGAATTCTGCAGACAACAGAGAAATGAATAAAGGTAAGAAAAAGAGCGAAGACCCTTGAATAGACTGAAATATAAAAAAGGAAGGAAAAAGGAGCCAGAAAGCACAATATCACATGGATCAGTTGACAATATATGTGAATATTTTAAACTCTTCTGTTAAAGACTAATGTTCTCATGCCCCCCGATGTTTATAGCCACATTATCTACAGTAGCCAAACGATGGAAACAGCCCAAGTGTCCACTGACTGATGAATGGATAAAGAAGATGCGGTCTATACACACACATACACTGGAATACTACTCAGCTGTAAAAAGAATGAAATCTCACCTTTTGCAACGACACAGGATGGAACCAGAAGATATTATGCTAAGTGAAATTTCAGTCAAAGAAAGACAAGAACTATATGATCTCGCTCATATGTGGAATTTAAGAAATAAAACAAAGGGGTAATAAGAGACAAACCAAAACACAGACTCAATGTAGAGAACACACTAATGGTAACCAGAGGGGAGGTGGGGAGAGGGTAAAGTGGGTGATGAGGGTTAAGGAAGGCATTTGTGATGAGCACCAGGAGGTGTATGGAAGTGCTGAATCACTATATTGCACACCTGAGACTAATATTACACTGCATGTTAACTACACTGGAATTAAAATTTAAAAATGGATAAAGAAGATGTGGCACATATATGCGTGTGTTTATGTGTATACACAACACACACATACACACAACAGAATATTGCTCAGTCATAATGAGATCTTGCCATTTGCAACAACATAGACCTAGAGAATATTAAGCTAAAGACATAAGTCAAAGACAAATACCCTGTGATTTCACTTATATGGGGAATCTAAAACACAGATGAGCAAATAAACAGAAACAAAAACAGACTCATAAATACAGAGAACAAGCTGGTGGCTGCCAGGGTGGAGGTGGTGGGGTGGGCGAAGTAGATAAAGGGGATGAAGAGGCACAAACTTCTAGTGATAAAGTAGATGAGTCACGGGGATGAGAAGTGCAGCCTGGGGAACACAGTCAATAATATTGTAACAGCATTTGTGTGGTGACACACGGTGACTACACTTATGGTGGTCGAGCATAGCTGAATGCACAGAACTGTCGAATCACTCTGCTCTACACCTGAAGTCAATATATTTCAACCATACCATAATAAAAAAAGAAAGAAAAGAGAAATATTCCTAAATTGGATCAAAAAACAAAACCCATCTGGATGAGGTTTGTGAGAGTCACACTACATAGGCTGTCACTGACAGTACAAAGAAAACCAGGGAAGGGCGAGACAGAGAGGACCGTGATGAGGGAGCGTGAGGACCCATCGAAGTGGGACAGAGGGCGAGAGATGCTGCCAAGGGCGAGATAAAGGCTACAGTCTAGTTAGGAGTCTTTATGTATTGGGTTTCGTAACAAAAGTGTATAAAGCAAAAGTGGTGAAAAATTGAAGAAAAACTGACAAATTGCAATCATAATAGAAGACTTTAACTCACCTTTGAAACTTGTGGACAGATCACGTAAGTAACAAAAAAGAGGATGTGAATGTCATGTTTTATAGAACTTTGATAGTAACAAGTAGGGAATATGCATTTTCTAAATATTTGGATTTGGATAATGTGCATTAGTAAGACAGAAAAAAAATACCTAGAAGTTTTTTTTTTTTTAAAGGATGCATTCCCTTTTTAGATTTTAAAAAAAAATTTATGACAGACACACACACACACAGAGGCAGAGACACGAGCAGAGGGAGAAGGAGGATCCATGCAGGGAGCCTGACATGGGACTCGATCCCGGGTCTCCAGGTTCACACCCCGAGCCGAAGGTGGTGCTAAACCGCTGGGCCACCGGGGCTGCCCAAAAATACCTAGAAGTAAAACAAAACAAAACCAAACCCCATCTTTCTTTTGTTAAAACTATATAAGAATTAGTGAGAAAACACAACGTTATGCATAAAAACAAATATGAGAAGACCAAAGCTATAATTAGAGGACAATACATAGCCTTAGATGCTTTATGTGGTAAGAGAGGAAACCAGCATAACAAACTAGGCACATAGTTGAAAAGCTAGGGACAGAAATAAATTAACAAAATGAATCTCAGGAAAATAAGAGAAAGAAAAGAATAAGAAATAAACCAATTGATTAAAAAAAACACAACAGTAGAGTTATAAATATATCTAAGAGCTGGTTCTTTGAAAAGGCCAATAAAGTAGAAAAATCTAATCAAAAATAAAAGTGATGAAGCATAAATATAGTAATACACAAATTTAGGAATGAGCAAGGTGACAGAATGATAGGTGAAAAAGGTTTTTAAGAGCACGGCAAGTGCAGCTCTAAGCTAATGAATGTGAAAGACCACGTTCTGGGAACGTCTTGAGAAGAGGTGAGGAATGGACTGGACTCTGCCCTGCAGGGCTGGAAACACCGGCAGGAGGTTACGCCCCGAGGCTCTGGCCCACAGGGATTTGGGTGAGTTCTTTTGCAGCTTCAGGGACAAATAGTCTCTGCCAGTTGGCCTGTTTCAAAACACAGAAAGATAAGCTTTTCAATTTTTTGTTAAACTTGGAAAAACCTGAGACCGAGACGTGATAAAAGAAATACCTAAAAGGAACTCTGTGGACTAATTTCACTTTTGAATACAGTTGCAAAATTCCTAACAGAGGTTAGAGAATAAAATCCATTAGCATACCAAAGATGACTGCCCCCAAACTGGGTGAAGTCAGTTTAGACACACAATGATGCAACACTACAAAGTACGGTAACAAAAGGCACATTAACATAAAGAGAATCATGTAACTGCTTTAAGGGAGCCCTGAAACATCCATTGCTGATGGAAAAAAATTACAAGAAAATATATAGAAAAAGCTATAGATTATCTTCCACCAGCAACAACCAATTAAGAAACTTAATGGACAGAGTATTTACCCTAGCAACGAAGACGACATAAAGCTAAGGAGTAAACTTAAGAATCAAAGAAAGGGCAAGACTTATTAAAAAAAATCTCAAAAATTTTCTGGGCAGCCCCGGTGGCGCAGCAGTTTAGGGCCCCCTGCAGCCCGGGGTTTGATCCTGGGGACCCTGGAGTGAGTCCCATGTCGGGCGCCCTGCACGGAGCCTGCTTCTCCCTCTGCCTGTGCCTCTGCCCCTCTCTCTCTGTGTGTCTCTATGAATAAATAAATAAAATCTTAAAAAAAATTTTTTTTCTAAGGAACACTTTGGAGACACAAACATTATTTCTGCATGAGAAACACGATATTGAAGAATATGAGTTATTTCTAGCTCAGTCTATAATTGAATGTAATTTTGACTAGAATCTCCAAGACATAGTTTTGCTTGTACGTGTTGACAGAATGACTCAAAGGCAGAATAAATAAGAGTAGCTGAGAAAGACCAGGGATAAGGGGTGATGAAGGAACTTGTGTTTTCAAGGGCAAATGATACCACGAAATCATAGTAACAAGGCCTCTGTGGGTTGTGGTGGGACAGGCCGTCGGGTCCCCCAGAACCGAGGAGGTAAGACGTGGCCCTTCAGAGCAGGGAAGGGGTCCTGGGATGGGGGCTCTCCATGTGGCTGAACAGAGGAGTAATCTCACCTACACCCACATAAATTCCAGAATTCCAAAGGTCTTTGAAATATAGGAAAGATGAAGTGATGAGGAAACATCTACGGTTACTGTGTGTCAGATGCCAGCTACGTCCTGTAAGGCCTACACCACCCAGGGCATTGGTCCTCTTCCAACTCCCACCTCACCCAGGAGGACACTGAGACCCGGCGTAGGTAGCTTGCTCAGGGCACTCAGCTAACAGCCAGGCAGCATGGCTCAGGCCCACACTTTTTTTTTTTTTTTAAGATTTTTTTTATTTATTTGGGAGAGAGAGAGTGAGTGTGTGTGTGAGCACAAGTGGAGGGAGGGGCAAAGGGAGAAGCAGACTCCCCGCTGAGCAGGAAGCCTGATTCGGGGCTCAATCCCAGGACTGTGACCTGAGCCAAAACCAAAAGTCAGATCCTCAACTGACCGTGCCCCCGTGGGTGCCCACCAGCTTCACTTCAACATTAGACACTCTGCTCCTGTACAGGTTCCATCCTCATCTTTTAGTTACTACTGTCACAAAACTACATTTTTATACTTTGTGTGTTCAAAGCATAACCAAATATTATTATTTTTTAAAAAGATTTATTTATTTATTTATGATAGACAGAGAGAGAGAGAGAGAGGCAGAGACACAGGAGGAGGGAGAAGCAGGCTCCATGCCAGGAGCCTGATGTGGGACTCGATCCTGGGACTCCAGGATCGCGCCCTGGGCCAAAGGCAGGTGCTAAACCGGCTGAGCCACCCAGGGATCCCCCCAAATATTAGTTTTAATGCATTAGTTTCTGTGGAATCACATACCCTTACCATGATAAATTAGCTTTTATGATTGCTCATGTGTTGATCTTGACTGAGACCTTCAGGTTACTGTCTAGCGTCCTTTCATTTCCCCCTGCAGGACCCCCTTCAGCACTTCTTGTAGGTCAGGTCTGGTGGTCGGTCACAAACTCCCACAGCTTCTGTTTATCTGGGAGTGTTTTAATTTTACCATTGCTTTTGGTGGGCAGTTTTGCTAGATATACAATTTTGGGGTGATAGGATTTTTCTTTTAGCACCTTGAATACTATCAGGCAAGTCTACCAAGTTTCTGATGAGAAATCTGCTGATAATCTTATTGATGATCCTGTGGATATCATGAATCACATCTTGTTATCTGATTTCAAAACTTTTTCTTTGTCTTGGTTTTTTGATAGTTTGAGGATGATGTGTCTCACTGAGTCCCTTTGAATGTATCTACTTGGAGTTCATTGAGCTTCTTGGATCTTATGTTCATGTCTTCATCAAACTGGGAAGTTTTGAGTAATTATTTCTTCAGATACTTTCTCTGTTGCCACCTCTCCCTCTTCTCCCATACGACATGTGGGTCCTTTAGGCTCTTCTCACTTTTCTTTAATCTTTTTTCTATCTGTTCCTCAGGCTCAACAATCTGTATTGTCCTATCTCCAACTTTGCTTGTTGTTTCTTCTTTCTGCACAAATCTGCCTTTGAATTCTTCTAATGAAGACTTCATTTTGGTTATTATATTTTTCAGCTCCATTATTTCTTTTTGAATTCTACCATAGGTTTCTCTTTATTGATATTTCCATTTTATTCAGACATTTTCTTGACTATTTTAATGCTTTCCTTTAATTTTTTGAGCATCTTTAAGATGGTTGTGTTCAGGTCTGTGGCTACTAGGTCCACCATCGGGTCTTCTTTTAGGAAGTTTCTCTTGGTTTAGGGTCTTTTTCCCTCCATTGAATGGCCATACTTTCATTTCTTTGTGCTTTTTGATTCTTTTGTTGAAAACTGGACATTCAGATCTAATAATGTGGTATGTCTGGAAATCAGATTCTTCTCCAGGGCTTGCTGTTTGTTTATTTAGTTATTTTATTGTTGTAGGCTGTCTCTGTGCCAAGGATGAGCCTGAAGTCTAAGTATAAGGTATTCTCAGGTGTTTCCTGAGCATACGACTTCCTCAAACATGTGCAATGCCTGTCAAATTTCCCCTGTATATGCAATTGCATTAGAATGTCCTAGTCTTCAATGTCTGGCTGGAAAGGAAAGGAAAGGAAAGGAAAGGAAAGGAAAGGAAAGGAAAGGAAAGGAAGAAGGAAAAAAGTGAATAGGGAAAAAAGTGCCAACACTTTAAATGTCCTGGAAGTAAATTCTGCTAGAGGAGGAAGGGAAGGACTTGCAGTAATGGGAGAAGGTGAAACATGGGTTCAAGAAAAAAATATCATAGAAAGTATTTCCTCTGATCACAATAGGATGATATTAGAAGTCAATAACAGAAGGAAAACCAGAAAAATTCACAAAACTGTGGGAATTAAACAACTCACTTTTAAACAACTAGTAGATCAAAGAATAAATCAGAAGGGAAATATGAAAATACTCAGGGGCCAATAAAAATGAAAACAAAACACACCAGGATGTATGGAAAAGAGTGAAAGCAATGCTTAGGAAGAAATTTGCAACTATACATGTTTTCATATAAAAACAAGAAAGAGGTCAGGGGCTCTAGGGTGGCTCAGTCAGTGGGAGTCTGACACCTGATTTCAGCTCAGGTCATGACCTCAGAGTTGTGAGATAGAGCCCCGAGTTCCCTCCCCCTGCTCATGCACTGGTGCAGGATGCACATTTTCTCTCTCTCTCAAATAAACAAATTTTAATTTTTTTAAATTAAGAAAAAAAACCACAACAACAAAGAGGAGCTCAAGTCAATAACCCAACTGCAAAGCTTAAGGAACTGGATGAAGAAGAACAAATGAAACCCAAAGGAGAATGAAGGAAATAATACAGGGTAGAGCAGAGTTACATGAGATAGATGACAGAAAAACAATAGAGAAAACAATGAAACCAAAAACTGGTTTTTCAAAAAGATCAACAATATTGACAAAACTTAGATGAACTAAGAAAAAAAAGAAGACTGAAATCACTAAAATCAGAAATTACCACAGGCACATTACTATTGATTCCACAGAGGAGAGGAAATGGAAAGGATTATAAGAGAGAACCATAAACAACTGTACACCAACAAGCTAGATAACCCAGGTGAAAGGGAACAAATTCCTAGAAACACAAAACCTCCAAACCACGAAGGAATAGAAATTCTGAACAGATCTATAACGAGCAAGGAGATTGAATCAGTAACAGAAAATCTTCTGACAAAAACAAACAAACAAACAAACCCCCTAAATCTGATGGCTTTACTTGTGAATTCTACCAAACATTCCAAAAACTAACATCAAAACTTCTCAAACTTTTTAAAACAAGTTGAAGAGAAGGTAATACTCCATTACTCGTTCTATGATGTCAGCATTACCCTGATACCAAAGTCAGACAAAGACACTATAAGAAAAGAAACTACAGACTAATATTTCTATTGAACAATGACACAAAAATCTTCAACAAAATATTAGCAAACAGAATTCAATAGGATAGTAAAAGGATTAAACACCATGAGTAAGTGGCAAAGATGATGCAACATACGAAAATCAATCAATGTAATATAACCCACGTGATCATCTCAATGCAGAAAAATCTTTTGATAAAATTTGACAACCTTTCATAATAAAAACCCAAAACTAGGAATAGAAATAACCCATCACAATATAATAAATATAATTTTCATATATGAAAATTCCACAGCAAACATCATACTCAATGGTGAGAGACTGAAGGTGTTTCTTCTAAGATCAGGAACAAAGCAAAGATGCCTACTTTCACCCCTTTATTCAACACGGTATTGGAAGTCCTAGCCAGAACAATTAGGCAATAAAAAGACATAAGAGGCACTCAAACATGAAAAGAAGAAGTAAATTATCACTGTTCACAGATGATACTATCTTATATGTAGAAAACCCTAAAGATTCCACAATAGGAGCTGTTAGAGTAAACGAACTGAGCAAAGTAGTAGAATAAAAGTCAACACACAAATATCCATTGCATTTCTATATACTAACAATGAACAACGCAAAGCAATTCCATTACATCAGCATTAGAAGAGTGAAATATTTAGGAATTACCTTTACCAAGGAGGTAAAAGACTTATTCACTGAAAACTATAAAACCTTTTTGAGAAGAATTAGAGAAGATATAAACAAATGGAAAGATAGTCCATGTTCATGGATTGGAAGACAATATTAGCACGTCAATGCCACTCAGTGTGATTTACATATTTAATTCAATCCCTATGAAAATCCCGAAGACGATTTTTGCCGAAATAGAAAAAGCCATTCTAAAACTCAGAAGGAAGGTCAAGAGACCCCGAGTAGCATAAACAATTCTTAAAGAGAAGACCAAAGCCGGAGGACTCACACTTCCTGATTTCAAAATGTACTGCAGAGCTATAGTAATGAAAATAGTGTGGTACTAGCGTGAAGACAGACATACAGACCAGGGGAATGGAACAGAGCCTAGAAATAAACT
The DNA here is from genome assembly GCF_011100685.1 of Canis lupus familiaris. Lineage (NCBI taxonomy): Eukaryota > Metazoa > Chordata > Mammalia > Carnivora > Canidae > Canis > Canis lupus. The sequence goes on along the minus strand of NC_049252.1, from coordinate 39,401,695 downwards.
CTTGCATATGCATTCAAGTACTTTTCAACAAAGGAGTCATGATCATTCATTGGCGGAAAGACAGTTTTTTTAAACAAATGATGCGGTGAAAACTGGATATCCACAAGCAGAAGAATGAAGTTGGACCCTTACCTCACACCATACACAAAGATGAACTCAAAGTGGATCCATGATCTAAACGTAAGACCTAAATATAAAGCCTTTAGAAGAAGGGTAAGGTGAAATACTCACAACATTGCAGAGGACAATGATTTAATGGACATGACACCAAAAGCACAAGCAACTAAAGAAAAAATGGGCAAATTGAACTTTATGATAAACAAAACATCTTGTGTACGAACAGACACTATCCACAGAGTCAAAAGGCAGCCCTACAGAATGGGAGAAGGTCTCTGCAAATGACAGATGTGATCGGGGATTAGAATCTGGGCTATATAGAGAACTGCTGGAACTCAACAACAAAAACTTGGTTCAAAAATGGACAAAGGACTTAAGCGGACCTTTCTCTACAGAAGACATATAAATGGCCAATGGACACCTAAAAAGATGCTCAGCATCACTAATTATTAGAGAAATACTAATAAAAAATTATAAGGATATCACCTAACATTCATTATTAGGATGGCTAATATTTAGAAACTCCAGAAAAGAGCAAGTGTTGGAGGATGTGGAGAATCTGGAAGCGTTGGTGGGAATGTAACATGGTAGGATCTCTGTGGACAACAGTACGGTGGTTCCTCAAAAAATAAGATAAAAATGAAATTACAATATGATCTAGCAATCCCATGTCTGGCTACATACCCCCTTCCCCAATTAAAAGCAGGGTCTCAAAGGGAGATTTGTGCACCCAACTTCATTGTTCACATTAGGGATTTCCACAATAGGTGAAACAGGGAAGAATCCAAGGGTCACTGGCGGATGAATGGAGAACCATAATGTGCACGTCCACTCAATGGCATATTACTCAGCCTTAAGGAGAAAGGACATTCTGACACCCGCCACAACATGGGTGGGCCTTGAGGACATTATGCTCAGTGAAATATGCCAGTGACAAAAGGACAAATGCTGTATGATTCTAGTTATATGAGATACTTAGAATATCTAAAAAACTCATAGGGATAGAAGGTAGAGTGAGGCTGCCGGGACCCGGGGCAGAGGGAATGGGGAGTTAGGGTGTAACGGGTATAGAGTTTCAGTTTTTCAAGATGAAAGGCATTTCCGAGATGAATGGAGGTAACAGTAGCACAACAATATGAATGTGCCCAATACCACTAAACTCTACACTTACAAATGGTTAACATAATAAATTTTACATTATGTGTATTTTACCACAATTTTTAAAAACCGGGAAAAAAAAGTTCTTACAGGTTGGGCACGACTGAGCACTTATTAGGAACACGGGGGAGATCATAACCAGGCAAATGGTCAGTAACCAAAACCCACTGATGCACAAAGACCGGGGACGTGCAGACAGGCCAGCAGCACCCCACCCCTCATCTGTGACACGGGCACACGAGGAAGAACACGCGGGACCGAACAGCAGTACCGCCCGCTGTGCAGGACGCCAGCGCCTTCTGACCACCAGGCAGGGAGGCCATGGCCTCTCCCGAGCTTCTGACCCAGAGTCCGCCCTCCCAGCACCAGGGGCCCCTCGCAGCTCGATCCTACCCCCACTTGCTTATTTCAGCATTGCGATGGGCCACAGCAAGGCTGACGGGGGTGGGGGTGGCCTCGGTCACCCGGGAGGGTGTGCAGATAGTCTGTGCAGAGTGCTGCTTTATGATATGGCCATGCCAGCACCCGCCCCTGGGTGCCAGCACCTACCCTGGGGCACCTGCACCCGCCCCTGGGTGCCAGCACCCACCCTGGGGCACCTGCACTCGTCCCTGGGGCACCTGCACCCACCCTGGGGCACCTGCACTCATCCCTAGGGCACCTGCACCCACCCTGGGGCACCTGCACTTGTCCCTGGGGCACCTGCACCTGTCCCTGGGGCACCTGCACCTGTCCCTGGAGCACCTGCACTTGTCCCTGGGGCACCTATGCTCATCCCTGGGGCACCAGCACTCATCCCTAGGGCACCTGCACCCGTCCCTGGGGGTGCCAGCACTCATCCCTGGGGTGGGGGGCTGGGTTCCCCAGGTGCTGTTCCCTGAGCAGCATCCCGTGACCCCTGCTTCCTTGCAGGTGTGCCCCACACCAGGGTCTCCCCCATGCCCTGTGGCTTTGCACAAAGTTCGAGAGATGCCAAAGAAGGGAGCTGCTCATCCCAGCCCTGGCCGCCCCTTCTCTGGCCCGGCCCGGCCCAGGGGCTCGGCTGAAGGCCCCCCGCTGCCACAGCTCGCAGGAGCCCCGGGCCAGCCCTGCTGGCCTGTAGTGCAGGCACTGCCCCGTGCAGGGGCCGGAGCTCCGCCCGACCAGGTGGCCCAGGGTCCCGGGTCCCACCGTCCCTGCACGTTGCCTTCCCTGTGGCCTCCCAACGACACGCCCGACCATGGCCCCAGCCCTGCTGCGGGCTTCGCGGCCTCCTAGCAGCGGGTGGCAGCCTCATGGTGGCGGAAGGGCCCAGCGCCCATCAAGTCCTGAGTCCTGCTGAGGGGACACGCCTGGCCCTTGTGCCCACCCGCCCCGGCATGGCCTGGGAGATGGCGGTCACCGAGGCTGGGGGCTCAGCCACTGCCGGGCCCTGCCCTCCTGCCTCGGGGTGACGAGGCTGGGAATACACCCCAAAGGCCTTTTTTGTTGCCGTTAAACAAACGTAAGATCATCTCTGGGCCCAAACTCCTTTCCTGGCAGAAAAATATGCCCACTGTGTGGTGCGCAGCTTCCCCGGCCTGGGTGACAGACTGCAAGTGGAGCCCCTCTCCTGGGCCCGGGGCGTCCCCGTGGGCGTGGCGGGATGGGCCACGTCGGGCCCGGCGGCTGTTTCTGCGCTGTCGTCAGCCTCAGCGCTCAGCTGTCCAGGGGGAGCCCCCACCCCAGGGCCCCAGGGTGCTGCCGAGCTGAGCGAGGAGTCCCGCCAGGGTGGGTGGCCGAGCCGGGAGGCATCACAGGCTGCCTCGGCCTGGGCTCCTGCTTCACTGCAGAGTCCTGCTGCCCCCTCCTTGTCTCCCTGTGGCTGGGAGGGGGGGGGATGCCCAGGAGGCATGTGCGGCCTCAGAGGGGTGGGGTGCGGCCCTGCTGTTCCCGGGGTGGGGTGGGGGGTGACCGGGAGAGCTCGCTCCGGCCACGGGTGCCCCTTCCAGGAGAACAGCCTCTCTGTGGCCCGAGGGAGGGCCGGTGCCCCTGACACCCTGGGCCCAGCTCCACGGGAAAGCGCTGGGCCTGCCTGCGGGGTGGGTGACCCTGCTCCCCGCCCCCCGAGCGTGGCCTCTGGCTCAGAGCCCCCCCAGGAGCCGGCGGGGTCCCTTGCACATACTGAGCCCCTGGGGTATTTGCTGACCACCGGCCTTGGCCATGGCTGGGTCTCCCCAGCTGTCCCAGCCAGTGCCCCACGGCTGTAGGGTCTGAGCCCGAGCCCAGGGTTATAGGGAGGACACCCCCCCTCCAGAAGGGGCCACAAAGGGAGCAGCGACAGTGAACTTGGCCCTGGAGGCCCCTGAGGACTGCCCATGAGGAGCTGGGACAGAGGCCCTGGACCTGCCCCCCGTGGGGCCCTTGCTGACCGGGGGTAGGGGGTCCCAGCTCTGGGGGGATCCCAGTTCCGGGGTGAGTCCCAGCTCTGGCGGGGGTCCCAGCTTCACGGGGGGGGGGGGGGGGGGGGGGGGGTGTCCCAGTTCCGGGGGGGAGGTCCCAGCTCCACGGGGGGTTTCCCAGCTCCAGGGCAAGGGGTCCCAGCTCCGCGGAGGTCTCAGCTCCAGGGGGGAGTCCCAGCTCGGCAGGGGGGGGGGGGGGGGGGGGGGGGAGGTCCCAGCTCCGGGGGGATGTCCCAGCCCCGGGGGGGGGGGTCCCAGCTCTGGGAGGTCCCAGCTCCGGGGGGTGTCCCAGCTCCGGGGTGGGTCCCAGCTCGGGGGGAGGGGGTCCCAGCTCTGGGAGGTCCCAGCTCCAGGGGAGGGGGTCGCAGCTCTGGGAGGTCCCAGCTCCAGGGGGGAGTCCCAGCTCCCGGGGGGGGGGGGGGGCCTAGCTCCGGGGGGGGGGGGGTCGCAGCTCTGGGAGGTCCCAGCTCCAGGGGAGGGGGTCGCAGCTCTGGGAGGCTGGGAGGTCCCAGCTCCAGGGGGGAGTCCCAGCTCCCGGGGGGGGGGGGTCCCAGCTCCGGGGCGGGAGTCGCAGCTCTGGGAGGTCCCAGCTCCGGGGGGGGCGTCCCAGCTCCGGGGGGAGTCCCAGCTCCCGGGGTGGGGGGGGTCCCAGCTCCGGGGATATCCCAGCTCCGGGGGTGTCCCAGCTCCGGGGGGGGTCCCAGCTCCGGGGGGAGGAGGTCCCTGCTCGGGGGTCGGGGCGGGCGGCGAGCGCTTACCTGACCTCGGAGCGGCCGGTGGGCTCCGCGGAGCTCGGAGCTGGGTCGAGCGCTGGGCGGAGGGAGGGGCCGCGGGGCCGCCCACTTTATACCTCCCGCCCGGCCGCGCCCCGACGGCCCCGGCTCTGCGGACGGCGGGAGGCGCTGCGGCCCCGCGGATGGCGCGGAGGGGGCGGGGGCGGCGGGAGCCCGGGAATGCAGGGGGGAGGGGGAGGGAGGGGGGAGGGGGAGGGGCGGCGCGGGGCCCGGGGCGGGGGTGCGATGCCGCGTCCCCTCGGGTGTCACCGCCCAGCGGGTCCGCAGCGCCCTCCGCGGCTCAGGGCCCCCCTGGACCGCACCCGCCGCCCCACCTGGGGTCCCGCCCCCCCCCGCCCCCCCCCCTCCCCGCCGCCCCTGCTCCTGCCCCTGCTCCGTCCCCAGGGCCCGGGCCTAGGTGCGGAACCCTGCCCTGCACCCGGACAGCCCCGCGGTGCCGGGACTCCCCCTGCGCCCCCCTGTGTCCCCTGCGCCCCCTGTGCCCCTTCTGCGCCCCCCTGTGCCCCCAGCACCCCCCAGCACCCCCCTGCGCCCCCACAACATCCCCCTGTGCCCCCTCAGTGACCCCAGCGCCCCCCCTGCGCCCCCCCAGCACCCCCCAGCGCCCCTGGCTCCATCCTGCTCTGCGATGCTCCCACCACCCTGGGCAGACTGTCCCCCGAGGCTGAGGGGCAGGCTGGGAGAGGGCGGGGGCAACAGGCCCAGCCTGGGGTGGTGTGGGGCCAGGGGTGCAGGGAGGTGCCCCTCTTGGCAGGGACTCCACAGGTGGGCCTGGGGCTGGGCCCTGAGGCCACTGCAGGGCCCCTGTCTGAGCAGGAGTTGGGGGTGGGGGGCCCAGGGTCAGGCGGGGCTGGGCAGGGGTCCCAGGGCTCTGGGACAGCAGGGAGGTGCAGCCCCCTTATGAGGAGCAGTTCTGTGAGTCTCTGACTTAGTGCCCCCCGCAGGCCCCCCAGGAGAGAGTTCCCAAGCCTGTTGGTCACCCGGGTGCCCCCGTGCTGCCCTCCCTGCCCGCAGGCCGGCTGGTCTTCCCACTTCCCGTCTGTACCCTCACTGAGCACCCAGGGCCCACCACCAGCCAGGCTATGAGGCAGCTGGGGGTGGGGGTCTAGGGGGGCATCTTTGTGTTTCAGGGAGCCCAGTCATGGACCCCGGCTGTTCCAGGAGGGACAGGCCACCCCTGCTCCGGTGTCCCGAGGGCCTGCAAGTAGTGCCCTGGCCCCAGCAAGTGGCCGCCCAGCTGCCCCTGGGTCCCAGAGCCCCCTCCGTGCCCCCACTGCCGTCCACCCCCCGCCCCGGGCAGTACTGCCCACTCCTTTCTTCCCCCACGGTGCCCTTCCGTGTGCAGTGGGTCCCCCGAGCCAAGGACACAGAGGAGGGTGTGCGTGCGTGTCCGTGTGTACTCGATGCCGCAGCGAGTATGGACTCTTCCCCCGGAGACCTGCCAGGTCGACAGGCGACTGGATTCAGACCCAGAGTGTCACCAGGGCCTCCCCGTTGGAGGGGGCTCTACGAGGCCGGGTAATAAAAGGGATCGGCTGAAGCGTTGGTGACAGGGGCGCCCTAGACCACCCAGTGCCCGTTTCCCTGGCCCCCAGGTGCTGTCCTAACTCCTGTGCTTGGCCATTGGAGTGCCCAGGTTCCGGCCTGCGTGGGTGTGGGCGTGGTGGGGGGGAGCCCAGGGGGCTGTGACGCTGCCCCCTCCGCGGCCCAGATGGCCACACACCATACTGCCTCCCTGAAGCTTGAGGCCTGGAGGATGCGGGGCGGGGGCGCCCAGAGACCCGAGAGCCCAGGCCCTGGAGGGTGTGCAGAGCGCTGGGGCTCCTCCTCTGCTGCCGGCACCTGGGATTCTGGTTACCGCAGGGTAGTGGGGCCTGGGCCCCCCAGCAGGACACCACACGGACGGCGGGGTGGGCCGAGGCTCGTGTGCTGGACGCCTGGCCGCACGTGCACCCGGGAGCGGGAGCCGAGCCCTGCGAGAGCCCAGACTCCGTGCTCCGGGGAAGCTCTTGGGGACCTGGTGCTCAAGGGCATGCGGGGAAAGTCCCCTGGGATTGACTGGACGGCAGATGGCCGCAGGTTGTATCCCCTACGCAGGCCTGGTAGGACTTTGGGGTTCTGACGGCAATTCCACGCTTAGAAGTACTGCTCTGTCCCCCTCTGTCTATGCAGCAGGCCCAAGCTGGGTGCAGGCAGCCCTGCTGGGACCAAGAGGTTCTGGAAGTTTCCGTGAGGGAAAAGGCACCCTGTGGAGGGCCCTTCGGGCCTGGCTGGGACACTGCCTCATTCTGTGCAGGGTCCGTCCCCGTTCGCCGCTCCAGGCGGTACCGACGGCTTCATGGGACAGCAGCCTGACGCCTCCCAAGGAGTGTGTCGTGTGCCAGACGCTGCGGATGCAGCTCCAGAAGCCCCCGTCGCCGTCAGCTGTGGAGGGAGAGGCCTGGGAGCTGAAGACACCTTCCCCAGGCGACCCCTGCTGCGGCGGGCAGGCCCCGGGGTGGGGGCCCGTGTCCTCCCGTCTGCGGGGCGACCCCGCACACAGCCCGCCAGTCCTGGTGCCGCCGTGGCCTCCGGTTCCGTCGGACTCACCAGCTGAGGCCCCGCCAGGTGCCCTCCGGGCTCGGGCAGCGGGCAGGGGCCCCCCGCGGGACGACAGGGCCGCCCAGCCGTGGCTGGCTCTGGGCCTCCGGGTGGTCGGCTGGTCGGCCGCGGGTCTGTTGCCCTTGATCTGCTGGCGCCCCGGAGCCGCTGGCGGCCGGTCCTCTGGCTCCTCATCGGGCCCGGACCCTCCCCTGGAGAGCTAGGCCCCCCTCCCCGCGTGTCCCCCCTCGGTGTTGGTGCTGCCCCCCGCCCCGCGTGTCCCCTGGGGCCCGTCTCGGTGGTGCTGCAGCCATGGGGGGGCCTCCAGGGGCCGGAGGTCAGAGGTGGGGGGGGCGTGCCCAGGCCACCTTCCCTGGCCAGGCGTCCCCAGGCTTCGCCCCGCTGCTGTCCCGGCCCAGGCCCACAGAGGTTGGTGTGGACGCTCCCTGCAGCCTGGGGGCTCCTCGGTCCCGTGTCCAGGGATGAAGCCCAGCCAAGGTCATGAGACCCCGAGCTCTGCTGCGACCCAGCTTGTGCGGAGGCGGCCGTCGGGTGTACGGGGAGGCCTGTGCTGGGAGCCTGGCGGTGACCGCGGGACAGACGTGGGGGCCCCAGGCAAAGAGCCCCAGCCCCAGGCGGTGCCGCACCCCGGGATCCTTCCCTGCCCGCCTCGTCTCAGGCCTCGGGGGCACCTTCTGAGCCGAAGGGCCCTCCGGGGCTTTCTCACGCTCCGTGGGTCTCGTGGGACCGTCCTGGACGCTGGGGCTGTGCTCTGTGGCCTCAGAAATGCACTTGGGAGACGCCTGTTTTCCTCTGCTCCCCCATGGGGCTCCCCCCTCCACCCGAGCTGCCCTCCTCTTCCTCCAGGGACATGAGAAGGTACAAAACCCTCCGTCCCGGGGCACCGGGGGCCTCAGCCGGCTGAGCGGCCGCCTCCGGCTCAGGTCATGACCCCGGGGTCCTGGGATCGAGTCCGCTGGAGCCCCCTGCGCCCCTGCCCCGCGGAGTCCGCTTCTCCCCCTCCCCTCCCCTCCCCGCTCGAGCTCCATCTGCTGTCTGTCTCTCAAATAAGCAAACAAAATCTTTTAATCCCCCCAAGCCTCGGGCAGCACGTGGGAGTCAGCGAGTCACGGTGCGTGTTCCCGCAGGTGATGGAGAGCGGGCGTTTGTTTTTTCAAGCCAAAGCTACGTCGTCGTCGTCGTTAGCTTCAATAATCCCTTCCAGGTCCCTCCGGGTCCCTCTGGGTCCCTCCGGTCCCTCCGGGTCTTGAGCCGAGGGCTTGCGACGATGCTGGCGCTGGAGAGCTTGTCCTCATCCCCGGGGAGCCGCGCCAGGGCCTGCAGGGGCCGCGTGCTGCGGGTGGGGGTGCGCGCCGGGCGGGAGGGGCTGCGGCCAGCGACGGTGGTGCTCCCGGGGCGCCCACTTCCTGTGGCACCGGGCTGTGGGCAGATGGTGGCTCCGGGTAAAGCGGAGGCGGGCTGAGAGTTCTGCACCCCGGCGTCATGCCTGCCGAGCCCCCCTTGCGCACCTGACCTGGGGACAGTCTTAGGGCGCGGGGGTCCCGGGGTCACGGCCTGGGGGGAGCGCTCCAGGGAGGGGTCCTCGCCCCTCTGTCCCCTCCACGCGTATGTAAACCTCATGAAGCTCGTTTACAAAATGTTTCAGAATATTTACGCCTCATTCAAAGCTCCTCTTTTCCAACCGCGCCTCCCTGCATCCAAGTGGCCACCAGAATGTCACTCGCCTCCGGCCCCTGCTGGCCCAGGAAGGCCCCACCGACCGACGCCCCCGGGGCTGCCCGGCCTGGGCGTGACAACCCCGGGGAGCCCCACCCCAGGGCTTCTCGGGGCTCTGCTCCGGGCGGCGGGGCCATCGCGCCCCCCGAGTCCCAGCCGAACCTCCTGGGCAGAGGCCACGGGCTTCTCTGGGTTCTCGAGGCTGCGTGTCGTTTCGGAAGCATCGGACATTTGCAACCCACTGGGTCGCAACACGCATAGAAATCACCCTGTGAGATGTTTCCGTGGTGATTTAGGAGGTGCAGAGGGGTCCTCCTCCCCGTCACTGTGTCCCCTGCCACCGCCCCTGCTCCGTTACCTGTTTGTGATGAATCACCGCCCACACCTGATGGGTTCAACCACAGCCGTCTCATTTGCTCCTTCTTGGTGGGTTGACACTTTGGGCGGAGCTTGGAAGGGGAAGCCGGTCCCCTCACGTGGTGGCAGGATGGCAGCACGATGAGAGCGGAAGCTCGCAGACCCTTGAGATCTGGGCTCGGGGGTGATACCACGGCTGGCCACAGTTTGTTGGCCAAAACAAGACAGAAGGTCAGCCAGGACTCCAGGGGTGGAGACGTGGACTCCAGCTCTTGATGGGAAAAGCTGCGGGGACAGTCGGTGCCACCGGCTCCACCACCACCACCGTCGCCCAGCTTCATGGCCCCGGGCAGCTCGGACCAGTGCAGGGGCCAGGATCCTGGAGGGACTGAGTGTGTCCCCGGGGGTCCTGCCGCACGGGCGGAGGTACGGGGCGTATTGGTGATGGTCGAACGGCGTCTCGTAAAGGCTGTAAGGCTCGTCACCGTGCTGCCCGCTCGCACTCCAGACCCTTGGGGGAGACGGAGGGCGGACGTCCTGGTGTCTGGGACTGTCCCGTCTTGGGGCAGGCAGCGGGGTCTCCGTCGGATGCAGGGGAGGACTGTGCCACCTGCGAGACTGTGCCGCTTGTCTTCGCCTTTTCAGTTTTTACTAATTGTAACATTTTATTCACGGTTGGCCTTAAAGGGGGGAGAGGGAGGCGGCGGGAGGGAGGGAGGGCGGAGGGGGGAGGGAGGTGGGAGGGAGGGAGGGAGGGAGGGAGGAGGGGGGAGGAGGAAGGAGGAGGAGGAAGGAAGGAGGAAGGAAGGAGGAGGAAGGGGAGGGGGGAGGGAGAGGGAGGAGGGGGGAGGGAGGGCGGGAGGGAGGAGGCGCGGCGGATGGGAGAGGGAGGGAGGAGGAGGAGGGAGGGAGTGAGCGTCGATGCGGTATGTCGGGAGGGAGTTGGACTTCCGGCAGATGAGGTGAAACGAAGGTGGAGTTGTGCGGAGTGACGTTGTCTGTAGGTAGTCTTTCTGTTTGGCTGAGTCGTCTGTTGATGCGTCTGTGAGGCTTAGTATGTTGTGCTTTCTTTCGGTCTTTATTCTTTATTCTTGCTTTCTGTCTTTCGTTGCTTAGAATTCATGCCTTCATTCTTCCTTATTCTTTTTCTTCTTTCTTCTTTCTTTCTTTCTTTCTTTCTTTCTTTCTTTCTTTCTTTCTTTCTTTTCTTCTTTCTTTCTTTTAGCAGATAGCGCATGTTCATTGTTCAGAAGTCACAAGGTACCGCAGGGCCTGGGGAGAAGAGCGGACTTCTCGCTCAGCCTACCCGGCGTCGTCTGACGGGGGGCTCACCTCCAAGCTCACTCACGTGGCCCGGCAGGGTCTCAGCTCCCGGGGCCGGAGACGTTGGCCTCCCACAGTTCCCTGTGCACAACACGGCCGCTCAGGCCCCGCCGCGTGGGAGCTCAGAGAGGGGCGGGAAAGAGCCCGTGAGAGGAGGCAAGGGAGGGACGCGGGGCCTGCCGAGAGACGAGCCGTCTTTCGTAAGCTGACCTCAGGACTGACCTGTTGCTTTTGCCATGACCGGCTTGTGGGAAGTGAGTCTCGGGGTCCGGCCCCGCTGCAGCAAAGGGATCACGCTACGTCTCGAATACTAGGAGGCAGGGCCACGAAGGCCATTTTGGAGACTTTCCATCACTTATTGTTTGGCCTGGTGTGGGTCTGCTGGCCATACGTTTTTCAGTATTCACCTGTTTATTTTTTTATTTTTATTATTATTTTATTTTTTAGTATTCACCTGTTTCAACAGCTTTTTATCCAGCCTTCAGCTTTGGAGGGAGTTTGCCTAGGTGAGCGTTCCATCTTAGCCGTCGTTTCCTTGTGATGCTCCACAGATGACATGTCATCGTCTTCTGGCTTCCAGAGTCATAGAAAAATCTGTCTTTGAGTCATTCCGCTGATGATAATATGCTTTTCTGCTCCAGGTGCTTCTAAGATTCCCCGTTACCCTCGGCTTGTAGAAGTTTTGCTGCCATGCACCTATGCGTGGCGCTCTTTGCGTCCATCCCGCTTGGCACGTGTAGATTTCTCTTTCAAATCTGTGGAAACGTATCTTTTCTCAGTTTTAGAAAATCCTTTAGAAAAATCTCCACAAATACTGCCTCTGCTCCATTATTAATTTTCACATAAGTGAAAATTTCACGTAAGTCAGACATTTTCAAAAAGCCCCACATAGAGCTTATGCTCTTCTCTGATTTGATGCCTGTTTTTAATTTGTCCTTCAGTCTTGCACATTTTCTATTGACCTATTTTCCAATTAACGTATCCTCTCTTCCGCTTTGTTTAATCTGCTGGTAACCCCAATCTATTGAATTTTAACTATCAATTATTGCATTTTTTAGTTTTAGAATTTCCATTTTTCTCTTCGACTATAGATTGCAGTTCTCTTATTCAGTTGTCTCCCTCATTTTCCACTTTCTTGAGATATTAATCGCATTTACTTTCAAGTCTGTAACTGATAACTCCAAAATCAGGGCACCTGTGGGGCTGTTTCTCTTTGTTTTTTCCTGTAGAGTCGTGTGGTCCGTCTCTTGACCAGCCTGGTGCTCTTTATTAAATGCTGGACATTATGCATGAAAGACTGTAGAGGTCCTCCTTCATGTTATCTTTTTAAAAAATCAGATTTAATTTTATTTTGGTGGGTAGTATAGGGACAGATTGCCTTTTCCCAACCAAGGGTTGATACGATTCAAATCTAGGTTTATCTCTGTGGAGACTGAGCCATTTTCAGTTCTTCCTTACTCCTGAAACATGACTTTCCAAGGGACCCAGTTGAGTCTGGGGTATTTATGTTTAACCGGGGCTCTTGTTCCGTGGAGGATCTTGAATTGTAGGTGTTGTTTCTCCACCACTGAGAGATGGCAAAAGCCATGATTTTTTAAAAAAAGATTTTATTTATGTATTTGAGAGAGCGAGAGAGTGAGAGAGCACACACGCTCGTGAGCAGGGGAGGAGCAGAGGGGAAGGAGACGGAGAATCTCCAGCAGACTCCCCTCTGAGCTCAAGTGTGGGACTTGACCCCATGACCCTCAGATCATGACCTGAACCAAAATCACGAGTCCGACACTTCTCTGACTGAGCCCCCGGGGCGCCCCATGCTATTCTTTTTAAAAACTGATTTATTTGAGGTATGTTTTGCGTAGCAAAATTCATCCCATTCAGGTGTGCAATTCAATAATTTCTGGTAAATTTACTAAATAGTATGATCATTAATTGGTTGTAGAACTTTTTCATCACCCCATGAGACCCCTCATGCCCCTTGCAGTTAAGCCCCTTTCCTACCCTCCATCTCGGGAAACCACTAGTCTGCTTCTCACCTTTATGTATTTGTCTTTTTTTGGGTGGGAGGGGGGTTTATATAGAATTCTCTACATTATTGTTCAAGAATCAGGAGTAAAATCCTCACTGTGTGGCTGGTTTGGTGGATTTGCTGATGCTCCTGTGTGCTGTCATCAAGTAAATAAGAAATACGGTGACCAACGTCGTGCCAATACATCTAGACCACTTATATGAAATAAATAAATGCCTCAAAATATGCAAATTAACTAAGCCAAGAAGAAGTAGTCCCATATTTATTAAGGGGGTTGAATTCATTATCTGAGAGGGCTTCACTGGAGAATCCCAGTACTCACCTTGGTGGCGAATCTGCGGTGCCTTCCCCCGTGTTCCCCATTCCCCCAACTAGTCCCCACCTGGACTTGGCTCGGCCCTTCCTCCTGGACCCACGGCCGTCGCTAGCTGGACTCTGCTCTCCGCTGGGTCGGAGGCTCACCTGGTTGGTAGCACCTGCCCCCCCGCCCCCAGCGTGGCTCGGACCCGCCCCAGGGCAGCGGAGGTGTGCAGGTGCAGGTGTGCCAGCGGTGCGCGTCCCCACGGGACGTCCCGGGGTGCAGAGCGCAGAGGTGGGGTACCCACAGGGGCACTGTGGGGCGGAGCTGGTGAGCCGTGGGAGCCCAGGAAATCCGAGCTTCGTCCAGCTTTACAGGGCAGGGGGCGTCAGAAGGCCTGGGGCAGGGCACTGGGTCCCCTTCAGAGCTGGGGCTTGAGGCCTGAGGCCAGAGGTGACTGGGTGTGTCCCCACCAGAGAGCAGAGGGCAGGGCAGGTCGCCCCTGCTAAGAGGCAACAGTGGGGGCGGGTCAGGAAGCGGAGGCCCCCGGGCGGTGTGGACAGAGCCAGGCGTCGCTGAAACGTTCCTGGGCAGTAGCAGCTCCTCCTGGAAGGGGCCCTTGGAATCACCCCATTCCCAGCCGCCGCCCTCCCCCCCCCGGGCCGGGCTCTTGGCTACGCCCCTCGTCTCCTGGCTTTGCCGTTGAGGCCTGGCCTGGGGGGCAGGAGGGGGTGACAGGCGGCCACTGTGGCTGTGAGGACATGGCGGTACCTGGACACGCAGGTGTTGGGCCCAGAGAGGTGGGTGAGGGTCACTGCTTACAGGGGGAGAGGCCGACCACCCCCAGCTCCAGGACGCGGTGCCTCTCCCAGGGGCCCCTTGCGCGGCGGCTGGCCCTCGTGTCACCATCCGGGTCACGGCGGAGGCCGGGTGAGGAGCTACTGGGGTGCACGGGCCGTCGGGAAAGGGAAGCCGTTGGTGGCACAAAGCTGCAGAGACGTCCACCTGGCGCCACCTTCCTCGCCTGGGCTGGGGTGCGGGCCGCCAGCCTCTTGGGGCCGGGTGGCCACTGCGTGAGGGAGGGACGGTCAGGTGGGCGGGGATCTCCGTCCCTCTCGGAGGTCCCTGCATGCCCAGCCCCACAGCCCAGTCCCAGGGCCGGTACCCCCACCCTCCGCCCTTGCACGGCACCGCCTGGAAAGCCAGGAGCCCCATTTGTGCGCTGTGCTCCTTGGTGCCTCAGTTTCCCTCCATAAAGTCCCCGCTAAGAGAACAATGAGCTGCTGGTGGAGGACAGAGGGCACCGCCTCTGCCGCTGGCAGGAGGCCTCGGTGGGGTCCCCTAGTTCCCGTCAGGGGAAACCAGTCAGCTGTCGAGCCGTCAGGTGTGCTGCGTGGTCACTGGCCGCTGCGGAAGTGGCCGGGGCGGGGCTGCTGCCCACCTGCCTCGTGCCGCCCCCCCGACGTCAGGGCTGTGGGGTGGTGGGCATCCCCAGCGTGCGGGGCTGGAAGGTGCTGGAGCTCTGAGCTCGCGGGGTTGGCCCGGGCAGTGCCGGGGGGTGGGGCGGGAGCCCGGGTGCCGGAGACGGGGTGACCGGCCGGCCCGCCAGCACCCCGCGGCAGAGACCCCGAGGCGGGGTTCCCGGCCTCCCCGGGCAGCCAAAAGGGCCATGCGACTCCTGCAGCGACGCACGTGCGGGCATCTGGGCAGCTGGGCTGTATCCGTCACTCAGAAAATGTCCCGGAGGTGGCCGGTCGGGGTGTGTCTGCGAGTAACGGGACGAGCCCGACGGCGCGGCACCCCGGCTCGGCATGGCCCCTGTCTGTCCGCAGGGCCGAGTCTCCGCTGTGGGTCCCGCAGGAGCCACTCCATGGCTGGTGGCAGGAAAGGAGGCCGGAGGGATGGGGACCCCAAGGAGGTCGGGGTGAGGGAGGCGGGGGTCCTCGTGGCTGACGTGCAGGGCCCCGCGGGAGGAGCGCCTGAGGCCTCGTCCTACAGCTGCAGGACTAGGCTTGGCCAGTGACCTGAATGCGCTTGGACAGGTCCTCACGGCCCCTGATCGCGCCCCAGCCCGTGCACCTCCTCCACGTAGGCTGCGTCCCCCGCGTCTCCCCTCAGGGTGCGGCCAGAAGTGGGTGCCATGTGGGGCAGAGGGCTCTGGGGTCCCCCAGCCCCGACGCGGCGGGAACATAGCCAGGGGCTCAGGGCTGGGGCGTTGAGGTGGCCACGCTCCTGCAGTCCGGGCAGATGGGCTTGGGAGCGGAACCTTCCAGAACGCCCTGGCCGGACAAGCTCAGCGGCACGGCCAACACACGTGGGCCAGATGGAGCCGGAGCTCGCGGGGAGTAGGACCCCTCTAAGGAAGCCCGTGGCGCTGCTGGGAGGGCGCGGCCGCTTCCTCTGAGTCACACGGGGTCTGTTTCCAATTACGCGTCCCACTGGCGGGGAGACCGCTGTGTGGGAAGTCGGGATCCGAGAGGAGCTATGCGAGCCTCGTGTGCCCCTGGACCCTGGGGAGCCCTGTCCCCCCCGCAGCGTCCCTGCCCCCGCCCGTGTCGCCCCCAGCAGCATCCCTGCCCCAGCCCCTGTCCCCCCAGCACCATCCCTGCCCCAGCCCCTGTCCCCCCAGCACCATCCCTGCCCCAGCCCCTGTCCCCCCAGCATCATCCCTGCCCCAGCCCCTGTCCCCCCAGCACCATCCCTGCCCCAGCCCCTGTCCCCCCAGCACCATCCCTGCCCCAGCCCCTGTCCCCCCAGCAGCATCCCTGCCCCAGCCCCTGTCCCCCCAGCACCATCCCTGCCCCAGCCCCTGTCCCCCCAGCACCATCCCTGCCCCAGCCCCTGTCCCCCCAGCATCATCCCTGCCCCAGCCCCTGTCCCCCCAGCACCATCCCTGCCCCAGCCCCTGTCCCCCCAGCACCATCCCTGCCCCAGCCCCTGTCCCCCCAGCACCATCCCTGCCCCTGCCCCTGTCCCCCCAGCACCATCCCTGCCCCAGCCCCTGTCCCGCCAGCACCATCCCTGCCCCAGCCCCTGTCCCCCCAGCACCATCCCTGCCCCAGCCCCTGTCCCCCCAGCACCATCCCTGCCCCAGCCCCTGTCCCCCCAGCACCATCCCTGCCCCTGCCCCTGTCCCCCCAGCACCATCCCTGCCCCAGCCCCTGTCCCGCCAGCACCATCCCTGCCCCAGCCCCTGTCACCCCAGCACCATCCCTGCCCCAGCCCCTGTCCCCCCAGCACCATCCCTGCCCCAGCCCCTGTCCCCCCAGCACCATCCCTGCCCCAGCCCCTGTCACCCCAGCACCATCCCTGCCCCAGCCCCTGTCCCCCCAGCATCATCCCTGCCCCAGCCCCTGTCCCCCCAGCACCATCCCTGCCCCAGCCCCTGTCACCCCAGCACCATCCCTGCCCCAGCCCCTGTCCCCCCAGCATCATCCCTGCCCCCGCCCCTGTCCCCCCAGCACCATCCCTGCCCCAGCCCCTGTCCCCCCAGCACCATCCCTGCCCCAGCCCCTGTCCGCCCCCAGCAGCGTCCTTGTCCCCGCCCCCGGGCCCAGCAGTCCGGTGTCGTCTCAGTCGCCCCTCCCCGCAGCCCTGTGCTGGCTGGGGGAATTCCAGGAGCCCCCCCGCCCCCCCCCCTTGCTTCCGTGACTCTCACGCTTCCCACACTCAGGTTGCCTTCGAGGCTCAGCCTGCGATGCAGGAGCTTCTGGGACTTTCCGCCCATCGGAGGTTCCAGCCCCTCAGGACTAAGGTCTTAAAACACGAAGGGAGGGACGGGCCTGATTTCTCTGTTGTCTGTGTTCGCTGGAGCGGGAGAGCCAGGGGCTTCCGGGGCGGGAGCCAGCCTCCCGGGACCGAGGCCCCCCATCCCTGCAGGGCCGCAGGGCAGGCAGGTGAGCCCGGTGGCAGCGGGGGCCGGAGGGTCGCTGAGGGCCTCGGCGCTTCCAGGCTGGGGGCAAAGGCTCTCTGGAGACACGGAACCGATGAAACACGCATCTACGGAAGTTTCCGTCGGTTGTCTACCTTCTGCCGTCTGTCTACCGGCCGTGTGAGGGGTCAGCATTGCCGGATCGGCTCGCCAGGGTGGAGGCCTGAAGCCCGGGGCCTCCGTCTGCGGGCTGGAGGCCGGGGGAGCCCGTGCGGTCAGTCAGCCCGAGTCCAAGGGCCCGAGCCCCGAGCTCCGCGGTCGGAGGAGCAGGACGGCATGGCCAGGCCCACAGGATCGCGTGAGCAAGGGCCCAGGGACACGGTGCGTCAGCCGCGAGGCGAGCTCCGGGGTGGAGGCTGTGCTTGCAGCGCCAGGCCTTCCCAGGCAGTGCACTTGCCCGGTCGGAGGGCAGCTCTGTGTCCGGCTCTTCAAGGCCACCCCCACCCCCTCCCCACGGTGGCCGCCCCGCCTGCGTTCCCCCCAGCAGCAGAGAGGCTCCCCTTTCTCCACATCCCCCCGCACCTGTTGCCTCCTGACGCTGTCCTGATGGGTGTGCGGGGCAGGGGTCCCACATGGGTTGGTGTGTGTCTTCCTGACACCGAGGGACGGGGAGCATCATTTTTTTTTTTTTAAGATTTTATTTATTTATTCTTGAGAGACACACAGAGAGAGGCAGAGACTCAGGCAGAGGGAGAAGCAGGATCCATGCAGGGAGCCCGGTGTGGGACTCGATCCCGGGACCCCAGGATCACGTCCTGGGTTGAAGGTGGTGCTCAACTGCTGAGCCCCCCAAGCTGCCCCTGGAGCATCTTTCCATGTGTCTGTGGCCCCGTGTAGATCTCCTCTGGAGAGATGTCTGCTCATTCCTTCTGCCCATTTTTCAATTGGATTTTTAAAATTTTGGGGTTATCGTGTTTGATACGTTCCTCATAGATCTTGGATACCAGCCCTTTATCTGCTAAGGCTTTTGCAAATATCTTCTCCTATTCTGTAGGTTAAGACAATCATATTTTTAAGAAATTACTCTATTAATATGATGACTTGCCTTGTTTGATTTGTGGATGTTCAATGAATCTAACATTTCCAGGGTATATCCTATTTGATCATTTGCATTTGAAAACATTTTGTTGGATTGGATTTTAAGGACATACATTTTCATCTATGCTCATGAGGGATAGAAGCCTGTAGATTTCATTCCTTATAACGTCTTCATCCGTTGTGGACGCAAGGGTAATACTGGCCTCAAAACATGAGTTGGGAAAAACGAAACAGAACATGAGTTGGTAATGTTGACCTTTTCTATTTTCTAAAAGTCTGTGAAGATTGGTAATACTGAGGTCAAGGTCACATGCTCTACAGGCTGAGCCAGCCGGGCGCCCTAAAGTATGTTTCTTTAAATATTGTTGGATCTTGCATTTTTATGCATTCTGACATCTCTGCCTTTTATTAAAGGTGTTTTGACCGTTTCTATTTAATGTAATTATTGATATGAGATTAAATCTACCAATTTGCTAATTATTTTTATTTGCTCCATCTAATTTTTGTTCCATCTCCCCTCTTTTTCTGCCAGTTTGGATCAAGTATTTTTTTTTAAATTTTCTATTTTACCTCCTTTGTTTATTAGCTCCACGTTTTATTTTTTATGCGTATTAATAAACTTACAACAGCGGACTTCCGTGTCTCTCTCCCATCCTTTGTGCTATTGCTGTTATATGTTTTATTGATAGATATGTTATAAGCTCCAAAGTACACTTGGTATTATTTTTGTTTTAAACAATGAATCGTAATATTAAAATTAGAAAAATTCTTACATACCTGTCTATAATACTCTTTTATGTAGCTTTGAGATTCCATTTAATATCATTTTCCTTCTTCCTGAAGAACTTCCTTTGTTATTTCTTGTAGGTGCAATTCTGCTAGAGAAGGATTCTCTTAGCTTTTGTTTGAAAATGTCTTTATTCTGTTTTCATTTTTTTTTCTGGGTACTGTGCCTTTATTTCTTATTTTTATTTATTTATTTATTTTTTATTGGTGTTCGATTTGCCAATATATAGCATAACACCCAGTGCTCATCCCATCAAGTGCCCCCCTCAGTGCCCATCACCCAGTCACCCCCACCCCCTGCCCACCTCCCCTTCCCCCACCCCTAGTTCGTTTCCCAGAGTTAGGAGTCTCTCATGATGTCTCCCTTTTCTGATATTTCCATTTTTAAAGTTTATTTTGCTGATTGCTGGCTTCTGGTTAGTGTTTTTCCCTTTAGTGCCGCCAGTATGTTGTCCCACCATCAGCGGCTTGCTTGGCTGCTGTCAAGGAGTCTGCTTCCCTGGATGTGAGATGTCGCCTCCAGCCCTTAATGTTACTTTTCCCCGTGGCTGCTTTAAGGAATTTCTCTTTAACAATGTTTTTAAGCAATTTTATTATGAAGTTACCTAGTGTTTATTTTCTTTGTTTATACTGTTTGGAGCTTGTTGAGTATCTGTAGCTTTATCGTTTTTATCAAATTAAATCAATTGTTTCATTAGATATTTTTCCGGTCCCCCTTCCCCTTATCCCAGAATTCCAGTTACAGCTATGCCTCATCAGTTGACATTGCCCCTTAGGTCTCTGACACTCTGCTCTTTGTTTTGTTTTATGGCATTTTGCTCTGTGTTTCAGCTTGAGGTTTCCACTGCAGCTTCTTCTGGTTCACTGATCTTTTCATCTCTAGTGTCCAATCTAGATGTTTAAAAACATTCAATTATCTTTTATGTCAGATACTTTATATTTTGGCTCTAGTAATTCCATTTATTTCTTTTTTATATTTATTTATTTATTTATTTATTTATTTATTTATTTATTTATTTATTTATATTTTTTTGAATATAACTTCCATTCCTCTCCATTCCTTCTGTAAATGGCAGACCTGTGGCCAGAGCCCAGTATGGCTCATCCTGCAGGACTCTCTTAACTTCGTTTGCATTCCTTTGAGTCGCTGGAGCAGCTACAATACCAGATGCTCAGGATTTTAGGGCCATACCAGATGCTCAGGATTTCAGGGCCTTGTGCACAGAGCCCCACAGTCTGACTCTTACTCCTTGCACTCACCACTGTGTTTCACAGGCCTATCTCCAGGCACTTCCTGCTTTCTGGACTCGTTGGGCCTTTATTACAACACTCAGCCTGGGCCCCAACCACTGCAACCCTAGGCCTGTTAGCGTAGGTATTAGGTCCTCAGTGTCCCTTGTTAATGGGAGACAATGGAGACGTGTCTCACCCCCAACCAGAAAACAGATACATGTGTTATCAGTGCCTTAGGCCCCAAGAGAGATTTCCCAGTGAGGATGATGGGTCTCAGGCATCTGTCATGTAGGGCAGTTGACCTTTGATTGGGTCACAGAGCACACTCTGAGGCCTGGTCAGCCTGCGTAGCTCTGGCACCTTTTTGCATCCAAACCTACAGCTTTAATTAAATGCAAACTCATCTAGTCCTCAAAGTGTTAACTTCCCAGCACCGCTATAAAGAGGAGGGAACAAAGCCAACTTAAGAAGACATGACTACAAATGACCCCTTTGAAGATGATTGGAGGAGACTATTTTCCTTTTTTAAATTTTATTATTATTTTTTATTATAACTTTATTTTTTATTGGTGTTCAATTTGCCAACATATAGAATAACACCCAGTGCTCATCCCGTCAAGTGCCCCCCCTTAGTGCCTGTCACCCAGTCACCCCCACCCCCTGCCCACCTCCCCTTCTACCACCCCTAGTTCGTTTCCCGGAGTTAGGAGACTCTATTTTCAAAGAGGTTGACAATTAGCAAGCAAGCCTTCTGTTGCAGATGCAAAAATGTCAGAGACTTCTGAACGTACCGAGAGCTCCTGTGAGTGGCCAAGAGAAAGTTAGAGCTTTAAAGGAATCCTTACTAACACTTTTGGGCATTTTTCAGTGAAGTCATTGAACCAATCTTTGGCACATTAATTCAATTAATCCAGCATTTTTTGATTTTTGAAACTATATCCCAAACCATCACCCGTCTCCTTACATGCAGACAGCCAACAAAGCCTATGAATTTTCCAGTCATTTTTAAATTTATGCATAAATATTTATTGACCTATTTATTACATTTATTTGTTACACATTCAAAAAACAATTATTGAGCACCTGCTCTGGGCCAGGACCCATGTTGAGCACTGGAGATATATCAGTGAACAATACAGACAAGACTCTGGTTCCTCTAAGCTCACCTGCAACTTCCTTGACCTTTCTGTCTGCACTGCCTCCCCTGGGGACATCACGCACACTGGCCACCTCCCTAGCTCCCTATGGGTCAAGCACCTTTGGCTGCAATGATAGCTTCACAGATAGTCATTAAAATATTTGCAGCTTGACCCTGGCAGCTAAGTGCTGCCGTCTGGCCTTTATTATTTTGGGACCTCATCATCCCCTGGATATTAACAAGCCCAGCTTGTGACCATATTTCCTACTCTAACCCACAGAAGCCTCCATTGAACTTGTCAGGGATGCACATTCCCCCTCAACAGTACATGTATGATGGTCTTGGTGGATGACATATCCTCTGGGTCATCCTATGGAATGTAGTTTTCCGGGTAAATTTGTTTCTCATAGGGCACAGGTTAGCAATTCTGAAACTGCTTTATGTGAATATTAGGATCGAACAAATAAGAAAATGGTGATGGGTCATGGGAGCCAGGTTTCTCACTGTTAGGATGGAAATTACAGCTAAGTCAGAAAGGGAAACTAAGGGACGCCTGGGTGACTCAGCAGTCGGGGGTCTGCCTTCAGCTCAGGGAGTGACCCTGGGGTCCTGGGATCGAGTCCTGTATCGGGCTCCCTGCATGGAGCCTGCTTCTCCCTCTGCCTGTGTCTCTGCCTCTCTCTCTGTGTCTCATAAATAAATAAATAAAATCTTAAAAAAAAAAAAAAAAGAACGGGAAACTAGAATGAGCCCTGGAATACTGGATGGGAGCTAGAGACATTGATAGGAAGTCATGTTTAGCTACACACACACACACACACACACGTGCACACACAGAGAGATGGATGGGGAGAAAGTTCCCACAGCCATTTACTTGGGCGACTGGGATAAAGGAAAGGCTCAGATACTTTGAGGACAACTGGACACAGAGTCCGAGCTGACAGTGTTACTCAACGACCTACGCTGTGACTGTGATTAGAGGGGGGCCTGCAGATAGCAGTGTTGTGGCTGATCTCCAGCTCACCACGTGTTCACTGGGGTGAACCACCTACTGGCCACGTCCCTACTCCTGGAGAGGAGAATTGCAATCGATACAGTCAGCAATGGGGTGGACTCCAATTGGGTTCTTGACCTGTGGGTTATAAACTATAAAACTGGGAGGGCCAAGTGGCAACCTCTGAAATTGCTCCCTACGTCTAGGTGAGACAGTAAAACAGAAACAATATCACGTTCCGGAGGGGATGGCCGAGAGTAGTGCCACCATTAAAGACCTAAAATATGTAGACTCCCGACATGGCTGTTAAATGCACCACGACTCACATTTGCAGGAGCGAATGGATGAAATCTAGCTTGTGATCCAGACCTAAGTTCAGCTGGAGAAAGGGGCCCTTTTGCACCCTTGAATGTGTCCTGGGGAGCGACTGTAACGTACTCCGGGAGGAACCAGGTAGGAACCCAGATGCAGCTGCCCTTCCGGAGGCGACGGCGTTGGTGGAGTAGGTGAGTGAGGACTCAGGCGGAGGTCCGAGGCCGTGAGAATCAGTCTGCAATCATGTGGGATGGACTAAAATATATATTTACAGTTTAGCCTCAGGTTCTGTTAACGCTTCTGTCCCCTGTCACGATATAGGGGAGGAAATCCCGCTGCTGGACACCCCAGGGAGTGCGACCCAGGACGAGTGGCTGCACTGACGCCCTCGCCATCAGGCTGGAGGAGAATAAGGGTCTCTGGGTCCAGCCCGTGCGGTCCACGGTGGTGAATCTCATGCTCCTGGAGAATCAGCTCTTGGGATGCGACAGGGCCCTTGGTGGGACAGAGCACTTGACCCGGGACGAGTGACCACATGCCGACAAAACGCCTTGGCCCGTGTCGTTAGCCAGTCCTCGTGCGGCTCCCCAGGCAGGGATGAGTGGGGCGCTGCTGGTAGGGGTGGGCCCAGGATATGGACCCACTTCCAGGACAGTCCCAGCTGTCCTCCGAGTGTCCCAGCTCTCAGCGACAGACACCGGCGCTGAGCGCCTATTACTCCTCAAGGGGACCAGCCGGCACTTGGTGACGAGTCACTACCCGGGACTGCCTCTGGCAGGGGAGCTCGGTGAACACTCTCCAGGCAGCTACCTCAGGCAGAGCGCCCGGCCCACACGGCGCGGGGTCGGGGCCACTGGTCCGTGAAGGGTGGGAGCAGGCTCATGACGTGGGGCCCCCGGGTCGCACCGTGGACGGTACCACCCGGAGCTGGCCGGCCTCACGCAAACCTAGAGCCTCTTTAAAGGCAGAGCTGGAGCGCGGGGGGCGGGGGGCAAACTGAGCGGGGCGGGCGCCCCCCTGCAGGACGCAGCGCTGCATGAAATCGGAGACACTGACAGTGCCGCGTCCCCGGTAGAGAAGACACGCGGGTCCAGGAACGGCAGGGGTCCACTACCATCACTCACGCTGGCCCCGTCCCGGCGGTGCTTTCTGTTCCCACAGCTCCAGGCTCTATGGGGCCGAAGGCCTGGTCCCCCAAAGGTCCCACTGGAGCCCCAGTAAGAGCTGCCAACAGGGACCAGCAGAAGATAAGGGGAGGTGGTGGGTTAGTGGGGTAACTGCTCGGACCATCAGGCGACAGAACTGGTGGGAAGGACACCTGCGAAGCCCCGGCGGTTGACTTGGGTGCCTCCGGGCCCGCCCCCCGCCACCCCAACCATGCGTGGGCACCCGCAGCGATGGCTTCTCAGCTTTGCTGCCCACTCCTCCGGGAAAGGCTTTGAATCACACCCCGGGAGAGGCCGTAGGCATCACAGAGGAGGACGCACGCAGTTCCCCGGGGCTGCCTGGGAAGCAGAAGGGATCTGCAGGCCCCTCCCCGCCCGAGCTCTGGGGGACCCCGGCCAGCGGGTGACAGGGTGCGGGTGCAGGCTCCCGGCACACAGGGCCCAGGGGGCAGGCCGATTCTCAGCCTCTGTGCCTGTGCCTGCGCCACCCCCGGGCCCGTGGGGCCATCCTCTCCTGGGCACGGCCCCGGATCCCAGCATCGTTCAGGGGGTCTCCCAGGCCGTCCCGCACCTTCAGGGCAGCTGCCTCTTGAAGCCACGAACTCCTGTCTCTTTTTTTCTAATGGTAACGTCTTTTATTAAGCCCATGGTTTCCTTTATCCGGTGTTTTTGAAGGACCTCTCGGCGGCTTATTGCTCAGGGTCACACCGGGCCCGGGACGGACCCCGTGCAGGCTGAGGTGTGCTCACCTGACACACCCACACGAGAGGAGGATGTCCTCTGAGCGTCCACGGGTAGTTGGGGCGGCCACGGCAGCGGGGGCTGCACACTGTTCTGGAAGAGGGGTGGAGACTGCACCAGGAACATTCCCAGGGTCACCCCGCGATGTGACCCACATGCAGAGGTCTCTGTGCCCCCCACCGGCCCAGGCCTGGGGCCCTCCGGCGGGAGAGCCACAGGGTCCCGACAGGCTTACACAGCAGGCCGAGGCCGTGCGACTCCCGGGAGGCAGCCCAGCCGCTCCCTTGGCTTCCAGCCCGGGTACATTTTTGAGGGGGGTGGGGAATTTCTAGCCTCGCTATTTTATAGGGATTCTGATTGGGACAGTGAGGTGTTGCTTTTCTTGTTTTACAGATTTTATTTATTTGCTTGAGAGAGCGAGAGCGAGCACAGGGGCGGGGGGCAGGGGGAGCCGCAGAGAACCCACTGAGCAGGGAGCCCCATGCAGGGCTCGAGCCCGGGATCCCGACCCTAAGGCGGACGTTCCGCCCACTGAGCCCCCGGGCGCCCCTTAGATGCCGCTTTTCAAGTGACTGTTTTGCTTGAAATTCTTTCTCCAGACTTCACTGTCCGATGACGTGACGTCCCCTAGGTTACGCTGTCCTGTCTTCGTGCGTGCTGTCATTGGGTGCATGGCAGGTGCTCAGGGGGTCACCTTCCGTGGGCGGCGGGGAGCTGCCTGGAGCGACTTTCGCTCCGTCCAGTCACACAGGCCCGGGGAGGTGCGGGTGGGCAGGAGCCGGGATCGCACCGAGGACTGAACACACGGAGTTTCTGGAATTGCTTTAATGTTTCGCTTCCTCCGGCGGCAGGACTAACATCGCGTTACACCGTCTTGCCGACCAGCCAGGGCGACAGACACCCTTACCCCGTGAAACGCTGCAGACGGGGCACGACTTGCACCGCACGGTGTGTCTGCAGCACCTCGGGAGCCCGGGGGCTGCTCCAGCCTTGAGGGGGACCCCTGGCCTCCTCCCCCCTCACTCCCCCCCACGCGGTGCTCTGCTCACAGTAGGTGTGGAGTGAACACTTGGTGCATTTGTGAGCAAAAGGGGGGATTTTTCTTTTAAAGATTTATTTATTTATTTATTTATTTATGATAGAGAGAGAGAGAGAGAGAGAGCGAGAAAGGCAGAGACACAGGCAGAGGGAGAAGCAGGCCCCATGCAGGGAGCCCGACGCGGGACTCGATCCCGGGACCCCATGATCAGGCCTTGGGCCAAAGGCAGGTGCCAAACCACCGAGCCACCCAGGGATCCCCAAAAGGGGGGATTTGACTAACATGCTCATATGCATTAGTTCCTGGGTTGTCAAGACCACATGCTGGAGTCTCAAAGCTGGGTAGGGATTTGGAATTTCTGATTTAGAACAAAAACAGAGCAAGTCAGCAAAAAGCAGCCCTGGTGAGGCAGCTAGCTCTGGGACCTGGGGCCTGCCCCACGTACTGGGGACCAGCCAAGTGTGTGAGGGGCGGCCTGGGGCACAGGGCTGGGCTGGCCGTGCCTCTCTCTGACTTTGCCGCTAATTTGCCGTGTGGCTTTCTCTCTGCTCCTTGGCCGCTTCATTTTACAACGAGACGCTTGGAATAAAGGAACGGTATTTTTCTAGCAACCAAATTCTGCGATTTCTGGAGACAGGAGCCCTCAGCTTCAGGGCACCGATAGGCTGTTCACCATCCAACGCTCGTCGTTGGAAGCAGGCAAATGCTGAGAACCGGGTTGCCCTTATCCTTAAGCCAGGAGCGGGGGTGGGAGACACCGGGGGCAGAGGAGGTCCCTCCTGCACGGGTGCCACGGCCCCCCTCCTCAGCCGGCTCCTGGCGGGCGAGCAGGACCAAGCGGGCGAGCGGGGGTTAAGTGAGCGTTAGTCTGAGGTCCTGGAGTCCAAGTCGTGCTGACTTTCCAGCCGTAGGTGTCTGCTGGAAAAATGTAGCTGGGAGCCAGGTGACGCAGCTGTGTGTGTTTGTTTCCGATGTTGCCCGAGAAACAAGAGGGAAAAATTAAAAAATGAGGTTTCCACAAAAATTCTAACTGACTTAGAAACGTCTGTGTGCATGGAGCAAGAGGAAACACTCCCAGACCGGCACGGCCTCGGGCGGGCAGCCCGCACCCCCGCACCCCCCGCACCCCCCGCACCCCCCACGCGGCCGCGCACTCCCACACGGGAAGTGGAGAGCAAATTGGTTTTTCCCTGTGGGGACGGCGGCCCCGACTCTGTGCCAGCCGCACGAAGTCGGCCCCACCAGAGACACTGTGCGGACTGTCGGTGTTAGGTTGGCAGCGGGGAGACGGGCCTGCCGCGTGGGGTGGCCGTGGGCACTAGAGCCCTGAGGCCCAGGCCCTGATGCAACGGGCCGCGGGGTAGGGAGCGACCAGGGTCCTAATCAGTGGCCCCCGGGGATGTCCCAGCCAGCTGGGTCCCCTGGGCACGCCCTGGGCTCCTGTCGCTCTGCACAGGCTCGGGCCCACTGGCCTCAGCAGGTGCGTCCCCCACTGTGTGACCCCAGCACCAGCATGATGCCCGGGGGGGCCCTCAAGACCAGGACACAGCGCCCGGCTTCAAGGCACTTGCTGTGACACAGTCCCTGGGCCACTCCCCCCAGTCCCCGCCCGCAGGTGGCATTCATGACCAAGCGCCGAAAGCACACAATCCACGCACACCACAAGCACCCCGTGGGCTCGTGAAACCACCCGCTTCCATCACCCTGAGGACCTCGGCCCAGGCGGCGGTGGCTCCCGGCACTCCTCCTCCTCCCAGCCCCCCAGGCACGCTCCATCTCCCATCCCTACGGATCCGGTCCCCTGGAGCTGCTGCTATAAAGGGGGTCACAGCACAGGTGGCTTCCCCCGAGTTCTCCCGGCGAGGCCTGGACGTCGCGCAGGGGCCCGCGGGCAGCAGTGCACCGACCGCTCGGAGGCTGACGACCCGGCCGCGGGGGAGACCCCTCGTCCACGCCGCTCCACCTGCGCGGGCACCTGGCCTGCTCCCACTTCCCTGCGGGGCTTGTGAGGCTGGAGTCTCTACCCCATGCTCCGCGGGCGGGGACGGATACCGGGCAGGCGGCCTCTCTCCACGGCTGGCCCGGGACCAGCTCCTTGCAGGGCCACCGGGGCCACAGTACCCACTGCAGGGCCATGGCCGCAGGACCGTGGGGTAGGCCTGCCTTGGGCCCACGTGGCTCCCTGGAGTCCCCACCTGTCGCAGGGCCCCAGGGCGGGGCTGGACTCTACCTGCTTCTGCTTCTTGCACATTGTCAGCGAGGCACTGGGCACGGAGGGGACGGGGCGCATGAGAGGTGGTGTCACCTGAACAGGCTGCAGTGTGAGGGCTTAAAGGGGCATCGGGTCCCGAGGACGGTGCCCGCTGAGCACGCAGGCCGCACGTTTCCCAGGGGCCGCAGCCGAGCTGCCCTGGACCCCGACCCACACCCAGACCCACACCCAGGCCCTCCCTGCTGTGCCCGGGGAGGGGTCACCGCCCCGCCACTGGGAGCTGTTCCTGCGCCTCGGGAGCCCACGTGAGCCTGTCCTCCAGGCCGAGGGTCCCGGGGAAGGGCGAGGGGCAGGGGCGGGGGTCCCGCCGAGGCACAGTGTGTGATGACGCTGTCGGTGGCTTAAGGCGGAGGGACGGTCGAGCCTGGCTACGTCGGAGACTGGGACTGTGGTGGCACCAGGACAGGAGGAGGGAAAGCACGGCCACCGAGGGTAGTGTGGGGCCGTGTCCCCCTCCCGACAGCAACCCAGGGCTGAGAGTTGGCAACAGCCGGGGCTGGAAAATGTCGCGTTAATGGAGAGATGCTCCCCGTTTCCCCAGGGACGCTGGTGCGGCCCCATCTCGTGGCTTCCGCTGTGTTCTTCCCAACGTCTGAAATGCCCGTCCTACAGTCTCCATCCGTCCAACTTCAACCAACTTGTCAGATCAAGACCTGACGATGATCTCTGGCACGTTTCCCGACGCCATCCCAACTTACGGGGCTCCCCTGTGCGATAATGCACAGGGTTTGGCAAAGGTGGATTCGTAAAAGCTCAATAAAATTTTATTTTATTTTATTTTTTTAGATTTTATTTTATTTTATTTTTAATTTTTAAAGATTTTATTTAATTTTATTTTTAATTTTTAAGATTTATTTATTTATTATTTTAAAATTTTTATTTAATTTTATTTTTTTAGATGTTATTTTATTTTTTAAATTTTATTAAGTTTTATTTTTTTAAATTTTTTAAATAATAAATTTATTTTTTATTGGTGTTCAATTTGCCAACATACAGAATAACACCCAGTGCTCATCCCGTCAAGTGCCCCCCTCAGATTTTTTTAATTTTTAATTTAAAAAAACATTTTTTTAAAAAAATTTTATTTTAAATTGAACTGAGTTACGTTGACTTCCTCAAGTGTTCCCACTGGCACAGGCGATCCCATCCTTCTCGGTCAGAGCAGAGACGTTCCACTGGAAATTCCCAAGGCCCCGGGCAGCCTGGGGTGGGCGTGTGTCCTGAACCCCATCCAGGATGACTCACTGCGGTCACCCTGTGACCCATTTTCCACTGCGAGCTCTGGCTGAGCGGATTCTCATGATCCTTTTTTCCTACCACGGTCACCTCCTCAGTGACAGAGCAAGACTCCCCGAAGCAAGAGAGGGAAACCGCGAGCTCGGCGGGGTCACTTCCGAGAGTGGAAAAAAGGAATTGAAAGGGAAAAGGCGTGTGGTCCTTTAATACTATGGCATTACCTGGATTCCGTTTTTCCTCCAAAATAAAATAGCTTTCTCCACCTCCCCCGCAGCATCATGGAAGGATGAGTCCTCAGTGTGACTAAGTTTTTAACGAATGCTTTCAGCCACCCGACGCCTTCTACCTTCAGAGGGTTCTGGGCCGGGGCGCCCTGCTTCCTCTCTGTGCCCACTTGTGCCCCGGGGTGTCCTCTCTGTGTCCCCGATGGGCTTATGGGTGTCGGGGACACATGACTTTCAACCGAGCACCATCACACACCCCCTTTAATTAGAAGCGTAAAACATTCTGTTAGTTTCTCAAAATTCGGAGTGTGGGACACGCCACCCTGCCCGGCACATACTGTGAATCACAACGATATTGGTTGTTTTCGAGACGGCCTCGGGGAAGAAAAAAGACAAAAGTGAGAGATGAATGAGCACGAAGCCTGTCCACAGCCGCGCTGGGGGGCGGGGGGCTCGGGTGGTGACGTCCCCGCATCCTGGGCATCCTCGCCTGCAGCCTCCTCGTATTTCACGTTTGCAGGAAGGCAAGCAGGTGAGCGATGTGCTGTCCCAGGGCCATCCCGGGGCAGCTCCCTCGAGGGCCGTCGGGATGCGTCTCCGCGTGCCGGCGTGGCTCCCCCATCCCTAGGGGCTCAGGTTCCGTGGGTGTCGTGGTGGCCGGCAGGCTGTTCCCCGGGGGGGGGGGACGGGAATGGGCAGCCTCGGGGTCGTCGGGACGTCTCCTGGGCACAGGTACTGAGCCGGGGCCCGACAAGGGCCATGCTTCTGCCTCTGGGGGACAGGAAAGCCCAGCCCGATGGGGAGAGCTTCGCTCTTTCTAGGAAGGGCGATGATTCCGGGCACAGGACTTGGCTTCTTGATGGGGAAAAAGCTCAGAAACGCACAATGTAGCAGCCGCTTCTGTCCCTGCCTGGCGCGGGGAGAGACTCAGGGTCGGGCTCGCATGGGGCGAAGGACGAAGGCCTTCCTGTAACGTGAAGGGATGAGGTGTCATCTGGAAAATTGCCTGCGCTTTAGCTGATAGCTCGAAGAGAGGCGGTTTCCTTGGTTGGGGTGCCCTTCCGGGGTGTTCGGGCCGTGGAGGACGGCTCCTGCCCCATCCGGGCCCTCTGCTGCTCTGGGTGGGGGGGCGCAGGGGCGGGAGGACTGGGCTGCATCAGGGTCAGGCCACAGGAGCGCCGAGCAGCACCTGGGAGGCTGGGGCCCTGGGAGAGAAGAGACCCGGATTACGGGGCACAGGGGGTGCGGGGCGTGGGGGCTGTGGTCACCCCAGCGCCCTGTCAAGGCTGAGCTCCTGGCTGGCTGCACACTCGGGCCGAGGCAGTGACCAGCCTGGGGGGGGCTCCCCACCCTTCACCGCCTGCCCCTCCCCAAACTGGACGATGTAGAGTCTCACGGGGGCACGAGATGGCAAACGCACACAGGACACTCCAGGCCCAGCACTGTAGGCGGAGCAGCGAGCGCTGGGGGGGCGCCGATCCCCTGCTAGGCGGGGCCCCGGCCCGGATGGGAATCTGTGAGGCATGCGGGGTGCAGCCCGTGGGCCACAGCTGCAGCCCCCCCGCCCGCCCCACGCTCTGCCTTCGGCTGCTCCCTGCTCCCTTAAACCTTCCATCTGTGACCAAACCGGGAAGACCAAATTCGAGCCATAAATGGAAACAGTTCGCAGAGGCCTCAGGCGGCTGCCAGGGGAGTTGGGAGATGACTAAGCAGCCAGAAGGAGGGAGAGAAGTTTCTCGGTGCGGTGCGGCGTGCGGCTCCCCTCCCAGGGGGCCAGTGGGCGACCCTCCAGCAACGCTCCCGCGTCCTCGGCGCCTCTTGTGAAGGGCGAGCTGGGAAGGCTCTCGGCTGGCGACCGGAAACTCAAGCTCAGACCCTTCAAGCCCAGTTGAAAGTTAACGAAAAAGAACTCACTTTTTCAAACTTAGGTCTCCGCGATGTCGGGAAACATCAGAGCGAAGCTATTTCCGCATAGACTGACACACGCATGTGTGTGCATACCATGAGGCCATTAAACATCATCAGATTTGGCCAATTTAATGAAAACCAGGCCAGAGAGATAATTATTTAGTGCTTTTAAAAACACTAAAAAAAAAAAAACAACAACCCACTAAGAAAGCCTGTTGTATCCTGAATCAGTTTTTTTTTTTGTTTCAAAATGGCATTTTCTTTCTTTGCTTCCCATTTCTCTCAATTTTCTGCTGAGAATCCCGCAGCACGGGCAGCACAGCGTGCACACGTCACGGATGGATGTGCAAGAGCTAAACTGTGGGCAGAGGCCCTGGCACTCCAGCTGGGGCAGGTGGGCCGCCTCCCGGGGAGGAGCTGGGGCTGGGGCAGGTGGGCCGCCTCCCAGGAAGGAGCTGGGGCAGGTGGGCTGCCTCCTGGGGAGGAGCTGGGGCTGGGGCAGGTGGGCTGGGTCAGGTGGGCCGCCTCCCAGGGCAGGGCTGGGGCAGGTGGGCCTCCTCAGGCAGGTGAGTGTTCCTGACAGGCTCTCACCAGACCCCCTGGGGGAGCGTGGAGCACATCTGGTCCACACAGGGCTGCAGGTCAGCCTCCCCCGAGGACCACTGTGGGGTTGCAGGGAAGGTCAGGAAGGGTCCGAACCCTCCTGGTGCCCACCCTGCCCTCGGTGACCGGGGGACCCCAGCCCAGGGAGGGAGCTTGTGCTGGGCAACCGGCAGTGAGCTGCAGGCCTGGGACTTGAAGCCGGGGGCCTGTGTCCCTGCCTCTGGGGCACACAGCGAGACCCTGCTTCCCAGCCTCCTGTAGGATGGAGTCCTGAGGCCCGCGCTGTGGCCGTGGACTGCAGGTGGAGGTGCCGGTGCTTCCGGCCTGTCCCTGAGCCCACCTCTGTGGATCCTGGGTGTGGAGGCTCCAGGAACCGACGCCCAAGGCCCAGGGGCCCCAGGGGACGGGGTGGGCACGGTGGTCAGATGGGAGGATCCCCAGTCCCAGGTTTCCACACCGATGGAGGCAGCATCCTTGCCGCCTATGGGTGCTGCGCTGCTGGGGTATTGGGTGGTCTGTGACAGCACCCTGCTGGCCCCAGCCCCCTCCCTAGGCCCTTCCACTCCCCATACTGCTTCCCCCCCCAAAACCTGGGGGTCCTGAGTGCTGGCCTGTGCAGGCTGGGGCCCCAGAGGACACACAGAGGTCCCTGATCGTGAAGGTCCACGTGTGTGACCAAGATGGGATGGGTGGGAGACCCTCCAGCAGGGCCCCGATAGGCCAAGCAGAGGTCTCACCGCCAGGACTGAGACCCGATGGAAGGCAGCCGCCCTCCGGGGCTGTGCACCTTGGGCCCCCAGCAGAGCAGGACCTGGGAAGCTACATCTTTTACGGCAGCTGCTGCTGGTGCCGCCGCTTGTGGGCTGCTTGGTGGGGCTCGGTGGGCACTCAGCTGCGAGTGGGGGAGCTGGGCCTGTCTGCGACCTGCAGGACAGTGAAGTGGCCAGCGCGGGGTGGAGGGCCATGCTGGGGACAGGACATGGGGACAGGCCGCTCTGGGGACCCTCAGAGAGGGCAGGGTGGGGAGAAAGGTGTATGTGGGGCCCGGCGCGGGCCATGTGGGAGAGGGAGCGGCAGGTGGCTCTGAAGTCCTGGCACAGGGGTGCCTGGGACAGCCAGAGGGCTCCAACAGAGACAAACCCCGGGGACAGGCTGACCTCCAGGCTCTGGGGCTCCCGGAATTGGGTTTGCTGAGAGAAGCGTGCATCGCCACATCATAGGACACAGGCCGGGGGACCTCGGTCCTGCTTCTGGAACCTCTTTCCAGCATTCCACTGCTCGCTCCGTGTCACTGGAGCCGACCCTACAAATTCTGCACCAGTCCGCCCTGCAGGATGCCACGTAATCCACAGATTCAACCTAGCGATATGTTCTAGAATGAAATTAAAATTATCGGTCACAATAGCACCAAAGAGGGCACCTGGGGGCTCCGTCGGTGAAGCATCTGCCTTCAGCTGAGGTCATGGTCTCGGGGTCCTGGGACTGAGCCCCACATCGGGCTCCCTGCTCAGTGGGGAGTCTGCTTCTCCTCCCTCTGCTGCTCTTTCACTCTTTCAAAAAAAATCATTTTTTAATTTTTTTTAATTTTATTTTATTTTATTTTTTTTTGCTTTTTTTTTGAAAAAATCATTTTTTTAAAAAAACACAATAGCATCAAAGAATGCATATTACTTAGGGGTAAAATCGAAAGAAGTAGGTGTGAGAACCACACATGAAAACTGAGACTCATTGCGGATTTGAAGGGGGATTAGACAGCAGAGAAGTAGTCCAGGTGCCTGGGCCGGAGGTCCCCGTGCCATCAAGCTCGGAGTTTCTCCCAAACGGATCTTCAGATTTCACGTGGTCTCAGTTGATCCCGCCAGGCTTGTTCGTGGACATTGAAAAGTTGATTCTAAAATTTATGTGGAAATTCAAAGACTTTGAATAGAAAGAATAATCTCTGGAAGAAGAATAAAAGGGGAGGTTCTGTACCACTTGATTTTAAGGCTTAGCCTAAAGCTATAATAAGACTGGTGTTGGTGTGAGGCTACGAAGTCTATGATGTACGAATATATTACGCCGCCGTGTGTAATATTAACAAGTAATTTCTCTTTTTTAAAAAGATTTATTTATTTATTCATGAGAGACACAGAGAGAGGCAGAGACACAGGCAGAGGGAGGAGCAGGCTCCATGCTGGGAGCCTGACGGGGGACTCGATCCTGGGATCCGGGGTCACGCCCTGGGCCGAAGGCAGCGCTAACCCGCTGGGCCACGCGGGGCGCCCTTAACGAGTAATCTCATGCAGGTGGCACCCACCGTGAGATGCCAGTGCTCACGCCCTGGAGCGTCTATAGTTAAAGGCGACAATAGCAAGTGTCGGCGAGGTCGGGGAGCAGCACGGGGACGGTGGACGTCTAACGCGGACCAACCGCCTGCAAAACCCACACGCTTTGTGCACTCGGGAGCAAATGAGCGTGGAAAGGCGTCTGATCAACCTTCAGTAGTAGTATCACTACTTGGCCTCACGGAGCCCCTGGAAGGGTCTGTGGAGCCCCGGGACCCCAGCCCACGCTGCCGTGCTGGCATCACGTGGGCACAAACACTGAGCACACAGGGTGCGCTGGGGCACCGCCGGGCTGGAGAGCCGGGGTTTCTGCAGAGCCCCCCCCCCCCCAGTCCCAGGGACCCCACAGGGAAGCAGGAGGCCTGCGGTGGGGACGGAGGGAAGCTGCGAGGTGGAGACCCTGGGGATGTGAGGAGCCCAGCTGTGGCCGGGAGTGCTCACCCGACAGTGCTCACCCTGGCAGTGCTCACCCCGGCAGTGTTCAACCCAGCAGTGCTCGCCCCGGCAGTGCTCACGCTCTCACGCAGCAGCTTGGCTGCTCCCTACGGCCTCGGGGAGGGTGCAGGTCCTGACCTCCTGCTCTGCACCCTCACAGTCGCCTCATGGTCCACAGCCGCTGTCCTCCCCTCTGCCCGGAGGGCAGCAAGCACATGGAGGGGGGTGCAGTGCTCCTGGGAGACCCGGCTTCCTCCTGGCGACCTCCCCCAACCTTCCCATGCTTCTGCCCAGGGCTCCCAGGCCACTCCTGGCCATGGGGGAGGCTGGCACGTGCTGTCTTTTTGGAGGCACCTTGTCGCCTGGAACAGCAAGGGGAAGGGAAGGGCAGCTGTGGGTGCGCAGAGGACGCGCCTGGCCTCAGCCCTGCTCTGGCTGCCAGGAGCCCCAGGGCCTCGAAGGGCCCGCACGGTGCTGCCCTGGCTTCTGGCCATAGCTCCCTTTGCAGGATACCAAGGCGGCCTCCACCCTGCTGGCCCTGCCTAGAGTCTCCGCAGCGACCTTAGGGCTCACGGGGCCCCCGCCTCTGCAGGGTCCGGGGCCCCGACTCCCGCGCCCTGCCCTGGTGTACGCTTGCAAGGTGAGGCCACCTCTACTACCAGGTGCCCGGGCCCGCCCCTGCAGCCACCCCCAGTGGAAGGCTGACCCTGAGCCTGACTCCGGGCTGGAGCCGAGAGAGAGATGGAGGAAGGGGCAGGGCCAGGCCCGGGAAACCTCGTCCTGCCCTGGGGCTGACGGGGCTACATTCGGGGGTCCCGGGACCCCTGCACAGCCGGAGGATCATTCCGGGGTCAGGGGATGCTCTGCACAGCCAGGGGGATCATTGGGGGTCAGGGGCTGCTCTGCACAGCCAGAGGGATCATTTGGGGTTCTCGGGGATGTTCTGCTCAGCCAGGGGGATCATTCGGGGGTCAGAGGATGCTCTGCACAGCCAGGGGGATCATTTGGGGTTCTCGGGGATGTTCTGCTCAGCCAGGGGGATCATTCGGGGGTCAGGGGATGCTCTGCACAGCCAGGGGGATCATTCGGGGGTCCCAGGGACGCCCTGTGCAGCCAGGGGATGGACCCTGCTGCCCGTCCTCAGCCTCTCCAGGCCGGGCCCTGGCTCCCACGGGGGCTCCTCTGGCCGCAGCACCCCAGGGGGCATGGGGCAGGGGTGTGGGCAGGGCCAGGTGCTCCGGGGCACACCTGCAGAGCCGGCGGGGTAAGGGTGCCTGGGCTCTGAGGGGTCGTCAGGGGGCTGCGGAGGGAGGGGGCTCGCCCCGCTGGCCTGCCTGACAGCCTGGTGGTGGGGCTTTAAACACCGATTTGGGGGATCCCTGGGTGGCTCAGCGGTTTAGCGCTGCCTTTGGCCCAGAGCGTGACCCCGGGGGTCCCGAGATCGAGTCCCACATCAGGCTCCCTGCATGGAGCCTGCTTCTCCCTCGGCCTGTGTCTCTGCGTCTCTCTCTCTGGGTCTCTCATGAATAAATAAATGCAATCTTTGGGAAAAAAAAAAAAAACCCATGGATTTGGGCCCTCTGCCATCACCCCCCTTTTTCTTTCTTTTTTTTTTTTTTAAGTAACATAATCATCCACCGCGCCCATTTAAGACTACTGGGCGCCAAGCAAAACTAACGTTTCCTCCTCGGAGCCAGGTAGTCTGCAAGTGTGCATCTTGAGTTTAACATTTTTCTGGCTGAGAACACGTCCATCTTTAAAAAGAAGAGCAGAGCCCGGGATCACAGGCCTGTGGGGAGAGCAGAGGGGAAATCCTCCCCGGGAGGAAGCCGCACGGATGCTGTGCTGAGCGCGGATTTGATGAAATGTTCTTGGAAGACGCGCTAACATTTGTGGGAAGCAGGAGCAGCGGTGGGTCCGTGGGAGCTCCACGCCCGGCTTCCCCAGAGCTCCCACACCTCCCGGAGCTGCAGGGGTGGCGGGCAGGGAGGGGGCGGGCGCCTGGCTCTCTGTGAAGCTTCCAGCTTCCCTGTGGCATTTGCCTGAATTTCCTCTGGATTTCGGACTCACAGATGTCTGGTTATGCAAGACTCATTCCCATTTTTGGCCAAGGAAGTCGGTCCGGGAGGGGAGCAGCGTCTGGGGCTGGCGGCCCGCCGGGCGGGGGTGGAGGCCCTGGGGACAGCAAGGAGCTGGGCCTGTGCTAGCTGGGGAATGCCTGTCCCTGGAATGTCTCTGCAGCAGGAAGCCTTTCCCCATCCTCCCCCGCCTCCCCAATGGGGCCTAGGCCACGCTCTTCCCCACACAGCCTGGCCAGGGGACCCCGCTGCCCCCGCTGCTCTCTTGGGCTTTTCTGGAGCTGAGCGTGGGGGGAAGGGGGGCCGGGCAGTGACACGGAGCCAGTGACGTGGGGGTGGGGGAATGACATGGGGTGCACAGGCCAGTCTCTCCTGTAGCCAGCGTCCCCAAGGCCCGCCCTGCAGACCCTCAAGGGCAAGGTGCAAGGTCAGAAGCAAGTGACAGGGCCTGGTAAGGTCCTTACAGAGGAGTGGTCCCGGTGGGGGTTTATCACCCCATGTGTGTGTGTGTGCACTTAGAAATGCAGGAGGGGCTTTTATTTTTTTTAAAGATTTTATTTACTTATTGACAAAAACAGAGAGAGAAAGAGAGAGAGAGAGGGAGAGAGTCTGAAGCAGGCTCCCTGCTCAGCCCAAGCTCCACTTGAGGCTGGCTCAATCTCACGACCTTGAGATCATGACCTGAGTCCAAATGAAGAGTCGGAGGCTTAACAGACTGAGCCACCCCGAAGCCCCACAGAAATGTAGGTGGGGCTTTTTAAAATAAAATTCTTTAAAACAGAGGGAGACAAACTGTAAGAGACTGTCAACTCCAGGAAACAAATAGGGTCACTGGAGGGGAGGGGGCAGGGGAGTGGGCTAGCTGGGGGATGGGCATGAAGGGGGGCACTTGATGCCGTGAGCACTGGGTGTCACATGCTGAGTCACTACACCGATGAGTCACTCCACTCCACCGCTGAGACTAATACTCCATTATATGAGAACTAAGTTGATTTAAATTTAAAAATCTAAAAAAATTAAAACAAAGAAACCCCAAATCTAATTCTTTGAGGTATAGAATGTGTTGGTGTGAAGTTGTGCGTGCAGTAAAATGTACCCATTCTAAGCGTACGGTTTGATCATCTTGACAAGTCGATGTAACTGTGACCATCAGCACAATCAAGACAGGGAAGGTGCCCGTTAGCCTGGAGGGACCTCTCACACCCACCCCGTGCAATCCCGGACGCGCAGTTTGTAATTATAGTTTCATTTCCCAAGGAAAGACAGTACGGGCTCTTGGCTTGGGTATCTTTTTGGGATGCATCCAAGTTTAATTGCTGGGAATCCTGCGATCCACGACAGTCTGTTTATACAATCACCTGTTCGTGGACATTTCCAGTGCATCGGCTCATTGTTTCCAGTTTGGGACCCTTATGAATAAGTCTGCTGTGCACACGCATGCGGAGGCGTCTGTGGCGGTGGGTCTTGTGCCTCTCATGGGTAAACGTGTGGCGTGGGATGGCGGGTCCCACGAAAGGACGCCTTTCAGTCCCCGAGACGCAGCCGGTTCCCGCCAGCGGAGGCGTGTGAGGGCTCCCGGTCCTGCACGTCCTCATCCGACGTTTGCTGTGATTTTAGCCATTATCGCGCTATCCGCTGGCACCTGTCACTTGCAGGCCCCTGATGACTAAACGAGGCGGGCGCCGCTTCCTGCACTCACGACGCTGTCGGTCTTCTCTTGGGAGGGGTTTGTTCGAACCATTTGCCTCTGATTCTGAAAAACTTTTTAGTTTGAAATAATTTTAGATTGTAGATCTAGCACCGAGTTCCCATCTACCCTTCGCCCTGTTTCCCGGGCGCTATTATCCTACGCGACATTATAGGATTAAAACACATCCAAACTGACATCGGTGCCAGACTACAGACCTTGTTTGCATTTCATCATTCTCTTGCTCTCTTGTCTGGTATGGAGTTCGTGAATGTATAGGTTTGTGTAACAAATAGGGTGTAGAAGCTTTTCACCAACCCACAGAGACGTTCCCTGATGCCATCCCGTGATAGTCAAACTTTCCCTCAAACCCCAACCCCAGGAAACCCCTATTCTGTTCTTTGTTTATGCAATTTTGTGAGTTTCAGAAAGTTTTTTTTTTTTAAGGATTTATTGATTTATTCAGAGAGAGAGGCAGAGACACAGGCAGAGGGAGAAGCAGGCTCCATGCAGGGAGCCCGACACGGGACTTGATCCCAGACCCCCAGGATCACACCCCGGGCTGCAGGCGGTGCCAAACCGCTGCACCACTGGGGCTGCCCCAGAATGTTATATAAATACAGTATGTGATCTTCTGAGGTTGAATTTTCCATCATAATGCGTTTGCGATTCATGCAACTTGCTGCATGTGCCAGTAGCCTGTTCACTATTTACTATTTTTTAAAAAAGATTTTATTCATTTATTTTAGAGAGAAAGAGAGAGACAGCATGAACAGGGGGGGCAGAGGGAGAGAGAATCTCAAGCAGACTCCATGCTGAGCACAAAGTCCAATGCAGGGCTCAAGCCCAGGACCCCGAGATTGTGACCTGAACTGGAACCAGGAGTCAGACCCTCAAATGATTGCGTCACTCAAGCGCCCCGTCTGTTCACTTTTTAAAAAATTCCGTTATTGACATATAGTTGACATACACTCACATGAATTTCAGGTGCACGACTGAGTGTTGGGATAATTCTGTACATCGTCACCACCGTAAATGTAGTCATCACCTGTCAGCGCGACATCATCGACTGTGCTCCCCAGGCGGCGCTTCGCATCCCCGTGACTCATTTACTTAATAACAGGAGGTTGTGCCTCTTCATCCCCTTTATCTGCTTCACCCTCCCCCCCCCACTCCCCTCTGGCAGCCACCAGTTTGTTCTCTGTAGCTATGAATCTACTTTATTTTTTGTTTCGTTGTTCATTTTGTTTTTTAGATTCCACATCTGAGTGAGATCATATGGTATCTCCCTCTTTCTGTCTGACTTATGTCACTTAGCATGAGAGCCTCTAAGTCCATCTGTGTTGTTGAAATTGGCCAGATCTCATTCTTTTGGACGGCGGAGTGATGTCACAGTGTGTGTGTGCGTGTGTGCACGGGAAGCGTACCACATCTTTATCCATTCATCCACCAACGGACGCTTGGGTGGCTTCCATATCTTGGCCATTGTAGGTACAGCCGCAGTGAACATTGGGCTTCATGTGTCCCTTTGAATTAGTGTCTGTTTTCTTTAAGGAAATGCCCGGTAGTGGAATTAGTGGATCACATTGTATTTCTATTTTTACTTTCTTTTTCTTTTTTTTTTTACATTTGTTTTTATTTAAGTTTGATTTGCCAACATATAGTATCACACCCAGTGCTCATCCCATCAAGTGCCCTCCTCAGTGCCCGTCACCCAGTCACTCTATCCCACCCACCTCCCCTCCTGCAACTCTTTGTTTTTCCCAGAGTTAGGAGTTTCTCATGGTTTGTCTCTTGAAGATGGTTTCCTGTGTTATTGCTGAGTACTATTCTATTTCATGGGTGTACGACAGTTTATTTACCTGTTGAAGGACATTTGCATTTCTGGAATACACCTCATTTGGCCATAGCTTGTTATTATTTTCATATATTGTCATATTTTATTTGCTAACATTATGCTGATGACTTCTGCATCTTTGTTCATGGGGAACATTGGTTTGCACTTTTCTTGTTTTGTGTGTTGTCTTTCTCTAGTTTTGACCTCAGGGTAATGCTGGCCTCATGAAGTCACTAGGGAAGTGTTCTCTCCTATGTTCTGGAAGATAATAAGTAACATTAGTGTTGCTTCTTCTTTAAATGTTTGGGAGAATATATTAGTGAAGCCATCTGGGCCCAGATATTTCTTGTTTTGTAAAGTTTTTAACTAAAACTTCCAATTTCTTTAAGAGTTATAGAACTTCTTAGATCCTCTGTTTCATCTGGAGTGAGTTTGGTACTTGGCAGTTTTTGAGGAATCGGTTCATTTCATCCAAGTTGTTTTTAGTGTGCATAGGGTTTTTTTTTTTTTTTTTTGTAGTATTTGCCTGTTTTCCGTCTCATGTATGCAAGCTCTGTAATTTTAATATCTCTTCTTTCATTCCTGACATTGCTAGTTTGTGTCTTCTCTCTTTTTTTGGGTCAGTTTGGCAAGCTTTTATTGATCTCAATTGTCTCAAAAAAATCAGCTTTCGTTTCCATTCATTTTCTACACTGCATTTTATTTTAAATTTCATTGATTTCTTCTCTTTCCTTTTTTTCCCTACCTTCTATTTGATTTGGATTTATTTTGTTCTTTTAAAGTAGATTTTTGAAGTGAAAGCTTGGATTACTGCTTTGAGATCTTTCTTCTTTTCTAATATAAGCATTTAGTGTTATAAATTTCCCCATAAACACTACTTCAGTTGCTCACCAAAGATTTTGTTATTCTATATTTTCACTTTTATTCAGTTAAATACAATATTTAATTTTCCTTGAGTCTTTCTCTTGATCTGTAGATTATTTAGAAGTATGTTGCTTAATTTGTAAGCATTGAGAGATACTCCTTCTTAGGTTTCTGTTATTGTTACCCAGTTTGATTCCCTTATGATTAAAAACATGCTCCTCAATTATCTTTATTAAAAATGTTTTAATGACTATGAGCATAACTTATATTGGTAAATGTAAATTAATGCAAAAAGATGTTTGTTTTCTGCTCTGGTTGGGGGAGTGTTTAATAAAAGTCCATCAGATCTCACTGGTTGGTGGAGACATTCAGTTCTCCTTTATCCCTACTGATTTTCTGTCTGTTTGTTCTGGGAGAGAAGGGTTGATGTCTCCAACTACAGTTCTGGATTTGTCTATGTTTCCTTCTGGTTCTGTCTTCACAGAATTTGCTTCATGTAGTTTAAAGCTGTTTTGGTAAGTACACATTTAGGACTGTTATGTCTTCTTATTATCAGTTGACTCTTATTATCAATTTTCCTCTTTATC
Source organism: Canis lupus familiaris (assembly GCF_011100685.1). Taxonomy (NCBI): domain Eukaryota; kingdom Metazoa; phylum Chordata; class Mammalia; order Carnivora; family Canidae; genus Canis; species Canis lupus. The sequence continues at coordinate 39,360,449 of NC_049252.1, read as the reverse complement.
TGTAATTTTCTTTTCTCTGAAGTCCACTTGATCTGTTATTCATATGGGCACACCAGTTGTTTTGATTTGTGCTTGCACAGTGTGTCTTTTTCCATCCATTTTACATTAGCCTACTGATATTATATTTGAAGTGAGTTTCTTATAGATAGTGTATAAGTGGGTGATTTTTTAAAAAAAATTAATTCTGATAATCCCTGTATTTTAATTTAGTCCACTTACATTTAATGTAATTATGGATATGTTTGGATTCAGGCCTACCATTTAAATTTTGTTGTTTTTTTTCTTTCCATTTTTTATTCTTCTGTTTCCCTGTTCTTGCTTTTGGTTATCTGAACATTTTATAGCATTCTATTTTAATTTATCTATCGCTTTGTTGATTATATCTTTAAAAAATCTTTAGTGGTTTCCCAGCCATTACAATATGCATTCTTAACCTTTTGCAGCCTACTTAGGATCAATATTTTACCATTTGAAGTATTTGTAGAAATCCTACCACCACATAGGCTCCTATGCTCTACATTCTTTATGTTGTATTTGTCTTGTGTTCAACATCCACACATGCTGAAAACTCCATAAGACGATATTATAGTATTTGGATTTAATCATTAAACATGATTTTAAAGAACTGAAGTGGAGGAGAAGTCTATTACCATGTTCATTACTCATTTCTCTCCCTTCCTGAGTTTTCCTTATGTATGAAGGACTGTTTTAGGGAATGTTTGCTGATGGGCAAATTATCTTACTTTTTCTTCTTCATTCATGAAGAATATTTTTGATGTCTATAAAATTCTGAATTCGTGTTCTTTTCTTTCCACACTTGAAAAATATGCCACTTTCTTCTGGACTCCATGGTTTCTGATGAGAAATCTCTGGTCATCCCAATTGCTGTTCTTTTGTAAGTAATGTTTCATTTTTATCTGGCTGAATTAATGATATTTTTATTTGTTTTGAGTTTTTGAAAGTTTGTGAAGGGTCTGAGTATGGATTTATTTGGGTGTTTCCTGTTTGGAGTTCATTAGTTTTGTGGGCCTGAGAAGGAGAGAAACGTAATGGCAGAAAATCCCCAGACCAGACCTGTCTACAGAGCTACATGTGAAGGAATTTAAGGTTCTGTCTAAAGTAGCTGCAGGAGCCCCAGTGGGATAATTTTTATTTTCCAAGATATGGCTTGGTCAGGTTGGCCAAGCAGATGGAGATAATAAAGTCCCAGGTTCTGAATGTGTGTTGTAGCTCCCATTGGGGGCCAGTCCTTGGCTCCTCTGGTGGGTGAGCACACTGTTCTCTGGTCACTGGGACCACACATGGTGACTTAAAGGGCTTCCGTTAGGAATGACCCCTTTTCTCATCACTGATCTGGAAGGAGGCAACTTTAAACAGATAAGGTCAATGGGCATCACGTTGGTCAACTTCCCATGGATGCCTCCAAATATGCCCCCAGACTGTCTGCTGAGGGCTAGGCTAAGGTGGGAGTGGGTGAGAGAAGCTGTGTGCAGTAGCCCATGGTGAGCCGGTCTGGGTGGAGAAGATGATAAGCAACGTAGTCCAGTGGCTGGTAAAGTTGTAGCCCAGAGCCATTGCTTCCTGTGACTATCGCCACCATGGTCTCTCTTCCTCCTCTGGACAAGCCTGTCTCCCCTGAAGCTTGGGGGACTCGGGCTCTGCTGGTGAGTCTGCCTGGACACGAGTGTCTGTAACCTGGCTGGGTGAGCACAGGCTGGAAACAGAGGGGGCTGACTGAGCAGGAGGACTGTGGGACATTCCTGTCACTAGTGCCAGAGGCAAAGTGGGGATCATTGGAGAAAATACCTCCCCCAGGTGATGTTTTTAAAGGCAGAGCTGCTCTAGGAGCCGGAGTGGATCCCAGAGCAGGTCAGATGCCCAAGAGGTGGCCATGACTGAGACACAGAAGGTCAGGGAGCTGGAGGCCCAGGGGACAGCTACAGAGCCCACCTAGATGCCCGCTTTGAGGCAGGACACAGGGAGGGATCAAGTTTGGGGCCCAATGACATACTGGTCCCCTAGGAGTTGCAGCTGGAAGGGAGGATAGAGGGATGTGGATCCACACTGTGGAATAGGCAATGGGGCCCCATGAAGGGCAGGGCTTGCTCACATGGACGGAGGCAGGCTGGTGGCACAGCAAAAGGTATTTTCACCACACACACAGGTGTGAAGCACGGAGGTCCATAAAATAGAGCCATGTGAGGAAGAAGTGAGGAATTTTAAGTTTTCATTGCTTTTGTTTTAATATAATTTATTTAATTATGCTTATATAATTTGGTTTTTTAGTAATGTTGTATTTAGCAACCAGGTCTCAAAATTCCTGAAAACATTTCAAAGTCCATGTGAGCTCTGGCCCATGCCTGGGTGTGGGTGCGGCAGTGGGAAGATCATCCTGGGGGTTGGAGTGAGCCCTGGCTGCAGGACAGAGCCGCTGGGGGTCAGTGGGTGGGTGTGCCTCGGGGGACATGTGGGGAGTTGGCCCCGGGGGCCTCAAGTCTGGCTCCTGTGTCTGCAGGGTGGGGACCTGGGGCCTCCTCGGCTGCTTGCTGACTCACTGGGTCCATGGCGAGATCTAGGTCACTCATTTCTCGTGACTCACAGGTTGGCCGCTGCTGTCTGCAGGCTCCTTCGCATCTGGGGGACATGGCTTAATGCTGACTGTCCCAGTGCCTCTTGGAGGCCCTCCTCCCTCCTTCCAGTCTGACCAGCTCCTAACCAGAGCAGGTCAGGTCTGCATGGGCCAAGGCTCTGAGGGCAAGAGGATTGCTCAGCAGGAGTTGTCTGGGTTCTCCAGGAGGCCCCGGGGGTGGAGCCAGGGCGTCAGGGCCGGGAACAGAGAGCTTCAGACGCTCCGATGCCATCACCGGCCACTCACTGGCCACCAGCCTCATCCCCACTCGTTCGTGTTTCAAAAACTCTTCCGCTCCCCTGGGACCGTGAGCGGGCACACCGTGGACACGACCCAGGTCCTGGCTCCATCCTTCTGGCCGCAGGTGGCCCGTGCCATCGGGGGCATCGCCAGGCAGCTGGGTAGACAGTGGGGGGGGGGGGCATAGCCTTCATCATGGAAACTGCAGCCAGGTCGGCGTCACCCAGCAAGAGCCCCGGAAACACTCCTCTGCGGGTTCGGGTCGCACCTTTATTGCTGTCCGCACTTGAAGTGGTTGTTCAAAGGGGCGTTCTCACGGCGTTTTGCAGTCAGTCAAATCCTTCTGATGGGGATGTGCAATCCTGCGGGGGCCCCGAGCCGGACGATGCGGTCAGCGGCCCAGTTGTGTGTGTGTGTGGGGGGGCCCGGGGAGCGAGGCAGAGCTGGCCCAGAGGCCGAGGCGGTGAGGCCCGAAGGTGGGAGGAAAGGGAAGCGTTTGGGAGACGGGTCGATTATTGCGAGTGACAAAGGAGCTCGCTCCTAACTTGAGGCCACCTTCCAGCTTAGGAGTTTTCTGGGTGTTGAGAGAAGCAGAAGGGAGCCGGGTTGCCTCCCTGGATGCTGGGCGAGCCCCGAGGCCTGGGGTGGGTGTGGCCCTGCTGCCTTCCTCGCCCTGAAGACGGAAATGCCTGGGGCTGGCTCAGGTGGCTGGGGTGCCCGTCCATCTCCATCCGGTGCGAGGGCACCTGGGCACCTGGGCAGGGCCGCCCTCGGGTTGCTGTGTCCAGGTGGGCGGGCCAAGGGGTCCCTGGGGACAGGCTTCCCCAGCCCGTGGTCATCCCACGGCACGCTGCGCCCCCTGCTCCGGGCCTCCGGGTTCGTAACTCCCGTCTCAGGATTGTCAAGCCTTGGAGGGCAGGCCCGGGGCTGTCCTGTGTCGTGGGATCACTCCCGTGGAGGGGCCCGGCCACCCCACTCTGGCTTCTCTCCACAGTCCCTGCTCTCCACCCGCTTCTCCCTCCTCTTGGTGCTTCTCCCGCGGCCCCCACAGCCCCGTCTGCACGCAGCCTCCTCTGTCCTGGGAAAGCAGAGGGTGTCCCCGGAGAGGCCCCAGCCCCAGAGCGGGAAAGCCGCGGACCGTGGCAGGAGCGAGCCGCGCCCAGCTTGGGGCAGGAGGCCCAGTGGAGGCCATAGGGGCCCGTCCAGGCCGAGGGACCCTGCCCCGACCGCAGCTTTCTGCGGAGGTTGAGCGCTTCACGGGATGGGGATGATGTCCGGACCAGGCGGTGGTTTGGAACCGGGCTGGAAACCGGGCCTGTAGGGCAGCCGTGCAGGGGCCCGGAGCCTGCGTGGCTGCCCTGGTCTCTGGAGCTCGGGGCGAGGCAGGCCCGGCCGGCCTGCACCTGCTCCAGCGGGGGCTCTGGAAGTCACGGGGTGGGGGGTGGGGGCTCTGCCCTGAGCCCCAGCCCCGCCCAGCTCAGCCCCCCAGCCGGTGGGTTCAGGCCGAGGGCCCCCGGTCGCTGCCTCACCAGCTGCCCGCCCGCCCGCCCGGCTAGGTTCTGTCTCCAGGGCCCCAAACTCGGCTGGTCCCTGCAGTGACCCCTCCGTCCTCCCTGAGTCTGCACCCCGCTCCCCGCACCCCCTCTGTGGTCCTTGGCCCCAGACCCACCCCACGCCCAGACCCTTCTGCTCTGTTGTCGTGGGGTGCAGGCCGCTGACAGCGATGACGGGGTTCAAGTTGACAAGAACAGGACAGTGCATGTGTCGCTGTGAACTCAAGACAGACTTCCTACGTGTCCCTGGCCCTCGCCCCTGGTCCTCGCACCGCGAAGGGAAGCCGCGCGGGGCTCCCCGTGGTGTCGGGGCATCGCAGGGCCCACTCGCACGCAGGAAGCGGAATCCAAGCCCCGTCTGACGCCCACTGGGTGGAAATCTTCGCCATCACATCCTGCTAAGATTGTACGCAGACCCCCAAAGCCTCCGCTTCCACTGAGCCAGTCTACACGGCCGGCCCGGTGATGCCAAACACCCTCCTTTCCTGGGAGGCCCGGGTTCCATCTATGCAGCCGACTCCTCCGGAGAATGCGTGCCTGGGCTTCGGATGACAGCTCTCCTTTACTGGCTCTTTACAAATTCATTTTTAAATCTTCGTGCACTGACTGATGCCGGGAGCGTGTGAGCTGCGGTCCCAGGGCCCAGGTAGGCCCGTCACCCCCAAATTGCTGGCGCTACCGGCCGTGTCAAGCAGCTCCTGTCCCCAGCGACAGCCCGTGTGGCCCCCGGCGGTGCCCCGGGGGTGCTGGCCTCTCCGCGTCGGCCCAGGACCCCGGCGCGCACCCCACTGGCTCAGGCACCCGCTGCTTGGCCCCCCGACGCTGTTGGGCGGCCTCCGGTGACCCGGGGCTGTGCGGGCGGCGCCCCCTGCACCCCGCCCGCTCCTTGGCCCTCGGCTCCTAAACTGTCCCTTTCCCTTGGTCGCTGGTTTTCCCCCTGCCGAGCCGCGAGGGCTCTGGGCGGACTCGGAGCTTCTCAGCTGGGGGATTCACGACCATCGGCTCCACCTGGGACTCGCCTGTCTGTCGTCCTAACGGCGTCCTCGGAGAGCCGAGGCTTCCATTCCCATGGAGTCCGGTCCATCAGCCCTTTCTGTTATCGGCCACGCTTTGGTGCTGAGGCCCCCTGGCCGATGCGAGGTGGCGCGGGCCGCCTGGTTTTCCCCTAAGGACCGTGCACCTGCTCAGGTGCATGAGCCCCGCGAGCTCAGCTTCGAGGGAAGGGTGCTGCCCTTCATGTTCCCTCTGCACAGGGACGACCAGGCGTCCCAGCACCATTTGCTGCAGAGAGCGTCCTTTCTTCACCTTCATCAAAGGTTCCAATCTTTCCTTTTCTTTTCTTTTCTTATTTATTTATTTTAATTAATTAATTAATTAATTATTTATTTTGGTTCCAATCTTTCAAGTGGAGCTGGGCGTCCAGGGACAAGCTTGGTGGGGCTTCCATGTCCAGGCCCAGTCGTGGGTCCCCTTCCTGGGTCAGCAGAGGGCTGTCCAGGCCTTCATGGCCCCCAGGGATGAGGGCCTGGGGGTGCCTCCCACCGGGTCTGCCCGGACCCCCTGAGTCCCAGGACCAACACCAGGACACAGTGCCCCTGAGTCGCTGTCACATTCTCCCGCCCACTGTCCTTGTGGGACCCACAGACCCTCTGTGCCGGGGTCCTCCTGCCTCTGCATCCGAGCAGCAGGCCCCTGGCCCAGGCGGCTTTCCCGAACCTGTCCCTGACACCCTGGAGCCCGGCCCTGACCTGGCCTGACCTGACCCGGGGGCCGAGCCAGCACCAGGCCTTTTGCAGCAGTCACATGGCCGCGTCACTCCCAGGCCTCCCTGTGCCCTGCCAGCACGGGCGGGTCCCCCCTCAGGTCCCTGCTGGGTCCCCACGGTCACAAGCACAGGCTGTGTGGTCAGTGCTGTGAGCAGGGCCTCACCCGCCACCCGAGGGCCTGGCCCCCGCGGGATCCTGAGCGCTGTCCTTCACCAGGGCAGCACCCTGCCCCCCGCCAGCTGGCTCCCGGCGGCGACCACCCCTCCAGGCGGCCTGTGTTCCATCACGATGAGAGGTTTCCTGTCGTGTTGGACGTTCGCATTACCTCCCAAATTCGAGTAAATGTTTACGTGTCAGACTAATTCACTGGTAAATATTCCTAAAAAGAGTTCCTGGCTTCCCAGGAAATGAACTTTTTGTGGTTATTTGTGCATCTTTTTTTTAAAAAAAAGATGTTATTTACTTATTCGAGAGAGAGAACTCAAGCAGGGGGCAGAGGGACAGAGAGGAGCAGGCTTACTCCGCACAGGGAGCCCGGCGTGGGACTCGATCCCAGGACCCCGGGGTCACGGCTCAGCACCACCCTGACACCATCCATGCTGTACGTGTGTCAGCGGCTCATCCTCCGTCCTGCCCAGGGGCGCTCCATCGTGTGGCCGCACCACAGCCGTGTGTCCCCGTGTTCTTGGTGTGTGGCTGCGGGGAATGCTTGTGCGGGAATCCTCACGTGGACACAGGCATCTGTTTCCAGCACATGAATACCTAGGAGTGGGCTGCAGCACCACGGAGAGGAGCCCACGGCGTCCAGGCGTCTGGTTGTTCCACGTCCTTCCAACACTTGGTTTATTTATTTATTATTTATTTATTTATATTTTATTTATTTATTCATGAGAGGCAGAGACACAGGCAGAGGGAGAAGCAGGCTCCATGCAGGAGCTCGATGCGGGACTCGATCCCAGGACCCTGGGGTCATGCCCTGGGTAGAGGCAGACGCTCAACCACTGAGCCACCCAGGCGTTCCCCCAACACTTGGTTTAATTGCAATCATTTTGGTGGGTGTTTAGCGATATCATGGTTTAAATTTGTAATTTCTCGATAAATAATGTTACAAAGTGTTTTTCAGAGAGTTATGAGCCTTTTGAATAAATTTTTTGGTGGCTTAAACCAACACAAATTGATTATCTTACATTTCACTAGGTTAAAAATCCAACATGGGTCTTGTGGGGCCAAGACCAAGGTGTCCAAGGGGCTGACCCCCCTTCTGAGGCTCAAGAAAATCCATTTTCCTTGCTCCGGCTTTCGGAGGCTGCCGTATCCCTCAGCTCCTGGCCCCCAGAGGGAGAGCGAGAGGGAGAGCAGGGGTGGGGAAGGGAGGGGTATGGGGATGGAAAGGGTGGGGGTAGGGGAGAGAGTAGGGGAGGGGGAGGGGGAGGGGGAGAGGGAGAGGGAGGGGGAGGGGGAGGGGGAGAGGGAGAGGGAGGGGGAGGGGAGGGAGATGGAGGGGTGGGGGAGGGGGATGGAGGAGGAGAGGGTAGAGGGAGGAGGAGAGGGATGGGGAGAGGATAGGGGAGAGGCAGAGTGAGAGGGAGAAGGAGAGGGAGAGGGTAAGGGAGAGGGAGGGGGAGGGAGGGGAGAGGAAAAGTTAGAGGAAGAAGGAGAGGGGGAACAGGGGAGGGAGAGGGGGAAGGGGGAGGGAGAGGGGGAAGGGGGAGGGAGGAGGGGGAGGGGGGAGGGGGAGGAGGGGGGAGAGAGGATCCAAGCAGGCTGTGCGCTCAGTAGGGGCCCAGCGTGGGGTTGGACCTCAGGACCCTGAGATCATGACCTGAGACGAAATCGAGAGTGGGCGCCCCACCGCCGAGCCCCCAGGCGCCCCCGGCCTCCTCTGCCCGTCCTCAAGCCCACAGAGGAGGGTGGAGTGTCTGGTCCCCAACGGCTCCCCTCCCATGTTTGAGGACCTGGGATAAGGTTGGGCCCTGGCAATAATCGCGGGTAGTGTCCCTTCTTGCGGGCGACCGACCGCGCGAGATCCTAATTCCACGTTGACACCAACCCCGGGTGGTCCGCGCGGATCCACAGGCCCCAGGGACTCGGGTGTGGACGGGTTGGGGACGGGCTCTGCTCGCCACAGATGTTTTCACGGAATACGGAATCTGTGGCTTTTTTCCTCGCATCCCTTTGAAGATGTCATTCCGCCGTCCTCTGGTTTGCGTTCTTTCTGCTGAGACATCTGTCCGACGGCTTATCTTCGTTCCCTGGAAGTGATGTTTCTCTTTCCTCCAGCTGCTTTTAATACTTTCCCTTTGTGTCACTGGTTTTTAGCGATTTGGCTACGAAGCGCTTTGATGCGTTTGCTTTGTGCTTATCCTGCTGGGGTTTTGTGGACATTTTTTTTGCCTGTAAATTTATAGTTTTTATCAAGTTCTGGGAAAAATTTAGCCATAACTTATTCAGATAATTTTCACGGTTTTTTTCCTTCTCTCCTCTGAAGCCCCGATTACGTCTCACCAGCAACTGAGGTTCACTTTCAGTCTTTATTTCTTCAGTGTTTTTAATCCCTCCCTGGGTCAGTTTGCATATTTTCTGTGACTTTGCCTTCCGGGTCACCAATCCTTCGTTTAGGGTCTGCTATGCCTTTGCAGCCGCTCAGTGAATTCCGCATTTTGATTATTGTGTTTAGTTCCTTCTGTTCCTGTTTCCCTGCAGCAGGCCCGGCCCCCGGCCCCCCGGCCCCCCGGCCCTGGCCGCCTGGAGGCCCCGCTGCTCGCAGCTCGCCCAGCGGCACAGTCAAGGCCCCTGCCGGGGTTCCGGAGCCTCTTCTCTGCATGGTCCCTTCTCCTTCTCCAGATCCTACCCTGAGAATTCTGGCTGCCTCGGGCCCCGAGTTCCGCTGTGTCCCAGCTCGCGGGGGCTGTCTCTGGAGGAGCTGGGCCAGGGCCCCGAGGGCAGAGCTTGCCTGGTGCTCGGGAAACCTGGGGCCCTGCCTCCTGCCAGCCCACGAAGCCGGGTAAGGCTCCGGGTTCCTCTGTACCCGGGGAGAGGCCTTCGGGTTCCTCTGTACCCCAGGAGGGGCCTTCGGGTTCCTCTGTACCCCTGGAGGGAACTTCGGGTTCCTCTGTACCCCAGGAGGGACCTTCAGGGGTCCTCGGTAGCCCAGGAGGGACCTTCGGGTTCCTCGATACCCCCAGAGGGGCCTTTGCCGGGAAGGGCCTGTTTTCCCTTTGCCCAGGTGCAGATCCGGGCCGGGAGAGGAGGTGGCTGCACATCCCCCAGCGCGTCACTCTCGGGAGCTGCAGGTCTTTGGACCTCGTGGTCTCCACAGCTCTACTCGGTTTTGCATTTTTGGTTCTTAACATGCCCAGTGTTTTCCACTGTTACCAGAGGAGACGTGATCTGTCACGCCCTTCTACGTTCTAGCAGGAAACAGAACACTTGGCACACATTTTTGAAGTGTCTGGATACAGATGACCTAATTGCTTCCAGAAAGATTGAGCCACGCACAGCCGCCCCTGCTCGTGGTGTGCACGTGTGCCTGCGTACCTGTGTGCACCCATCCTGAGTCCTTGCAAGCACTGGCTTTCATTATCTGTTCTTGGTATTTTTGACCAACAAATTTTATTATTTCATATGCTTAATGGGCATTTCTATTTCTCTTTTAGTGCTTTTATTTATTTTTGGGGATCGTTATACCTTTATTATTGGTTTATAAGATCTCTATGTGATGAGGCGTTAATTTTTCTTTAAAAATTATTCAAATTATACAGGAACCCATGTTTCTTAAACAATGTTAAAACTCTGATACTTCTTTTTCTTGTAACCTACTCTTATTCTTTTTCTCAGAGGTAACAACTTTTGACTATTTGACATATAACTTTTCTCTTTTGTTTTCATGCATTCATTTCTATATAAGTACACCCAGTATAAAATGGTTGATATTCAGTCATTTTTGTCTTATGAAAATAGCATTTGCAGGGTGGCATTTGCAGCATGAGCCTGGGTGCCTCAGTGGTTGAGCCTCTGCCTTTGGCTCAGGGTGTGACCCCAGAGTCCTGGGATCGAATCCCACGTCAGGCTCCCTGCATGGAGCCTGCTTTTCCCTCTGCCCGTGTCTCTGCCTCTCTCCCTGGGTCTCTCATGGATAAAAAAATAAAATCTTAAAAAAAAAGAAAATAGCATTTGCATATGCTTCAATCTAGTGAATACTTGGAGCTTTTAACCGATGTTTCTATATATCTGGCCTTTTATTATTTTATAATTGGTGACTTCTTTGTTCATGATATATAATATGCATATATTTATATATATTTCATCATATTTTTAATATAATCACTTCATTCTGGATTACATTTATATTATTTGTATCTTTCTGCAGCTACAAACAATGACAAAGCAATCTTCTCTGGGCACATATACAGTTACTCCTCTAGTAGACGCACTTGCTAGTGAGATTATATTCATACTGCCCTCTTAATTTCTAGAGCTTCATATGATTTGATAACCAATTAAATTCTTTTGTTTCAACATTTTTCTGATAATGGTTTTCTGTTTTCTCGCTATTATAAAGTTGAGAATTAGCATGTTGGTTTGGGAGTCCATGAGCCTTCTAGATTTAAATTTGGCTAAAAACTGACATCTTTATAATGCTGAGTTTTCTCAACCGGGAGTGGTATGTTTCTTTATTTATTTGGGTCTTTTATATTCATCCATAAAACCTTGTAGGCAATACACTTTTTAAATTATATCTTCTTAGTTATTTTATTTATTTGCTATTGCAAATCCTCCCCCCCCACTATTTTACTGATTTTATATTCGTATTTTTCTACATAGTTATCCAATTTTTAAAAAATATCTGTTTATTTATTTATTTATTTATTTATTTATTTATTTATTAGAAAGAGAGAATGAGTGAGGAGGGTGGGGAGGAGCAGAGGAAGAGAGATAAGCAGACTCTGCACAGAGCATGGAGTCCAACATGGGACTTGATCCCGTGACCCTGAGATCATGACTGGAGCTGAAATCAAGAGTCAGACACCTACTGACAGAGCCACCCAGGTGCCTCCATAGTTCCCCAATTTTTAACAAGTGCACATCTGATTACTATTGGTTTCTGATAACAATATTATGGACTAAGTTTCTGGGATATCTATTTTATTGGGCTACTTTTTTTTCAAGATAGGTCCAGAAGGAGCTGAGATTTTAAAATTCATGACAAGAAAATGTGGCTTTCAAAGCACTGCCTTCTTAACAAAGGTTTATTCATGCCTACTCTGCTCTGGGCTCTTTGCAGGGTAGGGTCACACCAAGGCTTGGATCACAGGTTCTGTGGTAGCAGATGTCAATGACAGAGGAACAGTGGCCATGGGATCCAGAGCCCAGGATTCTCATCTCACCTTGCATGACCAGCCACCAAGCCACTTGACAATGGAGCTGACTGTCCACACTGGTGGCAAGATGGTGAGCCCAGACTCTGATATCTTTAAAAGTGTTCTATCAAGAGTAAAGTGAGGCTCCTGCTCTTCCAGCCTGTACCATCCCCTGCTCTTCCCCTGACCAGGGTCTATCCAGGTAACCTCCTCTTCTTGGATCTTCTTGTGAAGAAATCAGTACTCAGAGGATACAAAGGGTGGGGAGAAAGAGGCTTGGGCCCAAGTTGGCTCCCATCATGTGACAACAATGTCATGGAAGTTACAAAGTGACATTCTGTAAGAAAGTCAGAGTAAGGAGCTCTGAAAACCTGCTACCATATAAAAATAATGCTCACACTGGCAGAAATTATCAAAATCAACTTTTTTTTTTTTTTTACTTTTTTCAAAATCAACTTTTAAAGGGCTCTGAACATTAGTGAAAACTTGCAAGTCAAACCACCAAATCTCAGTAAGAATGTGAGCACTGGGGAGTTTTAATTTGCTCCATTCCCATCTTTCTTTTCCCAGTTTTATGATAGCTCTGAAAACCAACAACCTGGTAATAGCATTGAAACAGCAAGCAGCCTAGCACCTGCTAGAAGGGGGTAGCGTGTGTTTGGACCTCTCCTAAAACACCTTCTCTAATTCTTAGAGAATTATTATTTGACCTCTCTGGAAGTTCCCTGGACAATCCCATTCACAATGCTTGTTCTCATTTTTTTATGAAGCACGTTATAGATGGCAAAAAGCATTTTGCCCAAGGGTACTTGCTGAAAACAAGAGAAGTGAATGGCTTGTACATTGAACATTATAAACATTGTCGAAAGAACTGAAAGAAGACACGGGTAATAGGATGACATCCCATGTTCATGGATTGGGAGATGTAATATCAAGATGGGAATACTCCCCAGAGTGATCTACAGATTCAGCACAATTTCCAGTAAGATCTCACTTATTCTTTGCAGCGTTTTGCAGAAATTGACAGGATGATCCTAAAATTCATATGGAAATTCAAGGGTTCCAAAATTGTCAAAACAATATTGAAAAGTAAGAAGCACTTTGGAAGATTCATAGTTCCCCATTTCAAAGCTTACTACAAAGCTACAATCACCAAATCAATGTGGTGCCAGCATAAGGACAGATGTATAGATCAGTGGAACATGACTGAGAGCCCAGAAACAAATGCTTACATTCGCAATTGGTTGATTTTCAACAAGGCACCAAGACTGCTCAATGAGGAAAAAAATAATCTGTTCAACAAATACTGTTGTACCAACTGGATGTCCACATGCACCCAGAGTGCAGTTGTATTTCCACCTCACATCATATACATAATTTGCTAAATATAAATATGTAAGAGATAAAATGAGAAGCCCTCATAAGAAAACATTTTCATGACTTTGAGTTAGGTAACGGTTTCGTGGATATGACACCAAAAGCACAAGTTATGAAAGAAAAAAATGATTATTTTAGACTTCATCACAATTGAAAATGTTTGTGTTTCAAAGAAGACATTAAGAAAATTAAAACACAACCCACAGAATGGGAAAAACATTTTCAAAACCGCCTGGGTGGCTTAGTCGGTTAAGTGACCGACTCTTGATTTCTGCTCAGGTCATGATCTCAGGGTCATGAGATTAAGCCGGTATCTGGCTATGTGCTCGGTGTGGAGTCGGCTTGAGGATTCTCTCTCCCTCTTCCCTCCTCCTGCCCCCTCGAGCTCTCTTTCTCTAAAGCAGATAAATCTTTTATTTTTATTTTTTTTAAGATTTTATTTATTTATTCATAGACACACAAAGAGAGTGGCAGAGACACAGGCAGAGGAAGAAGCAGGCTCCATGCAGGGAGCCCGATGTGGGACTCGATCCCGGGTCCCCAGGATCACGCCCCAGGCTTCAGGCGGTGCCCAACCGCTGCGCCACCGGGGCTGCCCCAGATAAATCTTTTAAAACACATATATCTGATAAAGGACTTGTATCTGCAATGTATAAACCACTCTAACAACTCAATAACAAAATGACTACTGGTTAAAAAGTAAACAATGGACTTGAGTAGACATTTCCCCCGAAAGGACATACAATTGACTAAAAAGTACATGAAAAAAAAAAATACTCAACATCCTTAGCTACTATAGGAAAACATAAACCAAAGCCACAAAGAGATACCACTTCACACACACTAAGATGGCTAGAATAAAAAACTTGGATATTATTAAAGGTTGGCGAGGATGTTGAGCAATTAGGAACTTCAGACATTCCTGGCAAAAATGTAAAGTGGTGCAGCCACCTTGGAAAAAATTTTGCTAGTACTTCAAAAAGTTAAACATGTGATTTAGCAATTCCATTCCTAAGTATCTAAGCAAGAGAACTGAAAACAATGTACACACAAAACTTCTGCACAAATGTTTATAGCAACAATACTGGTAAGAGCCAAAACTGGAAACAACTTGAATACCCATGAATGGTTGGGCGGGCAAACGAAAGGTGGTGTACCTACAGGGTGGGATCCCACTCAGCCGTAACAGGGAACGAAGCACGGGTTCGGGCTTTGACGTGGATGAACCACGAAGACACGACACCCCGTGAAGTAAGCCAGTCACAAAAGGTCACGTCGTGGATGATTCCACATATGTGAAATGCCCAGAATAGGGAAATCCAGAGGCGGAAAGTAGATTAATGGTTGCCAGGCACTGGCAGGACAGGGAATGCTCGTGGGTATAGGGTTTCTTTTTGGAGTGATGAAAACATTCTGGATTTAGTGGCGATAGTATTCACCTCTGTGAATATGCTAAAGACCGTTGAACTATGCATTCTAAAATGGTGAATTATATCTCAAAAAATTAAACAAAAAACACCTGGAAGTTGTCAAACAAAGAAAAGAAAGGGAATAGAAGTTGCAGATGCCCCTAAGAAAATGTGGAGGAGTCCACCAAAAAGTACGAACAACGCTACACCCCTGCCTCCCATCCCACGGGACCCACTTTTGTCCGTGCTCCGTCATACTCTCTATGGCACATACGTCTACACATCCGCGTACTGTTTCTAAAGTGCGACACTTTGCAAGTGCGGTTTGTAACATGCTTTTTTTCCCGTGTATTCAGCGTAAAATGATTTAATATACAGCCCTTCTGTCCCAGGGAATATATGTTGCTGTTTAAGAAAATAAAGACGAAAAAGTAAAGTGAGCGCCATCAAGGACAAGGACCACAGCGGAGGGCAGGCCTCGCGGCCTGCTCAGCCCCGCTGGCCTCAGCCTGCAAAGGGCAGGACAGATGTCCCCAGGAAGGAGGCCCCACGAGAGGCGCCCACCGCCAAGGAAGCAGAAGGGTGGCCCTGGCCCCAGAGCAGGTGCTGGTGGGTTTCAGGGTCTCGGAGGGCGCCGCTGCCTGGGGCTCTGTCCTGGGGGAGCGGGGGGGAGGGGACGCAGCCTCTGTGCCGGGAAGACACGGGAAGGAGCCCGGCGTACACTCCAGAGTGCTCTGCTGTGAGCGCAAAGCATCTCTGCTTTTCATGGAACGGGAGGATTAAAATGTTGTCAAAAATGAAGAAAAAAGAAGTAACATTAGCCGCGGGATGAGGCCCGGTGCGCCTGTCTTGATGCTAACGTCGTGGGAGAGGGGCTTGGAAAGAGTGGCCACTCGCTGGCAGGAGACAGAGTCTAAATATTTATGGGGCCTCCAGCAGCTGCAGCTGGCCTGCGGCTCCCACCCGCACCCCACGTGGAGAGCTCTCTCGGGGGTCTGGGTCACCCCAGCGGGACTGGCCCAGCCATCCTCCTCCTAGGGACAAGGAGGAGCGTCCGGTGTGAGGCTGGGGGAGGCCCTGGCACGCGGCTCACCTGTGTGGGGCCCCGCACGAGGCGTGTGTGCCTGTAGGATGGGACCACTGAGGCACGGGGCCGGAGGGACGGTGGATGGCGCGCCTGCGGTCCAGGCTCCTTGCTGGGGCCTCCTGTGCTGCGTGGGTCCCTGTGCGGGGTCGCCTGGGCCGACAGGAGCCGGGAGCCCCGCCGGCTGATGCCATGCGGGGTAGATGTGCTGCTGGCCCGGGGAGGGTCGCCCTCGGATCTCTGGAGCCGCCCGAGGACCTGGCTGCGGGTGGTAGAGGCACGCAGGGTTCAAGCCCTGCCCGGTCCCGTCCTGGGGTCTCACCCAGCCGGCCGGCCGGGACCCACACCTGCCTCCCTGGGTGCGGGGTCACCCTGGGGTGAGGCTGGGATGGCCCGGCCTGGAGGAGCTCACCTGCCGCGTGACTGTCACTCTGTGCCTCGGTTTCCCTGTCTAGAGGGACAGGAAGGGTCGCTGGCAGCGTGCCTCCCGTCCCCTGACCACAGGCGGGTTAGTGGGCCCGGGGGCTGACGTGTGGCTCTCCCACTGCCTCCTCGACATGCTTGTTGCTGCTACCCCACAGGCGCCGCCCCCCCAGGGCCCCAAGCCCTGGACGCCCCACCCTGCCCCAGGGGCCTCGGTGTCTCTCCTCTGTGCCCAGACTCTGGCCTCAACCCTGGGTGTGAACTCAAGGCCTTCCCGGGGCACCTAATGGTGCGTGGGTGTGCGCCCCCCGCCGGGAGGGGGGCTGGTGAGAGTGTGCAAGCCTGTTAACTGCACAGGTGCAGCGGGGCGGCGTCCTCACCGGCAGGGGCCACGGGCAGATGGCTAGGACTGCAGGGGGGCTGTGCTGGGGGCCCGGAAAGGGCCTCCGTCTGCTGGGCGAGCCTGGCTGCTGGCGAAGCCCGGACGAGGTCTGCGTGACCGGGGGTGGGGAGCCCGGGGCAGGGCTATCAGCAGCAGCACCCCCGGGACTGGCGGGCGGCCTCCAGGCGGCCAGGAGGTTCTCGTCACAGACGCTCCCCCTGGCCGGGCCCCCCGAAGCTCCAGGCGGGGCATCGGGCAGGGGCAGGGCTGCTGGGGGGATGCAGATGGGGCTGCTGGCCAGGGAGAGGCCCCCCCGACCCCTGATCCCCAGTCCCCCAACCCCCGGCCCCCCGGCGCTCTGCAGGGATTGGCAGCCCCCAACCCTGGGCCTCGTTTCCTTTCTTCTAATTCAGCAGAAATCCTTGTCCAGATGTGTTCTCCTCGCTGTTTGTTTAGAGTCAACTGACATGTTACAGGGAAGGGATGATTCAGGGAGCCCTCGGCTCCCAGGAGAGGCCCAGACTTCTGGGCGGGGGTGGGGACCAGCCCCATCCTGGGGGAGCCCTGGAGCCCCAATCTCGGGCTGGATGGTAGCGACTTTGCGTCCCCAGCCGCAAGCAGGATGCTCGGTCCTGGGCCGAGAGGGGGCAGCAGGGACTGGATCTCAGCCCTGTGGGGTCCGTCTCACGGGGGGCACCCCTAGAGCACCCCCGCCTCCACTCTCAGGGATGCCCTGTGTGGGCCCGAATGCATGCAAGGTCCCTCCTGGACCCGGAGCCGCAGCAGGAGGTGGGCCAAGCCCCTCCACCCCCCAGGCTGCTGTCCGCACGTGTCCCCCGAGACACAGGGGCCGGGGTGACGCTGGAAGTGAGCAGAAGACCGTCCAGTCGATGGCTCCTTCCCTCTGCCAGGCGCCCCGTGGGGCCGGGCGGCACCCTCGGGGCTTGGGAGTGAGCCCCTCGGGGCTGGGGCGCCCGGCCACGGCCGCGCCCGAGGTGAGCAAGTAGGAAAGGAGCAGAGGCCTGCCGCTTGCAGCCCGCGCCGCCAGGGACGTGTTTCCCAGGCCGTGTGACGGGCGCGGCCTCCAGGTCCCGAAGCGCACCTCCGCGTGCAGCACGACCGCGGGCGGGAGCAGGGCCACGGCTCTGGTTTGGGCTTTTGTACACATTCCACGATTTTGTTTCATGGGGTCAGAAGGCGCGGTGTTGTGGCCCCAGGGGCCACCGTCCCACACGGTGCCCCTCGCCCGGGCCCCCTGCGCCTCCCCCGCCCGTCTGGGCTCCGCGCCGGGCAGTGGGGAGGCCGAGCTGGGGCTGCAGCTCCGTCTCCATGGGCCTCGGTTTCCTCCACCGGGATTAAAAGAGCGGCGGCCTCCTTGGGGTGCCATGTGGTCACTCCTTGGGGCGCCACGTGGTTGTCTCAGCCAAGAAAATCCTTGGGGCCGTGGAGCCTGGCACCTCGTAGGCTCCCAGGGACCATCTGTGTCCTCGGGGAGCTTTGTGTCAACCTGGCCTCAGCTCGCAGGCCGGGCCATCGAGGCTTCCGGCACACGGACACCGCGCGGGCCTCGTGCAGGACGGACACCTGAGGCGCCCCCTCCCGCAGGTCACCAGTGGGGGCCCATCCAGCCTGCACCCCCCGCCCCGCAGCCACAGTCCTCGTCCCTAAAACAGCACATTGCCTGACCTTGACCTTTGTACGGCCGGACTCCTGCACCGGCAGCTCCTTCGGGCACAGGCGTGTCCCAGCCCCGTGCTCGGCTGTGGCCCGCACCCCGGCCTCCCACTGTGGGGACGCTGCGGCTCGGTCACCAGCACCCCACGCTTCTGTGGGCGCCCGGGCCTGGCGAGCTGAGCCTGGCCGCACCCCCCACAGGGCACCCCCCCTCCAGGTGCAGGCCGCTCCGGGCGTCAGCGTCGTTCGTGGTGAGCGGCACCTTGCATGTGAAGGCCACGTTTGGGCGCAACAGGTGTGGGGGGACCGGTGGGGACAGAGGGCTCCGGGCCGGGCTCTGCATTCCGTGGCGCTGACCCCTCTTCTTGCGTGGGGCTGACCTTTGTCACTGCAGAAGGGAAGTGCGTTCCTGCCCAGGGGCCCCCGACAGACCTTGGGGACCCCCCACTACGTGAGAACCTCCACCAGAGGAGCCCTGGTCCCCATACATCTTAAATTCTCTCTCACTGTTGTTTTTTCCCCCTGCTTCATATTCTCTTCCATTGCCTAGGAAATTTTCTCGAGCTTTTCTTTGAAATGATCTGGTTTTCTGTAAAACCTGAATCGCTATTCATTCTCTGCCTTTAAAAAATGGACTATGGCAAACGAAAAGCTACAGAAACAGCGTTATCAACACCATGGAGCTTCCACTTAGGTCTAACATACGGTGGCTTCTGTTTTATTTGTTTTCTTCCAGAAACGAAACGTCGTACACATAATGAGACTTTTGTGTGCTCTTCCCGATTCCGGGAGGCACCGGCCCCTGAGAGAAGAAATAACCATCCTGTTCAACACTAAGGAACGCACTGAGTCACGGCGCTACAGGAAGAGGTTGAAGAGAGAACCCGCACACTCACGATGGAAAGGGCAAAAACACCATTTCATAAAATTCACTACTCACTCAAAATAAAATATTAGCAAGTAGGAAATGTTCTTAGCCCAAGGGAGGGTATTTATTAATAAGAAATCCAGTGTTAACATCAAACTTAACAGGGAGGGACGCCTGGGTGGCTCAGCGGTGTTCTTCTCCTTACTTTCAGCCTGTCAGTGTGGTTTATTTTAGGTGTCTCTCACGTAAGCAGCACGAGCTGAGTTTTATTTTATTTTCATACAGTCTATTGGTCTTTATCCTTTAAAATATGAGCTTAATCCATTTGTAGTCACAATAAGGACTGACATCTTTAGACTTTTTTTTTCCCATCTTATTTTGGGCTTTTTACCTACTAGAGTTTTTGCCTCTGCTTTTCTTTTTCTTTCTTTCCTGACTCCTGAGGGGGTGGTAATTATTATTATTATTATTATTATTATTATTATTATTATTATTATTTTAAATCTATCCCCCTCCTCTGCTGGATTGGGAGCTAGGCGTTGTCATTCTACTCTCGCTGAGGTTACCTTAACGTTTTATGATGCCTTAGCAATGTTCTAAGGAAATCTGCAGTTACTCAGTATTTCCACCCTTCCGCAGAACACGAAATCTTAGCAGGCTCCCACTGTTCACTTACTTTTCTGAAAGACTAAACCTTCCAAAAACTAATTTATTTCAGAGACACAATTTAACCTTTTTTCTTGTAACCCATTGCGTTTGTTCAGATTCTTTTTCTTTTCGATGGAGGTACCTCCCTTAATCTCTCTGTGAGGAGGAGGTTTAGGTGGAGGGCTTTCCCGACCGCCTTGTGGTTTCCTGTTGCTGCCTCGCAAGCCCTGGCCAGACGCAGCGGCGGGAGCGGCAGCTCTTGCTGTGCTGCTAGATTCTGTGCGTCCGGAATCCAACAGAGCGCCGGTGGCCCGTCTCTGCCCTGTGACCCCGGGGTCTGGGCCGGCTATGTTGACCCGAGCACCTCTGCTCGGCCTGTGGGGCAAACCTCGGGGGCCCCACCCAGCACCCTCCATCCGTGGACCGGATCCCAGGCTCCTTGGCACTCACGGGGAGGCCCCCAGACTGGCTCCTCCCGGGGGGACGGGCTCAAAGAGCTTGCACCCATGTTTTCAAACCAGCACAACCTCTCCAGACAAACCTTACTTATATCCTTCCCCAAGCAGGATACACACTTTTCCTCCCACAACCTCCCCCCGTAGCTCCATCCCCCGAAGGCTGCTGGCACGTGCTCAGGGTTGAGTCCGGATGTGAGTAAGGCTCCTCAGGCACGGTCCCTCTCGTTCTAGAGACGTGAGAGGAGAGACGAGGTGTCTCCCCGCCACGCTCAGCGTACGGGGGCAGGGCCAGGCCGTCCCAGGGAGCAGCCCCATCGAGCACGACTGCAGCCAGGGACACCGCGGTCACTGGTCCCCGCGGGCTCCAAAGCACTGGGCATCTAGCTCGGGGCCTTGATCGGGGCTCCCCCACTTCTTCGGGGAGACCCTCTACTCTCTCACCTTGGCTTTCCGCGCTCTTGTTGATCCTCGGACTCGTCCCTCATCCTCCGTGAGGAATGACCAGTGTGTTCGCAGCTGAGTGTGCCTGGGCTGTTAGTTCGCTGCTGCTCTGTCCCCTTCAGACCAAGCTGATATATCGCCTTAAAAACATGTGGGGCTCAATTTGTATAAACTGTACCAGACCAAAGCTGCACCTAAAAATGGATCCTTCAGTACCTGGGCCCCCCACCCCGGGAGGTTACTGTGCAATGGGGGCCTTAAAATTTGTAGAGTCCTTCCTGGTTAGCATCGATGGTCTGGAGGGCGGCCTGCAAGAGCCTCAGAAAGCTGTTGTTCAACTGAAATGATCTTCGAGGCACTGCTTCAGATATTTCTGGGACCTTGGGGACTTCACAGTCACACCCTTGGTTTCGGTCTTTACCCTGAGACCACGTTTTCTGAACGGGGACCTGGACCGGAGTGTTATTCTTAGGTTCTGCAGCACTTTGAGAGTCCTACTTGGACGGGGAGGACTGTGCCTCTCTCATGCCTTTAAATTGTATTTAGAATCTGAGAAGTCTGCCCTTCAGTTTATCTCTTTCTTGTTGTACTTTATGGTGGCCGGAAGTCCCCTGCCCAGAAGTCGCCTTGCTGGGTCACCACGAGCACTAGAGCATGCCCTGTTTTCCATGTTCCTGCAGATGAATGTTGCCAAGCTTTTCTTTTTCTTTTTTTTTTTTGCAATTCATAATTATTATTATTTTTTTAATAATAAATTTATTTTTTATTGGTGTTCAATTTGCCAACATACAGAATAACACCCAGTGCTCATCCCGTCAAGCATGCTGCGTGATGCGTTTCTCTCTGTCCAGCCCCGAGGATGCTCACCCCGTTTCCTTACACCTGCCCAGGACCCCAGGCTTCTGGAGGCCATCTCCTCCCCGCGGTGACAAACTTGAGTTTTTGTTACGGCGACACTCGGCTTCCAGCTACCAAAATCTCAACAGATTTCTTCACGGTCCCACCCTCGGCTCTGTCTTTTCTCTGAGACGGTCTCCCCACCTGGCCTGGGTTTTATCTTTGCCCCAAGGCCCTTCCTTGCTTTGAGAATTCTCTCCCACCTGGGAAGACTGTCCTGACACTCCTGTTGTCCCTAAACTCTGCTGAGAGACTGAACGGCTCATTCCTTTCCTGTCATGTCTCCGCCCCGTTGTTTATTATCCTCTCACTTCTGAGGCAGGCCTTAGCTGGGTATAAAACCCTAGGTTGTCAGTCGGGGCTGTGTCTCCATCATTTTTCCTGGCTCTGGGAATCTTGCTGAGAAGCCTGCTGTTGGTCTCACTGGTCCACTGTTCAGGCACAGAACTGCAGTGTGTCTGGATGGTGGGCAGTAGCATCTCTGTTGGAAATGGGGACTCTGCTTCCTATTTAAGACAAGACAAGGAAGGGACTGAGCTCCTTGTGAGGACACAGCAGGTTGGCACCAGAGCCAGAATGAGAGCCCGGGCCTCCAGGCTCCCCAGTGAGTGCTCTCCCAGGACCTTGCTCCCCTCAGAGGAGTGTGGTCCACAGGCTGCTGTGTTCGCTGTCTCAGGCGATGTGTAAGGGGTGAGTGAGCAGGGGACCACACTCCCGTGGTGATGTTCTTTCTTCCCTAATTGGATGCACGTCTACTAAGGGCAGGGCTTCTATCTTCCCTTTTCCTTATGCTCGTTGACAGTGCAGTGTCATGGAGCATGGTAGGCTCATTTGAAAGAGAACAGACCTGGGTGCTGGGTGACCTGGGTTTAAATCCAAACTGCCGCTGAGAGCTGTATGGTCTTGGACAACTAGCTAATATCTCTGCGTCTTGCTCTTCTTGTTTATAAATTGAAGGCATCGCCATCTTCCTATAGGGCATGGAGATGTTGGGGCGCATAGTAGATGCGTGGCAGGCGCTCAGGACCGGCCTGCTGGAGAGGCGTTCGAGGCTGATGATGTGGGACTGCGAACAACTGACTCAGAGCCACCAAGATGCCACTGTCAGGAGGAGAGGAAGGGCTCACCGTAGGAGGACAGAAGTCGGCTCTTCCGCGTCTCCGTGAGCGCCTAGACCTGAGGGCACCTCTGGCTGGGAGATGTCTTGGGCTTCTCTGCTCCACCACGTGGATGGTGTAACTGTGTTCGGCTACCACCATCTCTATTTTTCTGAGAGTGGAGGAGAAAGAGAAAACCAGATGCCGTTCCCTGGCCTACTCCGTGAGGCCATCTGGAGCCTTCTGGTCATGTTCCCCAGAACTGTGAGCAAGTGTGGACTAAGGAGGGGTGAGCGTTTTGGTGCTTTTGCTGGAGGCTGGCTACTTTCCTCCAGCACTGGGGTGAATGGCAGTTTCCAAATGGGTTTCAGGCCTCGCTGTGAATAATGTCTGTTTGCTTCAGAATTGCTTAAAAGCAGGGTGATACACAAGTGAATGAAAAAGAACATTTTGAACTTATTTTCTCCAGGACAAAGCATGTGCACTGAAGGGCTCTGCAAAGATAAATTCCTTCACCTAACATACAATGACCTAACACTTCCAGCGCAAGTGTTTCGGGTGCCCGCTGACCGGTCAGTCCTCCCCGATGCTGGTGCCAGCACCCACCTGAGCCGAGCGCCAGCAGAGCTGAAGGACGCGTGGGGCTCAACGCAGAGGAGAGACCAAATCTCTTCTTATGAAAGTCCTGGCAGGCCAGACAGTCCTCCGTCCAGCAGATTCCCCTGAAATGAAAGCTGTTTATAAGAAATGCCAGAGCCTGGATCATGCTTTGAAAATGTTTTCTAAGCTCTGTGATAACCTCCCCAGGGTCACATCTGGCCTGAAGGCCGCGTGCCAAACACTCCATGCTTAGAGCTGAATTTGCAAGTTCACAACAGGAGGGAAAAATACAATAGAATGTGTCAAAATACCTTCTTTAGAGGGAACCTAAGGACACAGAATTTGTTGATTACGAACTTGTTTATCTCATTGGTCCACACGTGGCCAACGCCTTATGTCCTCACCAACATTACGTGTTGTCAGTCTTTTGAACTTCAGCTTTTTGTTAGTACAAAGTGGTATCTGATTGTGGTTGTAACTGGCATATCTCTGCTGGCTAATCATGTTGATCACCTATTGGTGTGATTATTGGATATCGTAGTATTTGTTTTTTTTTTTTTAAAGAAATGACTCTTCAAGGCTTTTGCTCACCTTTAATTGGGTTGTCTTTTAATTATTGACTGACAGGGTTCTTTATATATGATGAATACAAGTCATTTTTCAGATATATGCATTATAAATATGGTATCTCATTCAGTAGCTTGCCTATTTATATTTTTAACTGTGGGTTTTGATAAGGAAGTGCTTTGAATCTTGATAAGCTTAAATTTATGTTTTATTATTTCATGGTTAGTGATTTCTGCATATCCTGTCAGTGCAAAGGTTGCAAAGCTATTCTCCAGATTTTCTTCTCGAGGTGTTACAATTTTAGCTTTTATGACTACGTTTTTGATAGATCCATCTTGAACTATTTTTCATGTATGTTGTGAGACAGGCATTAAGATTCATATTTATTCCTTATGGTTAACCAGCTGTTCATGCACAGTTTGCTGACAGACTCTTCCCCTTAATGAGTTGTTTCAGTGGCTCGTTTGAAAATAACTGGACTAGATAAGTGCTGGTTTATTTCTGGACTATATTCTGTTTCATTGATCTATTTATCTGCCTTTACATCAATACCACACTCTCATAATTATTAGACCTTACTAAGTCTTCAAATCAGATATGTAGTATAAATTCTGATTTGGTTGTTTTTTTTCTCTAAAACTTGATCCTTTGTCATTTTCACTTGAATTTTAGAATCAACTATTACTTTCTATTTTTAAAAAGTCTACCGGGATCTTTATTGACATTTATGAAACCTATATATCAGTTTGGGGGAAATTGGCATATTAATAGTATTGATGTATCCCATCCTTGAGCATGATACCTATTTTCATAAATGAGTTTTCAAAATTGTCAAAATTAGATTTTTCTTAAATTTTTCTCAGCAATGTTTTATAGTTTTCTGTGGAGGGTTGTGTATCTTTCATTCAATTTAAACCAAAGTATTGTTAAATATTGATGCCATTCCCGGTATTTTTTCCATTAAATGGTTGCATTTTCCAGTTGTTTGTTGCTAGTGTATAAAAAATTCATCTGATTATTGTATTGACTTTATATCCTTTGACTTTGCATAATTCACTTGTTCTTAATTTTTTGTTGTTAATCTTCAGGATTTTCTCCATACACAATTATATCCAATAAAGACAAGTTTACTTCTTCCTTCCCTGTGTTTATCATTTTTATTTCTTGTTCTTATCTTATTGAACTTAACTAGGAACACCAGTACAGTGTTGAATAGAAGTAATAAGAGCCAACATCTTTGCCTTGCTCTCAATCTTAAATAAAAAACATTCAACATTTTACTACAAAGCATGATGTTATTCATAACTTTTCAGCTTAAGGAAGTTCTTTTCTATTCTCCGTGCTTGATAGTCTTTAAGATGAACAGGTTTTGAATTTTGTCACAGGGTTTTTAATACATTTATTTAGATGATCTTATGGATTTCATCTTTTAATATATTAAGGTTGTGAATTACATTTATTGAGTTTTGAATTGAATTCCTAGAATTAAACCTCACTTGATCATGATGGATTGTCCTTTGTGTATTGCTGTTTGATTAACATTTTGTTTTTCTTTGTTTTTCACTTATGCTCAGTAAGGATATTGATCTGTAGTTTTTCTTTCGTTTTGTAAAGGTTTGGTATGAGGATTATTATGGCCTTATAAAGTGATTTGGGAAGCATTCCACGGTCCTTTGTTCTTTTTTGAAAGGGTTTGTGAATAATAGGTATTATTTATTTCACAAATATTTGATATAATTTACCAGTGAAGCCATCTGAACTTGTAAATTTCTTTGTAGGAATGTTTTAAAGTATGAATTCTATGTTTATTTATTCTTGGGCCAGTTTTGGTAAATCCAGTCTTTCAAGGATTTTATCCATTTCATCTAAACAGTTGGATTTATTGATATAACATTGTTTATATAATATTCTACTAATTTTAGTAGTGGCTTTGAGACATAATTCATCTGCCAGAAAAATTCACCATTTAAAAGTATATATTTCCATGGTTTTTAGTATATTCATAAGGTTGTGCAATCATCATCATGATCTAACATTACAAACCCCCAAAGAACCCTTATACCCATTGGCAATCCCTCCATTTCACACCCTCCCAGCCCCTGGCAAGCACCGATCTCTGTCCCTGTGGATCCCTATCCTGGAGAGTTGAGATCATACAATGGTCTTCTGTGAATGGCTTCTTTTATTCAGCATAATGTCTACATGGTTCATGCAGGTTGTAGCATGAATCAGTACTTCATTCCTTTTTATGACTGAGTAATATTCCGCTGCATGGACACACTGTCTTTTATTGATCCATTAATCACTTGATGAACATTTGGGTTGTTTCCATATTTTGCCTTTTATGAATATGAATAATGCTGCTATGAATATTCATGCGTAAGCTTTCTGTGCGGACTCGTTTTGAATTCTCTTGGGTATATGCCATAGTGTAAAATTGCTGGATCATGTAGCATCTTCATGTTTAACATTTTGAAGAATTGCCAAACTGTTTCCAAAGTGGCTGCACCATTTTGTATTCCCATCGAAGGGCACAAGGGTTCTAATTTCTTCACATCCTTGCCAACACTCATTATTGTCTGTCTTTTTATTAGAGCCATCCTAGTGGGTATGGAAGTCTATCTCACTGTGGTTTTGATTTGCATTTCCCTGATGGTTAATAATGTGAGTAATACTGGAGTTCCTGGTTGGCTAAGTTGGTGGAGCATCTGACTCTGGATCCCGAGGTTGTGCAACTTCAGGCAGAGTGTGTAAGATTACTTAAAAATCAAATCTTAAGGGTGCCTGGGTGATTTAGTCGGTGAAGGGTCTGCCTTCGGCTCAGGTCATGATCCCAGGGTCCTGGGATGGAGCCCCACATCTGGCTCGCTGCTCAGTGGTGAGCCTGCTTCTCTCTTTCCCTCTGCCTGCCACTCTACCTGCTTGTGAGTCCACACACACACACTCTCTCTCTCATTCTGTCAAATAAATAAATAAAATCTTTTAAAAAAATCAAATCTTAAAAAAATTATGTGAGCACTATCTTACTGGCCATTTAGATAGCTTCTCTGGAGAAATATGCACTCAAGCCTTGGCTTTTAAAAATTAAAAACACAGAAAAATATTATTTTATATTAACTGATAGTTACCTAGTTACTGTCTTAGTCAATTTGGGCTGCTGTAGTAAAGTACCAAAGACTGGATGGCCTATAAACAACAGAAATTTCTCACAGTTCTGGGGGCTGAAAGCCCAAGATCAGGGTACTGGCACAATCATGTACTGCTGAGGGGCCCCTTCTGGGTTGCAGATTGCCAACTTCTCACTGTGTCCTCACATGGTGGAAGGGGCAAGCAGTTCTCTGGGGCTTTGAAAAGGGTACTAATCCCATTTACAAGGGCTCTACTCTCATGACCTAATTACCTTCCAAAGTCTCCACCTTAAGTTAGGTGTTAGGATTTCAATATATGGATTTTGGGAAACATTCAATTTCTGAAAAATACAAACATCAGGTCCATAGCAGTTTCCCTTTGTGGTGTTCTTCATTTCCCCTGGCATCCTTAATTCCCATAAGGGACATGTTTAGTTGTCACAACTGGAAGAGGGTGCTCCTGGAATCCAGTAGGTAGAGGCCAGGGATGCTGCAAAATGTGGTATGATGCACAGAATAGCGTCCCCCCTCCCCGCTCTCCCCCCGCCCCGCCCCGCCCCAGATTTATATGGCCCTACATGTCAATACAGCCATGGTTGAGAACTTGCTGGAGATCCATGTTTATATTCGGCATCATTTCTCTTCAGTCCCCAAATCTGCCTTTAGCATTTCTTATTGTGGAGGTTCAATTGCTTCATAATATTATTTACACTTTTTTTTAGCTTTTGTTTATCTGGAAATCTCAAATTTACCTTACTCTTTGAAGGATTTTTCTGATTATAGGATTTTAGGTTGAAGATGTTTTTTTCTCTCAGCACTTTAAACATGTTGCCTTCATTGCTTTATGCCTCCCAATGTTTCCAGTGGAATCAACCACTTAAAAAAAAATCATTGTTCTCTATGTAATACTTATTCTTTCTCTGTTTATAAGATTTCTCTTTATATGTGGCTTTCAGCAGTTTGATTATGGTTAGTTGTGGTTTTCTTTGTATTTACCATGTTTCAGATTCATTCATTTCCTAAGTATATGAATTGATCCTTTTCTTTTTTTTTTTTTTAATTTATTTATGATAGTCACAGAGAGAGAGAGAGAGAGAGGCAGAGACACAGGCAGAGGGAGAAGCAGGCTCCATGCACCGGGAGCCTGATGTGGGATTCGATCCCGGGTCTCCAGGATCGCGCCCTGGGCCAAAGGCAGGCGCCAAACCGCTGCGCCACCCAGGGATCCCGAATTGATCCTTTTCATCAGATTGGAATATTTGGGCCATTAGTTTTTCAAATATTTTTCTATCTTAATTGCTCTCTTTCATTTTTGAACTCCGAAATGCTCATATCTTAGACTACTTGATAGTGATCCTGCATTTCACATGTTCTTTAAATATTTTTTCCTCTTTTCTCCAGTTTGAATACTTTTCACTAGCCTTTTTTCAAGTTCACTGATACCTTCTTCTGTGTTATCCAATCTAAGCCCATCCACTGATAGTTTTTCCTTTCACAGACTACTTTTTGGTCTTTTAAAAAAATGCATTTCCATTCCTTTCCTGAAATATACCATTGTTCATTCATATTTCAAAATGATTTAGTTTATTCTTATTCCAATAACTAAACTGTCGATAGTTTCTTCTCAAGTATCTCATAATTGTTTTGTTGTATTCTTCACATTGTGCAGAAAAGAACAAAAGAAACTGAAGAATTTTGTTTTGCTCTGTTCCTTGATGATTGCAGTCCCCTTCCTCTGAAAGCAGTAGAGGTGAGGAACTAAGCACCCAGCCTTCTGCCAGTGTCTAGTAGAGCCAGAGAAGTTGCGGCTTTCCTCAGGTTGAGTTAACTTGTGATGAGCCCAACTTTAAATCCTGAGCGATAGCCTTTTGGAGCTTGTCAGTGTTTGGGCCAAGGGTTGACTGCAGTTTCAACTCATATAGAGGCACTGAATCCATTAACCAAATCAAGCATGGGACATTGTGATTTCTCTCTCCAACCCCCTTCTAACTTGTCCATCAGTCCCTACAACCATCTAAAGTCCAGCTGCCAGTCATTTGCTTTTGTAAATTTTCTTCATCCACAGCAGCCCAGCTCTACTAGCTTCAGTAAGGAAGTACACAGCTGTTATGTCTCTGCACAGTCATGCTTGTTTCTTTCTGGAATTTTCTCAAGACTTCCTTCTGTCCTCTGTTCTTCCCACTCTTAGAAAAATATAATTCTGTCGTGGTTTCTCTTGTTCCCATGGGAATAAAGATCACTCTCATCCAAATATGAATCAGAAATCTCTTATACTTGGCATTTTTGCCACATGCTTTTTTCCAGTCAACAGTATGTGATGGACATCTGTCCTTGTGAACACAAACGGGTTTACTACATAATTGTAGAGCTTTAAACGCCTTTATTTTAAAAAGTAATGACTTTTTCACTATATGCAACCTGGTAAAGTATTAAAAGCACAGACATACAATAAAAATAATATTTAAGTTCACTGTTGTTAACATCTCTTGCCTTCTTTTTTATTGAGGAATAATTCACACACAGCAAAGTGCCTACATCCTAAGTGTACAACCCAGTGAATTTTACATACATTTACACTTTGCAGTCACCACTGAGATCAAAGTATAGGATACTTCCATCATGACTCTTGCCAGTCAGGGTTCTCTCCAGGAGGCAATAATTATTTTGAATTCTAGAATGATAGGTTGGTTTTTCCCGTTCTTAAGTTTAATATAATTAAAAATCTATAGTGGGTATTGTGTCTGGCCTCTTTAGCTCAAATAATGTCTGTGGCATCAATCCATGTTGTCACGTGTTTCATGTTGTACTGTTCTATGTAATATTCCATTGATGAATTATACCGCCATTTATTTATTATCCAGTAGATGGGACAATTGAGTTGCTTCCAGTTTTTGCTTTGTCATGAGCAAAGCCAATATGAATGCTCTTGCATGTACTTTCTGGTAGGCATATACACTGGTTTTTCTAATTTTACCAAGGGCGGAATTGTGTGAAAGGGAGGTGCACTTACAGCTTTAGTAGAAACTGTCTGTTTTCCCGAGTAATGGAATCGTTTTATATTCCAGCAGTGTATGACAGTCACAGCTGCCGTGTATCTTCACCAACGTTAGGTATTATCAGTCTTTTTATTGTTTTATTTTTTAAAATATCTTTATTTATTAAAATTTTGTTTATTGGTGTTCAATTTACCAACATATAGAATAACACCTAGTGCTCATCCCATCAAAGATTTTTATTTATTTGAGGGAGAGTGTGTGCCCATGTCTGGGGGTGGACGGAGGTGGGGAAAGAGGGAGAGGGATAGAGAGAATCCCAAGCGGACTCCCCACTGAGCGTGGAGCCTGACACAGGCTGGATCTCACCACCCGGAGATCATGACCTGAGTTGAAACCAAGAGTCACGTGCTTAGCAGGTTGAGCCACCCAGGCGGTCCCTTCCATTCTTTTTTAACGGCTGCATAGTATTCCGTTCTAGAACTTATTTAGCCATTTAACTATTAGTGGATATTATCTGTTTTCATTTTTAATTCTTAAAAACAGCGCGGCATTACACACCCTGACCCACAGCTTGGAGCCCACATGCAAGTATTTTGGGGCACAGGTCTTAGGGTACTTGGCACCGGGGTAGGCAGCTGGAGGGGCAGGCCGGTCATGCAAAGCCCCCACAACCTGTCCACAGCCATCTGCGCTCCATGATGTCACCTTGTCTCGTGGGACACGGCCTCCCTGGACCAACACGTCAAGGGAACACGAGGACTCCCCAGCGGAGCCCAGAGCCACTTCTCACGCTGCGTTTGCAGCTCCTGGGTGTTGAGATGCTCTTTCCTGGGGTTCCCCTTTCCTCCGGCATCGGCGGGAGGGGATGCACTTCCCTGGCTCTTCCTTCCTGGCGCCCTTTTACACCAGGTATTTTGGGGGGCCCCTGGGGGGCTCAGCGGTGGAGCAGCTTCCTTCGGCCCAGGTCGTGACCCCGGGGTCCAGGATCGAGTCCCACGTCGGGCTCCCTGCATGCAGCCTGCGTCTCCCTCTGCCTCTCTCTGTGAGTCTCTCTTGAATAAATAAATAAGATTAAAAAGCAAACCCAGGCATTTTGAGAAAGACTCAGAAACCCGTCAGCGCGGGCGGTGGGCTTCGAAGGCCTCGGCGGGCCGGCGCTCGTCCACACCGCCTGACTCCAGCCGCCAGGAGGGGGTCGGGGGCTCCCTCGCCCGGACGGGCTCCTCTCGGCTCCGCCGGGGAAGTCGGGTCCGCGGCCGAGCGTCCTCACCGCCCCGGAGCCTCGCCGTCGCCTGCTGCTTGCTCACGGGCAGGGCGGGGCGGGGCGGGGTCGGCCCGCGGGTGTGGACCACGGCGCTGCCGCCCCGAGTCCGCGTCGGGCGGGTGTGGACGGGCCGGATCCGCGCTCAGCCAGCCGGGCTGGAGTCCGCCTCGCGCCCTCGGGGTCGCGTTCAGGCCTGTGGCCGCCCGCTCACCGTGAAGCCTCCGCCACCCGGCGGCGTCCGAGCGCCTCGGCCCAGGCCCGGACGCAGGGGCCTCGCGAGCGGCTGCAGCCCAGGAAGCGTCAAGGGCCCGGGGCCACCTCCCGCCGCGCGCCCCCGAGCCCCGCCCAGGCCGAGGCCGCTCTTCCTCCCCGACTGCGATTGGCTGAGGGAGGCACACGTGACGCCTCGCTGGCCAATGGGGTGTGAGGGCGATTGCCGGCCGAGCGGGATTGTGGGAAGGGCTTTCTTCCTGCGGGAGGGAACCGGGAGGAGCCTTCCTGTCTGGTGAGTCGGGGCGTGTGTAGTGGTCGTGGGAGGGGGTCCCGGTGAGGGGGTCCCGGTGAGGGGGTCCGGGTGACGGGGTCCCTGTGAGGGGTCCCTGTGAGGGGGTCCGGGTGAGGTGAGGGGGTCCGGGTGAGGGGGTCCGGGTGAGGTGAGGGGGTCCCGGTGAGGGGGTCCCGGTGAGGTGAGGGGGTCCCGGTGAGGGGGTCCGGGTGAGGTGAGGGGGTCCCGGTGAGGGGGTCCGGGTGAGGGGTCCGGGTGAGGGGGTCCCTGTGAGGGGTCCGGGTGAGGGGGTCCGGGTGAGGTGAGGGGGTCCGGGTGACGGGGGTCCCTGTGAGGGGTCCCTGTGAGGGGGTCCGGGTGAGGTGAGGGGGTCCCGGTGAGGGGGTCCCGGTGAGGTGAGGGGGTCCCGGTGAGGGGGTCCGGGTGAGGTGAGGGGGTCCGGGTGACGGGGTCCCTGTGAGGGGTCCCTGTGAGGGGGTCCGGGTGAGGTGAGGGGGTCCCGGTGAGGGGGTCCCGGTGAGGTGAGGGGGTCCCGGTGAGGGGGTCCCGGTGAGGGGGTCCGGGTGACGGGGTCCCTGTGAGGGGTCCCTGTGAGGGGGTCCGGGTGAGGTGAGGGGGGTCCCGGTGAGGGGGTCCCGGTGAGGTGAGGGGGTCCCGGTGAGGGGGTCCGGGTGAGGTGAGGGGGTCCCGGTGAGGGGGTCCGGGTGAGGGGTCCGGGTGAGGGGGTCCCTGTGAGGGGTCCCTGTGAGGGGGTCCGGGTGAGGTGAGGGGGTCCCGGTGAGGGGGTCCCGGTGAGGGGTCCCTGTGAGGGGTCCCTGTGAGGGGGTCCCGGTGAGGGGGTCCCGGTGAGGGGTCCCTGTGAGGGGTCCCGGTGAGGGGGTCCGGGTGACGGGGTCCGGGTGAGGGGTCCCTGTGAGGGGTCCGGGTGAGGGGGTCCGGGTGACGGGGTCCGGGTGAGGGGTCCCTGTGAGGGGGTCCGGGTGAGGGGGTCCCAGTGAGGGGGTCCCTGTGAGGGGTCCCTGTGAGGGGTCCGGGTGGGGGGGTCCGGGTGAGGGGTCCGGGTGAGGTGAGGGGGTCCCGGTGAGGGGGTCCGGGTGAGGGGTCCGGGTGAGGGGGTCCCTGTGAGGGGTCCCTGTGAGGGGGTCCGGGTGAGGTGAGGGGGTCCCGGTGAGGGGGTCCCGGTGAGGGGTCCCTGTGAGGGGTCCGGGTGAGGGGGTCCGGGTGACGGGGTCCGGGTGAGGGGTCCCTGTGAGGGGTCCGGGTGAGGGGGTCCCGGTGAGGGGTCCCTGTGAGGGGTCCCGGTGAGGGGGTCCGGGTGACGGGGTCCGGGTGAGGGGTCCCTGTGAGGGGTCCGGGTGAGGGGGTCCGGGTGACGGGGTCCGGGTGAGGGGTCCCTGTGAGGGGGTCCGGGTGAGGGGGTCCCAGTGAGGGGGTCCCTGTGAGGGGTCCCTGTGAGGGGTCCGGGTGGGGGGGTCCGGGTGAGGGGTCCGGGTGAGGTGAGGGGGTCCCGGTGAGGGGGTCCGGGTGAGGGGGTCCCTGTGAGGGGTTCCTGTGAGGGGGTCCGGGTGAGGTGAGGGGGTCCGGGTGGGGGGGTCCGGGTGAGGGTCCCCGTGTCGGGCCCGCAGAGGCCGCCGAGTCGCCGCTGAGCTCGGCCTCCGCAGGAGCACCGTGGGCGGCGGCCTGTTGCGGGCGGCGAGGCGGACCGTGGTGGTCGCCGCCGGAGTCGGCCTGGCGAGGAGGCCCCGCGGCGGGAGCAGTGCTGGGCCGCGCTCCTGTGCTCCGGGTGCCGGGCCGCGGGGGTCTGGCCTGTGTGGCGGGCGCCGCACGTGAGGAGCGCCCCGCGCGGATCCTCCTCGGGCCCAGCGGCCGCTCCTGAGCCCCCGGGGCCTGCGGCGCTGGCTGCCGCCTCCCGTCCAGGCTCGGAGCCCCTGCCTGGGCTGCGCCCCCTCCGGGCCTCCAGGAGCATCCCCCGGCTGCGCGCTCCTGCCAAGGCAGCGGGGACCGACCACGGCCCGCGGGCCCACGTGCCGGCGCCAGCTGTCCGCCCGCCTGGCGCCCTGCGTATGCGTGGTCACCTGCGTGGTCACCTGCGTGGTCACCTGCGCGCTCACCTGCGTGGTCACCGTGTCCCGCGGGTCCCCTGCGCTCTCTGCGCGTACCTGCGCGCCACTGCGCGTTCACCTGCGCGCTACCTGCTCCTGCGCTCGCTCGGCGGTCTTGCGGGTCGCCTGACTGCGCGGTCTGCGCGGGCCTCGCGCTGCGCGGTCACCTGCGCGGTCGCCTGCGCGCTCACCTGCGTGGTCACCTGCGCGGTCACCTGCGCGGTCGCCTGCGTGGTCACCTGCGCGCTCACCTGCGCGGTCGCCTGCGCGGTCGCCCTGCCCCCTCAGGTAGCGCGGTGCGTCCTGCCGCGCGGAGAGCCCTGCGGGTCCGGCCCTTCTTCTGCCCTGAGCCCTCGGCCCTCCGCAGGTCAGGCCTTGCTGCCCTCAGCCCAGCCAGCCCTGGGCTCTGCCGCGGGGGGGGGGGGTGGTGCGGACACCCTGACACCCTGCAGCGGCCCCCACAGCCTCTCCTGCCACATTCGGGAGCCACCTGGGAGACGGAGATCAAACGCGAGCCTGAGAGGAAACTTCATGGGATCCGCCTGGCAGCAGATGAACAAAGATGCAGCCCGCAGACCTCACAGAGGAGCAGAGGAGCAGCGTGAAGGCAGAAGTAGCGCGGATCTGACCGGGAGTGGCGTCTCGCCAAACACAAGGCGGTGGACGGCAGTGACGTGCGCGCACCGATCACACCTGGAGCGCAGGGCGCAGCTACAGGCCCTTGTCCTTTACTCCCACAGCCATGGGGTAGGCACTTGGGTTTTTTTTTTTTTTAAGATTTTATTTATTTATGAGAGACACACAGAGAGGCGGAGGCACCGGCAGAGAAGCAGGAGGCAGCAAGGAGACACAGGAGAAGCAGGCTGGCAGGAGGAGCCGGATGCGGGACTTGATCCCAGGACCCCGGGATCACACCCTGAGCAGAAGGCACGCACTCCGGCGCTAAGCCCCGCAAGCACCCGGGCTAGGCACTCTTACAGGTTATAGGCCTCATTTATACACTTCTCAGACTTGGCCAGCCCCAGGCACCGTGCAGGTGCCTAGCACACTGACATGCAGGACTGCAGTCTACTGGGGGTACTTCTGTTGCCCCCCATCAGAGAAGAGCAAACGGAGGAACCAACAGCCAGAATCTGAATCCAGTCGCTGGCATTTGCGCCCGTGCTCTTAGCCTCAGTGCTCAGCGGCCTCTGGCATGGCAGTCCAGGGCCAAAGCCTGGAAGCTACCGAGTCTGGGGTTAAGTCCTGCAAAGATGAGATCTGATTAGCCTGGACCCCAGCCTGGTGGAAGGTTCCCAGGGATCTCTGCTAATTCATGGGTACTCTCGCTTTCATGGCCTCTGTGCCCCAGCACCAGGGTCTGTCCACTGTCCCTGGTCCTACTCTGTATCCACCGGGTACAGGACTCCTCATGTCTCAAGACCCCTCAGAAACCTTGAATGAGAAACAGACCAGACTGAGTGGTACATGGGTAGTGGAGGAGAGGGTCCATGTAAGACACTAAAAGGTGCCTGACCTGAAGTCCACTTTGCTCTCTCTGGCTCACCTCCCAGTCTCAGCATTTTTGTCTTCCTTCTTACATTTAAACTTCTCTAGTGAGTTTAAATTCCTCTCCCTACTGTGTTGGACACCCCCATCATATCCTCCATCACCGTACCGCATAGCCCCATCACTCACTGGCTGAAGCTCTGGAGGAAGACTCTGGTTGCCCTTCAGCCAGGGATCAAGGTCACCACTCCACACCTTTGAAGAGTCGTCAGTTACTTTTGGCTCAGAGGCTGGGTGAGGCCAGTTCTCAGTCTCACTACCCTCAAACCAAGGATATGGACAACACAGGGATTTGGAGAAGTGAAGCCAATAACAGCAAAAGCCTTTATTGTTGAAAGGGAAGGAGGGAGACCAACCCTCTGCTGCAAAGCAGCACTTGCCCCCACCCTGCCTGGAAGCTGTGGAGAGAGAAGACTGAAGTCAGAGTCTTGGGGAAAACGCCCACCAATCCTGTCAGCAGTAGACAGCTGAAGGAGACGGGAGACAGCAGCCCTGGGAAAGGAGGTGAGAGTTTCAAAGAGGGTAGTGCCCTTCTCACCTCTTTCCTCTTGTCCCAACCGTAGTGATGGTGATTTCTTCTGGGCTAGGATAGGGTGGCTACCTGGCAGGGAGAAAGAGGAAGTGTCCAGTACAGCTTATCCTGAACAACAGACAGGAATGTGGTCAAAGACAAGGAAAGGAGAAGGCAAATGAAAGAAGACCTGAGAGAGCAGGATGAGGGGCTGGCACAGGAAACGTGAGAGCCCTGGGCTGCCTGCTGTGAGCTTTTATTCCCTTCTGAATTGGGAGAAAGATATGGAAGGCATTAATTTCCAGAAGGAGGTAGAATAGGCAAAAGCAAAGCCAGCTATCAGATTTGGGGGTGACACCCGAGGACCCCCTGCCCTGGACCAGGTATGTTCTGGACAGGGTAGAGTGAGTTCCCGCACCGGACAGCTGAAGCCAGAGCCCAGGCCTGCAGCCAGCAAAGCCCACAGGCTGGCTTGGTCTTCTGGTGGGGGAGGGAGAACATTGAGATGGTTCACCTGAACACTTAAGAATAAGGAAGACATTCAGCAAGAGCTAAGCAGGCTACACACGAGCAAGGAAAATACAAGCAAAGCCGACATTTTGAAGCTTTTCTCCATAGGGCTCCACAGCTGGACCACAGGACACAGAAAATTATTGAGTAACTGTTTTCTGAATTCTCCTAGCCTGGTTTATGACTAGTTCTATTCCAGATGCAGAGGATCAAGGTGATTTGTTATCAGCAACAGATGTCTTAGGGCTTTAGGATTTATTTTTCTTTGGGAACCCAGTTGAGAAAGGCTGAAAGAAGCCTAATATGAAAAATTCTTTTCTGGAAGAAAAATACCCAAGGGAGTAAAATCCCATGGGCACTTTCAGTTGTGGAGGTAATGTCAGTTATGCTTTAAAAAAAAAAAAAGATTGGAGTGGTAGTGATATGATGGTTAATGAGAGGTGGAAAAGGAAATTGTCCAGTCAAAGATGGGATGAGGGAACTGAAGCACTGAAAAGTCAACAAAAGCTGTGCCATGTCAAGTCAGTCAAGTAGAAAAGCAGGAAACAGTATCAAATATGAAATTACTCTGAATGTTAGCCTCCAGGAACTTTGTTAAATAGAACAAAACTCTTTCACAAGAGATGAAAGGAAAAGCTACAAGACAAAGATAGATGATGAGCACAGGCTTAACTCTATAGAAAGGCAACTCCCAACAACTACAGGACAGTGTCTCAGAAGAAAATTTCATAAATTATGATGAGGTAAAATTGACCAAAGAAATCACGAGGTTTGGGGGAGGGATTATGAGTGTATTAGAATATTGATCTTTCACGGTGGGAAGGCACAGATAGTTTCTAAGTTAAAAAAAATCAAGGAAGAGGGGCGTCTGGGTGGCTCAGTCAGTTAAGCTTACACCTTTAGCTCAGATCATGATCTCAGGGTCCTGGGATCAAGCCCCGTGTCAGGCTCCCCATGCAGCAGGGAGTCTGTTTGACCCTCTCCCTCTGCCTCCCATCCTGCTCCTGCTTTCTCTCTCTCCCAAATAAATAAAATATTTTATTTTTTAAAAAAGATTTTATTTATATATTCATGAGAGACAGAGAGAAGGGAGAGGCAGAGACCCAGGCAGAGGGAGAAGCAGGCTCCACGCTGGGAGCCCAACGCAGAGCTTGATCCCGGGTCTCCAGGATCACGCCCTGGGGCAAGGGCGGTGCTAAACTGCTGAGCCACCCGGGCTTCCCATAAAATACTTTGGATAAAGAAGATGTGGTTTATGTATACAATGGAATAGTACTCAGCTATTAGAAATGACAAATACCCACCATTTGCTTCGACCTGGATGGAACTGGAGGGTATTATGCTGAGTGAAGTAAGCCAGTCGGAGAAGGACAAACATTATATGTTCTCATTCATTTGGGGAATATAAATAATAGTGAAAGGGAATATAAGGGAAGGGGGAAGAAATGTGTGGGAAATATCAGAAAGGGAGACAGAACGTAAAGACTGCTAACTCTGGGAAACGAACTAGGGGTGTTGGAAGGGGAGGAGGGCGGGGGGTGGGAGTGAATGGGTGACAGGCACTGGGGGTTATTCTGTATGTTAGTAAATTGAACACCAATAAAATAAATAAATAAAAAATAAATAAATAAATAAATAAAAAGAAAAGTCAAGAAACATTTATAAAGGGACCCAGACCCAGGAGGAGCAGAACTAAAATAGAAATGAGCATGAATTGAAATCAGCAAAAACCTTTATTATTGGAAGGAGGGAAATCAGAAAGTAAGCAAGGGGGGGAGAATTGTGATTAAGAGGCAGGCATTGATTTTCTTATCTTCTTTAGCATTCTTAGCATTTTTTAGCATTTAGCAAATATTGTCTAGATATGCTAAATCTAGGAAAAGTATTAGGGTATATGAAAGAAGAAACTGGAGTGATTAAACAGATTGTAACTTTCAAATTACCAGGAGGAAAAAACACCCTTCAGAAAGAAGAAAGTCAAATAGCAAGAGTGAAAAAATTTAAAAAGCCTTTTATGCTAGCATTAAGGCAAAAACTGTTATGTCAAATACAAATTAAATAAACTCATCATTGAAAGTAATAGCAAAGCCCACATACATATTATAAATAAGAAATTAATCTAAAACAAAGTGATTCAGAAAAGGTCCATTAAACTTTAGGGAAACAAGGCACATTGATTTTAAGACTCAAATTATGAAACAAGTTAAAACATCATATATTTATGATGAAGATAAAACTGTCGTAAATCTCAATACACCAAATAACAGTGATAAAAATATGTGAAATTGACTACTTTTCTGGGACACGGACATAGTTTTCCCTATTCCACCCACTAAGTATAGCTAAAAATCTGGATATTGTATATAAAACAAGTATAAGCAGATTCTGCAAGGTAAAGAGAAGAAGAGAAACCAACCAGAGACATTAACTGAGGAACAACAGGTGGTGAGTTCCCTGGGTTTTATTTTTGCTTCATACATTTCAGA
Organism: Canis lupus familiaris; assembly: GCF_011100685.1. Lineage (NCBI taxonomy): Eukaryota > Metazoa > Chordata > Mammalia > Carnivora > Canidae > Canis > Canis lupus. Next base: position 39,321,926 of record NC_049252.1, on the reverse strand, counting down.
CTTGGAGCTGAGGAAGCTGATAACTTAAAGGTAAGTAATAATGAGTGCAGACAAAACTAGTTGCAACAAAAACTTGCTCTTTCTGGTCAAAGGACCAGGAAATGGGCAACCTAGAAAGACAGAAAACTTTGAGACAATAATCTCTTTATTCTAGTTATAAATGACCTAAAAGGAGGAGGACTGCAGCACCACTCCCACCATACAAGCATAGTCTAAGTGGAGGAGCCTAGATTTGCATCCTCACAGGAATATTACAGAATGCCAAGTCCAGAGCCAGGATTTTCATCCTCTTCAGTTGGTAATGAGGCATGATTCCCTGCAGTTCAATGGAGACCATGGAAAGACAGGGCTTCTATTACCCAGCAGCAAGGAGATATCCTTCCCCCTGCTCACTGGAGTGGTGTCAGAGGAGCATGTTGAAGAATTAGGACTTACACATGGCTCAGCAGTAATGAGGCCATGTCCAGTGTGGTATCAATGGAGCCACATGGGGAGTTGGAACCCCCACCATCACCCAGAAGTAACAAAGAGTCCTCCTTCCCTCAATGGAGGGTTTCATGGGGAACATGTACTTCTACCTGCACCTGGCAGTGACAAGGTTGTGCCTCCTGTCTTTTCCAGAGCATTGTCAATGAAAGCCAACTAAAACAAGGTTTAAGTGAAATCCGTAGTCCGTAACATAAGACAAAAATGCCCTCATTTCAGTCACATGTTACTATTATATCAAGAACCAGGAAGATCTCAAAATGAACAAAAAAGACATTCAATAGATGCCAATACCGAGATAACAGAGATGTTAGTATTATCTGACAAAGTTTAAAGCAGTCATGATGAAAATTCTTCAGTGAAAAATTACAAACATGCTTGAAAAAAAATCGAAAGCCTCAACAAAGAAATGGAACAGAAAGTTTAATAAGATATAAGAAAGAACCAAAAGAAAAGTTTTAAACTTAACTATAATAACCAAAATAAAAGCTCAGTGGATGGGTTAAACAGTAGAATGAGGAAAGACTCAGTGAAATGGAAGCTAAAACAATAGAAATTACCCAGTGTGAACAATACAGAAATTATAAATTAACAACAACAACAGAGAGGCTCAGGGACCTGTGGAACTATGACAAAAGATTTGACATTCATGTCATCAGGGTTCCAGAGGGAGAGGAGCAAGAGGATAGGGGTGAAAAAGTACTCAGAGACTTTTCCACAAAGCTGCAAAATGAGTTCAATGGAAGAAAGATTGCCATTTCAGTAAGTGGTTCTGAGTCAACTAGACGTTTATAAATTTAAAAACCTCCACCTAAGTCTCACATCTTATACAAACATTAATTTAAAATGGATCATGGCTGGGTAGCCCAGGTGGCTCAGCAGTTTAGCACCACCTTCAGCCTAGGGCCTGATTCTGGAGACCCAGGATCGAGTCCCACATCAGGCTCCCTGCGTGGGGCCTGCTTCTCCCTCTGCCTGTGTCTCTGCCTTTCTCTCTCTCTCTCTCTCATAAATAAATAAAATCTTTAAAAAAATAAAATGGATCATGGAACTAAATGTAAAACATAGAAATAATAAGACTATTAGAAAAAATAAAAAATTTTTAGAATCTAACACTAGACAAAATTCTTAGACTTGACACCAAAAGCTTGATACATAATAGGAAAAAATTGTAAATTGGACTTCATCAAAATCGGAAACTTCTGCTCTGTGAATGATCCTATTAAGAGGATGAAAAGCTATAGAGTTGTAGAAAATGTTTGCAAACCACATATCGGACACAGAACTAGTAATGAGTATATAAAGAACTCTTAAAGCTCAACAGGGGAAAAAAACCAATCCAATTATGAAATAGGCAAAAGACAGAAGAGAAATTTCACTGAAGAGGACATTGATGGAAAATAAACAATGAAAAAACATTAAACATCATTGTGCCTAACGGAAATGTTAATTAGAGCCACAGTGAGATACCATTACATATTTATCAGAATGGCTAAAATGAAGGGTGGTGTTACCACCAAAAGCACCAAATATTGCTGAGGATATGGAGAGACTTACTTATACGGTGTTGGGGTAATGTAGGATTCTTATATCCTAAAATGATATAGGAATTCTGGAAAACAATTTGGAAATTTAGAAAAATAATGCAACTACTGTATGACCAAATAATTGTATTCCTGGTCCTTTATCCCAGACAATTGAAGATTTATGCTCATGCAAAACCTGCACATGAATGTATGTATCAGCTTTATTCATAAAAGCCTCAAACTTGAAACAACCAAATGTCCTTCAGTTAAACAAACTGTGGCACATCTATATCATGGAACACTACTCAGCAATAAAAAGGAATGAACTACTGATGCATACAACACCTAGATAAATCTCTAAAGAATTATGGTGAGTGAAAAAACAAAAATGCCAAAACACTTGTGAAATTACAAAATTAAAGAAATGGAAAACACTTTAGTAATTGCCAGTAGTTAAGGATGGAGTGGAGGTGGGAGGGAAGGGGATATGACCGTAAAAGGGCAATGGAGGGATCCTTGTGGTGATGGAACTGTTCTGTATCACAACTCGGTCAATGTCAGTATCCTGGTTGTGTTGTGCTATAGTTTCGCAAGATGTTACCATTGGGGAAAATTGGGTAAAGCACACACAGGATCTTTCTGTATTGTTTCTTAAAACAGCATGTGAATCAATAAGTATCTCAGAATAAAGAATTTTTAAAAGTTTAAGAAACATTTGAAAATTAATTAATATAATTCACCTTGATAACAAACTAAGAAACATGTAAAATTATCTCAAAAGATGCAAAAAACACATTTTTCTTGATTAAAAACACCCCAATAAAAAGATCTACTGTTAATGACATTAAGATGTTATTTCTCCCCAAATTGATCTGTTGATTCAGTACAAATTTTAACAGACAATTTCATAGAAATTGGTAAGATGATTTTAAAATTCAAATGCGGGGACGCTTGTGTAGCTTAGTGGTTGAACAATCTGCCTTCAGCTCAGGGCATGATCCTGGGGTCCTGGGATAGAGTCCCACATCGGGCTCCCTGCAGGGAGCCTACTTCTCCCTCTGCCTGTGTCTCTGCCTCTCTGTGTGTCTTTAAAAAAAAAAAAAAAACTCAAATGGGAATGCAAAAGACCTAGAAAAACCAAAATGGCTTTGAAAAAGAACATTGGAGGACTGATCCTAGTTTCAAGACTTAAGAGCCATAGTAATCAGAACAGTGTAGTATTGAAATGATATATAATGGAGCAGAATAGAGTTCAGAAATAGATCCACATGTTTATTTACAACCGATTTTTACAAAGGTGCAAATGTAATTCAGTGAAAAAAGAAAAGCCTTTTCAACAAATGGTACTGGGATGATTGGATATCCACATGTAAAAAAAAAGGGGGAATTGATCTGTATCCTGCATCATATACAAATATTAACTCAAAATAGATAATTTAAAACATAAAACGATAGTATTTATAGAAAAATGCTGGATTGGGCACTTTTTACATATGATCAAAAGTATGCTCCCTTTTTTTAAAAGATGAAATGGCCTTCATCAGAATTAAAAACATTCTTTTTTTTTTCCATGAGAGACACAGAGAAAAAGAGGCAGAGACACAGGTAGAGGGAGAAGCAGGCTCCATGCAGGGAGCCTGATGTGGGACTTGATCCTGGGACTCCAGGATCATGTCCTGGACTGAAGGCAGGCTCTAAACTGCGAGCCACCCAGGGATCTCAAAACTTAGGCTATTTGAAAGACGTTGTTATGCGAATGAAAAGACAAGTCACAGCCTGGGAGAAAATAATTGCAAATCATACATCTAGTAAAGGATTTGTATCCAACATATATAAAGAACCCTCAAAACTATATAAGATTAACAACCCAATTTTAGAAAATAGACAAAGGATTTGAAGAGACATTTCACCAAAGAAGATATAAGGATAACAAGCACATAAAACCTCTTCAACACCATGAGAATTGAGGACAATACAAATACAATGAGATACCACTATACATTAGAATGGCTACAATTTAAGACAGATCATATCAACTGTTGATGAGGATGTGAAGCAACTGGAATTCTCATTCACTCCTGGTGGGAGAGTAAGATGGTACAATCACCTGGAAAACTGTTTCTTAAAAAGTTAAACATATCTATCATATGACCCAGTTATTTCATTCCTAGGTATGTACCTAAAAGAAATAAAGTGTCCACATGAAGATGTGTATACAAATGTTCATAGCTGATGAATATGTGGCAAAATGGTCATGGCGATGCAGGTCAGTTAAGACTCCAGTTTTGCAGACTTTGTTTTTGGCGGCGGGGGGGGGGGGGGGGATTTAGCAATAACTATCATTTTTTTTTTCCCAAGAGAAACTTAGTCCTCAGTTTGTGTGAGGCTGGCTCTCTGATTACCTCCTTCATTTGGAATATTTTGGATTACTCTGGATATTCAGAAAGCAATAGATGTAGAACTGTTATAGAAATACACATTAAAATATGTTGGTTATGTAAGACAAAATCAGAGAGGGAGACAAACCATAAGAGACTCTTTTTTTTTTTTTTTGAGACTCTTAACCATAGGGGGAAAAATTAAGGATTGCTAGAGGAGAGGTGAGGTGGGGGATGGGGTCACTGGGGGACAGGCATGAAGGAGGGCACACGATGAGATGAGCACTCAGTGTTTTATGCAACTGATGAATCCCTGAACTCTACCTCTGAAACTAATACTACACTATATGTTAATTGAATTTAAATAAAATTTTAAAATATGTGTTTGTGCAGATTTTCCTTTACATGCCCTATTTTCCTTCCTTGTTATTAGTAGATTTATTCCAAATGGAAACTTTGTTGAAAACATTTTAATTGTGTGACTGTTAGTGCTTTTGCAAAAGTTGCTTTTTAAAACTTCCAAACAAAGGCTAATTTCATCAGTGAGTATAGTTGGTATTATTTTTATCCCTAAATACTTCAGTGTGTGTTTCCTAAGAATAAGAACATTGTCTTACATAGCAGTGCAGTGATCAAGTTAGGAAATTTAACATTGATACAGTGCCAATATCGAATCCACAGACTATTCAAATTTTGCTGATTGTCCCAATAATGTCCTTTATGGCTTTTTTCCCCCTACTGTCACATGATCCAGTCTCAGTTCACATGTGGCATTTATTGTCTCTAGTCTCCTTTAATCTGAAACAGTTCCTCAACCCTTCTTTGTGTTTTATGACTTTGATATTTTTGAGCAATAAAGACCAGTTATTTTATAGAATGTCCCTCAATTTGGGGTAGTTGGATGTGTCCTCAGGATTAGATTCTAATTATGCATTTATCTCATTATGTTATGGGCAGGAATGCCACAGAGATGACATTGTGTCTTTTTTCTGTATCCTATTAGGAGGCCCATAATATCTGTAAGTTTCAGGGGTTTTTTTTTTTGGTACGGTGTTTGGTTTCTCCTACACTATTAGTTGAAAGAGTTTTCTTTCCTCAGCAGCTTAAATCTTTGCTTTATCTTCCCCTTTTATTTATTTCTTATTTTTTTAAAGATTTTATTTTGTTTATTCATGAGAGACAGACAGAGGCAGAGACACAGGCAGAGGGAGAAGCAGGCTCCCTCTGGGGAGCCCAGTGTGGGACTCGATCCCAGGGCCCTGGAGTGACGCCCTGAGCCGAAGGCAGACGCTCCACCCTGAGCCACCCACATGCTCCTAACTTCCCCCTTTTAACCTGTGCTTTTCTTTGGGCCTCATGCACACTCCCCTGAATATATGCAGTTCAGGGCGCAGCCAAGGACCTGGAGTTGACATGCAGATTTGTGGACAGACATGCTGCCCCCCCCCCCCCGGCCCTCTCCTTTCACAGACCCTCCGCAGACACGCACATGTCACACACAGGGTAGTTTGAGGTGGCTTATAGGCTTACATGGAAATGCTGAAACAAATGTTAGAAGAGAGTGTCCTCATGACTTGGGATTAGGCAAAAGATTTTTTTAGGACACAAAAAAGTAAGCCTCGAGATAAAAATGGAATATTAGGCATTATAAATATAATAATATTTTGCTTATTAAAGGTAACATTGAGAAGGTAGTGATTAAACAAATCATGGGGTAGAAAAAATATTTGCAAGTATATGTAACAAAGGACTTGTTAATCAGACTATCTATTAAAAGAACTTGTTAATCAGACTATTAAAAGAATTTGTACACAACTACAGACACAGATCTAGAAAACTACACAGCCCAGTAAAATTGGGCAGAAGATTGCAGCAGGCACTAAACGATGGGTGGCCAGTCAATAAGTACTAGTCATTAGTGATCAGAGAGAGGAACATTAAAACCAGAATAAGAGAAAAAAAAAAAAAACACCAGAATAAGGTACCAGTCACACCCACCCGAATGCTAAAATTAATAAGCCTAGGAGTATTAAATGTTTTTTAATTTTTATTTATTTATTTGAGTATTAAATGTTAACAAAGATGAAGCAGCTGAAATGCATACATTTCTGATGGAAACACAAAAGGGTACGAAGACTTTGGAAAACAGTTAAAATGTTAAACAGATACTGTAGAATCTGGCAATTCTTCTCTTAGGTATTTATCTAAGAAAAGTGAAAATATTGGTCTAAATCAAAATCCGTACTGAAAAGTTTATAGCAGCTTCACTCAAAGGAACCCAAACTTGGAAACCAGTCTAGTTACCACCACTGTGTCAAGGATAATCAGAATACCCTTATAATGGAAACTGACTTCGCTCAGCAGCAGAAAGGAACAGACTCCCGACAGCATGGCTGGACCTCAAAAACATTGTACATTGAGTGAAAGAACTCCAGACACAAAGGAGTACATAAATATATGATTCTGTTGTTCGGCAGCTCTAGAATAGACAACTCTAATCCATATTGTCAGAAGGATGTCAGTGGCTGCTTGGGGTCTGGGAGGAGGTCTGAGTTCGGGGATGTTGATGTTCTTGGTTGTGGTGGCTGCTATCCAAGGATGTACATTTGTCAAAACTTAACCTAACTACACTTTTAAAACAGGTTCATTTAAGGGGTAATGGAAAGGGAGGTGGGCGGGATGGTTGGGGTGACTGGGTGATGAGCACTGAGGGGGGCACTTGACGGGATGAGCCCTGGATGTTATGCTATATGTTGGCAAATCGAGCTCCAATAAAAAAATGTATACAAAAAATAAAAATAAAAAAATAAAACAGGTTCATTATATTGTGTGTAAATTTGTTTTAGGGAAATTGATTTAAGTAAAAGAACACAGGGGCACAGGGGTTATGATTTTTTTTTTTTAGAAAGGGAGGTGTTGGTAGGAGGGCAGAGGGAGAGAGAGAAAGAGAATCTCAAGCAGACTCCCTGCTGAGCACAGAGCGGATGTGGGGCTTGATCTCACAATCTTGAGACCACGACCTGAGCCGAAATCAGGAGTCAGATGTTTAACTGACTGAGCCACCCAGGCACCCCAGAGGTCATGATATTGATATTGTAGAGGACACATTTGTGGCCAAGAAACATTAAATGAGAGGAGGAAGGACATGAGAATGTAGGCTACTTTTCATGACTGCATTTTAGAGACAGCTGTTTATGCAGCCAAGGACATAGCCACAATTGTCATGAAGCAGAAACTGTAAGACATAATAGGAAAAACAGAAATTCCATTGTAGGAGATTTAATGCTCCTCTATCAGTCCAGAACAGATCAAGGTGACATAGAGGATTAGGAATGGAGAAGTCCTATACAATATGGCATGGCGGGTCTTGTGGATAGCCATGGAAGGTTATGCTCCAATCATAGAGAATGTACCTTTTCTGTTCCAGTATACATCAGAAGAGTCAGGAAAACTGACCACAAACTGGGCCACAGTGGACATCTCAATTACAGATGCAGAAGTAAAGTAAACAACATGAGAAAAACTAAAAATCAAAATAGAAAGTATAAATGTTCTTTTGCCTATATATTTTAAAACTTTGCTTAAAAACTCTTGTGTCAAAGGGTAAAGACAAACCAATTTCAGAATTGCTAAGGAATGATGATAATGAAAACATATCATAATCTAGGGAATGTTCCTCAGGCAGTGTTCAGAGACAAACTTAAAGCTTATATTTATATCAAGAAAAACAAAAGAAAGAAAAATAAATAAATTAAATGTCCAATTCCAATTTTTTTCCCCAAAATTTTAAGTAAGAAAAATTAAATAAACTGAGAGTGGCCATTAATAAGGCAGCCAAGATTAACTAGTTGGAAAACAAGAGGACAGTAGAATTAACAAATAAAAACCCTGTTCTTTGAAAAAAAAAACAACAAATAAATCACTAGATACCCTAATCCAGAAAAGTAAAACCATAAATACATGTAACAAAAGTCCTAAAAGGAGGAAGAAATGACTATTAAGATAGAGGAAGTTAAATCTTAAGAGATTACTTATAGCTCTAGGCCAAACCCCTGGGTGAAAAGGTAAATTTTCTATGACTTACCAAAATTGAGTAAATAAATACAGAATGTTGAAGAAAATGCATTTGCATAGAAAAATTAGAACTATTTCTCTCCATCTCCTATACCCAAATTATCAGGCTTCAAAATAAACTAAGAAGAAAATTGATGATCTTCTCCATATATGCAAAAGATGATTGATTCCCTCATCTTTTATGGACAAATAGAAAAAAAAAAACCAGTGTCTTTATGAGGTACACTGAGCACTTCCACTGAAGTCAGGAGCATGATCAGAATGCCCACCATCATCACCCTTCCTATATAACATCCTAGTGGAGATCAGAATGCCCACCATCATCACCCTTCCTATTTAACATCCTAGTGGAAGCATCACCAAATGCAGTATACACACATATTTGTACACACACACATGCACACACCCAAGCATAGGAATTGGAAAGGAAAAGGTAAAACCATCGCAGATTGTACTTCTGGTAAAATCAAGGCAATCAACTGAGAAACTACTAAAACAAAAAGAAAATTCACTAACGTGCAGGATATGAAATCAACATAGACTCGGCCCCCTGGCAAGGGGCAGTGCAACTCTGCTCAGGCAAAGACACCTGAGAATGGGTGCAGCCGGCCCCTCCCCGAGGAGAGCAGCTGGAAGAACAGGTGAACAGCGAGTTTATGGGCCAAACAGAACTGCAAAACTAGGGGAAAATAGTGTATAAAATTTGAGGCTTTTTCTTTTTCTTTTTTTTTTAAGATCTTATTTATTTATTCACAAGAGACAGAGAGAGGGGATCCCTGGGTGGCACAGTGGTTTGGCGCCTGCCTTTGGCCCAGGGCGCGATCCTGGAGACCCGGGATCGAATCCCACATCGGGCTCCCGGTGCATGGAGCCTGCTTCTCCCTCTGCCTGTGTCTCTGCCTCTCTCTCTCTCTCTGTGTGTGTGTGACTATCATAAATAAAAAAATAAAAAAATAAAAAGTTAAAAAAAACAAAACAAAAACCAAGAGACAAGAGAGAGGCAGAGACCCAGGCAGAGAGAGAAGCAGGCTCCACACAGGGAGCCCAATGTGGGACTCAATCTTGGGACCCCAGGATCTTGCCCTGGGCCAAAGGCAGGCTCCAAACTGCTGAGCCACCCAGGGATCCCCCCAAATTTGAGGCTTTTTCTTATGATTATTATCTTTCAGTTTTAATTTTTCCATTTCTTTTTTTCCCTTTTCAACTAGTTTCCTATGTTATCAACTCTGTTTTATTTTATTTTTTAAATTTTATTTATTCATGAGAGACACACAGAGGCAGAGACACAAGCAGAGGGAGAAGCAGGCCCCATGCAGGGATACCTATGTGGGACTCGATCCCGGGACTCTAGGATCACACTCTGAGCCAAAGGAAGACGCTCAACTGCTGAGCAACCCAGGAGTCCCTATCAACTGTATTTTAAAGCCTTTTTTTAACTTTCATTTTTTTACACTTACAGTTTATAGATATACACATCATTTTTTGTTTCCCTTCACCGTATTCGATTTTATTTTTGTATATGTATGTAAGTTTTGCTTTCTTTAAAATTTTGAGATTTAGTGTCTTCTAACACACAGACCAAAGGACACTTAGGACCAAATGGATCACCCTGTTTTGTCCACCCTGTGAGATTATATTCTCTCTTTCCCCTGTCCATTTTACTCTGGGCAAAATGACTAGGAGGGATTTACAACAAAAGAAAGAACAAGAGGTAATACTCTCTGCCACCAATCTAATTGACATGGATATAAGTAAGCTGTCAGGGCTGGAATTCAGGATAGCAACTATGAAGTTACTAGCTGAGCTTGAAAAAAGCATAAAAGACACTAGAGAATTTCTTAGTGCAGAAATGAAATCTAATCAGGCTGAAATTAAAAATGCTCTGAGATGCAGTCTGAATTCAATGCTCTAACAGCTAGAGTAAGTGAGGCAGGAGAGAGTCAGTGACATAGAAAACAAGTTGGTGGAAAGGAAAAGTTGAGGAAAAAGAAAAGAGAGAAAATGGACCACAAGAGGAGGCTTCAGGAAATCAGTGATGTCATAAAGAAAAACAATATTAGAATTACTGGGGTCCCTGATAAAGAAGAGAGAAAAACAGAAGGTATATTTGAGCAAATCATAGCTGAAAACTTCCCTAATCTGTGGAAGGAAACAGGCATTCAAGTCCGAGAGGTAGAGAGGACCCCTCCCAAAATCAGTAAAAAATAGATGAACACCATGAAATATAATAGTGAAGCTTGCAAATCTGAGATAAAGAGAAACTCTTGAAAGCAGCTCAAGACAGCTTAATGTATGGGGATAAGATTATCAGATGGGTAACAGACCTACCCACAGAGACGTAGCAGGCCAGAAAGGGCTGGCGTGACATCCAGGTGCTATTATGAGAAAAACACGCAGCCAAGAATACTTTGTCCAGCAAGGCCGTCATTCAGAGTGGAAGTAGAGAGAAAGAGCTTCCAGGACGCACAGAAACTGAAAGAAGACGTGATCACAAAAGCAAGCCTGCAAGAAATATTAAGGGGGATCCCGTAAGAGAAGAGAGAGCCCCAGAGTAACATAGACCAGAAAGAAACAAAGACAATCTACAGAAACAGGGGCTTTACAGGTAATAGGATGGCACTAAATTCATATCTTTCAATAGTTCCTCTGAATGTGAATGGGCTAAATGCTCCAATCAGAAGACACAGGGTACAGATTGGATAAAAAAGCAAGGCCCCTCCATGTGGTGTCTACAGGAGACTCATTTTAGACCCAAAGGAACCTACTGATTGAAAGTGCGGGGGGTGAAGAACCTAATAGACATCTTGCTAATAGACATCACAAGAAAGCTGGGGTGGCAATACTCATATCAGACAAATTAGATTTTAAACCAAGACTACTAAGGGATGAAGAGGGACACTATATCATACTTAAAGGATCTTTCCAACAAGAAGATCTAACAATTATAAGTATTTATGCTCCTAACTTGGGAGCAGCCAGTGATATAAGCCAATTAATAACCAAATTAAAGAAACGCATTGATGATAATACAATAGTACAATAATACAATAATATAATACAATACTAGTACATAGGGATCCCTGGGTGGCGCAGCGGTTTGGCGCCTGCCTTTGGCCCAGGGCGCGATCCTGGAGACCCGGGATCGAATCCCACGTCGGGCTCCCGGTGCATGGAGCCTGCTTCTCCCTCTGCCTGTGTCTCTGCCTCTCTCTCTCTCTCTGTGACTATCATGAATAAATTAAAAAAAAAAATTAAAAAAAAAAAAAACAAAAAAAACAATACTAGTACATAATACAATCATAGTAGGGGACGTTACCACCCCACTCACAGCAATGGATAGATAATCTAAACAGGGAACAACAAGGAAACAATGTGTCTTTGAATGACACACTGGACCAGATGGACTTCACAGATATATACAGAACATTCCGTCCTAATGCAACAGAATATAGATTCTTCTCCAGTGCACGTGGAACATTCTCCAGAATAGATCATATACTGGGTTACAAATCAGGTCTCAACTGGTACAATAAGATTGGTATTATTCCCTGCATATTCTCAGACCACAACACTTTAAAACTTGAACTCAATCGCAAGAGGAAAGTTGGAAGGAATGCAAGCATTTGGAGGTTAAAGAGCATCCTACTAAAGAATGAATGGGTCAACCAGGAAATTAAGAATAATTTAAAAAATTCATGGAAATAAATGAAAATGAAAACACAACGGTTCAAAAATCTTTGAGATTCAGCAAAGGTGGTCCTAAGAGGGAAGTACATTACAATATGTCTTTCTCAAAAAATTAGAAAAATCTCAAGCACACAAGATAACCATACACCTAAGGGAGCTGGAGAAAGAACAGCAAATAAAGCCCAAACCAAGCAGGAGAAGAGAAATGATAAAGATTAGAGCAGAAATCAGTGAAATAGAAACCAGAAGAACAGTGGAACAGATTGACAAAACTAGAAGCTGATTCTTTGAAATAATAAGATTGAACCCCTAGCCAAACCGAAAAGAAAAGAGAAAGGACCCAAATTAATAAAACCATGAATGAGAGAGAAGAGATCGCGACCAACACCAAGGAAATACAAACAATTTTTAAAACATATTGTGAACAACTATATGCCAACAAATTAGGCAATCTGGAAGAAATGAATGCATTCCTGGAAACTTATAAACTACCAAAACGGAAACAGGAAGAAAGAGAAAATCTGAGCAGACCCATAACCAGCAAGGAAATTGAAGCACTAATCAAAAATCTTCCAAAAAACAAGAGTCAAGGCCAGATGGTTTCCCAGGGGAATTATACTAAATATTTAAAGAAGAAATAATATCTATTCTTCTGAAGCTGTTTTAAAAAATAGAAATGGAAGGAAAACTTCCAGACTCATTCTATGAGGCCAGCATTTCCTTGATCTCAAAAGCAGATAAAGACCCACCACAAAGGAGAATTAAAGATCAATATCTTTAAGGAACATGGAACCCAAAATTCTCACCAAGGTAGTGGCCAATAGGACCCAACAGTACATTAAAAGGATCAGATATTAAAATCCTGACTAAGTGGGATTTATTCCTGGCCTGCAAGGGTGCTTCAACATTTGCACATCAATCAGCTGATACTTCACATTAATAAAAGGAAGGACAAGAACCATAGGATCCTCTCAATTGACACAGAGAAGGCATTTGACAAAATACAGCACTCTTTCTTAATTAAAACTCTCCATAATGTAGGGATAGAGGGAACATTCCTCAGCATCTTAAAGGCCATCCACAAAAAGCCCACAGCAAATATCATCCTCGATGGGGAAACAGTGGAGCCTTTCCCCTAAGATCAGGAACACGACAGGGATGTCCACTCCACTCTCACCACTGATATGCACACAGTCCTAGAAGTCCTGGCCTCAGCAGTCAGACAACAAAAAGAAATAAAAGGCATTCGAATGGCCAAAGAAGAAGTCAAACTCTCTGTGTTCATAGATGACGATACTTTATATGGAAAACCCAAAGGACTCTACCCCAAAATTGCTAGAACTCATACAGCAATTCAGCAAAGTCACAGGATATAAAATCAATTCACAGAAATCAATTCCATTTCTATACACTAACAATGAGACAGAAGAAAGAGAAATTAAGGAATTGATCCCATTTACAATTACACCAAAAACCATAAGATTCCTAGAAATAAACCTAACCCGAGAGGTAAAGGGTCTGTACTCTAAAAACTACAGAACACTTATGAAAGAAATTGAAGGTGACACAAAGAAATGGAAAAACATTCCATGCTCATGGGTTGGAAGAAAAAATATTGTTAAAATGTCTATGCTACTCAGAGCAATTTTTACATTCACTGCAATCCCTATCAAAATACCATCATCATTTTTCACAGAGCTGGAACAAAAAAAATCCTAAAATTTGTATAGAACCAGAAAAGACCCTGAGTAGCCAGACGAATGTTGAAAAAGAAAACCAAAGCTGGTGGCATTGTAATGCCGGACTTCAAGCTGTATTACAAAGCTGTGATCATCAAGACAGTGTTGTACTGGCACAAAAAAACAGACAAACAGATCAATGGAACTGAACAGGGAGCCCAGAAATGGACTCTATGGTCAGCCCATATTTGACAAAGCAGGAAAGAATATCCTCTGGAAAAGATAGTCTCTTCAGTAAATGGCGTCGGGAAGCTGGACAGCCACATGCAGAAGAATGAAGCTGGACCACTTCCCTACACCACACACAAAAATAGACTCAAAATGGATGAAAGACCTAAATGTGAGATAGGAAACTGTCAAAATCCTGGAGGAGAACACAGACGGCAACTTTGTGACCTCAGCTGCAGCACGTTCTCGCTAGACATGTCTCCAAAGGCGAGGGAAACAAAAGCAAAAATGAACTATTGGAACCTAATCAAGATAAAAAGCTGCACAGTGAAGGAAATGGCAAAACTGATAGGCAACCTACAGGATGGGAGAAGATATTTGCAAATGACATATCAGATAAAGGGCCGGTATCCAAGATCTCTATAGAACTTGTCAAACTCAACACCCCAAAAACAAATAATCCAGTCAAGAAATGGGCAGAAGAACCCCGATGTTTCTAGCAGCAATGTCCACAATAGCCACACTGTGGAAGGAGCCTCGGTGTCCATCGAAAGATGATGGATAGAGAATCTGTGGCCTATGTATACAATGGAATATTCCTCAGCCATTAGAAACAACAAATATCCACCATTTGCTTCGACGTGGATGGACCTGAGGGTATTATGCTGAGTGAAATAAGTCAATCGGAAAAGGACAAACATTATATGGTCTCATTAATTTGGGGAATATAAAAATTAGTGAAAGGGAAAAAAGGGAAAGGAGAGAAAATGAGTGAAAATATCAGTGAGGGTGACAAAACATGAGACACCTAACTCTGGGAAATGAACAAGGGGTAGTGGAAGGGGAGGAGGGTGGGGGGTTGGGGTGACTGCGTGATGGGCCCTGAGGGGGCACTTGACAGGATGAGCACTGGGTGTTATGTTATATGTTGGCAAATTGAACACCAATAAAAAAATAAAAGAAAAATGGGCAGGAGACATGAACAGACATTTCTCCAAAGAATATCTACACATGGCCAACAGGTACATGAAAAAATGCTCAACATCCTTGGCATCAGGGAAATAGAAATCAAAATCATGAGATACCACCTCACACCTGTCAGAATGGCTTAAATTAATTACAAGAAACAACAGGTGTGGGGAGGATGTGGAGAAGGGAGCCTCTCTGCTGCTGGTGGGAATGCAGGCGGGCACCGTGGGGACAGAGGGGAGGGGCCTCGAGGAGCCTGACACAGAGTTGCCCTATGACCCAGCAATTGCACTGCTGGGTACCAACCCCGCAGCCCAGAGGCGGTGAGCTTCAGGGGCACCTGCACCCCCGTGTTCCCAGCAGCCGTGTCCACGGGAGCCGCGCCGCGGGAGGAGCCTCGATGTCCACGGACAGATGCTGGAGGAAGATGTGGTCCCTGCACACCCCTGGTGTCACTCGGCCGTCAGAAAGGACGGATATTTACTGTTTATATTGTCATGAGTGAACTGGAGGGTATTACACTGAGTGAAATAAGTCAATCAGACAAAGACAATTATATCGTTTTACTCATATGTGGAATATAAGAACCAGCACAGAGGATCATAGCAGAAGGGAAGGAAAACTGCACGGGAAGTCATCAGAGAAGGAGAAAAACCACTAGAGACTCTTAACTATAGGAAACAAACTGAGGGTCGCTGGAGGGGAGGGGGGGGATGGGATAATTTGGTGATGGGCATTAAGGAGGGCAAGTGATGTGATGAGAACTGGGTATTATATGTAACTGATAAATTATTAAACACTACATCTGAAACTAAGGCTGTACCATATTTGGCTAATCAAATTTAAATAAAAATAAATAAATAAATAAATAAATAAATAAATAAATAAATCCAACATAGAGACGTTAGTAGTCCCTATAGAAACAATGACCATACAATAGTAAATAGGAGTTAACAATAATATGCAAAATTTATATGAAGAAAGCTTTAATTTGAAAGAGACTGAAGTAGACAAACAAATGAATATATAGGGCATGTTTTTGGACAGGAAGAATGGGTATAATGAAGATGTCAAATCTCCTTAATTTATAACTAAAAATATAAGGGAGTTTTCCTCTCCTCCAGGGCCTCGAAAAATTTACTGTAAAGCTCATATGAAAAAATAAGCAAGAAGAGTCCAGAGGATGCTGGAAAAGATTAGCAGTGGCAGGGGGAGATGAGGCTATTTCTAGCAGATGTAAAAAATACAATGAAGTATCCATAATAAGAAGTGTGGTATGGTACATAAATGGACTGATCAGTGGAACAGACTAGAAGATCGAAAATGGACTTACCCACATATATGGAGTTTAAACACAATAAAAGCAGCACCACAAGTCGGGAAAAGAAATGAGCTTTTGAATAAATGTCATCGGGTGATTTGGATAGCCATTTGGAAAATAAAATTGAATACTTATGCCAACTATATACTATAGGACAAACTTCATAAATCTAAATATAAAACATAAAATCATGTAAGTACTGGAAGAAAACACATGAATTGCTTTATAACTTGTGTACGGGGAAATCCTTTCTAAATATTTTTCGAAGGGCGCCTGAGTGGCTCAGTGGTTGAGCGTCTGCCTTTGGTTCAGGGCGTGATCTTCAAGTCTGGGGATCGAGTCCCACATCGGGCTCCCTGCAGGGAGCCTGCTTCTCCCTCTGCCTGTGTCTCTGCCTCTCTCTCTGTGTCTCATGAATAAATAAATAAAATCTTTTAAAAATATATTTTTCAAAATTCAGTATCCGCAGAGGAGATGATCAACACATTCAACTGCATTAAAATACACAATATCTCTGGCCAAAGTTCAAAAAACGAAAGCAACCAATGATGAGTTGAGAACAAACACTTGGAAGATGTCCCTAAGGGCCAACCTATTTAATATGAAGAGTTATAGGAAATGGGGAAGAAAAAAACCAAGAACAGTGGGACAGATCCGGGCCCTGAAACACTGGCCCTCAGTCATCAGGCTGATAAAGCACCAGAGGTTTGACAGGTGGTTTTATCGGTGAGGCTTGGGGAGGCTCCGTGTCCTTGGCCACCCTGCAGGGCAGCGCAGCCTGTGGAGGGGTTGGCTGGATCTGACAAAGTTACAGATGTGCTTCCCTTGATCTGTTCTAAAGATGCACACATGTGCAAGAACAGGAAATGACACACGCATGGGGGTTTGCTTTGCAGCCTTAGGATTGGAAACGGCCCAAAGGCCTCACTGCGTGATGCTGCTTGAATCCAGGGCAGATCCGCAAGATGGAAAACCCAGTCACTGCAAGGTAGGGAGAATGCGGAGTGCCCTGCAGCTTCCGTTGTTAGGCGAGGGCCTGGAGTGCAGCTCTGCGAGTACGGGGCAGTTTTTTCAAAAAAGATTTTATTTATTTATTCATGAGACACACACACACACAGAGGCAGAGACCCAGGCAGAGGGAGAAGCAGGCTCCCTGTGGGGACCCCGATGAGGGACTCAATCCCAGGACCCCGGGGTCACGCCCTGGACCGAAGGCAGACGCTCGACCACTGAGCCCCCCCGGCATCCCTGGTATTATTTTTTTTTTAATTTTTTTTTTATTTATTTATGATAGTCACAGAGAGAGAGAGAGAGAGAGGCAGAGACACAGGCAGAGGGAGGAGCAGGCTCCATGCACCGGGAGCCCGACGTGGGACTCGATCCCGGGTCTCCAGGATCGCACCCTGGGCCAAAGGCAGGCGCTAAACCGCTGCGCCACCCAGGGATCCCCTGTCCCTGGTATTATATTGTGAACTTGATCCAGCGACAGTATTTTGCTTAAAAAGAAAGCAATCCTTATTTTTTAAAGAGATGAATACTGAGGTATTTATGTGTGAAACGGTATAATGTCTATAATTTAAAATATCTCAGTAAGTCGTCAAAGGCAGCCTGGCGAATGTGAGAACTGGAGTGCGGGGTCAGGGGAGGTCACTGCTCTGCCCTCCCGGCCCTGCTCTGTGTCTGGGCCCCCGGACGTGAGAATCCAAATGGCCATAAATGAATGAGCAGGATCCAACCTGGAGGGGCGCAGAGGGGGGCCGTGTGAGCTGGCCCTTGAGCCTGGAGACACGAGTGTTGGGGGAGCAAGGGGCTGGGGCTCAGTCAAGCCAAGGCTGCTTTTCCCTCTCGCGAGCTGTTAGCATTGGGGCGGTGGGGAGCGCCCCGGAGGGCCCTTCCAAGTCCTGGTCAAGGGGCTGCGGGTCATAAAGAAACTGGACTTTGTTTACATTCCCTTCTGCCTGTTTTCCCATCACTGGTGGAGGGGACCTGAGGGCTCCAGGAAATGGACTTGGGCCTCTGGAAGCACGGCTGTGGCCACGCTGGCTTTTGCGTCGTGAGCCCCTGGGCCCCTGGAAGCTGGTGGTGGTGAGGTCGGCGCCGCCCAGCACCCTGGTCTCTGGCGGGCAACCTGCCTTCCCTCCCGTGAGACTTAGGGCAGCCAGGAGCGCCTGCGGAGTGTCACGCACCCCTGACAGGCGGTTGCGGAGCGTCGGCTGCTGCGTCCCGGGCCCGCCTTCTTACTCCCTTGTCGGGGTCACAGGCCATTGGCGCCGTCTCCTGACCACCTCATTCCCTTGTCCCTCGGAAAGCCAGTGACCTGGGGGCCTGGCGTCACAAGGAGCCAGCGGCGTCCTCGCAGGCCAAGCGGGGCTTATCCTCCTACAGGAACCAGATGTGCGCGTGTTCAGCCAGCGGCTTCCCTGGAAGTGGGGCGACGCCTCGGAGATGAAGCAGCTGCTCCTGTCGCCCGAGGAGAGGAGGGGAAATCACGTGGGCGTCGTCTCGGCCCGAGAGGAGGCTCCTCCCGGCCTGTCCCTGGGCCTGAGGCCCGGTTGAGGGCAGGTCCCTCGTGTTCTTGCGGCTGATTTCTGCAGAACACAAAGTGTTTGGAAGCCAGAGTGATATAATCCGTGTTCGGGATTTGAGGAGCAACATGGAGCTACACGCTTGATGGTTATGTGCATATATAGCATCATTCACGGGCTCCAGGGACGTGCTGGACCATCGGGTAGATTTTCACAGGCTCCCCCGGAAGGTCCCGGGAGTGTGCAAGGCCCGGCTGCGGGGTGGGTCCAGCCTCGCGACAGGCTGCGCTTCAGGTAGAAAGTGCGTGTCCTTCAACAAATCACAAAACTGGGGGCTTAGAAAAACGTGTCCGGCCAGTGACGCTCCCTGACGTGCTGACCCGTGTTTTCAAGAAGCACAGATGGACAAATGTCCCCTTCCTGCACATCCTTAGCGCAAAAAAAAGCATTATGAAGACCAAATGTCGATTGTCCTAACAAATGGGAATGTGTTTCATTTTTCTGTTCGTTACAGCTCGGGGGGGCGGAGTCTAACATGAGCCGGTTCCTTGTTTCTGGCCTTTCCCAGCCTCTAGAGGCACCTGCGCTCCTTGACCCGCGGCCCCCCAGTCCCAGCAAGGGCGGGGTGTCCAGGCTTCCAGCCTCCCTGACCCTCCCTCCCCTGCCCCGTGCGTCTCCTCCAGGCATGAGGCCCTGGTGATGCCGCCTGCCCGCCCCCGCCCCTGCCCGCCCCTGCCCCCCCCCCATAACCCCGGCCTTGGAGGAGAGGAGCTGGTGAAGGGGGACGGAGGCCCAGCAGGGAGCTGTCCCTGGGGGGAGGCTGGGCTGCACTGAGAGGGGCGGGTGGTCTCAGGGACCCTGACAGGGGCCCTTCCTCCTGAGACAGGGATACCCAGCGAGGGCCCCCGGGCCGATTTTGGAGGTGAGAGGGGGACAGGAGGGCCGGGGCGAGGCACGGCGCAGGGGCAGAGCTGTGACCCGCAGGCTGCGCACAGATGATCAGTGGCCGGGGCTCGCACCAGCAGGGCATCTGGGGGCCCCTGCGGGCTCGAGGTCCCGCCTGCGCGGCCCGGGCTGGAACCAAGCGGTGGGTCCGCCTCGCCCGAGGCCCGGGGCGGCTCCCAGACTCGCGGGCTGTGGCCGGGGCTCAGCTCCTCGCAGGTGCAGGGCGGCGGTCCCCGTTCCGTTGCTGTCCCCGCAGGCTCTGGCTGGGTGGCCTCCCCGGGCAGCTCCCGGGAAGGGCCGAGGCGGAACCCTCCAGGTCGGACCGCCCCGGAGAATCTTCCATTTGAATTTTTTTTTAAGATTTTTTTTATTTATTTACTCATTTACTCATGAGAAACACACACACACACAGAGAGAGAGAGAGAGAGAGAGAGAGAGAGAGAGAGAGAGAGAGAGGCAGAGACACAGGCAGAGGGAGAAGCAGGCTCCATGCAGGGAGCCGGATGCGGGACTCCATCCTGGGACCCCGGGGTCATGCCCTGGGCTGCAGGCGGTGCTAACCGCTGAGCCACCTGGGCTGCCCTTCCATTTGGGTAACGCAGAGTCAACAGGTTAGGGACCCTGGTTACTCCGCCAAACCCCCGTGTCCTGCGGCGATTCACACCCTTGGCCGGAGCTGGAGCGCAGGGTGGGTCGCGCGCTGCGGGGATGCTGCGGGGTCGCCGTGGGTCGTGCCCTCGAGCTGCCACCAGCCACATGCGAGGCTCCGGGCCTCCCGGCCTGCAGCCATCGTGCGTGTCGTGGGGCTCCGCTGCATGGAGCTCTCCCCGCTCTCCGAGGAGGCTCCAGGGGACCTCAGTGACCCCATCTGACAGCTAGCCACAGGCCACCCCTGCTGTCACAGCAGCCGGCGGCATCCTCGGAGGGTGGGAAGCTCGCTGGCCGGCTCACACCTGTCTCCTCGAACCACAGGTGCACCAAGGTCCCTTTCCCACGTGCTTAGCGCAGGAAGGCCTTGCGAAGAGCGAGTATCTCAGGAACACGGAAGCGTGTCCCATTTTTCTATGAACGACAAGGACGGGCACGATGGCGGAAAAGGGCTTCGCCGGCCGCTTACACACCCAGCCGCCGCGGCTGGAGACGCCCGCGAGGGAACCGGGCTGCAGCTGGGGGCGGTGACCGGGCGCCCTGGCTCCCCTCACGTGGCGCGGTCCCTGCGGGGGGTGCAGGACCCCAGGTGGCTGGATCCCTTGGCCCACGAGCCCCGCCCAGGCGGGCGCTACAGGTTGCAAACCGAGGCCAGGGCCACGGGCGGTGGGGAGGGAGCCAGGAGCTGCTCGGGCTGCAGGTCAGGCTGGGCGCTCGCAGGCGGGCGGCCCACGCGGTTCAGGGTGCGGGGTGCGGCCACGTGGACGCTCGAGAAGGGAAACTGCCCGCTGGCAGCCGTGTGGCTCTTCACAGGGACGCGCGTGGCAGCAGAGCGGTTTGGCGGGTGTCGCTGAGACCCCTTGGCAGGCTGCGCTGGCACCGCTCCTTCTGGGGGGCGTCTCCGCGGGAGTCGTGCCCCTGCCCCTGCCGGGCTGTCCGTGGTGTGCACAGGGCGGCCCCCCACCCACCTGCGGGTTCCCGGCTGCAGGGCGGCCCCCCACCCACCTGCGGGTTCCCGGCTGCTTCCCACTGCCCGCCTCTCCTGGCCTGGTGCCTGTGATGTCCTGTCCTGCACACCTGCCCCCTTCACCCGGGGCCTGAGTGCACGAAATCCCACGTCCTGCCTGTGTCCTCCGGGCCCGGCAGCATGCGGGGTGCCACCGGCTGGGCGCCTCCTCCTTGGGCACCGAGCCACATGAGCTTCTCCGTGCACACCTGCTTCCTGAGGCCAGGGCCACCCCTGCCAAGGGCACAGCCACGGCTCCCTGCCCCTGGCCCCTGGACCCCGGCCGCCTGTCCCAGGGCAGCTCCCCACCCGAGACCTAACTTGCTGCTGCTTCTGCAGCCCAGGTGCCGGCCCTCCCCAGCCCCAGACCCCGAGGGGGCTGTGGGCGCCAAGCAGGGGGTTTGCGTCCCCACCGGACCCCCACCCGGCCTGCCTCCTCCTCCTGTTAGGGCGGGAAGCGCAAGCCGGGCCGGGATTTTAACTCAGAAAGATGACGGCACAGGGAGGAATGAACACCTTTATTCTGAAAAGTGGCTGACGTGGACACAGTGAGCAAACACAAGGAATCAGAAAACTAACACATAAAGAGGGTTTTCAGTAAAACGTAGAACCAATCACTCCCCTGAGGAAGAAGAGCTTTGGGTTGTTTTGTTTTGTTTTTTTGTTTAAAAAGCAACACCTCGCTTTGTGCCACCGAAGGCCCAGGGCCCAGGCTTCCGAGTAGACGGGGGGGTCTGCAGGATAGCACCTTTGTTCTCGGGGCTCAGGGGACGCGGGCTTGAGGGCGCCATGGCCTGCTGTTTGCTGGAGACGCTGGTGCGAGTCTGTCCGTGCTGAGCCCCGTGGCCCGAGGCCATGGGAACCCAGGTCTGACCCCGAGCAGCGGGGAGGGGGAGACTCAGGGGTTAGGGCTGAAAACTCCCCTGGACCCTGGCTTCCGTCCGTCTGGCCCTCACACGACGAGGTCGCTGGCAGACCTCGGGGGCGTGAAGAAGGCTAACTGAAGAGTCCCGTGGGATTGTCTCCGCTGTGAGGGGCACACGGGAGGGGAGGCGGTGCTCAGCGACCCCCCGGAAGGGAAGGGGGGTTTCGGGGACCTTAACACGGAGGGGACAGGGCGGGGGACACGGGGGCTTCTCAGGCTTCCCTGTATGAGCAGGTGGCTCCTCGGGTTGGTCGGAGCGTGCACGTGGCGCCCACTTCGAGCCGTCGGCGGAGGGACTAGCCCAGCGCCACCTTCCTGGACACCGTCTGGTAGAAGACGCCGCGCAGCAGGGCCTGGTAGCTGGGCACGCGGAACAGGTGGCGCTCGCCGAAGGCCACGTCGTACTCGGCCGTCTTGCCGGTGACCAGGACGCGCACGTGGGGCTCGTTCACCTGGCGGCCCACCACCACCACGAAGATCTCGATGTCCGCGCGCTGGGCCTCCTGCACCGCCTTCTCGATGGCCGCCGCCGTGGCGCCCTGCGAGTTGCCGTCGGAGAAGAGCAGCAGCCTCTTCTTGGCATCGCGGGTCGAGGCCTCGCGGTAGAAGCGCGTCACGTAGCCCAGGGCATCGTTGACGTCGGTGGCGTCGTTGAAGAAGTCCATGCCGTCCACGGTGCTGGCCAGCACGGTGTAGTTCTGCAGGAACCGCAGCGCCCCGCGGCCCGGCCGCTGCTGCCCGGGCCCGCTGTACTGCACCACCGCCACCCGCACGTCGTGCGCCGGGTCCGTCCTGCCTGCCGTCAGGAAGCGCTCGGCCAGCCGCTTGGCGAAGCGCTTGGTGGTGTCGAAGTTGTGGCTGCCCACGCTGGCCGAGCCGTCCAGCAGGATGGTGATGTCGGCCGGGGAGGAGAACATGACTGTAGGGGGGGCACGGGGTCAGCACCCGGCCAGGGCCCCCCGACACGGCCGCCCGGCCTCTGGTCACCCCCGACCCTCCTCCGCGCCCCCTGCCAGTGCCCGTCCGCGCACCCCCGCTACTCACTCGGGCAGGTGTAATCTGGACACTTCTTGTCTGTGAAAGAGAAAAACAGCATGGGGCCTGCGAGCCCTCGGACGGCTCTCCCCTCCGTGACCCCGAAGCAAGCTGGACCCGAAGCACCCCCGCGGCAGGCGCTGCGGCCCTGCACCCCGGAGCGCCCCTCGGAGCCTGGCCAGCACCTCCTCGCTGGGCCCAGAGGAGGGGGCGTCCCCTTACTGTCGAGCGGCACTGGGGCCGAGGACAGGTCGCCAGCTACTATCGAGGGGTCCTCACCCCAACCCTGTGTCAGAGCAGAGCCCAGGCCCCTTTGGGGGACGGGGATGCAGAAGCTCAGAGGGGACAGTGGCTGGTTTGTGGGCCCAACACCTCATGCCACACTGTCGGCGGGTGATGTGGACCTGCTGCGTCCCACGTAGGCAGATGTGACCCCGCACCCTCCCACCTGTCACTGGCTGCCCGCAGGTACACCCAGCTGTGCTGCCAGACGGAGCCCACAAGGACCCGCTCTGAGGTAGGCCCTGGGCCGTCTGGGGCACCAGCAGAGCAAGTGCAAGTGTGTGGGTCACACCAAGTGTGTGTGCTCGCAGGACAAAGCCTGAGAAGCACGGTGC
Organism: Canis lupus familiaris; assembly: GCF_011100685.1. Lineage (NCBI taxonomy): Eukaryota > Metazoa > Chordata > Mammalia > Carnivora > Canidae > Canis > Canis lupus. The sequence continues at coordinate 39,297,877 of NC_049252.1, read as the reverse complement.
AGCCCGCACCCTGGGGAGCCAGGCACGGACCCCGGGGCCCCGGGGAGCTGGGCGCCAGCGTCCTCAAGCAAGAGCGTGAGGCAGCCCTGGGGAGGCCCTGGCTCTGGGGGCGTGGGGCTCCTGCGGCCAGGAGGTCACGGGGGCTGGGGGTGCAGCCGGGCCTCAGCTGCCCCGAGGCGGCTCCCAGCAGGGCTGCGAGAGGCCCCCACGCGAGCCCACCTATACAGATCTGGGTGGTGACGTTCTTCAGAAAATTGTCCTCCAGCAGCTCCGCATAGTTCTCCTTGACCAGAGAGATGCCCGGCCGGCCCTGGGGTCCCAGGCCTTGGCAGGAGATGACGTTGAGCTGGTCAGAGCCCGCGACGTAGCCAAACATGTCCTTGATGCCCACGGAGACCACCTGGAGGGGAGAGGTGGCGTCGGCGCGGCCCAGGTGGAGGAGGCCCCCCGCTCCGGGCTCAGGGTGGCCGTGTGTGGCGCGGAGGTGGCCCCACCTGGATGTCCGGGCCACAGAGCACGCTGAGCGGGGTGGTGTCCCTCTGGGTGTCCGAGCGGCCGTCCGTGATGACCAGGGCAATGCGGTTGTTCTGGGTGGGCGGCAGCAGCTGGTTCCGCGTGTACTGCAGAGCCTCGCCCGTGAACGTGCCGCCCGCCATCCACCGCAGCTTCTTGATGGCTCTGTGGGGCCGGAGCCCTGCGGGTCAGTGCCGGGCGGGGCCTGGGGCGGCGGGGCGGGGCCTGGGGCGGTGGGGGCGGGGCCTGGGGCGGCGGAGGCGGAGCCTGGCGCGGTGAGGGCGGGGCCTGGCGTGGCAGGGGCGGGGCCTGGTGCATCGAGGGCGGGGCCTGGTGCAGCAAAGGCGGGGCCTGGCGTGGCAGGGGCGGGGCCTGGTGGGGCGGGGGCGGGGCCTGGGGCAGCAAAGGCGGGGCCTGGCGTGGCGGGGGCGGGGCCTGGCGTGGCGGGGGCGGGGCCTGGTGCATCGAGGGCGGGGCCTGGGGCAGCAAAGGCGGGGCCTGGCGGGGCGGGGGCGGAGCCCGGGCCCCTGCGAGGTTTGCAGGCTGCGGCGCGAGGCACTCACTCCTTGAGCTCCTGGACGCTCCTGATGTTGGGGTCCCTCAGGTCCACGTGCTCCTGCATCTGGTTGTGGCTGTACTGCACCACGCCCACGTGCGACTGGCCAGGCTCGAACTGCGGGGTCCCAGGCCAGGGTCAGCGGACTCCCGAGCTCTGGCAGGGCCCCGGCCCTTCCCCACCCGGTGTCCCGGGCAGCGGCGGGGCGGGCCTGCCTCACCTTGACCAGCTCGTCCCTACTCAGCCGGTCGATGACCTTGACAACGAAGTCCTTGGCGATCTCGAAGTTCTGCAGGCCGATGCTCTCGGAGCTGTCCAGCACGAAGAGGATGTCGATGGGGCCGCACTTGCACTCTGCGGGCAAGGGGAGGGTCAGCCTCCAGGGGCCCCCCGCCACCCCCCTGCCTCCCCCAGGGAACACCCCAGAAAGGTTCCAAGGACTCACCACAGCAAGCTGGGGAAAGAGGAGAAGGGAGGAGTCAGGTCTGTTAGAGATCCTACCCCCACGCCCGGGCTGCCCTCGCCAGGGTGGGCTGCGCTGCCCCACACCCAGGCCTCCCCCGTAGGGCAGCGGGGGTGACAGTGGCCCAGCCCCTTCTCCGGGAGCTTCTCAGGACCGGGGCGCACCCCTGCCCCTCCTGCTTGCCCCCCACCCCGCGGTTTAACAGAGCCCTCTCTGAACACCAAAGGTGGGCGCTGGCGCCGGTGGCACCGAATTCTTCCCAATGAAGACACTTGGTCAGAGATGAGAGACACTCACAGCACATTTTCATGATGATGTCCAGGATCTCACATTCCTGCGGGGACACACATGCACGGGGAGCTCAACGGGCGGCCGGGTCCCTTAGCCGGGACCACGGTGGGACTCGCTTTCCAGGGCGGCAGGCACCCTGGGGCAGGGGTCCCTGCCAGGCAGGCCACCCTGCGTCCCCTGTGGCCATCACACACCCCTGTCGCAGTCATAGTGCCCCCCCTCGGGGGTCCATGGCCAGAGAGGTCAGCCTCCCCCCAGTGATCACAGACGCCCACTTACATCTGGTCCCGGGGGTCCTGTGTGTCCTGGGGGTCCCTGTCAGAGGAAGGACAGGGGGAAGGTGGTGAAGGTGGTGAGGGCGCATGGCCTCCTGGACTGCGGGTCTGCCTCCCGGCCCTCGGGCTGACCCGATGTCCCATCAGGGGCCCCCAGACACTGGCACTTCCTCCCTAGCCTGCAGGGCCAGCGGGGGGGGCCCTGGGCATGGCTCGCCAGCTCTCACCGCTGGGCAGGGGAGTTGTTCCGGTCTGAGTGGATAGGGGTGCCCCCCAGACACCCACCCTGGGCTCTGCTGTGCTCTCCTCACGCCTCACCTGGTTACCAGCTGCTCCCCCATCCCTGAAGCCCCCCAACCCTTGAAATTGCCCGTCCCCTCCTATCCCCCCCGTCAAAGGGCCAGCCGTGCTGAAGCCTCTGCCCTCCGACCCCTCCGCAGCCTCAGAATTCCTGTGAGCCCCCGGCCACGCCCCCTCACCTGGGGACCTTCGGGGCCCCGGTACCCCTTTGCTCCTTTGACTCCTGGTGGGGAGATGTCATTGTTCTGGAAGGGAACAGCACAGCGTCACCCGACACGACCACCACCAACCGGACCCTCTGCGGCTGCTCTGTCCACGGGCCCTGGGCTGGTGTCCCCCTCGCCCCCCGCAGAGCCGCAGCCGCCACCTCCCTCCACCACCACCCCCGCCCCACGTCCGGACCCTGCAGGTGACCTCAGCACCCTGGGGGGCTCTGCACTCACGTCATCTCCGGGGTCTCCGGCTTCTCCCTCGTCGCCCTTGAGGCCTGGGTAGCCTTTGGTGCCCTGCGGGTGACAGGAGCACACGGCCCATGGGGCAGAGAGTCCCGGGGGCAGGTGTGTGTGTGGCGGGGACCCCCGCCCGCGCTGGCTGGGTCCTGTCCCCCAGCACCGGCCCCTGCCTGCCTTGTTTCTACCAATTTTCTATTTGAAACCAGCTTTATGAGCTGGAAGCCATGGTGCTGCGTTTCCTTTTTAAGAAGCAGAAGCTTTAAAAGGAAAAGATAGAGGAGACTCTGTCCCCGCGCGGGGACGGCACAAGGTCCTGGGGAGGCCCTGAGGCCCAGCGCCGGCCGGACGACACCCCGAGGCTTGGGGCGCAGTACCTGGGAGCCCAGGGGCAATGCCGGTCACCCCGGGCTGGGCAGGGGCCCCACAGACTGAGACACGTGTGGGGCTAAGGGTGCACGTGTGAGCATGTGCATGTGTGTTGCACACGTGTGTGAGTGCACCAGGAGCCCGGTGGTGGGCATGTACTCACGTTTATCCCGGGGGGGCCCCTGCTGCCCGGATAGCCCTGCAGGGAAAGACAGGACGGTCACAGCAGGCTCTGACTCGGCCGGGGGCAGGGGCGCCCAAGGGACACCCCCCGCCACCGCTTCCTGGTGCGGCCCCAGGGACGACGGGGCAGGAACCCGGGGCACTCACAGGGAAGCCAGGGAAGCCCTCGGTGCCGTTTCCCGGGGGGCCGTCTTCGCCCTGCAGAGAGTAGACCGAGTCCTGTCACTGGCTGCCGTCCAGTGCAGCTTCCCCCTGCCCAGGGTGCCCTGTGTGACCCGAGTCTGGAGTGGGCGCCCGGGGCCTACGGCGAGCACAGGGACCGCAGGGGCTGCAGCACCCCTGGTGCCCCCAGACACAGGCCGCGTCACCTGTGAAGAAGCACCTCCCCAGACACTGCAGCTGGGACGCTCAGACCCCACGCATGACCTCGAACCCACAGCTTTCCTCGACCCTGCAGCCAGGCGTCAGCCCCACCCGGGCCCTGAGCCTCTGGGACCACTACTCACCCTTTCACCCATCAGCCCGGGGTCTCCGGGGGGCCCCGCGGGCCCAGGAGCTCCTCTGGAACCCTAAAGAGGGGAGGAGGATTTGGGAAAGCGAAGTGGACGCGCAGCCAGTGAGCCCGGGGGCTCCGAGGCGCCACACCACTGAGCACAGGAAGGACGGGCTTCCGCTCGCCCGTGCGACGTGACTCGGGGAGGATCTTTAAATCCACCAGCTGGAGCTGGCCACGGGGCAACAGAGCCCCTGGGGGAGCCCGCACCTCCTGCCCAAGATCCCCCGGGCGCCCCCGGACGCGGCCAGAAGGAGACCCACGTGCTCAGGGCGGTGACCCCTGGGGCTGGGAGCCGCAGACGGCCGGGAGGCCCAGCCCCGGGGCTCCGAGAAGCAAAGGGACGCAGCTCTGGGGGGCTGCGCAGGCGCCTCAGGCAAGTTGTGCAAAATCATTAAGGGTGTTAGAAAATGTTCATAATGACAAAATTAGAAAACAAATTTTAGGAAGCCAAATGTATAAGGCATAGTATGCAAGTAAGAAAAATAAATTGGGGGGCATCCCTGGGTGGCGCAGCGGTTTAGCGCCTGCCTTTGGCCCAGGGCGAGATCCTGGAGACCCGGGATCGAATCCCACGTCAGGCTCCCGGTGCATGGAGCCTGCTTCTCCCTCTGCCTTTGTCTCTGCCTCTCTCTCTCTCTCTCTCTCTCTGTGACTATCATAAATTAAAAAAAAAAAAAGAAAAATAAATTGGAAAGAAGCCCAAACGTTCATTTTATCTCCGGGTGGTAGCATTTTAGATTTCAATTCTGTCTAATTTTTTTCCTGCATTTTTCAAGTTTCCTGAAAGACACAGGTGCCGCGAAATGCACTGAAACAGCTGCGCGAACCCGGAGCGGGGGCGCTCCCCAGTCCCACGGCCCTCCCGGGGTGCGGGCGCGGTGGGGGGCACTCACCTCAGGCCCCGGGGGCCCCTCGTCACCTCGGTAACCTTTAGGTCCAGCGGGGCCAGCCTCGCCCTGCGGAGATGGACACGCTGTCACACCTCTCGGCCCCGCAGAGCCCCCAGCGCCCCAGACCCACGCCAGCTGCTCCCCTGGGCCCACGTGTCTCCCCGGGGCTGCTGTCTGCCTTTCTGCATCCAGGTCTTGGTGCCCCGAGCACCAGGGGACACCCGGCCCGAAGACAGGGGAGTGCATGCCAGGTGTGGAGCCGGACCCCCCCCGCCCCCGCCCCCGGACTCGGGCCTGTCTGCCGACGCCTTCCGGGAGGCTCCTGTTCACGGGGTTCTCCCTCAAAGGCACGCACTCCCGGTGACCCGGTGTCCCATTCACTGGTGCTCAGCAGGGGCTGTCGCCCTCATGCCAGCGGCAAGGACCCGCAGTCTCACCTCGGGGCTCCTGGGGGTAGCTCTGGGGACATGAAATGGGGGCCAGGAGGATGGGTGGGAAACAGAGGCCCTCTGCGCCCCAGGCCAGGCCAGTGGGAGGAAGGAAGGATGGAAAGAGGGACGGAAGGAGGGATGGATGGATGGAAGGAAGAAAGGATGGAAGGATAGAAGGAGGGATGGATGGAGGGATGGATGGAAAGATGGATGGAAGAATAGAAGGAAAGATGGAAGGGTGGAAGGAAGGAGGAAGGAAGGATGGATGGACAAATGGCAGACAGAGACAGATGGGCATTGACGCGTCTTACGGTCCAAGCAAAATCCTGGACAGCGCCTGCGTACACGCTGACAGGGGACGAGCGGGGGCACTCGGCACGCGGAGTCCACGGTGCCCACCTGGACGGCCCCCAGGGGAAGAGCATCCCAGAAGGACGCTGCCTGTGTCAACAACGTGCCCGCCCCCGCACGCTCTCACACACGTGAAAGGATCAGAAAGAAACTGAACTTCGGAAGAAAGTAAAATCGATCCTTACGGGGGAGATGCGGGGGCAGGAGAACGGCGCCTTTGCCGCACGCCTTTCTCCCGTCGGAGTTAGATTCAACCGCGGCTCCGAAGCCGGAGACAGGGCCCAGCTACAGGGCTCTTTGTGCACGAGCCACAGAGCGTCTACACCCATCTTATTGGAGAGATGTCATCCTGCCTCTACCGCCGAGGAGACGCGCGGATGCTCCAGAGCGTCGGCCTGTGCTCACACGGCCGCGGGCCTGGGAACAGCTGGCTCCTAGGGGGCCCCACTTGGAATTACGTGGGAGGACAGTCCCCCACCGAGCTGGCCTCCAAGTGGGTCCACGCCCCCTGCGCCCCGCACTGGAACCGACCCAGCACATTTTTAATGCTCCTGCAGACTGGGCAGCCCTGCTGCGGTCGCTGCTGCTTTCTGGTTTTTTAAATTCCTTTTTTGTTAAAAGCCCAATTCCTAATTTCTTTCCACGAGAAAAGCCACCAAAAAGGCTTGAGGCCACAAGCCACGCCCTACCAGAGCCCGAGCCCTGGCGCTCTGAGGTCGGGGCCCCCAGACGCTGACTGCGCGGAGCTCCCGGCGCTCTCGGCCCCCCAGGGTGCTGTCCCCTCGTCCCCCACTGGCGCCTCCCAGCTGGGTGTGCGCAGACCCTGCCCTGCAGGCCAGGCAGCTGCCCCCGGGATGCCCAGCGAGTGGCCCCTTCCTGGGCTCGCCTGGGGGGTGGTCGCCCCAGGTCCACGGCCGCATGGCGGGTGAGCCTTGGGCTCCTCCCCGCGGGGCTTTCGGGGCTCAGGCATCTGGAACAGCGGCCTCCTGGCCACCGGCAGGAAGACAGAGCCCTCCCTGCGTGCTGGGGATGAGGCTCCACCGAAGGCCGCGGCCTGGTCGGACCCTCTGCTTCCCTAGCCGCCACTCTCATCTCCTCCCCCAGCACGGCCTCTGTAAAGTGTCCCATCCAGGAATTCCGGAAACTTCTATGCACCAACACTCCCACGTCTACCTCCAGCCAGGAGCTCACACCTGGATTCCCACTGCTGAGCAAGCCTCTTCCCCTGGTGCCTCCTGGGGCCTCAAGGATGCCATCTCCTAGCATGGGGATGACCCTGCCCCGCCAGGCCAGGGGGCGTCCCCGGGTGTCCCGGGGTCCCCCGCCGCTGCCCCTCTCACCCACTCTGAGGCGGGGGTCTGCTCACTCAGCCCTATGTCCCGGCAGGAGCCCGCGGGGTGACGGGGCAGCCTCTGACTCCCCTCCATGAGCACAGTCCCTGGGGGCCATGGGAGCTGGGTGGCCCCGGCTGCCTCCGCCTCCTGCCGCTGGCTCCTGCCCCTGGGCAGCCCCTGCAGGAGCCCGCACGTCAGAAGTGGAGAGAGCCCTCCCTTACACTCATGAGCTGCCGTCAGCCTTCCGGCCGGTGAGAACACCGCCCCCCCGCCCCCCAGACAGCTTCCTACCGGGTCTCCGGGGATGCCGACGGGGCCTTCTCGTCCCTGGTCACCTTGGGGTCCAGCTTCGCCCTGGGGAGGGACGAGTAGTGAGTGTGGAGGCCTGGAGAGGTCAAGCTGCCTGGGCGGCACGGGCAAGGCCGGGGACCCCAGCTCTCCGAGCCAGGAAGCGCCCCGAGCCCCTGCTGGCCTGGCCTCATCCCTCCTCCCGGGAATTCACCACGAGGAGGTCAGCGGCCCTCTAGAGACCTGCATGGCCTCAGGAGACTGCAGCGAGGAGGCTCCTCCCGAGGCCGGGGGCCGCAGCCCGCACCTGCTCCCCCTCCAGGGAGGCTCCCTGACTGGCCTTGGCCGGAGCGGCTGTGGCCCTGTTTGCCCAGGGGCTCCTTGGGGTCCTGATCGCACCAGGGGAGCTTGGAACGGGGGTCAGGCCATGTCGTCCCTGCACTGACATCCCTCCCCAACCCCCGTGCTGAGGGTCGTGGGGTCCCGGGAGCTACGAGGAGCAGGGCCGGGGCAGAAAGCAAATCCCTCTTCAGTGACCTCAGCCTCAGGCTAACATGCTCTCCGCATCGGGGCAGCTGGACACCCGTCCCCGGAGGAGCGGTTTTCCTGGGTGGTCACAGCAGGAGGGACCGCGCGGCCGCTGGGGGGTCCTGTTCCCGGCAATGCCCTCAAGGCTCGGTCCGCACCCCAGGCTGCTGGGGTTGTTGGTGGTGGGACGAGCTGGTCGCCGGGAGGGGGGCAGCGGAGAGCCTGCCCTTGGCTCTCCTGGTCTGGACCCGCGGCCTCCTGGCCTCCCTCAGGGCCCTTGAGACGCCCCGGGGCCCGGGTTGGGTTGTGCTGCTGGGAAACCAGGTGAGGGCGCAGGTCGCCAGAGTCCAACGGGGGGCCTGTGTCCTGGGGAGGTGGATGGTCCTGAGCCCCTGGGTGCAGGGAGGGGGGGCAGGCTCTCAGCTCGATGAACTCACCGGGTCTCCCCGTGGGCCCCGCACGCCTGGGGTCCCCCGTGGTCCTCTTTCCCCAGGGCCGCCCTGTGCGGAGAGAGGCAGACGGAGGTGAGGCTGCAGCCCAGATGCTGCGGGGAGGAGGGGGCGGAGGCCCGGTTGGGCTCTGACCTCCCTGGTGGGACACCCCGTCCTCTCAGAGCCCGGGGTCCCCCTGACTCCGACAGAAGCCCTGGGGCCCATGAGCACGCGGCTGTTTGGCGGTGAGGCCCACGCCCCTGCCCCACTCACCCTCTCTCCGGGGGCACCGTCCGGTCCGGGGTTTCCCTGGGATTGAGGGGAACAAACAGCGTCAGTTTGGGATGGGAACTCTGACGGTGGGTGGGGGGGAGCGGGGGCGGACTGTGGGTGCTCACCTCGTCGCCGGCTTCTCCCTTCTCTCCGGGGGGACCAGGCAGCCCCGGCTCGCCCTGGGGGGGACAAGGGTGCAGCTGTCCCTCTTGGACCCGCGCTGGGCCCGGGGCTGCGGCCGACCCCCGTCCCAGGGCTCGGGCCCCCCCACCTGCGGGGGACTCCACGAGCACTCACCTCATCTCCCGGTGGCCCCGTGTTCCCCGGCCTTCCGGGCTCCCCATCAGCTCCAGGGGCACCCTGCAAAGGTTGGAAAGGTCATGCCCATGCTGTCCTGGGGCACGGCCCTGCCCCGCCCTCCTCCCCCACCGAGCACAGGCACCCGGATGTGGAGGGCCCTCCCCAGCCCCACTCCTCTACCAGGACCGCCTGAAGCCCCCTCCCCGTGGCACCCCTGGGCTCAGCCCCGCGCATGCCAATGCGGATCCAGCTCTGGTCACCAAAGCCTGTTCCATCCGGCTGGAAGTCAGATGGAGGCCCCACGCAGGAGATCGCCCAGGAAGTCCGCGTGGCTGGGGTGTGTTGGAGGGTCAGCCTTACCTGGCCGCCCCCCTAGCTCCCCCCGCCGCTCAACACGCCAGGAAAGTACCCGCAACAGAACGCTGTGCCCCACGTCAGACGCAAAACCCCATGTCCCCATTCCTGACTTTCCTGCCCGCTCGCAGCCACCAGCAGCCTGTTTATCCTTACATTGTGCCCTCCTGGTGAGGGGACGGATTCCAGGCTGTGCGGCCGTGGGGGCCACCTGGCCTGCTGCAGGTGGGCAGCGTGGGGGGCCTGGGGCACGAGGAGGCCCAGCCCTCACTTGGGGACAGCTTCCGCCTTCTCCACCCTGCTCCCCACCTGCCCCCGCGGAGGATCTGCCTCCAGGAAGGACTTCTGGGTCACGCCGGGTAGGTGGGAGCGCCCGACCTGGGTCACTAACCTTCTCTCCTTTCCGTCCGAAGGCACCTGCGTCACCCTTGGGCCCGGGGGGTCCTTGAGCTCCCTGGTGGGAAATCGTAGGAGGTCAGCCCTTGGTCTGCAACAAGCAGCCGTTGGGCTGGGTGCAAACGCTGGAAAGGTAGGCCTGCGCGGGGCACCCCGGGTGACTTCCGAGGTCCACGTTTGCACCCGGGAACTTAGTCTGAAAATGTCAGCGACAGAATGCAACTTACGTCGAATCCGGGCGAGCCCTTGCAGCCTGGCAGGCCGGGGTAGCCCATCTCCCCCTGCAAGAGGAAGGCGGGTCAGTGCCCGGACTCGCGCTCCGGCCTGGCCACCCCTCCGGAGGCCCCGCAGGGACGGTGGTCTCCCCTTGGCCAGCCCGCTTGGGTCCGCGGGGTCTGGGGCTGGGTAGGACCCGCTCTGGCCTTTCCCGCTGCCTCCACGCCCCGCCCTCCGGCCACCAGGCCTCGCCCCTGGCCTCCAGGCCCCGCCCCTGACTTCCACGCCCCGCCCTCTTGCACCCTGGCCCCGCCCCATCAATCCTGGCCCCGCCCTCCAACAGCCAGGCCCCGCCCCTCACATCCTGGCCCCGCCCTCCAACAGCCAGGCCCCGCCCCTCACATCCTGGCCCCGCCCCTCACATCCTGGCCCCGCCTTCCCACCCCTGGCCCCGCCCCCTCACACCCGGCCCCGCCCCATCGCATCCTGGCCCCGCCCTCCCGCCCCTGGCCCCGCCCCCTCACACCCGGCCCCGCCCTCCCGCCTCCCGCGGGGGGGGGGGACCCACCTTCATGCCGTCCACACCATCGATGCCTCGCTTGCCCTTCTCGCCCTGCAGGGAGCAAAGACCACGGAGGGGTTCACAAGGGTCAGAGGGCACCCCCAGGGCAGAAGCCAGGCCCGGCCCCCACACTCACCTTGTAGCCCTTGGACCCCCTGGAGCCCTGCAGAGACAGGAGAGAGAGGGAGGGGGTGGCCCCCCAGCGTGAGGCAGGTTCCCGGGGAACTGGCCCGCGTCTCCCCAGGGAGGCAGAGGAGGGTGGCCGTGATGGGCGCCGCCGGCTCAGGCTCGGGCACGCGGGGGGCGGCTCTGTGCCCCGAGGGACACCACCCCAAGGCCCGCCTTACTCACCTTCTCCCCTCGGCTCCCTTTCTCTCCCTACAGAGCAGACAGGAGAGAGGGGGTGTCACTGGTGTCCCGGGTCAACGCCCCGGGGCCAGCCCAGATGTGTTTGGGGGAGGGGGAGACACACCTTCATCCCCTGGTAGCCGATGGGTCCGAGGTCCCCGGGCCTTCCCTGGAACAGAGGAGGGGGCACGTTAGACGCCCCCCGGGGCAGGGGCAGCCTCCCATCTGCCCAGGCCTGAGGCCCAGACAGCAGCCTGAGGTGGTGGTGGGGGTCTCCTCAGTGGGGCTCCAGGATGCCCCCCAGGAGGAGGGGGAAGGCCGGTCCAGGCTTCCCAGGAGTGGGGGGTGGACTATGGGGAGACATCCCTGGGCTGACCCCTCACTTGCTCCACTGAGGTCTGGGCCGAATGTGCTGGAAGGGACGGCTGCTCTCACTGCCCTTGGGGCCATATGCCCTGAAGGTCAGGCCACAAGACCATGGTGCCCAGAAACCAGCCATCCTTCTAGAAGTTTCCACCGAACCCAGCTCCCCTGCCAGCCTCAGGTTTCTCAGCACCCCCACCCCGAGGTCGGGCGCTCGGCACTCACGGGCTCCCCGGCTTCTCCTTTCTCTCCTGGGAGGCCCGGCTTCCCACGTTCTCCCTGGAACACAGAGCAGACCGAGGTTGGGGGATGATTTCTGTTTATTTCTGAGAACCTGGCGGCAGAGACCCCCCCCAACTTGTCCCCAAGAGAAGGATTCACAAGATATTCGGGGAGCTGCAGAGGCCTTGGGGTGTTGGGGCTCCTGCCGTGGCTGCGGCCTGCCCTGGGGTCTGCGAGCTCGGGTGTCCGCGCCCGCCCACAGCCCCCAGGCCCTGTGCTGGCCTGTGCGGCCGGCCCGGCCCCCGACCTTTCCCTCGGGCACCCCCACCCGTCCCCACTGTGCGGGGCTCCCAGGCCGGGGCGGGCTCAGCGCCCGCGGGCGGTGCTCCTGAGGTTCAGGGCCGCGGACTCCGACATTGCGCAGCAGCCAGGAGCTTGCACTTGAGGAGCAGCGTGCCAAGGGGCGCGTGGCGGCCGCTACCGCTGACTTTCTGTGGGGGCCACACCTGGCCTGGGACCCACATTTGCAGCCTGGCCCGCGGGGGGTGCGCCTCCAGGGAGCCGTGGGGAGGCCGGTCAGACCCCCAAGCTAGCCCCGGTCACGACGTCGGCGGGCCTGGACTCTCTCCCCACGGTGGGGGCCGCCTCGGTGGGTGGGCGCCCTGTGGGGTCAGGACAGCCGCCTGGGGGCCCGCCGCGTCCCTGGCACCAGGGGCTCCGGGCGCAGGGCCGTGTGTGCAGGGCTGTGCTCCATCCTCTGCCTGCAGGGAGGGGTGCGGCCACTCACCTCATACCCGGGGTCGCCCCGTGGCCCGGGAGGTCCTCTGGCGGGCTGCGAGACAGAGAGAAGGGTCAGGCCGAGCCAGCTTCCTGGGTGTCGGCAGAGGGGGCCGGGCCCCTACTCACCTGGCATTCGAAGGAGCAGCACTGCCGGAGGAGGGGGGACAGAGGACACGTTAGAACGCGGGGCTCCGCGGGGTCCCTGGGTGCCCGCCTGCGCTCCGACGGCGGGCCCCGGGGGGCAGAGGGGCTGGTGCTGCCCTGGACAGCGGGGGTGGGGGCGAGGGGGGAGGGGAGGAGGGGAGAAGGGGAGGAGAGGGAAGGGAAGGAGGGAGAAGGGGAGGGGGGAGGCGGAGGGGGAGGGGACCCCTACCACTTGCTCCACGTTGTTTTTCTGAAAAGCAAAAGAGGAAAAGCGGTTAGCTCCTGTGCTAGCTCCGGTGCGGCCGCAGGGTCCCCGCCGCAGGGTCCCCGCCCTGGGCTCCTCACGATCATGTCCACGATGGTGTCGATGGTCTGGGTGATGATCTCCTCGGCGTCCCGGCTCTGCCCCCAGTCGGCCGCCGTGAAGTTGCGCCGGTACGTGTGGTCCGTGGCGATGATGCTCAGGCGCGGCTCCTGGGGCGGACGAGGGGGGCGGCTGACGACGGCGGGGCCTGCCCCCCATGTCTGCTCCTCCCGGTCCCCCACCGCCCGGCACCCCCCAGGCCGCGGGGCGGGCTCGGGGCTCCTACCAGGTGGTCGGGCGTGATGGCCACGGAGAAGACCTTGACGCCCAGGTGCTTGGCCTCGTTCACGGCGTCCTCCAGGCCGCCGCACGGCTCCTTGTAGCCCTCCAGGGGGTGCCCGTCCGTCACCACTATCAGGTACTTGTTCTCCTTGAGGTGGGAGCCCCTGCAGGGTGGGCAGCGGGAGGCCCGGCCCGTGAGCCCGAGCTCGGGGCGCCGGGACGGAGCGGGGCCGCGCGGGGAGGAGCGGGGCTGGCGGCCTGGAGGGACGGTCTGGGAGGGCGGTTTGCGCGGGCCGCCGCCTCTCCGGGCCCACCCGGCTGCGGACAGAGGCTGTGACAAAGGACGTGAAGCAGGTGGCAACGGTTTGCGGGGTCACGTTTCTCGGCGACGCTGTCTTGGAAAACGCACGGGTACCGGGTACCGGGAGAGGCACAGGTGCCCGCTCCCGAGCGCCCCGACCGGCCGGGGCAGGAGGGGACGGGCCAGCGCGGGTGGGTGCTCGCCGGGGACCGAGCGGCCGCCGCTGCTGCCCACCGGGGCAGGTGCGCGGCGTCCCTCAGCGTCGAGGACACGGGCCGCTCGGGGCGGGGCGGCGCCGACCTGGGCCGGGCACTCACCCCACGAGCAGCTCCTCCAGCCCCTTCTTGATGGCGCAGTCCGTGTAGGTGCCCTTGCCGAAGTACTTGACGGCGTCCACCTTGGCCTTGAGGGCGTCGCGGTCGGCGGGCATGGGCGTCAGCGGGCTAATGATCTCCACCTCGTCGCTGTAGTGCAGGGCGCCCGCGTTCCACACCAAGTTGCGGTCACACCGGTAGTACCTGCGGGGCCGCGCGGGGTGAGCGCTGGTCCTCCCCGCAGGCGCCGCCAGGGCCCCCGGCTCCCCGTGTGTGTCCGTCCACGGGCACGACGGTCGCCCATTTCACAGGCCGACAGGCCGCCCCGCCCCGTCACACCCCGGCAGCGCTGGCTGGACTTCCCTGCCCTGGGGACCACGCGGGACACGCGGCGGGGCGGGGGGGGCTGGGGCGTGGTGGGGAGGGCCGGCCCCAGCCTGCGGGTGACCACTGTCTCCCCTGACATCCGGGGTGCTCAGAGGAGGAGGTGTGTGCCCCTCTGGGGATGGGGTCCCACGTGGACGGCAGGGGGCAGGGCGACAGTGCAGGGAGGCCCCTTCTAAGTGGGACACTGCGCGGGTCCCCGTGGCCCTGAGTGGCTGCCTTTCCTGCCCCTGTGCACCTTCCCTGGAGGTTTCAGGGGTCACTCGTTGGGGCCTGGGGTAGATACCAGCCAGTTCAGCAGTCAGGGTGACCGGGGCCCCCACAGCGGTGCCAACAGCATCCACAGCAGGAGAGCTCACCCCATTTCACGGCTGGGAAAACTGAGTCATGAGAAGTTGAGTAACCAGGCCTGAGGCACCTGGAGGAGTTGGGGGGCCTCAGGGACCCCGGCATCTGGGCTGAATTCAAGGTTTCAGGTCACACGGCCCTTGCTGGGAGGCCCCCACCCGCTGTCCTTGCCACCCCCTCAAGGTTGGGGGTTCAGTGCCCTGGCCCCAGGTCAGCAGGTCAGCAGGGGCGCAGCAGGACGGGGCCCAGGCCCTGCCCAGATGGGAGATTGGGGAAGAGCCTGCTTCTGACCTGGATTCCACCCCATGGCCTTGACTCCCCCATGGGTGTGTCCAGTCATCAGACTGGCTGCTGCCCGGGGAAGCCCCCAGTGCCACCTCCCCCCCCCGTCCCCCCCCCCCCCCCCCCCCCCCCCCCCCGCCCGCACACTCCTGGAGCAGATGAAAGAGTGAGGGCGCGAAGGAGGCCAGCCCTTCCGCCTCTGGACCAGGACACTGCGACAGGGTGTTGGCCTCGGGACACAGGCTCCCACCGTCCACGGGGCCAGGGTCCGAGTCCAGGGGTGGCGAGGGGGGCTCTCTTCCGGCACCAGGCAGAGCCACAAGCCTCCTGCCAACTCCTGAAACCTGCTCTGCTGGGTTGGGGAGGCACATCTGGGGTCCTGGGAGCCCCCCCAGTGCAGTGCTGTGCCACAGCCCCTGGGGTGCCCTGCACGTCCCCTCCTCACACTCAGCCCCTTCCTGGCCCGTTGGAGCCACTGTGGACGCAGGAGGGTGACTCAGCGGCCTGGTTCCCACCTGGCCCTCTGGTTGGGCAGGGGGTTGGCTCCAGGGTGGGGACCCTGCACGCCCCCGAGGCTCACGGCCGCTCCTACCTGTCCCTCAGGTTGTCGATGAAGCGCTTGGTGAACGCCTTGACCTTGTCCACCAGGGCCCCATAGGGCTTCAGCCTCAGGGCCACGCTCTCGGAGGTGTCCAGCACGAAGAAGAGGTCCACGGGGCAGTCTGGGCCAGCATGGGGGGCTGAGGTCACACCCCGCGCCCTCCTGGACACAGGGGAGCCACCTCCCCCAGGCAGGCCCCGCACGGAGGGGGGGGCAGGGTGACCCTGGGAGCCCCACATGGGTCCTGGCACCACGGGAGGGCAGGGTGACTCTGGGACCTCCACGGGGTCCCGGCACCGAGGGGCAAGGCAGGGTGACCCTGGGAGCCCAGGTCCGGGAGCCCTGCCTGGGGTGTCGGGAGCCCCAGCCTGTGGGGGGGCAGGACGGGGCTGCTTGCTCTGCGCCCCGGGGCCCAGCTTGGGGACCAGGTTGGGGCCCAGGGGAGTCAGACGCCGCGGCCTGGGCTGCTCCCGCAGCGCGTCGCCCTCGGGTGTCGGCCACCGGCCCGGGGTGGGGACGCTGGGGCCTTGGGGGCCGCGGGGCACCGGGACCCGCGCCGTCCAGGGCCGGGAGGGGCGGCGGGACTCACCCTGGAAGGCCACGGCCCGCGCGCTCCCCGGCGCGTCCTGAGCGGCGGCCCAGCAGGCGAGCAGCAGCGGCAGCAGAGCGCGGCCCGGCCCCATGTCCCCGCGGCCCGGGAGCGGGAGGCTCGGCGGGACTCGGACTCCGACTCCGACTCCGACTCCGACTCCGACTCCGACTCGCCCGGCGCTGGCGGCCGCGGCCCAGCCTCAGCCCCACGGGGCGGGGCGGGGTGGGGCGGGGCGGGGGCGGGGGTCCCGGCGGCTGAGTCACGGCCGCTCCCGCCCCGCGGCTCCCTGCCCCGCTGGGCCTGGGTGCCCGCCCCCCGCGACCCCCGCGCCCTCCGCGACCCCCGCGCCCCCCGCGCCCCCGCGCCCCTGCGTTCCCCGCGCCCCCGGCGCCTCGGCCTGGATGCCCGCGCCCCCCACGCTCCTCGCGCCCCCCCCGCCCCCCATGTCCCCTGGCTCCCCGCGCCCTCCGCTGCCCCCGCGCCCACCGTGCCCCGGCTTGCGCCCAGGGCGCTAGTTGCCGCCCCCTCCGCGCCCCTCCGAACCCCCTCGCGCCCATCTGTGTTTCTCCGCGCCCCCCGGCGCCATAGGCCTGGATGCCCGCGGCCCCCCCACGCTCCTTCTCGCGCCCCCGCGCCCCCCAGTTCCCCCTGCGCTCCCCGCGCCCCCGCGCCGCCTCATCCGCGCCCCCGCGCCCCCTGCCCCGTGCCTGCGCCCAGGCCTAGGTGCCCCCCGTCCCCCCGCCCCGCCCCCCGCTGCCCCCGTCGCCCCCTGCGTTCCCCGCGCCCCCGGCTGCCTCGGCCTGGATGCCCAGCGCCCCCCACGCTCCTCTCGCGCCCCCCCCGCGCCCCCCTGTCCCCCTGCCGCCCCTGCGCTCCCCGCGCCCCCCCCCCCGCACCAGGCCTGGGTCCCCACGCCCCTCCGCGCTCCCCCCCGCGCCCCCCCGCGCCCCCCTGTGCCCCCCGCGCCCCCTGTGCTCCTCCGCGCCTCCCGCGCCCCCCTGCGCCCCCCGCCGCCCCCCCAGTCCCCCGCGTCCCCCCGCGCTCCCCGCGCCCCCCCGCCTCCCCGCGCCCAGGCCTGGGTCCCCACGCCCCTCCCCGCTCCCCGCGCCCCCCACGTCCCCCTGCGCTCCCCGCGCCCCGCGTGCCCAGGCTCCCCCAACCCCCGCGCCCAGGCCTGGATGCCCGTGTCCCCCCCCCCCCCCCCCGCGCTCCCCTGCGCCCCCGCGGCCCCCGCCCCCCGCACCCAGCCCTGGGTCCCCGCGCCCCCTGCGTCCTGCGCCCCGAGGTCAGTGGCAGGCCCAGGCCCGCGCCGGGGCTGCGGGTGCGCGCGTAAATGGCCCCCAGTAACCGCTCATGTAGACGCTCCTTCTCGCTGGGGAAGGTCCCCACTTGATAGAACAAAGGTAACCAATAGGGACGGACCCCTTGAGCCTCGGTGCTCTGAGCGCTGTGGGGTCAGTGCCCGACTGGGCCTGTCCTGTCATGTGCCGAGTCGTCACAGCAAAGTCGCCGAGAGGAGGGAGCTGCTAAGTCCTGACAACATGGAGAAAATGCCACTGCGGAGCTCCACTGCGCCTTCAGGAGAGACCCCGCTGCGAGCCGACCTGCCTTCAAACCTGTGCTGTTCAAGAGTCGATTCTTTTTTTTTTTTAAGATTTTATTTACTTATTCAGAAAACAGATAGAGAGAGGCAGAGACACAGGCAGAGGGAGAGCAGGCCCCATACAGAGAGCCCGACGCAGCACTCGATCCCAGGACCCTGGGGTCACACCCTGGGCCGAAGGCGGCGCTGAACCGCTGAGCCCCCTGGGCTGCCTTCAAGAGTCAATTCTATACCCAGACCCTGATTCCGAGGGTGGCAGTGAAGACCCCACCGCGGTCCCGTAGGGTGGGACCCTGATGTGGCCACATCCACCCCAGCCCCGGAGAAGGTTCCAGAAGGCCTCCTCCAGAGCTGGAGCTGTTGACACTTGTGTGATGTCAGCCTAAATGTTTCATCCTATAAAACCACACAGACGTTGTACAACCATCACACATCCTTCGGGGGACACGCTCCGCACTGACCGCTCCAGCATGTCCTCGGCCTCTTCCCCCATGTCCCACTCTATGGGGTTTTCGTAAACGGTGAGAGCAATCCTACGTGCCCGGATCTCACCCCAGCCGTGCCATGGGCATCGCCAAGTGCACCCCTGTTTGGTGCCAGGGCCCCCGGCTTCCGGGCCAGACGAGGGGAGGTCAGACCCCCGTGGGAGCCTGGCCCCGGCTCGCTGGCTCGTCCTCGTCCCAGCTGTTGGGTCTGCAGAGCTCAGCAGGTGCCGACGCTCCTGCAGGTTTGGGACAAGTAGGAACACGTGAGGACAGTGAGGTGCCCCACCTGGCCTGGCAGGGGTGGAGGACCCCAGGGGCCCGGGCAGCACACGGCCGCAGGCGGAGCCGGGGGGTTCGCAGTTTTGTCACGCAGCAGGCGGCAGGTGGACACAAGCACCCGCGGGCTGGTGGCCACGCGCTCGGAGGAGGCCTGAGCTTCTCCCGGGGCCGGGCTGGGGGGCAGGACCACGGGGTCCACGGGGCCGGGGTCACGCTCTCGGGCACCAGCCACCGGCGCCTCCTGCCTCACAAGGGCTCAGCAACGACGTCCTCCGAAATTGTCATTTTTCATCTCACAAAAAAGATGTCATAGAATACATAGAGCGATTCCAAAATCAGAAAAACATCACCTGGTTTCACCGCCCAGAGGCAGTAGGGCTAATGCTTCGTGTCTTTTTTTTTTTTAATATTTTATTTATTTATGCATGAGACTCAGGAGAGAGAGAGAAGGGAGGGAGGAGCAGGCTCCCTGTGGGGAGCCCGACGTGGGACTAGATCCCGGGACCCCAGGGTCATGCCCTGGGCTAAACCGCTGGGCCACCCAGGGAATCCTAATACTTCGTGTCTTAACGGTCATTCTGCTGTAAACATTTTTAAAGGTTTTCATTTAAATTTGGGGCACTTAGCACCCAGTGCGGTATTAGTCTTGGGTGTGCCACAGGAGGGAGTCAGCGCCAGGGCCCCCAGGACAGACGCACGCCTGACTCCCCCCCCCCCCCCCCCCCGCCGCCCCAGTGACCAGCAGCCTGTTCCCTAGAGTTGGTCTGTTTCTCGGTTTATCAGCCTCTCCTTCCCCCCTTTGCTCATATGTTTTGTTTCTTAAATTCCACATGAATGAAATTGCATAGTTTGTCTCTCCCCGGCCGACTCGCCCCCCTCGGCATCACGCCCTCCGGCTCCCCCCACGTCGGTGTAAATGGCGAGATCTCCCCCCTCTGACGGCCGAGTGACACCCGGGGTGCGCAGGGACCACGTCTCCTCCCTCCAGCATCTGTCCGTGGACGTCGAGGCTCCTCCCGCAGGCGCGGCCCCCGTGGACACGGCCGCTAGGAACGTGGGGTGCAGGTGCCCCTGAAGCTCACCGCCTCTGGGCTGCGGGGTCGGTACCCAGCAGTGCACTTTCGGGGTCGTAGGGCAGCTCTGTGTCCGGCTCCCCAAGGCCACCCGCCCCCAGTCCCCACGGTGGCCGCCCGCCTGCGTTCCCACCAGCCGCAGAGAGGCTCCCCTTTCTCCACATCCTCCCTGCACCTGTCGCCTCCCGACGGTGGCCGTCCTGCCGGGCGTGCGGGGGGATCTCTCTGCTGTAAACGTTTTGACAGACGTGTGCTCACCTGGTACACGTGTTTATGTGCCTTCATCTGGGTTCTTTTCTGAGCACGAAAGTGATGCAACCTCACACCAGAGAGAATATGGAAAAGACACGAAATACGGGAAAGGACAAGAAAGTGCCACAGCCTGCGCCGCAGCAGCCGACTCCCCTCCATCCAGAGTCCGGAGCCTCTCTGTCCCCGAGCGCCACACCGGCCCCCAGGCCACCGTCCGTGTTCACGTACAGCTGCACCCCTGCACCCGCGTGGGGAGCCAGGCCGGGCCCCCGGGCCTCGAGCACACTGCTGCCCTGGGGGACCGCGACCCGGGAGGATTCGGGGCGCTGGGGGTGCGGGGCTCCACGGCCCTGCCCCTGCTTGGAGAGGAAGGGAGGTGGGCACAGAGGCATGAGCTCCTTTCTCGCATCCCCGACGGCCGCCTGGGCCCGCTGACCCTCCGTGGTGGGGCATCCGGCCCTGGGGGTCCCCGGCTGAGGTCGCAGAGCCGGCCCTTGGGGAGCGGGTCTTCACCCTTGGGCTGCCCACCGTGCACAGTGCCCCGGGACCCGGGAGGGGAGCCCCCCGGCCAGAGCGCCCAGAACCCCTGGGTGGGGGTCAGCGTCTATCCTGGGGAGCAGCTGCAGGGAGACGTGCACGGCACATCCGGGGGCACGTGAGCAGCACCGTGACCCCAGTGCGGGGGGTCAGCTGGACATCTAGGGGGTCCCAGGTGGGGGCTGCAGAGCCCTGGAGGGCGAGCAGCAGGGTGGCCACAGGTCTGAAACGACCCTGGGGAGCAGCTGGCTGCGGGGGGGCCTGGCGGGGCAACACCGCCAGCCTGGCAGGGAGGGGGGCCTCCAGGGGAGAGGAGGGAGGGGAGACAGCTGGGGGCCTGCAGGAGGGGGACGGCTAAGGAGCGGCCTCCGCGGTCCTCGGGGACGCAGGGGTCACCCAGCCAGGGGCCCACACACGGGGCGCCCGAGGGCACGGGCTCAGAGCAGGGCTCCCCTCCAAGGGCCTCCATCCAGCGTGTGCGTGTGTGAGGGTAGGAGAGCACGAGCGTGAGCACGGGAGAGGGTGAGTGTGAGCGTGGGTGAGCGTGAGTGTGAGCACACGTGAGCACCGTCATGTGCACGTGAGTGTGAGCGTGTGCTCGATGGTCCCACGAGGGTCCCCACACCCTGGCGGCCGCCACCCCCGGGGCCAGGCTCCGAGGACGGGGAGGGGGCCCGACTCCCCCAGCCTCCCCCTCCCCTTCCCTCCCCACAACGCACCAGGCAGCAGCGCCCCTCAGGCCTGATCCTGAGCCGGCGGGGATGGGGGGGCTCCTTCCTCTGCCCCAGAGCTGAGCCACCCAGCACGGGGCACCCTCGGCTTGTGGGGCTGCAGCAGGGGTGGCCGTCTCCGCAGCCCAAGGGCAGGGTCCCACAGACACGGGGTGCACCCCAGGGAGGACAGCAGGTAGTGGCCCAGGGGCCTTTGGGGGTGGCCGGGGCATCCCCGGGGCCAGGAGGTGAGGGCTGGGCACGGGGGCGGGGGGGGGGGGTCCGATGGGGGGGCACACCGGCCAGGCCACCCTGTGACGGGCGTGGCGACAGAGGGGGCGTCCGTGGGTGACGGCTGGTGCGTCCAGGGCGACCCTTCCCAGGGCGCGTCATCTGGAAACAGCTCAGCGACTTGAACAAAGACCCGCTTGATTTCCCTTTACTGCCTCCACTGGCCCCCAGCGTCCCTCCCGATTTAGAAGGTGACTCATCAGGGGAAGTCACATTTTCCGGGGGTGCCCATGTGGCCGCGTGGACGCGGGGGCTGCGGGGGCTGCGGGCTGGCCACCAGCACCATCTGTGGGCACGCGCCCCTGTCCCCGGAGAGCCCATGTCCTGGCGGGTCCTGGCTCCGCCTCCGGCTGCCACCTGGGGCCGGAGCGGCTGGACGGGGTGGTGGCGGGCCCACTGCGGGGTTGGGGCGCGGAGGGCCAGCAGGGGCTGTGCAGGCGTTGGGGTGCGGCCGGGTCACCCCCAGTGGCCGCCCTGGGGAAGGTGCCGGGTACGTGGGGGTGAATCACGCCGTCCTGCAGACGGGTCCCTCAGGGATGGCTCAGGGGCCCCCGGCGGGGGGGCGGCTCCCAGGGCAGCCGGTGCTGGGCAGAGCCCCCCGGGGAGGGCCACCCCGGCTTTCCGCGCCCGGAGCCTGCCGTCGGCAGGTGGAGCCCCGATGGTCTTCTGGAACAGTCCAGCCAGTTCACCACGCGGGCCAACGGCCGGGAAGCCCCCAGGAAGCACCCGACACGCTCGTTTGCGATAATTACACCAAAATGCCTGGTTCGGGGGCTGATACGATGTGGGGCGCCCCAGAGTCGGCGATGCGGGATCCGAGCAGGAGGGCGGCGCCCGCCCGACGGCTGCAGGGGCAGGAGGCCGGTGCACTCCGGGAGGCGCAGGGGATGTGCCCTCGGGCTCTGCTGGCCCTGCCCGCGGGCCCTCGCTCGTTCCGGGGGAGTCTCGGGACACCCTCGGGGCACCCTCCTCTGACCGTGTCGCTAACGATCGCTGCGAGCAGGGCCCCCGGCCGGCCGTCCCCACCCCGGCCCAGGACAGGTCGCCGGGCGGCCGTGGTGGCCCCGCTGCAGGGACGCGGGCGCACACCTGCCCACCTCCGTGGGGCCTGAGAGCTGAGAATTTTACTTTCCAGTCAGAAGCAGCCGAGGCGGGTGGTGAGGACGCAAGTGGGGGCACAGCCTGGGGGGACGCCCCGCGAGTCCTGGGCGGTGCAACTAAGCGGGGGGCCCTGAGGGTGAGGGGTCGGGGCACCTGCATCCCCAGGCCCCGCGGGACACGGGGGCCTGAGCACTGGGGGGGTCCGGGCGCTGGGGACCCAGCGGGGGCGGCCTTTGCCTGTCAGGGAGGAAGGGCCTGGACTGGGGGGCTGGGGTGACCCCGGGCACAGTGGGGCTGTTCGGGGCCCACGGGCACCTGTGTTTGCCCCCGAGCGCCCACCCCTCTCTGTGTCGCCGAGTCCCCAGCGTCCCTGGTGGCCTTGCGTCCCCGGGGAGGGCGTCCCACCCACCCGAGGAGGTCGGGCTCCGGGGAGGACAGGCCTGGGGCGACGGCTGCGGGACGTGGGGCCCGGGGACCCCGGGGAAGCGGGCAGGGTGGGGGCCGGAGGTGGGGCCGCGGCCACGAGGGGGGCGTCCAGACCCGGGGCGCAGGGCACGTCTCCTGGGCGCAGAGGGTCCCCCGGCGTCCGGCAGGGCGCCCCCCACCGCCCAGATCGGGGCTCGGGCCGGGCGGGGACGGGTTAATCTTTTCCCGGTTACCTCATGCTGGCCTCGGCTGCCACGGAAAAAAGCCGAACATCTGGCAATAATATTTCGGCAACGGCTGTCTGCGCCCCGTGGGCGGACTTGGCGGCTTTCGCGGGGTGGGGGTGGGGGGCAGATGCACAGGGACCCCCGGGGGTGGGACTTCCCAGGCCAGGGCCCACCCGCAGGGTCCCCGCGGAGTCACTTCCAACACGCTGACCTGGGGGGTCCCCGGGGTGCTGGGGGTGGGGGGTGTGCCCCGAGGGGGGCGAGGATCACCAGGGCCTGCGCCTCCCGCCCCCTTGCCTCCCAGGCTCCCCCGCTCCTGCCACCCTTGACCTTGCAGGGGTGGGGCTCCCCCTCCCCCCAGGCTGGGGCCTGGGACCCCGGCTGCCTTCCTCGGTGGGGGGAGCCCTCTTCTGAGTGTCCCCAGGGGTGAGGGCAGAGGAGGACGTTAGCGCTGGGGCTGGGGTCCCGACCCGCTCTGTCCTCCAGGGCTGTGGGGGGGCTCGGCCCCTGGGCACCCCCAACTGTGCAGCAGGCCTGATGCGGGGAGGCAGAGACAGTGGGCAGCGCCCCTCCCAGGCGCCCCGGGACCGCAGGGCCGAGAGGGGACAGGGCCCCCCCCCCCGCCGTGCCGTGACCCCAGTCCCCTCACTTCCCTCCGGGACTCCACGTCTGCACGGCCACTCGGTCCCTCCGTCCTTCAGCCTGACCTGGCCCGGGGCCGCCGGGAGCCGGGGCAGGAGGGGCAGGGCCCTGCGCACTCCAGGGACCGCGCTGTTCTCAGGAACACCAGTGGCTCCCGCCGCCAGCCAAACCCGACGGCGCAGCGGGAACGCTTTTGTTCCGCGGAACCGGGTCGCTCCCAGGGGTGAGGCCCGGAGGAGTTCTACGGAAGCGTCCTTAGCGTGTGCAGTCCCCACGGTGGCCCCCGGGGCTCCGGGCCACGCAGCGGGCAGCGGGAGGCATGGGGTCACCCGGTCCTGGGCCTCCGTGTGGCCCCAGGGTTTGGCAAGGGCCGAGGGGTCTCCGTGGGTGCTGGGCCGACCTCGGTGTCCCCACCACGACAGCAAGCTCACAAAGTCCTGACCCCAGAGCAGAGGGAGGCGTCGTACACGGTGGGACCCTCACTCCTCCCAGCAGGTCCCAAGTGTCGGGACCCCCCCGCTGGGGACCCTGGGGTCGGGACACAGGCCACTCCTTCCATCTGCTCGCAGCTCCACAGACCAGGCACCCAGCCTCGGGGGGTCCCAGCCTCGGGGGGTCCCAGCCTCAGGGGGGGTCCCAGCCCCGGGGGGCAGGCTGGCCTGTGCCGGAAGGAGGGATGTGACTCAGGGCAGCAGGACTGTGATGTGTGGGACCCCGTTGCCCAGTGAGAGGCAGTCCCTGTCCCTGGGGACCCAGAGGGGGTCAGTCCACCCTGGGGACCCTCCCCAGCCTCCCTGGACACAGGGACCAGGCGTCACAGGGCCAGCACTTCGGGCAGGGGCGAGTGTGGAGGGCCTGGGGCGCCCTCTGCTGCCCAGCGGGGGCAGGCCCAGAACCCGACCATGTCCACACCCGCTTGGCCCGGAAGCCAGGAGGCGGAGTTGCCGGCTGGGGGGGGGCCGGGTGACCGGGCCTGGTCTGGATCCCTAGGCCCTGGGTCCCCAGTGCTGGCCTGGGCAGCACGGCTGGGGCGGCATCGCCCGACGGGCCTTCTGACCCCACGCAGCCCCAGGCCAGTGGTGGGACACAGACACATGGTGGGCCCTGCCCCAGCCCCCCGCTCTCCCCAGAGGCCCCCCTGCCCCCAGCCCCCGGCTCTCCCCAGAGGCCCCCCTGCCCCCAGTCCCCCGCTCTCCCCAGAGGCCCCCCTGCCCCCAGCCCCCGGCTCTCCCCAGAGGCCCCCCTGCCCCCAGCCCCCGGCTCTCCCCAGAGGCCCCCCTGCCCCCAGCCCCCGCTCTCCCCAGAGGCCCCCCTGCCCCCCAGCCCCCCGGCTCTCCCCAGAGGCCCCCCTGCCCCCAGCCCCAGCTCTACGCCAGAGGCCCCCTGCCCCCACCCCCGGCTCTCCCAGAGGCCCCCCCTGTCGCCCAGGCCCCAGCTCTCCCCAGAGCCCCCCCACCCCCCAGCCCCACTGGCTCTCCCAGGAGGCCCCCCCCAGGCCCCCATGCCCACGGCTCTCCCACAGCCCCCCGGCTCTCCCCAGAGGCCCCCCTGCCCCCAGCCCCCCACTCTCCCCAGAGGCCCCCCTGCCCCCAGCCCCCGGCTCTCCCCACAGGCCCCCCTGCTCCCAGGCCCCAGCTCTCCCCGGAGGCCCCCCCAGCCCCCCAGCCCCCTGGCTCTCCCCGGAGGCCCCCCAGCCCCCAGGCCCCGGCTCTCCCCACAGGCCCCCCCAGCCCCCCAGCCCCCCAGCTCACCCCCCAGGACACTGGACTGCCTGCAGCCACACCTGCTGGGGCCCAGGACCAGGGTGCAGCCGGTGGTGGGTGTTGGAGGGCATCTGCTCCCCCTGAGTGGCTCTGCCCACCTCCGCCTCTGTGGGCCCAGGGGAGCCGGTGTCGCCCTGCGGGAGGGGACCGCGTGGGGTGGGGGGCTGGAGTGCAGGACCCTCGGGTTTGCCCCTGTGACCCACACCTTCTAGAAGGCACCCAGCGGCGCGTGTGCAGACCGACGACGAGGGGAGGCGGGTCCTTGGGGTCCGCGCACAGCTCCGCCCGGCGCCTTCCCGCCAACGGGCACTGGGCACTCCCCGCCTCAGTTTACCCAGAGAGCCGGTGGCACGTGGCCCCGTGGTGACAGCCAGCCCCGGCGCCCCGGGCGCCCGCTGCATCCGCTCCTTTGAGCCGCGTGTTTCTGGGCTGGTGGGCATCCCGGAGGGCTTCCTGGAGGCCGTGGCTGCTGTGTGGCACGGCCTCCCCCGGGGAGCGGGCATCCTGGGGGCCAGGGTGGGGGGTCCGGGGGATGGGGGGGCCCGGGGTCGGGGGTGGTGCCCATGGGGGAGGGCGGAGGCCACAGAGGGCAGCTGAGCCACGAGTGGGCGAGACACGCGTCTGCAGGGGCAGCAGGGCGAGGAACCCTCGGGGTGCAGGGGGTGCCCGTCCTGACCCCGGGGACACCGGGTCCCGACCCCACAGCCCCGCAGAGGCTCCAACACCTGGAGGAGTCAGCCGCCCGGCCTGGGCCCTGGGGTGCCCCTCTGACTGCTCGCGAGCACCTGTGCATCCTGGAGCTGGTGAGGACACCTGCTGCCTGCTCCACGGGGCTCTTCCCGTGGCCAGAACCGTGGGCTGTGCCATTTCCTGGGTCTCCGTGACCCCCACGCACACCCAAGACCTTAAAACAACAGAACTGCACCCTCCGGGGCCTGGAGGCCAGAAGCTGGGGGCCCAGGTGTGGCCGAGGGAGGGTCCTGCCCCCCAGCCCGGGTGGCGGTGGCCACCTGCTCCGACCTGGGCCGGCTCAGGGTGGTGTCCACTGTGCCCCCCCCCCCCCCCAGTCCGTGGGCCGCCCGGTAACTCCATCACATGTGCAGGGACCCCGTCGTGGACTCCTGTCGTGGGGAGCACAATTCAGGCCACAACCCCTGCTGTTTTACCTTTCTGTGTCCCAGTTTCAGTATGTTGCTTGGAAATAGTACCTTCTACAATATTTATCCAACGTGAGAGCTTCTGTTGCTTCAAGAATTAATGAGTTAGTACACGTCATTCGTGCAGTGAATTAACCACCTCATGAGATTAAGCTACTTCAAAAAAAAAAAAAAGAGAGAGAGATTAAGCTACTTCACACACGGATTACTGATACATTTATGCTTTTTTCTTTGATCTTACTGGGCGATTTAAAACCACCATGTCTTCTTCCCCATTTGCTATTACACCGGCCAAATTTACTCGAATTCTTTCTTTTCACCAACCATTCAGGATGTATACACCTATTTCTTTCTTGTTTTTATTCTATTTAACATGAATACTTCAAACTCTCTAAGATTCTAAATTTATTCGGCATGTTGGTGCCTCTTTGCAAGAAAAGAGGAATCCAGTGTGTTCCAACTTACATTAGGGCACCTGGCCACAGAGTCCTTACCATTTTTGTCAAGAATTTTGGCTCCAAGTGGAATTTTAAAATTTTTATTTTAATTTTTAAAAAAATTTTTTGAGAGAGAGCAAGAGCGAGAGTATATGTGCAAGCGGGAAGGGAGGGGCAGGGGAGAGAATCCCAAGCAGCCTCCACACCCAGCACGAAGCCCGACGCGGGGCTCCAGCTCGTGGCCGTGAGATCGTGACCCGAGCTGAAATCAAGAGTTGGACCCTTAGCTGACTGAGCCCCTGAGGCAATCCTCCAAATGGAACTCAAAGTATCATCGACAATTTACAAATGAGATCGCTCGTCATTACTCTTGCTTTGGTTCATAGTTCGGTTTCTCTCATCTACCCATGCTTGTTTCATAGTCTCCTGTTCTTGTTTCACGGCTTTGTTTCCCCCCCCTTATTTTCCTGAGGACTTAACTACTTATTTTGCAGTCATTTTCTCTGTGTCCTTGGGAATTATTCCTCTACTTGCTGGGTGCTGACGGCAGAACATGTTGCTCTGAAACGTACTACTTTGCATACGGATTATTTAGAGCTAAAGGGATTTGAAAACAGCAGGTACCAAGACTTAAGGTAATTCTAACCAAAGTCCCGTCCTGCTCCTTTGGGGCTCCGGCCTCCTGGGTATCAAGGATTATGATGAATCTGTGGTTATTAATACAGTCTGGTCCGGGCACAGCGATGGACACACGAAATGCAAGCGGAAAAGGGTGTGGAAACAGATGTGCGTGCATGTGGACACCAAGCCGTACCACAGAGGAGGTCCTGCCCCACGCCATGCGCAAGACCAGTTCCCTACGGACTAAGTGCTTGTGCGTCAGATCCCAGATGGAAAACTTGGAGGAGAAAACACTGCAGGATACAGATAAGACCTCTGGGTGACAAAGGAGTGTCTCAGACAACGCTCAGATTCACAAGCATAAAGAAGAGATGGAGAAGTTTGACTTGTTGAAATGATCATCAGGAGATGCTGAGGATTTCCGTGGAGCCGGAAGCTGGGGCGTATAACCATAGCTCACCCAGTACCAGGGATCAGTATCCAACATATGTAAAGAGCTCCTCACAGGTCATGAGAAAGACGAACAATAGAACAGGAAAATGGCAATAGCCACGAACAGGTGCTTCACTAAAAGAGGAAACAGGATCTGTATTCTAACGTAGGAAGGAGACTCACTCGTACGTGGGGTCAGGGAAATGCAGGTAAAGTCACAGCAGGTGTTTTACACCCACCAGAGGAGGAATATTACAAACTCACCTAATCCCTAGGGCCGCGGCCACTGGTAATGGGAGCAGGATTCCGCACGGCCGCTTTGGGAAGCAGCCAGGCACGATGCGGGCACTCTGCCCTGCGCACCCCCGGGCACACGCCGTCCAGGGCACCCCAGCAGGTGCGTCCCCTTGGCTGGCTGCAGGTGCAGCAAGACCGCCTCCCTCGGGCAGCCTGGCAGGGCCTCCGGCCACAGTATCGTCTCGTCGTGCGCAGGGGGCCGTCCAAACGCTAGTGTTTCCCCTGGGATGCCAAGCCTGTGCCTGTGCGGAGCCCCCAGGAGCGTCTGCGTCTCCGTAATAGCCAGCCCTAAGGGCAGCGGGAAACAAGGCTGGCTCCGCGTGGCCCGGAAGCTGTGGCCGCCGTGTCAGCCCACACATGCAGAGCCGCGTGGAAGTCGCCGGGCGTGGCAGCCTGTTGTGTTTAAAACATGGAAAGTGAGCAGCCCCGGTGGCTCAGCGGTGGAGCATCTGCCTTTGGCCCAGGGCGTGATCCTGGGGTCCTGGGATCGAGTCCCACATCGGGCTCCCTGCATGGAGCCTGCTCCTCCCTCTGCCTGTGTCTCTGCCTCTCTCTCTCTCTCTCTCTGTCTCTCATGAATAAATAAATAAAATCTTTTAAAAAGTAAATAAAACCTGGAAAGCTTCGCGTGGCTGTGTAGATGCGAGGTGACCCGTCCCGGGCGAGCGGCCGATGGCGGGCACGAAGCCCAGGTGCGGCCCCGCGGGGCCAGAGGGGCTCGGGGTGGGCTGCGGCTAGCCCAGGCGCGGCTCAGCTTCCGTCCACGTCGGGTCCGTGAGGCGCCCTCTGTCCACACGGGCGACAGTGTGGGCACTTTTTGGTATCTTGGCAGCTTTACCTAGATACGATTTATGCGTCAGAAACTCCACCCATTCAAATTGTGCAGCTCAGTTGTGTTCGTCTATGCACGAGCTGTGCAACCAGCTGCCTCTAGAATATTCCCTCATCGCAAAGAGATGCGCTGCTCGCTGTCGGGCTGCAGGGCTGCCGCTCAGAACGTGCACCGAGGGCCCCGGGCGGCCTGAGTGGCCGTTGCGGCCCAGCTTCTCCCCCCGCCCCCCACACCGCCCCGCCCTGCTGCTGAGGCTCCGCCGTGCTGAGCCGTGTGTCTGCTCCTTCCTAAGGTCAAACATGCCATCGTGCGGTGCACCACATCCTGTGTAGGGCAGTTAAGGACACTTGGGCTGTGGCCACGTTGGGCCTGTTACCGATAACACTGCCGTGATTGCGTGTGCAGGGTCTTCCGGGGACACGTCCTCACTTCACTTGGACAGACGTGAGTGGAACTGCCAGGTCGTATGGAAGCTCCATGTTTAATCTTTTGAGAAGCTTTAAAACCCTTTCCCGGGGGTGAGGGGGCCGCACCATTCTACATTCCCAGCAGCCACGTACCAGGACCCACACTCGTTACCGTCTGTCCTTTGATTAGAGCCGTCCTGGTGGGGGGAAGTGGTGTTTCATCGTGGGCTTGGTATGCACTTCCCCGGAGATGGCCATCGTGTTCTCCTGCACTTCTTGGCCATTTCTTCTTGGGAGAAATGCGTGTTCAAATTATTTGTTGTTTTATTTATTTCATTTATTTTTATATTTTTAAAAGATTTTATTTATTTATTCATGAGAGACACAGAGCAAGAGAGAGAAAGGCAGAGACACAGGCGGAGGGAGAAGCAGGCTCCATGCAGGGATCCTGATGTGGGACTCGATCCCGGGTCTCCAGGACACAACCTGGACAGAAGGCGGCGCTAAACGGCTGAGCCACCCGGGCTGCACTATCTGTCTTTTTAAAATTGTGTTAGTTGTCTCTCTATTACTGAATTCTGAGCATTCATTATGCAATCTGGATACAAATTCCTTATCACATATTCGATCTGCAAATATTTTCTCCTAGCTGATGGGTAGTCTTGACACTTTCTTAATGGCACTTTTTGAAGCACAGAGGCTTAATTTTGTTTAAATCCAAGTTACTGATTTTTTTTCTTTATAGCATGTTTTTGTGTCATATCTGAGAAATCATTACCTGATCCAAGGTCATGCAAATTTACTCCCGTGTTTTCTTTCTTTCTTCTTCTTTCTTTCTTTCTTTCTTTCTTTCTTTCTTTCTTTCTTTCTTTCTTTCTTTCTTTCTTTCTTTTCTTTCTTTCTTCTTTTCTTTTCTTTCTTCTTTCTTTCTTTCTTTCTTTCTTTCTTTCTTTTCTTTCTTTCTTTTTCTTTCTTCTTTCTTCTTTCTTTCTTTCTTTCTTTCTTCTTTCTTTCTTTCTTTCTTTCTTCTTCTCCTTTCTTTCTTTCTTTCTTTCTTTCTTTCTTTCTTTCTTTCTTTCTTTCTTTCTTTCTTTCTTTCTTTCTTTCTTTCTTTCTTTCTTTCTTTCTTTCTTTTTTTTCTCCCATGTTTTCTGCTAGGGTTTTAGTCTTGGTTCTCACATCCAGGTCTGTTATTTTTTTTGCCTTAATTTTTGTGTTTGGCATGAGGCGGGGTCAAAGTCATTCTGCACATGGGAGTATCTGACCAGAACCATCGTAGAAGAGACTCTCATTTCACCTGTTTAATTGTCTTGGCAGCTTTGTCGAAGGTCCCTTGACAGCAGGGGGTTGGTTATTTGTGGGCTGCTAATTCTATTGCACCCACCAGGATGTCCTGTCCCTATCCCAGTGTCACATCACTGTAGTGTCACTGTAAGTTTTGGAATCAGGACGTGATCCATCTGCTTTTTCTGCTTGGGTTTCATTTGTTCCTGTTTTTCTAAATTATCAGAGTGGGATGTTAGGTTATCAATTTGAGATCTTCTCTTCTTTTTTAAAAATATCAGTATTGGAGCAATAAATTTCTTCTAAGTACTGCTTTTTTTTTTTTTTTTGGTATGTTGTGTTTTCATTTTCATTCATCTTATTTTCAATTTTTTTTTCTGGTGATTTCTTCTCTGATGTGTTGATTATTTAGTTGCTTGGTTTCTTCATATTTGTGAATCTACCCCTAAATTTTTCCTGTTGCTGATTTCTAATTAGACTCCATTGTGATCAGAGAACGTGCTTTATTTGATTTCGATCCCTTTAAACCCGCCAAGGTTGGTTCTATGGCCGAGCATGTGATCTATCCTATGTCAGGTTCCATGTGCACCTGAGGGGAGTGGACTCACCCTGTTGCTTGGGGAGTCTCTGTGGCGATGTCCGTCAGGTGCAGCGGGTTTATCCTGCTTTCAAGTTTTTATCTATATCCTTGTTGATCTCCTACCTAGTGTTTCTGTCCTTTACTGAAATTTCTGTCCTTTACTGTGAAATTGAAGTCTCCAACCATTATTGTTGAATTGTCTATTTCTCTCTTAATTCTTTCAGTTTATGCTGCATGTATTTTGGAGACCTGTTGTTGCATATATGTTTATAATTGTTACATCTTCCTGATACATTAGCCTTTTTATCCATATAAAGTGACCTCTTTATTTCTAGTCACTTTTTGTTTAAAAGTTTATATTGTCCTATAATAGCATAGCCATTCCAGCTCCCTTGTATTTCCTGTTTGCTTGATGAATTTTTTCATACTTTTACTTTTTAATTTCAACTTATTCATATCTTCAAGTCTAACGTGTCCCTCTCGTGGAGAGCATCTATTTGAATCTTGAGTTTTATCTAGTCTGATCATCACTGCCTTTTGATGACTTTGTTTAATCCATTCACATTTAATGTTATTACTGATACAGTTGAATTTTTGCCTGCCAGTTTGCTTTCTGTTTTTTTTTTTTTTTTTGTCTCATGTTTTTTTGGTCCTCTATTCCTATTTGTTGTATATTTTTTATTGTTAGCCAGATATCTTCCATTGTACTGTTTACATTTATTTCATGATTTTAACTATGTATTTTAAATGATTCTCTTAGTGGTTGCTCTAGGGCTTATAACACTCATCTTAAGTTATATTGTATTTCAGATTTATAGTACTTTCTGTAAGATACAGAAATTTTATTCCTATTAACTTCATTTCATTTATTTTTATACATAACATAAATGTGTTAAAACCCCAACATTACATTAGTTTAATTATTGACATATATAATGTGTCATTTAGAGAAATAAAGAGAACAAAGGAAGCACACGTATTTATTGATTTTTTAATATTAACGCAATTATTTATTCTCTTTCATTCTCTTCATTCCCCTATGCATTTGAGGTGTTGTCTGGTGTCATCTCTTTTCTGGTGGAGTTTCATTCCCGCCCCTCCCCTTTGTGCTCCTGTTGTCAGGTAGCAGCTGTCTCTATATGTCATAGGCTCAACAACACAAATGTATAGATATTGTTTTATGCAACTGATTTTTTAAGTCAGGAGGAGAAAGGAAAAGATAGAGGCAACTCTACTGTCTTTATAATTATGTAAACAATGACCTTTCCTGGTACTCTTTGTTTTTTGTGTGCAGGAATCTGAATTACTGTTTGGGGTCACATGCTTTTAGCTCAAAGAAATTCCTCTAGCATTTCTTCTACAGCAGACTTACTAGCAACAAACTCTCTCAGTTCTTGTTTACTTGCAAATATTGCTATTTCATGTTCACTTGTGAATGATAGTTCTGCTGGATATAAGATTCTTGATTGATAGTGTTTTACTTTGGGTACTTTTCACATGCCATTCACCTGCTTCCTGTCTGCCATTCCTTCTGTGAGCCATCAGCTGTTACTATTATTGGGATTCCCTCCTTTGTGACAAGTCATTTTTCTCTTTCAGCTCTCAAGATTTTCTCTTTGTTTTTAAAAATTTTAAAAAGATTTTATGTATTTATTCATGAGAGACCCAGAGAGAGAGGCAGAGACCCAGGCAGAGGGAGAAGCAGGCTCTCTGTGGGAAGTCTGAGACAGGACTCAATCCCAGGACCCTGGGGTCATGCCCTGAGCTGAAGGCAAATGCTCAACCACTGAGTCCCCCAGGCATCCCTTAAAATTTTCTCTTTATTTTTGGACTTCAGTATTTCACTATAATGTGTCTGGTTGTGTAGCTCTTTGTGTTTATCCTATTAGAAATTTGTTGAGTTTCTTAAATATGTAGATTTTTGTTTTTCATCAAATTTGGGATGTTTTTAGCCATTATTTCTTGGAATATTTTTTCTGCTCCCTTCTCTCCTCTCCTTGTTGGTCTCATTATGGACATATGGGTGTGTTTAATGGTGTCCCACATTTCCCTGAGGCTCTTCCCATTCTCCTCCATTCCTTTTCCTTTCAGTTCTTCAGGTTATGTCATCTCTGTTAATCCATCTTCAAGTTCAAATCTACTGTTGAGTCCCTTGACTGAATTTTCCATTTTATCTATTACATTTTTCAAATCCAGAATTTCCATTTGCTTTTTTTTTTTTTTTCCATTTGCTTTTTTTTAAAATCACTTCTATTCCTTTATATTCCCTATTTGATGGGTCAGTGCTAGTATATCTTCCTTTTCTTCTTTAGAACATAAATTCCTCCAGTTCTTGGAACATATTTATAACATTGGCTTTCAGATCTTTATCTGCTAAATTCAACATTTGGGCCCCTCAGAGATAGTTTCTGTTGTCTAGTCCCTTCCTTGTGTATAGGTCACATTTTCCTGTTTCTGAAATTTTTTGTTGAAATTAGTGAATAATTGAATAATTATTTGAATTATTTGTTGAATAATTAATTTTCTGTTGAAAACTAGACATCTCTCAGTCAATATACTACAGCCACTCTTAGTGCTGGTTCCATCCCATCCCCTCACCCAGCTTGTCTGTGTGTTTGGTGACAAAATGGAGGAATTCTCCCCAAAAGAAAGGACAGAAAGAAGTAACACCAGGGATTTAGTCCATACAGATATCAATAAGATGCCTGGATCAGAATTTAAAACAATGGTCAAAGTTTCTGTGAGCAAAATTAGCTGGAAAAAGCATAGATGACACCAGAGAATCCCTTACTGCAGAGATAAAACAACTAAAAACTAGTCATAGCTATAACTGAGATGCAAAACTGACTGGATGCCATGACAACGAGGATAGACAAAGCGGAGGAATGAATTAGTGATATAAAAGATAAAATTATGGGAAAAAATGAAGCTGAAAAGAAGAGGGAAAGAAAGGTACTGTATCATGAATGTAGACTTAGGGAACTCAGTGACTCCATAAAGCATATATATTCATAATAACATTCATATCATAGGAATCCTAGAAGAAGAAGGAAAAAGAGGGCAGAAGGTTTATTTGAGCAAATTATGACTGAAAACTTCCCTAATCTGGGGAAGGAAACAGACATCGCAATTCAAGAGGTTCAGAGAACTCCCATCAAAATCAGCCAAAGCCGGCCGACACCAAGACATACTGATAGTCAATTTCACAAAATACATAGACGAGGAAAGAATCCTGAAAGTAGCAAGGGAAAAAAAGTCCTTAACCCACAGGGAAGACAAATCAGGTTCACAGCAGATTTGCTCACAGAAACTTGGCAGGCCAGAAACAAGTAGCAGGAAATATTCAATGTGCTGAATGGGAAAAACACGCAGCCAAGAATCCTTTATCCAGCAAGGCTGTCATTCAGAACAGAAGGAAAGATAAAGAGTTTCCCAGGCAAACAAAAACTAAAGGAGTTCATGACAACTAAACCAGTCCTGCCAGAAATATTAAAGGGGATCTTTTGAGTGGGAAAGAAAGACTGAAAGCAACAAAGACTAGAAAGGAACAGAGAATCACATCTTTACAGGTAACACAGTGGCACTAAATTCATATCTATCAATGATCACTCTGAATGTAAATGAACTAAATGCTCCAATCAAAAGACATAGGGTATCAGAATGGATTTTAAAAAAAACACACACAACAATAAAACAAGACCTATCGACATGCTGCCTAAGAGAGACTCATTTTAGACCTGAAGTCCCCAGCAGATTAAAAGTGAGGGAGTGGAGAACCATTTGTCATGCTAAAGGGGGCCAATAGGAGCCATCCTTCTATCAGACAAACTGGGTTTTCTTTTTAAGCAGGCTTCCTATGGGGAGCCCAGTGTGGGACTTGATCCCAGGGACTCTGGGATCACGACCTGAGCCGAAGGCAGATGTTCAACCACTGAACCACCCAGGGGCCCCAGACAAACTAGATTTTAACCAAAGCCTATAACAAGAGATGAAGAAGGGCACTATTTCATAATAAGGGGACAATCCATCAAGAAGACCTAACAATTGTAAATATTTATGCCCCAACTTGGGAGCTCGCTCCCAAATATATAAATCAATTAATAACAAATATAAAGGAAGTCGCTTATAATAACACAATGATAGTAGAGGACTTTAACACCCAACTTAGAGCAATGGACAGATATCTAAGTAGAAAATAAACAAGGATACAAGGGCTTTGGATGACACTTTGGGGCATGTGGATTTCACAGATATATGAGGAACATTCCATCCTAAAGCAGCAGAATACACATCCTTCTCGAGGCACATGCAACAGTCTCCAGCACAGATCACACACTGGGTCACAAATCAGCCCTCAACACGTACATGAAGATTGAGATCATATCATGTGCATTCTCAGACCACAGCGCTGTGAGACTTGAAGTCAGCCGCAAGAAAATATTTGGAAAGACCACAAATATGTGAAGATTAAAGGACATCCTACTGGAGAATGAATGAGTCAACTGGGAAATTAAAGAAGAAATTAAAAAAATACATGGAAGCAAATGAAAATGAAAACACAACAGTCCAAAACCTTCAGAAAGGATGGCAGCAAAGGCCGTCCCAAGAGAGAAATATATTGCAATACAAGCCTACCTCAAGAAACAAACATGCAAACTAACCCTACACCTAAAGGAACTGGAAAAGAAACAGCAAATAAAGCCTAAAGCCAGCAGAAGAAGAGAAATAATAAAGATTAGAGCAGAAATAAATGATATAGAAACAAACAAAAAACCCCAGTAAAACAGATCAATGAAACTAAGAGCTGTCTCTTTGAAAGAATTAATAAAATTGATAACCCCCTAGTCAGACTTATCAAAAAATAAGAGTCCTAGATAAATAAAATCATTAATGAAAGAGGAGATATCATAACCAACACCACAGAAATAAAAACAATCATAAGAGAATATCATGAAAAATTATATGCCAACAAACTAGGCAATCTGGAAGAAATGGATAAATTCCTAGAAATCTACAAACTACCAAAACTGAAACAGGAAGAAATAGAAATAGAAAATTTGAACAGACCCATAAATGGACAAGAAATTGAATCAGTAATAATAATAATAAAAAACTCCCAACAAACAAAAGTCCAGCCCAGATGGCTTCCCAGGGGAATTCTACTAGACATTTAAAGAAGAGTCGATTCCTGTTCTTCTCAAACTGTTCCAAAAGTTAGAAAAGGAAGGAACACTTTCAAACTCATTCTATGAGGCCAGAATTACCTTGAATCTAAAACCAGACAAAGACTCCACTAAAAAGGAGAATTACGGGCCAAAATCCCTGATGAACATGGATGCAAAAATTCTCAGAAAGATACTAGCAAACTGAATCCAATATTACATTAAAAGCATTATTCACCATTCTTATCCACTCACCATTCACATTCAGGTGGGATTTATTCCTGTGCTGCAGGCTTGGTTCCATATTTGCAAATCAATCTATGTGGTAGATTGATTAATACAATAAAGGATACAAATCATATGATCCTCTCAGTAGATACAGAAAACGCAATCGACAGAATACAGCATCTCTCTAGACGAAAACCCTCAAGTAGGGATAGATTGTGCATATCTCAACAGCATAAAGACTGTACAAGAAAGACCCACAGCTAATATCATCCTCAACTGGGAGCAACTGAGAGCTTTTCTTCTACAGTCAGGAGCTAAATAGGGATATCCACTCGCACCGTTACTATTTATTATAATACTGGGAGACTTAGCCTCAGCCATCAGACAAAAATAAAATAATAAAATAAAAAAAATAAAATAAAAAAAATAAAGTAAAATAAATAAAATAAAATAAAGTAAAATAAATTTGATAAAATAAAATAATAAAATAAATAAAATAAAATAAATAAAATAAAATAAAATAAAAATAAAATAAAATAAATAAAATAGGGCAGCCCCGGTGGCGCAGCGGTTTAGCGCTGCCTGCAGCCCGAGTTGTGATCTGGAGACCCTGGATCGAGTCCCGCGTCAGGCTCTCTGCGTGGAGCCTGCTTCTCTCTCTGCCTCTCTCTCTCTCTCTCTGCATCTCTACGAATAAATAAATAAAATCTTTAAAAAATAAAATAAAATAAATAAAATAAAAAAATAAAGAAAAAAATAAAAGGCATTCAGATTAGCAAGGAAGAGGTAAAACTTTCACTATTTGCAGATGACATGATACTCCACATAGAAACTAAAAAAAAAAACCACCAAGAAATTGCTAGAACTAATACATGAATTCAGCAAAGTTGCAGGATATAACATCAACATACGGAAATTTGTTGCATTTCTATATACTGATAATGAAGCAGCAGAGAAAGAAATCAAGTAATAAATCCCATTTACAATTCCACCAAAACCAGTAAGATACCTAAGAATAAACCTAACCAAAGGGGGAAGAGATCTGTACTGAAAACTACGTACACTTATGAAAGAATTTGAAGAGGACACAAAGAAATGGAAAAACATACCATACTCGTGGATTAGAAAAACGAATATCGTCGAAATATCTATACTACGCAGGACGCCCCCGGGGGGCTCGGTGGTGGAGCGTCTGCCTTCGGCTCAGGCCATGACCCCGGGGTCCTGGGATCGAGTCCCGCATCGGGCTCCCTGCATGGAGCCTGCTTCTCCCTCTGCCTGTGTCTCTGCCTCTCTCTCTCTCTCTCTCTCTCTGTGTCTCTCATGAATAAATAAATAAAATCTAAAAAAAAAAAAAAAAAATCAGGAGCAAGAGGAAGGAAGGAAGGAGCACAGAAAGGGGAGGGAAGACTGCGATTCCCTCTCAGTCCAGACAGAGGGAGGCAGAGCACAACTCCAGTCATCTCTGTGGCTACTCAGGGCACCAAAACCTTTGTGTGCTTAGGGTGATGGATTCCTTAGATCATTATTATAAACACTTTCATCCGAGAATTCCTCACCCTGAGGAAAAGGACGTACTTTTCAATCATTTAAGAGGAAATCTCAGCAAACTAAGAAACCACATTCTCTACCAAAAGAGTGAAAAAATTTAAAAAGCACTAATAATGAATATAGGCGCTCCAACTCAAAGACTCCTACTATCCAATATTCACTATTTTTAAGAGGAGAAATCTCCCAAAGGTAAAGGCTATTTAGAAAATAATATATAACAAAAAAACACTGCACACTAGAACCTATGTGATACAGTGAAAACATCAGGAAAAATTGTATACAAAAATATCTACATCCTGAAGGTGAAAACAGCCTGCAGCACTTGCCTGTTTCTATGACAGAAATATCTCTAGACGATGGCTCCTCTCAAGTCAAACTGTGAAGTGGCTCAACGCCCTAAACCTAAACCCAATCCCATCCCAACCCTAACTCTAACACTAGCCCTATCCTAGTCCTAATCCTAAAACCAAGTCCAACCCCAACCTCAGCCCTAATCTTATCCCTATCCTAACCCTAACCCTAACCCCAACGACACCACCAACCCCAACCCCACCCCTAACCCTAATCCTAGCCCTATCCTAGTCCTAACCCTAACCTCAAGTCCAACCCTAACCCCAACCCCAACCCTAATCCTAGCCCCATCCTAACCCTAACCCTAAACCAACCACGACACCAACCCCAACCCCACCCCTAACTCTAATCCTAGCCCAATCCTAGTCCTAGCCCTAACCCCAAGTCCAACCCCAACCTCAGCCCTAATATTAGGTCTATCCTAACCCTAACCCTAACCAAACCACGACACCAACCCCAACCCCACCCCTAACCCTAATCCTAGCCCAATCCTAGAACTAACCCTAACCTCAAGTCCAAACCCAACCCCAACCCTAATCCTAGCCCCATCCTAACCCTAACCCTAAGCCAACCACAACACCAACACCAACCCCACCCCTAACCCTGATCCTAGCCCTATTCTAGTCCTAACCCTAACCCTAACCCCAAGTCCAACCCCAACAGTGTGGACTCTGCCCACAGGCGTGGGCTACGGAGCAGTGACGAGGTGCCTGTCCGCTCAGGAGCCGGGCGACCTCAGGGCCGAGCCGGGCCGGTGCCCCGGGTGTACGCGGGCTGCAGACTCGGGGAGGGCCTGGAGGCCGGGGGGGCCCGCGCGGAGCGTGGTCGTGGGGCCGCCGAGCGCCCGCCAGCACTCGCAGGAGGCCCCGGTCCCTCGCAGCCGCCGAGCCCCGAGGATTGAAAGGCCGCGGGCAGGTGGCAGGTGGCAGGTGGCAGGTGGGGGTGAGCACGCGGAGTGGGCGGGGGGAGCCCGGCCGGCGTCAGGGCAGGAGGGCGCTGGCCCAGGAAAGAAGTCATCAGAAGAACCAGATGGAAATTCTAGCAGCAGAGCCGGGTCCGACCAGAGAGCTGCGTCCAGGGCGCCGGGGGCTCAGCGGCGGAGCCTCTGCCTGGGCTCAGGCCGTGACGCTGGGTCCCGGGATCGAGTCCTGCGTGGGGTCCCCACAGGGAGCCTGCCTCTTTCTGGGTCTCTCAGGAATAAATACAAACAAAATCTTTTTTTTTTTTTTAAAGGAGACCTGCATCCAGAATGTACGACGAACAGTTAAGACTCATCAAGATGTAAACGCGGCACCGGTTGACAGGCGGCGAAGCGCTGTCAGGGCCTCCTCCCCACGGAGGACGCGCCGGCCTGGAGCGCGTGCAGGGCTGCCCCATGCACTGCGGTAGCAGCCAGCCCAGCGGCGTGGGCAGCTCGCGGACCCCGGGGCCGCAATGCTCGGCCCGAAAACCCAGGTCCTCACGAGGGAGGCTGGAAACGCCCGGTGGCCGTGGGCGTCGATGCCACGGTCGCCTAGGACGCGGACCCCCGGCTGCAGGGTCTCGCTGGGGCCACGCGAGTGACAGCCGCCCGTCCCCGCGTGTGTGGCTCTGCATGTGGCCCCGTGGCCCGGGAACTGGGGGGGAGGATGCGGGGACCCGGGGGCCACGGGCGCGGGCCTCATGCCCAGGACGCAGCCGACGGGCGCAGCGCAGACGCCGGGAGCCCGGGAGCCCAGGAGCCCAGGCGGCGGGAGTGGAGGACGCGCCTCCTGTCCGGCCTCGCCCTGTGGCCCTGCGACCCATGTGCAACCGGGGGGCCCGGTGCAGGCAGGCGACGTCTACCTCAGACGTAAAACTGTCTGTCAGGCCTTTTACCTGCAAAATGGGCAAATTCAGGAAAAGCGGAGAGTTGCGATCCGGGACAAGTCACCACAAAATCCACAGGCGAGTCCGAGCAAGGCCGGCCGGGGTCCCCGGGCAGCAGGGCCGGTCGGGGCGCATGGAACCAGTGTCCTTTGGGGGGAGTGGGAAATCAGGGTGAGGCCCGTGTCTGGGCTCCCGGGTCGCGGGGCTGCGGGGACTCCACGGACCCCCCCACCCCCGCGGGGAGCTGTCCCTGTGATGCTCTCCCGGAAGGGTCCTTCTGCGATGTGGTCGGGGGCTGGAGGCAGGACCCTGTGGCCGGGAGACCCCGCTGGGCGACGGTGGCCTTCGTTAGCCTCACGGTGGAGGCCACGTGAGTCTAGATTCCTGAGCTGTGACTGTAAGTCCGTGCTGTCAGCATGGCTTGTCCTGGGGAGAAAAGGGGGGTGGCACTCACATTCGGGGGGGCTGTCGGGGTGCCTGCAAAGTCCTTTTTTTTTAAGATTTTATTTATTTATTCATGAGGCACAAAGAGAGAGAGATACAGAGAGAGAGGCAGAGAACACAGGCAGAGGGAGAAGCAGGCTCCACGCAGGGAGCCCACGCGGGACTCGATCCCGGGACCCCGGGGTCATGACCGGGGCCGAAGGTGGCGCTAACCCACTGAGCCACCCGGGGGCGCCTACAAAGTCCTTTCAAGTGATGAGAGGGAGGGAGGGGGGAGCGATTCACAGACAGATGCAGAACTAAAGTGAGCCTGGTGTGGATGGTTCAAGGGTTTTCATCATAAAATTTTTCAGATTTTCTGTATGTTTTAAGAATTTTTTTCTGGCCCCGGAAGGGCTGCAAGGTGAGGCCTCCCACCGCATCCCTGTTCCGCCAGAAGCCTGGAAGTTTCTGGGGCGGGCGAGATCCTGCGATGACGCAGGCTGCCTGGGCAGCACCCCAAGCGCCTTCCCGCCCATCACCCACCTGGGCCGCAGGGGCCACAGCTGCGAACCTTGGGGCCGCCAGCCAGACCCCACTTCTTGGGGTGAACCCACCCCCAAGTTTGCTCACAGGCGGGCGTCGAGGCCACGCGGGAGTGATCGCATGGGGTGTGCAAGGGAGCGCAGTCCCTGGGGCTGCTGGGCCCCGGCTCCCACCCTGAACGCGAGCTGAGGGGCGCAGGGGTGCCCCTTGCAGCCACTGGCCGGCCTGTCCGCCGCAGGCTCCGCGCCCCCAGGTGCCCGCCCCGGCTCTTGAAGCCTCGGTTCCCCTGCTCACAGCGGGCAGGCCGGGTGGGGGGGCCGGCGCCGGGAGCCCCTTACCCCCAGCTCTGCCCCAGGCCGTGTTCCAGGAGAGACCAGGAGGGCGGCCTGGGCCGGGCCCGGGAGCAGCAGGTCGGGCCCAGGTCCCCATCCCCCCGCACGCCCCGTGGGACCCTCCTGCCCTGCGCAGCCCTGTCGCCCACGGAGGGCGAGTGACCTTCCCAAGCCTGGCCGACGCCGTCCTGCCCGCCTGGACCCTCCTCGGCCCCTTCGGCCGCTTAGGAAGCCTTAGTTCTGCCTCAGGAGCCTTCCAGAACACGGCGCTCCCTGCCCGGGTGCCACCTCCCGCCAGTCCCCGCGGCCTTCTGCCCTCAGCCAGCCCCACTCGTCCCCCCGTTTTACCTGCACAGGCTCCTGCCCCCCACCTGCCCGCCTTTCCAGAATGCCTCACCTTGCCTGCCCGGAACACCCCACTCCGACGCCCTCCCCACCATGGCTCTGTCCTACTTCCGCGGCATCGTTTGCTTTCTGAGACGCTTATCCAACCCGTCCACTGGCCACCCACTGCCCTGCACCCCCACATCCCCGCCAGCATCTGGGCCCTGAGCACCACCCTGGGCCGGGCGGCCTGGCCACACCGGGCAGACGGGGCAGGCCCCTGGCCGAGAGCCAGCCTGGGCTCCTGGATGTGTGCCCGGGGCCCCGGCCCTTTCGGGTTTGCCCTGTGGGGGGGCGAGGCACGGTTGGGGCCGTGTCCCACCCAGAGCTCAGTGCCCAGCCGAGGCACAGAGGGCCCTCAGGGGCAGCAGAGGTGGGCACGCCTGCACGCCGCACGGGGAGCTGGTGCAGCACGCACACGCCCCAGCTGGGCACACACGGTAGTGGTGCGAGGGCTGAGTTCTAATCAGAGGCAGCGTTTTCATATTTGTCCTTGTAGTTTTACAAAAGCAGCACTGGAAGGACCTTGCAAGTCAGACTTAAATTTAAAAAGGGGAGGGGACGAGATCCCAACCTGTGTGAGAAAGAACCCGCTCCTCTGGGCAGGAGGCCACCGGAGGGCGTGCGCGTGCGTGTGCGTGTGCGCGTGTGTGCACGGGCCACTGGTGCCGGGGGCAGAGACAGGAGCCAGAGCCAGTGAGGGGCAGCGCACAACATTTATTGAACTCCAACGTGGTGCAGAGGCGCTTCCTGGCCCGCCACGCTGGAGATGCCTGCAGGCCCACGTCGCATCCCCGCACGCGACAGCTCGGTGACCTCAGGACCCCAGCGCCCACCTCGCCTGCACCTTGGCCCAGGACCCTGTCCTCTGTTCTCCCCCCTGGACCAGAAGGACAGGCGCGTCCTGCCCCCCACGCAGACCTGTGCGGACACGTGGATTGAGCGAACAGAGGCTTCGGGGAGCGGGGTCGGCAGGGGCGCTGGGTGGGAGCGGACCCGCTCAAAGCAGCCACAGTTCTAGGCGGTCTAGGACAGACGGCTTGTGGGAGGTGCTGTCAAAAGGTCAAACCAATTCTTAAACAGGTACACTGACACTACAGGACGGTACTTCTAAAATGTCACAGATGGGAGTGCCCCCGAAGCATTTAAAAGAATTAACACTGCATGCCAATGCATGAACACACGAGCATAAATTAATTCCGAGAGGTGTCAGGGACAGAGCCTGGAGCTGACACAGATCTAATATAGAGCCGCCTTGTCGGTGCGTGTATGTCTATGGCATAGATAACTCTCGTTAGTAAAGAAAACCTCTATTTATATTTGTGACGAAGGGCGGGTGGGCGGTCTGTACAGAGTGTGCGAGCGGGTGGAGGTGAGGGTTCACGGAGCGGAGGCCGTCAGCAGATTAGAGCGCACCCATCCCGGTGACCTCAGACGTCAGCCTGCAAGACACAGAGGCACAGGGGAGACAGGTCACAGTGTTCTGGTAAAACGGGAGCAGAAGCGAGGCGGGGCCCCCCCGTCTCAGCGTCGCCTCCCTCTTGGCTGTGAGATGCACGGCCGAGAGCTGGAGACCACGGCGGGGCGGAGGGAGGAGGCCCCACCAGGGACCGGGTCCCTGTCACCGCATCAGGGGCCTGACAATAACCACCTGGGCACGCAGAGGCCCACGACCGATTCTGCAGCAGCTGCTTCGGGAGGGGCCGGCCTCGCGTGGCCCACGGGGTGGAGTGGAGGCGCCTCCCCGGGGCCTGACTCGATATTCTGAGTTAAAGAGGAGGGTCTGACCCCAGGTGTGGTCACACTGTGTTCTCCAACACGTCCCTGGCTGGGGAAGCTGCAGGACGTCACCGGGCCCTAGACGTAACCTCTGACCCTCACTCGGTTCCGAGGTCTGCGGCTCTGCAGGGCTCAGGGTGGTGGGGGCGGCGTCTTTCAACCACGGGGCACGTGAGGGCAGGGTGGCCCAGTAACGTGCTCCCTGAAACTACGCGACCCAGTTACCCAAGTGCGAGGCTGACTGCAGGCCCGGGCCGAGGTGCCACAGCTCTCCGGGAACCAGACTCTCCAGGAACCAGACTCTCCAGGGTGAAAGGTCAGGTGTGAACGT
The DNA here is from genome assembly GCF_011100685.1 of Canis lupus familiaris. Lineage (NCBI taxonomy): Eukaryota > Metazoa > Chordata > Mammalia > Carnivora > Canidae > Canis > Canis lupus. Next base: position 39,253,932 of record NC_049252.1, on the reverse strand, counting down.
GCAGAGGGGGTGCGGGGCCCCCAGTCTGCGTGGAGACCGAGTCCATCACATCCCACTCCCACACCTAGCCCGGAGCGAAGCCTCTGGAGAGGACGGGCCTGGTCTGGGCCCCCGCCATGGCTAGCCAGTCCCTCTGAGCGTCTTGCTCAACCAGTGCATGAAGGACGGGGCCCTGGGGGCACGCACCTGGCGTTGATGAGGTACTGGGCGAGGCTGATGTTGGCTGGGGTCCCCGTGATGGTGATCTGGCGCTCCGATGACCCTTCTGTGGCATTGGCGATTTTGATCTGAGCTCCAGACATCTGTCGAATTTCATTGATTTTGGTCCCTTGGCGTCCAATTATGCAGCCTATTAGCTAGAAGGAAGGATGGAGGACTTCCTCAGAGAGGGGCTCCCCACCCCAAGCGGAGAGCCTGGGGAGGCCCGGGAGGGGCACAGAGCAGCCCTGGTGTGCACCCCACCCCAAGCTCTGCCCTCCCAGGAGGCTTTCCTGCGGGGGGTGAGGCTGCAGACGCCCGGGCTCTGCAATGAGTCCTGACCAGTCCCAAAGGGGAAGGCACCGGCCGCGTCACCTCGCCTGGGCTCCCTTGGGGACCTGGGAGACGGGGAGCAGGTGGCTGCATCCCCAGGAAGGAGTGTTCGTGTGAAGCCAGAGTTTGTTAAAGCTCTCTGCCGCCCAAAACCCTGTCTTCTGATGAACTTGGGTGAAATTCTGAGGACATGTCAGACGTTCCCTTCCCTTCCCACCGTGTGACCCCCGGCTGCTCTGGGCCATCGGGCGGAGTGGGCGGTCAAGAACCAAGCAGCCAGAAGGACAGGAGCCAGGGCTCCAGGGGGGCAGGGGCACGGCCGGCTGAGCTGTGTGGGGACAGCCGGGCACGGAGCAGGCCGGGTTGCGGGGAAGCTCGCTCCCAGCACCTGTGTCCACCCTCTGTCCACGCGGCCGGTGTTACACGGCGGTGCTGGGGCCACGAGCGGCGGTGGCAGGAAGGAAGCCCGTTTACAGATGCCTCTGGACCCACGCGGGGGCAGCTCGGCCTTCGGGTGACCTCCACTTCTGGGCTACCCCAGCTGCCTCCACCTCCCACCAGCATCTCCTGGGCCCGCCCCACCCCAGGCCCCGCCCACCTCCCAGGCCCCGCCCCCCTCTTAAACTCTGCCCCCACCTCCTAGACCCCACCCCATCTCCCTGGCCCCGCCAAACCTAAGCCCCGCCCCCAATCCCCAGGACCTGCCCTCCTAGGCCCCGCCCCACCCCTAGGCCCCGCCCTCACCCCATCTCCCAGGCCCCGCCCCCACTCCATCTCCTAGGCCCCGCCCCCGCCCCACCCCCTAGGCCCCGCCCCCATCTCCTAGGCCACGCCCTCCTCCATGTCCCAGGCCCCGCCCCATCCCCGCCCCCACCCCATCTCCCAGGCCCCGCCCTCACCCCATCTCCCAGGCCCCGCCCCCACCCCATCTCCTAGGCCCTGCCCTCATCCATGTCCTAGGCCCCACCCCATCCCCAGGCCCCGCCCCCACTCCTAGGCCCCGCCCCATCCCCAGGCCCCGCCCTCACCCCATCTCCTAGGCCCCGTCCCATCCCCAGGCCCCGCCCCCCACTCCTAGGCCCCGCCCTACCTCCCAGGCCCCGCCCTCATCCCAGCTCGTAGGCCCCGCCCCATCTCCGAGGCCCCGCCCCCCCGGCCCCTCCAATCCTTGGGCCTGGCCCCGAGGTCAGTGAGGGAGACTGCTACGGTCCCCGCCTGCATCCTTGACTTGTCCTCCAGCCGCGGAGAACCCTGGACGGCTGCCCTCCCACGCGCCAGGCACGGCAGGGGGAAGTGGGGCCGGCTGAGCCCCCCGAGGATGCCAGCCCTCCGGAGGATCCTCACACTTCCTTGGCCACTGGCAGCCCAATGTCCCTTCCAGAACCTTCCCCTTTGGTGCAAGTACTGTTGGCTGAGTGGTCACGGCTGAGAGCCTCAGGCAGAAGCGGCTCGTGTCTCCTCCGGGGAACCTGTCTGAGGAAGGCTGGCGGGTGTCCACGCTCTCCCTCTCTGACCCGGCGGGCACGGAGGTCATGCCCCCCCAGCCCTGCCCTGCAGGCATGGGCATGGAGGCGCCTGCACCTGGCCTCACCGGTCTCCTGACCGCAGGGGGACCCGCGGTCACCCAGCTCTCCCCTCTCACCCTGCGGGCGTCCACGGGGAGCCCGAGGAAAGTCACAGAGACACTTTCTAGAGCCGTGGCCCCTCCTGGCCGGATTCACAGCTGCACCCCAGAGGATGTGGGGACACACCTATCCCGCTCTCGTCCTGGAGCCGCCTATGGGAGCCCTGAGATCTCTGGGTGGTTCTGGGGTTGGGACCAGGGCCGGGGCCAAGTGTGGGGCAGCCGCAGACACAGGGACCGTGACATCAGCCACAGAACCCACGGCCAGGGGAGCCGAGGAATGCCACCCGAGGCTGCCCACACACGCTGCCGGCCCTGACCCGGCCTGGGTCCCCGTCGCCACGCCCGCAGGGGGCTGTGCTGCGGAACTTACGCGTGGTTTGGGTTCCCACATGCACCCTGTCGTCCAGAAGGCCCTACGCTGGCGACACAGGTGTGAACAAGACTTCCCTTAGCACAGCTTTGACCGGGGACACAGACGGGTGTCGTGGCAGATGCACGTCTGATGCACACACGCCTCCCCTGGGGCCAGGTGAGTACGAGAAAGCCCCCTGCCGTGCTGTCACCAAGTCCTCCCCGCAAGAAGCGCCAGCTCGGAGCCCGGGGATCCTTGGGGCAGCCTCCTGAGGGGCGCACGGCCCTGGGGGCGGCCTGGCAGGGCGGTCGGCGTGCAAGGTGGCACCGTGTGCCCCAGGGCACGGAGCAGGCCTGCTGCTCACTCTCCAGACGAGCCTCATCCTCTCCGGGCTCATCCCACGTTCGGGAGGCAGGCCCGGCATCAGGGAAGCGGTTTTGGTCGGGGGGGCCCGGGCAGGGCGTGGCCCCGCCTTTCCCACGGGCGAGGTGTGCCCACCAAGATCGTGACGTGGGGGACGGTGTCGGGAGCTCCCAAGAGCAGAACCGTCTCCCGTAGAGACGCAGGAGCACATTCCCTGCAGCTGGCACCAGGGGCCCCATGCCCGCCCCCTGCCCTCCTGCTCATCTGTGCGCACAGGACGGCCACCGCCCCGCAGCCACAAGCCTGTGCCTGTCCAGGAAGAGGCTGGGCCGGGACGTCCCGGCCTCCCGGCGCGAGCAGCTGCCCCTGGACACGGCCCCCACCCACCCCGCTGACTTGGGCTCCAGCGGGAGTCCGTGCGCTCGGGGTACGGGGCGGGTGGGGCTGAGCCTGGGCAGGGTGGCCCGTGAGGCCGCGAGCTGGGTGGGCCCTGGGCAGGATTGGATGTGGGCTCCGGGCACGGGCGTCCCGCAAGCGCGTGGCATCCTGCTCAGCAGACCCCACCTGCTCTTCAGGGGCCAGCGGGGGGCGGGGGGGCAGCCTTCCCAGCCAGCTCGGCACCTGCCTGCTGATGAACCCTGAGGTCCCCTGGCTCCTCTCCTGCCGAGTGTCCCAGGACTGTGACATCACGTGCTTCTCAGGGCCACTGTACCCGACCGTGGGCAGGGAGAGGAGGGGGCCCAGGTGGGTAGGGTCTGGGGGTCAGGGCTGAGGAGTTGGCACCTGGGGGTAAGGACTGGGGTTTGGGGGCTGGCACGTCAGGGCTCCGGGCTGGCAGGTTAGGGGTGAGGGGTCAGGGCTGGGGGATTAGGGCTGAGGGGTTGGGGCCTGGGGGTAAGGACTGGGGTTTTGGGGCTGGCAGGTAAGAGGTGAGGGGTGAGGGTCAGGGCTGGCAAGTCCGGGATGAGGGGTGATGGGTGAGGGGTTGGGGCTGGGGGTCAGGGCTGGGGATTAGGGCTGGTGGATCAGGGGTTGAGGGGTCGGGCAGGGGGTCAGGGTGAGGGGTTGGGCTTGGGGGTCAGGGGTGATGGGTCTGGGCTGGGGCATCAGGGGTGAGGGTTTAGGGGTGAGGGGTCAGGGCTGGGGTTTTGGGCTGGGGTCAGGGGTGAGGGGTTGGGTTTGTAGGTCAGGGGTGAGGGATCAGGTCTGGGGTGTCAGGGCTGAGGGATTGGGCCTGGGGGGTCAGGGTGAGGGGTCAGGGCTGCAGGATCAGGGCTGGAGGATTAGGGGTCACAGATGAGAAGTTAGAGCTTGTCAGGGGCGAGGGGTGGGGCTTGAGGGTCAGGGGAGAGGGGTAAGGGTGAGGCGTCAGGGGTGAGGGATAGGGACTGGGGGTCAGGGGTCAGGGGTGAGGGGTCGGGGCTGGTGGGTCAGGGGCAAGGGGCTGGGGTTGGGGGTCAGGGGTGAGGGGCCGGGCTGGGGGTTGGGACTGGGGGGGTCAGGGTGAGGGATCAGGGTAAGGGGCTGGGCTGGAGGTCACGGTAAGGGGTTGGGGCTGGGGGTCAGGGCTGGGGGGTCAGGGTGAGGGGTCGGGGCTGGGGGTCGGGCCTGGGGGGGTCAGGGTGAGGGGTCGGGGCTGGGGGGTCAGGGCTGGATGTCAGGGGTGAGGGGTCGGGGCTGGGGGTTGGGGCTGAGGGGTCATGGCTCGGGGTCAGGGGTGAGGGGCTGGGGTTGGGTATCAGGGGTGAGGAGCCGGGGCTGGGGGGTCAGGGCTGGAGGTCAGGAGTAGGGGTCGGGCTGGGGGTTGGGGCTGGTGGGTCAGGGCTGGGGGCTGGGGCCGGGGCTCAGGGCTGGGGGTCAGGGTGAGGCTGGGGAGGGTGAAGGCTCGGGCATACTCACATCGTTGGGAATGGTGAGCTCGTGAGTGCTGGCCGGGGGGCTGGCGTCCAGACCTGGGTACAGAAGGGGACAAGGTCAGGCGGCAGCAGGCTGTGCACACGGCGCCCGGCGCCCACCCACGCGGCCCACCGAGGGGCAACACGCCCTGTGCGCTCTCGGTGTCAGACCACACGAGGTCTGGCGTCCCCGCTCCCCTCACAGCCAGGACACAGAACCCAGCAGATGTAGCAGATGTTCTGCGCTTTCCCTTTGGGCGCGTGGGGATCCCACTCCTGAGCAGCCGGGCACGGCTCGGGCGCCCTCCAGGCCCTGGGGGCCCCACACCACGCGCTCCGCGGCCTGGCCCCACGGCGCTGTCCTGCGGGGAGGCCGCGCGCTCCCGCTCGGTGCGGACACAGGCCTCCCCGGCCGCCAGGCCCCCAGCTCCCAGGTCTACGGTGTCCCCTCTGAGCACAGACCGCCTCTCGCGGGGCGAGATCTACCAACGGGGGCGACAGATCCGGGCTCCCTTGCCCTGGCCCTCGCGACTCCTCGTCCACCCGCAGCGGACACGCCGTCCTCCCTGCAGGCCCCACAGCCCCGACCCTGCAGCCCCCACCCACGGGACCACCGTCGCAGTCTGGCTCGTACCGTCAGAACGTTCCGGAGCCCGAGCCCCCTCCTGTCCCCCTCCTGGTTCCCGCCTCTGCCTTGGCCCTCGGCCCACTGTGCGCAGGCCCAGAGGCCTGGGGAGACGCAGTCGGACGCCCACCCTTCCTCCCCTCTCCCTGCGTCTTCCTCCCGCACTTGTGTCCCCAGCAGCAGACGCGCCGCGGTCGTCAGCCTCTGCCGGGAGCGTCCCCACCGGGCCCCGCCGTGCTGGGGGCGTCAGGGGCAAGTGCTGGGCGAACCCCTCCGTCCTGAACTGTCGTTTCCTTTCGCGCAACCACACCCGGAGTTTCTGTCCTTTATCTTGTTCCCATTGAGACGTTTTCGGTGCAGCTATCTGGTTGTCCGACCGTCTATACGCATTCCGCAGAGAGTGACCTCGGAGGAGAGGTCCTCGGTCCTGCGTGGGTCCCGTCAGGACCTCGGCAGCCTGCCTCGGGAGGGCGGAGGCCGAGCGTCGTGTCCGCTCGCCTCGGTGTACTCCGACCCACGGAGGAAAGTACGAGGCTTCTTTTCAAGAGGGAACTGAGCGCGACGTGCTGGGTCGGGGGCGCAGCTGCTTCCCGCTGGCGCCCCTGCACCTGAGGACCACGTCCCCGGCGGGGAGCCCCCGTCACCAGCCGCGGATGCCGCACACATCGGGCGGGACTCCAGCCTCGGCCCGCGAGCCCCACCTGCTTTGGGAGCATCAGTGACGCTGTCCCGGGAACCACGCATCCTACTCCACCTGCGGCCACCGCGGGACACGTCTGTGTGTGTGTGCCCCGTGCTCTCCCTGTGGGTCCCCCGGGGCGGGAAGTCATCCCAGGGACGCCTTAAAGAGGCCATGTGCACACATGTCCCGCGTCCGTGAGGCCCACGGAGGTGCTGCGGGAGCCATGGCAGGGTCGGTGGGCGGCTGGCGGGGCGGGGGCTGCGTCCCGGGCAAGCCAGGCCCTTGGTCCCACCAGCCCCGGGTAATCGTAAAAAATCACCGATAAGGTGCGGAGGGCTGACGGGCACACGTGTTGTCACCACCACCGGCTGTGGCCGTCATAAGGGTTGACACCCATTTCCATAATCAGAACGTCTTGTCTTTTCATTCTTTACGCTCTGCATTCGCTTGATCAAAGGCTGCACTGAAATGGGGCCCTTCGGGGGCGCACGGAGCATCGGAGCGGGAGCCTGGGGCGCACAGCGAGGCCCTGACGGTGGAAGCACTGCCCACCGCCCTCCCCTGCAGCTGGACACCTACCCCTGCCCTGGCCGACCGGGGTGGAACCCGCTCCGCCCCTCCACGAGCTCTCAAGTGGCGTCACTCCCCAAACACGTGGCGTCCCGGGCTCTGCAGACCTGCGCCTGCCCTGCCCCAGCCCCGGGGTTGACTGTGACCAGCCGGTGGGGACCAACCCGGCCGGGTGCCCTGCCCCTGAGCGTGTGCCGCGCTTCCTGGGAAATCCCTTCCTGCGAAGCACACGGCACCTCCTGTACCGCGGCCCCACGTGCGTGCTGCCCACAGCAGACGCTGGCCCACCCCGCGCACGGGGCCTTCGGGGCTGCGACCTGCACCCCACGGCGCCCGGGGCAGACCCGCTCACGGACGCAGAGGCTGCGAGGTGTGCGTGCGGACGTGGCGCCGGCGCTCGGGCTCCGTCCCGACAGCACCGCCGCCCCCGCCACCCCTCACTGAGGCGCTCACGTCCCCGCGCACAGGCAGTCGGGCCTCCGCACCCCTCCTCCCGCCCGGCCGGTGACCCCGAGCCCGAGCAGGGGCAGCAGGGGCGGGTGCCCGGCCTCCTGGGCCTGCGCTCTCTCGCTCAGCGAGCTTCGTTTTACCTGACGACTGGCCCATCAGATTTTGAGCTTCTTCGGAGGAGTGTAAAGGCAGCTTTTCTCCTGGAGAGCAAAGAAGAGACAGATTTAATGTTTGCCCTCAAGGAGATAAGCAAGGTCACTTCAACTAGGGAAGCTCAAAATCTGACTGGCGCATGCACGGCTGACCCATGCGTCCAGCGAGCGGTCACCTGCACGGCTGCCGCGGCAATGCCCTGCCATTGCCAGGGAGACACCGCCGCCCTAAGGCCCTCCCCCACCCCGGGGCCACGTGGGGTGCCGGGGGCCACCGCGCCCTGGGCGGGGGCTGGCGCAGCTCAGTTCTCCCCGGGGCAGGGCCGGCGGCCGTCCCGGGCAGGTGTCACTCCTGGGCCGTGCACGGCCTCCTGCACAAAGGCGTCCCCGTCCGCTTGTCGGAGCTCGGCTCCTGGGGACAACAGGCTTCAGGGCTGTGGCCAAGTGGATGCGCTCAGCCGGGCGCCCCGGGATGCCCGTGGGCAGCGGAGGTCCCTGGGCCACAAGGCCAGAGGGAGGCGACCAGCCTCCCGCGGGAGACACACGCACGCAGAGCTCCCGCCCGGCCCTCTGCGGCGTGCACGCCGCTGCGTGTCTACACTGCATCCTTGGCGTCCACAGCTAGAACTGTACCTGCGCTGCTCGCCGCCCCGAATAATGACAGTTCAGAAAGAGTCCCCAGGTGAGAAGAGAGGAGGTCAGAAAGGGCAGCTGGGTACGTACCGGGGAAAGCGGGGTTGGTCTGTCCGAGGGGAGGAAAGGGGGTTTGCTGCATGGCCAGCTGGTGGAGCTTGGTCAACTGCTGGGGTAGGAGGGACACGAGAGCTAAGAAGATTATTGTCATCGAGCACAAGTCACACCAAATTAAAACGGCAGTAACAGAACGTTGTACAAATAGAGGGGGGCCATGCGGACACATGGCAGACGCAGCGGACGCAAGGACTTGGCCTGGGACACCAATGGGCCGCTGGGCGGGCGCGCACCCAGGTCCTTTCCTCTGCCCGGCTCGCTGGCGGCTCGCACACACCTGGCGGCCACGACCCCCGGGCTGCACGTGGGCCCCTGGGCTCCCTGAGGAGGCTCTGAGAGCCCCCGAGCAGGGCCCGCCGGCCCCAGGGGCTGGAAGGTCACGGTCCCCGCAGAGAGCTTGCGCCGGTGACCCGGCCCCGCCCCAGCCCTGGACCCCGCGCAGCCAGCAGCGCCTCCAAGAGGCAGCCAGGGCTGCTGGAGTCGGCTCACCTGCGTCCTCCGTGCCCACTGGGTCACTCTGTCCCCTTGACCCCCAGCCCCGGAGCTTTCTTCCGTTGCTATTTGGGCCTCACTTCTTTTCCTTTTCTTAACCAGGCTCCACGTCCAGCGTGGACCGCCCTGAGATCACGACCTGAGCGGAGGTCGGGAGTCACGCGCTCCATCGCCTGAGCCACCCAGGCGCTCACCCTGGCCTCTTAAGGAGAAACCCGAAAGAACAGAAAGTAAAAGTAAGTGGCCCTATTTTGGGAACCGAGGGCTACGAGCTGGACGCTCAGCCGGGAGTCCTCAGGCCTAGCTCACGGCCGGGCCTGCACCGCACACCCTGGGACGCGCGTAGCTGCTGACGCCCTCCCGACGGCCCACCCACCCCGAGCCCTGGACTCCCGCCTGGAGGGAGGGCACACTCAGAGGGGAGCTGGCGTCCCTGCTGCGATGCGGGTGTGTCAGGGAGGCGGCGACCGTGCCCGAGACACTCGGGGGGCTTCTCAGACGCGCCTCGGAGCAGCAGGGCAGCGGGAGGTCCTGGCTGTCAGCAACGCAGCCCCACGCAAACACAGACACGGACGCGCCGCCCGCCGGCCTGCCCTGTGGGTGCAGCTGTGGCAAATACCCTAAGGTACCCGGGGCACGGGGGACGAGGAGTGGGTGGCACTGTCTGTGGCTGAGGTGCTGCCGGGGGCCCGAGCGCACAGACCTGGTCCCCTGACCCCGTGCCCAGCTGGACGGGACCAGGAGCCCCAGGGGCCGCGTGCGTAGCAGGCACACGTCAGGACACCTGGCGGGCTGCGCTCTGAACCCACGCGCGGCGGGGCTGGAAGCGAGGCTAAGGTTACAAGGTTCCCAGGATGGAGGAGGAAGCCCGCTTCCGGAGACGGCCAGGGGGGCTCAGGGCTGTCGGGCGGGGGGACCATCACGGTGCTCACACGGGGGGCGGCCTGCTGTGTGGCCACCCCCTGCGGGCTCCAGCCCTTTGCCCAGGGCACCTGCACGGCCCCGGCAGCCCTGGCCCCGCTGCTCTGTGCTCCTCCCGAGGGCAGGTCCTCTCCCGTCCGTCCCGAGGCCCAGGCGCACAGCTGCGTGTCGCTCAGGACAGCGGGGAGAGCCGGGCCCTGGCGGCGGACCTGGCCTGGGGCAGCGCCAGCACTGACCGGCCTCGTGGAGGTGCGCTCGTCTGGTGCCACAGGCCCCTGTCCTGATCTGTGGGGTCACGTGGGCAAACGGCTGGCCACGAAGTGTTGTCCACCTCGGCTGGGGACAACCACCATCGTGAGCAGCCTGCGGCCTCCCCACGCACCTGTCCACAGCTCCGCGACCTCGGGTGCTCCCCTGGTCTGTCCATCGCCTCCCTGGCAGGTAGGGGGATGGGGTGCATGCGGGGGGCCTGCTCCAGAGCCCACGGCCACGTGCGTCACAGGCACACAAGAGGAAGGCTCCCCGCGGCCGTGCACTTGTGCTGGAGTCGCCGCCCGCAGGCCCTACGCCCGCCCTCCTACTGCCACGCACTGGCTGCTGCTTACGACGAAATGGCCACGCTCCCTCCACCCAGGCACCGTGGAGGCAGGGACGTCTTGGGGAGACTGGATGGGCACACGCTGGCGCCTGGATTGACATCAGTCCGGGGGGCGGGTGGCCAGAGGGGAAGCCCGGTGACGGATGTCAGCTGGCCTCCCTCTGGTCTTGGCTCCGTCCCTATTTTGTCCGGCGCTTCTCCTCCTTGGGATGCAATCTCTACGTGTCTTAAGGGAGGAGCACGAGAAGTGCTAAGAGGACTCCTGCTTTTTTGAGCTATTTCTGCCCTTAAACCATCAGCCGTCGGGCACTCACAAGCGCCTGCACATGGCGGGAGGGGCCGCAGGGGAGGGTGTCGTGAGACGGGCGGCTCCCTGCCCCTTAGCTCTTCCACTGGATGTTGGGTTGGGGCAGACAGACAGACGCTAAATGCAGACAAATGCACCTACCGTCGCAGGTGCACAAGCATGGAGGTACCACGAGGCGGGCGCACTGCGCACGGGCCAGCGTGAGGAACGGGCCACCGTGTGGCATTGGCTGTGCTCACGCCTTCCCCTCCCGTGAGACGCTTCTGTCTCCGCCCATTTCTCTCCTGGGTTCACTTCCGCTCACTCACAAAAACCCCTTTTATATTTTGGATGCTAATCCTCTTTCAGTTGTCTGTGCTGAAAAGATCTTGTCCCCACTCTCCTTTGGTGTCTTTAGAGAAAAGATGATTTTTAAACTTTAATGGAGTCCAGTTCGTTACTATTTTCTTGGTGGTTTGTGCTCACTGTCTTCCTTACAAAACCCTTCCTGGACCTGAGAACAGAGGGATCTTCTCTATTTTCCTTGAAAGGTGCTGTTTTCCTGTCTTGTGTGACAAGTGTTCGGGTCTTTGTTCCCACGTGGATGACCATTTACAGATATTTCAAGTTCCTATCCATGAAATTGGTATGTCCCCCTCCCCTTTTTTTCATCTTTTGGTCTTCTTCAACTTTTTTTTTTTTTAAAGGTTTATTTATTTGAGAGAGAGCGAGCGAGCACGTGTGGAGGAGGAGGAGGAGCGGAGAGAGAGAATCTCAGCCCTCTGCGGGGCTCGATCTCACGACCCTGAGGTCATGACCTGAGTCACTCACCTGACTGAGCCACCCAGGTGTCCGTATCTTCTTTAACTTTCAATAAAAACAAGTTTTGTTTTTTTAAAGAGTTCATCTTTTAATTATTGATGTCAGTAATTAACTGCTTTGCAGTAAGAGAGTACAGCCCGTGGGATTCCAGTGTGGGACACGTGGGTGTTCTCGATGGCGTGATGTGCGATCCAGTTGTGTAGACGCCTCCAGTATGGACTTCAACGTCGTGTAGAAATGTGTTCCATCCACACCAGTCACAGCAGAGCTCGGTGCAGGCTCCCTACGTCTGTCAAATTCCCTTCACGGTTTGCTACCTTTTCTCTACATGAACTTGCAGATAGGCTCCAGGTGCATACAAGCGTTGAATTTGTGTCTTCTGGGGGAACTGAGCCTTTATCGAGACGTAAACCATGAAACATAGACTTGGCTTTATTATTTTTTTTATTTTTATTTTTTTAGACTTGGCTTTAAAGTCCTGTTGCTCCCCCCCCAACCCCCCAACGTTAATGTTGATAGGTAAGGTTTCTTTTCTCTCTCTCTTTTTTTTTTTTGGTTGATTTGACATGGATATAAGAAGAATTTGCCAAGTTACAGGGGTTTCTTTCAGTTAGTATTTTTCCATGAGAGCTTTTTCTATCCTTTCAATATTTCTGGGTCCTTATTCTTTAGGTGTGTCTCTTGGGATAAAAAAATGCTAGAGTTTTTCTCCCGTTTTGCTATTTGTCTAAAAATCTAATTTTTTTTTGAAAGACTGATTTTTTTTTCTTTTGGATTTTGTATTTATTCATAGAGACAGAGAGAGAGAGAGAGAGAGGCAGAGACACAGGCAGAGGGAGAAGCAGGCGTCATACAGGGAGCCTGATGTGGGACTCGATCCAGGGTCTCCAGGATCACGCCCTGGGCTGTAGGCAGCACTAAACTGCTGCGCCACCAGGGCTGCCCCTTAATTTTTTTTTTTTGGCTGTTTTTTTTTCTTTTTTAGTCAGACAGCCCTTTTTTAACTGGAACACTGGTTTTACTTTGATCACAATTACATGTATAAGGGACTAATTTCTGCCACTTTATTTTGTTTTGCACCTGTGACTGTCCTGACGGGATAGGCGTGTTACAGGAGGAGGGACCTGGACAGACCAGTCTCCCCTGCCCCTGGCCCCTCTGCACCTGGTGGCAGTCATGTAAGTAAGCTGTTACCCATCAGTGGTCACTCTGACGTCTTAACGCGCACATTCAAGGTCTAAACTCCATATCCGCCTCTTCTGGGATGGCACCCTGGCCTCCAGGAAGCTCAGACCCCCTTGGCCCACTGAAGCATACATCTCCTGTTTTGTTTTTTTTTTTTAAGATTTATTTATTTATTTATTTATTCATTCATTCATTCATTCATTCACTCATTCATTCATGATAGAGAGAGAGAGAGAGAGAGGCAGAGACACAGGCAGAGGGAGAAGCAGGCTCCATGCTGGGAGCCTGATGCGGGATTTGATCCCTGGACTCCAGGATCACACCCTGGGCCAAAGGCAGGCGCCAAACCACTGAGCCACCCAGGGATCCCCTACATCTCCTGTTTTTGTCCATTTGTTGTTATGTTAATCCCACAGGTCAGACGGCCTTGATTTTACAGACAATTTTTGCTTTCCTTTACCGACACGTTCACATTTTAGCGTCGTCACAACCATCGGTAGTTCCTGGCCTATTCCTGTGTTAATGAAACAAGCCCCTCGTCCCTCGTCTCCAGGCTTCCCTCCGCAATCACTGTCCTCCTGAAGGGCCAGGGGCACCCATACAGGCCCGGTGGCCACCACTGTCTGCCTGCAAATCCTTGGATGTGGGTCCTTGGAAGATCTTCTTAAAACAGAAGCCTGGGTTGACCATTACTTTCTGTGTCGTGACACCACCTTCTGGCTCCCGGGGCGGCTGATGCGATGTCCCCTCGCTTTCTCTCTTGCTCCTCTGTAACCTTCCTTTTCTGACAACTTTAGAGAGGTTTACTTTTGGTCCTGATGTTGTGTGGTTTTACTTTGATAAACAGAAAGTGGGTTTCTTTGTATTTATCTTGTTTGGGGTTTGTTTGGATTCCTCAATGTGAGGATTGGCTTCTTTTATTGATTCTGAGAAATGCTCAGTGCTTATCTTCTAGAATCTTCCGTCACTCTGTGTGATGACCTCTTGGGGCTCCGATGGGATGAAAACATAGATTTTGCCTCTGAGGAGGGGCGGGCTGGGGCGAGGAAGCCAGGCACCCAGAGGCTCAGCAGGAGAGGGGGCTGGCTGTGTTCACCCGCAGTGGGGGCAGGGAGACACGAGTGGGCGGGCCTCCTGCTTTCCCACCCCGGGGGTCAGGGCCGGGTGTGTGGGTGCCTCCCCACCACTCCGAGCTGCAGGTCCTGGAGGGAAGAGCAGGGCAGAGGTGCAGCCCAACAGCCGGTGGGCTCAGTGTGCTGGCTCCTCTCCCCGGGGTTCCCACCGCAAGGTGTGGGAGCCTCTGCACCCTCCCCATGGGTTCTGGAGGAGGTGAGCGGCAGCCCTCGGGGAGTTGGTTCCACAGCCACAGCGAAATGCGAGCAGACATCTAGGAAACATTGCCCACAGAGGACCTAATAACGTGCATCTTCCCACCGATGTCTCTCACTTGTGACTCCCATGTTGCCGTCTCCACTGCTTACTCTGAGGAACATACTGCCTGGACTCCTGGACGCTGGGCACCACCGGGGCTCTTCAGCTCTGGTGGTGAGCTTTTGAAGCCACCACTCCCTTGTGTGTGAAACTGGGGGGCTGTCCCGATCGCCACCCCGCAGTCAGTGCCAGGCCCAGGTGGGAGGCAGAGGTCGCAAACCCTTAGTTGTCACCTCCCATGCGAGGCTGGGTTTCGGCTAGCTTTTGGGGCCCCTTGGGTGAGGGGGGCTTACAGGAGGGACTTGGATACCCTGACGAGTGGCAGAGAAGCATCACACATGGGGGGCGGCTTGAGGTTGACTCTTCCCTCCCTCCCGTGTGACCGCATGTCTGTTCCTGGGGTCCCACAGGTCCTGGGGGGGCTGGGGAGTGGGGGGGGGTAGGCAGTCCGGCATCTGAGTCCCTGCTGCCTCCTCCACCACATCTGAACTCAGTGGACCAGGTGGTCAGGCTGTGGCTGAGGCCGTCCTCCCCACACCCGGCGTCCCAGTGCTTCTCCAGGGCACGTCTGGGAGGACTGGGGCAAAACGAGTGAGTGGCAGTGGCAGGCGAGACCCTGCAGGGACACTGGCCAGGCCACAGGGAGGGTGACCTGGAGCACGCTCTTCAGCACCAGGCAAGGACGAAACACTTACAGGTTCATTCTAGGTGAAGGAGTGCTCGGCTCTACGAAAGCGGTTTTCCCACAGGCTGCTTGAGGGTCCTGGTGGCGTGTCAGCCACCGTGACTCAAGTATTTATTACAAAATAAGGTACCGCTTCCTACCAGCATGACACCTGGGTTCTAGGAAACCAAGCCTTTACAATCCCTACTGACTGCTAAGCTCAGATAAACGCTGCCTTCCTGGCCATCATCATGTATGTCACCAGACAGTTGTTCTGGATGGAGCATCCCGTCTTCAACGCCGCGAGCCTGCAGGCTTCACACATTCTCTGAGCTCCCACCATAGAGTCCCAGCAGCTGCACGGCCGCGGGGGCCGGTCTACACCGCACAGAGGGCTGTTCCATGAGAATAGCCCAGTGTCTCGGGTCTCTACCAAACGTAAGGAGGCAATTATGCAACACTTAGAAGTTTGATCGGTCTGAGAAAAAAGCCTGCAGAACTACCCACTTTTAAGAGATTCTGAGAAAATCATGCGGGAAGACACAACCACCAAGTAACATAAAAATCAATCAGCCAGGCTGAAGTTCCTCAGCCTCACACAGGTGTGCACACCCACAAACCTGGGACTTCAGGCCAGAAATGCTCCTCTGTCGGCTCAGGGGCTGCAGGAAACCTCAGGCCCCACCTAAGAGCTGTGCCCTGGGGTCAACTGCCCTTTACTAGGGGCCTGACCACTGTGTCTCCTGAGCTTTGAAAAAGCCAACAAGCCAGGTTTTCCAATCTGCCCTTGCACATGTACCTGCACTTCCAGGGGGCACAAGAGCACCCGGCCCCACGTTAAGTAAAGACTGTGCCATCACCTGAGTTGCATCCTGGCCTCCCATTGCCCCCACTCGGGGCCGTCTGTGGGATGGGAGTGAACAGGTGGACAGAACTGGCACTGCCCACAAGCCACCGAGGGCAGGAGGTCTCCCCGCGATGGTACTGAACCGACGGCCCGCGTCCCCCACATTCTCACTCAGCCTGGCTGAGTTTCCAGAAGCCCTCGCCTGCTCTGCCCGGACGGCTCACTGCCACGTCAGCACTCGCCCACCTCAAACGCACAGGGGTTTGCAGACGATGCCAACGCCCGCCCGCCTGGCGCCACCCCCCCCACCCCGCGAGTCTCAGGTCACATGCAGGAAGCGCTTTCACAGGGAGGCTGTGAAGTCCGGCGACGTTCAGAATGGTTTAGAGAAGGAAGGGCTTCCCCACACCAGGCTCGCCGCACCTGCTGAAAGCAGTGCCAAGGCGGATCCCCAGTTCCTCCCGGCCTTGCCCTGTCCCCTCCTCCCTCCCCAGACCCGCCCTTCACAACCGGCTCACGCAGGCATCCTGGCCCCAGCCCCACACGCATCTAGATCCCTGTGGAGAGACAACCGTGGATCACGGCTGCTGCCCTGTACCTGCTGCACACTGTCTCCCCGCCCCCTGCACCCCACGGTGCATTTCCGGGTGTCCCCATCCTCACCCCTGATTCCACGCAGACTGTGACGCACTCAGGGCGGCTGAGCAGGCCCCGACGGCGGAGCACGTGGCTTCAGCCCTCAGACGAAAGCCAAGGCCCTTCTGTTGGCTTTGTCCTTGGGAATGGGGGTGCGGGGTGCTGTTGCACCTTGGGCTCCCCAGGGGGAAAGTCTAGCTTTACCAGACGTTCAAACGTCCCCTCCCGCATCTCTTAGAGCACCTGGCTGACAGTGTGTCATCTAACTTCTCAGGTGGCTGTAGGGCACCCCTGTCCCTGGCCGCTCGGGCGGGTGCCACGGGCAGAGCAGCCTTGCAGCCACCGCCTGAGGCCCTGTGTGCGGAGGAAAGCCCCAGAGTGCAGCAACGATCAAATCAATTTGAAAACAGGCCAAGTCCTCCAAACGAGTAGAATTAGTGCTAAGAGGTTAAAGGTTACTCAAGGTCATATGGATACGACACAGGTCAGGAACATTGAGAGAACGGTATTAATATTATTGCGTAATATTAATATTAGTAGCAAGTAACAGCAGCATGCAGGTGGGTAACGGTAATGAGAAGAGAAGGCGAGGGAGGCAGAGTGGAGACTCACATCTGGGTGGGGGATGGCGTACTGTCCCTGGATCGTGTAGGCCTAGAAAGAGAGACACACGGTCAGGTCGTGAAGCTGCCAGCCCCGCGTGCGCCCACCAGCGGCCCTCCCCCGGGGATGGGGCTTCCCGTGAGCAGGCCCAAGGCCCCGAGGTCAGAGCGTCCCCTCGCACAACGCATCTCTGCCTGCCCCCCAGTAGCTTAGGACAAAATCGGAACCCCCAGGGCACCGGGAGGTGTAGACTGGGGGGTGTCCTGGCGCCAGGCCTCAGCGGCACCCACGGGCGGGCGGGCGGCTGGAGCTACAGCCAGGCGGGGGCCGGGAGCCGCCCACCCCCAGCCCCGAGAGCTCAGGAGCGCAGGAGCGGGCAGCGCCAGGCGGCTCCCCACTCCCCGAGGTTCTTAAAACCAAACCCCTGCCGGGATCGCTAGTTACTGACCCTCTGACTCGTCATCAACTTTTTACAAAGTATTTATCCCAAGAAAACCAGGCCGAAGGACCTCTAAAAGGTGACTCAAAACCAATTCTGCGAAGCAGATGAAGAAAGAAAAGTGCCCCCGTCACAGGAGGCCCGACCTGCACACGCAAGGACGGCTCCCGGGGGGCCAGCGGGGTCCCCCCGGCTTCACCTTCCAGGCGGTGGCCCCACCAGCCGCGGCGCCCGCGTGGGCCTGGGCCCCCTCCGCCTGCCCGCCCCCTCCTGCCTCAACCGTCCACCAGCCGAGATGCTCCCAAAACTCACGGCCAGAAACACACGAACCACAGGTGTGAAGGGAGAGTGAAGACTGGAGACTTGCTGCCAGGCCTCGCGGGCCGTGACGGGGCACGTGCCACACCAGCCCCGGGCAGCCGCGCTCAGGGGCCCGCCACGCGGGTCTCTGTGCCGCAGCCCGAGGGGGCACGTCCCCCCACCCCATGTCCACGTGTGCACCCGAGGAGAACCCCAGGTCAGCGAGGGTCCCGTCTGGGGACCGCACACCGAGGGGCGGGGCCAAGGTGCGGCCAAACCATGGCTTTTGGATCTGCAGGGAGCACCGGGGGGAGCCCCGGGCACGTCACGGTCGCCAGAGGTGTTCCGAGGGGTAGAGGGATCTTATCAGATGCTCCAGGTGAGGGGGGAGCTGTGCACACGGAGGTAGCGGCGTGGCCCTGCGGTTTGCGGAGGTGCCACCAGGCACCTGCTCCGATGTGTCACCACCTGTAACGGCCCTGGGACACGCCCGCCGCCACAGGCCCGTTAGGTCGGGGCCCGTACGTCCGCGTGAGCTGCACACACTTCCCGGCAGGGCAGTTCTTTGCCCGGGCGTCTCTGGCTCGCTCTTGCCCAGGGAATTCTGAATTCTACTTGAGGCGTGAGCCTCTCCCGGGCTCTCTGGACACAGGGAAGGTATAAAAGTCTGGACGAAGCGTCACCACGTGTGACCTGCCTGTGATGCAGGGCTGATGCCCCTGGCGGGCACCTGGCGAGCACCTGCTGGCCGGTGGGCCTCCCGGGCCCTGGAGGGCCAGAGGCGCACGTCCCGGCACAGTGAGGTGCAGGCCACGGCTCTCAGGGCCGGGCTCAGATCGCATTCACGCCCCGTTTCTCAGCGTGTGCCGTGGCTCCTCTGTCCCCGCAGGGCCGAGAAGGACCACTGGCGAGAACAACTGTCCCAGGGGCACAGATGCAGGTGCCTATGGCCTGAGCACAGCCTGGGGACAAGTGCCCATGACGGGGGTGGCCTGGCTGCCCTGGGCTCCCATGGCTTCCTGGGCCCCCGACTGTGCTAAGGCGCCTCCCTTTGGGCTGAAGGCCTGTGCTTTGCCACGTGGCGCCACCGTGGGTTTGTTCACGTGTCTGGGTCCAGGCCACTGGACTGTCTGGGTGCCCCTCGGTGCCTCTGGCCCTTTCTGACCTGCAACATGGGGCTGTGACGGGAGGGCACAGCGACGTGAAGGGTCCAGCCCAAGGGCAGGGCTGCCGGGAGACCTCGGCGGGGGGGCGGGGGGCTGGAGGGAGGCCCTGGGGCAGCGCCCACGTACTCCCTGTGGGGAGCTGCCCACATGCTGCTCGTGGGGGTCTCTGCCCCTCGTCTAACGTGTGCGTTTGGAGGATCTGATAAGATTCCTTTAAAATGCAGACAGATTTTTATCTGACTTTGTCAATGAAAAAATCATGACCGTTTCCGCCCGACCCGGGTCACCTCCGAAAATTCCCCGTCTTCACTCTCCCTCCAACAGAGACACACGTCACCGCCAGCTGGACGCAGAGCTCCTCCAGGCACCACCGGCCGGGCGTCGTCCGGGGCCCTCCACCCCCGCTGTCGTGACCCCGGGGTGTGTGGCACGGGTGCCCGATGGCGGGTGGGCCCTCGCGGGGAGGCGTGCCCCGCCCCTCTCCCCGGCTCTCTAGGCCCCGCTGATTAACTGCCGGCCTCGGATGCAAATCTCCCGGCGACGCCTGGCCGCCCAGGCTCCGGGCCGGCGGGGGGAGGGGGCCAGCGGCTCTGGGCACAGCAGCAGGTGTGCAAGCAGGTGCTCCCGGCCCGGCTGGCTGGGGCAGGGCGGGGCGCCCGGCTGGGCCCCCCTTCCCTGTCCCCAGGCACCCCCGCACAGTGGAGCGTGTGCTCCAGGGGGAACAGGGACCCTGCTCTTGCAGCTCAGCTGCTTCAACCTGGAGCCACGGAGCCACGGGGCCACGGGCACGCCCCACCCCTCCGCTAAGCTAGATCTGGGCCTGGGCAGGGGCGCGGTCCTCCTGTGCCCGGGCCCGGGGGAGGACGCTTCCAGGGCCCAGCGCCGCGGGGTGCCCTCCCCCCCCGCCCCTGCCCCGAGCCGCCAGGGCCGCGGGCCGGGAGAGCTCTGCATCCAGCGCGGGTGGGGTGGGAGACGTGCACGTGACAGGGGAGAAAACCTGAGTGCACTAACGGGCAGCGGCGGGGGCTGCAGTAAGAGGCTGAGGTTGGCAGTGGAGGCCGCGAGCGGGTCGGCTCTTACCTGACCACCTGCAAAAATGACAGGGGTGGAGGCGGGCTTTGGGCGGTAGGGGATGGTGGCACCTTTCGGTGGGGACTAGGAAAAGGGACAGGAGAGGGAGAGAGAGCATTAGAGCAGCTTCGCAGGCCAGGGCCTGGTGAGGGGGCCTCCTTCCCGAGCCCGCCCCCGCGCTGCCGCCCGCCCCGCCCTGACCCCAGGCTGCGGCGGCCCCGGACGGTGGGGACACCCCGCAGCAGGAGGGCACGCCATGGGGACCCTCCTGGGGCCGCCTCTCTCCTCCAGGCTGCCACCAACCCCGCGGGGTGCCCTGCCAGGTCCTGACAAGGCGGGGAGAGAGGCCAAGACCCTGCCCGTGCTGGGGGCTGCGGGCTGTGTAGATGGGCTGACCCTGCCCGTGCTGGGGGCTGCAGGCTGTGTAGACGGGCAGACCCTGTCTGTGCTGGGGGCTGTGGGCCATGTGGACGGGCAGACCCAGACCCTGTCTGTGCTGGGGGCCGCAGGCCATGTAGACAGGCAGATCCTGCCCACGCTGGGTGCCACAGGCTGTGTAGACGGGCAGACCCAGGCCCACCCATGCTGGGGCTGTGGGCCGTGTAGACAGGGAGATCCTGCCCATGCTGGGGGCTGCGGGACGTGTAGATGGGCAGATTCTGCCTGTGCTGGGGGCTGTGGGCAGTGTAGACAGGAAGATCCTATCTGTGCTGGGGGCCGCAGGCCATGTAGACAGGCAGATCCTGCCCATACTGGGTGCTGTGGGCCGTGTAGACGGGCAGATCCAGACCCTGCCTGTGCTGGGGGCTGTGGGCCATGTAGATGGGCAGATCCTCCCATGCTTGGGGCGGCGGGCTGTGTTGACAGGGAGATCCTATCTGTGCTGGGGGCCGTAGGCCATGTAGATGGGCAGACCCAGACTCTGCCCATGCTGGGGGCCGCAGGCTGTGTAGACGGGCAGATCCAGACCCTGCCCGTGCTGGGGGCTGCAGGTCATGTAGGTGGGCAGATCCTCCCGTGCTTGGGGCTGCGGGCCGTGTAGACGGGCAGACCCAGACCCTGCCTGTGCTGGGGGCCGCAGGCCATGTAGAAGAGCAGACCCAGACTCTGCCCATGCTGGGGGCCGCAGGCTGTGTAGACGGGCAGATCCAGACCCTGCCCGTGCTGGGGGCTGTGGGCCATGTAGATGGGCAGATCCTCCTGTTCTGGGGGCCGCGGGCCGTGTAGACAGGCAGACCCTGCCCCTGCTGGGGACTGTGGGCCATGTAGATGGGCAGATCCTGCCCATACTGGGAGCCGCGGGCCGTGTAGACAGGCAGGTGGCCGCCTGAGGGCCGGGGTGCTGTCGCTCTGCACGTGGGCCAGCCTGGCTGTGGTCCTCTGCGAGAATCTCCGTCCCCGTGTCGTGCTCGGGGGAAGGCTGGGCTTGCTGGGCTGCTCCGCCACGGGGGCCCCATGCCCAGAGCCCCCGAGCCTCACTGGGCCGGGCTCACGATGCTCAGCAGGCCTCATCGCAGGAGGGCTAGAAGCACCTGACTCATATTAACAAACAGGCAACTTTTTAAGAAAGCTTAGGGTTCAAATGAAGTAACTCGCAGTCGTGATGAGCGCTGCCATCATCTCCTTTGCGTGTTCTGTGTCCAGAAGTGCAGGACCTCTGTCTCGCGGTGAACGATACCCCCCAGCACAGGAGTCAGCCAGGGTCTGCTAAGGTGAGCCTAGGGCCTTGCGCAGAGGCCCCAGGGCAGGAGGGGCCAGGGCAGCCTGATGCTGCCGGGAGTCGTCCAGACCACGGCCCGCACCCTGGGTGACGACCTGAGGGCCCCGCCTGGGAGACACAGCACAGAGGGCGTCAGAACAAGCCAGGCCGCGCGATGATGGGCACGCGGTACGACCGTGAGCGCGTGGTTTGACCTTGCACTGACTTGGGGTGCCGCATGACCTCGGGAGTCCGTGGGGCCAGGGCCGGGGGTGCCGCGTGACCTCGGGAACACGGCGCAGCCTTGCTGTGAGGTAGGAAGGGCTGCTGAGGGGCCTGCGAGCTGACCCAGGGCGGCTGATGCCTCCAGGGTACGCAGGGTTCAGGGTTTCTGCAGTTTCTGACCAAATGCCTCCAGAATCCTCTCTGTGCGGCCAGGGATCGCTGCAGCCTCAGAGGAGACCGGGTTCCCGGTGGCATACCCACGACTAAGCCGGGCTGGCTGGAATGACCGTCTCCCTGCACCCGCCGTCCAGCTGTGCCCCGTCCCCGCACAGGCGCCCCGCTCCATGGTGCCCGCTGGCCCCGCCGACGGCAGCCCCGCCGTCCCAGTACCGTGCGTGTGAGTCTCGCTGACATCTGACAGGAGAGAGGCCCTGGGAGCACAGCGGGCACTGCCGGGCGGGCTCCGGGGTGCCGAGGGTGCTCTCCACGGGGCCCCACGGACTTCCTGCCCCTGAGGGCACTGAATGGCCATTCAAGGGTGTGCGGCCACCCCAGAGCTAAGCCCGGAAGTCCTCTAATCTTTGCTCTGTTTGTTCGGCTGTTCTTCACTTAAAAATAGGCTCAACTTGGGCAGCCCCGGTGGCTCAGCGGTTAGCGCCGCCTGCAGCCCAGGGCACGATCCTGGAGCCCCGGGGTCCAGTCCCGCGTAGGGCTCCCTGCGTGGAGCCTGCTTCTCCCTCTGCCTGTGTCTCTGCCTCTCTCTCTCTCTCTCTCTCTATGAATAAATAAATAAAATAGAAAAATAAAAAAGAAATAGGCTCAACTGTTCCTAGGCGCGGTGGCTCCTCCTCCCCTGGAGAGACAGCAGCTCCCCCGCCGTCGGAGCGCTTCGGGACCCGGTGAGAGCGAGGTGTCGCCTCGGCCCTGTGTTTGCCATTCACGCCTGCCACGTGAGCTTCACGGTTCAGAGTCGCGTGAGCCTCCCGGCCGTCGGGAAGGACACTGGGCCGTTGCAGCCCCAGCCCGGGGCACCGGCGCCCACGGCCGCATCTGCAGGGCCACGTCTGACCGCGAGTGTGGTGCGGGCGACACCACTTGGGAGGAGTCCTGGGGAGACCGTGCGTTTTGTTCCAGCCCTTGCTCTTGGACGTGGGAAGCTGTGTCCTTCCTGGAGTCGTTCCCGCGACTGTGCCCTCTGCAGGCGCCGCTGCCACTCAACGGGCGTGTGCTCGGGCCAACGGGCACCCGCCAGTGCGGAGGAGGGCACAGCCCGCTCGCTGCCTCTGGGGTCCCAGCAGCAGGGGATGGAAGGAAGGGCAGATGGGCGCCAGCTGTCGCCGGGACCGTCAGGACCACAATGTTTGGAAAAACAGTTCTGACCTCACAAAATATACTTCAGGGGAGGAAAAAAAAAACCTATGCAATTGTTTTTTTTTTCTTTTTTTCTTTTTTTTTTTTTTTTGCAATTGTTTTAAAGAGCTGGACGTGGGTCTGAACAGCAAAGAAAGGACAAAAGAGGGGATCCCACAGAAGCTGGCCGAGGCACAGTGCCCTTGGGAGGCCGCGGCCGGGGAGCCCCGGTGCAGGGCCGCCCCCACGGGGACCCCAGCTCCCAGCATGGCCGTGGGAGCCGCAAATCCTTCGCTGTGGCCCACGACCAGCAGCTGGTGAGAGCGTCCGTGCATCCTGCTGCACCTGCGGTATTGGCTGCAACTTAAGTCGCAGGATTTTTTTTTTTTTTCTAAAAAAATTTCAGGAGAGGCTTTGGTCTCTCTCAGCCGTTCTCTCCTCTGCTTCTCCTTTGGTTCAAACCGTTCTGTTTACTCCTCCCTGACTTTGCAACTTGGCATTTTAGCTGCTTTTCCTCCTTGGCGCCCGGTGGGGCTGCAATGCCTGCAGGCGTGGCGAGCACGGGCCTCCTGCCTCCCCTTCCTCCATGGGCCCGGGACAGCGGGATCCTGCCCGCAGCGGGCAGCGTGTCCAGCGCAGACCTGCACCATGGTTAAGGCCTGACCCTTTATGAGGCCCCTCGCCCTGCAGACTAGGGACTTCTCCTCTGATTGCGACCTCACACGTCTGCTTCCCTGGCTCCCCAGCCACGGTGATGGGCACGCCCGGGGGGACAGGCACCCGCAGCTGTCCCTCCCGCGGCACCTGCACACCTAGCGAGGCTCTCGCTCAGGTCGCCTTGGGCCTGGGGGTGGTCTCGGGTCGTGCTCCTGACCCCCGGCCCCCACACAGCCCTGACCACGTGAACTCTCTGGGCCCCGGCCACGTGCCACAGCCAAGACAAAGCAGCCCCGGCCAGTGTGGCATGAGGAGTAGGCCAGCGGTGAGCCCTGGACGCCCAGACTGTACCTCCAGCATGACCACACAGATCTGCTTGACGCACTGGATGATGGCGTCGGGGGTCCCCGAGATGGTCACCGCCCGCTCTGTGGAGTTGGGCAGCATGTCCCCGGCCACCTGGACCTGGGCACCTGTGGACTGCAGAAACGAGACATTGGAAGGGGAACGGGAGGGGCGGGGGTGGTGGTGGCGGCCTGTGCTGGAGCAGCGCTCCTGGGTTCTCGAGACGCATCATGTCGAGGGTGCAGCACATGACACCCACCCCGAAGGCACCCCTCCATGCCCGCCTGGCACCCCAGCCCTCTGCGCGTCCCCTGGGGCCCGTGGGCAGGGCTGGTCCGGCGTCTCAGCCTGCAAGGGGCATTTGCAGAGGTGGAGACAGATATGGAATCACTTTCTTTCAATACGTGGAACTTTCTCGTCCTGTGGAGCCGGAGGTCACAGAGAAAGATGGATTCTAGAGGGGCCTAAACTCTGCCTGTCTTTCCTTGACGGAACCAGGACGGGGTGGCCGCCCGCCTTCTGGAGAGGGAAGGATTCAGGCTTTCCCTGAATAAAGGACCAGGAACATAAAGCCTGCACGTCCCCAGCCTGCTGGGTTGGCTCAGGCCTGTGGTCCCCGGAGGCACCTGCCTGGGGGCAGAGAGCGCAGCCTCCACGGCCTGGAGCCACACGACGGGGAGGCGGGGTGCTGCCCCCTGCCCGTGCGGGACGGCCCGGCCTGCTCCTGGTTGGGGTGCACAGCCCCCTGGCGGGTGCCCGGCACCCCCGCTCACCTGTGAGAGGCTCCACGCACACTCCAGGGCTTCCCCTGGCCCATCCTTCGGTGTTTGGACGGCTCTTCCCTACCGTAAGCTCATCCTGGCAGGGCGCGCGGTTCTGGGCCTCCCCGGGGGCAGGCCTCACCCTCCCGGGGGTGGGGCACCAGCGGCTGGGGAGGGTCCTGTTACCTCTCTGATCTCCTTGATCTTGGAGCCGCCTTTGCCAATGAGGGACCCACACTGGCTGGCAGGGACCACCAGCCTCAGTGTCACCGGTGGTTTGCTGGTGGCAGGGCTGTTGCTCATAGAGTTAATGATGTCCTGGGGAGGGAGAAAGACACACGTGGGGGCCTGCGGCGTACACACCAGTGAGTGCAAACGCCAGGCTCGGGGAGAGAGAAGCTGGTGGGACAGGGTCCCCGCGCCCAGAGGCACACGGTCTGGGGTGGGGGGGGCTCAGGGAGGACAAGTGCAGGGACTCGGGTGCTCCCAGGCAGGCTCCCGGGCAGAGGCGCTCGGTGCACAGTGTGGCAAACGGCTGGGTGTCCAGAGGACGGACGCCGCGGACACAGCGGATTATGGAGGCTCGAAGGCCAGCTGAGCTCAGAAGGGCAACGAGAGGACAGCCAGGTGGAGCGAAGGGGACCCACACCTGCCACCCACGTGCAGACCCACAGGCCGCTGCGGCCGCGGTGCTCCCGTGGACGGGCAGGGACGGGCAGTGCAGGACGGAGCCTGGACCCGGGCCCTGGCCTCTGCCCGTAGGGCGCGGCCCGGCGTGGAGGGGCTGGACACACAGGGGGCGCGCTCTGGAGGGAGATTATTCCTCAGCTCGATCGCCCTTGGAGTAAAAACACTGGCTGCGTCTCTATAAAACCTCTGGGAACTTAAACAGCATCAGAAACACATGAAAACCTTGATTTAACCTGCTAGCACAGCTACAGACGAGCCAGGCACGGGAGCGCACGCGTGCGGGGGTGTGCGCGCCGGCGGGACGGTCCCGGTCCAGCCCGTGGCCAAGCTCGCAGCCCGGGGAGGAGCCGCGGGGGCGGCTGGGGCTCGTGCCGGGCGCTGGGCCCACGGACACGTGAGGGGGGTGACGGGGGTGACGGGGGGAGGGTGCTCAGCCGCCAGGGGTCTCTGCTGGGCCGTGGTGCGCCCACGTCCAGACACAGGGATGGCCCCAGAGGCCCAGCGGAGACCGTGTCCCCCCCCAGCACGCGGGGTCCCTGGGGCCGACCTCACCTCCTCAAACTTGTAGGCAATCATGGCAAAGGCCTTGAAGATGGCGTCTGTGGGGCCCGTGATGGTCACGATTCTCTCGGGGCAATTTCCCTCAGAGATGTTGATCCTCGCGCCGCTCTGGAAGGGGGGGGCACACCCGGGGCAGCGTTACGGGGGGCAGTACCGGGCCGGGCTCCCCGGGCCTCCAGCAGCCGCGGCACGAGCCCCCCCACTAGCCCCTGCGGCCCCCGAACGGGCCCGACCGCGGGGGTGCAGGCCAGAGGGGCGCGGCCGTGGCGGGGCTCCCGGGGCAGGACCCTGGCCTCCCGCCTCCCGCCTCCCGCCTCCCGCCCGCCCACAGCTGGGACTCCATGGCCGGCCCACTCACCTCTTCCCGCATCTTTTTCACAGTCTCTCCTTTCTGGAAGAAAGATTCAGACAACGGGTTGAGGCGTCGCTCTGGGCTTCCGCGCGGGGTCGGGGCCCGGGGCCGGCAGCAGCCCTCACGGGGGGCCGAGAGCCTGACGGACGTGCACAAGCTGCCGAGGGGCCCCTCAGGGGAGGCAGCCGGGCCCTGGCCCGCTTGGGGTCAGTCTCACACCCCCACATCCCTCGTCCTCGTCACGGGCAAAGGGGGGCCAGGCCAGGGCGGGCACGCCCTTGAGGGAGGGCCTGGAGCACGAGGCGCCCCGACACCTGCCCCTCCCACAGGCTTTCGACTCCCAGATCTGCGCTCGCGCTCCCCACGGCCGCAGGGGCCACCGGGCACACGTCGGGGGAGCAGAGGCGCAGGCCGCGGGGCGGGGGCGGGGGGGCCGGGGCTGCTGGGGGCCTGGGATTCCAGCGGAATCCGCGTCCGCGGCGCACACCGCTGCGTGGCCTGCAGCCGGCACAGGCCCGCTGGCTCCGGCACCTTCTCAGCCCAGCAGAGGCGGAGCAGTTACCTTCCCGATGATGCTTCCAACTTCCTGCAGGAAAAGAATCACAGAAAGATGATGTCACAGCAGCGGGAGAGACGCCTGCGGCAGACGCTGTGTGGCAGCGAGGACGGGGCGCAGGACGGCCAGGGAGTCTGGGGGCTCCTGGTGCCCGTGTGGCCTCGGTCAGACCCAGGCCCTGCCTGTGACGGACACACAGACGCGCAGAAGCAGGCGGACAGCTGCCTACAAGTGCGTCAGGAGGCCCCCGCGGTGCACGTCAGGCCGCAAGGACCCCCCCCCCCCGACCTGTGATGTAAAGGTGATAAGCGCCGCCACCGCCTTCTCACGGTTGAGGAAGCCGCCTGTGCAGACGCCCGTGGGCACGGCCCCGCGGTTCTGGAGCCCGGAGCCCGCTGCAGCGGGGACTCGCTCCTGGCCAGGCCGCACGGCGCCTCCACCGGGGTCACAAACACCCCCCCCCCACCCCCCGGCGCCGCGAGCCGCCACGAGCCAGCCCGCTTCCCGCCCCGAGGGGGGCCTTGCAACCACACTCATTGCCCTTATTGCAGGGAAGGCCTTGGTAGTGACAACGCTCCCGGCGAAGCTCCGAAGTCCCACGGGGCTGTGGGAGGACGGGGAGGGGGCGGCAGCAGCCAAGGCGGCTGGGCACAAGGCGGCGACCCTCGGGCGGCCGCGGCGCCCCAGCTCCCGGGGCAAGGTGATGCCCGTGGCTGCCGCTGCAGCCCCCGGAGGTGGTGGCGGGCGCACTCCCAGCAGCTGACGGCCTCCAGCAAGCGCCACCCACACTCGGGAGACGCCAAGGGGACTGGGGGGTTCTCATGGCACAAACACACGACAGACGGAGGACTCAGGGCCGTGCCTGTGCTGCTGGGCTGGACTTGGGGGTAGGAACTCACGGGGCCCAGTCTATAGGGACAACACGGAAATACGGTTTACGCACACGTGCACATACACACAAGTGATTGTATGGACACAGAGGATACGCGACTCGGCGGCCTCGGGCTCCGTACCTTTCCATGCATCAGCAGGCGGATCGTCAGGGTCACGTTCAGGCCGCCTTCTGAGACCTTCGACTCCATCTTTCTCCCAAAATGCAGCTGGGGGTGATGGCTTAGGAGGCCGAGGGCGCCGTGAGGAAGGACGGATGGGGCCCAGACGGTGTCACCTGGAACGAGGAGGCACAGCTGCCACGAGCCGCGAACGCTGTCCACGGCTGCACGGTCGGGGGCGTCCGGCCTGCCAGGACCTCTGGCCTCTGGGGGGAAGGCGGTGCTGCCCTTGCGGTCACTGCTGGTGACACACCAAGGCTCAGGGAGGCGAAGGCTCCTGGGAGGGCGGCCCCATCCGCAACAAGGCCCGGCCCTGGGACGTGCCCTGGGGTGACCTCGCAGGGCTGGGGCGCACGGCAGCCGGGGTGTGGGTTTGGGGAAGCCGGGCAGGGGCCGACTCTGGGTGTGACCAGGAGGGTCGTGGAAGCCCTCTGGCCTCAGCTGCCGCCTCTGTATGGAGGGAAACAGGCCCAGCTCCGCCACCCGGACAGGGCAGGGGTCCTTGTGTGCGGCCACAGCGTTCCCACCCCCGGCCAGGATGTCATAGGTGCTGGTGGCCCCTGCAGGTAGAGAGCCAAGGACCCCCCGTGACCCCATTCCTAAAGTGGACCTAGTGTCTGTTAACCCAACGGCCACACATCTCCCTTATGAAGTCTTCCCAGAAGATGCTCCGCATCCCCGTATCCCAGTCCATGTTTATCGGATAATTTCCGCAGACGATGGGCCTAGCTCTTAGCCCAGCGAGCAAAACGGAGGCTTCACTTTATGATTTACAGGCAGAACACGATGACGGATAATAGGCCTGAAGGACCCCTGGGAGGAGTGACCAGACCGTCCCGGCGGGAGCCCCTCCTTGAGGAGGGTTCGGGTTCTCCTCCAGTGTACCTGAGGGACAGGCACCCGTGAGGATCAGGAAGGAAGGTCAAAAATAAATAAATAAATAAAAATAAATAAATAAATAAATAAATAAATAAATAAATAAATAGGAAGGAAAGAAGAAGGTCAGGTGGGGCCAGGGCAGGGGCACAGCAAGGGGACACGGTAGGACCAGGAGAGGTTCCAGAACAGGCGGGAAAGGTCGCAGAACCAGAATCCCAGGCCAGGCCAGGCCCAGGCGCCGGGGGGATGCTTCAGTCTGCAGGCAGCCTGGGTCACGGGGGTGGGCTGCTCGGGGGGCCCTCCCGGGGGTGCCAGCAGTCAGGGCAGCGAGGAGCTGGAGAGCCGCCCGCCTGGGTGCACGGGGAAGGTGTCAGGGCGCAGGCCGTGGGGGTGCCACAGGCCTCCGCGGGGGCGAGGAGTGGCCAGCCTCGGAGGGGGTGGGTAGGCGACGGGGCAGTGGCCGCAGGGTGTGACAGCAGGGTGCTGTCTGGGGGACAGCGAGGGAAGGAGGCCTGGCTGGGGGAGATTCCAGATGACCCGGGGCCCAGGGGTCCCCAGAGGGGCACCAGGTGGACCCCGAGCGCAGAGAGTGTGCACACCTGCCCGAGTGCACAGCTGGGAGGCAGGTGGGTGCCTGGGCCATGATGGACGGGGCCTTGGGACCTGAGTGACACCAGGGCCAGCTCTGTGGGCACCACCACATGTGGCCCCACGCTTGGCCCGAGTCCCGCAGGAGCCCTGAGGCCCGTGTGCCCCCCACCCTGGAGTCTGGACACCAGCCCTCCGATGCGACCTGTGGAGACGTGAGGCTCCATCCACGACTCTGCAGTTGGTCCTTGTTCTGGGGAAGATACCGACGCTCTGAGCAGCAGGGATCCTGACGTGAATGCTCAAGACCTAGCGAAGGTCCTAGGCCAAGTCCTAAAACCATCCTATATGTTAAAGGTGTCTCTGTCCCCGGCCAACACGGGCGCCACTGGCCCCTTGAGGCCACTTGGATCTGGAACAAGCTCGCCAGCTGCGCCGTGTGCCCCGTCGGCGGGTCTGGCTGCAGGAGGGCACCCGGAGGAGGACCCTCGGCAGGAGGAGACACGCGCTCGATGACTGCTGCGGCAGCAGGTGCACGGCGCTCCCTCTTGCACAGACACCCCGCGGCAGCCGAGGAACCCGCCAACGGAGGGGATCGCGTGCGGCGGGGCGGCCGGGCCTCCCTCTTAATTAGCAGCCTCTCCTCCCGCGTCCGGGGACAGCAGGGCCCTGCGGCCTCTGTTACGCAACTGTTTCCAGCCCCAGCAGAGAAAGTGGGTCAGCAGGCGCCGGGGGTGCTTCGGGGTCCAGGCTGTCGATCGTCATCCGTCACACAGGCCAGCGAGCTGCTGCTGCAGCGGCCGCTGCCGTCCTCTGTCACGCGGCGGAGTGCGAGCAGCACGGTGCCCTCTATCTGCCGGGGACAAGGAGTGGCCCTGCGGTGCGTAAGGTCACCTGCGACTCGGTGCCCGACTGAACCCACCAGCCGCAGAGGGGCGCCAGGCAAGTGGCTGCCCCAGGACCGTGACTCCTCCAGGATGCCGGGTTGTCCCAGTCCTGCCTGTGCATCACGGCGGCCCCGAGAGCGCCCGGGCCGCGTCTGCAGCAGCGCAGGGGCAGCACCTGGGGTCACGCTCACCCAAAACCAAGTGGACGGGACACGGTGGGAAAAGATTACTGGGACTCACTCCCGCCCACACTCGGGTGTGCCGGCCAGGGCCCCACTTCCGTTCTCTGCAGTGCTGGGAACTTCTTTGTCATTCGTCCAGAGGGAGGAGGAGGGGACACAGGCGTGGTCCCTGCAGGCCCGGGAGGTGCACTCGCCTGAGGAAGCCCGCCCGCGTGGCCCCCTGCCCCCTCCCGGGCGCCCGTCGCCGCTGCGCCCCTGCCCGCCAGCCTCAGGCCCCAACGTGGGGCTGCCGCAGGTCCCCTCTGTGGCCCCATCACATTCACTAGCAAACCCAGACACACGGACACGGAGCGAATTAATTCATCTTTTCTAGTCTACTTCTTGCCTAATACGGGCGTCCTGTTCTGGAAAATTCCTCTCGACGTGTGGCTTTGGCTGCATCCCACTAATTTTGATATTTGTGCTCTTTCGGACGCGTTTCAAAATACTCTCCAATTTCTCTTCGACGTCCTTGCTGGCGCGTGGGATGTTGTGCGGCTCGTCTCCGGGCGCCCAGTGTTTAGAGCCCGCCTGGATCGTTCCTCCGGCGATCTGCAGTTAACTCTCGGGGGGCAGAGAGCGCGTCTTGCGACGCCTCAGGGGCGTACTACACGGTGCGTGGGGCGCTGTGCCCTCTGGCGCCGGGGCCTGCGGTCAGGGGGGCCTGGGGGCCGGCTGGGCCCCGTGTCCTGCGCTGGAAGCGGGCAGCCTCGCCCCACCGCGCCGCCGCCCCAGGGGTTCCGCCGTCTGCTCGTTCCCGGCCTCCCGGCTGTCGTCTGACCGGCGGTAGTGGGACGTGTGTCCTTCCATCTGTTATTTCTGAGCGTCTGTGTGTCCTTATAGCTCGTTCCCCGTCGGCAGGGGCGGCAGGGCCCGGCCTTTGATCCACCTCTGCCTGAGACCCGGGTCTGGACCGCGGGCGCCGTGCACCTGGGGCCTCCGCCCTCCTACCTGCCTCTACGCTACCACCTGGTCCTCGTCCCCCCGTTTCTGGTGTTTTCTCCTCTGCCGCCTCTTGGAAGAGCTGCACGCCTGCAGGATTCCACGCGACCTCCGTCCCTGTTTCATGGTTTTAGGGGTGCCCTGGGGCCCGCAGCACCCCTTCACCTCACCCAGCACCTGTACCACTGAGCACAGGGCGGAGCAGCTCACGTGGGCGCCAGCTGTGCCTCTGTTTCCCCTCAGGCCTCTGCACTGCTGCCGTGGCCCTTGGGTTCTCCTGGGTTATAAACCAGCACTGTTATTTCTTTCTTTCTTTCTTTTTTTTTTTGTTGTTGTTATTTCTGATATAAGTGGCTTCTCCTGCTGCCCCCCACCTCCCTCCTTGTGCTGCCCCCAACCTCCCCCCTCTCCTGCTGCCCCTCTCTCCTCCCCTCCTGCTGCCCCCGACCTCCCCCCTCTCCTGCTGCCCCCGACCTCCCCCCTCTCCTGCTGCTCCACCTCCCCCCTCCTGCTGCCCCCGACCTCCCCGCTGCTCCCCAACCTCCCCCCTCCTGCTGCCCCCCCCCCCCTGCTGGTGGCAGGGAGACTCCCGCTGTCTCACTTGTCTCAGCATCTATAATGTGCCCCCTTCCCATGGCACATGTAAGGATTTTCCCTGAATCCCTGGCTCTGAACCACTTACTTAGCCTGTGCCTTCTCGTACTTTCCTCAAGCCTTTCTGTGCTCATTGAGCTTCCTGGATTTGTGGCCTTAGAGTTCTCAAATTTGGAGAATTGTAGCCTTTGTTCCCCCAACACACTTTTTGCCTTGCCCCACCCCCCCGGCCCCGAGGGCATGTCTGTGGGCTGCTTGACTCGAGCCCAGCTCACTTCTGGGCCTCCTGTGGGAGGTTCTGGTTCCATCCTGAAGTCTACAGCCTCCTCCCGCAGCTCCCGTGTGCAGCTAGTCCCACCCAGGGCACTTTCCACCTCAGACACGAGTTTTCACTCTAGAGCCTCAACCTGGGTCTTGGTTACATCTTCGACGTCCCCGTTTAACACACGTGACCCTTCGCGTCTTGAACGTGCTGGGCACGGTCTCGATAATGGTTCCAACATCCACGTCCCGCAGGCGTGCAATGATCACTTCTGGGTGGCGGTCAGGAGGCAAATGCCGAGCTGGGACAGCGCAGGCCTCTGCTCCCCCAGGAGGGGCTCACACCGCGGGTGCTGAGCAGCTGCAGCAGACGTGGCCTCCCGGGACCACATCAGCAAGCCGCGAACGGGAGACAGAAGCGCTGCCACCCGGGAGCCCGCACACGGAGCCACCTCTTCCCGCCGGCCAGGCCCTCCGTCCTGGGTGCGGGCAGGCACATGGCTCGGGTGCAAGGGCAGAAATGGGGTCCCGCCCAGGCCAGTCTGATGGGAAATGCAAAGTCCAGATCTGAAACCCCCTGGATTCCTAGTGCACGGGAGACAGAAATCCAGCTCAGACTGCTTTGTGCAGTCAGCCTGCTGGACAGCTGCAGCTCATCCAGCTCTGCTGCCCGAGACCAACAGGAGGGGAAGGCGGGGGTGAGGCTGCGCTGCGGGAGGGCAAGCCGGGAAGCCTCAGCGTGCTCCGTGGACTCCTGCAGAGAAAGCCTGGGGACGAGGCCACTGCAAAGGTTCCTGACACACGTCTGCGTCTCCTGCCACCAGGCAGGGACTGACAGTTCCCATCTGCAATGTCCTGAGGACCCTGGCAGTGCTGGTGTGAGTCATGGGCTCAGGTCCGAGGTGCCAGGTCACACGGCCCAGACCGCGGACCCGCCGAGCCGGGTGGAGCTGGTCTCACCCCTGCAGGGCACCAGCAGCCTTCAGGTGCACATTCACTCGTAAGAGCTATCCGCTCTCCACGTGCCCTTGCCGTCTGACGCCAGGCTGGAGGGAATCTGGGGGACAAGGTGAGCACGGGCAGATGAATCTTCTGTGTCTGCGTGAGGTCTCCAGGTGCTTCGATATTCTTCCCCCATAAAGCCGGGGAGCACATACAACCATGCGTATCCGTAGCTATTTCAAAGCACCGCCCCCATGCTGTGGGGGAGCCCGGGACCCAGTGCCGGAGCACCCGGCCTCAGCACCACCGCAGGGTCTGGGGTGATGAGAAGGGTGCTGGGCGTGCCCCATGGGTGCATGGGGCTGATGACACTGGGTGAGCAGATGAAGTGCCCACGCTGCCTCGCCGCCTGCTGGGACTGCTGGGACTGCTGGGTCCACGCCAACGAGTAGATCCCCCGCTCCTGGGCTCCCGTGAAGCCAGTCTGAAGTAGACGGGCCCCCTGTGCTGGGCTGCAGGGAAGCCAGATGCTCAGGTCCCCACATTCATGCCTGGACCACATCTTTGCAGGGGAGGCATCAGGAGGGAGGTGGAGGGGAAAATCCTTACAATTCCTAAATACACCCCCGGCTCTATGTGGCTTACTGACTTCCAGCTGAAGGTGCTGGATCTGAGCTGCGGCCCTGGGGCAGCCCAGGGTACATGCACTGGACAAGTGGCCCCTTCCTTGCACTCTGCCACCTGCAGCTCCTCTGAGCTTCTCTGAGAGCACTCTGTCTCCAGAGATGAAGCCGACCCAGGAAGGAACATTCAGGAAGCAAACCTGCTAGGGTTATTTGCTATGCACAATTGACAACCATCCCACGTGCAGATTCTGTTCGCATATATAAGACGTAATCATTTGAATTTCACTTTAAATTCATGATGGCTTTGAGAAGTCAGCTTCCATGCGGGATCTGTGAGTTGAGGCTGCACTCAGGAGGGCCGGCGGATGGGTGACATTGCATGTGATGCCAAAGGCCCAGTCACCACACAGGGGATGCTGCTGAGCAAGTATATGCAACCGGGAAGGTGCCTGAGAATGCCTTGCTGAGGGTCCCTGGAGACCAACTTTGTGGAGCCACACAGCCTGCCTGCTGCTGTCTGCACGGACTACACTGGAAGCCAGCAGCTGCATGTGCACAGCTGAAGAGCAAGGCCCTCAGGATGGCCTCCCCGCGGGGGGAGCCCTGGGGGCCGTCAGGATGGCCTCCCCGCAGGGGGAGCTCCAGCCTGCTGCCCTCCCGAGCCCTCCTCTGGCTGGACCTGTCCTCGGTGGTTGCCATCTACTGATGGCTTTACCCCCTCTTTCAACTCGGAGGTGTGGGTACCAATCGGCCCCACTTAACAGATGGAAGGACTGATGCTTTAAGAGGTAAAAGACCTGCCCGAGGACAGGGGCCCAGCCAGCCAGCCCAGCAACTGTGCCCTTAACTGTGATGTCTGAAAGAGGAGCAGCAGGACTTCGGCTTCCAGCGAGATGGAGCAGAGGTACCTCCCTGTAAAACAATGAAAAGCTGGCTAATTCTATGCGAAGCAAACATAGGAAGATGCTGGAATGTTGAGAGGAACAAGCAGACTGACACACCAGTGGCCTGTGGAGTGACATGGTGGTGAAGTCCTGGTTTTCTTTTTGCATCTTTATCTCAGACTTGGGGGAGGAGAGCCAGCAACCTAGAAACGCCAATGGGCACAGACTGAAAAAAGCTATAGCAAAGCCCGCTGCCTCCAGCCAAAGGACCAGAAAAGAGACAGCTCAGCAATACTGGAAACTTGAGATAATAGTGGCTCTGCTCCAGCAAGTGCCATGGACGACACTGTTAATCCAGCCCCACCAATGCCTGCACAGGTCTAGCTCACCAGGCCAGAAGGATACCCTCTAATCTCACACTGGCTGTTACCAGAGAAGGCAGAGTGGGAAGGAGGGGCCTCACCCCTGCCAGGCAGTAATAAGCCACTTGACCCCATGGGGCCCTGACCAGGCGGGTGCCAGTGGAGGCCCAGTGGGGAGCCACAACTGCCACCCCACCACAAGTAATGGGAAGTTCCTCAAGCCCCAGCTGCCAACAGAGGCTGAGGGGGGAACCTGGACTCCCACCCCACCTGTAAGTAATGAGGCAACACCCCTCCTTTCCCTTGCTGCAATAGTGTAAAAGGAAAACAGCTAAAACGAGAGGTTAAGTAATATTCAAACTCATAACATAATATTCAAAATATCTAGGATTCATATCAAGAACCAGAGAGATCTCAAACTAAATGAAAAACGATCAGCAGACACCACACTG
This sequence comes from Canis lupus familiaris, assembly GCF_011100685.1. Taxonomy (NCBI): domain Eukaryota; kingdom Metazoa; phylum Chordata; class Mammalia; order Carnivora; family Canidae; genus Canis; species Canis lupus. Next base: position 39,218,588 of record NC_049252.1, on the reverse strand, counting down.
AGATGATAGAGATGTTAGAATTATCCCACAAAAATTTCAAAGCAGCCATGATAAAGATTCTTCAATAAGCAACCAAGAATATTTTTAACCAAATGAAAAAATATACAGTCTCAGCAGAGAAACAGAAATACCAAAAAACAAACAAACAAACAAAAAAACAAGGTGTAAAGAACTAAATAGAAATTATAGTACTATTAGTACTAAAAAATACAGTAATGGAATGAAGGGGTCCAAGGAAAGAACCAGTGAACTGCAAGAACAACTTTCATCTGAAGAATAGAGTAAAAAAAAAAAAAAAAAAAAAAAAAGAATAGAGTAAAAATAGACTTGGAAAAAAAAAGGAGAACAGAGCCTCAGGGACCTGTGAGGCTGTGACAAAAGATCTAGCATTTGCCCTCTTAGGGTCCCAAAGGAAGAAGAGAAAAGGGCCGAAAAAGTACTTGGGAAAATAATGCCTAGAAACTTCCCAAACTTGGCAAAAAATATAAACCCACACATCTAAGAAGCTGAGCGAATCCCAAGCAAGATAAATCCAAAGAAATCCACATAAATGTATATAATCACATGTTTAAAAACAGAAGACAGTACTGAAAGCAGGAAGAGAGAAATGACATTGTACTTATAAAGAGAAAAGCAATTTGATGACCACGAATTTCATTAGAAGCCTCCGCGCCAGAAGAAAGTGGCACAATAGCTTTAAGTGGTTAAGAGGAAAGAACTGTCAGCCTGGAACTGTATACCCAGCGAAAATATCCTTCAGAAATGAAAGAGAAATTGAAATGTTACAAGGTGAAAAAAAAAACTAAGAGAGTTAGTTGCCCACAGACCTAGTCTACAAGAACGGCTAAAGGAGGTTCTCCAAATGGAAATGAAATGATACAGAAAGAATCTCAAAATCTCAAAATCTCCTTCTCTTCGAGAAGGAAGAAGGAACACAGTGAGCAAAAACACGAGTATATACAACGGCTTTCATTCTCCTCCTGGGTCTTCTAAATTATGTTTAATGATTGAAGCAAAAAATTACAGCACTGCCTGATGTGATTCCAACAGGATACTGAGGAAATATTTACAAAAATTATCTTATAAATGGGGGAGGGTAAGGAATCATAAAGGGAGTTAAAAGTTTCTATACTTCTCTCGGACTGGTGAAATGAAAACATCAATAGAATTCATAAATTGAACATATGTATCTGAATATATATAGGATTAATAAATTGATATGATTCATAATTTGATATATCAATTCATAAATTGATATTCATAAATTGATAATAAATATATATAGGATTCATAAATTGAACATATATATCAATATCTGGAGCAACATCAAGAAGCTACTAAAAACAGGTATACTAAAACACTATTAATAAACCAAAACAAGGGATCCCTGGGTGGCGCAGCGGTTTGGCGCCTGCCTTTGGCCCAGGGCGTGATCCTGGAGACCCGGGATCGAATCCCACGTCGGGCTCCCGGTGCATGGAGCCTGCTTCTCCCTCTGCCTGTGTCTCTGCGCCTCTCTCTCTCTCTGTGACTATCATAAATAAATAAAAATTTAAAAAATAAATAAATAAATAAACCAAAACAGAATTCTAAAAAAACATATAGCAGGAAATAAGAACACGAAAAACAGAGAGAACAAACAAAAATAAAATGGCAAATTTAAGCCCCAATATCCCAATGATTATAATAAGTGTAAATAGTCTAAATTCACCAATTAAAAAATAAGACTACGGCAGAGTAGATTAAGAAACATGACTTAACTAGATGCAGAGACTCACTTCAAATAGGATAATATAAGTAGATTGAAAAAAGTCATGGAAGAAAGATGTGTTATGCAATTATTAATCAAAAGAAAGCAGGAATGGTTATATTAACATCAGATAGTAGGAAGTGTTGGTGAGGATGACAAGAAAAAGGAACCCTTGCATACTGTTGGTGGGAATGCAAACTGGGGCAGCCACTGTCGAGAACAGTGTGGAGGTTCCTCAAAAAATTAAAAACAAAAATGTCATATGATCCAATAGTTCTTCTTTTGGGTATTTATCCAAAGAAAATGAAAATATCTATTCAAAAAGATCTTGCACCTCCCTGTTCACTGCAGCATTATTTACAACAGTCAAGACATGGAAGCCGCCTAAGTGTCCATCGATGGATAAATAGGTTAAAAAAAATGCAGTTTACATACCCAAAGAGAGATTACTCAGCAAAAAGAAATAATGAAATCTTGTCATTTGTGACGTTAAGGATGGACCTCGACAGTGTGTTATGCTAAGTGAACTTGTGTGATTTCACATTTATGTGGAATCTAAAAAACGAAATGAAACAACACAGAAGTAAACTACATACAGGAAACAAACTGCGGGTTACCCGGGACGGGAGAGGTTCTAGGGGGGACCAAAATAGGTGCAGGGAGACTAAGAGGTTATAAAATAAGTTATAAAATAGTAGTTATAAAATACTTCCAGTTATAAAATAAGCAAGACTTGGAAAAAAAAAAAAAACCTAAAAAATTTAGGGATCCCTGGGTGGCTCAGCAGTTTAGCGCCTGCCTTTGGCCCAGGGCCCGATCCTAGAGACCCGGGATCGAGTCCCACGTCGGGCTCCCTGCATGGAGCCTGCTTCTCCCTCTGCCTGTGTCTCTGCCTCTCTCTCTCTCGCTCTCTACATCTATCATGAATAAATAAATAAAATCTTAAAAAAAAAATAAACCTAAAAAATTTAAACCTAATAATCTAATTAAATATTAAAACTATTATGTACACCTGACTCTAATAGGATACTGTATATGAATTATCCTTCAGTTAAAAAATAGACTTCAAAGCATTAAAAATTCTCGGGGACAGACGGGGGCCTTGGATAAGGGCAAAAGGGATTTAGTCCATGAGGAAGCAACAACAATCCTAAGTGTGTATGAGTCAAACACCGGCGCTGTAAGGTATGTGAAGCAAAAACTAACGGAACTAAAAGGAAAAATACCCATATCTACAATTGCAGCTGAAGATTCCAATGCTGTGTCTCAACAATGGAAAGACCCAGGCATAAAACCAGCAGGGGGACAGGGGGACAGGGGGACAGCCACCACCCAGGAGAGACCACGACACCTGGCGGCAGAGGCCCACGTGCTCTTTCCAAGCACCCACAGCATATATACTAACACCCATCTCCTTCGCCATCAAACCAACCTAAGTTTAAAAGAATCCAAATCATATAGGGTGTTGTTCTCTGGTCGCAGCTCAATCACGCTAGAAATCAGTAACAAGTAGGCCCTCACTTCCTCGCTCCCTCCCCTGGGCACTGAGGGCGGCGGGAGGGAAGGAGCACGTCTTGGTAGGTCAACGAAGGATGCACACAAATGGTTCCGACACCCGCCACCACCCCCAAACCGACAGCGGCCACTCCCTCCTGGGTCCCTGGGGCGCACGGCCCGTCTCCAGGTTAAATCCCACGTGAAGGGCTCAGCTCTGTTTTTTCTCTCTCTTTTTAAAAGAATTTATTTATTTGTTTCTTTATTTTTTATTATTTATTTTTATAAATTTATTTTTTATTGGTGTTCACTTTGCCAACATACAGAATAACACCCAGTGCTCATCCCGTCCAGTGCCCCCCTCAGTGCCCGTCACCCAGTCACCCCCACCCCCCCGCCCTCCTCCCCTTCCCCCACCCCTAGATCGTGTCCCAGAGTTAGTCGTCGCTCGTGTTCTGTCTCCCTTTCTGATATTAGAAACGACAAATACCCCCCATTTGCTTCGACGTGGATGGACCCGGAGGGTATGATGCCGCGTGCAGTCAGCTCCGTTTTCAATTTGCATTAGCGCCTGGTCTCCTCTTGTTTCTTCCCTTCTGCTCGCTTTTCCTTTTTCTTATTCTTTTTTTTTTCCCCCCTAATTTCTGAAGGTGGAACCTTAGATGATACAGTCTGGAGAGCTTTTCTCCCGTTGGTGCTTCAGGCCGTGGGCTTCTCCGGGGGTGCTGATTCGCTGCACCTGCGCGTCCCGATCTGCGCCACTACTCCTCCCCCTTCAAGGTATCCTGCGAATCCCTTTGATACCTCCTCCTGGGCCGCTGTTCGGAGGTGTGTGCTTTGATTTTTTAAAAATATTTTGAAAGATTCTGGTTACCTTTGGTTACTGATTTCTAGTTTATTTACAGTCCGGTCAGAAGACATAGGATTTCAGTTGTTTTGTATTTGTTAGTCTTTTGTTTTTTTACACAGAATACGGTTCGCCTTGCAAATGTCCTGTGTTGTCATGGGGATGTGTGCCCTCTCGTCGTCGTCAGGTGGCAGATCTTGTCCGGTCAGGGAGATCCAGTCGGGGGACTGTGCCGGCCCCTCCGGCCTGGCCCCTCCAGCCCTGCCCCGCTCCAGCTTTGTCTCTCCAGCCTTGCCCCTCTCCGGCCCTGTCCCTCTCCGGTCCTGTCCCTCTGGCCCTGTCCTCCCACTGGGCCCTGTCCCTCTGGCCCTGCCCTCTCCAGCCCTGTCCCCCCACCGGGCCCTGCCCCTCCGGGCCTGTCCCTCTCCAGCCCTGTCCCACCAGGCCCTGCCCCTCTCCAGTCCTGTCCCCCTGGCCCTGCCCTCCGGCCCTGTCACCCCCCCCCCCCCCCCGGCCCTGCCCCTCTGGCCCTGTCTGTGCTGCTCCTCCTGCCTGCTCCACCGTTACTGACAGGTGCACCTGGACTCTCCCGCTCTAACTGTGGCTTGGTCCCCTCTGCTTTTCCACTGTCAGTTTTTGTTTCGAGTCCTTCAGGCCCCGTGGCTCAACACACATACGTGGCAGGGATTCGCCGCCCCGGTGAACTCGTCAGCTTATCCCGACGTGACGACCCTCCTCACCCCCGGTGCTCTTCCTCGTCCCGCGCCCACTTCGTCTGATGCTAACGTAGCCTCTCCAGCTGGCTGCTGGTTAGTGCTGCCGCGACACATCTTCTGTCCTGTAACTTCTCACCCACCGACAGGGTATTCCATGTGGGGTCCTGCTGACTGCACAGATTGCTCTTGCTTTTTCATACATTCTGATAATCTCTCACTTTTATTCATTTACACAATTTTTTTACACAACTGAACCATTGTCAATCCAGGGTCTGTGTGTGGTGTGTGTGCGACCTCGAAGTACGTCAGACCCATGACCGGTTGCACAAATAGTACAGAGGGTTCCTGTGCCCCCCCCTTGGGGATGTCCTTGTGTCCCATCCTGTCCTGGGGATGGACGTCGTCTGTCCATTTCCCGCCCGGAGAGCTTGCTTTCTCGCCGAGGGGTCTGAGGCGCTCTCCCTACCTTACAGAGTCGCCCCCACCCCCTTCGCTGGCCTGTGACGGACAAAGATCTCCCCTGAGCTCCTGTGTCTTCTCACGTCTCGACAGGGTCCTTCACAGGGTAAACGGTTTTAACTGTGACTAGGGCCAACTGCTCAATTTTATCTTTAATGGGCAGGACTCTCTCCTAAGGAGTAGTTTTATGTTTTACGTTCAGCTATTTGATCCATTTTGAGTCAATTTATTTTTTTATTTATTTTATTTTATTATTATTATTTTTTTGAGTTAATTCTTGTACAAGCTATGACGTCTAAGTCAAGTGTTTTCGGTTTTGGTTTTACTGTTTGGATACAGAGATCCAATAGCTTCAATGCCATTTCTTGCAAAGACTATACTACCCCTTCTGTATTATTATTATTATTTTATTATTTTATTTTATTTATTTTATTTTATTTTATTTTTTATTTTATTTTATTTATTATTTTATTTATTTTATTTTATTTTATTATTTTATTTTTTTTACCCCTTCTGTATTAAACCGCTGTGTTACCATCGTCCACACTCCTGCGGGAATAGCCTGGAGGCCGGGGTGCTTCATCTGTGTATGTGCCTCTCCACCCACCACCTCCACGTTGTGATTACTATTGTGTGACCACGTCCTAAAATCACTCCAACTTTATTCTTTTTCAAAATTCTCTTGGGTTCGCTAGTTCCTTTATGTTTTCACGAAAACCTTTTATTTATTTATTTATTTATTTATTTATTTATTTATTTATTTATTTATTTGAGACAGAGACAGAGAGAGAGAGAGAGAGAGAGAGGCAGAGACACGGGCAGAGGGAGAAGCAGGCTCCATGCAGGGAGCCCAATGTGGGACTTGATCCCAGGACCCGGGGATCATGACCTGAGCCAAAGGCAGATGCTTAACCACTAAGCCACCCAGGTGGCCCTGTTTTCACAAAAACATTAAATCAACTTGTTTATACCTATAAACATGCCCACCGGGACTTTGACAGAAAATGCACTGGCCCCACAGACGTGTCTGGGAGACGCTAGCATGTTTGTTACGCTGAGGGCCCCAATCTGTGACCGCGATGTCCCTGATGTGGGTCTTCTTGGATTTCTCTCATCGGTATTCCATAGTTTTCAGCGTGCAGGATCCTGTGCATGTTTTGTTAGACCCAGAGCAGGTACGTGACTCCTTGGAGTTCCTATAAATGGCACTGGATTTTTGAATTCGGTTTCCCATTGTTCACTGGTGGTCTGCAGAGCGGGACGGACTTCTGTAGGCTGACCCTGCGTTCCTAAACAGGCGGACCTGCTCAGTGGTTCTGGGAGGTTCTTGTAGACTTAACAACGGGATTTTCGGTGCACACAATCATGTCATCTGCAAGTAGAAGACGGGTTTGTTTCTTCCTTATAAATCTGTCAGCCTTTCATTTCTGCTTCCTGCCATACTAAGCTTGGCTAAAACTGCCGGCCCTCTGCTCAGTACAGTGGCAAGAGCAGACACCCCTGTTTTGCTGATGATTTTAGGGGGAAGCATTAGTCTCCCACCATCAACTATAATGTTAGTTGGTAGGTATAGTCTATTCCATTTTTTAACAAAGATTTTCCTTCCTCCCTCCCTTTCTTTGAAAGAGAGAACACACACAAGTTGGGGGATGGCTGGGGTGGGGGGCCAGCAGACCCCAGCAGACTCCGCACTGAGTGGGGAGCGTGGAGTCCATCATGGGGCTCAATCTCATGACCCCAAGATCATGACCTGAGCCAAAACCAAGAATTGGACACTTAACTGACTGAGCCACCCAGGCGCTCGCAGCTTGCTTCATTTTAATCAGAACCCAAACATCACTTAATCTTTCATGTTGATTAAACTGGCAAAATCGGTTTATAATCAGATTACGTCTAGAGAAATTCTGATAAATCGAATTTTCGATCACTCTTTCTTTTTTTTTAATTTTTTAAGGTTTTATTCATTTATTCATGAGAGACGTAGAGACAGGCAGAGACACAGGCAGAGGGAGAGGGAGAAGCAGGCTCCTTGCAGGGAGCCCGACGTGGGACTCGATCCCGGGTCTGCAGGGTCATGCCCCGGGCCAAAGGCGGCGCCAAACCGCTGAGCCACCTGGGCTGCCCTCAATCACTCTTTCTTAAAGAACATTCAATCAACAGCAGTGACGGGGCCCATATCCACGTCGTGCTTTCACGTATGTAGACCCACCCCGTCCTCACACTGGTGGAACCCACCCCAGTTCCGCCTGTTTTATGAGAAGAGCAGGTGCGCAACAGCGACCGACAGGCTAGTTCTCAGCCCGTGCTCCTGACCACCAGACAGAGGTCATGCTGGTCAAATACTAAAACCAGTGACGGTGTTGGTTTCAGACGTGAAGGAAAGCGTCGCGTTTCAAGGTGGCACTTAATGTCCCATTTGTGAGGCCTTTTTCTTCAAGGGAAGAGCAAACAGACTCGGGTGTTAAAGGAGAAGTCGTACAGCTGGGTGTGGAATTCACAACAGCCATCACACTCACTGCAAGCGTGCGACCCCGCTCTCTCCCGACGCGAGAAGGGAGCAGAGGTCCTGCCTGCAGACCTCCAGCTGAGCCCACGCAGCCGCCGTGGGAGCCGGGCTGGGCTGACAGCCCTGCTGCGGCGGCCCCGTGAGCGGTGCTTTGTGCAGGGCTGTACCAGGGCCTCAGTTGTCTGGGGGAGGTGACCGTGGAAGGCACCTCGAGGGACAACCGAGGACTTGATTTATCATGTTTAACAGTGCATCGCCCCGTTAGGCTGCAGGGGGCCAGGACAGCAGAAGCCGACAGAGCCTATTAGCTGCTTTATGCTCCCTGGGAGAGACTCACGGGGCAGACGATGTCCTTGGGGCCACAAAGGGGAGGGGAGACTTCTGCGGAATGTAATGCTCTTGCCAGTCACAGTTAGCGTTCGGAAGAGGTTCAGGGCTTATGCAACCCTGACGTGAGTGAGCATTCTGCATGGCCTGCTGGCTCGTCACCCAGGTGTCCAGACAGACCAGCGTGATGGGGCTGGGGGGCCTGCTCACCTTCTCTCCTTGCTCTGGAGGCCAGAGCACGTTGGCCTCGTGTCCAGCACGGTGCAAAGCTCTTCTCTTCCTAGCAATGTGTGGGTTTCACCCAGCGATGCCTCCCTTTGGAGGAAGGTGCCCAGGGTCCAGCCTCTTACAGATGGCCCAGTTATTTCAAATATATATTTCAAGATTAATAACATCTTCACTGTGGAGACAAGACAGGACTCCCCGAGACCTGCGTCCGGTCCTGTCCCTGACATCCCCACCGCCCTGCAGAGAGCAGCTGTGCCTGTGCACGGTGGACTGGACCCTCCCTGGGGCCATGGGTAACAGAACCCTGGCTTCTGTGTGTGCAGTGCCCGTGCCCGGTCTGTGTGCACACGTTTTATCTCTGCAGAGACCCTCTGGCCACAGCGGGAAGCCTACGGTGGCAGAGACAGGTGCCGGACACAGAGCGCAGGCCGGGGAAGCACAGTCCTTGAGCAGCTCTCAGTTTGGGAAAAGAAACTGGACCATAGGGCTGGGACAACCAGCAACCCAAGAGACTGAAAACACTCAGTCCCCCTTCACGCTCAGACATACATTTGAGATTGGTCAGAGATCCAGAAATTCCTTTTCTGGAAGGAAGGAAGGAAGGAAGGAAGGGAGGGAGGGAGGGAGGGAGGGGACGGAGGGAGGGAGGGAGGGAGGGAGAGAGGGAGGGAGGGAGAGAGAGAGGGAGGGAGGGACAGCTTCTTATGGCCTCAGGGTCCATGAGATGTGAAGACCGGGGAGGCTTCCACTGCACTAGGGGAGCAGGGGGTGTCCCTCCTCTCTGCTCTCGCCCTGGTCAGGGACGTCACCCAGCCCGTTGCTGGCAGGTGTCTGAGACCTCAGGGAGAAGCCGGCCGGGGTGAGTCGGGCCCCGAGAAGCCACAGAGAACGGCAGGAACACATGCGCCCACCTACCGGAGGGGCCTGCGCACTCAGCACTCTACAGGTGCCAGGCAGGAACACTCACCCCCTTCCCGATGTCCTGTGACTGAGCCCCTGGAAAATAGCAGGGACACGGCTGTGCCCTCAGACTCCTCCGTCCACTCGTGAGGATGGCAACAGGACGCCAGGACCTGACCCGATTACTGAGGCATCCGTGGCGATGCAGCATCTGACCTGGGGCATCCCGAGGAGCCGGGCATGTGGCACAGCACAGGGTGGGGATGCCCCGTATCGGCTGGTGGGGGGGGCTCTGGGGGAAGAAGGTGCTGGGTCGGGATGATGCCATCGCTGGGGTTAGTAACTTGCTTAGTGACCAGCACCCGCGCAGCACACCTGCTGGTTGTCACGTCCACCGTGGGTCTGCACATCCTGGATTTCAGGGCCCCCGGCAGGTAGGGCCCCCTCCAGAGGTGCCCGGTGACGCAGCGAGAGGCCAGCAAGGAGGAGCAGCACAACTGGAACGGGCTCACAGGGCCCAGCGCAATCTGTGCATGACGCTAGGGGGTGGGTGAGTTTGACAGGACGGCTACCAGCAAAAGCTAGAAAATGATTCAAAAAAAAAAATCATGTACAAGAACATACATCAGTTGAGATAAATGTAACAAAAAGTGTGTGAACCCTCTATGTAGAAATCTATAGACTATGAACAGAAATTAAAGAAGGCTTAGGAATTAGAGAAATACATCACGTCCGTAGACTCAAAAAGATGTTAATTCTCCCCAAATTGATCTGCTGATTCACTTCCATTCAAGCTGGCTTCAAAATGTACGTGAAAAACTCATTAGCCAAGGGTAGCCAGGACTTCCCTTAAGAGAAGGGTTGAGGTGAGAAGTGCTATTTGCGAGACAGTGGTTCAGCCCGTGTGCTGGGGGCGCGGGAGACAAGCCGGCTGCCGGGACACGGCGGCATCTGGGCACGCGGACGCCCCGGGCGCAGAGCACGGTCCTCCCACCAAACACGCCCTGGCGAGGGGAGGGGTGAGATCCGAGCCCCCCGCCCCATACACTCCGGGGCTGGGGTCCCCCCAGGAGGACCGCACGGGACCCCACCTACATGAGCTTCTGAGATGCCAAGAGCTTCCGCGGGAACACGGGGGGGGCCGCCTGGACGTCAGAGTCCAGGTCTGTCCCCAACCCGAGAGGAGAGTGGCCCGCACGGGGCCTGGAGCTCTGCGGCTCGTGGATCTGCCCGGGGCTCCCATCTGGAAAATCCTACGCTGCTCACAGGAAGGTGGGCACATCCCTCACGGCTAGCGACTGCACCCTCACGGGCGGCAGTGGGGCTCCTCGGTCGTGACGAAGCGTAGACGCGGCCGCGGTGCGGCACGAGCACGGCACAGGCTCCCCCAGTGCAACCTGGACCCGGGGTCCCGGAGCCGGCGGGCGCGAGGCCACTGCGGCCACCGGGAGGTGGGCCCCAAGTACCCACACGACGCTTGCTCTCAGGACGGACTTAACATCAGGAATTCCGTTCGCGGACGAACTGCAGCTCGCGGCTGGGGAGTGGGGAGCAGAGCCCAAGGCCCCCACCCCGCAGGCGCTGCTGGTGCACAGGTGCGGGGGGGGGGGGCACCCGGAGGCTCGCGGCCACATGACCCGGGGAGGGAGGGCAGGAGGACGGCTCACGCAAGGTGAGCATCGCTTATCCCCCCAAAATTCAGTCTGTGTCTTCACGACCATTTTTAGGGAAGGAGGCTCCTAATTCTGGCTTTTATCACACCAAAGTGGTCACGTATCGCAAGAGAGCTGGGAAAACCTGGGAAGAATTTTAGATAAATACAACAGAATAAGGCCGTGGCAAGGACCATCGTCTCCCGTCAGGTCTGAGGCTCCGAGGACGGGAGCTGGTCCTGCTCATCGCCGTCTGCCCCGAACCGCAGGGTGAGGAGAGGTCACCGCGCAGCCCCGAGGGGCCAGCCAGGGCGGCGCCGCCCAGCGTCCTTCTGAGCCCGGCTCTGCAGCCCCCAGCCCGCATCCCCCGAGGGTGCGGCCCCCACTCGCCAGGACGCCACGGCAGGTGGACGGGTCCGGGCACAGACACGGCACAGGTGACCCTGACGCAGCGCCCAGGGGACGTCCGGAGCCGTCACCGGGCCCGGGGCCTTGTAAGGATTCGCTTATCACGTCTTTTCAGAAGCGGCACAAAGAAGCAGGTTCGCAGGGCAGCGGAGGCCGAGCTGGCGGGCGGCCGTCCTGCACCCCGGGCTCTCCCACGCCGCGCTCGGCGGCTCCGTCCTCAGGCGCTTCCTGCGTGGCCGCCCACCCGGGCACGGAACGTCCCAGGCCTGGGGAGGGGTCCCCGGCCACGGCCTCCGTCACGGAACGCTGTGCGGCCACGATGTGCCCGGCGGCGGCGGGTCCCTCGGGGGCAGCCACGCGAGCCCCTTCCCCGGCAGGACCCACAGGTTTGAAATGGTTACACGCCCGTCCTACGAGTCCTCTGCAGCTGGGTCGCCCGCGCGTGGGGCGCCAGCTGAAGCCCACGTTGCCGTTCGCCACCGACTCCTGTTGCCCGTGGTGCCGGCGTCCCTCCCTCTCACTGGCGCAGCCCAGGTTCTCCCTGTGAGGGCCCCGCACCCGGGGCACGTCCTCTGTCCCCCGGGTTCTCCTGGACGGCGGTCGTCACGCTGTCCCCACGGCCCTCCCCTCGCGGTTCCCGAGCCCGTGGCCAGCGGCGGGGCCGGCGGGTCTGGGCCTGGACGGGCCGGGCCACGGGAGGCTGAGGCCAGTGGGTCCGTGGGCTCGTGCACCCGGCTCGCGGGGTCTGGGGGGGCCGGGGGGTGCCGGGCCGCGTCTGCCAGTGCTGGGCACGGGGCTGCGCGCCCCTCCAGGAACCACCGGCCTGCGCTGTGCTGTTCAGGGAAACACCGCGGCTGCCGCTCGGGGAAAGGGAAGCCCTGGACCCCCGGGCCCCGCCCCCACAGCCCCCACCTCGGGGACGATGTCTTTGTGAGGGTGTCGCCGTGGGGCCCGGGCCCCAATCTTCCCGAGGCGGGACCCCACGGGGCCGGCACACGCCCCCGCACACCGAGCGCTCCCCGAGGCGTCGAGGCCAAGGCGCCGCCCACGGCCATCCCCTCACCCGCGGCCTCTGTCCCCGGGGCGGCAGGAGAGAGGCGGCCCCGCTGGGGGCCCAGAGCACGGCACCCCCTTGCCCTGTGTTAGGACACTCTTCTGGGAAGCACATGGGGACGCCGCCTTGTCGCCTCTGCGTTGTTCTATTTATGTTATTCCTGCAAAAATAACGATCTACTGCTCCGGTCAGTAAGGGAAATAAGCATCCCGTAGCTCGCTGGAAGGCCGGTCCCACTTCTAGAGGGAGCAGTTCTCATGTTGCCCCGAAGGCAATAAATCGGGAGGAGGGTTTTTATGATTTCACTTGGACACACGATCCCAGTCTTGCTCGCTCCCGAGACAGCCGTGTGTGCACCCTGCCCTCGCCCGGGGGGCAGGAACGGGGCCGTGACCCGCGACGCCGGAGAGACCACGGCTTCCTCCAGGCGTAAGAGAAGCATTTACAACCGCAAATAATAAAGACTCCCGGATCTTCTGCTCTCTCTTAATGAAAAGGCAGAAAAAAAAATAATTCTCTTTGCTCAAGACTGTAAAATGGGTAAGAGCCTTTTAGAAAAGCCACGTGCGATGCGTGGAGAGGCTGCAGGTGAAAGCAGGCGGGGATCGCACGTTCCCGAAGGGAAGAGCTGCTTTTGTTGCCGCGGGCACAACCGCTGTTTTACATCTAAAACATCGACTCGTTCGCCATCCACCTGTGTTCGCATTTGCTTCTGTGAACTGAGCCACGGGCCCACGTTCCCTAGAAAGCTACTTAAAATACAAATTTTAGGGCATCCCTGGGTGGCTCAGCGGCTCGGCACCTGCCTTTGGCCCAGGGTGTGACCCCGGGGTCCTGGGATCGAGTCCTGCATCGGGCTCCCTGCATGGAGCCTGCTTCTCCCTCTGCCTGTGTCTCTGCCTCTCTCTCTCTCTATGTGTATCATAAATAAATAAATCTTTTTTTAAAAAAAAAATACAAATTTTAAAGATTTTATCTCAGAAAGGCAAAACGCTTTTGTCCTGTAGGACGTCCTCAGATCAAATACCGCTATGACTCTGCTTCTAGAAGTCTCTTCCGGAGGCATCTTCCCCAGCAAAACCGGAGGGGAGCGCGTCTTTGTCTAAACACCCGCCGCGCGGACGTCGCAACCATTCTGCAGCCCGCCCGTCACCTGCCGAAGGATGTCCGTCAGAAGGACCCCGAGCTAACGGGTACTTCAGTTCACTCACAGGATAGCAAAACCGACCAACCAACAAGTAAATGAATGAGATTCTGTTGTTCACAAGCCACCAAACTCACACTTAGGTCCGCATTCCACGTGCGCCCGGCTGCGGAGGAGCCACGTCTGCGGCCTGCCCGTACCTAAGAGAGCTGCTCTTCCTCGGTCTGGGCAACAAGCTCCGGTGCACGGTCTCTGTACCCGATAGCACACGCGTACTGGGGACCTGGATCTGACCCGTGGTTCCCCGGTGCAGGCGGCCTAGCGGAAGCCAGGAGCTCGCCTGTGGGGCGCAGGGCCCCGGATTCCGGCCGGGGTGGCCAGCGTGTCTCAGGGGAGCCCCGTTCCCACAGCCCCCCGTGTCGCCGGCCGTGAAATCTGCACGCTCACATTTCTACACCTCAACGCGAGGCGGAACAGTTTACCTTGATCCCCACAGAGGAGCCATAGCATTAAAACAGAACCGAACGTGAGGACCTTTTCCCCTGAATGTCACGGGAAAGTGCCGTGCCCGCCCCCGCGGGCCCCCCGAGGACCGTGCGTGCCCGGCTCCTCGACACTCGGCCCGTTGTCCTGGCCGGAGCGGCCTCCCCCGGCCCCGGCGCCCCTTACCTCAGAACAAAGCGGCTCCGGGGGGTCGGGAAGGGCCGGCTGGATGCGGCTATCGGACAGATGGCCACCCTCCTCGTCTAGAGAAGATAAAATGCTAAAGGAGAAAAATCAGAGTGGGTTTTGTCCTAACCAAAGGAGGCTACAAATCCCATTGGCCTCAGGTTGGAGACCTCGTGACATGGGACCGGGCACATGTGACCTACTTTTCGCCCAACTCCCCTCATTCCGTTGGAGGGGTGCACCCGGCGCGGATGTGCTGTCATTTCAATGACTCCTTCCCCCAAACAGGGGCCAGCGCACAAACCGGCATGCCTGCAGGACATGGGCCACAGCAGCTCAGCCCTCGGAGAGGGAGCCGTGGGTGGGCCCCAGCGACGGGGACTGAGCTGTCACTGCTGCTGTCAGCCGTCTGCCGCGCTCGGGCCTTGCACGAAGCTGGTCCTGTTGGAGCCCTTGCGTCCTGGGATTGCAGGATGAGGTGCCTGAAGCAGCACCAATTGCAAATTCTCTCCTTTCCCCGCTTTTTTTTTTTTTTTTTTTTGGTGACCTAGAGCTGCTAGGTCCAGGCCTAGAAGCAGGCTGCACACAGAAGCTCAGAAATGCGAGTGCTGCGTGTCCTTGCGAGCCATCCCGATGCAGGGCTCTGGCGCGGGCAGCGCGGACGGGAGGGCGGACGCGGCCCCGTGAGAGGCGGTGGGGAGTGTGCCGGCCTCCCATCCGGGCGGGCACCTCTGCCCCCGAGCAGGAGAAAGTCGCCCGCAGTCCACCTCTCACCCCCGTTAGCTCAGCATCTCACGTGAAATCAGACGCCCACAAATGATAAATACACGTAACAGGCAGAAGTAAAAACGTGGGTGCAGGGAGGGGTCGCTGGCTGTGAGGACAGGCTCCGAACAACAAAGGTGCCGAGAAAGTGGACGCATGCGGGTCCCCTTGACCAGAGTCAGCCCGGTTGTTCGTTATAGGAAAAAATTTAAAATAGTGCAAATATTTGGATGTTCATTACAGAAAGAAATAGAAAATGCATTTATGCAAAAAGTAACCCGTAATGTCATTACTCAGAAAGACCAGCAGTGCTGGTGGGGTATCTGGAGGTCCACCCAGGCTTTTGTCTAGGAAGTGTTGTGTCACTATATTTTTTAATAAAAACAGGACCAAACCACCCACATTTGTCCTATTTTTCTCATTTAACATTACACATGAAATATTTTTTATGTCAACATATTTAAATCCTACATAGCAATTGATCAAATTCCCCATGGCATTTTTACTATTCTTGTTATGCATAAAATTTGATGAATTTTTATGTAGAAAAATGGAAACGATACGTAATGCTTCTATTTCCAGGATTTTTAAGTTGTTATGCGTGTTTTTAAAGGTTTTTATTTGAGAGAGGGAGAGCACACCAACAGGGAGGAGTAGCAGAGGCAGAGGGAGAAGCAGGCTCCGTGGGATTCGATCCCAGGACCCCGGGGATCGTGACCTGAGCCGAAGGCAGACGTTTCACCGACGGAGCCATCCAGACGCCCCGAGCTGTGATATTAAAGAATGTTTCCACAATCCTCCTCCTGCCCCTTAGAACCCATATTTACAGATACTGTTCCTGGCTGGGAGGATACAGATGCTTAAACCTCGGCCCAAAGTGACAAACGGGCTCAGCCCGTGACGCTGCCATGATGCGGGCGGCTCCCTGTGCTCCCCCCAGCCTGGGCAGCTCTGTCATCACTCACTGACTGAGCCCTGAGTCCCGGGGATGCCAGTCGCTAGTGGCCAAGCAAGCAGGAGGGCGCAGACAGCCCTGCCACGTGTCCGACCCCGTCGGCGAATTCCCACCTTGCAGCGGGTCTCCGCGGAGGATCCGTCCTCACTCCCTGACAGATGAGGGAAGGGGCAGCACAGTGACGCAGGGCTCACTCCCGGTCCTATAGATCGGGTCATGGAAGCCCGGGCTCTTGCCCACTGGTCCCCAAGAGTGTCCAGTGCCAGTGAGAGCCTGGGGAGGACCGGACGCTGGCCAGCAGGTCTGGCCAGGGCGGGCTCAGCCCTTGACAGGCAGGTCTGGTGCAAGGTAAGCGAGCGGCCAGCGAGGCCGGCCATCCAGGGGATGGAAGGAGAGGGGTTGCCGGAAGCAGATATACTGCCCAGGGGCACACCTGCCTGTTTTGTGCCAGGTGGGAAGCAGAGAGAGCCTAGCTGGAAAGGAAGCGGCACGAGGAGGGACGTGAAGGGCCAGAGTCACCAAAGAGAAGTGGCTGAGGGTGTGGGGGCCATGAAACGGAAGAGGGGGAGGCCCCGAGAAACCAAGGGACGAGGGCACCCCAGGTGCCAGGGGCAGCCAAGAGAAACCAGGCCAGGCGAGAAATGAGGACGTGACTTGGGCAGTTGCAGGGTAGAGGGCGCACCGCAAATGGGGTGGGGGGGCCTGCCTGTGAGCACCACACGCCCAGGGGCTGGCCAGCTGCAGGCATTTGGGGCCTTCGGGTTCACCGGGACACGGTGGGCTCAGTGGCCAGTCACCTCCCAGATGGCGTGGGTTTCCTGTTCTCGTGGGTTCCTCCGGCTGCCTCTGCAGCCACGTCCCATGCCTGAGCATCGAGCACACGGGTACCTGGCAAACGCAGCCGAGGCGGGGGGCAGGGGGCAGGCTGACGAGCGGCGCAGACCTCCCCAACCTGCATCCGTTCGGGCCGGAAAAGAGGCAGAGAGTCCCGTGTGGGGCCCTCTCGGCTCCCAGCGTCGGGGAGGGGCAGCCCGGCTCCCAGTCACGG
This sequence comes from Canis lupus familiaris, assembly GCF_011100685.1. Taxonomy (NCBI): domain Eukaryota; kingdom Metazoa; phylum Chordata; class Mammalia; order Carnivora; family Canidae; genus Canis; species Canis lupus. The sequence continues at coordinate 39,201,666 of NC_049252.1, read as the reverse complement.
ACATTCGGCCCAGGCACCTGGACGCTGAAATGGTCTCAACCGTCCTCCGTGGGAAGAAGGAAAGAGCAAAACCACCCAGGCCGCGGGCTGGTGGAAGTGGGTCAAGCGCCACCGGATTAAATGCTGAGCCGCAATTAACCGACCGATCGGCCCAGACAGACAACCGTGGGGGCGACAGCAGCTGGGCTGAGGACAACGTGGGGAGCAGCCGGTGCCCTTATGACTAGGTTCCCTGACGTTTCAAAGATCGTGTTTCTCTGACAAGCACCGGGGGGTACGTTAACTCAGAACCCATGCGATGTTTGCGGGTGACCGTGGACTGCTGCACTATACAGCTTCGAGATTCTCGGTGCTGCCCTCGTGTCTCCAGGTGAGGAAGGCACCCTAGAACGTGTTCTCAAGGCCTGAGCAAAGCCCGTGTAACATAAACACACACGTGAATAAATTAGAACCAGCCTGGGGACGACCGAGGCCTATGTGCCACGGAAGGAACTGGAGGCCTCAGGCTGAGGCCAGGGAAAGTCGGCTCCTGCAGGTGTAGAACCCGGAAGGCCCGGCAAAGAGAATGCGGACCTCAGGGTCCTGGAGCACACAGGGGCACAGAACACACATGCTCTTGCACTCGTGCACACACCTCACACTCCTGCACACATGCTCCTGGGCACATGCACGCACACATGCTAGATACACATGATCCTATAACCATGTACACATGCACTGTGCACACGGGCACACTGCCCCCCTCCTGCACACACATGCACACACACTCTGCATGCGTGCACCTTCCCCACACATAAGCTGTGTAACCATGCACACACATGCTCCTACCCCTGAATATACGCCCCCACACATGGTGCTGCACCCTTGCACATGCGGGAAGACTGTCAGTAGGGCCAGGCTAGCATGTAGTGCTTAGCACAGGGGCCCTGCATGTGGCTGGCACTCATTTATGGGGGATCCAATAAACGAGGTGACGACAGACCCAGCTCTTCGGAGTCCCCACCCGGCGTTCTTTAGAAAATGGTAGGAAGAGGGCCAGAGGTGTAAAAGCAAGGAATACTTAGGGGAAAACAGCTCTAAGGGCTCCCATCCTCCTCAAACATGCAAGGGGGAAAGCCACGGGTAAATGTGCTGCCTCAGCTTCGACCTGCTTCTCAAACTCCACCTCAACTCTAGAGTCAGCCAGGAAAGCTATTTACTCCTACACGATCACACGCGCATCCACCGCCTTTCTCTGTTAAACTTCCTGGCGCTGCTCCCCAGGGATACCGTGCTGTGGGCAGAAGAGGGCCAACCGCATATTGCCTCGCTGTTCTCAGGGCTGACTCTGACCTTGTTACCCATGTTCCAGGGAAACAGAGGAGCGAACAAAACATACTTTACAGTCACTCACCTTCCCCCATAAGCAGGCTCTAAGAGTCAGAGCAGATCCATAGACGGCAAGTGTTCACGCTTACAGTGACTTAGAGCATCATAGCTGGAACCGGTGAGTGACACGGCTGACTGCGTCCCGGGGCTCACCTACCTAAAACACAGAACACAGGGCATGTGAGTGTGCACGTTCGTGACCCTGTCCATCAGCACGGAGCCTCCGCGGCACGGTTTCTTGCTTCCGACACAGCAGCAATGTCTTCAGGCATTGGACAAGTATACGGCATGTGTGGGACACGGAGACGGAACGCCGTGAGACCCTGTTCTGGGAATACTGCTCCATTTACCCCAAATGAGGCAGCTCTAAACGTGAGGAGGCTTCCATTTTATAAAGGACAAGTCCAAAAGAAGCTTTTCGGTGAAACTATATCAACTTTTGAGGATGTAAATGACACGGTCAACCTTCTACTGACAGTGCTTAGTCCCGTTCTCTCCCTCTCCTCCCGCCCCACTGATTTAAGAACAGCTTTCATGAAATTACACATTAGCCCAAATGCATTGTGGTTTCCCATTCTCACAGGAAACATAATCTTGCTGTCCATCCTGCCCCTCCGGCCCCATGTCTTGGCGCACGTTCTCGTCCAGGCAGACCTGCCCCCCAGGCCGCCCAGTGGTTTTCCAGAGAGTATCAGTTTTGCCCGAGTCTAAGTTTCCTGACTGTTTACTTTTTAAATTCACTTTGGTTGCCCAAATTGGAAATTTAAGCCCCTGTCACAAGTGCCCATTTTTGTACATTATCCTCTTTGCTGCGTTATAATTCTATTCCATGAGTGTGTATTTATAGTCTCTATGAATTGTTACAGACATCTTAAAAGGCTTATTTATAACAGCATCCAACACGTGGAATTGTGAGGTCATAGCACCAAAAATAACTAGAGACCTATGTTCAATGTCTTTGCTTTTCTCCAAGTCAATCAGGTAACCACTTTGGGCAATAAACCACAGCACTGACTGCTTTGTTCCAAGCTAAAATGTGTCATCCATGTAATACACTGTCGTTCATAGTAGAACAAACTGGAAAACACCAAATTCAAGGAGATTTCAGGAAAGGTACTATTAAGAATCTCCATCTTGGGGATCCCTGGGTGGCGCAGCGGTTTAGCGCCTGCCTTTGGCCCAGGGCGTGATCCTGGAGTCCCGGGATCGAGTCCCACATCGGGCTCCCGGTGCATGGAGCCTGCTTCTCCCTCCTCCTGTGTCTCTGCCTCTCTCTCTCTCTCTCTCTCTATCATAAATAAATAAATAAATCTTAAAAAAAAAAAAAGAATCTCCATCGTGATTGGTAGAGAGGCTAGTATCTGTTGAGTTAGGTCTTAAAGTCAGTAAGTGGGAATTCATCAGAAAGCAAAGGAAATATTTTAAACAGGGATGCCACAACAGTTCAATGGGGAAAGAATAGTTTTTGCAACACATGGTGCTGGGAAAACTGGACGACCACTTGCAAAGAATGACCCTTCAAATCATACAAACACTAAGTCAAAGTGGACCAAAGGCCTAGACTTAGGAGCTAAAAGTACAAATGCTTACAGAAAATATTGGGAGAAAAATCTTTACGACATTGGATTTGGAAATGAGGATTTTATGGATACAACACCAAAAAGCACAGGCAACAACCAAAATTAAGAGCTTTTGTGCATCAAAGGGCATTAAGAAGAGAGAAAATACAATCAGCAGAATAGGAGAAAATACTTGCAAATCATGTATCTGAGAAAGGATTACTAACCAGACCATATAGAGAACTTTTGCAACTCAACAATAAAAAAACTTTTCTTTTTCTTTTTTTTTTTAAGATTTTATTTATTTATTTATTCATAGAGACACACAGAGAGAGAGGCAGAGACACAGTAGAGGGAGAAGCAGGCTCCATGCAGGGAGCCCGATGTGGGACTCGATCCTGGGTCTCCAGGATCACACCCTGGGCTGCAGGCGGCGTCAAACCTCTGCGCCACCGGGGCTGCCCCTAAAAGAAATTTTTCAATGTGCAGAGGATTTGCATATGTATTTCTCTAAGGAGGATGGACAAACAGCCAAATAAGGACATGAAAAGATGCTCAGCACCATTAGTCATTAGAGCAATACAGATGAAAACCACCGTGAGATACCATTTTACCCACGTAGGACGGCAGTAATAGTGATAATAGTAGCAACAATGATGATATTGATAATAGTGAGGAGGAGAAGAAAGAAGAAAAACAGAATATTATAAATGTCAGCCAGGATATGGGGAAACTGGAGCCCTCATACACTGCTGGTGGAAATACGAAATGGTGCAGCCACTCTGTTATATAGTCTCACAGCTCGTCAAAACGTTAAACCAAAAAAAAAAAAAAACCGTTAAACCAGTTAACATATGACCTGGCGATTCCACTCCTAAGTGTCTACACATGAGAAATAAAATAAAATAAAAACACACGTTCACACAAAAACTTGCACATGAAATTCATGGCAGCCGAAGAGTGGAAACAACCCAAATGGCCACCACTTGATGGAGGGATAGACCAAATGTGGTCTAGCCACACGATGGGATATCATTTTGTCACACGAAAAAGGAGTGAAGCCTTCAAAATGCAACATAGATGAACCTGGGAGACACGGATGCTGAGTGAGAGAAGCCAGACACGGAAAACCACATAAGTGTATGGTCCCAAGTAGATGAGATGCCGGAAAGACAAATCGGAGAGACAGGAAGTAGACTCAAGGCTCCCAGGGCGAGGAAAGGCGATGGGGACTAGTGATGTGACTAGTGATGTGTATGGGCTTCCTTTGGGGTGATGAAATGTCCTGTAGACAGACAGTGGTGATGACGGCACACCTTGGTGAATATACTAGAAACTGCTAAAATGTAGGCTTTAAAAGCATGGAGTTTATGGTGTGTGAATTATACGCAATTAAAAAAAAAAAACCAAAGGCGGGGCACGTGGGTGGCTCAGCGGGTGAAGCGTCTGCTTTCGGCTCAGGTCATGATCTCAGGGTCCTGGGTTCGAGTCCCATGTCAGGCTCCCTGCTCAGCAGGGAGTCTGCTTCTCTCTCTGCCCTGCCCCCCTGCTCAAGCTTTCTTGCGCTCATAAATAAGGTCTTTTTTTTTTTTTAAAGGCAATCAATACTCAAAGTTAAAAAAAAAAAGTAAAGAGAGAAACCTCCCATGAAACTGCAGAATTAATGTGCATTTGCTCAATAACACAAAATAAAAAGGCACAGACTCAGAAGTACTGAAAAGTCAGGAGGAGAGAGAACAAGCAACACAATACTGGCATCTGGGAAGCGTGTGACGATGTGGTAAATAATGTGGCAAAGCCTGGAAAGCTGAGACCCACGCCTTTAGGGGAAGAGGCGACTGGACGCCAGCCAACTCACGCACACATTCCAGAATGTCTGAGGGAAGGGCCAGAGGCAGGGGAGTAAAAGCGGGTAGTAAGTAGAATTTTCCGTGAGGCATCTGGCCCCAGAAATCCTCTGGCTCTTTTCTTCCAGGGACAACGGGAGGTTTCGCCTCTGCAGAGGGTGACTCATCCGGGACGCGGACTCAATGACAAGCGGTTCTGAGGACAGCGAAACGCCAAAATTAAAGCAGGAGCATTACACGGGAGGCGACCAGTGGAACAGTGAGGACCCCTGCCCCCCCCCCCCCCCCCGGGGCGATCCGAACTCTAGCAGGATCAGGATCTCAGTGAGTTACACAAAACAGCAACAGTGGGGATGGCAGGCTCTGGTAAGAATGTCATAAAACCAGAAATCAGTGAACTTTACCCAAAGGACATTCCACTTGCAACTCCTAACGTTCTAGATGTATCTAGAGGGAGCTGGTTTACTTAATATATATGGCCCTGACATGTCACTATGCTGGTGGGAAAGACCAGGAGACCAGAAATTTTTTTTTTTTTTTTTTTTTGAGACCAGAAATCTTTAAAGAAACGACAAATACCCACCATTTGCTTCAACGTGGATGGACCTGGAGGGTATTATGCTGAGTGAAGTAAGTCAAACGGAGAAGGACAAACATATGGTCTCATTCATTTGGGGAATATAAAAAATAGTGAAAGGGAATAAAGGGGAAAGGAGAAAAAATCAGTGGGAAATATCAGAAAGGGAGACAGAACATGGAAGACTCCTGACTCTGGGAGACGAACTAGGGGTGGTGGAAGGGGAGGTGGGCGGGGGGTGGGGGTGACTGGGTGACGGGCACTGAGGGGGGCACTTGACGGGATGAGCACTGGGGGTTATTCTGTATGTTGGCAAATTGAACACCAATAAAAAATAAATTTAAAAAAATAATAAAATAAAGTGGTGTGACAGCCAGTCCCATTCACGCAACGACCCGCTTCTTCCACCCCCAGCAGCGCGTCGGGGGCCGGGGACACCCGCGGCCTGCACTGTCTGAGGGAGCGACGCTGCCGCTGTCCCTTCAAAGCACGGTGGCTGTGAGGCCGGAGGGAGACGGAGACAGGCGAGGGGCGGGACCCTGTCCTCACCTCCGCGGCCTTCCGTCCTCTCAGCCACAACAGAAGCGACGGTCTCAACGCCCGGCTGAACGGGCCGCCGCCACGAATCAGCTTCAAAGGATGAGGCCCCAGGGACGTCACGGCCCCTTCCGGCACGGTCCAGACAAAGGAAGCCCATCCCGCTGCAAAGCGCACACGTGTACACACACGCTCACACTCACACTCACACACGTGCGCGCGGCCTAAGCGGCTCGGGCTGTTCTGTGCGTCAGCGAGCGCCTGGGCTCCACCAGGAGGTTTGCAGCGTCAGACCACGGGAGGCCAAGGGCTACCCACCCGCTTGGGCGGAGGGGAGGGAGGCCGTGGGGGGCAGCGCAGGAGCCACCCCGGGGGGGAGACACAAGGGGCCAATCGGGCGAAGACGGTAAATCCTGATACTGAACAGTCGGCCCCGGTGTGGGCCGGGAGGGCCGGGAGGGAAGTCGGGAGAAGGGTTAGGGGACCAGGCCATGATCCAGCCCGGAGCCAACGGGACGGCCGTGGGCGCGGAGGCGGGACAGAGGCTGCGGGGAGGGGGGGACACCTCAAGCCGGACCGCGTGCACGGCCTGGGAGACGCCCGCACAGCTCTCAGGAGCAGCCCGCACCGGCTCAGGGAAACCCAATGAAGATGCCGCCGCACGACCCCACGGACGCCGCGCGGTGCGTGACACTCGGAGCTTCCACGCTCCCCTCAGGCTCTCGGGGACCCAAACTGGCCACGCCCCAGCTCACAGTGCAAGTTTCAACAAGTTTTGAAGACACGGAATCAAACAGACTATGCTCTCCACCCATTAGGCAACTGAATTAGAAACCATTAGCAAAAGGATGGCTTTATAATTCCCCCGAACATAACATCTTTTAAAAGCTTCTGGGGGCGCCTGGGTGTCTCAGGTGGTTGAGTATTCAACCCTTGATTCTGGCTCAGGTCATGATCTCAGGGTCATGGGGTCAAGCCCCACTAGGAGCCACTTGCCCTCTGCCCTTCCCTACCCTGCTAGGATACACACACTCTCTCTCTCTCAAAAAACAAAAAACAAAAACATTAAAGGAAAAGCTTCTAAATAAGAAATGAATGCAATGACATAATGAAATTAGAAAATAACTAGACCAATAAACTTGCAACACGCCGAACTTTGTGGCAAGCGGCGACCGTAGAATTTACAGTCTTACAAGCCTGTGTTAGGAATAAACAGAGAACAAAAATTAGCGAGTAAAGAAATTCAACTTAAGAATTTAGAAAATAGCAGAAAGCATCCACAGAAAATACAAAGAATGTAATAACAAAGAATAGGTCTGAAGAAAAGACATGAGCCCATTGAGAAAATGAACAACTATAAAATTTAGTTCTTCAAAAATTTAGTTCTAGGTAGACACAGCCCTCTGATGACACTGATGAGGGAAAATAATTAAGAGGGCACAGATGGTGTCAGAGGCTACAAGGAGGACCAGGCCTCTGGTCGTGGCCATGACCGAGCAGCCACCGCGCTCCCGTTCTTCCTGCCGAGCACAACTAACTGGACGCCAAACACAAAACAAAGAAGGAAAACTCGGGCAAGCAGGGGGAGGGAGGCAGGCTGCCAGGATGCTCAGGATTTGAGGAATGACGCGGCGGTGAGCTCACCACTTCATTTTGTTTCATCTCGTTTCCCTCCTGTATATTCCAAACTGGTCACTGGAAAAGCCTGCAACCTAAAAATGGTGCAGGACACAGAAAAACAAGTCTCAAGAAATGTCTGCTCTCTCTCCAGGCCAAGGACTGGGACAGGAAGCCGAGGCAGCCAGACAGCCTCTGCCCTCGCAGGCAGGCGGCGACCAAGGAAACACCCCTCCCTGCCCCCGTGCAAAGAGGCTGGCCTGGGAGCTTAGCCTCCCCTGCCTGGCAGTACCAAGCACCCGCCCCCAGGTGTCCGGGGACTGAGGGAGGGGCCCGGACCTCCACCCCAGTCCGCTGTGAGCAGGGTGCCCCCATGTGGGGTCAGCAGAGGCCTGCTAAGACAGATTGCACGGATACCCCAACGCGATAGCCAACGTACCCAGCATACGAAGGAAAATCACTTATTGTGCCCCAAACTACGAAAATCTCAACATGAAAAAGGAAAGAAAATCAGTAAGTGCTGAACATGCTCAGGGCACATCTCTAAAAACTCACAGAGAAACAGGAGCTATGAAGAACAACCAGCAAACTACCAAAAATCAACCAAAATGAAATCATCAATCTCAATATCCCTATAACCACTAAAGAAATTGAATTTGTAATAAAAAGCTACAGAAAAAGAAATCTCCAGGGCCAGATGGTTTCACTGGAGAATTTTAACATTTAAAGAAGAACGAACACCAACCTGAGATAATCCTTTAGAGAAAACAGATGGAGAATTCTTCCCAACTCATTTTGTGAGGTCGCCATCACCCTGATACCAAAAGCAAAGCAATGTGCCCTATGGACATAGATGCAAATAAACTAAAACAACTTTTTAATTGGCAAAACGAATCTAGGAATGTACAGAGGATTTATACACCAGGACCAAGTAGGGTTTATCCAGGTATGCAAGGCTGGCTCCTCAAGAACAAGTCAATCAATATAATCCACTGTATCTATAAAACCCATATGATCATATAAATTGATGCATAAAAAGCATCTAACAAAATTCAACTTATTCACAATAAAAAATACCAGCCAATTAAGGACACAAGAAAATTACCACAACCTGATAAACAGCATCTATGAAACCTATAGCTAACATCATACCTAATGTTGATAAGCTGGATGCTCTGCCCTACAGCTGGGCACAGGGCAAGGCTGTGCACAGTCACCACTCTTATCCAGGATGCTGTGGGTTCCAGCCACTGTCATAGGCAAGAAAAATAAATCAGAGACCTACAGACTGGAAAAGAAGAACTAAACTATCTCTATTTGCAAATGATAGTTTTCTACCTAGAAAATCCCAAGGAATCTACACAACAAACCCCCTAGCACTGATAAGTGAGTTCAGAAAGGCAGAGTATAAGAATAATATACAAAAATTAACTGTATTTTCTAGATACTAACAGTGAACTCACATAAACCAAAAATTAAAACACAGTATCACTTAAAATAATTCAAAATAAAATGAATTACTTACATACACTTAACATATACAGGATCTGTATCCTGGAAACTGTGAAATGCTGATAAAGTAAATTTCAAAAACCTAAGTAAATGGAGAGAAACATCATATCCATGGATTGGAAGACAACATAGTAAAAATATCAGTTCTCTCCAAATTGATCTAAATGTTCAATGCAATTCTTTAAAAATCCCAGCAACTGGGTGGCTCAGTTGTTAAGCATCTGACTCTTGATCCTAGCTTAGGTCTGGATCTCAGGGTTGTGAGTTCAGGTCCCACATTGGGCTTCATGCTACTATTTAAATAATTTTCTTTAAATCCCAGCAATGATTTGTAGACATAAATGAGCTTATTATAAAACCTATACAGAAAGGCGCAGACCATAGAGTAGCTTTAAAAATCTTGTGAAAAAAAGAATAAAGCAAAAAGAATCACTCAATGAGATAATAAGTCTGAATCTGTAACTACAGTTTTCGAGATAGCAGAGACCAATAGAATAGAGAACCTAGAAATAAACCCACCCAAATATGCCCAACTGATTTTTGACAAGGTGGAAAAACAATTCAATGAAGAAAAAAGTAGTCTTTTCAACAAATGGATTTCAGACAATTGAATAGGCAATAAAATGAACCCTGATTGAGGTCTCTCGCCTTACACAAACATTAACTCAAAATGGATGATAGACACATATATAAAACAAGAAACTAAAACCTTTAGGAAAAAAAGCAAAGGAGAAAAATCTTCAGAATCTAGGGTAAGCGGAGTCCTTGGACCTGACACAGAAGGCATGATCTGTGAAAGGGAAAATTAATAGATTGGACTTAATGAAAATCAAAAACATTTGCTATGCAAAATCCCCTGTTAAGACAATGAAGACAAACTATAAACCGGGAGAAAATATTTGCAAACCACGTATCCAGCAAAAGACTAGCACACAGAATATATGAAGCATACTCAAAACTCAACAATAAAATTCTTTTAAAAATCAATTAGAGGGGCACCTGGGTGGCTCAGGGGTGGAGCGTCTGCCTTTGGCTCAGGGCGTGATCCTGGGGTCCTGGGATCGAGTCCCACATTGGGCTCCCTGCAGGGAGCCTGCTTCTCCCTCTGCCTGTGTCTCTGACTCTCTCTCTCTCTCTTTCTGTCTCTCATGAATAAATAACTGAAATCTTTAAAAAAAACGTGTTTAAAAAAAATCAATTAGAAAATTGGGGCACCTGGGTGGCTCAATCATTAAGGGTCCAACTCTTGATTTCAGCCAGGTCATGATCTCAGGGTCCTGGGGTTGAGCCTTATGTTGGGTCCACAACTCAGCATGGAGTCTGCTTAAGGATTCGCTCCCTCTTCCTCTACCCTTCCCCTACTCTCACATGCCCGCTTTCTCTCTCTCTCTATCAAATAAATAAATAAATAAATAAATAAATTGAGAGAAGGAAGGAAGGAAGGAAGGAAGGAAGGAAGGAAGGAAGGAAGGAAATGGCAACACAGGTCTATCTCAAGAACCATGAAAAGTCTCAAATAACCTAGTTCTGCACCTAAAGGGGCTAGAAAAATAACAACAAATAAAACCTAAAACCAGCAGAAAGAAGATTAGAGCAGAAATAAATGATAGAGAAACTATACATACAGTAAAACATATCAATGAAACCAGGAACTGGTTCTTTGAAAAAAATCAATAAAATTGAAAACCTCTAGCCAGACATACCAAGAAAGGGAATAGATTCAAATAAATAAAATCACAAACGAGAGGGGAGAAATAACAACCCATACCATAAAAATACAAATAATCATAATATTATGAAAAACTATATTGCCAAAAAATTAACAACCTAGAAGAAATGGATAAATTCCTAGAAACATACAAACTACAAACACTGAAACAGGAATAAATAGAAAATTTGAACAGATCAATAACCAGTAAAGAAACTGAATCAATAATCAAAAATCTCCCAACAAACAAAAGTCCAGGACCAGATAGCTATACAGGCGAATTCTACCAAACATTTAAATAAGTTAATACCTATTCTTGAACTATTCCAAAAGACAGAAAAGGAAGGAAAACTTCCAAATTCATTCTATGAGGCCAGCTTTACCCTGATTCCAAAAACCAAAGACTCCACTAAAAAAGAAAACTACAGGCCAATATCCCTTATGAACACGGATGCAAGAATTCTCAGTAAGATGCTAGCAAATCAAATCCAACAGTATATTCAAAAAGTCATTCACCACCATCAAGTGGGATTTATTCCTGGGCTGGGGGTGGTTCAATATTCACAAATCAGTCTACGTGATACATCACATCAACACAGAAAAGGGTAAGAACATGCGATAATTTCATAGATGTAGAAAAAGCATGTGACAAAGTACAACATCCATTCATGATAAAAATCCTTAACAAAGTAGGGATAGAGAGAACATACCTCAACATAATAAAAGCCATAAATGAAAAACTCACAGCAAATGTCATACTCAATGGTAAAAACAAAAACAAAAAAACCGAGAGCTTTTCCCCTAAGGTCAGGAACACGACAGCGATGTCCACCCTCACCACTGTTACTTACCATAGTACCAGAAGTCCTAGCAAAGGCAATCACACAACAAAAAGAAATAAAAGGTAACTGAATCAGTAAGGAAGAAGTAAAACTTTCATTCTTTTCAGACAACATGATACTCTATATAGAAAACCTGAAAGACTCCACCAAAAAACTGCTAGAACTGATAAACAAATTCAGTGAAGTCACAGGATACAAAATCAACATACGGAAATCTATTGCATTTCTATAGAACAGTAATGAAGCAGCATAAATAGAAATTAAGAATCCCATTTACAGTTGCACCAAAAATAGTAAGATACCTAGGAATAAACCTAATAACCAAAGAGGTGAAAGACCTGTACTCTGAAAACTATAAAATACTTATGAAAGAAATTGAAGATGACACAAAGAAATGAAAAGACATTCCAAGCTCATGGACTGGAATAACATAACATTAAAATGTCTATCCTATCCAAAGCAATCTCCACATTTATTGATTTATTTATTTAAGATTTTATTTATTCATGAGAGACACAGGCAGAGGGAGAAGCAGGCTCCCTGCAGGACCCCAGGATCATGACCTGAGCTGAAGGCAGACGCTCAACCACTGAGCCACCCAGGTGTCCCCAATCTCCGCGTTTAATGCAATCCCTATCAAAATACCAACAGTATTTTTCACAGAACTGGAACAAACAATCTCAAAATTTATATAGAAATAGAAAAGACCCGGGTGGCCCCGATGGCTTGGCAGTTTAGCGCTGCCTTCAGCCCAGGGCGTGATCCTGGAGTCCTGGGATCGAGTCCCACGTCAGGCTCCCTGCATGGAGCCTGCTTCTCCCTCTGCCTGTGTCTGTGCCCCTCTCTTTGTTTCTTTTTTTTTTTTTTTCCTCTCTTTGTTTCTAATAAATAAAATCTTAAAAAAAAAAAAAAAAAAAGAAATAGAAAAGACCCGGAATAATCAAAGTAATCTTGAAAAAGAAAAGCAAGAGTCATCACAATTCTGGATTCTAAATTACATTACAAAGCCATAATAATCAAACTGTATGGCACTGGCACAAAAATAGACACATAGATCAATGGATCAGAACATAGAACCCAGAAATGATTCCATAATTACATGGTCAGTTAATCTTTGACAGGGAAGGACAGACTATCCAATGGGAAAAGGATCATCTCTTCAACAAATGGTGTTGGGAAAACTGGGCAGCTACAGGCAAAGGAATGAAACTATACAAAATAAATTCAAAGTGGGGTAAAGACCTAAATATGAGACAGGAAACCATAAAAATCTTAGGAGAGAACATAAGCAGTAACCTCTCAGATATCAGCCATATCTGAGGCACAACATTTCCTAGATATGTCTCCTGAGGCAAGGGAAACAAAAGCAAAAATAAACTATTGGGACTTCATCAAAATAAAGAGCTTTTCTGGGACGCCTGGATGGCTTAGCAGTTGAGTCTGCCGTCAGCTCAGGGCGTGATCCCGGGGTCCGGGATTGTGTCCCGCGTCGGACTCCCTGCATGGAGCCTGCTTCTCCTTCTGCCTGTGTCTCTGCCCCTCTCTGTGTGTCTCTCATTAATAAATAAATAAAATCGTTTTAAAAAATAAAATAAAAACTTCTGCACAGTGAAGGAAACGATCAACAAAACTAAACGGCAACCTACAGGATGCGAGAAGATACTTGCAAATGACATATCTGATAAAGGGTTAGTTTCCAAAATATATAGAGAACTGATAGAACCCAACACCCCAAACCCAAACAATCCAATTAAAAAATGGCCAGAAGACATCTCTCCAAAGAAGACATCCAGATGGCCAACAGACACATGAAAGATGCTCAACATCGCTCATCATCAGGGAAATACAAATCAAAACCACAACAAGATCCCACCTCACACCTGTCAGACTGGCTAACATCAACAACGCACGAAACAACAAGTGTTGGTGAGGAAGCAGAGGAAAAGGAACCCTTGTGCACTGTGGATGGGGATGCAAACTGCTATAGCCATTGCGGAAAACGGTGTGGAGGTTCCTCAAAAAGTTAAAAACAGAGCTACCCTATGACCCAGAAAATTGCACTATTAGGTATTTATCCAAATGACACAAATGTCCATCAATAGATGAACAGATAAAGAAGATGTGGTGTATACACAATGGAATATTACTCCGCCATCAGAAAGGATGAGATCTTGCCATTTGCAATAACATGGACGGAGCTAGAGGGTGTTGAGATGTCAGTCAGAGAAAGACAAACACCAATTTCATTCATATGTGGAATTTAATGAACGAAACAAACAAGCAAAGGGAAAAAAAGTAAGAAAGAGGCAAAACAAGAAACAGACTCTCAACTACAGGAATAAACTGATGATTACCAGAGAGAGGAGAGTGAGGGGACGGGTGAAATAGGTAATGGAGTTTAAAAAAAAAAAAAATCAATTAGGAAATGAGAAAAAGTCATGAACAGACATTTCCCTAAAGAAAGTATATGGATGGAAAATAAACCCATGAAAAGGCTGTTCTACATCGTTAGCTATTAAGGAAATGCAAATCATGACCACAAGGAGGTGTCACTACCTATCCATTAGAACAGCTTTGAAAAATAGTGGTAGTATCAAATATTGGCAAGGAATGTAGGAACCGGATCTCCCATACATTTCAGTAGAAATATAAAATGGTATAGCCATTCTGGAAACATCACTTACTATAAAATGAAACACGTCCTTCTTATGGAAGCTGGCAATTGTACTGTTGGGTAATTATGCCAGAGAAATAACAACTTACATAGACATGAAAAAGGTGTGCTTGGGCTTACACTGTGGCTTTATTTGCAATAGGCAAGAATGGGAAACAACCCCAATATCCTTCAATGGGTGAGTGGCCAGACTGTGGTCATCCCACACCACGGAGTGCGACATGGCAGAAAAAGGAACACACTACCGATACGCATGGCCCCTGGGACAGGTCTGTAGGGCCTTATGTGGAGGGAGAACAGCCAGTGTTAAAAGGTTGCAAACTGTAGGACTCCAATTCTGTAACATTTTTTGAAAGGACATAATTATCAATTATCAAGAATCAATTATTGGTCTCCAGGGAAGAGCTGGGAGTGGGGTGGAGGGCGAATACTTCAGGGCATCACAAGGCAGTTCCTTAGAGGCGACCCAAGGGGCAGTTCTGTATCTTAGATGGTGGAGGTGGTTATACAAATTTGTGCAGCAGATAAAACCGCACAAAACCAAACTACTATTACTACGACTACGGTTATTGCTACTACAATTACCAGTCCTGCCGTTACGACGACTACTACCAAGGCTACAACACCTGCTGCTACTACTGCCACTATTACTACTGCTACCACCACCACTACTACTAGTAGGACCATTGCTGCTGCTACTACTATTACTACCACCACTAGTACTACTGCTACTACTACTGGTAGGATTATGACTACTACTACTACTACTACTACTATTTCCACTACTCTTGCTACCATTATGACCCACACCACTAATTACTGCTGCTGCTGCTGCTACTACTACTTCTGTTGTTGCTGCTGTTACTAACACTGCTACTATTAGTACTTCTGTTATTACCAATACTATTACTGTTACCACTACTACCACTGCTCCTCCTCCTCCTCCTATTACTCCTACCACACACACATAACTGAGTGCAGGTAAAAATTGGTAAAATTGGGATAAAGTTTGTAGTCTAATTAGCAGTACCGCACCATATTATTTTCTAGGTTTTCATACTGTACTAACGTTAGGTAAGATGTTACCACTGGAAGGAGCTGGGTAAATGTTATAGGAGACTCTGTGCTATTTTTGCTACTTCCTACGAGTCTGTGATTTTTTTTCAGAATAAAAGTCAAAACTAGGTTTGTTTGTTTTTGTTTTTGTTTTTTTTTTTTTTTTACAAATAATGTTTCTTATAGCAAACACAGAGAAATTCTGAAACAAGAAGCTCCGAAACCCGGTTTCAAACTCAGCTAACACGTTTAACAACAGTACTGTGCAGAACTGGAGAGATTTTATGAGCCAAAAACTAAGCCATGCGAGATGGTCCAAAAGGCAGCACATAGAGAGCCAGACGGGAACGCGAGAGATGAGACACACGCAGGCACCGTGCAGGCCCCGACCTACATTCGCTCAGGCTCCAAGGAGAAGGGAGGGGGCGGAGCCGAGGCTGTGTCTGCAGGGACTGACTCAGGCACCCGGCACGTTCCAAGCAAGCCTGACTGAGGAACTCATCCTGGCTGCAGCATAATAGGATCTCAAGAAAACAAAGACAAAGAAGAGATCTCCAGAGCAAATAAAGAAATAAATGAGATTATTCTCAAAGGAGCAGTCATTAGGCCAAAGGCTTCCTTCTCAACAGCAAGCACGGTTGCCAGAACAGAAGTAGAGCTGCGGTGTGCTGGAAATCACGGTGCGCTGAGGTCTGGCCCGCGTGTGGTCGGCGTTCCAGACAATCAGAAAACGGGGACTTTCTTCCTAGTGGACCCACTCTACAGTCAATGGTAAAGGGTATTGTTCAGGCACAAGGAAAATGGCCACAGAAAGAATACTGGATTTGCAGAAAGAAATACAGAATAAAAAATGTAAAAATATGAATAAAAGGAAATGAATATCAACCATATAGGACAATGATGTTTGTTGTTTACTTAACTGATTATTAAGTCTCCTAGGACTTAAATATAAAAATTCACTATTTCATGGTAACAGGATAGTTTTTTCTTTTTTCCATTTTTTTAAACAATTTTATTTATTTATTTGAGAAAGCAAGAGCATGAAAGAGAGAGATTACAAGCAGCGGGGAGGGGCAGAGGGAGAAGCAGACTCCCTCACTGAGCAGGGAGCCTGACACGGAACTTGATCCCAGGACCCTGAGATCATGACCGGAGCCAAATGCAGATGCTTCACTGACTGAGCCACCCAGGTGCCAATTTTTCTTTTAATTTTTAAAATTCCTTAAAAATCCCCAGATACTATGATTAGATAAACAAAGAAAAACCCCGAGACCTCTTCAGGGGTCAAATCCCCTGGATCAAATCCCCAGGATCGGGGTAGGTGTGGCCAGAACACAGCAGCAGGGTCTGAGTGAGTTCCCGGATGCACAGCGTTTGTAGGAAATAGTAAGTGGGGAAGAGGCCTTTGAATCACAAAGCTCAGAACCCGTCCCCCCGCCCCCAAATACCAACATCTCCCACAAAGAAATAGAACTGACGCTAAGTGGGAATCTAGGTGAATATTCTGAGAGCAAATGTTGAAACTCCAGGAGGTATGTGCTGAACCCACGTCCCCAGGTTCTGGGAAGGTGGAAACAAAGGAAGAAAGACAGGAGGGAGGGAGGGAGGGAGGGAAGGCAGGAAGGCTGCAAGGAAGGGAGGAAGGAGCTTGTAGGAAATTTAAACAGTGCTGAGGGCTCTAAGTCCTCAGGAATCTCAGAAATATACAATCTTCACTTCTGGAGAAAGAACCATATGGAGAAAAAAAAATGTCCCCAAAACAGCACAAGTGAAGCTACTGGAACACAGAAGTTTTCAGAGAAGGACAATGGGAGGAGGAACAGCCTCAGTGTGTCCTGGCTGACCACCTGACCCGTTAGGACAGGTGATGGCGGAGGGTGCAGGATGAGGGGGTGGGCCAAGGGTGATGGCTGAGGGTGATGGCTGAGGGTGACAGTTGAGGGTGATGGCTGAGGGTGACAGCTGAGGGGGTGGGCATAGCACAGCCATGGGAGGGGAGCATTGTGGTGGTGGGGGGAGTACTGAGCACTGTTCCTCTCCAGATGACGGACATCAGACTGTGGAAGTCCTCCAGAAGCAGGAGTGATGCTCACCAATAGGAAGGCCTGTGCGGAGGCCATTTAAAAAATCTTTCATGGCCAAAATAAAGGAGAAATCCCTTGGTCCACAAGGCTAGGAAAGTTATTCTGGCTCATTCCCAATTCCTCTGCAGGAACCTCTTCCCAAATGGTCCAGAAAATGCCTTATTAAAAAAAAAAAAGGCAGAAGAGAATTATGATTCAATCCCATAAAATAGTGAAAATAAAACACTGTAAGAGATAATAAAAATACATCAGAAAACTATGAACTCTGGGAAATGAACTAGGGGTGGTGGAAGGGGAGGTGGGCGGGGGTGGGGGTGAATGGGTGACGGGCACTGAGGGGGGCACTTGACGGGATGAGCACTGGGTGTTATTCTGTATGTTGACAAACTGAACACCAATAAAATTTAATAATTTAATAATTTAATAAGTTCAAATTTATTTATTTCTTTAATAAATTTATTTATTTAATTTATTAATTTAATTTATTTAATAAATTTAAATTTATTTATTTATTTAATAAATTTAATAAATTTAAAATTTATTATTAAAAAACAGCAAAAAAAAGAAAACTATGAACCCAAGGTAGAAAATTATAGTCTAATTAATATGCCAAATTGAACAAAAAATTTGAAAATCATCAACATTTTAGAAGAACAAATTTTATTTTTTATTTATTTTTTAGAAGAGCAAAATTTAAAATAGAATTAGAACATCTCAAAGTGACATGGCAAGAAAACCAGAAGACATAAAAAGGTGGTTGGTAGAGAGCTCAGGAATAAACCAGAATGTTTGTCAGAAGTGAGAAGCAGAAGAAGCATATGAGCAAAGAGCACAGAAGGCCCAGGAAAGAGCGTAGAGAAGAGAAACGAGAAAAAAAATAATGAGACAGATGTGCAGGAAGGAGACTCCAGAGAACATGACGGACACAATGCACGGGCAAGAGAGAGCCACCGTCCGTGCATGTGAGTACACCCCGCTGCGTCTCCACGTATACTCGTGAATCACCCCAAAACACTTCCGGGCGTAAAACAGCCTGAATCTACACCGTGACTGGGCACCCGACGTTCCTGAAGATTCAAGCCTGAGCAGCTTACAGCAAGACACACTTCAGGAAAACAGATGTTAGAGCCAAGTCTTCGGGGCACCCAGCCTAAAAGGTCCCACACACTTATAATGAAAAGAACATCAGAGCGAGGAGGTCGGGGTTCTCGACAGCAATGCAGAAGCAAAGCAACACTTTTTAAGACACTAAAGTGAAAAAAAAAAATAAACCAAGCATTTTATGCAGCTAAATTACAGCTGTGCTGCAAAGGCCACAGATAAAAAGATGTGAACGTGCAGGAACCCCGGGAACATTTTCCTGCAGAGCCTACCCCGAAGAACCCAACATGAGTGGGTTCCAGCCAACCGCGAGGTAAGTGGAGAAGCTATGTCACAAGAAGTACGGTGACAAGCATCGGGTACATTTAGCTCTAGAACCTGAACTAAATGACGCAGTTGGTGGTGACAGAGTAACGTATAAACGTTCCATGTGATGGAGATAAGGAACCGATAAAGCTAATAACGTGGGAGAAGAGGTGGGGGAGTATCGAGGGGAGCCTTAGAGCCCCCGAGAGGGAGAGAAGCGGCTCCCAGCTCCCTCTAACCCCCAGGAGAGCACATCAATAGACGAGGGAAAAGAAAAAAAGAAAAGAGAGGTTTTTGTGAATTATATAGACAATATTGGGATCCCTGGGTGGCTCAGCGGTTTGGCCCCTGCCTTCGGCCCAGGGCATGATCCTGGAGTCCCAGGATCGAGTCCCATGTCGGGCTCCCTGCATGGAGCTTGCTTCTCCCTCTGCCTGTGTCTCTGCCTCTCTCTCTCCCTAGGTCGCTCATGAATGAATAAATAAAATCCTAAAAAAAAAGCTATATAGACAGTAGTATAAAGCCAATAATAAATAAATAAATAAATAAATAAATAAATAAATAAATAAATAAATAAATAAATAAATAAATAAATAAATAAACTTTCCTAATAAGAATGAAAAGGGACGCCTGGGTGGCTCAGTGGTTAAGTGCCTGCCTTCGGCCCAGGTCATGATCCTGAAGTCCCACATTGGGTTTCCTGCATGGAGCCTGCTTCTCCCTCTGCCTGTGTCTCTGCCTCTCTCTCTCTCTCTCTCTCTGTCTCTCGTGAATAAATAAAATCTTAAAAAAAAAAAGAATCAAAAGAAATATGAACAAAAAGGAAATGTTTACTAAGTTGAGGAGCTCATTTACATATACACACATATATTTATTTATATTTTCAAGAACAAATAATGGAAAGAAAGACAAAAGCTACCTACCTGTGAAGGGAGGAATCTGGATGGAAAGGGGTGGACATGAGACTTTTCTGAATAGACTCCAATATATTTTTACTTTATTTTATTTTTTTTAAAGATTTTATTTATTTATGACAGATACACAGAGAGAGAGAGAGAGAGTGAGGCAGAGACACAGGCAGAGGGAGAAGCAGGCTCCATGCAGGGAGCCTGATGTGGGACTTGATCCCGGGACTCCAGGATCACGACCCGGGCCGAAGGCAGTGCTAAACCACTTGAGCCACCGAGGCTGCCCATATTTTTACTTTAGAATCATATAAATGTTTACATAATCAAAAATAAGAATTTTTTAATCCCCCCCCCAAAAAAAGTATACATGAAGCTGGTGACATAACCACACAGACAGAAGAATTGTGGCAACTGACTTTAAAGCACAGGAATCTGTCTCGATCTTCTCAGGGATGGACAGACATGCCAGGAAATCTTGATTAGCCATTTGTGGGCACCAGTAATACTCCAAACTGATTATATGTACATTTAGGGTAAAGCACATAAGTAATAATGCTAATAAGACAAAAGAGAAACAAGTACTAAATTTAAAAATTTTTAAGTAGAAACTCTGCGATCTTACATTTGACTGAGAACTATTTCTATGAACTCACTTTCCCCTTCTTTTCCCCTCCTTCACTCTCTCCACTAAAACTATGAAAAAGTGATGACGCTCAATTGCAATAAGCACCCTTAATGCCTAGACTATGGTCTCTAAATATCATTCCCCAACCAGGGCGAAGTAGGGCTCTGAGGAAATTAGCTGATTCCAGGAGATCTGGGAAAGCAAGCATCAGAGAGGAGAACAGGACGCGTCACGTGACAGAGTCAAGGAAACCGTCAAAGACCGGTGTGGTCATATCCACGCGGAAGCCCGCAAACACGGAACAATCTGAGTAAAGAGAAGAATAGTTGCAAGAGAACAAACGTACCATCTACGTAAAATCCATATGTTAATAATAATGCTTTACACAGAAAGAAAAAAAAAGCAGGAAGAGAAACAAAACCCATAGGACGGTGAAAAAAAAATAAAAAAAAAATAATTAAATCCAAAGAAGGAAAGAAACAGGTCTCCTGCCTTTCCGGTAGGAAGCATATTTTAGGTGACCGGACAGCCCCAGGGAGTGAGGAGACGTCACCGCATATGGAATAATCCCAGCTCATCCACGTGGAAAGGGTTCCACGGCTGGCAGGTCACTGTTCCACCCGCCCTGACGGAGCAGTGGGTCTGGCGGCAGTGACCGGCGGCCCCGGGGAACCCGCGACAGCCGCCGCGCCCACAACCTGGCTCCCCCCACGGGGCAGCGCACGGCAGTGCCTGAGTGTGTTCGTCTGGAAAACACGGCTCAGGAGGAACAAAGCCAGGTTCTATGATGTGGGGAGGATGAGGGAGGTGCTCAGTGACCCTGCAAGGACGCAGCCGAGCCCGGGACATGGGACGGCCCGAGAACCACGTGGCCACGGGCGGTGAAGGCCAGGCCCGCTGCGCCGCTTCCTGTGATTTGACACGAAGTCACAGGGGAGCCCGGGTTCGAGGGCAGGGAGCGCTGACCCCATGGGAGGGAAGGAGAAGTCCTGACACGATGGAAGCAGGGGGCTGGGCCTGCTGCACGGAGGCCACGGCGCGTGGACGGTCCACGGTGAGGCGGCGGGCGGGACGGCAGCGCAGGACGGTGCAGGCAACAGGCAGGACGGCGGAGGGCGTTCCGGAGGTACCGACGCACTCGCAGCCACGCTGTGTGGGGGTCATTCTGGCTCCAGGGGGGCCGTGACTGGTCCCATGACTGCAGGCAGTCGGGACAGGGGCGCCTTCAGGATTAGATGACACGGAGCCACTCTGAGGCTCCGTCAATGGGGCCTGCGACCCCCCGCAAGCCTGCCAGATGGCAGCAGTCGGCTCCTGGGGCAGCGGGGGCACATGGCAGGGCGAGGGGAGCATGACACACGGTGATGACCGCCCCCCACCCCCTGCCCCTCTCACGGGCCCGTCCTTGCCTGGCGAGCTCATGATGCGTCTGGCCCGGCCCGGCCGCTGCCCCGACGCCGCGCAGTCGGCCACACGTGGCTCAGCGGAGCCCGCTGCACCGGCCAGTGCCTGCCGAGCTCGGGGTCGGCCCGTCCGCGGTCACGCCGCCGCCACGGAGCAGCACAGCCCCGGAGCTCCGGCCCCCGCCTTCCTGGACTCGGCCTCCGGGCTCGGGGCCGGTCGGGCAGCGCTCCCCGGGTCGCGGCGGGCAAGCCGCGGCCGTCCCCTTGGCTGTTCGCCCGGCAGACGCGCACTCCTCCCGCGAGGACCGTCCTCCCGGGGCCGGGCGCAGGGCGGCCGGGTCACAGCAGCCGCAGGACGAGCGCGGCTCCGGGGCAGGTGGGGGAGCCCGGGGGGGAGCTGGGGGGCCCGAGTGAGCCCCGCCGCCTCCGGGCCGCCCCTCGGGGCTATCGTGCAGCGCGGTGGCACCTCCGGCCGCCCGGCCTCCTGCCCCCGCCGCCGCCCAGCTCGGCGTCCGGCCGGTACACCGGGGCCTTCGGATGCGCCGCTCTGCTCACGTCCCCATCTGGGCGAGGCTCCCGAGCCACTGCCGTGTCCAGCGCCGCCGCGAGCAGCGCCTCAGCCTCCGCGCCGAGGCCCGGGAGGACACGCCGCGGTCGGTCTCGGGGAGCTGCTGCGTCCGCGCACACTGGCCGGCCAGTGCCGGGGAGCCAAGAGCCTGGACCTGGCCCCCCTGCCACCCCCCGTCCCCCCATCAGGAGGGGGCAGCGTGCACGGCCTGGGGCAGATCCAGCTCCAGACCCAGGCTGGTAGAGAAGCACAGGCCTCTAGGTGGTGCGTGCGCCATCACAGGCGACTAGGCACAGGTCCCAAGTGAGCCACGGACAGTGCACACCTGTGCCGGGCGTCACGCTGTGGAGCACACACCCGGGGTGCACCGGGACCCGCGGCCGGGCATCCCCGCCCCCGTGTGTCAGGGCCCACGGCCTCGGGCCTCCTCAGTCGGGGCCTCTGCAGGGGGACCCAGGGAAGGGGACCGTAATGGTCGCCAACCTCCGAGAGCCAAGGACGTGGGGCGGCCTCTGCCCAGGGGTGCTGACACCCCACTCCCTCCGCTCACCGACCACGACCCGGCGCGGCCTGGCCTTCCCTGCACGTGGGCTTTCACTCGGGTGACCACATGTCGTCTGACGTGTGCTCGCTGGTCCACGTGGCCTGAATTTGTCTCCAACATTCAAAAACCAGACTTCACATTCGAATCCCATGAATGAGGGGGAACGGGGGAGCCCCCGGGAAGCGTGTGCTCAACGCGCCTGCCGCACGCCGGCCGTCCCCATCCACCTCCGCCTGGGCCCCCAGAGTCCCATCCCCGGACGGTGCCGGTGCCGGGGGGCGGGCAGGGGTCTCTGCGAGGCTGCGGGCGGCCACCTCCCCAGAGCCCACGAGCCGACGGGCCGTCGTGCTTGCAGCTTGTGGAACAAGGTGTCATCCCGGGTGAAAGCCGAAGCTCTTCAGAATCCCGCTGTGACCCCCACGTTACGGAGAAGCAAGACCTCAGCGGCCGACTCCCTGTCTGCATCCACAGAGGACTCCCTCCTTGGTCGCCGTAAATGAATTTCGGAGGCTGGAGGACCCAGACAAGCTGACTAACCAGTTCAGCCAAATTCCGTAAAACGAGGCAGGACCCCAGAAGGCTTCCAGCGCTTCCCTTCCCTAAACAGATCGAAGTACGCCCCCTTTGTCTCCTGAAGAGCCAGGCGTCTGGCGCTCAGGGCGCTCGTCGGCCTCGTGGGCCACACGACGTCGGCACAAGCCGGGAGGCCCCGAGGGTTGCGGGCGCTCCGCAAAGGCTGTGGCCTCTGCTACAGCTCCCCTGGCAGCACGTTCACTCGCGGGGAGGACGGGAAAACAGGATCACGCGCTAGTGCTCCGGACCCCGTGGGACGGGTGCTGCGCTGGGGGCAGGGGGGCTGCAGGAGGGCAGGGGCCCCCGGGACGGAGGATCGGCCACGACGCGGCAGCCCCCGCATCACCGGGACAGGCTTGCCGGGTGCGGGTCCTCCGTTCCGGGCCGAGGAGCAGAGCTGGGCTGCAGGAAGCCCGGAGGCTGGACGCGGGGAAGGACCTTCCTCCCGGGAGAAGACAGCAGGGAGCGGGACACCCGCTGCCCGGGAGGGGTGGGAGGGGGGACCAGGCTGCGCTGGGGCAGGAGAAGGGGGGACCCCGGGCGAGGGCAGGAGCACAGAGCTCCTCGTTTCTGCACAACAGTGACGGGAGCAGATGGTGATCACGCTCCTTTGATTCCCTTCCCTTTTGGAAAAGGCTTAGTCATGAAATGTTTGCAGCATCTTAAATTTGGCTTATAAACGTCGTTATTGTACCACGCTCCCCCATCGTTACCTATCTTGTTTTATTAAAAATATGATTTACACGACTGTCCAAAGACGGGGATCACTTGCACAAGCAGGGGAGGGAGCACAGTGGGCACAGTGGGGCCGCTCCTGCCCTCTCCCCTGGCCGTGGGTAGTGCGCAGGGGCTGTCTGCCCCCACTGAGAGCTGATCTGAGCCCTGGGGAAGATGTGGCTCACAGCTGGGCTCACTGGCACGCACATGCCCGCCAGGAGCCTGGGGACACGGAGGTCCCTGAGCTCGGGATGGTGCCTGGGGACTCAGGCTGCCCACTTGCCCAGGGAAGCCTACCTCTTGGGGCACTGGGGACCCGACGTCGCTGGGCAGACGGGCACAGACAAGGACCCGGAGACAACAGGAGGCTGCAAAGCTCCATGAGACACACGTGAGGCCCCGGCTGGGGGCCCGGCCAAGCCCGTGAGGCCTTGCTTGTTGCCCACCCACCTAACCAGCGCTTCCTACACCACGGATTGGCTCCTCTGCGGGAGCTCGGGCCCGACACACGGTTTCCCGCCCACGACCCAAGACATGGCCCAGCCACTCCCCCACCTCCAGGCGTCTTGTCTGGGCTCCCAGCAGCCTTGCAGACCACCACAGCGGCCAGCGTGCAGAGGCCACTCCTCTGCTCACCTGTGCCCTCCCTCTGAATGCCGGCGCATTACGTCCCCCCCCCACCTAAAATCACTCCCAGCCCGGAGTAAAGGCGTAGTGCACAGATTCTGCATAAGTGAGAAGAGAAGGAGAAGAGGAATCACAGTATGAGCCCTGGTGCACCCTGACAGCAGGGTGAGGCCACGGCCAGCCGTGTGGCCGAGGAGGAGGAGCAAACCTCTGGACCCTCTCATCACGGCCCACCCGACACGGCCTGGGACCCCCAGGGTGCTTGGCCTGTGCCATCACTCTCTTGGGCAGGGGCAGAAGCTGCAGAAGGGCTTGGGTCATTTCTCGCAACACCCGGAGGGAAGGCCAGAGCCATGCAGGGCTGACCATGGCCAGCAGCCTCCCCAGAGTGAAACACAAAGTGCCCTGTCCTGTCCCAGGGCTGGCAACAGAGCCAGGCAGATGGCCTTCCAGCCATCAGCTCAGGGGAGGTGGGCAGGCCCCAAGCACGGCTCAGGGGCGGGCGACAAAGGACGCAGGGTGGAGGACAGGAGCCAAAGAATGATGGAAGGATTTCCTCCAGGTGACACTGACGTCAGAGGGCCTGTGTGCTCGGCAAAGCCTCGGTCCCCCCTCCCCTCCCATCCCTGTGTCGTGCTTGGCCATACACTTGCTCTTCCCAACCAAAAGTGAGCAAAGGTGGCACATGCCACTCTGTGTTCCGGTGACAAACATCCCCCTGATGTCCAGCAGGACCGCAGTGGACCCAAAACCGATGGCGACCACAGCGCAGCCCAGGCCATGCTGACTGTTACGGCAGCCACCGGGGGGCCCGGGGCCACCACCCCAGGAGCAGGGAGGGAGTGAGGAGTGACGGCAGAGGCTGGGACGACGAGGGAGCACACAAGCGTCAGCACCATTACTGCGTGCTGGAGCAGAGCTCCGGTTTCCGGAGGAGCTTGGGGCTGCAGGCAGAGCGTGAAGGGCAGCTGGGGGCACGCCTCGTCGCAGAGGCTGTATTTGAGAAGGGACAAAAAAGACACCCGGGGGTGTGGGGGTGGGCTGGTGTGAGCGCAAACGGGAGGGACAGAAGGGGCTGACCAGGCGGCCTGGGAGCGCGGGGGTGCAGCGCGGTGCCCACAGCGGGGGGAGCCGTCCTCAGCACCCTTGGCCTCAAGACTTCCTTGGTCTCATAATAGTCACTGTGGACGCCAACCACGTACTTTTCATTATGTGGGTTGTATCCATCATCACTCACCTTGTTAGAAATGAAAACTACAACGGGAAAGAGGGGAGGAAGCAGGAAGAGGAAAGAGGAAAGAGAGAACAGGGAACAGGAGAGGAAGAGGAAGAGAAGGAGAAGAGAGAAGAGAGAAGAAGGACACAGGAGAGGAGACGAGAGAGGAAGAGAGGAGACAGAGGAAGGAGAGGAGAGAGGAGAGAGGAGAGGAGATTGTCTTATAATTACATAATAGATATATAATAATTACATATTATTATATTATATTATATATTATATTATATTTTATATTATAAAAAATATATTATATATGATATATATTATATATTACATGTTATAATTATATAATACATAATTATATAACTACATATTATATTATATATTATTAATATATTATGTATAATATTAATTATATTATATATTATATATTATATACGGATTATGTTACATATATTATATATAACATACATTATATATGATATATAATTACATATTATATTATTATATAATATATAATTATAATATAATAATTATATAACATAATTGATATAATTTAAACTTTTTTTTTTTTTAATTTTTATTTATTTATGATAGTCACAGAGAGAGAGAGAGAGAGGCAGAGACATAGGCAGAGGGAGAAGCAGGCTCCATGCACCGGGAGCCTGACGTGGGATTTGATCCCGGGTCTCCAGGATCACACCCTGGGCCAAAGGCAGGTGCCAAACTGCTGCACCACCCAGGGATCCCAATATAATTTAATATAATATAACATCATGATATTTAACATAATATTAATTATAAATGTTTTATTATTTTATTAATTTTAAATTATTTTGTTAATTCAGTTAACGATAGTAGCAAACCCACGCAAGTTAACTGTATTTTCCCAAACCAGAACTTGCCGAGACCGTGGCACAGGCCCACATTTTCATCCCTCGGTACGTCTGCCCGGGAAGACACAGCCGCGTCCTCCCACCTGCCTCTGTGCTAACCCGTTAGGTGCGCTCGTTCGGGCTGAAATGCGCGGAGCCCACCGGCCCCCACGGACGTGCAGCTGGAGGGGGGAGCGCTATGTCCACAGCCGTCTCAGTAACTGGGGACGCTCTCCTTTGCCAGGACACCGAAGCTCAAGCGGCCACTGCTTAAAGGGCAGTGAGCGGAGAAGGGCGATCTGAACCCAGAGGAAACCGTGGCAAAGAGCCTCCTCGGCTCTACGAGAAACTACGTAAAAAGCCATTGGTTCACCCCAAATTTTGAGTATACCCTTTACCCGTGCATGACTTCCATGATACCACGTAGGGGCCGTTGGGAAGACACTGGTCCAGCGACCATGCAGCTCTCCAGATACTTCCCTACCCAACATCAAAAAAATCCACATTTGTTAATATCACCATCGAGTTCATCAGAAAAGTCTTATGTCTTAGCTGTGAACGGCAGCAGCTATAAATTTGGGGAAATTCTAACTTTTACTTGAGAGGTCAAAGGTCACCGACGGCAACAACCCCACCAGCTGGGAGTCCCGGAAGCGACGGGCTAACGGGCTAACGTCAGTCTTTTCTGAGAAAACGTCTGTCAAGTAACGCAGTCTACACCGCCGTCCCCCAGGCCAGCAGGTGAGCGCACCAAAGCCGAGTTGTCACGAAGGCGGGTTCCCGCGGGCGAGGACGGCCCCGATTCCCTCTCCCTGCAGGGCTGAAGGCTCCAGGTTTGGTTCACCGGGTCACTTGGCCTTAACTGAGCGCGTCCTACAGCGAGAAGTCGGACGCAGGGCTCAGTGCCGGCGAAGCAGCCATTCCTGACCTCACAGATCCCCGCAAAGGGTCTCCGGACCCCGCCAGGGCGGCCCCCAGACCCCAGCTTAGCTACTCCCAGGGCTGGGGCTGGACGGCCGAGCTCAGGCTGGGGGCTCCGGTCACCCCCTCCCCCAGGCCTCTCTCCCACGCGTGGGAATGGCCACCTTCTCCCCGAGTTCTCGCACAGTTGTCCCTCTGTGCCTGTGTCCTCGTCTCTTCGCATGAGCCACCTGTCCTCCCGGGTCAGCCACCCTATGACCTCATTTAACCCCCGTCAAGGCCCGGTCTCCAGGTACGGCCACACTGGGGGGTTGGGGGGGGAACAGTTCAGTCCACGGCACCCCATATCCAAACTGCTTCCAGCCGGGAAGTGGGGGGAGCAGAAGGCTGGAGCTTTCTTTCCGGCTTTGGAACCCCAGGGCTCCAGAGCGACAGGAGGCAGATGGGGAGCTCACTAAGCCCAGGCTGGGATGCGCTGAGCTGTTGGTCGTCTGCCTCACGGGGAAGGAGGGTGTAAGCCACCGTGAGCAGAGTGCAAACTGCGGTGGCCGTATTACCTATCACTCCCGTCCCGGAGAGAGGTCAGGCCACGTGTGTAATGTCTCCTGTGGGAAGAAGTTTCACCGGCCTGTGTACAGCGGTCCTGCTCCCTTCCTTCCACTACTGATAAGGAAAGGGCGAGGGTACAGGTCACGCCGCTCACGTAAGAGCCACAAGTGTGGTCGCTGATATTAAGACTCAGGTGACAGGCTTCTGGGAAAGACCCGGGCAATCTCCCCCCCTTGTAGGAAGGGAACACTGTCCCCGTCCTAACCAGAGGGTAACCAGGTAACCCTTCACTTACCCTCTGGTTTCATGCTTTTTTCTCAAATGACTTCTCCTTTTCTCCAGGAACTCTATGTTTGTACTAGGGCCTCATCTACTGATATAGGTCATCACGCATTTAGGGGAAAGGATGCTCAGGCGCTTTACTGCTGAAAATAAACCAAAACCATTAATTGGGCTTTTGCTAACCAGAGCCTGGGGTGCACACAAACAAATGAGGGTTCCATATGGGAACTCTGAAGATACACGTGACCAGATTCCCCTGATTTCAGGCCTTATCTGGGAAGCGCACATATGGGCCGGCCACCCGGGGCTCTGAGCCTGCCCCGGGGCATTATGAATGACCACAGGGAGTCTGAGACACGTAAAAGGATGGAGACTGGCCCTGGAGGTCACAGCCCAGGGAAGCCGCCTCCACAAGCAGCACAAACCTACCCATAGATCCCTAGATACCAGTTTGTACCCTAGACGATGGCTGAGCCACCTAAATATTCATTCGGTGCTAGTCCAGAAGAGGGGGAGGGTCGGGTTGCAGGTGCAGGTCAGGGTGGCTCCTAGAGTGTTAGCCCATCTCATTGCAGGACTGGCCACCAAGGGATGCCCTGTAAGGGACAGAGAGCTGGTGTGTGGGGACCCTCAGAGGCCCCTCTCTATGACACGTATGGGAAAGTATGGGATTCATGGGATGGGAAACAGGCCATCCTCATGAGGAGTCCTTTGGATTGTGTAATGCAAAACTGGGTAGTCTCCCCTTGCAAAGCTTTTCTAGTGTTTTTTTTATGGGTTAAAAACTGTGGGTTCTTCAAGGCAAGGTAAAACAAGGTGTGACCTTTGCAGCACAACCTCCAAGGCAGGGTATTTCGGTCCATATGCCAGGCACCTACCTAGGAGGCAATAGGGACATGAGGGGGTGCAGCAGCATCTCTTCTACGGGGCCTGTAATGGCAGGCGGCATAGTGACTGTGGTCCAGGGATGGCTTGGTCGCTCGGACGTACCCTTTGTGGGACGCCACCCGGGTGTCCGTGGGTAATGGATCTTCTCTCTTCTTCAGTTCCCAAGGACTCTCCCTTGGGGATGCCCTTTAACTCACTGGAAATAATCTGGATTGCAAAATTTAGGGAAGGACTGAGCTCCTGTAACACTCCCTGTCCTCAATAGGATCTATCAGAAAACAGGGCTCTACCTCCTGACAGACTGGATGATAACTATCCACGTAGGCCTCCCCGGAACAAACCGGGTTGCTGGACGAGGCCAGGCCCTCCCTGGCAAACGGGACGCTGACTCTTATTCTCTCTCACTGTTCCTCCTAATACATGTGGGGGCTTCTCCCTCATTTCCCCGGTTAACGGCTGTAACTAAAACCAACTAGCTCCGGTTAGTCTCAAAGTTTCCGTGGATAATGGTTAAGATAGCTGTGAGTCTTTGGTGACCTGAAACTTTAAAGTTTTGCTTGGGTAATAAATTGGGATTAAATTCATTGGACACCTAGGTCCTTTCCAAACGGGATAAAGTACTAAAGCCCTGACTACTGGACACAGGCTTGAGCTTTTGACTTCTTATTGCAAAGAAACGGAATCTGCTTACATCTGCTTTGTACTGAACGCATTCCTCAAACCACCCTCTAAAGAGCTCTGGTGCGACAGGTCACAATTGGTGGCTCCTTAGTCTTCCCTGGAGGCTAAGGTTTCTTTTTTTTTTTTTCCTTTTTTTTTTGGAGGCTAAGGTTTCTAAGAGGGCGGAACTCTGCTAAGGGGAATTATGACTCCTGGGAATAATGGGAGCAATTCTGTGTGGAAGAGCAGGCGACGTGTAGGGGAGATGTGACGAGTGCATTTCTGTTCAAGGTAAAAGAAGGTAATTCTGTCCCAAATAAGACTGGTTGTTTGGGGGGAAAAAAAGGCTTGGGGCAAAATCTAAATGCACAGGAAAGTTGTAGGAGATTGTGAAGGAGACCTCTGGAAGGAAATGTTATACGTGGTCAGGAGGGACTAGGATCGAAACGAATGATTTCAAAGGTACACTGTAGAAGACTGAAATTCCACTTACAGTTAAAAAAAAAAAAAGAGTTTTCTTAAATTGATGGTTTCCTTTTGGTTAAGACTTTTAGGAAAAAAATACAGGCTTTTGATATCCTTAAAATCCTAAACTAAAATGGGTAAGAGTTTCTAGAACTAACTAAAGCTGCATTTAAACTGAACAAAGAGGGGATCCCTGGGTGGCTCAGTGGTTTGGTGCCTGCCTTTGGCCCAGGGCGCGATCCTGGAGTCCCGGGATCGAGTCCCACGTCGGGCTCCCTGCATGGAGCCTGCTTCTCCCTCTGCCTGTGTCTCTCTCTCTCTCTCTCTCTCTCTCTCTCTGTGTCTATCACGAATAAATAAATAAATAAATAAATCTTAAAAAAAAATAAACTGAACAAAAATTAGAAACATGGTCCTAAATGAGCTAATAAGCAAATGATTATAGTTTTGTGACCTGTTTAAAACACTGCTGGTTCTCTAATGTTTGGTCTTTCGGGTTAAGAAAACTATGACTTACAGAAACATAATAAAGAGTGTGCATTTGTAAACAAACTGAGGCATTTAACTTTTCTCTCTACTCGAACACTCTCAAATTCAGAAAGGTCCCAGTAACCACTCTTTCTTCCATGGCAATTATAGTGATTTACATAAATTCCGTAAGAATCCGTTCGGGACACCCTTAAAAACATTGGTTATTTTACCGAGGCCTTGACTGCAGTGTCGTATCTGAGTGAGACAAGCACAGACTCAGGACCAGATGGCTTTAAGGGACTAAGGTTGACTTTACGAAATGTGGAGCCACGAAGCCCCTTGGAAATGTACCTGGTTACAGAGTTCCCAGCGGCCTCGCCAGGTGAGCAGAGAATGTCACTTCCTTGCAGGTGCAGGAAACTGAGGATACCTGGAGACCTTGAAAAGGAATTCACCAGCTCAAATCGACAGGCATGTCTCATGGCAAGTACTTGGCTTCGCTTCTGGCCTAAAGAGGTACTAAAAGTACAACCTAGAGATTTCTTATAAAAAGGGCGCCTGGGGGGCTCAGTGGTTGAGCATCTGCCTTCAGCTCACGTTGTGACCCCGGGATCCCGGGTTCGAGTCCTGCATCGGGCTCCCCGCCTGGAGCCTGCTTCTCCCTCTGCCTGTGTCTCTGCCTCTCTCTGTGTCTCTCGTGAATAAATAAATAAAAATCTTAAAAATTTTTTAAAAGGTTCCAGCAAAGCAAATTTTAAAGATCTATACAAACAATCGCTATTCTTGCTGAGCGTATGTAAATAATTAAAACACGCTTGTTAGGTGCCTGGGTGGCTCGGTCGGTGAAGCGTCTGCCTTCGGCTCAGGTCATGATTCCAGGGTCCTGGGATCGAGTCCCACGTCGGGCTCCCTGCTCAGTGGGGAGCCTGCTTCTCCCTCTGCCCCCCCCCCATCCTCCTCTTGTGCTCTCTCTGTCTCGCTCACTCTCTCTCTCTCCAATAAATAAGTAAAATCTTCAAAACGAAAACAAGTTTGTTAAAATTGGGACTCGTTTTGCAAACAAATCAGTCTTGACTTGGCTATCTCTAACAATGAGGGTTATGATGGAGAGAAATTATGTTTCAGTTAACTCACCTTTACGGATGTTAAAGCCCAGTTCTTTTTTTTTTTTTTAATTTTTATTTATTTATGATAGTCACACACAGAGAGAGAGAGAGGCAGAGACACAGGCAGAGGGAGAAGCAGGCTCCATGCCGGCAGCCCGACGTGGGATTCGATCCTGGGTCTCCAGGATCGCGCCCTGGGCCAAAGGCAGGCGCCAAACCGCTGCACCACCCAGGGATCCCTAAAGCCCAGTTCTGATTATCTTTGAATCTCTGCTGCTTGCGTAAGCCAGACAGCTCGGGATGAGCTTCAGGGAAACTGACCCGATAGCCCGGGCCGCCTCCTTGGCGGGACTCCCAGGTCACCCCACATGTTGTTAACGTTACAGACAACTCCTGCAAGGCGTCCCAGTGAATGGGGACATTTGTGATCAGTTAAATGAGGTCGAGAGATCCACTGGTGTATTTGATGGACTTGGTATTTGGGGATCTTACCTAGTAGGTGTGATCATGATTTTGAGCTTGATATTGGTCTGTGCTTATCTTTTGCATACGTTGATGCACGTACCGCCTGCCGTCGTCACCCCCCACTGCCCCTGCCCCAGCCACGTATCACAGGCCCCTGGTCCGACCCCTGGATGGACTCTAACTGCCGTACGGCCTGTCGCCCCCATTGCAGCAGGCAGCAGCCAGAGCACTCAGCATCCCATTCCCTAACGGGGAAGACAGGGTCAAGGTACAGGCAGGGAGACACGGGGGGCCCCCGCCAGGCCGAGTCCTACGCCAGAGCGAGCAAGAGCTAAGGGAGCGGCCAGACCACCCGGCCCCGGCGTCAGAGAGCACGTTTCTTTGGCGGCCACGCCGTCATCACGGGGAACGACCAGATCTCGAAGACGGGAGTCCTTACGGGGTCAGCGGCAGTGCTCGTTCACACCAAGACGGCAGCGGCCTCAAGGCCACAGCTTCCCGGCCAGGTTTTGGATAACACACGGGCCCTAAACACCCTCGGTGGCAACCCACGAGGACCCCTCACTCTGGAGGGCGTTCCTCCGTTTCTGCTCTCACCCTCACTGAACACGCTCTCGCTTGACCCTCTGGGCCCCGAGATTCCTTCCTGGACCGTGGGGGACCAGAAGCCCGCGACCCTGCAACAGCCGGACGTGACCGTATCCCACCGCCTGGGAAGGCTCACAGCCGACCGCATGGCTCAAAACTAACCTTCGTATTTATGAGCCCCTGGGACTTGGGGCTCTTTAGCTACTGTGGCTCAACCAGGACGGTGAGAAGTCCCCACGGTGCTCCCGGGGCGGCTCCCAGACCAGCAGCACGGGCAGCGCAAGGCTCCGCGCGGCCTCCCCGCTCAGTCGCTCAAATTCCTTCCGGCCTTTTTGTCGCTATGAGTCTGGTCATTTCCTCCACCTGCTGGCGTCCTAGGTTTCTGATGCCCGGGACCCAGTCCAGGACGGATGAGGCAAAGGGAACTCCCGGGGACTCAGCACCACGTCCTCCCGGGGTGCCCAGGTCCGCTGGCTGCCCTGCCCGTGCCTCCACCTCTCGAGGTGTTCTGTGCTCGTTGGATATGGAACGCCCGGGGTTTGGGCTGTGCTCAGCACCTTGCTCCCGGAAGCAGAGCCTGCTGACCCGCTTTATGTCCCTGCACAGCCGTCCGCACCTCCAGATGTGACAGGAATGAGTCTGCGGAGCGCGGCCCTGCTCACGTCCCGCGCGTCTCACGTCTCGTGTGGGTCGGCAGTTCTGGGCGCCACGTCCAACCCTCCGCTAACGGGTGGTGCCTGCCCTGCTCTCGTTCGCTTTGTTTCCTCCCCTGCGTTTACTCGTAGATTCGGTTTCGTGGTGAGTGATTTGGCAATAATTGTATCGTAACGTTAGTGGTTAAAATAAGGAAAAATCAGGATCCCCGGGTGGCTCAGTGGTTTAGCGCCGCCTTCAGCCCAGGGCCTGATCCTGGAGTCCTGGGATTGAGTCCTGTGTCGGGCTCCCTGCATGGAGCCTGCTTCTCCCTCTGCCTGGGTCTCTGCCTCTCTGTGTGTCTCTGTCTATCATGAATGAATGAATGAATGAATGAATGAATGAATGAATGAATCTTTAAAAAAATAAATAAGGAAAAATCACACTTGCATCTATTTCTCTGCCAACATCAGACTGTGTGGTGACTCCTCCGTGTGAAATGAGATTCCACGCCCGCCCCCACGCCGATGCCCCTTCTGTTGGAGCAGCCGTGCTGTCCTGCCTGATGAAGGCTGCCCTCCCCCCCGCCGCCTCCACCACCGCTTCGGCTGAGGCATCTCCAAGGAAGGGAGGCTCGTGGTCCAAGCCGCCCCGTCTTCTAACTCCCACTTCCCTTCTAATCCCCAGACCTGCCTCTGAAATCCTACTGAAGGGAGGACAGGGCTGCTGAGGACTGCTGCCTGGCCTCAGGGACACTCCCAGGCACCAGGGATGCCCTCTCCAGTTGCCCACCTGTGAAATGCAAGGCTTGGAGGTTTGCAAATATTTCCCCGGGGAGAAGCACATTCCCATCCAGTAAGACTGTGTCTCACAACCCTGGGGAGCCCCTCGGGGACTTCGGATCTTTACCGCTGGGGACACTCGGCTCTCTCCTGAAGGCCCCCAAGTCCGGCATCATCGTCTTGAGGCATCTCCTACATACCCAGGGCCATCTGTGTTCTTGCAGAAGCGACGAGCTGAACTAAGAAGGCCTTGGCGCTTGTGAAAAGCCACTGCCCCACGCGGGCGGCCAGCCCCCTACACCTTTCAGAAAGCCCCCTCCGCCCACACAGACTGGGGGGGACGAAGCCCAGGCAGGGAGGCGAGAGTTTCACCGCGCCGTCCCCACTGGTGATGCTTCGCCGGAAGTAAGCGATCCTGATCGGAAAAATCTGATGACAGGCCAACGTGAGCCTCTGCTTCCACGACTGAGTTGAAAAACTCTAGATATGGCTTCGTGCCCTAAGACTCTCTGAGAACAGGAAGGCTGCGGAGATAAAGGGAAACAAGGGACAAAACAAAAAACAGCAAGAATCTGACTGTTCCGAAGCCTGATTGCAGTTAATCAGCCTCCCTGGAAAGGTCTAAAGTGTTTGAGGGAAGTAACGAGGGATGCGGACCGGGGGGGGGAGGGGCGTGGAAAAAATCCCCCCCCCCCCAAACAATGACAAAACTAGACAAAACCGCCAAAAAGTAACCACTTTAGGGTGCTGGAAATTAACCACAGGCACATACATATAGAAGTTGAGAAGCCGTTCTTCCAGAAAACCTACAGCATCTCCGACCCAGTGGCCAACGTGACGGGAGCCTCTCTGCCGGGCATGCAGCCTGTGACACTGGCCCCCGCCCCGGGTGGGGACCCGCTCACCCACACCAGCCCCGTCCCTAGCAATTCAGCCTTGAAAATAAAATCCAGAACACGGAGCAGAGAGCTCGCTCCGTCAAGGAGACAGATTTCACGATTTTCCAATCCCACGGCACCTGCAATCCCACAGGGCCCACCGGCGCACGGGTCCCGGGCCACGAGCAGCGCGCGGACCTGCTCTGGGTGCGTGGGTGGACGTGTGCGCGTGCACAGGAGCACGTGGCGTGTGGACGCGGTGGCGACGTAACTGTACAGCGAAACCCACGGAGAAACGAGATGCGGGAAGAGCTTACGGGTGAGCTGTGGCTGCTCAGAGACAAGAGCAATGACCGATCCCATCGCCTCCGAGGGATGGGCCGCAGGGCACGTAGGCAGTGCATTGCCAGAAAGGTGGTCCTTGGTGGGGAAGAGGGTGCTTCAACCTGCCGGCAGTAATCCAACCTGGGGAGCGACCGAGTGAAGCGGTATTTCCAGGTGGCGCCGAGCGCGTACTCTGCTTTTGCTCCGTCTGCTCCTGGATCTTGCGGTGTGACCTCCTCCGGCCTGGCCTCTGCTCTGCAGCCGCCTGCCTGCTGGGGGCTCGGGGCTCACATCTCCGTGTGTCAGTTGTGGGCAGGGCTTGCCTCAAGGCGACAGGAGCTAGAGGCGACATCTGGCTTTGCCTCGAACCTAAAACCATCTTGTCAGCCCCCTTGTGCACTGGGCATGTGGGGCAGAGGTCAGTCGGTGGGGGCTAAATCCCACCTGGAAGTGCTAGAGATGGCAGAGCTGTGGCGCTCCTCAGGACACGCCGCAAGCTCGCTGGGCCGTGGGCCTAGAGGCTCCTGCCACCGTCACCCCCGGCAGCGGCATCGCACCCGCTGAGGCCCCGCGGGCGGCTGCTGGACTGGCCGGTGCTGGAAGTCTGGCACCACGGGGCAAAGGTCCCCAGCCCCTGCAGACGGGGAGCGGGGAGCACCCCGGAGGCAGGGCGCCAGAGTGGCCTGCGCGTGGGAAGAAGGGCCGCACCCCGAGGGCCCTGTGGACCCCGTGCACGACCCCGGCCCCGCTGCACTCCCGGGGAACCTCACGAAGGCGTGGCGCGTCACCCAGACACAGAAAGAGACCCGAACGTCCGTGCTACTGGCACAGCAGCGCCGTGGGGTCAGCGGAACCAGCCGGAGGGGAGCACGACGGTAAGCGGGGGTCACGGGGGAGCTGAGGGGATCCCTTAACAGAGGTGCCGGCACAGCTTGTTTTAAGCCAAAAAGTAAAAAAAAAAAAAAAAAAAAAAAATGAAAGACTGATTCTAATCTCGCAAGCGATACGAACACAGATTCTAGCAGAAGTGAAGAGTTAAAGCTGTACTTCCGGCTCAGTCCTCAAGTGAGGGCTGGACAGAGCGACCCCCCGGCAAGAGCCCAGCGACACACGGAGCGGGGAAACCCGACAGACGCACCCGGGCCAGCGGCGCAGGTCGGCGTCAGCAGCGGGAGCCACGTGGAGGGTGTAGGCCCTGGAGGGGACGACCCGGGCACCTCGCCTCTGGGCTCTTCCTGGAAACAACTGGTAGCCCCAACCTAACCCCGAGACACACAGCAGGCAAACCCCAACAGAAGGACCTTCTACAGAATCCCTGGCCCCGGACTCCTGGGACCAACGTCACCTAAAACAGGGAGAGTCTCAGAGACCGTCAGGGAGGAGGGCCCTACACGCTTCCCTAGGGCTCTATGCCCGTCCTGTGTCCTGCGGCCCTACTCCCCGGCTTCGCCGCGCCCCATCAGCGCTATCACTCCCTCCCAGGTTGGCTGAGGCCACTTAGGCCATCTTAACCTCTGAGAAGCATCATCGTTCACAATTGTGCCCGCTGTGGGGGGCGGGGGGCACGGGGACGCTGTGGGTGCACACGGCCGTCACACGGTCCTCTGGCCTGCACGCGCCCCTCCTTGCTGTGCGGGGGGTGGGGGGGACAGTCCCGTCTGGCAGCAAGGCCTGGGAACACAGTGGCCAGGAGCCTGGGGCTGCCCCTTCTGCTGCAGGATGCACTCCGTGGTCAACAGACACTGTGAAAACCGGGAGGGCGGGTGAGGCGCTGGCACGGCTGGGAAGGGCTGTTCCGGCCCGATGCCCTGCCAGGCGGGGAGGGACCCAAGGGCCACCAGCCCTGCCATGAGGGCCGGGGTGGGGGGAGGCAGCTGGGCCCTGGATGTGAGGCCAGGGGCAGGCTCAGCGGGCGGTCTCCATCGTCGGCAGGTCGGGCATTCAGCGTGGCCATAGCCCGAGCCCGACACGTGCTCCTCAAGCCCACTGGGCGAGGAGTGGGGAGCAGGAAGGCTGGCTGCCATCCTCAGCAAGGGTCAAAGGCCTGCCTCGGAACTGAAAGGCCCTGTGAGCAGCGTTCAGGTGGGCCCCTCCCCTGCGTTCTCACACGCACCGCGTCAGCCTCCTGGTCTCCAAGAGGAGACTGTTGGCTCCCACACCTGACCTCCTAGTCCGATGGCTAACAGGTGGCACGAGGTGGCCCCTCTCCTGGGGCACTGCCAGTTGAGGACACTCTTTGTGTAACAGGTACCGACTGCCGGTCAGCAGCTCAGTGAGGGCCTGCTCAGGGGTGGACCTTCCTGGGAGGATGGCCTGCACCGACATGCAGGCCGGGATGGCATTTGGTGCACCGTGACCCTCCATGTCTGTGGGTTCGCTTCTCACGGCCGTGCGCCCAGGGGCTGCCCCCGTGACTGGCCCCCACTTCCGGTAGCCCCGAGCCCCATCTCTTGTCTAGATCAGCCCAAATGCATGGAGACGGAAGCTCCAGGCCCCCGGGTGGGCCAGACACGAGCAGGGCCCGGGCGGGCGGCGGCTCGTTCCTTCCCAGGCTCCCACGTTGATTTCCCCCGTGGCCCGTACAGGCTCCGTGTGTCCTCGCCAGCTCACGAGTCCATTCCAGAGAACCACCGGCTGCCCGTCCTCTGGCTGTACAAGGAGGCCCAGAGGAGAACCCAGGTTTCTGGATCAGGTCCATCGATGCTCTGCCTGTGACGCTAGGGGCTGCTGTTTAACATTTTTCGGATACCGGACAATATCCCAGCCACCCGGATCCCCATGATTCAACACCAAAGGTGCTCCAGGGGTCTCCAGGCCCCAAACACAGTGTCTCTGACTTAGCCTCTAGACCAGAGGACCGTTAGGCTCATTCTGCACAGCGCTCTATGGAAAGGACTGTCCACGCTACGGAAGGGGACCCCACGAAAGACAGTGTCGTCACGGAAGCCTGGAAGGATTACACCGCTGGAGGTGCCACCGTAGTTATAGAAAAAGCTGTGAAAACCGTGGAGCCTGAAACTCGAGTTCCTGCTGGAGAAAACGGCCCAGGGGTTGAGCGGGACTATGTGGGTTTATGACAGAGCCAATCAGGAAGTCGCCAGTGAGCCTGTGGATATGGCACAAACAGGTGAGCGGGGAAGGGTCTGAAGGTCCGGATGTGGGAGAAATTCCAGAGCTAATGGACACCACCCCGGAGGGGAGGAGAGATGATGATCCAGCGGGGAGGAGACTCCCAGGCCAGGGCCGCGTGACGTGGAGAAGGATGCGGAAGAAGCGGGGCCGAACAACCAACAGCTGACTACCACGTTCTGGCAGGAAAGTTCCAATTCTTCGACACTGCTTTTGCCTTTTTTTTTTTTTTTTTTTAATTTCAGTCTTCTTTATTTTTTAAAAAGATTTTTATTTATTTGACAGAAAGCAGAGAAAGGGAGCACGGGCGGAGTGAGGAGGCAGAGGGAGAGGGAGCAGCAGGAGGGGCTCGAGCCCAGGACCCCGAGATCATGACCGGAGCCGAAGGCAGGTGCTTCACCAACTGAATCCCCCAGGTGCCCCATGCTTTGACTTATTGTAGGACACGGGCACTGGACCTAAGCAAACAGCAGGAGGAGGACTGGTGCCATGTATAGAGACATTTTCAGAGGAATGGAAAAGCAAAAAATTCAGAGGAAATAACACAGTATTTCTGCAAAGTTACACCGGGTACGCTGCCTGTGCTGCCTCCCTCCACACCCTCCAGCCCCGAGACAGCAGGACCCCCGTCCTCCTCCTCCTCAGCCTGTCACCTGGGACACGACGCGGATGAGGTCTTGCATGAGGATCCACTCCCGCCTAGCGACTGGTGAGTCATCCGCAGGCCATACAGGTAATAAACGTATCTGCTGTGTGCAAACCTGTCCACGGGACGGCAGGGACCGTGAGACGCTTCCATCCCATCCCATCCCATCCCATCCCATCCCATCCCATCCCATCCCATCCCATCCCATCCCATCCCATCCCATCCCCATCTCCCTCCATGGCCCTCCCCATCCCCATCCTATGTGAGACGTCCTAGGCAAGACCCACGGAAGTGGACAGTCTATCCCTTATGCAGGCAAGACGGGAGTCATATTTAGCATATAATAACGCGTTGGTTTTCTTTCTGTTTCATAACTTTTTAAATAACTTGCTTTCAAACAATTCCATTTCCATGCAGTATGCCTCTCGTCACAGGTCGGTGGTTTTTTAAGAAATTTAACGATGTTTTCAATGCAACGATCATGAATATGACTGCAATACTTCATGCCATAAACATTTTGTAGCGATCGCTCATTGGCTTTGGGGCCAGGCTTCTGTGAGGCGATGTGTTGATCCCGCTCGGCCACCGTAAGGCGGTCACAATGCTGGATGAACCTATAAACACACAAGAATGTATTTTTCACATTTCCTTTCTGTTCTGATGTCTAGTGTTAGCGGCGCACGTAACATCTACGGTGTTTTGTATCACGTAGGACGACGCTGACGTAGGTGCTGACAGCCAATC
Organism: Canis lupus familiaris; assembly: GCF_011100685.1. Lineage (NCBI taxonomy): Eukaryota > Metazoa > Chordata > Mammalia > Carnivora > Canidae > Canis > Canis lupus. The sequence goes on along the minus strand of NC_049252.1, from coordinate 39,161,291 downwards.
CCCCTCGTATGCAGTCGACGTGAACCTACGCTCTGGATAAGCATGGCCGGGCCCGTAAGTGCGCTTCCTTTTCCTCAGGGCTTTCTTCATGGTGTTTCTTTTCCCTACGTCGCCTCATTGCAGAACGCAGTATAGACACACGATGCGTGTTAATCAACTGCTATGTCATCAGTAAGGCTTCCGGTCCACAGTGGGCTGTTAGTAGCCAAGCTCTGGGGAGCCTAAGTACACGCGTGTTTCTGATGGGCGGTGGGAGGGCACCAACTCGGTAATTGGGCCAGAGGGACTTCCAACCCCCGGAGCTGGAGACGGTGCCGGAGACGGTGCAGGGGACGGTGCCAGAGATGGTGCGGGAGACGGTGTGGGAGATGGTGCAGGAGACGGTGCAGGGGATGGTGCCAGGGATGGTGCGGGAGACGGTGCAGGGGACGGTGCCGGGGACGGTGTGGGAGACGGTGCAGGGGACGGTGCCGGGGACAGTGCAGGAGATGGTGCAGGGGATGGTGCCGGGGACAGTGCCAGAGATGGTGTAGGAGATGGTGTAGGAGACGGTGCGGGGGACGGTGCTGGGGACAGTGCCGGGGACAGTGCCAGAGACGGTGCAGGGGACGGTGCAGGGGACGGTGTGTGAGACAATGCGGGGGATGGTGCTGGGGACAGTGCCGGGGACAGTGCCAGAGACGGTGTAGGAGACGGTGCAGGGGATGGTGCAGGGGACGGTGCAGGAGACGGTGCAGGAGACGGTGCGGGAGATGGTGCAGTGGACGGTGCGGGAGATAGTGCAGGGGACGGTGCCGGGGACAGTGCCGGGGACGGTGCGGGAGACGGTGCAGGGGACGGTGCGGAAGACGGTGCGGGAGACGTTGCAGTGGACGGTGTAGGGGACGGTGTAGGGGATGATGCAGGAGACGGTGCAGGGGACGGTGCAGGGGACGGTGCGGAAGACGGTGTGGGAGACGGTGCAGTGGACGGTGCAGGGGACGGTGCAGGAGACGGTGCAAGGGACGGTGCAGGAGACGGTGCAAGGGACAGTGCAGGGGACTGCAGGAGAGCCTGGAGGAAAGGAGTGAGCAGACCCCACGAGCCACATCCTCACCACTGGGCGGCAGCAGAGCTCCACGGCCCCGCCGCGGGCCTTCAGACACTGGGGCCCTGGACCGCGGGGTTTCCGGGAGCAGCGCAGCCGCAGCCCATCTCTGCTGTTCCAGGTCACGGGCACACGGGCCGCCCGCTGCATGTGGTCTGCAGCTGGTTCAGGCTGCGAGGGCAGCGCCGCGGGTGCCACCACGACTGCACGGTGCAGAGCACGGCCTGGCTCTGGCTCACGGTGTGGGGTCCCCAGGGGTCCTGGCAACACGCAGCATCCCCCGGACCACCGGCCACACGGCCAAGAACGGCGTCCTGTCACAGCCCCCGCGGGGCTCCCCGAGGAGCAGCCGAGGGAGGCCCCGCCGTGTGTGGCTGAGTCTCAGGGCTGGGCTCACCCCCAGCCCAGCAGGAAGCTTGCTCAGGCCGGATCTTCACCTGCAGCCCACGGCCCCCTGGGACAGGGAGTGCGTCCGCCAGGGGAATCCGCCCTTTCTCCGCTCCCCTCAGGAAACAGAGTCCCCTGAACCCTGAGTCTCGCCTGAGTCGCCCGGAGCCACCCCGGCCTGAAGACAACTCCAGCCCAACCGGAGGGAAGGCCTGACCAGGCAGCAGGGGACAGGGCGGAGGACGTGGTGCAGCCACTGGGATCTGTCCTGGGGAAGGGGCACGGGTTGGCCTCTGAGCACTGTTGGGGGTGCTCTGGGGCAGTGGCCCCCAGAGGACAGGCTACCTTCCAGGGGAGCAAAGGAGCCTTTAGTGGCAGGAAGCAGACCCGTGACCAGCATGGCAAGTGCATCCCCTGGATGTTCCAAGAAGAGCCAGACATAAACGGGTGGGCAAGTGGGAGGGGTGGAAGGTGTCGGGGTCCGGCCAGCGTGTCCTGGTGAGCCCTTCGCAGAGGCAACGAGGGACAGAGTGGAAGCCGCAGAGCTCAGTGTGTTTGTCAACCTGGCTGTGGGGGACACGATCCTAGGACAGCAAAGGCCAGGGCCAGCAGGGCGCCCGGACCCTCAGTGGACTACAGTGTCCCCAGGACGGAGGTGCCCCCGACTTGGGCACAGTGAAGAAAACCCGAGAACCGGCAGGAGGGCCGACATCACCCACTTCCCAGGAGGGGCAGGAGGCTGGCCCGGGCTCTAGGTCCAAGCTGCCCACACAGCAGGGACCACGATGGGGACCGTGCAACAGCCTGTGGCACAGAAGAGGCGTTCCCCTGACCCCGACAGACAGACTGACAGGGTGACGGGGAGAGAGAACACCCAGGCCTTCCCAGGGGTGCTGGGGACTGAGCTCTCCCCAATTCCAGGGACGCAAACACCACCATGAGCCCTAGCTGACACGGCGGGTGGAACCCTGGCCCTTGGATCCAGCGGCCCCTGAGGCTGCACACGCAACCAGGGGATGTTTGGGTGACACACTGTGGTCCCCCGGTCCAGGACCATGAGGTGGAAATGGCCAAGTGTGACTCTTGGGAACCTCACCACCCAAGCTGGGGCGGCGTGCACGAAAAGCTGCAGTTGGGGCCACTACGGTGGACCTCGGACTTCGGGGTTGCAGGGCGCTGCCCTCAGAGCGCCCCGTCCACCCTCCACCAGGACACCACACAGGCCGTGGCCAGCGACAATGGACTGCCGTGGTCCCTGGCAAGTGGCAGCCCCAGTGGCAGGGCCGTGCGGCCTCTACACTTGCCTCGGCAGCTCGCCTGGGACACATCTAGCCGGTCCCGTCAGGACAGAGGACGGACTCCAGTGAGCCTCTCCGGGGAGGACAGCGGGGCACCATCACGGCTTCCGTCCGGGCTGCGTACATTGGCCACCTCCAGGAGCCGTGGCCGCGCGTCGTCCCAGCACACGTCATGCTGGACCGCGTCACGGCAGGTGCCTTCTGAACGGACATGGGCAACGGGCAACAGCAAGCGGTCTGGGTGCCTTGGGCGGTACAGGGTGTCAGCGGCCTGCGTGTCGGCACCGTGCGAGCCTGGGGCAGGTGCCACAGCAGGACGGCTGCTCTAGTGAAGGACTCACTTTGTGGCTTCCACCCACGAGCACGCAGAAGGGGCGGCCTCATGGGGCACCTGCACAGGCCCGTACCTACACGGGCCCTGCTGCCCTTGGAGGCTATGGGGGGGTCCTCTGCAGCCTGACCGACGGCCACATGAGCCCAAGGTGCACAGCTGCTGGAGGACGCTGGGGTGGAAAGCCGCCGCGCAGAGGCCCTGGCCAGTCCCACGGACGGCGACACAGTGCAGACGGCTCGGGCTCCGGCTCCGGGGCAAGACCACACTTCCCGCAACAGAGAACGTCACCCTACAAAGTAGCTCCTGCTGCACTCCTGGGACAGGAAGTCAGTATGTGACCACGAACGGCTCCACGCAGGCTTCACCGGATCCACCACGACCTACGGCCAGTCACCTTGGCCCTGGGCCCGAGCAGGAGCAAGGGCTCCGATCAGCTGCATGGGCAGGTGGCCTGGACCCCATGTCAGCCCTGAACTGGACCCGGCGTCTCGTCGCTGCTTCAGCTCACACCTCGGGGCGGCAACGGGGAGGTTAGCCGGGGGGGCCCGGGGGGGGGGGGGCAGGGAAGCCCGGATGTCGACAGCTGCTCCAGGGCAGGGCTCCCACACCAAGCTGGGTGTCCTACAGCCCGACTCCCGACTGACCCGCCTGCCTGGACGCGGCGTCAGATCCCGCGGCTCTCGAGGCCAGTTATTCGAGACTGCCCTCCCCCGCCTCACATGCCAGTCTCAAGAACCGGCCGCCGGCTGCCGAGGTGCCCGCGACCCCAGCCTCAGGTTCAAAAAATTCGCTAGAGGGACGCCTGGGGGGCTCAGCGGTTGAGCATCTGCCTTCAGCCCAGGGCGTGATCCTGCGGTCCCGGGATCGAGTCCCATGTCGGGCTCCCTGCATGGAGCCTGCTTCTCCCTCTGCCTCTGTTTCTCATGAAAAAATAAAATCTTAAAAAAAAAAAAAAAAAAATTCGCTAGCGCAGCTCACAGAGCTCAGAAAAACATCCTACTCACTGATCACCGGCTTAGCATAGCGGCGCAGGGATGGCCAGAGGAAGAGCGGTGCAGGACCCGGAGCCTGTGCGTCAGGAGGCCACTCTCCCCTCAGCTGTAGCAAAGCGCCTGGAGTGCGTGGGGGCCAAGGGGCACCCTCGGGCCCCCAGGGGCAGGTGCAGGTCCTGCAGGTCGGGGCCCCTCCAGACGGCTCCTGGGCTACGGCCTGGGCGGCCCAGATGCTCACTAGGGCAGGCCTCTCCCTCGGCTCCCACTGCAGCCTCTTCCTCACGTGGCGGACGGCTCCCGGAGGAACGGATTGTAACTTCTGTTTAACGCGGGTGTGGACAAGGCTTCCATGTGCCACTCCGGAGGGAGTGCCCACGCTCTCAGCCCCCTGCAGCACGCTGGCGCCCCGTCCGGCTCCTGCGCCCCTGCACAGCGGCTCTGCCCACACCCCGGCTTTCGGGCTCAGTGCACCAAGGGTCTGGAGGCCTCACGGGGGCACCCACGGCAGCCTCCCCCCCAGCACAGCCCACCGCCGCGGAGCCTCCCTTAGGTGTCGGCCTCGTCACCGCACAGTCACAGTCCCGGGTCCCTGCAGTGGCCCCTGCGCGCCCTGGGGGCCCCGCAGCTCTGCGCCGTGGCACGCCTCCACACCTAAAGGCTCCCAGGGCTTCCAGAACACTTGGTCGGGGGAAAAAGCAATTTCTTCTAAATAGCATGTGCTTCTCAAACTGCTCCGAGCCACGGAACCCCTTCTCAAAACACAGCCCTGTGCCATCGCTCAGGACACGAAGCAGCGTGGGTGCGCGGCCCTGGCAGACGCCTGAGCGGGACCCAGGGGCCACCTCGCCGCACGGCACGGTCTGGAAAGCACTAGGGCGAGAGGCCAGAGGCCCAGCCCCAGCTCCGCCGACAGGGCCCAGGAGCAGCACTGAGCCACGTGGAAAATGGGTGGAATTCCACGCTGCCGCCGAGGGTCTCCGGGGAGGGCCCACGGAGGGGCAGGCGAAGCACAGGCTCCATTCTTTCCCAGCCCACTTGGAGAGAACATTCCACGTAAATTCAACAAGGAAATGAAACACAGTTATTGTAGAAACTGCTCTTTATCTGTCCTTCTTGTCGCCACTGATGACGTTCAAATAAACTACGCTTATTAAAGTGCTTTTGTGAAAGTGGGTTCCCTGAAGACGCTCAGGCAGCCAATACCCAGGGGCGCGGGCGGGGCGGGGCGGGGGCCGCTGACACCTTCCATTCCCTGAGCTGGGCTCCAGGGCCGGAGCTCAAGGCAGGAAGGTGTGACAGGACCCAGGTCTAGATGGGCCGGAGAGCAGGCTGCAGGGCCCCCCCAGGACCCTCCCGGGGCCCCCCAAAACCGGCAGGCTGCAGATGACACCCTCCCTTTGGCACGGTCCCCTCCCGGAGCCCCAGGAGAATCAGCTCCCACCGCTGCACGGCTGGGAGGGTCCTGTGTGGGCCCCCCCACCGGGTGCACGCCTGTGCACGCTCCCTCCCCGGCCACGACACCCACCTATCACAACTTCTCAAACCCTGCCACACTCAGAGACCTCGTCTGTCTCCATCTTCACTTTAGAAATGCTCTTCGCACTGCAGTCCTCGAAGGTGCACAGCCCTGCCGAGCCCCGTGTACACGGATGCACGAGCCCCTGTTGCTCGTGCCCGGCGCCCCGCAGCACGCCAGTGACGTGGATGCCCGCACGCCTGCTCCCTCCTAGGTCCTGCGGGAGGAAAGCACCCTTGGCACATCCCATAGCAACACGTGACAGGACCCACGAGGAGCTCCCGGAGGCCGCCGAAGCCAGCCCAGGGCGCTGTTGCCCACGCCTCCATGCAGACAGTGGGCCCGAGACGGCAGGTGCGTCCCCTGCGCTGGGGAACAGGGCCCCGGGGCCCGGCAGCCTGCGAGCCCGTGCCACACGCCCTGTGCCCGCTCATGGCTCCGAAGCCCTGTCGGCGTGCCCTCGTGGCGCCCGGGCACCGTGGAACCGGGATCTCGAGCCCAGTCCGCAGGTGGGCTCTGCGGGCCCATGAGTCCGTCTGCCCGGGCACCCAGGCTGTCCGCCAGCCCTGCACCCGGCGCTGAGCCGCGGGCCCTGCACCTGCGGAGCAGACCCTGGAAGAGAGCGCGTCAAGCCACAGGAGCCGTGAGAGGGTCGGAGGGCACGGGGAGCCGCGGGGCGTGCCGTGCGCAGAGCGGGGCACACGGCTGCCTCAGTCCACGCCTGCTCCCGTCCCTCCTCCGGCCTCGGGGGCTCAGCAGAGGCCCTCGGAGACGCAGGACTGGCTTGGTCTCTCGGCTGCTCAAAGTGGCAGGAGGCCATCCCCGAGTCAGGCGGACACACTCTCCTAACCCTCGGGCACCGTCGGCTCGGCCCAGGCCCCAAGCCCCTTCGGCCAGGAGCCCGTGGCTTCCGCCCACCTTCCCCCCACGGACGGCAGGCGCACCCTGCACGGAACCCAAGAAACAACTTCCCGAGGTCATGAGAGCACCAGCAGCAGCAAGTCCTTTGAAGGGCCCTGCGCTGGGCAAACTCCCCTCTTGCTGTGGCTTTCGGCCGGGGGCAGCTGGCCCGCCAGGAGTGTCCCGGCCTCCCTGGCCTCAGGGCCTAAGGACAACAGCAGCTGGTAACTGAGGGGAAATCCTGGAAAGGAGAGCCACGAGGGGGAGCCCCAAGCTCTGCACACATGCTCTGCCCACATACGGGGGTGCATGGTGCTGGACTGCACGTGTGCAAGGCTACGGGGAGGGGAGTCCTGGACTGCACGTGTGCAAGGCTACGGGGATGGGGGTCCTGGACTGCACGTGTGCAAGGCTACGGGGAGGGGGGTCCTGGACTGCACATGTGCAAGGCTACGGGGAGGGGGGTCCTGGACTGCACGTGTGCAAGGCTATGGGGAGGGGGGTCCTGGACTGCACGTGTGCAAGGCTACGGGGAGGGGGGTCCTGGACTGCACGTGTGCAAGGCTACACGGGTTCCAGCTGCAGCCACCCAGGAGGTGCAGGCTCACAATGTGATGCCAGCAAGGGCGGCCTGTTAGGAGAAACCACCTCCCACTGCTCTAGGAAATGGGACTGCTATGGGGTGGACTGCACCCCCTCCCCGCCCAAACACTGAAGCCCTAACCCCCAGAGTGACATTTGGAGCTGCGGCCTCTTGGGAGGAGATCAAGGTGAAATGGGGTCACAGGGTGGGGCCCTGACAGGACGGGGTTAGTGCCCCTGAAAGGGGACCAGGGCAGCGCCCACCGCCCGTACCGGCCCCCCGCCCTCTCTCCCTGCCTCGGTCTCTCCCCACAGGCACACACTGAGGTCACAGGGAGAAGACAGATGTCTGTGAGTCTGGAGGGGAGGCCTCGCCGAAACCAAGCCCGCAGACGCCTTCGGCCTCCAGCACCCGGGAGAACAGACCTCTGCAGGGTGAGCCCGGGCGCGGTGGCTTGTTACAGCGGCCCAGCAGGTGAGGCCGAGACGGAACCCGCAGGCCCACAGCGTGACTGCACGACGGTCAGAACGCTAACCACAATTACCCAGCACGCAAAGAAACAGGAAAAAAATAGAACTGACAGGTAGTCTCCAAAGTGGCCACATGTTGGAATACAGAGACAGGGTCTGGAAAAGCTGTTATAGCCATGCTTAGGAGGCTGAAGAAAACATTCATGGAAGGAATAAAAATAAAGCAAAACAAGGGAAGAGAATTCTAAAGAATTGTGGCAGCTTTCTACGGCTCCCGCAACGGATCGCCACCGGCTGAGGACAAGACCGCAAGCCCCCGAAGTAGAGCTTCTTCCCTCACGGCGCGGAAAGCCGAAGTCCACGTGCTCCTGAGCCCACGCGCGGTGGCGGCAGGCACACGGGGGCACCTGGCCCCCTCCTCCTCAGCTTCCAGCGGCTGCGTGACTGCTCGTCGCCCCCTGCCCTGTCTTCAGCTGGCCTTCTCTTTGTTGGAGCAAATCTGCCTCTGCCTCCTCCTCCTGCAAGGACCCTGGCGATCGCAAGTGGGGATCCTCGCGCAGGATCACGAAGCACATCAAGGGGGACGGGTGCCATACGGCGCCTGCCTTTCCCTGCTGCCAGTGGAGCAGAGCGGGAGCCGGTCAGCCCCAACCCAGCACAACGGGGCCGGTTTCTGGGGGAGCAGGGAGCCAAATAGCAATGAGAGGGGAGAGAGACGACGAGGGACAGGGCCGGGGCGGGGCAGGTGGTGCCGTCCCGTGATTGTCCTTGTCCAGGCCAGAGGAGCTCAGTGCGGAGCTGCACGCCGCCCACCACCCCCCCCCCCCCCCCGGACCATCGAATCAGGGCCTCATGACGGGATACGCAATGTGCAGGAGACAAGCAACCAAAGCTCCTCAGATCCAAACCCGGAAAATCTCCACTTGAATAAGAGAAGATAATCCAGAGAAGCTAGCACCGAAATGACACAGATGTTGGAAGGATCTGACAGGGATTTTAAAGCAGCCCTAATAATAAAAAGCTTCAACGAGCAATGTCTACAGGCTTAAAACAAATGGGAAAAAAATATCTCAGCAAAGAAATAGGGGGTAAAAAGAAGAGCCAGATGGGAAATGTAGAACCGAAAATGCAGAAACTCAAATAAAAACCCTGTAGATGGACGCGGTAACAGAGGGCGATGACAGAGGAAAGAAGCAATGAACCTGGAAGACAGAACAATGGGAATGGCCAAACTGAATAACAGTGAAAAGAAAATGAAAAATAAATGGTTAGATCATTTGATGTTTGTGATATCCAAGTCTCAGAAGTGGGGGGAAAAGAGCTGAAAAGGTATCTGCAGACATGAATGGCTGAGAAATTTCCAAATTTGATGAAAGACAAACATGTACAGATTCAGGAAGGTTTGCAAATCCCTGAAGAAATCCACACCGAGACCTTTGGAATACTGAAAAGAGAAAAATTCTGGAAAGCAACCGGACAGAAATACTGACATAGGGCAATGGTTGCAATGACAGTGGGTTTCTCGTCGGAAACTACAGAGGTCAGAAAGCAGACGCGCGACATTTCCCGTCACATGCTGAAAGTAAGAACTGTCAGCCCAGAATTCTACGCCCAGTGAAAACAGTCTTTCGGGAACGAAGGTCGCCTTCTCAATTTTAAAAAGAAAAAGAAAAAAAAAAAAAAAAAAAAACCAAGAATTTGTCACCAACAAGCCTATCATAAAATAGCGACTGAAGGGAGTTTTCAAACAGAAAGCAGGCATAACAGAAAGAGATATGGAAAATCAGGAATGAAGGAAAAACAACACAAAGTAGAAATATGTGTAAATATGGTAGGTTGTCTTTCTCCTCTTGAGTCATCTAAATTACATGAGGCATCTGAAGGAGACAACACCACGGAATGTGGGTATCAGTTCATGTAGCAGAAATAGTTAAGACGATTGTATGACGGAGAAGGTAAAGTGATCGGAATGCAGGTAAAACCTCTATTATTTACTCAAACTAGTAAATACTGACACCACATGATGCTAAGGGACCATGTTACATGCGCAGCATAATACCTAAGGAACCACTGGAAAATCTGTATGAAGACATACACTGAAAAACAGTATAGATACATCAAATGGAATTCTGACAAAATGGTCAAGTAATCTAAAGGGAGGCAGAAGGAGCAAACAGAAAACAATAAAACGACAGTTTTAAGTCCTATAAATTCTCAACATAGCAATAATTATCACGTTATCATATAAATGGTGATATCACATATCATTTATATATCATATTATCATCGAAATACACCAACTAATAGAGATTAGCAGAATAAAGAAAAAATAGGTCCCAACTATATGCAAAGGTAAACATTATTTTTTAAAAAATCAGGGACACCTACATTAATACCAGATACAGCAGATTTCTGAGCATAGACAATAATAAGCAAAGACAAAGAAGGAAAGTAAACATAAAAAATAAAATAAAAATAATGATTTTTAAGAAGTCTTTCTATCAAAAAGCAAGCAATCCTAAATTGGTATGGGCCAAAGACACAAAATATATGAGGCAAAAACTGTGACAGAATTAATGGGGAAAGAGACAAATCCAAAATTATATTTGGAGACTTTAACACTCTTCTCCCAACAACCCGTAGAACAGGTAGACAGAAAATCACCAGCAACCTAGAAGAATTTAACACCACCCATCAAAATGCCGTGTCTGACATTTGCAGAATCCTAGTGGACAATGGTGCATGACAAGCAAGGAATATTCTCCAATATAGACTGTATCCTGGGCCATGAAATAAACCCTGACAAATTTTTTTTTTAACCCTGACAAATTTAAAAGAATTAAAATCACACAGAGTGCATTCTCTGATTACAATTAAGCTAGAAGTCAATAACAGAAAAATAAGAGGAATGTTCCTAAATAATGGAAATCTGACAACACACTTGTAATTCATGAGCCACAGAAGAAACCTCAAGTGAAATTTGAAATATACACCAAACCGAATGAAAATGAAAATAACAGTATATCCAAACGTGTGGCATGCTGCTAAAGGAGCACTGAGAAGAAAATTTTAGGACTAAATGCTTACATTAGAAAAGATAAAAGGCCCCAAATCTGTACACTAAGATCTCACCTTAAGAAACTAAAGAGCAAATCAACCCCAAATCAAAGAGAAGGGTTGAAATAGTAACTATAAAAGTAGAAGTCAACGGAATTAGAAACAGAAAAACAACGGAGAAAATAAATGAAACAAAAATCTGGTTCTTTGAAAAGCTCAATGAAATTGACAGACCTCTAGCTAGGCTGACAAAAAACCAGAAAAGACACAAATTACCAACATTAAAAATGCCACCAGGGCCGTCACTGCAGGTTTCACAGATAGGAAGAGGACGATAAGGGAATACTACAAGCCACTCTACACACATAAATTTGACAACTCAGGTGAAACACAGCAGTTCCTTAAAACTACAAACTGCCCTAAGTCACCCACTATGGAATAGATTATGTGGATAACCCTATACTATTAAAGAAATTGAACTTGGTTTAAAAACGCCCCTGAGAAAGGAATCTTCAGAGCTAGCGATGTTACAGGAGAATCCCATCAAATGTTTAGAGAAACTAACACCAATTCTACATAATCTGTTCCAGACAAAAGAAGACAAGGGCGTTAATTCCAAATAGCTCATTTCAAGAGGTTAATATTACCGTAATAATAAACTCAGACAAAGATAGAACCCAAAAAGAGAACTACAGGGCAATGTTCTTCATGAACAGGGATGTAAAAATTCTCAACAAAATACAAGTGAATGTAATCCAGTGATATATAAATATATATATTTAATATAAATATATAAATATAAATATAAATACCATGACAATGCAGGATTTATACCAGGGATGCAAAACCGTTCAACATCCAAAAATCAATCAATGTAATCCATCACATTAACAGGTTAAAGAAAAAAATTCACGATTGCAGCAATTCATGTATGAGAAGCATTTGACAAAAGTCAATACCTATTTGTGACAAAAACTAGAAACAAAGCAAACTAGAAACAGAGAACTCCAATTTGAAAAGAGCATCCACAGAACAGAGTTAACATCATACTTAACAGTGAAAGACTCGATGGGTCCCTCCCCCCAAGATGAGGAGCAAAAGGCAAGATGTCCAGGCTCCTCCCTCTTACTCAACATACCAATGTAGCCCTAGTCAATGCAATAAGGCAAGAAAAGGAAATAAAAGACATACAGATTGGAAAAGAAGAAATCAAATTGCCCCTATTTGAAGATGAACAGGATAGTCTATATAGAAAATCCCATGGAATCTACAAAAAAAGTCTCCTAGAACCACTAAGTGAGCTATAAATGTCACAGAATACAAGATCAACATATAAAAGTCAGTTGTAAAAACAAAACAAAACAAAAATAAATAAATAAATAAATAAATAAATAAATAAATAAATAAATAAAAGTTGTATCTCTATAGACAAGCAATGAACACATGGAAACAAAGTAAATGTGGTTTATGTATACAATGGAATATTCCTCAGCCATTAGAAATGACAAATACCCACCATTTGCTTCGACATGGATGGAACTGGAGGGTATTATGCTGAGTGAAGTAAGTCAATCGGAGAAAGACAAACATATGTTCTCATTCATTTGGGGAATATAAAAAATAGTGAAAGGGAATAAAGGGGAAAGGAGAAAAAATCAGTGGGAAATATCAGAAAGGGAGACAGAACATAAAGACTCCTAACTCTGGGAGACGAACTAGGGGTGGTGGAAGGGGAGGAGGGCGGGGGGTGGGGGTGACTGGGTGATGGGTACTGAGGGGGGCACTTGACGGGATGAGCACTGGGTGTTATTCTGTATGTTGGCAAATTGAACACCAATAAAAAATAAATTTATTATTAAAAAAAAGGAAACAAAGTAAAAATACACCATTTATAATCACTTAAAAAACGAAACACTTGGATATAAATCTAACAATCATACACAGTACTTAATATGCTTAAAATCTATAAAACACAGATAAAACAAATCAAAGATCCAAATACTGTAGGGACACATCATGATCAAGGAATGGAAGAGGCAACACAATAAAAAATGTCAATCCTCCCCAAATAGTAAGTTAAATGCATTTCCTACCAAAATCCCAACAATACTTTTTAGATATAGATAATCCTAATATGTATATGAAAAGGCAAAGAAACTAGAATAAGTAAAACAATTTTAAAGAAACAAAGCAGAAGAGATCACTTGATTTTTTTTAATTTTTTTTTTATGATAGTCATACAGAGAGAGAGAGAGAGAGAGAGGCAGAGACACAGGCAGAGGGAGAAGCAGGCTCCATGCACCGGGAGCCTGACGTGGGACTCGATCCCAGGACCCCAGGATCACTCCCTGGGCCAAAGGCAGGCGCCAAACCGCTGAGCCACCCAGGGATCCCCGAGATCACTTGATTTTAGGACTTACTATACAGCCATAATCAGGGCTGTATGAAGTTGCTAGAGGGATAAGCACACAGATCAATGGAACAGAACACAGAATCCAGAGACAGACCCGATAAGAGTCAACTGATTTTGGACAAAGGTGCAAAATCGGGAGGTACCTGAGTGTCTCAGTCAGTTAAGCATCTGCCTTTGGCTCAGGTCATGATCTTGGGGTCCTGGGATGGGGGACTAAGCCCCTGAGGACTAGTCCTCAGCTCCTGCCGAGTATGGGGTCTGCTTCTCCCTCTCCCTCTCCCCCCTCTCCCCGCTGCTTGTGTTCTCTCTCTCTCAAATAAAAAATAAAATCTTGTTTTTTTTTAAAGGTGCAAAGCCAGTGAAATGTAGGAAGGACAGTCTTTTCAACAAATGACGGTGGAGCAATTAGTCATAGGCAAGTACATAAATAAACCTAGAACTATACCTCACCCCTGAGCAGAAGTTGACTCAAGAAAACAAAGAAGAGACAAAAAAAAAAAAGAAAAAAAAAAAAAAAAAAAGAAAACAAAGGAGAAACTCCTCGGGAGCCAGGGCCTGGTGAAGAGTCACGAGATGCGATGCTCAACCCCGGCATCAACCGCAGTCATGAGCATGAGCCGTCCTGAATGTCCACCACTCGAGGCTTCAGACAACTAGAGTCAAGAACTGGCCAAGCAATGAGAGACACTATGTGGTGCCTTAAATCGCTAACTTTGGGGGTGATTTTACAGAGCAACAGGTAACTGGGGCAGTCCCCTCTCTCCTTTAGGGGATCTTTCTGATGTTTGGGGTCACATCACACTCCCAGCCGGGCTCTGTACCACCTGCCCCTGCCTAGTTCTCCTGTCACCTTTCCTCCTGAATCCCGCTCTCCAACCTATCGGAACCATAACCCGCTCACCAAGCACAGTCCGGATCTCTATTTCTGCTCCCGTACGCGCATACGTCATGGTTTCCGACTCCCCGCCTCTTCTGCACCCCTGTCCTTTTTCCTCTGCTGCTGATCCCCAGAAGAATGCATCTCCCGGCCCCACCGACAATGGGCTTGATGATGCTCGGCCGCTGGACTGCTGGCTGCCATGAGGAGAGCAGAGGCTTCAGCACATTTATGGGTGTGAGATCTCCGCCTCGTGCTTCTGCTGGCATCCCAAGGAGGCTGGCATCATGCCTCAGGGGAGCAAGGCGTAGGGCCTGGCCAAGCCAGCCTGCAAACGCGTGACCTTCCTGATGCCAGCCACTGCTGTCGCCATGCAACACGATCTTCGAAGTGTGCATGTGCGTGGTCGGCCGTGAGCTCCGAGTCTTGAGTCTCGAGTGCCACCTCATACCTCCTTGCCTCTTCTGTGACCTGTGACAGTTTGATTATTGTCCCCCACCTCACCCACGCGCTGCCTACAGAATAACACAATCCAGGTAGTACCGCGCCTTCCTGCACCTCCCATCTGGGGCCTCGGCCTGTGACCTGTTGGGGACAGCAGGGCCTTAATGGACAGGAGACGCAGGCCCCAAGGGTTCCAGCCCTGGCAGCACGCCCCACGTTCCCCTATCACCTGCAGGGCAGAGGCACGCCACTCCCCCTTCAGACAGGCCCACAGAGGGGCCAGGCTTCCTGCCATGAAGTTTAGACATCACGCCATTTCGCCAACAAATTCTTCAGTATAATTTAATCTAGAAATAGTTTTCAGGGACGGCTCAGTGGCTCAGTGGTTGAGCGTCTGCCTTTGGCTCAGAGCATGATCCTGGGGTCCCGGGATCGAGTCCCGCATCGGGCTCTGCGTAGGGAGCCTGCTTCTCCCTCTGCCTGTGTCTCTGCCTCTGTGTCTCTCATGAATAAATAAGTAAAATCTTAAAAAAAAAAAAAAAGCTTTTAGAAATATTTTCCATAACCACCACGCAATTCTCACACATAACAAAATCAAGAAAAATTCTTTAATGTCACCTAACACCCAGCTGCCATTCAAATCTCCAAGCGCCTCAAAGCTGTCTTTTTACAACTGCTCTGTTTATCAATAATCCAAATAAACTTTACAAAATGACATTTCTCCAACATCATTCTGTAACTGCTCTCTTCCTACATGCATTTTATCTGCTGAATGCGCAAGTTGTCTGTCTTAGGATCTTTCTCTCACTCTGTGACGGTACCTATTACTTTTCACGTTCAAAATGTCCCATCTCTGGCACCCGGAGCCCGTCAAGGTGGACCATGTCTGACTTTGGAATGACCTTCTTAGTCCCAATAGCTTCCTTACTTGTAGTCAAACCCAGAGGTCAGGGGCTCATCTTGCACATTTCCTTGAGTGTATGAGAAACCATTTCTCCAGGAAAGCTGCCCTTTTAGTAAAATAAAATAGTACCTAGAGCCCACAGACAGGGGTGCCTACAAGTACCATTCTGCAACTGCTCCTAGAACTCTTCCCTTTAACTGTGCTAGGATACGTTTTTAAAAGTGAATCCTATGGTCCATCCAGATACCGGGATGTCGTTCGGCGCTAAAAACACATGAGCTATCACGTCACGAGAAGTCATGGAGGGACCTTGAATGCTATTATTGGCTGGTCTGAAAGGCTGTGTACTATAGTGTTTTAGCCAAACAGATCGGATAACGTAGGAAGACTGAAACCACACAGGGTGTACCTGTGGCCACAACAGAATGAAACTAAAAATCAATAACAACAAGATTATCACGAACTCTCCAAATACCTGAAAATTAAAGAACACGTTCTAAATAACTCATGCATACGTCAAAGGGAGAAACCTAAGAGAAGTTAAAGATATTTTAGCAATTAAAGGATGAGAAATACCACCTGTCAGAGCCTATCAGAGGTACAGCCAAAACAGAGCTCAGAGAGAGGCACGCCATATTAAAAAAGAAGAGAAACCGGGGGATCCCTGGGTGGCTCAGCGGTTTGGCTCCTGCCTTTGGCCCAGGGCGCGATCCTGGAGTCCCGGGATCGAGTCCTGTGTCAGACTCCCAGCATGGAGCCTGCTTCTCCTTCCTCCTGTGTCTCTGCCTCTCTCTTTCTCTTTCTATATCTATCATGAATGAATGAATGAATGAATGAATAAATGAATAAATAAATAAATAAATCTTAAAAAAAAAAGGAAGAGAAACCTATAGAATCGATGATATAAGCTCCTATTTTAAGAAGCTAGTAAAAGTAGAGCAAATTAAGTCCCAAGCAAGTAGAAGGCAGGTGCGGCAGGCAGAGCAACCCCCAACCCGGCCCCTGGAGCCCCTGGGTGTGTGGCCTCGCAGGGCAAAGGGCTTTGCAGACCCGACAAAGGTCCACCCTGGAGGCAGGGGAGGCTGCCGGGGTTACCTGGGCGGCCGCAGGATGACCACGTGAGTCCCGTCAGGTGGAGAGCCTTCCCACGAGGGGCAAGAGGGAGAAGTGATGGGGAGCAAGGCCTGGGGAGAGACGGGCAGTGCCGAGGTGGGAGAGAGAGGAAAGGGCCATGAGTTGGGATGAGAAGCCTCCGGAAACTGGAAAAGGCAAGGAAACGGGTTCTCCCAGGTTCTCCGGAAAGGAATGCCGGCCTCGGACAACCTAGCGGCAGCCCAGTGAGACCGTGCCGGGACTCTGCCCCCCAGAACCGCAAGATGGTGAACCTGTGGCCTTCAGCCACTAAGTCGGTGGTGACATTTTAGGGCAGCTACAGGAAACAAATCCAGCTGGAAATAATAAATACATACGGGAGTCAATGAAAACATAGACAAAAACAATAAAGAAAAATAAAATGAAGGTTAGTAACCCGTAAATATATAAACAAATGAGGAAAAAAAATCATAGATGAAGAGAAAAAGAAAACAAAAATCTGGAATAACAAATGAACAATCCGCTGTCAGAACAGACACTAAAACGATGGTGCGGGATTATGATGATGAACAACTTCGCGCCAACATATATGCCAGCCTCGATGAACTGGACCGACTTGGAGCCACAGCGCTAAAAAGGGCACAGACCCGAGAGATGTTGAAAAATTGAATCTATTGTCAAACACCTTCCCATCAAGAAGGCCCCGGGCACTGGGAGATTCCGGCAAATGTGTTCAGAGGCCACGACACCAATCTCACACAAACTTCTCCAAAAAGCAGAGGAAGGGGAAGTCATTCCACAGACGCTGCACAAGGCAAGCATAACTCTGATTTATTTATTTATTTTTTTATTTATTTATTTTTTTATAACTCTGATTTAAAGATCTGACAAAGATACGGTAAAAACGAAAATTGCAACCCAATCTCTGTCGTGACCACGGGGACAAAACTCTTTACCAACACTTCCAGAAGGAAAAAAAAAAAAAAATCCAAGAATCAAGCCCAAGGAGGGTTTACACCAAGAGTAGCTTAACATTTGCAAAATATTTCGATGCAATTTAGCTCACGGGCAGGGTAGAGCAGAAATGATCATTTCAATCATGTGACGACATTCCACGTGTGACAAAGGTCTTCAACAAACGCTATCTTTTTCTGCTGAGCTAAAAATCTTGTTTTCTGACATCAGTCTCATCACTGCCTCGCTGTGGCACTTGGGATCCAGAGGAAGGGCGGGATGAACGCGGGGCTGTCGCGGTCGGGACGGCAGCCCTGGAGGTCAGCCCACCCACGCTGCCGGCACCCTGATTCTGAAGTCAGGCTGGGCGCTAGGCTGGGGCGCAGGGACTGTGTTTCGCGACTGCTCTGGAGAAGGAACCCTGAAAACCCGTGGGAAATTTCCCTCCTGTTCTTCGGTGAAACCTTAATTGTGTCCGCAAAGTGAGACTCTGGGACTCAGGGAGAGTCACGGGGAGGCCGGTTCAGGGGGAGCCAGTGGAGAGGCAGGGGCAGCTGGGGTGGAGAGGCCCTGGCCCCTGAGCGGTGATTTCTGCCGAAGTCCCTCGAAGGTGACGGGGATTCAGGCAAAATGGAAATTCGTATCTGTCGGGACAGAACTTGAGCCCTGAGAGGGCCCAGTGACCCACTAGCGGTTTCTGTCCCCGCCAGAGCACCGGGGACCCGTGGAGAGCCTTGCGACACTCCCCGACCCGGCCCCCACGCCCGAGGGGCCGAGGAGTCCCAGCCGGCGGCCGGGCTCCAGGGGGCAGGGAGGGCAGCGGGGAGCAGGGGGTGCGGATGCGGGTGGGATCGCCAGGTCAACAGACCTCAACGTGGCCGTGGCGGCGACGTGACAGAAAGCAGAGGAAACGAACACGGGCTATCTCAACAAAGAGTGAAGATTTAAGGGAAAAACCACATCTAAAAACTGAAAGTTTACAAACTACGGAAGAAGAGACTCCAGTGTGGACAGAGTGGAAGCCGGGTCGGTGGCCCCGCAAGGCGGCGGAGAGAAAAGGTCCAGGTGGAGCAGGCCGGGAGCACACGGCATCCGGGGAAGGGCCTCGGAGGGGCAGGCGGAAAGGATGCGCCCACACGGGAAGCGGCGGTGACCGTATCGTTGCCAGCAGTCCAGGCGACGGTCGCGCGCAGTGACTGGTCCCATTCGCTCACATCATCAGCTTGACGTTTATACATTTAAACGAATTAATGTCCTTAGATTTTCAACATTTAGGACGTGCCTTCTCATTTTTTTTTTCTTGATTTAAATGTTTATTACCCATAATCTTTACATGATACCAAGGTCAAGATTATATAAAATTTTCCTTCATAGAAATGTTCCCCTGTTTGGGGTGGGGGTGGGGGTGGGGGGGTTCAGTCGCTGGAGCATCTGAGCAGACTCCTGGTTTCTGCTCAGGTCGTGATCTCGGGGTCGTGAGACTGAGCCCCTGCGCTTAGTATGGATTTGCCTGTCCCTCCCCCTCAGCTCCGCCCCCTACTCTTTCTCTCGTAAATAAGAATAAAATCTTTGGGAGATCCCTGAGTGGCTCAGCGATTTAGCACCTGACTTCGGCTCAGGGCATGATACTGGGGTCCTGGGATCGAGTCCCGCGTCGGGCTCCCCGCATGGAGCCTGCTTCTCCCTCCTCCTGTGTCTCTGCTTCTCTCTCTCTCTATGTCTATCATAAATAAATAAATCTTTTTTTTAATAAATAAATGTTAAAAAAATTATACTAAGTGTTTAAAAAAAAAAGAATAAAATCTTAAAAAAAAAAAAAAAGAATCTTCCCATTTCGGTTCCCTTTTGGTCCCTTCTTTCCAATATAAGTAACAGAAGAAACAGAAGGGTAGTTTCTGGCATATTCTTCCATTATTCCTTTTAGAAAATACAAGTGCGTACCTTGCGTACATACACGCTTGTAAATGTAGAAGTTCGCCTTTTTACACCATAAGTGGTTTCCGCACCCAGCTTGTTTTCCTTTTCGCTCCCTGTGTTCCGGAGATCACTCTGAACCAGGGGGATCCAGAGCTGCGCGCTCCTCCACGGCACGCATTCAGCACAGTTCATCAGCCTGCGGGTGAACAGACGGATCACCCCCCATCCGCCGCTGACGCAGTGCCACCGTGGGTGCCCCTGGGCAGCGCCTCATTTCCAACCTTTGCCGCCGGTGCTCTGGGATAGAGTCCTCGAAACAGGACTGCCGGATCAAAGGGTAAACGCAAAGGACATTTTTCTAAACGTTAACAAATTCCCCTCCGTAAACAGGGTCTCCCTCCGCTTGGGCTGCTGCGAGGAAACAGCACGGCCCGGGGCGCTGACCCCACCCTGGAGGCCGGCCTGGGGGGGGGGGGGTCCAGGCGTGGGCGGGGCTGGCTCCTCCTGGGGCCCCTCTCCGGGGCGGGCAGGCATCGTCTTCTCCTGTGCCGTCAGGCACCTGGCTGTCCCTCTGTGCGTACACGTCTGCTGTGTGTCCATTTCCTCTTCTTCAAGGACCAGTCAGATGGGATTAGGGACCCAACTGGCCTCATTTTAACTTAACCACCTCATTAAAGACCATCTCCAGGGGATCCCCGGGTGGCTCAGCGGTTTGGCACCTGCCTTTGGCCCAGGGCGCGATCCTGGAGTCCCGGGATCGAGTCCCGCGTCGGGCTCCCTGCACGGAGCCTGCTTCTCCCTCCCTCTGCTCTGAGACAGGGCAGTTTAATGATTTCCGTTTATTATCAGCGGTTACGTAATTAATCCTACTTACCAACTCTTCCGTCGTTTTCAGTTTTCTTAGTTATATTTTCTTAGTATTTCTTAGTTATTTCAGTTTTCTTAGTTACTGTTTTGGTTCACATGAAGCGTATTTTCATCCGTCTCGGGGCACGTTACTGGGCGAGGCCCTGGGTATCTTGTTTATCTTCAGTAACTTGGAGGAGACACGCTCGCTCTCTTTCTGTCTCTAGCAGGACCGAGACTCGACACAGGGTCTTTTTGCCCTCATCATCGAGAATCAGGACAAAAAGAAAATGTCACCGTGTGTCCACTGGCCAGTCGGCGTCACTGCTTTAACTAAGCCCATGAGTCCGGACGCTGGAATCACCGTAGTGACTACTCGGTGACTCATTGATCTGAGAACCCGAAAGGTCTGGGTAGGCCCCACATCACGTCCCAGAGGCCGATCCCTCGGGAGACGGTACAGGCTCACCCCCAAACCTACCCCCGAGTCTCACTCAGCCACGCGGTGCGTCGTGGCCAGCGTGTCAGGCTCCCCATGTGGCCCGAAGCACCCACTGCTGGGCTGGCGGAGGGGACGTCGGGAGCAAGCCCTTGGCGCGGTTCTTGGTGGCACGGGGCCTTGGCTGCGAGGCGCCAGGGAGTGGGTCCCATGAACACAGGTCTTGGGACCCCGTAGACCGTCTCCAGAAGGGCCTGAGTCTCCAGGGGACCCGCAAGGGTGGCAGAAAGAGGACCCACCTGGGGCCAGGCTGAGCTGGGAGCCCTCCCCGCCACGCCCACACCCAGTGCCCCCACTCTGGCCCCTGGGCCACTGGAAGCTCCGTTTCTGGAAAGTGCCACAGCGTGTGTGAGAGGCAGGCTGGCCCAGGGAGGCTTCGGGGAGAACAAGCTGTCAGGCTTGCACAGGACACGGCCGGTCGGGGGTGGTCAGGGTTCAGGGTGGGGAGAACCTGAGGCCAACGCTGTGCTACAGTGTCCTGCGCGTCACCACTGGACAGCCGTGGGTAGCTGGGGCGCCACGGTCGCGAGGGAGAGGGCGTGCAGGCGGGGCACAGAGCCAAGGGGAGGTGGACCACAGGAGGGACAAGGGATGAGGACACTGTAAAACCACCACAGGGCGAGCAGCGGGGCCCGGGCAGGGACCCTGTGACAGACGGCCCCCCGGCGGCAGGCTCCCCAGAACAACTGCGCCTTGAGCCGCCCCAGGGCTCTACGACCTAAAGGGCGGCCGAACCTTCTCGCTGGAGCTCTCACCCGACATCCTGTGACGGCCACGGGACAGAGAGGCCTGCGGCTGTCCCCTTGTGAAGCCGGCGCGGCCGGGAGCAGGGGCTCATCAGAGCCCGGTCGCTGCGGAAGGCGGACGGGAAAGGGCGCGGCATGAGGGCAGCCGGTAACTGACTGCACGTCAGCCGGCTGGGGCCGGCGCACGCCGGGTACCTGCAAGGGCATCTACGTTGCTGTTCGCGATCCCCTAATTCCCTGCCCAGCACGCCCGCGGTACGAGAGCCGACGGGACACGGTTTGCCGCGGTGGCGACCCGAACCGGAGGTGCAAGACTCCATACCTTTGCTGGTATTTAGTCATACGGACGCATACCGGTGCCCCCGGTAACTACAGCAGAAACCGAAACACGAGCTATGGGACGGTCGAGGCTAAGTGAGTAAGGAACGTGCAGGACGTACGCCAAGAACGCTGTAAGTGCGACTGAACGCGGGACGCAGGACGAGCGGACCCCGGCCGCACCCAGCCCGGAAGGCCTCCCCGACGCGAGTGTGTGTGCGTCCGAGGCTGACCCACGTGCGCTCTCACGTCCGGGGGTACGGGCGTGCGAAGCACAGCGCAGTCGTGGAGAGCAGGAACAGTGGAGGGGTCAGAGCCCGGCTCTCCTGGGGCAAGGGCAGGCGTCCCGAGCAGAGCAGCGGGTCAGGGCCCCGGAGGCGGCGGCCACGCGGGGAGCGGCCGTTTCCCGCCGCTGGAAATGCTCTAAGACGGCGCGGGGACAGCGGCTAATCCTCTCAAACACCAGACGAGGCGCGACGCAGCAGCCGCTGCCGGCAGCCACGAGCCACGCGGACTCCGGCCCCACGCAGGCGTCCTCCCGTGTGGCGCCGGGGCCCGCTGTGCACCCTTCCCTGCCCAGGAGCAAGTCTCCGCGACCTGGGGGCGGACGCAACGCGGGGGGCCCCGCAGGAAACTGGGCCTCCGGGAAGAAGGGGCCAGAGCAGCAAGTCCCCTGGAGCTGGGCCCGCCTGGGGCTCAGCGCGACTCTGCGCCGCCGGAGGAGGACGCACGTCCCAGCTCCCTCGCGCCCGTCGGGTGGGGGCGGCCCCGCTCACCTCGGATCCTCCGCTGCTCCCCGTCTTGGACTCCGTCCAGCTCGCACCTGGCAGGTCTCGGCGGGAGGCCCCGCGTGGCGAGGACAGGCCCACCCGGGCCGCCTCCCTCCTGGTCGCCCCATCCGCCGGGGGAGCAGCCTCAACTGCACCTACGAAATGCGTCTGCCAGGAACAGGGCGCGGTCAGCGGCGGCGTCCAGGTCCCACCCACTCCGAAGGGGGCGCTGTGCGGGGCGAGGACGTGGGGGGCCGGACCCACACTGCGCCCGTTCTCCAGGGACAGGCGCTGCAGAGAGGCGGGCGAGGAGGCGGCGGCCCACCCGCGTCCGGCCCGTCCCCACGCGCTGCGGCCTCCAGACCCCAGGGGGACACGGCCCCGGTGTGGGGACCCCGGCCTGCGACCCTGGCCCCGGGGGGCTGCTCTTCGGAGGAGCCTGGGCCCATCCCGGTGACTCAGCGGCGCTCAGGCTCAGCTCGTCACTGAGCAGGGACCAGAAAATACCCCCGTCGGCGCCAGGCAGCACCCTGCGACTTGCGGGGCGCCCCACGCAGATGCAGAATCCGCAGCCTCGTCCGCCCGGGAGGATTCTGGAGCCGGAGCGGGGGTAAGAGGAAGGGGCAGACGCGAGCGCGCCGAGCTGCCCACCTCCCCCGCGGGCGTCCCGGGGGCTGGCGCCGGGGCACAGGCCGCCGCCTGCTCACTCGCCGGAGGGCTGGGCAGGACGGGGCTCCAGACGGGAGCAGCTCCGCCCCTCGAGCCCACGGGGAGCTGCCCTGGGCTGCGCCTGCCGCTCCCCCTTCTCCAATGACCCCGCTCTCGGGCCCCAGCAGCAACCCCAGTCCCACACGAGGCTTTTTCACACAAGGGAGCCCCCAGGGTCCTCAGATCCTCTCCTCCCGCCGCACGGGTCCCTCCGCCCCTTCCTCCGTCCGTGCCAGGTCCCCGGACGCTGGCCCCAAGCCCGGCCACAGAGCAAGGCCAGGGGCTCCCAGACCCGCAGCTTCCTGTCCGCAGCTCCCGTTTGCATGTGAACTTCTTGGGGAAGGCTGATGGGGACAGCACCTCGCTCCCTGCACAAAACCAGCCCAGGTTCTCCCTGACCTCCCCTCAGACTTCTCCTCAGGCCTCCCCTCAGGCCTCCCCTCAGGACCTCCCCTCAGGCCTCCCCTCAGGACCCCCCCCTCAGGACCCCCCCTCAGTCCTCCCCTCAGGCCTCCCCTCAGGACCCCCCCTCAGGACCTCCCCTCAGGACCTCCCCTCAGGACCTCCCCTCAGGACCCCCCCTCAGGACCTCCCCTTAGGACCCCCCCTCAGGACCTCCCCTCAGGACCTCCCCTCAGGACCCCCCCTCAGGACCTCCCCTCAGGACCTCCCCTCAGGACCCCCCCTCAGGACCCCCCCTCAGGACCTCCCCTCAGGACCCCCCCTCAGGACCTCCCCTCAGGACCTCCCCTCAGGACCCCCCCTCAGGACCTCCCCTCAGGACCTCCCCCCTCAGGCCTCCCCTCAGGCCTCCCCTCAGGACCTCCCCTCAGTCCTCCCCTCAGTCCTCCCCTCAGGACCTCCCCTCAGGACCTCCCCTCAGGACCTCCCCTCAGGACCTCCCCCTCAGTCCTCCCCTCAGGACCTCCCCTCAGTCCTCCCCTCAGGACCTCCCCTCAGTCCTCCCCTCAGGACCTCCCCTCAGGACCTCCCCTCAGGACCCCCCCTCAGGACCTCCCCTCAGGACCTCCCCCCTCAGGCCTCCCCTCAGGCCTCCCCTCAGGACCTCCCCTCAGTCCTCCCCTCAGTCCTCCCCTCAGGACCTCCCCTCAGGACCTCCCCTCAGGCCTCCCCTCAGGACCTCCCCCCTCAGGCCTCCCCTCAGGACCTCCCCTCAGTCCTCCCCTCAGGACCTCCCCTCAGGACCTCCCCTCAGGCCTCCCCTCAGGACCTCCCCTCAGTCCTCCCCTCAGGACCTCCCCAACAGGACCCCCCCCAGACTTCTCCTCAGGACCTCCCCTCAGACCTCCCCTCAGGAACCCCCCCAGACTTCTCCTCAGGACCTCTCCCCAGGATCTCCCCTCAGGAACCCCCCCTCGGAATTCTCCTCAGGACCTCTCCCCAGGGCCTCTCCCCGGGGCCTCCCCTCAGGAACCGCAACTTCTTCCCTAAGTAAAAGAACAAGAGAAAACCACCGCGGGCCTGGGCCAAACCATTCCGAGGCACAGAAGAGAAACAAAACAAATGCAAACAGAATAACAACAAAATACACACACGAGAATTCTGAAAGAGGCAAAATTAAAAACGTGGCTATTCCAGACGCCTGCGCAGCCGCGTGAAGCCTCGAAGGCCGCAGCCCCGCCAGGCCTCAGGCTGGGAGGAGACGAGAAGTAAGAATCGGTCTGATCTGGGAGGGGTCGCGCAGGGAGTTTTCAACGATGAGCTCAGTGAAGAAGCCAAACGATCACAACAGAAGTTGACGAAACAAAATCGAGAGTTTTCTTTCCAAGTTGTCGATCTGTCTGATGCAGATTTAAGTTTTTATTCTTTATTGAGAACAAGAAAAACAGCCACAGGGACCTTGGGGACTCCAGGGGAAGGCTGGATGTGGATTAACGGCAGGCCCCTGCCTTGGGCGACACCAGGGCCGTCGTCCCCGCACCTGCAGGCCTCCCTCGCTGGATCCTCTCACCTCCACCCACTCCCAGGGGCTCACGCCGTCCTGCTCCCACCGCCCCGCAGGCCTCCCCTCCGCCCGGAGCCCGGGGAACGTTCCAGAAGCACCAATCAGATCTGCCCTTCCAGTGCCCGGGCCTCGAGCGCTTGGGAGCGCGCCAGTCCTCTAGGGAGCCCTCGCCCCGCAGCACCCACCGCGCCCACAGCGCCCGCAGCACCCGCAGCGCCCGCAGCCTGCAGACGCCAGCGTCTTTCGGGAATATTAAGGCAGGAGGACGCCACAGCGGCGGGGCAGGCCGGGCCCCTCCTGTCGCGGAAGCTCACCCCGACCGCAGGCAAGGCCCGGCCCCACGGAGCCGCTGCGGAGCCGCCGAGGAGCAGGGCGCCCGCTGGACGGCAGCCCCGGGGCAAGCTCCTCGGGCACCGGCCGACGGTCCTGGCGGCCCCGAGACGCCCTGACGCGCAGCACGACGCCGCCAGCCACTCGGGGAGCATCGGGGAGGGGGGCACCGCGGGGACGGGCACCACCGGACGCACAGACCCGGTTCCTTTTCAGAGTAAGATCATTTTGAACTTCGGGGGACGACACGTTCACGCGCTGCTCCGCGGTCCCCCCCCCCCCAGGGCCAGTCGTCCCTGCGTCACCAGCGTGAGCCAGTCAGCAAAGGCGGCGCCCTGAGGGGCACGGCTGCCCTGGTCCCTTCCAAGGACAGCGAGGTCGAATGTGCAAGAATGTGCCGGTCCAGGGCCGTGGGCGGCAGCGAAGTCACGTGATGAAGGGCGCAGGTCCCAAGTGACGGTAAACAGGGACTCGACCAGCGTGACGCCCGGTGTGATCCCCTCCGGGTGATGCACGTGTGTGGAACGTGGAGTCGGCTTGTCCGGGACCGCCTGGCCGGACTCCCTGGCCCGCGGTCACCTCTGCCCCCGTCGCAGAGCGAGGCCCCGCAGCCGGGGCGGGGGACAGAGGCGCCAGCAAGGCGGGCGGGCGGCCTGGGCGGCACAGGGGCTCCGGCAGCAGCTCGCTCAGGACGAGGGGCCCGCGGGGCGGCTGCGACAGACACGGGGGCAAGGAAGGTGAGGCTCAGGCGCGGGCGATGGGCACGGCGGGCCCGGAGGGGACAGGTGCATGGTGCACGGTGCGCACGCTAGGAAGGGACTCCGTCCTGGGCAGGCCCGCGTGGGGGCGGCGGCAAGCCAGGCTGGCTGCGTGGGCGCGGAGGGACCGCAGGGTCGCTGTCAGGCCGGTCGCCCGAAGCGCCCGGGGCGGAGCGTCTCGTGAGCACGACTGTACGCGTGAACCCCTCCGGAGGGTCCTCAGGCCAGCTGCGGGGACACTTCCCTCGAGTTGTGCAGGCCGCACGCCCCGTCCGTGGCCACGACCCCAGCTGTGAAGGAGACACCTCCACTCGGCGGGGACCCGGTCCATCGGGTTCGGGGCCCACACGCTCGCTCCCGTGTCCCGCTCCGGGGCCCTGAGGGCGGCCCCCGCCAGGACTGGCTCTGCTCGGCGGGGTCTGGGCCCAGCGCCCGGCTCTCTGTGCCCCTTGCCCTCTGGCCCCTCGCCCCGCAGCAGTCAGCGCTGCTCCAGCAACCCGCTCCGGCTGCGTGAACGGGGCTCCCGGAGGCCACCGCACAGTCACGGCTGCCTTACGCGGGCCGGTGGAGAAGGGCGGCTGGGCCTCCCACCAGACACCAACCGACAGGCCTCCTGGGCCCGGGCGCGCAGCACGATCCAAGCGGCTGCTTGTCCCCGTGGCGGTTTGTGTTGCGCTCGGAGGCACCGCTCTGCCGTCACTGCTGCGCCAGGCGGAAGGAAGCCCGGGGAGGTAAACGGGGAAGGCCGCGGGCCGAGGCCGGCTCCCTAGGTTGGCAGGAGATCTGCGGGACGAGGGCCACCAATTCCCCACCGAAGACTGTGACGCACGTGGCATACTTCCTTGACAACTTATCACGACATGACCCAAACCTCATAAATTATTCCCGAGGACATGCACGTAGCCTTCTGTCCCGGTTACTCCCCGGGCCCACCTGCTGGCGCGTCCTCCCTGCCCCTCCTCCTTAGTAACCCACCGCCCGACGGTCAGTAGCAACCACCCTCCTGGACTCGGAATACTGCGTGCGTGCGTGTTGCCTGAAATCAGGGACGTCCAGATTCCCACAGTCCGACGGCCCAAACCTGAGCACTTCACATCCACAGGACGCTTCACCTAACTCCCTGCCCACCCGCCAGGCCCGGCCACAGACACTCACTTCATTTATTCAGCCTGTGTTTCAACACTTCATAAAAATAACAGAAGGGGGCATTCTAGGGCCATGAAATTAGAAGTGCTGCTATAAACCACGCCTCCTTCTCCGCTCAGGGAAATGGACTTCGTGAGAAGCCGAATCCCACGCCAGGGGTTTTTAAAGATAAAACAAGAAACAGCATCTCATCCCTACTGACGATAAACACACACCACAGAGACACACTAGCTAAAAAGAAATAATCTAATACCTTTAAATTGATTAAAAGGTATTAAGATGAGGGGGGAGATGAAAAAATCAATCAGAATTAGAAAACTAAGAAAAGGTCATAGAACTCAGGAAAGAATGAAGAATAAAAAGATTTTTATTTTCTATGATTTTTAATTATAAAATTAATCATTGGGATCCCTGGGTGGCGCAGCAGGTTTAGTGCCTGCCTTTGGCCCAGGGCGCGATCCTGGAGACCCGGGATCGAGTCCCACGTCGGGCTCCCGTGCATGGAGCCTGCTTCTCCCTCTGCCTCTCTCTCTCTCTCTGTGTGTGTGACTATCATAAATAAATAAAAATTAAAAAAAATAAAACATAAAAAAATAAAATTAATCATTATAATTATTTTTTTAAATAAAAAAAAATTTTCAAAACACTGAGATGAAATTAGAAGATATCCAACACCGAATAAGCAACAGAAAACAGAAGAAAACTTGTAAAAACCAAAAGGAAACCAAAAGGAAAACAAAGTGACGTGGGGCAGAAGGCAGGCGCCGGCGGAAGGAGCCACGGGCACAGGCTCGGCCCCACGCACGCGCGGCACGCACTGGGGGCCCATCCGCTCATTCTGGTCACGGTCCACACGTGTCCCCCGAAGGTACCGATGTTGGGATCACCAGCACTGTTTTTATAAAAAGCACGATCTGCTGATCTCATAAAGTGACGAGGGGAACCTTTGCCTTTTCTCTGTGCTATGAAACGATTTTATAAACCTTAAAAATTGTCATTTCCTTTGTTACGATGTGTGGCATGGCCCTAGTGGCACACGAGTGGGGATCTCTGAGCGCCATTTCGTCCCTTTCACGGTGGCGGGTTGTCCAGACTTATCACACCGAGGCGATTTGGTTAATTCACGATTTTTCTAGAGGATTATTCATTTCATCTAGATTTTCTAGTTTCTTTGCACAGAGTTTAAACAGCGGCTTCTGACAGTTTTAATAGCTTCCGCAAATGCAGTGACATCTACTTCCTGGTGGCCCCAGTTTTAAAGTTTTTAACCCCCCCCCCCCAAAAAAAAATAAAATAAAGTTTTTACCCTTGATTAAAGGTGCTAACGGTTTAACCGTTCCGTGATCTTTGTCCAGAAGTCATCGCACCAAGCGGCAGGTTTCCATGGTCCACTGGAGTCCCCTCTACCTTCCCTATTTTTCCCATTTGGGCTCCACTGTTTGGCAGCTCTTCCCCTAACATTTAGAGTCACGGGGCGGGCTCGCTTATTTTAGGCGGCTCGGTTTCCCGACACCGTCTCCAGAGGTGGCCGGCAGCCCCCTTCGTGCGTGGACACGGGTGTCTTCTCATCTTCGGTGCTTCGTAAACAGTTTGTGCCTCATTTAAGAGCATCCCAAACTCTCCAAGTACGTAGGGAGGTCTGGGTTATTTTTGGTCATCATCTTGCGGTTATTTCCCATTTTTACTTCATGATTTCTGCTGTTGAAAAATAAAGATTCTCTTTAGACTCAAATGCACGCTAAATATACTTGTGAATGGTCCTGGTTGTGTGGAAAGCAAGGAAGGGAGGGGAGGGGGGAGGGAGGGTGGGAACAGAGTTTGTAAGGATTGCTACTCAAATCCTTCATAACCGTACGAATTTGTCTTCTTGACTTTTCAGTTACAGCTTCCCAGGATCCCACTGGACTCACCCACTGCCTTTCCTTAGATGTTTTTCCTTCATGAATTTTACAGCTACGGTGAGGGTCGCCATGTGCGTGGGGGGGGGGGGGAGCAGAAAGAAAAAAAAATTTTACAGCTAAAAAAAATATATAAATTAATTAATAAATTAATTAATTAATTTTACAGCTATGTATTTATACACATAAAAGTTCACCAATTTATCCTCTTAGAGGATTGAAACTTAGCAAAACGACGTATCTTCGTCCAATTTAATGTGCTTTATCTTCTTCTTGAAAGCGACGTTGCGAGGCCTGCTTTCCCGTGATTAGCGTTTGCTTAGTGCCCTTCCCAGTAGTGCATTTTCCGTTCCTGTGTCATTTTTTTTTTAAAAATAATCCGAGTTTTGCCTCTTGATAGAGAAATATAACATACATTTGAACGAATCCCTACATTAAACTCTTGCCTTCTACGTTTTCTATGATTTCTATTTTTAATTTTTTCCCTTCTATCCTACCTTTTGGTGACCTCATCAGGTTTTCTTTGTTCCAGGGTTTTTCCTCTACAAGATCTGAAGTTGTCCGATCTGTGCCCTGCCTGGTGGCTGGTAGCGGATGGTGAGCAGCCTTCAACGCGCGTTCACGTAGCCATGGGCTCACGCGGTGCCCACTGCTCCCCTGAAAGACTTGGGGTTCGGGAAACGTGTACTTTTCTCCCACGTGAGACTATTTTCAACTATTATTTGCATACCGACATACATCAGAGATTATTTAGAGCTAGCTGCGCGTCACGCTGGATTATCACCGCTACAGATGGTTATTTATTTTCACTTTGTCAGGCTCAGGGGTGAGTCTAGTAACCTCTGAGGCCTTGCCTGTCCATCGGAAAATACCTTTCCTTTTTCTTTCTTTTTTTAAATGTTTTTTTTTTTAATTTTTTTTAATTTTTATTTATTTATGATAGAGAGAGAGAGAGAGAGAGGCAGAGACACAGGCAGAGGGAGAAGCAGGCTCCATGCACCGGGAGCCCGACGTGGGATTCGATCCCGGGTCTCCAGGATCGCGCCCTGGGCCAAAGGCAGGCGCCAAACAGCTGCGCCACCCAGGGATCCCTCCTTTTTTCTATTTGCATCTAGTCTGGCTATGCCCAAAGTCTCAGGTTTAGAATCATTGTTCCCAAGTACGTTGAAGACGCTGATCTAATTAATTCCAGGTGACAAATTGATCATTGAGAAATCCGAGCCAGCGGCACACCAGACCCTGGCTCCTCCTGCTGACGACCTCGGGGTTTTCTTCTCTTTGCCTGGAATTTTGCCGAACACATCCAGGCAATGCGGTTTCTCACTTCTGCTCAACACTTACCGTCTGGTGGGTTCTGGGCTCTGCAAGTGTTCTCTCTTCCCATTACTCTTCCTCAGCTTTCTCTGTTTCTCCTTTTTAGACTTCTGTGAGACGGAAAACGGAGCTTCTCCATCTCCCTGGGGTCTTGTTCTCCGACACTTCTCAGTGCTTGAAGTCAGCATTCCACGATAATTCAGCAGCCCCCCCGCCCCCCCCCCCCCCATCTGCCTTCCGGAACAGCTCCGGGTCCTTTAGCTCCGCCTTCTGGAATAGTCCTAGGTTTTTTTGGTCCAATCTCTCATTCTTTCTTCATTTCTGTCTGTTCTGACTCAAGCCATCCTGATTGTTCTGCTTTGACTTTGACTTTCTAAAATCTTTGGTGGTTTCTTGTGAAGGAGCAATGTTTTCTGAGTTTTCTTTCTTCTCTTTGTGCCATTAACTCATCCCTCGTGCATCATCTTTTGTTGAGTTTGGTACTTTGGGTTCTCCTGCCCATGCCCACAGTTCTACCTTTAAGAGGCCCGATCTGCCTCGTCTGGTCTGCCTCTGGGGCTGAGGGCACGTGCCAGCATCTTGTTTTCTGGAGGAGCTCCCTGCCCCTCCGTGGAGCGGGTGGCTGCCGGGACACGCCGCGGGACTGCCCTGGCCCGGGGCACACACTTGCAGTGGGAACCGGGTGCACACACCCCTGACCTTGCTGCACACGCCGCGGGGGCTGGAGGGGCCACCCGCCCTGCTCCTCTGCAACCCTGGTGTCCCCTGATCCTCAGCCGAGCGTCTGCGTCCTCGTTCTCTGCCTCGGGCCTCTCCACTTGTCTTTGCAGATGTTTGACTCCACAAGCATTATCTGTTTTCTCTCTTAATAATTCATCAAAATGTCTGATCCTTTGACTCCAGTTGTCCCTGTTTCCTTCCAAGGCAGCAATTTCTGCATCGCTGCTATCTTAAAATTCCTGCCTTTGGGGGGTTTCTGGTCCAGGGTGATAGCAGGTGAATGCTCTCAGGTACTCGTCCTGCTCCAGGCTGCAGAAGACTGGTCTGCGGACTGAGCTACACGATTTTTTTTTTTTTTTTAAAGAAACTTCTATTTAGGTTTTCTTTTCACAGCCAGTTGACAAACTACCCAAAGTCTAGAAACACCCTCTGCAAAGATCTGGTTGCTAAAATGATCAACAGCCCGGATCTGGAGCCCTGAGTTTGGCCTCCTCTGCTTCCCGGTCTGGCCCCGGGAAGGGCGGCCCTCACAGGTGCACGCTGAGGGGCCCTGGGGACAAGCAGGACTCAGCCCCCAGTGCCCGGGGCAAGGCCGGGCTGTGGCTGGAGAGCAGGCCCGGCTCAGGGCTGGCTGGGACTGAGGCGTAGCTCACGACCAGATGGGGCCGGAAATGAAGCGCTTTCTCACTTCCAGGAGCGGAGCCTAACCACGCAGTGGCTTTGTATTTACTTAAAACTTACCCTGCAATTTCCCTGTTGTCTGTAATTACCCTGTGTCACCACACAACTCTCGCCCTGTGGTTAAATGGCTGGCAGTTACCATGGAAACAAGAACTGTTCCCTAACTTGACAGAGTAGCTGTATTTTTAAAAATTTTTCTCAGTTGCGTTCTACTTTGACAGAGATCCGGAGATCCGGAGATCCGTTTACAACCGGCACCGACTCGACCGGGAGGCCAGCCGTGCTACGTGCGGATTCTGCCGTCCCGAGCACCCTCCGGGCTCGACTCGGTCCTTCCCTTTCCCGGCTCAGGCCCACGCAGGTCGCTGGCTCCTGCTCTCTGCGCGCTCGGCAGCTCCCTTTGTCCCACGGCTTCCCTGCCCTTGCCTGGCAAAAGCCACAAGCCTGGGAAGCCTGACTCTGGCATCCACACGTGTCCCCGAGCAGCCTCACGTCCCCGGGGGCGGACACGGACTGCGTGGGCCCGCACCTCAGGCCCCACACACGCACCGTCACCGTCGCGCCTCCCCTCCTCGTCCGGCCAGCTCCCCGACCTCCCGACACTCCTGCGCGGATCGTACCCTGAACCCTGTACGTGCAACACGAGTGAGCCCCGCAATCCACGGGACGGTGCGCGTTTCTCACGGACCACTTGTCTCCAAGCTCCCGAGGCTGGCCCGGCCCCAGCTCCTGCCACTGCCGGGCCCAGCTCCCCTTGGCCCCGCTCCCCAAGCGCTCGCAGAGCTGCCCTCTCTGCCCCCTTCTCCCGTCGCACCCGCTGTGGCATCTGATGCCCTGCCCATCGACGACGTGCAAGCCGCTGGTGACCAGCTTGGACCCCCGCCCTCCCACCCGATGGCAACTGAAGGCAGGGGTGGCATCAGCCTTGCTCCCCTGTGGCTGTCCTCTCCATCCCGTGGCTCAGACCCCTGCCGCCCACCCAGCCAGCTGCGGGAGGACGCCCGGACCCTGTCCTTGCTCCCCTGCTCCGTCCTGATGCTCCCCTGTATGAACTCCGCCCAGGTCTGTGCCGCCAGGGCGCTTCCCCCAGCCCGGGGCCAGTCCGGCCACTCTGTCCTCAGCAGCTGCCCGAAGGTCCACGGTGCGCCCTGAACTGCCCGCAGCCGGCACGCAGGACAGCTCCCTCCCAGCCCTCATGGTCTCTCCGGCCGGCCTCACACTTGCAGTGGCCCCTGCCCCCCCACCATCCGTCTCCTCCTCCACGCCAGGAGGTCCCTGCTCTGGCCCAAACACCCACTGCCTCCTGAGCACCACCTGCCCAGGACGCAGGCGGCAGCGCCTCCTAACACGCCCCTGCCTCCCACAGGGCCCCGACTGCCTCTGCTCCACCCAGAAGCCAGAACGACCTTGCAGGACCCTAACTCCGCTCTGGGCTCCTCTCCCACTCAGAGCAAAGGCTCTGACGCTGGCTCAGGCCGTCCACCTTCACCTCTGCCCCCGGCAGTTCCCTCCGCCTGGAAGGCTCCTCCCCATCCTTCACTCCCTCACACCTGGACTGAAGGGTCACTTTCTCAACGAGGCCAACCCATGCCCCTGCTGGTCACCAGTCACCCCAACTGTGCACACCTGTACTCACAACACAATAACCTCCACCTGGGCACACGCATGTACACACGATGACCCCGATCACACACGTGCACATGCACACTAACCCCAACCTTTCACACCTGTGTACACATGTACCCTAACTTCCAGCTGTGAACACCTGTGTACACATGCACGCTGAACCCCAACTGTGCACACCTGTATATGCACATACACACTGGAGTCCAATTTGACACGTGGTAATGCAGTCACACCCATGTGTATGCACAGCACACACAAATGCACGCGCTCACACCTGCTCTTGCTTCTCCTTTCTGCACAAAGCCCATCACCCTCTGTTTTCTTACACGTGCAGTCTACCTGGACGGCTTTCCCTGGGGCGCGCTTGCTGCCGGCTCTCACCCAGTCCAGACCAGGGCCTAGCACGGGACATGTGTTTGCCCCACCTGCTGAGTGGCTGTTGAACCCGTGACAGCGATCCAGCTCTTCCGTTCTCATTCTGAATCATTCCTAACATCAATTCTGACCTGAAGCCCCCTTTGCCATCACTAGGTTTCTGACCTGAAGACAACTGCATGCGGCCAGAGAAAGAGGAAACATTCTCCGCAGGTGAAGAGCGACAGTCACCACACACTCCGGACCGCGTTACTGAAGGAATACGTCGTCTCTCTACAAAGCACCCTGTTAGGGGAAGTGCACAGACTGAGAAGCAGGTCTGCATCCGAGAGGCCGGTGACACCAGCAGGTGGAGCTCATCCGGTCAGGAGGCCCTCTCCATCCACCCGCGGCCAAGTGAGGTTAATGGGAGTCGGGGTGCAATTCAAGGTTAGGAACCTCAAAAGAAATAGTCAAGCAAAGGGAGCAACCAGAAGTGAGGATGAGGCCGCGAGTCCAAGTGAGAGAAGGGAGGGTCAAGATCTGGGCTGAGGTGGGTCAACCAACAGGCACTGAGGTCGGGCGCAGGCAGGGCACAGGTGGGCAAAGCGGGCCAGGGAGGCAGGGGTCACAGGTGAGTCATCGTCTGGAACAGGACGGGGCCGGGCAGGCAGGTCACCAGCAGGGGTAGACGAGAGAGTACCTGGGAGTGTCTCCTTCTCCCGGCCTGTGGACGCCTGTCCTGCCAGCCCACCTGCTTCCCCGAGGGTGAGGACACTGTCCATCATCTACCAAAAAGCAAGGGAAAAGCGTCACGTTATCAGACAACTCAGGAAGGCCAACATCATGGCAAGCCCCGAAATCCTGCTCGACCCCAAATCCTTATCATCCTCACACGTGGGGTTTGCAGGCGCCTTGTACACTTGGAATTCGGTGCGTGTCCATCAGTGATTCAGAGGAGACACCATGTACCCCTGAATGCTCCCCCCCTCCCCCAAGGGTGCCCCCAACCCTTCCCACCTCTGCTCTGGTCGACTCAAAGACCTTCACCCTTTACTTGCAGTGAGTGTGCCCTGAAATGCATCTCAAAGCTTCGACTGTTTGGTGTGGCTTTTGACTCACAGCAGGCTGTCGGAATGGTGCACACCCCCCCACGCTTCAAGTGGGGTGACACTAAGGAGCCCCGTGCGCTGCGGGCCCCAACCGAGCATCACCATCCACGTAATGGAGCAAAGCGACTGAGAAGGAGGCCCGCTCCTGCGTGGCCATTACCCACTCGGCAGGCCTCCCGGGGGCTCCAGCTAGGCCGATGCCCCCCACCCCCCTGGGAAGCAGCCTGGGACTTGGAGGTTCCTCAGTGGAATCCAGGTGGCAGGGAACCACTTCCAGAAAAGTCCGACGAAATCCCAAGAGCTAGTGATTTTGCTAATCATAACTAATGAGTTACGTTCCAGAAAGAACATGCAAAATCAGGTTTACAAAACTAGATTACTGGGTTTACAAAAACACGCAAAATCTTTAAAAGGCTAAGAAAGCAACGCTTGCCGAGCGCCTGGTTATTTCCAAGCACTTCCGCCTTCGCCCTGCTATACCTAGTATCTGCCCGGCTACGAAGCAGGAACTGCTACCATCGTCTTGATAGAGGATGGGCCAGGCTCAGAGAGGGGAAGCACTTGCCACGGTCATGTGCCCGGTGATCTTCCCGGGGAGATCCAGAGCAGCTCTCCCGGGACCCATCCAGGGGGGCTGCTGGCCTCTGGGTCCCGCGTGCTCTCGTGGAGGAGGCAGGAGGTACAATTCCTTCAGAGGTGTGGGTGAATTTAGGACGCGCCGCTATTTACAGCATCTTAATGACTGTGATTCTGTGTCCCGTCCATGGAGGAGCAGCAATGAGGCTCTGCTCTGCTCTCCAAAGTGGGGGTGAGTCACGTCACCTCATGGCTCAGGCTCTCAAACTTCTCCGCCACGTCCCTACGCCGTGAGCTTGGAATAGACTTTGCACTCACGTAGATGCTTTTATTAACAATATTAACGATTAAGACTCTCGTTGGTCATGGGCGGTCCTCATAACTCTTCAAAGCTACAGATACTTAAATACAGAGTAAAAATGTAGACAAGCGATGAAAAAGAAGAAGACTGCTATTTCTGGGCTCGCAATCTCTACTAGCGTTCCTCGGTGGGCCCACCAGAGACTCCGTGTGCGCGCGGGAGGACAGCGCATGTGCCTTCTTCTGCACCTGGCATATTACTCTTTACATCGGCACATCCTAGAATTTGTTTTTTTTTTTATTTTTTATTTTTATTTATGATAGTCAGAGAGAGAGAGAGAGAGAGAGAGAGGCAG
This sequence comes from Canis lupus familiaris, assembly GCF_011100685.1. Taxonomy (NCBI): domain Eukaryota; kingdom Metazoa; phylum Chordata; class Mammalia; order Carnivora; family Canidae; genus Canis; species Canis lupus. The sequence goes on along the minus strand of NC_049252.1, from coordinate 39,125,042 downwards.
AGACACAGGCAGAGGGAGAAGCAGGCTCCATGCAGGGAGCCCGACGTGGGACTCAATCCCAGGTCTCCAGGATCATGCCCTGGGCCAAAGGCAGGCGCCAAACTGCTGCGCCACCCAGGGATCCCCTAGAATTTGTTTTGAATCAGCACGTTTAGAGGAACCTCAGCACAAGAAGCGAAATATTGTACATTTCTTTATTCCAGAGAACGTAGCCGAAACCTTGTCCGCGCGGGGCCCTGCGAACTACACCCCGTCCAATCCGTGGCAGCTCCGCCTCTAGCCAGTAGGCGTGCGATTCAAACATTCGATTTCCGGCAGAGTGAGAGGTAAAAATATTCCCTCGGTTTAATTATTTAGGGCTCTAACTGGGAACGCCTTCACGGAGGCGGGGCTCTGTTTCCTGCTTCCTGAACTCCGTGTGTGGACGGCTCCCTCGCGGCCTTCGTCCATCAGGCAGAGCTGGTGACTCACCAGAGATGACGTGGAACTGCCGTGTTTACGGCCTCCTCACTGCCCCGTGAGAGCTGCTATCTGGCTATTTTTAGTTCTTTTACTGATAGTCCCCGAACAAAGTCCTTAAATCCCTACATACTGATGACCTGGTCCGAGTGATGCGCACGGACAGGCCTCCTCCATCGGGCCACCCTGTCAAGGTCTGCGATACTCCGGAGCTGCCCCCCTTCCTGCCCTGTGCCCCGAGCATCTGGGGGTCGCTGCCAGGCTTGCTGTGTCCTTTTACCCTCTGATCCGCCGTTCTATCTGTTTCCGTCACCACGAGGGTCCTTCAGCAAGGGTTTCCGAATTCCCTAAGCCCTCACATGTTTGAAAATGCGTTATTGACAAATTTCTTTCTTTCCTAAAGCTTTTGGATACTTTGCTACACTCTAATCTAGCCGGAAAGCTGCCGTGGAAACATCTGAGGCCAGGCCTTCTGTTTCCTTTATAAATGATGCAGACATGAATAGAAAAATGGGTAAAAATTGAGAAAAGCACTTCACAAAGAAGAGATCCAAATGACCAATAAACACATGAAAAGGTGCTCGGTCTCGTTAGTAATCGGAGATACGCAAACCAAACCAAAACCCCGCGTAGATATGCCCTCGCCAGACCGTCTGAAATACGGCAGCCGGGCAATACCCCGCCACGAGCTGGCCAGGGCGAGGACCGCGGTGCCGAGGCGCGCAGGCCACCGTGGTGCTGCGAAGCCCTCCTGCCGCACAGGCCAACACGGGTCTGCGAAGTGTCATGGAAAGTTCTGATGTATTCCATCCCCACCAAGGATCACCAGTTGCCACAGGTGGGGAAGTGCGGCAAGTACTCAGTGGAAACAAACAGAAAGGTGACAACCCACAGGGAGTAAGCACTGCTGGCACTTGCCCACGACGAGGGGCCGGATGGGCTTCCCGCGACGGACGAGGACGGTGCAAGGAGCTCGTGCTCTGAGGGGCACGTCCTCATCTCTGCGCTATTTCCTCGCCAGTTTATAAACCCGTGAGAGGCTCGGGGCTGTGCGCGCTCTGGGCGCCCTGACCTGACCGACAGGAACGGCAGCCGAACACCACGGGGACAAGATGACGGCTCGGCACGAGCATCCCTCAGGACACGTGGCCTCGCGGAGGAACAGCGTGTGACGGGAGACGCCACCTCCGCGGCCTCTCTCACGAGACGTGCATACGCAGACTCTTGGGCGTTCGTCCAAAGACTGCGGACAATGACGGTCGCTCCATGTGGTCCGTGGCATACGGTAGCAAGCACCGCTGTCAGGAATCGCTAATAAACTACATCAGCATTCAGTACGGAAACGCAAATTAAATCCACGAGATCCCTCTTGTGCGGGGCATGACCCATCATGCCACCCACATATTTTCTTTGGTGAAGTGCATACCCAAAGGTCTTGGTCCTTTTTTTTTTAAGATTTTATTTATTTATTCATGAGAGACACAGAGAGAAAGAGGCAGAGACCCAGGCAGAGGGAGAAGCAGGCTCCATGCAGGGAGCCCGACGCGGGACTCGATCCCGGGTCTCCAGGATCACGCCCCGGGCTGCAGGCGGCACCAAACCGCTGAGCCACCCGGGCTGCCCTCTTGGTCATTTTTAATTACATTGTTTGTGTCCTTAGTAGCTCACTTTAGGAGTTCCTCATACTTCTGAATGCTCTAGATTTGCAAATGTTTTCACTCAGTCTGTGGCTTTTCTTTCCATTCCCTTAACAATGTCTTCTGGAGAGCAGATAATTTTGAAATTTTTACATTTAATGAAATACAACTTAGAAGTTTCATCATCTATGGGTAATGCTTCTTTTGACATGATTAAGAAAACTTTTGCCTAATGCAAGGTCACCAAAGAATATTTCATGCTTTCTTCTTGATGTTTAGTAATTTTGAGTTTTAGATTCCTGGTTTCCTTTCATTTTATATATGATGGGAGATATGGATCAAAGTTGATCTTTTTTTTCTTTTTTGCATCTGAAAATTATTCCAGCACCATTTTTGACTAAAGTATCCCTTTCCCCACTAAATTGCCTTGGCCCTGTTTGTTGAAAATTAATGGACTATATATGTGTAAGTCTATTTCCGGACTGTCTATTCTGATCCATTCTTCTACTTGCTGTCTTAACACCAACATCACACTGTCTTGATTACTATGGCTTGCAATAAGTCACGAGATCAATAGTGCTAGTTGTCAAATTTCTACCAAAACCCCTGCTAGACTTCTGACTGAGAGTCCATTGAACCTATGGATAAATCTGATGAGAATTAACATCTTAACCGTATTGAGCCTTTGAACCATAAACAGGTTTATTCTCCATTTATCTGTGTCTTCAATAACTCCTCTCAGCAATGTTTTGCAACTGAGAATATTTTTTTTCAATTTCTAATTATTTGTTGCTAGTATAGAGAAACAATAGATATTTGTAGCTTTTTTTTTAAGATTTTATTTATTTATTGAGAGAGAGAGAGAGAGAGAGAGAGAGAGAGAGAGGCAGAGACACAGGCAGAGGGAGAAGCAGGCTCCATGCAGGGAGCCCGACGTGGGACTCGATCCCGGGACCCTAGGATCACGCCCCAGGCTGAAGCCGGCGCAAACCGCTGAGCCACCAGGTGCAGCTTTGCAGCTTTGCATCCTGTAACCTTGCTAAACACACCTGTCCTAGCTTCCTTATGTGGATTCCAATGGGGCGCTCTCCACAGACAAACATGCTGATGGAGAATAAAGATGGTCTTACTTCTTCCTTTGCAGTTTCAATGCCTCTAATTTTATTGAACCTAACAGAACCTCCTGGAAAATATGAGAGCATGTTTCCTTGGCGTTTTCCTGGTTGCAGGGGAACACGTTCAGTTCTTCACCATTATTACTGTGGTGTTAGCTGTAGGATTCTCAGCTGAGGGGCTCCCTCCTAGTCCTAGGGCCCTGAAAGGCTTTATCTATCTGGTCAGGTGTGGGACTCTGTCCACTGCTTTTTCTGCACACACTGAGATGATCTGTGTTTTGTTTTCAGTCTGCTCATATGGTAAATTATACTATTGATTTTTATTTTTATTTTTTTTAAAATTTTTATTTATTTATGACAGTCACAGAGAGAGAGAGAGAGAGGCAGAGACACAGGCAGAGGGAGAAGCAGGCTCCATGCACCGGGAGCCCGACGTGGGATTCGATCCCGGGTCTCCAGGATCGCGCCCTGGGCCAAAGGCAGGCGCCAAACCGCTGCACCACCCAGGGATCCCCTATACTATTGATTTTTAAAACGTACAAGATACTCTGCACTCCTGGGATAAATCCCAATTACTTTTTCTATATTTTGTTTTTTTTTTTTTTTTTTTTCTTTTTCTTTTTCTATATTTTGTATTCGATTTGCTAAAACTTCGCTAAGTTTTCACTTATGTTCACGAGGCATATTCGTCTACCGTTTTCTTCTAGTGTCATTGTTTGGTTTTGTTACTGGGCTCATCATGTTTGGCTCATAAGCTGAGTCAGGAAGTGTTCCCTCCTTTTTCTTTTTTTTTTTTAAAGATTTTATTTATTTATTCATGAGAGACAGAGAGAGAAAGAGGCAGAGACACAGGCAGAGGGAGAAGCAGGCTCCATGCAGGGAGCCCGATGGGGGACTCGATCCCGGGTCTCCAGGATCACGCTCTGGGCTGAAGACAGCGCTAAACCACTGAGCCACCCAGGGATCCCCTGTTCCCTCCTTTTTAACTTTCTGGAAGAGTTTATATAGAATTGGGATCGTTTATTCTTTAAATATCTGGTAAAACTCACTAGTAAAGGCTTTTGGGTCTGGAGGATTTTCCTGGACAAGAAAAGGAGGATGTGTTGGCACTGGGCTGATGATAGTAGATCCATTTCTTTCCTCTACCTGATCTGGTTAAAAGTTTACCAATTTTTATTGATTTTCTTAAATAACCACCATTTGCTTCCACCCATTTCCTCGACTGCTGTTTCTAGTCTATAATCACTGATTGCTACTACTGCCCTTATTCTGTTTACTTTAATATGATCTTCTTTTTCTGGTTCCTTAAGGTGAAAACTAAAATCACTAATTCGAGACCTCTCTCCTTGCTAATAAAGTATTCAATGCTGCAAGTCTTCCTTAAGGTGATCCTTTAGCTGCTTCCCAGTTACTTGAGATATTGCGCTTTCATTTTCATTCATTTCAAAATAGTTCTCATTTCTGTTTCACTTTCTTCTTGGGCCACGGGTTATTTGAAAGTACGTCATTCAGTTTGCAGGTACTTGAGGATTTTCCAGCTCTCTTAGTGATTTCTAATTTAACTCCATCGTGGACAGAGAGCAGCCTCGATGTGACCTAAAATCCTTTACATTTATTTTACGGCCCACAACAGGCTCTGCCACAATAAACACTTGTGCTCCTGCACATATCTAAACCCTCTTGACCAGCATTCCGCCCCGTGCTCTGGCCCTCAAACACCTGGTCCTGGACAAGAAGTGTGGAGGGAGGGGAAGCACCTGGAAACTCCGTGAGGCACACCTCTACCTCTGTGAGTGACCACAGCAGGTCAAAGAGGCGCGTTTGGGGTGAACGACCACCACTACTTTCCTCTCCTGGGTCAGAAGCAGAAACTCACCGGGAAGACTGTGTATCCTAAAGGGATATGAGGGGAAATATGATCTCCTCCATAAAAGTTAGACTTCCCAGGGGCGCCTGGGGGGCTCAGCAGTTGAGCATCTGCCTTTGGCTCAGAGCGTGACCCTGGTGTCGTGGGATCGGGTCTTGCATCAGGCTCCTTGCAGGGAGCCTCCTTCTCCCTGTGCCTAGGTCTCTGCCTCTCTCTCTGTCTCTCACAAATAAATTTTTTAGAAATATATATATGTTTTTTTAAAAGTTAGACTTTCCAAAGAAAATATAAGAATCCGGTCATTTTGGCATAGGGGGAAGGCTTGATTGCTCCAGGATCTGGGGTCTGTACCTGCCTTATTTTAGTTAATACTTGGAAACTAATTGTAATGTTGAGAGGAAAACCCTCTCTCCTTAGTCTAAAGAGTTCAAACCTATCAGGAAGCCAAGTGAATGGCAGGGAAGGGACTTTCCGGGGCAAATAAGCCCAGTCTCTGCTATTTGGTAATTATGCCCATTTGATATATCAAACATAATGACCTCTCTCTCATACTAGACGACTGTCCTATTTTTTCCTCAAATATAAAACCAAATCCAAATATAGTTTATCAGAGGAAATGGACATAGTGAATTTAACTGCATTTGTCACCTAAAATATTTCATATGGTCACATGACCCAGGAAATGAACGGGGACCTGGGTTCACCCCACGCCTGACTGCCCCTCTATCACTTCTGACCCTGGGCCATCCACACAGCCCGTCCACCTCAGCTGGCAGCACACGGCCTCGTGCCCTTCCTGACTCACCTCCAAAACCTTTCCAGCATCTTCTATCCTGAGCCCACTCTGTTCCTACCACAGTTGCAGTTGTGCTGCACACAGTCCCCTTCCCGCCCCCTGCCCACACTCTGCGGGGCTGGAGCCTCGTGGGCTGACCACAACCTTCCACATGACTAAGGTGCCGGCCTCTCCCTCTCCTTGCCACTCGGCTCCAAGGCGCTGCACCCGCTGCGGCTGTGGTGGGTAGGACGGCCACCCTCTCCCGGTGGTGACACTGGCTCCCTTCGTTCGGGGCAATATGCTGCTCTCCAAGTGCTCAAAGCTGCCGCTGACTTCCAGCCACCCTCCACACTGCTAATTAAGCTTCACGTTAACCAGAACCTCTGCGTCGTTACTGAACACCCACCATGTGCTTCAAATAGAAGTTGAGTGAATTCACCAACCACGTCTCCTGTGGAGCCCTGTGTGGGATACGAGCCCACTGTCTTCGCCTCGAGATACATCATCTACTGGACAAGAAGATGGGAAAAGCCTGATGGTACAAAATCCAAAGCCCGGTTCACGGCAACAAGAGCAGCTGTGCTAGGAGGAAGGTGCCCTTCGGCCCCCGACAGCGGTGCAGATCCCTGGCTGGGCCAGGAGGAGGAACAAGCATTTCAAGCAGACAGGAGGACCGGTAAGGGCCGGGTGCTGGCACAAACACATCCACTTTCCTTTCTGTCTCCCAAATTTCCAGCAAGTAGAGCAAAGAAATGCGGAGAACAAACTGCTCATGGCCTCAAGCACAAGGCCTTTCTGCAAAAGCTCTCGTGGACAGTCGGATGGCTGGGTGTCATGAGGCCCCTCCGAGGTCCTTCCAGGGTGGAAGTGGGACAGGGAGACCCGGATGCAGCACACGGCCGGCGGGCGGAGAAGGGGAGCCACGCAGGCCCCAGAGGCCCCAGAGCCTCCTCTGCGCACCCGACGGGATGCTGGTTCCCACAGAGATGTGAGGCCGAGCCCAACCGAACTGCCACCAGCTGCCAGTCCCAGGGCCTAAGGGAGGATGGAGCGGAGGGGCGCGGGGGCCTCGCAGAATTCGCGCACATGCCTTGGAGCACAGGAAAGACAAAGCTGACCTCTTCGGGCAGAAGCGAACAGAGAGGAAGCAACACAAAAGCCAGGAAGGTATCCTGCCACAGAAGGAAAACCCGGAAGAGCGGCAGGAGGGAAGAACGTATGTTCAGAAATGCACCCAAAAGGCCTCATCGGTCGCCTGACGTGTGCTCTCAGACGCAGAAGACGACAGACGCTCGCGGGAGCAGGCAGGGAGGCGCGGGGCCAGCAGGCCAAGACATACAGGAAAGACGACTGCCAGAGCTGGGGTTCTAGCGGCATTTAGAGCAGCTTCAGACGCAGTCCCAAGAAACCGCAAGACACCGCAGGGTCGGGGCCGCGGCCGAGGGGTAACCGGGTGGCACCCCCCGGGGGGCCCGCGCCCCTCGCTTTCTAGAAGTTACCGAACCGCCACATGGCGGAACACTCCGGCTGCCTGGGGAGGTGGGGACGAGTCAAGACAGAGGCTCCCAGGGCCTGGCCGCCCGCCCTGCTCACGGGGACGTCCGGGTGCCCTGGCAGGCGGTCAGAGCCCACGGCCCCGCACCAGCCCACCAGGTGTGGGCTCTGCATCACTCTCAGCGGCGGGGACGCGCTTCCACCAGCCTCAAATCCCAGAATAAACGTGGGAGCACGGGGGGGAAGGTGCCAGTGGCACCTGTGGTCCCGGGAGGCCGCAGCTGGCGCTCGGTGGGCGAGGGTGACAGCGAGGAGGGCGGGAAGGCGGCTGGGCCCCGCTCACATCCCCCAAGCCGGGGCGCGGCTGCTGGGAACACCCACCCTGAACTTCGGGAACAGCCCACGCGGCCTCTTTCGGAGCCGTGCTCACTCGGGAGCTCGGGCGGGTCAGTGGAGCAGCTGCGGGCCTGCAGGCGCAGCATGAGAGGAGCACGCGTGGGCACCGGCCTCTCCCGGCCTCCGCAGGCCCCTGCGCCGTCGGCTGGGCGGCAGAGAGACAGCCAGGCTGCAGGAGGAGAAACCACCAGCTTCTACCGCGGGGTCGGCAAACCGCCTTTCGAGCAGTCTTCAACGTTTCTTCTGCTAAACAAATTTAAATCTCCACAACTTCCCCCCGAGGAAAAGTCATGCAGATACATTTTACTAAATCAAGTTGAACTGCCAGAAAACTATCACATAGGAATGTGATAATAATATACTGGGAATTTGAATAAATCTCCCTGCGAATGCATCTGCTTTGCAACCCTAAGAAACCACGACTGCATCCCACAGTCTGATGCTAAGTAACAAGAAACCTGCTAATGATTTTCACGGTGTGGCTGGAACGTCTGCAGCGATTTACCGGAAGTGCAAAGCCAAGTCAGGAACCATATCCCACGAGTGAGCCCCTCGGGTGGCAGAGATCTCGCCTTGAAGAGTCGGGGCTGGGGAGACAGCGGGGGGGGGGGGGGGCCTGCGGGGAGCCGGGGAGGCTGCTAGAACCGCCCCCACCGGGGCCAGGGCAGGCCCCACGCAGAGGGTCCCACGGCCCTGGGGTCTCCCTGGAAAGCAGAGACGGTGCTACGGGGGCGACTGTCAGAGAGTAGCCCGGGCGGCAAGCTGGCACGTCCAGGCGGGCGAGGGGCTGGCGTGGTCGGGCAGTGTGGGGGGCAGCAGAGGCTAAAAGCAAGACTGCCAGAGGCCACCCCAAGACCCCGGGCTAAGCCGCTGCTCACACTGCAGCTCCGGAAAAGGCCCAGCACACCTACCCCTCCCTGTGCCCCCGTCCCCGCGCCTCTGCACGGCTCCAGCCCGCCGGGGGCCTGGCTGGGGTGGCGAGGAAACCTGGCGAACGCCCCTCACTGGGCCCCCCCGCACAGACCCCGCTGTCACCCCCAGCATATCCCTCCACCTCCCCATGCATCAGGCCCTTCATTTATTAAAACGTGGATAAGGGGCACCCCCGGTGGCGCAGCGGTTTAGCGCCGCCTGCAGCCCGGGGTCTGATCCTGGAGACCCAGGATTGAGTCCCGCGTCGGGCTCCCTGCATGGAGCCCGCTTCTCCCTCTGCCTGTGTCTCTGCCTCTCAGTCTCTCTCTCTCTCTGAGTAAATAAATTAAAAAAAAAAAAAAAAAAAAAAAAACGTGGATAAGGATCCCTGGGTGGCGCAGCAGTTTGGCGCCTGCCTTTGGCCCAGGGTGCGATCCTGGAGACCCGGGATCGAATCCCACATCGGGCTCCCTGCATGGAGCCTGCTTCTCCCTCTGCCTGTGTCTCTGCCTCATTCTCTCTCTCTCTCTGTGACTATCATAAATAAATAAAAATTAAAAAAAAAAAAAAACGTGGATAAAAGAGCAGCCCCCTGGAAGCCGCCATGGTGCAGCTGCAGAAGCCAATCCGCGGTGTGTAACACCACGTGAGCCCGCAGTTCACTCCTCGGGACGGACCCCAACGCAGCGGGAGCTGGCGTGCAAACGGAACGTGGCCGTGGTGTCCGCGCTGCACATGGCCAGAGAGGAGAGAAGCCGTCGCGCCCCCCACGAGAGGAACACGGTCGACCTTGCAGCAGAGCAGCGTCCCACCACAAGGGCGGGATTCCGACGTGGGCCGCGCTACGCACAAAACCCAGGAACATGCCGAGCGAGAGATGCCAGACGCGAGGGCCACGGGCCGCACGGTTCTGCTCGTGCGCAGCGCCCGCGACAGGCAAGCCCAGAGACGGCGCACAGGCCGCTGGCAGCCCGGGGCGGGCGCTCCGACGGGGCCGTGACCACACGGACACTGTGGCCACGCAGCCCCGGGAACGCGCTCGGCACCCCCGAGCTGTACATTTTTAAATGGCTTCTCTCAGGCAGCGTGAGTCACACCTCAATAAAGAAAGGGGAAGCGGCCCCCTCGGAGCCGCTGCCAGGATCCAAAGGGAGCGTTAGGTCAGTGCGTGCGCGCGTGTGTCTGGATGGCGGGATGGAGCGATGATGGGCGTGGAGGGAGGAGGGAGGGACGCGGCGCCGGACACGCGAAGACATTGCGTTTTAGTTGTTCTCGTGAATTATGTGTTGTCCTTCCCATTGGGTTTAAAACAACAAAGAACCAGCTGTTAATGATCCACGGGTTAGCGGAGGGTGGGGGGGGAGGCCCAAAGGGCAAGAAGCCTCCAAGTGGCACAGAGGCCTGGCAACACTCCCCGTTCAGGTCGACAAGAAGCCAGCCGCCCCTCCGGCCCGTTCAGTGGCCAACATGTGACTGGGACACGGGCTGGCACCTGCTGGGCCTGGATGCAGACAGGCCAAACCTCGGCCTGCTCAGGCTGCCACCACAAAGCAGCACGGGCGGGCGGCTCAGCGGGCAGGTCCTGATTTCTCCCCATTCTGGAGGCTGGAAGCCTGAGGCCAGAGTGCCCACAGTCGGTGCGGGGCCCTGGTCCGGGCCTGCAGACGCTGCCTCCCCCCTGGGCCCTCACACGCGGGGACGAGACAGCACTGGTATCCCCCGTTCTTACCAGGCCACACCCTCAGGACCTCACACAACCGTGACTATCTCTATGCAGGTCCCACGGCCAGACACAGCCACACAGCAGGGCAGGGCTGCAACAGACGGGTCCGAGGTGTGGGGAGGGGGTATCCGGTCCCTGTCCCTGGTTTCTGAGAAGGAGAAGAGTTGCACCGTGGTGAGCACAAGGCCAGCTCAAGCATGTCGGTGGCTCCGGGTCTGGCCGCACAGCGATTCAGTGGCTCTCGCCGTGTGGTCCCCTCCAGCCCGGCTGCGAAGGCCACAGGCGATGCCGCACGAGGAGGTGGGGGTAGATCCGGGGAACGGCGCCGGGGCGTTCCCAGGTGTGAAAGGCGTAATAACCTGCACCCAACACCGCTCATCGCTGCTCTTAGGCTACTCCTGGGCAGAGTCTCCCCCAAGCGCGGACACGGCATTCTTCAGCACTTTTATTAGACTGGACATAATAGGAGTTTCCTCCCTGCCAGGTGACGTGAAGGAACAGAATGGCGGGCCCTTATTCGGAATGAATTATTTACTTCTACTTTTTCTCTGACTCTGTTGGGGTCATTCCTGGTTACTTTGGAGAAGGTCAGTGGTCCCCATGAAGTCCCCACGATGCAAGGCTGAAGCTGTGCCTCAGTTGGCAGCAAGGAGCACCCCCAGCCCACCAGGGAGCAGCCTGGAGGCAGGAGCCCCGACGGCTCTGGGACAGCAGACCACCAAGGAGTGGCATCAGAAAACTTTCCATGAAAAAAAAAAAAAAAAAGAAAACTTTCCATGAGCCCAGTGCATCGTCAGAGGCTGCAGGGTGACAGCCCCGGTCTGTCCTCTGGCTGGGACAGTGTGGCCACAGCTCTTCAGTGCAGTTGCTTGCTTGGCATCACCTCAGCATCGTCCTATTTATTTGTCTTGTCCTCCTCTTTTTATTTTTTTATTTTTTTCAAAGATTTTATTTATTTATTCATGAGAGACACAGAGAGACAGAGAGAGAGAGAGGCAGAGACACAGGCAGAGGGAGAAGCAGGCTCCACGCAGGGAGCCCGATGTGGGACTCGATTCCGGGACCCCAGGATCAGGCCCTGGGTGGGAGGTGGTGCTAAACCGCTGAGCCACCCGGGCTGCCCTGTCCTCCTCTTTTTAGTTGTTTCCACCAACTTCTTCATTGCAGAAACATAATTTTTCTGCAACAAAAAATTCTGATCGCATCACTACCTCCTTTCAAGCAGCCAGAAGCCTGCATTGGCCTGAGGATGCACTGACGCCTCTGGAAAGGCCTTCTGAGCCCCGGCCTGGCCCCCCAGCCCCCTGGAGCGGTCAGCACAGCACGCACACACCTGGCCCACATGGGCACCAGCTCATACTGCTCCACCCGGACAGGCACCCCGCTTTCCCCCACCCCTGAAGCGCCGTCACCTCCAAGTCGACAACAGCTCCGTTCCAAGCAGGACTGAGTGCCGAGCGCCATCCCAGACCCCAGCAAAAATAAACTGGCGTCAGACTTAGGCTGGAAGATGGCAAGATAGCTACAAGAGGCACAGGCCGCCCCAGGGGCAGGGAGATCTCCAGGGCTAGGGCCGTTCTGGGTCAGGGCTGGGGGGGGCGGGGGGGCGTGTGAGAAGTGCATGTGTGTGCAAGCCTGTGTGCAGGTGCACGCAGGGACACATAGGCATCTCCACATGTGCTCCTGTCTCATTTGCAACAAGATGCCAAGCACGCACACTTTCAGTGGCATCTGGAAATTTGTCTAAATCTCTAATGCTCATCAACTCACTAAATCACATAAAATTTGTACAGTGTTTCTCTTAATTTATCTTTAAAAAGGAATATCCTAGAAGACGACAAGAGGCAGCTCTAGCTGCTCCCTGAAGCCTCACTGCAGCCCCTGCGGGAGGTGCCAAGGTCCGCCCCTCTGCGAAGCGCACTCCAGGCGCTGGCAGGAGCACGGGTCAAGGTCACCCAGGAGACCGGACTGAGGGGCCTGGCCCGGCCAACCGGCAACCTTCAGGGCGCCTGAGCCGCTCTGCCCGCGTGTTCTCGGCCTTCGCCGCCAGCCTCAGTCCGGGCGGCCCAGACCCGGCCGCTGTCCCGCTGCCCGGCCCGCGGGGGAAGGCGCCCACGGAGGGGGGCGGGAGGGCGGGGAGAGCTGGCCCCGGAGCCCCGCGTACCCGTGGGGCTGCTCCCCTCCACCGAGCTAGGCCCCGGGAGGCCCGGGAGGCCCAGGAGAGGCCCGCAGCTTCCCTTGGAGCACTCCTGAGGGGACAGTGGGCCAGGCCGCAGGCGAGGCGTCTTCCCGGGGTGCCCGGTCGCCCCCAGAGCCCCCAGGGCCACGGCTCTCGGGACTCAGCAAGCTGTCGCCGTCACGTGGCGTCGGTGCAGGGGCCCCATTCAGACCCCCCCCTTGAGGCAGGCTCACCCGCTCAGCACCAGGCGGGGGGCTCGAGCCCACACCCCGGGCGGGGGAGGCTGCCGCCCTCCAGAGCACGTCTCCCCCAGAAGGGCCTCAAGGTTGCCCCCGTCAAGGCGGGCGCGAGGCAGGAGGAAGGCCTAGCCCCCCCCCAAGTCCCGCCTGCCCGGAAGCCCTGGAAGGTCAGCGCTGGTCCTGGGCCCCCGCAGCTCCCGGGCCGCGCTCTCCTGCGGCTCCCTGTGCAGGGCGCACGCCCCTGGGGGGACACGATGCGCGGGCGGGCAGGCTGTGTCCCGGCGAGCAGGGGGTGCACTCGCCGCCCAGCCCCCCCCGGGCCCCCCCCATCCAACCCAGGCAGCGCCAAGCCTCTGGGGCGCAAAGCGCACCCCTCCTCCCTCCCGGAGCACAGCGTCTCTGTGCGGCCCCCTCCAGCCCCCGGCAAGCTCACATCTGCCTCCACACTAGTAATTATCACTTAGCAAACCCCGAACTATGACACCCCCCTCTCCCTCGCCAGAATGTGGCAAACACAAACGAGCACGTTAAAGCTTACTTCTGCATTCTGTAATTTTGTTTAAATTAAAAGCACGAAAACACCTTTAAGGTGGCCGGCCCCATGGCCCCCCGTGTGCCCGCGCCCTCCCAGGGGACTCTCCAGGGCTCTTCACCTGCCAGGGCGCACCCACGTCCACCGGATGCTCTACGAGCGCCCCCGCCCCCTCCCCAGAGCTGGGTGTCTGAGGGGGGCTTCGTGACGGCAGCAAAATGAACCAGAACAGAGCAAGGTCAGAAGAGCCCGCGGAGACACACAGCAGGTAACGGGTGGACGGCACCTGGCCTTGCTGCTGCTCATGCAGTCGTGAGTCTGCCCAACAGAAGCCACTACTGCAGTATGATGAAGGGGGGAGGAAGCTCCCCAGCGAGAGTTTCACATCCCCAGTAATAAAGCTATTTTTCCACGGTTACTGCAATAATGAAAACCGTTACGTAATTTGAAGCTAAACTAGTTGGTGGCTGAACGCAGACCGGGGCCAGCCTGCCATCGCGAGCAAATCCCGAGTAAGGCAGGACCCAACCGAGGCGAACCGGTGACCAGACTAAGGCCTCCCGGGGCGCAGCAGCAGGGCAGGAAAGGACGGCCGGCCTACGGGGAGCCGCGGGGGGAAGAGGCAGGCAGCCGGGTTGGACAGCGTGTCCGGGGCGTGCAGGGCAGACGTGAAGCCGACCACACGCCCGAGGTCCAGCAGAGCCAAGGCGGGACGCTGGGCGGGCGGGCGGGGGGCCGTCCCCACGGGGCTGAGCAGGAGCACCCCTGCCGCTTCATTCGCCGCCGGGATGCTCCGCAGGGAACCTCACCCCTTCTACCCAGCTATCCTCTGAGTGGTCTACGCAGAGAGCACAGGGGAAGGAAGGAAGGAAGAGCCAGCATGACAAGATAAGGACAGGCTCTTGGACGGCTCCCCCACAGGGCAGCTCCAGCAGCAGGGGCGCGGCAGTGCGGGTCCCGTCCCCTGTCCCTGCGCTTCGGCACCAAAGGAGCCGCGTCAGAGTCCCGGGGCCCAGCGCCTCCCACGGCGCCTGGTCTGTGATCACTGAGCTGAATGAATGTCAAACAAATAAACTATCACCTACTTTGTCACTTCAACCAGAAATAGGGAAATGTGATTTCACTCATTGGCAGGAACTGCCAAACCTCAGCTCCTCAAAATCCGCTTCGGTAACAGAAACACTCCTGCTATCTGTACCGTGTTGTCGGCTAAGCAGTTGGTTAGGGGAGGGCGGATTTAGACGCCGTTGCAGCTCAGTCTGCCCAAGAGTGACTTAACTGGGAAACGTGGAAATATGTGTCAAACTCTACAAAAAGCAAGCAAGCACTAAAGCAACTGGACACACACTGGTTTAAAAAAAAAATTAACTAGACAAAAGCCTATAGCAAAAGAAAAGACGATGCTCCGGATGGGACACGGGGCTCAAAAACTAAGACACGGAAGAGCCTAGGTTGATGCTAATGCTTTGAAGGTGTGTGACAGTCTGGTGAAGGATGACGGCGTGGAGATGGATCCACAGGGCTACGTCCAGCTGGGCCACTCCGAAGTTCCTGACCCACAAAAACTAAGGGATAACACATATTTGTTGTTTTAAGCCACTCAGCTGTGGGTTAATGTGTTGTTACACAGCAACAGAAAACAATACAGAGAGAGCATGGACGGGTGACATCTATGGAAAGAGAATTACAAAGCAAGCCGGAGTACAAAGGCAAGCTTCTGTCGGCAAAGTCAGGAGCTCCGCGGAGTTCCATGGAGAGGTCAAAGAGAACCCAGATCTGATCTGCAAGCAGGAGCCTGGAGGTGCTCTCAGGAGTAATGTCCCCAGTGGGCAGTAGAGTCTGCTCCAGGGGTGCTGACAGAGAAGAGGGACAGTGTGGCTCCGCGGGCAGTCACTGCATCCCTCACAACACCAAAGGCTCACATCCCCACGGGACGAGCCATCACAGCAAAGCACACCTGGCTGCATACCCCCCAGCTTCCCACCGTAGTCACCAGAGACAGGCATTCTCAAAACACAAACCTTACCCACCAACAAAGAAACGATATTGGAAGAAAACTGATGGGATGAAAGAGAGACATCAAATAGTATCAGAATGGTCATCTGAGAAATCCTAAAGCAAACAATAGGCATTAGTTTATAGGTCCAAGGTAATGGACACAATAGTCCACACTTAACGGAGAAACAAGCAGACACCTTGAGAGAAAAATACTGTCAAAAACCTTAAATCACCTAAAAGGTAGATGAACACAGCTTAAGAGCAAAGTTAGAAAATGAAGCCAGGGAACTTTCCAGAATACAGAGTGAAAGGAAAAAGAAAGACAGTGCAAAGATAATAATAAGAGTCCTGAAGTTCTAAAAGGAATGAATGCAGAGGACCAATGAACAGTATCTCATTAAGTCTAGAAAATCCAGATAGAGCTCAAAAATTTCAACAGGGCAACACAGCGACATAGAATGCGAAGAGACAACGTAGTTCGGAGTGGAAATTCCTTCAGTGGAACTTTTTTAAGGGTCTAGATCAATATTCATAGAAACTTCTGATATATCTGGATTTATGTACCATTTTATGTTGTGTTTCCTGTTTTCCTTTTAAATCTCCTTTTGAGTCCTCTTTTAGATTTCTCCCTCCACTGATTTATACATGTTTTTTTTTTCTTTTTACTTTTTACTCTGGAAATATAATCGTGAGTCCCTAAACTTATCAAAGTCTGACATCCTCACATCCACCCAAGCAACCCAAGGACCTTAAAACCCGCTAGTTCTACTCCCTCCCCTCTGACACCATGTATTTTAGTCCTACCACTCTTTGTTAACCCTGGAAGACATCTGCTTCATGGCTTTAAACATCTAATATGCACATGCATACAACCTTCTCGGTTTTTAATTTCTTCTTAAATCTCAAACCTTTTATATGAGACTTTCTTTCCTTCTAAAATAGAACCTTTAGAAATGCTTTTAATGAGGGCCTATAGGTATCAAGTTATCCCAGCTTTTGTTTATATGCAAATGCGTTTATTTTAACCTTGCTCCTAAAAGATTCAGGACGCTGGATGATTTTTCTCCCACCACACGAAGACGGGACAAGGTCGTCCTGTCTCTGTTGGTACAGTTAAAAGTCGTCTGACGGCCTTACCACCTCTTCTTTCAACAATGTCTTTTATTTTAGTATTCTAGAGCCTGCCATGTTTAGACACGGACGGATCTCTCTCCATTTTACCTAATTGGTATCTATAAAGGGTTTCTGAAACTGTACAGTAGTGGCTTTCATCAGTTCTGGAAAACTGCTAGTCATTATCTCTTCAAATACTACTTCAACCCCGTTCCTCTCTCCTTTCTTTCTGGAACACCAATGAATTCTGTTATGTCTTGGCAATCTCTGTTCACGTCTCCTATCTTCTCTTTCATTGTTTATATCTCCTTGTCTTTGTGCAGCATTCTGGACAAGTGCTGTGAATTACAACAAAAGCCATAGAAGGATGGTGAATATGGAAAAGAGGTAACAGGAAGTGTAGGGTAAGAAAGTCTGACACGATGTAAACTGGGGTTTTTGAAGAAGACTAAAATGTGGCAGAAATAATATCTGACAAGATAAATAACATGAAATGCTAAAAAGAGCTCTTCCAGTAGAAGGATTATGATATCAAACAGTAACTTGGATCTATATAAGGAAATGAGTCTCCAATTACAGAAACTGAATTCATGGTTTAAAACTCCCCAACAAACTATGCTCAAATGGCTTTAATGAAAAATTCTAATAAACAATTAAGAAAGAATAGCAATTTCACACAAACACCCCCTGAAAATAAAAAAGGAAGGGAAAACTCCTTCACTCATTTTATGAGGTCAAAACTACCTTAACAGCAAAACCACATAAAGCATTTCAAGGAAAGAAAACTACAGACCAAAATCCCTCATGAATATACATGCAAAAGTCCTGAACAAAATCCCCTTTCTATAATACAGCGTAACTAAGCAGGACTTAACCCAGCAATGTTAGTTCAACATTCAAAATTTAACCAATGTAATTTAACCATTTTTATAGATTAAAAATGAAAAAAACATTGTTTCAATAGATGTAGAAATGCATCTGACAAAATTCAAAAGCATTCATGATAAAAATTCTCCGCAAATTCCTTAACCTGACTGAAGACACCTATGAAATATCTATAGCTATCAGCAAACTTCATGGTGAGAAACTGAGTGCTTTCCCCCCAGGATCAGAAATAAGGCGAGGATGTCCATTCTTACCACCTCTAACCAACATCACACTGGAAATACTAAGTAAATGCAATAAAAGAAGTAAAAGAAATGAAGTTTTTCTTTTTTTAAAGAAAAGAGCTAATAAATTCAGTAATGTTGCAAGATACAAGATCAATATACAAATATCAGTTTTATTTATATACATTAGCAAAAAAATCAAAATGAAATTTAGAAAACAATTACATTAACAATAGCATGGGAAATAATAAAATGTTTCAGAGTAAGTTTAACAAAAATGCAAGACGTACTGTGAAAACTACAAAGCACTGAAAGAAATTATGGAAGACCTAAATAAATGTAAAGATATCCTGTGTTCTTGGACTGAAAGACTTCATATTTTTAACAATGCAATCATTGCCAAATTTCTATCTGCCTTCTTTTATAGAAATGGGCAAGCTGATCCTAAAATTCATATGGATTTGCAAAAAAAAAAAAAAAAAAAAATTGCCAACAGTCTTGAAAAAAAAGAACAAAGTTGAAGGACTCACACTTGCCAATTTCAAAACCTACTATAAATCTATAGGACTCAAGACCGTGTGGTACTAGCAAACGGGTATATATAGATGATGGATTAGATTTGAGAGTTCAGAAATAAACCCATACATCTATGGTCAAATGACTCTTGACTGGGATGCTAAGACCATGCAACGAGTAAAGAACTGATTTTTTTTCAGCAACTGGTCCTGAGACTGGTAGATATCCACATGCAAGTGAATGAATTTGGACCCGGGATTCACACCGGAATCAAAATGGATCAGAGACCTAAATGTAAGAGCTAAAATTGTAAAGCTCTTAGAAGAAAACATAGGGGAAAGCTTCATAACATTGGATTTCACAACAGCTCTTAAAGACAAATAACCAAGGAAAACACAGATAAATTGAAGTTCATAAAAACTGAAAACTTCTGTGTATCAAAGCATACTGCCAAGAAAGTGAAAAGACAATACAAAGAATGGGAGAAAATTTATATAAATTATATATCTAACGGTCTGGTATCCAGTATACATGAAGATTCCTTCCTATTCAACAATAAAAATAATCCCAATTAAAAAGCAGACAAAAAATTTGAATAGATATTTCCCCAAAGAAGATACACAAGTGGCCAATACAAGAACAGGTGTTTCACATCATCAGTCATTAGAGACATGCCAATCGACACTACAATGAGATACCACTTCCCACCCACTAGAATGGCTCTAACCAAAAAAATCAGAAAACAGCAAGTGATAGACATTTCAGCACCTAAACATTGCTGGTGGGAATGTAAAATGGTGTAGCCACTTTGGAAAATAGTTTGGCATTTCCTCAAAAAGTTAAACACAGAATCACCATGTGATCCCATAATTTCACTCCTAGGTATAAACCCAACATAAATTTAAAAACATATTCACACACACAAAAAAGTTATATATGAATATTCATAACAGCCAAGAAGGGGAAACAACCTAAGTGCCCGTCACTTGATGAATGGATAAACAAAATGTGGCATATCCACACAATGGAATATTATTTAGCCACAAAAAGCAGTCAAATACTCATGTGGTACGGCATAGATGGGCCTTTAGAATGTTATGCTAAGTGGAAGAAGCCAGACACGCAAAAAGTAACGTATGATTCAATTTATGTGAAACGTCCAGAATAGGCAAATCCACAGGAAAGAAAGCAGATTACTGGTTGCCAGGGAATGGGCAGAGGGAGAAATAAAAAGACACAGCTAATGGATATGTGGCTTCCTTTAAGGGTGATAAAAGTGTTCTGGAATTAGACAGTGGTGATAGTTGCACAAGTAGTGAACATATTAAAAGCCACTGAATTTTACACTTTAAAATGGTGTATATGAATTTTGTTTCAATTAAAATAAAATAAAATATGCCAATCACCCCCATATTGAGCTATATAGATTCAACACAATTCCAATCAAAATCCCACAAGTCTTTATCATAGAAATTGACAAGCTGATCCTGAAATTTATATAGAAAGACAAAGGAAAAAAAATAAAAAAAAAAAATAAAATAAAAATAAAAATAAAAATAAAAATAAAAAAAAAAAATAAAAAAAAAAAAAAAGAAAGACAAAGGAATCAGAATAAGAAAACAATTTTTAAAAAGAAGACCAATGCTGAAGAACCCATCCTACCTGATCTCTAGGCTTCCTCTAAAGCTGCAGTAGCCAAAATACTGCAGTTCTGGCAAAAGGGAAGGCAGAGAGAGCAATGAAACAGAATAGAGTCCAGAAATAGAACCACCATATGTGGCTGACTTATGAGGGAGCAGAGATAATCAATGGGGAAAATAATGGTCTTTTAACAAACAAGGCTGAAAGAATGTACATACCTGGGGGGGAGGGAAACTGTACCCAAATCCTGCACAGTATTAAAAAAAATAGCTCAAAATGTATTGGAAGGGGGATGGATCAGAAGCCAAAATGTAAAACCTAAAACTATACAATTTTTAGGAAATTTTTACAACTTTGGGGAAGGTACAGAATTCTTAGCCAGGACATGAGCACAAACCGTAAAAGAAAACTGGCAAATTTTACTTTATCGATTAAGTATCCCTGCTTTTTTGAAAAACAGGCTTAAGAGAACATTTAAGCCACACTCTGGAAGAAAATATTTGGAAAACAAATATCTGATAAATAACTGGTATCCAGATTATATAACAAACCCTCAGAAGTCAATGGCACAAAAATTTTAATGGGCAAAATATTTGAGCAGACACTACCAATAAGAAGACATACAGCTGGCAAATAAACATAAGAAAAATATTCAACATTACTACTCATCAGGAAATGCAAAAAAAAAAAAAAAAAAAAAACAAGATACCACTGCAAACCTACCAGAAAGAGTAAAATTGTAAACACTGACACCCAGTACTGGCCATTACAACAGCAACAGGTGCTCTTACATGCTGCTTAAAGGATACAAAGCGGCAGGAACTCAGGAAAAATCTTGATAGGTTTTTACAAAGTCAAACATACACTTCCCCTGGTTTAGGACAGCCCACTCATATTTACCTATGAAAAGTGAGGATGGATATCCACATAAAGGCCTGCATGAGAAAGTTTACAGCAAGTTTATTCATAATCTCTGAAACTGTAAATCTCCAAATTTCCATCAATCTGCAAACGGCCAAACACACTGGTACATTCACTAAATATGACTCAGCAACAATATGGATGCATCTTATGCATTTCACAAACAATATGGATGTTTGTGAAAAAAAAAAAAAGAAAGAAAAACACAAACTGGAAAAGCTACATATTGTGATTCCATTTATATGACATCCTGAGGAAGAAAAACTGCCTTTACAATAAACAACGGTGTTTGGGGCTTAAGGTGAAGGGAGAAGAAGAGGCAGAGGGGAAGGTGGGGGATGCTGAAAATATTCTCTATCATGATTATGCTGATCGTTAATATCTACCTGTTTGTCAAAACTCATAAAACTGTATCTCTAAAAAGTGTGAATCTCTAAAACTGTATCTAAAAAGAATGAATTCCATACTATGTAAATTATACCTCAAATAAACAATGTGGATAGGGGCACCTGGGTGCTTCAGTCGGTTAGGCCTCCGCCTTCGGTCCAGGTCGTGATCCCAGGACCCTGGGACTGAGCCCCATGTCAGGCTCCCTGCTCAGTGAGGTCTGCTTCTCCCTCTCCCTCTGCTGCTCCCCCTTGCTCATTCCCTCTCTCTCTCTTTCTCAAATAAATAAAATCTTTAAAACACACACACACACACACAAAAAAAAATCTTGATGTGGAAAAAAAAAAGAGCCCATTTCTCTAAACACAGAGAAATCTACACCTTGGTATATAATGGTGAAACTGTAAAACACTGAAGACAGACACCTTAGAAGTAATCAAAGTTTAAAATATTCCTTAAAATTATAATTATTTAGATTGAGAGATGGCCTCTTTGCAGATTGGAAACCAAAGACAGCCATACAGAGTCCTTGTCAGACTCCAAAAAAATTACTTTATATCATGACCTTTAAGAAATTTCTTTTTAAAATCTTTTTAAGAATAAAGTGAAAGATAATTTTAAAGTTATTTCGAAACATGTTTCATTTGCCTTTGGCTAGATGTGGGGGTTGCTCCGTCATGGAGTTTTCAGCCACTCTGCTCAACTTTAAAGTAGGATACTTTGGTAATTTCCAGGTACGTTTTTACGGTACAACACAAAGATACAAGGTGCCATGCCAAATATGAAACTCATGAAGATTTCCAAGCTGTATCAAGAAAAAAAGTGGAAATTTTAAAACATGCTGCTAAAAATTTGAGATAATTTCTAGAGGTCATAGACACAGGCAGATTTTGGTAGATTAGCAAGCCAATGCTGAATAACCACAGAGAAAGAAATGAGTCAGTGAAAAATTAATCCGCAAAACAAAACAAAATTTAAAAAATCCCACTGGCAAAGATGCAATAAGTTAGTCAGCCCATTAGATTTCCAGAATATGACTGAAACGTTTTCTCATTTTTACACATCAACGTTTTACTAAATAAATACTTCAACTATTCCTATGAGATCTCTGCTCATTGCTACAGTTCTGTATACGTGTTTAACAAGACAAAGATATATCCTTCTTCCTGAGCTTGTAAATAAACATAGCTTCCTCTAAATAAGTGTAAGTCACATGCCAATTTTTCCCATTAAAATTGATTTTCACTTTTGAAAGCAATCTTGGGTAAAACAGCTTCAGAATGATTTAATATCTCCTGAACATTCAAAATGAAGCCTAAAATAAAAGGAAAATAAAGAAGTTTTCAGTTAAAATTTGTTTTCTACAAACACTCTCACCATGATGCATTTTAGAGGCAGCGATATCTCAGGTACATGAAGACATGAAGAGCGAAGCAGTAGGATGTGAATAAATCTGAAAGGGCAATGACAGTATGAAATAGTAAGTAAGGCTGCATGGCATTAAAAATACATTTGAATCAGGAGAGGATAATCAAAGACAAGGTATCCTAAGAGTCTTGAATTGTTTAGAAAGTGGCTAAACATACTAACTTTAGTCATAGATAATCAAGAATGCATATAAGACAAATACGAAAATAAGAGAAACTAAAATTACGTAGTGAAGAAGAAAATTTAATGAAGACAAAAATTTTCAAATGTGGGAAAAAACTAAATAGATGTGAGAAAGTGGAGCCACGCAAAAAGCCCAAAATAAGACTATAGTTAGAAGTCCAAATATATATGTAAGTAAAACAAAAGAGAGTAAACAAAATGTTCTTGTCTTTAAAAGACAAAGATTGTCAGAGAGGAAAAACAAAATTCATCAAATGCCATTTTGAAAGATGCATCTAAAACATACAGATACAGTGAGCCTGAAAGAAATATACATTGGGCAAACACATCAGACTTAAAATTTATTTTAAGGCAAAAAAAAAAGCATAATCAGAACTCTCTATACACCACTCTGCATAAAGATAAGAGGGTTCAGTGTATTAGGACAGTACTACTCCGGACGTGCACACACCCAAAAATGGTCTCAACATTTTATACGAAGCAGAAATGAACAGAAATACGTGAAAATAAATAAATCCACAATTGCAGTGGCAGATTTAAACATAGCTATCACGGTGGTTGATAAATCAGTTAAAAATACCTATAAGCACAGAAAAGATTTCAACAAGATCACTAAGCTTCCGCTAATGGACATCCATAAAACTTGTACTCCAAGCCAGCAGGATGTGTTCTGCTTCGAAACAGAACATGCATGTGGCTGGACCGCATGTGAGCCGCCCTCCACACACATCGAAGCCATGAACATACAGACCACCTTGTTGACAAGGCAGTGAACCAAGAAATTAAAATATTTTAAAATACTGTACATTATACAGATGTATTTTTTTTTTAAAGATTTTATTTATTTATTCATGAGAGACTTGGAGAGAGAGATAGAGGCAGAGACACAGGCAGAGGGAGAAGCAGGCTCCAACGCAGGGAGCCCGACGCGGGACTTGATCCTAGGACCCCAGGATCACGCCACGGGCCACGGCAGGCACCAAGCTGCTGAGCCACCCGGGCGTCCCTAGATGTATATTTTTAGCATAATACATACATACATATATATATATATATATATATATATATATATATATATACACACACATTTAAACTCCATGTGTTTGGAATTAAGAAATACTTCTAAATAACTTATAAGTTAAAAAAAGAAATCAGAGATGCCCGGGTGGCTCAGTCCTTTAGGCATCCAGCTCTTGATTTTGGCTCAGGTCATGATCTCAGGGTCCTGGGATTGACCCCCATGTCACACTCGGTGCTCAGCAGGGAGTCTGCTTGAGGATTCTTTCTCTCCTCTCCCTCTGCCCTTCCCCCCCCTCAAATAAATAAATAAATCCTTTTAAAGAATCATAGTGCAAACAGATAACGTTTATATGGATAATAAAAAGTACTATATATCGAAATTGGTTCACTGCAATAAGCCGTACTTAAAAGGAAAAATTTTTTAAGTTTTATTTAAGTGATCTCTCTGCCCAACATAGGGCTCAAACTCATGATCTCTATCATGACCCTAGATCAAGAGCTGGATGCTCTACTGACTGAGCCAGCCAGGCACTCCTAAAACAAAATTTTTAATTTTAAATGCTTATTTATATGAAAAGAAATCTCACTATCAGTGAGCAGACATCCAATATAACTTAGGAAGAAAACCATCAAAATGAATCCCAAAAATCAAAAGAAAAGAAATAAGAACAGAAATTAGTGAAATAGAGAACTAAATATCCTGTTAAAAAAAATCAACATATTGAAATTTTATCTAAAAAATTAAATTAATAGAAAACTAAACTATACAAGTACTAGGATAAAATATGAGTGATTCTCTTGTTCATCTGAGTGTAGGAAAGGCTTTCTAAGTATGACTAAAAAAATCCAGATGCAAGAAAACAAAAGGCAAATGTGATTTTATAAAAAAAAAAAAAAAAAACTTTGACATGACAAAAATACCTTGAATAAATGTTTATTTTTTAAAAGATTTTTATTTATTTATTTATTTATTTATTTATTTATTTGACAAAGAGCAACTACGGGCAGGGGGAGGGGCAGAGGGAGAGCAGACTCCCCGTGGAGCAGGGAGCCCGGGACTTGATCCCAGGACCCTGAGATCATGACCTGAGCCGAAGGCAGATGCTTCATGGACAGAGCCACCCAGGTGCCTTTTGAGAAAATGCTTATGACAAATAACAAATGAAAGAAAATATTTGCAGCATGTATCACAGAAAAACGAAAGAATATCCGTAACATATAAAAAATGTTTTTAAATTGAGAGGCAAAAAGACCCCCCCAAAATCCTGAAGAAAAACAAGCAGAGGGCAGCCCCGGTGGCCCAGCGGTTTAGCGCCGCCTTCAGCCCAAGGCGTGATCCTGGGGTCCTGGGATCGAGTCCCACACTGGGCTCCCTGCATGGAGCCAGCTTCTCCCTCTGCCTGTCTCTGCCTCTCTCTCTCTCTCTCTCTCTCTCTCTGCATCTCTATGAATAAATAAATAAAATCTTAAAAAAAAAAAAAAGTAAAGAAAAACAAGCAGAAGACATGGGAAGTGATAGGAAAACGTCTCCAAACCTATGAAAAGATGTTTCACTTCCCTCAAAGGAAGAGAAATGCAAAAAAAAAAAAAAAACCACACTGAACTACTGTGGCTCTCTGACCACCCTGGCAGAAATTCACTCACTTAACATGAGGAGCCACCGGGTGACACCTGGAGGTGTGGAATCACTATATTCACACCTGAAACTAATAAAACACTGTATATTAGAGAAAGAAGGAAGGGAGGAGGGAGGGTGGGGAAGGAAGGAGGGAAGGGGATAGGGAGGGGAGGGGGAGAGAGGGAGGCCTTTCTTTCTTCTTTTCCTCCACTTCTGTCCTTCTTCTTCCTTTTGTAAGAAGGAAGGGGGGAGAAAGGAAGGGAGGAGGGAGGAAGGGAGGGAGGAAGAAACAGGGAAGAAGGGAAGAGGGGGGTGGAGGGGGTGGGCTGTGCTGAGAAGGCACAGGCGTGTGCTGGTGGCCAGAAAGGAAGACGGCAGGAGCCCCCGGATGGGGAAATCTGGGAACACGGAGCAACACTGTACACAGGATCGCACGTCTCCAAGTTCACCCAGAGGGTACAACACCGAACACTAGCACACAGGGTCACCGGAGCCAGCGGCAGTGTGCACGTGCAGGACGGCGCCAACTACTTCGGGGTCCCGGCACCACGGCGGGGTGGGGGGTGCTGAAGGAACCGGGGAGTCCAGAGGAGGCAGCCGCACTACACAGCAAAACCAGACCAACACCAAGAATGAGGAGGCTCCCCGTGACTCAACAGAGTGATTTCCAGGAAATACTGTTGAATGAAAACCAGAGTGTGCAGAAGAGTATACGCAGATGGCTGCACGACACAGTGAATGCGATTCGTGCCACCGCATGACACGCTCACGAACGGTGAAGACAGCATATGCTACATACTGTTGAACATAATAAAAAAAAAAAATGTCAGCGTCTGTGGCGACATATATTATGACACAGATATTGCATAAGAAGCAAGGAGAAACGTAGACAACATACACGCATCTGCCTTGGTTTTTTACAAGAAGGAATACAGGAAGGGCAGCAGCCAGGCAGAGAGGGAGAGACTTTGTTTCCCCACAAGCCTCGAGCTGGTGAAGGGCTCACAACAGGCCCAAAGAGAAAAATGAGTGGAAATATCAGAAAGGGAGACAGAACATGAGAGACTCCTAACTCTGGGAAACAAACTAGGGGTGATGGAAGGGGAGGAGGGCGGAGGGTGGGGGTGACTGGGTGACGGGCACTGAGGGGGGCACTTGACGGGGTGAGCACTGGGTGTTATTCTGTGTGTTGGCAAATTGAACACCAAAAAAAATAAATAAATTTATATATATAAAAAAACAGGCCCGAGGGGAGGGAGGGACGCCGGGCAGCACCCACATGAGGACGTTGTACGTGGAGCAGGGAGGGCTGTGCAGCCCGGGCTCCCGGGAGCAGGTGACACACGGCTTGGGAGCTGGCATCTCCGAGGGCCGGGGGCGCTGGAGGGGACAGAAGGGCCGAAATGCTGCAATTACAGGAAATGTTGCATTTTTTTTTCCGATGCAAACACACGAGGGTTGAAATGTTGCATTTATGGTACATGTGCACACGTGTACAAGCTTCTACATGTGCGTGCATGTGTGTGCATATGCATATTTACGTGCGTGTACACGTGTGAGCACACATTTCCCATCCCTGTCTAGACAGGTTAGAAGCAAAGATTCCCCCAACAGGAACACACACGCCCAGCACCGAGATTTCAGCCCAATAACATTTCCACGTGACAAGGAACCAGAGCCCCTTAAAGAAATGCTGATCCCAGGGCTGGGCAGGTTAGGTACAAAGGTGAGCCTGAAACATGACATAAATAATGCTGGAAATTAAAAAAAAAAAAATTGAATTTAAAAAAATAAGGGAGAGGGAAGAAAAGGCAGGGAGGGAGGAAAGAGGGGTATCCTGAGCTGAATATTCGTGCTCCCCCAAATTCCTATCACTCAAGGTGGGGCTTTGGGACGTGCTCAGGTGCTGACAGTGGCGCCCTCGGGATGGGGCCCACGCTCACACAACCCCAGAGAGCCCCCCTGCCCCTCCAGCCCCGTGCTGGAAGAAGGAGCCGTCGTCGGCCCCAAAGCCGGGCCTCATCGGGGCCCTGCAGCGCTGCATTCTGACCCCGGACCTCCAGCCCCAGGGACGGGACGGGACAGGACGGGACGGGACGGGGGAGAGACATTTCTGGTGCGGATAAGCCACCAGTCAGTGGTTCTTGCAACTGCCCAAGGGGACCAGGGTGGGACTGAGCCGGGCAGGGGAGCGACGGGTGCCCCATGGGGACCGCGGAGGGCGGTGAAGAACTATAAACTAGAACAATGATGAAATAAAAAATAAAACTCCATAAAACCACACTGATAGTAAAGAGGTAAGCAAGCGGCAAGGGACGAAGGGCGGGGGGTGGGCGGCGGGCAGCCCCCTGCTAACAGGCAGGTGTCAACCTGCAGCCACCGCGGCGAGGACTGGCCAGGGCAGAGACCGTGGGTGCAGAGCAAATCAGGAGAAATCTTCTGGAAGGGCTGGTCTGAGTACAAAATGCCTCCCGCCGGATTGCTTACTGGTGACAAGGGGGAAAGAAGTAAGGCTCCCGGGACGGATGGGCAGCCCGTGACCGAGAGGACAGCGTGACGTCCCCACAGGGGAGCCGGACGCCCCGTGTCTGTGCGGCCCTGAGCGCCCCCACACAGGGAGGCCCACGATGCAATCTCCCGCAAACCCATGGGACAAAACTTCATTTTCTGGAAGGGGCCTGTGCTCTTCACAAAGTCAATGTCACAAGAGTGACAGGAAGGTTGCGAGCACATTGCAGGTCAGAGCCTGGGGATGCCCAGTAACAAGGGCAGATCCGCCCGGCCGGGCCCTGTACCCGTGGGGACACCACCACCCAGAGGTGCCAGCGTCAGCCCCGCCTCCCCGCCTGTGCCCACAAACCCAGGGGCCAGGCCATCCCGTCTGCAAACCTTGTCTCCACCAGCTCCCTCCACCTCCCAGTCGGGCCTGTTGGGAGACAACACTCTCCCAGAGCCGCATCTTCGAGTCCACGTTCAGCAGCCGCCACCCCGCTCCCTCTGCTCCCGGCTCCCGCTGTCCAACACCCAGAACTTCCCAAACCTCACAGACACTTGGGGACACTTGGGGACCCATCGTACTGGACTCCCTCCCTTCTCCGCCTGGAAGAAGCTGCACCTGCTGACAAGGCACGTGCCCCCAGGCCACGCCCGCACACACGCGCTCCGAAAGTGCACCCAGGTCCTGAAAGGTGAGGGAACCCACCTGCTCACAACTGAATAGCAATGAAGTGAAGGGATTAGGAAAAGGTTCTGGAACAGGAGCTCGCGACTTGGCCCTGTGCTCTGGAGCCCGCTTCAGTCTCCTTGCTCATAAAAGAGGGTGATTAGACCCTGAGTACTGCGGGGATGGGGTGAGGAACTCCCCAGTTCCCCCGGGACAAGGCAGTTATTATGGAAACCATCACAGGAAGACACCAATGCCCCCCTGCACTCTTGTAGCAACGCAACCAGCCTGGGCCTCCCCTTCCTGCCCTCACCCACCCACCCCTGCTCTGAGGCCAGGCAGGAACAGGTAAGCAGAAGCAGCGCAGACAGGGCCGGTGACCCAGCCAAGGTCATCGGGTGATCTGGGGGGGCTGGAAGGAGAATGCAGTCCCCAGATCCCCAGGTGGGCTGACTGCCCCAGGCCAGGTGGGCTCCTACCGGAAAGTTCTCCTCCCATGACTTCCGCCCCTGTCCTGCCAAACTGATATGAGGGGTGACGAGGACAGCACATGGCTGTGCTCTGGGGGCAGCTGCGCCCCAGCTGCCGCCAGCCCCGCGAGGTCTGGCCTGTGGCCCGGGCTCTGCAAAGACGGTGCATGTGGAGGCCGTGCTGGGGAGACCAGGCCCCTCACCAGCCTGCCGTGAAGCACCCTGACTCAGTTACCGGGTGAACCACGCTGTGGGGTTACGGTGTGCGTGAAACGGGGCGAGAGGGCACTTAGAAAAGGCAGAGGCCCATGCTGGGAGCTCAGCGTCATGGGCAGGGATCGCTGGTTACCCTTCACATCCGAAAACGGGGTGGCCTCCCCGTGATACAAGTGGGAAGCGTGCATGAAATCCAATGGTGCCACTGGCGAGTGCCACGGAGTCGCAGAGAAAGAAAAAATGAGGCTTGAAACCAGCAGAATGAGCGTGTTCGACCAGAGAAGTAGAAGCAGGCTGGGCCCCGTGACGGAGCCCGACACTCCCCCGGGTAGGAAACATCAGGCCGCCCGCCCTTAGCCGGAGGGGAAGGTGAGGCACAGCCCACCTGCGTGCACCTAACCCATCCTGGCTAAAGGACAGGAAAGGTCTCACGTCTGTACTGAACGGAAGGCACGTTTATAAAGGGAGCGTCCGGAAAGGCTGGCTCCCGGTGTCTAAATGTATACCTAGAGGTGACTCGTCCTCCGCCCCCACATGCCATCCCCGGTCACCACGGACCAGCGACAGCAGCGCTCCAGATCCATCACTGTCTCTGCACGCGGGGCCGCCAGACAGCCTGGCAGCGTGGCAAAGAGGGAGGAATGAATGAGTCATCTTGTGAAAAACGATCGGCCCCTTCCTGCCGGGCTGCAATGCATCTGAACCTCGGGCAGGACAGCATCTCCAACGTCCCCACGGGAGGAAAGAGGCAGAGAATACAAACCACTGGACCGAATCAGAGAGGAAAGCCAAGCGGAGGGCACAGCAGGGAACCAGGCGTCTGGAGGCCTTTGCGGGCCTAGTGGGGCAGCTCACGCATCATCGTGGCACAGACCCGCCCCCCCCCCGGCAAGGTGTCCCATGCCCACCTTAAATAGACCGCAGGACGGGAAGGCTGGCTGGAGGCCCCTGCAGCCACTGGCACTAGGCCACCGCTCATCTCTCTCCGAAAGGATGTGATGTAGCTTCCCCAAGGAGCACCCGCTCCACGGTGCTATCCCTGCCCTCCCTGCCCCCCCCTGCATGCACTGGGTCCTGGGCGTGGGCGGTGGGCCCCTGGGCAGTGCCCTCTCCACGTGCGCGTGGGAAGCACCCCCAGGTCTAGCTCCCTCCTAGACCTAACAGCATGTGGGCTACACAGGCACCTTTTAAACAAGCAGCCCCCTCTGCTAGGACCCCCCCCCAGCTCTGGTGCGGGTGACCCCCGGATCTCAGTTCTCATCCTTGCCGGTGGCTGACAGCTGGCTGCTCCCTCAAATCCGTCTCCCTCCTGTGTGACCACACTCGTGACTGAGCACAGGGCTACCCGGGAGGGGACAGCGCGGCCCAGCCTCTGCTGCAGCAGGGGCCACCGCGCCAGGGCCCTGCATAAACACTACCCGTGTACGAGGTCCTGCGTACCCGGGTCAGGTCGGCCTCATCCTGAAAGTGCGGTCATCGCCCTTCCTTCCCTCGAGAACACGCCAGACACACGTGCATTTGTTTCGACTGGGGGTCCTGACAGCAGAGGCAGGCACACCGTGCGGAGAACGGCAGGCCTCCTGGAGCCCGGGGTGGGATGGCCTCGGCGGGGCCCGGCCCACCCACCAGGGACCACTCCACAGACAAACCAACTGAAGCTGACGTCGCCAGCTTCATCTGCCCCTGCTCCAGCCCCAAGGACACTGCTGCTTGGGGCACGGGCACAGCAGCCCGCAGCCTCCCCTCCGCCTGCCCTCAGCTCTGAGTGAGGATCCCAAAGCCCCCGGGGCATGTGTCACTATGGTCCAACACGGATATTAACCTGCCCCCAAACCCCAGGCCTCTTGTCATTGCACGTGGTCTCCGTCTCCCTGGCCGCTCAGTGGCGCTCTCCCAGCTTCTGTGTGCTCCCACCGCCACACCCCTGTGACTTGCCACGTGTCCCCCCGTGTGAGGCCCCGGCCAAGCTCTGGTCACCGCTCCCATGTGGCAACCCTGCACCCACCGGCTCCCGTCCCCTGTGCCCTCCCTCACTGACTCAGAGAGGCTGACTCTCTAAGTGTGAAGCTTTAAAAGTAGCAAGATGGGACGTCCGGGTGGCTCAGGGGTTGAGCACCTGCCTTTGGCCCAGGGCACGATCCTGGAGACCCGGGATGGAGTCCCGTGTCGGGCTCCCTGCATGGAGCCTGCTTCTCCCTCTGCCTGGGTCTCTGCCTCTCTGTGTGTGTGTCTCTCATGAATAAATAGAATCTTTAAAAAATAAAAAAATGAAAAAAA
The DNA here is from genome assembly GCF_011100685.1 of Canis lupus familiaris. Lineage (NCBI taxonomy): Eukaryota > Metazoa > Chordata > Mammalia > Carnivora > Canidae > Canis > Canis lupus. The sequence goes on along the minus strand of NC_049252.1, from coordinate 39,093,651 downwards.
AAAAAAGTAGCAAGTTAACAACCGAAGAACAGTGGGAGGAATCACCCAGAAAATGTTAGAACGACGCACGTAAATGACAAGCATCTGAATGACTACGGGTCATATGGAAACCAGTGGGGTGGAGTTCAAAGTGTCTTGGAAGAAACGTGAGCCCCGAGATGCATTCATCAGAAAACAAGGTAAACGTACGAAAGCAGCATTCGAAAAACAAAAAAGATGAAACGTCATTAAAGTCAGAAATGAAATTGCAAACAAAATTAAAACTGATCAGCATAACTCAAAAGATATTAAAAAATTAAAAACAGCTAAGTAAGAAACGAAAGCCAGCTTGACAAATCTGACTGAAGGGCTGAAAGAAAGTGTTAGAAACGAAGAAAAGGCAGCAGCAGATACAAAGAAGGCCACGACGACAGGGCCTTGGCACAGGTGCATGCGTGCCTGGGCCTGGGCGCGCCCACGGGGGCCGCTTCCTAAGGAAGAACCCGTGCATATAACACAAGGGAAACGGTCTCAGCTCCAAAACACGCTCTGGGCTTGGAGGCTTTGATAGAGTCGTCTATCAAATATCAGACCAACGATACCTACTAAATATAAAATTAAAAATTAGTTATTTAAAATAAAGGATAGAAAAATAGGGGAAGTTTCTCATGTCATATGGAGGCACGCTATCATTTACATGAGACCCCTAAAAATTAGAAATTAGAAAAAAAAAAGGAAATTTCTAGAGCAGTGTCACCCTAGTGTGAGCCCAACTATTAACCCTTTATGGTAACTCTGGCCCACACTAACCCCAACCCCGGGGTCAACCCTAACTCCACACCTAATCCTACTACTGACCCTTATTCTAGCCCAAATAAAATTCTGCAAGGGTATTATAACTGGAAGAGTATGAACAGGTATCGGTGTGACCCAAGTGTTGTTCCAAGAATCAACACTTGGAATTTCATCAGCGGAATTCTCTACGGTAAGAAATGAAAGGGGAAAACCACGGCACTATCTTAACAGCAGCAGCGGACAAGTTTACTAAAATGCAAACTTTCGCTTTTGATTGTGAAAAAACAACTCGACAGAAGAGCAACCAACCGCAGGGAACTTGTGGAACTTGGTGGAGGACACCGGCCAGGCAGCCACGGCAAGCACGCTTCCCGGTGGAAGCATTCGGGTCAGGTCGGGAGGAAGGCAAAAAGTTCAGCAGAGGAACCTATTACAGCTAAAAAGCACTTTAACACACGGCCGCGTCCAAATACATGAAGGCTCCAGTTTCCTGCACACTATTCAACATTAGAGAAGGGTAAGGAGAAAAACCCCAATTACAATAACCAGATCACACGGATAAGTTGGAAAAGGGTTCAGAAGAGAAAACCTACAGTGAGAAAGCTACAGACAAGCAACTGAAGGCTCAGAAGAAATGGCAAAATAGACTATCTTCCCAGTAGACAGTGGATAGTGATAAAAAAGGCAACTGTTTTCAATTCAAATTATTTTTTTTTAAGATTTTATTTATTCATTCATGAGACACACACAGAGAGAGGCAGAGACACAGGCAGAGGGAGAAGCAGGCTCCATGCAGGGAGCCCGATGCAGGACTCGATCCCAAGACCCCGGGGGTCATGCCCTGGGCTGAAGGCAGGTGCCCAACCACAGATGCCCCTCAATTCAAATTTTAGCTCTGATCTATCTGAAAAGAATCCCAATATGATTAATTTTTTAACTTGAAAGTCATTCTAAAGTCCATCTAGAAAGTGAGTAGCCAGGAATAGTCAAAATATTTTTTTAAGTGATGGGATTATCAGATAAATATACCATGAAACTAGAATAACTGAAACAGCTGTACCAGCACCAGAACAGATCAGTTAGAGACTGAAAACACAGACACTCACATACGCAGTATTTTCATCTAAGATAAATTTACAGGACAAAAGTAGCAGCACAAATCATTGGGAAAATGAAGTATTTCTCAGTAGGATGTATTTTCAATACTTGTAAGAAAAAAAATACTTGTAAGAAAAAAAAAGCATTTCTCAGTAGGATGTATTTTCAATACTTGTAAGAAAAAAAAATACTTGTAAAAAAAAAGTATTTCTCAGTAGGATGTATTTTCAATACTTGTAAGAAAAAAATATGTATGTTCACCTAATAACATGCATTAAGTTAAATTCCCAGTGGATTTACACAAGTCAATGCAAAAAAATAAAAGCAGAAAAGACAAATTTAAGTCAAAAAAAAAAAAAAAAAGAAAAGAAAAGAAAAGTTTAAGTCACCGCCCACATTTAAGAACAGGAAGGGGATTTTCCAAATGTAAGACTGCCTCAAACCCGGGGAATGGCCCCGCGGGGGACCGAGCTGCAGGACGCCTTCCCCAGGGCAGGGAGCTTCCACGGAGGAAGGCGAGCCCACCCGGCGCAGAGCTGAGCCCGCACACTGTGCGCTTCCTCTGGTCTCAGGGACGCGGCGCGGCTGGGACCCCCCCAGCGGGGCCCAACTGGCCTCACTCATCACTTCTGAAGCCCACGTCTCCTGCGATGGAGGTTTCCACGCGGACAAATGACGCAATCCCCCCTCGGGAAGAGGAAAAGCAGGTTCACGCACAAGGATGCTCACCTCACTACTACCGATGTGAGTGACAGACGTGAAGAAAACCCAAATAGGGCAGCCCTGGGGGGCTCAGCAGGGGGGCGTGATCCTGGAGACCCGGGATCGAGTCTCGCGTCGGGCTCCCTGCATGGAGCCTGCTTCTCCCTCTGCCTGTGTCTCTGCCCCTCTCTGCGTATTCTCATGAATAAATAAATAAAATATTTAAAAAAAAAGAGAACCCAAATGTATTAAACAAAACGGGGATGACGTAATAAAAAATACCTGCAGTTGACACTTTCCTTGAACACAGGCCTGAGCTGTTACATGGGTCCCACTTGGACATGAATTCCTTCGCGGTACACGCCATACAGCGCTGTGCATGTATTTTGTTACGATTTTCTTAGTAACGTTTTCTTCTCTCCAGCATACTTTACAGTAAGAATATGGCACATCACATACAAGTTACGTGCTAACGGGCAGTTCACGTGTGAGTAGGGCTTCCAGTCAACAGTGGGCTGTTGGCAGGTAAGTGTAGGACGGGTCAAAAGTCATACACGGATTTGCGACTGTGTGGGAGGGAGGTCAGCCGGGGTCCGCTGTCCATCTCGCAAGTGGAAACCCCACAAACTTTTTTAAAAATCATGTCTCTAACCAGGTAACGTGGGACATTTTGCAGCACAGCATTCAGTTTAAAAGCAGGGCCCAGGTGTCTCTTCACCCCGAGGAGAAGTTTGGGAGGAAAGAGACCAAGTGTGAGCAGCGGTGCTGCGGTGCCAGGGCCTGGAGCACCATCAGGGAAGGCTTAGCACAGAGGGCGGCGGGAGGTGATGACGCACGACAAACACGGGGACCAGGCGGCACGGGGTCTGGGAGCCTGGGAAAGAGCACGTCACGAGAGGGAGAGGGGGTCACTCGACGGAAGCTGCGGGGCTCAAGCTCCCAGGGGAGAAAGGCTTTTTACTGGATTCAGGGAAGTAGAGGCCTCGCAAGCTGGCCAAGTGGGGAGGATGGAGCCCCGCTGGGGAGCACCAGATGGCCAGGCAATGGAGCTGGGCCCAGGCAGGAGCAGAGACGGCTGCGGGTGGGGGAGTAGCTTTCCTAATTTTTTTTTTTTTTTTTTTTGGTAAAACCGTATTTGTCATACAATGTTTTAATTTTTATTTTTAACAAAATTAAAAATGCACAGTTTTAAAAGTCAGAGAAATCCACAGAGTTTACAGTCAATGGTGGCCCCCGCACCCCACGTCTGGGGCCTCGGTCCCACTGGCAATCTTCCCCTCTGGGTTCTTTCCCTCGTTGGTCTTTATCTCCAGAGTTTAATGACTACAGTCCTCGGTCCCTTCTATTACCTTCCTCCTAGGAAACATGAGACTCCCCTCCCCACCCCGCGGCCCCCTCCCCCCTGCCCAAGGGCGGTCCTTCCCCTCCAGAGGCTCCAGCCCTTGTTCGCCCCTCACACCCGCACACCCTCCCTTCTGGGACCCGCGGGTGCTCCCCGCAGTGCGTGAGGGCCGCATCTCGTTGCCTAGTTTTCTGCGTTCTCATTGCTAACCTGCCTCCCGACCCTGGGCCAGGGATGAGTCACCTCCTGGTCCCTGCAGCCCGGCAGGACACAGCTGAGCAGCCCCTGGCTTAGGGCCCCTCCCCTGCACAGTCCCAGCGTTCTGGGGGCCACCAGGGCAGAGGCAGGTTCACGCTGCCCCGTAGCCCCGCTGTCCCCTAGGGCAGTCCCCTCCACCGGCCTCGGGGCCTAGGACAGGAGGCCACGGGATCAGAGCTTCAGCCGGTGGCCGGAGCAGGCCTTCGGGCTCGGGGGCCGGGTTATTCCTGACAGGCTTTCCCCACTTTCCTACTTCAGCCCCATCTTTACCCCCCGCTCGTTTTCAGAGGCCCACGGCCGTGTCCCTCCCGGGACTTGGGGTCCTCGGCGGCGCAGTGCATCCGCGTCCGGGCTCCCCGCGTGACGCGTGCACGCCTCCCCGCCTCCTGATCGCGGGGCTGCTGGGCCCCCCGGGTCCGTCTGCTTTCTGAGCTCCCAGATCCTGTCACTCCCTTCAATCTCCTGGTGGCCTCTGCCTTTTAAAAATATCTCACCTGTCACTCGGGTGGGCTCTCAAGCAGCAGCAGAGGTCGCTGTGAATTCATCTGCCATTCTGGCCGCAAGTCAAGGGAGGAGTTTTTCTGATTTTAAGATGGGAGCTCTCCAGGCACCTGGAGGCCGGCAGCGCGGCCCGCCCTGCCCGGGAGAAGGAGCTGGACCCCGACCGGGGGGAGGCGGCCTCGCGGGGCGGCTTTCGGGCGAGAACGGGCAGCGCCTCTTCCCTCCCTGACCTCCGGGCCTGCCGGGCGGGCGGCAGCTGAGACCGGGCTCCGCTTAGATTAGGCACCTGAGGAAGCGGCAGCCCGGGCCCAGCGGTGGAGCATCTGCCTTCGGCCCAGGGCGTGACCCCGGGTCCCGGGATCGAGTCCCGCGTCAGGCTCCCTGCAGGAGCCTGCGTCTCCCTCTGCCTGTGGCTCTGCCTCCGTCTCTCTCTCTCGTGAATAAATAAATAAAATTAAAAAAAAAAAAAAAAGGAACCTGAGGAAGAGAGGCCGGACCTACGGAGCCCCGCCCCATCAGAGCGAGCCCACTGGGAGCCAGGGCAGGCCCGGGGGCCGCCACGGACACGGACACGGACACGGACACGGCGGGGAGGCGGGTGCTGCCGCTGCCGGAGGAGCCCGGTGCCCCCGGCTGGATCAGAACGGGCGAAACTGAAGGCTCCTTCTCCCGCGAGCCGCATCTGCCAATTCTACGGTGAGAACTGTTACCTTAAGGCGATGCAGGAAAACACCCCACATCGCACAACCAAGTCAGTATCACAGAAAAGGCCTCACGGTAAATAAAAAATCCGACAGTCTTGTTATCATGGTCTCTTCATGTCCTGATCCTCACGTGGTCGAAGGCGCAGCTGCGGGACAGGCGGGGAGCGGGTTCTGCCAAGGGGCAGCTGTGGGGCCCTGTCTCCTCTGTAAGACAAAGTGGGATGTCAGGGGTCCCGGCCGTGTCAGAGCACAGCCGTCGCACAGAAGCGGCTTTATCACGGAAGACTGCCCTTCACCTCCCTCTCGGGAAGTGTGGAAAGTTCTCAGAGATGTGCAAATGGAAAACCAAGTCTCTGCGAAGCTGCCACTTCCCCCTGGGAAGCCTCCCTACAGATGAGCTCCATGCTGGCTTGTGGAAGGCCCACGGGAAGGCCCAGCAGGACTGGGCTAGGACCGCCCCGGAGTCAGCCGCCTCTGCTCCGACCAGCTCGGGGCTCCTGACAGCTCCCTCCTCACCTGCAGAAGAGGCCATGGGTGCCCTCCGAGCTCCCTGCCTTTGCTTAACCAAGCCTCAGGGAATTCCCAGAATCGGTGCTGCAACCCTCTGGAATCACAGTCTGGGCAGCCAAGTGGTGCTGCTGATCCCTGCCTCTCAGCGTGGCTGCGGGGGCCTTCCCTCCCGGGAGCCCGAGGTGCCGTGCACACGAGCTGTGCACACAGGGTGGGCCACTCTGGGCCAGCCCATGCCACCCAAGCATGCTTGCTTACTTCCAGAACTGTTGGCCAGGTTCCCCATTTGCCAGGAGGAGATATTTGGACAACAGCAAACCTAGGGGGAAAGAGGCCCAATACATACAAGGCGTTGTTTATATGCCTGAATTCCAGAGGCCCTCCCCTCGGGATGTCTGTGAAAATTAGATCCAGATTTGCACAATTACAGAGTTGGTCCCAAGCCAGTGGGGATTTGGCTGTCCTCTAAGAAGCAAGTAGTATAACAGCTTTAGTTTAACAACCCGACACTGAGAGAAAAAAGACTACCGGGTTCCCCGCTCCCACCCTGGACCCCGGTGCCCCGCAGAGTGAGAACTGGCCTCAGGACAACCCTCCAGACCCCCGATGTGCACCCTGTTGCCCTGTGACCTCATCTCCTGCACCTGCACCCTCACTCACTCCGCTCCAGCCATACTAGTCCTGCAGTGCTCTGGGATCACGAGGGCTCGTGGAGCCCTGGCCTGTAAGGATTTGCTCCAGGACCCACAGGGCTTGCTCCTGCCCCTCCTGTAGGCTCTACACAGACACCCTAGTCAGGGTAGGCCTATTGCAACTGCAGCCAGCACTCCCACACCCGATCCTCCCGAACCTCCTCCACAGCAAGCATCCCCACCTGACACACTGTGAGGTGTTTATTTAGTATATTTAGGTTTTGTAAGCCTCACATGGGTATGAGCCAAAGGAAGCTGGGATTTCAGAAGAGTGCCTGGCATATCACAGGCACTTCGTAAATATTTGCCGAATGAATGAAAGAACAAACAAGGCCTTTGTTCATGCAATTTGTTAATGAAGAACTTTCCTCTTCTTTTTTTTTTTTTTTTTTTTAAGATTTTATTTATTTGGGCAGCCCGGGTGGCTCAGTGGTTTAGCACCACCTTCAGCCCAGGGCATGATCCCGGAGGCCCAGGATCAAGTCCTGCGTCGGGCTCCCTACATGGAGCCTGCTTCTCCCTCTGCCTGGGTCTCTGCCTCTCTCTCTCTCTGTCTCTTATTAATAAATAAATAAAATCTTTAAAAAAAAGATTTTATTTATTTATTCATCAGAGACATAGGTGGGGGTAGAGAGAGGGACAGAGAGGCAGAGATGCAGGCAGAGGGAGAAGCAGGCTTCCCGTAAGGAGCCCGATGTGGGACTCGATCCCGGGACCCCGGGATCACGCCCTGAGCCAAAGGCAGACGCTCAACCACTGAGCCCACCAGGTGTCCCATCCTCTTTCCTCTTCTAACATCAGTCAGGACTCTGGTTACCCTCCAGCCCTAAATGCCTTCGCACACCTGCTCCCGACTCCTCACCGCCGGCACTGTCTCTCTGAGGGAGCTGCTGATTCAGTCACAGCCCCTGCTGCAGGCCACAAGCTCCGGAAGCGTGCTGGGCTATGACTGTAGTGCTCTCTGACCAGGATCGCTGAGCTCAGGATGCCAGGGTGGCCCCTTGGGGCTGCCATCAAGACCATCAGGAGGGGCAGACACTGAATGTAGAGCCCCCGTCTCATCAACAAGGCCGTTCCTGCTTCTCCTACTGTTATGAAGAGACTCAAGCTCGTGAGATCAGAGGCCTAGGCTCAATTCCTCATCTCACCACTGACCACACAGTGGTGCCAAGTCACTGAGCCTTGGAAAGTGAGCAGAGCAATGGTACCTACCTCACAGGACACTGTGAGGACGGAGTGAGGAATTAGATGGGAAGAATCCCAAACCGGCAAAGCTGGCACAAATCAAGCACTTCACAAACATTAACTGCTATCATGACTACATTAGTATTCCATGCAAAAAATGCTAAAAACCAAGTTTCCTGCAGAAAACTTTTAGAAAACAACATTTATAAGCTTTAGGAAAAGACATGTTAAGGGTTTAAAAGGAATCATTTCAAGGTAGTTCCTGTAAAACTGGAGTCAAGGCCACATACAGGTGTCCACACAGCCTGAACCCCCCACCATGGCCAGGTACAATACAGTACACATTTGTCACTGCCAGGTTGGTGTGCACCGGTGAAACGTGGGACTAACACACACGTCCAGTGACCTATACTGACAATCGGCCCTCAGGCCCCCTGCTGGACAGTTTGGTCAAGTTAAGTTGGAGAAAAAAGTTTAATAGAAAAGGAGAAAATGGCTTCTTTTAATATCTTGGTTCTACAAGTCAGAAAGAAATCATGCAAATCACAGGTCCCTTGTGTGATGTGAAACCAGGCCACAAGCAGAGGCAGCGCGACACACGGCTTCATGTGCAACTGATGTAGAAAGAATCACTCAGTTTTAAGCCATAATCTCTATAAAAGCATTAGAAGAAGCACTACTTACATGGAACCATGTGAAGATCTCTCTCGGTAGATAACCCTGTAAATGGGTTAAAAAGAATAATTATAATTGGAAATCATACATAGAAAATAAACCAAAGAAAAATCTACCACCTTAGACGCCAAATTTTATCAAACCAAAGGGATTTATTTAAAAAATATACTCATAAATCAGTTATTTAGGAGCTCAAAGGAACTTTCCCAGAGGGAAAAGTTTCCACAGAAGAGGTTAGATTCTAAATTGAGTTCAGAACTTAAGATACGGGGGTGTAGGTGGGACCCCTAGTGCACCACATGGTCTCAGCTCCGAGTCTGAAGCACGTGTCACCTGGACAACAGGACAAGGCACCCTGCCTGTGCAAAGACTTAATGTGCAGGGAAACGGCACCACCAAAGGCTCCTACAGGCAGCTCAAGGCCTGTGTACAGTGAGGACTGAAGACCGGAGGAAGACCAGAAACCCCTAACACAGGACGTCCGTCCACTTCTAGCCAAGACAGAAGACAGACCAGATAGATTCTCCAGCTACAAACTGTTAAAACACTGACAAAAGACGTGAGACAGGGTTTTGAGACACAGGACAACAGGCAGCACAAGATGATCCTGAGGGGAGGAAACAAATGTGATGCCTCCTGACTGCACAGACTACCACTTGGGCTCAGGGTAGCGATCCTGGGGTCCTGGGATCGATTCCTGCATTGGGCTCCCCAAGGAGCCTGCTTCTCCCTCTGCCTATGTCTCTCTGCCTGTTTCTCATGAATAAATAAGTAAATAAATAAATAAAATCTTTAAAAAAAGAAATATGTCTCATAATAAGAATAGTTGATCACTAAGAAATAGATCCAGAAAGTATGCAAAGAAATAATTAGTACACAAAGCCTTTTAAAATAGCTGTTAGAAAGACACTGTTTATATTCAAGAAGATAGAGGAAAGCACAACATGCTAAGGAGAGACATGAAAAGGATTAAAAAAAAATCAAGTGTCTGAAATGGAAAATATACTTGATGGAACCAACAATACTTTAGACTCTGCAAGAAGAAAGATTAGTCAATGTGCAGACAAAACAAGCTGAGCAGACAGAAAGCATCTCAAATGAAACATAAAGAAAGGCTCCCCCCACAGAAGAGCAGAAACAGAATTGGATACGCACACGCACACACACATTACATAAACATAACGTAACTGAAGATCCGAGGGGAGGACAGGATGGGACAAAAAATAAACTGCAAGAAATAATGGCAAAAAATGTTTGAAATTCGATGAAAATTATGAACCCATAGATCCAAGAAGGTCAACAATTCCCAAAGAGAAGAAAACATGAAGGAAATTAAACCAAGGTACATCATAACCAGCTTACCTAGAGAAAAATCTTAAAAACAGCCAGACAAGGGCTCTTGGGTGGCTCTCAGTAGGTTGCACGACTGCCTTCAGCTCAGGTCATGATCCCAGGGTCCTGGGATGGAGCCAGAGTTGGGCTCCCTTGCTCAGCAGGCCATCTGCTTCCCCCCTCCCTCTGCCCTTGCTCATGCACTCCCCTCACTCTCTCTCTCTCTCTCTCTCTCTCTCAAATAAATCTTAAAAAAACAAACGAACAAAACCAGCCAGACAAAAAGGAAACATTATGTAGAGGGACACAGATATGGTGGACAGAGGTCTCAGAAACAATGCAAGTCAGAAACCAGTAGAATGACATCTCTAAAGTGATTGGGGACAAAACTGTCAACCCGAAATACCATACGTAGTGAAAATAACTTTCAAATACAAAGGCAAAAAAAAAAAAAAAAAAAGGCAAAATAAAGACTTTTTCCAACAAACAAAAGCTAAAATAATTCATCACCAACACACCTGAACTACAAATAATATTAAGCTAAGTCTATCACACAAGAGGAAAATGATATCAAAAGGAAATCCAGATCCACAAAAAGGAAGTAAAAAGTACTGGAAACAAAATTCAATGAATAAATATAAAAGCCTTTTTCTTAATTTTAAGACTGTTTTAAAACATAATAGACTATTTAAAGCAAAAATATTAACAATGAGCTTGGAGTTTATAAAATATAGAAGTAAATGGCTTGGGGATAATAACATAAAGGCCAGGAGAAGTGAGACAGAAGTATACTGTCATTAGATTTTATATTCTAAGTGAATGAGTATAATATTACTTGAAGACAGATGGTGACACAGATATATACAATGAATCTCAGGCAACCTCTTGAAGAGATATCACTACTAAGCTAGTAAAGGTGCTAGAATTGATCATTAAAAGTACACATCCAGGGATCCCTGGGTGGCGCAGTGGTTTGGCGCCTGCCTTTGGCCCAGGGCGCGATCCTGGAGACCCGGGATCGAATCCCACGTTGGGCTCCCGGTGCATGGAGTCTGCTTCTCCCTCTGCCTGTGTCTCTGCCTCTCTCTCTCTCTCTTCTCTGTGTGACTATCATAAATAAATAAAAAATTTAAAAAATAAATAAAATAAAAGTACACAGCCCAATATAAGGCAGAAAAAGAGGGCTAGTAACATATAGGACAAATAAAAAAAAAAACTATGGCAAAATGATAGATTTAAACAAAATCATATCAATAATCACATTAAATACGAATGATGTAAACACTCTAATGAAAGTTACGAGATCTTAAGAGTAGATTTAAAAAACCAGCAGTCCATTATATACTTTACTTATAAGAAACCCACTTTAAATACAAACATACAAATAGGTTGAAAGAAAAACATTGGAAAAGATGTACCATGCTAGCCCTAATCAAAAAAAAGATGAAATGGCTATATTAACACCAGAAAAACTGGGTCTGGGCAAAGCAAAGAATACTATCAGAAGTAAAAAAGGGACATTACATAATAATAAAGGGTCAAACAACTAAACAGAAGATCAGTAAAGGGTATATGAGACTCAACGACACTACCATCCAACACAACCTAATTGACATTTACAGTCTACACAGTAACAACACAACATACCTTATTTTCAGCGATCATGGAATATTTTTCAAAGACCATATTCTGAGCCATTTTTAAAAGTCTTAATAAACGTAAAAGACTAAAATCAGAAGTAGTGTGTTCACTGGCCACAAGGGAATTCAATTAGAAATCAGTTACAGAAAATAGCACACTTACAAGTAATACATGAGAAAGAAGAAATCGGGAGTAGAAACTATAAAGTAGTCTTAACTGAATAAAAATGAAAACACAACATATCAAAATGTGTGGGATGCAGAAAAAGCAGTACCATGAGGGAAAAAAATTTTAAGATTTTATTTATTTATTCCTGAGAGACACAGAGAGAGAGAGGGGCAGAGACACAGGCAGAGGGAGAAGCAGGCTCCACGCAGGGAGCCCGACGTGGGACTCGATCCCGGCATTCTGGGATCACGCCGAGCCAAAGGCAGGCGCTCAACCGCTGAGCCACCCAGGTGTCCCACCACGAGGAAAATTTATAGCACTAAATCCCTAGATTAGGAAAAAAGAAAGTTCTGAAGTCAATAAGCTAAGGATCTACTATCTCAAAATTAGAAAAAGAGAGAGCATATTAAGTCCAAAGTAAACAGAAGAAAAGGAATTAAGAAATGAGCTGAAAAGCAATTAAGAAAAATAAAATAGAGAATTGTTGAATCATTGTGTTGTATATCTGAAACAAGGGTATCACTGTATGTCGACTAACCATTAATTGAAAAATAAAACACAGAATTAATGAAATAAGAAATTGGTTCTTTGAGAAGATCAATAATATTGATAAACATCTAGCCATACTCATCAGGAAAAAAGGGTGAAGACACAGATGACCAGTCCCAATAATGATGAATAGAATACTACGGATACAAAGGCCACTAAAAAGACAATGAAGTTAAAAACCACCATGTGGAACCATTTCACATCTACCAGGATGGCTGTAACCAAAGCAGCAGAAAATAACATGTGTTGGTTAAGAACGTGGAGAAACAGGCACCTTGGCGTGTCACTGGTGTTAGTGACACGCTGTGCAGACTCTGTGGAAAAGCCTGCCAATTCCTCAGAAAGGTAAACACTGAATTACCATGACTCAGCGATTTCACATCACATTATACATCCAAAAGAGCTAAAAACAGAGATTCAAACAGATATTTGTTCATAGCCTCATTATTCTAAAATAGCCAAAATATGGAAACAACTTAAGTGTCCATCAGTGGATGAATTGATAACCAAACTGGAATATAGCCATACACAATGGAATATTCCACAGGCATTAAAAAAAAATTAAAAAAAAAAGAAAGGAAGTACTGATCCACACTACAACTCAGATGAGCCTTGAAAACATGACACTAAATGAAAGAAGCCAGACACAAACGGTCGTATACTGCGTATGATTCCATTTATAAGAAATAGCCAGAATAGGTCAATCTACAGAGATTGAAAGCAGATTCGTGGTGTCCAGGGCATGGGGAAAGAGGAAATGGGAAGTAATTACTTAATCATCCAGACAAACGGATACTCATTTATCTGGGTGATGAAAAAAGTCTGAAACTGGGTGGTGGCTGTATGACGCTGTGAATGTACTGAATGCCACTGAATCGTATACTTTAAAATGATTAATTGCATGTTATGTGAAATTTACACCAATAAATCAATAAATAAAACAGAATGCAATAAGGGAATGTTAGGACCTATTGCGTGTTAATAAATTTAATAACACAGATGGAATTTTTAGAAGAATCAAGCTATCCAAACTCACTCAAGAAGGTTATAGATAACCCTATATGGATTCAAGAAATTGAACTCAAGTTAAGAACCTTCCCACCAAAAAAGATGGCTTCAGTGGTGAATTCTATGAACTAGTCAAGGAAAAAAATAAGACAAATTCCTTACTAACTCATCCCCCAAATTTAATACAAATGAACACTTCGCAACCCATTCAGTGAGGCAGGTATATTAACTTGATACCAAAGAAACAGAAAAATACGCTAAAAGTAAACATATCATTATTCCTCATAAATGTAGTTGCAAAAGTTCTTAAATTCTAGCATATCAAACCATGTAATATAAAAAAATAATTACAACAAAGTGGATTTCAACCCAGAAATGCAGTTGGTCTGATTTTTTTTTAAGCTTTTTATTTATTTATTCATGAGAGACAGAGAGAGAGAGAGGCAGAGACCCAGGCAGAGGGAGAAGCAGGCTCCACGCTGGGAGCCCGACATGGGACTCGATCCCGGGTGTCCAGGATCACGACCTGGGCGGAAGGCGGCGCCAAACCGCTGAGCCACCTGGGCTGCCCTTAAAAAAATTCAATATAACTGAGTTATTTGGATGGGCCGTATAAACAGACTTGAAAAGGAAAACTATATGATTGTTTCCATCGACGCAGAAAAAGCATTTAACGAAATTCAGTATCACTCATGAAAAAGTCCCCAAACCCAGGTGGTAGGAGCACTTCTGCGCCTGACCCGGGAGCACCAGCTAGAGAGCAGAGCTAACGTCACACAAAGGTGCGAGATGGAGGCAAGCCCCTGAGAGCAGGAACGAAGAAGCTAAGGATGCCTCTCTTCGTGCCTCCATTCATCGAGATGTCAATCGCACCAAGGTGATCTACCAGTTCAGGGCCATCTCCATCAAAACCAGAACAGGCTAAGTGGATCGAAAAGTGTATATGGAAATATGAAGGAAATAAAACAGCTTTGAGGAGAGGGAACAAAGCAGGAGAACTTACAAGGCCTTATTTCAAAATCTATTATAAAGCTACAGCGATAAAGACGGATTGATCAAAAGGAACAGCATCGTCCAGAAATAGTCCACGCTTTGTTAAGCACGTGTTTTTAATTTTCTGTGTTCTCATGCTTTAGACGACACCTGGGCCTTACTGACCCTGGAGGGACTGTCCTCCTGGAGTTAGCCAGTTCCAGAGAGGATGAACAACTCACCCCAGGGGCAAGACACCCAATCCAGAACCCGCACCCTCCACCGCCTCCTCCGTGGGGCTCTCACGCTCTGGGCCGCGGTCCCCGTGCCCTCAGCACCCCAGGGCCAGGGACCAGACAGCCAGGGACGGCTCCTAGGCCCTAGGGCTGGTTAAAATTGTTCAAACTAGCCAAACTGAAGCCTGCTGCCCCTGCTGCCCCTGCCTCACCTGTTCCTCCCACGGAAACCACGATAAAACTCACGCCCACATTCTCCCCTCGCCTCCTCTGCCTCCCGACTGACCCTGGAGCTTCCTGGTGGGGCCCTGGGGGGCCTGCCTCCTTTTCCTCGGCACCTGTGAGCACAGACTTCCTCCTTCCTGGCAGTCATGTCCGTGTCTGCCTTACTTACCTTTCCTGATTAAAATGAATCCCAGGTACCCTTGAAAACACACACACGTACGTAAGACAAATGGTTTCTGGCCAAGGTTCCGGGGTGATTGAATGGGGAAAGGATAATATTTTTAGTAACAGCTGCTGAAACAACTAGATACCATATACCAAAAAAAAAAAAAAAAAAAAAAAAAAAAAGGGTCTTGACATTTTCTTCCCATCCATATAAAATTATTCAAGATAGATCACAGACTTAAATGTAATAGCTGAAACTGTAAGACTTCTGAAAGAAAGAATAAGAGAAAATCTTACAGACCTCTGGTTTGACAGAGAATTTTTAAGCGATACAGAAGACATGATGCATAAAAGAAAACAAATGGATAAACTGGATGTTATTAAAACTTAAAAATCTGATCAAAAGGCACTGCTATAAAAACGACAAGTGAAAAAAAAAAAAACAAAAAAAACAAAAAATGACAAGTGAGGTGGCTGAACAGAACAGTGCCCCGAAGGGCTGTCCAGAACACACGGAGCTCTAACATTTAATAAGAAAGCAAACAGCATCATTTTTCAAATGGGCTAATTAAATATTTGATCAAATACGTGGCCGGAGTGGACATAGGGACAGCCGGGTGGGCGGAGAGGAGAGCGTGCCCTGCAGGCCAGCCGCGGCCCGGGGTGGAGCGTGCAGGTCACCTAGACACATGGGTCTCCGATTCCTGAGAGCCACGGGAGAGGAAATTTAAGAGACGAGCCTCCACGACGTCCAGAGGGGCTGCCCCGGTGGGATGCAGTGCTCCCGGGGCGCTGGCCGGAGAAGCCCGGAGCACTCGGGGAGCCCTGGGCCGGGCACCACGGCCTCGGGGGCTGCAGCCTCTGCTTCCTGGGGTTGGGCTGGGGGAGCTCTGCTCCCCCCCGACCGTACACTTCCTCCTCCAGGTGCTCCCCGCACTCCACAGCCAAACACACATTCCCCACGGGGCTCCCTAATCCATCTCCCGGCCCTGCCCTCTGCCCCGAGCTGCCGCACCAACTGCCCACCTGACCGAGCAAGCAGGGTATCTAGACTGAAGTCCAAGAGCGATCCCTGACCACCTCGGTGCTCGGAGCTCGGCCTCCCGGAGTCGCTCCGGTCCTCTTCGCCAGCCTCCCTGACCGTCCCCCAGCAAGACCGTCAGCCCGGCCCAGCCCTGGCGCCCACCACGCTCTCCACCTGCCCTCCTGCTGGCTGTGGCCTCCCCAGCGACCCGCGTGCCCTGCCGCCCCGTAGCGGAGGGAGCTGCAGAGACCCCAGTGCTGGGGAGTGACCCCGCTCCTCGAGGGGAGGCAGAGAGCCGCCGCTGTCCTCCAAAGCACATTTCCGCCCACCCTTGGCTCACTGTCCCCACCTCCCCACTGGCCTCCCAGGCTGCTCTCCCATGGCGTGACCCCACCTCCTCTGCAAGGCCTCCCAGGCCACCTGGCGGGTGCTCCCCAACTCCTTGCCAGTCTTCCTGCTCTGCCCCCCCTGCCAGGCGCCGGCGCACTGTTGACTGAATTCCCTTGATTCTTGGCTCTCCCCCACCAGAAGGGACCCCCACGGCGGCAGGGACCGAGCTCCGGGAAGGGCACCGGTGGGAAGCAGGTCCCTGTGCGTGCCGGGCGGTCAGCTGCACGTGCGAGCAGACGTAAGGACAGATGGCACTGCCACTGCACCAAGCGGGGCGCACAAGCTCAGGGCTCCCGCCCCGAGAGGCGAGGCTCCAGCGCACCACAGGCCGCGCTCTAAGTGTGCTGGGAGGCTGAGGACGCGCGGGCCTCTGCGTCTGTGGCTATCCGCTCTTTTTTTCAAAAGAGCAGAATAAAATTACACTTCCTGGACGGGGTGGGGGCGGGGGACGAGATAAGCCCCGAGAACCTTGCAATTCAATTTTTTTTTTAATTTTTATTTATTTATGATAGTCACAGAGAGAGAGAGAGAGGCAGAGACACAGGCAGAGGGAGAAGCAGGCTCCATGCACCGGGAGCCTGACGTGGGATTCGGTTCCGGGTCTCCAGGATCGCGCCCTGGGCCAAAGGCAGGCGCTAAACCACTGCGCCACCCAGGGATCCCGAACCTTGCAATTCAATGAATGAGGGAAAAACACAGAATCAGAGGGTGTCTGATCCGAGGCCGTCATTTGCTCCGAGCGCGCACGGCCCGGGCGCACACGGCTGCCAACACGCCTGGGCCACGTGAGCCACAGCGCAGGGCGCAGGTTCCCCTCCAGCCCCGGTTGGAACAGGACACCCCAGCGCCCCAAACGTGACCACACACAGTCACAACAGAATTCTAGCATCAGAGATACATTTTAAAAGCACTGACTAGCGGATCCCTGGGTGGCTCAGAGGTTTAGCGCCTGCCTTTGGCCCAGGGTGTGATCCTGGAGTCCTGGGATCGAGTCCCGCATCAGGCTCCCTGCATGGGGCCTGCTTCTCCCTCTGCCTGTGTCTCTGCCTCTCTGTCTCTATCATGAATAAATAAATAAAACCTTTAAAAAATAGAAATAAAAATAAAAGCACTGACTAGAAAGGAGACAAAATGAACAAGCAAAATTCTATTCCTTTTTTGCAGATTTAGCCATAAATGCAAATACTAGTAATGTTCTTATTTGAGCTACTGTTTGTAGCTTTCCTACCGTTAGGTGCAGAGGACTTTTATAGGATCTTCGTATTCCAACCAGAGCTTCTACCTAGAAGCCCTCCCTTCCTGAAGGTGGTCCTCCCACAGCAGCCCCCGTGCTCATAGCCTGAAGTCACCCAGCCGATAACTCAGGGATGGAGGGTGCTCTTCGGGATCCCACAGAGGCCCGCATGCCAACCCCAGGGCCCCCTGACATATGCCTTTTTCCTCACCCATGGCCACCCACACAAGTCCATGTATCTGACACCCCTTGTCACCCTCATACTCACACAGACACTGCTGATATTTTACATCAGGGTTTGTTTGTTTGTTTGTTTGTTTGTTTTACGATTTTATTTATTTATTCATGAGACACAGAGAGAAAGGCAGAGACCCAGGCAGAGGGAGAAGCAGGCTCCATGCAGGGGGCCCGACGTGGGACTCGATCCCGGGACCCCAGGATCACGCCCTGGGCCGAAGGTGGCACTAAACCGCTGAGCCCCCCGGGGCTGCCCTACATCAGAGTTTTCAAATTCATGTTATGCAACGGCCCAGCCCATGGCTGTGAAGGCAGGGAGAGTCCTTGCTGCCCCACTGCACTGGGACCCCATAGGCTCCCCTTCTCCTTCCAACATGGAGCTGGCTTCTAGGGATCCCCCATCAGAGGAGGATGAGCGAGCAGAGAGCAGCAGAATGGGCGCAGTGGCTGTGGGCCACCACATGGAACGTTTTAGGCCACTGCTTCCAAAGGCCACTTAACAGTGACCTGCGGTAAGGCCGGCGGCTCTACAGCAGGACACACCTGGAAATGCCGCTCCTGGGACTCTGCTCAGAGGTCCTATTTTTGCTAAATGGGACTTCCGCACTTTGATGGCTCTTAACAAAGTAAAAATTAGCAAATGCCATTTTTTTATCCACGGGGCCACAGTAAAGCTCTGACTGCAGGACGGAGACAGCCTTGACTCAAAATTTCTCTAGATCTGGGGGACACACTGTCTCATTAACCCACCCCCTGCAGCAGAACGAACTTCGAGTTCTGCCAACGAGTCAGGGGTAACTAGGGTTTAAAAGAGCTTCTGTAGGGGGAGGACGGGCAAGGATGATTCAGCTTCATTCCCATCACAGAAGCTACCAATGCAATTACCCTTTCTAAATAATTATACTCTTGGTGATGGTCTCAGGAGAAAAGAGGAGGAGGTAGCCAGGGGGCCGAGCTTCTCTACTCCTCCACCTCAAAAAATAGCATCTAGAGGTCAATGCACGGTGGTGACGTGGTCAGTGAGGCCAAGGGGCCCCTGTGTGGCGGGCCCACCCCACTCCCTGGGCCCGGACAGCAGGCCCTTTCATCCAGCCACACACCAGTGATGATGCGCTTCCACCGCTTAGATCAGGCCTGTGCTCACAGCACCCACCCTCATCTGGGGATGGGGTATTCTATGTTTCATTTTCCCATTTAGTACACCATACAGCACGTGCATGAGTACAAACAGGTACACCCATATTGCAATATTTTTTATTATACTACTGAGATTTATTCACTAAGAACTTGCAATCATATATAAAAGGATTTTTGTTTCAACCTCAGCACAATGGACTTATTAAATTACAAAAACTCCATTATTTTTTCCCCTCCTTGGCTTTCTGAGGGGGTCACTCTCCCTACCAGACTCAGACACAGGAGATCCGTCTGCGCTCTCACCAGGTACTGAAGCGGCCTAAAATGCATCTACTAGACTTTCTGGACAACTGCCCAAATTCAAGGGTTTCGATCAGTGATAGTGGGTGAGTTCTGTACACCTGTGTCCTGGAACCCCCCGACGAGAGAAGCTGCCAAGCAGGGGAAGGCCCCCGCGTCGGTCTCCTGCCTTGTGCACAGACTCTGTCTTCATCGCAACAAGTGTGCATCATCCTGTGACAGCAAAACACCTGCCTGCTCTTTGTACAAAAAGTTTGGAAGGTACAGAAAAGTCCAAGAAATATATTCAAAAGCACCTCCAACTCCCAGATGAAAACACCAACAGCAGTAAACTTCTGTTTTCTTCTAGAAGTTTTTTTTTTAATCATTTACCTATATATATTTTAATTTTTAAAAAAGATTTATTGATTTGAGAGAGCACGAGCAGGAGGGGCAGAGGAGGAGGGAGAGAGAATCTCAAGCTGACTCCACAATGAGCACAGAGCTTGACACGAGGCTCGATCTCACTACCCTGAGATCACGACCGGAGCCAAAACCAAGAATCAGACACTTAACTGACTGAGCCATCGAGGCATCCCCTCTATTATTTTTTAAGCAAAATGAGATGATTATATATGCTTTCAGAACAATCTACCTGTGTCCGTAATATCTGTAGAAAATGTTCATATAACAGCTTGTTTTTAGCCTTTTAAGGTTTATTGATAACTAAAGAAATTTGTCCATAAAAATAAAACATATCTACTATTTGAAATTACTTGCATTGCTTTTATGCTTAGAAAATGCTTCTGCATCTCAGAGATCAGACTAATTTTCACATAGTTCTTCTCTATTAAAAAAAAAATATAGGGATCCCTGGGTGGCTCAGTGGTTTAGCGCCTGCCTTTGGCCCAGGGCGTGATCCTGGAGTCCCAGGATCGAGTCCCACATCAGGCTCCCCGCAAGGAGCCTGTTTCTCCCTCTGCCTGTGTCTCTGCCTCTCTCTCTCTCTCTGTATCTCTCATGAATAAATTTAAAAAAAATCTTTAAATATATATATATATTGTTTCTCCTCCAATTATAAAAGTGATATTTGTTCATTTACAAAAATTTCAAAAATTCAGAAATGTGTGAACATAGATACTGTCAGTGGTTCCAGATCTCAGAAGCAGACACCATAAGCCTTTGGTTTTTATCACATTGAGGACTTTAAAATACACACACACATACACACACGCCCCCCCCCGCCCCGCCCAATATTTCATGTGATAGATACTGTTTTTATGTGTATTTTGACTTCATATGCTGGGTGCATTTTTTCACACCATAAGTCATTCCTATAACTGCTAACTGCTGCCTAATATTCTCTGTGTTGAGAAAAACAGTAACTGATTTACTAAACCTCTGTTATTGGCCCTTTAGGCTGCTTCCACTGGTTAATTATTTAAATTAATACTGCAATGAACATCCTCCAGGATTGTTTCCTGAAGATGAATTCTTAAGAGCAGAATTTTCAGCCAAAGTGCCAGAGAATTTCAGAGCCCCTGACACACAAGGATGAAGAGCCCCCAGGTCCCCTTCTCTGTGCGGTCTGAGACAACAAGTGACATGTGACAGTCTGATCTCTGTGATTCTGTGCCAAAATTCCATATTTTAAACTTTCCCGGGCAGCCCAGGTGGCTCAGTGGTTGAGCACCTGCCTTCAGCCCGGGGTGTGACCCCAGGTCCCGGGATCAAGTCCCACATCGGGCTCCCTGCATGGAGCCTGCTTCTCCCTCTGCCTGTGTCTCTGCCTCTGCGTGTGTGTGTGTCTCTCATGAATAAATAAATAAAATCTTTAGAAAATAAAAAAATTAAAATAAACGCCAATGAGACAAAGAACGATGTGTGTGCATTTATCTGTTAGCACTGAGGGGCAGCATCTTTCCATATTTTTTGATATCTCTGCTCCTTCAATAAACTGCCTGCTCAAAATCCACTGGGTATGAACCAATGAAACACGTGAGGATAACAAAAAAAAAAAAAAAAAAAAAAAAGAGGGATGCACATTATTTTCTGGTCAAAGGCTCAACAAATTTAAGTAAATAGACTGTAGAAAAGAAGAAATTCGGGTGTTTTCTATATTGGATTTAAAAAACTTAATGGATCTAATAATAATTGAATTGGATTGGATTGGGAGGAAATCATGGTGAAGTCAGAGCCATAATAGGTCTACCTCTAGTTCATTTCGTGACAAGTGGACCCCTAGGGTGGAGATTTTAACCTCAACACTTCTTTCCCCCCAAATAAACAAACAAACGAAGCTCTTTGGGTGGCGGCTCTTTCCAGGACTTGAGGCAGGAGGCAGAGGGCCTACAACACAGAGGTGTGCCGGGAAAGCAAGGTGCCCCCACGTGTCGGGCGTGGCCCTGGGCAGCAAGAAAGAATCACTGTTAGATTCTAGTCTGAGGCAGGAGCTCAGGGTGAACTCAAGGCACAAATCATCGTAGACAAGTGACCAGGGCGCCCAGTCTCCCAGTGACCTGGTCGCACTGGTATGCAGCACTGCTGCCACGCTGCGGGAGGCTCCAGCAAAACCACTGTGACCCGCAGGGGGCCCGGTGATGGAGAAATCAGTTAGAACTACAGCACATGTATTTTTTGAGATTTATACGTTAGAGCCCCCCACCACTTGCACAGTGGCTCATCTTCTAGTTATGGGTCTAGAGGCCCCCTCTACTAGCAACTGGCTACCACATGCTCCCACCTCCCTTTAGGGGTCCCTGAATTTGGTACATGGGGACGATGCTATACAGAAGCTCTGAAATCCGGCATTCTTGTGGTTTCCAGGTTTGGTGTCATGCCGGGAGAAGTCAGACCCATGCTTTCTGCGGGAGTTCCTCGGCTGATTTCCCTTGGCTCTCCCAGCAACGCCCCCTGAGCCACCCCGAGAACGGCGGGGGAGTCCTCCTTTATGCTGTGAACACCCATCGGCTCTCCGCGACTCACCCTGTATCCCCTGGGACGCCCCCTTCTCCCACAGCCTCCTCTCACGGGGCAGACTACACATTCCTAATTCTGAGGCAAAGTCCCGACCTCAGGGTGGGAAATCATAAAGTTCGTTAGGCAGGGTTTAACCAGCCGGGACTTCACTCCCAGGTGAATCCCCCTTTTCACAGGCGGGGCTCTAGAGTCCTACCTTGTTCTGCTGAGCTGTTGTCTCTTCCAGCAGGAATACCAACTGCTTTGATTCCTTTAGCTTTACAGAAAGTTGTTTTTTTTTTGTTTTGTTTTGTTTTTTTTTTTGCTTTACAGAAAGTTTTGGTATCAAATAGGATGAGCATTCATGCCCTGTTGATCTTTTCCAAAACTTGCTGGTTAGTTTTATACATTTTCTTTCCTTATGACACTTAGAAGTAGTTAACCAATTTCTATAAAATATTCTGTTGCAATCACATTTTTTTTCCTAAGGTTTTATTTATTTATTCCTGAGAGACACACAGAGAGAGGCAGAGACACAGGCAGAGGGAGAAGCAGGCTCCCTGCGGGGACCCGATGCAGGACTCGATCCCGGGACCCCGGGGTCACGCCCTGAGCCGAAGGCAGCCGCTAGACCGCTGAACCCCCTGGGTGCCCCTCACATTCATTCTCTAATCATTAATCACGGTAGGAAGATGGTATGATTGGAACAGCAGAGTAAAGACGGCTGGCAGCTGACTTCTCCATAAGCCTGATAAGGACAATGACATTTTCCTAATTAACTGTTTAAGGACTCTGGGAATTAACCAAAGGCCTGCAGCAATCCAAGTATTATTCATTTATGCAAGAAAATCAACTGGATTTAGGTAAGAGCCAGAGCTTCGAAGGGCTTCCCCTGCAAAACCAGCCTCCTCCATGCCCCTCCCCAAAGCCCAGCACAGCAGATGGCAACTCCACAAGGGGCTGGACTGGGCAGCAGCTCCTTCAAAGTGTTGTACATTCAAAAATGAGAAAGATCCCAACTCAGTAACTTCAACTTCCGCCAAGAAACTAGAAAAACAAAAGAAAATTAAATCAAAGGTGAGCAGAAAGAAATAACAAGACCTAGAGCAAAAATGAGTGAGATCGAGAATGGAAAAACAAACTAAAAATGGGTTGTTTTTGTTGTTGTTATTGTTGTTGCTTTAAAGATTTTTTACTTATTTGAGAGTGAGAGGGAGGGAGAGAACATGAGCACCTGCACAAGCAGAGGAGAGCGGCAGAGGGAGAGGGAGAAGCAGACTCCCTGCTGAGCAGAGAGGGACAAGGGCTCCATCCAAGAACTCTGGGATCATGACCTGAGCTGAAGGCAGAGGCTTAACCCCCTGAGCCACTGAACTTGTTTCTTTGAATAGATCAACAAAATCGACGTCTTCATCTCAACTGACTCAGAAACACAGAAGAAGACTTAATTACTAAAATTAGGAATGAAAGAAACGTTACTGCCCAATTTTATGAAATAAAAAGGATTACAAGGATACACTGAAAACAATTTTCTATCAACGAATTAGATTAACCAGATGAAGTGAACAACTTCCTGGAAATAAATACAAACTATTGAAAGTGGCTCAAGAAGAAAGAGATGATCTGAGTGTAGATACAGATGATATAGGAGAGATCACATAAATGTTTCCATGGAAGAGAATTAAGAATCCGCAAATAAACCACTGCATTTACCATCAATGGTTTCCAACTGACAGCACCAAGACAATCCACAGAGAGAGACTCTATGTCTCAAAAAATGCTACTGGGACAGCTGGACATCCACGTGCAAAAGCACAAACGTGGACTCCTGCCTCATACCACACACAAAACTTAATTCAAACTAGATCAAAGACCTAAACCCAAGAGCTAAAACTATAAAGCTCTTAGAATAAAGGTAAAATCATGATCCCCGGTTAGGCAATGGTTTCTCACATGTCACACCAGGAGTATGAGCAACAAAGCAAAAAAACGAATAAACGGGACTTCATCAAAATTACGAAATTTTGTGCTTCAACAGACGCGTCAAAAAAGTAAAAACACAACCCACAGGATGGGAGAAAATTTCTGCAAATCTGATAACAGTACTCAGAGTATATGAGGAATACTTACAACTCAACAATAAAAAGACAAGTAATTCTATTAAACAGTGGGCAAAGGATGTGAATGCATTTTTCCTCAGAGAATGTACACAAACAGCCAATAAATACTTTAAAATTTTTAAACATCATTAGTCTTCAGGGAAACGCAGATCAGAATCACAGGGAGACAGCACTTCACACCCACTAGAATGACCCACGACAACAAGTGATAGTGAGGATATGCAAATACTGGAGCCCTCACACACCGCTGGTGGGAATGTAAAATCATAGGGCCATTCTGGAAAACATGAGCAGTTTCTTAAAAAGTGAAACACGTTACTGCCATGTGACCCAGCAATTCAACCCCTTTGTACCCCTGAGAATGGAAAATACGCATCTACACAAAAACTTGCACATGAATGTTCATAACAGCATTATTCATGATAGCTAAAGAGTGGAAACAACTCAAATGTTCATCAATGGGTAAAGGGATAAAAATATGCCGCATATCCACACAACGGAATATTATTCAGCCATAAACAAGGAATAAACTACTAACACGCGCTAAAACATAAGACGGACCTCGAAAACATTATGCAAAGTGAAAGAAGCCAGACACAAAATGACACGTACTGTATGATTCCATGTATCTGAAACGTCCACGGTGGGTAAAGCAATAGAGACAAAAGATAGATTAATGATATTCAGGGACTAGGGGAAGAGAGAGGAGAATGGGGAGTAATGCAAATGAGTACAGGGTTTCTTTTTTAGGTCACAGAAAATGTTCTGAAATTAGACAGTAGTGATGGTTGCAAAGCTCCGTGAATATTCCAAAAATACGCCAAACCACTCAATTATACACTTTAATGGGGGTGAATTTTATGGTGTGCTAATTATATTCCAACTCAAAAAAATATATAATAGGTACCTATGTACTTACCATGAAGAATAGAGTATACCTGCGGATACCACCAAAGCTCTAGACCCAACCAATAACCCCTCCTTCCCTATAAGTTGGTAATGACAAAATCTAAACCATCTTCACTTAATTCAGGTGTTTATCCCTTTACTGATTATGTAAATATCCCAAAACAGCACCGTAATGTACCCCTACCTGCTAGCTTGGCTTTTTACAGTCAACACCATGACTGAGATTTAGGCATCTTGATACACATATATCCAATTCATTCATTTTAATGCTGAATAATTTTTGACTGTGTGAATGAAATAGATGTCCGGGTCCCCTTATTGAGGCTGACTGGGTAGTTTCCACCATTTTATTATTAAAAACACAGTAGGCCTGTATCCTTGGCAGCTGTCAGCATCTTCTAGAGCAAACATCTGAAAATGGCATTGGTGGGTCCTCTTATGTGCACATTTACCACTTATGTAACGTATGTAACCAAATCCGCCTCCAAAGCAGTGAAACCGATCAACATGTCCAAGAGCAAGATGTAAGAGTTCCCATTTTCCCACACCTCACCAATATATACTCATTGACTTCATGCTTGTCAATCTGATGAGTATGAAATGACCTCTCATTGTTTTAGTCCATATATCATGGATTAATAGAAAAATCACACAGGTTTATAAAAAAAACCTTCCTGGTTTTCTCATTTTGAATTGTCTTTTTTTACATCCTTTATCCACCATAGGGTCATTCTTTCTAGATCTCTGATATTACTCCTTTTCATGTTATGTGACTTTCAAATGTTTCCTCCTGTCTGCAGTCTTTAATTCTATAAAAATCTTCTACCATACAGATGATTTCTCTATATAATATAGTCAAACAAACCAGTCTTTTCCCTTACAGTTAGTGCTTTTTGTGCCTGGTTGAAGAAATTCATCTGTACCCAGATGTCTCAGAAAGTCTTCTTTTCATCTATAAGTGTTAAGTTTTGCTTTTCACACTCGGGATTTTATCCCATCTAGAATTCAGTCTCATATTCGAAGCATTTGGTAGGGATCTAATTTTATCTTTACCATAGGGTGGAAGATTATTCCAGCGATATTGACTAAAAGGTCCATCCTTTCGCCATTGACTTATAAAACAGCCTCCAGTGTTACGCATTCCTGTGTGTGAGTATGGGTGTGCATGGGGGTGTGTGGAGTGTGTGGGATGTGTGGGATGAGGAGACATGGGGGGTGTAGAGAGGTGGTGGGTGGGGGTGGGGTACGGAGGGTGTGAGTGCAGTGGAGTAGGGCGTATGTATGGGTACAGGGGGGAGGTGTTTGTGCGGTGTGGGTGTAGGAAATATGAGAGGGGTGTGGTGTAGGTAAGGGGTGTTAGGGCACAGAGCATGTGAGAGGGTGTGGGTATGGGGGGCTGCGAGTGGGAGAGGCATGGGGTGTAGATAGGTGGTGGGTGGGTGTAGGTGGGTATAGGAGTGTGAGGGGGGTGAGTATGGGGGGGGGAAGTGTGAGAGTGGGAGGGTATGGAGGTGTGTGTGGGGTGGTGTGGGTGTGAGTCTGTTCCCTAACTCTGCTGCATGGATGTATCCGTCTATCCCTGAGGCCAATAACACAAATCCTAAATACTACACCTTTATAATAAGCTTTGACATCTGAAAGGGCAAGTCTCCCAGTATTTTTTTTTTAGCCTACCATTTTGGTTCCTTACTCTTCTATCTATATTTTAGGATTAACTCTTCAAAACCCATGAGAAGCCCTATCAGAATTTAGTTTTGCACTTAATGACAAATATCATCTTTAAATATTAATCACTCACGTCATTAAGATGATGTAACAGTGTTTACTCATGCCTTCTCTTTTTATTTTTTGATCAATCTTACCAATGATTTGAAATTTCTATTTTTTCTTTACAAAGAAGCAGCTTTTTATTTTATTACTTCTATTGTTCTTTGTTTCCCATTTCACAAACTTTGGTTCTTACCTTTATAATTTCCTTCCTTATACTTTCTTTTGCCCTCTTCACTTCATAACTTGGACACTTCCTTGGTCAATTTTGAGGCTTTGTTTCAAATAGGTAACTTAGGATGTAACCTTCCCCGCACACACATTCCACAAGCCTTAATTTACATTGTTATAATCAGCCAATTCTGGAGAATTCCATTGTGATCTCGTCTTTAATTTGAACGATTTTTAGTGTTTTGTAGATGTCAAATACATAAACTTTCCTTCTCCATACTTTTATGATTGATTTGTGGCTTAATTTCACTGGGTCAGAGGACACGGCCTGAAAATACTTGAGGTCTACTTGGTGACCAAATGCAAGGTCAGATTTGAAATGTTTCATGTACCTCAAGAAAATACGTATTCTCTATTGGTTATTGTTCTTTTCATATGACCAAGAACTAGAGCTTGTTCAAACCTTGTACATTTTTATGTATGTGTTTGTATCTGACCTATCAATTCCTGAGAAAGGAACATTAAGATAGTCCCATATGATTGAAGAATTATCAATTTCTCCTTCTAAATCAGCCAATTTTTCTATACATTCTGAGGCTCAGTTATTGCGTATATATGTAAATTCAGAGTTATTTTATCCTCAGGACTGTTTTCTTTTATTATCTTATAGAAACAACTTTTTACATCACGAAGCTTTTGTCGCCACAGCACTCATCTCATATTGATGGAGTTGCACCAGTTTTGCTGGTGTTAATTGCCCCGTGTATTTCCCTCACATATACCACCAAACGCTCTCCCAGATAATGTTATCAGAAACAACTGAGTGGATTTTGTACTGTATTGTTTAAATCCAATCTTAAGACCTGATGGCTTCACCAGCTCGCTGTGCCCAGAATCACGGGATTTCCTGGAGGACTGAATGTAGGGTTTGAGATAAGAAATGGAAATCAGGGAAGGCCCCAAGGCCTCTGGCTTAGAGCCATGGTGGAAAGCTCAAGAGTTCAGTTTTGGGTGTGTCAGTCTGAAATGTTTGTTTGCCTTGTGAGTGTAAATGTCAAACAGGTGACAAGATACCAGAGTCCAGAGTTGATGGGACAGGTCCAGGGAGGGAGCCGTGAGAACAGAGAAAGGGTGAGACCTCTGAAGGACTGAGGGGCATGGAAATGCAAACAGACACATTGAAGTGAGCAGAAACATAGGGAAGGTAGAGAATCCCACGAAGTGGAGAAGCCAGACCGTTCAGGGCAAGAAAGCAAAAGGGCAGAAACATGAACCCATCACATTCCCCAACCCCTACACAAGGCAGAGTACAAATACCACCAGAGTGTGAGCAAGTGGCTCAGTACACGTCCCACTCCTAGCTGCCCTGGCGAAAGCCAAGCCAACAAGAAGAACACAACAGGCAAATGAAAAAAAACAAAACAAACAAAAAAAAACCACGGCAGAATCAGAGGCAGGGCCATGAGAGTTGTGCGGGCTCCTCCTTTGGGAAGGTTTGGGGAGGAGACACCGAAGCAGAAAAAGAGCCAGGTCCTGAGGAAACTAATCTGCATATGACAAAATGGGCACACATGGGTTTCTGCACGCAGTAGAGCTAGGCTGAGCTGGCGAGAAGTTTTTCTGCAGACCAGGCCAAGCTGGAGTCACACGGCTGCACACCTTCACGGTCCTTCCTTCTCATGGGCATCGTCATCTCTGAGAGCCCACAAGCTAAAGACGATGCAGCCCCTCACCTCTGGAGGACCCATCTTTGAGATGGCGAGATGGGTGGCATGCGGAGAGGGGGCCCCCGGCACCGCGCTCCTGGCACTCATCACGTA
This sequence comes from Canis lupus familiaris, assembly GCF_011100685.1. Classification (NCBI taxonomy): domain Eukaryota; kingdom Metazoa; phylum Chordata; class Mammalia; order Carnivora; family Canidae; genus Canis; species Canis lupus. Next base: position 39,064,868 of record NC_049252.1, on the reverse strand, counting down.
GACTGGGCCCTCCAGAGAAGGCACAGCCCGGGGCATGAACAGGATGCAGCACAGCCCCAAGGGGCCCAGGCTTCGTTAGGAACGGGAGATGCGGGCCCAAGGAGCCATAAAGCCGGTGCAGCAGCAGCCTCCCTCCACCCCGCAAAGGTAACAGGGAGCTACACTGCTCAGGAAGATACCTGCGCCCTCCCGGGTAGACGAGGGAAGGACACAGACAGACAAGACACGTAGGCAGGACTGGCCACGCAGAGTCTGCAGAGGGAAAACGAGAACAAGGCCAGGGACTCAGCCCAGTGGGCTGGAACATAAGCTAAGGCACAGGGAGAAGCGGCAAGTTGAACTAGGGAGGCAAGCTGCAGGCGGGAACCCAGAACACACGGCTAAGGGGCTTGCTTGCTCGGGTTTTATCAGAAAGATAACAGAATGCCAAGGAAAACGTCAAAGCCGTGCTGGCATACGGAAATCTGGAACTGTATCACTCTTGGCGTAATTTCCTGAAGTCTAGACAATACATTTACCCCAAACTCCCATGTGCCGCTAGGAGCTCACACACAGCTCTCGCGGAGAACGCAGCGACGCTGCAGTGCCAAGTGTACAGAAGCGACCCTCGCTGAAAATGTATCGTCGCAGTCAGTACACAAACACAGACGCCGAAAGCAGCCCGAGCTAATGAGATGCTGCACCAACTACACTGATGTTTGCACTGTCAATGGAAGACTTGGACGCAGATCATTTGGAAAAGAAAAGGTTTACTTGAAGTATACGGGAGAGTCAGTCTTCAAAACTGACTCACCAAATGAAAACACAGCAAAATCTCAAATTTTAGGATTTAGGGAACTGCATACTAAAACGAGATACAGGGCAGCCCCGGTGGCTCAGCGGTTTAGCACCGCCTGCAGCCCAGGGCGCGATCCTGGAGACCCGGGATCGAGTCCCACATCGGGCTCCCTGCATGGAGCCTGCTTCTCCCTCTGCCTGGGTCTCTGCCTCTCTCTCTCTCCTCTCTGTGTATTTAAATAAATAATAAAAAATCTTTTAAAAAAGTAATAAATAAATAAATAAATAAATAAATAAATAAATAAATAAATAAATAAATAAAACGAGATACAGAGGCACCCGGTGGCCCCATTGGTTGAGTGTCCGACTCTTGATTTCAGCTGAGGTCATGGTCTCAGGTCGTGGGATGGAGCCCCACGTTGGGCTCTGTGCTCAGCCTGGAGTCTGCTTGAGAGTCTCTCCCTCCTTCTCCCAAGTAAATAAATAAATCCTTTAAAAAACAAAATAGGGCAGCCCCGGTGGCTCAGCGGTTTAGCACCGCCTGTGGCCCAGGGTGTGATCCTGGAGACCCGGGATCGAGTCCCACATCGGGCTCCCTGCATGGAGCCTGCTGCTCCCTCTGCCTGTGTCTCTGCCTCTCTCGCTCTCTCTCAATAAATAAATAAAATCTTAAAAAAATAAAAATAAAACAAGATACAGCTACATGTCTATTGTTAAAATTTTAAAAGCTGACAATACTAAATGCTGACAAGGATGTGCAACAGCAGGAATGAAAAGTTGTGCAGCCACTTCAGATGACAGGTTGGGAGCAATTGTGCTTCCCAGTATCTGCCCAAACGAACCTGATAACTTATGTCCAAACAAAAACCTGTACAGGAATGTTCAAGGCACCTTTATTCGTAATTGCCGAAAACTGGGAGCAAAAAAGACATCTTTTAATAGGTAAACTGTGGTACATTTGTCCAATGGACTATTATTCAGTGATAAAAAGAAATGCCCTACTGAGACACACACACACACACACACACACACAGAGAGACAAATCTTAAATACAAAATTCTAAGTGATGGATGTCAGCCTGAAAATGCTACATCCTATATGATTCTAACCATATGACATTCTGGAAAAGGCGAAACTGCAAAGATGTAGCACAGAACTGTGGTTATCTGGGGCCTCAGCAAGGGGCTGGGAGGGCAGAGCATCTGCCCAGGGGATTTTCAGGGCAGTGAGACCATTCTGCGTCACACGGTGATGGGGACCGTACGGCGGTAAGCATTTGTCAAAAAGCCATAAGACTTTACAGCACAAAAAGTTAACCTTAGTGTATGTAATTTTTTTAAAAGCCATTTAGGATGTCAGGGGAATCCCAGGACGGAATGTGCAATGCGATGAAGACTCTAACTGCATGACAAATGTAGGAAACGAGCTCCCTGAAGGGGGGTGGGGAATAAGGTGCTGACCTAAGTCACCTGCACAGCTGAGTGCAGTCTGTGAGGAGCAGAAGGAGCTGAGCTCAAGGACTGTCCCCCAGTTACGAGGCGGCTTCCTGGGGGTGCCAGCGAATCCTGCGGCTGCTGGACCTGCACATGGAAACCCAACAGCTGAGTGGATGGCGGAAGGTGGGAGCCGGGTGTCCCACGGCTGCAGGGGGTTCACAGAAGCAGGAGGCGGGGACGGCCCACATGGTGATGGACGGGAGCTGGAAATGTCAGTAAGAACACATGTCTAGCCTAATGTAGACACAGGTGGTTACTGATGGAGGTATCTGCAGAACACGCATGTTCACGGGTTAACATACACACACGTGTCTCCTCTGCTCCGTCAGCCAAGGGCACCTCAGATGATGGCTTCTTGTATCATTCTCCAATAAAAGGAACTGGGCTCGGGGATCCCTGGGTGGCTCAGCGGTTTGGCACCTGCCTTCGGCCCAGGACCTCATCCTGGCGTCCTGGGATCAAGCCCCGTGTCGGGCTCTTTGCATGGAGCCTGCTTCTCCCTCTGCCTGTGTCTCCGCCTCTCTATGTCTGTCATGAATAAATAAAATCTTTAAAAAAAGAGAGAGAGAGAGAGAGAGAGAGAGAGAAAATAAAAGGGAGAGACCAGACGCAACTCCTGAGCAGACAGTTCTAACCACTCCGTGGCCAGGGAGCAGAGCGCACCCCCGCGGCTCTCGCCCACCCCGTGCACAGCTGCCATCTCCTGGAGGAGACAGCGTCGGCAGAGGGAGAGGAGGCGTGGGCTGAGGGGATTCTAGGACCAACAACAACATCAGAGGAAAACTCGAGAAATCTAAAGTGTGAATTTCTGTTAATAATAATATATTAATATTGGTCCACTAATTACGACAAACGTACTGTACGATACTAAGCTGGCTATGGGACAGCTATGAGCTATAGAGATCCTCCGTGTTATCTTCATGATAATTCTGCAAATCTAAAACTTCTAAAAACAAGCAGCTTAGTTTTTAAGAAACCCAGTAATTAAGGATGAAAAAAAGACCAAGGTCACCAAGTCTTCGTTAGCCTGGTTGTGGTGGGAAGACAGCAACTTCCTCAGAGCATCATCAGTTTCCGGAAGATTGTCCAGTCGCTTCCAACACTGATAACTGCAGAGTCACAGCGAAGACGTTTCTGCTAAAAGGTCCAAGTTTACAGGAAATGCTGAGATTTCACCCCCTGGGCCACCGCGCAACTTGCAGGGCATCTAAGACACCAAGGGTTTTGTCTGTGATCTGCTTCGTTGTAGCAGGAGCAGACAGTGCCAGCTTTGCCTCAGTGGCATTCCTAACCCTCACGTGGGATATTCAGCACAGGACAGAGAATTCTAGAAGGCGGCTATCGATTCCGGACACGCTGAGCCCCTCTTGCCTTGCCGGTCATGGGCGCCGCAGCAGCCCCCTTTGCTGCGCACGATGCCAGCAGGCTAGACGCTGTCTACACTGCTGCCCTCCTCACACCAACTCAGCAAGGCCGGGACTATCCCTTCCCCTCGCCAGACGTGGACACCGAGGCCCGGAACCTCAGAGCACGCAGGCAGCGGGGGCGGTCTTTGGGCTCCTCCTTCCACGCCAGCTTCTGCCCCGGCCCCCGGGCCCCGTGCGCACAGCCAGGTGTGCAACCCAGCGGCTGCCCAGCCAGGGCCTCGCCAGCTGAGAGCAGAGCTCACCGGTCGGGCAGACATTTCTGTGAACGGTGCAAATGCTCCCAAGGGAATGGAGGATTCTTCTACGTGGAGAGAGATCGGGAGTCATTCTGAATCTGTGCCCTTGAAACAGAGCCAGGCTCTAAAAGCTTTTACAGAACCACATGCATCACGATCATCAATATGCCATTAGATCCTGGACATTAATCCCCTAAAAGTATTTCTGAACCTTTGAAAGGATTAACCCTTTACTCTATTAACCCCCAGACACACACACACACATTAGCTAGAGTTGCTGGCTTTTCTTTTTCTTACTCAACGAGGCACTGATTTTATTTTTCTATTTTCATTAACGTTACTTCGATAAAACTACGTTTTGCAAGTGATGCCTTTTCCTTTTATTTACCAAATATTAGAAGAATCCCCGTTGAGCTTCCAAAAGTCCTACAGTTTTCAAAGCTGAAGCTGGAAAACAGTGATAGTTGCCTCCTTGGCTTCTTTTTTTTTTTTTTTTAATAAATTTATTTTTTATTGGTGTTCAATTTGCCAACATACAGAATAACACCCAGTGCTCATCCCGTCAAGTGCCCCGCTCAGTGCCCGTCACCCCGTCACCCCCCACCCCCCGCCCTCCTCCCCTTCCACCACCCCTAGTTCGTTTCCCAGAGTTAGGAGTCTCTCATGTGCTGTCTCCCTCTCTGATATTTCCACTCATTTTTCTCCTTCCCCCTTTATTCCCTTTCACTGTTTTTCATATTCCCCAAATGAATGAGACCATATAATGTTTTCTTGATCAACACAGGGTTTGGTGCACAGGGTTCCAAAAGTCTCCAGGAGAACTGGAGAGGATTTCAGGAAGTCCCCTGCCCTAGCCCCCTCAGGCACCCTCCCCGGCCCCCTCCTCCGGCAAGATGGCCCAAGCCTGTGCGGGAACACCTTTGGGTGTGGAGCCCCCTTCCTCCCCTCAGTCGTGGAGCTGGGCCCCGAAGTCCGCTCCTTCCACACACACCCACCAGGACTGCTATTCACCGGTGAAGCAGGGCCAGCTCAGCAGCCGGAGAAGCTGGGGCTGAGGCCTGACACCTGCTCCGGGGGAACCACCTCGGGCCAGCCTCCCCCACGGGCAGCCAGCTTCCGGGGCTGCAGGAGCGATCCCCAGGCAGCACGTGTGAGCGTGCAGCACTGCGGCCTAGCAGACGGCTCGGTGTGCCACTCCTCTGACGCTCCACCTGTCTGCACACCCAGTGGCAGCCCCACTCTCGGATGCCCCTCTAGGAGCCTAACAGCAGGCAGGCAGCACACAGTGGAACAGGAACATCACCTCCATCACCGGATGCCATGCTCCTAATAATACAACTGGATTATTAGGAATCAATCTAATTATGCCTCAGAGGAGGATCACGGGCAAAATGGCCCAAGAGCCTCTCATGGGCAAATGCAGATTCACAGGCCTCACGCCCACCGGCTAACAATCTGCATTTTTGAAACCCCAGTGCTTCACGTACACACTACAGTTTGAGGAACGCTGCTGGCCTTGATCCTGAGAGATGAAGAAGTATTTCAATGTCACGGTTCCTCTGAGGGAATATTTCAGAGCAGAAAGCACACTTTCTTTCCCATTCCTGCTATTAATAACACGTATGCACATTCAGTCAGCAGGGAGAGTAAACAGAGACTGGCTTCAGGGGCCTAGAAATAAAAGTTGTAAAAAAAAAAGGGAAAAAAAGAAGTGTGCTGACGAGTCTCATAACCATGAGCTTTTCTGACATCTTTTTACCAACCTCCCTCTAAGCACTTTCTCCTCTGTTGGATCAAAGTTTGCAAAGTTTTTTGTTTGGTTTTTTTTTTCTTTTGTTTGTTTATAAACACCCAATTCCTAACCGTAAGTCCCACTGGGAACTGGAACAGCATCAAATTGAAGAAGGAGACCATGGATTCACCAGTGTTTTCTGACATCTTCCTAAAGCCGGTGAGCTCACCCCTGTGTTCAGGGTGACCAGCCCCGCCTCCCTCCTCTGGGCCATGACTTCATCTAAGCTGCTAGAAGTCCAGCCCACGCCAGCTGCGATTTGTGGCGACTGAACCAGCACTCGCTGATTAAGCCAAAACTTTCCTCATTCTAGAGCCTTTACTGCATGGGGCAGGGGGTGGGCGGACAGGGGGGGAACCGGGGGGAGGGGGAGGGGACTGGGAGGGCAGAGCCAGGGGCAACAGGAGCTCTTCTCACACACGGGCGTGTGAGACCCCGGCTCCTCGGGCACCCAGGCAGCACACAACAGCAGGAATGAACCATGTCCCAGACGTGGCCTAGATGTGACGAACCAGTCCTGACTGTACTGCTGCACTGCAAAGCCCCCCAGGTGGCTCTCATGTGCACTCAGGGTAGAGGAGCATTGTTCCGGAAAGGATCTGCTCAAATTCATTACAACTGTTCTGCAGCGTAAAGTGGATTTTCTAAACTATAATGCTGCTAACAAGATGCTGCAAGTGATCACTCGGGGACCAGGCACCCTGAGCGGTAGAAGAGTCTTTAAGGCAGGCGGACAACATGCACACATACAAAAGCGATGGTCGGTTCCAACGCCAGAACATTCTCCGGGCCTCTCTCACCCCTAAGTGCACCAAATTAGTGAAGCTAAGGCCAAGCCAGCATCCCATCAGGGCTTGCTCCGCTTGCGCAGGGGTCAGTGCCTGCTGCCTGGTTTTGTACCGCCTATGAGCTGAAGATGGTTTTTATGATTTTAAAAGGTTGACGAGGTGGGGGAAGAACATAACAAAGCCCACATGTAGCCCACATATCTACAATATTTACTATGTGGACCTTTACAGAAAACACTTCCAGACTCCTGGCTTGTGGCAACCATAGGCACCCAGGTATCCCCAGCACAGGTCCACCCCAGCGGCAGGCACTTGCTTTGCCAACCACACAGCCAAGAAAGCCTGGAAATGCCTTGAAAGCATGAAACCAGGTGGAAACATGTGCTCGGTCATCCTGAGAACCTAGTAAAAAACACAGCCACTAAGTGCCAAGCTCCCTAAGGAGCACTGGGAAATCTTTTCTCCATGCACACATGGGGACCCTCCAACTGAGTGAGCTCAGGAACCTCGGCTGGTGAGGGGCCCTGCCTGCCTCAGCCCCGGCTGGTCCCTAACCCGCCGGGCCCCCAGTCTGATGCCTGCTGTGCCTGGTCTAACTGGGCCACTACAGCAAAGTGCCACAATGCCCAGGTGAGCCTCGAGTCGAAGCCAGTCCTGGAACTAAGTGCCAACAGCAGCACCCCTGCTCATCCCCGTGGCTAACCACGGCACCCGGCTCATCGCGGAAAGGACGGCAGGAAGCCAGGCCTAGAACCACGCCTCGCAGACAGCAACAGCCAGTGCTAAGGACAGTGCAGGCAGGGGCCCTCCCGCCGGGCCGGAGCACCCGTCCTCACCCAACCCAGGCGGCCCCGCTGACAGACGACGCGGTCAGCTCACTGGAGGGGAGAAAGAGGCATCTTCCCCAGGACGGCTTCCGTGGAGGCTGAGGAAGGGCGTGCCAGACTCCCAGGAACCTAGGCGGGCAGTATCTGGTTATCTCCACGATCAATTGTCATAATGTATTCAGCAGATGGAGCGCTGCGCCCTATACCTGCACTGTATCACATCCCTCTGTAGGTCATTTGGCTCGCAAAATTGATTTAGGAGAGATTATTCAATTCCATTTTACATTTTCATGTTTGGGAACTGTGCCAGCAGCAACTTGTGTTCTTCCAGAGGTCAGGAAGCGATGGACAAGGCAATCTCCCGCTGTTGTAAATGGAACTCCATATCCCCTTTATGAATTTCCTGTCAATCTTCAAATTACTTCAAATACGATTGCCCTTCATTCAGACAGTGTTTTATGTCTCCATGTCTACCTTCTTCCCATATCTGATGACGGCCTTGGCTGCAGACAGCGCTCCCTGGGAGCCGCTCTGGGCGCCTGTATGAGACGAAGCGTGGGCCGACGGGGACAGAGGGGCCCTGCAGCCTTCGATGGCAGCAAGCCAGCTCGCACCAACCACAGCCACGTGCCCCTGCTTTTCCTGCAGGAGCACATGACCACCATCATTGCTCCAGTCGGGCTTTGCCTGCCCTTCTCGCAGCCACCAGCCACTCCATGTTGTCCCAGTCCTGTCACCAGCATCCTCCCGAGCGTTCCCCACATCTGACACACATCACCCTATCCTCCAGGGCTCCTTTGGCTCTCTGCCACCCGACAAGCTGCTCCTCTGTTACTCTGATGGAAGTGGTCTTCTCCTTGACCTCTTGATACCAGGCAGCCCAGCCCCAGCCCCAGGTCCTTGTCCCTCTGTGCCTCCTCGGGTAACCCCGTCCACCCATCTAAATGCACAGTATTTCCAAATCCCAACCCATAGGAAGTGGCCTGTTCCTACCTCCAACATGAAATGTCCAAACCTCCAGCTTCCCACCTTTCCCAGCTTGAGGCCGCTGAGGGCTTCTCCACCCCTGACCACCAAAAGCCACCTTTTGGTACCAAAAGGTACCCTTCTCATGTCACACATCTATGTTTGTGAGCAAGCCCTGTGAGCTCTACTAGCAACCATATCCAGCATCCAACCACTTCACATCCACCACCCTTGTGCACGCCACCATCACCCTTCCCCGGCTCAATGGGATAACCTCCTAATGGGCTCCTTTTGCCCTTGCCCCCTGAAAGAGCTGGGAGTCACCCTGTGAGAGCCTAAGTGCATTTGTGTCACCACTCTGCCCAAAACTCTATCACAGCTCCCTATTTCCCACAGAGTGGAAGCCAAATTCTCCCACTGGCCTCCTAGGCCCGTGAAGATCTGCTCACCCTCCCCTGCCCCCCACTGCCCTCAGCTCTCAGCCACCCTCTGCTCATCTTCCGCTCTGTTCCACCACCCAGACTCTCCTGCCGTCCCTGGCATCTGTAATTATATCCTTGCCTCTTGGGCATTCTTCCCCAGAGACCCACTCATCTAACTCCCCCCCCCCCCCGCCCCAAGTCTATCCCCAGATGCCCCTGGGTCAACGAGGGCAGCCCTGCCCTCCCATGGCCAACACTCCCAATCTCCCCTACCCTGCTCCACCCTCTATCACAACACACTCCTTCATTATGGCCCCTGTACACTGTGTCTGTCTCCCCCTGACAGAATGTAAGGCTCCTAGGAGCAGGGGTTTCTCGCCAATCTGTTCACTGAGTGTGCCCAAGTACCTAGAACAGGGCCTGGCACTTGAAAGGTGCTTCATAAATTTGAATTTAAAATTTTTTTTTGTCCAAAAATATAAGTTTCCTGGAAACCGAAGTAAAAGGGGGAGTGAAATGAGTTTCGGTTTTGACTATGCATTTGGTGTGTGAGGAACATCAAGGATGCCAATGTGATTAAACGAAGTCAGCTGGGGCAAGTGGCAGGAAGCCACAGAGGCCAGGTCATGTGAAGCTCGATACAACTCTGCCTTATACTAGGAGGGGCACAGGGAGACTCTGGAGAGTTTTGGACAGAGGGAAGGCATGATCTAACCTGTATTTTTAAACTAAACATTTGACTTTAAGATAATTATAGATTCACATGTAGTTGTAGAAATAATACAGAGGTAATCCATGTACTCTCACCTCAGTTCCCCCAATGGTGACATCTTATAAAATTACAGAACATTATCACAACCAAGATACTGACATTGATTCAGTCAAGATGTAGAACATTTCCACGTCCACAAGCATCCCTCGTGTTTCTCATTTACAGCCACAACCTCCCACCCCCATCTCTTCCTGAAGCCCTGGAAACCACTAATCTGTCCTCCATTTCTATAATTTTCTTATCTCCAGAATATCATATAAATGAAATCATACAGTATCTAACCTTTTATTTTTTTTATTTTTTTTAGTATGCAAAATTAGGATTTTGCTTTTAGGATTGGCTTTTTTCAGTCACCCTAATTCTCTGGAGACTCATCCAGGTTGCCCCATGTGTGCAGTTCAGTCCTCTTCACCGCTGAAGAGCATTTCATGGAATGGATGTGCCACAGTGTGTTTAACTGTTCACCCACTGAAGAACATATGGGTTGCTTCCAGATTTTGGCTATTTCAAATAAACCTACTGTGAACATTTGTGAATAGTTTTTGTGTGAACATAGTTTTCATTTCTCTGGGATAAATGCCCAGGAGCTTTTATTGCTGGATTGTGTGGTAGTTATAAGTTTAGTTTTATAAGAAACTGCCAAACTGTTTTCCAGAGTGCCTGTACCATTTTACATCCCTACCAGCCATGCGGGAGATCTAATTCCTCCGTATCCTCACCATGATCTGCTATCATCACTATTTGTTTTATCATAACCATTCTGAAGTATGTGTCATAATATCTCATTGTGGTTTTAATTTGTACTTCCCGAATGGCTCATGATGTTGAGTATCTTTTCATGTACTTATCTGCCATCCATATCTTCTCTGGTGAAATTTCTCTTCATGTCTTTTGTAACAGTTTCCAGTTGAACTGTTTTTTTTACTGTTGAGTTTTGGTAATTCTTAATATATTCCATTATCAATCTTTTCTCAGATACGTGATTGGCAAGTATTTCTCCTGGTCTGTAGCTTGTCTTTTCATCCTCCTTTTTCTTTTGCAGAAAAAAAGTTTCTAATTTTCATAAAATCCAATTTATTACTTCTCCTCTTACAGACGATGTTTGGTGCCAAGTCTAAGTACTCTTTGCCCAATCTCTGCCCTAAAATGAAAACAACTGTTCTATTTTTTCCTAAGTTTTATATTTTATATTTGAGTTTGTGATACATTTTAAGTTAATTTTTATATAAGGTGTGAGACTTAGATTAAGTTTCATTTTTTGCCTCTAGATATTTGATTGTTCCAGCATTCTTAGTCATAAAAGCTATACTTTCTCTCTTGAATTGTTTTTGCAATTCTCAAAATCATTTGAGAAGATAATTTTTCAAAAATCATTTGGGCATATTGGTGTGATTCTTTATACTATATTCTACACTGGGTTCCCTGTACTGTTCCAATGATCTCGGTGTCTATCTTTCGGACAATACCACATAGTTTTGATTACTGTGGCTATAAAATCTGGAAATTAGGTAGATTAATCCCTCCCCCCTTTATTCTTCCTTTCCAAAATGGTTTTACCTACTCCAGTTCCTTAATTTTCCATATGTATTTTATAATCAGCTTGTGCATATCTACAAAAAAATTTGCTGTGATTTTAACAGAACTTAACATTAAACCTGTATAACAATTCAGGGAGAACTGACATCTTTACCATGTTGAATTTTCCAATCCATGAATATGGTATGCCTCTCCCTTTATTTATACCTACTTTAATTTCTTACATCAGGATTTTGCAGTTTACAGTATGAAAGCCCCATAAGTGTTTTGTTAGATTTATCCCTACATGTTTATTTTTCAGGAACTGTATTTTAATTTTGGTGTCCACATATTCATTAATAAAATAAAATAAAGTTGATTTTTGTGTGTTTACCTTGTATTATGCAACACTGCTAAACTCACTTATCAATTCTAATTTGTTTTGTTTTTGTTTTGTAAGTTCCTTCCTTGGGATTTTCTACATAATTATTGTATTTCCAGATACAGACCATCTTATTTCATCTTTTCTGATCTGTAAATGTTTTATTTTTTTGTCTTGTCTCACTGCATAGTCTAGAACTCCCAGCACTATGTGGAATAAGAACAGATATCCTTGTCCAGTTACTGATCCTAGGGGGAGATCATTCAGTCTTTTACTTTATGTATGATGTTAGCTGTAGGTTTTTGTAGATACTGATTATCAAGTTGAGCAACTTTTCTATTCCTGGGTTTCTGTGAGTCTTTATATAATATTGGATTTTGTCAAATGCTTCATTAAATTGAGTGATATGATTATTTACTTTTTCTTCTTTAGCCTGTTAATATGGTGTATTACACGGGTTTTCAAGTATTGAGGCAGACTTGCAACCCTAAAGTTATCCAAGTCTTCATATATATTGCTAAATTCTCTTTGCTAATATTTTGCTATAGATTTTTGCATCTATATTCATAAAGGATGTTGGTCTGTTTTTTACTGTCTTCTTTCTGGTTTTAATATCTGGGCGATAATAACTTTATAAAATGAATTGGTAAGTGTTCTATATCGTGAAAAAATACAATAATCTTGTCATCAGAGTCCCAGAAAAAGAGGAAAGAACTGCAGTTGAGCAGTTATTGTCTAAAAGTTTTCTGTTTTGCTAGGTTGTCTCTTCCCTGGTCCTTTGGTTAGAGGAAGCAGGCTTCTGTTGCATTTTTTGTTTTTGTTTTCTGTACCCGTTGGCATTTATGGGTAACCATCTTCTCAGATTCAAGGCTAAGATGTTAAGAGAAAAAGTACTCAGAGAATTCACTATCATGTCATTCCTTATGTTCTGAGGCCCCTGGCTGATCTTCCTTCTCAGCATCTTTCAGAGTCTGCATTTGTTTTACATATAATGTCCAAGATCTTTAGTTTTACTTAGTGGGAGAAATGGGGAAAAGCACATCAAGTCCATATTCCCAGAAAAGGAAGTTAATCCACATTTCTAGGAAGAGCATTCTGGCCACTGTGGGGATAATCATCTGTAACTAGGCAAAAACTGAAGCAAAACAAGACCTGTTAAAAGGCTAATTATCTAGGTGAAAGATAAAGGTGGCTTGGGACCAGGCTGATAGCAGTATAAGTGGTAAGAAGTAGTTAAATCCTGAGTATATCGTGAAGGAAGTGCAGACTAAATTTGCAGATGTATTAGACATGGGGTATGAGAGAAAGCAAGGAATCCAAGATGATTCCCAGGGTTTTAGACTAACAAGTGGAAGAATGGAGTTGCCACCAACAGATACAGAGAAAGCTGAGGAAGGAGTAAGGTAGGGGGAAAGAATGATGATTTTCAAATGTGAAATAAGAAATGCCCATGATACAGCCAAATGACAGCGCTAGGTCAGCAGATGAATATAAGCCTAGAGTTTAGAGGCTGGGGTTCAGGCTGGAAAGATATACTTAAAATCTATAGGTAGTATTTAAATTTTTTTTAATTTTTATTTATTTATGATAGTCACAGAGAGAGAGAGAGGCACAGAGACACAGGCAGAGGGAGAAGCAGGTTCCATGCACCGGGAGCCCGATGTGGGATTCGATCCTGGGTCTCCAGGATCGCGCCCTGGGCCAAAGGCAGGCGCCAAACCGCTGCGCCACCCAGGGATCCCCTATAGGTAGTATTTAAAGCCATAAAACCAAGTGGGATCACTGATGGAATGAGGTAGAAAGAGAAGAGTACGCTCTCAACTCTCCAATGAGGAGTAGGATATGGAAGGAGCCAGCAAAAACATATTAAGAAGCAGTCAGAGAGCTAGGAGAAAACTTAGGACAAAAGTGTGTCCTAGAAACCAGATGAAGAAAAAATGTTTTAAGGAGAAAGGAGCGAAAACGTGGATTCAGATGCTGCTGAAAAGTCAGGTAAGAGACTTGACTGCTGGATTTGGCAGAGTCAAAGAGATCTTTGGTGATACTGACAAAGCTGTTTTTGTGAAGTAATAGGGGAAAATCCAGATGCAGTGGGTTCAAGAAAGAACAGAAAGGAATTAGAGACAAAAAAATGTAGACCTGAAACTTAGGTGAATCACTGACTTCAACTATAATTGAAGATAATGATGCCCTTTCTTCCTTAAATTAATTTCTACTTTGGGTTAGATACAACAAAATAAGGAGATCTAGGTAATAGGACTTGTAGAAAGAGACATAAACATAATAAGTACATTGGATTTTAACTGGAGATCATAGATACATAGAATACCACAGTGAAATGACAAATTCTATACTGGTGATACTAAGTCTTAAAGAAGGCTACCATGAGATCAACAAAGCTCTTCACACAAAAGCTTTTTGAAAATATGGCCTTACAGATGTGTAATTAAGAGATAAGAATCAACGAAACTTAGGCAGTTCTGGTAGTGTCACTTGCAAGAAGAGACCTAAGTTTAGCTCATAAGAGAAATAGATAATCACTGAGTTCAGTGAACATACAATGTCCTTTAAGCCAAAAGAATATGAATGGGCAGTACTATGGTTTAATTCTTTATCCTTAACATTTATAAAGAATCTAAGTGCATGTCAAGCTACGAAATAAAAACAAAAGTCTATCCCATCTCACCAAAAAATTAAACAAATAAAAAAAATCACACCAACATATTGTCCTCTCATTCTGCCATTAGCAGTTGTTGGCTTTTGAACATTCTGAGTATTGTAAACCATCATCTTAACATTATAATCAAAGACCAAATGATACACTTTCCTTAAAAATAAAAGGAAGTGATATAAGCCAGTCATAAGAGGAAAAATCCTATATGATTCCATTTATGTGAAGTACCTATAGTAGTCATATTCATAGAAACAGAAAGTAAGATAGTGGTTTCCATGTGTTAAAAGTGAGGGGGAAATGGATAGCTATTATTTAATGGGTATGGAGTTTCAGTTTTCCAAGATGAAAAGAACTCTGGAGATGGTAGTCATGGTTGCACAACTCTGAATACACTTAATGTCACTGAACTATACACTCAAAAATAGTTATTAAGATAGTAAATTTTGTTATGTGTGTTTTATAATTTTTAAAAATAAAAGAATTTTTTTTTTAAAAAGGAAAGAAATTTTGCTTCAGCCCATAATGAAGTAACCAGGGTAGGACTTGCCCTCTGGCTATGAACCACCAGAAAAATGGAAAAATATGCATATGAAACAACTGATTTCAGACAATAGTCTGCATAAAATTGTCAAAAAGCCTTACAATTTCCTTGACTTTCTTAGGTAAAGCACTTTCTAGACTGCATGGCAAGGGTGGGGGGAACCCAGCAGAACATCACAGCATACTGAGTTGGTGAGACATATCAGAGTTCAGGGAAGCTGAGGCAGTTGGAGATTATGAAGAGAAGATATGCATAAAGGCTCTGAAGAAAAGAGCCACTCATAAAAAGAACAAAAATCTGTATGGGGGTCCCCTTCACCTGTTGCCAAACTCTAAGGAACACATGAAAGTCAATGAAGTGAAGGAAAACTGACCAGAGAATTATAAGCTAAACAATTTTTATTGCTCAACAACGCATCGGGAGACATTTATAGTTTTGACCAGCCTGAGTGGAGAGCCCCAGCTGAACCACACAAGGCAATAAATGGAGACAGCCAAAGGGCTGCACTTTAATAATGGGGCTAAATTAGCCCTAAAGTAAAAGATATCCTACAGTCAGCCCAAAAAACTTAAAACCTTAACAAATATCAAGCTGATCTATAAGTAACCTATCTGCCTAAAAGAACAAAGTCCTACACTCTTATAAAAATGTCATAATCCAGATACTTACTGTAATATCTATAATGTCTACCATCCAATTAAAGTTACTGAACCTACAAGGAAACAAAAAAAAAAAAGCATATAAACAAAAATGACAACAAAAACAAGAGAAAGAGCAGTCAAGAGGAGCAGACTCTGAAAGGCAGAGATAATGAACTGGATTTTAAGAATTATTATACCTATGTGCAAGTTTGAAAAAGCAACATGAACACAGTAGGAAATAGAAGATTTTAAGAAGAACCACATGGAACTTACAGAGGTGAAATAAATACATATATGTAGGAAATAAAACTTTCAATAAATGAGATCAGTAGTTGATTAAGTATGCAGAAAAAAAGGTTAACAGATATAGAAAATACCCAAAGTGACACACAGAGAGAAAAAAGACTGGAAAAAAAAAAGAGCCCCAGTTACCTGTGGGACAATATCAAGTAGAGTAACATAACCAGAAGCAAAGAAATGAAGAAGAAGGTACACAGAAAAAATACTTGAAAAAAATGTCATAAAATGCCAGATAATATTCCAAATTTGATTTTCAAAAACCCATTAGACCCACAGACCAAAAAAGCTTAATGAAATTTAAGAAAGAGAAACACAATGAGAACCATACTGAGACATCAAAGAGCAGGAGAACTTGGAGTACAGAGGAGGAAATATAAGAATTAGCACAGATATTTTATTAGAAATTATACAGCCAAATACAATGGACCAAAGTTTTTTAAGTGCTGGAAGAAAAAAAGGACTGTTAATCTAAAATTTCACTTCCAAAAAAATTCTTCCAAATTGAAGAGAAATAATGTCACTTCCTGATAAACAAAAACTAAATGAATTTATCACCAGCAAACTTAAGCACCAACAAATGTTAGAAGAAATTCTTTAAGAATTTCCTTCCTTCAGAAGGAATTAAAATGATACCAGGTAATTAACCATCAAAAAAATAACAAAACAACAAAACCAAAAATTAAAACAGATAGGAATTGTCAGTGATGGAGATAAAATGGAATATGAAAAAGTACAGAGCTAATATAAAAGAAAGAAGAACAAAGAACAAAATTTTTTTAATAGCAAGATAGATTTAAACCCAACCATATCAATGATTACAATAAATGTAAATGGTCAAAACATTCCAGTTAAAAGGCAAAACTAGGTAAAAAATAAGACCTAACAACATATCATCTACAATAAAACCCACTTTAAAGATAAAGACATAAGTTGGGGAGCCTGCATGGCTCAGTTGGTTGAGCATCCGACTCTTGATTTCAGATCAGGTCATGATCTCAGGGTCATGGGATCAAGCCCCATGTTGGGCTCCACACACAGTGTGGAGTCTGCTTGTCTCTCTCCCTCTGCTCTTCCCCCTGCTCATGTTCTCACTCTGTCTCTCTCTAAAATAAATAAAATTTTTAAATCACTAAAAAAGATAAAGACATAAATACGTTAAAAAAATAACAGAAAAAGATATACCACACAAACACTAACCAGAAACAAAGAAGGACATCTTATAATGAAAAAAAAAGTCAATCTATTAAGACACAACAATCCTACACATAGATGCACATGGTGACAGAATTAAAAGTAGAAATAAGACAACACATCTCTCTGTACTCTATAAAGCAAGTAAATATGAAATTAATAAGAAAATACAAGACTTAATACCACCAATCAATTGTCCTAACTGAAACTTTTAGCATACCCCAGCAAATAACTGAAGAATACAAATTCCAAGTGAACAAGAAAAAATTTAAAATAATACAATGTATATTTTTACTATTTTTACTACAAAAAAATTAAATTAGAAATCAGCAAGAAGTATACAGAAAAACCCTAAAAAATTGTAAATAAAATACCACATTTCTAAAAGACCCAAGAAACAAAGAAGTTATTACAAGGAATTTCAGAAAATAATTTAAACTGACTGAAAATGAACACACAAAACAGTAAAAATGTGGGATATTCATATATTTCCAGTGGCAATGTAAAATTATACAGCCAATCTGGAAAACTGTTTAGCACTTCTAATTAAACTTGCAACCATCACATTACCCAGAAGTTGCAGTCAGGGGCATTTGCCCCAGAAAATGAAATTTTACATATACACACACACACACACACACACACACACACACACCCCTCTATACATGAGTATTCAAAGCAGCTTTACTCTTAAGAGCAAGACCGGAAACAATCCAAATGCCCTTCAATGAGTAAGCAGTTGAACAAACTCTGGTACATTCATACAATGCAATACAACTTAACAATACAAGGGAATAAACTACTAATGCCTACAATAATCTGGTAATACTTCAAGAAAAAGTGGAATATTATATGATTCCGTTCATATAACATTCTCAAAATGACAAAACTATACAGATGGAAAACAGATTAGTAGTTTCCAAGGGTTAGGGATAGGGGCTAGGATGGAGAATGAGCATGAAACAAAGAAGTACAGGGAGTTTTTTTGTAGTGAGGAAACAATTTTGTGTCTTGATTGTGGTGGGGATTACACAAATCTAAACAGGGGATAAAACTGTACACAAACATGCACACATACACACACAGAAATATGCAGGTTAAAAATATGATTAAAGCTGAATAATGCCTGTGATCTAATTAACAGTATATCAA
Source organism: Canis lupus familiaris (assembly GCF_011100685.1). NCBI lineage: Eukaryota > Metazoa > Chordata > Mammalia > Carnivora > Canidae > Canis > Canis lupus. Next base: position 39,046,969 of record NC_049252.1, on the reverse strand, counting down.
TGTCAAATATAACAATATATCAATATTAATTCCCTGAATCTGAAATTATACTACAGTTATATAAGATGTTGCCATTGGGGGAAAGTGCACAAAAGATACAAGGGATTCTTTATATTATTTTTGCAACTTCCTATGAGTCTACAATTATTTCAATATAAAGTTTTAAAAATATTCAAGATACAGCTAAATCAGTTCATAGAGGAAAATTTATAGCTTCTAAATACAAATATCATATCAGAAAAATTCAGAATCAATTTATCTTAGCTTCTATCTTAATAAGCTAAAAAAATAACAGCAAAGTATACTCAAAGTAGAAGGAAGAAAATATTAAAGAATAAAAATCAAAAAAGGAAAAACAGAGGAAAAAATAGGAAAAAAATCAGTAAAAGTAAAATCTATATATTTGAAAAAGTCAATAAATTGATTCGCTTGCTAGCTACACTGATCAAGAAAAGAGAAAAAAATACATGTTACAAATTTCAGTAATAAAAGAGGAGAGACATCATTATGATCATACCATAATGAAAAAAATAATAAAGCAATATAAAAAGAAACTTTGTCACTGAACTTGACAACTTAGAAAAAATCAATACCTTACAAAACACGAAATACTAAAACTGACTCAGGACACACAAATCTGAAAAGGTTTAAAAAGCTAAACTCTTTTTTTTTCTTAATGTTTCAAGTTTTTATTCATGTTTTAGCTAGTTATTCTTAACTAAAAATCTTCTCACAAAGAAAACTTGAAGCCTAAATTCCACCAAAAACTTCAGAAACAAATAACACAATCCAATACAAACCCTTTCAGAAAATAGAGGAAGTAATACTAATATATCTAATGAAATCAGCTTTATCCCATCACAAAACCAGGCAAAGATAAAACAAGAAAAGAAAACTGAACCATTTCCTTCTTGATCACAGATGTAAAAGTCCTTTTAAGAGTATTAACAATAGGGGCACCTGGGTGACTCAGCGGTTGAGCATCTGCCTTTGGCTCAGGGCATGATCCCGGGGTCCTGGGATTGAGTCCCACATCAGGCTCCCCCCCGGAGAACCTGCTTGTCCCTCTGCAAGTGCCTCTGCCTCTCTCTGTGTATGTCTCATAAATAAATAAATAAATAAATAAATAAATAAGTAAGTAAATAAGTAAATAAGTAAATAAGTAAATAAATAAATAAATAAATAAATAAATAAAATCTTTAAAATATATATATAAAAGTACTAGCAACAAACTCAGGAAGAACATGCATATATACATTTTTAAAAATCCATCAGGACCACATGAAGTTCAACCTAGGAATAAAAGTTTGTTTTAATATGTAAATTTCACCAAATGCAAGTAAAAATATTAACAAAGAAAAATAACCTATGACTATCACAATAAATATAGAAAAAATCATTTGACAAAATTCAACAAACATCCATGAAAAAATATTAAAAATTTAGGAAAGAAGAAAGAAAAGGGAATTTCCTCAAAAAAAGTGATCTATGAAAAACCTACAGTTAACATTATAATTAGGGCAGCCCCAGTGGCGCAGCGGTTTAGCGCCACATGCAGCCCGGGGTATGATCCTGGAGACCGGGGATCAAGTCCCACGTCGGGCTCCCTGAGTGGAGCCTGCTTCTCCCTCTGCCTGTGTCTTTGCCTCTCTCTCTCTCTCTCTCTCTCTCTCTCTGTCTCTGTATCTCTATGAATAAATAAATAAAATCTTTAAAAAAATTTTAATTATAAAAAACATTATAATTAATGGTGAATGAGTAAGCACTGTACCCTAAGTTAACAAAGCAAGAAGATCCACTCTCATCACTGCTATTCAATTTTATACTGGAGGTCCCAGACAATAAAGTGGGGAAAAATACATAAAAGGTATACATAATGGAAATCAGTAAGTAAAACTATCTTTATTTGCAGATGACAAGATCATAGAGGGAAAGGTTATTAAAACTAATAAGTAACTTTACCTAAGTTGAGAATAAAAGTTCAATGTACAAACGAAAAAACAAGAACAAAAACAAAAAAGTATATGCCAGCTAAGAATTAGAAATGAAAATCTCTTGTGGCACTGGGTGGCTCAGTTGGTTAAGCGACTGACTCAATTTCAGCTCAGGTCATGATCTCAGGGTCATGAGATCCAGCCCAGCACTGGGCTCCACACCCAGCAGGGAGTCTGCTTGAGATTCTCTCTACCTCTTCTGCTGCTCCTTGTGCGTGCTCTCTCACTCTATTATAAATAAATAAATAAATAAATAAATAAATAAATAAATAAATAAATAAATAAATAAATAAATCCTTAAAACAAAAAAAGAAACAAAAATCTCCTAAAACGACTATTTATAATAGTATCCAAAACCATGAAACATTTGAAGAGATAAATTTAAGGAAACATGTGCAAGATTTGTATCCTGGAAGAAAACTTCAAGATACTACCAAAAGATATTAAAGACTTATTAATAAAAGGAGAGATTATGGGGTGCCTGGGTTGGTGCAGTTGGTTAAATCAGTTTCGGCTCAGGATGTGATCTCAGGGCCATGAGACCGGCCCCACCTCTGGCTCCATGCTCAGTGCAGAGTCTGCTTGAGTTTCTTTCTTCCTCTCCCTCTGTCCCTCCTCCTCCCACTCTCTAAAATTAATAAATAAATCTTTTTTAAAATAAAAAATAAATAAAAGAAGAGAGTATAATTTGCATTGACTGAAGCATTCACTATTGATAAGGCATTTGATACTTCTTGAATTGATCTATAGGTGCAAAGCAATCTCAATCTAAATCCTAGCAAAATTCTTAGAAGTTGAGAGCCTCATTCTGAAAAACATTTTTAATGCAATTTTTTAATGCAAAAACTTAGGATAGTCACAGCTATTTAGAAAAAGAACAAAATTGGAGGACTTATTTTACCTGATTTCAAATATCCAGTAATCAGTACAGTCTGATATTATTAACATAAGAATAGGCTTATAGATAGAACAGAATAGTAAAAACAGACCCAAGCATGTATGATCAACTGATTTTTTTTATAAAGTTGCCAAGGCATTTCAACAGGGAAAGAAAAGTGTTTCCAACAAACTATGTCAGAAGAGCCAGGTATCCACATGAGGAAAAAAAATGAAACTGGATTCTTAAATAACACCATACACAACAATGAACTAAAATATAAAAGCTAAATCCATAAAACTTCTAGAACAAAACAAAGGAGAAAATCTTTCTGACCTTGCAGTAGACTAGGATTTCTTTGATACATTTAAAGAAAAAAAAAGGGGGGCAACATACCAACCAAAGGAGGAAAATGGTCATTTATATTCCATCAAAATTTTAAAATTCTTTATTTGAAAGACAGTTGTTACAAAATGAAAAAGTAACAGAAAAAATATTTCTCAAATGTATATCTGAAAAAAAAAAAGACTAGTATTCAGAATATACAAAGAACTTATACTCACTAATAAGGAAACAATAGCCCAATTTAAAAAATATTTCAACAGACACATCACTGAAGACATACAAACCAGCAAAGGAGCATATGAAAAAGATGCTTGCTATTATTAGGCCTCAGGAAAATTAAAATTAAAATCACAGTGAAAGGGCAGCCCGGGGGGCTCAGCGGTTTAGCGCCGCCTTCAGCCCGGGGCGTGATCCTGGGGTCCTGGGATCGAGTCCCACATCAGGCTCCCTGCATGGAGCCTGCTTCTCCCTCTGCCTGTGTCTCTCTTTCTCTCTGTGTGTCTCTCATTAATAAATAAATAAATAAAATATTTTTAAAAATAAAATAAAATCACAGTGAAATATGATATACACCTAATAGAATGGCTAAAATAGAATGAAATAACAACTGTAGGTACAAATGGCAGTTAGATAGAACTGTCCTATACGGCTAGAGACAGTGTAAAAATCATTCAAGAACTTTAGAAAGCAGTTTGGCAGGTCCTTATGAGACCACTTACTGTAGAACTGACCACACTACCTCGCCTAGCTATCTACCCAAGAGAAATGAAAACGTATTCCCTCCCGCACAAGGGACATGAACACAGGTGTTCAGGGCGGCTTTACTGCTAACACTCAAAAGCTAGAAACAACCTAAATGTCTATCAATAGGCAACTGAGCCAACATAGCACACAACAGAATACCAGTTAGCAACAAAAAGGAACAAAATACACCCACAGAACACAGATGAGGCTCACAAGCGAAGATGTTGAAAGAAAGAAGCCAAACACAGAAAAGAAACCAGTGCACACTGTACGATTCCGCGAACCTCTGGGGATGATGCTCTATACCTTGACTGCGGTGGTGGTTAAATTGCAGTACGCAGATCTCAGAATCCATTAATCTGAACACTTGAAATAGATGCACTTGATTGTACGGAAGCGGGGGAGGGGAACTCTGCCTTCAATTAGAATGTTGTAGGTCAGAGCGGGGCAACGCTACCAAGGAACAAGCAGATTTTTTCTGAATGATAAATTGCAAAAACTATTATTTCTGAAACCATCAAAACAATGAAGACCATATGAATTAAAATTCTACACAAAGAAGAGCCCTTCTAGATAAGCTAAAAATAAGCAACTAATTCTGAACATTGGCTAAGAAGCAGTCTAAGCAAAGGGAGTCTATGGGAGGAAAGAAAAACCAGCACAACTTTGCAGTCACGGGGGCTGCAGCAGACTAAGGAAACTAAGGGCCCCGGAAGACGAGGCTTGTTTCCACCCCCACCCTCCCCACCAAACAACTCCTGAGTTCTGGGACTGTGCAAAAGGACAGGGGACTGGGCAGCAAGACAGACTGACATCTTTCCCCATGTCTCCAGCTGTTAGAGGACAGAGTCACAGGAAAGGAAAAGGGCCTTCAACAGTCCATCTACCCCTCAAGTCTTGCCAGATTTCACACCTCTCAGTGTGTAAAAGAGTTCAAAATCTTTAGTTGGTTGAATCTTCAGGACTGAAGGGAGAGGGACTTGTGTCTCAGGAATCCAGGAAGGCCACTCTCAAGATCAGGGATAAACTACAGATTTCTAAACAATGGCCTTCAATTCTACCTCAAAGCAGCTTAAAACAAACAAACAAACAAAAACAGAGAAGATCAAAGTAAACCCAAAGTAAGTTGAAGAAAAATAATAGCATAAGTCAACAAAATGTAAAGCAGACTTGGAGAAAATCAACCAAGCTGAAAACTGGTTCTTTGTAAAGATCAACAAAACGTATAAATGTATAATAAACTCATGGCTAGAATGATCAAGATAAAAAATAAAGAAAACATAAATCATCAATATCAAGAATGAATTATCTCTACAGATCCTACAGACAATAAAAGAATATCCTCAACAAATCCAATAATTTGGAAAAAGTTGTAAAATTCCTTGAAAGACAATTATGAAAGTTCATTCAAGAAGCAACAGATAGGGCAGCCCGGGTGGCTCAGTGGTTGAGCTTTGGCTCAGGTCGTGATCCCAGTGTCCTGGGATCGAGTCCTACATCAGACTACTCTCCGGAAGCCCGCTTCTCCCTCTGCCTATGTCTCTGTGTGTCTCTTATGAATAAATCAATAAAATCTTAAAAAGAAAAAAAACAAAAGAGAGCCTACATAGGCTCATATCTATTATATAAATTCAATTCCTTGTTAAAAACACTAAGCTCAGAGGGCTACACAGGTAGCCCTTATTTTTAAGAAAAAAATAATGATTCTAAACAAACTCTTCCAGAATACAGAAGAGAGAACACTGAACTCATTTTATGAGATATTATCTTGATACCAAAACCAGATGAAAACACTAAAAGAAAACAAACCTACAGATCAATAACCTGCATGTAACTAGACACTAAAATCCTTAAAACATTCTCAAATTAAACCCAGAAATATTTCAAAAGGATAAAATATCACAAGTAAATGAGGTTTATTCCAAGAATGGGAGGTTGGTTTAACATTCAAGGTCATTCAATGTAATTTACCATATAACCAGAATAGATCACAGACTGGCCCCTGTGCACTACGGATAACCAGGAGAGAGGAGCAAAGGACGAGGCCGAGCGCTCCCCGTCAGTAGGGAGCTTCCTCCGAGGCCTGTCCTGGGCAGCCCAAGACCAGCAGGACTCCACACCCACTCTCCAGTTAGAAGTTCCTATAGAAGCCTTCACTGGATTCAGTCACATGCACGATCCAGATGGATCCTGTGTGGCTATGCGTCCTCGGAACAGTCCCCACAGTGGGAACACAGAGGCCAAGCACACTTTCCAAGGACCAAGGACGGGCAGGGAGTGAGCAGCCTCCAACTGATTGCCTAGGTCAAGCTCCAGGGTCAGCACGTGGTCATGTCCTCTTCATGACCTCCTTCAATGTAGCAGAATAAAGAATAAAAATCAGGATCCCTGGGTGGCGCAGCAGTTTGGCACCTGCCTTTGGCCCAGGGCGCAATCCTGGAGACCCGGGATCGAATCCCACGTCGGGCTCCCGGTGTGTGGAGCCTGCTTCTCTCTCTGCCTGTGTCTCTGCCTCTCTCTCTGCGTGTGTGTGACTATCATAAATAAATTTAAAATTTTTTTTAAAAAGAATAAAAATCAAGTGATTATCTCGGGCAGCCTGGGTGGCTCAGCGGTTTAGCGCCGCCTTCAGCCTAGGGTGCGAACCTGGAGACCCGGGATCAAGTCCTGCATCAGGCTCCCTGCGTGGAGCCTGCTTCTCCCTCTGCCTGTCTCTCTCTCTGTCTCAAATAAATAAATAAAATATTTTTTTAAATCAAGTGATTATCTCAATAGACGCAGAAAAACATCTGACAAAATTCAGCAACCACTGATGATAAGAATTCTCAGGAATAGATGAATTTTCTCAACCTGATAAAAAGCACTTCCAAAAAAACAACAGCCAGATGCATACTTAAAGGTGAAATATGGAAAACTTTCCTCCTAATACTAGCAAATAGGTAAGACTGTCCGCTCTTACCATTGCTATTCAACACAGTGCTAATACTCACAACACGGATGAATCTCAAAAGTATCACACTGAGTGAAGGAAGCCAGAGAGAAAAAGAGTACATAGTACATGCTTACATAATGCAAAATACAAGACTATTCTAAAGTGACAAAAAGTACGTCTGTGTTTTCCTGGGACCCACGGCAGAGCAGGGGATGGACTGTAAAGGAACACATGGAAGCTCTTGGGGTGATGAAAATGCTGTCTCATGGCTGTTGTACACAACTGTCAAAACTCACCAATTATACACTTTTAACGGATGTTTATTTTATGTAAATCATTCTTCACTAAACTTAGTAAGAAAAAAATGATTAATATGTTTAAAAACAGGAAGAGGGGGCAGGGCAGTCCTGGTGGCGCAGCAGTTTAGCGCCATCTGCAGCCTGGGGTGTGATCCTGGGGACCCAGGATCGAGTCCCGCATCGGGCTCCCTGCATGGAGCCTGCTTCTCCCTCTGCCTGTGTCTCTCCCTCTCTCCCTCTCTGAATAAATAAATAAATAAATAAATCTTTAAAAAAAAATCAGGAAGAGGTGAACAAATGGATGAAAGGTTGAAGAATTTCAACAGTTTTAGAATCTATAAAAAAGTAATAATAAAATGAACATTCTTTAATTGAAGAACATAATATCTGCAATTAAGAACTTATTGGGGGATCCCTGGGTGGCGCAGTGGTTTGGCACCTGCCTTTGGCCCAGGGCGTGATCCTGGAGACCGGGATCAGGCCCCGCGTCGGGCTCCCGGTACACAGAGCCTGCTTTTCCCTCTGCCTGTGTCTCTGCCTCTGTGTGTGTGTGTGTGTGTGTGTGTGACTATCATAAATAAATTTAAAAAAAGGAAAAAAAAAGAACTTATTGGATGGGGAATCCCTGGGTGGCTCAGCGGTTTGGTGCCTGCCTTTGGCCCAGGGTATGATCCTGGAGTCCCGGGATCGAGTCCCGCGTCGGGCTCCTGGCATGGAGCCTGCTTCTCCCTCTGCCTGTGTCTCTGCCTCTCTCTCTCTCTATCATGAATAAATAAAATTTTTTTAAAAAAAAGAACTTATTGGATGTCTTAAGAGTAGAGCAGCAAGAACTGAACACCCAATTAGAGAAACTCAGATAAACCCAACAGAAAATATCCAAACTTTCAGAACTATAGATCTGAAACTTAGGTTCAGGTAGAAAAAGTATCAAAAAGAATGAACACAACACAACTATACAGAGCATAGAAGACATGTAGGATGGGCAAAAAGTATCAGTATGTATCAATATGTAATCATATTGATCATATCCATATCAATATGTAATAAGAAAAATACAAAAAAAAGAAAAAATAGGGCAATAGCAGTATTTGAATGAATGATGTCTGAGAACTTTCCAAACCTGATTAAAGACTACACAATTCGGGATCCCTGGGTGGCGCAGCGGTTTGGCGCCTGCCTTTGGCCCGGGGCGCGATCCTGGAGGCCTGGGATCGAATCCCACGTCGGGCTCCCGGTGCATGGAGCCTGCTTCTCCCTCTGCCTGTGTCTCTGCCTCTCTGTCTCTCTCTGTGTAACTATCATGAATAAATAAATAAAATCTTTAAAAAAAAAAAAAAAAAGACTACACAATTCAAAAAGTTCCATGAACCCCAAATAGGATAAATACAAAACCCATGCACATGCACATATGCACACACATGCACAAAGAAGAAAATCTTAAAACTGGGTAAAGAAAAAAAGCACACTACTTTATAGGAACAACAATAAAACAAAAGGCTAATTTCTCAACAAGTTACTATAAAAGCCAGAAGACATAAAGAACATAGTAGGGATGCCTGAGTGGCTCAGCGGTTGAGCGTTTGCCTTTGGCTCAGGGCGTGATCCCAGATCCCAGGATTGAGCCCTTGAAGCCTGCTTCTCCCTCTGCCTGTGTCCCTGCCTCTCCTTCTGTGTCTCTCACGAATGAATAAATAAAATCTTAAAAAAAAAATAGTAAAAATGCTGACATATTTAGAACGTTGAAAAAAAAAAAACTGTCAACCTAGAATCTCTACCCAATAAAGATATTTTTCAAAAATAAAGGTACAGAAATAATGTGTTCTCAGACAAAGGTCAAGAGAATTTGCTGTGAATAGATCTGCAATATAAGAATACTTCCCATGAAGTTCTCCAGGCTAAAAGAAAATACTCCCCAATATAAGCCAGAACTATAGGAAAGAATGAAGAACACCCTAAAGGATAAATATATGAATATTTTAAAATATTGACTGCTTTAAGCAGAAATGATACCATGTTGAATCTATAACACATAGAAGAAAAAATATATGACCAGATCAGAGTACTCTATAAGTCACGATGTCATTGAAATTTCTTGAGTAACTACTAAAAAGATAACACAAGAACGAATACATAAGAATTTAAGAGGTGAAAACAACAGAATAAAAAAATACCTGCTTAAATCAAATAAAGGCAAGAAATGGGAAATAAAGGAACAAAGAATATGTGGGACAAAAAAGGTAACAAACAAACAGAAAGATGGTAGAATTAAGCCCAAGATTTCAAAACTACTATGAATCAATTAAAAAACAACTAATCATAATGGCAAAATACCTGAGCAGGCACTTCGCAATAGAAGACCTCCAAATGGGCAAGAATATAAAAAAAAAAAAAAGTGCTCAACATTGTCAGCTGTCATGTTGTGACTTAGAATAAGCTTTATCTATATATCAATATAGGTATCTCAGGTCTTCGTGGCATTCCTGGTGCAGAGATCCTACAATTCTAAATCTCCTGAAATTATGAAGGGATGGAGGTGTTATTTTGTTATGTTAATGAGGGAACTTTTTTTTTTATTTTTATTTATTTATGATAGTCACACAGAGAGAGAGAGAGAGGCAGAGACACAGGCAGAGGGAGAAGCAGGCTCCATGCACCGGGCGCCCGACGTGGGATTCGATCCCGGGTCTCCAGGATCGCGCCCTGGGCCAAAGGCAGGAGCCAAACCGCTGCGCCACCCAGGGATCCCAATGAGGGGACTTTTGAAACATCCTGCATTCACCTAACGAAAGGGCTGGTCGCCAGGGGAACTAATTACGTGATTAGAGAGTAGGATGCTTCAATCCCCCCCCCCAGATCTCCTAGGAGGGAAGACGGGCTGGAGGTTGAGTTCAATCACCAATGGCCAATGACTTAATCGATGCCTAGATAATAAAGCCTTTATGAAATATCCTATATAATATACATTATATATCCTATATAATATTATATATCCTTTATAATAAACTGGTACATGTAAGTAAATGTTTCTCTGAGTTCTGTGAGCCATTCTAGCAAACTAGAGGAGTGCAGTGAGGGGTGGGATCCTCCAGTTTATTGCCAATCAGTCAGAAGCACAAGTAACAATCTGGACTTCTGACTGGCATCTAAAGTGATGGGGGGCACACGGTAGTCTTGTGGAACTGAGCCCCAAACCTGGGGGATCTGATGATATCCCCAGGAAGTTGATGTCAGGATTGAATTGAATTGTAAGACACTCAGCTGCTGTCAGAGAATTGCTTGGTGGTATGGAAAAAAAAAAAAAAAACAAAACAAAACAAAAAATCAGTGATCAGGAAAATGCAGATAAAAAACTACAATGGAAAAAAAAAAAAAAAACTACAATGAGATGCCACCACACAACCTGCAGAAAAGCATGAAAAAGAAAGAAACCAGCAAGTGCTGAAGAGGATGCAGAGGAACTGAATTCTCACTCATTGTTGGTTAGATGCAAACCGGTTCAACCACTTTGAAAAGCTGTCTGGCATTTATCTACTAAAAATAAGCATGCCTGTGATGCAACAGGTCCACTTCCTGGGTAGATACACAAGAGAAATGGGTGACATGTTGGCCAAAAGACTACAAGGACAGTCAGAGAAGCTTTAGTCTTTTTCAAGTTTTTATTTTAATGCTAGTTGGTTAACATACAGTGTTGTATTAGTTTCAGGTGTACAGAGAAGCTTTATTCTTTTTTTTTTTTAAGATTTTATTTATTTATTCATGGGAGACACAGATCGAGAGAGAGGCAGAGACACAGGCAGAGGGAGAAGCAGGCTCCATGCAGGGAGCCGGATGCGGGACTCGATCCCAGGTCTCCAGGACCATGCCCTGGGCCGAAGGCAGGCGCCAAACCGCTGAGCCACCCGGGGATCCCGAGAAGCTTTATTCTTACTTAATAGCCCAAACTGGAAACATCCCAAATGCCCATCAGTGGTGGAACAGCTGAACAGACAACTTGCAGGGCATGCACACGCTGGAATACCGCACAGCCCTCATATAAAAGTTCCTCTACACGTATTTTTAAACGTTTCCTCTGGCACAAACTTATTGAGAATACTCTGTTAATTTTTTTTTTTTTTTAGCTTTTAATTTTTAAGACTTAAAAAATCACAATGGGCTTGTTTCCCTACTTAACGGTGTCTTATGAGTGAGACAGAGACAGAAGTGTACTATTAACTGCTGCCAATTACCTAAAGTGGGGCGTTTCCTCCACTCTGTGGCAGCAGAAGAGGCAGAGGGTGGACACCACCCCGGCTCCGATGTCTTGGTCACTGTGCACGAGGCACCAGGTACCCACCTTCCCCACACACTGCTGCTCCCCAGGTATCTTAGCCTGTCATGTCACCTGGGCCTCACGAGGCAACCCCTGGGAGTTGTGGAAGACAACTTTTTTCTGTCGTACTCATCAGAAAACACAAGTCTCGTATGTGGAATCTAAGAACCAGCACAGAGGATCACAGGGGAAGGGAGGCAAACTGAGAGGGAGACCAACCAGGAGAGACTCTTAACTCTGGGAAATAAACTGAGGGTCGCTGGAGGGGAGGGTTGTGGCGGGGAGAGGGCAGCTGGAGTATGGGCATGAAGGAGGGCAGGTGATGTCGTGAGCACTGGGTGTTCTACACAACTGATGAAAGCTGAACTTTCCATCTGAAACTAATGACGTACTATTATGTTGGTTAATTGAATTTAAATTCAAAAAAAAAATAGAAAACAGAAGTCTAGCAACAAAAGGGACAGTAGCTGTCACTTACTGCACACTTCTCGTGTGCCAGCTGGAGACGGCGCTTTAGGGCAACAGGCTTGAACACTGGAACCAGGAGTAAGGTAGAAAAGCCCACAGGAGCCCCAACCCCCCTGGCTGAAAACCAAAGAGGCCCATTGGGTGACTCACCTCAAAATACCCATAGGCTCCAACTAACCAATGAGCCACTTACAAGGAGGCGCAGTTATCAAAAAAGGGAAAATTCTCTACATTCCTGTACCTCCTCACTTTCCCCCTTCAAATACAGCCCCCGCCCACCGCCTCGTGGCAGACAGTCTGCTTTGGTGTCCTGCCCACTGCTGCCTTGCCGTGTATTTAATAAACTTCTAATTCCTTTGTTCCACCTCGGTTCTTTCACGGCCCATGGGGCTGGCTTTCACCCAAGTAGGTTGCTCCACATTTGGGGGACGCCATCCATCGGGAGAGATATCACACCGGCTCCATCCTATGGTTCCCAAGGTCAAGCTGAAATTGCCGTCCTCTGCAAGGCCTCCTTCCACGCCTCTTCCTACCGCTCCGAAGCTCCATACCCTTCCTTTGCTCCTTCTGATGATGCATAACTGACACTTTACGGTATTGAGGACCTAAGTGTTTGTATACTGTTCACCCCCCACGACGGATTACGTGCTCCGTGGGGGGCGGGGGGGGGCATCTCTCACCTGTATTTTATATCCCCAGCAGCCACCAGGATACAGCTCCTCAATAAACAAGCATCGCAACTCAGAACCTCACCTGAGAAAGCTTTCTGAAGGACACGGGTTCGGGCACTTGATGAAAAGCAAGGGCCAGCGCGTGACACGGGAAAAGAAAGCACAACCTTTGTAAGGGTTCCGGTCTGCTGCAGTGACAGTATTAATTCCAGTGCAGCTCTTGGCCAGGAACGGGGGAGCCAAAAGGCTGATTAGCTCATTGCTGAAATGCTGGCAGCATGCTGGCTCTTGGCCCAGCCCCAAAAGAATGTGATGTGAACATTACACGCCATTAAGCTGACTCAGAGAACAAATGACTAAGTTTCCGATAATCAAGGAGAAGATTTTGGCTTGGCCATTCTTCATTCTGATGCAACCTGGGTTTAATGGCATCGTGAGGAATGATTCCGGCCCAACCCAAAGGAAGTATCTCCGATGTGGTGTGTGTGTTCTCAGCCAGTCTGGCCCCGTGGCAGGGGCGGGGTGAGGAGCGTTTTACTGCCTTTCTAATGTTCTACCAGCCATTCAGAATCCTCTGTGAGCAATCTTCTTCAATATCGGGCTATAAAATAGGTGATTCTGTTTATAGGAGCTGTGCTATTTAAAGACCAGCTAGCTCATTAACGTCACCTGCCACAGGCCTGCGCTTGACGTAGCAACCCCAGTATGGCCCACAAATGGAGGAAGATCTTCGTACGCCAAGGAAATGAAAGACATTGGAGGGAACTAAACAGGGTGGAGGTCCCCGAACCACCATTCTGAAGGCATCAGAGAGCAAGTCCCCAGGCGGGAGTGACCAGGGTTCTCCCAAATCACCCAAAGGCTAGCAATTCCACGTCACTGTCCGCACGGGGGTTATTCTTTCTTTCTGGAGACCCCGTGTGTGGTGGGATGGGAGGTAGTCCAGGATGCCATTGAGACAGTAAGCGGAAATTCAATTTCCACGCCCGGGGATGGTGGGGGGGGGGGGGTCTCAACTACGTAGCCTCCTCCTGCTGGTCTCTAACAACAACCTCACCAACACTCAGTTTCCAGAAAGAGACACAGGCTTTCACAGAGTCCAGAGGCACACACTGCTTGCCGTATTGGGGCCACGAAGCCAGGTCTCTAACTTCATTTCTACCCCCAAGGAAAGGAGGGGCAGGATCCACTCACGACAACGACAGTGTTTGCCCCACAGGCACTTGTGCTCTGAGACAGGACATCCGAACCCGATGATCTGGAAGGAGCGGTGATCACTAAGGTTCTATGGTCAAGGACGCCCCAAGGCCCTGTGAATCCCTGTCTTTAGAAAGATTCAACCACGTTTAACATATTCTAGGTAATAAATCAGAAACTTAGTCTTATGGTTTAAATTCTTTTTTTTTCTTTCTAATGATGGCCTAGAAACTGGAAGGGATATGCAGTTAATCAGAATTCCCTACTCCCCACTTCCCTTCGAAGTAGCTTTACTGTTCTTTCCGCTAAGAGCCCTGGAAGCACCCCGGGCTCCCACCCAGGGAGAGGTGCTGAGACAGAGCAGGGATGAGCACCGGGCACCCCTCACCCCCAGACACATGGGCCCCATGTCCCCACACGTCCACAGGGGCGACTGCTTGCATACACAGCTCACCCAGCCACAGTGACCTCCCTGGTGCCTAGAGACAGGCCTCTCTACCTCTGTTTCTCCACTGGCACCCGGTAACTGCGGGTGAGCCAACAAAGCTCTGCTTCCCGACACCAGGCCACAAAGGGACATTTCTGTCCAGAGGATCTGACCTGCCCTCCTTATACCACCCTTTTCCTCTGGCACAGGGGTCCTTCGGCCCAGCTGCCCTGTCCCCTTTGTCTTTTATCTTCTTAGCCAGGTCTCAGCTAAGATCTGGTCTTACCAACCTTCTCTCCCTCATAAATTCCTAGAAACAGGAACAAGCAAAAAAGCAAACAACTATGTTCTGGGTAATCTGAAAAACTATCTACACTACCTCTGACCTCCCTCTTCACCTAGCAGAGGTCCAGATCACCTAATAAGATCAGTGCTTAACAAATGTTGCTGACTCACAGAACATTCCAGGTTAAATCTCTCATTACAGAGCAGATCTGCGTTGAAAAGCAGATTTGCCTTGAAAATCCAATTCTGACATCAACTTCTAAAATTATTTACAACAAAAAGAAAATAATAAAATAAAATTATTTACAACATTAAAGTTGAAATGAATCCTTCAGACAATTTCCTTCCAAAGTCAGTCTTTCTGTTGTTGAGTCTACTTTCCTATTAACTTTCACCTAAAAACAAACAACTTACAAACAAAAAGCCAAAAAATAAAAAAATAAAAAATAACTCAGGTCTTCTCCCTTATTCAGTGTTTGGGAACAGCTAAATATCAACATTCTGAGTTCTCACCAAACCTCCTGCATCTCTACTCAAGCACCACAATATCCTATGACACTAACTAGCCATTCTCAAACTTTTTGGCTTCAGGATCCCTTCACTTTCCTCATATTATTTTTTAAGTAGGTTCTATCTGTTGCTATTTATAGTACATGAAATTAACACAGAGATATTTCAAAATTATTTATTCGGTAATTCATTTACAATGAATAATAAACCCATTACATAATGACAAAAATAACTTTTTTTTATAAAAATAACTATATTTTCCAAAACAAAAATAAATCCGTGAGAAGAATTTCTGGATCCCTTTAATGTCAACATTAATAGAAGACAGCTGGATTTTCCTCTCTGGTTCCGCATCCAGTCTGCTATGGTACATTGTTCTGGTTAAAGTACGCGAAGGCAACGTCTCCCGGCGCGGACGTGGCTGGAAACGGGAGGGGCACTTGGCAGGCTCATCAGGTCACGCGGACGGGGCTCTTGGGCAGAACATTGAAACCTGACAAGTGGTCGCTTCTTAAAGATTAGTTGCAGCGTGGAATCTGAAACCCCGTCAATGAACTTTTAGGATCGTGTTACGCTGCGGACAGATGTGCCTTCCCAGGTAGACTCGTGTTGACACCGCGTTTCAGTCGTTTGGAGGACGCGGCCCGAGTGAGATCTCCCCGCGTCGGCACATTTCACCGTATAAAGTAAAGAAGGAGCCGCTGGCCGATGTCCGGCACTGAGCTCGCTCGCGCCGGAGCCTCCTGAGCACCGGGGTCAGGGTCAGGGTCAGGGTCAGGGTCACCACGCCAGGCCCAAGCTTTCCAAAATTCTAATTTTTGACTGAAAACTCACACGTTATCAGTGGCAACAAATGCAAGCAGTTACCTCCTCTGAAGCGACAGGCGCGTGGCGTGGCCCGTGTCACACGGCGTCTGCCGGTCGCCAGGCCTCGGCCACCGCGGTCGGTCTCTCAGCTTCGGAAGGTAAGAGCCGCGCGGGGCGAGGGGCTGGGCCGCCCCGACCGCCGGGGCCTCTGCGGCAGCTGCCGTGAGCCCGTGCACACGCGTGCCGCACGCGCGCTTCCCACCGTGTCTCTCAGAATCCAAAAGAAAAAGAAAAAAAACCTGAAGATTTAATAAAACGATTCTCAGTGCTTCATCAAGGACAATATCGGATGACGGCCCTCTAGACGTGACCGGCCGCCAGAAGGACGCGGCGGCCGCAGCAGAGCTGGCGGCCCTGCCCGACGTGCCCGGCGCCCGCAGCGGCCCCCGGTGCCAGGTGTCAGCGGCTCACGTGGCAACACGCTGAGGGACGAGACGATGGCTCGGGCCCTGGCGAAACGGCTGCGACCCCGCGAGCCCCTCAGAGGCCCGGGCGGGGCGGGTGCGGCCTGCGGGCGGTTCCGGGGCCCACGGAGCCTGCCCCGGCGCTGCCTCCGGGCCTGGGGCGACAGGGGCCCCGCAGCCAGGCGGGCTCCGCTGCCAGCTCGAGGCCCCGGGGACGCTGGCACGACGGCAGGCCGAGGAGGAGCCGGGGCGCCCGGAGGAGGACACTGGGCGACAGGTGCCGCGCGGCGCGTGCCCAGGGGCAGGGAAGCTGGGATCCACCTGCCGGGAAGCCGAGGCTGCCAGCTGCGGCCGAGCCAGGCGCGGGAGCCCCGGGCCGCGGGAAGACGGGCCACGAGCATCACACGCGCCCGTGCACACGCGGAGGCGGCTGCCCCACGCCTCCCTCAACGCGGCATCCACGCGGCCCACGTGGGTAACACGCGCTTCTGAAAAGACCATTTAACCAAAACTTCCAGATTCCTAAGGAGACCTACAGAAGTATGGCTGTCTCAAGACTAACAACTTTTTAATGAGCAAAACAATCTACTTCGTTGTTATCTGTGTAATTAATGAGATAATAAAGTCTAGAAAATGCAGCAACAATTTAATCCAAAGGAGTTATGAAAGGCATCGGGAAGAAACACAGTTCTGTTAGAAAGTCTCCTATTTTTTTAAAGTCTCTTATGTTCAAATTCCATGAAAACTCAAACCAGTCTGGGAACACTTAAGCACAACTGACCCTTTCTTGAATAACATGGATTTGAATTGCTCAGGTTCACTTATACACGATTTTTTCCCATAAATATGGTACAATACTATGAATGCATTTTCCTTATAATTTTCTTTTTTTTTTAAGATTTTATTTATTTATTCATGAGAGATACACACAGAGAGAGGCAGAGACACAGGCAGAGGGAGAAGCAGGCTCCATGCAGGGAGCCCAACGTGGGACTCGATCCCGGGCCTCCAGGATCCCGCCCTGGGCCAAAGGCAGGCGCCAAACCACTGAGCCACCCAGGGATCCCCATGATTTTCTTAATAACATTTTCTTTTCTCCACATTGCTTTACTGTAAGAGTTCAGTACACAATACATATAACACACGTAATGTGTGTCAATCGACTGCTATGTCATTGGTCAGGCTTTCAGTCATCAGTGAGCTATTAGCAGTTAAGTTTTGGGGAGGCAAAAGTTATACACAGATTTTTAACCGCTGGGGAGGGCATTCAGCACCCCTAACCCCCAAGCTGTTCAGGGTCAACTGTACTATAGATGATTAACTATGTCACACTATGGATAACTACAGACTGCGCTCCCTACGAAATGCTGCCCCTTTGGACTTTTCCTTAATCACTTAAGGATAATTAGGAAGAGCTCAGAATTCTCTGGAAAAACACCCAACTCAGTAAAAATCACATAGCAACGTGCTCACTGACCCTCTTCTCCCTGCGATGCTTTAAGTTTTCAAGGTTGCCTTGGGCACGTTATATTAGGAGCACTTGGCCTCAAAGGATGAACTTAGTGTGCTACATAAATTATTAATCCCACCAAAGTACTTCAGGATGAAATAATAATGCCTTATCCACCCAGAGAGTTTTACTATTAAATGTGTTTGCGTGTCAATCATCTCATTTCACTTCCACAATGGCCCCAAGAGAAATACAGACCAGGTCCTCACATCTCTCTTCTTTCAAAGCAAAAACAACACTCAGAGCAGGGAAGGGCTCCAGGTCCTGACTACCACAGGGCATAGAGGGGTGCCCTTGTGAGTCTCCCATATCAATGTAACCTGGATTCAAAATCATTGCTTCGTTGATTTTATTTACCTTATTTATATCCCACTTTATTCCCAAAAAATTGAAGTCTTGTTTTTCCTTTTTGTAAGAAATCAGAAAAGTCTTGATTTTCTAATGTGAATACGGTTAAATGCAAGAAAGAGGGACTATCACACTATGCCCTTGTGGTGACGTCAGCCTGGGAAGCTGCCAAAAGTATACAGCTTCATTTCAAGTGGTCAAGAAACAGAGAAATAGAAAAGGGGTCAAATAATTCCTGAAGGAAGGGTTTAGATCAGAAATCTTCCTCTTTTAAATTCTCTATCATTAAACACATATTTCAACAGAAATGAATTAAGACCGAAATGGGTTCTCTAAAGAGGGGTGATGCCATAATAAAAACAATTGTCAGGCAGCTGGTAATGAGGAAGCCCTATTTCATGCATTGCAAAGCGTTTCCTATGATCATCTGAAAGTAGATCACACTTCAGAGAGAGGAAAAAAGAGGGTGCCAGTAGCTGGAGTGACTGCTACCCACTTTATGGATAACATAATGTCATAACGTCACAGCAGAGAAAGAGATGACCTTAGGCAAAAACTGGCCAACTTGAGAGAGACTGGAAAGCATCTAGAAGACAGTCCCAAAACATGGGGTCACCTAGTGGGAAAAGCCACCCTTTCTGACCCCAAGTGTACGATATAAGGTGGAAAGTGTCCTGAAAAGCAAAGGCCCACAAAGACTCCTCAATTACGAGAGGGCTCAGCTGTACACACAGATCAGATTACAGGGCTTCGCTCCCACCCATGGCCATGCCTTCAAGATGATCCTAAATAGAAAGGGAGACACAGGTACGAGAAAGCAAACATATGAAGTAGGCTGGAGGATCAAGACTAGGACAGAACTCCTGATGTAGTTATTAGCACACGAGACTCCCAGAAGCACAAATTAGAATTTGGGGGGGGTGGGAATTGTATTCCCAAAGAAAAATGAGCCTAAAATACAGTCATTGACTGTCAAATCCCAGGTCTCCAAACTTCCACAAGCAGAAAGCAAGCTATGATATCTGTGCAACCCCCAACTCTCAAGTTAGATATGTCAAGGCCCCAGGCAGATGTGTCCATGGAGGACAAAGGACAAGGACAAGCCTCCCAGGGGCAGGGCAAGGAGTCTCGGAAGACAACAGCCAGAAGTTCCTCCTGCCACACTCTCAGAGCAGAAGTGAGTGAATCAGACACGGGCTGCAGTGGGACCAGGATGGATCATCATCACAGCAGAACACAAAGTATGAACCTTGTCTAAGCCACAAACACCAAGCATGGTCCTCTCCTGGCTAATGTGAGTGACATCTGCTTCCTTACCAAACATAGCATTAGCCTCATCCTAGCCCAACCTCCCTATAGGTAAGATTCACTGAGATACTCATAAAATGGTCCCACTTACTGACAATACCCCCTTTCTTGGGCCTTCCCTCAAACCACTCAACCAAATCCCAAATTCTATAACAGGTTCTTTGTAGCACTTTCCTACCTCAATGCCCCATGGTTCCCCATGGTTTGTAGCCCGAACCTGCTCTATCATAGGTGCCAGGTGAGTTCCTGGTGGCCTTTGATCGGCAGGCACTGGCATACACTTTCTTTTTTTTTTTTTTTAACTTTATTTATTTATTTGAGATAGAGAGTGAGAGAGAAAGCAGAAGCTGCAGGAAGGAGCAGAGGGAGAGGGAGATGCAGACTCCCCACTGAGCAGGGAGCCCAAGACACAGCTCAATGCCAGGACCCTGAAATCACAACGTGAACTGAAGGCAGATGTTCAACTGACTGAACCACCCAGGTGCCACATGACAGACACTTTCATGATACCTACCCACAGGGTGTCACTCTTGCTCTGGACTAAGGACTGATGTCTATCTTCCACTCCCTCCCTTTCAAAATGGAAGGTTGTTTTAATTGCACTTGTCCCAGCTCAGCTCTACCTCCGTACAGTGTAAGTAGAAGATAAGCTGTATGTTAGTTCAGTCGCCAAACCTCATGAGTCACATCTGGACTTGACTGCCTCCCTGGGAGAGTGTGTTATGATTACAAATGTAGGATGTGCATGGGTATTTCGTGGCCACAAAATACCCATGAGAAAACTAAGATGAAAATGAGTATCCACCAGACTTGCAGCTGCACACTAGGGACTATACTTGCCAACCTCGCACTTGCATTTAGGTGGGGACATGTGACCAGATCTCACCAGTGGAATGTATGAGGTTATGATACATGTCATGTCCAGGCCAACACGGGTAAGAAGTATGTGTGCCTCCTCCACGCTGTGGAGCAGCTGGACAAAAGGAAGTTCAGTCCCTAGAGGATGCTACCAACCTAACAGATGGCAGGACCAGAGCCATATGAAGCCAGAACCAAATCATCATGCAGAGGAAAGTGGATCACTGATGAAGAATATCCACAGTAGAGTGTTAATTTAAAGAGAAGTAAATTTTCTGGGCAAACTTCCAACATTTGGGAGATGCTGAAATTACCCTAAATAATCCAGAAATTGGGGGCTACAGGCACAGAGCAAAAGCATAACTGGACTCTTCGAAACCAGCCCTCAACTTGTGTTGGAACCACAAAGGTCTAAACCCTAATGGTGAGAAATCCTGAAAACCAAACCAGACCTCCCAAGAACCACAGCCTGGTCTACTCATCTGTTTGGCCTTAGGCCTATACTAGAATTAAGATGGTTCCTTTAAGACTAAAGAACTCTAGAGGTAACAAGTTAAAAGCTCTTCAAAAATGATAGGTCTCAAACTATTCCTCAAAATAATTCTGCAAATACAATGTCTAGCACACGCAAAGAAATAAGACACCACAAGAAACAGAAGAAATCACAGAAGAAAAAAAAAAAAACTCCCAAAAATAAACAGATCCAAAAGACTTGAGAAGTTAGAATTACCTAATATAGACTATCAAAAGAACTACACCTGCAATAACACAAAAACAACAACCCCTTTAAAAATGGGCAAAAGATCTAAATAGACATTTCTCTAAAGAAGATATACCAATGGACGATAAGTACATACAGAGATGGTCGACATTACTAATCATAGGAGAAATGCTAATCCAAATGGTAATGAAATATCACTTCATTCCATTAGGATGGTTAGTTTGAAACAATTAGAAATTAGCAAGTGCTAATGAGTATGTACTATTGGTAGGAAAGTAAAATGGTGCTGCTACTGTAGCCAACATCATGGTGGTTCCTCAAAAAATTGAACACAGAATTACCATTTCATGCAGCAATGCCACTTCTAGGTATATCCCAAAAGGTTTAAAAACAGGGTCTTGAAGAGATATTTGTATACTCATATTTATAGAAGCATTATTTAAAATGGCTAAAACATGGAAGCAACCCAAATGTCCACTGACAGATGAATAAGAAAACTGTGGTATACACACATAAACGAAATATTTTTCAGCCTTAAAGAAGGAAGAAACTCTAACACATGCTATGACATATATGAACCTTGATGACATTATACTAAGTGAAATAAGCCAGTCACAAAAAAAATAGACAAATATTATATGATTTCATTTATATGAGATACTCAGTCAAAACCATAGGGAAAGAAAGTAGAATGGTGGGTGCCAAGGGCTGGGGGAAGAAGAGAATGGGGAGTTAGTGTTTAATGGATACAGAATTTCAGTTTTACAAGAAGAAAAGAGCTACAGAGATAAATGGTGGTGATGGCTGTACAACATTATGAATATATATAATACCACTACCACTAAACTATATACTTAAAAATGGTTAAAATGGTAAATTTTGTTATGTGTATTTTACCACAATTTAAAAAATGGGGAAAAAAACAAATAAGCAAAAATACTACACTTACTATGGCCAAAAATATAAATGAGAAATAAGCAGCTATAAAAAAAAATAACATAGTTTAAATCTGTTTTAAAAGAAATCTAGAACTATAAAGTTAAAAAAAAAAAATCCTGGGGGTCCCTGGGTGGCGCAGCGGTTTGGCGCCTGCCTTTGGCCTGGGGCCCAATCCTGGAGACCCGGGATCGAATCCCACGTCGGGCTCCCGGTGCATGGAGCCTGCTTCTCCCTCTGCCTGTGTCTCTGCCTCTCTCTCTGTGTGTGACTATCATAAATCAATAAAAATTAAAAAAAAAAAAAAGCTTTAAAAAAAAAGTCCCGAATGGGTTTTTAAGCAGATTAGGTGAGGTGCTACTGAAGACAGAACTGATGAACTGGAAATTAGGTCAGAAGAAAGTACTCAACTAAAGCATGGAGAGATCAAAATCTGTGAAACACAAGAGAAAAGGCATGAGAATTTATCATGAGAAATCTAATTAGACTCCTTTTAAAAAAAAAAAAGATTCTATTTATTCATTAGAAACAGAGAGAAAGAGAGAGAAAGGAAGAGAGAGAGGCAGAGACACAGGCAGAGGGAGAAGCAGGCTCCCTGCAGGGAGCCCGACGTGGGACTCGATCCCGGGACTCCAGCATCACACCCCAGGCCGAAGGTGGCG
This sequence comes from Canis lupus familiaris, assembly GCF_011100685.1. Lineage (NCBI taxonomy): Eukaryota > Metazoa > Chordata > Mammalia > Carnivora > Canidae > Canis > Canis lupus. The sequence goes on along the minus strand of NC_049252.1, from coordinate 39,024,297 downwards.
CTAAACTACGGAGCCACCCTGGCTGCCCAGCAGGAAAGAAAAGATGAGGCAGAAACAACTATCTGAAGATAATGATGGTGAATTTTCTAGACTTATGAAAGATCTCATACCACAGATACAAGAAGCCAACATACTATATAGGTAGAGATATGTGGGAACTCAGTGAAACTACAGAAACCTAAGGGCAGTAAGAAAATCCTATAAAAGCAATAGGAAATGCACAAATTACCTGTAGAGGCACAGCAGTTACAATGACTACTGACATCTGAACAGAAAAAACAAAAGCCAGACACCGTGGAAAGGTAACTCCAACATACTGAAAGAAAATAATGCCAACATGAAATTCAATATACAGGCGAAGAGTCTTTTAAGAATAAAGGTGAGAGAGTGATGTCAGTGAAAATAGCAAAGTAAGGACCTCCAAAAATCCCCTCTTCGAGAAGAAATGTGTGGGAAATATCAGAAAGGGAGACAGAACATAAAGACTCCTAACTCTGGGAAACGAACTACAGGTGATGGAAGGGGAGGAGGGCGGGGGGGGGGGGGGGGGGGGGGGGGGGGGGCGGTGATTGGGTGACGGGCACTGAGGGGGCCACTTGACGGGATGAGCACTGAGCGTTATTCTGTATGTTGGCAAATTGAACACCAATAAAAAATAAATTTATTATTAAAAACAAAAAACAAAAAAACAAAAATCCCCTCTTCCATAAAAGCAGTAAAAAAAATAGTAAAAATTATCAGACTCAACTTTGTCAGAAATGTAAGAATTTAATCAAAGGCTTACAGCAGACTGGGGAGGATCTGTTAGAGGAAAATGTTTGAATCTCCATAAGAACAGCACATTTGTAGTGTTTTACTTTCCCTATTCTCACTGCCCCCACCCATGTCCCCTCAGTTCTACAGCTGTCTTAAAAACTAATAGTTTGTAATAATAGTGGAAAAACAGCAGGCTGGCAGTCACAGAAAGGGACAGAACAGGATTACAACTCCCTCAAAGCCTTATTCCCAGACAACTGTTATTATTTGACATGGCTAATAAGTTCCACTTGCAAGGATGTCTTTATTTGACCTGAATCAGAGTAAGATCAGTGTGAAAGGCATCTTCTCAAAGGTGTTTGTTAAAACAATTAGAGTCAATTGTTTCATTCTGTAACTACCTGAGACAGGAGACAACAGGTGGGACAAGTAACACATTAACCCAAACCTTAATGGGAAAAGCTGGGAAATAAGACATCTGTAGGGGACTACAAGAACTCTCAACATATTCTGTAAATGTAGATGTAAAACATGTGTATGTAGAGCTGTGCACACACTCAAGGTTGTGTGAACGCTCAGGAAAAGACCCGAGACAGCTGTCAGCACTCACACTGGGCTGACTTTGAGGCTCTGTACAAGCAGGAAGTAAGGACTCAGGCAGGGCTGTAAATGCCTGATTAAATGTTGAAGCATACCCCAACACACACCCACAGCTCCTCGGGAAAGTCTCACAGATTTTCTGATTCCTGGCATTTAAGTAAATCTCTGCCCAATCATGAGCTGATCACAAATGAGTGAATACAGACTTCGCAGTCTTCGTTCAAGAGAGTCACTAAACAAAACAACAGAAACTACTACAGCAAGCAGAAGCACCGAAAAATCTCAGAGGAGAGAGGAGAGTCAAATTTCCAGAGCTGCTACATGTATGATTTAAAATATTTTGTTTCTGGGGATCCCTGGGTGGTTCAGCGGTTTGGCGCCTGCCTTTGGCCCAGGGCGCGATCCTGGAGTCCCGGGATCGAATCCCACGTCGGGCTCCCGGTGCATGGAGCCTGCTTCTCCCTCTGCCTGTGTCTCTGCCTCTTTCTCACTCTCTGTGTCTATCATAAATAAATAAATCTTTTAAAAAATAATAAAAATTAAAAAAAATAAAATATTTTGTTTCTGGTAAGTCATTGTGACAGAGACAGAGAGAGACAGAGAGAAAGAGAGAGGCAATACGGCCCATACACAGGAAAAAAAGAGATCAACAGAAACTGCCCCTGAGGAAACCCTAATGTTGGACTTACACGAGAAAGACTACATATAACCTATTTTAAATATCTTCAAAGAACTAAAGGAAACCACATCTAAAAGATTAAAGGCAAGTATGACAAAGGTGCCTCATCAAGTAGAGACTACTGATAAAGAGAATATAAAAAGGAGCTAAATAAAAATTCTGGAGCTAAAAAGTACAGTAACCGAAATGACAAATTCACCGGAAATATTCAGCAGCATATCTGAGCAGTCAAGAACAAACTGGAGAACTTGAAGATAGGTCAACTGAAATCTTCTAGTCTAAGGAACAGAAAGTAAAAAGTAGGAAGAAAAATGAACAGAGCAGGTATTGAGCCCAATCTCTCTCCCCTATTATACAACCCCCTATATAAACTGAACAAAATCTTCCTTACGAGAAAAAGAACAGAGCCTCAGAGACCTGTGGGACACCATCAAGCTACCAACATGTGTATAATGAAAGTTTCAGTAGGAGAAAAGAGAGAAAAGAAGGCATATTTGAAGAGATAATAGCTAAAAACTTCCCAGATTTGGGGGAGGAAAAACCCAACATTATATATCAAAGAAACTCAATGAACTCTAAGGATAAACTCCAAGGCATACGTAGACACATCATCATCAAGCCGCTGGAACACACAGACAAAGAGGAAATCCTGCAAGCAGTGAGAAGCAATTTATCATTTGAAAGAGATCCTCAGTAAAAGCAATGGCTGATTTCTCATCTCAAGAAACCGTGGCTACTAGAAGGTCGTGGGATGACATATTCAAAATTATAAAAGACAAAGACTGCCAAACAAGAATTCTACAGGTAGCAGAATTACCCTTCAAAAGTAAAGGAGAAATTAAGACATCTTTAGATAACAAAAACTGACAAAATAAGTTTCTAGAAAACCTGCCCTCCAGGCTAACATGACAGGATGCCAGACAGTACCTCAAATCCAGGTGAAGAAATAAAGAGCACCAGTAAAAGTGTTTACAGAAGTAAACAGAAAAGACAGCATAAATGTAATGTTAAGTCTTTCTCCTGACACAAAACAAATAAACATGGATTATAGAGAAATATTATGAACAATTATTTGCTATCAAATTAGATAACCTCGGTGAAATGGACAAATTCCTAGAAAGACACAGACTATCAAAACTGATTCGAAAAGAAAGAAAATCTGAATAGACCTAAACAAGCAAAGCCATTGAGTTAGCAACTGGAAACTTCCCGTAAGGAAAAACGCAGGACCAGATGGCTTCACGAGTGAGTTCTACCAAACATTTAAGAAGAATTAACCCCAATCTCTCACAGAATCTTCCAAAAAAAAATACTAAGAACACTTCTCAATTCATTAAAGGCCAATATTACCCTGATATTAAAACCAAAAATATCACAAGAAAAAAAAAAAAAAAAAAACATAGGCCAGTCAGTATGCCTTAGGAATACAAATGCCTTCTTTGGAAAAACATCTATTTATGTCTTCTGCCCACTTTTCAATTGGATTATTCAATTTTGGGGTGTTGAGTTTTAGAAGTTCTTCACATATTTTGGATACTAACCCTTTATCGGACATATCATTTGCAATATCTTCTCCCAATCGATAGGATGCTTTTTAGTTTCGCTGATTGTTTCCTTCGCTGTGCAGAAGCTTTTTATTTTGCTACAGTCCCAATAGTTTATTTTTGCTCTTGTTTCCCTTGCCTAAGTTGCTATAGCTGATGTAAGAGACATTACTGCTTGCATGTTTTTCCAGGATTTTTATGGTTTCAGGTCTCACATTTAGATCTTTAACCCATTTTGAATTTATTTTTGTGTTTAGTATAAGAAAGTGGTCCAGTTTCATTCTCTTGCCTGTTGCTGTCCAATTTTCCCAACACTACTTGTTGAAGAGACTTTTTCCCATTGGATATTCTTTCCTGCTTTGTCAAAGGCTAATTGACTATATAATTGTGGGTTCGTTTCTGGGTTTTCTATTCTGTTCCACTGATCTACATACATATGTCTATTTTCATATTCGGTAGCATACTGTTCTGATGACTACAGCTTTGTAGTATAACTTGGAAGTCTGGAATTGTGATGCCTCCAGTTTTGCTTTTCTTTTTCAAAATTGCTTTGGCTATTTAGGGTCTTCTGTGGTTCCGTAGAAATGTTAGGATTGTTTGTTCCAGCTCTGTGAAAAATGCTGCTGGTATTTTCATAGGGATTGCATTAAATGTGTAAAGAAGACCTGCAGATGGCTAACAGACATATGAAAAGATGCTCAACATCACTCATCATCAGGGAATGCAAATCAAAACCACAGTAAGATATCACCTTATGGGGGCACCTGGGTGGCTCAGTGGTTGAGCATCTGCCTTTGGCTGAGGTCATGATCCCAGGTCCTAGGACTGAGTCCCACATGGGGCTCCCTGCATGGAGCCTGCTCCTCCCCCTGCCTGTGTCTCTGCCTCTCTCTCTGTGTGTCTCTCATGAATAAATAAATAAAATATTTAAAAACAGAGAGAGAGAGATCACCTCACACCTGTCAGAATGGCTAAAATCAACAACACAAGAAACAACAGGTATTGGCGAGGATGTGGAGAAAGGAGAATCCTATTACACTGTTGTTGAGAATGCAAATGTGCAGCCACTCTGGAAAACAGATGGAGGTTCCTTAAAAAGTTAAAAATAGAGCTACCCTATGATCCAGCAACTGCACTACTGGGTATTTATCTAAAGAATAAAGGGATCCCTGGGTGGCGCAGTGGTTTGGCGCCTGCCTTTGGCCCAGGGCGCGATCCTGGAGACCCGGGATCGAATCCCACGTCAGGCTCCCGGTGCATGGAGCCTGCTTCTCTCTCTGCCTGTGTCTCTGCCTCTCTCTCTCTATCTGTGTGTGACTATCAACTTTAAATCTCAGATGTTTAGGGATGGCTGGGTGGCTCACTTAGTTAACTATCTGCCTTGGGCTCAGGTCATGACCCCTGGGTCCTGAGATGGAACTTGGCGTCAGGCTCCCCGCCCCACTGGGAGTCTGCTTCTCCCTCTACCTCTGCCCCTCCTCTGTTCTCAAATAAATAAAATCTTTAAAAAAAAAATAAAAAAAAAAAATAAAAAAAAAAATAAAGAATAAAGAAAAAATAATTCATAGGGATACATGCACCCTAATGTTTACAGCAGCATTATCTACAACAAACAAATTATGGAAACAGCTCAAGTTGCCCTTGACTGATGATGCATAAAGAAGATGTGGTACATATACAATGGAATATTACTTAGCCACAAAAAGGAATGAAACCTTGCCATTTGCAATGACACAGATGGAGCTAAAGAACATAATACTAAGGGAAATAAGTCAGCCAGAGAAAAACAAATACCATATGATTTCACTCATATGGAATTTAAGAAACAAAATGAATGAGCAAAGGGATAAAAAGAGAGGGGAGGGGGCAAACCAAGAAACAGACTCTTAACTGTAAAGAACAAACTGTTAGTGACCAGACAGAGCTGGGGGGTGATTCAAAAAGTTATTATTGGTGCCTGCCTTCAGCCCAGGGCATGATCCTGGAGTCCCAGGATCGAGTCCCACATCAGGCTCCCTGCATGGAGCCTGCTTCTCCCTCTGCCTGTGTCTCTGCTTCTCCACCGCCCCCTCCCCCCGTCTCTCTGTGTCTCTCATGAATAAATAAAATCTTTTTTTTTTAAAAAAAAAGCTTATACATGACTGTTTATAGCACATTAGTCATAATAGCCAAAAAAGTGGAAACGACCCAAATGTCTACCTACTGATCAATGGGGAACTAAAATGTGATATATCCATACAATGTGATACCATTCAGCCATAAAAATGAATGAAGTACTGATACACAATAGAACATGGATGAACCTTGAAAATATTACACTAAGTAAAAGAAGCTAGACATGAAAGGCCACATATTTATATTCCATTCATATGAAATGTCCCTAATAGGCAAATCCTTAGAGACAGAAAGTAGATTAATGGTTGCCAGGGACTGGGACAGGGAGGAATGAGGAGTTACTGTTAATAGGCATGAGATTCTTTTCTAAGGTGATGAAAACGTTCTGGAATTATGTAGTGATGATGGTTCCACAACCTTGTAAATATACCAACACCCAATGAATCAGAAACTTTAAAAGGGTGAATTTTGTGGCATGTAAATTATATCCCCGCCAAAATAAAAAATAAAATAAAATAAGTAGATTTAAAGAATTTTTAAAATTAAAGTGAAATCAAAATACTTCTAGAAAGAAAAAAAGACGGGGAGTGTCTACTGCCAGCTGATCCACAATAAGGAATTTCTAAAGGAGGCTCGCTGTTGAGGCAGAAGGGAAACGACCCCAGAATGAAGGTCAGAAATGTCAGAGAGCAGTGAAAAGCAAAAAATGGATAAAGCTGTGAATAAATCTAAATGAACACTGATGATACATTAAATAACAACACTGTTAATATTTCATTGAGTTTAAAAAGAGCTTATAAAATTAAAATACATGATAATAGGCACATGGAGTTCAAGCGCTCTATGATACTATGATCTCTGCATGGTCCAGAAGGCAGGTATAACTGCATTATCTGGATAAGTTAATAACACATTATCTAATTTACATGGTAACCATGAAAAGAAAGAAAAATAAAATGTAACCCCAACACAGTGAAGAGAGCAGAAAAATAGAATGATTTTTAAAAATCGTAATACTGTTTTAATATAACAGGGAAAAATAAACAGAACAACGTGGGACAAGAGAAATAACAAGAGTATTGACTTAAACTCAAGTAGATTACTAATTATATTCAACATTCAACATAAATGAGTTGAATGTTCTAGTTAGACAAAAATTATCAGACTGGACGAAAAACAATATAATTGATTATTACGCAAGATACCTACCTAAAGTTTAAGAATACAGTAAGGCTGAAAATAAAATGATAAAAAAACAAAGATATCATGCAAATATGAGCCTAAAGCAATCCGTTATGGCTACTTTCACATTGGCATATGATACCATAAAGGTAAAGATTCATTACTAGAGATAAAGAGAACCAATGTTAATAATTACAGTCTCAGCTCTTCAGGAAGACATAACAATTTTATATCTGCATGCCCCTAATAGCATGGTCTCAAACTATATAAATAAAAATTGACAGAACTTCAAAGAGAAATAAGACAAATCCATAATCATAATGAAATTGGGTAATTACCTTAGTAATGGATATAACCACCGGACAAAAAAATAGTAAAAATACAGAAGATGTGAGTAATATGTTATAAGCTAGCTGAGTAGAATATATGGAACATTGAGCCTAATTCTTTTCAAGCACACCGGAATGTGTGAGAAAACTTAGAGTCCATATTCTGGGCCATAAGGCACATCAGCAAATTTTAAAGAATTAAAACCATTAAGAGCAAGATTTGGGGGCAAAGCAATCGTGCTGGAGAAGAATAAGAAAATGTACATATGTTTGGAAATTTTTAAATATTCTTCTAAATGACCTATAAATTTAAAAAATCATGATGGAAATTAGAAATGTCTATAAGACTCACTGCCCTAGTTCGCTTGGGCTGCTGTACCAAAACACCATAGAGTGAGGGTCTTAAACAATGGACATTTATTTCTCACAGTTCTGGAGGCTGGGAAGTCTGAGATCAGAACGCCAGGATTGGAGGGTTCTGGTCAGGGGCTTCTTCCTGGCTTGGGGATAGCTGCCTTCCTGCTGTATCCTCACACGGCAAGGAGAGAGAGAAAGAGAGCAAGTTCTCTGGTCTCTTCTAATAAGGTACTAATCTCATCAAACTCATGACCTCATCTAAACCTAATTTTCTCCCCAAAGGTCCATCTCCAATACGATCATACTGGGGGTTAGGGCTTCAACATATGAATCTGAGAGGGGCACGATTCAGTGTATAGTATATACTAAACAATAAGAAAATTACCTCAAATCAAATTCTGTAAGATGCAGATGAAGCATTATTTATAAGGAGATGTATAACCGTACATACACATATTTAGTAGGGGGAGGAAAGCTGCAAACTAATAAACCAAGTACTGGGCAGCCCGGGTGGCTCAGTGGTTTAGCGCTGCCTTCGGCCCAGGGCCTGATCCTGGAGACCCAGGATCATGTCCCACGTCGGGCTCCCTGCATGGGGCCTGCTTCTCCCTCTGCCTGGGTCTCTGCCTCTCTCTCTCTCTCTGTCTCTCATGAATAAATAAATAAAAATCTTTAAAAAAAATTAAAAACTAAGTATTCATATCAAATTAGAGAGAAAACAGCTACAGAAAAGGAAAATTATGGGCCAATTTCACTCAAAGACATGGGTGCAAAAATCCCAAGCAAAACATTAGTCACCAAAAAAAAAAAAAAAAAAAAAACAAAACAAAACAAAACAAAACAAAAAACAAAACAAAAAAAAAAAAACATTAGTCACCGAAATCTAATCAATGTACTCTAAGAATAAGCTAGTATGAACAAGTTATGTTTATACACTGGTCACCTATGGGTGACAGAATGAAGTATTTTTATTTTGCTTTTGATACTAATCTTTATTTTAGAAATTTTCTAAATAAACACTCATTTTCTGAATCAGGAAAAATATTTTTAAATTAATAATTTTCTGCTGATCTCTTATACTTATGAAGTCAACTAGTTCATAAATAGCAAGAAGAAAAGAGCAAGAGGTAGCTCAAAAAAGCCATTTCATCTGACTAATCACAAGGCTACAAGACCTTATGTGTCTCAGTGTCTCTATTTGGTTGAGAACAAAGAAAGGGAGGATCGAGTAGAAATGGATTTACAAAGATAGGGATGTGATAAGAGCAATTCGTAGGCTTTTTGCCCAGGCACTAAGGGACCGATCTCATACACAAATGTGTCTATAAATAGAATCCATACTGCACTTTAATGAATAATTTAAAAGCACTTTGCAAACAGGTTAAGAAAACAGGAACCTAAATGCTCAAAAATCAATAGTTCTGTCCTATCCCAACCTGGTGAGTTACACAAACAGATGTTTGAGCTTTATATCATTTTTTAGAAACACTGGAAGCTGGGGCAGGGGTGGGGGGTGGCAACTGGGTGGCTCAGTCAGTTAAATGCCTGACTCCTGCTTTTGGCTCGGGTAATGATCTTAGGGTTATGAGATCGAGCCCCAGATTAGGCTCCATGCTAAGCACTAAGTCTGCTTGAGATTCTCTCTCTCTCCCTCTTTCCCTCCCCTGGCTTGCACTTCTCTCTCTCTAAAATAGAGTAAATAAATAAAATCGTAAAAAAAAAGAAAAAAGAAAAAAGCAACATTGGAAGCTGGATGGTTAAGTATCAAAAGGTTTCAAAACATCTACAAATTCTTTTTTTTAAAAGATCTTATTTATTTATTCATAAGAGACAGAGAGAGAGGCAGAGACACAGGCAGAGGGAGAAGCAGGCTCCATGCAGGGAGCCCAACGTGGGACTCGATCCGGGGTCCCCAGGACCACGTCCTGGGCTGAAGGCGATGCCAAACTGCCAAGCCACCTGGGCTGCCGAACATCTACAAATTCTGACCTAATAATTCTGCCTTTAGAAACTTATCCTTCATATGTAATCAGTGATACACACAAATGATTTTGGTATAGGTTATCGATTATTGATCGAAGCATTATTTATGATGATAAAAATTTCAAGCAGCATAAATGTCCAGCTATAAGCAAAGTGGTTCAATCACTTGGGATACCCACTAGAATAGAATACAGCCATTTAAGCCATTTAAAATCATAGTTTAAAAGAATATGATATGACACAGGAAATTCTAACTATGTGGTACTAAGAAAGAAAACTGTTCATAAAACATTATAGAACGAATCCCAACTTAGGATATGCACATTATACCATATGTAAAGGTAGAAAAACATATTGGTAGAAAAACACACACATTCTTGTGTCATAAGATTATGAATGTTTGTTTTGTTCTTTTGTTCTTTATACGTCCCACTTGCTTCAATTTTTCTACACAAAACATTTGTATCACATTAAAATAGGGAAAAAAGGGATGCCTGAGTGGCTCAGTGGTTGATTGTCTGCCTCTGGCTCAGGATGTGATCCTGCCAGAGTTCTGGGATGGAGCCCCACATCAGTCTCTCTGCAGCAAGCCTGCTTCTCCCTCTGCCTATGTCTCTGCCTCTCTGTGTGTATCTCTCATGAATAAATAAATAAAATCTTTAAAAAAAAAAAAAAAGGAAAAAAGTTTTAAAAAATTATTTAAAAACTGACTACCTTAACTAGATTCAAATACCCTTCATCAAACCAAATCTACTTCTAGTAAAAGTAAGTGGGAGATCAGTAAAGAGCTGATACATTCGTTTTCTATAGCTGCATAACAAACCATCACACACTGAGCGACTTAAAATTTATATTTATTATCTCACTGTTTTTAGGAGTCAAGAGTCTGAGCAGGCTTAACTAGGTTCCCTGCCTAGGGTCTCATAAAGCTGCAATCATGGTGTTGGCCAGGCTATGTTCTCATTAGAAGACTTAACTGGGGAAGAATTCACTTCCCAGGTCACTTTGGTTATTTTATGGTAGAGGCTGTTTCCTTGCTGTAGGACTGAGGGCCCCTGCTCCTTAGTGGTTGTCCCTGAAGGCCCCGCTCAGCTTCTAGAGGTTACCTGAAGTTCCTGCCATGTGGGCTTCCCCAACATTGCAGCCTACTCAAGCCGGCAAAGAAAGTCTCTAAATGACTTTCCAGCAAAATGAAATTTTATATAATGTAACATAATCAGGGAAGGGACATCCCATTACTTTTACCATGTTGTGCTAGTCAGAATAAAGTCCTATCACAGGGATCCCTGGGTGGCGCAGCGGTTTGGCGCCTGCCTTTGGCCCAGGGCGTGATCCTGGAGACCCGGGGTCAAATCCCAGGTCGGGCTCCCGGTGCATGGAGCCTGCTTCTCCCTCTGCCTGTGTCTCTGCCTCTCTTTCTCTCTCTGTGACTATCATAAATAAATAAAAATTAAAAAAAAAAAAACTAGTTACTTAAAAAAAAAAGTCCTATCACAACAGCAAAGTATTATACAAAAGCATGAATCGTGAAGATCATGGTGGGACCATCTTCATACAGTTTGTGCACCGTATCTTGCCTCCCAGGCCAGAGCCCTGGCAAAGGAGGGAAACAAGTGCTTGGGTCTGAACCCTCTTCTGATCAACTGACTACCCATGAACAAAACCAAACCCTGGTCTCTACACAGCTGGGCCAGAATGGCGACGTAAGAAATGAAGGGAGAGTTCACCATTGGTCCAAGTTAACATGGAGAATTTAAGCAGGGTGCTGGGAACTATGCCAGCCTTGAAGGATAGTTAAGACTTAGATCACTGCAAAGGAATAAGAAAGGGAGGCTTTTCCTCTACAATAAAGAGACGTTGAGAGGTAGGAATTCCCAAGGTGGGTTCTGAAGAGAGTACATAGGATGGTGTGTTCACAACAGATATAAACCAGCATGTTAGTTTTACATTCTAGTCGGTCCCCTGATGACCAACACACCTGCAGACCTTGCACACTTGTAAACCTTCAAGCAAGACCTAGAGAGGAACACGGTTGGAATTTTGGCTGTGTAGTACTGACATCAATTAACTCCCATAGTTTGGTACGTGTTACTAATATTTTCCAGTATCCAGTTATCCTGAACTTCTGGGTCATGGAAGACTCCACCCCCCCTGCTCCATTTGAAGCTAAGTACGGCCAGAAGGACTGCTCCTGGCCAACGAAATGTGAGAAGAATGGATCCGTAACCCTTCTAAAGCGATAACCGCTGGTGCAAGTCTCCATGTTCTAAGAGGGTCCAGCCCCAGGATATTTAAGAATCAATTTTGCCAAACTTGAAAGGAACAAAAATCTCTCCCTTTCAGAAACTACTATGGGGAAGATGAAGCATCACCATGATACCAAATCTCAATAAGGGCAATACAAGAAAAGATTATTATTGGTCAATACTTCTCATGAAAATATATGCCAAAACCCTAAATGAAACAGTGAGATAATAAATATAAATTTTAAGTCGCCATATTGGATCCAATAATGTTTAAAATAATAGGTATGACAAAGTACAGTTTATCCCAAGAAATCGATGGCTTAAAATTAAAAGATTAAAATAGTTCATCTCAGTCATAATTTAAAGAAGAAAAAACATAAAATCATCTAAGTAGGTAAAGAAAATCATTTGTCAACATTCAAAATCTATTAATGGTTTTTAAAAAATCTTATATCAGGGACGCCTGCGTGGCTCAGCGGTTGAGCGTCCACCTTTAGCTCAGGGTGTGATCCTGCCTGCTTCTCCCTCTGCCTGTGTCTCTGCCTCTCTCTGTCTCTCATGAATAAAAAAATAAAAATTTTTAAAAAGGGATCCCTGAGTGGCTCAGTGGTTTGGCGCCTGCCTTCGGCCCACGGCGTAATCCTGGAGACCTGGGATCAAGTCCCACATCGGGCTCCCTGCAGGGAGCCTGCTTCTCCCTCTTTCTGTGTCTCTGCCTCTCTTTCTCTCTCTCTGTACCTTTCATGAATAAATTAATAAAAATCTTTTTAAAAAAATTTTTAAAACCTATATCAAACTATTAGCAGAGGAGACCATCCTTAACCTAATAAAAGGAATCTACCAAAAATAATAACAAACTTCATATTTAAGGCTCTAAAAGTATTGCCTTTCAAGTGTAAAACAATATTAGCACAGCCTTATCAAAATTCCTATGCAACTTTGGTTAGTCTCCAAATGATGGAAATAAGACAAAAAAATAAATAAAAGACTTAAAGGTTAGGAAGGAAGAAATGAAATTATCATTATTTACATGAAAAAAATCAGAAATGGATCCACACATTTGTAAAATGTTGTGTTTTGAAAGCAGCACTGCATATCATTGGGGTAAGTATGGTATTCAATAAATAGTACTGATACAACTGGTTATGCATTTGGAAAAGTTCTAAAATTATATCTCTGCCTCACACCTCACACAAAAATAAGTTCAAAGTAGAATATTAAAAAAGCAAATATTCGATTTTTTAAAGACGAGGATATCCTATGACCTTGGGGTAACAGAATTTCTTAAATAAGACTCAATAACTACAAACCATAAAAAAAAGATTGATAAATTTGTCTTAAAATTAAACATCTGTTCATCAAAACAGCATTTTTAAAAGGATTTAAAAAAAAACAGGGCACAAACAGAATCCAAAATATACACACAGGATCTCTAAAAAGCTATAAAAAGGACAACCCACGTAACAAATGGACAAACAATATATGAATATAATTTACACAAGAGGAAACCCAAGTGGCTACTAAATGGATAAAAAGCCCTCACTCACCCTTACTAATAATCAAGAAAATGCAAATTAAAACAATGAGATATTTCACACTTAGCTAACAACAATTAAAACATCTGAAGATACAAGGGACTAGAGAGGCTGTGAAGAAACAAACCTTTGGAAAATACTTTGACAACAGCTCGGAGGCTAGAACTGGCCATCCTCCGACCCCCCAATCCCACTGAGTGCCCAGCACAGAGGGAAGGTGGGCCAGCTGGAAGCGGCAGGAAGCAAGGGTAGAGACCGAACAAACTGCTAGGAGAAGACTTCAGGTGGGACTTAGGCCAGGTGGGAGTATCAGATGCCAGGCTTGCCGGGATATGAAACTAAGAATCAGAACCATGCTCACCTGGGGCAACCTGCTAACAGCAGCTAAATCATTTTGTGTTCTCCTGCCTATCTGACCACATTATTTCCTCTTTAAACTATACCAGCTAGGCTTTCGGAAATTATTTTTCAGTTCTGGAGGTCAGACATAAGGTCTCACTGGGTAGGGCTGTGTGTTCCCTTCAAGGAAGGGCTCTGCGTGAGAACCCATTTTCTCACCTTTTCCTGCTTCTGGAGCCCTCCCACACTCCTTGGCTTATAACCCCTTCCATCTACTAAGCCAACAACGGCGGCGGGTACGCTTCCTCATTTCACATCACTCTGACACCAGCTCTTCCGCCTCCCTCTTCCATATTTAAGGACCCTTACTTTGGACTTAACTGGGTAATCCAGAATAATCTCCTTGTTTTAAAATCAGCTTTAAAATTAGCAACTGTCATTCCATCTACTACTTAAATTGTCTTTGCCATGTAACATACCATGTTCATAGGTTCCGGAGATTAGGATGTAGACAGCTCTGGGAGGCCATTACTCTGCCTGCCACACCACCTCCAGTCCACTCTCCCCCACACCTCTGAGTTCCAGCGTTTTCACAATACCCTCCACACCTTCACCATCACACACGCTGTTCGCCAGCTACACCAGCCTTCTGGTGTTTTTGTAATAAATTTTATACCCATCCAACGCCCAAACAATGACCATTCACCCTTCAGGTCTCAGCCCGAGGCCACCTCCTCTCCTCTATGAAGCCGTCCTGATTCCCAGTCTAAATGAATTACCCCACCTCAACACACCAACCCAACTTTCCGTGAACCCTAACTGCAGCACTGAGTAACCCCCTGAAGCCCTAAGTGTACATGTTCCTCCATCAGGCCAAAGTGGGGTCCTTCCATGATAAATACTGTATCTCCTTCCCCTGTGGGCTTTCAGAACACAGCACAGGGCCAGGCAAAGGTGGGCCCTCAGAGGGTGTTTCTGAAGCTTGAAGGGGCAGAAAGAAGCTGCCCTGGGTTTTCCTCAACAAAATAGGCTGCTCTTTCGCAGAGTAACCCAAGTTAAGTGTGCAGGTGATGAGGCCAAATAACTAGTTCAGACACTTGGAACAAAAACACCTTAACAATCCACTGCTTAGTTAGACGCACAATTTACTGTTATATAGAAGAATCTCTGTACCTGCTATTTCTTATTGCTAGCCTATGGGGCAATTTTAAAGAAGCAGACAAAATTAACCTCAAGAGAATAAAGAATTTATCTAAAATGATTTACAGGAGGGCAGGTCCAGTGGCGCAGCGGTTTAGCACTGCCTGCGGCCCGGGGTTTGATCTTGGGGACCCTGGATCGAGTCCCACGTTGGGCTCCATGCGTGGAGCCTGCTTCTCCCTCTGCCTGTGCCTCTGCCTCTGTGTGTGTGTGTGTGTGTGTGTCTCTATGAATAAATAAAATCTTTAAAAAATTTTTAAAAAATGATTTACAGGCGATGTCCTCAGAATTATGGAAGAGAGAGTAGATGCTGCTCTAACACAGCAGGAACTGGCAACTGCCCAACAGCCCCACCACGTCCACCGAGGGCTCCAGTCCCTCTCTGGGAAGGCTGGAAAGCATCACATGAGCGTGAGGGGTGATACAGCTGGCCTTGTTTAGGGAAAAAACAAATTGCCTCTACGTACAAATACATGCGCATATTACAATAACGGGTACATTTTTAAGAGGGTGTTGTTGGGCAGCCCCAGTGGCTCAGCGGTTTAGCGCCGCCTTCAGCCCAGAGCGTGATCCTGAGGTCCCGGGATCCAGTCCCACGTCAGGCTCCCTGCATGGAGCCTGCTTCTCCCTCTGCCTGTGTCTCTGCCTCTCTCTCCACTCTGTGTGTCTCATGAATAAATAAATAAAATCTTAAAAATAATAATAATAATGATAAAATAAAAAAAAATAAGAGGATGTTGTTAAGGAAACCGGATCTCATTTAATTTCACTGATCTGTTACTTGATGTCTATCCTCCAGCAAGAAAATGCCCACACGCTCAGAAAGAGACTAAGTAGGAAAGGGATGTTGAGTCGGCACAATTACCCCTTTGGGGGGGGAAAAAAGAGAGAGAGAGACAACAACAACACGGCTTGAGTTTTTAAAGAGGTGCTTCCATTCGGGCTCAAAAGAACTTCCCGGCTCAACTGTCCAACTTTTCTTTAATTGTGTAAATTCTGAAAGTGATTTTATTTTATTATTATTATTATTATATATATATATACATATTTTTTTTTTCTGAAAGTGATTTTAAAACCTCCTCCGAGACACCCTCTCAGGCTGGAAAGGAAGCTGAAGACCCAGAACCAGAGGGCGTGTGTTCAGCACCATGGACAGTGGACGCTCGCCGGCCCGAGGAGTCCCCGGGGTGGGGGGGCCGAGACCCGGGGCCGCCTCCAAGTCTACAGTTCTCATTGTAATGCTCAAGGTGGGGCTGATTTCAACACTTTAGCAGGTACCTGTCTTTGTTATGACCCAAAGGACCAGCTCAGCACAGGGATGTACTATCCCATCCACCGCGATCTGCTTCAGTGCTCACTTTTACCATAAAGCCCTGAGGTTTCTGTGAAAATAGGCATGAATGAAAATAGGAATGACTCTGCCGCGGACACAAGGTAACCAGTCCAGGAACCGGCTGGGCGGCCACGGATGAAACTGTTGAAACTGAAACACAACACCCAGCCCTGAATGGCTACATTGTTTCCAGCACCTTAGAACGCAGGATGCTCCCGGCCTCCCTCCAACAACAGGGAGAAAGACAACTTCCTTTTAGACGCCAGGCGAAACGAATGCATGGGCTGGAATTTTTTTCAGAATTACCTAAAAAGTGTCACAACAAGGTCCTGTATTTCCTCCAACCCTGGGCGTTAACAGAGATCCCTGGAGGCGGGGGGGGGATACCTTGAGGTCCCGTCTCGCCGCTGACCGGCTCTACGTAGGGCAACACCGGCCCCCAAGCCCTGAATTCTGAGCACGATGGAAGGACACCTTCCCTTCTTTGACCACCAAAGCTTTTTAAAAAACCCTATAAATATTGAGCATCAGCTAAACTAGGAAAAAAAAAAAAAAAACAAACATGAAGCCTAAGTTCTAAAACGCTTGCAGGGAACTTGCGCGGTACAGCGAGGAGCGTGCACGTACGAGTGAGACCGGCCCCACCGCACCGGGGGTCAGCAGGTGCACCTGTCCCCGAGACCCCCCCCAAGTCTGAAATCAGCACAGCTGCCCCCGGCGCCCCTGACCTGAGTGTCAGCAGGTCCCCCCCGGCTCGTGTGCACCATCCCCCGAGGTGCAGACTGCCTCCTGGGCCAAAACGGGCGTCTCCGGGGCGCCCCTGGGACGATGCAAGTGGGGCGCCCGGGGGCGCTGGGGGTCGCCGCCCACCGCTGAACGCGGGGTCCTGCGGGGGGGGGGCGGGGGTCTCCGGGCTCTGAGTCCCGAGGCGCGAGGTCCCCGCTGCCCGGGGCAGGTCACCTGGGGCGCGGCCCCCCGCACCTGCACCAGCGACACACTCCGGGGCGGGCGGAGCGCACGTGCACCGAGGGGTCGGCCCGCAGCGCCGCGCGGAGCCCGCAGGTGTCCGCCCACCTGACGCCCGAGCCCACCCCCGGCCCCGCCCCCCGCCCCGGCCCCTGACCCCGCGCGACCCCAGGACCCGGGCCAGAGCCCCCCGCCCCCGCCCCGCCCCGCCCCGCCCGCGGCCACTCACCTGTCCGCGGAGGAGGGCGTGCCCGCCGGCTGGCCCGGCCGGAGCCCGGGGTGCGGCCGCGGCCGCGGGGGAAGGCGGGTGACGACGGGGCGACCGAGCGGCGACGGAGCCCGAGGCCACCGAGTCCGAGACGCCGGAGGCGGCGGCAGCTGCTCCTCGCGCTCCAGCCGAGGCGCTGCGCGCGGCGCGGGCCCGCCCCCCCTGCGCCGCCGACCAATCCCGCGCCTCCCGCCGCCGCTGGCCCCGCCCCCCGCCCCAGAGCGGCGCCTCGCGAAAGCGGGCGCGGCGGGCCAATCCAACGCAGGAACCGCGACGGCGGAGGCCAATCAGGGCGCCGGACGCTCTCAGGAAAGAGACCAATTAGCGTCACGGGGCGGGGCGGGGCGGCGAGGCGGGACCAATGACGACGGGGGCGTGGCGGAAGGCAGGGCGGGTCTTGGGCGTGTGAGGCACCGGCCGGGGGCGGGGCCAGGCTCGAGGCGGCTCCCGGGGTGAGGCGGGGCCACAGGCGAAGGGGGCGGGGTCTCGGCGGGGCAGGGCGGGGCAGGGGCGGGGAGAGGGGGTGGGACCACAGGGGGCCGGGCAAGAGGCGGGCTGGCAGCCGGGGCGGGGGCCTGGGCGGGGCCTGGGCGGGGTCTGGGCGGGGGCGGGGCCTAGGGCGAGCCCCGCGGCTGATGGAGGCGAGGCAGGGCCCGAGGAAGGGCGGGCCCTGGAGCCGCGGGGGGCGGGGCATGGGCGGGGCCCTGAGCGGCGGGGGCGGGGCCTGCAGGGCGGGGGCGGGGCCTGAAGGGCGGGGGCGGGGCCTAGGCCGGGGCCGGCGGCTGATGGAGGCGAGGCAGGGCCCGGGGAAGGGCGGGCCCTGGAGCGGCGGGGGCGGGGCACGGGCGGGGCCCTGAGCGGCGGGGGCGGGGCCTGCAGGGCGGGGGCGGGGCCTGAAGGGCGGGGGCGGGGCCTAGGCCGGGGCCGGCGGCTGATGGAGGCGAGGCAGGGCCCGGGGAAGGGCGGGGCCTGGAGCGGCGGGGGCGGGGCCTGGGCGGGGCCTGGGAGGCGGGGGCGGGGCCACAGGGGAGGGCGGGTCCCTGGAGGGAGGGGGGTGGGGCGCTGTGCAGGGCGTGTCTCAAGGTTAGGGGTAGGAGCGGGGCGGAGGGTGGGAAGGGCGGGGAGGCGGAAAGAGGAGGGATCGAGGGGACGGAGGGGAGGGGGGTGCAGGGGCGGGTCCCTGAGGGAACGGGGTGGGGCGCTGTGCCGGGGCGTCTCAGGGCCAGGAGTGGGGGGCGGGGAGGACAGGTGGGGGGAACCTTGCTGTGAGCTTGGCCTGTGGCCGGGACGGGTCACTGGAGGGGAGTGTGCCCTGGTTGGTCTCGGGCGTGGGACCGGCCGGTGGACCTGGACCTGGGCCCTCCCGGGCCGGCGCCCGCCCCCTCCTCCCCCGGGGTCTTGGAGGCGCGGCCGAGCCCGGCCTGCGGGGCCTGGTCCCGAGACCCCGCCCCGGGAGAGCCCGCCCAGCGCCCGCCCCGCCCCGCCCCGCCCCGGGCCCCCCTTCCCGCCCCCGCCGCGCAATCCACCTGCACCTGCGAGTCTGTGGGTCCGGACGCCCCGGACGCGGCTGTGCTTCTGCATCACGTTCGCAGGTGCTGGGGTCCACACACCTGCCGGCAGGTGACCCAAGGAGGTGACTGCTAGGCCGTCCTCGCGTGTTTAACTACCCCTCCTTCCACACCTCTTGGGCTTCTGTTTTGTTGGTATTAGTCACTTTTGTGGAGTGAACCCTGTGTGTCATCTGTGCATTGGGGCCTATTCTTAGGATTATTTCTTCCAGGGCAGCATCGCACAGCACGAGCCAGGTCAGACACCGCAGCCACACCTCCGAGGGCAGCCGGGCCTGCAGGGGTCCCGGGACTCCCTACCCCGCACCCCTCCAGGTGCCCCGGGAGGGAACTAAGCCTCGCTGGGCCTCCTTAGGCCTGGGAGCAGCTGGCTGCCAGGGCAGGGACTGCGGGACCAGCCTGGGGCAAGGCTCTGACTCTTGGCGCCCCGATCGGTACCTTTTGCCCTTAGACCAGCCAGGAGGCATTTTCCAGGCTTCTCCCCTGTGAGCTCTACTCCTTCATGGGCCACTGGCAGCCTACTCGCTCAAAGGTCACCGTGATGACAGTTTTGTAGGAGCCTCACTCCAGCACACAGAGGACCCCTGAGGTGTTCAGAGACAGACGAGGCTGGGTGACACACAGACACAGGACAGAAGTCAGTGCAGGCACGGGGGGTGGGTCAGGAAGAGCTGTCTCATTTGCCTTCACGTGTCCCTTGTGTATTCAAAGACAACCTTTGAAAAACAAAGGGCCCCCATCCTCAGGGTAAGAAGGGACTATGGGTGCATCCACCCCGGAGCTGCTGGGGAAAGCAGGAATACAAACATCTGGGTCGTGAGTCCTTCCAAAGAAGGGGTCACAGAGGCAGGGGCCACCCCAGCAGTGTGGCCAGCAATGGCCACTTCGAGCAGAGAGACATGCTTAACCGTGCGCTCTGGGAGGACGGCTCTGGGGTAGGAAGGAGGCTGCAGAGGAGGAGGACATGGCGGCCCTGGCTGGGTCTCCCAGTCGGTCGGGAGGGGAGCACGGTGCTGGGAAGTGAGCAGGAAGGAACAGTGGACCCGGAGCCCGGGGTTGCAAGGATTTGTCACGTCCTGACTACGTGGCTCTGGCTGCCACCCTCACCTTGACTCTCTGGGCAGAGGATAGAAGGACCATGAGGCTTCCGCTCCTGAGGCCGGGGGGTGGGGGGGCGCCCACGGGCAGAGTACCTCCAGTCCACCCCCTAGATTACAGGCTGCCAGCTTCCCACTTCCCCATCCTCTCCAGGGGCCCTCGTCCCCTCAGCTGCCTTCATTGCCTCCTGAAAGACACAGTTAGTCATTAGGAAATTAATGATAGTGTTTTCGGGACAGCATGTTGGACCCTAACAACTTTCAATTATTTCCAGTTCCTGCCAGCCCTGGGAGGAAAAAAGCAGCTCATCTCATGCCTCCGCCCTTGACACACGAGACAATCCACGTCTGCCGGAGTATTATCATATGTTAGCAGATCTCTGAAAGCCAAACTGCAGACCACAGCAGCTGGGCCGGGGCCTGGAGCAGGCCTGGGCTCCGCCCCCTAAGCAGGACCAGCCTGCCGCGAATTCCCCACACACTGTGCTCCACGCACTTCCCCCTTCATTAGCACCGTGTGTGCTGTTCGCCACCCTCTCAATCGCTGTCACTGCGGTCCTTCCCGTGAGAAGTGCACCCAGGGGCCCGCATTTATAAATAACTCCATGGTGTCTTGTGGGGATGCAGGGAGCAGGGAGAGAAGGAGCCTTGTAATTATCATCTGCTTGGAATGATGTCAGATCAAGCCCTGGGAAGCCTCCTAGTGCCCGGCCTTCCTGATTGTCACACACATCCCCGCCACCAGGGAGTCTGGGGCATGGAGGGTGGGGGCAAGGAGCCTTCTCGGTTCCATATTAGATGGCTAAAAGGGCCGGGAAAATAGCTGCGCAGGAAGCAGTCCCAGTGGCCAACGGTGTCCAAGTCTTCCGGGTGGTGCATGTTCCCGGGCGTGATCGCAAGTGGCACCCAGCACCCAGCTACAGAGGCCCCCTCCCCTGCTACGGAGAGGGGTCTGGAGCCATCGACCTGGGCCTGGTTGGAGTGCGGGGCGTCTGCCGGCCTCTACGTTGGGCCTGTTCTCCGCAGGGAGAGCTCACATCGGCCTCTCTGCCACCCCTTGAGCTCACGCTAAAGCGCAACGACACAGTTTACCTGGTCACAAGTCGAGAGCCTAGGGGACGAGTGTTGCTGCTAAAGCCCCGTTCACAAAACGCTGAGGCGGGACCACGCCGCCAGCGCCTGGGCACAAAGTGCGGCCCCGGGGGCGGCAGGGCTGGGTCTGCTGAGCTCAGAGGAGATTCCGTGAGGCCAGCGTGATGGAGCGTGAATCGGGAAGCCGGTAGACCAGGCCCACGCCAGCTGCCCTGGTCGGGGAACACGCCCAACGCTGCCCACTAGGCTCCTCCCCCGTGACGCAGGAATCCGAGCTGTGCACCTGGCCTTTCTTACCTGGTTGCTGAAGCCTCTGATGGCTCTTTCATCAGGTGAGGCGATCAAGGGGGCTCCTCTTGTGCCCCCCTGCTGGAGGAGCAGCTCCTAAGCAGTCATTGGCCATGTCCCCGGCCCGCGACTGGGCGGGTGTGGGAGGAGGTGAAGTCGCACCTGCGCAGAGGCAAGCTGTACCAACCAGGCTGCTGAGGTGCCCGCGCCTGGATGATGGTGAAGGCTGGAAACGTGCTCCAGGAGGAGAGCGGAGCATGCACGGAGCATCCAACACAGACGTGCGGGAAGAAGGGGGGAAAGAAGCAGGGACATGAACGGTGCTGCAACCCGCCGGGACCCACAGACCCTCTCTCCTCTGGGGCTGGCAAACTGACCCACCGTCTACAGCGGCCCTGCACCCCAAGGTTCTCCCGGACCCACATGCTGCCCTGCGTCTGCACTCCCGTTGGACTGGGTCACCGTCCAGCCAGGCATGCCCCGACTGCAGCAGACTGCTCTGTGGGTATGAGGGGCTGGGAGACAGCAAAAGCTGTCCTTACGGTGGACACAGAAAGTTATCCCCATGCTGGGAAGTCGGGCTCAAACCACGCGTGGAAGCCATGGCTCTGACCCAAAGGATAAACGTGGGGGTGAGCAGAAGTCCTGCTGGCACCTGCCAGGACCCCAGCTTGCCTGGTGGGCTCCCTGCTTTTAGCCTGTAACAAGCATGGTTGTCGTCCCCGGTCTGGTCGTGGACGGGGGCCTGGGTTTTGTCCAGTGTTGTCGTCATCCCCGGGGGACTGGAGTCAGCGGCCTACGTCCTCTAGGCCCTTCACACGAAAAAGCAAGTGAGTCACAGCTGCCCTTGACTGCATGTCCCGATTCAGACAGCAGGCTCTAGAGCCGATGCGCCAAGGCCATCAGGGAAGAGAAAGCCAGAGCCAGAGAGGGGGACGGAGCCAGAGAAAGAGAGACACAGAGAGAGAGGGATAGAGAGAGATGGGAAGGGAGAGCCAGGGCCAGAGAGGGGGACGGAGCCAGGGCCAGAGCTAGAGAGGGGAAAGAAACAGAGAAGGAAAGACAGAAAGGGAAGGACACACAGAGACGGAGAGAAGACGCAGAGGGGGCGAGAGACAGAGACAGGCTGCTCCCGAGTGTGCTCCGGCCCTCCAGCCCTCCCCCACGGCCAGCAGAGCGCCACGCGCACACCTTTTTATCTGCACGGTCTCTAGTGTTTCCTGTAAGGGAGGGAGGTGTGGCCTTCCTCCTCCTCTCTGAAAGGACGGGGCCTGCACACACCTCACAGCCCCCACCCCAACGTCACCGGGGCCGCCCCTTCTTCAGGGAGACTCCTCACAGTGCCTCCATGGAAGACTCTAGAGTGAGACCTGCTGTCCGAGCCGCCTCCCCACCCCAACACCCGCTGGGCCGGCAGGAAGAGGCCGGAAGGGCGAAGCAGAGCTTCCAAAGCCCTGAGCCTGAGGGAGGAGCCGCAGGCTGCGTGGCGGGACGCAGGGGTGCTGCAGGTGCCTGGCTTTGCCAAGCAGACCGAAGGCTCTACGGGGACCCACACACTGGCTGTTTTTCAATTAGGGTCACGTGAACGTTTTCGGTTGCCATAAATCATCTCTAATTAATAACTAACAGTGGAGATGGATTTCAACACCCAAGAATATTCGTGCAATAGCAAGAGTGTGAAGGGGCAGGTATGGCTCAGCCGTTCCAAGACGATCTCCTTCAGACCCACATTTTCTTAGGGTTTCATCCATGGCGTCCTTCCTTTGGCAACCACGCTG
The DNA here is from genome assembly GCF_011100685.1 of Canis lupus familiaris. Taxonomy (NCBI): domain Eukaryota; kingdom Metazoa; phylum Chordata; class Mammalia; order Carnivora; family Canidae; genus Canis; species Canis lupus. The sequence continues at coordinate 39,001,042 of NC_049252.1, read as the reverse complement.
CCTTCCTGCTTTATCCATTTGATCGCTCGCTGGCAAAGACCTCTGATGAGAACTTTAAGGTGAAATTTAAAAATGTCAGTGTTGAGAAACCATTAAAATGCAAATTGTGGGGCTCTCAGAGGGCCGTCTGCAGCCCCTCTCCCAATCACCCCCTCCACTGCCTCAGGTCAGGCCGGCCCCCCACACGGGTTCCCCCAGGCCAGTGGGGAGCGAGGAGCTTGCAGACCCACAAACAAAGGCAAAGCAATGAAGCAAACCGTCAAAAGCTCCCAAGTGCACTGCACCTGCCACTCGCCCCCCAAGATGGGGAGCCAGGGGTCTTACAGGAGACCGTGTGAGCAAAATCGGAGCAGGAGCACGTGGTAGGTGTGCTGCAGCTGCAGACCCCTCCCTGCCCCAACCCGACACCCAGACCAGCAGTGCTTGGTCACCCAGCTCACTCATACACGGATGGTCCCTCGCCCCCGTCTCTGCCGCTGGTGCCGGCTCAGCCGTCCAGGGGCTGCAGATGGAGGCGTCTCTGCTTTTACATTCACACGTCCCAGGCCACCGCTGCCCAGGGCCCAGAGCAAGGCCACGGAGGCAGGATTGCCTCCGACCCCAGGGCCGGCCGTGCCACCAGCTCTCCACTCTCCCACCTGCAGAGCAGCAGACCCAACCCTGTCTGCCTTTGTCTGGAAGGCCCCAGAAGGAGCTGAGTGCCACTCACCCCGCTGGTGGGAACTTTACGTCAAGGGCTCGTAGGGTGGAGAGACGGTGGTGGCTCCTCCCGGACAGTGGTAGGCTTTCCAGCCACCAAGTGCCAGGCATATGCAAGGTGCCATCGCCATTGTGGTGTCTCTGTCACTCTCCCCGCTGACGTGGCACGGCCAGGATGCCACACTGAGCTTGAGAGGGGACCACACCCAAATCGCAACACCCGGTGGCAAAGCAGCTCTGCCACACTGCCGCCGCCCTGGCTGCTGGGCAGACTGAACCACGGGGCAGGCGAGCCTCCCAAATGCAAATTACAGGTGCCTGGTTGTACTAGGAGTACGACAAACCCAAGTGCTAGACAAATGGCCACCTTGTCTAATGCTCGCACACCCGCCGGCCCGTGCTGCGAGTTTCTGTACGGGAGGACGTGGAGGCACGGTCCAGACGAAGCCAGGAGAAGCTGGAAGTGTATTTGCAAAGCAGGTCATGTACAGTAGCGCGCTGCTGAACGGGGCTCGGGCCTGATGGCAGCTGAGAGCCAAGCCTAGGGAGGAAGCGCACAGCTCCCCACAGTCCACACAGGCTCGCAAGCGCACACACGCCTCCATGCACAAGCACACGTAACACACCTGCATGTGCAATGTACAAGCAACGCACACATGTACAATCACATATACACATGTATGCATACACGCATGGACAAGCACACATACAAGCACTGTATGCATACGCACATGCACACGTATGCATATATGTGCATATGTATAAGCACATGCACACACTCATACACACATGCACAAGCACTGCGCACACATACACCCTGCATGCACATGCATGTACAAGCACTGTGCACGTGTATGCATGCATGCACAAACACACATATACCTGCATGCACAAGCACACGTACACCCGCATGTACATGCCTGTACAAGCACCTGTGCACGTGTGTGCATTTGCACACGTGCACACAAGCATGTGGACACGTATGCACACATGCACAAACATGCGCATGTACACACAAGTGTGCATACACACACACACTCTGAAGACGGTGGCCAAAGCTAAAACCTGATGCTGTCCCCCAGCCTCTGTCCTCGCGGGGAAAGGACCAGGGTGGGCAGAAACCCTGAAAGGCTCAGTCTCCCCAGGAGGACACTTTGGGACGGGAGGTCCCCCCTCCACCTCTCCACCCTCTACCCGGTGGAGGAGAATCTCCAAGAGAATCACTCCCGGGGCCAGGCAAGGGGACAAGATGGACACTGACACTTCGGACCCGCCAGCCTCCCCCAGGGTCCTCCCTGAGTGGGACACGGCGACAGACCTCAGGAGATGGGGACAGACTGGTGTTGGCTCCTCAGCTCCAGGTCCCTGAGGCAGGAGGTGAGCAGGAGGGTGCAGACCAGCAGGACGTGTGTGACCAGGCAGAGAGGGTGCCCCGCAGCTCCCCGCGTGTCCTCCTGGCATCCCGAGGCGCGTGGGGACAGGGGCAGGCCAGGCCGACAGGACAAGCCCTGGAGGCAGACCAAGGGCCTCGGACCCCTTCCACTCGGAGGGAAAGTCACTTGTCCTGACAGACGCTGACATATACTTGAGCGCGGGTTTCCTCCCCTGCCGGCCTCGTAGAGCCCCGGTCTCCTGACACCTGCGTGGAAGGTCAAGACGGCCGCAGTCTGCGACAGTCCCCGTGTGAACAGGGGAAGCCCGTGCTCCTCCGAGTGACAGGCTGAGCTCTCTGACCTGCACGGCTGGACGGAGGGCTGCTGCGCTGGTTTCTGGGGCCAGGCCTCGGGGGCCTCCAGTGCCGCTCTCGGATTGCTCGCTCTCAGCGAAGCCAGCCAACGTGTGAGCCGTCCAGGCCCGGGCCCACCTCGCCCCGTGCGGGCCCAACCGAAAGATGCGTCTGCAGCCCTTCCAGCCCGGGGAAGGGGGCTTCGGATGGTGCCAGCAACGCCACGTATGAAGGATGGAGCTGACCCTGCCCACCCCCGGAGGGCTGAGAGGCGATTATAAACCATGGTTTGAAGCCGCTACGTGTTTACGTGGTCTGCTGTGCTTGTTAGACAATCAAAACAGGGTTCCACATGACATCGTCTTATACCAAGAGACCTATTTCGCCGTAAAGAGGGTCTGAAAATGGGCACATGCCCATGGTTCACTGGTGTGACCCTGGACCCCATCGCCCAGAAGCGGCCGACGCAGTAAGGGCGACGGCGAGGCGTGTTAACGGCGAGCTAAGGTGGCAGCCCTGGGCCAGAAGCCCACAGGAGTCCGCCGCTGTCCCCCAGGACGCAGGGTTTGTGCACACGCGACGGTCAGGGAGTGGCCCTGGGTCCCCAGCGCCTTGGGTACCAGCTGCAGGAGCCACAGAGCAGAGCAAGTTTGCTGTCCCCACCGTCCTCGTGAGTCCGCGGCACGATTCCCGCTTCCAGTCACTGCAGGTACAGGCTGTGCCCGACGGGGCGTCCTGGTTCCCTGCTGGGGGCGGGCGAACATTTCTGCCAGCGTCCCCAGCACGCCGGCGGCCGCGACTACCACTCGGCCACGTCAGCTTCCCAGGTCGAGCAAGCAGAGAAGGGACTGAATCAGCCCCAAACACCGCGGGGGGCTAGGCCTGCTGTCGCTCGATGGGGACGGGAGGGAAATGCCTGGAACGGGCCCGTCCGCTGGGACACTTCGCTGTCCGTGCCAACTGATAAACTGTAGGAGGACAATTGCAGCCACCGAGGCCCCTCTGAGGACAAACAAATCCGAGCAGCCGAGCTTCCAGCTGAGGGAGAACCGTCCAGAAAGGGGGGTGGATGAAGGAGTATTGACCTCAGCCGCGGGGACCGTAGCCGGGACCACTGCCCGCTTGGACATCCTCTCTCTGACCTTCCGGGAGGCAGCAGCTGGTAGCGTCGTGAAGCACCGTGCTGGCACCGCCCTCCCAGGGCGTAGGTCCGGGCACCCGTCCTCGGGCGGGACGTGTGTGAGATGCCCTGTCATCGGCGCCCTGTGGGTCCCACCAGGTTGCCCGGCTGGAGCAGCTCTGGCCACACCCGGCCCGCCCTGCAGCCCCCACGGCCCCCACGGGTCCCACGCGCCCACCTGGGGGCTGTTTGCAGGGCTGCGAGCCGTGGGTGAGCGACACCCACAGAGCCTTTCCTCGGGGTCACGGCGGAGGCCTCCTCCCGGCTTCCTTGGGGCGTTCTTGTTGGCTCTGAGGATGCGCTGCACCATTACGCCGCCGCCGCCCATGCACACGCAACCTGCACGTGCACGTGCCAGGGTGGGCACCCCAGCCTGTGAGCAGCAGGACCTGGCAGATGAATCCCGTCCCCTTCCCTTCCCCGCGCCGACGGGAACTGAGTTCCAGGAGCTGCACAGAGCGTCTCTGAAGGCGGAGCATCGGCTGGTGACACCCAGCGACCCCCCTGGTGTCTGTTGCCCTGCCTTCCCGCCTGCGCCCCCTCTTCTCCGAGACTGCAAACCCCAGGAAAACCGTGAGCACAGAAGCCTTTGCCTCAGGCTCTACTTTCTAGGGCAAGTGAGCTAAGAATAGACAACAATAATCATACAATTTTAACTATGCAGCCTTGTTCAAAAAAAGGGAAGGAGAACTTTATAGTGTCCAAAATAAATGCAAAGTCAAAGCCGGAGTAGTGACAGGAGCTGACGCCGGGTCAGCCCTCAGGGAGCAAGGGACAGACGACAAGAGTGGTGACAGGCTCGTGCGTAGCTCAGAGTGGAGATGGGGCCCGGGTCTGCATTCGCTGGGGCGGCCAGGGGCCACCTCACCCACGTAACGAAGCTGCTTCCAGAAATGAGCAAGGACGTTTTCCATCTTCGTGGAGGTCGCAGGAAGAGGCTCACGGAAGAAATGGGAACTCTGAGCACACGCGTGAGGACGTGCAGGTCCCGGCCTAACATGAGAATAAAAGCCGCGTCGTGATTGGCGTCCCCCGTGCACAGGAAGGGGGAGAGGCGGGCGGTGAGAGCCGTTCACGCAGGAAACAAGGACGAGAGGTCAATGATAGTAAGATCAGGGGCGACATAAATAAATAACAAAACTTTTTATTTATTTATTTTTAATTTTTTTTAACAAAATTTTTTAAAGAAGTAACTTAGAAACTTCGGAGATGGAAAATATCACAGGAAGGTGGAAAGTCTCGGGGCGAGGGCTGAGGACAGGTGAGACAGTGGGCCGGGCTCCGTGAGCTGGAACGGAGGCGGGAACGGTCCCCGGAAAACAGCACAGAGAGGTCAAAGGTCGCTTCAATCACGGGCCATCAAGAGACGAAAAACAGAGACAATGCAACGGAGGTGTTGAGGGGGGACTAAAGGCAACGCTCGGAGAAAATGACGAGGAAGTTTCCAGAATGGACCGTGCGCGAGTTTGCTGGGCCGCCGTGACCTGGAGCCACGGGGGGTGGGCCGGACCGGCGGGGCTGCTCCTCCCGGGGCCTCTCTCCACGAAGTGTCCCCGCTCCTACGAGACCAGGCCGCGCTGTGGCCTCAGTTTACCTTAACCACCTCTTCACTAAGGACGCCGTCTCCTGCTATGGCGCCTTCCGAGGAGCAAAGCCAGCCCGCGACAGACGCCGCCGACGGTGGACAACGTGGAAGCTGCCACCTGAGGCTCGAGCAAAGCCGACACACGGGACCGTCACAGAGAGGAGCCCGCAGGCGACGGAGGCAGAGGCCGCTGTCGCTGTCCAGGGACCCCGCCGCCGAGCGAGCACGGACGCCCGCAGAAGCGTCCCTCCACGGGGAGCCTGAGTGTCTCGACAGACGGGGGTCCCCGAGCGCTCTGGAGCGACACGGAGCGACACGGCCCCGGGACGAGAGGGCGCCCACGGAGACGGCCATGCAGGCGGCAGGCGGGTGCGGAGTCCCAGCAGCGGGGCCGAAACAGCAGCGTAGTGGCTCATTGGGGACCTCGAAGGTCATGTGGGCCAAGGAGGGGGCACTCAGGCCTCCATGACCGGAGTGGGCACCGGGAGACGTCCCCAGAATGATCCCTGGTGCAGGAGAAACTCTGGGTTCTCTCCACAGAAGCCTCGTGACCCAACACCAGGCGGACAAGGGGGGACTTCTGTGCCCTGGGGGATGGACAGCAGGGCCCTCGCCCGGGCCACCGCACACCGTGTGCTGCTGTCCATGCTGCTCCCAGGCAGGGGACCACAGCGGGCAGCACCCCGCAGGCTCTGCCCAACAAAGGGGAGCCTCTCGTTTTGCACAGGGGAGCCCTGCTCCCTGCATGTGTCTGGGCACAGCAGGATCCACGGGGGCAGGCCTACCCCTGGTGGCTACATGGCCCATGGCAGCCTCGAGCCTCCCACTCCCCTCTTGTCCCATCCTCAGCTCGTCTCACCCTGCGGTAGATGACCCAGACCTCTCAGACCCCCACCCGGGTCTGCCCTGGGAAGGCCCCGGGCCTTAGCAGCTCTCCAGGAAGGCTGGCAGGTGTGGTCCACAGGGGCTGGTGTGGGATGCGGGTGGACACAACCCTCTGGCCATGAGGCTTTTGATGTACAGGGAGGGGCAGAGTAGGGCCAGAGCGGTTGGAGGGGATCCCTCAGATCCGGGAGGGCCGCATTTCAGGCTACTGTGCCCACCGCGTGCTTTACAGGTGACGTCTCATTTTATCCAACCCACCCTCACAAAGTGGATAAGTGCTTTAAAAGTCGTGCACCCGAGTGCACACATGCATGCACATCTGCATACACACCTGCACACACACACCTGCACATGCATGCCATGCACACCCCCACACACCCATGCACACATGCATGCACACACAGGTCGCACACACACCTGCACATGCACGCCATGCATACCTGCACACATGCACACACAAGCACAGGTGCCATGCACACCCTCACACACCCATGCACACACAAACAACCCCACAACCAGAAACCCCGCTAGCAATAGGAGCCCACGGTGGCCACGGGAGGACGCGGTTGACCCAGGCCTCCGGCTCCCACCAGCTGCTCCCAGGCCACGTCAAAAGGCAAAGCAGGCTGATGGCAGGATGTTCTCCTCGGGCCTGGTAGTGGACGGCTAGCCCGTATTTTTAACAAGAGGCGTAAGAGCTTATGTAACCTGTTCCTTCCAGGGGAAAGTGAAGTTTCTAGCAGTCGGTGAGGAAACCCCCGTCCTTTGGAAGAAGCAGGTGACATGCTCTGAAAACAGATACTCCATCTAACGTCCTGTGGCTCCGTTGCCAACACCTGTTCAGTGTGTCACCTAGAACGGTTCTCGCATCTGCTCGTTTCTAAAACGTAGAAACAATGTTTTGTAAACCATCAAAAATGGTCTTTCAGATAAAACGTCTCAGTGAGTTTTGAACCCATTTGTTAAAGACGCGCCAGTGCGACCCTTCCAGCCGGTCTGCAGGACCCCGGAGGGCTCCAGGGCCGACGGCGGCTCCACACTAGCCTCCGTGCAACGCGGGCGGACCCCAACAAGGCCCGGACGTGGGAGGACCTGGGAGGAACTGGGAGGCCACAGAGGGCGCCCCCCTCGGCTGGAATCCCCGTGTTCTTCTGCGCCGTTCCCTTCTGCTGCGACAGCCGCGTCCTGAAGCCCGCCCGTCACATCAGGAGCCGTGGGGCACAGGGCCCGGTGCACCAGCCCCCGGGCTTGGAAGCGACCAAGTGCAATCGTCCCCACCAGCCTCCCTAAATACCATTACAATGATCGATTTGTTAAAAAAAATAATAATAATAAATAGATAAATAAATAATTTGTAATGCTAAATTGAGAGCAGAATGGTTTTTTAAATGATAAATGAACATTTTTGAAATGTTCATTTCATTTTATCAGAAATGATGGGATCTCATTTTCACGTATGCTTTGTATGTCTGATATTTTAGTGCAGCGCGTCGCACTACGTATTTTTAATTACATAGATTACATATATTTGGAAGGAGGTCATCAGATGCTTTTTACTGATGTGCGGGTGATCAAAATGCTTAAAGACCATGCGTCAAATTAAATTTTTTAAGATTTAATTTAGTTTTATTTTATTTTTAGATTTATCTATTTGTTATTCATGATAGACACACATGAGAGAGAGAGAGAGAGAGAGAGAGAGAGGCAGAGGCACAGGCAGAGGGAGAAGCAGGCTCCATGCAGGGAGCCCGACGTGAGACTCGATCGCTGGTCTCCAGGATCACGCCCTGGGCCAAAGGCAGGCACCAAACCGCTGAGCCACCCAGGGATCCCCCGCCTTTTTTTTTAATTTTAAAGAATTAAAAACATTCATAAAATACCGAGAGGAAAAGAAGGAACAGCAGAGAACAGCGTGTGATTGGCTAGGAGTGTCAGGTGGGCCTCGACCCACCCCTGCTTGTGGCGCCCAAGGGGACCCTGCTGCAGGGCGGAGGGGGACCTGGGATCTGGGACCCTGCCCAGGGCGTCACTGGGCACCTGCAGCCTGAGGCTGAGCCCTGGGAACCCGCGGCGTTCAGGCGTGGGGCCCACAGGCCGGGCTCACGGCCCATTGCACGCGCGAGCAGGGAGCGTGGCAGTGGGCTGGCCGACCACGCTCCCCCAGACCCCCGCCTGCTGCCTGCCCAGGGCTCCTCTCACCCTGCTGCTGGCCTGCGGGGGGGGCAAGCCCGGAGTCCTGGAGGCGAGAGGAGACGGCAGGCACCCCACAGTCCCTCGGCAGCAGGCACGGAGCAGGGGCCTGGGGTGCAAGTGACACAGGGAGCCCACCCACGGCGGGAGAGCCTGCTGGCCGCGTCCCCAGCCCTGCCTCCGAGGACCCGTCTCGGCGCCGGCCAGCTCGTGCAGGACCACGGGAGGGTGGCTCAGCCGCACCCTGTTAGAGCCCCACAGACGGCCCTGCAGGCCCGCCCCCGCCCCCCCTGCCGCCATCCAGAGCCCTAATCAGCCCCTCGGGAACAGGACGGGCCCTCCCAAGCCGCAGGATTAGCCGCTCAGAACGCAGCAGCGCAGGCTCCAACGTGCGGCGACACCCCTGGGACGGCCCCGGCCCGTCTGTCCTGCGAGACTGTGTTGCTCGCGATAACCAACGACACTAACTCGGGGACAAAACTCGGCATTAAGATGTTCAAGGAGGAAAAAAAAAATCTCCGGATAGTTTTGACGGGGATGAAGCGACTGATCCTTTCCGGGACTTTGCACGTCGGCGCGGGGAGGGCCTTGGATTAACCCGCCCGCCGAGCAGCGCCTGTGCGTCCTGCCGCCTGTCACTCGAGCGAGCGAGAGCATCGGCTTAAGCTTCTTTTTCCTCTTTAAGCTGCCCGGCCCGGCTCCCTGCCCCGAGACTGGTTTTACAAAGCAAGGATATTTATTTCCCGAGTCGTGGAAAATCCATACCCCTCCCCCCGAGTGACCTGCTTCTGCGAGGAGTTAAGTAACGAAGCACACGTGCCAGGCACTGCCGGGGCGCCGACGGCTCCCGCCTCACAAGCGCGTGACTTGTGCCAAGGGGGACGGTCTGCACGGCCAGATAAGCCCCGACGGGGAGGGCCCTGCCCCCTGCGCCCCTCTGGGGCAGCCACAGGGACGTGAGGGGCCCACGGCCACCACCAGCTGTGCCCACAGGCCTTGGGAGGGGGGGTAGAGTGACTCCCTTTCCCCCGGGGTGGGGATGTCCAGCCCCACCCGCCGCGGGGCCAGCGCAGGAACCAATGGTGTCGTCATCAGTTACGAGGGAGAGCACGCGGAGCAGGGCGCAGTATTGCCACCCCAGGGGCAGCCGGGCTGGGGGGTGCCCGCGGCCACCCTCGTCCATCCCTGGAAGTCGGGCACTTGCCTTGAGCAATGCTGGGGGTCAGGCGGCCAACCACGGTGCAGGGGTGGGGAGGGCGAGAGGCCGGAGGGGCTGCTTCCAGGGCACCCCCAGCGCTGCCCCCTCCCCCACACCCAGCCCAGGAACCCCCCCATCAGGCCTGACCTGTCCCAGCCCGCGTGGGGCACGGGTCCTCCCCGCTGCTCCCGTCGCCACCTGCAGATCTCTCACCTCCTTGCAGACGGGAGGCGGGGTGCCGACCCCAGCCCAGCTGTGTGCCCACCCCCCGGAAGGTGCCGGGACACCGAATGGCTGTCCCGCCTGGGTTCTGTTTCCTCTGCCCCGCGGTCGCCACCCCCTTCCCCGCGGCTCAGCGTCCCCATTCATAAAACAGTCAGCGACACAGATGATATTCAGGGACCCCCCTGGGGCCCACATTCTGAGTCTAATGTTTAAAAAGAATGAAATGAAAGTAAAAGGAGAAGCCGGTCAGGGTTAAAGACGTTTCCATGGAAATGGACCCCCACCCCCACCCCCCCCAACCCCGGCCCTGGCTGGAGTCGGGCCATTCAGAGCCCTGGAGCAGCAAGGAAGCTTCCAGAACTACGGCATCTGCCGGCGTCTCACCCACCCGCCAACACCACTCTGACAGGCCACCCAGAGCCACCTGCGTCCTGATGCCTGGAACCTGTGAACGTGACCTCGTAGGTGGAAGGAAGGCCCCGTGGACGGGGCTGGGGTAAAGTCCTGTGCCGGGAGATGGCCCTGGATTATCAGGATGGGCCCTAAATGCGATCCCAGGCTCCTGTGCGAGGGCCGTGGAGAGGAGAGGCTCCACCGCTGAGCCCCCCAGGCGTCCCATGACGTCTTTTCAATAACAAAAGGCTTTGATTCAAAACCAAATCCAATCCATCAGGCTGCCTGCAGAGTTAGCGGTGGTGCATCCTAAGACCACAAACACGCATCCTATTGTCCTACTACCCCAAGATCCTAAATATAGTTTCCCATATTATCCATTCCCATATTATCCAGTAGAAAACTTTTTTTTTGTCTCTTTTTTGGTTCCAAGGTCTCCCTGGAATTGGCTTCCGTGGATGCTGTGAAATAGGGGTTTCATCAGACGCCTGTTGCCAGATAACAAGCCCCCAAAACCTAGACGTTTAAAACATCAGCTGTGCATCTGCTGAGTGTGAGCTTGGCCTGGCTGCCCCGGGCTGTCCTGGTTTCTCGATCTCTGTGCCAGCGGCAGGTCGGCCGCCTGGGTGACCGGCGAGGCCTCCCCCACACCGTGGGGCAGTGGGCTGACCGGCAGGGGACACGGGTGCCTGGGCCGCACGGCGGCTCTGACGGGGTCCTCGAGGACAGCAACGCGGGAAGCCCAGGACCCAAACTCTCCCAGGTCTGCACGCGTGTCCCAGCGAGACCAACAGGGACAAAGGAGTCTCGAGCCAGGCCAGGGCCTGCGGGAGGACACCCGAGAAACACGCCGATGGGGCGCAGAGATGGGGAGGGGGCCCCGTGCCATGTTCCCAATCCAGCAGGCTGCTGGCCTCACGTGGAAAACACACTCGACCTCCCCAGGACCCGGGTCTCATCTGACCTCAGGCCTACGTCCTGGATCCTCTCGGTGCAAAGACCCAGGGAGCAAGGGGTCAGTGCCTGCCCCCAAACCCACCCTGTGCCGCCGACCCTCGACTTGGGAGGGTGGGACCTGTAGACGCCCCAAGTCCTTTCACCTGGCTGAGGGTCCAGTTGCATCGCCTCCGATCCTCCAGCGGGGTGCACCCCTCGGTTTGCATGACCCTGAGGCCAGTCACCATTTGGAGAGTTTTTGAGACATTCGAGCCGCGAGGCCCAGCGGCCCCGGCCTTTCCATGTTCCCTCACGATCTCGCGTGTGCACGGCTGACGCCTCTGCAGCTCGTGTCCCCGTCTGCGTGAGACCGAGGCAGCGGGAAGCGGCAGCTGCCTGCATCCTGCCCGACGACGCCTCGCTCCCACCTTGGAGCAGCCCAGGCGCCGCGGTCCCCGACGTCAGCTGCCCGCGTCCAGTTCGGTGGTAAACCGCCCGCGCTTCCCTGGCCTCTGGCGCCGGAGGTCTCGGTGCCGGGTGGGACCGCGTCTGGAGGCGATTTCTGCACGCGGGGGAGGGGGGTATGGACCCGTCAGCCACGTATTCACGTTACTTTCCCTTTCTCCCCCTTTGTCCTTGGTGTTCACGTCTTCGTTTTTGTCCCCTTAGGTGACGTGCTCCTTAGATTTTCCTGCTCGGTGTCTTTGGCGCTTTCTGAACCCGGAGCCCAGTATCCGCCGTCAGTTTCAGCGAATCACCAGCCGTCATGGCTTTAAGGACCTCCCCGGCTCCGACTCTCCGTCCTCCCCGTCGGGGACGTGAGGGACACGTCCGTGAAGCCTCCCACTGAGTCACGCACGCCTCCTCCCATCCCCTGTGGTGTCCGGTGTTTGCCCACTTCCCTCTGCTACCCTCCAGCCCACCAGCACGTGAAGTCAGCCCGGGAGGAGCTGCACCACGCGACCCACAGAGCCGCTGACCGTCCGGGGCGTCAGCCTTCATCAGAGGGGAGGACCCAGCCGGGGCCCCGCCGCCTGCTCGCCTCCTGGGACGTGGGCCCTCTGACGCCCTGGGCCGTCGGCCACCTACTGAGTGTTAGTAAAGGTCGGTTTCTCTCTCATGGTTGAAGATTAAATACAGAAAATCCCCGGTCTGCTGTTTCCACGGGTGGCAGCCCGCTAAGTGGCGTGCTCACATCCTGGGGAAGGGCTGGTCCTCTCCCCCCATGCCTGGAGCCCAGGAGGTGCCCAGGGGAGTCTGCCCAGAAGAGCGAGGAACAAAGCGCCTTCCCTTGGCTGCTCTGCACATCCCCAGGGACCCGACTGCGCCCCCTGAAGCCGCACACAACGCCCAAACCCCAAGCGGTGCCGCTGTTCTGAAGGCCTCCGGCCTACATCTTAGTTTTGCCCCAGGATGTTTCCGGAGACGGCCTCTGTCAGAAGGAATCTGAGTCACTTCTGGGCTTATTTAAAATTTGATGTTCTTGGGGTGCACTGCCCTCGGCTCATCGCTGTCTGGTCAGGAAGAGCGGAAGCGCCTCTCGTCTCAGTAAGGCCCGGCCCGGCCCCCGCCGCGGGGAGCGGCCTGCAGCCAGCTGGCCTCCGTGCACCGAGCTGCACCTTCTCCAGGCGGCCCAGGGCGTCATCCTGGAGACTCAGGATCGAGTCCCGCATCGGGCTCCCTGCATGGAGCCTGTTTCTCCCTCTGCCTGTGTCTCTCTCTCTGTGTCTCTCATGAATAAATAAATAAAATCTTAAAAAATAATAATAATAAATCAATACATTAGACTTCATCAAAATTAAATGCTTCTGCTCGTCAGAAGCCACCAGTCAGGAAAGCCAGGCCGCGCCAGACGGACGAGGTCTTTGAAAACGGGGCCTCCCAAGTTCGACACAGGCAGGTCTGAGCAGCCTGACGTGTCCCGTGTCTCTTGCAGAAATTGAGCCTGAAACCAGACACCTGCCTGCGAAGAACCCGGGCGGACGTTCCTTTGAGGAGAGATGAATACCATCCTGCTCTTGCTTCTGCAGAAAACAAACAAGGGGACGCACCCAGCTCACTCACACGGCCCAGCCTGGGACCGAAACCCCCCGGTACCAAAGCTCACGCTCCCCGGGAACGTCACACAAAATCTTAAACGCAGTTCTAGGACGTTGAACTCAGTGACTGGGAGGGGCCATGCCGGCAGTGCTTGTTTTCACATCCGAAATCAGTCAACAGAGAAAAAAACATAGGATCAACCCAACAGGTGCCGAGAAACGATAAAGTTCAGCCTGTTTGTGATTTTTCTTTTTTTCAAAGAACCACCTACAAACTGGGAACAGAGGTCCCAATCTGATCGAGTCACCTGCAGAAACCCTGCAGGTGAGGTCATGCCTGATGGAGAAGGACCGTCGAGCGTCACACGGTCAATGGAACCGGGAGATGGAAACACGTGCGGTCCGCAGTGCCGCGGCACCTGGCGTCCATGTGGACGTAAGGAAGCATGGTCGTGGTGTTACGGCTCACATCACAGCCCTGGAAGGATGGGGGGGGGGATGCATGCAGGATCCAGCTTCTAGAGGAAGCCACTGAACAGTGTCCCCTGACCTTGGCGTTGCTGAGGATTTCCTGGGCAGAACGAAAAAGTACAAACTGTAAAATAATAACTCCAGGGCAGCCCAGGGGGCTCAGCGGTTTAGCGCCACCTTCGGCCCAGGGCGTGACCCCGAGGTCCCGGGATCGAGTCCCACGTCGGGCTCCCTGCATGGAGCCTGCTTCTCCCTCTGCCTGTGTCTCTGCCTCTCTCTGTGTGTCTCTCATGAATAAATAATAAAATCTTTTAAAAAATAATAATAATAAATCAATACATTAGACTTCATCAAAATTAAACGCTTCTGCTCGTCAGAAGCCACCAATCAGAAAACATAAAAGCAAGCTGAACTCCGGGGAACACGTCTGCGATACGCGGGCAAAGGACTTCTACCCAGAACACACAGGGAGCAGCAAGTGAGAAAAAAAAAAAAAAAGAAAAGAAAAAAGAAAGAAACACCACAGCCAAGATGCGAGCAGATGCAGCACGGAGGACACTCGCGTGGCCCGCGTGGCCAGTAGGCGTATGAAACCATGTGCAGCATCGTCACTGCGCAGAGACGTGCGGCGTCCAGCCGTGACGAGGTGCCCCGCGCCCCCGCCAGGATGGCTACGACGACGAGCACGGCAGCAGCAAGCGCCGGCAGGGATGCAGAGCTGCAGGGACGCTCGTCCACGGCTGTGTCTGCCCCGGGCCCGGGACGCTCCTCTGGGCACATCCATCCACGAGAGACTGAGACCGACAATTGCACGGCGGCCTCCTCGTGAACTGGAACCGGTCGGCAGGCGGAGAATGGACACGACCCGCAGGCCCCCGGGGCCGGAGCCGCCCGCCGTGGAAGTCAGGAGGCCTGCGCCGTGCGTGACCTCGCACGTGGCTCTCAAAGGGTCAGGTTGGTGGGTGGAGTGAGGCTGATGGGGGGCACAGGGTGGGGCTCCCCTCGACGGGACATTCCGGAAAGGCCCAGCGACGGTGTGGTGCTCGAACCGGGCAGGGCACGCACGGTGGGGGTGGGGGTGCGGCCTGGGAAGAGGCAGGAGAGGCCGTCACAGGCGTGTGACAGGCGTAAAACTGGCGGTGCTACGATCTGTGCGTCTCACTGTACGTAAACTCACCTTCACTGAAAGAAGCAACCGAGAACCTTTCAAAACGCAAACCGACACTCGCCGCAAGTGGGCACGAGAGACGCGGCAGGGCTGGGCCGCGGGGGCTGCGAGGGGCGCACCTGGGGACGCCGCCAGCCCAGCCCCGGGGAGGACGCCCGGCCCCCAAATCGGGCAGAAGCCCTTGACTTTCTTCCAAGCACAAGGACAGCAGCAATTTGGGCTTGGTTTCTCCTGAGACGGGACTCAAGCCGAGGGGTCGCGAGGTCCAGTGTGGAGCGGGGAGCGGGGAGCGGGGAGCGGGGTACGTGTCCGCCGTTTTGCAGAGGTCGGCTTCACACCGTCTGTTGCTGCACTGAGGCGCCGGCGCCCACTCCGCGTGCCTCCAAGCACCGGGCCGGCTGCGGTGTGACGGGGCCCTGAACCCGAGCCCACGGCCCAGACGGGAGCCAGGCCCCGGCCCCGCAGCCCCGCCGACCCTCCACCTCTGCAGGCCCGGCCCGGCCTCCGGGCGCCGCCCTGGGACTCCACCCGCAAGGACTCACACTGCCCCGCTCCGGTGAGCCCGGCTCGCTGTGACCCCCGCCCCGCTCTGTACGACCCCCCAGTTCCGTATGACCCACCGCTCCGTCTACCCTCCCTGCGCCTGCTCCGCACACGGTTTCGAGTGTCGTCCGTGGGCTGCAGCCTCCACCCTCACGCCCGCCCCCGCCGGGCAGCGGCTCAGCGCAAGGACACGCGGCAAGTTGCACCGTCCACTTGGCGACGGCCGCCTGGAGGTCTGGGCGTGGGCCCCTCCGAGCGAGGGCGCCGAGGCTGTTCTTCACCTGGGAGCCAGTGGGGTCAGCGCGCTTCACCTCCCAGGACACTGCCCAAGCGACTTCCAAGGTGGCTGCTCCCGATTCCCTGCGGCCTCGCCCTCCCCGGACACGGTCACGAGACCGGCCCAGCTTGAGTGTCCCGGGGCCACAGCAGGCCCTCCCCTGCCGCCGATGGGGTCCAGGACCGGCCCTGACGGTGGCATCTCCGACCTCTGCTGGGCTGCCCTGGGGACCGGGGACCGGCCGTGCTCGCCGTCCCGGCCGTCGCGGGGCTGCAGCTAGGGCCCGTCCCCTGCTGCCTACGCCTGGTGGGCAGAGGGAAGAGGAGGGAAGCGTTTCCAGGTGGGCGTTTCTTGGGCTTTCCACCACCGCACTGCCCCCCATCACTTCGGGGGTGCACGGCCAGCCTGGGAGTGTCCCCAGGAAGGGGCCGCTCACGTGCAAGGCCCTGGTGGTGGGCTGGGCGGCCAGGCCCCCGAGGGGCTGCTGGTGGCCTCCCGGGTCACGCAGGAGGGGACGCTCAGCTGCACGTCCTCGGCCCGGGGCTAAGAGGACCCCGACTGGTGGAGGGCGGCCGTGAAGCGGGCCTTGCGGGCAGGAGCGCCAGCGGCACCCTCATGGTGGGGCACGGGCTCAGAGGCGGAGGCTCTCAGCGACACCTCTTCCCTGTGGCATCACATGTGCGCCCACATCGCTGCCTGGTCCCGTCTTCCCCCCCCCGGGGTCCCCATGGCTGCATTTAGGGCGAGTCCCAGGCCGGTACATGCACACCACCCAGAGTCTGGACTTGGGGCGGCCCGGCTGGGGACGGGGTGTATGAAGAGGTGGGGCCACGGGGGTGGGCAGTCCTGGCTTTAGCCCTCTTCCTGCGTCAGGGGACCCCCCGACTTCCGGAGGCTGAGCCAGAGCAGCCCCCGCCCCCTGCCCGGGTTCCGTGTGCTCCGGGCACGTGCTCAGAAACGGCCCCGGTTGGAGGAGCAAAACACCGCACCGTTTTATCTCCCAAAATGTGTTCTTTTTCCCCGAATTGGGACTTTTTCTCCATACAGAGCCACAAATTATGACGTAGCTTGGAAGCCCAACAATCTTCGATGGCAACTTGGGGGACAGATGATGTCACTGCCTCCCGGAATCTAAGCTGGAGGTTCCGCGTGGGAGCCTCCGGAGGCCTGCGTGGACTCCGCATGTGCCAACAGCAGGGCGGCGTGGGGGCACCTGCGTGAGGACCTTGGAGGCCCCGGGCTGGGACAGGGCGCCACACCGTCCCCGGAGAGACACCTCCACGAGGCCCGGCCGGCCGAAGCCACACGAGGGGCGCTCACCGCCCGGAGAAGGGGCCGAGCCGGCGGCCTGGTCCCGAGGCCAGCGCCCCACAGCCCTGACGGCAGCAGGCCCTCCCGCCCCGCGGCACCTCCGTGTTTTATTCACTCGTGTCTTAAATATTTCAGGGCCCGCCCCCGGAGGCTTCGGAAGGAATGCACGGCGTGCCCCGGCAGCCGCCCGGACCTCCTCCAGGACGACCTGTCCCGTCAAGCAGAAGCTCCTCGTAAGGCTTTTCCGTTTTTAAAGCATTGCCTGAAAACGAGGTTAAAGGAGAGCTCGCCCAGTGTGGCAGGAGGGAGGGTTGTGGCGTCCGGACACGCGTGGGCGCGGACCCCTCTGCGCAGGCTCCCGGGCGGCCAGGGCGAGGAGGGCCGCCTCCTCCAGGTCTGTAGCAGGAGCCCGGCCTGCACCTGCCGCGGCCCAGCTGACAGCTGGGGCTCCGCGACCTGGGTCCCCCTGGCCCACTGGCTGCACGTCGGGCCCCAAGGTGCCCACCAGAGCCCCCAGTCCCTGAGGCGCCCCCGCCCGCGGCTGACCAGGACAGCCCGGCCTCCTCCTCCTCGTGGGCGGCCACGTGCTCAGAGGCCCCCAGGCCTGATCCCCGAGGGCTGACGGTGCCACCACGCTGTCCCGTCTCGGCGGGGGCACCCGGGTGCAGGGCAGCACAGCTGTCGGAAAGACACATGGACCGTGTGCACGGGCACGCAGACACACAGACACGCATGCACACGCACAGTGCACAGGCACACAGACACACACAGACATGCGTGCACACGCAGACACAGTGCACATGCAGACAGTGCACAGACACACATACACATGCAGACACACGTGCACATGCAGACATGGTGCATAGGCACACGTGCACACACACAGTGCACAGCCACACAGACACTTGTGCATGCAAGACACACACGTCGACACTGCACATGCAGACACACATGCAGACACAGACACGCACAGTGCACACACCCACATGCACACAGACACACATGCACTCACACACGGATGAAAGGGAGAGTTGCAGAAAGAGAGAAAATGACCCCAGAGCAAACCCGGGGATCAAGGAAGGGGGGAGCAAGAGAGAAATGGTAAATAAACAGGAGCAAACACTGTCGTAACAACAAGTGACAAGGGTGACTCCTCGGGTTTAAAATGTACGTAGAATTTTAAAATATAAGAACCATAACACAAAGGCTGGGGCAGACTGGAGTCAGGGCATCTGCGTCCTGGTGCATCTGCTAAGAGGTGACAGTTCTAATTCACACTAGACTCCAACAAGCCGAGGACACGTTGCAACCCCGCGGAGGCCACTGAAGGAGGCAAGGGAATTTTTAACGGCGAGCGAATCAGCGATGAACACGCAACAGAGACCCGACCAGCGTGAACGAAGCCAAGGGGAGAGGAGGGGGTGGTAAAGGGTCCACCTAAGCCCAGGTAATCAGGCCGCACGCAGAAGACCGATACTTCAGCTGAGAGGTGAAGCTCGTCAGACTGGATGCAGTGGGGACCCCAACAGGAGGGCACGTGAGGGTGGACCAGATGCACACACCCGGGCGGGATAGGGGCAGGGGCACACCTGGGGGCCGGGGCACACGTGAGGGCAGGTGCACACGCCCAGGTGGGAGAGGGGTAGGGGCACATGTGAGCGCAGGTGCACACACCCTGGCGGGGGAGGGGCAGGGGCACAGGTGGGGGCAGATGCACACGCCCGGGTTGGGGAGAGGCCTGTGCAGGCGCCCAGAGGACGTGGGCCTGGCCGCGGGGACTGTGGTCCATGGTCTCGCGCACTGGCTGAGAGGCACGAGGTGCGACACCGGGGTGTCCTGCCCTACGAGGTCCCGCAGGCAGGTGCAGCTCCGCGGGGCCGCCAGCTCTCCCAGATCAAGGAAGCAGTGGCTCCCACCCGCCCCACGTCAGGCGGAAGGAGGCACGAGGACGGAGGCCTGGGCGACGCCACCCCCCGTGGCCGTGAGCGTGGCCCCCCATCACAGCGTGGGCGCAGCCGGACCCATGGGACGATGCCCACGTGGTCAGCGCAGGAACTGGGCCCGCGGGGACCTCCTGCAGCCCCTCGCGCGTGGGAGCCCCTGCCTGCCACGGGCTCGTCTCTAAGTCACAGTCAGGGTCGCGTAGCCGCCTTTAAGCTTAGACCTTTGCACCCTTGTCCACGAGTGGCCTTGGCCAGTGATTCTCTCTGCTGCTGACGTGTGTCCCCGGAGCGGCTGAGCCGGGCTTTCTCCGCAGCCGCCCGTGAAGGTGCCAGATGCCGGGGCAGCTTGCGCCGCCTTGGAGGTGGGAGCACTGGAGCCCCCGTGGGTCTGAGCCGTGTGTCGGTCCAGGGCGAGGCCACCCTCCCACTCCCCCCCCCGTCACGCACCTAAGCCGTCGCATATCCGCTTGCCGCCACCCTCACCGCTTCCCCACACCCTGTCCTCCCCGAGGCCTCCCCCGGCACCCCTCCGAGAGCCCAGCACCGCTTCCAGACTATTCCGAGAGCCTCCTCTTCCCCCGGCCGCCACCCCACTCTGCGCCTGCCCCCAACACGGTCGCCAGAAAGACTCTCCTGAGGTCTGAAGTCAGACGGCGCGCTCTGCCCCCGCCCTCGTTCCCATCCTCTGCGTCGAAGCCTCCGTCCTCCTCACGGCCACAGGCCCCCTCCCCTGCCCCAGGCACGCTGGCCCGACGTGCCGCTCCCTGCTCGTCCAGCGTCAGCCCCTGTCCTGCTGTCCTGCCCACGGAGCCCTGGACAAGCAAGGTCCACCCTCCAGCCGCGCCCTGGCCGGCTTCGCTGCTCCCCCAGCACGGGCAGGCCCCACCCCGCAAGCAGCGGGGGCTCTAGCAGGTCGTAGCAAAGGACTGAACCTCCTGCCTGCTGGCCACCCTCCTGGGCCTGCGCTGGCCTTGACCCTGACCCTGACCCTGACCTGAGCCCCTCAGGCAGGACCTGGGCTAGAGGCGTGTGCCCACCCTTCGGCGGAGGCTGTGAACGGGGTGGTCCCGGTCCCGGAGAGGTGGGGTCTGTGACTAGGGCATCAGGGGGTCAGAGTGAGGGCAGTGCCAGCAGGACGGCTCCACGCGGGGGTGACCTCCCCGGCCTCCCCCCAGGCCCAGGCTGCATGCTACGTGATGAGGACGCACTGACCACGCAGGCCCCGGGCTGGCGGGGCGGCTGTCCCACCCCAGCAGGGAGCCCAGAGCTGAGGATGCAGAAGACCCTGCTAAGGACAAGGGAGCTTGGGCTGCGCCTGCGGGGCTGGACCCCCCACACCCCCAGCTGTCCTCATGGACACTCTCCTACCCCAGGCTCCAGGAAGGCCGCCGTTAGCACGGCTGCCCCACTGCAGAGCCTTCTCAGAGGCCTGGGCGCCCTCCCAGGAGCTGGTGTGACGGGAACGGAGGCTCCTGCGGCCTGTCCCCCCACCCCTCCCGCCCGTGCTGGGTGTGAATATTTGATCGAGCCACGCAGACATGTCAACTTCCATTTGCAGCCAGGAGGAAGACAGGTGGAAGGAGACAATGAACACCTCGTCTTGGCAAAGATCGGTCCTGCCTCCCGCTGAAGGAGCAGGTGGGGTGGGGGCGCCTGGGGCTTCCACGGGAGGGGGAGGGTGGGCTTCATCCCGAAACCCAGACAGAACAAGGGGTCCCTGAAAGGGCTGCGGCCTCCGCAGGTCGGGAGGGCCCCATGGAACCGGCCAGGGGTCGCCCCTGCAGCCTGTCCAGGGCGGCCTTGGTCACTGCTGCACGAGCGGGGGGTGCAGGCCGCGCTGCTGGACGCTGAGCCAAAGTGGACGGAGCCCTGAGCCCACGCAGGTGTGGTCGGTTTTCTGCTCCCCTGTCACCCCCCCTGCTCCAAGGAGCAAGACAGCAAATGCAAGAGCCTCTGGGAGCCCCGCTCCCGGCTGGGTGGCCAGGGCCCTGTGAGCCTCACGAGCCTCGATTTCCCCACGAGAGCAATGCACGGCGAGCGCTCAGGCTCCCGGCAGCGGCTCCCTCTCCAGGGCAGTAAATGCCCATTCTCTCTGTCTCTACAAGAGGAAAGTGGGTGAAACAAGGACGTTTTCCAGGAAGACAAGTCTCTGCTGCTCCTACTGGAGACCCCGTCCTGTGCAGAAACATCACAACGGCGTTTCCAAGGCCCAGCTGAGCTCACCGTGAGTAAGGAAAGCAGGAGAAAGACGGCTCCTGGGGTCGCTGAGCCCTCACGACCTGGAGCCCGGGCGCTGAAGGGCTGTGGCCATGGAGGGGAGCCCGCAACTGGGAGACCAGAGACCCCATATAACCCGAGGCCCCCAGAGAATCACACATGCAGGGGAAAACCTGGGCCCTCAGGAGGATCTATTGGAATAAGAAAAGATAAAATAATAATAATAATAATAATAATAATAATAATAATAATAATAAAAGGGAGAAAGAGGTCTTCCCTGGAAACAGTGAAGCCAGCTCACATGAGTGCCAGCCAGCAGCCACGTTCCCTCGTGGAGAACCAAGAAACCCAAGACAAAAAGTGTGGTTCACCATGGCCTGGGGTGGTGGTAACTTGAGGAAACCCGAGAAAGTATTGAAAATAGTTGGACAAGAAACATGATCAAAACAGGAGGCAGATAGGAAAACCTCTAGAGAAATAAAAAAGGATAAATGAGGTAGCAAACGCAGGCTTCCAGACTGTCCGCAGCAGGGCCTCCCCCCAGCACCCAAGGGCTGCACGTCTGGCAGGAGCCAGGGGCCATGCGTGGGACAGGATTTCTCCAATTGTTGCTGAGCCGATTTCCGGAGCAGTGTCCCGATTCTGCGCCGTCCCCTGCGGGACCAGGCCGCGGCCACCCCTCTTGCCTGGAGACGGATGCAAATCTCTCCCTGGCCCGGGGACGGGGGTGGGAGCAGCCTGGGGCTCCGGGGCCAGGAGTCTGGGGTAGAGCCGCGGGCGGGTGCGTGGGCTCCCCGGGCTCCTGGGTGGCAGGGCTGCTGGGGGGCAGCCAGTGAGCAGGGGCGCGCCTGCACCCACGCTGACCCTGCAAGGGGTTCCCCGGAGACAGCCACCCGCGGCCCCAGAGGGAGGACCTCTGCCGGGGGGTGGGGGGTGACCACGACCCCCCCTTGAGGCTGACTCATTCGCTAGGGGGGCTCACAGATCTCAAGGAAGCTCGTCTCCAGGTTCGCTGTATCATAAAGGATGTGATGAAGGGAGCCGATGAACGGCCACATGGAGGGGGACGGAGGTCCCGAGCACAGGAGCGTCTGTCCCACCGAGCTGGGGGGCGTCACCCTCCCCGCGTGCACCTGTGACTCACCCGGCAGCTCACCCGGACCCCGCACTGTTGGGATTCTCAGGGGCTTCCTCCCGGGGCCTGAGATGCCTCATTGACCCCGTTGCCAGCCCCTCCCCTTCCCTGGAGGGGGGTGGGGGGGGCCTGAAATTCTGGAGCTTCTTTGTGGGTTCAGCCCCCACCCAGGAGCCCCCCAGGAGCCCACCTGCATCACCATTAGGACTCTGGTCACTTAGGAAGCGAGGAGGGCTCGGGAGCGCAGGGCCGGGCCCCGGGGTGGGGGTGGGGGGGGTCAGCCCAGGACGGACATTCTCCGTGATCTCACTGCAGCCAGCCCCGGGCATGATTCCCGAGAAGTCACCCTTCATGTGAGGCCCTGGCCTGACCCCTGGGGGACACGAGGGCTGTCTCACCCCCCCCGGGAGGCTGACCTGCCTCGTCAGAGGCCCCGAGGGACCCCGGCGCCCCACTGAACATCCTCAGCCCCACTGCCCCGATCCCAAGGAAAGGACTCCGCAGGCCCCGACCCGGGAGCCAGGGAGCTCGCCCCTCAGCTCAGAGTCCACAGGCCCGGCGGCCCCAGAAGGACTCCCCAGGCCCTATGGCTTCGGGATCTGTCGCCGGGTCGGTGTGGGCTGCGCCCTGCCTCAGTCGGCTCAGCGCAAGGCGTGGGGACGGCTGGGGTCCCCGGGGCGGGTGCGTTCCTGCGGCCCCCAGGAGGAGGACAGACGCGGGACAGAGACGCGGCTACTCGTGCCAACTTTCGTTCCCCAGGATTGAAGGACAATATGCCAGATGTAATCAGCTAATGGGGGGACGCTGGGGACAGGGTGACGCTGGGGACAGGGCGGCGCCGACGCAGCTGGGCGCCAGGGCCCGCTGGAACCTCTGTGCTTGAAATCTAAATCAGCCACGGGAGCCTGACGGCCGATGGCGGAGGAAGCAGCAAGGGCCGCAGAGCGCAGCAGGCGGCCTGACCAGCGGCTGGCTGGACGCACGGGTGGACGGCAGGGCCCTCAGGACGCAGCAGGGCGTGGGCGCAAGGAGCGCCAGCCCCGTGCCACCTGCCGCGGGCCTGGAGGGACGGAGAAGCCCCTCCCGACGCCCCCCAGGGCCCCATCCTGGCTGCCGGGCCAGACTCCCCGCGGCAGAGAGCAAACCCAGCGGCCCAGCTCCGGGGACGCCCCCTGCCCTCAGCCTGGGGGCCGGGTGACCAGAGGGGTGTGCTCCCCCGTGTTGCACATCGATGCCCCGTGGGCCCCGAGAGGCTGGCTGTGGACCCCAGGCCCAGAGGGGTGCACGGCGGGAGCTTCCATGGGGGGGCGGGGGCGGGGCCTCAGCAGCAAGGGCAGCGCCCAGGGCCTCGTTCGGAGGGGCCAGCAGCCGCCTGCGGGGTTTACCCCAATCAGGACCCCACTGGGGATCTGTCCACAGCGGGGTCTGTGGGGCCCGTCTGCACGGGGGCTCACCAGGGTGTTCTCCTGCTGCTGGGGGGCGTGGGGGGCCTGCCTGCCTCGGGGTCACTGAGGTCAGGAGACGGGGCCCTGGTCCTGGCAGGTGTGTCTGGGTGATGCTGGCCCTGCCCACAGGGCGGGAGACCAAGCGTCCACGTGTCCACAGACCACAGGGCCACATGCAGCCCCTCAGGCGCAGCCCTCGAGTGGGGGGACGTGGCCCAGGCCCGGAGTCAGCCTTGTGCGCAAGGCCCCTGAGGACGGGGCAGTGGGGGGGGTGCGCAGCCCGGGTGCCAGGCCCTGCCGCGGGGCCTGAAGGCCTTCCAGGGGCACACGTCCTCCCAGAGCGGGGAGGATGAGAGCTCTCCCTGCACATGTACACACACGCACTCGTGGACGTGTCGGGGCCACTTACCTCCGCCAGCTCCAGGCCGGAGGCGTCCAAAGGCCGGAAAGCGGGCAAAACCGCGCAGGATCTGTGCCCTGGGGGCTGCTCAGGGCTCGATGTCAGCAACAGGCCAAGCCCACCCGGGGGAAGGAAACGGGGTCCCTGTGGGGGGGCGCGGGGGGAGGGGAGCTGAATGGACACGGCTCCGTCCGGCAGGCGGCAGGTGCACACGCACGTGTCAAACTCAGACGTGGACACTAAGATCTGAGTGTTTCAGCGACGACTTGTTCATTCCAGTGACACGTATTTACATGAAGCACTGTGACCCGAACCACTTCCATCCTCGGCCTCTTGTAAGAAAGTCCTGATCCTGTCTTTGCCACCAGGTGTCGCTTGGAGCCGGATCCCCATGGTCTGCCCCTGTGAGCGTCCCCTGGTCCCCTCGCCCGCCCCTCGCTGCAGGGCGCCCGCCCCGGGGCGAGTGCTGGGCGTGTGTGGAGCAGTCCACACCCTGGGCCCCCTCTGTTGTCACTCAGAAGTGACAGGTACCTGCACGTGGGGGGAGGTGAGCAGGGGCAAGGTGGGCAGGGGGAGGTGAACAGGGAGGAGGCGGGTGGGGGCGAGCTGAGCAGGGAGGAGGTGGGCAGGGGGAGGTGAGCAGGGAGGAGGCGGGCGGGGGGAAGTGACCAGGGAGGAGGTGAGTGGGGGCGAGCTGAGCAGGGGCGAGGTGGGCAGGGGGAGGTAAACAGGGAGGAGGCGGGCGGGGGGAGGTGAGCAGGGAGGAGGTGAGTGGGGGCGAGCTGCCCGGGGGCCCAGGAGCCCCGGGGCCGTGTCCACCGCCTCCCACGCCCCCCACATCCGACTCCCTGGTCAGAACCTCCAGATCCGGGGCCGCGCCCGTCCCGTGGGGAGGCCCCATGTCTGCGCACCGCGGGGTGGGGGGGCCGCCTAGGGCCGGGCAGCCATCGTGGGACAGGGCCGGTGGCCTGGAGACCCTCCCGCCCTCCCTGCCCCGGGGCTGGGCAGCTGCTGCTCACGGCCGCTGGACGCCGCAGAGGTGGAGGGCTGCACCCGAGGGGCCGACCGAGGCCCGGGCTTCGGGAGACAGGAACAGGGTCCCCGCAGGGAAGGTGAGGGACGGGGCGGAGCAGGTGCAGGCGCAGGTGCAGCCCCGGGGCTCAAAGTGCACAGGCCCTGGCGTGGCGGGCACCCATGCGCAGGGAGAGGGCCGGGGGCGCGGGCTGCACGCGGGGCCGTGGAGGCTTCCCGGGGACAAGCGGGCGCCACTGGGCGCGGCACAGCCGGAGAGCAGAGCTGGAGCGGCTGCGGGGGCCCCGGGGTCACGGGGGAAGCAGAGGTGGGGCTGGCGGCGCCGTCCCCGGGGGGCTGCGTGGGAGGCTGCGGCCCTGTGTGGGGTCAGTGACACCCCAGCCTGTCCTCGGTGCCGCTGCTCGCACGGGGTGCTCACCCCCCTCCCGCTACTGTTCCGCGTGTGACTGTGGCCCCTCAGAGGTAATGTCAGTGACCTGGGGGGCAGCAGACTCCCCCGTTCTAGAAAACGGGGTGGCCCCCTGAGTGGAAGAGCGCACGACGGAGGCGGCTTACCCGAGAACTGAACACAGTAGCCGGGACGGGCGGCTGCAGGTGACGGGCCATCAGGCTCAGGCCGCCCGCCCGCCCGCCGTCCTCCCCTGGGGCGCCCCCCCCATGTCAAAGCAGCCGCCAGTTCCCTTCACGCCCGGCCCCGGAGTTCCCGGTGCTGGGGGGGGAGCGTGGGCGCCCCGCAGGGCTCAGGGCAGCCACGGAACGGGGGGCAGGTGGCGGGCGGCCAGCCACGGCTCGGGGAGCTGCCCAGGTGGGGCCGCGGGGAGCCCGCGGGGTGGGGTGCTGGGGCGCCGGGCCTCTTGCAGCCCCGCGCCCCTGGGTCTCTCTGCAGGACTGGGCAGGCTGCTCATCCCGCGTCCCTCACCCCAGAGCTCGGGTGAAACCTCTGGGTGCCCCCAGCACCCCTGCCGCCCCTCTGCTCCCCGGGTGCCGAATGGCTGATGGGGTTGGTCGCACGAGTCACGTCGGGAAGGCTTTACGGGTTCCCCGGAGCACCGCTGAGGGAGGACACAGAGGGAGGGCCCCGACCCGGCGGGGGGTGGGGGGCGCAGCTGCGGCCTCGACGCCGTAGAGAACACGCCGTCCTGTCACACGGAGTCGGGGTGGAAAGCCCTAGAAGGTTGGAGCAGCTGGAACCCTCGTCCGCAGGGAGGAGACGCTCGGGGCACGAGAGCAGGTGCGTCTCAGGGTCGGGGCGCCCCGAACACAGTCCATAAGTCGGGCCCTTAAGCACAGACCATTGGCGGCGCCGGCGCTTCCTGTGCGGCCGCGGGGTCTTCCGACCTCAACGGGGAGAAGCTGTGCCTTCAAAGGGGGGCGTGTCTGGGGGCGCCCGGGGGGCCCAGCGGTGGAGCGTCTGCCTCCGGCCCAGGGCGTGACCCCGGGGTCCCGGGATCGAGTCCCCCGTCAGGCTCCGCGCAGGAACCCTGCTTCTCCCTCTGCCTGGGTCTCTGCTCCTCTCTTGGGTCTCTCAGGAATAAGTAAAAAAAATTTTTTTAAATAAATAAAAAATAAAGAGAGGTGCTCCTGAAAAGAAGGGGGCCCCTGGGTGGCTCCGTCGGCTGAGCGTCCGACTTTGTCTCAGCTCAGGTCATGATTTCGGGGGCGTGGGATCGAGCCTGAGCCACGCTCCGCACTCAGCGGGGAGTCTGCTTGGGGCTCTCTGTGCCCCTCTGCCCCCTCCACCTGCCGGATACATATATATATAAATAAATAAATCTTGAAACCCCGCCAACGGAGGTGCGTGGGGGCTGCCGCGCGTGGCTCAGCACCAGCGGGGCACGGGTGTCCCTCCCGGAGTGTCCCCGGCCCAGCGGCCCTCAGGCTGGTGTTGGTCCTGGTGTCAGGTCGGAGGCGTCTGGAGACAGCGGCGCTGGGGCTCAGGGTCTGTGTCCACCGAGGCAGAGACGCCCCCTCCCCTTCGGGACGCTCGCCAGCTCTTGCCTTGGCAGCTGCGTGAACCTGGCAGCCGAGCAGAGAGGCCCATTTGACAAATTAAAGACATGACAAAGGACAAAAGTCTCTGGAAATTTCCATCCCAGGGCCGGAACCCAATCACGGGGGGTGGGGGGCGCCGCTGGAGGGGGGCGGGGAGCCCCAAGTGTGCGTTTTCAAAGCACGCTTCTCATCTTAAAATCCTGAGAACTAAAATAAAATAAAATAAAAAAATAAATAATAAATAAATAAAATCCCGAGAACTGCAACGCAACCTTGAGGTGAGTGCCAGAGGCCCCCGCGGGGCGCAGCGGCAATCCACAGATGCTTCCAGAAACCCGCCATTCCCGGGTCCTGGTGGCTTCGCGTCTTCCCCGCGGCGTCACTGGGACCGCAAGCCAACCGCTCGCGCACGCACGGAGGAACCTCTCCCTGACGCCAGGGTCGCCAACAAATTCACGCCCCGGTCTGTTCCTGCTCCTTCGGGATCTCACGTCCTCAGGCGACCGCGGACCTGCCTCATCACTGGCCACGAGTGTGCCTGTCCCAGACTCGGTGAGGGGGAGCCATCGGCGGGCGCACCCCGGGCCCGAGTCAGCAGGACGGCCCCGGGGTCACCTGGCGGCAGGTGGGCCCGGCTCCCCTGGCGGCAGCTGCCTACCCCAGACCCACCTGGGGCGGCGGCGGCGGGTCAGCTCGGGCTCGGGCTCAGAAGTGGAGCCGCTGCGCCTGCACACTTGGCTTCTCCGGGTGAACACTCAGCGTCGGCACAGCCGGTCCTGGGGCAGGTGCGTCTTTACCTGCTTAGGGAGATGCTGCCCGTGCGGCGACGGCGCCTCCCTCGGCACCTGGTGCTGCGTCCCCGCGGCGGAGCGTCGGTCAGGCAGGTGCTGGCTTTTCATGGGCTTATTCGCTGGAGGTAAAATCTTTGCCTCCCCCCAACCCCGATATAGTGTTTTATTAAAAAAAAAAAAAAAGAAAAGAAAAATGAATTTTGTTTATATAACAACAGTTTTAGATTTACGGAGAAATTGTAAACCAAATACAAAGATTTTCCACGTGTACCCTGGCCCCCTCCACACACGTCACGTCAGCCCCGTACGTCTGTTAGAGTCAATGCACCAACGTTAGTATTATCTAAGCATTCACGTTTCCTCAGTGACCCCTAATGTCCCTCTTCTGTCCAGCATCCCTCCAGCACACCACGGGACATTGGCCACGACCCTTTACATCCCCTCTGGGCCCTGACAGCTCCTCTGATGACCCTGAGTTTTGAGGGGCACTAGTGGGGCATTTGGGGGGCTGCCCCTCGGTGGGATTAGCACGATGGTTTCTCTGATGGGACAGGGTCCTGGGTGGTTGGGGGGACGACCCCGGAGGGGGATTGCCCGGCCCATCCTACCCGGCCCAGGTGCATGCCGTCCACACGACCTGTCGCTGATGTTGGCCGTGGTCACCTGGCGGAGGTGTGTCTGCCAGGCGTCCCCACTCCACGGTGCTCCCCCCTCTGCCCGCGCTGTCCCCTGGGGAAGGGCGTCACCGTGCACAGCCCACACCTGGGGAGTGGGGAGGTGGGTGCCGCTCCCCGGGGACGGAGCCGCTGTGCCCACATGGTGGGATCCTCTTCGGGAGGAGGAGGGTCAGTACTGTTTCTGCGTCGGGCGGGACTGAGTCCCGCGTGGACGTCCTTAGGGACGCGTGGATATTTATTCACTACCGTGGGCTGTGATCCAGCACACCTTCCCTCTAGCCAGGGCTGACCCCGCTCTGGCCCCCGGGAGCTCCTTCAGGCCTGCTCCTTCCCTGGGTGTGGACACGTGGCCTGCGTTTCTCGGAGCCCTGAACGGCGTCGGGCATGCGTCCTCACGTGCCTCCTCTCAAGGACGAGCCTGCCGTGACTCCCATGTCTGCTCCTCTGTTTTCCTCTCTTCTGCAGGTTTTATGATTTTTCTCTTGGTCACTCGTTCCGAGCGGCTGACGATGATGGGCCTTCGCTTGGGTTCGTTGGGCGCCGTGGCTCTCTGGGTTGACGTTCAAACACGTGTCTCGTCTGCCTCCGGGGACTTTCCGTGGCGCCCTGATCTCTGGTCATCGCCTGTCCGACTTCCCTGCACGCAGCTTCTGTGGCTGTGTCTTCAAGCTCACTGACCTTTTCTTTTCTTTTCTTTTTTTCCACTGACCTTTTCTTCTGCGACATCTAATCTGTTATGAATCCTGTCCAGCGTGTTTTCACCTCACGCTGTGCAAGTCTCTTTCTGCAACTTTGATCTGGGGCTTCCATGTCCCTTTATCCAGCTCCATCTCTCTCCACCTTCTTGACTGTGAAAACGTCCTTGCACTGATTGTTTCAACGCCCCTGTGTGCTAGATCCGTCTCCTCTGTCATTTCTGGATCTACTTTTATCGGTTGATGTTTACCCTCATTTTGAGCCGTACGTTTCTGCTCTTTTGCAGGCCGCGTGATTCCCAATCGGATGCCAGAATCAGGGTTTTACGATGTTGCATAATGGATATTTTTGCGTTCCTATAAATAATCTGGAGCTTTGTTCTGGAATGCAGTTGAGTTACTTGGAAACAGTTTGTTTCTCCCAAGGCTTGCTTTCGACTCCTAAGGCAGGATCAGAGCGGCGTGTAGCCTGGGGGTTGTTTTTCTCCGTTGCCAGGGAGGCAGACCCTGCCCCAGGGACTCTGAGCTCCCTGCCCGTGGGGAGCAGGCTCTATTCCTGCCCCGCATGCACTCTGGGTGGGATCTCGCCCCCTTCCTCGTCGGGGTCCCTTCCCTGGCCATGAGGAGCTGCTCACACGCACACACCGATCAGCACTCCCCAAACCCTCGGCGGCGGGTCTGTCCCTGCAGATTTCTGGGACTCCCTCGGGGCAGCTGTCCTCTCAGTGGGGCCCGTCCTGTGACCCCGCTGCCCTCCCTCTCGGATCCTCCACGCGGGAGCCCAGCTGGCTGAGCCCGGGCCCCCTTCCCCACGCGGTGGGGGGAACTCGGCTCCCACCGCCCTTCCCGGTGTCCAGTGTCAGGACCCGTCACCTCATCAATTTGTCTAGTTTCCACGGTTCCGTGTGGGAGACAATGTCTGGGCTCTGGTGACCCGGCTCAGCTGGGATTGGACGTTGAAAGAGCTGGCCTCCTCACGAAACCCCCAGAGGCCGTCCCGCGTCGTAAACAGTCACCGGGGCTTCCCCCTGGGGTGCGTGTGTCGTTAGTGGGGTGAGCGTGTGAGGGGGTCCGTGTGTCCATGTGCCGACTACGCAGCACGCACCTCAAAAGTGGCTCCGGTTCAGGCCTGAGCTCTCCGACCGATCATCCGTTCCAGATCCGGGGGGAGTGGTGCTGACTTAGTGCCCGTTCCCGGAAGCTCGGTCTTCCTCTGCTGCCCCCGCTCCGCGACCGCTGGTGCAGCGCGCAGCCAGGCCTCTGGCTGTGTCCGCTGGGCCGAGGGTGGGTACGAGCCCGCGACTGCGTGTTCCCACCACCCGCCACAATCCCGATTGGGGGGACCCCGCAAAATCCAGGCTCTCGCATCGTCGCCAGGAAGGACAAAAGTCACTGTCCCGACCTGGCTGACATTTGCTTTGCTACAAACAGAAGGTGAGCGTGAAAACAGAACACCTGCACTTTCAGTTCCCACCTTATTTTCAGGGCGGAGGTAGGTTCCGTCTGGTCCCCATATTCGCCTCCGTCGCGATTCTCAGAAGCCGTTGGCCCCAAGCTGTGCGTCACTCAGACCAGCAGGACCTCGGTGTCTCCGGGTACCGGCCGGAGGACAACAGACGCCACGTGCCCCGTGCGGCCCGTGAGGAGGGCGCCCAGGACACGCTCTGTCCTCCCAGGTGGCGGGTGGAGGAGAAGCGGCCGCGCTTGCCGTCCGGGAAAACCCCAACAGCGACGGGAACGGCGGGGGGCCACGTGAGCTCCGCAGCGTGGCCTGGGCTGTGCCCCCAACGTCACCGAGGACGTGCAGGGTCACACATCTGCCCCACGGGGACAGCAGGCCACCCGACGACACGCGTCACGCTCTGTTGCGAAGCCCGCTGCCTGTTCTCTCCTTCCTGCGCCGTCTGGCTCCACCCAGACTGGGGTCGTGTGGTCGTGCCCCCGCTCCAGGAACTGTGACCCTGGGCTCTGTGGGCGCGTCCGGCCTCTGTCCCCTCCCCCGTCCCCACCGACTCCCCGCCGCCATGGACACCTTCCTAACCAGCGTGTCTTGCCAAGGTTTCGTGCACCTCCTGCCTTAAGTCTGGTGGGCGCTGTGGGGTCGGCACACGTCCTGCCCCGTAGCTTGTGTTTCTAAGGTGCATGCACGCGTGGAGCTCAGGAACCACGGCTGAGTACCCAGCACAGCCGCCACCTCCTTCCCAGGTGTGGCCCGATGCAGGGCTGGTCCTGGAGCGTGGCCCGTGTGGCTCCAGGACAGGAGGCCTCAGGGACATGGACCTGGGGCCACAGGGTCCCGGGCACTGTGTGGTCTGCGCGGGGCGGCGGCCCAGCTCACGCCCAGCGGTCAGCGGAGGGCTCCCGGCCCACTCCGCGGCCATCCGGGCCTGTCTGGTTCCCCACGTCTCCCGCTCAGCCGGGTGCAAGGACCTGCTTGGCCTGCGCCCTGGCCCCGCACCTTCCCGCAGGGCCCACAGACACTGACCCCCGCGCTCACGCCCACGCCTCGAGGCGGGGACGCGGCTCCTCGCCGTCCTCCCCACGCCCCGCGGTCCACCCTGCTGGCTCTGTCTCCTGCCGCACGCAGCGGCTGGGGGGCCCGGGCCGTGAGGGAGCGCGTCCGGACAGCGGGGTCGGGGACGTGGCCGGTGCTGCCCGCGCGGCTCTCCGTGGCCCCGCAAGCAGTCTGTCCGGCACCTGCCGTCCGGCTCATGCAGCCTTCACTGCGTCTAGCTGGGGCGGGGTACAGTGGGGCCGTGGCCCCTGTGCCGGACAGCGCTGGGGGCCCTGACCACCCGGGTGACCGAGGCAGGACCGCGGTCGCAGAGCCCGGCCCGGGTTTGTGCTGACGGCTCAGCGCCTCTGGAATCTGAAGTCCCGGCGAGGAGGGCGGAGGTGGGTGAGCACTCTGCGTCCCGGGCCACACGGGGGCCGACTGGCGGCCGCGGGCAGACAGTCCGGGACGCTGCTCCTCTGTGCCGGCCGTGACCCGGGGCACCGGGGACCGCGGCTACTCAGCCAGGGGACGGCGAAGCCGGTCCTCAGGTGTCCGGAGGCCCGGCCCCCTCCCCGTGGTCTGGGGCGTCCCCGGCTGGTGTGGGTTTGGGGACCTCCCCATGCAGGGCAGCTTCCATGTCAGCTGATGGACAGGCCTTGTCGCCGCTCGGGTCCCCGCGGGAGCACCAGCGGCACGAAGCCTCGAGCCCGAGGAGGGAGACAGGAAGGCGCACAGGCTTCCCTCCGCCCTCAGCCTTCTTCTTGGAGCCGCTGCCACATGCAGGTGTCACCTTGGTGGATGCCCTCGGAGGCCCGAGGGCAGCCGGACCAGCGTCACCCCCGGGCCAGGGTCACCTGATCACCTAGTCACCTGGTCACCTGCCGAGCTCCCGGGGTGAGTGAGCCAGCAATGCTGGGGCCCCTGTGTCCCCTGCCCCCACTCAGAAGGCCCACGCATCTCCCAGCACTTCCGACCAGACCCCGGGACGGAGGCACACAGATGACAGCCCCGTCCCTGGGTGCGGCAAGCAGGGCCCCACACGGTCGGCTCTGCTGGGGGCTCCCCCACCGAGGCCCTGCTCCCACCCTGTCTGGGCCTCCCACCCTGTCTGGCGGGACCGAATGGCCCCACGTGCCCGCCTGGACATGGCCCCAACCCGTGGCCGGGCTCGCAGGCCTCAGCTCTTTGCTGGCCTCCGCATCCCGGCAGGACAGCTCTGCCCGCAGCCGCCCCACCTCAGGGGACCGTGTCCTGTGTGGGGACCAGGGGCCAGGACAGAGGCAGGGCCTTGCCCACACAAGCAGCTGTGGCCCGCTGCACCCGGGTCCCCGGTGAGAGGCGTCAGGCTGCTCGGAGAACACGAAGGGGGCGGCTGTCACGCCCCGCAGCAGCCCGTGTGGCCTCCCCGCCGCTGCACAGGGGCGCACGCAGACACAGCACCCTCCGGCCCCCACCGCGGGGCGGCTGCATGGTTCGCTCGCCTCCCCCGGGTCCTCAGCTGGGCCAAGCCCCTGTCCGCCCCCCCGGGCGCCCTGCACGACCTGTCCCGGGGCAGGATCTGTCTCGGTGCAGCCGGAGGCCCAGCCGGTCCCTGCCACACGCCCACAGGCTGGAGGAGGCTGTCCGATGTCTGGGCCGGACAGAGGGGACCCGGCCGACCCCCGAGATAGGGACAGTGCATTGCAGCCGCCTTGGACAGCGGAGCCTGCCCCGGGTATCCCGGGATAGGAGGCCTCTCGGTGTGCCCCCCACCCCGGGGTGGGAGCTCGTGTCCCGCGGCAGCCAGCCCCTCCCCGTCCCGCACGGATGCTCTCGGGAGACGCACGACGGGGCCCGTGGGCACGGTCACGGCCACGCTGGCCTTCCTGCCCCATGTGGGCTGGGGCCTAACCGGTCCGCAGCTCCTCTTCTGGGTTGTGAGGACCAGGCCCTCTCCCCCACCAGCGTCACTGGATTCCCTGAGGGCCGAGAGGGTGGCCCCGCAGCACCCCGATGGTGCCGGGTGGTCCACGGGCTCCCCGGCCTGCCCCCCCGCCCCAAGAAGGGGCGCTCACACAAGGCCGTCCCGCTGCGGCCGTGCTCTCCACCAGCCTCACCAGAGGGGTCGGCCGGGCCCATCCCTGGGGCAGCCTCCCAGGTCGGGGCGCACGCTCCAGCTCTCCCGGCCAGCATCTGGGTTCCCCCGCGGCACCCTGAGGCCCCCGCTGTGACACAGGGACACGCAGTAGGGCCACAGTGCAGAGGGTGGGTGGGGGGTGCAGGGGCCACAGATGGGTGGGGGCAGAGGGTGGGCAGGGGGTGCGCAGGGGAGCGGTGTCGGGCTCCATTGATTACACGCGCCTGCCTCGGGGCTTGGCCACTCTGAGTCCTGGACGAAACCCGTCCCCCCTGACAGGACAGGCAGCACGGGCCCAGGTCCGGCTCTCCCTCGTGTGTCCCAGGCTGCCTTGCGCGGTGTGTGGGGCACCGATGGGTGCTGGGTGGGCAGGCGGCCCCGGGCCCGGGCCTGTGGGGGCCTGCTCGGCCTTCAGGGGGGCCCAGCTGGGGACAATGCTGCCCCCCGAGCAGGACCTCCCACGGCCCGTCACCCCCTGGCTCCCACACGCCAGCGACACCAGGAGGCCCCGGGACTAGGGAACCAGCTGGTGGTGTCGGTCCATGTCCTCGGCACAGCCTGGAGCCAGGTCGGTGACAGCTGCGCCCCAGACCCCTGGCCCCACACGCCCAGGAGGCTCGTCTGCAGTGTGTCGGGGAGAATTCCATTAGCTTTAATTAGTACAAATGTAATCAATTTTAATTAGTTTTAGCTAATTTTAAACTTTTAATTAGTTAAAAACCAGGGTGTTCACATAAAAATGTCAGATTTCAGGCTTCTTTTGAGAAGTTGGCAGCACCAACAACCTCCCAGTGGGAGCTGGGCAGAAGGGCGGACGGGGGATGGGGGGCGGGAGATGGGGCCCGGGGGAGATGGGGGTCCTGGGGGAATGGGGGCCCTGGGGGGTTGTGGGGTTCCCTGGGGGGATGGGGGTGGGAGATGGGGGGCTGGGGGAATAAGAGGTCCCTGGGGAGATGGGGGTCCTAGGGAAGATGGGGGCCCTGGGGGGTTGTGGGGTTCCCTGGGGGGGATGGGGTGGGAGATGGGGGCCTGGGGGAGTAAGAGGTCCCTGGGGCGATGGGGGTCCTAGGGAAGATTGGGACCCTGGGGGGATGGGGGTCCTGGGGAGATGGGGGCCCTGGGGGTTTGTGGGGTTCCCTGGAGGGATGGGGGTGGGAGATGGTGGCCTGGGCGTTGTGGGGTTCCCTGGGGGGATGGGGGCCCTGGGGGTTTGTGGGGTTCCCTGGGGGGATGGGGTGGGAGATGGGGGCCTGGGCGTTGTGGGGTTCCCTGGGGGGATGGGGGCCCTGGGGGAGATAGGGGACCCTGATGGAGGATGGGGGCCCTGGGGAGAGATGGGGGCCCTGGGGGATTGTGGGGCTCCCTGGGGGGATGGGAGTGGCAGATGGAGGGCTGAGGGAGATGAGGGCCCTGGTACCCCAGGCCCTGTCCACGACCACCCCGTGTCCTGTCGTCCCTGCATGTGGGGAGCCTGCTGTCCTGGGCAGGGCCCACTATTTCCCTCTGGGGTGGGTGGATGTGCTCTATTTAGGCAGCACCCCACGGACCGAGGGCCAGGAGCCCCCCGGGTGACTGCAGTGGCAGCAGCCGCCCTCCTCTGGGGACACCCCTGTTGCTCCCTCTCTTCCAGGAAACATGGTTGAGACCTGAAGGGATGCCGCCAGAGGCACCCAGGTCCTCACGGCCTCTTTCCACGTCTCTTTCCACGTGCCCCCCTACCCCACGGAGCTCAGCAAGGGCCGCGTGTTCCACAGCTCTGACCCATGACATGTGTCACTGCCCGTGGGCACCAGGCCTCCCACCCATGAGAGCAGAGCACCGGGGAGCTCACCCTTCCCGGGTCCCCCAAACAGCCAGGGGCAGCGAGGCAGGGTCAACCCCCACCCCCTCCGAGGCTGGGCAGGCTCCGCAGGGCTCCCCTGAGTCAGGCAGAGGTGGGGGCCTGGGAACTGCACCCCTGGGGGAACCTTCCCCTCCCCAGGCTGGCCCGGCCAGGGGGCCAGTGACCCTCAGAGTCAGAGAAGGAGCCGCGGGACCTGCAGTCAGTGGGCAGCCTGGTCCCCTGCTGGTCCCCTCACCGTTGGGGCCACCGCATCGCCTGGCCTGTCAACGACCTGTCAGCTCAGGGGGCCCGGAGGGCGGGAGCCTGGTCACTGTGGGTCCCAGAGCTGGAGGGCAGGTGAGGGCATGGAGGGCAGGTGAGGGCAGGTGAGGGCAGGTGAGGGCCATGGGGGGCTCTGGGGCTGTGCCTTTCCTACCTCACCTCTCCCTGCAAAGCCTGCTGCCCACTGACCCCTGTGCCAACAGAGTCCACCAGTGGCCACGGCCGCCCGGCTCTACCCTCAAGGCCTGTGACCCCCACAGCCGGGCACGGTGTCAGGTGGCACCGACACAGCCAGAGCCCGGGGGGCCCCTGAGCACCCTGCATGTCCACGCTCCTCCCTACGCTCCGGGGGGACATCTCGCTGGGCCCCTCTGCTGGCAGGGCGTCCCCCGCTGGTCAGTCCGTGCCACCCTCCCTGCCCTTGACGGAGGGTGGTCATGTGCCCCCCAGGGCGCTCCACGGCTCCAGAGACGGTCAGGAGGGGCTCTCTGGCCCCGAATCCCGGCCGGGCTCCCACGATCCAAAGGGCAGCACCGGTGTTGCTGGGAACGGGGACGTGACGCCAGGAGCCGCCTGCCACCTGGTGGCCGCGTACCCCGCACGGGCGCATCTCGCCGGCCCGGCGTTCAGAGAAAGGAGTTAAAGGCATAAGACCAGGCCACTTCACCCTCTGCCGCTAGCCCGGTAACAGGAATCACATTTCGGGGACATAAAACCGCGGAGCGGCTGCATGACCCCTGAATTTGTGATGAGAGATAGGAAACAAGGCTTACCATTAGGATCTGATAAATCTGGAAGGTCGGTTAAAAGGCAAAGGAGAAAGACCCCGAACTAGGAAAAATGCTCACCCATCGTTTTGTCCATTAACAGTAAATTAATAGTAGTAAAGTAACAGCGGGGCCAAGAGGTAGGAGGAGCCAAGCGTCCACGGCTACTGGGGGGTCAGCGGCGCGGTCGGGGTGTACAAGGGGGTCCCGGGGAGCCCCCCACGTGGAGGACGGCCGGCGCCCGCTGCAGCCTGGACACGTCAGGAGGTCATCACGCTCCGTGACTCGAGCGGGACACAGAAGGACGAGGCCCTGGGCTCACACGGTGTAGACACGGAAGGCAGGTAGTGGCGCCGGGGCGGCGGGGCCGGCATCGGGGAAGACGGAGACCCCGGAGGCGCACCGGGGGGACGGTTCCCAGCAGGGTGGGGGGAACTACTGCCACCGAGCTGCACACCGGAAGGTGCTTAAGTCGGTAAACTTGGTGTTGTACGTATTTTGCCATCATTTAAAAAATGGTAACAGCGAGGCCCGGGTCTCGGGTGTGACGTGGCGCCGTGGGGCTGGGGGTGGGGGCCTGAGGGTGGAAGGTGGCCACCAGGCCGGGAGCACCCGCGGGACCGCGGCCGGGACTCTAGCCTGCGGACACCCTCGTGGGGAAATGAGGACCTGCCCCAGACGTAGTCCTTACGACCCGACGCAGGACGAGTGGCTCGGAGAGATCCCCCTACACCCTACACCACGGCCCCCGACGCCTCGGGGCGCAGCACCCCCTGCTGCCCGCCAGCCAGGGGGCCCCGGGGGCGGGGCGGCTCCCCTCTGCCAGCACGTTCCGATTCGGGGAAAACCTGTCTGCTTGGTGTTTCTGGGACAAAAAGGGCCTTTGTCGCTCTAGGTCTTGTGTAGACGCAAAGACAAGGCCATCGTATATTCCGTGACTCCCGCGATGCGAATGGGAGCACAGGCCGCTCCGGGCAGGGCGCGTGCCTCCTGGGGGCACCGGGGTCCTTCAGGAGGCCCCGCGCACCTGCGGGCTGGCCCTGGGGCAGACTCCATGCAGGGGGGCCTGTCTCCCCAGCGGTGCCTCCGGGTGCCAGCCACCAGCCTGTCCCCACGTGGGAGCCGAAGAAGCACTTTGAAGCGGGTGATGGGCCTCATCTTACAGCCAAAATCTGTAAAACACTTTTTTTAAAAAAAGCCTTGGGACGCCTGGATGGCTCAGTGATTGGGTGTCTCTGCCTTTGGCTCAGGGCATGATCCTGGGATCCAGGATCGAGTCCCCCGTTGGGCTCCCTGCGTGGAGCCTGCTTCTCCCTCTGCCTGTGTCTCTGCCTCTCTCTCTCTCTCTGTGTCTCTCGTGAATAAATAAATAAAATCTTAAAAAAAATAATAAATTAAAATGAAGTGTAAACATCAGCTCCAAGCGTCGGCCCAGGGCTGGGGCAGGAGTGGCCCTGAGCAGCCCCTCCCTGGCCGCCAGCGGTGCTGTGCTGGATGACCCCACAGGAGAGGTTTCCCCACCTTGGGGGGGGGCAAATATTTCTCAGGAAACATCAGGCGATATTCACAAAAGGGAAGTGGACACTCAGGACCCATCAAAACCCCAGGCTTCCGCCCCACTCGGCCACCCAGGCAACAGGCCCGCCACACCACGCAGCTCGCGAAGGACCGGGTCACAGCTCATCGCTCCACGACTCACACAACAACCCAATTTTTAAAATACGTGAAAGATCTGAGCAGATGGAGCAAAGGCAGGAAGGCCACGTGCAGGAGGATGGGCTCCATCTGGGGGCGCGGGTCCCAAGGCAGGACCACCCACCAGGGAGGCTGGCGGCCCCACGTGGCGGCGAGGACCCGGGGATGGACGGGGATGGTGGCATCTGGGAAGGCGCCTGCAGGCTCCTGTGAGGTCCGCGCCACCTCCGGGTGGCCCCGCCGTCCACGCTGGGCGGCTACTCCGGGAAGCGAGGGCTTAGGTTCACGCGAAAACTCGGCCGCAGGTGTTGGTGGTGCTTCATTTACAGTCGCTGAGCCTGGAGGCAACCCAGGCGCCTGTCACAGCACGAAGGATGAACACACGGTATATCGGTACGTGGAAACTGCTGGAAGAGGCAAGCTCGGCCCGGGGCGGCTGGGCCAGTCCTCGGTGGACCCCCCCACCAGCCGCGGACCCCCTACATCCAGCTGTGTGTGCGGGAAGCCGCTGGGCGCGGGCCTGAGGCCCGGGGGGTCCAGGTCGGGCTGCGCGTCTGGGCGGCGTCCAGGTGAGGGTGTGTCGCCCGCCCGCCCTGGGCTACAGGTGTGCAAGGGCTGCGATTTCCTGCATGTGAATTGCACCCCAATAAAGTCGGCTTTTCTGAAAGCCCGCACTGCCGCGCCGGGCAGAGGCAGGTAGTGGGGGCTCCCCGTCTCCCTCCCCCGGGGGGGGGTCTGCCCCAGTGACCTGGGG
This sequence comes from Canis lupus familiaris, assembly GCF_011100685.1. NCBI lineage: Eukaryota > Metazoa > Chordata > Mammalia > Carnivora > Canidae > Canis > Canis lupus. Next base: position 38,961,956 of record NC_049252.1, on the reverse strand, counting down.
TCCCAGAGAACCAAGCTGGGGCACAGGCCGCGGCTGTCAGGGAGGGGCTGCTGCGGGAGGGCAGTGAGGCGGACGGAGCTCCAGCCTCTGGCCCTTGGTCACAGGTCGGACACAGTGTCCTGGAGCCTCCACGTGGGGACACAGGTCAGGCGCTGGGGTGGGGCAGCCTGACACCCCCACACAGGCCTGGGGGTGCCTCTGCAGACACCTTCCACGCAGACCCCGCCCTCCAGCCCTTCTCTGGGGTTGCAGACCCCCCTGCCTCCTGCACTGTGGGGTCTGTCTCTGGGAACCCCAGGCTGATGATGCACTCGGCCTGGAACGCCCAGACTGCTGCATGAACTGCACTGACCAGCCCCCCCCCCAGAACTTCCTGTCCCCACCTGACCACCCTCCCGGCTCCCGGACCCCACGCATCCTCTGAGATGCCCCCCTGCTCCCCGCCCACCAGGGCACCTCCTCCGGGTCTGAGACCTCCCTGGTTTGGGGCTGCCCTCCTGGTGCCCCACAGGGACCTGGATCCCGGACCCCACCCCCGTGGCAGCCAGGGGTCCTCATCCTACCAGACCCCACCGACGATGTCACTGTCCCTAAAGTGACATTTCTGGATACGAAGGGTGGTTTCTCGTTGGAACTTCCTTCACGACTGTGTCTGACTTAGTCTCAGAAATGAAAACGTATTTGCCAAGTTTCAAGCACCAAAAGCTCCCCCTGGGCCCTGGGCCCGGGGCAGACCTGCAGTAACCAGGGGGCGGGGGCAGGTCTGGGCAGCAGCGGCCCCCCACGGCCTGAGTGTCCCCCCAGGACGGCCCGGCCTCATCCCTGACGCTGGCGATCTGGGCGGCTTTCCTCTGCTCCCTCCCCCACGGTCCGGCCGTGGTCCCCGGACCCCCAGACGCTGAGCGCCTCCCTCTGTGCTGCCAGGGACCCCGTTTTCATCTTGTTCCGTGGTCCCGTTGCCGAGAGCATTCTCCATGCCATTTTTTTTTTCCGTTTTATTTTTCGAGGAACCGTAGTTTGGATTTTAAGAAGTTTTCCTTGCTTTCCAATGAATGCATTTGCTCTTTTCTCCCACCTGACTCTGTTTCAGTCTCTCTTGTTCACCCCCTTCGTTGCTCCTTTTCCGTTCGGGTTTCTCCGTTAACCTCTATGTTGCTTTAATTTTAATAATAGAACCAAGAAAAATACAAGCGATCTACGGTGAATTTTCCCAAGGCCCCGGGCTAGGTCTTGTGGGAGTCCGTGATGTGGGGGCCCTGGTCTATAAATAGGAGCAGCGCGAACTCCGACTTCCTCTCTGACTCACTGCGGACTGGGGATTGGTTGGGTTCTCGGGCACCTTTTGTTTCACTAACGTTTAATTTTATAGGATGAAGATTTCAGTGCAGCCCAAGTGATTTTCATTTTTGAAATCATTTCAACCTTCAATTTGCAACTTGGTTCTGTGTCATCTTTCTACTTTTTTCATGTGTTTTTTTTTTGGGGGGGGGAGTGTGTATTCCCTCTATGCATACTGCATTTTATATATATATAAAAAAGACGTTAAAAACAAAATTCAGCGGAGTAAATTGGAAGATCTCATTGGCTTTATTCAACAATTCCTGACTTGGGCAGCGTCCCATCCAGCAGATGGAAGGGCGCTCCAAGAAACTGTACCAGAAGGAAGGTTTTTATAGGCAAAGCAGGGGTAGAGGGGACGAGGGAATTGAGGGTGGATTATTTCCGGCAAGGTCACCTTCCCTTACGAAGCAGGGGTCTTATCAGGCCGATGACCTTTTACCTTATCAGGAGGATTAGTGCTGACCAGGAAATTCCGAACGGATTGATTTAAAATTCCATTCCCGGGAGAGGCTGGAACTGCAATTAGGTCAGGGGTTAAGCGTCGGTGGGGCTTCGCACAAACGATTCCGTTTGGGGGCCTGTTTCTTCTTAACGATAAAACCTAAATCACCGGGCAGCCCGGGTGGCTCCGCGGTTTGGCGCCTTCAGAGCCGCGTCTGCTGGCTCACTTCCTCCTTAGCAAGTTTTTCCCCTTTAAATTCTAAGGTTGGTTAATGTCGCCCCTCTGATCTCGCTGTACGGCCCTGCAGTATGTCACCGTCGGGGGAAGGGGACACTGTGCTAAATGGACCCACAATGATCTCGATATAAAAAAAAATCACAAAAAAGCAGCCTGATTAACATATAGTTAAAGAAACAGCGACCCAGAAGGTGAAAGGTTGGACTATGCAGGGGAGAGGATTTTAGTTTACTGCATCAGGGAACCTGTTTACACGTGTGAAAAATAATAAAGGAAAACCTCCCATAGAGAAGCCGTGAAGACGGAGCTCGCGTGCACCAGCCCTTACAGACCCTCATGGGCACTACCCCAGCAGGGGAAGATCGTCTCCTGCCCTGGCAACAGCTCAGCCAACGAGAGAGCCAGGGCCCGGCCAGCGGGGGACACCCAGGGCCCGGCCAGAGGGGACAGCCAGGGCCCGGCCAATCAGAAGCCGTCACCACCTGGCTCTCCCTTTCCTCCAGTGGATTTTCCTTCAAAGCGGCCCCTTCCCACCTTCCTCCTTTTTGTCCGTACAGCAACTTTCCTATGTTCTCTGGACCCTCCTGTGGTTGTGTCACACCTTGCAGGTCCCGAATTTCCATTTTTCTGCTATCCTCAAACAAACCCACTTTTCTGGGAAGGAAAGTGGCCAGTTTGCGACACTCAGCAGTCAGCAGCTGAAAGCCCTGTTCCCTGTCCCCCGGCTGCGGGTGGCCTGACATGGGCTGTCCAGGGGGCCCTAGTCCTCTCTAACAGGCTCTCGCCCTCTCTGGACCCCAGAGTGAGAGATCAGGGGCGTGGGGGGTCCATGGCCGCCGGCCTCCGGGACCTGCTGCTCCCTTCCTGGGGATGGGTCCCGCAGGGTGCCTGCTAGGCCCCGGGCATGATCCCCTCTGCTCTAGGGGGGCCGCCCTCCTGGTCACTCCTCTGTCTCATGTTCCTCTACAGGGACGAGGCCCAGGTCCTGCCCCTGCCGCCCCACCCCCAGCCCGGGGCCTCCCCAAGGAAGGCCAACCTTGCCCCAGCGGGGTCTATCGGCCACAGGGGTCCTGCCTCCAGCCCCCCAACTACATCACAGACCCCACAGAAGGACCCTCCTGGGAAAGCATCACAGGGACAGGTTCCCCACAGGGGGAGTTCGTGGAGTCCCCGCAGCCAGGAGCCCAGACACCGGCATCACCCTGATTTCCCACTCCCCCCCCCCGAAAGGACTTTTGTTCCGCACCCCCCCAACTCCCTCCTCCTGCCCCATGGACTCTTGTCCCCGGCCTTGGTTGGACTCGCCTATAGCTTCGCCCGAGCTCGCAGGTCCCAAGCCACGGCCCTGCCTTCCCAGACGGGCTCATCGTGCTGACCCAACTGGCTGTGAGGTTAACACCTCCTTGCTGCGTGCTTCCTGGGGGCCGTGGGGGCGCAGGGGCTGCTTGCCCCTCTTCATTCTCCTCCCTGGGAGCCCAGGGGCCAGACTGCCCCTCCCCCACTGCCCCTCCCCCCCAGCCTGGTGGGTTCTTGGGCAGTCTGGATGGCTGACAGGGGGACCCCAGGGAAGCACCGCTGGGACTCAGGCACTGGGTGCATTTGGGTAGGAAGGGGGCTTGCTGTGACCCCAAGAGCAGGTGCCTGTGCCCTGTCCGTAGGCAGCCACCAGACCAAAGTGGGTCAGGGTGGATCCTACAGGCCGGGCAGCCTGGGGGGAGGGGAAGTTCGCCCAAACCCCAGCAGTTCTGTCCTGCCTGGCACAGGGACCAATGTCCCTGGCTTAAGCTTGTGGGTTAGCCAGAAAAGGAACGTGTAAAATGAGCCAAAAAGCAAAAGCTCATGAACTTGTAGCTTGGGATGGCAGGCGGGGTAAACCCCAGCAGGGGTCAAGGGGCTGGCACTCCAGCAGGAGGCGGTCACAGCCCGTCAGGGGCAGCAGGGCCTCCCTCTGGAACCTGAGCTGCTGTGGCCAGGGGGCCGGGCTGGTAGGTGTAGGTAGGTTCAGTGGGCTCTGGAAGGGGCCTCCCAGTGGGGCCTGCGTGGGGCAGTGCGGTCCAGTGGGTTTTCAGGAGGAGTGGTTCTGCCCGGTGTTCATGGGAGGGGTGAGAGGAGGGACAGGGGAACAGACCAGAGGAACCAGACGGTCCAGTGGGGGCTGCATGGGGGCGGGGCAGGGGAGGCTGAGGGCCAAGGGGGTGCAAAGGGTTGGTCCAAAGCAGAGTGGGGTCAGGGCACGGTCCACTGTGAGTACAGCCCGGGGGTGGGGGAGGCTGCACGGGGGCCGGGGGGAAAGAAGGACAGTCGGGGGTGGCTGCATGGGGGCGAGGGGGCTGCAGGGGGGTGGTGGTGGTGGTGTGGGGGGGAGTGAGCCACAGCCCACGGGGGCTGCATGGGGGTGGGGGGGCTGCACGGGGCTGCGTGGGGGGTGGGGGGGAGGGAGGGACAGTCAGGGGCGGCTGCATGGGGGCGGGGGGCTGCAGGGGGGTGGCGGTGGTGGTGTGGGGGGGAGTGAGCGACAGCCCACGGCGGCTGCATGGGGGTGGGGGGGCTGCACGGGGCTGCGTGGGGGGCGGGGGGAGCGAGGGACAGTCGGGGCGGCTGCATGGGGGCGAGGGGGCTGCACGGGGGGAGCTGCACGGGGCTGCGTGGGGGGTGGGGGGGAGGGAGGGACAGTCAGGGGCGGCTGCATGGGGGCGGGGGGCTGCATGGGGGGGTCAGGGGAGCTGCACGGGGCTGCGTGGGCGGCGGGGGACGGCCCAGGGCGGTGCGAGGGGCTGAGCCCACGGCTGACCGTGCGGGGCTGCGCCGGGCTCCCCACCGCGGCGTCCGGGGCTCGGGGCCGCGCCACGAGGGGGCCGCGTGACCAGGGGCGGGGACCGGGCGGCGGGCGGCGTGGCGCGCTGGGGCGGGGCCGGGGGCGTGGCCAGGCGCGCTGGGGGCGTGGCCTGGGCGTGGCCTGGGCGTGGCCAGGCGGGCCCGGGGCGTGGCCGGGCGTGTCGGGGGCGTGGCCATCCCGCCGTCTTTCCCGGCAGCGACCGCGGCGGCCCCCGGGCGCCGGGAGGGCGCGTGCGCGGGGAGCAGGGTCCGCGGCCCCGCGGTGCACCCGGAGGAGCTGCCGCCCGCCTTGCAGGTACCGGCGAGGCGCGGGGGCGGGGCGCGGGGCGAGCAGGTCCGCGGCCGCGTAGGGAGGGTCGGGGCATCGCCCGCAGGTGCTGCCGCCTGGATCTGGGCGCCGCCCTCCGACCCCGGGGCCTGCCCGCGGAGGCACCGGCCGCGTGGACGCGGGGCCCCCCGTGCACGTGCGCCCCGGGGCAAGGCGGGTCCCCGGGCCCCCAGCCCGGTGCACGGAGCCGTGTCTCCCGCGCAGACTCTGCGGGGTCGGTTGCTCCTCGGAGGAGGAGGAGGAGGAGGAGCCGGGGGTGGGGGGGCGCGGAGCTGGGGCTGGGGCTGGGCTTGCAGCTTGTGCCGGGTGCACCGCGCGGGCTCCGCCAAGGGGGAGCCGGGGTCGGGGTCGGGGGAGCCGGGGTCGTCAGGCTCGTGGCCCAGGCAGGCAGGTGTGCTCCCGCGGTTCTTCACTCTCCCGGGCCGTCCAGCCACGTCCAGCCCCCACCTGCCTGGTCTGCACGTGCAGGCTGACACCTCGGCCAGCTCAGCAACCCCGAATGCACCCCCCAAAAAAGCCGTTTCCCACTCTGCCCCCCAGTGCTGGTGGGGTTGGGAGCTGCCTGCTGGTGCCCTGCAAAGTGACCAGGTGCTTCCTCTGTGGGCGGGAGCGGGGGGCCCTTCTGGCCTCTGCAGGCCCAGGAGCCCAGAGCCCGCACCTGAGGGCTCCCTGCTGTCTCCCTGCTGCCCCCTGCTACGCTGCGTGGCTCGTTTTCTTACCTGGTCCTGACCTGGTGCTTCTAATTCCTTCCTGCCCCAGCCCCCGCCCCCCCCCCCAGGGGTTTTAAACCTGTGGGTCGAGTGTCTACAGCCGCGATGGCCAGAGGGCTTGACTTTCCTCTTTGGAGTGGGAAACTACGTCACACGATCTGGGGGGAGGATTTTTCACCGCGGATGTAAGGAACCCCCCTTGTGAACCGGGGAGAGTGGTGGCTGCGTTAGAAGACGGCGAGGCAGGTGCTGTTTGCTTTGGTTTTGGGGTCTCTGGGCTCACGAGGTCCTGGAGGGACAGAGCCAGGAGCAGCAGCAGGTGCTCCAGGCTCCCCCACCCCACCCGGCAAGATGGGGGCTGGAGGGTCCCCGTGGGAAAGGTTAGCACCTGCTCTTGGAGGTGGTGATGGGGGCCTGGGTCTCTCCTGTGACTGCCCTGGGGGCTGGTGTCTCCTTTGGTCGCCCTGAGGAGGCCTGAAGTTGCAGGGTGTCGGGCTCCTGCCAGCCACCTGCCACCTGCCAGGCACCCCGTGCCATGTGGACTGTTAGCTGGGAGCGTGCGATGGGGTCTCCCCCTTCCCTCCCTGCAGCGGGAGCCTGGAAGGGCCTGTGCGTTTAGGAGAGCGGTCGCCTTTCCCAGAGGACTCTGAGTCACAGCCACGGCGGGTGGCTGCCTGTCGGGGCTGGCGACTACGCCCAGCTCGGGTGAGGTGAACAGATGGACCTGAGGCAGACGAAGTCCACTCCTGGACGCAGGCGGGGCTCCTGGGTTGCTTGTCTTGGAACCTGTGTCATGGGCACGGGTGGCCTCTGCTGGGAGGCCTGGGCTGGCGGGTGCACTGGGGCCGTGGGGCTCGGACCTCACGTCGGGCTCTGTCGTCCTGGCCTCTGTGTCTGCGGCAGCCGGCGCTCCAGGGATGGGGCCCAGTCCTCCCCGTGACCCTGCCCTGCCCGGCTGGGTTCAGAGTGACCTGTGGTCCAGCCTGCTTCAGGAGTCCCCGACCCAAGTGTGTGAGATGCACATTCCAGACCTCCTGTCCCCAGGGTGTCTCCGCCGCGAGATCAGCTTTATCACCAACCACCTCACGTGGTGGCTCTTGCAGTGGCCGGCCCGCCCTACTTCTCGGTCACCTGTTGGTGGCACTGGAGCTGGGAGGGGTGAGCACACACGCCCCTGCCGTGGGGCCCGTCGGGGATCCGGGAGCTGCCTGGGAAGGGCGGTCCGGGGCTGTGTCCCCCACCCCCAGGTCGGAGGAGCGGCGGGTTTTCCGAACACTCAGGAAGATTGTCTGAAGCAGAAACGCAAGTGCCTACTTTTATAGGGACGCCCTCAAGGGTCCGGTGCCCTTTGTGCTCCTCGGGGTTTTCTCTGCCCTTTCTGGCCCCGGGGGAGGCTGGGCCAGCCGTGGGGCAGTACAGGTGGTCTGGTGCAGGGGGGCATCTCCACGTGTGACCTTGGAGCGCAGGCCCTGGTGCCCCTGGTGCCCCTGGTGCCGGGCTGGGGGGTGGAGAGGGAGCCTGCATCCCCCTTCCTGGTGTGCGTGTAGGGGTGAGAGACCCCTGCCCGGGAGACCTGGCTGGCTCCTGGGCCCCAAGTGTAGCGTGAACACAGTGTGGTCCCCCGAGGTGGACGTGTGTGCAGGACACGGAGCCCAGGGCTGGGAGTGGGCTCTGGGGACATGGGGACCCTTTGCGTCGTGGGATCTAAGAACAGAGCTGGGGGAGGCCTCTGGGGAGGTGGGTCGTCGGTCCTCTGTGCCCTGCACTGGGCAACGTTCCCAGGGCTGGGGCGGGCTCCCGGGGGCTGGAAAGGCCTGTCCAGAGCCTGCCCCGGAAGCCCGTGCGCCTGTGCCCCGGATGCGACGGCTTCCTGTTGCATCACTGCTCCCCCATCTGGCCGACGGTTCCACGGGGCCCCTGGAGTGTTCAAGAGCCGCCCCAGGACCTGGTGACTCCTGGGACCCCCCTCCGCTCCCGTGGAAGCCCCGGCCTTCTTGCAGCTGCGCCTCAGCCCTGCCCTGCTGGTCCCGTCGCCCCCACAGCCGGACCCGCCAGCCTGGCTCCTCGGGGGCTGCTCTGCTCCGTCCCCTAGCAGGCGGCCGGTCCTGCTCCTGGGGCCTGGGTGGGGGGCGCCCTCTGCCCTCTGCCCTCCTGGTCCTGGCTGGGGAGGGCCCCCTGCGGTCACCTCATCCTGGGGGCTGTGGGAGTGCTTCCTGCTTGGACGGTCTCTGGGAATCTGGTGGCTCTTCCTTGGGGTCCTGGCCCCCCCTCAGCCCCACACAGCTGGCCCCACATCCTGGGAACTTTCTGTGCCGGCTGCTGGGAACTGGACGGAGGATGGAGGGGGTGGGGGTGGTCCCTGACCCTGGAAGGGCCTCCGCAGTCTGCGGTCTTGAACAGCGCACGGACGTGAGCGGAGCCATCCCAGCATCCTGCAGGCGGCCCTGCCCCTGCCCTGCGGAGCCTCGGGGCTGCCAAGCTCCCCACCTGAGCTCCCCACACAGCTCCTGGCTGCCTGCTTTTGACTTGCTGATTTAAAAAGGGATTTATGGGCAGCCGGGGGGGGGGGGGGGGGGGGGGGGGGGGGGGCTCAGCGGTTTAGTCGGCCCAGGGATCGAGTCTACTGGGCTCCCTGCATGGAGCCTGCTTCTCCCTCTGCCTGTGTCTCTGCCTCTCTCATGAATGAATGAATGAATGAACGAATAAAATTCTAAAAAATAAAAAGGGATTTACGCCAACGCTGTGCAAAGCCGGTATTCTAGGTAGAGACATCGTAACGGCTGGACAGACAGACGCGGAACTGAGTCCTGTCCTTGTTAGAGTAGGTTAGGGGGCTGGGGAACGGGGCCTTCTGGACGGAGGGTTCTCCCCGCGTGACCCAGCGCTCTAGCCGATGCTGCTTCTAGCTCTACCCGAAGTGCCCTTGGGGACCCGGGGCTGGACAGTCCACCTGGCGGCCCGCGCCTCTGGCTGCCTCTCTTCAGGGGAGCCTTGGGCTGCCAGGGTCACCCCCACAAGGCTCCTGCTCTCCCTCTGCCCTTGTCGCCCGCAGTCAGCTTTACTGCAGGCCCCATCTGCCGTGTCCCCAGAGATCGGTGGCAGTTGGGGTCACCAGCCCCCCACGGACGGCCCGTACGGTGGCCCGGTGTGTGCCTGGCGTCCCAGCGGGGACTCCCCCAGCCCTGAGCTGTTGTGGGGCCGGGTGACACTACGGTAGTTCCGTCTGGGTGCCGTGACGCAGGACGCCGGCTACACCCCGGGACCTCTCCTGCCGGGGAGTCGGGCCCAGCTGGGGCCACGGCCGCCCACTTGAGCACGTGCGAGGAGTCTGGTGTGCCTGGGAGACTGGATTTTAAGTTGTGTTTGGTTTGAGCTGGTTAATGTTTAAGGACCCCCCTGCCCCCCCATGGCTGGTGAGGTACGGGGTGAAGCAGCCTGGGCTCGGTGGGCCTGGCGTCTGGGTTGTTAGGAGCTCCTGGCGATTCTCAGGTGTGGGGCTCGTGGGGCCCCTCCCTGTGTGGACGTAGAATCCTAACCCTGTGAGGGCCCGGGGAGTTTCCGGGGAGGGCGGGGGGCCCATGGGGTGCGGGGGGAGCTGCCCTGACTCTTGGCTCCTCTTCCAGGACCGGCATCGCCTCCTCCGGGGCTGCGGGGGGCCCGGGCAGCATGGTGCCCTCCGGCCCGCTGGCGCAGAAGCAGGCGGCCCTGGAGCCGGAGCCGGGGCCGGACGCGGAGCGCAAGCCCTGGAGGTGCCTGGTGTTCTACTTGTGCTTCTACGGCTTCATGGCCCAGCTGCGGCCCGGGGAGAGCTTCATCACGCCCTACCTCCTGGGCCCCGATAAGAACTTCACGCTGGAGCAGGTGCGTGGGCGCGGCAGGTGGGGGCGAGCTCGGGGGCGCTCCCTGGCCTGGGGCAGCTGAGCCCGCGAGGTCCGGTGGCCGCGTGGTGTTGGGGTTCCCGCCGCCCGCCCCCAAGGGGCACCTTCGCACCTGCTGAGGGTCTGAGCGCGGGGAGGAGGCACCCGTACCCCACACCCTGCCCCCTGCCCCCGCGGCCTCCCTGGGGGGAGGGCTTCCTGCCCGGACCTCCGTGCCCTTTGTCTGAAGAGAAGACTCTGGAATGTTCCTCATACTTGCTGGCTCAGGGCGGCCAGGTCTCCTGCTGAAACTTGGCTAATGACTTACACCCTGGGGCCGGGAGGAGTGGGGGCCGGGAGGAGTGGGGGCCGGGAGGAGTGGGGGCCGGGAGGAGTGGGGGCCGGGAGGGGGGCAGGGAGGAGCAGGGCCACGGCATCAGAGCGAGCCGCGGGGCTGCTGCGTGACCGGGAGGTCGGGCCTTCTGTCCAGGGCTGCTTTCCCAGCTCCCAGCTCGGGGCCCCCCACCCCCCGGCCCGCTGGTCCCGCTCGCCCCCCTCCCCCCCCCCCCGCCCCCGGCCTCGTCTTCCCCTCCAGCCTGTGCATCTCTGCTGCTGGGTTTCTCCGACGCCCTGCCTCCCCCCGAGGGCCTGACCCCTTGCCCTGCAGACGTCAGGATTCCGTAAGCCCTTGGGCTGGCCGTGCAGGCGAGGCCTGGCCCTCAGAGTGGCCGTCTCAGGGAGAAATGGAAACACACGCGTGTCTGGCTCACGGGAGCTCACACCCCGCGCGTGTGTGGTGGCATCTGATGCCGCGGCCGCCGCTGACTGCGAGCTGGTCACCTCTGGGCCTCCTCCGAGGAACCCGTCCCTCACCTCCCTCGCTCACCCACGGGCCGGGGGCTCGTCCGCGCCGGGGGTCACTTAAGGAAGAAGCACGTAGGTGCAGCTCCGTGAAAACTGGAGAAACGTGTGCGGCAGTTTGGGAGGCACCTGCGCGCTCAGGCTGCCTGGGAAGTGGCCCTTGAAGAGCTCGGGCGAGGGGAGCCCACCCCCGTGCTGTGACTCTTGGCTTCCCTAGAACTTGGCAGCCAGCCTAGTGCCGACCAGCAGCCGTGCCCACGACGTAATTAATGACGTGGTTCACGGGGCACGTGCGTCACACGCCGTGTGTTCTCGTAGTAACATGAGCTAGAGGAGGAGGCAACCCCGTGGTTCCAAACGGCCGTCGCTGGGAACCGCGTGGATGTACGTGGACCCCGTGGTGCGGGCTGTTCAGCTGTCCAGCGTGGTCGGTTCCAGAACCGAGCCGCCCCAGCGGCCCCGGGGATGTCCTCGGAGGGACGGCAGAGGCTGGCCGCTGCCCACGGGGAGGGCCGGGCGTGCGGGGCGGAGCCGAGGCCTCGCCGGGGTGTGTCACGCACGTCCAGGCCGCCCTGAGCTCCGCGCACCCGGGGCTGGACCACGGGTCGCCTGGTGCTTAGGCGGCCTCTGGTTTGTCACCCCAGGGAATCGCCGCTGCGGGTGTCGCCGGCACGGCCCCCTGCTCCCGCCGCACGCGTGGCTGCCTTCCCGTCTCCCGGGCCAGCGGGGATCCGCTCTGCTGAGTCTGCCCATCTGATAGCTGGGAAGGGCCGACGTGCCGCTGGCTTGTGTTTTCCCTGGTGTGCGCCGTGGCCGGCGGGCCTGGCCGTCCCTGGCTGTCACCTACCCGGTGTCGCTGCCCGCTGGGCCGCGTCCACACCTTCCCGCGGGGTCTGCTGCGGCCTGTCCTGGGGGCCGGACTGCCTGACGTCACCTGTTTCTCCCAGGCTGGGCTGGGCCCATCGCTTTGCTCGGGCGTCCTGTGAGGCCGGGGTGTGGAGTTCTGGTCGCTCGGGGTCCTTGCTGCCCACCCCCACCCACCCCACCCCACCCACCGGCTGCTTTCTGGGGCCCAGCCGAGTCTGCCCGTCAGAGAAGCGGCTGCCCTGAAGCCACCTGGATGCGGATCTGGGCACCGATCCTGTGTTTCCCCGTCGGCCTGGCCCTGGCCCGTCCACACAGCAGGGTGCTGGGAACCCGTCCAGGCGACACTGGGCTCGGGCCGGTCGGAGGCTGTCCTTGTGCCGCTGCCAGGCCGCTTGACAGATGCCACCTGCCCCAGGGCCTTGGGGTGCCACTCAGCACCGTCCAAGGACGACACGGGTCAGCCGCGTCTGCTGCCAGTTTGCCTGCCCAGCCTGGGGACCCCGCTGAGGAGGGAGGCCAGTGGCTGGTCCTCCTGGGTCTCTGGTCTCCAGCCTGTGGGCTCTGTAGTGAGCCGTGGGGTGTCGTCGCGGAGGGGCTGTTTGATGTTCCTGGACACCGTGCTCACGGGCTGGACCCCGCAGGTCCCGGTGCCCCGCGGGGGGTACTCGTTCCCCTGGGACGACCTGCACTCGGCGTCTCCGTGTCCCGGGGTGTATGTGCACGCCGTCGTGCGGACCACACCGTGCGGTCACCTGGGCTCCCCTGTGGCTGCGCAGGTTCAGGAGGCCGCCGGGCAGGGGCCGTGTGTCAGCAGGTCCCGACAGCCTTCCTCAGCACCCGAGGCTCGTCCACGCGGGGCCCAGTCGGGGGTCCTGGGCACAGCCCCAGGAACGCTGCTTCACACTCATCCCGCGACCACCTGAGGCCAGGCAGGGGTGCAGACACCCTGGGACGGGCACGGCTCCACCCAGCGGCCCCGAGCCTGTAGGTGGCGGGCGCGGCACGGCCCCACTGCTGACCCAGGGCTGTGCTAGGGCGCTTGGTGTGCTCGTGGGGGTCGAGGGCAGCCTGGGCTCCGGGATGCTCCGTGGGCAGGTCGGGGTTCTGCCCGGAGGCCGCGGGGTGCCTGCCCGGGGGATCCGATCCGTGGCCGGAGCCGCGTGGTGGGGTCTGGTGGTGGGCGGGGACCGGGCTCCCCTGGGTGCGCCCTGCGCCCTGGGACGGAGCGGGCTGGCTGCGGGTCCCCGCCCCGTGGCCTGCTCGCCGCCCGTTCCCCTTGTGGCTTCTCCCCTCCTCCTGCTCCGAAACCCGTGGCCTGAGGCCCTCCTCCCCGGGAGGGCAGCGCGTCAGCGCGAGCGAGGACGGTCCGTGCCCCCCAGGAGAAGCCTGGTCGCGTGGCCGTCTCCTGAAGGGAGACCTAGGGTGGCGCACGTCCCGCGTCCTCCGGCGCGGCCCCGGAGGCGGTGTCCCGAGCCTGCCGTCCCACAGGTCACCAACGAGATCACGCCGGTGCTGTCGTACTGCTACCTGCTGGTGCTGGTGCCCGTGTTCCTGCTCACCGACTACCTGCGCTACAAGCCGGTGCTGGTGCTGCAGGGCCTGAGCTACGTGGCCGTGTGGCTGCTGCTGCTGCTGGGCACGTCGGTGCGGCACATGCAGTGCATGGAGCTCTTCTACAGCGTCACCATGGCCGCGCGCATCGCCTACTCCTCCTACGTCTTCTCGCTCGTGCGCCCCGCCCGCTACCAGCGCATGGCCGGCTACTCGCGCGCCGCCGTGCTGCTCGGCGTCTTCACCAGCTCCGTGCTGGGCCAGCTGCTCGTCACCCTGGGCCGGGTGTCCTTCTCCACGCTCAACTACGTCTCGCTGGGCCTCCTCATCTTCAGCCTGGTCCTCGCCCTGTTCCTGAAGCGCCCCCGGCGCAGCCTCTTCTTCAACCGCGACGGCCCGGCCCGGAGCGGGGCCTCGCCCTCCGAGCTGGACCGCATGAACCCGGACGCCCCGCGGGGCGCGGCGCGGCTGGGGGCCTGGCGGGACTGGACGCTGGTGCGCATGCTCCGGGAGCTGGGGGACAGCCTGCGGCAGCCGCAGCTGCGCCTCTGGTCCCTCTGGTGGGTCTTTAACTCGGCGGCCTACTACCTGATCGTCTACTACGCGCACATCCTGTGGAACGTGGTCCACACCACCACCGTCTACAACGGCGCGGCCGACGCGGCGTCCACGCTGCTGGGTACGCCCCGGCCCCCGCCCCGCCCCCCCGCCCGCGCCCCCGGGCGGCCCTGACGCGCCCTGTCTCCCCAGGTGCCATCACCTCCTTCTCCGCGGGCTTCGTGAAGATCCGCTGGGCGCTGTGGGCGAAGCTGGTGATCGCGAGCGTGACGGCGGTGCAGGCGGGGCTGGTGTTCCTCATGTACAGCACCAACAGCATCTGGCTGTGCTACGTGGCCTTCGTGCTCTTCCGTGGGGCCTACCAGTTCCTGGTGCCCATCGCCACGTGAGTCGACCCGCGGGGGTGTCTGGTGAGGCCGCGGCCTGGGTGTCCCTGCAGCGCCAGGCCCAGGAACGGGCGGAGCCGGGCAGCCGAGGCCACGCTCCTCCCTCCTGTGGGCGGGGGCGGCCGGACCGACCTCCCGCGTCTGCTGAGAGGCCCCTTCCAGGACATTCCGCGTGGCCTCCGTGGGGGCAGCCGAAGGGGACCGTGCGGGCGGCGTGAGCCGGTGGGGTGTGCACTTGCTCACCTCCGGAGGGCGGTGACCCCAGGGTGCCGTCCGCTGGGCCCCGGTGTCCGCGGTCCTCGGCGCAGCCCGTCCTGGCTTCCGTGGCCCTGAGCCGGGCACACAGCCTGGCCCGGGCGCCGTCCCCTCTGCTGCCCCCACGGAGGCCACGTGGCGTCCACAGCAGCAGCCTCGGCGCCGCCTCACCAATGCCAAGCGCTGTGGGCCCGTCCGCGGTGCTCGAGGCCTGTCTGGTCCTCGTCGCGGCGGGGCAGGGACGCACGGCCGGGGGGTGGTGGCCAGCCGTCCAGCTCGCCCTCCGCCCAGGGCCCTCCCGGTGCCCTCGCATTCCTCGCACCCCCGGGATCTCCTCTTCCTGCCCAGGGATGTCCCCAGAGCTGCCCTCGGCCCACCCGTGCTTTCCAGAATCTTCTCTGGCCCACGTCCTGCTTGCTGCCAAGGTTGTCTGTGCTCCTTGAACTGACCCTTTCACGAAGCTGATGCCCCACGTGCCCCGTTACACGCATGTGCCCCCTGCGCCGGCGGGTGGGCCTGGGTGTGTGACGCCCCCTTCCCCCGCTGCCGGCCCCGTTCCCCTCTGCGCCTCACCCCTGGGGACGGCGGGGCCCTCCTGGTCGCCCCGGGCTCCCCGCGGCTTGGAGCCGCCTCCCCGAAGTGCCGCCCGCCCGCCGCGCTCTGCACCCCGTCCGCTGCCCCGGGCGGCCTTCCTTCTCCCCCCGGACGCCCGCCCCCTCGGCCGCCAGGTGTCCCAGACGCGCTTCCTCGGCCGGGCGCCCCCGTGCTGTCCCCGGCGGCGGGGAAGGGCTCCGGGCCGGCGGCTGTGACTGCAGCCACTGGCTTTACGTCCTCCTTGGACGTTTTGTCATTTGCAAAAAGCGCCGAGAAGGTCACGCAACATAGGCGGCAGGTGCAGGGGGGAGGAGACGCCTCCTGCCCACCCCCCCCCAGCCTCACTGCCGCAGCCGGGTGCCTGGCATCGGGTGTCTGGCCTGGCGCAGGTCGCACTGGCCCCCCCGTCCTGCCCGCGTGGCTGTGGTGGGGTCATGGGCAGGTGTCACTGGTCCCCTCGCCGAGGCCCCCGGTGACCGGGCTGCCGTGTGCCGGGTTTTCCCCCCACGGCCCTGAGAGCGGGATCTTGTCACTCGTTTCTTCGTGTCGGGACGACGGCCTCAGAGGGGTCCCGGAAGGGGACAGGCCGGGGCGTGGGCCTTGGAAAGTGGGTGCCGGTAGATACGGGGCACGTGCGTGGTGGCCCTGCTAGCCCGCCGGCCTTCCATGGGGACAGCGGGGGTGGCTCCCCCTGGGGACTGTGTCCTCGTCCCTCTCGGGTCAGTGGCGTGCGGGGGGAGCCTCCCATGGGCCCCGCGGCTCCCCTGGGTTTCTCCCGCTTGGGGCCGGGGGCTTGGGAGCCGTGCAGGGGGCGGCGTGGCCTCTGCCTGTGGGGATGCGCCCGCCGGGGCCTCCCTGGGACCTCGGCTGTGCCGTCCTGCCCTCGCTCCCCCGCCCTGCTCGGCCTCTGTCCCCCGAGAGGCCTCCGGGCACGTCCGCTCCCCGCCTTGCAGGGCTTCACAGGGTCTCTGCCGTTACTTGTTTCTAGAGGCGCTTTGGGGCTTTTATTTTTATTTTTTTATTTTATTTTATTTTTTTTTGCTTTGGGGCTTTTAAAGGGAAGGACCTTCAGATGTTCATTTCTGTGCGCAGGACGCAGAGCTGGGTGCGCGCTCCTTCCTCCTGCCTCGATTTACCCTTCTGTTCTCATCCAGTCACTTAACGACGACCCTGCTTCCAGAACCCTCCGCGTGGGGCGCTGCACGGTCTCATGAGGATGACCACCTCTGTCCCAGAACTACCAGGACCCGTTTTGAACGTCCCCTGGGGGGGCTCCTGGTCTCGGAGTCACGGGGCCCGGAGTGTGGGTGGCCTGAGTGCCGGCCCGTCCTGCCGCTCCCCCTTAGTGCTGGGGCGCTTCTCAATCCCCCGCTGAGCCTGACCTCGGCCGCTTTCCGTTCAGTTTTCAGATCGCGTCTTCCCTCTCTAAGGAGCTCTGTGCCCTGGTCTTCGGGGTCAACACATTCCTCGCCACCGTCCTCAAGACCATCATCACCCTCATTGTTTCTGACAAGCGGGGCCTGGGCCTCCCGGTCCACTCGCAGGTGAGCCCGGTTCAGCCCCACTGCCGGGTGGGGGGAGCCCCTGGGGCCGGGGGGGTCTGGCCAGCGGCATCGCCCACCCCAAAGGTCTGGACCGTGGGTGCACTGTGGAGGGTGGGGACGTGCACAGGGTGGGCCGGGCATTTCCGGCCAGACACCCAGACTGGAGTGGGAGCAGGAGCAGGAAGCCCCGAGCCGGGAGGGGAAGGGAGGGGATGCCCTGTGGGCAGCGCACGGCCGACCCCATTAGGCCCCCCGGGGCCCCTGAGGCCGGCCCAGGTGTGGTCCTTCCTGGAGGAGCCCTGACCGCCCTGTCCGCCCCCCCCTGGGCTGGCCGACGTCCCGAGGGCTGGCTGCGTGGCCGGGAGCCCTTTCCCCGTGAGGTTACACTCACTGCCCTTTGCGTCAGAGCCTGTCGGACCCGGGCCCCGGCTCACGGGTCTGCTACACGCGAGCCAGGAAGGTGGACCGGGCGGGGTCGACGCTGGTGCACGCTGGGCTCTCTCCGGTCCCTTCCCTCGAGCCACCTGGAGCAGGTTCTCAGTGTCCTCAAGCTCAGAGAAAAGCTTAAAAGTTCCTGCTCCCTGTGGGGTTGGAGACACTCACCCGTGTGACTCGGTGGTCTCGGGCCGGCGAGAGTCAGCAGGGGACAGCGTGCAGGAGGGGCGGCGACCCCACCTCCTGGCGGCCCTGACCTGTCCGGGGGCCGGGGCAGCGGGCCTAGAAGCCGGGAGGGGGGCTGGGCTGTCCCACGTGGTGGCGCCCGGACGTGCCGGGTCAGGTGGACAGAAAAGACGTTGGTCTTCCCCTGTTGGTCTCGTTTCCCAGTTAGAAAACCAATCTAGGAGCGGGCGGTCAGCTCACGATTGGACATGCTGACGGGAGCCACAGGGAACGGCATCCCCGCCTCTCGCTCGCCGTCCCCGTTCACGGCCGGGAGCTCTTCGGCTCGTCCCGAGTGCTCTTGACCTTAACGTCAGAACAGCAAAGAGGGGCGTATCCTGGGATGACAGAGCTGCGGTTCAGGACGGTTCAGGCCGAGCCCCAGCAAGGGCCCGCAGAGGCCGGGCGGGGTCCCCGGGCAGCAGGGCTGGGCGGGGTGCGTGGAACCAGCGTCCTTCGGGGGGAGCGGGAAATCAGGGTGAGGCCCGTGTCTGGGCTCCCGGGTCGCGGGGCTGCGGGAACTCCACGGACCGCCCCCCCAGCCCGTGGGGACCTGTCCCTGTGATGCTCTCCCGGGGGGGTCCTTCTGTGATGTGGTCGGGGGCTGGAGGCAGGACCCCTGTGGCTGGGAGACCCTGCTGGGCGATGGTGGCCTTCGTTACCCTCACGGTGGTGAGGAGCCGGCGCCCGGGCTGGAGACTGGTGGGGTCTGGGGTGCAGCAAGTGGGGGCAGGCCCAGCTTTGCTTGGTTCTTGCGTGAGGCCTTCAGAGTGGTCCTGGGTGGTGTGGGAGGTGACGCAGGCTCGCGGGGCAGCAGCCCGACGGGGGCTGACTGCACACAGGTGGGGGAGCCCCGTGCCCTCCCCACCCACCCGCCCTTTCTGCCCTTCCCCTTCCACGGGTGTCATTTACAGGGAACCGCCGTCTGTCACTGCGGGGCGGGCTTTCTCAGCCTGCGCCCCGAGCTCCACGTGCTCACTGCGTGGGTCCGTCCCCACTGTGCTCTGCTGGGAGGCGGCCCGGCCGCTGCACCTGCCCCCCGAGGAGGCCCCGGCTGGCTCCCAGTTTCTGGCTGTTGCGATTAAAGGTGCTTTAAACCCTGGACGTCGGTTCCCGCCTATGTGGACAAGTGCCCAGAGGTGGGGGCGCGTCGTTTGGAAGTTGGCGCTGAGCTGTTTTCCTGGGTGGCGGCTCCGTTTTTGTTCCTACGGCAGGTCGCGGGGCGCGCGTTTCCCCCGGTCCTCAGGAGGCGGTGGTGTGGGCCGGACGCTCCCCCGGCCGTCGGATGGGCGTGGACGCCGCTGGTGGCTGTGGTGAAGCGTGTGGACTTTGTCCGGCTTCGGCGCTGTGGATGTTCTCGTTACGGTTTTCCTGGTGTTTCCTGGAGCTCCTCGTCCGAGCACGGCGCGTAGTGGACAGCCTGCCGCGTCGCCGTGTTGACGGCTGAGCTCCCGGCCCACGGTCGGGTACTCGTGGTGGGGCTCTGGGGGAGTCAGGACGCACGTGGCATCTGTAGCTCCTGCACGTCTCAGGGTTCACACACCTTCCCCGTAGCTGCCGCCCGGCTTCCCCTCCTCACAGGGCATCTGCAGAACAGAGCTTCAGTTTTGGTGATTTTGGTGAAGTTTGATCTGTTTCTCCCTTTTATGGATCAGTCTGGGTTTTGCCTCCAAATATAAGAACTTTTCACATAACCCAGGCTCTCGAAGGTTTTCCCCAATATCTTTTTTGAAGTTTTATGGCTTGGGAGCACATGGTGGGCTCTGTTGGAAGAACACGTGAACTCTTCATCTGAGGGCTGTGAGTTCCAGCCCCACCTTGAGTCGAGAGATCACTGAATAAATAAATGTAAATGGGGCGCCTGGCCCGGCTCAGGTAGTCAGTCATCGGAATCTTGATTTCCACTCGGGTCATGATCTCAGGGTCTTGAGATCGAGTCCTGCATTGGTCTTTGCACTGGGCGTGGAGCCTGCCTGAGGTTCTCTCCCCCTCTGCCCCTCATCCCCCTCCCTTTCTTAAAAAAACAAAAAACCCTATAGGTTTTATAGCTTTTTTTTTTAAGATTTTATTTATTTATTAATGAGAGGTACAGAGAGAGAGGGAGAGACACAGGCAGAGGGAGAAGCAGGCTCCAGGCAGGGAGCCCGATGTGGGACTCGATCCCGGGACTCCAGGATCATGCCCTGGGCTGAAGGCAGGCGCTGAACCGCTGAGCCACCCGGGCTGCCCTGTCTTTTATTTAGAACTTCCTTGATTTCTTTCAGCATTTTGCAGTTTTCAGCAAAGCTACCTGCTATGGTAGGTTTATGCCTGAGTATTTCGTTGTTTTCTGAGCAGCTGTGAATATGATACCATATTTTTGATTTTAGCGTCTACATTTTTTCAGCTAGGGCTGCGGCAGCAGAATCCCGTAGACCCAGTGGCTCAAACAGAATTTATGTCTCCAAGTCCTGGACGCTAGAAGCCTGGGGTCGAGGTGTGAGCAGGGCTGGTGCCTCCTGAGGAGCTCATTGGCCAGTGGATGTGGTCTTCTCTGTCCTCACGTGGCCTTCCGTGTATGTGTGCACGTCTGGTGTCTGCCTCCCTCTGAGGTCACTACTGTTCGGACCCCTTTGGACCTTGATCAGCTCCTTAGAAGGCCTTGTCTCCAGATACAGTCACACCGGGCTGGGGCTTCCACAAGTGGCTTTCGGGAGGGACGCAGTTCAGTTCATAGCAGGATCTGTGTGTTCGCCGTGAAGATACAGAGATACAGCCGATACGTGAGTGTTAGTCTCACCGTCTGACTGAGGTTTTGTCGTGACGCTGTTTATTTGCTGCTCTAACCTTGCTGCAACTGGCTCCAACTTCCTCTTTATCATTTCCTTTCTCGTACTCGGTTTACATTTATATTGTTGATCTTTTCCTAGGTCCTTGAGATGGGAACTTAGATTAATGACAAGGGTGCTGTTTTTTAGTTTTATTTTTTTTTAAAGATTTTATTTATTTATTAATGAGAGATAGAGAGAGGCAGAGACACAGGCAGAGGGAGAGAAGCAGGCTCCATGCAGGGAGCCCAATGCTTGACTCGATCCCAGGTCTCCAGGATCACGCCCCGGGCCAAAGGCAGGCACCAAACCGCTGAGCCACCGAGGTGTCCCGAGGCTGCTGTTGTGACATTTGCATCAAGTGCTATGCATTTCCCTCCCACGGCTGCCTTAGCTGCATCCCACAGACCCGAGGGTTGCATTTCCGTTTTTGTTCATTCCCGTGCAGCTTCCGCTGTCTCTACCTATAATTATTTCAAAGGGTTTTGTTTATTTTCCAGCTGTTTTCTTGTATCTTTGTTACTGATTCCTATTTCTGTTCTATTTTGTGATCAGAGAATACAGTCTATCTGATTTCAGCCCTTTTAAATTTGTTGGGGTTGGTTTTAAGGCCCAGGATGTGGTCCGTCTTGTTACGTGTTACGTGGATCCTCGAAAAGGCTGTGAATCCTGCTGTTGTCGGGCGGAGTGTTTTATAAATTCCACTTAGATCCTGTCGTTGATTTGTTCTCTGTCCTTGTGATTTTTGTCTCATTCCATTGTTGGCAGAGGGGTGTTGGCATCTCCATCTTTGTGTGTGTTTTGGCTGTTTCTCCTCTCCGTTCCATCACGTTTTCGATTCACAGTTTGCAGCTGCCAACTGTCGCACACGCCCTGGGAATTCCTGTGCGTTTCGACGGCCTGAGTTTCTGATCTGATCGTTACGGAATGGAAAGTCCTTCTCTGCCTCTGGTTATTTTCTTTTCTCTGAAGTCTGCTTTACCTGAGTTAACGTAATGTTTGCGTGATAATATTCTCTCCTGCCCCTTTACTTGTTACCCGACTGCATCACTGTATTTGACATCAGTTTCTTGTAGGACCACACATGGTTGAGTCATGTTTTCTAATCTATTCTGCTAACATCTGTCTTACCTGGTGAATTTGGTCCGTCTACAGTTAGTGTAATGATCGACGTGTTCGAGTTCTAGGCCGCCCTACCATTTTTGCTTTGCTTCTTCTCTGCGTTTTACTTTTTTATGCCATCCTATGGACTGTTGGCACGTTCTTCAGGATTTCACTTCGGTTAATCTGTTGTGTTATTTGAGTGTATCTCTTGATAAAGCTCTTTTGACGGGGTTTTATGTGTTAAATGACCATTGTGAGTCAAGTATAGACATCTCACCTCCTCCTACCGTCCATACTACAGTTGTCTTAAGCGTTTTCTCCATGTACCAGTACAGCCACATGACGTGGGTTCTGACTTTTGCTTTGACCATCAAACATTTAGAGAATTCTAGCGGAGAAGGGAAGTCTTATTGACGTGTGGTTTGACTCACTGTGTTATTTCTCTTTCCCTTGGTCCGGGGTTTCTCCTTTCTGCGTAGAGCACCTCCTATAAGCCATTCTTTTAGGGTCTGTTGGCTGGTGACAAATTTGCCTCTTAGTTTGTCCTTTTCCTGAGAGCGTCATGATTTTCTTTTTAGTCCTAAAGACGATCATCGCTGGATATAGGCATCTACGTTAATAGTTTTTATCTTGTAACTGAAAACCGTATCCGTTCCTTGTGGTCTTCGTGGCTTCTGATGAAAGATCCACTGTCGCTTTTTTCCGGCTGCTTTCATAATTTTTCCTTTCTTTGCCTTTGGCTTTCAGAAGCTTAAATACAGTGTTTGTGGTTCCTTTGTGTCTCGAATCTGTAGGTTTATGTCTCTTACCAAATTTGGGGAGTGTTCAGCCACTATCTCCTCAAGGACTTTCCCAGTCCCGTCCTCTGTCTTTTTGTGGGATCCCCGTGACACGGCGTCCCATGTTGTCATAAAAGGTGTTGAGGCTCTGCTTCTGATTTGGCGATTTCCGTCGCCCCATCTCCCAGCTTTCTCTGTCCCGTCTGTTCTGCTGTTGGGGCCATTCATGGAGTTTTTAGTTGGGTTCTTGCATTTTCAGTTCTGTTCTTTATCCTTTATATTTCTTAGAGGTTTTCCTCTGTTCCCAGTGTGCTATTGCTTGTCGAAGCATTTTCGTCTTGGCTGCTTTAGTCTTTCTCCGATCCCTTAATGTCCATGTCATCTCAGTGTCCCTGTCTGTTGCCCGTATCCATCCAGTTAGCGATCTTTGTGGTTCTAAGTAGGCTGAGTGATCGATTGAAACATGGACGTTTTGGACATTATGGTGTAAGATGTGGATCTACTGCAGCCGTCCACCTTTAACTGGCTTCGCCTGACGCTGCTCTAGCAGAGGAGGTTGGGAACGTGTGCCCTGTTACGCCAGGTAACAGGCTCCCGACTCAGCCCTCCTGACTGAGGGGTGGAGAAGGGGGCTCCTCATTACTGCTGGGCGGGGACTGGCCTCCAGTCTCCAGCAGTTAGGAGCGGCCTGAGGGCCTTGTTACCGCTTCTCACGTGGCCTGCAGTGACCCCGCCGGGGGTGCGGTGTTCTTGCTGCCTCTGGGTGACAGTAGGTCCTCACTCTTGCAGGGTGGGGGCTTGGGGAGAGTGAGAGTGAGAGTCCAGGCTTCTGTGTGGTCTCTGTGCCCACTGCGCCTTGAGCACCACCACCTGCAGGGGCCTGGGGCCTGGTTCCAGTCTGGGCAATGAGGGTGGGGTCTGGCTGGGGTCAGGTGGTCCACCTATCTGTTCCCTGTCCTGCTGGCCTGTCCCTCGCCTCGTCCTTTGGTCAGAAGAACAGCTTTTATTGGAGTTTATTTCCTTCATCAGCTGGCTTTTCTGGATTGCTGGTTTCTTCATTTCTAAAAATAAGCGCAGCACGAAGTTAAAGCCCAGGGGACGCCCTGCTGCGTTCTCCTCGGCCTCCCGCGCTCTGGCAGGTGTACTGCCCACCACCTTTCTGAGCGACCTTCTTACATGTGTTCTGTGCATAATGTCCAGGGTTTTAGCCACAGTCGGGGAGGAATGGGGAAAACCTGTCTGCTCCGTCCCCTGGAAGCAGAGTCCTGGAAGGGGGCCAGCCAGGGGCCTGCGGGCGCAGAGTGCCACGGTCTCAGGCAGGATGCAGCCTGCCTGGCCCACGGACGCCGGAAACCACCCAGGACCCCGCCCCGGCGGTCACGCGAGTCAGGAGAGACGTCCCCAGCTGTGGGTGCCGTCCCCGGGGTGGAAACTGGCTTGGTGCTCGGGGCTGGGCTCGCCTGCGCTCCTGAGGGGCTCCCGCGCACAGGGCCCCGAGCACCGGCCGCCGTGGGAACTCGGCCCACCACGCGAGGCTCATGTTGTCAGAAAAGAGCAGAGCGCCTTGGGGGGGCCGCACTGACATGGGGATGGCGCCAGGGTGGGCGCCCCCGGGGCCGTGGATGGGGGCGGGGGGCTGCTCCCGGCTGACCTCTGACCTCCACCTCCTCTGTTCTAGTTCCTCATCTACTTCGGGTACTTCCTCGTGCTGTTTGTCATCTACCTCTTGGGGGCCATCCTGGTGATCGTGCAGCACATCCAGGAGGCCCGCCGTGCGCCCCCGGAGCCAGGTAGCCCTGCAGAGAAGGCCATACCCATGCTGAGCACACAAAGCAGTGGCCTCAGCAACCTGCAGCCCACAGCCCCGCCACAGACCTCCCCGGAGCAGCACCCGCAGCCCGAGGCCAAAGCCTGACGCAGCGCGGCCACCGGGAGGCCAGACTCCTCCGACACCAGAGGCCACTCGCCATCGTCCTCCGCACCCTGGGGCCTGTGCATCTCAGACCGGACTCCCCCACTGACCCCGTGGCAGGGGGCCCACCCCTTGGGCGATGCCAGCGTTCAGAGCCACTGACTAACGGGGAGCCCTGCACAGCGCGTCCCTGTGACCTGCCCCTGGGGGGCTGCCTGCCTCAGGGGGGCCTTGGCTTGGGTGGCGGAGGCCCAGGGACTGTGCCCCTCTGCCCTGCTAGGTGCTGTGGCCCTGTCCCTGGCCTGCTGGGGACACTCAGGCAGCTGCTGGGCACTGTGGGCTGGTCTGCTGTCCCCTGCCCACATGTGGCGGGCGGGGGGAGCTCACATGCCCACCAGGCCTCCCCACTGTCAACCCCCCTTGGGAGACAGGCCCTGCTTATCCCTGGGGACCAGTGAGGGGCCCCAGACGCCAGCCCTGGGGACTCAGGCCCCGCTGGGCAAGGCTGTGGGTAAACAGATGAGGCCAGTTGTCTAGGTAGTTGCTTTAGATAAATGCTCTTTTTTTTAAAAAAAAAAAAGATCTAAATGAGAAACCGTAATGAGCTCCTGTTTGTGTGGGAGAAGCCAGGCGGTGGCCCGTCCCTGTGAGGTGGAAGTGGGGACGCTGGGGCCCTGGACCCCGCTTCTCCCCAAGCCCCCGGTCCTGCCCTACCACCCCAGTGTGCCACCCCAGGGTCTCAGGGCCAGTTGTGTCCCTTCGGAGACCTGCGCTCCCTGACATGGGTTAGAGCACAGGCCAAGCATGGAGGGGCTCCTGATCCTGCCCTAGCCTGACCTGTGGGGGTGGGGGTGTCAGGAGGGCCAAGGAAGGGGCCCCAGCCACAGGCGGGGACCCACACCAGGCCCACGTGCCCTTGAGCCCAGCACGGCCTCCCCTACACCCACTCCCTGCTCCTGGGACCTGAGGGAAGGGAGGCAGGGGGAGGCCCGAGGGGCTGCTGGAGCCTGTTGCACCCAGGGGTCGTGGGAGGGCTGCTTGGGTGGCTGGCATCTTAGGGAGGATGCTGTGCAGAGGGCGGGCAGGAGCATCCACACGCACAGGGCCTGGTGGGGGGGCAGCGCTGTGCCCCTTCTTGCTCTGAGATACAACAGGCCTTGGATTTAGGGGGCGGAGGAGCCGAGGCTCCCTTTCCCCTCCCGTCACTGACCCGGGATGCAGGGCTCTGCTCTGTGCCCGCTTTCCCGTTGCCTGGCGTCACAGCAGCCGTGGGCGGAGCACCTGAGTGGGCAGGAGTTCGAGCCCGTGAGGGCTGCCGGCCACCCCCAGGGAGACTCCCGAGGGAAGGTTTAGGGCACCCGAGCCCCCCTGTGCACCTGCTCCCGCACAGGCCCCACCGGCTGGGGTGAGGGCTCCTGAGGATCCGACTCATAATGACGAGCTGCCTGCAAACCTAGTGGCCCTTTTTACTTAGAGCCTGAGAAGCACATTGCAGTTTGCAGAAGCAGCTCCTGGGGTTTGCAGCATCCAGGCCGCAGGGCTGAGGCACTTGGGTCCTTGCCCACTACGCTTCCAGCACGGCCGCGGGTGGGGGTGGGACCCCTGCCGGCTTCCCCAGAGATGCTCAGATGCACCTCAGGGCGGCCCCGACCCCCCTCTGCGCGGCCTCCTCTGTTGGGGCTCAGCTGGGGGCAGGTGTGGCCATATTTGCCTCTGGGTGTTTTTTTAAGATTTATTTTTTTTTAAAAAAGATTTTATCTAGTTATTCATGATAGACAGACAGAGAGAGAGCGAGAGAGAGGCAGAGACACAGGCAAGAGGGAGAAGGAGGCTCCACGCAGGGAGCCCGACCTGGGACTCTATCCCAGGACCCTGGGGTCACGCCCTAGGCTGAAGGCGGCGCTAAACCACTGAGCCACCTGGGCTGCCCTTAAGATTTAATTTTATTTGAAAGAGAGCAAGAGTGAGTACAAGCAGGGAGGGGGAGGGAGGTGCCCCGCTGAGCAGGGAGCAGGACTGGATTCCAGGACCTTGAGGTCATGACCGGAGCCAGAGGCAGACCTGTCACCACGGAGCCTCAACCCCCCACCACCTCTGGATTTCTGACCTCTGGTCCTGCAAAGATAACCTGGGACCTTAGCCCTGGGCTCAGTGGGCGGGAGTTCTGGCTTGAAGCTGGAGGGGAGGGTGGGGGCTCCAGGACGTCGGGGCTTGCCCGGCAAGCCTCTGCTTTAGCAATCTAGGAAAGGAGCCCTGGCCATAGGTCAGAGCCCACCTTGGGCGTGAGAGGCCTCGGCTGGGTCAGCTCCATGCTGGGTGTGATCTCATGGGCCTGAGGAGCCCGGGGTCATTGGCAGGGGAGCGCCGATGTGGGGGGGGCCCCCGACAGCGCACAGCTGGGGACGGAGGGCCCACTGCAGCTTCTGGAGCTCAGGGCTGGGTCCAGGGAGCGAGGGCGGCCCCAGAGGACGGCCCCGGGGCATGCACCCCTCCCTCCCCTGCACCGCATGCACCCCCCGGGCTGCTTGGGGCCAGGGCCCGGCGAGGAGGAAACGAACAAGAGTCTTGGCACCAGGTTTCGTTTTAAACTTTGTAAAAAATACACTCTTTGGCTTCCTTTTATTTCTCGAGGATTACATTAAACGTGACGGTGCAGGCAAGCGTCCCGGCCAGGCCCCCCCGGGGCGGCGGATGCTCCTGCGGGCGCCCCCTCCCCCGCCTGTCCGTGGGCCGCGCGGCCCTACTTGGAGAAGGAGGTCATGACGCTGTTCTCGATGCAGAGCACCACGAAGGCGTGGCGGCAGCTCGCGGCCTCCTGCTCCAGCAGCCTGCCCGCCAGCAGCGACGACGCCTGCCCGGTGGCCGCCGGGGCCTCCGTCCGCCACGTCTCGCAGTAGCTGTCGGTCAGGCGGCGCCCGCTGGGGTCGGAGCCGTGCCACACGCTCTTCCGGGGCCTGCAACACGCCGCGGCCGCGCTCAGCCCGGAGCCCGGAGCCCGGAGCCCGGCCGCTGGGGCGAGGCCCTGGATGCGGAGCCGGGCCGCTGGGGGCGGGGCCACGGGGTGGGCGGGGCCAGTGGACGCGGGGCGGGGCTGCTGGATGCAGGGCGGAGCCACTGGGGTGGGCGGGGCCCTCCACTGGGGGCGGGGCCTTCCATTGGGGCAGGGCCACTAGCAGGGTGGGTTTGCTGGACCACTGGGGGCGGGACTTTCCACTGGAGGCGGGGCCAGTGGGTGTGGGGCGGGGCCTTCCAGCTGGGGGGGCGGGGCTGGTGGAAGCGGGGCGGGGCTTTCCACTGGGGCGGAGCCACTAGGAGGGCGGGGTAGCTGGACCACTGGGGGCGGGGCCAGTGGGGCGGGGCGGGGCCTTCCAGTGGGGGCGGGGCTGCTGGATGTAGGGCGGATCCACTGGGGTGGGCGGGGCTGCTGGATGCAGGGCGGGGCCTTCCATTGGGGCAGGGCCACTAGCAGGGTGGGTTTGCTGGACCACTGGGGGCGGGGCCTTCCACTGGGGGCGGGGCCTTCCACTGGGGGGCGGGGCTAGTGGATGCAGGGCGGGGCCTTCCACTGGGGGGCGGGGCCACTAGGAGGGCGGGTTCGCTGGACCACTGGGGGCGGGGCCGGTGGATGCGGGGCGGGGCCACGGAGGGCGGGCGACCCTGGTCCCCGGGGCGCCCCTCCAGGCCACACCCCCCGCCGCCGCTCCTGGGCGCACCACCCAGGCCTCCTGGGGGCACCTACCAGGCGGGGTGCTGCAGGACATCTCTGCCGTCGAAAGAGAAGATGCGGGCCCCGGGCTTCAGCTGGCCCTCGGAGCCCGAGAATAAGGCCTCCCAGCTGGGGAAGAGCACCTCGTCCTGGGGAGGGACGTGCGGGGGGCTCAGTGCCCCTGGAGCTGTGCGGCGGGAGGGGCCCCGGCCCCAGCCCCAGCCCCAGCCCCAGCCCGCCCCCAGCGGCTGCACGGGAGGGTCCGGCCTGGCCGCAGCAGGCGGGGGGAGCGCGCGCACCCTGAGGTTGACGACGGGCACCCCGGTGCGGTCGGCGCGGCGCACGATGCTGTAGAGGTCCTGCAGCCGCGACGACAGGAAGGCCCGGAAGGTGCCGGCCAGCCCCGCGGCGCGCGCCTGCTGGAAGCACTGGAAGTCCGCTCCCCGGATGCCTCGCATGCCGCCCGGCTGCGGGCTGTTCAGGGCCACCAGGTGCAGCTGCGGGGACCAGACGCGGTCCAGGCGGGTCCCGGCCCGGAGCACCAGCCAGGCCCCAGGCGGCAGAGGCCCGCGTGCTGGGGGCCGCCACCGACCACCCCACCTGCCCCGGGGCACGTCCCCGTGCTCAGGCTCTGCCGCCCTGACCTCCAGGGAGACAGCCAGGGGCTTGGCCCGGAGAAGCCCCTGGGAGCCCTGTGGGCCGAGCGCTGGTGGGTTCCGAGCCACCGCGGGGGCCACTCACCACCGGCTGGAAGTCCTGGTGGGTGTGGGTGTGGGTGTGGACGGGCCCACCAGTGGGGCGAGCCGGCTGGAAGTGCACGTAGGAGCCGTGGTGCGGGGCCCCGGGGTAGGGCTGGGGGTCCAGCAGGCGCGGGGGGCTGGCCAGGATGTCATCTGCCCGCCAGGGCCGCGCCGTGGCGTGGGTGGGCTCCCGCCGGGGGTATGGGTTGCCCTCGTGCAGCTGCACCACGGGGGGCTGCAAGGCGGCCACTTCGTTGTCCTGCAGATGGAGAGGCCGACGGTGCCCGGTGGCAGGGCCGCTGACACCCAGACACCCCCTCCTCTGCACCCGGCCCTGCTCTTGGTCAGCACGGGCCCGGCCTGTGGGCGGTGAGCTGGGGGGCACCCACAGACCCTGGGGTGCCCCAGGGAGTTAGGGCGGCAGCGGGGGCAGCGAGCCCTGCCAGCCTGATGCCTGGAGCGGCCCCCAGCCGCCCGGCTCAGCACAGCGGTCCCTGACCCTCCAGCCGCCTCACCGTCAGACACCCCCGCCCTGGCTCCCGGGCCCTCGCTCCACCCCACCCACCTCACAGAGGCCGCTGCCCCGGCGCCCAACGCCTTCTGACCCTGCCCTCCACGTAACCGCCTCCCGCTTCCCCAGTACCAGGGACCTGCTACCTGTCCCCACCCCCCCAACAGTGCCTGGCGGGTGCGAGGGGCTGAGACCCTGCTGAAGAATGAATGAGAGGGGACCCACTGGGCTCCACGCAGGGACAGACCCGCAGAACCAGAGACACACGGCACCTAACGCAGCCCCGGTCCTGGCCTATTTGAGGAAAGAGCCCAACCATCCGGGGCTCCATCCCTCAGGCAGGGGGCATGACCTGCCCGCCCCCTCCCGGCCCGCAGAGCCCTGGCCGTCCTCCGCCTCCGTCCTGCAGCCGCCCTTACCGTCCCGCGTGGGAGTGGCACCCGCGCCTCCAGCTGGAAGAAAACGCAGGGGTTACCCGGCGACCCCTGACGCCCGCCCGCCCTCCCGGGGAAGCTGGTGCGGCCGCGTCCCGGTGCCCAGGCCAGCGCCGGGCACACGACACCGGACGTGCACCTGCTTTAAAAAGCGGGGGGAGCGCTTCTCTGTAAACGTACAACGTCTCCCAAGACTAGTCAACTCGTTTGAGAGTAACGAGGAGCAGCGTGGGTCACTCACCCGGCCAGGCGCCCGCCCCCAGGACACGGACACCCCCGCTCAGTCCGCCCTGGGCAGCCAGGCACAGGGCTCCCTCCCTGCAACCCCACCGCAACCCCACCGTGCCGCGGGCCAGCTTGGGAAGCCCTCTGGCCCCCTCTAGGTGCGGGGACTCACCAGAACCTTCCGGAACCCGTTCCGGACCCGGACGTACAGCTCCTCCCTCTCGGCCACAAACATGAGCCAGCCCTCCGGCACGTCCGGCACCTTGTCCAGCATCGTCTGGTACGTGGCCCAGATGCGCACCTGCTGGAAGCCGGCCTAGTGGGTCCCGGGCACAGAGGCAGCATCCGCGCTCACAGGCGAGGACGTGGGCGCCTCCGGGCGAGGGACCCACCAAACACCCTGTGGCTTCGGATGAGGCCCCCGTGGGGAGGGCTGCTGGGGGCCCTCCCCTGCCCTCCTGACCCCCAGGCCCCCCACTTCTGCTTGGGAACCCCCGTCTCAAGCCACCCGTGAAACAGTCCACCCGCAGCCTCCGAGGGGAGGGTAGCCGGCCCGGGCTGGGGGCTCTTACCCCTGAGGACGTGCCCATGGTTCCAGGGGGGCCGGGAGGCCCGGGGGGTCCGGGGGGGCCGGGGACACTGATAGCTGCGAGAGAGAGAGCAGACATGGGGCACGCAGCCCCGGCTGGACGAGGCGGGGGCCCAGGTACCCACCCCCCTCGCCCGACTTACTCTGCCTGTAAGGGCCAGGAAAGGAAGGGGGTCCTGGGGGCCCGGGGGGGCCGGGGGGCCCGGGAGGCCCCCGACGCCCCTCATGGCCGATGCCAGGGGGACCCTGAGGTCCAGGGGGGCCGGGATGGCCCTGAACGCTCTCTCCCTTGGGACCCTGTGGGGGGACAAGAGAGCCTGAGGGGCCCGGCGGCTTCAGCCAGAGGCCCCATGGGGAGCAGCCGAGCCACCCGCCTCCCCCCAGGCCGCGGGCAGAGGTGCAGCCCCCAGAGAGGAAGGAGCAGCGCCCGCAGGACAGCAGGTGCCCCCCACCCCGACGCCGGGGGCAGGACCCGGAGGGGAAGCTGGCGGCCGGCCGCTGGGCCTCGCAGGCGTCCCTGGCCCCTGGGGCCCCGAGCCCAGACTTACCGGGATGCCGGGGTAGCCCGGGGGGCCGGGGGGGCCGGGCACGCTTGAGCCGAAGAACCCGCCCCCCCCGGGCTCACCGCGCTCGCCCTTCTGCCCGGCGTCGCCTCGGTCGCCCTTCTCCCCCTGAGGACAGAGATGCTGGTCTGAGCCCGACCCCGGCGGCCGCGGTGGGAGGGCAGGGCAGACCCAAGGAGCAGGAAGCTTCTGGAGCCCGTCTGTCAGGCCTGGCAGGACCTTCCTGCACCACGTGGGCCCCGGGGAAACTGAGTCAGGGTGGCGCAGGGCGCAGGTGTCACCCACCTTCATCTCAGCCCCGAGCTGGAGGAGGTCGAAGGGGAACTGGCCTGCGGGAGAGAGGGCCCGGGTCAGCCACGCGCCCGCGTCTTCCTCGCTTCCGCCACTTCCTTGGCGCCCGCGGATGCCCTGCGGCTTGTGGCCCTTGTCCCCAGGCCCCCGACACTTCTGTCAACGGCGCCCTCTTTCCCCTCTGGCTTTCCCGGGCCCCCGACGCCAGCTCCAGGACCCCACAGCCTCCGGGAGCCCCGACCCGGCTCCTCGGCACGTGTTTAGAAGGTTGACTTCTGTCAACTGCCCTCCTGGCGGCGGCAAAGCGCCCCACGGGCTGGGATGGTGGCCGCGCGGCCCCCCGGGGGCTGAGCTCACTGCCCTGGTGCCTGTTTTATTTCCTCCTTCCCATAAATATGCAGCCCATGTCCCCCCCGCTTGCTGGGGCGCCCTCTGACCGTGTCCCCCCACACCAGCGAGCCCCCCCGCGGCCCTGCGGGGGACGTGCCCGGATCACGGCTCTTTTCAGAGAACTGACTCTGTAAGGCTTGTCATTCACGTGGGGTCTGGCCTCTTTCTTCCAGTTAAACCTGCCCTTGTGCCCCGAGCCCCGAGCCCGTGCTGGGTAAACCCTGGGCCGCGTGGGGAGCCCCCCGCTGGGAGCCCCCTCCGGGTGCCAGCCGCACCCCCTCCTATCCGAGCAGGTGCGCTGCTCCGCGGGCGTCCCCCAGTCGCGTCTCTAGCGCTGACCTCCCGCTCGCTTGCAGCCCCGCGTGGGCCCAGCGGTCGGGGCGCTCACCCCGTCAGCTCCATCTCCCCGCTGAGCTGCCCTCGCCCCTGCCGGGCGGCCACACCCTGCCCCGGCCGCCCTGTCGTCCGCAGTCCTCCCCTCCGGTGCCCCCGGCGTCCTGCAGCTCTGTGCTTAGGTGCGGAAATGGGGAGTTGCTGTACGTTCCCGGCGGGATTTCTCTTTTATCCTTGTGAAGAGCTTGTTAGAGTTTCTGCGACCTTTCCTGCTTTAAGATACTCTTGCCTGATTCCTCTCTCTCATACACACGCACCTGCATTTGTACACAGGTGCGCACACACGCACAGGCACATTCACAGGTGCACACACGCACAGGTGCACACAGGAGCCCACACAGCTGCACGCAGGCACACACACAGGTGCGTTCACAGGTGCACACACACACACAGGTGCACACAGGAGCCCACACAGGTGCAGAGATGCACACGCACACAGGTGCACACAGGAACCCACACAGGTGTGTTCACAGGTGCACACACGCACACAGGTGCACACAGGAACCCACACAGCTGCATGCAGGCACACACACAGGTGCGTTCACAGGTGCACACATGCACACAGGTGCACACAGGAGCCCACACAGGTGCAGAGATGCACACACACACAGGTGCACACAGGAACCCACACAGGTGTGTTCACAGGTGCACACACGCACACAGGTGCACACAGGAACCCACACAGGTGCACACACGCACACAGGTGTGTTCACAGGTGCACACACGCACACAGGTGCACACAGGAGCCCACACAGGTGCAGAGATGCACACGCACACAGGTGCACACAGGAACCCACACAGGTGTGTTCACAGGTGCACACACGCACACAGGTGCACACAGGAACCCACACAGCTGCACGCAGGCACACACACAGGTGCGTTCACAGGTGCACACACACACACAGGTGCACACAGGAGCCCACACAGGTGCAGAGATGCACACGCACACAGGTGCACACAGGAACCCACACAGGTGTGTTCACAGGTGCACACACGCACACAGGTGCACACAGGAACCCACACAGCTGCATGCAGGCACACACACAGGGGCGTTCACAGGTGCACACATGCACACAGGTGCACACAGGAGCCCACACAGGTGCAGAGATGCACACACACACAGGTGCACACAGGAACCCACACAGGTGTGTTCACAGGTGCACACACGCACACAGGTGCACACAGGAACCCACACAGGTGCACACACGCACACAGGTGTGTTCACAGGTGCACACACGCACACAGGTGCACACAGGAGCCCACACAGGTGCAGAGATGCACACGCACACAGGTGCACACAGGAACCCACACAGGTGTGTTCACAGGTGCACACACGCACACAGGTGCACACAGGAACCCACACAGCTGCACGCAGGCACACACACAGGTGCGTTCACAGGTGCACACACACACACAGGTGCACACAGGAGCCCACACAGGTGCAGAGATGCACACGCACACAGGTGCACACAGGAACCCACACAGGTGTGTTCACAGGTGCACACACGCACACAGGTGCACACAGGAACCCACACAGCTGCATGCAGGCACACACACAGGGGCGTTCACAGGTGCACACATGCACACAGGTGCACACAGGAGCCCACACAGGTGCAGAGATGCACACACACACAGGTGCACACAGGAACCCACACAGGTGTGTTCACAGGTGCACACACGCACACAGGTGCACACAGGAACCCACACAGGTGTGTTCACAGGTGCACACAGGAACCCACACAGGTGTATTCACAGCTGCACACAGGTGCACACAAGAGCCCACACAGGTGTGTTCACAGCTGCACACAGGTGCACACAAGAGCCCACACAGGCGTGTTCACAGGTGCACACGCACACACAGGTGCACGCAGGCACACACCCAGGTGCATTCACAGGTGCACACAGATGCACGCACGCACACAGACGCACGGCTTGCCCCCCGCAGCTCCCTTCCCGGCGGAGTGCCTTCCCGTCCTGCCGCGTTTAGCTGCGTCCCTGTTTGCGGATCGTGCCTTGCAGGCGGCACGTGGTTTTGCTTGCGTCCAGCCGGCTGCTTCTGTGGTAATCGAGTGTGGTACGGCCCCCGGGACGCGTACCCCCAGCATCACCTCCGGCTCCGGGAAGGGCCCCCCAGCTCCCCGGCCCCCCTCGCCCCCCCACCGCCGCTCATTCCCGCGGACGCCCGGGCCCAGGGGCTGCGGCTCTCCAGCTCTGTCCCAGAGTGGAACCGGCTCTTCCCACAGGTCCCAGCTCCCCACGGACACCCTCACCTCGCCCTTGCCCCCACCTTAGCTGGCCCCCCGACGGCCTGGCTCGCCCGCCACGTCCGCCCCTCTTGGGTTCTGGGCAGTTCTGGCCGTCCATCACCGGCTCGGCCTCAGGGGCTCCTAGACCCTGGGGAGCCCAGGGGTTCCCTCCTGGCAGCCGTCTGGGGAAGGTGGGGCTTGGTCTCCACCCGCAGGCCTGTCTCTGACCCGCCTTCGCCCCGGGCTCAGCCCCGTCCCTGCAGGCCCTGCTCGCAGCCCTTATGGGCACGGCCTGTGGGGGCCCCAGCTCTGCACCTCGGATCCGCTAGCTCCCTGACGTCCACACCGGGGGTCCCAGGATCTCAGCAAGGGAAGGGCTGGGCAGAGGGCTCACCGTCCAAGGGAACGTCTGAGGGCCAGGCCTTCACCCCCCACCCCGGGCATGTGGCCTGATGAGGGGTAATGGGGGGCCATCCCGAGACCCCCAACACGCCAGGACCGGCCCCACTCCTTGGCACGCAGCCAGAGCCACCTGTCCTCGAAGCCCTGGGTCCTGGCCCTGAGGCTTGTGGGGCCAACCTGGGGCCTCAAACCCAGACTCAGCACCACAGGTCCTGTCAGGGCCCCATGAGCCTGGATGGGGTCTCCTTCCTTCAGGAGGGCAGCCAGGTCACCATGGATGCAGCAGCCCCCCCCCCCCCCCCGCCCCAGCCCAGGGCAGCCCAGAGCATCGTCACCTGGTGGTCCTGGAGGGCCCACGTCTCCTTTGTCACCCTTTGGTCCAGAAGGTCCCTGGTGCCCTGGAGGGACAGAGACCCGGGGCCTGTTATGGAGTGTGTACCCTGGGGGTCCCACCCAAGGGGCTGCTCTGGGGACCAGGCCACTCCTGCAGGGTGTGCCAGCCGGTAGGACGAGGCAGGGGAGCCGGGCCAGCGTCCACTGCTGTCCAGTCAGGCTGCCTGGGAGGGCCCAGGGGCAGGGGGTTCCCAGGACCCACAAGGCCCCCACGTCCCGCCCTGGCCGCCTCGAGGCCCCAGGAGCCCTCACCTGGCAATCCTGGAGGTCCGGGGTGGCCAGGCTCCATAAATGCCTACAAAGAAGCCAGTGAGGAAGGTGCCCTACAAGCTGAGCCCCCCACGCGGGGCTCCCAGGGCCCAGAGGCCCAGCCCGCCGTGAAGCCACACGGATGCTCCCCAGGGGTGCAGGCCACGGAGGGAGAGCAAACCGGGCTTTGGGATCAGGAGCCCCGCTCACGATGTGATCGGCCCCTCACGGTTCACTTCATGGGGCCGAGCCTCAGAAAACAGGGGTGTGTGACCCCCCCAGGACCACGGGGCTTGAGCCTCAGGCTCCCCGGTCCAGAGAGCCCCCCATCTCGCTTCCCCAGGTAGAGGCTTGTTTTCTAACAGAAAACCTACCAGGCACGTGGGCCTGGGTCCCACTAGCCACCCTCTGCTGGAAACTGGGCTGTCCCCTGGCTGGGGGTCAGCACCCCCCTGGAGGTCAGCCTCTTCCTAAGGTCAGGAGCCCCCCCCCCGAGATCAATCCCTCCCTGGGGGTCAGCACCCCCTTACAGATCAGCCTCTTCCTGGGGTCAGGACCCCCCTAGAGGTCAGCCCCTCCTCGGGGTCAGCACCCTGGGGGTGGCACTGGGTAGGGCCCATGAGGAGGAGGGTGGGGAGCGATCTTGGGAGGACTTACGTTGCTGTCATAGACGGGAGTCCCAGGAGGGCCTGGGGGCCCCGGAGGCCCTGGGGGACCGGGTGGACCCTGCGTGGGAAGGACAAGAAGCCTGTGAGGTCCATGGCCAGGCTGTGGACAGGAGCAGGGCAGCAGATACAGGCAGGAGCGTTTCTAGGCGTTTCCATAAAATCAGACGACTGAACTCCGGGACAGCACAGAGTCAGGAAGCGCCCGGTTCACTCTGGTTGTGGGTCCGGGGGACAGAGCATCCCCCAGAACGTCCCTTGGGCGACAGGACTGGACGTGGGCGTGTCCCCGCGGGAAGGGGGCACCCCAGGGGCGGCGGGCGGGGCTCCGAGTGACCCTCCGTTCATTATTCACAGAAAGGGGACAACGCGGAGGGACCGGGCGGCACCAGGAGGGCTTCTGAAGGGGCGGAGCGTGGGAACCAGGGCGGGTGGGCTGGGCGCCTTCCCGCGGTCACCCCGCTGCCCCACTCGGAGGTGGGGTCTCGGGCCCCAGAGAGGCCACTGCCAGCTGGGCCCAGTCCCAGCAGCCGCCGTGTCACGTCCACCCTGAGACTCCAACGTGCCCAACGGACCCCGGCCGGGTCTTCCCGCCGACCCCTGACCTAGCGTTCTCGCGCTCCCACAAACTCCACTGGAGGAAGAGGCCCCGTGGGGACGGGCAGCGAGGGCCCAAC
The DNA here is from genome assembly GCF_011100685.1 of Canis lupus familiaris. Taxonomy (NCBI): domain Eukaryota; kingdom Metazoa; phylum Chordata; class Mammalia; order Carnivora; family Canidae; genus Canis; species Canis lupus. The sequence goes on along the minus strand of NC_049252.1, from coordinate 38,925,854 downwards.
CACAACGGTGGGGACGGCTGCGTGGGCGGCCGCAGGACCCTGGTCCCCCCACCCCGGGAGAGAGGGTTACAGAGGCCCAAGCCACGGAGGGAAAGCCCTGCTCGGGGCTGCCACGCCGCGGTGCTGGCTGCAGGGACACTACCGCGGGCAGGGAGGGCCGTCAGAGGTGGCCGCGCGGGCTGTGTGTGCACGCGGCGGGGTCCTCGTGTCACAGCCCGCACAGTGTGGTCACAGCGGACGGCCCCTCTGTGCCCCCGGGGGTGCCATCGCCCCTTGGGGGACACTCACCGTCATACCGAAGCCGGCGCTGGCCTGTCCTGGCTCCCCTTTCTCCCCCTTCAGTCCGTTCATCCCGGGGCGACCCTGGGGCAGAGCACAGGGGCGGGGACTGCGGCTGCTGGCTCACCCTGGCCTCCGCAGCTCTCCGTCCCCACCTGGGGTCTCCGTCCCCACCTGGGGTCTCCATCTCCCTGACCCAGGGTCTCTGTCCCCACCCGGGGTCTCCATCTCCCTGACCTGGGGGTCTCTATCCCCACCTGGGCTCTCTGTCTCCACCCAGGGTCTCCATCTCCCTGACCTGAGGTCTCCATCCCCACCCTGGTGTCTCCGTCCCCGCCCGGGGTCCCCTTGGCCCCAGCCCCTCAGCCCCAGCCATCAGTGGGCAGGCTGGGCCTCCCTGGGCTTCGTCCTGGAGAGAGCGCTCCTCATGCAGGACGGTCCCCGGGGGCAGGACAACGGCAGGGACTGCCCCCCCCCACCCCCCGGCCCACGCGCGGCCCGAGGTCCCGGGTCCTTACCGGCCGCCCAGGGAAGCCGATCTCTCCCTTGTGCCCCGGCCGCCCGTAGGGACCCTGCAGAAAGGAGGCGCCACCTCCCAGGTGAGCAGAGGCCAGCCCCCCGGGTCTCCGCCCAACACCCGCCTCTGCCTTGAAGGGATGTACGGGGCCACCCGCGCCCCCTCGGCGGCCTCCAGCCCCTTCAGGCTGCGCCCGTGCGTCCGCTGTGGGGAGGCCTGGGCCTACTCACCGGGGGGCCTCGGAAGCCGGGTTCTCCCTGAACGGAAAAGCAGAGGCACCGTCAGACGCCGCACCCCGGGGGTGCAAGGACCGCCCCCCACAGCCCCTGAACCCCCAGTCCGGCTCCAGAGCCTGGGGGGGCGGGGGACCTGGCACAGGTCACCCCAGCCGCCCCGGGACCCCCAGCACTCCGCAGGGCGCTCAGCCGACAGGCGGGGAGAACCGGGGGCCGCCCGGTGCCGGCCGGGTGGGCGTGCAGGGCTCTGAGGACCTCAAGGACCTCCCCGGTGTGGCTGTGACAGGGACGGACAAGAATGGGCAAGGGGCCCCGGGTGCAGAAGGTTCTAGAACCCGCTCAGGAGCAGTGCTCACGCCTGGGCGGGAACAGGCTCCCCTCGGGAAGACAGACCCCTCGTGCTCTGTGCGTGGCCCCTGGGGACGCCCCCTCCCCGGCCTGGACAAGGGGAGCCACCCCAGGCGCCCCCCACGCTCACCTTGGCCCCCTTCTGGGCGGGGGCCAGCATGCTGCCGTCGGGGCTGAACGCCGGGCCCGGCTCGCCCTTCTCGCCCTGGAACGGGGTGGGCGGCGGCGTCAGGGAGGCTCCGGGGAGGGGTCCTCACCCCTCACTCAGGGCACCCACACCCCAGAGCAGGTGCACAGCGAGCAGAGGTGGGGCGTCCCCTGGGGCCTCCCGGGGCCACAGCGAGGTCACGGCTCTCCCGTCCATCCCCCCCGGGGTCACGGAGGGGGCCGTCCCTGGGCGGATGGCACCCCAGCCTCTCTCACCTTGGGCCCTGGGGGGCCCCGCTGGCCTTTGGAGCCCAGATCTCCCTTCGGCCCGGCCGGACCCTGTGGGGGGACAGGCGGGCATGAGGGCCACATGCAGACCCGGACCCAGCACGGCTGTCGGGGCACCCGCCACACCTGGCACCGAGACCCCCGCCCCCCGAGTCCACCCGGGTCCCCGGGGGCTGCTGCCCAGGACCCGGGGCGCCGGGCTGAGCGGCCACTTACAGGAAAGCCCGCGTGTCCCGGCCGGCCCTGCGGGGAGAGGGGCGGGTCAGGGCGCGGGGTGCAGGGTGCGGGGTGTGGGGCGCGGGCTGGGTGGCCCCGGGCCGCCGCACCTACCTCGGGTCCCGGCACGCCTGTCGCCGCTCTCTGTGGCCGCCGCGGGAACAGCACCGAGCGGGAAAGGGAAGGACAGCGGTTCCCGAGGAGGATCCGGCTCCTCACACGGGGCCAAAAACCGCGCAAATGGACGCACAGGAAAACCGCCTCGACGTCCCCCGGTCATACGGGGAGGCGCCCGCCGGAGCCCGCCCCGGCCCGGAGAACCTTCTGGACACCCTGGGGCCCGGGCCGGCCCCCGTCTGCGGCCTGGGCTGGGGGCCCGAGCCCACCTGCCGGCGTCGGCAGCGGCGAACCGAGGGGACCCGACGGGCGGCTCCGCAAGGCTTGCTCGGCGGCCGCGGGACTCGCGGGGCTCGGGGGGCGGGGGGCAGGGGGCGCCTTGTTCCGGGTGGATTTTCTGCTACAGAACCTGCGTTTCTCCCCGGACACCCAACCTCATATTTTTCTTGTCTTTTAAATAATTTAAAAATCTCACCAGGATGAGACATGGTCACTGGTTCTGAATACGACCAACAGACCGTGAGCCCCGGCGTCTTTGGGGGTCACCTAGGTGGGGAGCGCCGGTGGCCCGGGGACTCAGGGTGTGCTGTGGGGCCGGAGCAGCGGGGAGGGGGCCTTACCTCCTGCTCTGACACGTAGACGACGGGCCCCGGGGGTCCGGGGGGTCCGGGGAGCCCAGGCTGCCCCACTCCGTCCCTCCCTGGCTCGCCCTGGAAGACAAAGCCAGCGTTGGGCACTCAGATGGCTTGGGGGGGCCTCTGGAAGGGACCCCCAAGCCCACCCAGCGTTAGAGGGGTTCCCGGAGCCCATCAGGTATGGGGAGGCGCCCGGGGCTGAGGGCAGCAGCCCCGAGAGCCCAGCACCCCGACGTGAGGGTCTCTGCCCAGGTCTCCAAGGCCACGCCGGTGGCACGGGGTTGGGGGGCAGCCCTGAGGCCTGGCCATGCACCTGCCCTGCCTGGGGACCCCGAGCCCCGACTCACTTTCTCTCCCTGGGTCCCTTTTTCTCCTTTGGGTCCCTGCAGAGATGGGAAGGAAACAGGTCACCTGCACAGAACGGAGCTGCCTCCCCGGCCACGGACCACCAGCACCGGCCCCGAGGGGCCATGTAGACGGCCGGCACCCCCCGCCCACGTCCCACGGACCCCTTGGGGTACAGAGAACTGGTCGGGAGCCCCCAGAGACCACACGGAGGCACCAGCTTCCTCAGAGCAGCTCCTGTGGGGCTGTCCCCCGCCCCCGCGGCCCCCACGGCCCCCCTAGGGAGTCACTCACCTGCGCTCCGGCCGTGCCCTCTCTGCCAGGGAGGCCGGGGAACCCGGGAGGCCCATCTGCGCCGACTTCTCCCTGGACCACACGGGGGAATGGGGGTCAGCCCCCCGCCCGGCAAACCCTGTTGTCGGTCACCAGCTCGTACCCCGAGGGCGAGGGGCAGAGAGGAGGGGGCCCCGGGGGATGGACTCGTGTGGTTCCCCAGACTCATACTGGCAGGAGGAAGCCTGTCCTGTGGCCTGGGGTGGGGGTGTCCTGGGGTGTCAGGGGTCAGGTGTCCTGGGCAGGGGTACCCTAGGGAGTCAGTGTCCTGGGGGGTCAGTGTACTGGGGAGTCAGTGTCCTGGGGGGTCAGTGTACTGGGGAGTCAGTGTCCTGGGGGTGGTCAGTGTCCTGGGGTCAGTGTCCTGGGGAGTCAGTGTCCTGGGGAGTCAGTGTCCTGGGGTCAATGTCCTGGGGGTGGTCAGTGTCCTGGGGGTGGTCAGTGTCCTGGGGGGTCAGTGTCCTGGGGGCGAGCAGTGTCCTGGGGTCAGTGTCCTGGGGAGTCAGTGTCCTGGGGTCAGTGTCCTGGGGGTGAGCAGTGTCCTGGGGTCAGTGTCCTGGGGAGTCAGTGTCCTGGGGTCAGTGTCCTGGGGGTGGTCAGTGTCCTGGGGGGACAGTGTCCTGGGAGCTGCCCCGGGGGCGGGTGCCCCTGGAATAACCCTGGACCCTAAGGAATGAAGCTGAGCCCAGACAGCAGGAGCAGGAGCAGAGGGAGCAGGACCCTGAGTCTGGCCCTGGAGGTCACCGAGCAACCTCATCCCGAGGTTCTGTGGCTCCGGGGGGACGGGGCGATGGGGCAATGGGGCCCCCCCACCCTGCTCCAGACCTGGGCTGCTCAGGTCACTCATTTCCAGGCTCTCTTACCTTGGCGCCCGGTGGTCCCACTATCCCAGGGTCCCCCTAAAGTGGGAGAGGCGCCCCGTGAGCACAGAGCACAGCACCCACCCCGCGCGGGGTACCCACCTCCCCAGGCTCCCCCCCACGCGGCCCAGAGCGGGGTCCGGGGCCCCCCCAGCGCACACAGCCCAGACTGTTCCGGAAGCTGCATCATCCGTTGGCCCAGGAGCGGCCCCCCCGGATTAAGAATAAGCGTGTCTCTCGACAGCGCGACCCCTGAGCCGACCCAGGTGTTCCAGGTCACACCTCCTAAGAGGACCTTCGTGGAGGAAGGCTCCGCGACACCCTGCGGTGGACACTGACCGCCTGGAACCCGCGGGTGTGGGAGCGCGGCGTGCCCCGGGGGCGCCGTCGGGGGGCGGGGAGGGCGGGGTCCCCAGGGCAGGGCGGGGGAGCAGAGGGCCCAGCAGGGAGGCGGGCGGGCGGGGTCCGGTTCCCGTGTCCCCCAGGCCGGCATCGCCCCTCGGTGCGTGAAGCCAGGGACGCAGGCCCCCCAGCACCGAGGCTGGGGAGGGGGGCGCGTGACGGGCGGTTCCCTTGGGCTCCTCAGGCCCCTGAACCCGCAGGTGCTGCAGAGAGGGCGGCGCGCTCACTGACCTTGACCCCGGGCAGGCCTGGCGGTCCCTGTGGGGCAGAGAGGGGACACAGCCTGAGCCCCGCAGCGGGGGACACGGCCAGGCCCAGCGCAGCCGGCGCTCCCGGGGCCGAGGGTCTGTCCTGGGCACCGCGGGGACCCTCGGCTGCACGTGGGCCCGACCCCCCCGGTGCCCGGCAGCTCAGGGCCACCCCCACAGACCAGGAACCTTTAATATTTAATTTGGCGGCAAGGCCGGTCGAGCTCATCAGTGCTCGGAGATCCCGGGGTGGACGGCGCCCGGGCGCCAGCAGACGTGTCCCCCCGCGCCCCGCGAGCCGAGGGACCCCGCCGGGGCCATACCTGCGGCCCGCTGGCTCCGTGCGCCGTCGACCAGAAGGGTTCCCCCGAGCCTTCCATGTCAACCTGCGGGAGCACATGCGGGGCGCTCGGGCTGCGGCCTCTCGTGGGAAGAGACCCCTCATGGCCCGGGGGCAGGGACCCCGCTAGGTGGGTGTGAGCTCAGCCCTCCTAGGCCGGAGCACGTGCGGGGGGCCCCTGGCCGTCTGCTGTGTCCCCCCCGGCCCTGAGCGGTGACCGCCTGCGGCAACGGGGGGCTGCTCCTTCCATGGACGCAGTCGGGGGTCAGCAGGGCACCCCGGGGAGCTCGTGGCTCGGATGGGGCCGGGGAGCGTCCTGTCAGCTGGGGTGCCCGGGGCTTTCTGGGGGGACGGGGCCACTGGTACTCACAAACCCCGCGGCCAGTCCTGGTCCCGGTGGCCCCGGGGGTCCGGGGGGCCCTGGCGGTCCAGCCGGCCCGGGGGGTCCTGCCAAGCCGCTCTCCCCTGGAACGCCGATGGGGCCGGGGTCACCCTTGCTTCCCTGCAGGGTGGGGAGATCAGGTGTCAGCACTTGCGGCCGTCAGCGTGTCGGCTCAACCCAGGGCACCCACGCGCCCCCATGCGCCCCCGTGCACCCCCGTGCCCCTGTGCTGTTCCGAACCTGAAAAGCCAAACACAGGACCGACATTTCCCAAAACAAACCCAACAGGGGGTGATTCTATTCACTTTAAAAACGAACAGCCCAGGGTGAGCGTGTGTGGCCACCAGACAGACGGACACGGCCCCCCCGCCAAAGCCTCCGTGCCCCGCGGGCAGCCCTGACCACACGCTCCCCCAGGGTCATGTGAGCAGAGGCAACACCTGCCGCGTGGTGACCCCGGGGGGGGGGTGCACAGGGTGGACGGCGGGAGCCGAGGGGCCCAACCCAATCGCAGCCGCGGCCCTAACCCTTATCTGCCCAGGACTCTCGGGGCAGCAAGAAATGAACTATTTTGCTATTTTGCTGAGTCAAAAAATAAAAATAAAAACAAAGCAGCAGAGGGAGCCCCCCCACCCCCCGGCCGCCCCGACGCTCCTTCTAGGCCTGGTGCCCTGGTGCCCTGGTGCCCGGGGAGCACAGAGCATGCCTGGGGGAGGGGGCGGGGAGGAGCCGGGCGGCCGGGGCGGGGGGGCAGGAGGGCCTGAGGGTCCAGGACGCCTCGGACAGCGCCGGCCCGGCCCAGCGGCTTGCGAGCAGGGCAGGGAAGTGGGGATCCGCGGGGGCCGCCGTGCAGGGCGGGTCCTGAGGCGGGCGCTCCGGCCCACCCGACCCCCCCCCCCGCGTCCCCTGCAAACCTGCAAACGAGGGACACGGACCCCCCCCCCCCCGCCAGCGCAGCAGCACGACCCTGCCCTGTCAGGGGGCAGCTAGGGGGTCTCGCCCGTACCTTAGGTCCTGGGGCGCCCGCGTCACCCTGCGGGAGAGAGGACGACCGCTCAGACGTGCGGCCAGCGAGAGAAGAGCAAACACTTTCAGTCGTTTCGTCCCGACCCGGGGAGCCGGTGCCTGAGCGCCGCGCCCCCGAGACGCGAGTCCTGCGCTCCCGCTGCCGTCCTGGCCCGGGCACACCCGTGGGCTGTGGCCGTCGTCATCCCGTCCTGGCCGGCTGCCCCGGGGCCAACACCGCCGGGAGGACAGGCTCTAGTTGGCGAGCCCACAGCCCCACGGACGCGCCCCCCGCTCGGCCCCACGCAGCCCGGCCCCCACGGGAGGACGGCACCAAGGACGGCCCACGACCCCCCGGGTCATTCGCCGAACCACGTGGAAACCAGACCCCGGTCGCGACCAAAATTAGAACTTGAGCTAAAACTTCCAAACCCAGAGTCAGTGTTACTTGAAAACCCTTCGTGGGGGCGGCCTCCGTGCGGGGTCCCCGGGCATGGGGGGCGCCCCCCGGCCCCTATACGGCGCTGCGGCCGCCCCCCCAGACTTACGGGGCTGCCTTTCGGGCCGGGCTTCCCTGGTCCTCCTTCTTTCCCCGGAGGGCCTGGCGGTCCCTGGGGGAGAGAAAAGCAGAGCGTGGGGCCCGGGGGGATTCAGTCACTGAAAGATTCCCGGGGCAGCGGGCGATCGCCTGGGCGTGGGCACCTCCCGAGAACCCAGGGCGCCGGAATGTTCCGGAGACGCAGGACCGAGCCCAGGCCGGCAGGGCGCAGGCGGCTCTCTCTGGCTGCACACCTCTCGCCTTTACTTGTGTTTGAGCGGATCCAACGGGGGGTACGGTGAGAATGGGGGGCCCCCGGCCCTGCCCGGTCACCGCAGGGCGCCGCGTGTGCTGAATCGAACGCCCGCGTGTGTCGCCACGCAAATACCACGTGACTGGCACCCAGTTCACGTGGCAGCGGCGCCGTGGAGCAGCGCCAGGCCCCTGGGTCCCCCGGGGTGCAAGCAGGGGCCACCCCCACCCCAGGACGCTGCGGGCCGAGCAGTCACTGAGCAGCCACTCAGGCTCCTCCCTGGGGCCCGGAGACCAGAGCCCCTCCCTACGAGGAGGGGGAGGACGTGGTGGGGCCGACGGTTCACCCCGACTCCAGGACGGGCTCGGGTGGGGACGGGGCAGCGAGGGGCTCCAGGGAGGCAGGCCTTACCGGGGCGCCGGGAAGTCCAGGGGGCCCGTCCCGCCCGGGGACACCAGGAAGGCCTGCGGGGCCTGGGACGTCCGAGCTGTTCATCCCGAAGCGGCCTGGCTCTCCGGGCAGGCCTGGGACGCCGGGGGGCCCAGGGGGGCCGGGGAAGCCTCTGGGGCCCTGGATGTGGAGAAACAGGCGACGGTTAAAGCGGCACCTGCAGAGGATGGCCCCACCCCCACCCGGGCGCCCGCCGCCCCACACGACCCACGGACACTCACTCGGAGGCTCTCCAGGTCACCGCCGAACCCGGAACCCTCCATGTCAATGAAGGTCTGGGGGAAGGAGCCCACGGACACGTCACTGGGAGCCCAGGCCACACCCCCCGGGCCTCCCCTCTCCTGAGGCCGGCAGGTGGGGGCCTGCCCCTGCCCGGAGCTCATGGGGCGCGCTGTGCCCACGGGCAGCAGTCGGGAGGTTTCCAGCAAGAGGCCGAAGAGGGGAGCGGACGCGGCCCCCGAATGGAAGGAGCCAGAGTCAGGCAGGCCCCACGGACGCGCATGGACCCCACGGACCCCCACAGACCCCACGCCCTGCTGCGTGGACAGCGGGGAATGACTCCCAGACCCGGACACCCCCTTGGGAAGGCGGGAGAGAGCTGAAGGAGGCATGAGGAAGCCAAGCCGGGGACGGGGCGGAGGGTCCCTCCTCTGGGGACAGCGGGTGGCCCCCCTGCTGGAAGAGGCTGCAGCTGGGACTCACCAGCTTGTCGTGTCTGAAGGAGGGTCCTGGTGGCCCTGGAGGCCCTTGGGGTCCTGGGGGTCCTCTTGGCCCGACCCCAGGGTCGCCCTGGGGACAGAAGGCACCGATTACATTAGGGGGCGCGGCCCCACGGTGGTCAGGGCTTGAGGACGTAACACGCACGGCCCGCCGGCCAGACCGCCCGGCCTCTCACCTTCTCGCCCTTGGGGCCCACGTCTCCCGGGGTTCCGGGGAAGCCCTGCGGCCCAGGGTCACCCTGGAAGACAAGGACCAGCAGCTCCGTCAGAAGGCACCTCCGTGCCGACCCTGCCCGCACCGCCGAAGACACGCGGCCGGGACCCGCCGAGCCCCCGGAGGACGTCACGCAGGACCCGAGGTGGACGTGCCTGGGGATCGCCATGCGGACCCGCCCTAAACGCTGCGCTGTGGCCTCCCCGTGGACATCCTCGGGGTCACCAGTGCTCTCTCCCGCTGGTGTGCATGCCTGAGTGTGTGCACCTGTGTGTGCATGTGTGTGTGCACCCGTGTGTGAATCTGCATGCGTGCATACGTGAATATATGTGTATGTGTATACCTGTGTGTGTACACCTGCTTGTGTGCACCTGCTTGTGTACCTGTGTGCACCTGTGTGTGTGTGCACACCTGCGTGTGTGCACCTGTGTGTGCACCTCCATGTATGCAGCTCTTGTGTGCACCTGTGTATGCATCAGTTTGTGCACCTGCGTGTGTATACCTGGGTGTGTGCACCTGCATGTGTGTGCTGCACCTGCATGCACGCACCTGCCTGTATGTGTATACCTGTGTGTGTCGCCCTGAGTGTGTGCACCTGCGTGTATACCTGTGTGCACCTGCTTCTGTGTGTACCTGTGTGTGCACGCATCTGCATGTGTATATGTATATACCTGTATGTGCACCTGCTTGTGTGTGCACCTGCGTGTGCATGTGTGTGCACCTGTGTATGCACCTGAGTGTGTGTGCACCTGCATGTGTGCACCTCCGTGTATGCAGCTCTTGTGTGCACCTGTGTGTACATCAGCTTGTGTGTGCACCTGCGTGTATACCTGGGTGTGTGCACCTGCGTGTATACCTGGGTGTGTGCACCTGTGTGTGTACACCTGCATGTGTGTGCTACACCTGCTCATGTGCACCCGTGTGTGCACCTGCTTGTGTACCTGTGTGCACCTGCGTGTGCGTGTGCGTGGACCTGTGTGTGCACCTCCATGTATGCAGCTCTTGTGTGCACCTGTTGTGTGCATCAGCTTGTGTGTGTACCTGCGTGTGTATACCCGGGTGTGTGCACCTGCGTGTATGTGTATACCTGTGTGTGTGCACCTGCTTCTGTGTGTACCTGTGTGTGCACCTGGGCATCTGCCTGTGTATATGTATATACCTGTGTGTGCACCTGCGTGTGAATGGTGTGCACCTGTGTATGCACCTGAGTGTGTGCGCCTGCTTGTGTGTGCTCCTGTGTATGCACCTGAGTGTGTGTGCCCCTGCATGTGTGCGCACCTGCACGTGTACCTGTGTGTGCACCCGAGTGTGTGCACCTGCGTGTATGTGTGTATACCTACAAGTCTGCACCTGCATGTGCATGGGTGCGTGAGGGGAGGCACTGTGGACAGAGCGGCTGCCCCTGGTGGGGCGGAGGTGGCTTGTGTTTGCGTGTCCACGGGCGCCGGGCACACTCGAGACTCTGGCTCGTTCGAGCAGAGCGAGCTGTCCCCGTCCCCACGTCCTGCGGGGTCCAGGCCGCCCGGGCTGAGCACTGGCTGGTGTCCTCAGCCCCCAGGACCCCGCAGGCGACCGCAGCACCGGGGACTCAGGGACGGCCTGGCCTCAGTAGGAAATATCCCTCCTGTCCTCCGCAGCATCCCAGACGCGGACGAGCGGTGTCGGGGGCACCGGGGCCGCCCCTCCCGGGCTCCCTACTGCGCGCCGCCTGCGGGATCCCCCATCTTCGCGGGCAACCTTCCCGCGGCACGTTATCAGCATCTGTGGATTCCTAACAACCCGGACGCGGTGCTTTCCACCCAGACGCTCTCCTCTGCGGGGACTGCGGGCGGGTCTGCGCCACCCCTCGCCCCTCGCCCCTCGCCCCTCGGCCCCGCGGCCCCCAACCCACCCCTCACGTGTTTGCTCCTCTAGGAGCCTGGAAGCTGCACCTTTTCTCTCTCCCCTTCCGTCCTGCAAGGAGCCTAACTGCCGGTACCTCGGCACAGCTGTGTTTTTCTATCAATACACTTGTATTTTCTCAGCGGACGTTAAGTTGCATTTTCAAAACGGTTCATTTAAGAATCTGTGTGCTGCGTGGCGCTGACGGGGGGTCACGGGGAAGGGCCCTGAGGGTCTCACACACACGAGACAGGAACACCTGGCTCTGAAGCAAACTCACCGGCCTCCCGTCCTCACCGGGATCCCCCTGGAACGTGCAAGAGAACCGTCAGCGACAGACCGACGCCCCGCGCCCGCCCGGTCTGAACAGAGACCCGCACCTGAGCCCCAAGCCCCACGGATGACCCGGGGAGGGACAGCGTCCCCCTAGCGCAGCGGCCCCCTGCCAGCCCCCCTGGCCGCCCTCCCCTCCCGGAGCGGCGAGGAAGCAGCCTCGGGGTCAGGGCCGCCCCGGGGTCTCCGTCCCGGGACCTGCTGCCCTGGCACATGCCCCCGCTGGTGCCCGCCCAGCCCACGGAAGGTGCTCACCGGCTCACCGTCCCTTCCAGGGGTGCCATCCTTCCCCGGCGGCCCTGGGGGGCCCGGGGGGCCCTGTGGCCCGGGTCCCGGCCATGCTTCAGGGTTGTGCGCCGCAGGGCCTGTAGGAGCCTGGGGACGAGGAGGCGAGGGCACAGGCTGGGGCCGGCGGCTGCACCCTCCTGAGGCCCCGGCTGGGCCTGGTATCCCAGGGGCCTGCAGGGGACGCGCCGGCACAGGGCACACAGCGCTGGCCACGGGCTCCCGGAGCTCGGGTGAGGGGACTGAAGCACCGACCACCCTGGGGTCCGGGGAGGGGTTCAGGGAGGGGGCTCACCTCCTGCAGGCTGCCCCCAAGGCGTTGGGCGCTCTCTGCAGTGACTGTAGCCGAGCCGGGGAGGGTCCGAGCTGGGGAGGCAGAGGCGGCCGTCGGTCCCCGGAGCACGGCCAGGCTCCCCTGCTCCTGCCCCGACCCCAGGCTGCCCGGAGCCCAGCCGTAGCCCCGACACACACACACCCACACCCACGCCCACGTCACTCCTCCTCTCACTGGGCACCGGAGCTCGCCACATTTATCACCACCCCTCCGCCAGGAGGCACACGGCCCCGAGGAGCGAGGACGTTTCCTGACACCAGATGCTCACACTCAGGACGTGTTGGGTTGTAATCTACGGTGACTGACACGCACCCCGGCCCCCAGCCTCCAGCAGGTCCACGCCCGAGTCCCCTGAGCTCCTGCACCCCGGCCCCCAGCAGGTCCACTCCCGAGCCCCCTGAACCCCTACACCCCGGCCCCCAGCAGGTCCATGCCCGAGCCCCCTGAGCCCCTGCACCCCAGCCCCCAGCAGGTCCACACCCGAGCCCCCTGAGCCCCTGCACCCCGGCCCCCAGCAGGTCCACACCTGAACCCCCTGAGCCCCTGCACCCCGGCCCTCAGCAGGTCCACACCTGAGCCCCCTGAGCCCCTGCACTCCGGCCCCCAGCAGGTCCAAGCCGGAGCCCCCTGAGCCCCTGCACCCAGGCCCCCAGCAGGTCCACACCTGAGCCCCCTGAGCCCCTGTACTCCAGCCCCCAGCAGGTCCACACCTGAGCCCCCTGAGCCCCTGCACTCCGGCCCCCAGCAGGTCCAAGCCGGAGCCCCCTGAGCCCCTGCACCCTGGTCCCCAGCAGGTCCACACCTGAGCCCCTGCCCCGCAGCCCGCCCCGAACCTCCAGGGCCACAGGGAACATCCCCAAGCCCAGAGGCCGACCTGGGACGGGCCTGCTTCACGGACGTCCTGGGCAGAGGCTGACCTGTGCAACCAGCTGTCCTGCAAAGCCAGCCCTGGGGCCTCCTGGCGAGCCCCCTGCACCCTCGCGACGGCCCCACCGATCCCCACTGGTGACACGAACGGGCGAGGCCAAGCAGCGGCTCCGGGCCGAGTCCCCTGGGGCCGTGGGGCCAGGCGGGCGCTGACCACTGCCCGGGCTGGGCTGGGCGTGTGTCCCCGACGGACGGGAGCCCTTCCGGCCCCACACACCACCCACCCAACAGCCTTACCTCCCAACGGGGACGCCGTGGCTTCTTCCTCGATTTCTTCCATTCTGGAATCTTCCACGTCCCTGCCTCCAGTCAAGGGCGGAGAAGTGACCGGGGGAGCCTCGGGGAGCTCGGCTTTGGGGAGCAGACCCTGGCAAAAGGTGAGGGTGGGAGAAGCAGCCCGTTACTCCGCACAGGCGGCCGTGCCAGTCTGTCCGTGGGGCGGTTTGCACTCCCGCACTGGCTTCTCCTAAACAGCCCGTGGGTCGGGGTCCCCCGCGCGCCCCAAGCCTGGAGGTCTCCCCGCGGGCCAGGGAGGCTCGGGGCCCAGGACGGCCCGGTGACCCTCAAGCGCCCCAGCTCCTCCCCGGGGACAGCGACCTGCCTGGCGGGGCTGGATCTACACCCCCCGAGGGGGAAGGCCGGCCCCGGGGCACACGCAGCCCCAGGATGGGGCCCCAGGCACGCGGGCGCCCAAAGGCTCCTGCCACCACCCGCCCCACCCTGGGCAGGAGCTCCGGTGACCCCACAAGGTCAGGGCACTCGGTGGCCGTCCTCCTGTGACCTGCCAGCTGCCAGGCCCCCCAGCTGGCCCCCGGGCCCCCGCTGGCCTCCCAACATCCGCGAGCCGCTGACCCCGAGGGAGCGGAGGCCCCGCGCGGCCACGGAGAGTGGGGGGCGCCCCGGGAGGGCTGAGGCCGGTCCCCTGGAAGCAGGGAAGCCCCCAGCAGCGGGCCGGCCTGGCCTGAGGGCCGCAGGTCGGGGGCAGAGGGTGGAATGTGCGACCGCCCCACGTGGTCACGGGCACGTCACGCCGCGGCCCTGGCACAGCCCGGGCACCCTTCCCGTGGGGCCACGTGCCCAGCTCTGGTTTGCAGCAGGGACAGGAGCTCGGTGGGGGAAGGGCCCACATCCCGCCACAGGCCGCCGGACGCGGGCAGGGCCGTCACGGGCACCCGGGCCCACTGGGCGCCCTCCCAGCACCGCTCCGGCCACCGCAGGGCCAGGGGTCCCAGCGCCCCGGGAGGGAGGGGGCGGGGGCCACCCGTCCCTGCACGTGGGGCAAAAGCGGCCTCTTCCCTCCCGCGTGCCGTGTTGGGTGGGGGGAGCCGGGCGAGCTCTGGCCCGGCCTCCAGAACCTTCCTCGCTGTGACCCCTGCCTGCTTTCCCTTCCATGGGAGTTACAGACCCACCGGCTGGGTGGGAACGGGTCACCAAGGTCACCCAGGGACCCGGGCGGGGGGCGGGTGTTAGGATCAGAAACTGAACTAAATCCCTCGGGACAGAGCTACGGAGGCGCATCTCCCGGACGGGCCACCTGATCCCAGCGTCCCGGGTCCGGCTGGAGCGTGTCCCACGTGTGCTCACCGGCCACACTGGCAGGACCCCAGGAGGGCGGCCCCCGGCACTCACCGACGGCTCCCGGTCGTCCTCCAGCCCGCTCCCGAAGTCTCCGGACACCTGAGGGCGGCAGGGGAGGAGCAGGGCACCGGTGAGCTCCCCCTGTCCCCGCGGGGCCACACACACACGCGCCTCTTTCAACTCGTCCCCCTGCTCCCGGGACGCCGTGTGGCCAGGGGACGGAAGCCCAGCACGGGGGGCTCCACGACACGAGGCTGCGCAGGTGGACGGGCCGGTGGCGCTGAACAGGGTGGGCGGCGGCCGCGGGGACCGTGACCGGTCATGTCCCCCCTGCTCGTGGCTGGCGCCTCACTGTGCACCCGGGGTCGCAGGGGGCACTCTGAGCTCCGGATCCCCCAGGACACCGGCTCCCTGCCCTCCGTCCCCCACACCCGAGACCTGGATTTTCTTGTTTAGACCCGAGGCATGTGCACATGCACACACGCCGCGCGCTCTGGCCACGAGCGACCGCGGGGCCCCGGCTCTTCCCGGTTGTTGGAGCTCCCGCCCGGATCCGCGGGAGCTCCCAGGGGAGGGCTGGAGGCCCGGCGGCTCCTCCTGACGTTGCCGTTGATGAGGGCGGCCCCGGCTCGTGGCACCCACACGAGCCCTCGAGTCCCCCGTGGGGTTCCCGGCTGCCCCCGCCCTGCGCCTCCACCCTCCGGCCGCGGCCCCACTCACCCCGCCGCTGTCGTCGTCGTCCTCCTCCAGGCAGTGCAGGGGGCTCACGTGCGGGTCCCCACGCACCCTCAGCTCCGCGATCATCCCCTGAGGCAGAGGGACAGGGGGTCACCGTGGGCTCCGGGATGGGGGGTGCACACCGGCCGGCACCCGGCTCGCAGTGAGAAGGTCTGGGACGGGGCTCCCGAGCACCCACACGAGGCCGGGGAGGGAGGCCGTGCTCCCGGACGGCGCGGCGAGCGGCAGGACACGCGTCTCCCCACACCAAGGAGGGCCGGGGTGGCGGAGGGGGCTGCCAGTGGGCGACCATGTGGGCAGCTCCCCCGTGACGCACCCCCAGGCCTGTTCCGGTGCTTCCTGTTCTCACTTGACGTCCTTCTCCGCAGGGACTCACTCTGGCGCTTCTCCCCCAAACCGAAGCCACACTTGGTGCATCGGCCTGCGCGTCTGCACCGCCCTCGCGATAGGCCGCGGCCAGGCGGGCCCTGGGGTGCGGTGTCCGGGGGCCGACAGAGCGGGACCCGGCCCCTGCATGCTGCGCTGGCGCTACGGACCCCGAAATGCCCTTCAGGGCCGCCCCACACCCCAGGGGCCTCCTGTCCCTCCGGCCTGCGGGCTGCGCATGCCCCCCCTACGTTCTTCTGTTTCTTCCTCCCAACGACCTCCAGACTCCCTCCATCGCCGACCCTGCACCCCGTGACCCTGCGGCCCCACAGCAACGAGGAGCATGTGATGACAACCCAACAACACCCCGCGTGTCCCCATGAGCCCTGCAGGAGGGCTCCCCTTGCTTCCCAAGGCTGCCTCCTCCAGGAAGCCCCCTGGATCCCTTCCCAGGAGGGTTAGACCCTCCAGGGGGTCGGCTCTGACCCTCTGCCCCCCCACCTCCCTGCATTGGACAGCGAGGCCTGCGGGGCCACATCCCATCTCCCCGTGTGTGCACACGTGTCCATGTGTGTCGGACGTGCACATGTGCTCCTTCAGGCCCCGACACCCGCCCCTGGGAGGCCAAGAGGGCTGGACCCAGGCCCCGAAGCCCCACGGTCCCCACGGGGCCCCAGCACGAGGGGAAGGACACGCTGAGGACACGGGCGGGAAGCGGTCGGATGCCGGTGCGTCATTTCCAGCCCGCGGGGCACAGGCACCGACCCCTTGGCACAGACGCACACAGGGGCCGAGGCCACAGCAGCCGGCGCGGCTCGGGTCACCAGCGGAGTCGCAGATGGGATCTTCCCGAAGCTGGGCTGACCCGAGGGCGCTGAACACGGCGGCCACGGCAGGACCGTCTCCGTCACCGCCGTCCCCACCTAACCACGGTGTTTCAGGAGGTCGGAGGCAGGGATGGCCCGAGGCCCCGGTCAAGGCCCAGAAGGCAGCTGCACCGGTTCTCAGTCGGGTCAGGATGGTCATGGGTTCCGGAAGGTTCTTTGGGGTGGCCGGGTGGTGTCCAGGCCTCGCGGCACCCCAGGGAAGCCAACGGACAGTGGCCGGTAGGAGGGCCCAGGGGGCAGGGGCAGGGGGGCGGCGTGCGGGGCCTGACCCCACACAGGAGGGCAGCGGCCCCGCAGAGAGAGCACTGTCTGCCGGGGCCGGAGATCAGCCCCCGACGTTTCCAGGACACCAGCCGCGGCCTGTGTCAGCCCAGAGCCCACGGGGCCTGCCACGCAGCCGCCCTCGCCGCCCCCCAGGGCCCTGCCACCCTGCAGCGTCCCCACAAGCGCCAGGTCAGAGTGAGGCCGGCCCCCCTCACTGTGGTCGCTGGGACCCGCCCCCTGCAGAGCCACCCTCAGGGCTGCCTGCGGTCCTCACCCCCGTGACCCCTGCAGGTAGAGGAGACGCAGCGAGGGGACCGGCTCAGGCTCCAGGACCAGAGACGCGGTCCGTGCCCCGCGGGGGAGTCGGCTGTGGACGGGGCTGGGTATGCGTGAGGAACTAGTGTCCTTCCTTCTAATTCTGGGATGTCCTGACCACCACGGAGGGCGGCCAGGCTGCGTGGGAGGTGTGTGAGCTCTGTGGACGGGTCACGTGTGAACACGTGTGCGTGTGGACAAATGTGCAGGTGTGTGTGCATGTGGTGAGGGCAGGTGTGGGCGCACCTGTGTGCACGTGAACCACCGCACCCCTCGGTGCATGGGGCAGGTGTGCATGTGGTGGGGGCACGTGTGAGAGAGCACATCGGTGCATGTGAACGGTACGCACCTGTGTGCATGGAGTGTGCGTGCATGTGGTGACGTGTGAGCGCCCGTGTGTGCACCTGCGTGCCCTGAGCACGTGTATGCACGTGAGCCTGTGTGTGGGAGCACAGCACACGCAGATGCCGCCCGCCGCCCGCAGGAGACAGGCCACGCTGGCCTCACAGAGCAGGGGTCAAGTCGGGGGGCGGCGGCACAGGGCTCGGACGCAGGTGCTGGGATCGCCCGCCCTGCCGAAGGAGGGACGGGGTGGCCCCGCTGACACGCGTGCCCAGGTGTGGAGGCGCAGGGACGGCACAGGGCTGATGTTAGGTGCCAGAAGGCCGAGCTCTCCCCGGGGTGGCAGCGATGAGGGGGGCGCGGGCGCTGCCAGCAGGTGGGGGCAGGGGACACACGTGCCCCCCGCAGACCCGGCCCCGACCGACCAGCGCAGAAGGGGAGCCGGCCGCCGCTCCCCGAGGACACGTTAGTGGGGAAGACGTCGGTTGTGCAAAAGCCACAGCCCTGCTGGCAGCAGCCCACGGGCCGGGAGGCAGACGTTGTGAAACCCGGAGACGCCGCTGAGCCTCGCGAACAAAGGCCGCGGCAGCCGTGTCCTGTGGCTGCCACCGCGGGTCGTAGGGACCGTCACCCCGACGGCCTGGGGTGGGCTGCCCCCGACTCTCCGGGGAGGGCCGTGTCCTGGCTTCGGGGTGCTGAGTGAGCCTACGGGGGGGGGCACCCCGCACTCCCGGCCTGACTCACCCCTGCCTCGCTCGGCTGCTCCGCCCTCCGCCCTCCGGACCCTCCCCGCCCGGGGGCCTGGCCCCGGTCACAGCCGGGCCGCAGCGGTCCCTGACCCCCCCCTTGGTCCCCGCGCTCCTTGCACCAGTGGCTTCTGACCACCTGCTTGCGTCAGGCCCTGACTGTTGGCACGAGAGCACCGGGCTCCTCCCAGCAGGGTCGCGTCGGGGCACGTTACTGTGTCACAGACGCTGCCGCTGTGGCCTCCGTCTCCCCCCTCCTACCGCAAGGAAAAGGGGCGGGCGCGCTTGTCCTAGAGACGGGGGCGGGGGCGGGGGCGGGTGCCGGGCGTGGGGAACCTGGGCCCCTGACGACACGCTCCGGCCTGCCCCACGCCGTCCCGGGCATCCAGCCCGCCCGTGGCTGGTCGGTGACCCCCGGCTTCGGGGAACCGGGCGCTGCTTTGGTCCACAGCGTGGCCACGGGGCCGCACACCGAGGCGGTCCCCCCTGCCGCACGGTGGCCCTCGGGCGCAGTACGTGACCGGCCCGCGTGAGGTGCCACCGTGGAAGTAGGTAGGGACGTTCAGAGGCAGCGGGCCGGCAGCCGGCAGGCGCCCCAGTAACGGGCGGGAGCGCGGCCCCGGGGGACACCCGCCCCACGCTGGACCCGAGAGGAGGAAACCTGCAAAGCCCCGCTTTCCTGGGCAGACACAGCAGAGGCTCCGTGGGGCGCCGGGCGGGGGCGCGGGGGGGACGCCCACCCGGAGGGGCCGCCCCGCGTGCTGCGCCTCCCGGAGCCCGGTCGCACGAGTCACGGCGGGACCCTCGCCCCGAAGGCCTGGAGAGCCCGGGGCTGGGGCGGCTGGTCTCCGGTCCCACAAGCCTGGCCCCTCAGCCAGCTGCAATCGGACCAAACCCCACACGGAACATTCCTGAAGCCTCCAGTCGGGCCGCCAGGGGCCGGACACGGGGCTCGGGAGGACGCGACTCGGGCGACATCCGCTGGGCCTCCAGCCGCCCCCCAGCGCTCACGGGGGGGCCCACGCCCCGCTCCGGCCCCGTCTTCCCAATGCCCAAGGCTCGGCCGCCACGCTACACGCCACGGGCGTCTCCCACGTTACGTATCTCAACGGCTTGCGTGAAAAAGTGACAAGATAAAAAGGCAAAAAGCAAACGGGAGATAAAATTTACAGCGGACGGGACGGAGGAGCGGTTCTCTCCTACAGAAAGAGCTTGGGACAAGCCGGTAAGAAGCCGTGGAACCGCTCAGAGCAAAGCCGCAAAGCGCAGAAACAGGCCAGTCACAAAAGAACCAATTGTGTCTTTTTTTTTAAAGAAAAAATTGGAATAACCAAAAATTGTGTGCAAAAATGAAAGTGTGTCTACGCCAGCAACCCAGGCACACACGTCCACACACCCGGACGCCGCGGGCCTCTGTGGACTGGCGGCCGCGCCCTGTGTCGGGGACCCGCAGCCGCGCCCCGGGCCACCCCGTCCCCGGCCCCCTCGGCGCCCCGGGAGACGCGACGACACCAGCCCTCCCGGCCCCCCCCAGGCCTCCTCCCACTTCATCGTGCTTGAGGCTCAGCCTGAAAACACAAAGGGGCCCAGTGTGGTGTCCAGGCCCCGGCGGCCCGACCCCGAGGCGCGGAGTTCCCGCGGGGGGAAGGTCGGCCGCGCGGTCGCCGTCCGGGCTGAGAACCTCGCTCCTCAGGCCGCCCTTTGTCTGGGCGATGATTCACCTTGTCCCCGGGGGCCGCCCCCTCGGGCCCGCACAGGGACCCCGTCTGGACCACGCGGCAGGGCCGGTGCAGGGGCGGGTGGGGACCCACGAACCGTGCCCGCGAGCGAGCGTGGGAGGCCGCGGCCCCGGGAGAGACCCCACCCGGGCTCCGGGATCTGCGTCCCGCAGAGAACGAGGCCGGGCCTGGGCCTGGGGGACGGGGTGTCCCTGAGGGCCGGGTGCAGGCCTGGGGCGACGGCCTCGCTGCTCCCCAGCCAACTGCGCGGCGGCTGCAGGGGTCGGTGAAAATGAGGACGAGCAGCAGGTTGATGTAGGGGTGACGTGACCCCCCCGAGCCCCCCCCAGCGCAGCAGGTGGGCGGCCTTCCCGCCAGGAAGACCCTCGTGGAGGGAGGTCCCCACGGGGCTCGGACAGCAGGGAAGAGCCCGACCTGCGAGGACCCTGGACATCCCCGGCTCCGCAGCACAAGGGGGTCACAGCACCCATCCCTGGAGCCCCCACCCCCCGGGCAACCCCCACCCCCGGGGAGGCCCCCACCCCCCGGGCAGCCCCCACCCCGAGGGATGACCCCCGACCCCAGGAACAGCCCCCAACCTCCAGGCGGCCCCCACCCCGGGAATGGCCCTCACTCCTGGGGACGGCCCCCACCCCCCCAAGTGGCCCCCACCCTGGGGCAGCCCCCACCCCAGGAACATCCCCCACCCCCCAGGCGGCCCCCACCCCCCAGGGACAGCCCCCACCCCAGGAACATCCCCCACCCCCCAGGCGGCCCCCACCCCGGGGTGGCTGCGGTCGCTTACCTGGAACTTGTCGGGGTCCGCTCCTCCCGCCTGGGCCACGAACAGGCCGGCGCCGGGCTCCAGCTGCAGGCCCCCCGGGGAGCGCTCCAGGGGCACCCTCTGGAACAACTCGCAGTCCACGAACAGCGCCACCGTCGCGCCGTCCACGCTGAGCGCCAAGCGCGTCCACTGGCCGGTGAAGGCGGGCAGGCGGAAGCTGGCGGCCGTGCGGGTCCGGGCGGCCCCGGGCTCCGTGTACAGGAGCTGGACGTGCTGCTGCCCGTCACGCACGCCCGACAGCTTCACGCCCACGGAGACCACCGCCTGGGCCGCGTCCGTGATGGCAAACAGCACCCCCGGGCCCTCGGTGGCCGGCCGCACGTGCATGAGCAGCGAGAAGTCACGGAAGAACGGGCTGGGGACGTGGTACCGGGCCACCTGGCCGCTGTTGGCGTCCGGGCCGAAGACGAAGGCCGGCCCCACGTCGGGGTCGTCCACCTGGGTGACCTGCTGGGGCGGGGGCTCTCCCAGCAGCTGCAGGAGCCCCACCTCCGAGCCCCGGCTCTCTGCAAAGAGGAGAAAGACCCCGGTGAGGCTGTGCCCGGGAGCAAGCAGGCAGGGCGCCAGGGGACACTGAGGCACGAGGGGCTCCGGGCCTGCCTCTACAGGCACCACGGACGGCCAGGACTCGTGGCCACGGGCCACCGTCCCTCCTTCCATGGGCTCCCAGGCCCCGGGGGACGTGACAGGAACTGTCCCAACCAGGGGGCCAGAGGCCGTGGCTGCGCAGGGCGCCCTGTGAGCTCAGGGCCGGCGGCCCACGCGTGTGCTGGGACCCCAGCCCAGCCTCCACCCCCGGGACCACCCCACCTGGCCGCGGGCCTCAGTGGGCCTCAGCCACACGTCTGCAGGGCCACAGAGGGAAACCCTACAGCCCAGCGGCCCCGCAGGCTTATCCCCGTGAGGAGCCAGCCTGCACACAACTAAACCCCGGGGCAGATCAGGGCCCGGTGCTCGTGGTCTGAGCCCTACGCACACTTGTAACACAGCCCACCAGGCGCCCAGCTTTGTCGGGGGCCTTGTGCAGTGTCCCCGCCCACCGTGTCGTGGAGTCCCAGCCCCAGCAGGTCCCTCTCGGGGTGACCCCCCAGCACAGGGAGGTGGCGCGAGTCTAGGCTGGGGACACAGCACGGTGCCCAGCCTTCTCCCGCGTATCTTGTCCTTCCAGGTGGGACCAGAAGGCTTCCTGGGCAGGCAGGGGCCACCAGAGCCTGCGACCTTGGGCCGGGAGCATCAGGCGCTGGGCACAGAGGGCAGGGCCTCTCCGTTGGTGATTTCCTGCCTACGTGCCCACAGCCGGAGCCGGGAATCCGGGGCCACAGTGCGGCCAAGAGCCCCGACCCCAAGCCCCTTCTCTGAAGACCCTGGTGTGGTCCACCTGCAAGGGGAGAGTTACGTGGAGGAGATGCTCTCCGGGGAAGGGGCTGCTGGCGAGCGGGAGTCCTGAGGAGGGCGGTGGGTGGGTACCTGGGCTCTGGCCCTGAGCGGTGGGGCCCGGCTGACCCGGTCAGAGCAGCGGGGAGAAATGCCAAACCCCAACTTCCTAAGGCAAGCTCCATCTTTCAAAGAGCTCTTGGAGACAGAACAATGAACACAGAGGAGAGCCCGGAGCCACGGAGGGCAGGAGCACATGCCCTTTGGGTCCCTCCCAGGGCTGGTGCGCCCGGGGCGGTGCTGGGCGTCCCGTCTCCCCTCTGCAGGGCCCTGACTTCCCACCAGCACCACCAGCCAGGGCCCCCCTCGCCTGCAGGCAAGACCCTCATGCCAAGTCAGTGTAGGCACAGCCTTGCTTGGGCAGCGGCCTGGCCTCAGGCCTAGGGAGCAGGGGGTGCCTCGCGGGAAGACCCCAGGCCGCGGGAAGACAGCCCCTGCTTGATGCTCAAAGTCAGACCCTCCCTGCTGTGCACCCAGATGGCAGCTGCTGTGACGCCCTCTTCACATCACAAGTTCCCGGGGCTGAGGGTGCACTCGGGGAGACGTTCTGAGACTCAGGAACAGGACTCTGCCCAGCCTGCATGTCATGGCGCTGCCGTCCTGACTCAGCTGTGCCCAGAGTTAAACATGGGCACGCCCACCACCGCCCTTCCTCCCAGGCAGCTACGAGTTCTCCAGACTGCTGTACAATGCAAGATGCAGCAGCCGTGGATGTCCTGGGCTGCAGGGCAACGGCACGCTACAAGGGCAGGCCCGGGTCCCTGGCGAGCCTCGGGCAGCTCCTCTTCCTCCACGAAAGTCCTCATGGTTCCCACGGGGAGTAAGTCTCCAAATGCCACGGCCCGAAAATCATGGGTCCGTTGTCCAGTTGCAGGCACTGTGAGTGGAGGACGCGGTGTGGTCACCTCCCTGCAGAGCTCGTGGCAGCTGCTGCTCTGAAGGCCCTGGACCAGCTGTCGTGGGCAGGAAACCAAGATCTCTCCAAAAAAGCAAATGCCCGTGCCACGCTCTGAGAGTCTGGAAGAACACCTTCGTGGGAACACAGTGGGTGATATCTTTTGGCAAGTGGGGCCCCCTCCTATTGGCCGATGCTCACTCGGGTTAAGGAATTGGGGGACTTGCCCAGTTGGGGACAACCTCCCTTGCGGACAGGCCAGCCGTGACCAGGTGGGACTTATCCTGGTACGTCAGGCTGGTTCAGCCTTCAAAACCCAACTAAGGGAATCCACCTCCTAAACACAGTGACTAAAAAGAATCACAAAATCATGTCCACGGATGAAGAAAAAGCATTTGACCGAATCCAACACTCACTCATGGTGAAAGCTCTCAGTAAATCAGGAATAAAACAGAATTTCCTCCATTGGATGAAGAATTCCTACAAAACATCCCTACGGCTTATAACCCACTTGATGGTGAGAAACCTGAAGCTTTCTCACCGAAATCGGGGACAAGGTAAGGACGTCTCTCTCACCGTGGCTTTTCAAAACCGGGCTAGAGATCCTGGCTAAAGCAATAAGGCAAGAACAGGAAATAGAAGTACACAGATTGGGAAGGAAAAGGAACCACTGTCTGTCCGTAGAGGATGTGATCGTCTACGCAGAAAATCCAAAAGAACTGACAGAAAAACAAAACCAGTCTCCTGGAAGCGATTACTCAAGGTCGTAGGATACACGACCAATATAAGGAATTCAGTCCCTTTCCTACGTATCAGTAACGAACAAGCAGGATTTGGAATCAGAGACACACCATTTCCATTAGCATTCCCGCCGACAACTTATCTAGGATAAATATAACGCGTATACGCACAACATCCACGGGAGGAAAACTGCAAAATTCTGCCAAAATAAATCAAAGAACTAAATCAATGCATGGAGAGTCCCTGCCCACGGATAGAAAGACTCAGGCTTGTCAGGACGTCAGGTCTCCCCGCCCTGGCCTGTAGACTCAATGCCGCCCCAATCAAAATCCCACCAAGGTTTCTGTGGATAGTGACAAACGGATTCTAAAGTCTCTGTGAGAAGCTAAAGGACCCAGAATAGCCAACACCGTGTTGGAAAAGAGCGAAGTCGGAGGACGACACTCCGCGGCCCCAGCACTCGCTGTAGGGCGGCTGGGATCAGGACCGTGTGGCCCTGGGGGGGGCGGGGGACAGGCCAGCAGGTGGACGGAACAGGAGGGAGAGCCCAGAAACAGCCACACGAACGCCCCCGACGGATCCTTGACAAAGGAGCGAGGCCACCCACGGGGCGAAGGCCGTGCCCTCCGCAGGCGGTGCTGGACAACTGGACGTCCACACGCAGAGGGAACGTGGACACGGACCTTATGCTCCTCTCGACTGGCTCACAAGGGGTCACGGACGCAGGCGTAGGATGCGAAACTATGACACTTCTAGAAGACGACACAGGAGAAATCCCCGGTGACCCTGGACGGGAGGATGACCCTGTAGACCCGGCACCACGGGTCCAATCCAGGAGACAAACAACTGACCGGCTGGACCTTGTCCTGCGAGAGTCAGGGGGGTGAGAGGACAAGCACCGGCCGGCAGCAAATATTTGCAAAAGACACAGCTGATAGAGGACGGCGCCTACAATACGTAAAGATCTCTGAACACTCAACAACACGACCTGACAACGCGTTTAAGAGCGGACGGGAGACCTGCACGGAGACACGCAGGTGGCAGATCAGGAAGGCTGCTCCGCGTCCCAGGCCGTCAGGGAGACGGCGACGAAGACGTGGGTGACCCGGCGACGGCAGCCAGGGCGGGAGGGCTGCGCACCGCGACGGTCGGGGGCAGGCACAGCCGGGGGGACGGGGCAGGCTGGGGGGCCGGGGGGTGGGGAGGAGGACTGTGAGGGGCCGCAGTGCTGGGCGCGTCGTCCCCCGGCCCCCGCCGACCTCACGTCCCCCGCGGGCCCCGGGTGATGACGACGTGTGGGTGCGGGTTCACCCGGGGTCACACACACAGCGCGGGTGCGGGATGTGGGGGGAGAGAGCGGGGCCTGCGGGGCAAGTGGGTGACACTTTTCAACAATCCACGGAGACGTGACGGTCCAGGCATCAGCCCACACACCCCACTAACACCCCCGGTGAGACGGACGAGCAGGGACTTCCTGAACCTGATAAGCGTTGGAAGGACGCTGCACTCCCGTCCCGCGGCTTATTACACTCGGTCACAACCACAAGGTAACAGACGGCCGAGCTGTGTCGACAAATGTGCTGGGAACGAACACCTCGGGGCACCTGCTGGAGCCTCTCCCTCTCGCCCCCCCCCCCAAATAAATAAATAAATCCCGGTCCCTCGGTGGCGAGGGTGCCCGCGGCTGACGTGTGGATACCATCACGCTCGTCTTCAGGTTCAACGCAGGCCACCCAAGCCCGAGCGAAAGGTTTCTGAAGCTCTGGAGAGAAGATGCCCAAGGACATGATGACCTCTGCAGAGGGTCGTGACCCCGGGGCCCAGGGCCACGCCAAGCACCGCCGTCACCAGGAGCCCAAATCAGGGCCCTCGGGGACGGGCGAACAGATCAGAGAGGGTGTGCGGAGCCAGTACAGCATCCTCTGCTACAGGAGGCGGGGGACACCCGAAGGTCCACCCTCGAGGGGGAGGGAGGACACACCAGAGCACCCAAGCCTGAGAGCACCTCCCGGAGTGCCACGGGACGTTTGAGACCCGTCGCCGTAAAGAGGGACTTCTAGATACACAGAAAGTGAGCCCATCCGTGCAGAGCAAGGACCGGGGTGTAGATCCATAAGGGCGCCTGTGCACGCACATGCACACGCACACGCACGTGCACGCCGTGGTAGGCAGCTCAGGGCCCTAATGTCCGTTCTGCGTGCCCGAACCTGCAAGTGGTGGTTTGCAGAGGGGCGGAGTGACATGGCCCCAGATGGGGAGGTTCATCAAACCTAACGCGTGCATCCCTAAGAGCAGGGGCACCTCCCAGGCGGGGGCACACTGGCGGCTCCCAGAAGCCTGCAGAGGCGGACACGCTCTTCCCTGCGGCCCCCAGAAGGAGCACAGCCCTGCAGACACACCTCCACCTTAGCCCCGTGAGACTCCGACCTCGAGAACAGCATTTGTGTCGTCTTCCGCCACAAGGGTCGTGGTCACGCGTCACAGCAGCCACGGAAACTCAGGCACACGCATCTGTGCAAGCCCACAGCGGGAACAGAAAGACGCCCCATCCCAGCAGCCAGGGGCGCTTGGAAGGCGCCTTCAGCCCTCTCCTGTGCGCTCCAGTCTCGATGCCAGCATGCCCGTGAGCTAGTCCTGGGGTAGACGTAACCCGGGGAGAACAGGAAGACAGAGCAGCGTGGTCCTAGGGGAGGAGAGGGGCAGGACAGGTGGCCCCCCCAGGCCGGCGTTTGCGGGTTCGGGGGCAGGAAGGCTCACTCCGAGCACTGGCTCTCTCCTCCTCAGAACTGAGGCCACGTGTCTGCAGAACCGGGTCTTTCCAAGGGGGTTGCCCGCGGGTGCAGTGCAAGGGGGCGGGGGCCCTCAGAGGTTTCACATGCTTCAAAGACACGTTGGGGCCCCTGGGACCCTGGCCGTGGTGCCTGCAGTGGACGAGGCAGCACTGTCAGCCTCCGGGCACACGGCCCCAGGGGAGGGAGTGGCTGCGGGCCTCCCGTGTGCCCAAGGACCAGGAATCAGGAGAAGAACTTGGAGGGAAAGCAGCACGGCGGTGGGGGAGACGCTGGGCCCAGACACCAGCAAGGGAAAGTCTCACGGGCAGCATCCTGCACCGGAATCACTGACACACAACACTGCTCAACAGCACAGGGCTGAGCGTCTGCCCCCGCCACCTGCTTCGCTCCAGACACAGGTTCCACGACAGAAGCAAACTGCATATTACGTGGGACAATCACATTCCAACATGGTAAACCTGATCCAACACCCAGATGGATGGACAGATGGGTGGGTGGGTGGAGGGAGGGATGGGTAGGTGGATGGATGGATGGATCTGTGGATGGATGGGTGGGTGGAGGGATGGAGGGATGGAGGGATGGATGGGCAGGTGGAAGGTGGATGGATCTGTAGATGGATGGAGGGGTGGGTGGGTGGGTGGATAGGTAGATGGAGGGATGGGTAGGTGGATGGATGGATCTGTGGATGGATGGAGGGATGGAAGGATGGGTGGATGGGCAGTGGATGGATGGATGGAGTGATGGGTGGATGGCTGAATGATGGATAGATGGATGCTGGGTGGATGGATGGATGAATGGGTGGATGGGTGGATAGGTAGGTGGATGGACGGATGGATCTGTGGATGGATGGAGGGGTGGATGGAGGGATGGGTGGATGGGTGGATGGGTAGGACAAGTGGATGAGTGGACAGATGAAGGTGGGTGGATGGGTAGATGGAGGGATGGGTAGATGGGTGGATGGGTAGGTAGATGGATGGATCTGTGGATGGATGGCTAGATGGAGGGATGGAGGGATGGAAGGATGGGTGGATGGGCAGGTGGATGGATGGATGGAGTGATGGGTGGATGGGTGGATGATGGATAGATGGATGCTGGGTGGATGGATGGATGAATGGGTGGATGGGTGGATAGGTAGGTGGATGGACGGATGGATGGAGGGATGGGTGGATGGGTAGGTAGATGGATGGATCTGTGGATGGAGGGCTGGAGGGAGGGATGGAAAGATGGGTGAATGGATGGAGGGATGGATGGAGGGATGGAGGGAGGGATGGATGGACAGGTGGATGAGTGGACGGATGAAGGTGGGTGGGCTCCCTTCTCACATGATCTATAACAGTAACAATAACTTAAGACTTGATTTCTCAACTGAAAAGGAAAGCGGTCACAGCTTACGGCCGTGCAGCAGGATGGACAGCTCCTCCACCAGGGGGAAGGACAGTGTCAGGGAGCTGGCCCCCGGGGGAGGACATACTCGCAGCCACCATCTCGCTCCTCCTCAGTGAGGCCAAAGATGCGCTCCTGTCTCCACGATGTCCCACGTCAGCCTTCCTCAGAGCAGGACGGAGTAACCGCCAAGACCACGCTGAGCTGGATGCTGAGGGGCGGACGCAAACCGCCATTCCGAGAGCCACCCGCGTCCCGACCTGCAGGCCGTCGCATCCACGGCTCCGGGCCCCTGACGCCCCAGCAAGGAAGCCGAAGCCATGGGGGCGCCTCCGGGAAAGTTCAACCATGTCCTCAAATGGTACTTGTAGGTTTGCTGGTTGAGGGGGGTCAGGCGTAGGCACCCGTCCACGAGGCGGCCTCGTCTCCTTACATCAGAGTTACGTGGACACCGCGGGCGACTGAAGCATTTAAACAACACTAACCGCTTCTGAACTCACATCCTATTAAAGGCAGTGGATCGAAGCCCAGCGTCTGGGAAGCCTGCGTGCTTGGCGGGTCCCTGACAGACGGGCTGGGCTGGGCGTCGTCCTCAGAGCCGTCACCGTGACGCGTCCCCACTGGCCAGCTGGGGTCCCCGCGGCCCGGGGCTCTGCTTCTCCGGCGTCCGTGCGGCACTGAGGCGCAGTCCCGGGCCACTCCCGCTCCCTCTGGCTACCCGAGCAGCGCACACCCCGTCTCCATCCCCACTAGGCCTCGGTTTCTCCCCTGCAGCAGGAGTAACACCTGCTCCCAGGCTCGGAACACAACCCGTCTTCACCCTCATCCCTGGGGACGTCACAAAATTTGCAGACAGAGCAAAGCCCGGGGTGCCCCTGTCAGTGGGGACAGTCCCCCTGCTGCCTGAGCCTCCCCTGCGCAGGGGCCCTACCTGCTTTGCTCTGGGGTCTGAGGAACGAGCCCCCACACGGACAGAGGGCCGTGGTCCCCGACAGTGCACTGACCCACGGCTGGCTGCAGCCACAGCACGGGGGCTCCCAACGCAGCCCTCGCCTCCCTGGGCCCCGACCCGTGGCTGCGCCGTCCCCCCCGTTTCCCCCCACTCCAGGGCTGTCGTCAGCCCTCCCCGACCCACTCTCCCTGTGGGGACCGGAGGGAAGCAGACAGAGCTGCGGCCTCGGCTGGGGCCCATCCCACACCGCGCTGCCCCCACAGCCATCTCTGCCCCGGGGCCTGGACGGGGACAGCCCTTGCCCTGTGGCCTCCGTCCCCTCCAGACAACCTTCGTTGCCCCCCACCAACCCCCACCCCGCGGCCTCTCGCTACCCAGGCGGCCCAGGGACCTCCCTCAGCCAGGACCCTGACGCTCACCACCGGGGGCCCATCACCAACATGAGAGAGGGGCCAGGGTGACCCCCGATCAGGGCCCCCCAGACCTGCCCCCACCGGGCAGGGATGCAAAGGCCCCGGGGCCCAGCAGAGGCCAGAGGAGGGACGATGCTCCCGGCCCCGGCTCCCCCTGGACCAAGGCCTCCAGGCCCCGCCCAGCACGGATCCTGGGTGATGAAGGCCTGACCCCCGCCTCCGGCCTGAGGGGCTGGGCAGTTAGCACGGCGTCCCCCAGGGCTCTGCCGGGAACGCGGCCTCCCTGAGCCTGGCCCCGCCAGCAGATGCAGATGTCCACTGAAAAGTCCCTTTCAGGCCGCTGGGCCGAGAAGGCAGCTGCGGTTGGAGCCTCTCCCCGCCCCCGCCGCCCTGCTCCGGCTCCCGGTGCGGCTGAGCCCCCGGCCCGGAGACTGGCGGGGGCTCCCCACGTGCGTCCAGGCCCGGGGCGGACAAGACCCGAGGGCAGGCCCGGCCTCCCGCCCCGTGGAGGAGGAGGCGCAGAGTCCGAGTGGCCCCTGGCGCTCCCGGCCGGCCTCCCTGCGCCCTCAGCCGACACGGCACAGAACCCGGACGCCCACACTCGCCCAGCATCAGGCGGCCCGGGGCCCAGCGCCCTGGGAACAGCTCACCGAGGCTCCGAGCCCCGCGTGCGGCCCCAGCGCCCCGGCCGCTCCGCCCTGCACACACCCGGACCCCAGGGCAGCCTGTGCACGTGACCCCGAGGCCGCTCCTGCCGGCACAGGGCTCAGCCTCCCGTTCCCGGTCTGCGGCAGCCACGCACCCATCCCTGTCCCCTCATCACCCACCTGGCACGCACCACGGGCCCAGCAGGGCGACACCCCCACCCTGGGGTCCGGGGCAGCTCCTGCACCACCAGCCCGGCCCCAGAGCCCAGGGACCCCAGAGACGGCGGCAGGGGCAGCCTCACCGCGGGGCCCTCCCTCCCGTGGCTGCGGGGGCAGCTGGGGCGTCTCTGAGCCACGGCCCTGCCGACCACGTGGGCCGGGGGCGCAGCTCAGGTTGGGGGTGAGGCCCAGGAGGCCCCAGAGCGCACACCCGGGGGCTGGGGCGGCGCCGAGCTCTGCAACTCACTGCTCGCGTGGCCGAGACCACCTGCCTTGTGGGCAGCAGGAACCCCCCAGCATCGGGCCTGCACCTCGCCAGGCGGCTGGACCGGCGGCCGCTCCCGGCCCCGTGCCTCGGGCTCCCCTCCCGACCGCGGTGTAACGGGCACCTCGGGGCCGTGGGTGGACGAAATGAGCCCCCGGCTCAGGCAGGGGCTGCTCCTGAGGGTGGGCCGTCGCGGGGTCACCAGCCCGGCCTCCCTCTCCAGAGCCTGCCCCCCACCCCGCAAGGGCGGCCCCGCGGCCCCGCTCAGCACCGGTTCCCAGGCGCCCGGCAGGACGCGAGGGCCGCGGGTTACCTGCGCCCGGCCCAATGAACACGCACAGCCCGTCCTCCTGGGCGGGGAGCGAGGCGCAGGGCACGGGCAGCCCGGCCCCGGGCAGGTGGCTCCAGCACGCGTCCTCCAGGGCCTCGCAGAACTGGCGGCAGGGCGGGGGCGCGGGCGGGGGGCCGGAGCGGCAGGGCGGGGCCAGCAGCAGGCAGACGAACCGGGCGAGGAAGCGGTGGCAGCGCGTCCGCAGGAGGCCCCCCCACGCCCGGGCGGCGGCGCGCACCTCGTCGCGGCTGGCGTGCTGCAGGTGGTTGGGCAGCCAGGCGCGCCCGATGCCCAGGCGGCCGCACACCGGCAGGGCGGGCGGCAGGGGCAGGCAGCGGCCGGTGGGGGTCAGCGGGGCGGAGTTATTAGCAGGCCCAGGCCCCAGAGAGTCCGCGGTGGGAGCAGCCCAAGCGCCCCTGCCCCCGGTGACAGCTGAGAGTGGGGTTCCAGGCAGCAGGGCGGGGGGGTCAGAGGACAGAGCCGAGGGGGCCGCGTCCGCGCCCAGAGCACCCATCACCAGGGGAAGCAGATGCGGCGAGCGCCCGCGGAGGCCGGGGAGTCGGTGCTGCAGGCCGGGCCGGAGTCCCTCGCCGTCCAGATCCTGGGGCGGCCCCGGGGACGGCTGGATCCCCCCGGGAGGAGCCCCACGGGGCGCGGAGGACAGAGAGGCTCTACCTGGAGAAGGCGGCGGCCCCGAGGGCTCCCTGAGCGCTGCCCGGGGCCTGTCCAGGGAGGGGGGCAGCCGGGTGGGCGCCGGCAGGGTGCTGGCCTCCACGCGCGGGGCATCCGTGCTGCCCAGCCAGAGAGCCGTCCCGTTCTCCGGGGGGGGCCGGGAGGGCCCCGGGAGGGCGAGGGGGCTGGTGGGGGTCACGGGGGCGGGCGTCCCGGCCGTGCTGGAGCTCTCCGGGCGCGTGGTGTCGTCCCACAGCTGGACGAAGCTCCGGATGCCCTGAGCCACGTTCAGGATCTTGGCTCCCACGCCGGCGATGTTCTCCTCCTTCTCCTCCTTCGGGTCCGGGCCCGCGGGGGGGGCAGAGGGTGCGGCGGAGGCCGCGTGCTCGTCGGTCTCCAGCCCCCGCAGAGGCGGCTCCGGGCTGGCGGGGGCATTGCCCTGCTCCGTGGGGCCGGGCTGGGGGGTCACAGGCGTGCCGGTCTCGTCTCTGGGCTGCACATGTGGGCTCCCCGGGGCCTCCGACACCGGTTCGGCCGTGGGCCTGGCGGTCCTAGTGGACCACAGCCAGTTCAGGCTCAGTAGGTCAACCTGGGCGGCCGCAGGGCAACAGGTGAGCAGCAGCAGCAGCAGCAGGCAGCGGCCGGGGTGGCGAGCCATCGGAGCTGTGCGCCCCGCGGGGCCGCGGGCGGTGTCTGCGTCCTGGGGGCGGGCCCAGCCCGGCTCCGCCCTCCCCGCCCGCCCCGCCGGCCTGCTGGCTCCCTTGCAGCGGACGCTGTCTCGGCTCCGCCTTCCCGCCTTCCCGCCCTGGGCCAGGGGACAGGATCCCGGGACGGCTCTCCCTGCACCCCTGCACTCCTGCACCCTGGGCGGCAGGACGGCTTCCAAGCTCTGCCCACCTCCCCCTGCTGACCCCGGAGCTGCGTCCCCAGGCAGGGCAGGCGCGGGGGCTCCTCCAGGGGCTGGGTCCCGGAGACAGCTGGGGGCCCGGGGCCTGTGCTCGAGGGGGGGCAGGAGACCCGGCCACGGAGAGCAGCCAGGCCGGGGCCGCCCACCGGTGCCAAACTGCCCCTCAAAAGACGCTCAGCGTCGCGGTTCTTGTGCAGCAAGCGTCGCCTCTGAGACGTCGACGGTGCAGCCCCCGAGGGCAGCAGTGCACCCCCCGGGCCACGGCTCAGAGGCAGGGCACCCCCGTGCTGGACGCACCCCCATGGCTCCGCCGTCCTGAGGGCGTCCTAGCTAACCTGAGCCGCCAGGGTGCAGAACACTGCCACGCGGGGGGCCGGGGGGGCCGTGGGGCCTGTGGGCACTGGAGGTGCAGACCGTGTGTAGACGCGCCGCAGGATGGCACTGGGTGGGGGGGGGTCCCTGGGCAGCCGGGCGGCAGAGGCGGATGGGTCTCCCCATCCACGCACGGGCCCAGGCCTCGGCCTTCGTCCCACGAACCTCGCGTGACACAGAGGCCAGCCGGCCTACGAATGAGCCACTGAGGCACGGCTGAGGGTGCAGGGCCCAGAGGAGCGGGCCAGAGGGCGCCGCACACACGCTTACACGGCGCGCTCGCCCCTCGCACACTCACGCCAGCGCACAACCACATGCTGCTTTTACCACCACGTTGTACAGTGGCTCCCACGTCCCCTGGAAACCCCGCCTTCCCCGGCCCACCCACCCCGGGCGCCGGGGTCAGCCGTGTGGCCCGACAGCCCTGCAGCGTGTCCCCGGCCGTCCCCAGCTCGGGGCGCGGATGCGATCAATCAGCTGCCGTCCAAAGGGCAGAGCCGGCCGCCCGGGTCAGAACTCGGGTTTCAGGGAAGCGGAACACTGTGTCCCCTCCGCAGACGGGCGCGTCCCATATGCAAACATCTGTGTCCCGGCCTCGCGCCCAGCGCTAATCCCCGCAGCGCTCAGAACTCCCACAAACGCTCAGAGGATCCTCTCTTTGCTTGAGGACGCGCTAATGTGATTTTATGCCTAAAAGTGTCTCTGGAAAAAAATCTCGGGACAGAAATGCCAAAGGCCTGCTCGTCTCTGGCACGTGGAGGGGGCCCTGGGCGCAGGGGGGCCGGGATGGCTGCTCTGCACGGGTGGCCCCGGCCCCGCGAGCTCCCCCACACACGTCACTCGCACGTTCAGGTGCACGCGCACGCCTTCCGGGGGTGCACGCTCGCACACGTACACGCACA
The DNA here is from genome assembly GCF_011100685.1 of Canis lupus familiaris. Lineage (NCBI taxonomy): Eukaryota > Metazoa > Chordata > Mammalia > Carnivora > Canidae > Canis > Canis lupus. Next base: position 38,892,499 of record NC_049252.1, on the reverse strand, counting down.
CACGCTCACACGCGTGCACAGAGCTTACACCCACACGCACACTCGAGCATGCACACTCACGCGACGTTCATATGCAAACACACAGCCGCACACGCAGGCGCAGCCGCAGCTCTCAGGAAGTGCCGCACCGTGACCAGCTGCCCCCCCTGCACCCCCGTCCGGCTGTGGCTACAACAGGCCCGTCCCCAGCCCAGTGCCCACCCGGGGGCCCTCGCCGCAGGGTCTGGACGCTGGGGCTCCCATGGGCGCCCCGTGTAACGGGTGCCGTCGGCCTCGTGCCCCTGGAGCCTGCCCCCAGCAGCCGCGACGGGGTGAAGCAGGGGCACCCACTTGAAATCCTGGAAACGGGAATATCATCGGGTCAGCGCTACCTTCCCCGAAGCGGCTGGGTCATGAGGCCCCGAGACCGGCCGCTCCTACGGCCCACGCAGACCTCCACCCGACGGCAGGATCCCGCCTCCGCGGCCCCAGGGCACCCCTGCGCTCCGGCCCCGAGGCAGGTGGCCAAGCGGGGGTCTCCTGCGGGCGCCGCTTGGGGGGTGGGAGCTACACTCCAAGTCCCTCCCTACGAGTGTCTCAAACTGTGTCTCCCCAGGACTGAAAACTCAGGGTCTACGGGGAAGAGCAGCCCCAACCTGCCCGAGTTTCTAGAGATGCAGAGGCCCCCCCACCCCCAGCCCCAAGGTGGCTCAGCGCTCGGGCACTATGGCCAGAAGGAGCCCCCCCCGGATTAGGCCACAGGGGCCTGAAGGGAGGGTGCAGGGCTGCGGTGACCCGGCCCCCACCCCCCACGGTCGCCCGGCTTCCGCGGCACTTCACGCACGTGGGGATGCGTCCTGGTGCCTGGTGCCCCCGGGAGGCCGGAGTGACCAGACGGGCTCAGGGTGTCCGTGCTGCCCCGGGCACCCCCGCCCTGCGCCCCCGCCTCCCGCCACCCGCCCCCCCACCACCGCCAGGGTTTGTTCGGTCTTGCCGGCCTGTCTGGTTTGGATTCCTGAATAATGTGCTCTTTTATTTTCGTTTTTGAAAGAGCAAAACACCCACACGGGAGCAGAGAACACGGGCTCTCTGAGGAATGGGCCGCCGCCCGGACAGGAGCCCCCGTCTGAGCCCCGGAGAACGGCTGACGGTCTCTCCGGCCCCCCCCACCCCCCACTCCCACAGCCTCCCCGGGACCTGCTGGCAGCCCTGGGGTCCTTTTTCCTCCCACCCCCTCCAGCCCAACACGTGTCCCCGAGCCTCCTGGGAGCCGACCTGGGCCCCGGGCTCCCTGCACCCGCTGCCCAGGGACAGGCTCCCAGGTGCCAGCACATCCAGGACAGGTCCCTACCCCGCGGACACGTGTCCAGCTCTTTCGAAACGAAAACACAATGTTTCATCTTCCGGTGGCGCAACTGGTTGATCATTGCCTCCCGCACCAGGAGGACTTCTGCAAGCACCATGATAAGAGACCAGCTCCTGAAGGCTGGGGAGGGGCTGACGAGCGGGCTCCCAGCGGGTCCCCGGTGGGCGGCTTGGGCGCTGCTGTCAGACCCAGGGGCACGCGGTGGCCGTGCAGCGGGCCCAGGTCAAGGCCCAGGCCCCTGGCCTCGCCCGTGGGACAAGAGGGACACGGCACCTCGTCTGACCTGTAACCACCCGGATGCCGGGTCCTCCTCCAACTCCGTGCTCCCCGTGAGGCTCACACACACCCACCCCTGGTGGGGAACGCAGGGACCCCCACGGCCCTCACACACGGCCCGCAGCTGGCAGCCCGGCATTGCCAGGGCTCTGCTGCTGTCCCTCTGCCGGCGAGGGGGGCTGGTGGGAAGCAGCACCCCCAGCCTGCAAGCCCAAGTCCCTCTGCAGGTGGCAGCGAAGCCTGGGAGAGCCCTTCGGCCCCTAAAGGAGGGCCACGCCCTGCCCAGCACACAGCACCGTCCCGCCGCGGGCCTGGGGGCGACAAACGGCAGGAGGGTCTCTACAGCCCCCGCCCCACAGAGGCCGCCCTCGGAAGGACCTTGGCCAAGGAAACCAGCCCTGGGGAGGACGGTCGAGGGAGCACGGTGCAGCGGAAAGCAGACCAGACCCGCGTCAAGGGTCACGGGGGGAAAGCACCCGGTCCGCGCGGCCACCGCGGCCACCACCCGCTCGTGATGGGAGGCCACCCACACGGCACGAGGTCATCTGTCCAGGGCACCTGCCGAAGCCCAGAGCTGAGCATGGAGAAGCCGCTGGATGAGTCAGAGCAGGCAGCGTCCCATGGGATGTGGGCTGCACCCCCTGAAAGGGGCCCCAGGAAAGAGGGTGGGAGGGCCTTCCGGGCGAGGAGGCAGGAGGAGGAGCCCCCAGCAGGTGCCGCGCGGGCCTGAGCGACCGTCGGAGCCGCCCCGCCAAGGACGCACTGGGCCCTGCTGAGATGGACGTCACCGCGCACGTCCCGGCCTTAGCAGACACGCAGGGGTGCTGGCGGGTGCACACACGCCGATGTGTCCACGTGTGCATGAGCGTGGCTGCCTGTGTGCATCTGCGCGCCCACAGGGGGACGGCAGGGGAGAGCCAGGACACGGCGAACGCGAACGGCCAGCGAGGTGCGGGGCAGGTGTGCGTGAGCCAGCGCGGCGCCCGCCTCCCCTCCCCGCCGCCCTCTTCCAGGGCTGGGAACGGGGCTCCCCACGGGGGTGCTGAGCCCCCCGGGACAGCTCGTCCCCAAGCCTTCACACCCCGTCTCCTACTCAACGTCATGACTCACGGTCATCTTCATAGAGGGGACCGGACTGCGCTCGCTGTGCTCCTCGCACTGGGCCCCGGGGCCTCTGCGAAGGGCCACCTCCCGCGGGATCCCCCCTCGAGACTGCTTTGGGCCCGCAGGCGCCGAGACGTCCCACGGGGGTGAGGGTCAGGCAGCCAGGGTGTCGGGCAGGGTCGGCTCCGCAGCCTCAGGGGTGACTCGGGGTGAGGCCGGCCCCACGGTGGGGATCTCCCGGTTCGGGAACACGGAGCGCTCGTCCGCTTATTTAGCTCTGCCTTGACTCCGAGCAACGTCGTTTCCGGTTCCCAGGGTGTGAGCTTCGCCCTCCTTCTGTGAAATTTAGTCCTAAGTAGTTTATTGTCTCCGTGCTTTTGTGATCGGGTCACGCGGGGTGTTTTTCTCCTTCGTCTCATTTTTGGATCATCCGCCGCAAGTGTATAGAAATCCCGCGGATTCTTCACGCTGACCCTCGGAACGGGTCGGTGAGCCATGGGTGGTCCCCCGGGGGTTCCTGGGGCTCGGCGTCTCCAGGACCGGGTGGTCTGTGGGCAGACGCAACGCTGAATGGACGAGGGGCGTGGGGCAGCCTTGTCTGGTTTGCGGCCATGGGGCCACACGTCGGGGCCCCGCCAGCAAGGAGGAGGTCGGCTGTGGGTTCTGGTGGCTGAACCCCTTTTACAGGGTCCTAGAAGCTCCCTTCTGTTCCTAGTTTCTTTTTTTTATTTTTTAAGGTTTTATTTATTTATTCACAAGAGACACACAGAGAGAGGCAGAGACACAGGCAGAGGGAGATGCAGGCTCCATGCAGGGAGCCCGACGTGGGACTCGATCCCGGGACCCTGGGGTCATGCCCTGGGCGGAAGGCAGATGCTCCACCCCTGAGCCCCCGGGGGCCCCTCCAGTCGCTCCTCTGCGCGGCCCGTCTGGTTTGCTAATCCTCAGGCGTGTGTGTCCACGTTTATAATTCGTACTGCACCAGTTTCCTTTCCTGGGACGTGTGCGTCCGGCTCTGGTGTCCGGGTCGCACAGGCCTCAGAGGCCACCTGGGAGTTCTTTCCTCCCATTTATTTATTTATTTTTTCCTTTTTTGCGTATCTGGTTGTCCAATTCCTTGACTGTTTCTGGTAGACCTGAGCAGCAAACCTGGGCTTTTCCTTATGGGGAGCGTCTGGATTATTAAGTCAATCTCTTCTAAGGGTTGCAGGTCTGTCCAAATGGTCTCTTTCTCACGAGGTCCCGACGGCTTGTGTGTTTCCAGGGATTTGCCCTTTGCACCGAAGCTCCCCAGTGTCCTGACACAACCGTTCGTCCTCGGGTTCGAACGCTGTGCGGGGTTCAAGCAAGGCTGGAGGACCCTCACTTCCCGATTTCCAAACCATCGACGGGGCGGCGGGGGCTGAGGCAGCGTGCAGGCGGCACCGGGCTGGGCATGCGGCGCGGCGGGAGGACGCCCTCGTCTCTGGTGGCCAAGACAAACTTCATCCAGGGAGAGAACGGGATTTTGATAGATGGAGCGGAGCCCCCGGAAACCTGCAGGCGAAAGAATGAAGTAGACCCCTACCTCACACCACACGCAAGAACTAACCTCAAAAAAACACAAAAAAACAAAAAAGCAAAAAAAAAAAAAAAAAAACTAACTAACCTCAAAGGGATCAAAGACCCAAATGCACGAGCTGCAGCTACCGGACTCTTAGGACACGTGGGAATCCACCTCCGTGACCTCGGACTCAGCACCGGAGCCTTAGATTTGATCCAAAAGCCGAGGCCACCAAGGGAAAATAAATAAACCAGACTAACTCGACATTTAAACCGTTCGTGCTTCAAAGGACGCCGTCAAGAAAGTGAAAGGACAGCCCCATCTAACGGAAGGAAGTCTCTGCAAACCCCGTATCTGGTAACGGGGAGTCGTGCCTGGACCGTGTGCAGACCGGCTGCGCCCCAGCCACAGAAAGGCAAGTCATCCCACGAAAACGTCGGCAACAGGTCTGAACAGACGTCTCCCCAAGGAGGGTCCACAAGCCCCGCAGGCCCACGACGGACACTCGGGAGCCCCAGCCGTCGGGGAAATGCGGCGTGAAGCCGCCGTGGGACACACCGAGCGCCCACGGGGACGGTCAACAGTGGTCCAGGATGTGGAGAAGCCAGAGCCTCGTCCGCGGCCGCGGGGGGGACACGGGTACGGCCCCTGGGGGACAGCGTGGAGGCCCTCGAAGAACAAAGCACGGGGCCACCCCGTGTCCAAATGCCCGCCTGGGAGACGGGTCCCGAGGAGGGCATGTGCCTGCACACGAGCCATCACAGCAGCATCTTTCATGCGACAAAGCCCCAATGCTCGCCATCCGTGCGGCGGGAACCCCGCACCCCTGGGAAGGGGCAGGGGCTCTGACAGCGGCCACCACACATGGACCCCGGAGACGCCAGGCCGAGCGGGAGAACCGGGTTCCGTTTACACCGCGGCCCCACAGCACAGAAGCCCACCAACGCAGGTGCGGGTTCGGGGCCAGGGGGAACAGCGGGGGGCTTCCGTCCGCGGAGATGGGGCGGCTCTTGGGCGACCCCAGTGACACTGCTATGTCTGGGGCCCGCAAGGAATTTGTCCCGGTGAATCGTGCACCGTGTCAACGATGCCACAGGAAGGTGTCTGGAGGGGACGCAGGGGGCTCATGCCGGGTCGTGAAACCCCGCGGTCTGCGGTGCCATGAGGCCTGCAAGGGCTGTCAGGGAGGCTGGCCTGTCCCCGGGCAGTGACCACAGCATTTCCTGGTTCCTGAATCCCTGCGCACCTTCACTTGGTTTTCCACGGGAGCGTTTGCCGCTTTTAGAACGACGGATGTGCCGCTAAGACGGCTTCGGAGTCCACGGGACACACGGCCTCAGGGCCAGGAAGAAAGCCGCCTCCCCCGCCTGCGGTCGGCCTCCCCCCCGGCGCACCTGCAGGGCCGCGCTCCGGCCTGCTTCTGTGTGCAAGGCCGCCAGGTGAGGGCGGGCCCCCAGGTGAGGGCACAAGGCTGCCAGGTGAGGGCAGGGCCCCCAGGTGAGGGTGCAGGGACCCCAGGGTGAGGGTGTGGGGCTGCCAGGTGAGGGCATGGGGTCCCAGGGTGGGGGCACGGGGTCCTCAGATGAGGGTGTGCAGCCACTAGGTCAAGGGTCACGGGGGAAAAGCACGGCCACCAGATGAGGAGGTGGGGACCCCCAGGTGAGGGCATGGGGCCTTTAGAGTGAGGGCAGGGGGTCCCCAGGGTGAAGGTGTGGGGCCCCCAGGTGAGGGCTCGAGGCCCCTAGGGTGAGGGCAGGGGGTCCCCAGGTGAGGGCACAGGGTCCTCAGGGTGAGGGCGGGGGTCCCAGGGTGAGGGCGCTGGCTCCATGGGCCGCCCTGTGATCCCAGTCCACGTCCTGGGGACCGTGAACCTCACAACCTGCTACCGCCCCGTGGGCCCCGGGGGAGGCGGGCCAGCCCCAGCAGGCGGGGTGTGGGGTGCGGGCTAAGGGCCCTCCCGCCCGGGCCCCCCACCCTGTGCATTACCCCTTCACCTCCCCGGGACGTCCTGTTTTTCTCTCATTGTCCACGTGCACCCCAAGCTCCTCCTGGGCGACCTGCCCTCTGGGCACCACAGTGCGTCAGCTCCGGGGCAGGAAGGTCCCGGCACAGTGGACACACGGGGCACACGGGTGACCGCGGCCAGGATGCGGGACGGAGGAAGGAGCAACGCAAGCATGTTCCCCACGGACGGACACCAGATTCCCGCGCGGCGACTGGCTCAGCGGCCCGGGAGGGGACAGGCGGGGGACGGTGCCCCAGGGGTCCGGGGGCCCAGCAGCCCCAGCGACACCACGAGGCCTGTTTTGCAGGTTGTCTCCCGAGAGCAGAGTCCCCGGGGCCTGCCGTTCTGGTGTTTTTCCGGGAACCAGGCCACACAAGGGGGCGCGCCTGGCCCGCGTCTCCCACAAAGGCTCTGCGCCCAGGAAATTAATATTTGACTCGTGTTTTCCCCGGAGCGTCCCGGGGACCCGGCACCCAGAGCGTCCCATCCCTGCTGCATTCCTCAGCGGCGCCGACAGCGAGTCACCCGCAGCCCCCCACCCCGGGGGACACCTGCGGAGGCCCTGGTGCCCCGGCGGGGGTGCGGGGGCGGGGGGCGGCCTCTCAGGGCGCGGGCAGCCGCGAGGCGCTGAAGTCGTGGAGAACCGCAGAACCTTTGAAGCCACGGAGGATCCGATTAGTGTTTAAGGGTTTAGCGGGTTGCTCATTAACCGGGTTTTTACCGGGAGGCTGCAGGGCAGGCTGGCGAGGCCAGGTTCCCACAGGAGCGGCGGCGACGGCCCCGCTGCGGTCCGGTTGGGGCGGCGGGTCAGGCGGCTCCTCGGCGCCAGCACCCCAAAGCCACAGCAGCCTCGAGGTCCCGTGAGCCCCGCCACTGGGCCTGGCCTGGGCGGCCGGGTGACGCGGTCGGGGGTCCTGAGAGCCACAGGAGGGTGCGGGTGGGGGAGCCTGCCGGGCAGGACACGGGCGACGATGTGACCCGGGGGCAGGGCGTCCCTGTGGCTCTGTGACCGCGTTCGCGGCGCCGAACGGGAGTCCGTCCTTGTCCTTGTCCTTGTCCTTGTCCTTGTCCTGCTGAGGTTTTCCGGTGGGGAACTGGGGGTTGGGTGGTAATAATAAAAATAAATCGCACAATTAAGAATAAAGTAGGAGAACAGCAAAACACAGGAACCGAGAAATCCAGCTGTCGGCTTCGGGCGCACAGGCCGCGCTGGTGGGCAGCGTCCAGGGACAGCCCCGAGGCGGCCTGGTGGCGCCCAGGGAGGGACGGCCCGCGAGTGCGCCTGAGCCCACGGGGTGGAGGACGGGCACGTGCACCTCCCGGGAGGCCCCGGAGTTCGGGCACCAGAGGGTCTGGACCGTCCTCCAGCTCAGCCAGGCCCTCCCCGTCCTCCCCTGTGGCCGCTTCCCGCTGGGGACCTGAGGATGGTGGGCGGGGGGGAGGGCGGTGAGCAGGCTGGGCCAGGGGGTGGGGGGCAGGGGGGGCGGTGACTAGGCTGGGCCAGGGGAGGGTGCTGGGCTCCCAGGCTCCCCAGGGGGTGTCCTGCACTGCTGGGTGCGAGGGGCGAGAAGCACACGCTCACATCTGCATCACATCCCAGGGCCAGGGGTTCCCAGGGGACGGTGGGAGAGACGAGGCTCAGAGGTCCTGCGGCAGGTGGGTGGTGGCCTCAAAGCTGTGCCTGAAGCCCCAGGGACCCCGATCCCCCAAACTGCTGGGGAAAGAGTCTTTGCGGGTGTGACGACTCGAGGACCTCAAGGACCGTCCCGGCCTAGGACGGACTAAACCCAGTGACCGGGGTCCCCATGAGGGACGGGCAGGAGAGACAGACTCGGAGGGGAAGCCGCGCGGAGGTGGAGGTGGGACGACGCGGCCACAAAGCAGCGACCCCCGGGGCCCTGGTACCCTAGGAGGTAGGGAGGATCCTGCCCTGGAGCCTCGGGGGGAGCGCAGCCCCGGGTCCCCTCCGCCCTGACGGGACGGATTGCTGCCGCAGCGGGGCCAGCCCCGGGCCTCACACCCACCCCTGCGGATCCACGGGGGCAGCACAGGGCCCAGGGGTCAGGCGGGGGGTCAGGGAGCAGCAGAGCCCCCAGAGCCATCGGGAGAGGCCATGGGCCGCGGGCACAGCGCCCGTCATGACCCCCAGGGCGGCTCCTGTGGCCTCGCTGACCGTCGTGTGGCAGCACAGCTGGGACAGCGCCGTCAATGCCACCCAGGCCCCGGGAGCGTGACCAGACCCAGGACAGACCAGGACAGACAGCCGTGCTCGGAGCCCCGCCTGCGTCTCCACCCCGCGGGGTGTCGGGGAGACCCGGGGCGCCGGCCGCCAGCACCACCCGCGGGTGCCTGCCTCCCGCCCGTCCGCCCCCACCGGCCCCACGGAGGGCCCCACGGAGGGCCACGTGGACGGGCAGGGTCCCAGGGCCACCAGCTAGCCCACGCGGGTCCTGTCTGCGTTTGCACAGCAGGGCGGCCCAGGCACCGCGTCTGCGCCTTCACCCCGGCTGAGCATGGGCAGGGCGGGGGGGGGGGCTGCAGTCCCTCCCACGGGGGCAGGTTCGCGGCGTCGGGGCACCCTTCAGGGCCACCCAGGCAATGCGCCCCTCCACATCCCGAGCCACACGCGCTTCCCGCGCCCAAACCGTCCCTACTGGCAGCAGATGGAGGGAGTCAAGCCCTGCACGTGGGCTGAGGAGGCCCCCAGGCCGGGCTACACTGGATCCAGTCTACACCAGGATCCGCCCTGCACCGAGGGCTGTCGGACTCCGCTGGCCGGCAGGGGGAGCCACAGACCACGCAGACGCCCGCGCTCGGCAGGCCGGTCCCCTAGGGCGCACGTGGCGGGAGTCAGGGAGGACGCCTTACAGGGGGCTCCCCGGTGCCCACACGCCCGCAGGCAGCCCTTACACACAGCCAGGGGTGCTCCCTGCATCCCCGCCCCGCCGGCCCTCGGGGCTCCCGGAGCTGGGGGTGGGCACCATGCAGGGGTCACACCTGGCCCGGCCCCGCCGGTCTCCCCACCGTTCGGCGGCTCTGAAACGATGCTGGACCCACGTCCCGCCAGGTGGGTGCTTGGTTTATGGAGCACCGACTTCCAAACCCGGGAGGGCAGGGCCGTCGGAGGGGAGCGCAGGGGGGGGGGGGGTGTCCGCCTGCCGCAGCTGCCCCCTCCTCACCCCTCCATTCCCTGCCTCCTGCGCCCCCTCTGAGCTCACCAGCACCCCAAACACCCAACAGATGTCCCTCCCAGAGGTGGCCAGCCCACCCCAGCCTGCACACCCACGGGGCAGGGCCGTGCGCCTCACCCCTGCAGCCCGCCCAGCCCTCGGGTCCACACCACGGCCCCCTCTGCCCGGATGGGGAGGACCCAGCCCTGTGCACTCACCGGGTTGGGACCACTGCAGCGCCCAGCCCGTGGCCACACTGAACCGGCACCCAGCCTGGCCACCCGGCCCTGACCCAACCGCTGGCTCTGGGAGCTGGGAGGTGCTCCTGCCAACCTGTGGGGGCACCCGGGCAGGGGGCAACCCGGGCACAGGGACACTGAGGAGTGTCCAGCACTGTCCCTCCTGCTGCACCCCATGTCCTGGGGCCCTCGTCTACACCAGCACCCCAGCAGCGGGCTCACCCGTCCACACCACTGATCCACCTGCCCGCGTCCCTGCAGAACGGCACATGGGCCGGATGCCCCCTCCTCGACTTATTCCCACCCGACGGGGGTCCTCACGCCCCAAACTATTGTCAAACTGCAGCCTGTGTAACGCGCACAAGGACAGCAGCAGAGTTCTGACCCCACGGGAGCCGACCCCGATGGCGGAGCCGCCCGTGGAACCCGCCGCGCCTCCACAGCAGCCCAACCGGGTGCTTTCAGGTCGGCTAAGAAAACACTTACCAAGTCAAGGATTGTTTTTATTTAAAAAAACTGAACGAGGCGCCGGGCCACCCGGACTCCGCGCGGACGAGCTTCCCGGCCTCACTCTTCCAGGACCCTCGGGACCCTCGGGGTCCAGGAGGCTCTGCCGCCTTCCGCCCGAGGCCATCCTGGGGGTTTTCTTTGGTTCGACTCTCAGGTCGAGGTTCCAAGAGGACGAGCATCCGCACGCCTGCCGCTCTCCTCCGGACGCTTTCCCGCACGGTCACTGCGGCGAAGGGCCGGCCGTCGGGGGGCGCGCCCCGGGCGCCTTCAAGGCACGTTTGGCAAAAAAGCACCTGGAAGTCCGGCGGGCAGCTGCGGGGCGTCGCAGCCTGTGCAGCCCCTGCCGTGCGCCCGCTGCCTGCCCGGGGGGCCTCGGAAGTCCCGTCCTCACGCGGGCAGGGAGACGGGGCTCCATCCCGGCGAGCGTGCAGGTGCACGGACCGCACAGCCTCACGGGGGACCGGGGGCCCCGGGGGCACCGCTCAGCCCTGGAACAGGCTGGTCCTTGAACAAGCCCCCAGGAGGCGGCTGTGGGGTCCCTCCCCCCCCTCCCTGCTGCTTCTCCCCAGGCTGGCCTGCCCCCCCCTGCACCCGACAGGAGGCCATGACCCCCCGCGCGGGCACCCAGGTCCAGAGGGCAGAGGAGGCAGCCTGGCCCCTGGCCTTCGCCCCATTTGCACCTGAAGCAGCTTGACGGGAGCAAGTGCCCCCAAGACATGAAGGGTGGGGTCTGCTTGGCCTCTGACAAGGGCCTCCTGCCGCAGGACCCGAGTCCAGAGTGACCGGAGCAGCAACGGGGCGGCCAGCACGTCCCCATCCCCTGCGGCCCAGTGCAGCCCAGCCACTCCCCGCCCTACAAGCTCCCCTACAAGCTCCCCTACAAGCTCCCCGGCCGCCGTGTCTGCATTTCTTTTTTTTTTTTTTAATTTTTTTTTTCATTTATTTATGATTGTCACACAGAGAGAGAGAGAGAGGCAGAGACACAGGCAGAGGGAGAAGCAGGCTCCATGCACCGGGAGCCCGACGTGGGATTCGATCCCGGGTCTCCAGGATCACGCCCTGGGCCAAAGGCAGGCGCCAAACCGCTGCGCCACCCAGGGATCCCCATGTCTGCATTTCTCTCAACTACCTCACCCCGAAAGCCTCACAGAGCCGGCTGGGGTGCTGCCCTGGGGGCCTCGGGGAGGACTCCGGAGGGTCTGCAAACACACCCAGCACGTCCCCACCCTCTGGGGGCATCGGGAACCCCCACGAGAGGGAATCCCCGCACCCCCCCCAACCAGAGCCTGGCCTCCACCCCCAGGGGTGTGCATGGGGGGGTCCGCCCCGCCGCCTCCCCAGGGCTGCAGACAAGGAGTCTGCACACAGCAGGCGCTCAGTGGAGCTCTGCAAACACGTCCGCAGCCTGGGACCCCAGAGCAGGAGCTGGAGAGCAGAGCTCTGTTCTGTGTCAGACCCCCTCCCGGCCGCCTGACAGCCCAGATAAGCCGCTATGAATGGAATGTGACCTCCCCCGGGGTGTCAGCCACCCCGCCCCCCCCACCCCCGCCTGGCCAGTAAATCACCTGGAAGGAAAAGGGCAGGTGCCCGCCGGACAGGACAGAGCAGTCACGCGCAGGTTACAGACGGCGCGGGGTCCCGGTGCTGCTCAGACGCCCGCCTCGCCCTCGCCCCCCACCCCCCCGCAGCCCCGTGGGCCGCTGGCGCCGGTGCAGCCCCGTGATCGTGATCGCGGCTTCCGGGCCGGCGGGGCCCCGACAGCTGCCTGATGAAAGCGCTCAGGGCCCGCGTCACCTGCGGGGGAGCCCGCCAGGCAAGAGGGGCTCTCGGTGTGGTCGTCGCCTAGACACGAGGGCGAACCCACCCGGCGACCCGGGAGGAGGCCGGGATGAGCCCTCTCCACATTCCGGGGCTTCCAGGGGCTTAGGCCGCCACCCACGTTCTCTGTCTGCTTTGTAACCAGACCCAGGTCACCAGCGGTGACCCCGGCGGGCCCGGCCCCTCCCCTGCGGCGCACACAGGCCTGCAGGAGCCCCGGGCGCCCCACCTGGGACCCTCTGGGGCGAGGAGGCAAGTGGCAGAGGGCCCCGGGGCAGAGGGGGCCGTGCGGGAGCCCGACTGAGCTGCAGGAGGGCAAACACGGGGGCTGCGAGGCCCTCCCACCCGCCCCAAACTTCAGCTCGGACTCTCCGCATAGAGGACACAGGGACACCACCGAGACCCCGGTCCACTCCCCACGTCACGGACACAGCCCTGCAGCGGTGAAGACACACGAGCAAGCGGCCCAGGAGGGGACGGGCCGGGGAGGCCGGGGGACACCAGCCATGAGCGTCACTCGGCTCCCAAAGGACCCCGATGGCGGGAACGACGCCCTGCATACGGGGAACCGCCAGCTACACACGCAGGGAGGTGACCGAGCACCTGCTTCTCCTCAGCGCGTCTGCGGGCCCGGGGCCTGGAGGTCGTCGGAATTTGAAACCAGAAGACGCCTCCGGCCCCCCAGGACCACGGGGAGGGGAAGGAGGGGGAGAAGGGACCCAGGAGCCCACCCTTCCGGGACGCGCTCTCAGCAGAGGCGCCGCCTGCACAGGGGTGAAGAAGCGCGAGCGGGGTGCACACGGTCCCCTCCTCCCGGCACGCCTCACCTCTGCTCTCTCTGCCCAGCTCTGCCTCTCGGTCCTCACCTCCCGCCCCGGGGCTCGCCGGGAAGCCGGTGACACTCTCCAGGGGACATGCGGGGGGGGGGGGGGTTGGGCAGCTCGCAGATGCGCCCGGGGCCGTCCTCAGTCCGGAGACGGCTCAGCAACACGGAAACGCCGTACTCCTGGAGGCGCCTGCAGGGCCGCGTCCTTCGCCACAGAAGGGGACGCCGCACTGGCCCGCGCCACCGCCCGCGCCACCGCCCGGAAGGGCCCAGAAGCACCGGGAAGGGTCGTGCTCTGCGGAGAAGCCAGACGCCACCGGTCACGGGGTGGGGGTGCAGTCACGTGACGCGCCCGGAGCATGCGGACCCTCGCGCAGAGCGGCAGCCCTGGGTGGGCGCGGGGATGGGGAGTGAGCGCCCACGCAGGGGGCGTCCTCCTGGAACATTCCAGAACCAGACTCCAGACAGCTGAATGGCAATGTGACCACTGCATGTCCCTGAATCATTGACTTTAAAACGGCTGATTTTGGGGCAGCCCGGGTGGCTCAGCGGTTCAGCGCCACCTTCAGCCCAGGGCATGACCCCGGGGTCCCGGGATCGAGTGCCCACGTCGGGCTCCCTGCATGGAGCCTGCTCCTCCCTCTGCCTGTGTCTCTGCCTCTCTCTCTCTCTGCGTCTCTCATGAATAAATAAATAATCTTTAAAAATAATAATAAATAAAATAAAACGGCTTATTTTTATGCCACATGAATCTTAACCTCCCAAAAACCGTAAAGAACCCAATTGCTCCCGACCTACGGAAGTTAGAGCTCACGACGTGCGTGGAGACGGCCCGCCTCGTGCCCGCAGACTCCCGACCTCCGTCCCCGACCCTGGCCGCGCGCTGGTCACTCCCTGTGCCCGTGGGCCGAGGTCAGCCTGCCTTCCCCACAGGCCGCCGCGCTCTCCGGGGAGGCCGCCCGCCCCATCATGTGCCCGTCCAAGCCCACGGCCTCGCCCGTACGTGCTCCCCGAGCTGCCAAGACGGCGAGATGTTCCCTCCAAGGTGCTCATAGGGGGGACGGGTGGGGGGACAGCCAGGAGGGCCGCATGGGGGCGGTGACACGGCCCGAGGGCCATGAGTCACCCACTGTGCCTCATTAGTCAGCCCTGAGCTCACGGCCCAGGTGTGAGCCTCAGATTCCTGAGGCCTCAATCCCACGTCAGAGCCAATGATCTCCCGGGCAGACCCCAGAACCTGCCGCGACCCCGGGTGGCTGCCGGCGTCAGGATGCTCAGGGCCTGGGGCAACGGCCCACGTCAAGAGGGCGGCACGGAGCGCTGGCAGCTCGGGGAAGCTCTCCCCGCGTGGGCCCAGGAGCCCCCGCAGGCCTCCCGGAGCCTCCCGCCTACCGCGGACGGGCTGTCCCGACACGCAGGCAGCAGCCGGGTGAGGTCAGGGCCGGGATGGGCGAGGGGCAGGAGGGGGCCTGCCCGGGAGGGGCGGTACGTGGCCCACAGGGCTCGGCGCTCGCCAGGCCGGTCCCAGCCAGCGCCCGGGGGTCGGGGTCAGGCAGGGGGACGCGAGGCCTCTTGGGCTGCGGGTGGGCGAGGGGGGTCCTGACCCGCCTCCTGGGGGTCACGGGCGGGGGGGGGGGGCCCGGGGAAGGTCGTGCAGGTGCAGGAGGGAGGGGACACGGCATGTGAGGCGAAGGCCCTGGGGAGGAGAGGCCGACGAGGGAGGCCACGGGAGCGCCGCGGGGTGCAGGGCTCAGCCGCCCGGCTGCTCAGATGCTCTGCTCAGATGCTCGGGAGAAACGCTGGTTTCAAACTCCACGCACACGTGCCATGTGTCTGACCAGAGGCCACGTGACGTTGGGGACCGGCTGGTCGGACCCGCGGCAGCAGCGCCCGGTCCCCTCGTGCAGAGAACGGCAGGCCCCGTCACCCCTGCGAGGATTCCCAGGTCCCCGCCGGCCCGAGGTCTGGCCCCCTGCTCCCCGGCCGCGAGTGTCCACGGGGTGACCACGGAGGGCTCCACGCCAGGGATGGGGCCAACCCAGGAGTCCCCGACTGGACCTTCTGTCCTCGTCCTCCCTGACGGGCACCGTGTGCGCGGCCAGCGGGCCAGGCCCGGCAGACGAAGCAGGGGACACGCGAAGCCAGACAAAGCTGGGGCGCTCGCTGTGGACACAGGCCTCACAGTCGTCCTTGAGTCACAAAGCCTGGGGGCCTCCTCCCGCAGCGGCCCCCCCGAGCATGAAAGCCCTGTCCTCCCGCGGGGTCGCTGGGCCTGGCCGTGCAGGGACCTCAGCTTCTGCGGGAGGAGGCACCCCCAAGGCCCGACGCCCCCCTGCCCGGTGCTCACCCCCCCCACAGGTGGGCTGGCCGGGCTCGGGGCAGGGGGCCCATGGGACCCAGTCCCGGGGGTGCAGGCGCCCCTCACCTGGGAACACAGCCCGGTCCTGTCCCCCACCGGCGCTGCAGAGCCACGTCCACATCCCGCTGTCCCGTGGGCCCCCGGCCCTCCACTGGCCGCACGCAAGGAGCTCAGGCCTGCCTCACCCCTGCCGGGGTCGCCCTGCAGAGCAGCGCAGGGGCAGCGCCAGCCCCGCCGAGACCAGTGGCTGAAAGCGTCGACGGCCGGCAGGGCTGGTGGGCAGACGTGCTCCCCGCGTCAGCGACCCAGGCGGCCAGGCCGTGCCCAGGGGGCGTCTGCTGACACAGACTTCGGTGGCAGGTGAGCGTGTGCACCGACCAGGCCCTCGGCCACCTGCTCCCCCCTCCTGCACCTGCTCTCCATGTCGCTGGGGCCACGGGCAGACTCCGGGTCCCCTCCAGGCCCATGAAGAGCCCTTAGCCCGCCTCGCCCGTTCCGCACAGCTGTGAGCCCTCGGGTGGCCTGCAGGGCTCAGGGGTCCACCCAGGCCCCTGCCGCCAGCACGCGCTTCCCTGCGGCACCACGTCTGTCCCCAGGCCCTGCGCCTTCCTTCTGGGGACAAGGCATGATTGGGAAGGTTCAAGAGGCTCAGGAGGTGGCCCCTGCACCCCACCCGTCCCCCCAGGGCACCCCCCCGCCCATCCCCCCAGGGTGGCCCCCACCCGTCCCTCCAGGGTGCCCCACTCTGAGCCGCCCCCAAGCTCAGAAGGCGCTGGGTGAGGGTGGGATCTCAGGCCAACGCGGGGCCCAGACACCCAGTCGCACGCCGTGCCGGTCTGCAGGGCCCGAGTCACAGGCTCTGCCCCCTTCCCCCAGTGACGGGGAAACCCAGAGGCTCCCGCTGCAGCCGCCGGCGTCTGTGGAAAGTTCTAGTCCTGTGGCTGTGCTGGTTCCGGGAGCCAGCTGCCGCCAGGGCTGCGGGCCCTGCCCTGTGACCCTCCGGGGTCCTCAAACTAGCAGACCCCATCCCCAGCCAGCGTGGGCCGCCTCCTCCTGGAGGTCCCCCGGGGGAGCCCGGGGCTGCCGCGGCCACCCTCAAGGGGCAGGCGGGGGACGGACGCCTCGGCAGGGCTCGGGCCCAGGCTGCAGAGCCGCAGGAGGCCAGTGGTGCCCGGAGCCTCGGCCCTGGGGGCTCCCCCAGACGGGGGCGGGCGGCTCCCGGTCCCCCACATGGCAGGCGGCAGCCAGTGGAAGGTGGCCACAGCCCCCGCGCTCCGAGGCCGGGCACAGGCCACACCTCGGCGCCGCTTCCCAGGCCCGGGCCAGCTCTCTGCCATCGCCCCCGTGTCGTCTCGGCGGGGACAGCTCGCGGGCCGCCCCCCTCACGCCACGTCCCCCAGTCGGCGGCGTCCCCTGGATACGGGCCCGGGGTCCCGCAGGCAGAGCTGGGCCCAGGGCCCCTCCCGCCCCTCCCCCTGCTTCATCCCATCGGGCCGGCCGATGCTCCCGGCTGTGCACACGCACGTCCACAGGCGCCTGAGCAGGAGGCGGCGTGCCCGGGCCTCAGGGTCTGTCCCTCTGGGTCTGTCCATCCAGATCTATCCCCCAGGTCTGTCCGTCCAGGTCTGTCCCTCAGGGTCTGTCTCTCAGGGTCTGGATCTGTCCCTCCGGGTCTGTCTGTCCGGGCCTATTGCTCAGGGTCTGGTGTGTGTATCTGGGTCTCTCCGTCCAGGGCTGTCCCTCTAGGGCTGTCCATTCAGGCCTGTTCCTCGGGGTCTGGGTCTGTTCATCTGGGTCTGTCCATCTGGGTCTGTCCCTCAGGGTCTGGGTCTGTCCGTCCAGGGCTGTCTGTCCAGGCCTGTCCATCTGGGTCTGGGTCTGTCCGCCTGGGTCTGTCCATCCGGGTCTGTCCCTTGGGGCCTGGGTCTGTCCGTCCGGGTCTGTCCATCCGGGTCTGCCCATCTGGGTCTGTCCCTCAGGGTCTGGATCTATCCCTCCGGGTCTGTCTGTCCAGGACTGTTCCTCAGGGTCTGGGTCTGTCCGTCCGGGTCTGTCCCTTGGGGCCTGGGTCTGTCCATCCGGGTCTGTCCATCTGGGTCTGTCCCTCAGGGTCTGGATCTATCCCTCCGGGTCTGTCTGTCCAGGACTGTTCCTCAGGGTCTGGGTCTGTCCGTCCGGGTCTGTCCCTTGGGGCCTGGGTCTGTCCATCCGGGTCTGTCCATCTGGGTCTGTCCCTCAGGGTCTGGATCTATCCCTCCGGGTCTGTCTGTCCAGGACTGTTCCTCAGGGTCTGGGTCTGTCCGTCCGGGTCTGTGCGTCCAGGGCTGTCCCTCCGGGGCTGTCCCTCCGGGGCCAGGCTGGCCGCACTGTCCCTGCCTGCACAGCCTGGAGGCAGCCCCAGCTCAGCCACTCCAGCCTCACTCAGGTCGTCCCACCTTGGATTCCAACTCAAGGTGCCGCCCAGGACTGCCCCGTCCGGGGGTGCTGAGCGTGTCCGGGCCCTGCCCGCGGGGACGATGCTGCAGAGCCTGGTCCCGAGGAGGCCCCAAGGCTGGGACTGCACCTGGGACCGTGCAGCAGGGGGGCGGCCCCGTCACGGCCTGTGCACAGTACCTCTGGGCGGAGGCGGAGCCGTTCTTCCCCATGGGGGCGCGGGGGGGGGGGGGGGTAGCCCCATGGGGCCTGATGTGTTAATGGTTGACCAGGCCTGAGATAATTAACTTGGCGCTAACCTGGGTGAGTCCAGGGCCACAGGGGGGCGGGGGAGGAGGCGGTCCGCACTGACCCGGGCTGACCCTGCGGGGACGGGGGCTCCGAGGTCCACACGGCCCTGCCCACTGGAGGGAAACGCCGGCAGACAGAGGCTCCCACGTCCTCTCGGGCCACCTGGGCACGGTCCTGCAGGAGCGTGAGGTGATGGGGGGGTCCCTGGTGACCCCCCGACGAGAGCAGCCATCCTCAACCCTCCACGTTCAGGCCGATTTCCAAACGGGGTTTGCCCTGGGCGTGGGGCAAGCAGCACAGGCGGCGTGCCACCGGCTAGGACACCCGAGGCCCCGAGAACCCCCAGAAGCCACGCAGCGGGCCCCAGGAGGCCCCCCCGGACAGCACCCAACCCGCGGGGACCACGTGGCTCTGCCTTCGGCCGGGGCAGCGAGCCTGGGAGCGGTCCCCATGCCGAGACACGGCCCTACGAGCACGGGGGCACGTGTGGGAGTGAGGACCCCCCGGGAACGGGACAGGCTTCGGGAACATGGGGGGGCACAAGCTGGACGACTGGCGGGCTGGGCGCTGACACCCTGCGCCCATCCCAGAGGGTGGCCGGGGCATTCCAGAGGCGCGGTCACCCTGAGCTGCCACCGCCCCCGGGGCCCGCGGGAGACGTTTATCTGCGCCGCGTCCCAGTGTCCTGTGCAAGCAGGTCCCCAGCCCAGGGGTTGGGGCGGGGGGGGGGGGGGGGGGGGGCTGGCAGCCTGCTTCCCGGAGCTGATGACGGGAGGGTCTGCACCGCGCGGCGACCGTGACAGCTCACCCGAGAGCTGGACGCAGCCGGCTGGGGGCTGCCCCCGATAACCCCGTAGGTGCATCCGGGGCATCCGGGGGCCCTCGAGGGACACCACACCCAAGGGGGGGGCGTTTCTCGTGCAACAGACAGCAGAGGAGCCCAGTACAGGGCGCTCCAGCTGCTGCTTCCCCGGGGTTTCTGCATCTGCTCCCTGCAGGGTCCTCTCGTGGCTCAGTCCCCGCGCCCCGGCCCGCACCAAACCACCGCTCTGCCAGACGGAGGGTGGCAAGGGGGGCGCCCAGCCAACGTCCCCCCAACTCCACCGGGCCTCGCAGATAGGCTGGACACGTGGGGGCTGGAGGGGCACCACGGAGGCCAGGCTGGGCACCTGGGGGTCAGGGGGCCAAGAGGTCGGGCTGGACACGTGGGGGTCGGGGGGCACCACGAGGTTGGGCTGGGCACCAGGGGTTGGGGGCCCCTGCAGACGGTGGTCAGACGGAGGGGATGACCTGTTACGGCCACTTTGCCGCCCGAAGTCCCGGGCAGTGGGGCCTCCCCGCTCTGTCCTCCCTCCACCTGCGACAAACCCCTGCCACGCCGTAACCCTGCTGCTCAGCCCACCCCGCCGCGGCACCCCTGCTTCCCGGGCCGGCTGCCCTCCTGTCCTGGGGTGATGCACGCACCCCTGCAATGGGCACAGGGCACACAGAGCAGGATTTAGAATTTCAGTGAGGGGCACCTGGGGGGCTCCATCGGTGAAGCATCTGCCTTCAGCTCAGGGCATGACCCCGGGGTCCTGGGATCGAGTTCTGCGCCGGGCTCCCTGCTCTGCAGGGCTTCTCCCCTCCCTCTCTCCCCTCCCCAGCGCCCCTACTCTCTCTCTCTGTCTTGCTCACTGTCTCTCAAATAAGTAAAATCTTTAAAATAGTCGTAACGATACTCATTTCGGCGAGGATGACACATAAGGGCTGCAAACATCTCCCAGGACGAAGTCCAGTCTTGCCCAAGCCTGTCTGTCCGTCCACCTGTCCTGAGGGGCCCGAGCACCTCACGCGCTAGCCCCGCACAGCGTAGGAGCAGCGTGGACAGCCCGGGGGCCTGCGGGGAGCTGCAGAGGCCAGTCCCGCGGTGGGGGGGGGCGTGGGAAGCAGGGAGAAGGTGGCTCCCGGGGGCACGGCCCCTTCTCCCCGAGTCCTGCACCTTCTCCCCGAGTCCTGCACCGCCGTCTCCTGGTGGCCAGGCTGAGGCCGGCGAGCCTTCCCCCCACAAGCCATCCCCCACCGCCGGCCGCAGAAGGTTCTGGAGAGCGAGCCTGGGAATGCCTCCGCGCAGGCCCTAATCCTGTTGCTGGGATACCCGCGGGGGGAGAAACGTGGGCCTGTAGGGTTAGCTATGACCGCAGGGCCTTTCCCCTCCCCCGAGGTGTGATCGGAACCAAGTCGCAGGGGGACGCAAGGGGACGGGCAGGTCGGGCCCCCAGCAGGACATTGTGTCGCTGGCCCCGCCGCCGTCCATGGCCCCGCAGGCCGGTCGCTGGGGCAGCCGAGCACGGGGCCCCACTCAGCTCCGAGGGTGCACCCAGCAGGCGCTCAGCGTCCACCCAGCCCCCCCCCAGCACCTCCTGCCCCCAGGGCTCGAGGGGACGCCCTGAGCTTGTGCAGACCTGGGACCATGCTCTGCTCATCCACTTCCATTTTTCTCTGGAAGCTGGTCGTTAATTCTCTGCGCCCATAAAAGCATCTCAACGGCCTCCTGTTTTGAGTCGGAACCACCCAGCCCCGGGGCCCCCAGCGGATGAAATGACGGGAGGTGAGCACTGCTCCCAGGATGGCCTCCCGGGTGGGCGGGGTGGGGCCTCGGCTGCACCAAAGTGTCTTAAGAGTCATGAAGGTTGCACAGCAGGACCAGGAGGACCCAGACCCCCTCCCTCGGGGCCGCGGGGCCACCCACCCACCTGCAGAGCCAGCTGTTCTGACGTTGCCTAAAGAGAGAAACTCTGTGCCCGGGCACCAACAGGGGCGAGGGGTCGGCCCAGTGGCCCCGGGAAAGCTGGAGCCGCACACGGGTGGGCCGCTGGCCCCCGACACGGCCCCTGACCCCGACTCGGCGATATGGGCGGGAGCGCGCCGGAAATGCAGCTCTGGAAATGCAGGTCGGGGCCGCCGCCTGGCCGGCCAGTGACGCAAACACAGAGGAGCCGGGAGCTTGGGGGACCCTGCTGTCCTCGTCCGGCGCCGACGGAAGACAAGAGAGCGCAGCCCGGTCAGCAGACACCCTCCGCCAGGAGGACGCTGGGCAAGCCTCCAAGACGCGTTTGGGATCCCACGGTCATCTGCCCGGCCATTTACGGGGGTGACCCCGCAGGCTGTCGGGCACGCGGCCCCGGGCGACCAGGGTCTCTCAGAGGACTGGACCGGACCCCAGGGCCCCGACCCACGCAGCTCCGCGCTGGCCAGCCTCCATGCACATCACGCAGGACAGAGCGGAGTCTCTCCTTCCCCTGCGGGTTTTCATCATGTCGCAGGGTCACGACCCACATGCCGCCCGGCGGGCAGGGAGACGGAGGGAGAAGCCACTGCGGGGTCCTGGGACACTTCCTGGGAGGTGGGGGCGCCCAGAGCAGGGCCGCGGGGCCGGGCGTGGGGACGCGAGCCGGACGTCGCAGAGGCCGCGGCGCATCCACCACCGGGTCTCCGTCCTCAGCGGGTCCTCCGGGTGCCCGTCCGCACGTCCTCGGAGCGCACCTCCTGCCCGCAGCCGGCGGGTGGCACAGCCTCGCCTGTCCCAGCGCGACGGGGACGACACGCCCCCAGCTCCTGGGTGACGAGGTCGGCGAAGCCCGTCGGAGCCCGGCAACAGCCGTGACCCCGGAGAAGGGCCTGGAGACCGCGCGAGGGCAGCGGCTATGGGGACAGCGGGAGCGTCCCGCAGACACTCGGACTCCAGGGACGGACGGCGGGGGCGGGGGGGACAGGGCAGGGAGCAGGACCCTCCGAGGGGCGCGAGGACCCACCCCCCACCCCCATTAGACAGGAAAGGAGCTGCGTGCGGCAGTGGGAGGGCCTCCCAGGGACCCCGAGGACCCCGCCTCGTTCTGGAAGCTCAGACCAGGAGCCAGAGCGCTTGTTAAACAGCACGGCGGCCAGGAGGTGCCTCAAACACCCGCCAGGTCCCACGCGCGTCACCCTGGGCGCTCCATCAATCCAGCCTGTGGCCCGAGCAGGGCCGCCTGCCGACGGACCCAGTGAGGCACAAGGGGGAGACCGAGGCAAGGTCCGGACGGTGGCCGGGGCAGCTGTGTGGACGCGGGGTGTGGGCGGCAGGGCTCGACGAGTCCTTGTTCGCCAACTAGTGAGGACCCAAGAGCCAGTTTAGACGGCTGAGTGCAGGCCCCGCGCTGGGACCACAGAGGAGGAAAACTCACCGTCCCCACGGCCCCTGGGGCCCGAAGAGGCCGGTCGGCTTCTGGGAGCCTGGGGACGGGACCCCGGGCCTGCCCTAGCCCTCCCCGCCGCCCTGGGGCAGCCCCCCAGCACTGCCCCCAGGACCCAGAGCCGCAGGGGGAGCCGCTGGCCCTGCCTGCACGTCCCCCACGACGGCTCAACGTGTGAGGTCCCGGCAGAGGCCACGGTGCCAAAGAACCGGCCAACGTCGCCCACCAGATGGAAGCAAATGAAAGCATGTTAGGGGTGTGGCCAGTGGCCAGCGGCCAGTCCCCCGGAGCCCGCTGGTGCCGCCCACCGGGTCTCCCCCGCGGCAGCGTCCCGGCTGACTGTGGCCACGTGAGCATCAAGTGCTCCCAGGCCGCTGGGCACATCTGGTCAGCGCTCCTCGAACGGCGGGCTGGGTGCTGAGCAGGCCACCGCCCTCCCCCGGGCTGCCTTCCCACCATCCAGGACCTCTGCGCCCCGAGACCCCGTGGTCGGCCGTTCCTGGGCGCGCCCACGCCCCTGGCTGCTGCCCAGGGCATGTGGGGTTATTCTGGGGCCTGGAACGGGAGCGCCGCCTGAGCTCTGGAAGGCTGCTAGGACGGGCCCAGCTTGGGGGTCTGTGTGGGGAGCCCACGCCCAGGGCCACGGGTCAGGGGCCTGAGGGGCGGCGAGCACATCCGGGGGGCCCGGCACGGGGCTGGGGCTGGGGTCTCGGCCGGACGCGACACTTTGCAGACGACAGGCCGCTTCCCACGACCTAACGGTGGGCTGGGCGGGGTCCTGCAGCTGCTTGACAATCTGCCACAAAGCTGGTGGCTTAGAACAGCACATATTTATTTTCTTGCAGTTCCAGAGGTCACAAACCACCGTGCCGGAGACACTGGGCTCCTTCCCGGAGGCTCCAGCAGAGAATCCGCTTCCTGTCATTTCCAGCCGCTGGACGCACCTGCACCCGTGGCCCCTCGGGCACCTGCAGGGCCAGCGGCTCCGTCGTCCCACGTCCTGCGTCCCGCCCTCCGACATCTGCTTCCACCACCACGTCTCCCTGACCCCGACCCTGCCCCCTGCCTCCCCATCCCTGTTAGGACGCCAGGATCACACGGAGGCCCCCGCACTCGTCGCCCCGGCTCAGGGCCTTCACCGCACCTGCAGGGTCCTTCCTACCACGTGAGGCAGCGTCCATGCGTCCTGCGGATCGGGCCGCGGGTATCCCTGGGGCTGGCCACGGACGCACGGGAAGCAGAAGCATAAACGAGGGGTTTTCGTCTAGAGGCTCATGTGTGGGGATGTCGGGCACCTGGGATGCCAGCGTGCCATCCGCCCTGTCAGGCCGGGCTGCTGTGGGGCTGGCCTCAGACCGGGGCGCCCAGAGCAAGGGGCGACCCCAGGGGCCGGGCTGGGGGGCACGTTTCCCCAACACAGCGAGAGAGGCTGGGTGCTCTGTGCTCTTTCCTTCCTGCTCCCAACCTCCAGAGCTTTCTTACTCGTTTTCACAACAAAAGGCCATGTCCGGGGAACACGGGGGACCCTAAGCCGAAGGCCCTGGAGGTGACACTCATTTTAGCCAGAAAACAGGAAGATCCTGGCCGCCCCAAAGTGGGCCCCCTCAGCACCCCGGGGAGACTGAGGCCGAGAGCCCAGAGGTCACTGCCAGCCCTGCCCGCCGCAGAGGGCACCCGCTGACCCCGCAGCGCGGCAAGGGGCCTCCAGACCCGAGTCGGGAGCCAAGCAACAGCCTTGGCAGGGGCGGGCCTGGGGCCCTGGAGGGGGCTCTGGACGCACAAGGCTCCCCCCTCCTCCCCGAGGCCGAAAGGCTCAGGGCAGGGAAGCGGTTCAGCTCCAGGTGTAGACTTGCTCGGGGTGGCGGGAAGTGCTTAGCTGAAATAATTATTTATGTTAGAAAAAGCCTCTCCCAGCTCTGACAGCTGGCTCCAGGGGACACCTGCCGCCTTCTGTCCCGTCCTAGAAGATTTCCCAGGGGACCTGCCTTTCTAAAACCCCAGGAGGCAGGTGAGGGCAAGGGGTGTGAGGTGGAGGGGGCTGCAGGGCAGAGGGGAGGGGAGGGGGTGTGAGGTGGGGCTGCAGGGCAGGGGGGGTGTGAGGTAGGGGGGCTGCAGGGCTGAGAGGGGAGGGGAGGGGGTGTGAGGTAGGGGGGCTGCAGGGCAGAGGGGAGGGGAGGGGGTGTGATGTGGGGGGACTGAAGGACAGAGGGGAGGGGAGGGGATGTGAGGTGGGGCTGCAGGGCAGGGGGGGTGTGAGGTGGGGGGGCTGCAGGGCTGAGAGGGGAGGAGGGGGTGTGAGGTGGGGGGGCTGCAGGGCTGAGAGGGGAGGAGGGGGTGTGAGGTGGGGGGCTGCAGGGCAGAGGGGAGAGGAGGGGGTGTGAGGTGGGGCTGCAGGGCAGAGAGGAGGAGGGGGTGTGAGGTGGGGGTGCTGCAGGGCAGGGGGGGTGTGAGGTGGGGGGGCTGCAGGGCAGAGGGGAGAGGAGGGGGTGTGAGGTGGGGCTGCAGGGCAGAGAGGAGGAGGGGGTGTGAGGTGGGGGGCTGTAGGGCAGGGGCGGTGTGAGGTGGGGGGGCTGCAGGGCAGAGGGGAGGGGGTGCAAATGCAGGGCAGGGGGACCTTACCTTCCTGGGGCCGCAGGGCAGCAGGGGGGAGAGCCCGGAAGGTGCGCGTAGGCGGAGATGACGGAGGGGGCGCGTGCTCCCCCCCCCCCCCCCCCCCCCCCCCCCCCCCCCCCCCGGGCTGCGCTCAGGCTCCGGCTCCGTCCACATGTGCGAGCACGGACCGGGCCTCCGTCCAGGAAGCTCCTGGCTCGCTCTGGCTCGCGGAGAACAAGAGACTTTCTCAGCGGGAGAATTTTTTTACAACACGGCGGCCTGGTAACAAGATCCAACACGCACAGGCGGGCCGGTGGCCCTGATCCTCCGAGGGGACATGTGCGTGGGCGTGGCCGGGGGCAGGGAGTGGGCCGCTGGGTCCCACAGCAGCCACCAGTTGAGCGGGCACAGCCCACCGCCGAGTGCCCCACGTCTGGGGCCCACGTCCTGCTCCGGATGCACGCCCGTCCCTCCTTCCAGGCCCTGCCCTGCCCGCGGGGGGACGCCGTCCCCGAGAACCCAGGAGTGACGTGCACTCCCTGAAGCAGCGTCCCGTCAAATCCCACAGACCCCGCTCTCCCCCCACCTCCCAGACACACACAGGCCGAGAGGGTGAGTGGCCCGCCCGGGGCCACACAGCGCTCGGGGCCACACAGCGCTCGGGGGCAGCCCCGGCTCCCCCATCCCCATGAGCGGCGTCGCACCCACGAGTGCGCAGCCAGGCCACCTGCCAGGTGCCGCCGCCCTGTGTCCAGCGTCGAAGCGTCCTTTCCAGGGACCAGCCCGAACCCCACGCCCTCGAAGGCAGATGAAGACGCCAACAGCCCCCCGACGCCCCCACGGCGCTCCCCTGCGGTCTCACCTCTCCCCGTCCCTGCCCCCGGGGCTGCCGGGCACTCGGTGCCCCCCACGGGAAGAAGCCATAAAATTAGGGGGGAAAAACCACTCTGCACCTCAAGAAGCACCTGGAGAGGCTGACCCCGGGGTCGGACACGCGCCCCTGCACCAGCTGCTGCCGCCAGCCACGAGGACGACACGCCACAGAGCACGGCCACTCGGAAGTGAGGGGAGCGCACGGGCCGCCCCAGGCGCCCACCCCTAGCCGAGGAGCTGCCCTAGGCCTCCGCTGCCCCGGCCAGGACAAGGGCCCCCCGGCCTCCAGCCTCCCCAGCCCCCTGGGTGGTTGGGTCTCTGCCGCCCAGGGGGCCACTGAGGGTCGGGGGACGCACCCCTCTCCCTGCGTGCCCCTGCCCGACCCCACAGCCCAGGGTGGGGACCACACTCTCCACCCGGCTCGAACCCATGATACGAGGCCCCTGGTTGTCTGAATGGAAACGGGGCAGAAGGCCTCCTTCGTCCTGGAGGCGGAGGGCGTGAGGGCCCCGGGCCTGCAGGGGGGCGCCCAGCCTCGGAGGAACCCGCAGCCCCAGGGGCCCCGCACGTCCCCAGGGACGCTCGCGTGGCACAGCTGGGCGCCAGGAGGCGGTGAACCCGCGGCGGAGCCCTCCCCGCAGCGCTTCACGTGGGCCCAGGCCACCCCAGCAGAAGGGCGCCCCCCGCGGCCCGACGACAGCTCCCTGCGGACCGCGTGGCCCCATCTTAGGATTTCCACACCCGGGTGAAACAGAGGCGGCCCCCTGGTGACTAATTCTGAACGTCCTCGAAGGAGCAGCGCAACACGTAAGACAAGAATTCAGACTAGAATGAAACAAGGCGTGAATAAATATATAAATCCTCAGCACGTGGTGGCCGCAGCCCCCGCCCGGCCCGCGGGCGCCCCGGCTCCCCGGCTCCCCTGCTCCGGCTGCCCGCCCATCCCGGGAGGCGCCCCAGGCCGGCCCCACGGGCAGTGCTCGGCCTCCCCGTCTGGCCCCCCAGGAACCGGGCGAGGCCGGGAGCCCCGCCACACCCGGCCCAGCTCCGAGCCCGGCCCCGCCTCGTCCCCCGGAGCGACCCGGCGGCGCGAAGTCCCAGGAGGAGGTACGTGCCCGCGAGCCTTCTCCTGAGCCTTCTCCTTCCCGGGGCCCTGGCTGCAGCCGGCCAGGCCGTGCTCGGGCTTGCCGCCGCCGGAGGTGCCGGGGAGGCGGGCTGCGCTCCTGCGGGCGCCGGGCGGAGCTCAGCCCCTGCCCTGCAGCCTCCGGATTTCATCTGACTCAGCTCGTCCCGGGTCAGAAGCGCCCTGTGACAGCCGCTCGGCCGCCACGAGCCCCCCGCGCCCCTGCCCACCCTGGGCCGCGCTGGGCAGTGCCGGGAGGAGGACGGGAAGGGCCGGCGTGGGGGCACACGTGTGGCATAACAACATGTGCATCATATGCGGCACGTGGCCTAAGACGTTTGCAGAATGACCTCCTGCTGCCCACAGCACCCCAGGGAGAGAAGGGGGTGGGGGACGGCCCGGAGGCCAAGCACCCCGGGGAGGACGGGGCCTGCAGGGGGCTAGTCCAGGGAGGGGAGGCCCTGCGGCCAGAGCAGCCCGGCCATGGAGCCGCGGACGCCCCAGAGCACACTGTTGTCATCTTTCGGAGCCACTGCTGGGAGCACACCCGACACACACCTGGATTTCCCCAGTGTCCCCCCTCCTCCCGGAGAAGAGCATCAGGTTCCTGGGAGTTGCACGTGCCGGGCCCTGCAATGTCCCCCTCTCAGGCTGAGGTCCGAGCATGGACGCCTGGTGCTCCGCCGGCTGAGGGGCTGACACCTCGGGGCACTTCATCGGCTCGCTCCGGAGCCGAGCGCACAGCGTGACACCTGTGACCGGCCACACAGGCGCTGGTCGGCCCACTGCCGACGGAGCCCGGGCTGGGGGATGCTCGTGAGCACGGCCAACCCGCCGCGCCCCGCACCCTCACCTGACCCCGGAGAGCTGGAGGGAAGGCAGCCCCCCTCCATCGCGGGGGCCACCCCTGCCCAGCGGGCCTCAGGCCAGGAGCCAGGAGGCGGCTCACTGGACATCCTATCAGAAGGCGGGCTTTGCCCCTGTCGCCGCTCACGGGCTGTGAGGTTCTGGGGAGCTGCAGGCCTCCTCTGGACGGTGCCATGTGTCCATCACCAGGCCCCAGGGGTCTCAGTGTGCCCTGGCCTCGGCAGCATGGACAATCTGATGTTTCCCCTCTTGCGGGGTGGACGGCACCTCGCTGCAGAGAGGCAGGTGGGCCACCCCCAGCCCTGGACGGTGCTGAGCAGTGGGGCATCGAGGAGACTCCTCCCTTAGGGCTCCCCTCTCAGGGCGACAGCTTCCCTCCCAGCCCGGCTGCCCTCTGGGGCCCTGGGGCTGCTTTCCAGGCAGTGTCACCACCCACATGAAGAAGGACGGGGCTGCACACCCCACCCAGGGCCCCTCCGCCTCTCCCAGTGGCCCAGAAAACCGAGCCTTTTCAACAACTTGGATGAAGAAAACTATGCCCTTTTGGTGGACAGCATGGATGTGTGTGTGCACGTGTGGGTACCTGCATGTGCACCCGCATGCACGTAGTGTGTGGGTGCGTGCGTTTGTGCCTCTGTGCACGCATGTGTCGTGTGAGCAGCTACGTGTGTGCACATCAGTGCATGTACTGTGTGCACGTGTGTACATTTATGTGTGTGCACATACGTGCACGGACGTAAGCATGTGCACACGTGCATTCTGGAAGGTGCAGCGAAGGTGGGGGCAGGGGCCTCTGGCCGGGGTCGGCGTCACTCCTTCTAGGGTTCCCCGCACAGGACTCCCCCCTCTCCTCCTTCTCTTTAAGGAAAACAGGAGCACCCTGAAAAACAAGTTTTGCTGAAATTCAAAACTATCTTATGAAGTCCCGCACCCGAACCTGCCGACGCCCCTGAGCGGGGCCGCAGCTTCTCGGAGAACCAGGCTCTAGGAACAGGCCGCCTGGACGAGGGCTTCGCAGACGGCTGGGTCCAGCATCGCCCCAGTGCCGTGGCCCCAGGATGACACACACCCACGGACACGGGGCCCCCAGGGTTTGGGCTGTGTCTCGTTTAAACCCGGGGTGGGGGGGGCCTGGAGCTTCCTGCAGGAGTCCGAGTGGTGGGCGGGGGAGCCCCGGGCAGCGGGGTTGACAGAGCCAGGTGCCAGGGCCAGAGACAAGAGGACTTGGACGGAGACCAGGGTCGGGGCAGCCTGTGAATGCCGGCCAGGCCAGACTCCGGCCAGACTCCGTCTCATTCTGAAGGGCAGACTCACCAGCACCCCAGGCGGGGGGCGGGGGGCGGGGGGCGGCCTCTGCAGCCAGGCTAACCCACGTGAATCCACCTCCACCAGGAGAGCCTCTGGGGCCACATGCAGGGCTCCGCCTGGGGACTCCCAGGTGGCTAGTTACGGGGGCGGGAGAGGCACAAGTGCCTTCCCAGATAAAACAGCAAAAGACTTTCTTCTGTTGCCGGGGGGGGGGGGGGGGGGGGGGGGGGGGGGGGGGGCGGGGGGGGGGTGTCAGGTGCAACACAGAGGCACCGAAATGCATCCTTTTTTGTCAGAAAAAATGTGCAAATCAGCAGACGGGGCCTCCAACCTTTCATTCCCAAGGATGACCTTTCAGGGTTTCTAGAAGACCTTGGGCCTCTGCTAAGTTAGGATTTCACACACATTAACTCTTCTCCAATGACACCTAGAGGGGGCAATCATCCCATTTCAAGGGGACTTAGTCCCAGCAGGGACGAACCTGTGCTCCCCACTGAGCCCGCTTCCTGCATTAACCTCCAGGATGCAAAACGACCTGCATTCCGGCGGCCTTCCCTCCTTCCCTCCCTCCTTCCTTCCTTCCCTCCTTCCCGGAGGACCCCAGCACCACCCGCCCCCCCTGAGGTCCACCTGAAGTCCAACACCCTTAGATCCCCAGATGCCAGCTCCCCGACGCTCACTGACATAACATTGTATTGTTTCCACTCTGTGGCCAAAAGCCATCAGCCCTGGTTTCCTTCCCTTGATTACAAAGTTTCGTGAACTGGGGGCTGGGCGCTCCAGGGTCGGAGGATAGAGGAGGTGTCGGGCTTTACAGATTCCAGCTCGGGCTGCCTGGTCCGGTCCCCGTGGGCATCACTGCCGCCGCCGCAGCGGGGGGACAGGGGCAGCCCCCGAAGCCAGGACTAACAGCCCCAGTGGCCCTCCGTTGCGCCTGGTAAGAAGACCCAGGGGACACGGAACGGTTCCCAAACGCCCCTGGAGTTAACGCACATCCACGAGGAAGCGAACAGGTGCTTCCAGCAGATCTAGTGATGAGGCTGCTACTTTTTAAAAGAGGTCTGTGCTGCCCTCTAACCTGGCCACTACGCCTCCTGGAAACAAGGGAGCGTGACTGTTTTTCCCTGTGTCAAGCCCTGTCCCTCCTTCCCGGCCCGCTGTGGCCAGCAGGTGTGTGGCTGCTGTGCCCACCGCAGTCAACAGCGTCCCACCATCACTCCAACCCCCAGCGGCGGGCTGTCGGGGACACACGTCCACGGCGCATTCCGGTTCCACCAGTGACAAACGCCAGGCTCCCTGGGGCGGGGCCCCCCCGGGGTCCTGGCAAGGCCACCGCCACCTCCGAGGGGCCTTTGTTGGGCCGCTGGGGAAGACGACCTGGCGACCGCGTGGCGGGGCGGGGGTCCTGGGGCTGCGGCACAGGAGGTGGCGGCCTGGCTGGGACGGCGGCCCTCGCACAGCTCAGCTCGCGGCCCAGGCGGAGAGGCCGGTGCCGGCCAGACAGCGGGCTTCGGAGCATTGTTCCTGGCCGCGGCCGCATCAAAGGGGACGGCCGCAACCCGACACCCGGCGGGCGCGGGGACAGAGGCCTGCGGCCCCGCGGCGCACAAAGGCTGGCCCCGGGGAGCCCGGGCAGCTCGGCCTCAACAGGTTGGAGACGCAGCCAGGGCAGCCGCGCTCCGGGCTCCGCGGGAACCTGCCGGGCCGCGCGGTCACCAGGCCCCGGAGGGGACCCGCCGGGCTGAGCGGGCTCGGGGAGCGACACCCCGGACGCTGCCCCCCCAGGCTCCGCGCCCTGGAGCCCGTGCCCTGCCCCCCAGACCCCGCGCCCCGGAGACCCGGCCCTGCCCCGCAGACCCCGCGCCCCAGAGCCCCTGCCCTGCCCCCCAGGCCCTGCGCCCCAGAGACCCGGCCCTGCCCCCCAGGCCGTGCGCCCCGGAGCCCCTGCCCCCCAGACCCTGCGCCCCGGAGCCCCTGCCCCCGAGCGCGCCAGCGGCCCCTCGGAGCCGCCCAAGCCTGTGCCCCCGCCAGGGCGGCGCTGAGCCCCGCAGCCCGGAATGAATGGGCGGCGCGGGACACCCGGCCCCGGCCCCGGCCTCGGCGCGCCCCCGCCCCTCGGCTCCCCCGCCCCCCGCGCCCCCGGGTCTCACCTGGATCCGCCGAGGCCGCGCGGGCTCCGAGCAGCAGGACCAGCGGCGCGAGCACGTCCAGCGGGCGCCACCTGCGGGCCCCGGGCCACCGCCCCCGGGTCAGGCCGCCGCGCGCGCCCCCCGCCCGCCCGAGCCCCCCGCCGCCCCGGGCCTCCCCGCACGACCGCGCCATGCTCGGCGGCCCGACCGTCAGCGCCGCGGATGCTGCGCCCTCCGCAGCCGTGCGCCCTGGGCCCGCCGCGCTCGGCCGCCGGGTCGGGCAGGGGCGGGGCGGGGCGGGGCCGGGGCCGGGGCGGGGCGGGGCTGCCGGGGGCCGCGGGACGGGCAGGGGAGGAGCGGAGAGCCGCGGGGCGGGGCGGGGCGGGGCGGGGCGGGGACCCGCAAGGGGGGGCGGGGGGCGCGGGGACCTGCAGGGGCGCGGGGCGGGGGCAGGGCCTCGGGCTCGGGGGACCCGGCGGTCCCCTCCCCCGCCCTCTGCCCTGCGCTCTGCCGCCCGCGCGTCCCCCCGGAGCTGCCGCCGCCCCCGCGGGCGCACGTGGGTCCCGGTCTCCACGCGGGCAGGGTCCGGGCGCCGAGGTCCCACCCGCGTACCCCGGAGGCGGGAGATTCGCGCAAGGCCCGTTGCCAGGGGACCGCGAGGGGCATGGGGATGGAAGCAGCTCCTCCCGCCCGCGGCGGCCTCCCCGGCCAGGACTGCGGCGCTGCCCGGCCCCCTGCTGGCCTCCGTGGACGGCAGCCCCGGGCCCCCACCCCTGGGGCGCCTGCCCCTACTTTGCGGACGGACGTGAGGGTCGGGGAGGGCAGTGGGAAGGCCACCGCCTCCGCCCTGGGGTGCCCTGCGCACCCTGCCCCCCGCAGCTGGCCCCAGCGCCCTTCCCCCCCAGCTGCCGGTCTCCAGGGCCCCCTCCTCAGGCCAGAGCTCCAGAACCCCACCTGACTGCAGGTGGACAGCAAAGCCACCTGCCTGGGGGGGGTCCTGCCCTCAGAGCCCCCGGGGACCCCGCACTCCACCAGAGCTGCTGACACCCCACTTCCCAGAGTTCAGCCGCCTTTCCCAGGCCCCAGGCCCTCCCAGCTTGCAGAGAACCTTGCCTTGGCTTCCTAACGTTTAGCCAGAAGTTCTGGCTCGCCCTCCTCCATCCCTACCGGGTCCCCCCCACGCCAGGTGGAACAGGGCCCGGTGGTCCAGGGCAAGGAGGGAAGTCAGTCAGCGGGTTGTGACCCACTTTTTTTAAACAGGAAACAGAAGGGCATAGATCAGAAATGATTAGCATACACTGTTTTGCAGAATTTTTGTTTCACGCGCAGAGAGGTGGACAGGGGTCCAGGTGGGGCGTGTGTCTGTGGGGGACTGTGCAGGTACAGGTGTGTGTGTGTTTCCATCGCTACATGTGGGGGTGCGCGCCTGTGTGGTGTGTTCACGGGTGTGGTAGGCACGAGCATGCCCTGGGTCCCAGTGGCAGCCCTTCCTGTGCCCCGTGGTCGGTCTGTCCATCTGTCCATACACCCTTCCGTCTGTGGTCCCAAGCCCTGCTCCAGGATGGGGTCTGAAATGCAGTGTTTCACCTCTTCTAGGTCCCCTGCCCTACAGGCCTGTCTTGCTTCCACCCAGCCCAGCCCATTCTCTTTTTTTTTTATTTATTTAAATTCAGTTAATTAACACATAGTGTATTGAGTGTCAGAGGTGAGGTCAGCGACCCATGGCTCTTATGTAACACCCGGTGCTCACGACATCCCGTGCCCTCCTCAACCCCTGTCCCCAGTGACCCCGTCCCCAACACCCCCGCCCCTCCAGCAGCCCTCAGTTTGTCTCCTGGAGTTAAAAGTCTTTTAGGGTTTGTCTCCCTCTCTGGTTTCGTCTTGTTTCACTTTCGCTCCTTCCCGTGACCCTCTGGGCTGTTTCCTCTAGTCCCCGTGTGAGGGAGGCCGTGTGATCATGTCTCTCCCCAGCCGACTCGCCCCCCTCGGCATCACGCCCTCGGCTCCCCCCACGTCGGTGTAAATGGCGAGATCTCCCCCCTCTGACGGCCGAGTGACACCCGGGGTGCGCAGGGACCACGTCTCCTCCCTCCAGCATCTGTCCGTGGACATCGAGGCTCCTCCCGCAGCACGGCCCCCTTGGAGACGGCCCCTGGGAACGCGGGGTGCAGGTGCCCCTGCAGCTCACCGCCTCTGGGCTGCGGGGTCGGTACCCAGCAGTGCAATTGCCGGGTCAGAGGGCAGCTCCATGTCAAGCTCCTCGAGGCCCCACCCCGTCAGCACCACGGTAGCCATCCTAACGGGGCGTGTGGGGTGGGGGTGGGGGGTCCCACGTGGTGTTGGTGTGTCTCCCTGACACCAAGGGATCAGCCCAACTCGTTCTTTCATCTTCAAATCAGAAGCCCTGCCTCTGCAGCTGTGACTGATGCTGGCCCTGGAGCCTGTCTGTGGCTCTAGGGAGGGGGCTGGAACCGCAGGGCGGTGCTGGGTCCCTGCCCTGCTCCTGTGGCTTGGGGCTCCCCTCCTCTCCCCATCCCTCTCCTCCCCTCCCCTCCTCTCCTCTTCTCCAGGGCTCACTTCCTCTGGTTGGAAACGCCAAGGCAGGGATGAGCTCCCCTCTGCAGGCTTTGGGGGGGAACGCCAGCTTCAAAGGGCATTCTGTGGAACGAAAGTGCCATCAACAACCAAAAATACAAAAATAAGTCTTTCTACCCTGAAACACTTACGATGGCTCAACTCATAGCTGTAAAAACATACATATTCTGCTCCTTTTCTTTCCCCTTACTGTGTTACCGTAGGGCCATTGCTGTGCCATTCCCATGGCACTCACAGCTTTTTCCTATCAGAGGGTTTTTCTTCCCCTTTATTTACAAGCAATAGGTGATCATTATAGAAAAGAGAAAATACTGACAGGCACACAGAAAATTAAGGCCCCAAATCTCAAGCAGCTAGCAGTGTGCTGCGGGTCTTCCTGCCTCGTCCGCAAAGACCCCCGTTCACTGGGAGCCGGGTGGGTGACACAAAGGAGCTCAGCCCAAACACGTGCAGGGGGCCGGCCTGGTCTTCAGGGCAGCGGGGAAGCCGGAGGTCAGGGGGTCCCGGGTGGGCTGAGGGGCGGCGGCCGAGGGGCAGAGGGGCCGTCCAGAGCGAAGGCGCTGGAGAGAGCGCCCCCCCTGCACGTGGTGTGGTCCCTGGACACTTGGCAGCTCGCGGGAGTGGGGGGGTGTGGAGCTCAGGGCCGCACCACGTGGCGCCGGCTGACCCGGGGATACGGGGGGTCCCCCTCCGTCCCTTGCATTATTTCTAAGCCCGTCCGTCTGCTGCGATCGCACGTTTCCTCACGCAGGCAGAGATGACAGAAACGAGAGGGAAGCGCTATCGTGTCCCCGGCTGGCGCCCCGAAAGGCCGAGCGGGGGTCCCGCGCTGGCCAGCGGAGCCTGGCCCCATGCTCCACGGACACTGCCGCCGGCCGCTAGGCCCCGGCTCCAGGTCCACTCGCACGCCACGCTGGGGTTGTTTTCGCCTGGAAGTTGGTTTTTGTTGTAAATTGATGGAGTCCACCCGCAGCCATTTCTCCCAAGTCCAGTGCCGTGGGTGCTCCGTGGGCAGGCAGGGCCCGAGGTGGGGACCCCGGGCGGCGCGAGCAGGCGGGCAGGACGGGCAGGAGGGCGAGGCCGAGGCCCCGTCCCCGGGCGGCCCCCTCCCTGCGTCCAGGCACCGCGTGCTTGCTGTGCTGAGAAGGTGGCTTTGCACCAGGAAGTGGAGACGCTGAGCGTGGGCAGGGCACTGAGTGTGCGGCTCAGGGCTGGGCCACACACGTCAGGGCCCCGGCCTGGATGGCACGGTCTGCCCCGGATCCACACGCAGCCGGCCGCCACCATCGGGCCGGGCCGACCGACGGCAGGCGGGGGCTTCGAGACCCGCACTCGGGCCTCCTTTGGCCTCTCACGTCTCCCCGGCCGGGCGCTGGGCTCCACTGCCCTCGTCGCGGCTTTCTGCTTATCGGTCGTCCTGCTTGTGCCCCACCTGACGCTCAACCGTGTACCGTGGCGCGTCCACCTTCCCGTCCACACCGGCTGCCCCGGGGCTGCCCGCCTCTGCCGGGTGCTCGGTAATACCTGCCGAGGCAAAGACCAGGGCAGCCGACTGCCCCCGCCGGGCGGGTCTCCGGCCTCCCGGCTCCGCTGGACTTGAACCCGTGATCTGCTGAAGCGTGGGCAGCCGGGCAGGCAGCCGAGGGGCCCAGCTGTTCGTGGGGGATTTCCTCAGCAGAATCTGGGAACGGCGAGTGAGTGATGAGACTTCCGCCAACTGGAATCTTACGGCCCCTGAAGAAATGTGATGAAATAAGAAGGGCTCGTGTGGAAGGACCTTGTGCAGCACCAAGCGTGCCGGTGCTGCTGTGGCATCGAGCGTGTGCGAGGCAGGTGAGAGCCCAGCCGCTGGCCGTGCGTGGCTCGGAGGGCCAGAGTTACGGGAGACCGTTAGGCTTCTCTCTATTCTTTGCCACATCACCAAAGGGTCACGATAAACATTTATATTAATTTTAGAGCGGGCCATTTCCTCACTTCACTGCTGCAAGGAAATGTCTCAGTTCGTGTTGAGTCATCGGGGGGGAAAGGGAGGGGTCCCCGAACTCTCAAGTGCATCATCTAACAACCTGGAACATTCTAGTTCCCAGGACAGCCTTATCCCCATAGAGACTGGGGGGCACTGGTACGAAGGGAAACGCACCGCCCTTTGTGTTTGGCAGGTGCCGCCAGCACACGCAGCTGGAAGGAAGGAGTCCAGGTGATTCCCGTTCCTGCCAGCCTGGCGACCTGCCACCGCAAACAACGCAGCCCGTCCCCGCTCCTTCCTTGATAAATGGACAGTCTCGCAAAGCCCCCCTCGGGCAAGGTAGCCTCAGTGTCGTCCCCCCCCCCCCCCCCCCCGCCACTCGGCTCCTGCTCTTGCCCTGAGATAAGCCAGGATGACTGCTCAGCGCAAAACAATCCCAACTATGCATTCAGCCTCCACTGCCCCCCACGCACCTCAGGATCAGTGCAGACACATTTCCATCCCCTGTTCCAGCCCACCCGACGGTGGGTCGTGGCCTTAGCCGTGCATGCCCATCCCTGCCCTCCCCATCTGCCGTGCTTTGTGCGCAGGCCCCTGGGGACCAGCAGCCTGGCCATCGGGGCCCACCACCGACTCCGTCGTTCTGCAGACCCTCCACAGCTACGTAATGCTCTCATTCCCTCATTTGCTCACATCCCCGATATTTGCTTAGCGCCTTCCCTCTTACCTCCAGTAGAATTCAGGCCACCAAAGGCCAGTTCCTTTGCTTTGTTCACTGATGAACAGAAGGAAGGGGGGAGGGAACAAATGCAAACATGTTAAAGCTGAGGCAGACATTGCAGGATGTTCCTTGTGGGGCATGCCAGCACCCCAGGGGGAATCTTCAGGGTAGGACCTCTCTGCACCTACCACAACCTCCACCTTCCTTTACTCATCACGTGATATTCCAGGCATTTGTGTACACCCCCCTGCTCACTCTCACCCCCCAAATGTGAGCGTTTTGAACATATAAAACTGACATGCGCTGTAACTCATTATAAAAATCCCCAAACACCTCCCAATAAAGCTCAAGACCCGCTTTGACTCGCCTTTTCATCTCAGCTCCTGACAAGATAGTCCTTGTTATTATGCTTCTGTTGGTTATTTTAAAATGCATCTTATAGATGTGTGCTACTCTAGAAATGTAGAAGGTTGAAACTCGTAGAACATACATGACATAATGCTCATGGTTCTATGACTTGCTTTATTATAACACGATATATGTTGTAGCTTTTCTCATGTCAGTATATATGCATGCATGTATTTAAATGACTGCACAAAAAAATTAAAAAAAATAAATGACTGCACACAGATTTCATAGTATGAAAATAGCATACTCGGTGATCCCACCATTAATGAGACTTAAGTTGTTTTGAATCCTTTGCTTAAAATAATATACTGCCTTGAAAAGAGATAGAAAGCCGGATTAAGAATGAAACAGAAAAGCCAAATGTGGAAAGCACAGCAAAAGGTGAAGAATGGCTTTGATAGGCTCATCGGTGAGCTCAACTGGAGAGTCAGGTCAACAGAAACCTCCACGTTGAGACACGAGGAGAAGACAGAGTGGTATGGAAGACAGAGCTGTGCGTTTGGGAGCCATGGGAGCAGAAGAACTCTTTGAAGAGAAATAGCTGAAATTTTTCCAAAATTAATGACAGGCATTAAACCATAGATCATAACTCAGAGAACATGCATTAGGGTAAATGCTCCAATAAAAAAAAAAAGTAAAACAAACAAACAAACAAAATAAAAATTCCTTATACATGACATATTCAAGCTGCTGGGGGAAAAAAAAAAAAAAAAAAAAAACAGAAAAAGTCTCTAAGGCAACCAGAGTACAAACATGGAAACGTTACATGCCGAGAGGCAAAGATAAGACTTATGGCACAATTCTCTCAGAAACTGTATAAACTGGATGACAAAAGGCCTGAAAGAAACAAAAAGTGTTGACTCAATATTCTGTACCAGTGAAAATATATGTTACAAATTAAGGATAAATAAGGCTATCTTAGGCAAACGAGAACTGTGGGAATTTATTGCTGGCACACATTCTCTAAGAAATGATAACCAGTGTTCATCAATCAGAAAGAATGGTATCAGTCCCCCAACTGGATCTTCACAATGAAAGAACAAGTGCCAGAAATGGAAGAAATAAAGATAAGATAAACTTTTCTCCCCTTATTTTTAATTGCTATAAATGATAGCTGCTACCTACAGGAAATACAGTGAACTTGTGTTCATGGCATATACTAAAGTGAAATAGATAATTATATCAGGAAGGATGGGAGGAATAGATTGGAAGAATATTGTTGTAGTAAGCTCCCTATATTACATATGAGGTAGTCTAATATTATTTGAAGGTAAACTCTGAGTAATTTAAGATCTATGTTGTAAACTCTAGGGCAAACACTAAAAAAAAATTTTTTTTAAAGTATAAGTAATAGGGATGCCTGGGTGGCTCAGTGGTTGAGCATCTGCCTTCGGCTCAGGGCGTGATCCCTGGGTCCTGGGATCGAGTCCTGCATCGGGCTCCCTGCAGGGAGCCTGCTTCTCCCTCTGCCTGTGTCTCTGCCTCTCTCTCTCTCTGTGTCTCTCAAGAATAAATGAATGAATCTTTTAAAAAAAAAAGTATAAGTAATAAATCAAGAGGACCTAAAACAAAAAAGATTTTAAAAGTGCTCAATCAAAAAAAAAAAAAAAGTGCTCAATCAACTAAGAGAAGGCAGAAAAAAAAGTTAACAAAAAAACAAAAAAGAAAAGGAAAACCAGGTGGAACAAACATAAAACACCTAGCAAAATTATAATTTTTATTCAATCTTATCAATAATTGGGCAGCCTGGGTGGCTCAGCAGTTTAGCGCCGCCTTCGGCCCAGGGCGTGATCCTGAGATCTGGAATCGAGTCCCTCATTGGGCTCCCTGCATGGGGCCTGCTTCTCCCTCTGTCTGTATCTCTGCCTCTCTCTCTCTCTCATGAATAAATAAAAAAAAATTTAAAAAAATCTTATCAATAATCACATTAAATGTGAATGGTCTAAACACACCAGTTAAAAGGTAGAGATGGTCAGATTGGATTTAAAAAAAAAAAAAAAGCAAGACTCAACTACAGTATGTCTTTAAGAAATCCACATTAAATATAAAACATCTACAGATTTAAGGTATAAGGATGAAAAGAGATATGCCACTCAATCATTAGCCAAAAGAAAACCAGAGGAGCTAACTTGGTGACAGACAGACTTTTGAGGAAGAAATATCATCACACATAAAAAAGGACAGACATTACATAATAATTTTGTTAATTCTCAAGAGGACACAGCATTCATAAATGAGGATGCACCTAAAAAATAGGATTCAAAGTATTGAAGCAGTAACTGCCTAGATTGAAAGGAGAAACAGATCCCAAATTATAGTTGAACATGTCAACATGCTGGACTCCTGGTAATCATTAAAACAAGTGGACCCAAAATAAATAAGGGCATGGAAGACATGAATGCTGTCAGCTATCTGGACCTCATTGACATTTATAGAACGCTCCGCCCACCACTACTTCTTGAGAATAAGAATAGACTCTTCTCAAGTGCACATTCACATCACCACGGTATACATTTTTTTCTGGGCCACAAAATATACCTAGGCAAACTTAAAAGAATATAAATAAAAAAAACAAACAAGGAAGAATATAAATCATACAAAGTATGCTTTCAAGTCACAACAGAACAAGGAGTCAAAAAGGAATTTGTGAAGTCCTAAGATATTTGGAAATTTTAAGTAACACACAAAAGATTTTAAGTAACACAATTCTAAGTAAGCTGTAAGTCAGAGAGGCATCTCAGGGAAATACAAAAACATTCCAAATTAACTGAAAATGAAAACACAACATCTCAAAACTTATGGGAAGGAGAGGAAGTAGTGCTTAGTGGGAAATTTATAGCACTAAACACTCATATTTTTAAAAAAGAAAGCTCTCAAAGAAATGACCTCAGCTTCCATTATACAAAACTAGGAAAAAAAAAAAAAAAAAACAAACACGTCCAATTAAGCACAAAGGAAGTAGAAGAAAGGAAATAATACAGATGAGGACAGAAAACAATACCATGAAAATTACTGGAACCAAAATCTGGCTGTTTTTTTGTTTCTTCTGGGGTTTTTTCAAGCTCTGGCCAGACTGCCCATGAAGAAAAGAGTACTGACATAACTCGCCAACGCCAAGAATGAAAGCACGCACATCACTATCGATCTTGCAGCTCCTTAAAAGATAATAAAGGAATATTACAAACAACTTAATTTTATGCTGATAAGTTCTATAGCTTAAACAAAATACACAAATTCCTTGAAATACACAGACTGTCCACACTGATACAAGAAGAAATTTTAAAATCCAAATGGCTCTATAGCTGTTACAGAAATTGAACTCATAACTAAAAACCTTCCTAGAAAGCAAACCCCTGACCCGAATAGCTTTGTTGGTGAATATTATAAAATATTTATTGAAGAAATAACTGCAAACCTACATAAGCTTTTTCAGACAATGGAGGAGGGAACAGTTCCCAATTTATTTCGTGAGGCCTCTATTACCCTGGTAACAAAGACACCACAAGAAAACTACAGACCAATGCCCTTCATGAACAGCATGCGGAAATGTTTAACGAAATGCTAGCAAATAAGACTAGGTAATATATAAAAAGGATAATACATCATAACCATGTGAGACCTATTCCTGGAATGCAAGCCTGGCTTAATATTAAAAATCAATATTATTCACTGTATCGATAGAATAATGGAGAAAAATCCATAGGATCATCTCCCCAAATGCAGAAAGAGAACATGACAAATTAAATATCCATTCTAGAAATAGAAGGGAAGGCCTCGGTCTGATAAACAAAAAGTTTATAGATAACATTGTACTTCATGTTGAATGCTTTCTCCCTATAACAAAGAATACAACGAGACAGAAGAAGCATTGCTAATCAGTGTTATTTGGGAAATCTTAAGAAAGGTTTTTAGCTGAGAAAAGAAGTTAAAAGATGTACAGATTGGGAAGGAGGAAATTTCTATTAGCATAGGAGACGATCAATTGTAGAAAGTCCTAAGGAATCTACATATAAGCTATCAGAGTTAATAGGGAAGCATAGCAAGGTTGTAGGATTTAAGGACAATATACAAAAAAAATTGATTTACTTCTACATACTAGTAATGAACAATTGGGAATTGGAATTTTTTAGAAGATTTTATTATTTATTCATGAGACAGAGAGAGAGAGAGAGAGAGAGGCAGAGACATAGGCAGAGGGAGATGCAGGATGCCTGCGGGGAGCCTGCTGTGGGACTTGATCCCAAGACCCTGGGATCACGCCCTAAGCCGAAGGCAGACGCTCAACCGCTGAGCCATACAGGAGTCCCAGGAAATTGAAATTTGAAAAAGTACATATATTAGCATAAAAACATAAACTAGTGATGAATGTAATAAAATATACGCAAGATTTGTGTACTAAACCCTGTAAAACATCACTGAAAGATATTAAAGTAGTTCTTTTTTTAATTATTATTAAAGTAGTTCTGAGTATAAAGATGGTTACACCGTGTGTTTGGATCAGGAGACTCAATATTGTTAAAACGTCAATTCTCCCTAAATGGACCTACAGATATAATATGATACCAAGAAAAAACCCACCAGTGTTTTTGGTAATATTAGCAAGCTGCTTGTAAAATTGATATAAAAATGCAAGAATAATCAAAAGAAGGTTGAAAAAGAAACACTAGCTGGAAAGATACCCCACCTGATTTCGATAATTTATTATAAAGCTGCAGCAAGGGCAGCCCGGGTGGCTTGGTGGTTTAGCGCCGCCTTTAGCCCAGGGCCTGATCCTGGAGACCCGGGATTGAGTCCCGCGTCAGGCTCCTTGCATGGAGCCTGCTTCTCCCTCTGCCTGTGTCTCTGCCTCTCTCTCTCTCTCTCTGTGTGTCTCCCATGAATAAATAAATAAAATCTTTAAAAAATAAAAATAAAAAAATAAAGCTGCAGCAATTTAAAAAAACGGTGCAGCATTAGCAAAAGGATACACGTATAGATCAATAGAGCTGAAGAGAGAATCAAGAAATAGACCCATGTGTATATGGCCAATAAATTTCAGCAAAGGTGTCTGATCTTCTATGTTTCCCTTTACCGTCAAGTGACAGCTCAGA
Source organism: Canis lupus familiaris (assembly GCF_011100685.1). Classification (NCBI taxonomy): domain Eukaryota; kingdom Metazoa; phylum Chordata; class Mammalia; order Carnivora; family Canidae; genus Canis; species Canis lupus. Next base: position 38,850,694 of record NC_049252.1, on the reverse strand, counting down.
TGTGAAAGAGCAAGAGCCCCGGGAATGGGTAAAGCCACCCTGAAAAAAAAAAAAAAGCCACCCTGGCTTAAAAGCTCCATTTCCAAAATAAATAAAATAAAATAAAATAAAATAAAATAAAATAAAATAAAATAAAATAAAAATAAAAAAGCTCCATTTCCCGTGTACAGCTCAAGGGGGTTGGCACAACACCCAGCAAGAAGTGTGCCCCATTACGGGTCTTGTCTTGAGAGAAGCTCAAATCAATGGCATGCCCTGCCCACCGGGCATTTCGGGAGCACGCACAGACCAGCACGTGCAGGTGCAGTGTGCCCATCAGGGGTCATTTTTGTCAGCATTAATTCCTGTGTGATGTTCACCTTTATGGGATTTCCAGAGGAACAGACCCAGAGAGCTGAGCTGACCTCAAACCTAGCTATAGGGATGATAATGGATTGTGCCAATCCTTTACTCACCCACCGGAATTGGCTAAATAGAACTAGGGAGACCGTACCATGGTTCAGAGAGGATATGGGGCAACCGGGGTGTTCATAATGCCGCTGGTTGAGGGGGGCATAGATCGGTCAATCACTTTTAAAAACTACCTGCAGGGGTCCCTGGGGGGCTCAGCGGTTTAGGGCTGGCCTTCCGCCCAGGGTGTGATCCTGGAGACCCGGGATTGAGTCCCGCATCGGGATCCCTGCATGGAGCCTCCTTCTCCCTCTACCTGTGTCTCTGCCTCTCTCTCTGTGTGTCTCTCATGAATAAATAAATAATCTATAAAAAAAATAAGAAATAAAAACTAGTGGCATCGAGTAAAGTGAAGCACACACATATCCCGATGCAGCAGTTCCTCTGCTGAGAATACATCCGATGGACACAGTTGCATATGGTCCCTAGAAGACGTCCAAGAATGTCACAATCGCAAAAACTGGAAACAACCCAGATGTCTACCCATAGTTGTATTAAACTGGGGGCTCCTGGGTGGGTAAGTGTCTGCCTTTGGCTCAGGCCATTATCCCGGGGTCCTAGGATCGAGTCCCGCATCGGGCGGGAGCCTGCTTCTCCCTCTCCTGCTGCTCCACCTGCTTGTGCTCTCTTTCCCTCTCTCTCTAATAAATAAAATATTTTAAAAATAAGTAAGTAAATTAATCAATTAACACTATAAGATACTATTCAGCAATGATGAAAAATATGCTGTACGCACAACGTGAGTGGATCTCACAAATATTACCGCTGAATGGAAGAAGCCAGACATAAATGAGTGCATATTCTAAGACTCCGTGGACGCTAAGTTCTCAACTGTTCAATGTTCAAAAATACTGAAAGTCATCCTTATGGATCATAAAAATAATGGAACATTTTCTTTTCTTTTTTTGGGGGGCCGGGAGGACATTTTCTAATTCATTATGCAAGGTGAGTATAACCTCCGGAATTCCAGCAAAGAGCGTGCACATGCATGCACACACGCAAGCTGAAGCCTCACCTCCCTTATAGATGGGCGCAGAATGCTATCAAATGGAGCCCGTCCGTGCGTTTACTGAACACTAACTTATCTCAGGACTATGAAGGTGGTTCAATGTCAAAAGACATACAACAAGAGTCCACTTGACAGGTCAAAAGTCAAAAGCCATGTGATTACGCAAATTCCAAGGTATTTGATACAACTCAATACCTGATGATATAAACTCTCGTGCTTCGGGGCAAAACATGCTTTCTTTCTCAACTCATTAAACGTTATCTCCCCGATATCTAAAATTAATTGTGAAATATTACACATTCCTTTTAAAAATCAGCAAGAGGAAAAAATGATAAGAAAAAACTCGCGAGAACAAACATTTAATTATTCTTGAGATCCTAGACAATGGGATAGGGCGAGGAAAGAAATTAAGAATAAATATTGGAATTGGGGATCCCTGGGTGGCGCAGCGGTTTGGCGCCTGCCTTTGGCCCAGGGCGCGATCCTGGAGACCCGGGATCGAATCCCACGTCGGGCTCCCGGTGCATGGAGCCTGCTTCTCCCTCTGCCTGTGTCTCTGCCTCTCTCTCTCTCTCTTTCTCTGTGTGACTATCATAAATAAATAAAAATTTTAAATAAATGAATAAATAAATAAATAAATATTGGAATTGAGTGTGCCGATGACGGCGTCGTGCCGGTTTAGGAATTCCGGGAGGATCTCTGCAGAGACATTAGAATAAATAAAAGTTGAGAACGGTGGTCAGAGACAAGGTAATTTAAAAAAAAAAAGAAAACAATAGTTTTCTTACAAATCAACCATAATAAATACAGTATGTTGGGAAAAATATATCACAATAGTGATAAAACACATGAGATGCCCAGCAGTGAACTTAGTGAGACGTGCTTACGACTTGATGAAAATGATAAAGAACTATCAGGGGATGGAAAAGAAGACCTCCGTAAACGTGAGGCCCTCCCCGTTCTGGGAATAGTGAAGCCTAATGGTTAGGAGAAGACCACCCAATGTCCGAGACAGGATTGAGCAGCACGCAGGGGGCCCAGGCTGGCCAGCTCGGGACCAGGTCCTGTGCTCACCCCCCCACCCCGCCACATACGCACCCCACTCCGGATCCCAGGTCACAGTCCCCGTAAAGCCTTCGCACTTCACCTTTTTTTTTTTTTAATTTATTATTATTTATTTATGATAGACATAGAAAGACAGAGAGAGGCAGAGGAGAGGGAGAAGCAGGCTCCATGCCGGGAGCCCGACACGGGACTCGATCCCAGGACTCCAGGATCACGCCCTGGGCCAAAGGCAGGCGCCAAACCGCTGAGCCACCCGGGGATCCCCACACTTCACCTTTCATTCCAGGCCCTGTGTTCAGGGGAACCAGCCGCCGATTCACAGCTGAGCGTCCACACGGTGGGCCGGGAGAGCGGACAGGTGACGATCTACCCTTTTGGCCAGGTGGCCTACACCTGCTCTCCGGCGTGGACCTTGGCAAGCCTCGTCTGTGAAATGGTGGCAGCAGCACTGTTTGCCGTCGGTGCTGGCTGAGGACCCAGTGAGACAGTCGACAAGTTCAGCACCGCAGGGCGTGGAGGCTGAGGCAGGAGAGGGAGTCTCGGGGGTATTTTGTTCCACTTTAGACATGGGGCTCAGGGAGGCGAGGCACCTCCCCCTGGGTTGCAGGGCTGGTCGGGCACGGAGGGGACCCAAGTGGATGGTCTAACAAACCAGCGCTCACCCCGCCACCCCATGTGCCAGCCTGACGGCAGCTCTTGGCACTCCCGGTCCTGGAGAGTCGTGCCCCCCGCCCCGGGCCAGTCATGTGGGAGCCTCTGCGTCACCCTTCTCTCCTCCCTGCCTCCCAGCCCGCGCTACCGCTGTCTCCCCAGTGCACCTGCCTCTCGATCTCTGCCTCTGCCGCTCCAGCCGACACGACCACCAAGCCATTCCGTGCCCTCGTGGCTGTTCCAATCGTCCTCCACCAAGAAGGTAAAGGCGCAGTTTCACCGCGACGGGGGAGCCCGTGGTGGCTCCGTCCCCCTGCTGGCTTGGTGCATGGGCCTGCAGACCGTGGCCGCCGGGCCCGCCTCTGTCCCCGGCCGTCCTGGCCCCCTTCACCGTGTCCTGCTCACCCTCCACTCCTGTTCGGGCCCCCTCGCTGCGCAGCCTCCCGCTCTTCCCCGTGCCCGGAGGCCTATCCCCCTCTCGGGTGAGGTGGCCCCTGCGTCCTCAGGCCCACCCGGGGAGCCGGCCCCACGCTCCCGCGGGGAGGCTCTTCTCGTCTCCTCTCCTTCCTCCACTGGGGTTTCATCCTGAGCCGTGGGTTCCAGGAAAGCTGCAGACGGTTGTTCACTCCAAGCTCCTTCAGGTCCGGCGAGCCGCGCGGCTGCCCTAATACCTGGGCGGCTCCGGGCCCCGTGCAGCCCTCGTCGGCGGTGCCGAAGCTCCCGGACAGTCCTGAAAGCGCCGACTCTCCTTGCGAGTTTTCTTGCAGAGACGGGTATGGCCACGTCCCCGCACGTCCGCTGCATCTGTTTCCCCTGAGACCCCAAAGACGCGGGCTGGGCTCCGTCGCCCCCGGGCCCTCCCGGTGCCATCGCGGGCAAGGCGGGCTCAGGAGGCGCCGCGCCCGCTCCCGTGCGGCCTGGGCCGGAGGCGGCGGGTGGGGACGAAGCCACCGCCCAGGGTCACGAGGAATGGGGCGCCGACTCACCTCGCGCCCGCGGGCCTGGCTGTCTGGCTTTGTGCAGCACGCCGCCACCAGGAGCGCGTGCAAGAAGGGAGCCAACCCCAGCGAGGAGCGGGCCCGTGGGTCTCCATCCCGCTGACTCATCCGGGTCGGAGCACCGCGCCCGCCGGGCTCACGGCTTCTCTCCCCAAAGCAGCCACCGGGCCTCTCCCGCTATGGCAGGGCTGGGGAGGGTGGGCCGCGGGGTGCCCTGTGCATCTCAGGCCGGGCCGCATGTCCCCTCCTTCTCCACCTCAGCGCCCCCATCCCAGGTGGCCCCGACCTTCCTTGTCACAGAAACCCCGGCCGGGCTGCGAGGTCCTGGCTCTGCAGAGTGGCCCAGACATCATGGGTGTTCAGCGGCCTCTGGGGACACCCCCTGCCCCACAGGTCCTTGAGAAGCGACCGCTGAGGACAGGAAGTCTTCGCGGCTGAGGGCAGGGGGCCTGCCGCTCGTGGGGTCAGATGCCCTTCCTGGAGGACCCCACGGGGACCCCCGCCCTGACCCGGGGCCTCACCAGGTTGGTGACGTGGGGAAGGGTCGTGACCTCCCTGCGTCTGAGTCCCCACGGGGGCAGCGGGGACAAGGAAGGGGCAGGGCTCCGGAGAAGGCCAGGTGCTTCCGTGGGCGAGTGCGGACAGAGGTGTGACGGAGCCTTCGCCTGCGGAGACCGGGGGACCCTGCGAGAGCCGCCCGGGGCTGGAAGGCCCACCCACCGCGTGTGGGCAGGATCAGCTGCTGCCCCCCCCAATCACGGGGTTCGGGTCCGCCCCAACTCAGGGTGGGGTCCCGGCTGCTAACTCCACCCTAAGTTGAAAAGACTGTAAGTGGAAATGCATTTAATAGCCCTGCGCGGTGCATGCAGGGGGGCGGTGAAGCCCTGGGGCAGGGCCTACCCGCCGAGAGTCCAGCCCTCATGTGACTGCCCAACGCCCGCTGGGACCAATGGACAGCGTGTGGGCAGGCGACGGCGGCCAGTGTGTCGGCGGGCCGTTGCCCCTCGGGCTGCGTATCGCCAGCCCCGGGAAGGGGCCTTGTCCCGGGTGCGAAGGATGGTGTCTGCTGAACGCGTGTCGCCCTCGCACCGGCGTCAAGTCAAAACCCTGTTCGGTGAGCCGGCGTGAGCGAGGCGTCCGCAGAGGGTCAACCGCGTCTGAAGGCAGGTGGACGGTTTCTCAAAAAGGTACACGTGGCCCTGCTGTGCCCGCCCTGGGGGCTGGTCCAGGGGAAGGAAGGAGGGATCCACGCAGGGACGTGCACCCCAGGGTGCAGGTGGCTTCATTCGTAACAGCACTGAGCTGGGAACGTAATGCGGGGCTTGTCCACCACGTGGGTGCTGCCGAGGGATCCCCGGGGCTATGCAGGCGTCGAGCCGCATCGGATCGTGGAGCTTCCGTGCGGTTCACTGACTGCCAATCAAGGATCAACAACGCTGTTCACGGGTATATCAGAGGCAGGTCGGGTGTTAATCCAATCTGCACCCTGGAGCCGTGCTTGCCAGGCCGGGAGCTCGGGCACCCCGGTGGTCAGGGCGTTCCCCACGCCGCACGCTCGCCGCCGCAGCCGGTGGAGACGGTCACAGCTCGTGAACCTTATCTAAGGGCCAAAAAGTGAGATAACGAGCAAAAGGCAACCTTAGCTTTGTTGTTTCTGAGGAGCAGAGGTCGGCGGGCGCGGAGCAGGAACCACCTTTGGAAATTTGGAAACTCAAAGGCCAAGGGGCCCCTGTGCTGGGGGACAGCAGCGGCGGGGGCGGGGGCGCTTGCAGCCACTTCCCTGAGCACATCCACCGTTTCCCCAAAGGAGCGTTTCGGGAAAAGGCCATTAGCCTGCAGGTCGGCGCCGCGCTGGGCAAAGGCCCTCAGGTGGCTGCAGTGTGTGTTCGTGTTAGAGAGAGAGCCCGTGCCGGTCACGGACGCGGGGACCCTCAGGGGACGGCGGGGCCCGGCCCTTGCACCGGAGCCTGCGTGTGGCTCCAGGGAGGAGCCCAAATGCCAGCTGCCGCCGTCCTGGCTCCTCAAACCAGAGTCCGCTGAGCTCACCCGCCTCACAACTGCCGGCCTTCCAGAACCACCCTGAACCACGCTGAGACCCCAATGACCGGCCATGGCCAGGAGGGGCCCTAGGGCTGCAAGGTCACGCCGGCTCTCCAGCTCCCCACGCAGGCTTTCCCTGGAGCAAGTGTGGGTGGGAGCCACCCCGCGGTGTGACCGCAGCGGACCCCAGCAGGCCCCATCCTGCCTCAGGCCCGGGCTCACCCTCCCTCTGCCCCACACAGTGATGAAGACCAATCAGCTCAGGTGAGAGGCATGTGTCCCAGGTGTGGGAACATCCTGTGGCCGCCGTGACAAAGGGCCGTGGACCGGAGACTTCACAGAAACCTACTGCCCCACAGTCTGGAGGCCGGACACCTGAGGTTCAGGCTTGGGCAGGGCTGGCTCCTCCGAGGGCTGGGAGGCGGACCCTTCCCAGGCTTCTCCCCGCTTCTCTGGTTGCCGGTGGTCCTTGGTGTGTGCGGCTCGTGGACACGTGCCTGTCTTTACACAGCTGTCCTGTCCCCGTGTCTATGTCTCTTCCCTTCTTTTTTTTTTTTTTTTTTAAGATTTTATTTATTCATGAGAGACACAGAGAAGGCAGAGACACAGGAAGAGGGAGAAGCAGGCTCCATGCAGGGAGCCCAATGCAGGACTCAATCCTGGGACCCCGGGGTCACTCCCTGAGCCGAAGGCAGGCACTAAACCGCTGAGCCACCCAGGGATCCCCTTTTCCCTTCTTCTTATGAGGACACTGGCAATGGGATTTAGGGTCCACCCCACTCCAGCCTGCCCTCTTCTTGACTTATCACATCTGCAAACACCCTACTCCCAAGTCAGACCACACACTAAGATTCTGGGAAGGACCTGGACTTCGTGGACACGCCATTCAACCTGGAGGGCAGAGTGACGATGGGCAAATAAGAGGACCACTGTTTCCTAGAAGGCCACCTCGAAAATGTGACGAATGACATGTTTGATTTGCATCCACAGGTTAAAAAATGAAAAGTTTGTTGCAGAAAATGAGTGGGTTTGGAACAAGCGGGTTTTCTTGCAGTTACAGAAAATCTTGCTCCTCACCTGTGACAGGTGCTGTGGTGGCCTCGTGTCCCCAGACACTGAGCCCAGGCCACTCCAGGTCAATGTCAGCTTCTGCGTCCCCCAGCCAGAGCCAGGCCATGTGCAGGGGAACAGATACCCCCCTCACTACTCCCCCCTCCATGAGGTGCTCCCAAGCTGTGGAACAACCCAGCAGGTGCCTTTCCCTGGGGGGAGACGCCACGCTCGTGAATAGGAAAACCAGATCCTCGTAAGATGCCTACAATTTGATGCTCTCCAAACTGATGTTCAGCTTCAGCGCAATTCAGATAAAATGCCAGTGGGGTTTTACGGGACCTCACGAATTGAATCGAAGATTCGTATGAAAGAACACATGTCCAAGAATTGTTAAGACACTCCAGAAGAACCAGGAGGAGACTTTGCTAACTCAAGATGTATCGAAGCCACAATAACTGGAGCACCTGGGTGTCTCAGTCGGTTAAGCATCTGACTCTCGATCTCCACTCGGGTCTTGATCCCAGGGTCGTGAGTTCGAGCCCCACATTGACCTCCATACTGGGCATGGAGCCTACATAAAAATAAATAAATAATAAATAAATAAATAAATAAATACTACAATAATTAAGACAGAGTAGTGTGGGCAGGGGAAATAGATGAAGAGATTAACCAAACAGAGTAGGAAGCCCCCCAAAACACCCGTGCAAATGTGGAGACAAAGCAGTCATTTACAGCTCCTTGGGAAGGACAGACCTTAGAAATGGTGCAGACCTCACAAAGCATTGTATCCACAGGGTTAAGATGGAAATTGAATCTCTACCTCAGATTCTGATTCAGAAATAGTAATGAATCCCAAACAGAATAAAGGAATGTAAATGTGAAAAAATATTGTAATCTGAATATATAGAAAAAGATTTTATGATCACAAGAGAAGGAAGGATTTCTTAAAACACAAAACTTTCATCCGTAAATGACAGGATTGATACATACAATCACATTGAAGTAAAGGACTATTTGTAAAAAGACACAAAAAGGAAAGTGAATATTAGGCCGTCAATTGAGAAAAGACATTTGCCACAAAGGATTAGTACCCTAAATATATAGAGAACATCTACAAATTAAAAATGGAAAGAATCAGGAGTGCCTGGGTGTTGAACATCCAACTCTATTTCAGCTTAGGTCTGATCTCAGAGTCGTAAGTTTAAGCCCTGTGTTGGTCTCCATGCTGGGTGTGGAGCCTACTTAAAAAAAAAAAAAAAAAAGAAAAAGAAAAAAAAGAAAAAATTGAATGACACAATAGATGATGGGCTAAGAACAAATGTCACAGAAACGAGGTAGGAATGTCGGGTAAGGAAATGAAAAGTTGCTGTCCCTCATCAGTAAGCAGTGCAAACAGACCTATGGTGAGGTTACTCGCACAACCAGGTGTTGGCAAGAGCTCAAGGTGATTGGGGCTATCCTACATGGCCAGGGGGTCCGCAGAGCAGTCCTGTTTGCAAAATACTTATCGTTTCCTTATAAAGTTAAAGACATGCACACCCAGTGATGCCACTGTGCCATTCCCAGATATCCCCCTGGGGCAGCGTTTTTGGAATCTTCAAATTGTATTCATTAGAGAGTGAGTCAATCAAGTTAGTGGGACACAAGCAGTGATGATGATGGTGGTGATGATGGTGATGGTGATGGTGGTGATGATGATGGTGGTGATGATGATGGTGGTGATGATGGTGGTGATGATGGTGATGATGGTGGTGATGGTGATGATGGTGGTGATGGTGGTGATGATGATGGTGGTGATGATGGTGGTGATGGTGATGATGGTGGTGATGGTGATGATGATGATGGTGGTGATGATGGTGGTGATGGTGGTTGTGTGGTGGTGATGATGATGGTGATGATGGTGGTGATGGGTGGTGATGATGGTGGTGATGATGGTGATGGTTGATGATGTTGTATGGTGCTGGTGGTGTGATGTGGTGGTGGTGCTGGTGGTGCTGCTGGCTGTGTGGATGTGGTGGTGTGGTGGTGTGGGTGCTGACTGATGGTGGTGCTGATGCTGGTGGTGATGCTGGTGATGTGGTGCTGGTGGTGCTGGTGGTTGTGTGTGCTGTGGTGGTGCTGGTGTTGCTGCTGTTGTGTGCTTGCTGCTGTGTGGTGCTCTGCTGGGGTGCGCTGGTGGTGCTGGTGGTGCTGCTGGTGGTGTGCTGGTGCTGGTGCTGCTGGTGGTTGTTCTCTGTGCTGATGTGTCTGGTATGGTGGTCTGCTGATGGTGGTTGGTGTATTATGCTGTGTGTTTGTGGGTCTGTGGTGGGTTGCTCTGCTGCTGGTGGGGCTGTGATGCGTTGGTGTCGATGGTGGTCTGGTGGTGCTGGCTGGTGCTGCTGCTGCTGCTGGTGTTCTGCTGGTGTGCTGGTGGTGCGGTGGTTCGCTGGTGCTGGCTGCTGCTTGGTGGTGGCTCTGGTGGTGCTGGTTGCTGCTGCTGCTGGATGGTGCTGCATGTGGTTCCTGGTGGTGCTGGTGGTGCTGCTGTGGTGCTGGTGCTGCTGCTGTGCCTGCTGGTGCTGCTGTCTTGGGTGGCTGATTACGCTGTGCTGCTGGTGGTGCATGCTGGTGCTGCTCTTCGGTTGGTGCTGCTGGTGGTGCTGGTGGCTGCTGCTGGGTTGAGTGCTGCTGGTGGTGCTGTTGGTTCCTGCTGGTGGTGCCTGCTGCCTGTGCTGCTGGTTTGCTGCTGGTAGAATGCTGGTGGTGGACTGGTGCGGGTGCTGCGGGTGATGTGCTTGTGGTCGGTGCTGCTGGTCGTGCTGGGTTCTTCCTGGTGCTGCTGGTGCTGGGGTGGGTGTCTGCTGGTGGTGCTGGTGCTCGCTGGTGCTGCGGGTGCTGCTGCTGCTGGTGGTGCTCTGGTGCATGCTGGTGGTGCTGGTGCTGCTGGATCGTGCTGGTGCTGGTGGTGCTGCTGCTGGTGGTCTGCCTGGTGCCTGCCTGGGTGGTGCTGCTGGTGCTGCCTTTGGTTGCTGGTTCTGCTGGTGGTGACTGCTGTTGGATGATGGTGGATGCCAGCGTGATCGGACCTCAATGGCCAAATCCCCGCACGCACTGCCCCCTCTAGAGGTCGGGTCTTTCAAGACCATTGGCGTGTGTGTGTGTGTGTGTGTGTGTGTGTGTGTGTATGTCCCGGGTCAGAAAGTTTGGAAACACTGTCTAGAGAAACACTTGCCATAGACAAACCAGGTGACATGCAAAGCAAAGCTTATGGGAGAAACCAAGCACATGGTCAGTCCAGGAACACCACACAGGTGTGAGCATGAACTATGCACACCTCCTTTGTCTGCTTGTACTCCCCACTTTACTCTCCCACTCCCCCACCCCCCCCCCACCTCACACTACCCCCCCCACCCCCCCTCCCTCCACCCCCCCCCCCACCTCCCCCCACCCACTCCCCGACTCCCACATCACTCCCCCCCCCATCCCCACTCCCACTCCCACGCCCGCTTCTTTTTACTTTCCCCTACTCCCCCACCCCCCGTACCCCCCCCACCCCCCCACCCGTCCCCTCCTCTTCCTCCCCCCCCTTTTCCTCCCCCCCCCCCCCCCTATCCCCCTCCCCCCCGCCCTCCCCCCCCCGCTTTCTTCTTTACTCGCCTCTACCCCCCCCCCCTGTCCTTCGCCCCCCCCTCCTCCCTCCTTTACCCCCCCCCAACCCCCTTCCGCCCCCCCTCCCTTTCCCCCTACCCTTGACCGCTCGCCCCCCCCCCCCCTTCTCCCCTGCCTGTCTCTTCCTCCCCCCACTGCCCCCCCCCCCCCCCCCCGAACCCTCTTTCCTTTTGCCCCCTCCCCAAGCCCCCCTCTCCCCGCCCCTAGCCGCCGTCGGTGGCCCCACCCCCCCACACCGCCTCCTCGCCCCACCCGCCCCCCCCGTCCCCATCCTTCCCCTTCCCCACTCCCCTCCTCTTTACAACTCCTCTCGCCCTCTCCCTCCCCCTGAGTGTTCCTTCGCCCTCGCCTCCTCCCGCCGCCCCCCCTCCGTCCCCTCCCCCCTACACACTCCCCCCCTTTCCCATTCCTCAGTTCCCTCCCCCTCCCCCCCGCCGCGCCATTCCGCCCATCCTCCGTTGTGTCTCCTCTTCCCCTTTCTCCTCCCTCCCCCCTCCCCCCTCCCCCTCCCCTACTCTCCCCGCGCCCCCCTTCCCCTCCGCCCCCTCCTTCCTCCCCCCCCCTGCGCCCAGTCCCCTCCCCCTCTTACCCGCCCGCTCCTCCCCTCCCTCACTCGTCCTGTTCGCGGTCTCCCCCCCCCCCTCCCCGGGCCTCCCATCGCACCTGGCCTCCCGTTCCTCCTTCCCGCCACTCACGTCCTCCCTCCCTAGGCGCTGCCTCTTCTTGCCCCTTCCCCGCCCCCTCCTTGCAACCGTTTCCTCTCCTTCTGTCTCCGTTACTCGCCCGACCCCCCCCCCCTACGCCTCTGGCCTTCTGCCGCGCGTCCTCCTCCTGCCTCCCCTCTTGCTTTCCTTCCCCCCCCCCCCCCCCCATTCGCTCCTTCGTGCCTCCCCCCAGTTCCTCCCCCCCCCCTACCTCCCTCTCCCCCTGCCCCATTGCCCCGCCCCGCTTCTGCCCCGTTTTCTTCCCGGCCCGTCCCCTCTTCTCCCGTGCCCCCCCCGTTTACCTCCCCCCCTCCTCGCCTTCCCTCCGTTTCCTGTCTCTCACCCAGGCCCGCCCCCCCTCCCCACCCAGTCTCCCCCCCCCCTTCGCCTTCTGGTCTCCTTTCTCGTCGGCTCCTTTCTTTTCCTTTCTTTCCGTCGCCCTCTCACTTTCCTCCCTTCTCCGGGGGATGTTCTGTCCTCGCATGCCTTTTGGCCTCTCCCGCCCGGCCCCGCCTCCCCCGTTCTTCGTCCCTCCCCCCGCTCGGCCTGTCGTCCCCCTCCGCCTTCCCCTACCCCTCCCCCCCCTCTTTTCTCCGCTCCGTGGGGGGGTTTCCTCCCCCCCCTGCTCGTGCCCCCAGTCCTCTCCCGCCCCCTCTTGGTCCTTTATCGCTCCCGCTTTTTCTTCTTGAGTCCCTTTTTTCTCCCCCTCTCCGCTTTCTTTTCTGGGTCCCCTTTCCCCCCCGTCCGCCTCCCCCGGCTACTCCCCTGCCCCGCGCTGCGCCCTTCCCCCCCGCGCCGTTTCGCCCCCCGATCCGTCCCCACCTCTCCGCCTGGCGGTTTGATCTCTCTTGCCCCTCTACGCCCCGCCCCCTCGCGCCGCCTGTTGTCTTGTTGTCCCGCCTGCTTGCCTGTGTCCGTTTTGCCCTCCCTTGACTCCTGGTCTTTCTCTCGTGTGTATCCTCCGCCCCCCCCGCCTTCGGCCCGTACTTCTCCCCCCCGCCCGGACTCTCCTGGCCCCATGCCCTCCCGCCCCTTCCAACCCGGCCCTCTCCGGCCTTGTCGCCCCCGCCCTTCGGCTGCCCCCACCGGTTCACCGCGTCCTTTTTTCTGTCTCCCGCTCCCTCCTCTCCTGCCCCTCCCACGGCTGCCCCCCCGCCTACCCCGTCTCGCCCCTCGCCTTGGTTGTTTTGTCTGCCCCTTACCCCGCGGCCTTTGGTGGTTCTAGTCACTCCCCACTTTTGCGTTCCTCTCCCTCTCGCCTCACCTCTGCCTGGCCCCCCCCCCGCGGTTTCCTTCAGAGCTTCTCGTACAGGCGGTCTCACCTTCTCGTACCTTTTCGTGCTCCCCCGGGCCTCTCCCCCTCCCTCCCCCGGCCCGTCCCTTTTCTTCCTTTCTCTTCGTCCCACGCCCTTTCTCACCCCGTGCCCACCCCGCGTTTGCTCCTCGCTCGTCCTGTTCTTCTTTGCCCTCCGCCCCGCCGTCGCTCCCCCCCCGCTCCCCGTCTCTTTCTCCTCCTTCGCGTCCTTTCCCGCTGCCCCCCTCCTCCCCCCCTTCCCTGCCTTTCCTTTGTCCTTGATCTGCCGCCCATTCGTCCATCGCCCGTTCCTTGGGCCCCCCTCCTTTCTCCCCGCCCATCGGCTCTTGTCCCCCGCACCCTCCTTCGTCCCCGCTTCTTTCTCTCCCCCTGCCCTCCCGCCTCTCTTCCTCCTTTTCTGCCGGCCTGCCTCGTGCCCCTCCCCCTTTCTCTCTCGCCGGCCTACTCCCCCCCCTCCCCCCCCCCAAGATAAGATCCATTCCTTGCCCTTCCTGTGCCAACTCTGACCCACACCAAAAAGGTACATCTCCCAGCCTCCTGTCAACAGGCAGCCAGCAGGCCTCAGGGGCAGGGAGGTGCTGGCAAGAGGTTGGAAGCCGGGGGGAGGGCAAGGCCAGGGCATTTCTCCCACTCGCATGTCCGTCAGCGCATGTGCCCTCCATGTTCCAATCCCCACCCAGCAGTCTGCCTTGGTTCTGGAAGGTGGCTCCTGGCCTTCTCCCCCGCTCCCTCCAGCAGGGGGACAGAGTGGTTTCCCGCCGTTGCCTCACGCCGCCTGCCTGGTATCTCAGTCCTGTCCGTGGCCCTGTTCCCCACATTCAGTTCCGTGTCTCGAACGAGGTGTGGATGGTTTTCCTTCCTGCATCCCAGGTGACACAGGAGGCTGCACCAACGCGATGGGCCTCAGCAATGTCACCTTGTGGGAGAGGCCGGCAGGAGGCATCCAGGGAGGTTCTTCACAGAGCTCAAAAAGCACAACAAAATGTATGCGAGTGTCCACACACATGGGGTCAAAGTGTGATGAAGAATGATGAGCGTCTTGGGGGACAGGAAGGCTGTTTGGGAGATGGTGCAGCAGACGCCGCCGGGGCCTCACCCAAATCCCCGCTGTCCGGCCAGTTCAGGTCACTCCCTGGACGAACGAGAGCGCCACCAGCCTCCGCTCTGGGCCCGAGGGCTCCCCGGATGCGCACGGCAAGCCTCCCGGGTGGGCCGGCTCTGAGCCGCTGGTCCCCCAGACGTCTGCCCGCAGTGGCAGCTGGTTCGACCACAGGCCCTTTGAGGGCCGGTTCCCGCCACCTCTCGTTCCTCCAAGCCCTGCCGTGACTCCCGGGCTCGTCCCCTGGCCTGGAGTCCTTGCCCGGAGTTGCTTCAGGAGCAAGCTGACCACCCGGTGGTGCATTTGGGGCAGTGGGTGTTTACGTTCCTGCTCTGTGAACCCTGCGCAGGCACCAGGCGCACGCTTCTGGCACACGCTCTCTCTTACAATAAAGTAAATAAAAGCCCGAAGACCAGAGTTCCACGTGAACGGCTGTGGTGGGAGGGGGCCTCCGGGAAAGCGCTCGGCTGACGAGGGGCACCCAGGGCAGGCCCTGCCGAGCCGCCAGGAGCCGTGGGGACCTGCGAGCACTCCCGGCCCTGGACCCGGCAGTGGTCAGGGAGGCCCCAGGGCTGGTGACCCGGGGCTCAGGGGGGCCCCCCATCCATTGTGCCCCTTCCTCTGAGCTCCCGATGGCTGCCCCAGCCGCTCCCCCCTTTCCTGTTTTCTCAGCCTCCCTCTGGGGGTTCTGCAGAAAGGAAGGAAAAGGCAGGCCCGAGGCCTGCTGGGCGGAGGGGAGACCACCGGCCCGGTCCCTTTGCCCAAGGCCTGCAGACCGCGGGGCTCGGCGCTTCCTCCCAGCCGGCTCTGCTTCCGACACGCGCGGGGCTCCGTGGGCGTCATGGTTCTCAAGAGTCGGTGCATCTGTGCGGCCCCCGCCGCCCTGCGCTGACGTGGCCTGTGAGGTGGCCGCTGGCAGCCGAGCCCTCTGTGCCCGTGACATGTTGGTGTGAAGGTTCCCCGGAGAGACGCCCTCAGGGTGGCCTCAGTCTCATCATGGCAGAAGGAAAGGGCTGGGCCACGGAGGCAGCCGGCCCATCCCAGGCTGGGAGCCACAGAAATCCTGGGACGAGGGCGACAGGGAGGTGACAGGGGGGTGACAGGGAGCCGCCGGGCAGCACTCGCACCCGCGCTGCCCAGACCGTGCTGGGACGTGGGCGCTTCTCTGGGTTCGTTCTCCTTGTGTTCAGGTGTTTGGGCACAACGCCTCAGAGGCACCTCCCTCCCCCCTCCCCTCCTTCCCCCCTTTCCCTCCCCCTTCCCTCCCCCTCCCCTCCTTCCCTCCTCCCCCTTCCCTCCTCCCCCTTCCCTCCTTCACCTTCCCCTCCCCCTTCCTTCCTTCCCCTCCCCCTCCCTGTCCTCCTTCCCCTCCCCTCCTTCCCCTCCCCCTTCCCTCCTTTCCTCCTTCCCCTCCCTCTTCCTCCCCCGCCCTCCCCCTTCTCCTTCCCCTCCCCTTCCCTCCTTCCCCCTCCTTCCCCTCCCTCCCTCCCCCTTCTCCTTCCCTCCCCCTTCTCTCCTTCCCCCTCCCTCCCCCTTCCCTCCTTCCACCTCCCTCCCCTCTTCCATCCTTCCCTCCTTCCCTCCTTCCCTCCTTCCTTCCTCCCTTCCTCCCCCTTTATTTCAAGAACAAATTGGTAACATATGTTCGGAGCAGTAAGAATTTTCAGATCCTCTGACCCTGTAACCTGGTTCGTCGGGGCTGCGTCATCAGGAAGCGGTTCAGATGCCCCCCGAGGAGCACAAAATAGGCTCTGAGCTCAGGCTCAGAAATAGGCTGCGTCATTCACATGCAGCCCTGAGACTTGGGAAAGCAGCTCTCCTCCTTGGGTAAAGCAGGCAAAGGGGCCCCAGGTGGCGAGAAGCCCTCCTGGAGCCTGCGGGGTTGTGGGGAGCATCTTCTGTATTAAATAAAAGGGAACAGAGGTGAGCGCCAGGTATGGCTGGTGCTAGGGCCCATGTGGACGGGAAACCCTGCCGCGCCCCCTGCCCCCTGCCCCTGCCTGCGCCCCTCCGGGGCCTCACACCCCCTACTTTAATCACGTTGACATTTCAACCAGGTCGTCAGTAAAGAAGTGCCGAGCCTCATGAGTGTGTGCGGCCATGCGGGGTGACAGGGATGACCACAGGCCTGAGGCCCCGTCCCCAGGACCTTCCATCTGCCCGGAGGACTCACACTCGACTCCCAGCAGAATGGACCTGTTGGGAGAAAGTCGTAAACAGGTGGGGGGTCGTGAGGCACCCTAAGCTGAGACCCTGTGAGAGAACCACAGCCGTGAGCCGCCCCGGGGACCTGGGCCATTGGGGCCGAAAGGTGCCGGAGCCGCGCAGAAGGGCAACACCTCCGGGAGCGGGGAGGTTCCCCCCAGGACTCACGCTTGGGCTCGGCCTCAGAGAACCGCGCCCTCACAGGGTCTCTGGACAGAGAAGACCACAGAGAGAAGGACACACGTCCAGAGGGACAGAGGCTCAGGGGCCGGGGACATCCAGCCTCATGCAGCCCAGGCCAGCAGACGCTGACCGACCTCCCGCCCGGCCTCTAACAGGGACTTACTGACGAGATCGAAACTTGGGTGGAGGGATCCCTGGGTGGCGCAGCAGGTTTGGCGCCTGCCTTTGGCCCAGGGCATGATCCTGGAGACCCGGGATCAAATCCCACGTCGGGCTCCCAGTGCATGGAGCCTGCTTCTCCCTCTGCCTGTGTCTCTGCCTCCCTCTCTCTGTCTGTGTGACTATCATAAATTAATAATTAATTAATTAAAAAAAAAAAAGAAAGAAACTTGGGTGGAGCCAGGTCATTTCCGGGACAGTGAGGAGGACCTGTAAGGAGCTGGGCAGTGTGTCCTTCCTCCACGAGGAGTGCCTGACCCTCTTCCCTGTTAACTACGTGCTCTCTCGTTCCGTTGGTTTGTTCTGTTCTTCTCTCAGCATCTTCTCGTGCCGAATGCTTACTCATTTATTGCCATCCTTTCTTATTTAATAATCCAAGCATTCAGGGGTGTGGGAGGGCATGGCTGGGGCACCACACATATGCTGTGCTATGTGTGTTCTTGTGTCACTTGCTTTACACGAATCCTGCAGTTGTAGTGTTTTTAATGAATTTTTTATTGAAGTCTTCGTGCAGATACAAAAGTGTACAAATTCTAAGTGCTGAGCCCTGCAGATCCTCACAGAGTTAACACACCCATGTACCCAGGCCAGGAAGCAGAAGGTCACCAGGATCTCGGAAGAGCCTCACATCCCTTCCAAGTCACCACCCTCTACCAAGGTGATCACCTTCCGACAGACTTGCCCTGGATTTGATGTCACTGCACACACTTGGGTTTTGCTTGATGCTTGCATTATGTTTGGACTAAAGGTGGGAGCTGAGGGTAGATGAAGGCCCTCCAGGGACTCTGGGTCTGGAGGTCAGGGTACATCTGATGTCTCGTTGGCCAACCAGGACTTCCTGAAGTTAATGGATGTGGAGACGCCCACCTCCACCTCCAGCTGCAGAGCCTGGTCCGAACCTGTCAGACAAGATGGTTCCCCTGCAGGTGCCTCGAGAGGAGGGCTGTGCTGCCCCCAGGCTGACCTCCTCTGTCTGTCCCTCCTTGAGCTTGCCTGGAATCCCCTGCCAGCTCTCCAAAAATCTCCTTCTCACAGGCAAGCTAGAGCCATACTTACACATTGGCTCAAAGTCACAAATTCTCAAGGTCTTGGGTGGAAGGTTCACCCGGAGCCCGTCAGCCCACCACAGGATGATCCCACAGGTGATTCCTAGCAGGGGTCAAATCCCAACCATCAGAATACCTGTGGGTGTTGTTTTTAAAAACACAGATTCCTGGGCTCTTCCAAGACCCTGTGGGGTCAGAATCTGCAGAGATGAGGCCCAGCCGGGTGGTCGTGTGGGGTCCTGTGGGGTCCTGTGTGGTTCTAATGATGAGTCATTCTGGGGAATGGCTGCCGGGCAGGGCAGGTTGGTTGGGACACTCTGGATGCCTGGTCTCCATGCTGCGGGTACGAAAGGAGAGGCAGGTATAGATGTCACAGACCCCTGTGGAGTACGACTCAAGCTGGGCCACAGGCTCACAGTGCATGAAGGTGCAGGAACCCTCCGCCCTATCCTGCAGACTGGGAATTTGTGAGCCAGACAGTAAGTAGGCTGATCTAAACACTTCCAGTTTCTGAATATTGGATTTTGAGAACCACTGCCACCAGGCCAAGGTTGCTGGGGAAAAGAAGTAAACTGGGACTCAAAATGTGGAAGCTGGAAGTCACTTTGGTGTCACGTAGACCACCTCACCTTGTTCCTGCTTCCCAAGAAATGCGGTACCTCAACCTCACTCAGGATACCTTCGTGAACCGACGGAGGCGGTCTCATCTGTGATGTGCTGCTTTTGTTGCTAGAAGGGTCCTTCTGTATGAATTTGAAGCCTGCCACCCTGTAACTACCCCAATTGGTGTGATGCCATCAAGGACTGAAAAAGAGGAAGCAAAGCTGCCTCATTTTCAGGTACCATGATTGTTTACATTAACACCTCCCCCCCAAGAATCTACAGATGTAAATAAAAGGAGAACTTAGTGAAGTAACCAGAATATAAGATTAATATATAACAGTCAGTTGGATTTCTGCATACTGCTGACAAACAAGCCTCAAGAAAAGAGAGAACACATTTACAGTAGAGTCGCAGAATATCAAGCATTTAAGAATAAATCTAACAAAAGATGTGTGAGACCTCTGCAGTAGAAATTATGAAATTTCACTAGGATAAATTTTTCAAAAACATAAATAGAATGGCATACCATATTCATGGATAGGGACCCATATTATAAAGATGACAATTCTCCCCAAATTGATGCCTAGCTTTAATGCATTTTTAATCAAGATCCCAACAAGGTATTTCACGGAACATGTTGAGATTGTTCTAAAATGTACACAGAAGAATTAAAAAAAAAAACTGGGATAAGCAAGATCTTATCTTGAGGGAAGAGGGAAGGGAGTTTCCCTACCACATGTTGGGATCAGCATAAAATCATGGTAATTGGGGTGATATGAGGTTGTTGCATAGAGAGACGACTGGGTGCCAGGATTGGATGGAGAACATGGAAAGAGATGTATGCATGAGGGCATGGCGTGTCCATGGGAAAGAAGAAACCCTTTCAGCCAGTGGGGCTAGGAAAAATCACTATTCATATGGAAAAAGATACAACTAAGTCCCTGTGGATTGAGGATGCAAATGTCAAAAACAGAACAGTGAATTTCTAGGCAGAGAAATAGGTGACTCTCTTTTAGAGATCGCAGTTGGAAAAGATTTCACAAACATGGTGCACAAGTTTGGCTATTGTACCCATCAGGGCCCTGGCAAGACACAGAGGGTACCCTCAGAATGGAGATTTTGTGAGAATCTTAGAAAGAGATTCTTTTTCATTAAGGTGTGGATAGTAAGGTTTAAGGAATCCAGCAGGATGCACGCACCTGGGACAGGTAACACCAGGGAGTAGGGAGACACATTTGCTGGAGCCAGAGGGAGTTCCAGGGAGCAGACCCCTGCGGGAGCTGCAGGCTTTGTGGAGGGTCTCACTGACCTCAGTGACCAGCAGGAGGACCTGGGGACTCGGTTCCCAAACTCAGTGCTCACAGTCTCCACTCTTGCTGGAGCCTCCCTGGGGCTGGACCCACCAGAAGCCAACGGGCAGGAGCCAGGGTGCAGGCCATCCTTGGGCCTCTGGCATGAACTGGATGCAGAAGGAAAGAGGGCACCTGTGGCAGGGGATGGGTGTCACCCACCTGGAGAGAAAGGTCCAGCATGCTCGGCTGTGTCACACGGAAGAGCCTTGTGAGTCAAAGATCCTAAAGAAAGTTGAGAGACAGGTGGTAACGGGGGGGGAGAAGATGTTCTTGACACCCACACCCGGAGGAGGGCCACACACGGGTGCCTGGAGCATATCTGCTGCTCGACAGAAGGGACACAGTGATAAACAGTCAGGAAATCGCTTGCAGAGACATCACACAGGAGCCTCGTGTGCAAGGCCTGTGAGACAGTCCCCAGGTGCACAGTCTGGGAAAGCAGGGCCTTTGGTGCTCGTTATTTGCAGGCAACTTAAAGATCTGAAGACACTGAGCAGAGGATCTCGAAGGCCACCCCACTGTGTCCTGTCTCTGCTGGGGTCTCTGGAGCCAGCTCAGCCACGTGCCCCGGCCCCGCACCCCGCTCCAGACCACATCCTTGTTTTGTAACAGGGACGTGCATGCGGTCGTAGCAGCAAAAGCCTGAGAGCAACCCAAGGGAGACCCTTTGAGAGAGCTCCATGTCGGGACGGTGTGCAGGCATCGGGACCGCCAACACTGACCCCGCCACCCCGCTGTGGGCCCCGCAGCCACTGCACATGTCAAGAAAACGGACTCCGAGGGCAGAGGCAGCATGATCCCATTTCTATGCCGTTAAAACAACGAAAACAGAAAGTTTATACATATTTTAAAGATTTTATTTATTTATTTGAGAGAGAGACAGCAAAAGAGAGTGCAGAGGGGAGGAGAGGGAGAAGCAGGTCCCCTATTAAGCAGGGAGCCCGATGTGGGTCTCAGTCCCCAGACCCTGGGATCGTGACCTGAGCTGAAGGCAGATGCTTCACCGATGGAGCCACCCAGGTGCCCCAGAAATATCTTTTTTAAAAAATACATAATATGCAATACAACCAAGGAGGAGGGAAGGTGAAGGATGGAGCCCATGTGCCCTACAGGTCTCTCTGGTTGGGAGTGGGAACTGGAGCAGGACCCGGGGATCAGGAAGGTTCCGCACAGTCTCCACCGGTGCCTGGGGTACCCATTAAATTGCTTAAGTTAAGGAGGCAACACACACGCCAGCAAGGGCTGTGTGCAGGGCCGGGGGCGCCATGTGTGGGTCCAGGGCGGGCCGGGTGCAGGCGGGCGATGGGAGGCAGCGTCCCGGTCCCAGGCCTGTGCTGCACCCAGCTCTGCATGTGCTGCAGCCTAGAAGAAAAGGCAGGCAGGGGAGGCTTACACACCTCTGCACACCCCCGAGCAGCCCCTGGGCTCTGGAGCCTCCTGCACCCCCCACAGCTACGAGGCAGGACGGGGCATTTGCAATGTGGTCTCAGCTGGGCTGGCCCAGGAAAGATCCAGAATTCCTCCAAGCCACAGAAAGCCATGACCTCGAGCAGAGACCCTCGGGGACAGGACGCGGCTCCTAGGGCCTGGATTCCTGCCCCAGCTGCAGCCTGGGATTCCCAAGGCGGGGGTCACCAGGGAGGCTCCTTTTAAGGACAAGCAGCTGAGCCTTTCTTGCAGGACGGATGTGCTTTGCTGGGACGCTGCTGGCCCACGAGCCGGAGGCTGGGAGGTGGTGGCATGTGGCCCAGCGGGCCCTCTTCTCCGGGGCCTGGAGACGGCGTCCTGTAGACACGGGGAGGGCAGAGGTGGGCAGAGGTGGTGGCCGGCTCTCGGCACCAGCAGGGCCGGCCCCGTCACCGTGTGCAGGTGATTCACAGACGCTCGGAGGCCTCCCCATTTTCAGCAAACGTGCCGCCGTCCCGAGAGCCACAGTGTGACATGTGCGCTCTCTCTCCGGGCCCAGAAGGAGGGCTGTGTTCCTCATTCCATTTCCCTTTGTGCTCAGTCTGATTTGGTGAGCACAGCGGCCTTTGCTCTAGAACGTTCCAGCACAAACAGGGAGCCCAGGTGTGCTTGGACGTGCCTGCGGCAGCCACTGGCCGCCCGCCCTGCGGTGTCTGTGTCTCAGCGAGGACTCACGCGCACGCAGACCCAGTCCCGCCTCCGCCCCGGGACACCGTGGTGTGAAAAGTGCAGCAGGGCGTGAAGTGCTTCCACCTGCTGGATTCAGGTCTGGGGGGTGTGCAGACCTTCTCAGGGCAGCTGACGCGGCCGTCCGGGGGGCCCGGTTCCCATCGCTCGGCACGCGGCGGGGACTGACCCGGGAGGCGCCGCGGGCCTGCCTCTGGGGTGACCGGTGCGTTGGGACAGGTCTGCATTTGCAGACCTTGCAGAGCGTGAGCCTCGATGGTATTTTCCTTGAAGGGAAACTTAGAGATCAGAAATCATTCGGATGCAACGTTGTGGGAGGGCGGCCTGGCCGCTGGGCCCTCCTCGTTTCGTGTCCTCGTGCCGCCACCACCGCCGCTCAGGGTGCGTGGGTGCCTTCGCTCAGGTCCGCCCGAAACGGCTCCGCAGGACGACGGCGGGGGCCTGGGCTTGGCCCTGGGATGCGAGGGCCCTCAGCATCCTCCTCCACGAGGCCTCTCAGGCAAGCTGAGGCGAGTCCCCCCCCAGGAGGCACCTCGCTGGTGGCGCCGAGCTCAAGCCCAGTCGCATCCCAGATGGCGAGGTCAGAAGGAACAGGGAGAGGTTTGTCACAGTGAATCATCTGCCGCTTGCCCTTGGGACAACTAATTTAAAAATAGTTGGGACTTTTTCAGGGTCACCGTGACCGGGCTATTTTAGTGCGAAGTCAGATGGGAGAGATGGAGAGAGCAGACCGGGCCTGCAGGGACCCCCCGGCTCTCGGCATGGACGACGCCCACGCTGGGTGGCTCGTGCCCGCAGGGTCCATCCGCGGGGTGCTTGCTGGGTCGGCCACGTGGACACAGGACGGAAACGCTGAATGTTCCCCCTCCTGTCCAGGGTACCCCCACCCGGCAGGGGTGAGCCTGCAGGTGAGGGTCAGCTGAGGGGCCCCCCACCCGCCCCGGCTGCATGCAGGCCGCCTGGAAGCTCGCATGGCCTGTCCCAGCCCCGACTTGCTGGCCCGGAATTCCTTGAGAGGGACGCGTCCGACCTTGCGGTGCCTGTTCTCAGAGAAAGCCTGGCTAGCGCCTGCGGGGGGCCGAGCGGGGCGGGATTCCTCGCATAGCCCAGGATCCCTGGGAGGAGGGCGGCCGGCTTGGAATTCGGCTTTCCCGGAACTAACCTCTCCTGGGAGACGCGTCTGTGCATCCCAACGTGCTCCTGTACCTCGGGCGGGGGCCCCTCCCCAGCACGCGCCTGGCGGTCGGGGCCACAGCCACTGGTGCAGAAAGGGGCAAATCTAGGGAGTTAGCTCCCACACAGGAAGTGGTCCCTCCACTTTTGTTTTGTTCTGTTTTTAAAGATTTTCTTTATTCATGAGAGACACACAGAGAGAGGGCAGAGACCCAGACAGAGGGAGAAGCAGGCTCCCTGCACGGAGCCCGATGCGGGACTCGATCCCAGGACTCTGGGGTCACAACCCGAGCCAGAGGCAGATGCTCAACCGCTGAGGCCCCCAGGAGTCCTGCTCTACTTCTGTTTCCAGTTTTTAACACAAAATTGTCCTTCTCCTTCGGTAAAGAAAGAGCATAGTCCGTGCACAGGCCCGTTTGTGTGCGTCTGAGTCAGCGTGGACGGGCTCCCAGCTCCTTCACCATCAGTCTCCGAAGCTCACAGAACCATCTGGAAATACCACTCCCCGCAAGGCATCATGGTGCATCCACAGGCTCCTCTGGACAGAGCGTGGCTTCTACCGGGACGGCCCACCCCAAGTGCCACATGGGACCAGGGGTCCCTCGGGAGCATGGAGAGGGGGAGGGAGATGAGACGAGGAGTGGCCTTGGATGCATCTGGGTCTTAAGCAGCTGTAGCCACAGGGGTGAGGACAAAGGTGCTGCTTTCCCATAGATTCGTAGATACGAGCTCCCAGCTAGGACAACAGCCTGAAAGCAGTCATACCCACATACCCACGGGGCGGGCCCTGAACAGAGGGAACAATGGGTTCCTACCCACTTTCCTCCCATCCTGCCTCCCTGGGACACCCACTGTCTGTTGGGGCAGAGGAAGTTCCTCTGGTTCAATCTGCCCTTGTCTCTGTTGTGCCCTGATCCTTGGCCCTATCTTCAGCCCCATCCCCATCCACATCCCCACCTGCACCCCCATCCCCATCTCCATCCCCATCCCCATCCCATCCCCATCTCCATCCTAATCCTCATCCCCATCCCCATCTTCATCCCCATCTCCATCCACATCCTTACCTCCATCCTCATCCCTATCCCCATCTCCATCCCCATCCCCATCCCCATCCCCATTCACATCCCTATCTCCATCCTCATCCTCATCCCCATCCCCATCTCCATTCCCATCCCCATCTTCATCTCCATCCCCATTTCCATTCCCATCTCTATCCCCATCCCCATCCCCATCCCCATCCCCATTCACATCCCCATCTCCATCCTCATCCTCATCTTCATCCCATCCCCATCCTCATCCCATCCCCATCCCCATCCCCATTCACATCCCCATCCTCATCCTCATCTTCATCCCCATCCCCATCCCCATCCCATCTCCATCTTTATGTCCATCCCCATCTCCATCCTCATCCCCATCCCCATCCTCATCCCCATCCCCATCCCCATCCCTATCTCCATCCCCTTCAATCTGCGTCTTATCTTCATCTCATCACATTTTGTCCCACCTCCGTCCCTTCCCCTAGTCCTAGTGCATCTTTAGCTCTATCCTCGTGCCTTCACCAAGCTTTGAGTGGCCTCAGAAGTGTTCGCACCTTTTGGGGCTGGCAGACCCTGGACGCGGTCTGTGCTGATCAACCCCGTCTGCACACAGGGCAACAGAGTCCTGTCACCATGACTGGGTCTCAGTCGCCAACAACTTAAGGGGGCAGAGTCTAGTCCAGTCCCTGGTCTGCTCACTTTTGTGGCTACATCCACGGCCCGTGGGCATGGCCTTTGGTGAGAAAGAAATGAATATGGGGCCAGTTTCCTGTGGGAGTTGGACATGCTGATGGCTGGTTGCTGGAAAGTGCTCCTGCCCCAGCAGTGCTGCCCTCACCCCAGCACATGACTCAGGGCGCCTCCGGCTCAGCTGAAAGGAGCCCTGGGAAGGGGCACTTTTTTCTCTCCTTTTTGGAGTCATGTGTGTTTCAGAAGATACATTTCCTTTTCTCTCTACAGAGAAAGCACATTTTTTTATGGGAAAATGAAACCGGAGAACTCCTTCAACCAGGAGCTGTGGGCGGATACATAAGACAACACACACGCCCTTCCCGGGACAACGGGACAGCCCCTCATCTCCCTGAACCCCGCGGGCCGGGCACACACGTACTCGCACCTGCCACTTACCTAAAGTGACCAGGACTCCCAGGCCGACCACCCCCAAGTGACACTGGCGCCTCTGCTCCGCTCGCAGCCAGCCCGTCTGGGCCAACGTCTGCTCCATAACCGTGTTTCTGTTGGCCCTGCTGTCCGCTGAGTTAGAGAAGTCAGCCGCCTCCGCCTGGGGGATAGCGAGGGTGACCCCTCTCTGGTCTCCTGTCTTAATTCGAGAAACGTTGCCTCTAAGGCATGAACGGAGCCGCTTCGAATCTCGAATCTCGGAATTTCCATCCTGTGCGGGGGAGGACTCCAGCTCCGTGACCCTCCTGGGAAGCCGGAGAGGGATCGTCCACCCTCCGCAGCGATGCGACGGCTGGGGAGGGCTGAGACTCCGTGCAGGGGAGCAGCCTCGGGGTGCCAGCCCCTGCCCCCTCTGCGGTACCTCCGCCCCCCCCCCCCCGGGGCCCCTCAGCTGAGGACGGTCGGTGAATTTCTTCTGTCCTGACGCCGAGGGCCGAGCGCTGCTCAGGAGCCGGGGCCCACGAGGGGGCACAGAAGGCCCACCGATGCCGGCCCACCTGCGGGGAAGGGGCCCCAGGGGTGCGACGAGGCACTGGCTGTGCGGCCCCAGGACCAGAGGGACCCCACCCGGAGATGGCGCCGCCCGAGGCGAGGTGGTCTCCCTGGCGATGGGGGCCCAGCCCCGAGGGGGAGGACGGCCTCACACTTCCCCTGGGACCACACGGTCCCTATTTAGGGGCTCGTTACCGGGTCTCAACGGCTCACTGGGTTCTTCAGAGCTCGCTCCCTGGGGTAGCGGGCGCCCAGCCCCATGCCATCGAGGGGACCGCGCACATCCACTTCCACGGAGGGACGGGTGACAGGCCCGGCGTCTCAGTCGACCCTCCCACGGGGCCGGGTGTGCATGGGGCATACCACCACGAGCGATGCCCTCTGGGGCGACACACCCTGCGCCTCACGGCCCGCAGAGCAGATGGAGCAGCCCCGGTTTAGCAGGGACGGAAGTCACCCACCCGACGGGAGGCTGGGAGCCAGGACCCCTCCCGCGAGGCTCTGCTGGTGACCTGCAGGACGGAAGAATGGACAGGACCCCGGGCGTTTCCCCGCGGGCCCAAGTCACGGGGACGGGGCTGTGAGGTCTTCACAGGTGAATGTCCGTGTCCTGGTAGCCAAGCGGCCGGGCATCCCTGGCCTGCGCTGCCCCAAGGGGGTCGGGGGGCCACATGGGCCGGGCAGGGCGGCAGATCCGGGAGCATTTGGGAGGTGATGGGTGTCGGGGCCTCTCGGCGAGCTGGCTTTGTGGGCGCCGGGCCCCAGGCCGCAGCCCCGCCGTGGCACAGAGGGCGCCTGGTGAAAGCGTGGGGACCCTGGCCCGGGCGCCCCAGGACCCGAGGGCGGGCAGCCTGGACTGGCTTGGGATTCTCCACGTGGTTCGACAGGTTTTCAGTGAGTGTCCGGCTCCGGGGTTGACCCGTTTGTTTGCTGGGGAAGCTTCTTTTCCGCTCGTGGGTCTTTAGAGGAGGCACAGGGAGGGCCTGGGGTGTGCGGGCGTCCTGTGCAGCGCCCGCCTTGCCTTGCCTTTCAAGTCCCCTCCCTGGAGTAGTTCCTGGAATGTGGCTTTTAGTTTGCAACAAAGCAAACGTCTTGATGTTTGTCTTCCTTCCCCAAGTCAAAGTCCGGGAAGACGCAGCAGCAGCAGCCCAGGACCGTGATGGACGAGGGAGGAGCCCGCCCCCTTCCTTCCCCAAGAGTAGGTCCTGCCTGAGGTGGGATTTTCCAGGGAAGCCACAAATCCCAGGACTTGTGCTCCCGTCCCCACGGGGCTCCTGAACCGGGGCGAGCTTCCCAGACTCTCCTCCTCAGTGGGAGCCTTCCTCCCCCCGGGCGGCCCCGCTCCGAGCCCCGAGGCCCGCGGTCCCCGCTGAGAACAGGAGCCGGACGCCCGCCTCGCCCCGGGAAGGCCTGCACCCAGCTGCGCCCGACGTCCCTCGGGGTCTTAATGAGACCAGCTGGTGGGGCCCCGGCCCTGGGGTGCTTCCCAGGGGCCCCATCGGAGCAGCGGGTCCAGGCTTCACGCCACGGACGGGTCCCTTCCACTGACGTGAGGGGCAGCTGCGGAGCAGCTGGGGTCCCACAGCCCCACCGTCCACGCACACATGCGTGCACACACATGCATATCCTACAGGTGCGGGCTCGTGCTCACGCTCACAGCCATGCACACTCATGCACATGCACTCACATACAAGTGCATGCTCACATGCAAGTGCATACTCATGTGCACGCACACACCTGCACTCATACACAAGCACACATTCTCACGTACGGGTTCACATTCAAGCGCATCATACGGGTGCACGCCTGTGTACACACTCACGAGCGCACACCCACGAACACACATGCACACACGAGCGCACACCCTCACACACGTGCACACAAGCGCACGCTCTCACGTACTCGTGTGCATACTCACATCCTCACGTGTGTGCACTCATGCTCGCTCTCGCACGCGCACACGTGCACACGTCCCACCCTTGTCTTCCGCGTCCCCAGCTCGCCGCACCTTTGTCACGAGCCCCTGGGGTCCTGTGGTGGAAAGAGCAACACAGCCCCCGACTCGTCACCCCCGGCGGCTGAGGGCGACTGCACAGCGGTGGACGCGGCACGCGGTTCCAGAAGGTAGCTCGGTCCTCAGAGCGGGATGACGTCGTGAGGGGGGGAGGACACATGGCTGCGGCCGTAAGGCTGGAGATTTTACAGTCCCAGAAAGAAACACACAGAGAAAGTACCTGCGTCTGAGCCTGTGTGCAAACACCTCTGGCCTCCCGTGGCCAGATGGGGTCTCCGGGTCGCTCCTGGGGGCAGGGGTGGGGCACCCAGCAGAGGATGATGGATGCTCCGTGTCGGGGTCACTGTTTCTGTTTCCTCCAGGGAAGCTCCTGGAGTGGGGTCCCTTCTGCGTGGGCGGTGCTGGGAGCACCTGGTGGGGGAGGCCCCCTCCCATCCCCGGCTGGGGCTAGCGGACCTGCCCTGGGCAGCACCCCACCCCCCCGAGGTTTCTTCAGATTCCCCCAAAGCCCCCAGTCCTGCTCCACGTCCCACCTAAGGCTGAATTTGACTTGCACACCGAGGACCGGGACCCCCGCCCTGGGCTGGACCATCTGCAGGGGGCACGGGAGCCTGTGTGGTGGGTGCATCGTGCGCCGGGTGATCCGGGGCCGACAGATGCCCTCGCCCCGTGGGAAGCCAGGCCCTGGGTGCTGCAGCACCTCGCTGTGGCCCAGCCCGCCGACGAGGGCCCCGGGCTCCAGGCGCTCACTCCCCACTTACCCACCAGCTCCTCACCCAACAGGAGGATGAGGCTCCAGACCCAGCTCCAAGGCCTGCGCCCCAGGACTGACCCCGACCAAGTGGGGGCGATGAGCACAGAACTTGGGGGGGGAGTCGATCCCCTCTCAGGCCCTGCCGACCCTGCCCTTGGGGTCCTCCGCTCACGGCCAGCAAGGGGGCCGCTTCCCTGGGGGGCAGGCGTCCCACACATCATGTCAGTATCTGAGTTTGGGAAGGGGCAGCAGAAGCAGAAGTGATGGGCATCTTACCCCGGACCCGGATGGACCGGGTGCCCCTTCTGGACCGGCCGGCTTGGGTGTGACCCGCACGGGGCTACGCGACTGCACAGCCCGTGTGAACTTGTGGGGCAAGGGGCTGGTCACACGAGGGACGGACGTGATGGCGAATGTACAAGGAGCGCTCACGGTCTGGGAGAATCGGGCCCAAGCCCGGGACCCGCACACCCGTCGACGTGGCGCCTTCACGGCGAGGCCGGTGAACACGTGGAACGGCCTCACCCGCATGAACCGCCCGGGAAGCGCCGATTCAACCGCGGGCCACGTCCTACCAGGGGCCTCGGTCGCAGGACACCGGCGGACACGGGAAACGGAGCCCTCAGCCCGCGCCGGCGGACCCCGCGATCCTCACGGCGCTCTGGGCGCTACTTGCTCAAGGTCGAGCGTTCCGGGCCCCGAAACCGGCATCTCCGGGCCCCGCGGGAACACCTGCTCGCCTTCCCGCGGAGACTTCGCGATCGTTCCCAGCAGCAGGTGCGACCCGGCCGCGGGGCGTCCTGACCGCCCGCCACAGAGGACGGCCGAGCCACCGCGGCCCGCGTGGAGAGCAGGCGGCAGGGAGGCCCGCTCTCGGGGGCACACTGGGGGTCACCCCTGGGAGGACGGCCCCCCACACCTGCACCTGCTCCTGGCCCCCCGCGCTGCCCCGCGGAGCTGGCCTGGCCGCAGAGGGACGTGGTGGCCGGGACGCGGTGACCAGGACGTGGTGGCCGTGTGCGGTGCCTGGAGCGCGTGGGTGAGCGCAGAAGGGAACGCCGGGCACGGAGTCAGTGCGGTGAGTCACCCGTGATTCTGCTGAGTCACCGCGCTGCGGCCTGGGGCGTCCGGGGGCTGGCTCCGAGCAGAGGAGCAGAGGCGAGCGCCCACCCCCGCGAGCGAGGCAGCAGCCGCATCTGCTAAATGTCCCGGAGGAAGTGGCCGGGACCTGACTCGGGCCTCGCCCTCGCGGGCCTCAGCGGCCTCTGCTCATTTGGAAGCGGAGGGAGCAGCAGCCGAGGCAGGAACAACGAGGTGGACGCCCGCCAAGTCCGAGCGGCCGTGCCAGCGCTCCCCCCATGACGCGGGGACCCGGGGACCCCGGAGCATCTCGGGGAGATGGGCCGACACACGCGATCAGCCCCTCTGCATCTCCACCGACGATCAATTAGATGTGTCACGGCCGCCAGGGTTCCCAGGAAAGGGGAGTCGGGCCCCCCGGGAGTACAGGGAGGAGACGGCCCCGACGCCCGGGGCACGCAGCCAAACCGGGAGGCCGAGGGGCCAGCGCGGGGCACAGAGGGCCTGGCCGCCAGCGTGGGGCTTGGACGGGGCTACCCGGGGTCAAGGGCGTCTGAGGAGCGGGGGCCCAGCTCCCCCCTTCGTGCTCCAGAGGCAGCCAAGCCGCGCTCCCTCCCCCGAGGGGCCTGGGGCACACGCGCCCACGCGGAGGCGGCACATGAGGGCGAGCTCCCCCCAGCACGGGTGCCAGCTGGAGCCACTCGTCCCCGCAGAGCCTGGACAGTCGGCCCTGGGGGCTGGCCTGCGCCTCCGTCCCCCTGCGCCCTCAGGGCCCGGCACAGCGGGCGGGAACTGCTTCCCAGTATGTGGCCTCCCCTGCAGCCCCCACGAAGCTGAGCCCCCGGGCCGTCTCCACCTTTCCTGCCCCACCAGGACACCCCAGCCGCGGGGACAGCACCTGGCGAGGACCAGGAGAGGATGTGCTTCTGGGCTCCGGGTCCTGGAGGCTCGGGACACAGCGCCAAGTGCTGACCCCAGGACCCCTGGGACGGGAGGGCAGGGGGGCCACAGGACAGCCCCCCACCTGGCAAGCCTGAGACGCAGGGGGAGTGTCCGCAAGGCGCCCGCCCACCTGGGGCGGAGACCCCCAGGGTCCCCAGGAGGAGCCCTCCCCGGAAGAGACCACGTGCGACCCTGAATCGAACTGCCCCTGGGGCCGAGCAGGGCCCAGGTGGGAGCAGAACCGCCAGGTTCCAGCGAGCGAGCGGCCTCCGTGGGTTCATCCAGGCGGGGTCCTCGGGGGCACGGGCACGAGAGCTCAGTGGGCGGCGGGCGCAGCACAAGGAGGGCCTTCCCCTGCCCGCGCCGCTGCATCGGGCCTGCACGTGGCTTTGATGCCCAGCGTCTGTGGCAGGCCCGCCCAGGCCCGGGGACACATGGCGCCCGCCCGGCACACCCTGTCGTGGTGCTCGGGGGTTCGGCCCCCACAGAAGAAGCAGGAGGCCCTGCATGCCGGTGGCCGTGCCTGTGCCCCATTAGCTGATGACACAACTCTCCAGGGACCCTGGGGATGCAGGGGGTGGGGACGGCGGGCGGGGGCTGCAGGGTCTCAGCTGATGAGACGCTGGCGGGGACCTCAGGGTGTGGCCAGCCTCACACAGATGACGGAAGCCAGATTCACTGCACCTGCCAACCCCCTCTGCCCTCGGCTGTGCCCGTGGGCCGAGGGGACATCCTCGGGTGGGGACAGCGGGACACACCGGCCGGAGGGCTGGGGGGCAGGGAAGGAAGGTCGGCCCACGAGGTGGCCCTGCAGGCTCCGAGCCGCGCTGGCCAGCGGGTCAGGGGCCTGGGGACGTGGGCATCTGAGGTGCACAACAGGCCTGGCGGGGGCGGGGCAAGGGCCAGGCCCTCCCCACACTGGGCACAGGCTGTGACCCGAGGGCCACACCGTCCTCCCGGGGAGCCTGGGGGCCAGCCTGGCCGCCCGCCCACCCCAGCTCCGTGGGAGACCCGGGCACCCGGACACCGGCGGCGTCTCCCGGCCCCTGGAGACTTGAAGCGGCCCCTGCTCCTCGAGAAGTGGATTCCGTGGGTCAAGACGAGCCGAGCTGAGGTCGGCAGAGCCGCCGGGCAGTCGTCACACCTCCCGGTCACCATGTGGACTCGTGGGACACCTGGCTGCTGTCTGGGGGCCGCTACTGTGATGTTTTTAAGGAAAAGAGAGCATTTCTGAGCCTTCCCGGAGTTTAAAAGTGATAGACTCTGTGGTCCCCTGGAGCTGAGGGCAAGCCGGGCGGCGGCTTCCCCTCTAGACATCCTGCAGGGGGGGGAGGAGAAAACCCTTCATCTACCCTCTTAAGTTCTGTGCCCGACACCTGCTAATTAATGTGACAAAACCCAGATGAACAGCAGGAAAGGTTTATTTGGGATGCGTGTGGTGGGGGCTCAGGGGAGGGGATGAGGCCTGGGGGGGGCGCTGGTACCTTTTAACAAAGGGCGACGCCCATGGGTGGAGAGGAGGCCGGGAAAGGGAGCGGCTTTGGTTGGGGGGCGGCTGCGGAAAAGTGAGTGGGAAGCGCGGCCAGTGAGGCGTCTCGCGGTTCAAGGCCGGGGGTCGTCTCCCGAGGACGCGTTCGTTACCCGGCACGTTTTCCTCCCTGAAGGGAGAGTCGCGGCCGACTTTGGGGCGGCGGGGGGGGGGGGGGGAGGCAGGGAGACCTCCGTTCCTGCTATTTCTCCACTGTCCATCCTTGGGATCTCCGGGTCTCCTGCCTCTGCTCCCGCAGCTCTGTCACGGCCCCTCGTGAGTCGGCCCTCGGTCCCCAGAGCCCTGACCCCAGGCGGCGAAGCCCTGGACCCACGTCCCTACTGCAAGGACCGCGCACAGAGTCCGGCCAGTCCCACGGCCTCCGCAGGCCTCGTCTGCCCCATTTGATGGACGCAGGAGGCTCGTCGGCCTGGGGGGTCAGTGGAGTGAAGGCTGAGTGTGGCGTCGCCCTCTGTGACTTCTCGGGGCACCCCCGATGCTTTCCTCCCACGCGTGCATCGGTTTCGTGCGGCCGCCGTAGCCAAGGGCCACACACCAAGCGGCTTCAAACAACACGGTTGTTATCTGACAGGTGGGACCCCAGAGGCCCGACACGCTGTGGGGCGGCTCCTCCCGAGGCCACTCGGGCTCTGCTTCCGGCCTTTCCTGCCTGAGGGGTCTCGGGGCCACGTCTCCCCTCGGGCCCTCTGCGGCCCCAGTGCCCTCTTGCCCTCTCCTGAGGACCCCGTGACCATGGGAGGGCAACCCCGGGGGTCCCCGGTGTCCAGGCCCGGGGAGGGGGGCACCTGCAGGGTGCACTTTCCTGTCCACCGCCCGGTGGGACAAGCGCACCTTCTGTGGGGGTGGCCTCCCCACCCCGGCATCTGTTCCACAGGTCTCGGGCCCGAGCTGCTGAGACGCTCATGCTTACCAGGGTCGGGGCGTAAACCCCAACACTGACCTCTCCGTGTGACCCCATCGCGCGGGAAGCCCCTCCTCTGCCACATGCCCCGGCCCACGGAGGGCGGGGACGGCCCTCGGCCACGCTGTGGATGCCAGCCCCGTTCCTTTACGTTCTCTAGTGTTTAGGCATAAAATAAATTTCACCATCACTTCAAGCTCATAAAGAAGACCACTTGGGGTTGTCCTCACGGCAAAGGGGCCTCTGGCCTGCTGCCCCTCCATTGGGAAAAGTGGGGCCTGACCCTGGGATGGCCGCCCCCGCAGGGACCTCCCAACCCCCACGTGGAGGAGCCCCCTGCCCTAGTCTCATCAGAGCCATCCTCACTTGAGAAGATGCAGTGGGTGGGCGGCCCAGGAGGCGGGTGGGAGGGCCCAGCCTGTCTCCCGGGGTCTCCCCGGGCCTGGTGCCCCCCCCAGGGGCCTCGCACACAGGTGAGCCTGTGAGCAAGCACCTGGCGAGTGGTCCGCCCACCCCCTCCCAGAGGCCTGAGGTCCCCTTGAGCGCTCCCGGAGCAGCCCCAAGTGTCCCTGTCCCGGCCGCACACGCTGGGGGCCTCCCGCCCCAGGATTCCGACTGGGAGCAGGGCCCGTTTTGGTCCCTGGTTTCCTGGCTGGTGTCAGTGGGGAGGGAGCTGTAGCCTGCAGGACGCCCCCCTCCCCCAGGGGACTCCCCGGGCAGAGGGACGGGCCACTAGGCTTCAACCCCGGAGCCGGGGAAGGCACCACCCTGGGCCTGGACACCAGGGAGGCCAGGAGGCTCTTCTGGGCCCCCGGCACCGCCTGTCCACGCGGGCCCTGCCACCAGCCCCGTAGGCCTTCCTGGGTGGGGGGGAGTACAGAGCTGGCTGTGCCCCTCGGGGCTGTGCTGTCCCTCCTCCCCCGTCTGTTCTGCTCTCCCTGTGCCTGTCCTGTCTCCTGTTCAGGGGACGGTAATGGTGCCCACGTGGCATCTCCGGGGCCTGAGTGAGCCGCGTTAGAAGCGGCCACTGGAGTGTGCTGACCGGGGCTCACTGGTGTCCCCACGTTGGAATTAGGTCGTGACCAGTGATGCTCTCGTCAGCTCTGAGCCCAGCGGCCGGCGGTGTCCTGTGCGCTCAGGAGCAGGTGAGCGAGGGCCCGTGGATCCCAGCTCTGCCCCGGGGCCCCTCTGGGTCCTGGCCTCACTCAGGGGCCGTGGCAGGCGGCCTGGTCCCTGCGAGCCCGAGGCCCCCGGTCACCATCGCTCCCGTCTGTGGGCAGGAGCAAAGCACAGCAGAGCAAGGAGAGCAGGGCTGGCGAGAAGCAGGCCCCCGGGCGGCGTGCTGACCACCCAGCAAGGCGGGAGCCACGCCCCCAAGCCCGACCCTCAGGCGGTGTTGAGCAAAGGTGACGCCACTCTGGGTCCCCAACCCGGCCTGGAGGCCTGGGCCTGTGCGCGGCTGCCCACGCGTGCCCGTGCTGACGGCGAGCCCTCCCTGCAGAACCAGGAGGCGTGGGCGGCTCCCCGGTGCAGCTGGAACCATGTATTTTTGTGATTCACACCGTGGCTTCGGTTCCACCAGTGCTGCCGCTTAGATGGTGGATCGAACGTCGGAAAACCCCAGGACCCGGGCATCCCGGCTGCCCTTCCCGCGCTGACAGGTGAACGGGACCCTCTCCCACCAGGCTGCCCAGGGGAACCGGGCTCATCCGCGTGGCCCGAGACATGACCGCGCCCCTCGTGGCGGCGGCCACAGGCGCTTTTCCCTTAGCGTAAAGAAAGGGGTGGGGTAGGTCTGGGAGGGCGGCGCCGCGCTCATCAGGAAAGCATCCCTGCGAGCCAAGCAAGGAACGGAGCATTCTTTCTCTGTGAAAGAACATCTGATTCCACCCTGGGGAGCTAAGGGCAGCCGTGGAAATGTGCAGCCTCAGCAGATCCTCCAGCAAAACACCTTCGTAAACTCCCAGCCGGAGCCTCGCTCCTTGTGGTTTTGACCATACGGGCCCTTTCCTTTGAGAGAAACACTGATTTTCCTTCCTGACTTAACTGTTCTTATATATCTGTGGGGTTTTTTGTTTGTTTCATTTTGAAGTGATGTCAAAGTTGAAGAAAATTAAAGTTGCACAAAGAGAGAGCTTGCTGCATAGACGCTCCTCTGACGTGTTCATTCAATTTCTGGGGCTGGAATGTGTTGAGGGCCCGTGGGAAGGAGGTGGGAGCCCTCGTGTCTCTCCGTGTGTTGGACGCATCAGCGTGCGGTTCCTGGGGGCGCGGACGGTCCGTGGTCAGATTCTGCTATCCACTGCGTGATGCTCCCCCCATCAAGGGGGCCGAACGGGAGCCCACAAGTGGATTTCATCTCCCCCGGGCACTGGGCCTTCCTGTCCCCCCAGACCGTGGTGGCCTCTCTGGCACCACCGGTCAGCACAGTGTATGTGGGAGGTGGCGTGGATTGCAGAGCCTCAGCCCCAGGAAAGCCACCTGAAGAATGGAGTAGGTTTGGGGTGAAGGACGATCCTCAGGAACAAGCACACTTCCCAGATGACGCACCTCTGATTTCCTCGTCTTGTCTTATTGCATAGGCCGCGGTGCCCAGACAACGTGGACTAGGTGCGGTCAGAGCAGACGGCCCTGCCCCGCTCCCAGACTTCACCACCAAGTTTGGGCTTACCTGCAGGATGGCTCAGGTGAGGAAGTTCCCAGATCCCCGGGTGGCTCAGCGGTTGAGCATCTACCTTCGGCTCAGGGCGTGACCCCAGGGTCCTGGGATCGAGTCCCACATCGGGCTCCCTGCATGGAGCCTGCTTCTCCCTCTGCCTGCATCTCTGCCTCTCTCTCTGTGTCTCTCATAAATAAATAAAATCTTAAAAAAAAATAAAAAGATGAGGAGGTTCCGTTCCGTTCTTGGTCTGGCTGGCACTTTTATCACAAACAAATGCCGGTGCTTGTGGAAAGACCCTTCTGTGTTGTTGAGGTGCTCACAGCGTTATTCCTTTATTCTGCTGAGATGGTGAATCACTCGTCCTCAAGGACTAAGCAAACCTCCTGTTCTTGGGCTGTACGGTGCCTGGTCCACTGTGGGACGCCCGCCCGCTTGTGTTTCCTTTCATATTTAGTGCATATGTTCATGTAGGATGTTAATCTCCTGGTCCCTTTTATTTATTTATTTATTTATTTATGTTTAGAATTCAATGAAGCAAAGGTTTTTTTTTTTTTTTTTAGATTTTATTTATTTATTCATGAGAGACACACAGAGAGAGGCAGAGACACAGGCAGAGGGAGAAGCAGGCTCCATGCAGGGAGCCCAATGCGGGACTCGATCCCAGAACCCCGGGGTCACACCCTGAGCTGAAGGTGGATGCTCAACTGCTGAGCCACCCAGGGATCCCCCCGTAGTTCCTTTTCTTATATTTCTTGCCAGTCGTGGTGTCGGGTGATGTCAGCCGCCCAAGGCGAGCTAGGCATTGCTCCCCCTCCTACTCTCTGAATGACTTTGTGTCAGATCGGTGATATTTCTGCTTTAGTCTTTGATAAAACTCGCCAGTGAAACCATCTGAACAAGCAGTTTTCTTCATACAAAGTTTTGATGACAAATTCGATCTTTAGGAAGACGTAGGACCGGTCGGACTGTCTCCTTCGCTGTTGTCAGTGTCGGCAGCCGTCCTTTCCCAGGAGTTCGTGCCGCTGCAGCAGTTGGATCTATCGACACAAAGTCGTTCACGTCGCTTCTCCACATCCTTCCGTGCTCCACATCCCTTCTTTCCTTCTCAATGTCCGTGTCTCTTTTATTCTCGCTACAGAGTTTTCGAATCCAGTTTTGCCTTGTTATCCTTTTTATTTGTTTTCTATTTCATTAATGTCTGCTACTGTTTTATTATTATTTTTTACGTTCTGGAAGTAGTTTGTCTTTCTCCAGCTCCTTATGGTGGAAACTTAGGTCATTGATGTCAGGCCTCCTCGGGTTTCTAAAGCAAAGTCTTTAAGCCCCGGTTTCCCTGAAGCACCCCTGCTGGCCGCATCCTGTGATTTACCCCACGTTATACTTTCACCGTCATTCATTTCTTTTTTTTTTTAATAAATTTATTTTTTATTGGTGTTCAATTTGTCAACCTACAGAATAACACCCAGTGCTCATCCCATCAAGTGCCCGCCTCAGTGCCCGTCACCCAGTCACCCCCACCCCCCGCCCATCTCCCCTTCCACCACCCGTAGTTTGTTTCCCAGAGTCAGGAGTCTTCCATGTTCTGTCTCCCTTTCTGATATTTCCCACTTATTTTTTTCTCCTTTCCCCTTTATTCCCTTTCACTATTTTTTATATTCCCCAAATGAATGATCATTTCTAATAGTGTCTACGTTATTTAGACGTGTACTGTTTGATTTCCAAGTAGGTGAGACTTTTTTTAAGGTTTGCAAGGTGGTGCAGGAAACAGTGTGGCCCTCACAGCGTCAGGCCTGGGCAGAGTCCCACCGTCTCTTTGAAACAACCCTACGAAGCAGGGATATTATTGTTCCCATTTTCCAATGAGACAACTGAGGCTCAGGACCATTAACTATTCAAAGTCAAAGAGGTTGAGTGAGGCCAGCCAGCCCTAAGCCCAGCTCTGCTGGTGGGGGTGGGGAGAACGTCAGGGCTGTGGGTGCTAGCGTGTCACGTGTGCTTGTGTGCGTGTACACACACGCGCGTCTGCCCGAGCCACTGTGACAGAGAGGATAAACGACAGAGACTCATCCCCTCGCAGCCTGGAGGCCCAAGACCTGGGGGGCCGGATCCCTCCGACACCCAGGACTGGGGTATCTGTTCCAGGCTCTCTCGTACCTTCTGGGGGACCCTGAGGGCTGCTTGGCCCATCCGTGGATCACCCCGTCTCCGCCCGCATGTCCACATGGCACTCCCCCTGCACGTCTATCTCTCCGTCAGAACCCCTCCTTTGTAGGACGCACTCCTGTTGGATTAGAGCCCGCCCTCATGACCTCATTCTGACTTGATCCTTTGTGTTAAGCGTGTGCGTGCCGCTGCGTGTACGCCGCATGACTAAGTAGGAAGGACACAGGTGATGAGGCTGGTCCCGCCGCAGAGACAGGGCTTGCCAGGGGCACTCGGGGAGTGGCTTCCCCTCGTGCAGCTCCCACCACACCCCTGCCCCTCCTGGGGGAGACCAGCGAGGGCTGCCGAGGTCGGGGCGATTGGCCTGCCACCCTGGCTGTGGGCCACCCCCTGCAGGCCCTGCAGCCGCAGAGCTGTGAGCAAGCACCATGTGTGGAGGCACCCAGGCAGGGCTGCAGGGCTGGCAGCAAGGCGGGCTGCTGAGGGCCCGGGGGGTGGGTTGCAGAGCCGTGGATGGGCCCTGCGGGGGACAGAGAGCACGACCGTGGGGCGGGGCCGGGATGTGGGATCAGGACCACTGTCCAGTCGGGTGGCCGGCAGGTCAGTCAGGCCTCTTCCCAGTGAGCCCGCGCCCCCACCCCCGAGCAGCACGGGCTTCTGCTGGGTGCTCTCCGGCGTACCTTCCACAGGGACCCCTCCCCTTCGGCCCTGCAGCCCCAGACCCTGGCAGCCCCTCTGGAGACAAGGCAGGAGCTGGTCCAGGTGACTTCCTTGCGTGTACTGATGGGCGAGGGGCTCCTGAGAGTCGGGACGGGCCAGCTGGCTGCGGCCCAGGATGTACAGTGTGAACCAGCAGGAAATGGGTCCCAGATGCTAGTGAACAGATCAGGGCGTGAGCCTCCCGACGTATGGAAAGAGGAGGTCTGCTGCTGTTAGCTGCTCAGATTTTCCAGGCCTGGGCCCCGGGGTCACCAGTGTGGGAGGAAGGAAGTGGTCCTGGGAGGGGCAGATAAGCCTCCTGCCCCCACAGGAAGGGTGGGCCGCTTACACTCCTTCTGGACCCTTCTTCCCCAGAAGCCGTGGGCCCAGGTTCAGCTCCCAGGGCTCCTGTGGGGGCAGGGCATGGGGGTGAGTGGCCATCAAGGCTCCAGGGTCGGGGAGGGAGGGGGCCTCTTCCCGTGACCCCAGAGCTCCCCAGGAGCACGGGGAGTCAGGGAGGCCTGGCCTCTGCAGGCCTCAGATCCACGATGCTCTGGAGGCCCTGGTGTGCACGGAAAGTGTGCCCAGTGCAAGGCCTCAGCACCCCGCACCCCAGGCTGGACGGTCCCTAACTGTTGTGCAGACAAGTTTGCTGAGTTTCTCATGTTTTGGCGACACAACCTCTCTGGCAGGTGTGAGAGGCCGGTTAGAGCTGCCTGAGCCTCGGTCTCTTGCCAGGTGTGTGTCAGGGGCCTGGCCTGAGGCCTCTGCTCCGCTCCTGGCTTCTAGCAACCTCCGCCTGGGCCAAATCTCTCCTCTTAACTCTGTGATTTTTCTGTGCGAAGTTACCGAGCAGAATTTCGTCGAGCTGGTGTCTTGACCGGAGTCCTGGGAGGTGTGGGAGACCTCGCTGGAGGTTGGGGCTGGGGTCTCACTGCCCGTGGGAGCTGGGCCTGCTTCTTGTGGGCTCTGCGGGCGCCAGCCGGGCTCATCTTCCCTGAGACGCCCCGTGTCAGTTGACTCAGGGCGTCTGGGGATGTGGGGTGGGGTTCTGCGGTCAGCCGTGTCCTGAGGACCCCTGGGGCTTGTCTTCAGAGTAGGGTCCGGCGTGGCCTGAAGTCCTGGAGAACTGGGGGCAGCACAAGAGGCTCCTTGGCCACACCCCTGGCCCGGCAGGTGAAGCCATCGAGGCTTGATGGACGGATCCCCTGCCCAGAGCAAGGCCCCCCCGAGAAACCCCAGTCAGAGGCGCAGGTGGGCAAGGGCTGGGCCTCGTGGGTCAGAGGCCGCAGAACCTGCCGTGGCCATCCTCGGCCTAGGGAGCCTGCTGAGGGCAGCCCCAGGCTCCCGAGGACATGCTCCCGGCCCAGCGCGAGTTTCCAGCGACCACGCACCCCGCGCCTGCGCTCGGAAGGCCCGGCTGGGCTCCAAGAAGCCAGAACTCGAAGGCCCTGTCCCGGCCGGGGGGTCTCTGGGCCCCAAGTGACCCAGTGCAGCCCTCACTTCCGGGGGCCTTCCTCAGGCTCCTTGCCTGGGCTTCCCTGGGGTGGGAAGGGGCAGTCGAGCCGGTCAGGCCCGTACGATGGCACCAGCAGTGCCCTGACCTCTCCTAAACGTGTGGGTGCCGTGTGGGGTGTGTGTCCCGGAAACCGGCCTCGGTGTAGGTCAGGGCCACCACCTGCCCCGTCCCTCCCGGAGCCGTGGGCCCCACGGACAGCAGGGCTTCCCTCCCAAGGCTGGGGAGGTCCCAGGGTCACGCTAATCTGGGTGTAAATGTGCAGACGCCGGGTGCTGGGCGGCGCCCCCACTTTCTCCTCAAGACCCTGCACGAGGAGGTGCCTGGGCCCATCTTACAGATGCGGACCCTCAATGCCCAGCTAGGTCAGGTGACCTGCCCCCGGCCCCACAGCGGGAAGGAGGTACAGGCTGCCCTGCCCCCGGCCCCCGGGGAGGCCGACGAGGGGCGCCTCGCGCCTGACGATGCCCTGGGAGAGGTCTGCACGGGTCCGGACTCGTCCTCGCCTCAGTCTCTGTCGTCACCCGCCAGTGCGAGCCTTTGCTGGGACTCGGTTTCCCCGAGTTATTCTCTTCCGCAAACATGCCGTCCCCGGCAGCTGCACCGGGCCCCAGGGGCAGGTCGTGAGGTCAAGTGAGACACAGAACCAGGCCGAGGAATGCGGGACGGAAACCAGAGGACCCGCCAGGGCAAGACGGGGCCTCTGGCCTGGGCCGTGTGGGGAACGGCCTGCGTGTGCCTGCAGGCCCGTGCGTGCGTGCCGGCCCCCGGGGGGCGGGGGGCTCCCCAGAGAGGAACTCAGATCTCCCTCTCCTGCCTCCCCCAGCAGCTGGCACGGCACAGGGCACGGCGCAGCGGCCAGAGGAGGCGGGTTGGGCCGGCTGAGCGCATGGCTGACCACGAGCAGTTTTCTCACCTGAGTCTACAGCCAAGCCCATCGGGTTGACCGTCGGGGGCTGAACACTCCAACGTGCAGACACCAGGAGCCCTCTGGAAGCCCCCGCCGTGGGCTGGACCTGGACGCGGAGTGGGTGGTTGTTTACTCTGGTGGAGGTCAGATTCCTGCTCCTGGGCCAGGCCCCCGGCCTCCGTCCAGCTCCCTCCGGGTGGGCCGTGCTGACCCGCGGGTGGGCCCACTGGCCACTAGGCCCGCCCCCCCCGCCCCGTCCTCCGAGGGCACGGTGCTGTGTCCAGCTCACTCGTTCCCTCACCCCCACCTGACACACCAGCTCCTGACTCTGGACGCTTTGTTCTATCTGCTTGGTTTTTTGGGTTCCGAGTCCTCCCCACCCGAGAGCAAAACCCTGTAAAGGAAGGGACTCCGGGGCTTGGCACTAAAGACACCCCCTCACGGTTGTTCTCTTTTTCCAGAATCATCTATGTCTTAGCTTTCATGTGTACACCCACAGGCCAACTGGGAACTGTGGTATAAACGGCGACCTAAGGTTCATTGTTCCCATACGGGTTTGCAATTAACCCAGAATTATTATTTTTTTTAAAGATTTTATTTATTCATTCATGAGAGACACACAGAGAGAGGCAGAGACACAGGCGAAGGGAGAAGCAGGCTCCATGCAGGGAGCCTGACGTGGGACTTGATTCCGGGGACCCCAGGATCAGGCCCTGGGCTGAAGGCGGTGCTAAACCACTGAGCCATCCCGGGATCCCAACCCAGAGTTACTTATTACAGAGCTTTTCCTTTTGTCTTGTTCCGTAATCCACATTAATCAGAAATCAAGCATCCCATGTACCTGTGCCTCTGTTTCCAGACCCTTCATTCCATTTTTTTGGTCTGTTTGTCACCTGATTAATAACGAGAGCATTCGATTAAGTCTCAGTATGTGGTGGTGAAGGCCCTCACTTCGGTCTTCTGCACGGTTGTCTTGGCTGTTCTCATCCTTTCAGGTTTCTACCTAAACTATAGGGTCAGCTTGGCAACATGTCCCTCCCCCACCGCCACCCCCACCGAGGGGTTTTAGCTGCATCTACAGATCACTTTTATGACTTTATAACTCTTGCTTTTAAGCCGCAAATATGTCATTTCTCTTTCTGTATTTAGGTTTTCCTTAACCTACCTTAATAAATATTTTATGGTTTCCAGGATATTTTATTGGATTCACTACGGATAGTTGATATTGTTTTGATGCTATGGTGATGATGTTACTTTCAAATTCCCTTTTCGTCTCTCTCATTATTGTTGCAGGTCTGCACAAATATAAGTGACCTTTGTATATTTATTTTATATCCAGTGTCCTTGCTAAATTCAGCATTCAAAATAACAACTTTATTGTTTTTCTTTTTCTTTAAATAACAACTGTATTAAGACACAGTGTGCACACCACGTAATTCATCCATCCAAAATGGAAAAGTCTTTTTTTAATAATAAATTTATTTTTTATTGGTGTTCAATTTGCCAACATACAGAACAACACCCAGTTCTCATCCTGTCAAGTGCCCCCCCTCAGTGCCCGCCACCCAGTCACCCCCATCCCCCCTAAAATGTAAAATTCAATGTTTTTCAGTACGTTCACGGAATTATGCAACCATCCCAACCGATCCCAGAACACCTTTGTCACCAACCTCCAATAGTGTGTCTCTGTTAAATTCACTTTCAATCCTCAGCATTTACCTGTAGCCTCTTTTGGATTTTCTGCACACAATCGCCCTCCTCCTGCGCTTGCTATTATGAAGCTTGACAGAATCAGAGAAGGAAAAGGTTTAGTAAAAAGGTGTCCCTCCGGGGAGGGGCGGCATTTGCACGTGAGCTGATGTGAACAAGCACACCCAGAGCAGGGTGCCCAGGTGTGCGAGGTGTGCTCCAGAATGGCCATAACTAAAGTGTGCACTACATTAGGTATAGATTGAGAATTGATCAGGGACGCCCGGGTGGCTCAGCAGTTGAGCACCTCCCTTCAGCCCAGGGTGTGATCCCAGAGTCCCAGGATCGAGTCCCACGTTGGGCTCCCTGCATGGAGCCTGCTTCTCCCTCCGCCTGTGTCTCTGCTTCTCTCTGTGTGTCTCTCATGAATAAATAAATAAAATCTTTAAATAAAAGAGAGAGAATTGGCCAGATGTGAACAGCGTCAAGAGTTCTGGGTGGTTCTGGGACATGTTCCTGAGAGCCTTGCCTACAAAGGGGCCTCCTCCCCAGGGAAGATGAAATGTGCCGGCTTCGTCAGGGCAGCCCAGGGAGCAGGATGAGCATGGCCAAGCCTGTCCCCTCACCTGTGCTGCTGGCAGGTCAAGGGCCCCCGGGCAACGTGGCGACTATGCTCTGGGAGGTGCTGCTGGGGGTAAAGGTGGACCAGGCACCAGCCTCCGGCATCTGAGTGGAGTCCTGCCCCATGGTCCTCTGAGAGCAGAAGCTCCTGCCCCAGTAGAGGGGCTGTTTCCCGGCATTCAGACGCCTGGAACGAGTAGGACTAAAATAGTCTTTGAGTCTGAGCTCGTCTTCTGTGCCAACCTCAGGTGCACAGCCTGCCATGTTCAGGGGGAGAATTATGTCAATGACAGCACAGGAATTTCTGTT
The DNA here is from genome assembly GCF_011100685.1 of Canis lupus familiaris. Taxonomy (NCBI): domain Eukaryota; kingdom Metazoa; phylum Chordata; class Mammalia; order Carnivora; family Canidae; genus Canis; species Canis lupus. The sequence continues at coordinate 38,807,204 of NC_049252.1, read as the reverse complement.
TAGACAAATGTGCACATTTTGTGATTTTGGTGTTCACACTATATAAAATACCAAGTTTTAGGAGCTAACGTCAAATTCCCGGGGATGATGGGGCGGTGGCTTCGCTCGGAGGAGAGGGAAATCCCCCACTTGCTGGTTTCTTCCTTCTGCTCCCTGTTTCTCTCTGTCTCCCGTCCTGGAACTGCCCGAAACCGCAGGCGTGGGCCCAGAGGTGAGGAGGGTGTGAGCCCCGCGCGGACTCTCACTCCCACGCACTATGCGCCAGCTGGCCTCGGCTCGGGGATGCCTGGACAAAGCTTGTGCCTCCTGAGACGAGCTGGGGCTGGAACCCCGTCTGCTGGACGACGGGCACCTGGGCACTACAGCCAGGAAAACCAAGGGGCTCCCGTGAGTCCCGGCTGCGGCCTGAACCGAAGATTCCGCCTGGAGCGTAAGCGTGAGCTCGGAAGGAGAAACCGGCTCTGAGCTCCTCGTCTGCAAACTGGCAACACGCCCCGGGGCAGATAAGATAACGCGCCCGTGGACGTGTGCCCGAAATGCAGAACAGTGGCCAGTTGTTAAAACATTTCCTCAAGGTTCGTGTTTGCAGAAGCAAAAATACCACAAAGACGATTACCACCAGCCTGGAATCTGGAAGGCCTGCTCTACTTTTCAGCCTGACACGCAGGAGCCAGACTAGCGATGGGTCCTACTTGCGGGGCGTCGGGTGCAAAGGTGAAGCCTGCTGTCGGCCGTGGACTTGGGGTTACAATCACGTGGGAACGGACCTGCTCACGGGAGACTCAAGGGGCGACCGCGGTGGGGACGGCCGAGCCACAGTGAGGGCCCCGGGGGCTCCGCACTCCCCCTTGGCTTCTGCTCTAACAGCGTCAGCTCATCACAAGGTTTTGTAAAGGGAGCCAGACCCCAGTCTCCATCCTTAGCAAACCCCATATGGCTTTTCTGAGTGATAATATTAATCATTTTATTTTGTTTTATTTATTTATTTTTTAAAGATTTTATTCATTTATTCATGAGAAACAGAGAGAGACAGAGACGCAGGCAGAGGGAGAAGCAGGCTCCATGCAGGGAGCTGATGCGGGACTCGATCCCGGGACCCCGGGGTCACACCCTGGGCTGAAAGCAGGCGCTAAGCCGCTGAGCCCCCCAGGGATCCCATATTAATCATTTTAGATGTCAAATTTTGGAGTCTTTCCTATCGGGTTTTCGAGTCAGCGTGTGGTACGAGAGTGGGCACGTGAGTCCCGCTCTGGTCACTTCATTGCCTGGCTGAGCATTTTGTGAATGACTCGCAAGGTGCATAACTGCTCGCTTTTCTTTGGCTCATAAACGGGAACGCACAGCAGCTCAGGTGGCATTTCAGCGACCGCGAGACGGCCCTCATCCCTCCAGGCTGCTGTGACAAAATGCCACAGGCCGGCGGCTAAGGAGCCAGCAGTGGGGTGCGTGGCTGGGCCTCCGGAGGCGGGGGGCAGCAGGGCTGGAGGGCCCCTTCCTGGTTGCTCACTCCGCGTGTCCTCACGGCGCCCGCGGGGACCTCACCGCACTCCTCCTGGCTCACGGCCGCCCACACCAGCTTCTGTTGACGCCAAAACCAAGCGGCCGTGTGGCCCACGTCTAAGCTGCCACCCACGGGATGCGTCTACATGAGATGCAGCTGTGCTTTAAGAGGGGATCGTCTAAACACGCTGTCGGGCATGACCCCGTGGGAGGCGCCCCGTGAGCATCGGTGAGGAAACCGCGAGTGGGACGAGAAGGAAGAGGCTGATTAACCAGAAAGGCGGGAGCGACGAATGTATAGGTTTTATGTGAAAGCATCGTGAGAAAAGAGCCGGCCCACGCCCCGGCCTCATCTCGCACCCCCGTCGGTCGGCCCATGGCCACCCAGAACCAGGAGCGTGGGCCGCCTTCTCTCAAGACCGTGGGCGCAGCGGCTCTACGACGGAGCGCCAAGTCCCGTGGACTCCCAGGGAGGCAGGGGCGGCCTGGCTAGGATAAGCCTTCTGCATGCACATGGCCCCCGGGTGTCCCCGGCCGCAGCCCGCTCCGTGGGGTGTCGTCCTGGCCTCAGCCGCTGGGCTGCGGGTCCCGGCTCGTTCATGGGGCCGCAGGTCCACACGCTCCCGTGGCCCCATCACCCGCCACTGTCTGTCTGTCCCTACTGCACGACCTGTGACCTCAGCTCTCCACCTGGGCCCGCGGACGCGGCTGCGACCTCTGGGAAGAAAAGCAGGCGCTCCTCCTTTGTCGGCCTGGAACATTCCTGGCGAATTCCACAGGGAGGCTTGTGCAGGTGGCAGGGTTTCCAGACATACCTGTGGCCACGGATCTCTCCTTTTTTGGAACAATGAAAACACCTGGGAGATTTCCCTTTCTCTTCCTCCCAGGTGTGAAAACCGCAGAGCCTTCTAAACGTTGTGCCTCGGAGGGAGGCAAGCTGGGTCGTTGTACTCGGGGCAACTTGTCCAGAAGCCGTGATGACGCGTCACAGACTGTAGGGCTGACCCAGGGCGCCCCATGTCCTGCGAGGGGGTCCTCACTGGGGGCGGGAGGTGAGCGCAGGGCACCGCCGGGAGGGGCGAGGGAGCAGTGCCCGTCACCCCCGTGGGGAACAGGCCCTGGACGTGGAAGTCTGGGGACGGGACGAGGAGAGCCCCCCAGGCCGGCCAGGCCTGCGTCCCCCGGGTTCCCCCTGCACGTGCATGAGAGGAAAGCTGCAGAATGGCAGCTACTACGGGGCTGTTTCCCTGGTGGGAAGGGGCGGGGGCCTGTGTGGCAGCAAGTCCAGAGCACGTGGACCCCGGGGAGACGGCCAGTCCACTGGGGCCCCGTGGCCAGAAGGCCCTGGTGCTGCACCTGCCCAGGAGAGCAGAGGGTCCTGCCCCAGGGCCTTGGCTCCTGCCTCGAGCTCCCCCAGGAAGGCTTGCTCCCTTATGGTAGCCTCCTCGCTCCCCTGTGGTGAGCTGGGGACCACAGGGCAGTGGGGGGGTGGGTGTCAAGGCCCTGCCCAGGCGAGCCAAGGGCCAGGATGCGCCAAACAAGGATGGCCCGCCCACATCAAGCCTGCGACCCCAAACCAGGACTCCTGGGCTCGCTGTGCTTGGGCGGGTTTATGGGAGGGACATGGGGAGGGGGCCGGACCTGAATGGAGGGAGCCCGGAGCTTGTGAGCGCCCCGCAGGCCTGTCTGTGCCGGACGCGTCAGCTGCCAGTGGGCACCTGCTCCGGGGGCCATAGCACCGCCAGGGGCTCCTGCACGGGCTGCTCTGCGGGGCCGCACGCTGCCGGGTGGCTTCCGGGCCCCTCGGGCAGCCGGTGGGTCCTCCCTGCAGGCCCAGCTCCAGCCCCAGCCCCTCCCCTCAGGCCCTGGGACCACCTGGTGTCACCAAGTCACCCACCGCACCCCCTCTGGGCAGGGAGAGGCACCTCCTGGACCTGCTCCGTTTGTCCCCTCCCATCCCTGGGGGCCGTGGGGCCTTCCTTCCTCTGAGGTCCTGCTGCCGCCACCACCACCACGCTGGCCTCCGGGCTCCACCCAGCCCTTCCGGAACCCTTGCCTTGAAAGCAGCGGGGGGGGGGGGGGTCCAGCCTTTGCCCCCAGAGCAGATGGACCCCACAGACCCTGCAGCAGCGCTGGGCCTGGTCAGACCTCGTGGCGGGTCCCCAGTCCCCACGAAACTTCACAGAGGACCCCCCTACCTCCTGCTCTCCCAAGCTGGTTCCCGTGGGTTCTGGTTGACAAGAGAGAAGCTCTGGGGGGCGGGGGGATCGGGAACCTGAAGCCCTACGTCCCGACAGACACCACTGCTCGGAGAGATCCGCAAAGCTGAGGCACCCTCCTGCCCACGTGGGCCGCGGTGCCCCCCTGCCGGGCAGGAGCAGGAGGCCCAGCGCGCGTCCGACGAGCCCGTCGTGGATCTCAGGACTGCGCTCAGGGACGTGCGGATTCCTTGGTTGTGACAGGAGGCTGCGGACAGGAACGGGCGGCGCTGGACGGGGCCCAGGTCCTCGCCTCCGTGCCCGCCAGCACCCGAGTGCCCGCCCGCGGAGTCCGGACGGCTGGCGTCCACCCACAGGGCTTTGCTCTGCCCTCGAAGCTCGTTTTGTGCTGTAGAGTCCCAGGTTAGGGAAGGGGGGCTCGCCCAACCGCAGAGGTGGCCCCTTGGCGGCGGGGCAGGACCCGCGGGGCCAAGGTCGCGTCTCCGGGCTGCTGGGCTGGCGGGAGCGGGGGCTGCAGTCTCTGAAATATCTGAGATTCCAGTGGGTTCCTCCTCTGCGGCCTGGAGCGTGAGAACCGCGCAGGAGGGCCTGCCTCCCAGCCGGGGCCCCACAGCCCTGGTCCTCGGCGTCCGTGAAGAAGACAAGCGGCTGGGGCGCCCGGGGGCTCAGCAGCTGAGCATCTGCCTTCGGCCCAGGGCGCGACCCCGAGGTCCTGGGATCGAGTCCCGTGTCGGGCTCCCTGCATGGAGCCTGCTTCTCCCTCCGCCTGTGTCTCTGCCTCTCTCTCTCTCTCTCTCTCTATGAATAAATACGTAAAATCTTTAAAGGAAAAAAAAGGAAGAAGAAGACAAGCGGGGGCCCCCCCCAGCTGCAGGGCGGCAGACCTGGCCTTGCCTGGCGCTGGCCTCCCAGCCTCACGGCCACTCCCGCGTCGGGGAGGGGGGCGCAGTCGGGGGCACCGAGCGGTACCCGGTTCCCCGAGTTGCTAAGTCAAACCCGCCGGCTGAGGAGCTGCGCGCGGCTGACCTTGCTGAGGTTGCTCCGCACCCCGCGGTGGAGGCAGCAGACGCGGCGCATTCTCTCGCAGCCTCAGCAAATTTGCCTTCAGGCCCGTGTGACCCGGACGGCCCCACCGGGTGGCCCGGCCTCCGCATGCACGGGGCCGTCCCCGCAGGAACTGGGGGCTGTCGGGCACCCCCCGGGGGACGCGGGTGAGAACCGGGCTACCCCGACGAGGCGGGTCAGCGCGGGCCGGCCTCCGGGGCTTTCCCGACCAGGATGGGGGGACAACACCGTCCCACGTGCTGGTGCTCATCGGCTGCCCGCACAGGTGGCCGTGAACCGCCCCGGCCGAGAGCTTGTCGTTGCCCAGGGCAGGGGGACAGGCAGCGGCGGCCCCCACGCGCCAGCTCGGGGACGGAGAGACGCGTGTGCAGCAGAAGCCGCTGGAACACTGCGCGCCGCGAGGGTCTTGTCACCCCGCTGGGAGGTGTCCCCACCCCACCCTGCACCGTGTCCTTGGGAAGCAGAGGCCACGCGTGTCAGGGACCCGCCCAAGTCCACCCTGGCGAGGGCATGACCAGGGGCAGAGGCGGCCAGGGCTTCCCCCGCTTGACGCCCGGGCCTGGCCTATAGGGGACGCCAGCGCCGCCTGCCACCCTCAGGGCTCGGGCTGCCGGGCGAAGGGGGCGCCCCTGGGTGTGCACGAGGCCCACGTCCTCCTCCCACACTGAGAGGGGGCGTCTCCGGGTCACCCCGTGGGAAGCAGACACCTGCCGTGTCCCCCGTTTGCCAGGAGCAGGCGAGAGGCCACACCTCCGGGCCCCGGCCACCCTCCACCTCCCCGTAGGCAGGAGATGGACAGACACGTGTGCTCGCGGGCACGCACGTCAACACGGACACGCATCCGCACCTGCCCCGCGGCAAATTTCAAGGGGAGGGATGGAGAAAACCTCAGTCATCAAAACAAGCGATACTTTAACACGATATTTTAAAAATCAAGATCCAGGGCCCCCCAGGCGGGCAGGCGGTCAAGTACCCGATTCTTGATCCGGGCTCAGGTCTTGATCTGACGGTCGGGAGAGTGAGCCCCACGCTGGGTTCCACACTGGGCGCCGCGCTACGTACTGAGATAATAAACATTGAAATCGATGCCAAAAAAATGAAAATTAAATAAAAAGAGATTCTCTTTAAAAGTTTCTGAATTTAAATTCAATGCAGTTAACATCTAGTGTGTTGTTGGTGTCAGAGGGGAGGTCGGGGACTCGTCGGTTACATGTGACGCCCGGTGCTCACGACATCCCGTGCCCTCCTCAACGCCCGTCCCCGGTGACCCCGTCCCCCAGCGCCAAGGCCCGAGGCTCCTTGACCAACACCCCCCCCGGCACCTGTCGCCTCCCGACGGTGGCCGTCCTGACGGGAGTACGGGGTGGGGGGTCCCACGTGGTGCTGGTGTGTGTCCCTGACGCCGAGGGACGGGGAGCATCTTCCCGCGTGCCTGGGCCCCGTGTGGGTCTCCGCTCACGTGTCTGCTCACGTCTTCCGCCCATCTCTTGAGGGATTGTTCGTCTCTCGGGTGTTGAGTTTGGGAAGTTCCTCGTGGATCTCGGACACCAGCCCTTGGCGGGGGAGACGCTCGCAAGCATCCCCGCCCACCCCGCAGGTCGTCTTGGTTCTGTTGACTGGCTCCTCGGCTGTGAGGACGCTTGTGATCCCGGTCAGGCCCCATCGCTCACGTGTGCCTCCGCGTCCCTTGCCGTCGGAGACGCGGCGACCCAGGGCAGCTGCGGCCGAAGCCACCGAGGCTGCTGCCTGCGTCCCCTCTGGGTGTTGACGGATCCCTGTCTCATTTAGGTCTTCCGTCCGTTCCGAGCCTACCTCTGTGTCTGGTGAGGGAAGTGGCCCAGGGCCGTCTCCTGCACGAGGCTGTCCAGTGTTCCCAGCTCCATTTGTGGAAGAGACATTCTTCTTTATAAAAGAAAAGTCGTTTCCTGCACGTCGTGGGTGCTGTGGGCTGCCCCCTGCCCCCGTGGCCCTGTCCCCCCGCGCCTCGGGCATGACCGGACGCACAGGGAACCGTGAGGGGAGAGGCGCGTCCTCGGCCTGCACTGGCGTCCCAGCGACGGCCGCCTCCCCCCGAGCCCCGCCCCTGCTTCTCTGTCTTTGTGGCCACAGCATCGTGTTGAACCTTCGGCCCCACTGGACACGGAGTCATCAAAACGGGCCCAGGTCTCTGTCCTGCCTCAGGGGAGCACTTCTGTTCCCTTAACCGCACCCCCGTGTGCAAGGGAAACGAGGGGCCCTGCTGTGTTCGTGTTGACCCACCAGGGCCCTTCAGGGGACGGCGCCGGGAGAAGGTGGACCTGTCCTCTGGACCTTGGGCCTGGAAGGAGCCCCGGGGCCTGCGGGCGTCTGCACGAGTGCCTCCTGCTGACCGGAGGAGGGAGGACCCTCGCGGTGCTGGGGACCTGGTCTCAGGTGTGGCCTCCCGGCAGCTCTCAGCCCTCAGTGGGCTCTTGAGAGGACGCGAAGCCAGGGCCCGAGGGGTCCTCACTCTGTGCACGGAAGCCTCGCACCAAGATGAAGGGTCTGCTCTCCCCGGAAGCCTGGGCTTCCACGTGAGGTCCCTCGGCCCTGCTGCCCCTCGGTCCCAGGCCTCCCCGGACCCCCACCCTCGGTGCTCCCAGGACCCTGGGAGAGAAGCATTTCCAACTGCCCTGAGGACAGTGCAGGGTCGCTGAGGGCCCCTCTGGCCAGTGCAGGTCACAGAGGACCCCTGAGGTCAGTCTGGTCATGGAGGGCCCCTGAGGTCGATGCAGGTCACAGAGGACCCCTGAGGCCAGTACATGTCATGGAAGGCCCCTGAGGTCGGTGCAGGGTCGCTGAGGACCCCTGAGGTCAGTCAGGTCATGGAGGGCCCCTGAGGTTGGTGCAGGTTACAGAGGGCCCCTGAGGTCAGTGCAGGTCACGGGGGCCCCTGAGGCCAGTGCAGGTCACGGGGGCCCCTGAGGCCAGTGCAGGTCACAGAGGGTCCCTGAGGTCAGTGTAGGTCACGGAGGGCCCCTGAGGCCAGTGCAGGTCACAGAGGGTCCCTGAGGTCAGTGTAGGTCACGGAGGGCCCCTGAGGCCAGTGCAGGTGGGAAGAGCAGAACCCGGAAGCCGCCCAGAGCCCCCGACGCCCAGAGCCAAACAGGCCGCCCGCCCCCGTGGCCCCCGGCGCCCCTCGGCCGTACATGCGCTGCGCGGTCCAGAGGGCAGGCGCCCTGGAAAAGTTGACTCGCAGCCGCGCGGCCAGGGGTTCCGGGCTCGGGGGAGGGGTGCGCGGGGTCCTCCTGGAGCGGGATCCCGAGCCCCAGCCCCGCGCCCGCGCGTGTGCTGACTGCCTGGAAACCCCGGACCTGACGGCTCAGGCGGGCGGGGCACCGTCTCCCAGACCGCGGGCAGCTCCCCGATAGAGGGGCGCCAGGGCAGGGAACCCGCAGGTGAGCGGAAGGGCCACGGGAGCGGGAGGAGGAGGGTGGCGGCGCCTCAAGGGTCCCCGAGAGCTTACTGATGGCTCCTCGGGTTCTGACACGTGCGGGGCCTTCCTCAGCCTCTCCCGGGGCGGCCGGCGTGCGTGGGGCTGCCCAGGGCAGGTGTCCCGGGGACCGTCCTGCAGACGCCTGACCGGGGTCCCCAAGCCCGAGGAGCTGGGAGGCCTGGGAGGACGGAGACCCCGTCGACCCGAGGTCAGGCACCCCACGGGACCCCGCAAGGGGCGCAGTAATGTCCCGGCCGTGGCCGTGAGGGAGCCGCCGGGGGACGCCGGGGCCCCCCGACCTTGCCGCCCGCCCGGAAGGCTCACGGTCTCCCAGAACCAAGAGACGAACAGAGCCTCGCCGGCAACTCACGCGCAGGAAAGCGGCGTCCTTCCCGCGAGTCGCGGTGACAGCGCGGCCCCCACCCAGGCCATCGAGCGCGGATCCCGGAGGACCCCGCATTTCGAAGAGCCGCGAGCCATAGTGTGGCCAGTTGCACCTGAAAATACGTCCCCGTCCTGGCGTTCCGTGACAAGGACAAGACTATTCCTTCCGCCGAGAAATCCCCGGGCCTGACGCCGTTTCCTCCTGTCGCAGCAGGAACGTCCCTCTGCGAGCAGGGTGCCTCCCTGGGTCCACGCTGCCACGGGGTCTCCAGAGCAGAGGGGTCTTTGCGTTCTGGCCAGACGTGGTCCCCGTCGCCGGCCCCGAAGCTGACCCTGCCCCCCCCCGCCCCTCCTGGAGGAGCCTGGCCATGCTGGCGTCTCTGAGATGCGGGGTCCCGGGCTCGGCGCCCACGGGGACACCACCTGCCACGGCCCTGCTGGGCTCCCGGGGCTGCACGCGGGGTCAGGATGGGGGTTCAGCTCCTGCCGTGACCCCACATGCCCCAGGGCTTCCAGAATCTTGTCCTCACGTCATCAGACGTCCCCTGAAGGACCAGAGGTGCAGGGTCGTCACCCCTACGTCACAGATGACGAAGCCTGGATGGGGGGCCGGGGGTCCCTGCGTGTCCCTGCGTGTCTGGGACCCCAGGGCCTCACGAGCTGCCCCTGACCTGGGGGCCCCAGGCCCAGAGGCGGCTCGGCCTAGACCCTGCCATGGACGTGTTTGCACCCCCCTGTCCCCGACCGTCCTCTAGAGGCTGCTGGGCTCCGCACACCTGCCCACCCGCCCCTCCACCTGGTCCAAACCCCACTCACCTGGGCGTTGGCGACACCCCCACCTGGACCAGGTATGCTCTGGCCCCGCCTGCCGGCCATCGGGCCTCCACCAGCTCGGGGTCCCTAGGCCCTCCCAGTGGCTGGCCTGCCCTGCTGAGGACACACCCCGGGGTCTCCGGGGACCCCGGCCTGGCAGCTCCGCGGATTCACAGACCTCCTCCTTCCCATGCTCCCTCCTTCCGGCCTCAGGACATTTGCACGTGCTGTCCCCCCACCCCTGTTCTTCCCCTGGACCCCTGCCCCAGGATCTCCCTGGCCTTCCTCCTGCTGACCCAGCCCTGCTCACACACTGTCCTGCACGGCACCCAGCAGCACCCCTCTGGGCCTGCAGCAGATGACCGGGTCCCCCTCCCTCTGTCACTTCCGCCCCCCTACAGCGTGTCCTGCGGGGGCAGCTCCGCGTGTTTCTCCCCCTACACCCCATCCTCAGCGTGTAGCGCGGCACCTGCACGCGGCAGGAGCTTCACCCCTGGGTGAACATGGTGCCGCGGAGCTTGACCCCTGAATCCGTGAGCTCCCCGGCAGCTGCGTGCGAGGGGCCGGCCGGAAGGGGGCTGCCCTGCAGCAGGGGCGTCCGGGGGGCGGCCGAGGGAGGACGTGACCCGGGCTTGGGGGAGGGGTTCTGAGTCAGGCTGGTGGGGGGAGGCGGGGGGTGGGCCAGGGGCCAGGGTCGGGGCTGGGTCATAGGGGCCAGGGTCGGGCGTGGTGGCTGCAGCATCTCTGGGGCCCGATGCCGTGTTCATCGTTCGTGATGTTGGAGCAAAACGAGGAACTGCTGAGACCTGGGAAGGACGAGTGGCCGGAAAGGAGGGACCGTGCAGCCGTCCACGCAGGGCCCACGGCCACGCCCGCGCCTCCAGCCGTCCTGCGCGGCTCTGGCGGGACAGGTCGCGGCCCCCCACCCGCTGGGCGGCAGGGGTCAGACGGGCACGGCCCCGCGGCGAGGTGCTGGCCCCGGCGGGTGGACTGGGCGGCTCGCGGGCAACGACTTGGGGAGGGGCCCTCGGCCTGCGCCGCGTCCCCCCGACGCCCGGGCCGCCAGCCGGAGGAGGGGTCCTCGGGCCCGGCTGGAGAACAAAGGCGCCTGTGTGCCGTCCTGGGGCCGAGGCCCGCGGAGGACAGAGCGGCTTTCAGCACCAGCTCCGCTCCCCCGCGGTCACGGCCAGCGCAGGGCCCCGGGGCAGGTCGGGGTGACGCAGGCCCGTGATTCAGAAATAGCCACGAGGACGCCGGGCCGCGCATCTGGGGGCCTGGGGCGTCTCTAACCTGAGCTCCGCCTCCGGGCAAACACCGCGGCCTCTGGGGGCTTCTCGGAGACCCCGGGCCGAGGGCTTCGTCCGCTGGGGGCAGGTGTCAGCTCAGGGCACCGCCTGCTGGGCGCGGGGAGGGGGGACTCGGGCGGCGGGGCCGGGAGGACCACGGGAGGCAGCAGGCCACGCCCTGGGGGCACCGGGAGGGACCACGGGTGGGGGGCACAGGTCACCTACAGCCTGTGGGACCCACAGCCCGCTGGGACCACTGTACCCTCTCCCCATCCTCCCTCCCCCTCTCCGGTCATCCCTCCTCCTTCTCCCCATCCTTCCTCCTTCCTCCCCACCATCCTCCCTAATCCCTCCTCCCTCTCCCCATCCTCCTTCCCCCCTCCCCATCCTCCCTCCTCCCTCCACCCTCTCCTCATCCTCCCTCCTCCCTCCACTCATACCCCAGCCGTCCATCAGAGAACCGTGATCCGGATCTCCCTAGTCCTTCTGAATCTGACCGCCCTGCCCCTCCCACCCCCTCACCCCGGCCCATGCCCCAGCCCCTTTCTCCTGAGCCATGTCCACCTGGCCAGTTCCTCCCTGGCTCCTCCTCCACTGGCGAGCAGACGCTCAGACCCTCAGAAGGTCCCCCTCCACTCGGAGGAAGCCTGCAAAGCCCCCAGATCCTGCTTCCAGGTCCTGTGACTCCCGAGCCCCAACACCCGGGAGCACAGCTCTGGGATCCCGCCTTTGCTGTCCACTGCCAGGCTGATGCCCGGCGTCTGCAGGGAGGGTCCCTGGGCCCTGTGTCTGCTGCCCGGGCGCTGCCCTCTCCCTGCTTGGACCCGGGTGGTGGTACCCCCCCCCCACCCCCTGCTGCCTGCAACTGAACCCCGCCGGCGGGCCCCGGTCATGCCGTCCCTGGCCCCTGGGACAGTGCGCGGTGGCAGCGGTGGAACCCATGAACGAGAGCGGTCTGGGAGGGAGGAGGGAGGGACGGGGCTGGTTTCTGAGGAGCCTGGTGAGGGCCGCCCAGGGGCAGGCGGTGCAGACCCGAGGGCCACATCACCCTGCAGATGGGGTAGGAGCAGGTGGGACCAACGCAGGCCCAGCACCACCCCCCAACCCTACAGCCAAGGGGAAGAACGTGTGAAATGTTCCTACAAAAGCAGGTGAGAAGGCACTGGGCACCCCAGGGCGCCCGACTGACACCGGCCTGCCGGAGACAAGCGTGGGCAGCCTGGGACCCTGGGTCCCTGCCCTGCGCCTGCCGGGACCCCTTTGGTGGCTGGGGAGGAGATCGTGTAACTCAGACCACCTCCCTGCGGGTGGGGGACGGGGTGGGCCTGAGGCTCGGGGCTTCCCACACCGTGTCCCCCTTCAGTGGTGGCCCCAGAAAGACAGAACACGTGCAAGGCCAGCTTCTCACCAACAGCGGCCTCTATTTCACTCCCACTGAAACCCTTGCTGAGCACCTACTGTATGCCCGGCTCCAGGACATACAGGGACTACGGGGAGGGACCCCGCCACGTGCAGCTGCAGGCTGAGGGGCTCCCGGGGGCAGGGCTGTGGCCGCGCCGCTCACCTTACAAGGCAGTGGTTAAAGGGATCTCACATGGCGAGATCTCCCCCCTCTGACGGCGAGTGACACCCGGGGTGCGCAGGGACCACGTCTCCTCCCTCCAGCATCTGTCCATGGATGTCGAGGCTCCTCCCGCGGCTCGGCCCCCGTGGACACGGCCCCTGGGAACACGGGGTGCAGGTGCCCCTGCAGGTCACCGCCTCTGGGCTGCGGGGTCGGTACCCAGCAGTGCAATTGCGGGGTCGTAGGGCAGTTCCGTGTCCGGCTCCTCGAGGCCCCCCCCCCCCCGTCTGCACCTGTCACCTCCCGACGGTGGCCGTCCTGACGGGCGTGCGGGGGGGGGGGGGCGGGGCGGGTCCCACGTGCTGCTGGTGTGTGTTTAAGTGATGTGGAGCATTTTCCCAAGTGTCTGGTGGCCATCTGTGTCATCATATGGTTTCACTCGTGTGTGGAATTTAGAAACAAAACTGAGGATCAAAACCGAGGGGAAGGGAGGGAAGAATAAAACAAGATGAAATCAGAGAGGGACAAACTCTAAGAGACTCTTAATCACAGGAAACAGACTGAGACTGAGGGTCGCTGGAGAGGCAGGGGGTGGGGGACGGGGAACCGGGGGACGGGTGCGAAAGGAGGCACCTGATGCCATGAGCACGACTCATGAATCCCCGACCTCTACCTCTGAAATACGCTTTATGTTAATTAATCGAATTAAATAACATACAATGTTAACTGAATTTAAATTAAAAAGGGTTTTTTAAGATTTTATTTATTTATTTATTCATGAGAGACAGAGAGAGGCCGAGACACAGGCAGAGGGAGAAGCAGGCTCCATGAAGGGAGCCCGACGCGGGACTCGATCCCAGGACCCCGGGGTCACGCCCTGGGCCGTAGGCGGGGCTAAACCGCTGAGCCACCCGGACGTCCCGAAATAACACGTTTTTACAGGGCATCTGAGAAGAACAGCAAGACGAAGCAGAGGGCACTGTACCCCATGAGCGCACACGCAGCGGCTCCCGCACCTTCACTCCGTCGGGGCTGCTGCGGAGGGACCGGGTGGGACCCGACCTTCAATGTGGAGCCTGCAGAGGGACGCTGACTCTCCAGTCCGAGCAGGAAGCTTCAGCGCAATTTGCATCGTGGAGACGCCTGGTGGGTGCCCGGAACCCCGACACGGCCCGAGCTGTCGGCACCCCGTCCCCGGCAGCGGCACCTGGCCCAGGTGAGGCTCACGTTCACAGGCACATCCCCGGCGGAGCCAGGGGCACTTCTCCCCGGTGTGCTCTCTGCCGAATCGCACGAGGCACTGACGCCCGCGAGGGTGTGGGATTTCTTCCCACGGCGCCAAGCACCGCACACAGGGGCCGGGCGCTGTAGGACGAGGTCCGGATGGGCCTCGCGGGGCCGGCCGAGCAGAGCCTGGGGCCGGGGAGAGCGGGGCTCCCGGGCTCACTGAGGACGAGCCCGCGGCGTCCCCCCGGCTCTCCGGGGACTTGCGCTGGGGCCTCCGCCGTCCTGGGGGGGCAAGGCCGTTGCCGCGGCTACTCCCCGCCCAGCCGCCCAGGTTGCGTCCTAACGGGCTCCTGGTGGTGCCGGGGGCGCTGGGCTGGGGACCCGAGGGCCACCCAGGGGCTCCGCCCAGGGCAGGGAGGCAAGACCTTCGGGCCTGTCTCCCCGCGCTTCCTGGGCCTGCCACCTGCAGCGGGCAAGGAGGCGGCGGGCGGCTGCGCTGGGGTCCACCAACCGCGACACGGGCCAGCCGGGCACAGGGCTCCAAGGCAGCCCGGCCTCCCTGCTCGCCCGCCGCTGCGTTTGCTCACTTGACCCTGAATGCCATTGGCACAAGCCCTCAGGGGGGAAAAGTCACTTAAAGTCTGGTCCTGGCCTCATGCTTCTAGCATCCGCTCGTTCGCCCAATTCCCGCTGAAGGCGACCAGAAACCACAGGGTGGCTCAGGGCAGGTGTGTGTCCTCCTGGGGACACACGGGACGGAGCCGGGTCCGTGTGGTCGCTGCACGGCTGAGCGGGAAGGAAGCACAGGCCCGCGGGCCTCGGGAGACATCATGCTGGGCATTGTCTCCCCGGAGCGTGACTTGCTGCAAAGTGATATTTTTGAACTATTAAAATACACGTATTTTTGGGTCTAACCCAGGTGCTCCGGTAAGAGTGTCTAAAAATAAACCAGAACCGCTGGCTCCCATGGCCGAGTCCCCACACACCAGTGACTCAGCCGCGACCGGGAGCTTCATCATATAAGGATGTGGACGGCCGGCTCTGCTCCCCGCTTCTCTCCCAAGGGCCCCAAGGCCAAGGTGTCGGTCGGATTCATTGAAATCTTGGGAGAGCGTCATTGGGGACAGGAGAAAGTCGGGCCCCAGGGAGACGTGGTTTGGGGCCAGCGGGGCCTCTGCACCCTTGGGTCGGGCTGCAGGCGGGGTGGCGGGCGGCCCGCGGGCTGGGAACGGCAACTCGCTGCTGAGGGGCCTTATAAGGAGCTCCCGGGGCCTCCGCACGGGCTCCCAGAATAGCTCCCGGCTCGGCCTTCCGACGGGCCGGCGCCAGGGCCCCGAGGAGAGCACCGGGGCGGCCAGCCGGAGGGGTCAGGCCCACACTCCGCCTGGCTTCCTTCCTCCCAGCCGGCCGGGCTCCCAGGGTGGCTGCGGGGGGGCGGGGAGGGGGCGGTGAGGCCCTGGGACCCCCCCTCCCCCGGCCCTGCTCGCCCACCGCCCCCTGCCAGCCCAGGCTTCTGCGCTCTCTCTGGCCGCCTGGCAAAGCCCAGTTATTCTTTTAAATGTGTAAAATGAAACACGAGGGGTGATAGGCCAGTTATATTGACATTCAGAAATAAAACACTTCTGGGGGCGCCCGGGTGGCTCCGTCGGTGAAGCGTCTGCCTCTGGCTCAGGTCGTGATCTCGGGGTCCTGGGATCGAGTCCTGCATCGGGCTCCCTGCTCAGCGGGGAGTGTGCTTCTCCCTCCACACCTCCCCCCTGCACGTCTCTCTCTTTTTCTCTGTGTCAAATAAATAAACTCTTTTTAAGGAAGAAATACAGACAGAAGGGAAGAAGGAAAGAAAGAAAGAGAAAGGAAGGAAGGAAGGAAATCCCTCTCCTCCTCCCTGGAATGCCTGTGCTGGTCTGTCGAGGCACCAAGTAGCAACACCCTTCCTCCTGGGGAAGGCCAGCGTCTGGTGCCCTCTGACCTGCGCCTGACTCACCGGTGAGTCATCTAAAGCCCCGACCCCGGGGCAGGCCGCCCAGTGCCCAGGCCCTGCAGGACGGCTGGCCCCTCCTGTCCAGATGGCCATGCAGGACGGGGGGGCAGAGACGTGTCCTGGAGCCTGGCCCCGGAGAACTGCCAGGGGTGCACAGGCTCCCTCTAAGTGCCCCAGAGCCCTTGCTGGGCCAGAGAGACGCAGGAGAGGGGCGAGGGGTGGCAGGGGTGAGGCCTGACAGGGTAGGGTGATGGGGGAGAGGGGAAAGGGTGAGCCCTGAGGGGGCAGGGCTGAGGGGCTGAGATGGGAACAGGGGTGAGGGTGGAAGGGGGCCCGAAAACCAGTCTCTTCACCTGGGCCCATCTGCCCCCCTTTGAAGCCCCCCAGGCTGACAGGGCCCAAGCCCGGAAGGGAGCCTCCCCCTGCCCGTCCCGTGGGGCCCCCAGCAGACCCCATGCTGTTCCCTCCCGGCACGCTCCCCAAGGGAGAGTTGACCCCGAGGGACAGCCCCGCTCCTCACACTGCTGGGCAGCAGGTGGCTGAGATCAGGACACCTGCCCAGAGACGATGTGTGGTGTAGAGGGTCCCAGGGGTGCCCCAGTAGTGACCCCCGGGCAGGGGTGGGTGCTGCGCACCCCTACACCTGCCTCCCCACTTGGTCCTCCTCCCTGACTGGTCCTCCTCCAGCTCTGGTCGTCCTCCACCCCAGGTCCTCCTCCCCACCTGGTCCTCCTTCCCACCTGGTCCTCCTCCCCACCTGGTCCTCCTCCACCCCAGGTCCTCCTCCCCACCTGGTCCTCCTCCATCCCAGGTCCTCCTCCCCACCTGGTCCTCCTTCCCACCTGGTCCTCCTCCCCACCTGGTCCTCCTCCACCCCAGGTCCTCCTCCCCACCTGGTCCTCCTCCATCCCAGGTCCTCCTCCCCACCTGGTCTTCCTCCCCACCTGGTCCTCCTCCCCATCTGGTCCTCCTCCACCTCAGGTCCTCCTCCCCACCTCGTCCTCCTCCACCTCTGGTCCTCCTCCACCCCTAGTCCTCCTCCCCACCTGGTCCTCCTCCACCTCAGGTCCTCCTCCCCACCTGGTCCTCCTCCCCACCTGGCCCTCCTCCACCCCTGGCCCTCCTCCACCCCTAGTCCTACTCCCCACCTGGTCCTCCTCCCCATCTGGTCCTCCTCCACTCCTGGTCCTCCTCCACCCCAGGTCCTCCTCCACCCCTGGTCCTCCTCTCTTCCCGGTCCCCCTCCACGCTTAGCCCCTACCCTTCCGTAGGCCGTAGGCTGGCTCTGTGCTGGGAAGGCTGGTGGGACCCAGGGAGGAGCTCAGGGAGGAGGTGCAGGGCTGCCCCACCATGGTGAAGCTGCCTTGACACCCTGAGCACCTGGAGCACAGCTGTGACCCCCCAGGACGTGCCTCAGGCAGGAGGGGGGTCACCCGGCCTGGGTGCCCGGGGCCACTGCATGCAGGCAGAGCTGCCGAGGCTGGGGAAGCTCCAGGACGTCACGGTGGGTGGGGATCTGGGCGAGACGCAAGACCATGTGCGGGAAGGCAGGTGCCAGGGGGAGGACCTGAGGAGGCCCCAACGCCCCGGGCGCCCGAGGGCTGGGTCCCCGAGAGCCCTGGGCAGCCGGGACAGGCCCCCAGGCAGGGCCCAGCGGCCACTGTGGGTGATGAGGAGGGCCACCCTGGCCTTGGAAGGAGCCTGGGGTGTGGGGACGTCTCCGGGGTCGGGGGAGGCAGCTGCTGCCACCTCAAACGTGAGGAATGCTCGACTTTACGCAAGGACCTCCTCGGAGCTTTTAACGAGGGAAGAGGCACGGGGCCCCCCAGGGGGCCAACACGGGGTATTACCGAGCCCAGCGGATTCCCGGTCTGGTGCCGGGGGGTGGCTAAGCCTGCAAAACCAGCCCAGTGACAGCACACAGTGGGGTGGCATCCCCTGGAGGACCGTGGGGACCCCCTGCCCCTGAGGCTCCTGGGACCGGCCCCTCCCGTGGGCGCCTCCGGGGGCACCTGGGCTCCCTGTCTTCTCCTGGCCTCTGCAGCTGGGGGACCTGGGAGGCCCGGGGTAGATGGTCCGGCCGGGGACACAGCCAGCCACCGCGGGTCCCAACACACAAGTGGCATCCAAGCCTAACAGGGTCCCCCTGGGCCCACAGAATCCCTGCCCCTGCAGCAGGGAGAGCGCGTCCCTCGCCCCTTCCATGGTGGTTTCCCACTCCCTCCTCCTCAAAATCAGGTTCTCAGGGTCCAGGCCGCGTCCTCCCACCGAGCCGGAGCAAGAGGCCTTTCGTTCCCACCTGCGTGCCGCCGCCCCGTAGCTGGAGGAACAGTGCTCTGGTGGCGAGTGACTCATGGCACGAACAGCAGAAGGTGGCCCCGCAGGCAGGCCGTGGCCCCCGTGGGCGCCGGGCGGGATCGCAGCCTCCGGCCCCCAGACCTGCCGTCGGCCGAGCACTTGAACAGGAGCCCCGCGGCTCCCGCTCCAGGGCTGGACGTCCAGGGGCGCGCCGGTGCTAACCTTGCACGCGTGTGCCAGCATTTTCCGGAGACTGCAGGCTCGGAGGCGCGTCGGGACCGGAGGGCGCGTCAAGGCACGCGCGCGGCCCCACCCGCTCCGGCGTGGGTGGGGCAGGCGCCCGGTTCCGGCTGCGCCCAGGGTGCGGAGGCCGCTCAGAGCGGCTCTAGGGCTGCCGCGACCCCACCCCAGGCCACGTGGCCGGCTCCACTCGCACCCCGGGGCTGGAAACGGTTTTAGGGTAAATCAGGACGGGGCGCCCCGGCGGCTCAGTCGGTCAAGCACCGACTCTCGGGTTTGCTCAGGTCACGATCTGGGGTCCTGGGACCGAGCCCCACACCGGGCCCTGCGCGCGGCCTGGAGTCCGCGGGACGTTCTCCTCCTCCCTCTGCCCGTCCCACCTGGGGTGCTCTTTCTCTCTCTCAAATAAATAAATAAAAATCTTTAAACATAAAAATAAAAATAAAACAAAATCACGAGGACCGGGGCAGGCAGAGAGGTTGCAGAGGCCGGACGCCGGCGCAGGCAGGGAGACCCCCACCGCGGCAGCAGAGCAGGGGGCAGGGGACCCCACAGGGCACGGCCCCCGCTGCACCCTTGCGGGATCACGGCTTCCACTTCCCTGGGAGTTCCCCAGGCTGCAGGCTCCGCAGCCTCCCGTCTGCCACCTGCCTTCTCACTCTGAGCACGGGCTGTGTTGCCATAAAAATCAACTTTTGCCACTTCCCATTCACCCCGCGGCTCCCTGGTGCCCCGGTCGTTCCCGATCACGGTCCAAACCACAGCCGCCCGCCTCCCCTCGTGCGGGTCCCACCTGGGGGCTCCTCTGGGTGCAGGTGCAGGCGAAGGCCAGCAGGGCTCCCCCCAAGCTCCTGCGCCGCGCCCCCGCCTCCCGGGTGCCCCGACGTGTGCACAGCTCCACCCCCCGCTTCCACTGATGCATTTCCCCACCCCTGCGACCCGAAAACCCTTTTATTCACTCTGCTTATGCGTCCTCATGCCTCTTCAGGCAGCTCTTCCTCCTTAGCTCCTTTGTTTTGTCCTGTCTCCACGCTGAGCACGAAGCCCGACCGGAAGCTCCGACCCGCGACCCTGAGATCATGACCTGAGCCGAACCGAGAGTCAGACGCTCCCCCGACGGAGCCCCCCGGGCGCCCCCTTTAATTATTTTTTTAATAGACTTGTTTAGGGAAGTTTAGGTTCGCGGCAAAACCGAGCTGAAAGTACAGAGGTTTCCCGCTTACCCTGCAGACCCCCCTCTCCACCCTGCGCCCCAGGCCCCCACCACCGCATCCTGCACCCGCGCTGCATGTGTGACCCCGGGTGAACCCGCACCCACACGTCGTCATCACCCGGGGCCCGCGGGGGACGTGAGGTCGGCGGGAGCCGGGGGACGACGCGCCCAGCACTGCGGCCCCTCACAGTCCTCCTCCCCACCCCCCGGCCCCCCAGCCTGCCCCGTCCCCCCGGCTGTGCCTGCCCCAGACCGTCACGCGGTGCGCAGCCCTCCCGCCCTGGCTGCCATCGCCGGGTCACCCACGTCTTCGTCGCCGTCTCCCTGACGGCCTGGGACGCGGAGCAGCCTTCCTGATCTGCCACCTGCGTGTCTCCGTGCAGGTCTCCCGTCCGCTCTTAAACGCGTTGTCAGGTCGTGTTGTTGAGTGTTCAGAGATCTTTACGTATTGTAGGCGCCGTCCTCTATCAGCTGTGTCTTTTGCAAATATTTGCTGCCGGCCGGTGCTTGTCCTCTCACCCCCCTGACTTTCGCAGGACAAGGTCCAGCCGGTCAGTTGTTTGTCTCCTGGATTGGACCCGTGGTGCCGGGTCTACAGGGTCATCCTCCCGTCCAGGGTCACCGGGGATTTCTCCTGTGTCGTCTTCTAGAAGTGTCATAGTTTCGCATCCCACGCCGCGTCCGTGACCCCTTGTGAGCCAGTCGAGAGGAGCATAAGGCCCGTGTCCACGTTCCCTCTGCGTGTGGACGTCCAGTTGTCCAGCACCGCCTGCGGAGGGCACGGCCTTCGCCCCATGGGTGGCCTCGCTCCTTTGTCAAGGATCCGTCGGGGGCGTTCGTGTGGCTGTTTCTGGGCTCTCCCTCCTGTTCCGTCCACCTGCTGGTCTGTCCCCCACCCCCCAGGGCCACACGGTCCTGATCGCAGCCACCCTACAGCGAGTGCTGGGGCCGTGGAGTGTCGTCCTCCGACTTCGCTCTCCCTCAGCATCACATCGGCTTTCTTAGTGATATTTGGGGAACTGCTTTGTTTCCTCTTACTACTATTTCTAATCGTCAGGTTCCATCAGAAATCTTGGGAATTTGGCTCAGATCGCCTTTCACGTATGTGTCGGCATGGGGAGAGTTGGTTCTTCGAGGTTTGGAGTCCCGGGATGTGTTCTCGCCCACCTTGCGACGGGAAGGGCAGCCGGGGTTCTGCAGAACTGACTTTGGAGGGGCCCGGGTCCATGTGCTGAGCGGACCCCCCACCCCGAGGCGCAGACGGCTCAAGACTGGCAGGGCCGTGAGGGGCGGCCTATGCTCTGCTCCGTCTCCACCTGGGTGCAGGGGGAGCGGGCTGCAGGGCCTCTGATAAGGTCTGGACCCTGAGGCCGGGACCACGAACCCAAGGGGAGCATGGCCGGGTGGGAGTGGGGGCTGGTGCTAGGAGGGGCCGGTGTGCAAGGCCCCCGGTCTCTGGCGACTCCAAGGCGCTGGTGGCCTGTGCAGCCCCAGGGTGGCCCCGTGCGGCTCCAGGGGCCGTGGCTCAGGTCGCAGGAAACGGTGCTAAGGGGCCGTCCCACCCACCCTCCGCTTGGTAGCTTCACCTCTGTCTCGGCCACAAGCCAGCGATTCCACGGCCGGCCAAGCCGCCCGTAGACATCTATTTATTTTGGCAGAAAGGATTTTTCGGGAATTGAGAAGTGGACACAACTGTTTAGTCTTCTGGATTCCTGCCGGCTCTGGGAAGGGCTGGGGCGCCCAGCCATGGATCGGTAAGCGGGCCGCTGGGGAGGGAGCCCCGGGACACGGGCACGCGCACCCCGCGCAGGACTCGCTTCCCCTCGGGAGCACTCACCCGGCTCCACTAGCAGGCAGCACCCAGGAAGCCAGCGGCCCGGCCAGCTTCAGCCACCCTGGGCATCCTGACGCGACCGAGCACATGGTCAGCCTGGAGTGACTTCCCCGCTCACCTCCACCTCTTGTGAACGTGCCCACATGTGTTTGCACGAGAAGGTGTGCGCAGGCGTCTACGTGCACGGGCACATGTGTGTGTGCATCCGTGCAAGTGCCTATGCATGTGCGGGGTTTGCAGGCCCGCACGTGTGCATGCGTGTGCATATGTGTGTGCACGCGTGTTCCTGCACCTGCTCCATTGCCCCGCAGCGCGCTGGGGACAGCCCCCGCAGTCCCTGTCCAGGGCCGGCGTCACCGTGGGCCTCGGCCTTTCTGGAGTCCGGGAGCCCCGCACACCCAGAGGCAGGCAGCCCTGTGGACGGGAGGTGCCTCGGCCGAGTCACTGACCCTCTGGGGACCCGTTTTCTCTCTGCTTGGAGGCCAAGCGGGAACGGGACCCGGTGCTGGCGGGGCAGGGACTCCGACACCGACCCTGAGCTGACAGCAGGACGGGGTCCCAGGCCTGACCCCGGGGCCTGGAGCCCCATCCGCAGAAGTCAGGGGCCGCCTTGGTGGCAGGACCGGGCCCCCGATCCCGGGACCTCCTCCTGCCTAAACCAGCAGCCGCAGCTGCCAGGCCGCTCACGCGTTGTCGCTTTGTTTTACTGTTCTGGTCGGGGCGGAGAGAACTCGAGGTGCAGGAAAACCAGGTATGCGGGGACCTCGGGAGTCGGGCCTGGTTACCAGCAAGTAATTTCCTTGCCAAAGAGTCTGGTGACTTGCCCCCGTCTGGTGAGCCTTGGTTTGCAGGAGTCGGACCGACGTGGGGCCGTCGGGGTCGGAGGCGAGGCCGTGGGCTGCAGCTGCTGCCGCGGGAAAGAGCACAGGCATGGCCTCGGCGCTCGGACGCCTCCCTGGGCCCAGAGGCCGCCCCTGACCCTCCCGGCCTCCTGGACGTGTCTGGCCTCCACTCTTCGCTCTAGTGAAGGATGAGGGCCCGGGGCCCCCAGGACAACCCCCTCGGCTCGAGAGCCTCACTCATCCAACCAGCAAAGATACCGTCTCCTTCAAAGGTCCTTTTTCGGGCCTCCGCAGGCAGAGGACAAGGGCGTCCCCTACGCGCCCTGCTGCTGGCAGGTCGAGGCCCTCGCAGCAGAGGGAAGGGGGTGATCGGGAGGGGAGGGGCTGGGCTGGAGGGGGGTATGCTGGTGTGGGGGGTCACCACGCAAGGTTACAGGGACGGAAGCGCAGCCAGATCCCCGGCCAGGCCCTGCCCGCCACCCTCACGGCCAAGTGCTGTCCGCAGGCGACGGCAGGGCCACCAGGTCCTGAGAGCCAGGCCCCTGCGGAGCCGCCCGCGCTGGCCCCGGGGCCCTTGCACGGCACATCACGCCCCCCCGCCCGATGCGCGTCGGATGCTGGACAGCTCAGTGTTGCAATTCTCCAGCAATGTTTACTGGAGTGTCTTTCCGTTCCCCGGGCGCACTGTAAACACGCCGGGCCTGGCCCTCAGCTGGCTGCGTAATTGTGGTTTCGGAGCAGGGTTCCAAGGACGCGCTCGGGGCCCGTGGTTATCCAGGCCGGCGTCGGGATCCGCGCCGAGGGGAGATTGGCAGGTCCCGGGGCCCCGTCCCCTGCCCGCCCTGGCAGCTGGAGCACATTCCTTCCTGCTGGCCTGATCGCATCTGGGATCCCACCCGTGGAAGCTGGGACCGACTCCACCCCTTGGGGCCCTCGGGGCAGAGCAGGACGGGGGGGGGGGGGGGGGGGGTCAGGGTGCAGACAGGCGGGGCGACATCAGGCCTCCTGATTTCACTGGGATCGCCGCTCCGCCAGGGCCGGTGGGCCGTGTGTGTGTGCGTGTGTGTGCGTGTGCAAATGTCCTTAGGGATTACACACCCCTCACATTCCATGAAGAACACTCCATCCCTGTGTGTACCTGCCATGTGTTCCTGCACATCTGTGCATGGGTGTTACTGTGTTACTGTGTGTGTGTGCGCGTGTGCTCTTGGTCGTATTTGAGCACGTGTGTGTGCTGTTGTGTGTCTATGAGTGTACATGCATGTTCTTGGTGTGTATTTGAGCACACGTGTGCATGCATGCGCCGGTGTGTGCGTGTGCTCTTGGTCATGCTTGAGCACGTGTGTCTATGGGTGTACATGCATGTTCTTAGTATGTGCTTGAGCACACGTGTGTGCATGTGCCACTGTGTCTCTACACGCATGTGTGTGCATGTGTGCCTATGAGCACACGTGTCCTTGGTGCATGGGAGCATGTGTGGTGCCACATATCTGTGTGTACACGCATGTGTTCCTGGCATGTGCCATGGTCGTGTGCGTGTTACCTGGTCCCACCTCTGCTCTCTGATCCTGCCCAGACCAGGTGTGTGCGTCCTGACCCGCAGGGTGATGAAGGCGGCCGTGCTGCGGCCCGTGCTCAGGTCAGCAGGGTGTCAGGGCCCCTGTGCCATGGGCCGGGGCTGGGGGGCTGGGGGGCCGGGGGCCCTCGGCCCAGACGCCTCCTCCGGAATGAATGGCAAATGTCAAACGCAGCCCCAAGGGAAATGGTTCCCACACCTAATCATGTCCCGAGAGAGGTCGGGAGGGGGCCGGGGCCACGTGACGGGCGAGAACAAGGCTCCTTTGTGTGCTCGGGCAGCTGTGGCTACCCTGCGCAGCTCAATGGGCCGGCTGTCTGGCCGCCTGGCCGGCCTCGGGGACCAGAGTGCCCTACTTGTCCCCCCAGTGTCTGGGGCCTCCCGTCACCCCAAGCCCTGTCCCTGGACCTGCCAGGAGTGGGGGCCACTGGCTATGGCACATTTCCGGGCCAAGAAATTCATAAATATGGTGATGTCTGGTGTTTGCTCAGAGCTGCTAGAACAATCAGAAGTGGACAATTTTAATTTGCTTTGAGGTGAGGGGCCAAGCCCCAGGGTCTCAGGTGGAAGAGCAGCCTGGGATCCCCGGGGGCCCGACGCCCGTGGAGCTCGGCCTGTGGCCGGTGACCTGCAACCCTCGGAGCCAGGGAGGCCCCCAGCCTCCTTGCCCCACTCCCCTGCTGCCCCCCGAGACCCAACCAGACCCGACCGGGGGGCTGCCCAGGGACCGTGAGCTCCCCCACCTTCAGGGACCTCTGCCTCGGGGCCCAGGTTCTCCCACGCAGCAGGGAGAGACCGTGGACATCGGGGCCTGGGGGGTGGCTGGGGCAGGAAGACAGCCTGCAGGGCGGGGGCCACAGACGGGCCGGGCGGGGGTGGAGGGGCCCGGAGGGCGGGGGGCGGGCTGGTGCTGAGGGAATCCAAGTGAGCGGAGGCCACGCAGGCAGCAGGGGCCGGGGCAGGCAGGGCTTGCGGGTGGGGCAGGTGCACGGGGACAGACCCGGCCTGGCGGGCTCCGGCCGGGCAGCTTCGAGCATCAGCAGAAAGCCTGTAAGGATGGAACAGACGGCGGCCCCTCGCTCGAAATGGGCACCAGGAGTCTGCTGACGTCAGTAAATTCAATTCATAGATTGCGGGGGGGGGGGGGGGGGGTCTTCCTTACAGGGAAATTCCAGCTAATAAATGATGGAAGTAGAAAACCACTATTAGAGGGGCGCCAGGGTGCTCGGGGGCCGAGCGGCCGACTCCTGATCTCGGCTCAGGTCCTGAGCTCGGGGTCGTGGGATCGAGCCCCTGGGTCGGGCTCTGTGGTCAGCCGGGAGTCTGCTTGGGATTTTTCTCCCTCTCCCTCTGCACACCCCGCCCCCCCCCCCCCCCCCCGTTCAAGCACTTTCTCTCCCTCTCTCTCAAATAAATAAATAAATAATCTTTTTTTTTTTTAAAGGAAAGGAATTGTTGTGGAATAAAAATAATATTTTTCGGGGCAGCCCGGGTGGCTCAGCGGTTCAGCGCCTGCCTTCAGCCCAGGGTGTGATCCTGGGGTCCCGGGATTGAGTCCCACATCGGGCTCCCTGCATGGAGCCTGCTTCTCCCTCTGCCTGTGTCTCTGCCTCTCTCTCTCTCTCTGTGTCTCTCATGAATAAATAAATAAAATATTAAAAAAAATATATATATATATATTTCAAAAGGCGGCCTCTTGCGTGGTTGGTTTGCAGAGAGCACCTCCCCCCACCCCCTGCTGATGTCGGGACGTGCTCACACCTGCCGGTCTTCACAGAGAGTGGAGCCACAGGACCCCCAGGGAGATGGGGGCTGAGACCCCACGTGGGGGGAACAGTGGGGGGAGGGGGAAGGCTGTGCCCCGGCACAGGAGGGTGGAGCCAGCAGGCAGCCAGGTGGAGAGGCCACACCCGCCACGCCACCCTTGTGCCAGGGGTCAGTGTGTCCCAGCCGTGACCTCACCTGCTACCCCCACTGATGAGGCCCCCTGAACACCCCTCGGGCTCCAACATCACACCCCGCAGGTGGTGGCCTTCCTGCCTGACCACAAGGCCCCTGGGACCACGCCCCAAAGGCCAAGCCAGTTACGGTCCAGAGGCCACACATGAGCGGGTCCAGAGTCAGGGCCACCACCCCAAGCCCCCACTGGGCCCAGCAGCTCATGGGCTGCACCAGGGTGGCCTCGGAGGCCCAGGAGGAGCCCTTAACTCACCCGATGACTGGGCTCCAGCTCCCCACTGATCAGATACCCCCGGGATTCCTTAAAGACCCAGCCCCCTTCCCAGAGCCCTGACCCACGATTTTGGCATGGGGTGGGGGCAGGAGGCCGTGTGGACTCTCACTGGGAGGTGGAGGCCCATGTGGCTACCCCCTTCCCCCCCTGCACGGAGGCTCCCCCATGTGCCTCTCTGTCCACTGTGATGGGCTCAGGTCCACCTGCCCACCACCCGCATGCGAGCCTGACTGGCCAGTGCCCCACTGTCCCTGTGCCTCCCACCCGGGACCCCAACCCTCAGAGGCTGGTTCCTCCCGGCCGAGCCCCAGCGCAGGGCTCTCCACCACACGTCACCCGCAAGCCGCCCTGGTCCCGCGTCTACACCTCCGGTCACCTCGTGTGCCTGACAGCCCGTCGCACGCAGCCCTGCCCTGGTCCCAGGCAGGCGGTCAGTGCGGGGCCCCCCGTGCCTCCCGGGCCCCCAGGCTGTTCCCTCGTGGATGAGACCCCAGCCTGGAACCACAGCTCCAGGGTGGAGACACCAGCTGATGGTTCACAGACATATTTTACAAAGGATTCCTATCTCCGCCAATTAGCGAATCAATTCCACATGGAGTCAAAAGTGTGACGTTTTTGGGAGATCGTAGTGGTAGTTGTCGCAGGGTGTTGGATTGGACATTTGTGCCGTGGCCCCTGGGACACCATCCGGCGCTGCCAGGCTGCGCCTCTGTGGTCTCCTTGCAGGAGTCTTCCCGGCGGAGGTGAGAACAGGCTGCTGGACCCACCCCCACCCCGTCCCTCTGTCCCTGGATCGGGGGCGAGGGCTCCGTGGCGGGCTCCTTGGACGTGACCCAGGCTATTCATGCCCCGGCCCTCGGGGCGGCCACCACCCAAGAAGAGTCTATGAATTGGTGGGACCGTGCAGGCAGCCTGACAGGGGACCCCTCGGGCGGTGTCCTGGGGACCTGGCCTGAGTCTCCGCGGGGGAATCTGAGGCCAGGGAGACTGTCTACACTGCCAGCGTATGCAGGCCTGTCCCCTAGGCCGGATGTGGCTCCCCGGGGACAGATGGCATGAAACGAGCATCTTGAATTAATCACAAGACTAACAGTGACAGCAAGTTCCAGATCCTGGCCCTAGTTTTCAAACGGCAACATGAGAAAAGCGCTCCTCCCGGAACACTGGGGAGCGTGGAGCGTAAACACAAAGATGCTTTCCGACGACACCCACGGGTCCCGTGTACCTGACGCGTGGCGGAAATAAACTGTCGGTGAACCCTCTTTGTGCTAGAAAACGTGTTTCTAAGCTTAAGGCCAGAGAGGAAACCAAGAACTCAGACATGTGACTTGGTACAAAGTGTCACTACACCAAAATTTGCTATAAATGGAATTTGTAGACGAATCTGTTTAAACGCTCACATTGGATTTTAATTACAACATACGGGCCGCGAATCCAATCGACATTGCTAGGCACGCAAGGGCCTTGTTTTTAATTTTTAAAAAGTGGGGAACTGTGAAAACAGAATCGCAAGATGTAGTAAAGCAAGCGCTCTCACAGATCACTGAGAAAGGCTCTCCCCCCCGAAAGACGGGGGCGCGGGGACACGTGACGCCCACGGGACACGGTAGTATGTGCAAGGAGCAGGCCGTCGGTGGGTGTGCTCAGCACGGGGACATACAGTACTGGGTGCAGGCACGGGCACACGGGCACACGTGCATACACGTGCACACACAGGCATGGGCACACACGTGCACACATGTGCACACAATACAGACGTAAGCATGTACATGTGTGCACACACATACATGCACACATGTGCGCACACACGCATGTGCATCCACGTGCATGTGGACACACGTGCTCATGTACAGACACGTGCACGTACATGCACACTTGTGCACATGTGTACTCACATGCATGCACCTACCTGCACATGCACACGTGCACACATATAAACACATAGACATGCATTCCCACACGGGTGCAGATGCACACGCACACACACACATCCGCTCGCAGACAAGGCTGGAAAGATGCACCCAAACTGTCCCCGCCATGTCTGGGGTGAGCATTGTCCATGGTTTTGATTTTCTATGTTTTGCTTATCGGAGTTTTCTGAAATGAATACGTATTCTGTGATCAAAATACCTGAATAATATTTTTCAAAAATAAAAAGGAAGAAAAGAAAGCGGAAGATCATATAACAGGGCACCCTCAACCTCTCAAATGTCTATCGAAAACACAATCATGGTAAACGTTGGTGCTCTCGCCAAGAAAGTCCACAACTTCAAGCGTCCCGTGCAGGGTTTTCAATCTCCGGCCACGGCGCCCTGCCCAACAGTCCTCCCTGACCTGGGACGCGGCGCTCGGTGAGAAGGCGCGGGGCGGGGGTGTCGGGCACAAGTGTATACGGCACACGGCTCGGGACGCCCGCGTCCACAGAGCCCGCTGTGAGCTGCTCACGGCAGAGACCCAGAGAAGTGAGTGTGAGGCTTTAACTGTGAGTGTGTGTAAGCAGCACCCTCGTGTTCACACACACGTACTTGGTAAAGATGCAGGAATCTGACCACAGCTCTGCTCTTTCCTAAGCACTGCACCTCCCGTCCTCACGGGTACAGAGCGTCCACCTCCCGTCCTCACGGGGTACAGAGCGTCCACCTCCCGTCCTCACGGGTACAGAGCGTCCACCTGTCTGAAATCCCAGCAGTGATGAGTCACTCATCAAACATGACTAATAACCCAGCGCACACCCCGTAGGGCAGGCCCGCCCCCACCCCCACACCCCCACCCCCGTCTTGCTGCATGACACTGACTCAGCCAGCCTGGGGGGCTCTGGGGTGACACATGGCTTTAGACAGGCACTGCCCCCTGGCTGCTGGGCCGCTGCCACAGCCTCCCGGATGCAGACAACGTGGGGTCTTGGCAGGAGCTCAGGGATGCCCGAAACAGTGAGGAAGGAAGCACTCGAGATTTGGGCCTCCCGGGCCTGGACGCCCCGGGGGGACCTCTGTGTGCCCCTTCATGCCAGCGTCTGTGGGGCGCACCTGCTACTTCGCACCTGCCTCCTGAGAACACCCTGTGGGAGGCACCACGGCCTCCTCCTCATGGGATGAGAAGCACTGTGGCCCCGAGAAGTTGGGTGGCATTGCCATCACGGCGACGGGCAGAGCCAGAGTCACGCAGCGTTGCGCTCGAGGGAGCCGGCCAGAGCGACCGCAGACACCAGCTGGCCTCCCCCTCGTCTGCGGGCCAGTCCTGGGGACACGAGCTGGTTCAGGGGAAGCTTCAGGCTTCCCGGAACGTCAGGAAAAGCCATCCTGCCTCCGGCCTCCGCGCAGTGGACGCTGATGGATTCCCCACTCGCCTCTGCGCCGAGAGGTTCACATCTGGCCCTGGCCAGCAGGCCCTGCTCCGTCCGCCCATGTCCGATTAGGGCGATAACTGTGTCCCTCAAGACCGGCCACAGGGTCCCGTCCACGCTCCAGGGTGTGAGGCCAGCATTCAGGGACAGTCCCCGGGGTCACATCTCAGCACCGGGTGAGGCTCAGGGACGTGGTTCCCTGCCAAGGCTGAAGCGCTTCCTCTGAGTGGGAGGGTGGCGGCTCCGGCACGTATTTGGATAAAAGCACCTAGAAACACATCCTCAGTCTGTCCGGTGGTTTGCACGGCTGTTGTGAGGCTGAACTTTAAAGCCTCCGGTATCTCCAAGTAAATATTTTACCAGCTGCTGAGCTTCATTAGCATTCCCGGGGAAGTCCCAGATCCCCACGTCTCCCCCCACCGCCCACCGGGTCCTGCTGCATCCCCTCCCCGGACAGCGCAGGTACACCTGCTGGGAGGACAGGAGCCGGCCTGCCCCTGCCCCTGCCCCACGCGGGGTCACAGTGCCGGGGCCCCTGAGAGAGAAGCCAGGCTCCTCCGGGCTGAGCTGGCGCCGTGGGCCCGGGTGCTTGGCCGACACCGCGACTCAGAACGTGGGCGCTGGCCCTGGGCAGCACTCACCGCGCGTCCTGGCCGCACAGAGGCCACTCCGGGCCAGCAGGTCCCCGGTGCATGGGCAGCCCCATCCCCGGGGCCCACAGGCAGCCAGGGAGCAGGGCGCCGTCCCTCCAGCCCCATCTCCTTCGCCACATGGGGCCTGCCAGCTCTGTCCAAGCTCTGGCGTCGGCGAGGGCAGCAAGGGGAGCTTATTCCTGCAGAAGCTGAACAACTCGCCTAAACCTGGATGAGGGGCAGGATCAGGACCCAACCAGGGAACACCGTAGCTGAGGTCAGCGTCTGCCCCGGAGGCTGGGCGTGGGGACCCACGTGGCAGGCAAGCCCGGAGGGCCCGGGGCGGAGCCGAGGCAAGGGTCCCAGGGTGCTGTGAGGGGCAAGGAGCTTTGCACTGGGCGCACCAGAGGTGGCCATGGGGAAGGAGAACCTGTCCCCCAAATCCAATAAAATGGCAGAAACGAATGCATTTGGGGGGTGGGTGAACTCACAGGAGATGGAAACCACGGAGGTGGCCGCTGGCCGTCCAGTGGTTGGGGTGGGGTCAGGGGCAAGGCTGGAGAGCAGAGGGGAGGACAGGGAACCTGCCTGGCTGTGGAGGGCGGGGGAGGCGTCTTCTTGCCATTGGCCAGGCCCTGGGCGAGGTGCTTGCTAACGGGGCCACCAGCAAGGACCGCTCAGCAAATGAGCCAGCAAGCGGCCAAAGGAATGGGACCCGAGGAGGGTGTCGGGGTGCTTGGGACGGGGCAGGGGTGCAGCGGCCCCAGGACGGCCCTGTCCTGAGATTCTCTAGGGGCACCCGCTGCAAGACTGGGGTCGGCATTCAGGGCCTGAGGCTGGAGGGGAGGTGATGAGCAGGCGGGAGGAGATGAGGGGAGGAGGTGAGGGCTTTGGTCTGTGGGATCCGGCCTGACAGACAGGGAGGGGCCGGCAGGAGGGGCTGGCGGCGGAGCCTCCAGGGGTGGATTAGAGGCCTGGGGTGGGGCAGATTCCAGGCCTGGAAGGTTCCCAGGGCGCTGACCACCCCCTCGCTGCCCTCGAAGTGCCTGCAGGCTTTCAAGGGGGTTTTTCGGAGGTTCTCATGCCCCAGGCTCTCCCAGTTCCGAGAGATGAGGATAGGAAGTTGTGGTTTGTAGTGCGTCGTCCCGCTACGTGGTGGACATTCCTTCCCTGCGGCCTTCGTGGGATTATTCTCAAAGGGCTCCAGGGATTTGGAGGGACGGGCCAGCTGCGGAAATTCTCCCCCAGATCCCGTCTGTCCTCGTTCTGAGGGCCTGTGGGCTCCCAGGAAAGTCAGTGGGCGGCGACGGAGTTAGTAGAGAGCCTGGATGGAGCCAGACCTCTGACGAGTCAGGGTCTGCACCTCGACCTCCAGAAACTTCTTATGTTCAGAAAAACGTGCACCTTTCTCAACTGTCCGGTTGGGTCTCCGCATGGGGGTCGGCGCTAGAGACGGAGATACGGAGGATGAGAGCATGGAGGGGGGACCCCAGACTTCATTTGTCTCCCCCACGCTGGCTGTTGGCCAACACGCGGAGGCGGGTGCCCCCCTCCGAGGGGTCTGAGGAGGCTCGGAAGAGCGACCGCACGTGCGCACCAGCCAGCTGGGCACTGGGCAAGCCTCCCCTGCACACGCTAGCTTCACTCGCTGTGTATCCCGTATTCGACATTGGACACAAACTCCATTTTTTTTTAAGATTCTATATATATATATATATATATATATATATATATATATATTCATGAGAGACACAGAGAGAGAGGCAGAGACACGGGCAGAGGGAGAAGCAGGCTCCCTGCGGGGAGCCCGATGCGGGACCCCGGGGTCATGACCTGAGCCCAAGGCAGAGGCTCCACACTGAGCCACCCAGACATCCCTCAAACCCATCTGATTATGAGATCGCCCCAGCATCCCCTCCATGTGCTCAGGTGCTATTTTGGGCTCTGATTTTAAGCCCCTTTGGAAGTATTTGCCTAGACGTGACTATGTGGTGTGGGAGGTCCCTACTGAGATGTGCTAGGATTACAGCCCCACCTCCTTCCACGGAGCCTGCCCCCCAGCTCTGCATGCAGCTCCGTATCCCCTTCCCGCAGGAAACGGGTCCTATCGCGGGGTCTGTAAACCCCATCGGCCTCAGGCTCTCCGCCCGCAGTCCGCAGGCCCCACTGCCATCCCCGGAGACCTCGTTCAGCACCCAGCGAACGAGACATTCGCAGATTTTGAGCTGGTGTTAGTAGATGTAACTCTGTCACGTGCCTCCCGTGATAAGCACCTTCCCCAGCACGTTCCCATCAGATAATGAAACCCAGAGAGGGGGACATTTCTCGGAATTGCAAGTGGGTCCTGCTTGAAAACGCACCCGTGTCATCATCCTGGGATGTTCAGTGACTCTGTGCCGATGTTCTGTTTCCTCTGTGCCATCAGACACCTTCTCGACAGGAGCTGGAAGACCAGGCTCTGAGCTAATCCCCGGGATACAGGTAACGTGGATCAATGTCGAGAACCCAAGTGACTCAGGAATTGGCACAATTTTGCTTTCAGGTTCTGCAGGGCGGGGTGGGCGTTCATCTGAGAGCCCACAGGGTACACTGCTGCCTGCAGCGCACAGTCCCGGCCCGGCCCTGCCACCTGCCGGGTCTCCGGGTCTCCTGCCAGGGGAGGGGGTAGGGGACCGCACAGGAGGCACATGCTATCCCCCCAAAACAAGGGGGGAAAGGAAGAAAGAGAATGGGGGAGCTTTTTTAAATCACAAAACCATCATGCTCCAGTTCATAGCACCACATTCTAAAAGCTAGATTACACCGATGATTTTCTTGGGAAATACATTTTCCACGTACAATGTGACTCAGGCAGAAATAGGAAATCTGGGCAGCCCGTGTGGCTCAGCGGTTTAGCACCGCCCGGGGTCCCGGGATCAAGTCCCACATCGGGCTCCCTGCATGGAGCCTGCTTCTCCCTCTGCCTGTGTCTCTGCCTCTCTCGCTCGCTGTATGCCTCTCATTAATAAATAAATAAAATCTTAAAAAAAAAAAAAAAAGGAAATCTAATTAGTCCGAGGGCCGGGGGCAGGAACGAAATAGTGCAAGACTCGTCCTTAAAGGAGTCCCCGGCTCAGGCAGCTTCCCTGTGAATCCAGAAATGTGAAAGAACAATCCATGCTTAGGAACGTGGGCTGCAGATTCCAGGCTGCCGGGTTCAAGCCCCAACTTCACGTCTCACGGGTGGGATGGGACCCTGGGCAGGCGACCCACCCGCTTGGTACCGTATCCACCCAAGGAACCGAAATCACAGGTTGGTTTGTAAGTTAGAGACTCAGCTCAAGTGAAACAGATACAATGTTGCACCGTAAGAGCCGGATTCACCTGAACTGTTACCCAGAGTTCCTTGCTCCGAAGCACAGGGAGACAAGAGCATCTCCACTCAGGCCATATAATCAGCCAAAACCCAGGGGTGGGGACCTCACACACGCACGTTATCATATTAGGGACACAAGGTCTACAAGGAGCGCACGACCTCCCCACACGGAGGCTCCGACAAGCAGAACCGGGCGCGTCAGGAGCAAGGACCGGTCGTCTCAGGAGCACCGCGTGAGTCACCATCACAACATCCGCTAGTCCCCTGCCTTAACGTTAAGAGATCCAAGCGGCGAATCTCTGGTCATCTCAAAGGACAGTCGGTTCCCCAAAAAAGCAGGCGGGTGAACCTGAACACCCACTGAATTCCGAGCGCGTGCAGCCACGACATCTTTAGGAAGCAGAGAAGAGTGGGAAGAGCGGGAAGCACAGAAGAGTGTTAGTGTTCAACCCTAACACTCGTTGAACTAATACAAGAGTGGGGGGGGGTCAGCAAACTTGTGGGGAAGGTCACGGAGCAAGTCTTTTAGGGTTCTCAAGCCAGCTGGCCTCTGTCCCAAGCACTGGACGCCCCTGCTGTGGCATGAAAGCACCCATTACGCCGCCGTATGTAAATGGGCAGGCCTGGCCGCGTGCCAGGAGAACTTTATTTAGGAAAAGAGGCAACGTGGGCTGGATTTGACCCCCGAGCCACAGTCTGCAGACCCCGCGCCGGGACCATTCACAGGACGGTCCCAAACCAGAGAAAGGGGCGCTTGGGTGGCACAGCTCAGGTCGTGATCTCCGGGTCCGGGGGTCAAGCCCCGTGTCAGGCTCTGCACTCACTCAACGCGCAGTCTGCTTCTCCCTCTCCCTCTGCTCCCCCCCCCCATGCGTGCTCTCTCTCTCTCCCTCCCCAGCTCTAAAATAAATAAATAAATAAATAAATACATACATACATAATAAATAAATAAATAATAAAATCTTTAAAATAACAAAAAGAAACAAAAGACGCCTGATTTTTATATCTGACTCCTAACAGCTGTAAGAATACAAGAAAATAGATATGATTCTCAAATACTCAGGGCAGAGACAGACCACGATCATTTGCACAACGACAGGACTCTTTGAACTAGGGAAATGCAAACTGGCAAATCAACGGCAAACTGTTAGAATCACAAGCGGCCAATTGTAAAAGGTCAATATACCAAACTAACGGTATTCATCAAAGCAGCAACGTTTTATTTATAAAGTGCGCCGTGTGTGATGGCAACAAAACCCAGGAGTGGAGTGAGGACGAGCCGAAGCTGATGTAGTTGGGGGGAGAGACCCGCTCCCAGGAAGACTCTCGCCAGGATGGGTCTCTAACCCCCGCTGCTGAACTTCATGTGAAAATGCGCAAGGGCAGCTGGCAGGTGCGTTTTAGGGGACGCGGTGCCGTAAAGCCGCCCTGATCACGCACCATGGCCCGGGGCTGACGCTGACAAGTAGGTCTGCGGGGTCAGGACCCAAAGGCCAGAGACAGAATCACAGATTTGTGGGAATTTTACAAACGATGACGCTTGCATCTCACGCCCCGGAGGACCAGTGAATGATGCGGTGTCTGCGGCCGTGCCTCTGAGCCGGGGGACGTCACGCCCCGCTCTGCCTTCCACGGAGCCCAGCGAGGCGTGGGCGGCTCCCACCTTGGTTGTGTGTTTGCCTCTTTGTTGAGCGAGAGGAGCCTGGACCTTCCGAAAGGGGCGGAGGAGGCGCTGGGAGCGGACACGCCACCTGGCTGAGGAGGGAAGCCCACGGGAGGGGACGCACTGAGGGTACGGGGTGGTCACCATGGTCAGAGGACAGCATTGGCCACGCCGCTCCGGGTGAGGAGGGCACCCAGGGAAGCAGCCGACACTTGCCGGAGTCCACTGCCATCTGGGGGCTGAGGGACTGCACGTTAGGCTGAGGGAGGAGGAGATAGAGACCCCCCCAAGTTCTCACGGGCTGGATCCGATCGCAGCCCCCCATGTCCACTCTCCGGCTGGAAGATCCCATGGCCAGATCCAGACCCCAAACCAAGAGGGCGGGGGGGGGGGTCATTGTCCCCCGGCTCGGTGGGTGGGGTCTCCCTGCAAGCAGCACAAATTCCTGTTGTGCACTTCATTCCGCGGAGGAGCCCCCAGACCCCCACCATCTGTTTGTGTTTCCGTTGACGCTATCATCTGAGAAGGGCCAAGAGCAGTCCTTGAGACAGGCCTTCCAAACATAAATAAGCAGCCTGTTTCAGTAAAACAAATTACGCACTTTTTGACATTTGCCAGTGTTTTGATTCCAGAAAGGCTGTGGGCAGTTCCCACAGTCCCGGCCCCCCACCCGTGGCCCCGGCCCCACCTCCCGCCCCCGCTCCCATTCACACATCTCCCCACAGCCACCCGGGACCCGAGAGCCCTCCCCCCCACCACAGCAGATGTTTGCCGGACTCTGATGTTGGAAAAGCCACCCTCAGCAGAAAACTCACCCTTGAGGGCACAGACCGGGACCTGGAGAGCATTTTCAAAGGACTCTCTGAGTCACCTGCCTTGGGGCAGCCCAAGTTTTGTCTTCCTGAACCGGGGTGGCTCAGGCCCCTTACGGTGCCCTGTGTTTTGGGAGCCCACTAAGGACCCTGCTGGCCGCGTGGGAGCTGACCTTTTACTCTAAGTCTAGCTTTCTCCCCATCAGCCCGAGGGGGGAGAGGCCCTTACATCCCATGCACAGGTCAGCCCAGGGACCCCAGCACCAGGGTCTAGCATCCCCACAAGGGGCCCCATCCCAGGCCTTCCCCACCCCACACGACCTAGGTGCCAGGGATGGGGCTGCAGGAATGCATCAGGGGGGCGGGACCAGAGTCAGGTACCCTGTGCACCCCTAGCGGAAAGGCTGTGGCTCTGCCTCAGGGGGAGGTGGGCCACAAGGTCGGAGGGGCCTCGTAGGGCTCTCACCGTGGACCCCTGGGACACTGTGGATGAGCCCTTCTGCAGGTCCTGGCCAGCCATCACCCAAGATGGGGGCTGCACTGTGGGCAGGCCACGTGGGGAGGCTGGACCCATGCACCGACCACAGGAACCAGCATGTCCTCACGTCCTGCTCACTCGGTGGCTGTCCCTTGAGGGCAGTCCAGGCAGGCAGCCCCCAGGTGGCTCAAGGCCTAACCAGAGGTCCCCTGCTTCTCAGCCCCCCTGTGCATCTCCAGGGACAAAAGCAGGACTTGGTGGCCAGGGACTTGTGACCAGCAAGGAGGTGGAGCTCTGCACTAGGTCCAGAAGCCTGCCGCACGCGGAGCCTGGTAACTCACTTCGCACACGGAAGAGCAGGGCACCCAGAGAGCGAGAGCTGCATGAACTGGGGTGTCGTGCTCCCCAGGAGAACCACTCCTCAGCGGGGTCCTGGGCCCGTCCACACCTGTACCCACTTCCACCAACTGTCTCCCCAGCCCGTGTCTGCTGCCAACGTTTCCAGGTAAAGGGGCGCCGGTGACCTCCCGCAACCCCCGAGCTCCGTTGCCCTCGCTGCCCCACCCCAGGTTCTTCCTGCTGACCCGAGGTGGGGCCAGGGGGCCCTACAGCTGCCCCTTCCCCCACGCCTTCCCTGGCTCTGGCAGGGCCTCGCCCTGGAATCCCAGCTTCCAGAAGAATCTCTAGGTTCCTTTTCAGAGACTCCGGGCCTCTGTGTCTCGGCCACCTCTGGGCTGGGATGTGGGGTGTCCAGTACTGACCCTTCTGAGACCTGGGGGAGCGATGAGACCGGGGATCTAACAGGTGTGACCCCAGGACGCACACAGCTCACCTGCTGGACCCCAGGCCAGAGGGCTTCCTTCTTCTCCTCTCAGGTGACTCCCGTGGCTCACCCTTTGTGGGGGATGGAGGGGTTTGGGGTGGGGGTAGCTCTTAGCTCTCGGGGGCAGGAGGGACATGGCCTGGCTGTGTGTGCACCAGATTTGCCTCCCAGCCCCTGCCGCCTGCCCAGGCTTGGGGCACCCCTACTCTCTCCTTCCATCCCTCTGTCAAAGGACGCTCTTGCCCTCTTGTGGCAAAGTCCCCTCTAGTGGACGCTGGGTGGGGTGAGGGGGGCGGTGTGAGTGGTCAGACTTCACACGGGGGACTTCTGACTCCTGTTGACCAGGGGAGGGAGGAAGTCAGGTTTTTTTGTTTTGGTTTTGGTTTTTTTTTTAACAAAGTTTTCTTTTTTCTCTTTATTAAAGAGTCATGAACCTCTCCTGGGTCATTCTGGGTAAGGAATGTAATCCAGGGGTTAATCAGCGGAGGCAGGAGCGGGGAGGGCAGAGAGGGAGGAGGGGAGGGGAGGGGAGAGGCCGGAGAGGAGGGGGGGGAACTTCCAAGTGTCCAGGTGTCCAATGAAGGGGCTGATTTTCCGTGTCACCCTGACGGGGCTGAGGGCACCCCGATAGCTGGTGCAACAGCCACTTCCGGGTGTGTGTGTGGTGTGCACAGAACACATCAGCCTCTGAACTGGTGGACGGAGTAAGATCACCGACCGCGAGGTGGGGGGGCCTCACCCAACCCATCAAGGGCCTGGATGGAATGAAAAGGGGGGGCAAACTGTGTCTCCCTTGCTGAGCTGGGACGTCCCTGTCGTCCTGCTCCTCCGACCGCGGAGCTCGGGGCTCGGGCCCTTGGACTCGGGCTGACTGACCGCACGGGCTCCCCCGGCCTCCAGCCCGCAGACGGAGGCCCCTGGCCTCAGGCCTCCACCCTGGCAAGCCGATCCCGCAATGCCGACCCCTCACACCGTCGGTAGATGCCCTATTGGTTCCATTTCTCCGGAGAACCCGGGTCCTGACTTGAACAAATCTGCTGGAGTAAAGGCATCTGGAGCAGCGGGGCCCACGCGCGTGGACGGTGCCCGGGACGATGTTATAACATAATTAGGGAATGTGGAGGCGAATTAATGACGTGGTGGCTGTGAGCAAACGTCCTACTTCTCAGAGACACATACGGAAATGTTTCAAATGGAACAAGCTGATGTCAATCATTTGCTTCAGCGAAATTTGGGCAACACAAGACCGACCTGATGCCGATGCAGTGAGCGCGGTGAGAGGGCGCGAGTGCCGAGTCTGGGGGCGCACACGGGCCCACGCTTCATCTCTGTTTCCGTGAATGGTTGAAAAATGCTAGAAACTCAGGAATATGTTTCAAGATGGCTTTACTAGGAGACATGAAAGATCAAGAGAGAATCAACCCCGGTGAAGACGGTTCATCTGGGGGCTTAAGGGCGGGTCCAGAGGTCGGAGGGTCCGTGCTGGCGCCTCCTGGAGCAGAACCCACAGTTGGCTGGTGTGTGCTCTGCACGCCCCGGGACAGCGGGCAGGCCACCTGGTTCTAGACACCTCCAGCTAAAACTGGCTGGAACAATAAAGCCACCGAAGAATTCCACGTGAGGAGAAGCCTGGAGACGTGGCGGTTCCAGGACAGGGCTGCGGCCTGGACCTACCTCTCCATCTTCCCTGGCTGGCCCCTGGGGGTCCCTTCACTGCTGCAGGGGCTGAGGCCGCCCCCCCCAGCCCCTGGCCCAGGAATGGGAGGTCGCACTTCCTACCAGCAACTACAGAGGCTCCAGCCCCCCACATGGTCCCCCTGGGGCAGGAGCCCAGGAGTTTTGCCCCATAACAGGGACAGTGCCTGGGACAGGGAGCTCTAGGAGGGCAGGGCGCTGCTGCTGGGGAGGAAAGGGCTCCAGGGAGGGGCAGGAAAAGGGCCCTGGCACCGCAGTGGGGTTCCCCAGGGGACACCCCGGCCACCACCGCAGAGCCCCCCCCACGGAGGGAGGTGCAGACCTGGGCTGGACCCGGTCGGGGCACAGAGGTGCTCATCTGCTGACCCCAAGTCCAGGGCCTCAAATTCACCTTCCATCCCGTCCCCTCCAATGTCCGGTCCCCCCCGGACACAGAGGGGGCCACCCTGCCGCCCGTGCACTGCGGTCCTCCGCGGTGAGACCCCCACCCTCTCCCAGTAGCGGACACACCTTTGCATCTCGGAAATCATCTGCCCGAGACACCGGGCCTGGAGGGTGTGCAGCGCGGGTGCCACACCTGGCCACTGTGCTGGCCTGTCAGTCCCGCGGCTTGCTCGTCAGAAGGCCGCGGGCCGCGGAGCAGACGCTGAGACCCGCGCGGCGCCGCACCTGGCAAACCCCACCTGGGCCCACGCTCACTCGGCAGGCCCCGCCCCCAGACCGTAGCAGCCCCTGACCACGCCCCCAGACCCGCCCCCATCGGGCGCGGCCCCGCCCACAGGCCAGCCCGCCCCGCCCCTGGCCACGCCCACAGACCCGGCCCCGCCTCCCTGAATATGCCCACAAGGCCGGCACCCACCGGGCGTGGCCCCGCCCACAGGCCAGCCCCGCCCCCGGCCATCTGGCCCCGCCCACAGGCCAGCCCCGCCCCCGGCCATCTGGCCCCGCCCACAGGCCAGCCCCGCCCCGGCCATCTGGCCCCGCCCACAGGCCAGCCCCGCCCACGGCCATCTGGCCCCGCCCACAGGCCAGCCCGCCCCGCCCCTGGCCACGCCCACAGGCCCGGCCCCGCCTCCCTAAATATGCCCACAAGGCCGGCACCCACCGGGCGTGGCCCCGCCCACAGGCCAGCCCCGCCCCGGCTATCTGGCCCCGCCCACAGGCCAGCCCCCCCCCCCGGCCATCTGGCCCCGCCCACAGGCCAGCCCCGCCCCGCCATCTGGCCCCGCCCACAGGCCAGCCCCGCCCCGCCATCTGGCCCCGCCCACAGGCCAGCCCCGCCCCGCCATCTGGCCCCGCCCACAGGCCAGCCCCGCCCACGGCCATCTGGCCCCGCCCACAGGCCAGCCCCGCCCCGCCATCTGGCCCCGCCCACATGCCAGCCCCGCCCACGGCCATCTGGCCCCGCCCACAGGCCAGCCCCGCCCCCGGCCATCTGGCCCCGCCCACAGGCCAGTCCCGCCCCCGGCCATCTGGCCCCGCCCACAGGCCAGCCCCGCCCCGTCATCTGGCCCCGCCCACAGGCCAGCCCCGCCCACGGCCATCTGGCCCCGCCCACAGGCCAGCCCCGCCCCCGGCCATCTGGCCCCGCCCACAGGCCTGGCCCCTACCCTCCCCCACCAGCGCGGCCCGCAGGCGAGGACGCCCGCGCGTCGGTCTCGCCTCTCAGCGCCTTCCGTCCGGGGACGCCCAGCCTCGGAATGACGCAAGACGCATGCGTGGCGTTGCCATGGCTTCAGGGGACGCGCTCGGGGGCGGGCGGGCGCTTCCGGGGCGGAGCGCGGTCGCCGGAAGTGCGTGGCCGCGGGGCCATGGCGGCGCTCGGCGCGGTGTTCTTGCTGCTGCTGGAAGCGGCGTCCTGGCCGCGCGCCGGGGCCTCGGGCGAGGAGTTCTGGCCCGGACAGTCGGCGGCCGACATCCTGGCGGGGGCGGCGTCCCGCAGACGGTAACGCACGTCCGCGCCCGGGCGAGGCTCCCGGGGGGACCTGGGGGCGGGGGGGATCGGCGGGACTGGGCGGGGGGGACGGGGGGCCGGGACCCGGGGTCGGGGGGACGGGGGGATGGGGGGGACAGCGGCTGGGACCTGGGGTCGGGGGGACGGGGGGAGGGGGGGATCGTAGGGGACTGGGGGGGACAGCGGGCCAGGACCTGGGGGCGGGGGGGATCGGCGGGACTGGGGGGGGGGCGGGGGGCCGGGACCTGGGGTCGGGGGGACGGGGGGGACCTGGGGGCGGGGGGATGGGGGGGACAGCGGGCTGGGACCCGGGGTCGGGGGATGGGGGGAGGGGGGCACAGCGGCTGGGACCTGGGGTCGAGGGGGATGGGGGGACGGGGGGGGATCGTAGGGGACTGGGGGGGACAGCGGGCCAGGACCTGGGGTCAGGGGGGGATCGGTGGGGACTAGGGGGCGGACAGCGGCCGGGACCTGGTGATTGGCGGGGACGGGGGGGGGGAGGGGGGGACAACAGGCCTGGGACCTGGGGATGGGGGGGTGGGTGGGGACAGCGGGCCGGGGACCTGGGGATCGGCGAGGACTTGGGGGGATGGCGGGCCGGGACCCGGGGTCGGGGGGACGGTGGGCCGGGACCTGGGGGGGGGGGATCGGCAGGACTAGGGGGTAGGGCCGGGACCTGGGGTGGGGGGGGCAATGCGGGGAGGGGGGGCCAGCGGGCTGGGACCTGGGGTCGGGGGGGATGGGGGGGACGGGGGGGGGATCGTAGGGGACTGGGGGGGACAGCGGGCCAGGATCTGGGGTCAGGGGGGATCGGTGGGGACTAGGGGGCGGACAGCGGCCGGGACCTGGGGATTGGCGGGGACGGGGGGGGGTGGGGGGGGGGTGGGGGGGGACAACAGGCCTGGGACCTGGGGATGGGGGGGGTGGGTGGGGACAGCGGGCCGGGGACCTGGGGATCGGCGAGGACTTGGGGGGATGGCGGGCCGGGACCTGGGGTCGGGGGGACGGTGGGCCGGGACCTGGGGGGGGGGGATCGGCAGGACTAGGGGGTAGGGCCGGGACCTGGGGTGGGGGGGGCAATGCGGGGAGGGGGGGCCAGCGGGCTGGGACCTGGGGTCGGGGGGGATGGGGGGGACGGGGGGGGATCGTAGGGGACTGGGGGGGACAGCGGGCCAGGGCCTGGGGTCGGGGGGATCGGTGGGGACTAGGGGGTGG
Source organism: Canis lupus familiaris (assembly GCF_011100685.1). NCBI lineage: Eukaryota > Metazoa > Chordata > Mammalia > Carnivora > Canidae > Canis > Canis lupus. Next base: position 38,765,505 of record NC_049252.1, on the reverse strand, counting down.
ACAGCGGCCGGGGCCTGGTGATTGGCGGGGATGGGGGGGACAACGGGCCGGGGGCCTGGGGTTGGTGGGGATCAGCCAGGACTGTGGCGGGGACAGCAGGCCTGGGGACCTGGGTTGGGGTTGGGGAATCTGCTGGGACGGGGGAGCTGGGGGAACAGCGGGCCCAGGGACCTGGGGTCGGGGGTTGGTGTGTAGCCCGCGTCACCCACACCCCTGCACCCCTGTACCCACACCTGCCTCTTGGCCTGCATCCGCGGGCTGCTATTGCCCTGGGCTGCTGTGGCCGCCATGAGCCCTGGGGCAGGGCAGGGCCTGCTGTGGGTCATCTGGGAGGGGCAACCCCAGGGGCTCCTGTCACTTGACTGGGGCCTTGTTCCCCCTGCCGGGAGCCCCCAATACATGGTCCTTGGCGAGCTCAGCCTTGGTGATGTGCACGGGACCCTTGAGGCTGCTTGCAGGTGGCGGATGTCCCCAGATGGGTCTCAGGTGTCTGCCGCCTGGGTTCCTGAGGGTTTGGTTCAAGAACGCCCCACTGTGCTGCGATGTAGGGATGGTGCAGGGCCCCTTCCTGCGGTGTCCGCGCTCTGGGGATGACATCGCAGCTTCCTTCCTCGGGTCTCCGGATGTGGTGGAAGAACCAGTGCAGGGAGGGGGGGTGGCCGGGTGGCGGGGGGCTCTGTCCAGGGAGCGGGGTGGGGGGGATGGGGGGGTGCGCCGTCCGCTCTCATTCTCTCCTGAGGCCGCCTGCCCTTGATAGCGCAGCACGTTGGCTGCACCAGCGGATGTGGCAAGAAGAGGCACAGAAACTACAAACGCTGCCAGTTTTCTATTTTTGTTTAGAAAAGTATGATTATTTTTCACTTAAGAATGTTCGAAATAACGCCACGTGATGGCTCCTCGTTGCCACTTTAAGTGGATTAACACAAGCATTTCAAAGTCCTTATTCTAAGCTCCAACCCGGGCATCACGGGTAGACCTCGGTCGCGTGGTTGCCGCTAGTCCGGCGTGTTCCGTAAGTGTCGAGCGCGAAGGGGTCAGGCACCACTGTCCCCCCCCCCCCCCCAGGTATCTCCTGTACGACGTCAACCCCCCGGAGGGCTTCAACCTCCGCAGGGATGTCTACATCCGCGTCGCCTCCCTCCTGAAGACGCTGCTGCAGACCGAGGAGTGGGTGCTGGTGCTGCCCCCCTGGGGCCGCCTCTATCACTGGCAGAGCCCCGACATCCACCAGGTCCGGATTCCCTGGTCCGACTTTTTTGACCTTCCGAGTCTCAATAGGAACATCCCGGTGATCGAGTACGAGCAGTTCATTGCAGGTGAGGCAGCGGGTGCGGATTGTGCGGGAACGGGGCCGGGCACACCGGGTGCATCGCCCTGGCCGGGGACCCTTCTCCACGTGGGGGCCCCGCCTCTGTCTCCCGCTGCAGCCTCCCGGGTGTCTCGCTCCTCCCGTAATTTGTCTGGGGAGCTAGGTGTGAAGTGCGTGAGCCGTGTGCGCCCTCGCCTCTGAAAGCAGGGGCGGCTGGGACGGGGCAGGGGTGCTCGCAGCAGTGGAGCTCGCAGCAGTGGCCCCGAGGGAGGGTGCCAGGCCTGGGCGGCGTCGACGGCACGGCGTCTCACCGCAGAGCTGGCGAAGACGTGAAACGGCGCGTCTTGTGCGCTCAGGCCTGCTCAGCCTATTTAGTTTTTTTAAAGAGAGAGAAGTTGAAGGTCTTCAAACAAGGGTGTTTGGAGCTTAGCATCGCTCTTTAGAAGACAAGAGCTTACGAGGCCGCGGTGCCCTCGTGCTGCCCCCCCAGCCTGCAGGAGGGGCGCCGCGTGCGGGCTCCGGCCTGTCAGGACTATGGGCCCAGGGGTGCAGCTGGCACGTCTTCAGGTTTTTTTTCCTTTTCTTTTTTTTAAGATTTATTTTATTTATTCGTGAGAGACATAGAGAGAGGCAGAGACCTAGGCAGAGGGAGAAGCAGGCTCCCCACGGGGAGCCCGATGCAGGACTTAATAGGACCCCGGGGTCACATCCTGAGCCGGCGGCAGATGCTCACCAGAGGCAGTGGCCCCACATCTGCAGTCTCCATGTTGTGCTCTGACTGCGCCCTGGACCCTGTCCCTCTGGGATGTGTCTGCAGGGTCAGTCCCCAGCACGCTGCAGGCACAGGAGGACGTACTATCTCCCGATACCTTCGTTCACAGGGAAGATCAGGCTCAGGCCCGTGAAGACCCGCGGGGATGCATCCGTCTGTGACCCGAGACGAGATGTCGCGGGTGCTTAGTCCGACTTGAGTTAGTCTGGGAATCAGCCTCAGCCTTGGTCTGAACGGGGTCAGGGAGCTGCCAGAGAAGCTGCCCTTCACCTCTGCGGGGCTGGGCCAGTGGGTTTCTCAACAGGCGGACGCCAGGATCCCACGAGGTGGTGCTTCGTGGGGGACGCTGGGTGTGTGGGGCGGGAGGCTGGTGCCCACCCTGCTGCCCTTGGGGCCACAAGGCTGGAGCCGGAGCAGGGGGGCAGGGAAGGTGGGGTGCCCTGGGACAGGTGCCTCGCCTCGGCCTCTCCGTGTCCCCTCCCTCTCCCTCCCTTCGAGGGAGCCCCTGGAGCTCCGGGGCCAGGCCCCACCAGCAGCACAGCCCCTGAGCGACAGGGAGTGTCCCCCGGGAAACACACCAGACCTGCACTTGTCGCAGCTCCCTTGTGCCTGGACGCATCCTTCCATCCTGGGATGCTTCTCGATCAAGCACGGTGGACGTGGCGGCAGGCCTGGTGGGCGGGTACGGTGGGAGGATGGACAGACTCCTGCTGTCCCCGAGCTCCTGCGGAGAGCGGGAGGCAGAAGCCAGTGACGCAAAGAAGTAATTAATACGCGCTGTGTCCCAGATGGCGAGGACCGGCCGGGAGGAAAGGGGGGTGCCAGGTGTTGGGGCGGGAGGTGCGGTTTGAGTGGCCTCGCAGGGGTCAAGGGTGAGTCCCAGCGAGGCAGGTCCGAGCAGGGAAGGGGGTGTGCTTGGGGCAGCGGGGAGGACGGCGTGTGAGGACCGGGGGCGGGGGCAGGCCCGGCGGCTGCCTCTCGGGACCTCGTGGCCCGATGTCGCTTGCTCTGCCCCGTGCTGCTCTGTAAGCGTGCCGCGGTCCCGCGGGAGGAAGGTGGCACTGGGTGAGTCGTGACCGTCCCCGTGGCGAACAGGGCCCGAGCCCACGCTGTCTGTCTTGGCCTCTTCCAGAGTCCGGCGGGCCCTTCATCGACCAGGTTTACGTCCTGCAAAGTTACGCAGAAGGATGGAAAGAGGGGACCTGGGAGGAGAAGATCGACGAGCGGCCCTGCATCGACGCGCTGCTCTACGCCCCGGACAAGCACGAGTACTACAGGTGCGGCGCGGGAGGCCCGGGGGCGCGTCCCCAGCCTGGCGACCGGGGCTGGGATTCCGCCCAGGGTGTCACCGCACGTGGGTGTGGACGGGCGGGGCCCAGACCTGGTGTGTGGGAAGGGCGCTCCGTGGGGGCCGCCCTGGAGGCGCCCGTGGACCAGGCCGCAGAGTGGTGGGGTTCTGGAAACCCCGACGGCCAGCAGCGTCGGAGGGGCGCGGCCGCTGTGTTCGAGCTCCGGCACCGGCCCGGCTCTGCCCTCGTCCCCCGGGCCCGGGCCCGCCCACTGGTCCCACCAGGTCAGGGGCCACCCGTGCCGTCCGCCAGTTTCTTACCGGTGTGCGTCCGGGGCTCTTGTCTTCCAGAGGGTGGTTTTGGGGTTATGAAGAAACGAGAGCTTTAAACGTCTCCTGTTTGTCCGTTCAAGGATCGGCTTCCATCATGGCCCCTGTGCTTCTGAGAAACACGTCGGCGCGGTACGTGCCCGCGGGGTCCGCTCGGTGACTGAGGAGCGTGTGCGTGCGTGTGTGGGCCGGTGCCTGCGCTGTCCTGGCTGGGGCCCGTGTGGGGTCAGGGGAGAGGTCAGCCTCGTCCCCACCACCCCGGGGCACAGCAAGGCGGGACGGGGACGGGGACATGGAGGAGGCGCGTGTCCCTGGGTAGAGCCGGGTCCAGGTGGGCTGTCCCCACGCTCGGGCTCTGTGGGGCGAGTGCAGCTTCACGCGCTGCTTGGCGGGAGGTCCTCGGTGTCCCCCAGTCCCCTGCTGGAGGGTGCGGGGGCCTGGTTCACCTGGATGGCAGCGGGGCCCGTGCAAGGTGACGGTGTGGCAGGTGGGTCGGGCCCCGACGCAGGCGGGCAGGCAAGTGGGGACGGCTCCGAGCGGGGGGACGCACTGACGTGCACTTAGTTCACCTGCCCGGGCGATGGCGACGGCAGTGTGGCTGAAGGGGCGGGGACGGAATGGCAGGGAGGGGCAGGCCCAGGGGCGTGGAGGTGGCCCCGCAGCCCCCAGCCCGTCCTGGAGGGCTCCCCCCTGCACTCACCTCTGCATGTAGGCCTCATGCTCTGCCTCCCCAGGCCGGACCCCTGCTCAGCACCCTGGGGCCTGCCCGAGCCGTCCCCTTGGGACCTGGGGACGAGGACAGTGGGCGGCCACGTGCCTTCCCCCAGGGTCCCGCGTCCTCCCGGCCTGGGTGGGCACGGCCCCTTCTGGAGCGTCCCCTCTGGGCGCTCTGACGCTTCGGGTGCTGGCCCCGGGAGGCTTAGCTTCAGGGGGTGTGGCGTGCTCCCCACGGAGGCCGGGCGGGCCACGCCTGCTGCCGAGGCTGTCGGGGGCCGTCTGTGGACGGGATCGAGGCCTCCCCCTGGGGCCTTGCCCTGGGCCGGGGTCCTCTGAGGAACCTGTTTTCTGGTCGACTGCTGGGCGTCCTGGCCGTTTCCTTCCTTGCATCCGTGGTCACGGGGGGCGTGGTGGCCGCGGGCCAGCGGCGGAGACGGACAGACGGCCGCTGCCTCCTGACTGCGCCCGGGGAGGCGGGTGGGGCGCCTCACAGCCCAGCGCCTCGTCTCTCTTTGGAAGCAGGTCGGTGATGTTGGACAGAGCCGAGAACCTGCTGCACGACCACTACGGGGGCAGGGAGTACTGGAACGTGAGTGCCGCCGTGTGTGGCCGCGCAGGGGCTGCGGGCGGGGCCTGGGCCGGCGTGGGGCCGGCGTGCGCGTCCACGGCGGGCTCCTTGTTTGTGGCGGCTGACGGTGGAGAGAAAGGCGGTGCTTCGCCGGCGGGGGCGTAGCTTGTGTGCTGTGCCCCCGCCCACGCTGGGTGGCCGGGCCGTAACCACCCCGTGTGCGTCCTGGGGTGAGCGCACGCCGCGTGCCGTGGGTCCTGCAGGAGCCCGAGGACGAGGCTGTCACGCCCCTGGGGGGCAGCTGGGCTGAGCAGGGGTGAGGCGCCCGTCGGGTGAGCCCCTGCTGCCTGGACATGTGACCTGGGCCCCCCCGGAGCAGAGGCCCCGTCACGACGTTCCCGGTAACACCATGCCCTGGCCGGGCGGTGACAGCCCTGCAGCCGCGGCCCCGTGTCCGTGCTCCCGTGCGGGGACGGTCCTGGTAAATCGCCACTCGCCGGCTGGCTTCGTGCTGTGCGATGACCGGTCACCGCCAGGCTGTCACTTAGCGTCCCCCTTGACCTCGCGCGTGCCAGCGCGTCCGCCTGGCCTCCGGGCCTCCGCAGGCCTCGGGCCGCCCGCTCAGCAGCTGCCCCCTGCACCCGCAGACCCGGCGGAGCATGGTGTTTGCCAGGCACCTGCGGGCCGTGGGCGACGAGTTCAGGAGCCGGTATCTGAACTCCACGGACGAGGCCGACCAGATCCCCTTCCAGGAGGACTGGACCAAGATGAAGGTAGCGCCCCCACGGATGCCGAGTCGCCGGGCCCGTAACGGGGTCGGCGTGTCGGGGGCCTGGAGCGGCCGCGGTCGCCCACCGGGACGGTCCCCTCCAGGCTTGGGGGTCGGGGGTTCCAGCGGCAGGTGCGGGAGCCGCGGGCGAGGGAAGCACCAGCACCCCAGCACCAGCAGCGCCAGGGCCCTCAGCGCTCCCCGTCCTCCCCCAGGTCCCGCTGGGCTCCTCGCTGGGGGGCCCGTACCTCGCGGTTCACCTGAGGAGGAAGGACTTCATCTGGGGCCACAGAGAGGACGTGCCCAGTCTGGACGGGGCCGTGAGGAAGATCCGCAGCCTCATGAAGACCCACCGGCTGGACAAGGTGTTCGTGGCCACCGACGCCGTCAGGACAGGTAGGCGGGCCCGGCTCTGCCCCACGGGCTCATCCGTCCCCTGGCCCCCGTCCCCTGGCCCCGTCTGCCGCCCCCATCCGCTGCCCGCGTCACGTCCTGGGCCTGCAGCGTGGCCGGGAGGCGGTGCCGGGCCCTGTGTGGCTGCCCCTGACCTGTGGCGCCGGTGCCCGTGGAGCCAGTGCGGTGCAGCACACGTGTCCCGTGCACGGCCCTGGGGTGCTCGCCGGTGACCCCGGGTCAGTGGCTCCGCTTCGCTTCGCAGAACATGAGGAGCTGAAGAAGCTGTTGCCGGAGATGCTGAGGTTCGAGCCCACGTGGGAGGAGCTGGAGCTCTACAGAGACGGCGGCGTGGCCATCATCGACCAGTGGATCTGCTCACACGCCAGGTGCCTCCACCGTCCGGCCCGGCCCGTCCCCTGACTCCGTGACCCCCCCATCCCCCTGTCCCCCAATCTCCCAGTCCTCCGTCCCCCTGTACCCCATCCCCCATCCCCACATCTCCCCATCCATCCCCCGTCCCTGTCCCCATTCCCCCTTCCCCTGTCCCCTATCTCCTGTCCTCCCATCTCCCAGTCCCCCGTACCCCATCCCCTTGTCCCCCATCCCGTCTCCCCATCCCGCCATCCGTGTGTACCTGTCTTCCGTCTCTGTCCCCCATCCACTCATCTCCCTGTCCCCCTGTCCCCATCCTGTCCCCATCCCCCATCCTCCAACCCCCTGTCCCCCGTCTCCACGTGCCCCCATCTCCCTGTCCCCCAGTCCCCCATCCCTCTTGTCCCCATCCCCATCCCCCTGTCCCCCCATCCCCGTTTCCCCATCCCCATTCCCTCTTCACCCATCCCCATCTCTGTCCCCCTGTCCTCATCCTCCCATCCCTCATCCCCATCCCCCCAACCCGTGTCCTTGTCCCCCTGCCTCCCCATCCCATCCCTTCCCCCATCCCCCATCACTGTCTCCCTGTCCCCACATCCTCCCTCCTCTATCCCCATCGCCTTGTCTCCCTGTCCCCACATCCCCATCCCCCATCCCCCCGTTCCCCTGTCCTTGTCTCCTGTGTCCCTGTCCTGTTCTCCATCTCCATGTCCCCCCATCCGCCCGTCCCCCATCCCTGTTCCCCTGCCTATCCTCGGCTCCGCTGTTTCCATTGGCCCCTGGGAGGTCAGTCCGTGTCGTCCCCGAGGCGAGTGTCGGCTCATGGTTGGCCGCTGACCCGCAGGCTTGCTCCTGGTCCCCCCTCAGACTTGGTCACAGGCCCCCTTGCCCACCTTGTCGGGGGACGGACCCCGCCCGAGGTCCCGGAGCCCAGTGACAGCCCCCATCACACGTGTCCCTGCAGAACAGGGCCGGGGCTTCTTACAGGTCCAGGAGCGCGGCTCTTTCCGTCATTGTCCTTAGAGGAGGCTGTTGCCGCGGAGGGGAGCGGGGGCCAGGGCCAGGGAGGTCCGCGTGCGTCCCGTGGGGTGGAGGCTGCGAGTGGGCTGGGCGGGGTCCCCGTGTCTGCAGGCCCCCAGGACCCCAGGGCCCGCGCACAGGCTGCGGGCCGCAGGGTCAGAGGTCGGCAGGGTGGGGCGCTGGGCACGTGCAGGCAGCCCCCGCGACCCCCGGTTTGCCGGCAGGTTCTTCATCGGTACCTCCGTGTCCACGTTTTCTTTCCGGATCCACGAGGAGCGAGAGATCCTTGGGCTCGACCCCCGGACGACGTACAACCGCTTCTGCGGGGACCGGGAGGAAGTGTGCGAGCAGCCCACGCACTGGAGGGTGGCCTACTGAGCCGGCCGGCCCCTCGTGGGCGCCACGTCCGGTCTTCTGCACACGCGGACTCTCGGCCTCCCTCCGAGCACCTGTGTGGCCTCAGGGTCGCTCCTGCCCGGCCATGGCCAGGCGGCCACAGCACGCGTCCATCCCAGGGGTTCGCCCCGCCGTGGCTGCCCGGGGCCCTGGTGCGCGGCACGTCGGGCGTCAGAGGGCGTCTGCTGCCTGCAAGGCCGCGGTGACGTGAGGGGTGCGGGCTCTGTTGCAGGGGCGCGTGGCGCGGGCCCGTCTGTGGTCCTGCCGGGGCGTCCGGTGCCGCCCCGTTCACCCTGCCCGTGACCCCCGCGAGGCCCAGCACGTGGGCGGGAAGGTGGGCCGCCGCCCTGCGGACCGGGCTGACCCCGGGGGGCTCAGTGTGCGGGAGGTTCGTCGGGTCTTCGGGGGGTTGGGCTTGCGGAGAGGAGCCCCCGGCTGGCGGTGGCGGTGTGGGTGGGCGGGCACCCCGGGCCCTGCCCCTCGGGGGGTGCGAGGCTGAGAGGGGCGCGGGGCTGAGGGGCGCGGCATGCAGCCTCGGAGGGGCCGAGGGGCGCGCTGCCCAGAAAGCCCTCGTGGGCCTGGAGCGCGGACCACCCGCCCTCGGACCCACGCCCGGCTTCATGGGCGCCCCAGGTGACCCGAGCCCGAAGCCCGGGGCGGCTTGTGTCTTCTTCCCGAGTGTGGAGCCCACGCGGATCGCGCGCTGCGGTCATGGGGGGAGTGAGGTATTTATTCTGTGCACATTTGTACTTTGAAACGCTAATAAAATACGTTTTCTAAGAAACCAGAATTCCAGAAACGGCGCCTTTCTCACACCCTTGAGTTTCTTTCTGGCTGGAAATCCCCGAGTGGTCCCGACGGGCCGCTGGTCGCTCCTGGGGACGGCGCCGTGTCCCATCCACCCGCGGCGCCCACGGCTGCCCGACTTGCTTCGGGAAGAGCTCGGCCTGGGAGAGCCGCCGTCCCTGTGCTCTGGGGAGGGACCGGCCCGCGCCACCCCCTCCACGCCCCCCCCCCGCGTCCACGTTAGCGGGTGGCAGGGGGCTCAGGGCCCAGGCACCCAGGCTGCAGCATCTCTTCCCTCCTGCAAGGGAGACCCGGGGACCCGCCCGCTCCTGCACCCCCCCCCCCGCCGCCCCCCACTCCGCTCCCCTCCGGCTCTCCATGTGGTTTGAACCAGACTGTGCCCTTGACCAGGACGGCGGGTGCCCTCGTTGGGGGGGGGGGACCCAGAGCACACCCAGCTCACGGGCAGGTCCCTGAGGGCCGGGGGGTCGGGGAACCAGGGCCGCCCCCTGTGCTGTGCGGGGGCCGGGCACCCCGGCGGGCAGGGCACCTGAGGGGGCTGGCGTGGCCTCCGACCGCGGCCTGGAGAGGCTTGCGGGGGGCTGGGGCCACCAGCCGCTCCAAGGCTCAGGGCTGGGCGGGGAGCGAGAGCAGGGGGCCTGGTCCCCTGGGGACCCCAGCTCCGGGCGGCTCGGGCCTGCCTCCTGACCGGCACCCGCTGACCGCCAGGCGGCCCGGCCCGTCACACCCGTCCCTGCACCCCCAGCAGGACAGGCGGGCCGTGGTCAGGGTTGCTGTGGACTATGTCTAAAGGCTGTCACCTTCTCCTCCTTCACAGAGGGGGAAACTGAGGCACTCAGGGCAAAACACGTGGCCGAGGTGACTGCACGGGAGCCTTAGGGACCCGGGTCTCTGCGAGGCCTCTGCAGTGTGGGTCCCGCCTCGGGGGGTGGGGGTGACGGCACCTGGACTCCGTGTGTCCCCCCAGCCGACGCTCCTGAGGGGCCTCGCCCCCACCCTCGGGCCCCCAGCCTCCACACAGCGGGGCAGCAGCCGTCGGGGGCCCCATCCCAGCCGCCGCTCGCTGTGTCCCCCTCGCGGCTCGGTCCAGGGGCACCGGGTCCCCTCGGGCGCAGGGTCACGCGCCCGTTTCCTGGCGACTAACCTGCTTGGAGGACGTCCTGGACCCCCTTCCCCCAGGGCTGGGCCAGATGTCGGTTTGGGATGGGTGTCTGCTCCCACCTGAAAAGCAGGTGCACAGAGCCCCCAGGGGTGCTGTCCTGCCACCTGTCCACACCGGCCCACACCTGTCCATGCCTGCAACACCTGCCACATCCTGCCACACCTGCCCACACCTGTCCACACCTGCCCACTCCTGCCCACACCTGTCCATGCCTTGCCCACACCTGTCCACGCCTGCCTGTGCCTGCAACACCTGCCTGCACCTGCCCATGCCTGCAACACCTGCCATACTTATCCACACCCTGCCCACACCTGCCCACACCTGTCCATGCTTGCCCATGCCTGTGACACCTGCCCACACCTGCCCACGCCTGCCCACACCTGCCCGTACCTGCGACACCTGCCTGCACCTGCCCATGCCTGTCCACACCTGCCCACACCTGCCTGTGACACCTGCCCACGCCTGCCCACACCTGTCCACGCCTGCCTGCACCTGTGACACCTACCTGCACCTGCCCACACCTGCCCATGCCTGCCCATACCTGCCTGCGCCTATGACACCTGCCCACACCTGTCCACGCCTGCCCACACCTGCCCACACCAGTCCACGCCTGCCCACGCCTGCGACACCTGCCCGTACTTGCCCACGCCTGCCCATACCTGCCTGCACCTGTGACATCTGCCCACACCTGCCCACACCTGTCCACACCTGCCTGCGCCAGCAACACCTGCCCACACCTGCTCACGCCTGCCCACAGGCCAGCCCCAGCCCTGCAGAGCGGAGGCCCCGCCAGCACGCAGACTGGCCCCTGCCCCCGGCCCCTGCCTGTCGGGGTCCTCACTGCCCGACCGTGTCCCGACCACTTACCCAGAGCCTGGCTTATCTCGACCCCACGAAGCGCCGGCTCAGCCCGGACGTCGGACGAGGCGCTCCCTGGCGCTCTGGGCAGGACGCCATCCCAGGGGCCCACCGCCCAGGGGACACGCCGTGGGCCCGGCCTCGGTCCCGGTGGGTCCTCTCCCCGCAGGGACGGCCGAGGCGTTGTCCAGCCCGACGGTTCTGAGCCCACGGCCCGGCGAGGTCCCCCGGGGCAGCCCCTCCCTCCAGAACAAACCCACCCGTGGGAGGAGGGCACATCCGCCTGCACTCGGGAGGCGTCTGTAGCTCGGGGCAGATAATACCCGGAACGACCCCCGGGGCGGTTCTAGAACAGCCGGCAGCCCCGGACCCTGCACGTCCCGAGGTCTCCTGCGCTCAGGGGCCGGGGGGCAGGGCCCAGCTGCGCGCAGCGAGGACACTGGCACAGGAACAGCCGGTGACGCCGGGTCCCTTCGCTTCCTATTTCTGCTGGTGTGAGTGCCCCTCCCTCCGTCCCTCCCGGTCCCTCCGTCCTGCGTCCGTCTGTCCCTCCCCGTCCTTCCCTCCCTCCCCTGCTCTCCCAGGAACCGCCCCCACCGCCGCCCCTGAGCCGCCCCTGCAGAGGCACAGGGGACAGGGGACGGGGAATGGCGACAGGGCTTCCTGCCGACGAGGAGCCGAAGCCCACCAACGTCCACGGAGACCCCGAAATCAGATCCAGCTCAGGGGGGCCCTCGAGGTGGCAGCGCCGGCCCGGCTGACGCCCTGCTGGCAGACCCTGGCACCCAGGTCCCAGCCCTCGGATCCCGGGAGCGGGGACGACCGCGCCCCCCAGGTTGGGGTGATTCGCTGCGCTGTGGGCGGCAGGTGACACAGGTGCTCGCACACGACGCAGGAAGGCGGACGATATCTGAACGAAAGCACGGGCGTCCAGGTGACAGGCCCCCCACTCCCGGGGTTCAGACCCTCGGGCACATGGCCCGGGCAGGCCTGGGCTGGTCCTGGAGCTGAGCCGCGTGACCCGGGACCCGGGTCCTGAGCCGAGCGACTGTCCCCAGAAAACACGAGGCCAGTTAGGATTCAGGCTCACTGGTTTGACCCGGGGACGAACCGCCTTCTGGTCGTGGTGACCGTGGTGACCGAGCCGGCCCATTCTGGGGGGCAGCCTCTTGCGCCCTGAGGCCCAGAACATTCCTGGCAGCCCTCCCAGCACGGGCCGGGACGAAGCAGATCCCCAGAGGCCCTGCCGCCCCCCCGTGGCCTCAGGGACACTCGGCCCGCCTGGTGGTGCTGCGCCCGTCCTCAGGGGTCCCCAGACCTCGGCTCCTGGGGCCCGAGGGGCGATCGGGACCCCCCCACGGGGGGCAGAACTTGCAGGAGGGGGGCAGATGGGAAGCAGGGCCACAGCCAGGGGAGGCTGGGCGGGAGGCATCTGTCTCCGGAGCCCACGTGGGGGTCCCCGGGAGGGGGCCTGGCTGGAGCCAGACGCGAGGACTCAGTGGCCCGGAGCTAACGTCGCAGTGAGTCGGGGGTGACTCGTTCCCTGGGCTCCGGGGGCCAGCTGTTCCCGCCGCGTCCCCGGGCCCCGGCGGCCACATTAGTGACTAATGAGGGCTGGTGCCACAAACCCAATCTCTTGTTTCTGTTAAAAGGCCCTTTCAGGACAAACTAGGGCAGCGTCGCATCCCCCGGGCCCGTCTCCTCCCGGCGGGGCCACAGGCTGCCGCGGGCAGCTGAGCGCCTTGGGGACGAGCCCACGGGGGCCGAGATGTCATCTGGGCTTGTCCCTGAACAAGCAGGACAAACAACAGGCTCTGTGTCCCCGGGCCCTGCCCGCCTCCTGGCGGGGACACGAGAACCCCACGGCCTGTGCACAAGGCGGCTGCAGGGCAGGTGCCCCCCGACAGCGGCTCCTGCCCGGCGAGCGCCCCCCACGGTGTAGCCAACCCTCCGGGGCTGCTCCGGGGCCTCACCCACGCAGGCCCCATCGGCCTCCCGGGGCGCCAGGCCAGGAAGCAGGCCCGCAGGTGGTCCCAGCGACGGCGACAGGAGCTCCGCAGGGAGGCAGCAGCTTGGCCGAAGGAGCGACCGCGGCTGCCAGGCTGCAGGGCAGGGGCGGGCGGTCCGGGTGGGCAGGACGGGGGAGAGCGGGGAGGAGAGGCCGGCGCCGCGCTGCGCGGGGACACGGGGAGGGCTGGGCGCCAGAGGGCCTTGGTGCCGCTCGGGGGCTCGGGGGCGCGGGGTCTCGCAGCGACATGGCCGTGGTGCGGGGGAGGGGGGAGCGCCCCCCCGAGGGCCGAGGCCTGAAAATGCCCAACAAGCAGCTTCGGAAGCTGTGTTTGCGGGCGAGGTGCAGCGGGAGGTGAGGGACCTCGCAAAGCTCGGGCGCCCCACGTGCGCGGCCTCTGAGCCCCGCGGACCCCGCCCGGCTGCCGTGAACCGCAGGCAAGTGGCAAGGAGCCGTGTGGGGCCCACGCGGGGCAGGACCGCAGAACGGGATCCCGTGTTGAGCCCGGAGCCCCGGGAGGAGTGTGCCGGGGAGACCCGTGGGGCACGGACAGCGGCAGGGGTCGGCCCCCCGCACCCGCACCCGCACCCGCACCCGCACCCGCACCCGCACCCGCACCCGCACCCGCTGAGCAGCAAACACCGGAGTCCCCGTCATTTCAACCGCAAGCCATCGACCTGCAGGCTTAGAATGTGAAGCGGGTGGGTGTGGGTGCACACAGGGTCACACACACGTGCTCACACAAGCTCACACACGCACACACGCTTGCACAGGCAAACACGCTCACACACATACACCCTCACATACGCAGTCAGGCACACGCTCACAAGGCTCACACACGGTCACACACGCACACACATGGTCACACACACGTGCTCACACATGGACACATGCTCACATGTGCTCTCTCACACACACGCTCACACACACGCTCATGCGCTCACACACGCACACACACGTACACGCTCACACTCACACGCACTGGCTCCCCAGGGGCTGCCCGGGTTCCACCTCCACGGCCCCCTCGTGCATGAACGTGGCTCACGGGCGCCTGGGGAGCAGCAGAGCGGGCGCCGCGGGGGACCCCGAGGGACGCGGTTCACCGAAGCGAAGGAGAACCTCCCAGGGGACAGGAGCCTCCCGGCACGACGTCCGACCTCCAGGAACGAGAGCAGTGACTGAACTTCTTGAAGGACGAGAGCTAAGCAGCAAACTCAAGGCGCAGCTGAGCCGCCGTGAGCTGAATGACAGCGTGACAAGGGCCATGGCCGAGCGGGCTCCAGCCTCGCCGTCCCGAGGCCCGAGGAAGGCCGACGGCTGAAACCAGAAGACACGCAGAGCCGGAGGGCTGCGTCCCCGGAGCCTGGGAGCCGAGGCGGGGCCGGGACGGCCGGGACCCTCCGTGAAGCCAGGAGCCGGGCGGCGTCCCCAAGCTCCTGCCGCGGGCACATGTCACCTGCAGAGCTGCCCCTCGGGAGCCAGGGCACAACGCAGATGGGGTCCGGCAAGGAAACACCGCAGACAGCGCCCCCGGACCTGGGCTCCTGCCCGCCCAGGGGGCCTGCAGACGGGACGTCGTCCCACAGGAGGCTGACGAGGCTCGGAGGGCGCTGGAGGCAAGGAGGCCGCACAGCCAGGAGGGGTCCCCGGGAGCCTCAGCTCCAGGGGGCGGGGGGGGGGGGTCAATGTGGGGAGGGAGTGAGAGGAGAGGGGGCACCGGGTGTGGGGGCTACAGGGGGCAGCAGGGGTGACGGCTACGGGGGTGGCAGGGGGTGAAGGGCTTGGGGGTAGGTGGGGGTGAGGGCTACAGGAGGAGGCTACGGGGAAGAGAGGGGAAGGGTGAGGGCTACGGGGGGGCGGTGAGGGGTGTGGGGTAGGTGGGGTGAGGGCTATGGGGAGGAGGGGGAGGGACGCGGGGGAGGGGGAGGGGGAGGGCTACGGGGTAGTGGGGGAGTGAGGGCTACAGGGATGAGGGGGGTAAGGGGCTTGGGAGTAGGTGGGGGCTCGGGCTACGGGGAGGAGGGGGGGAGGGACACAGGGGAGGGCTACGGGGACAGTAGGGGGATGACGGCTGTGGGGGAGGGGGAAGGGATAAGGACTACAGGGCAGTGGGGGTGTGAGGGCTACGGGGTGGGGATGGGGCAGGGGGAGGGCATGGGGGCCGCGGGGCAGGAGCAGAGGAGGGGGCGGCGCAGCGAGCGAGGCACCGGGGCCTGGGGGGAGGCACAGGGTCCCCGGCAGAGGCAGAGGACGGGCACTGGTCCCGTCTCCTAGTTTCCGGGCAGGACGTTGACCCGAAGACACAGAATCCCACGGAAAGGTGGCGAGAGGGGAAGGGTGGGGCCCGGCTTAGGGAACAGCCGGGCAAGTGGGACCGGACCCAGAGGGCGGGGACCCCCGCGTCCAGGAAGGAGACAAACCTCCAATTAAAAGGCCCCAGGACGGCACTGGCTGCTGGAGTCGGGCCCCCAGGCCCCCTGCTGACCGCAGCCCAGGAGCCCCCCACGCCCTGCCGACCCCGGGGCGCAGCGGGGTCCCCTGGCACCAGCACCCCCCGCCCCCGCCTGCAGGTCAGGAGCCTGAGCTCGGCAGGAGCAGCCTCGGTCCCCGCGGCAGGGTTGGGCACACGGCGGGGTTGGGCACAAGCCCCGGCCCCAACCTCTGCCTCCCGCCCCGACGCCCCCAGGTAATCCAGGGTCACGTCCTGTTTTTCTCCACGTGGGGACAGTGTCCTCCCGAGCGCAGTCCCCACCCCCCCCCCGTTTCTGTGTCGTCATCAGCCCGGTTCCCGGGGGAGGGGGTGGGGTGCAGGCTGGGGCCCCGTGCAGGGGCGAGGTCTGCGCGGCCCGGGGGCTCCCCTGAGCTGCAGCGCTTCTCTCTTGCCAGCGGGGCAGAGACTCTGGACCCCTGCCCGCCCGAGGGCTCAACCTGAGGATCGTGAGGGTCGTGTAGGGGCTCGGCGGGGGGGCAGGGCCGGCAGCCGATCGAACACGCGTCACGGACCTTCGAAGCCAACGAGTCACCGGGCTGCCGGGCACCAGGCTGGTCAGCAAGGCCGCGGGTGGGAGGGCTCCCGCTCCCTGCGCCGCAGCTTCTGGTAGGAGACCTGGGCGTGGGGCACCCGCCCGGGGCGGTTTTACTTTACGGGGTTCTGCACGGCCTGGAGCCCCGATTCCTCCAGAATCTGCCAGCGCCCCGGCCTCTGCCCATCGTGCTCAATCGCAGCTATTATTGCTGTGGGTGCGGTTGGGCCGGGCAATCCTGCAGTCGGGGTCCCGCGTGGGAGGCCGCCCGGCCCGGCTCGCCGCTGCACCCCTCGACCAAATGCACGGTGGGGGGAGTGTGTGGGTGCGTGACGGCGCCTCCCGACGTGAGCAACACCGCCGAGGCCGGCAAGACCCTGAGGCGGCGGCGGGGGTGACTTGCAGTCGGCGGAGCACGTCCCAGTGCTGGGAGCACCGCCTGTAGGATCAGGCTCCGCGAGACGCGTGTAAATGTGCGGGCAGCGTGTTTGCTGGGCTTGCGTGGCTCTGCTGGCTCGCGTGTCGGCCCGCGAGTCTGGGCTGCTTGCGGGGGCCCTGCCGTCGCCATGGGGGCCACCAGGCCCATGGCACCGGGCGGGCGGGGGTCCCTGCAAATCCACACCCCGTGGCCACGACCATGACCGCCCTGGACCCTGTGGGCTCATCCACCGAAGTGGGCGCAGGCCCAGGGGGTCACGACCACCTGGTGACCCGCCCGGCCCCGCCCGCCTTCAGGGCCCTGAAGGAACAAATTCCCTTTGGAAGAAGAGCCGCTGCCCTTAACCCGCTGCGATTGACCCTCGGCGCCGCAGCCACGGCGCCGCAGCCACTTTGCTGCCGGGGATTCCCCGTGGGCCTCTGCTGTGGCCGCCAGCACTCGGGGACCCACCTCGTAGCGACCGGTCCCTCCCCGCACACCTGGAGGCCGCGCTGGGCAACACCTGGCGGGGAGCGACACAGCCATGCGCCCAAGCTCGCGCCCCCAGGAGGCGGGTCCACGGTCAAGGGGTCGGGCCACGGGCTCTGAGCACCGCGTGGTCGCCCACGCTCCCTGCTGCCCCGGACCCTGCACGCCAGTGACGCCACCACGGGAGGCAGCGGGGGGTGGGGGTTTGGGTCGGGGCCGTGGGGTTTGCGGATCTGCCTGCAGGGAGGTCTGAACCCGCAAAGCTATTGCTGCTGGGATGGAGCAAGCTGCCCCCCCCCCCTGCAACGCGCTCCAGGGGGCCCCCACCTCCATGGTCCCATCCGGGGCTGAGGCTGCAGCCGCCCCTGCGGTCACGGCCCCTCGCCCTCCTCCCCCACGACCTGCCCCAGAGCATCAGGGGACGGACGTTAGCCTGGGCTGACCGAGGCCAGGGCTGGGGATGGGCTGGAGACTTCCAGAGCGCTGGGGCCTGGGACTGCGCAGGGGGGCGGGGCAGGCCCGGTCACCCCTGGCCCCCCCCCCCCCCTGCATCTTAAAACACAGTACTTGCTGTCACCCAGAAATACGCTGTTACAGCACTGACAGCCCTGCCAGCTGGTGTGGTCGGGAACACGGGGTGGAGCACACAGGGAGGGAGCAAATGGGGAGTGGGGGGAGCACAGGGGAAGGGGAGCATGGGAGGGGAGCACAGGGTGGGGAGCACTGGGGAGAGGGAGCACACGGGAGCGTACTCGGCACAGAGCACAGGGAAGGAAGCACACAGCCGGCCCCAGACTGAGCCCCACCCGCCCCAGGGCAGCCCAGCGAGGGGCCAGCGGAGACCTGGGGTGGGGGTGGGAGGTCCTGGGAGCATCTGGCAGGGGAGGGAGCCTGGACTGGACCTTGGGGCCTGGGCTGACCGAGCGCCCTGCACACACTCGGCAAAGGGCGCCTGGTGGGGAGGCGCCGGCGGCTAAATCTTTTGATTATAGGATTTTACAAAATATTAAAACATTAAAGTAACCCTTCCACTCCTCCATCACATGTATGCACTTGTGACCCAGCGAGCTGGGCTCCGGATGCACCCGGGTCATGCGCCCCCTGCACGGGCTGCGCACCACTGTGTCCCTGCTGCACCCCGGGTGACCCACAGCCTCATGATTGCTGCTCCAACAGGTATAGGGTCACGGCGGCTCACTGGCCACTTGGGTCCTCTGCTCCCCTGTCATTTTGACTGTCTGGAACCCAAGGAAACATAAGACCCAGCAGGAGACGCCCAGTCCCAGGACCACCTTTAATATCCATTAACTTTCCACCACGAACCAGCCATCTTCCAGCTTCCACCATCCACCTTCCTCTTCCATCATCCACCTCCACCTTCCACCTTCCAGCATCCACCTTCCACCATCGACCTCCACTTTCCACCTTCCACCCAACACGTTCCACCATCCACCTTCCACCTTCGATCATCCACCTTCCAGCATCCACCTCCACCTTCCACCATCCAGCTTCCACCATCCGCCTTTGACCTTCCATGATCCACCTTCCACCTTCCATCATCCACCTCCACCTTCCACCTTCGACATTCCATCATCCACCTCCACCTTCCACCATGCACCTTCCACCATCCACCCTCCATCTTCCACCTTCCATCTTCCACCTTCCATCATACACCTTCCATCAACCACCTTCAAACATCCACCTCCCACCATCCACCTTCCACCTTCCATCATCCACCGTCCACCACCCACCCTCCATCATCTACCTTCCATCTTCCACTTTCCATCTTCCACCTTCCATCAACCACCTTCCACCATGCACTTTCCACCATCCACCTCCACCTTCCAGCATCCACCTTCTAGCATCCACCTTCCACCTTCCATCAAAACTTCCACGTCCCACCATCCACCGTCCATCATCCACCTTCCACCATCCACCACCACCACCTTCCAACACTGACCTTCCTCATCCAACTTCCACTCTCCACCTTTCTGTATCCACACCCACCTTCCAAATCCCACTGTTCCCATCCACCCTGCAGTATCCCCAATACTTTCCATGTTATCTTCCACATTCCTCCTTTACTCCTACCTAATATTCCCGAAATCAGAAGTTTGTCTGGAAAAAAATGTTAGAGAATGTATATAATAACGTGTATGTATAATAAGTATATGTAATAACTGAAGTTCAACTAGCCTTTTGTTGCAGTGTCGAAAGCAAAGGATATAATCCTCTTGACCTTTATAAGTATGTATCTTGTCATCGTCAATTTGGGGATGTTTACAGGCTTTACCCACATGATCAAGGGGCTGTCATTCATCCATGATTCTCTGTCACGTGGTGGTACCTTGTTTCTTCCATCTTACTCGTTCTAAGGGGACTTGGGGACTTTGAAGTGTTAATTTAATTGCTTTTGTGCCAGCTCAGTTTTTAAGTAAAAGTCTTTTATCAGATCACTATCTTAAATGTATTTCATTGGAACTTGGAGCTGCAGGTTTATTCGGTTCATTCTATTTATGGCCAATGTCCCCTCTGTGATCTCATTCTTCTTGTCAAACCATTGAACCAAATCAAGACTTACTTTCTGTCGAGTGAAGTCTGACCCACTTTTTCAATTGAAATGAAAGTATTAACATACTTTTCTAGGGATATTCCAAAAGAAAAACACCGAGAGATAGAGTTGTAGAACATACCCTATGAGATAAATCACTGGAGGCAGCCAACATCGAAAACATGTAGATTTAATTTAATTGACCCACTTTATGACGTGCCATTGAAAGAACATGAGTCTCTATGCTGGTTCTCTTTGTAAGAAATTTACAAATTTAATGAAATGTGTAGGCAGGTGCTTAGGTTACTTACTGAGGAGAGTGATCTAGATCTTTGTGTATATGTGTACACTGAGTATCACTCCGGGAGCTAAAGAGTAAAGAAGAATCAGGTATAAAAATCATTTTAAGGGCAGCCCGGGTGGTTCAGCGGGTGAGCATCTGCCTCCGGCTCAGGGCGTGACCCCGGGGCCCCGGGATCGAGTCCCGCACCGGTTCCCCGCAGGGAGCCTCCTTCTCCCTCTGCCTGCGTCTCTGCCTCTGTGTGTGTCTCATGAATAAACAAATGAAATCTTTAAAGAAATCATTTAAAAGTCCCTCGTTCATTAACTCTATCAGTCATCATGTACGTTTCCTTTAGGTTTGATGAAGAAGAGAGGCATACATTGCTCAGGTTCATCCGTCTGGGGGCGGGCGCCGGCCTGCAACGTGTTTGCAGCCTAGTTAGAAGCATCCAATTCACCTGTAAAAGTCTATAAATGAGGAGAGGGGCCCGTGGCGCGTTTGCCACGAGTAATCAGATCGGCACGTCCCTGGGGGTGGAGCGAGGGAGGCCCGGGATGGACAGTCCCCGGCACGCCAGCCTTTGGCACGTTGCTGTTCCCCAGTCTTGAAATTCTGGGTTGTCGGGGCCACGCCTGGCAGCACAGAGCGACCGGAGTCCTGCCCAGCGCCCCTCCCGACACCCGGCTCCCCCGCCGTCCCCGGGGTGCAGCCCGCTCGGCTTGCTCAGGCCCCGGGGCTGCCGCTGGCAGTGGTCGCACAGGGTGCAGGGCCCGCGGCGGGCAGGGACAGCCCCGAGCGAGTCAAGCCGGCCCCATGCGCTGGCCTTTCCCGGGACAAGCGGACGATGGAGGCGGGCGCGGCGGGCAGAGCAGGCCCAAAGCCGCGAGCACCCAGATGCCACGTCACACGGCGTCAGAAGGTCTCTGCTCGGACTTTTCAGGTTGCTTGTGACAAGCTGCACACACAGGACGCGGGGAGAAGCTGACGGGCGCCGGCGCGGACCTACTTAGGCGACCGTCTCCTCTCGTGTGGGGTTTCGCGTGTCGTGTCCCGGGACGCCCCGGTCCTGGTCACCGAGCCCAGGCACGGCCCCGGCTGTGCTCCCACGGTCAGGCTCGGGTCCTCCCGTTCTCTTCTCCTTCGTATAATTTTTATTTTCATCTTAGGCCCCGGGAGCATCTGCCCTAAAATACAGGCACGCGCGCTTACGGAGCCTCGAGGTGCACACACACGGGCCATTTCGCTTTTCGTAGTTGGGCTTCTCACCCTCACGTCCCGAGGGAGTGGCCCCGGGGTGCCGAGCAGCAGGAAGGGGTGGGGAACCGGGGGGGCCCGGAGCCCGTCACCCCCCTGTCCTTGGGTCTGTGTCCCCGGCCGCTGGCCTGTCCTGTGAGGTGATGTCGGGTATGTGGGGGAGCAGCCCGGCCCGCGCCCTGACCCGCCCCAGACGACCCCCGGCCCTTGGGACAGCTGCCCCCGCCTGTGGCACGTGCGTGTGCCGAGGTGTGATGTGAATGTGGCGGGTGTGATGGTGCAGGCCCCCACGGGGCGCCCCACGGAGCCGACGGCCCTGCAGGCATCTGCTGAAGCTGGGTCCCCCGCCTGCCCCGGGGCCGCGGGTGGTGACGACTCGTCTCCCCAGGGTGGCCGGGGGCGCTGCTGGCGCGCGGCCTCGGTGGGCCCCCACCGTGTTCCAAGTGCGGCGCCCGCAGTGCCCGTGGCGTGGGTGGGGGGCGCCCACGGAGTGCAGCCGAAGCCGGGGCGCGACTAGCAAATGGCCGGGCCGAGCCCGAGTCACCCGCGTCTTTAGCAGCAGGACTGCGGGTGCTCCCGCGGCTCCAGCCCGGCTCCCCGACTCTCGCACCTTCGGCTTTTGGCGCCTCGGCCGGCTCACTGGGGTCGTTCCCTCCGCCCTGATTAAGTAACTCATTCATTTTAATTATTTAAAAATATAAGTATGTAGCTAATATCAAAGGTCACTAAGTCACTGCTCATCCTTTGGGTCAGGCTCAGGGCCCTCCCCTCCCCTCCCCGGCCCCTGGCGCATCCGGTGCACGTATTTTTATTGTCCTTCCCCAGGGGAAGCCCCTCGGGTGCTGCGGTGCCTGTTGCGCTCAGGATCTGCCCCCCGCCCCTGCCGGGTGCCCGGGGACACGGTCAAGCGAGCGCCTCGAGGCTCATCCAACAGGCACATCCCCGGGGAAAAGCTTTCCGAGGGCGAACTTGCAGAGGGCATGCTGTCCCGGTCCCTCTCCGCTTAGTCTGTCTTTTTATGTTACATATTTTCATTGCAATTTATTTTTAAGGTTTATTTATATATTGGAGGGGGAGGGGCAGAGGGAGAGGGAGAGAATCCCAAGCCGACTCCCTGTTGAGCCGGAGACCCCGGACGCTGGGCTCAATCCCACAACCCGAGACCACGACGGGGGCTGGAGCCAGGAGTCAGCGGCTCCACCGACCGAGCCCCCCGGGGCGCCCCGCATATTTTCATTTTAATGTTGCTTTTATTGTGGGAAAAGAACAGAATCAAGATTGATGCAAAAGTGGGCAAATTATTTGTTAAATAACGGTGCTTTTTATTCGTATGGGGATTTTGACCTTTAACAAACATTTTCCTGTTTCTTTTTCACTTCACCGTAGAAACGTCAGACAAATGGGGAAGCTTTAAAAAAGAAAAAAAAGCAAAACTAAACTGAAGTCACCCCGAGTCCCCAGTCGTTCACGCGAGACCTGACTCGGCCCCTCCAGACTTGCGCGTGTGCTTGTACGCAGAGCATCCGCGCTTCTTTACCTCGAAGTGCAAATCCCACCGGCCCCTTGGTCTATGAGGACGAGGCCCGCCCTGCACCCCGGTGCCCGGCTCTCCCCACCCACGTCCCCCCAGGTCGGCAGGTCAGTGGGGACGAGTGTCACCGTCCTCCCCAGGGGTGGGCGGGACGTGCACCCAGGGTCCCGGGGCTCAGGGGAAGGGCCCGAGCGCGGGGGCAGCGCCAGGCCGGTGGGGGGCGGCTGGAGGGGCGGGGGGGGGTGCACAGGGACAGAGAGAAGACCCGGCACGCTCGCTGGTGGAACACTGTGTCTTTTATTGAGAACATCTCCAATCCTTTGTCTGTAGGACAGCGTCTCATGCTTGGTTCCGGCTGGTCTGGGTGCGAGGGGGGCTCATGCAGGTCGTAACGCGTGGTATATACATCAATATACATACAGAGGAACCGGGGGCTCGGCGACAGGGGTGTTGGCTGAATTACATTCATATAAAGTGTCCAGATTCTAAAATAAAACAAAATAAAAGCATACGACCCAGTATCTGGAGAAGCAAGCTGCTCACGGGCTCGCTCTGGGGACACTCCACAGACCGCCTTGAACCCTTCGTGGTCGCGTCCGGGGCACGGGCGGCGGCTCCCGAAGCACCAGCAGCCCACGGCGTGGCCAAGCGACACGGGCTCGTCCCCGCAAACGGCGACAGGTGTGCACGGCCGCACCAGAGGAGCCAAGCGTCAGGATGGAGTCCGACCCTGTCCTCCGCGGGGGCCCCGGGGCCGTGACCGGCCGGGTGGCTGGGGAGGGGGCGCAGGACACGCCAGGCGACGAGGACACACAACACTGGACAGGCGCGGTCACGGCCACCCCGCCCTTTCCACTCACACGGTTTGGGGTTGATAAAAGGAATCTTTTGCGAGATTCTCTAATTTCACAGGTTTGGGAGGTGGGAAAGCCAGCTGACTCTACTTCCCTAGATGATTTGGGGTCGGGGCGGACGGTCTGTGGACGGGGCAGCGCACACCGATCCCCTCGGTCTCCCCCCACCCCCCGCTGTTGCAAACGACAAGAAACACCGTCTTTACCACGAAGGCAGCGATCCTGTGGTCTGGGTATCGGGGAGCCCGGGGGTAACAACACATTCCAGAGACACGAACGCCTGCTGAGACGCTGGCTTGCACGTTTTAAAACAAAACAACTGGTTTTGATTTGATTAAATGAATCAATAAGCCTCTGATTCAGAATGGGACCTGGGGCTCTGCGGGGTCCCTGGCCTGGGCGGGGGGGGGGCGGGGGGGCGGGGCTGACGCGGGCGCAGGGACACCCGACCCCCCACCTGCCGCTGGCGGGACAGGTGCCCGCGGGCCTGGACACCCCACGAGGGCGGGGGCTTCCCGGAGCGAGCAGGTCGGGTTTGGCGAAGGAAACGGAAGAGAACCGCCCACCCCCCACCGGTCAAAATGGCCTCAAAATGGAAGATTTTTCGCAAAAATCCAGTCCTTGGCTGTGTCAGATCTTTAAGTCCCTAGAGTCCTGATTACGGGCGCTGTCGGGCTGGAGGAAGGCGCCCCGGGCGCTGGGCCGAGGGGACCGTGGAAAGCGCTGGAGGAGCCGCAGGTCGGCCCCACTCTGCTCGGACACGCAGCCCCGGGCCGAGGCCCCCGCAGGTGCTCAGGTGCTCAGGTGCTCGGGGCCCTCCGTCCCCCGACGCCCGTGGGTCCACGCGGCGCCAGCACGGTCGGCCCCGCTCTGCTCGGGGCGCGGGGACCGTGCCGACCTCGCGGTCACCTGATGGGACGGAGGCAGCCGGACAGACCGGGAAGGGTTCGTACGTTTGTGCAACATGTTTCCACTCAACTTTTCATCAAAATCCACGTGTTTTTTTTTTTTAAAAACTAAGTCCATCTCCCAATCCCCATTAGAAAAAATACCATTTATAGAGAGAGTAAAAACGCAGCGGCTCACGGATGTTCCGCGCGCGGGAGCGTCTGCGTGGGGACGGCGGCCACACCAGCTGACACCCCTCCTGCTCGGCCACACCCCCGCCGCCCCACGGGGCCGGGCGAGCGCCGCTGCAGGCGGGCGGCTGGTGTGGGCGACCCTGCGGCGCCAGCCCCGCGGCTCCACGCGCCCCGGGTGCCACCGCCGGGGACCCGGCGGCTCCGAGTCTCCTGCTCTGAGCGCGTGGGGTGTGGGCGAGGGGACACCAGCCGCTGCGCTCCTGCTGCGCGTGCTCTGAGTCCGTCGAGCTGGGGCGGGGACCGCGTCTCTGCCTACAGCACCCACCAGACCCCCCACTTCATGCAAACGGGGCAGGAAGCCCGGTCGGGCTCCTGTCTGATCCTGAGTGGAAGCAACAAGGCAACTGGTGCAGATCGCTGGGCTCAGGCCGAGGCGGCCCCGGCCCCGGGCCCACACTCCTGACCGGCTGCTGGCTCGGCCCGGGCCCCCCGGCGGCCAGCAGAGCCCCTTCCCTGCCGTGACTACCAGCGTCCAGGCCCTGGTGGGACGACGCCCGCGGCGCGCGGCCTCACCAGCTCCCAGCCTCAATACTGACTTTCAAACATCGTCTTTGATAAAAGCTGGAGAGAATAATTTAAAAATACGCCGTCAGTGGCATTTCCTAAGAACGAGTCTATCTACTTAATCGATTCTATTTCCATCCTGTGAAGGTCTGGACGGCCCTCCACGCCCGTTAGATTCGGAGACAGGAAGAGGGGGGCTTGGGGCTGTGGTTTGTGCGGCGGCCCCTGCGGATCCTCCGAGACCCGCAACATGAAATACTGCTTGGACACCTGCCTGGGCGCAGGATCGCTGCCCGCGTGCTGCCTCTGATTATTTACAAGTGACCCAACGCACGTTTTCCATGATGCGAACCTGGGAGGACCTCAGACGCTTCTGGGGGCGGAGGGAGGGGTGCCAGGGCCCCGGGCCGGGCCCCCACGGACGCTGGCCGCCACCAGGGGGGCCTCGGGCGCGCGCAAGGCCGGCCCCGGGTGCGGGGTCCCCCGTGTGGGCGGAAGCCGTGGGCGGTGGCCCGTCGGGGGGACCTGCCAGCCGCGCGGCTGTCACGGTCTCCTCAGGCTTCTACTTCCTGCCTCTACTTTCTCACCTTCTCCACAGATAAATGCTCTTCTGCAATTAAAATAAGGTGGCCTAGGAGTGACTTGATACATTTACTTACTTTATAAACCACGTTCCTAACTCTGAATAAATTATTTATCCAAAAATTTCACACAAAGTAATTTCTATTTTTCCTAAACTTAAGGAAGCCCTACTCAGTAGAACTCGACTTCTAAACGGAAACGGGGATTGGAAGCAGTCACTGGATTAATTCGAAGGGGTGTGATGCTGCTGCGGAGGGATGCAGGTGGGGATGCTGGACCCCAACCCCCCCCGGACCCCCCCAAAGTGCACGCCCTGCCCCCAGGTCAGAGGTGAGGCTGCGGACACCGCGCTGGACGCCCAGCACCCCGCGTCCCCACGCCCGCCCCGGCTCAGACGTGGGGCTGCGGAGACCGCGCTGGACCGGGCAGCCTCCGCCCCACGCCCCCGGTCAGGGGGTGAGAGAGAACTGATCCTGCTCGGTGGGCTTCTCCACCCAGGCGCCCAGCCCTGCCTTGATGAACGCTTTGAACAGACACGCCTTGGCGGCCTGGTACTCCTTGGCCACCAGTTTGGATTCGTGGTACATGTTGGGTTTAGTGATCTTGGAGCGCAGTAGGTTGGAGGGAACCTGTAAAAAGTTAAAACACAAGTACAGGTGTTGAAGCAGTAACAGCAGGAAATAAAGCTCAGTGAGACATTCAAAATCTGGCGTTTTGTCCTGTGCCGGCGTCCGGGTGCCGTCCCGGGAGGGGCCGCGTCACCGGGGGGGCCCCAGCGCTCTCCCCACGCAGACCCCAGGCGCTGCGGAGGTGCTTCCGAACCCACGAGCCGTCGGCTCCAATTTCAACGTTAATATTCTCAGCTATTTAAAAGCACAGCACCCCTGGGGTCGCGTACACGTTACCCCGGCGAGGGGCCCGGAGGCGCTGCCTCCCGCGGCTGCCTGACTCGGTCCGTGCGGCTCTTGAGACTAAACAGGGTGCAAGACCGGCAGCTCGGGTGCTCCTGCTGCCCCGGGACCGGGGCCCCGAACTGGGCAGCTTCCGCCGAGGGCGCCGCCAGCGTCGTAACAAGCACCTGCCACACCCGGTAAAGGAAATCTAGCAAAGTGCCAATGGAGCAGAGCTCCCGTGGGGAACCGGACTCTGCTGCCGCCACGAACAAAGGCCTAGAGGCTTCTGCGGGCTGCGCGAGCCCTGGCTCTGCCCTCCTCTGGGCGGAATCCTGCACAGAGGGCCCCACGGGGAGGCCGGGCAGGGCGGGGGCACTCCCCGGGGCTGCTCGGGGTGGAGGGCCAGGGCCTCGCTTCAAGGTGAAAACAAAAAGGTTTGGGAGCGGCCGTGTGGACGGCGCGGGGCTTTCATGGGACGGGCTGCGGGGAGGTGGGGCCGGTACCTTGCCGTGCACACGCATCCAGCGACAGTACAAGGCGTGCTTACACAGGCGGGACGCACGGCCCAGCTCGTCCTTCCCTGTCGTGGCATTGATGACCTCAATGGCCGCGTCGCCCACCGTCCAGTTGACGCTGAAGTTGGGTGCCTTCCCCGGCTGCCGCGCTTCCGCGTTGCTGATGCCTGGAACAGAGGGACACGGGCCAGGTGACGTGGCGGCCGGCACCCAGCACGGGGCTCGGTGCAGCGGAGGACGCGCCTCGTGGGTGTGCGGCCCAGGTGCGGCCCCCAGCCCAGGGCTGCCTGGGGATGCCCGTAACCGGCTTGACCGGGCCTGTGGGGCGGGCAGGGCCCCCCCGGAAACCTGGAGCCGTGGGGCACTGCTGAGCTCGCTCCGGTCGACAGAGCTAGGGGTGTGGGCGCGAGCCGCGGGGGGGGTTAATTCAGGCCCCTCGAGGTTGTGCCCCCTCCCGAGCGCCCCGCAGCCGGGCCAGGCGTGGCCAGGCCTCCCCGCCCCGCACACCCTCCACTTGCCATACAAGGAGCCTGAAACCTTTCCTTAGAGCATTGAGATGGTCTTGGCTAACCAAGTCTCACTGGGTGGGCCGAGAGGTTTTTAGAAGACACTCAGATAGCTGGGAGCTGAGCGCTCACGTCCCCCCATGGGTGCCCTGGGCGCGACCACCCAGCCTCGGCGGGGACACAGCCCACCTGGACTCAGACGCCCCACGACGGAGTCGGCCGGTGAGCGGCGCCCCGAGGAGGAGCCCAGCCCCAGCCCGGGCGGCCTGCGTGTCCTGGCGGCCGGGGCGCTGACCAAGCTCCGACCAAGCCCCCCCACCGGGCCCTCGCTCTACCCGGGCCCTGGGCGACCATAACCCCCACCGAACGGAATGGGAAAGCCCGGACCGGCAGGCTGGCCCGAAGGCCGGTGAAGCCGTGTCACGGAAGAGACCCCGGGTCTTACGGCAAAGCACACTCGTCTCAAAGCAGGATGAAAATTCGTATTTACACGTCACCCGTGTCTGCAGTATTTCTTTAAAGGGACCAGAAGGTGTCTCCTGTTGAGTCCGTGCCCTTGTGAGCGGACACTGGGCGCCGGCTGTGCCCACACTCAGGACGGCTGGAGCGCCACACTCGTCATTCCCGGGCCTTCCCACCACGTCCACCTGATGCCCGCAGGCGTCCCTGCTCCTCACCTGCAAGGCCAGCCACTCACCGGTGCTCCCTGGGCCCTCGGGGCTCCCCGCAGCTCCTCCCGCGGTACCCACCCCCGCCCGCTAGCCGTGGGAACCCCGGGGGCTGCCCTCGGCTCCTGACACCCCCGGCGAGAGGCTAATTCAGAGGAGGAATTCAGGACCCCGCCTTTTCTGCTAACCTGCCGACGACTCTCATTCCAACACGTGGGCAGCGAGTTATTCTACTTGACGTAAACATTTCCACTGACGTGTAACAAACCACGAAGGCACAGCCGCAGGAGTTCTCACAAAGTGAGCAGCGCCCGGCATCCTGGCATCCGTCACCAACCGGCGCCCACGGGTATCAGAGCCTCCCTGGCTCCACGGGCGCCCTGCCCGGGTGGGACGGCGCCGGCCCCAGCACGCTGACTGGTGTTACACAAACAGACTCCCTTGTGCGTGGCACCGTTCACTCCGGGTGCGCTGCAGCCTGCCAGCCTTCCCGCCGCACGGGACCCCGGGGCAAGCCACCTAGGCTCACTCACCTCGTTCTGGCTTCCAGTACTTGGCTGTCTTGAAGAGTGTGTGCGTGAACATTCCTGACCACATGTTCCCAGGCACGTATCTCTGATGGATACACACCAGGCGTGCAATGGCTGGGCACGTACATGCCGTTTGCACACGAGCAGTGAGGATACCAGCAAACCAGGTCAGGCTGACTAAAAAAGTCTTCTACTTAACCGTGTATAAATTTTACAGTGACCCATAAACACACCCCGCTGGATGTCTGGTGATAAGCAGGAATAATGAACCAATTAGCAAACTCACCTCATAGTTCAAGAAACCACTTAAAACACAGGAAAATCAAACTAAAGTTACAAACCAATTCCACAAAACTGCCTTCCTAAAAAGAAATCCCACTGGCTGGGACTGCCCCGAGGTCGAGGAACGCTCTCACGAACTGCGCGGCTGCACAGGGCGCTGGCACGGCCCCTGGTACGCACGTCACGGTGGGACAGCACTCACAGCTTTTGGTTAAATTTTGATAAAACTGTCCCGTCAATAAGCAAAGAGCAACAGGAAGATCTAGTTAAGCCCCTCAAGGGAGGCCCGAGCTGACCAGGGAAAGGGAACCTCTGCCCGTGGGCCATCAGGAATGAGACCCGTGGCCTGCCTATGACTCCATTTCCCAACAAAAAAAGAAACAGGAAGACAGAGCCATCATGTATTTTTAAAAGGGTTTAAATCTTCATTACATGCTGATCTTGCTGAGACAGTGAGATGCGTGTGGCCACTCTTCCCAGGACAGGACAGCGATAAGGCTCAGCCCGCTCAGCCCGACACCCTGGTCACACACCCTCCATCTCATGGCTGTGGATTTCCATATACGAGTTCCTCGGCCCGCCACAGCAGGTGGAGCGACAGATGGGCCACAGACACCAGGGTTCTGCTGTGTCACACAGCCCTCAGCACCTCCACCCCCAAATCAGGGCTCCTAGGGGAGGAGCAGCCCTGCGGGGCAATTTCTCCTGCAGCCAAAGCCACCTTTCCTGTCATACTTTCCCTTTCGTCTGTTCTGCTGCTCTGAGTTCACCCTTGCCAAGGAAAGCACCTTAAATTCTCTCCCCAGGCTGCACTCTCTAGGGAACCCAGGCCAAGACTTGGAGATGTTATTGCAACTTCCAACCAAAACCAATCCTGAACAACCAGTTGGCTTGGATGCCAGGTGCACAATCAGGTCTAGACTGCAAGAGCATTTGTTTTGGAGGATGACACAGAAGGGACCAGTGTTCAAGAATGGGCATTCTGCTTTACTGTGAGTTAAAAATAAGTTCAGGCTTTTGTTTCTGGGTGAGATGGAGTAACAGCTGCTGGATTTACCCTCCTTACTAAAATAGTAGTGAACCAGACAAAATACATCAAACACTAGCCTTCGAGAACCTGGACATCAAGCAAGGAAGGGCAGTGTTTCTGAGAGACGGGAGACATATGAAGTGAGCCCCATGAGTGCCCAGCAGCTGTCCTGGGGCTGTCCAGGCAGCACTGTGGAAAGGAGGAGCCCAGGCAGGTCTGCAGACTCCCTGAACCAAGAGCTCAGGAAACTAAGGTGGCCAGAGTCCACAGGATGGTGCACACAGGCAAGAGAGCTGCAGAGGGGCCCCCACCATCAGTGGAGGGCTGATCAGGGCACACACTGCTCAAGACTGGGCCAGAACTGCCTCAAAGGGTCAGAGAACATGCCTGAGGCTCACTCAGAGATGTGAAGAGTTTAGGTAAACAGCTGATGGTATCAACCACTGCATAGAAATATCTAGAATATAAAAAAGATCAGTGAACTTAAACACACAATAAAAGGAACTAATCAAAATGAAACACACAGGAAAGACACTGGAAACAAAGAAAACCCAGCAAATCTGTGATCTGTCAGACAAACCTATCAGCCTGACACCCAAGTAACCAGGTTCTGAAGGAGGAGAGAGAGAAGGGGATACAGAAAACATGAATAAAAATTCGCCAAATTTTATGAGATCAACAAATGCACATATATAAGAATCTCAATGAAACCCAAGCAGGAGGAACGTGCAGAAAACCACAGCAAAGCACATCATGACAGGCTGCTCCATGCCAGTATGAAGAGAAAATGTCGAGCACGGCCAGAGGAAAAGTACCACATATGGAGGAGCCAAGATGAGATAGCAGATTTCTTACTGCGAACTGTGCACACAGCATGACAGGGAACAATATCTTCCAAGTGCTAAAAGGAGAAGAAAAGAAAATCCCACCATTTCAGCAAAAATGTATTTGCCCAGAAATATATATTTTAAAAAGGAGTGCAAACTAAAGGCTTTTCCAGACATCTCAAAGCTGAAAGAATTCATCAACAGAAGACTTGCACCAAAAGGAATGTAAAAGGAAGTCCTTCAGGCAGAAGGTCACAATAGGGGATGAAAACAAGGATCTACTTCAAGCAATGAGGAGCACCGAAGTGGCAAATCTCTTTAAAAGCTAACTGACTGTCAATATAACACAATATATTAACTATACTGGCATTAGAATAAAAAGGTTAAATTAACAAAATGCTAATTGTTGAAACAAAAATAATAGTGTAGCATGGGATTTTTGCCATATGCAAATGTTAAAAGTACCACAACAATACACAAAGGCCAGGAGAGAAGGAACTGTGAGTAGTCTACTAGGACTTGAGGGCAGACTGTGATAAGCAAAGGTATAAACCACTACATTAACAAAAGGTTAGAGCTAAAAGTCAAGAAGGAATTAAAAAGAAATAAGACATAATGCAAAGGAAGAAAAAGAGAAAAAGAGGATCAAAGACAATACAGAACAAGTAAAAAGTAAGTACCAAAATGACAGATTTAAACCTCACCATATCAATATCACAATAAATGTAAATGTGCTAAACACCCTAATGAACAGGCAGAGATTGTTAGTTGGGGAGGGGGATAGAGCAGGTCCAAACACGCTGACTACCAGAAACATGCTTTAGATACAAAATAATGTAAAACAGTTTAAAATAAAAGGATGGAAAAAAATACACTGCGCTAGCACTAATTGAAAGAATATAGGAGAGGATCCATTAATGCCAGACAAAAAATATTTCAGAATGAGGAACAATAAGAGAGATAAAGAAGATTATTTTATCATCTTTAAAGGATATATTTATTAAAAGGAATCCACAATTTATTAAAAGGAACCCATAGTCCTAACTATGCAACTATAAAATCCATCAAGTAAAAACTGAAAAAAGTTGGAAGGATAAATAGACAAAAGCACGGTATTTTCAATACTCTTGTCTCAGTAACTGAACGATGAAGCAGAAGATCAGTAAGGACATAAAAGGACATAAAAGACACGCACAATACACTCAACCAACTTGCAGACCACTCTACCCAACAAGCAGCAGGGATACGTTCTTTTTAGGTTTTCATGGAACACTGTCAAATACCTCATCCTGGTCTGTGAAACAAACAGAAATTTAAAGGATTCAAGTTAGAAAATGAAACTAAGAATCAACAACAGATTCATCTCTGTAAAATCTCCTAATATTATGAAACTGAATAGCAGACATCCAAATAGCCCATGGGACAAAGTCTTCTGAAAGGAGTGAAGGTGATAACACAGCATTGACAAAATTTGTGAAGTGCTGTGAAAGTAATAAAGAAAGGTCTCAAAACAACGGCCTCAGCTAGTGCCCTAAAAACTAAAAAAAAAAAAAAAAAAAAAAAAGAGCAACTGGAACAAAGTAAGCAGACAATAATAAGATCAGAGCTGAAAGTGTTTTTTTAAAGAAAACCAGAAAACTGGGGGGGGGGGGGGAACCCACCACCAACAACCCATGAAACCAAAAGCTGGTTCTCTACAGAAAAATCCATAAAACTGACAATCCTCTAAGTAAATAGTTGAGGAAAGAGAAGACACAGAGCAGCAGTATCAGGAATGAAAGGCGTGGCATCCAGAGACACTCAGATGTTACTAGGATAATAAAGGAATGTGATGGACACTTTCATGGCAATAAATGCGACAACTGAGATGAAACAGACAAATGTTCCCGAGAGACATGAATCACCAAAGTTCACTCAAGAGAAGAACAGATAACACAGGTAGCCTACATCTATCCTGTTACAGATAGTGAATATGTAGATACTTCCTCACAGAGGAAACCTCAGGCCCAGATGGCTTCAGTGATGAGTTCGACCAATGTTTAAGAAAAAAATCTAAGGGCAGCCCGGGTGGCTCGGCGCTTTAGCGCCACCTTCGGCTCAGGGCGTGACTCCAGGGTCCTGGGATCGAATCCCACATCGGGCTCCCTGCATGGAGTCTGCTTCTCCCTCTGCCTGTGTCTCTGTCTCTCTCTCTCTCCGTGTCTCTCATGAATAAATAAATAAAATATTTTTTAAAAAAAGAAAAATTCTAAACCAATTCTTCCAGAAAACTGGAGGAGGAAATGGTTCTCAGTTCACTTTATGAGGCTAGTATCACCCCTACGCCAAAAACAACCTGACAAAGATACTCAAAGGCAACTACAGGCCAGTGTACCACAGCTATAAATATATATATATATTATATATAAATAAATAAATAAATATATATATATATATATTCTAAGCAAAATTTTAGCACATCAAACCCAACAATTTTTTTCTTTTTAAGATTTTATTTATTTATTCGTGAGAGACACACACACAGAGAGAGGCAAAGACACAGGCAGAGGGAGAAGCAGGCTCTATGCAGGGCCCGATGTGGGACTCGATCCCAGGACCCCGGGGTCACGGCCTGGGCTGGAGGCAGATGCTGAACCACTGAGCCACCCAGGTGTCCTCAAATCCAACAACATTTAAAAAGAATAATACATAACGACTATACAAGGTTTAT
This sequence comes from Canis lupus familiaris, assembly GCF_011100685.1. Lineage (NCBI taxonomy): Eukaryota > Metazoa > Chordata > Mammalia > Carnivora > Canidae > Canis > Canis lupus. The sequence goes on along the minus strand of NC_049252.1, from coordinate 38,732,141 downwards.
CCCAGGAACACAGAGTTGGTTCAATATTTAAGGAACTCCATCAATGTCACCATATTCCATATTAACAAACTAAAAAAGAACTAAATGATCCACTCTACTGAGAGTAGAAAAAAAGGACATGACAAAATCCAACATTCATTCCTGATTAAAGACCTCTTAGCAAACTAGAAATAGAAAGTCCCTTACGCTGACAGAGGCATCTGTGAAACCCCACAGCTAACACTGCGCTTCGTGGTGAAAGACTGACTGCTCTCCCTGAGACTGCACACAGGACAAGGGGGTGTGTGCTCGGCCCGTGAGCTCCACATCATACTGGAGGGCCCGTCTGGGTGCCACGGAGGAAGGAACAAGGCCTCTGGACTATCAGGAAGTACTAAAACACAAGCAACGTGACCATCTATAAAGAAAACTCGGTGAAATTTATAAAACACCTATTGGAACTATTATCTCTTTATATCAGCAACAGACAACTGGAGACTGAAACAAATATGACATTTTATTTATTTTTTTAAAAAGGTTTTATTGATTTATTCATGAGAGACACAGAGAGAGAGAGAGATAGAGGCAGAGACACAGGCAGAGGGAGAAGCAGGCTCCATGCAGGGAGCCCGACACAGGACCCGATCCTGGGTCTCCAGGATCACGCCCTGGGCTGAAGGTGGTGCTAAACCACTGAGCCACCGGGGCTGCCCAGAAATATGATATTTAAAAAGCAGCATAAAAGATACAAAACATTTAAAAGTTAAATCTGACAAAAGATGTGTAAGAAACGTATACCATAAGGGGCTAAGCACTGCTGAGAAAAAGGAGAGCCTAAAGAGGTGGAGAGGCATCTGTGCCGTCACCCAGAAGGCTCAAAATCGTTAAGATGTCACTTCTCCCACAAATTGATCTACATGTTCATTGCAACCTTAATCAAAAGCCAAACAGGGTTTTATATAGAAATTGATAAGCTGATTATGAAACTCCTGTGGGGGCACCTCTGGGTCTCAGTCGGTTAGCATCCAACTCTTGATTTCAGCTCAGGTCGTGATCTCAGGGTCACGGGATCAAGCCCCACGTCAGCTCCATGCTCAGCGCAGAGTCTGCTCGTCCCTCTCCCTCTACCCCTCACCTCGCTCATGCTCTCTCTCTCTCAAATAAACACATAAAATCTTTAAAATTGCTATGGGGCAGCCCGGGTGGCTCGGCGGTTTAGCACCACCTTCAGCCCAGGGTGTGATCCTGGAGTCCCAGGATAGAGTTCCTTGTCGGGCTCCCTGCATGGAGCCTGCTTCTCCCTCTGCCTGTGTCTCTGCCTCTCTCTCTCTCTCTGTGTCTTTCATGAATAAATCAATAAAATCTTTAAAAAAATAAAAAAAATAAAATTACTATGAAATGCAAAAAGGACCTATGTGGCCAAAACCACGTTGAGGAGGAAATACAAAGTTGGAGAACTAATTCTACCCAATTTCAAAACTTACAATAAGACTAATAATCATGACGGTGTAATATTGGCATCAGGACAGACTGTGTAGGTTCCCTAAAAAGTTAAAAATAGAGCTAGTCTATGACCCAGCAATTGCACTACTAGGTATTTATCCATAGGATACAAACACAGTGATCCGAAGGGGCACCTGCACCCCCGCGTTCCCAGTGGCCGTGTCCATGGGGGCCGCACCGCGGGAGGAGCCTCGACGTCCACGGACAGATGCTGGAGGGAGGAGACGTGGTCCCTGTGCACCCCGGGTGTCACTCGCCGTCAGAGGGGGGAGATCTCGCCATTTACACCTACGTGGGGGGAGCCGAGGGCGTAATGCTGAGGGGGGCGAGTCGGCCGGGGAGAGACATGATCGCGCGGCCTCCCTCACACGGGGACTAGAGGAAACAGCCCAGAGGGTCATGGGAAGGAGGGAAAGTAAAACAGGACGAAATCAGAAAGGAAGACAAACTATAGGAGACTCTTAATCATAGGAAACAAACAGGGCGGCTGGAGGAAGGTGATGGGGTCACTGGGGGACGAGCATGAAGGAGGACACAGGATGGGACGAGCACTGGGTGTTACATATAATCTATGAATCCCTGACTTCTAAATAATATATGATATGTTAACTAATGAATTTATTTATTTTATTTTTTTAAAAGATTTTATTTATTTATTCATGAGAGACACACAGAGAGAGACGCAGAGACACAGGCAGAGGGAGAGGCAGGCCCCATGCAGGGAGCCTGATGCGGGACTCAATCCCGGACTCCAGGACCACTCCCTGGGCTGAAGGCAGGCACGAAACCGCTGAGCCATCCAGGGATCCCAACTAATGAATATAAATTAAACTAAATTTTTAAAAGACAGACAAAAATATCAATGGAAGACATTAGTATCCAGAAACAGACCTCTATGTGGTTTTTTAATAAAGATGCAAAGGAATCCAGTAGAGAAAGAATGAATTTTACAGTAGATGGTACTGGGTCAACTGGATAGATCTTAAAAAAAAAAAAGAACCTCAATTCATACCCCGCATCCTATACAAACATTAACTCAAAATGGAATATAGTCCTAAATTTAAACACTGAAACAATAAATTTTCTAAGAAGAAAAATCTTTGTGACACTTACTTGGCAAAACATTTCTTAGATAGAACATCAACAGCATGACTTAAGAAAGAAAAGTTGATAAATACGAATCTATCAAAACTAAAATTATCTGGTCTCTGACAATTAAGAGAACGGAAAGAAACCCAATTTCATATCATGTATCTGATATAGATCTCAGAACCAGAATATATAAGTAATTCTTGAAGACGGTAAGAAATTAGGCAACGGAGTAAGAAGTGAGAAAAGTTTTGGACAGTTTATGGAAGAAGGCATACAGACGCAAAATAGCACATGAAAGCCGCTCAGCTTCCTAAGTCACTGGGGAAATGAAGTCAGAACCACAAGGAGACGCCGTACAGCCTGGAAGGAAGCCCGGACGGCTCCTTGCCCCGCGGCCGCCGGGACGGGAAGGAACCAGAGCCTCACGCAGCCCGGCCAGGAGTGTGAAGGGGCACAACTACTTTGGGAGAGCGTGACGGTGTCTGAAAAATACGACCTGCACCTGTCTTCTGACCCACCCTTTATACTCCCAGGTACCTAGAGAAGTGGAAGGGAACGCTCTTAGCAGCTTCCTTTGCAGCGTTTACGGCTGGAAACAACCCAAATGCCACCGACGGCTGGACAGACACACAAGTTGTGGTTCATCCACACAACTCAATACTACTTAGCAATGAAAAAGAGTGACCTACTGGTTTTATTTTATTTTATTTTATTTTATTTTATTTATTTTATTTTTTCCTACTGATTTTAAACGCCATGAACACGGATGAATCTCAAAATAATGATGCTGAAGGAAACAAGCTAGATAAAAAAGTACGTATCTTTAAATAAATAAAAAAGTACGTATCTTGTGATTTTTGTAAAATCCTAGAAAATGCAAACTAATCTATCTGGGCAGAGCGCATATCACTGGTTGCCTGGGGGTGGGATGGGGGAGAGGCTGGGATTGCCAAGGGCACCATGATACGGGGAGGTTGGTGGGTAGGCTCGTTACCTTCCCTGTGCAGAGGGCTGCTCGCATGTAAACGTCTTCAAAACCTATCAGATTGTATCTTTTATTATTTTATTTTATTTTTTTTAGATTGCATCTTTTAAACATACAGTTTATACCAATTATACCTCAGTGACGCTTTGAAAAACACTACAGGGCAATTTAAAAAGGAAAAAATATTGTTCTCATTGGAAACTAGCACCTTCAAAGAAACAAAACAAAAAACAAAAACAAAAAACAAAAAAAGAAAACTAACACCTGCTCATTTTTGCAGAAGTTCAAAAATTCACACAAACTTGAGAAAGTAAAGCTACAACACCCAGAGATAGCCACTATGATCATTTTTGTGGTAATTAAGCAGATAGAAGCTTCACATCTATGCTTTAAACAGTAAGCACACTTGTGTCCAACCTCTGAGATCCCGACTGGGTAGGTTTTGTGGGTGGGGTCGCTGAAAAAAACCCGAAAACTAAAACTATCTGGGAAACCCCTCCACAAGTAACTCTTGGAGAGTCTGTAAGGCTTCTTAAATCCTCCCCTCCTCCTAAGAACTCTTCCTTCCCAGATGAGAATCGCCGTTTTATTTTATTTTATTTTATTTTTTAAGATTTTATTTATTCGTAGAGACACAGCTAGAGAGAGAGAGGCAGAGACACAGGCAGAGGGAGAAGCAGGCTCCACGCAGGGAGCCCGACGTGGGACTCGATCCCGGGTCTCCAGGATCATGCCCTGGGCTGAAGGCAGTGCTGAACCGCTGAGCCACCGGGGCTGCCCCCGAGAATCGCCGTTTTAATCCCTATCCTTCTGGCAAACACACCATCAGCGTGCTTGAGAGCACGCGTGCACACACGCTCTGTGCGCGGACTTCTGTAACGTACTGACCCCGGATCCGCTCTTGGAATCTATTCCCAGGTGAGCTATGTTCATAGCTACACAACCAAACTATGCTTAGATTTCTGGGTATGTTGTTAAATTTGGTTTTCGAGTATTAAAAACACTTAGGAGTTTTGCATCTTTGGTCCTAGGTGATGCTGCCTGTGGTTTACTTTTTATTTGTGCCTCTTTCGCCCACTTTTGGAATGAGGTCAACTGCTCTTCCCTATGACCTGGAAAAGTTTATACAGAGGTGGAATTAAATGTTCTTTGACAGACTGATTAAACTCTGAGAACTTGTTGGAAGGTAATCTGTGGATAATACTTTCAGTGTCTTTGCTGGAAACTTACTTTGCCACATTCTTCTATTTCTTTTTATTTATTTATTTATTTATTTATTTATTTATTTATTTATTTATTTAATTTTTAAATTCTTCTATTTCTTTTGGGGTTAATTTTGGCAATTTACATCTTGCTTGTCCTCTGGTGGCTGTTGTTGAGATTTTCAAATTTTTCAGTATTAGAGCTGCATAAAGAATCCTCTTAAGATTCTGATGCCTGCCTCCATACCTGTAGATACACCTCGATTCCGACTGTTGATTTTTTTTTTCCGACTGTTGATTTTATCTGATGTTATACTACTGTCGGATGGTAGATCTTATTGTTGTTTCGAATCAACACCTTTTAGATTTTACGATGACCTGTAGCCTTGTTCCTGGTTCCATCCCTCCCTCTTGCATCCTGTCTCTCCCCGATTTTCTTCCTTCTTCCTGTAGTTAGCTTCGTATTTAGCTCTGCTCTCCTTTCCCTCTCAATTCTGGGCCAAATGCTTGGCTCGGCGTTTTTCACTCATTCATTCAAGGCCATGCATGCTTCTGCCAAGGGAAACCATGGCTCCATCCCATCAGTTCTGATATGCGTATTCTAGGAATCCAGTTTAAGCACTGGCTGCTTCTCTGATGGAAGAATTACTGAAGAGAATCTAACCTCAGAGTGGCTGAGGCCTTTGGGTTTTAATTTGAACGCTTTCTAGCTAACTTTAAGTTTTAGGGTCTGTAGTAAGAGAAAGTAACCCGTATAGTTAAGGAGTCTGGACTAACCACCCAGGACAGTGACCATGTGATGCCCTGCAGAGCTGCATAGTGTGACAGACTTGAGAGGACAGGGTTAATTAATCCTGTTAAAGAGTCCAAACTGCTTAAAGGAGACCATTTCAAGCATAACTTCAGGTGGATCCTGTCCCATGTCACACCAACTCCTCAAAATCAGACCAGTATTAGGTCAAAGCCAGCAGTGCTTTTCAGTCTGAGTCCAAAGGCCTGACAACCAGGCCAGATGGTGTAAATTCTAGTCCAGTGGTAGGAGAAGGTGAGAGGGGACGTCCTAGCTCCATCAGTGAGGCGGAGGGAAAAAGAGGTAAATTCTTGTTCCTCCACTTTTTGTTCTGAAGAGACTCTCAATAGGTTAAAAGATGCCCACCCACACTGGGGAGGGCAATTTGCTTTATGGAGTCTACTGATTCAAATGCTAATCTCACTCTGCCAACACCCTCTCAGACAGAAATAATGTCTAATTTGGGGGCCTGTGGCTATTCAACTTGACACATAAAATGAGCCATCACAGTACATTAGTTTACCCTTCCTTTCCTAAATAGCTTTTTGTGTTTCCTGGAGTTTTCATTTTCCTTTTTTTTTAAAAAACTGCTCGCAAAGAAACATTTTACTTTCACATTATCATTAAGACCATTTAGTTTCTCAGGCTATTTGTTAAAATGCATTCACTTTCTTCTGAAAAAAAAAATGTTCTTTTTAGAGCTCTCTGACATGATTCTCTGTTCTAACTTGGAATTGTTACTTTTTAGTCTTGCTGATAAATTATCTTTTGTCATTGTGTTCTTGGATTTACAAAGTATTCTTTCTTGGATTCCACATTTTTCTCTTTCTTACATGTCTTTTTCATTTTGCTAGAGTGTCCTCACTTTTTTTTAAAGATTTTATTTATTTATTCATGAGAGACACAGAGAGAGAGAGAGGCAGAGATACAGGCAGAGGGAGAAGCAGTCTCCATGCAGGGAGCCCGATGTGGGACTCGATCCTGGGTCTCCAGGATCACGCCCTGGGCTGAAGGCGGCGCTAAACCACTGAGCCACCCGGGATGCCCACTTTTTTTTTTTTTTTTCTTAAGAAATATATATGGAAAGAAATCCTCTGAATCTTTGAATATCTGAAAATCATCACTCTGTCCTAAGGCTTAATATTTGGCTAGATATACATTTTATACGATTCCTCTTCAGCTCTGGCTCCCAGAGTCCCTGATAAATGTCACGTAAGTCTGATACTTATTGTAGTTCATTTAGAAGCTTTTAGCATCTTCTCTTTATCTTTGCTATTCTGAAATTCATAAAGATGTGTTAGGAATGGATTTTTAAAAGTTAATTCTGCTCACTACCCAGTGCATCATTTCCATTGCAATACTCATGGCTTTCTTCAGTACACCCTAAATTTTCTTCTGTCATCTCCCCCTCTCTGTTTTCTACTTCTGAAATGCTACCAGATAAGACGCTGGATTAACTTTCTACATCTTCCAACTCTTCACGTTTTACAGTCTCCTGCTCCGAGTTATCAGAGATATACTTGATGTACCTTCCTCTCCCCTCATGAGAATCCCAGTCTATGAGGGTGGGTTTTGTTCTGCTCACTACTCATCCCAACATGTGCCTATTACACACTTACCTGGTGTTTGTTGAATGAATGCTTTCTAGACCTTCAACTGATATTTGCTTTCCACAGTCAAGAAATACCCTATGTGAGGTTTGCTATTTATATTCTCTTCTGTTCCTCGAATTGGGTTTATTTTCTTTTAGCTGTTCTGTTTTCTCATATAGCTCATTCATTTCTGTGCTGTTAACTTTCCTCAAATGATAATGGTTGTTCATTCATGCTTGTGAATAAAAATCTTGGTTGATCAATTCGGGTAGCTGGCATGGTTTCTCCTACCTGTTTCCCGGCTGTGTATCGGATTCCAGGGAGAGCCATGTCCAGCCAGGACCCACATCGCCTTCTAGACCAAGAGTCCAGAGGTCCAGCCCAGTCCTTGCTTGGCTGTTGGCATCCCAGGAGACCCCAACCACTTACACCCCAACCACGGGTGAGACTCCCCCAGAGGAAACAGCTGGCCTCTCCCTTATGAGGGACAATGCTTCTGTTATCTTCCTTAGCAATTCCACTACTTCTGTACAATAAGGTCAAAATATTATCATTACTATTGAATGATAGTTAAACCTTAGAGTTACAACGATTTGCATTAATACTAGAAACAGTTAACTGAGAAAATAAGATCTTAAATTACAGATAGCTTTTATATTTTAAGCTAAAAAAAAGTGCCGTCTTTAGCAAGACCGGAGAAAATAAGGCAAAAAGCAATAGCTAGCCTAAAGTTTCACTGCGAACCATATGCTTTTTCTGGGGCAGAAAGCCCCCCAAATGGTCACGAGAGCGTAGGTCTATGAGTCCCCGGGGCCGACACCGCCGTGGGGATGGACACCCATGCGGAGCTTCTCTTTCTGGGGCCACAGGCGAGAACTAGGGTAATGAGTTGATCACAGGCTGTGGCGCAGAACAGCGGGTGCAGCCTGGCTGGTAATGAACGTCCCTCAGCTGCTGTAAATGACGTGTGTCGAACCAGAGCTTTCAGAGCAAAACTACAAACTGTGAGTTGGCCTGATAATGGACACAAGTGAACAACGCCCAACACTGTTTATTTCCCTTGTTAAAAGTACTTCCTGTGGTCTCTCACATGCTAATGGGTAATCAGAAGCGAATTATGGGCATAGTGATGGTAAGAGATCCTCAGGGTCACCACGGGTCCCCGTTACAGAAACCATCGGCCACTTTCAGTTGACCAGGAAAATGAGTAGTTAACCATCTGGGTGGAGGTGACCTCTGTTGTGCAAATAATCTAAGACCCGGGTAGGAGTGGCCCCAGCAGCGACGACACGTGGGTCTAGGCCTCTCTGTCTGCAGACCTGAGGACCCAAAAGGCTGTGAAACGACCTGCCATCTAAGCCAGGAGCAGAGCCCCCCGCGTGAGACTTTCATTCTGGCTTTCGTTAAAGACGATGATTCTCGAGCTGACAGGGAAGTGAGTGAAGCCAGCGGGGCAGCAGGTCTCAGGCTCTCCCGGCCCGGGCCCCGTCTCCTCTTCCTGCGCCACCACCGACCCCACCAGGTGGCTTCATGCCAGGGCCTCTGGCCAAACAAGACTCCCTTCTTGGGACTCGACCTTGAGTTCCGGGAAGAGCCTGAGCGCTCGAGTCCAGAGTGACGAGCGAGGCCGGTGGCCTGGCCTGGAGGAGGGCCTGTCATGCAGACCCTGCGTTCCCGAGGCCATGCAGGGCTAAGGTTTCCAGCCCGCCAGCAGGCCGCGGGGCCGACGGGAGAAGGCACTCTGACTTCGGGTGCAGCAGGGACGGGGCCAGGCAGGGTGGGGACGCGCCCAGGCCAGCAGGCCCAGGAGGAGCCCCAGGGCCGACGTCTCTGTTCCGTGCGGCTCTCCGAGCCCTGCAGGGTCTGTTGCACTTGTTGCACCCTGATGGGTGGCAGCAGGAGTGTGTAGCTGCCCCACGACATGGTTTGAATCAAGTGTAACAACTGATATTTCTGAAAAATCTTTGAAGATGTCAATTAAGTAACCACTTTATGACTAACGACCCCCACAAAATTTCTTTAAAAAAGCAACAAGCAAACCATGTCCATGGGAACTTAAGGGTTTAGACGACACCTTCAGGGCCTCTGGGCGGGCTCCCACCACGACCTGTCGTCACCGTCCCCGTTCCTGCCGTCAGGGGCGCTGAGCTCCCACCTGGGAAACACACGCTCCCCGCCACCCGCCCTCACCCCTGCCCTCTCCTGCGCTCGCAGCAAGAGGCAGACGGCAGCTCCTCCGGCCACAATAAGCAGGTACGTGGCTTTCCGCGAGCTCAAGGCACACGCTTCTCGCCTGGCAGGCCAGCAGCGCCTCCGCTTTCTCTCTGCCACGCACTCAGCCCTGCCTTCCCAGAGGCCCGCGCTGACGGGTTCACGAGAACCCACTCGCTCCCTCGGTGCTGCCCTGGATGTCACGCTCCGTGTCCACGCTGGGGGGGGTGGCAGCCGGCCGTGGCCCCGGCGCCCTGGGGAGCCTCAGACCGCTGGCCTCTCCTCCTCAGTTCTCTCCGTGCACCTGGACGGCGGCCCGGCCGGCGGAGCAGGGCAGACTCAGGCCGACGGACGCAAATCGAAAGCCGGGGCTGTTCCGAAGCTGGCAGGTCCCAGGGGTGAAACTAATCTGGAAAGAAGACAGGAGAGTCCAAGAGGCTTCCATGTCCGACACGCCAGGGCAGGGCGCCACGCGCGTGCTCAGGGCCCCACGGTGGCAGCTCCCTCCTGGGAACTGCTGCCTTCTCGAAAAGATCTCCTTTCTCTGCCGGAAGGAGAAGCACGTGCTCATCTGGCCCTGGTGGCACTAAGAAGCCGCCCGTGCTCCGTCTTTCGTTGCCGTCCACCCGGATCTGCTCTGGTCGCAGGTAGTGGGTCTTCGCCCAGCAGGCTGTGCCTCGCACTGTGCTGGTGGCCACCCCGTCCCCCCGGAGGACGCCGCAGACCACAGGACTGCCACGCCACCCTTCACGCGGGAAGGATCTGTATCTGTGATACAACGGGAGCTGAAAGGGCAGGACAGACAGCCATGAACCGTTGTTAATACACACGCACGTGTGCACCTGACCGGGAGGAAACAACCCCAAGTGCCCTGCTTGTGCCACTGTCCACATCACTCGTTAAACGTAAGACTTGGGATCCCTGGGTGGCCCAGTGGTTGAGCATCTGCCTTTAGCTCAGGGCATGACCCTGGGGTCCTTGGATCGAGTCCCGCGTCGGGCACCCTGCATGGAGCCTGCTCCTCCCTCTGCCTCTGTCTCTGCCTCTCTCTCTCTCTCTCTGTGTCTCTCATGAATAAATAAATAAAATCTTAAAAAAATAATAAATAAACTAAACTAAGACTTCCCTGTAACAAAGTTTTCAGGGCTTTGCCGTGGAGCCCATTGCAACGGGGTGTGACCTCCCCAATGTTCCAGGCTCCCCTGCGCGAGGCCTTCGGGCCGTGACAGCACCCACTCCAGCACCCGCCCTAGACCAGGCAGGGACCTTGTGCCGGTTCCCTGCCCGAGTGGCATCCATGCCCCCGCCCCGGCGTGCTGCTGCGCCGCCCCTGCCGACCACACGGGAACCCACAGACTGAAGACATCTTCCCCAGAGCTGCTTGCTGCACAGACTGGGTGGGACCGTCTTCGAGGAAAAACCCCGCCATGGTCTCCAAAATAAAGCACGATCCAAAGTAAAAGACCTCAAATAGTGGAACGGGCTCTGACGGCAGAGTGACGCTGTGCAGTGGCTCAGCGGTGGAGAAATACCGTGTGCCCCGAAGCCCCAGCGCTGTCCCTGTCTTTCACAGACGTCCTGCGCACGTGTCCAGGAGGACTGTGCAGGGTCCCGGCCTGGAAAGACCAGGAACCCGGGCTGCGAAAGGTGCCGGGGGCAGAGCGACCACAAGGTCACGCCAGCTCCCCGCAGGCCCTCTGCACCCACGGGCATGTGTCCGCCAAGGCCGCACGGTCGTGTGCTTCAGGGTGTGGGAGTGGGAGTGATGCCGGGGACGGGAGAAGGAAGAATGGACTCTGCTCCTTTGTTACACACGTGGTCTCTGTGGCACACACACCCAGGGTCGCTTCGGGGTCTATCCTGCGGACGCCGTTTCCAGCACCTTTTCACAGGTGCATACGCGCTTCATACAGGTGCTGCGATAACAGCACACTTGACTTTTATAAATGAGCTCTCCTTTCAACACCTTCGAACATTCCCTCAGCAAAACGACCCGTCTTTGCACGGGTGGGCCCTGGACGCGATACTAGCCAGCGGGGCGCTGGTGGACGACTTCCTCTGGGCACCTGTCTGGTGCCCCGGGCGGCAGAGACAAGTCAGGGCTGGAATGAAACAGCCTCACACGCCGACCACGGCGGCCACGGAAAGCTATTTCTGCATCATGGGAAGCTCGTGTTCCAACACACAACAGAATACTTACGCTTACCTCCTACCTTGCAGCCGACGGTCAACGCACGCGGGCACTCGGCTGCCATCACTCGCTATCAAGTTTTAGCGCAGTCAGTGTTTTTTCTTAAAAGATACTGGTTGACGTTAGGGAGCTGCAAGGTGTGATCAGACACAAGCACCAGTTTTCCCTGTTTTGCAGGCCTCATGTGCTCTGGGAGCCATGCCCTCAACTAAAACGCCACCCGGCTCTCCTGCCGCTGAAGGCGAGCTAGCAGCCAAGCACCACGAACACGGCAGCGTGCACGCACACACCACGGAGAACCGCGTTTTAGTTTGGGATTATGGTTTTAGTTCTGAGCTTTAAAAAAAAAGTAAGTAGAATGAGATTTTTCAAAAGGGTTAAGAATACCTTCACCGTGTCCTTTAAAGGCGGGGGGTGAACCGAGAAGTTAGGGCCCCCGCGTTCAAGAGTTCTTGCGGCCCTCACCGGTCACCACTGAGGCGCTACGGGAACACAGCAAACAGAGCCGTGACCACGGGCACTCGCGGCAGGTGCGAGGCTCCGCCCACACAGCACAGACCCATCCCGGGTGCACCTGCGCCCACCTCCCGAGAGCCGGCTGGGCGCGGGGCTCCCTCTGAGGGTGGCAGCTCGGCACTGAGAGGACGCGGCCCGGGCGGCCCAGCCCCACTTAACCTTGGACAGCTGACACCTGCGTACTTTTCATGACACCTGTCGTGTCTCCCACTGAGACAGGACTTGGAGACACGCATACAAGTGAAAGGAAAACACGCAGGGGCCACGTCTGGGCTGTCACGCATCTATAAGAGGCAACGTTTTCAATCAGTCAAAAGAGGAATTGTAGGAGGCCCTAAAACATCGCCTTCCGCCCTCTTTGAGGGGCCCGGGCGTCTCCGACAGCCCGAGCAGCGTCCCTGTGCTGCTTCCATTTGTGGGACTCGTACGGGCAAACAGGCTGGTCTGAACAGGGGAACGACCACACGGCAGGGGTACTTGCCGCTGAGCAGAGGCTTGTTGAGGGTGTAGAGGGGGGGCAGGTCTTCGATGTTTGAGATCCGCTGGTACATGGCCCTGGAGAGGTGGTCCCCGTGGTACAGGCTGCCCAGGATGATGCTCGAGAAGTAGATGGGCTCCACGAAGATGCTGAGCAGGGACCCCTGCACGCCCACCACGTTCCACCTGGAGACAGAGGGAACACGGTCTTGAGTGGAGAGGGCGCGTCCAGGTCAGGCGTGGCGCCGACCCAGCGCGACCCACAGCTGCCTGGCAGCCGGACGCCCTTTCGTGGGTACAAAGGTCAACAACGAGGAAGACGCACACAAAGGAAAGGCGACTCAACCATCATGCTAGGCCGTGCCCGTCCCTCTCCGGCCTCCCTCCCCACGCACAACCCTGAGGCTCCGCGCTGAGACGAGGGCAGGCGAGCCACGTTTCTTGGGAGGAGACTCCAAAGAGAAAGTACATTTTTATCACTTCCAATAAAAATAACCACAAAGGAGACCTTGAAAACCCCAAACTGGTGGCTTCCTGCTGGGGGGGAGGCGATCTCAGCAGAGCCTGGTTTGACGGGGTGAGGCAGGCTCGGCAGGGAGGGGAGGGTCAGGGCGCTGTGCCAGGAGGATAGCTGAGGGGGCCCAAGGGCCTGGGCGTCACAATCACGTGCTCCTGGGCCCAGGCCGCTGGACGGAGCAGTCAGAAGGCAAACAGGGCGAGGGGTAGGGGGAGCAGGATTCCAAGAAACGGAAAAGACCGAAAGACCGGGCTCCTGAGGATGACAGATGCTCAGCCCCAGGTGGGGCCCCGTCAGGCCCTGGACTGGGGTGCAGAGCCCTCCCACCTTAGTGATGGGGAGCATGGGCAGCTGAGGACAAAGCACAGCTGATAACCCAGAAACGACCCCCCCCATGTGTGACATTCTTCAGGAAGTTTCCAATTGTCTTCATGTTAATGCCTCCCGCCAGAGGGAAAGGCAATCTTTAATGTGACAATGGCAAGGCCTCCCACATCTAGGTCCTCCTTAGCAGGTGACAATCCTTGGAAATCTCCCTTTTGCTCACCTCCCAACTCCCTGGTGTGTAACCAGCCTCCCCTCACAGGCCCCAGGCCGCCGCTCTTCCTGCCCACGGGCCGTCCCCAGGCTTCCATAAACCCCCCCACTCTGCACCAAAGACGCCTCCGGAATCCTTTCTTGGCCGTCGGCTCCGGGCCTCACCTGTATTCCTAAACTTCGTCATTAGGAACACCCTGGGCTTGGGTTTGGGGGCTGCAGGGTCTGGCCAGGACGTGGGGCTGGGGTGCAGAGCCCCTCCGTGGCCCTGTACTCTGCTCTCACCGCAGGGCCACCAGGTCCACCTTGGCTGCACCTGTGTTTGCACTCTGCGCCCGCGTCCAGCGGCCCCTGGACCCTCGTGGAAGGCGTCGGAGGGCAGTGTCCAGTGGGTCCCCAGGAGGCCGCTCCAGGCCACCGCCCTGCTGACCGCTGCTCATCGCAGCCTCCCACCCCCATGGCCCATCCCTGGGGGGCGGCTGCAGGCCCCTGGGAAACAGGCCGGGATGCCCTGGTGCACAAACCCTCCAACACTCCCCTCTCCTCCCTAGAAAACACAGTCATTGCGAGGGCCCCTCCGGGCAGCTGGCCTGGCGCCTCCTCCCCACCATCCCCCTCCTGCTGGGGCCACCAGAGGCAAGGGGGCTTCTGGCCACTCCTCCCAGGCCCAGCAGCCTGGCACCGCACCCCCACCTCTGTGTCTGCAGAAAGTCCCTGGGTAGGGCCGTCCCACCCACGCCCAGGGGCCCTCCTCGGTGCCCCCCCCATATCACCTGCGGTCTATTGGTCATCACTTGCCTCCACCCACCCACCAGTGTGCAAGCTCCACAAGGGAGGGGCTTCCGTCTGCTTTCCTCACTGATACGTCCCCGCACTTAAACTATACACGGGCCACGTACCCGTCAGTAGGTACACACTGAAGGGGTACCACCACCCCCTCCACCCCCCACCCTCACCCCACCCCCACCGCCCCAACCCCCATCCCCCACCCCCTCTTGCATGCTCCGCCCCCCACCTCCCTATCTGCCCCCCCACCTCCCTATCTCCCCTCCCACTCCCACCCTGCATGCTCCCCCCCCCAAGAAGGATGTTCAAACACAGGTTTTCCTCTCTCACAAGAAAAAGCATGAAATGGCTCAATGCTCACGAACGCCACAGGGCCCCCCTTCTTATGTAAATTCAAGCCTGTATAGGGCTTTAGACCATCTCTAGGGGAACCCAGCCTCCCAGGGCAAACGTCTGAACAGTGATCTCACAGAACCCGTGCTGGTGACGCACCATTAACCCTGCACACGTGCTTCGTGAAAGACCTCTAGGGGCCCTGACGCTCTGCGGAGGCCCTGGGGGGACGGAGCCGCACGCAGCTCTGCTGCCCGGGCTCAGGGAGGGCTGGGGTGAGGGGGTGCAGCCAGCGTCCCGCAGCCCACGTCCCGAGCAAGCCCCTGCAAAGGCAGCAGAATGACTCGACGCGAGCCGGGTGTGCACGCTCACCTCCACCTGGTGCCCGGTCCACCCCACGGTCCACCCCACGGTCCACCCCACGTGAGGGCACGGGGTCGGCTGTGGGCGCTGGGAGACACGGGTCAGAACCGTGCAGGTGCCAAGGTGCTCCAGCCCCTCTACCTCCTCCCAAGCAGCTTCCCTGCGCCCACATGGGGCCTCCAGGCCCCCCTCCCCCCCACACCCCTGCTGCCTGACCCTGTGCACAGGAAGACAGGAGAGCTGAGGGAGCGGCCACGGTCATCAGAACCCAGACCCCGGGCAGCCGGGGAGCGGGGGTGCTCAACAGTTTAGCGCCACCTTCGGCCCAGGGTGTGATCCTGGAGACCCGGGACTGAGTCCCCGGTCGGGCTCCCTGCATGGAGCCTGCTTCTCCCTCTGCTGTGTCTCTGCCTCTCTCTCTCCGTTTCTCATGAATAAATAAATAAAATCTTAAAAAAAAAAAAGAACCGAGACCCCCCCCCCCCCCCCCCCCCCCCCCCCCCCCGCTCCTGGACAGGACTCGCTATGAGTCCCCGTGGCGACACTCTCCTCCCGGCTCCCACCAGACAGACGGCACCGGGGACCCTCCTGCCGCACTGCCCCTCCCTCCCCACGCCCGGCCCACTGCAGCCCTCACCCCTCCGCCTGCCCACAGCCCCGACGCTGTGCCGTCCGTCTGTCGGACAGAGAAGCCTGTAAGGGACACAGGTCAGCTGCGCCTCTCAGGGTCGTGCTCACGCCCTCGGGGCAAGGACAGGACTGCAGGCAGCCGGCAGCACCGGGCCACCAAGGCACTCCTGGACGACCTTTCTAGCCTCAGCCCCGTGCTGGTGAGACGCTGAGTAACAATCCCCGTCCACGCGTCCCTGAGCTTCTGCTACGGAGGCGACTCGAGGAGGATGGGGGCTGGTCCGGGGACTAGAGGGCCGGACCACTCGGGCCAACCCCCAATCCCACCCCCACTTCGGGGGCGGCCAGAGAGTGCAGGGTGGGTTCATCAGCCGTGACCCAGGGTGACGGCCAGTAACGGAAACCTGCACAGGGCCGTGCAGAGGGGCTCGGCAGCTCTCAGGCCGGTGAACACCGCCAGGGGCTGGACGGGGGTGTGCCCAGACGGCGGGCGGGGGTGCTCCACGCCCAGGCCCTTCTCTGGGCCCCTCTCCACCTGGCTGTCCCCCGTTCTGTTCTAATAAGCTGGTAAGTGGGTTCTGCGAGCTGTATTAGCAAATTATACCAGAGAGGGCTCCTGGAAACCCGACGTGTAGGCGAGTCAGACAGAATGTGGGCTCTGGGTGCCTGATTCTGGTGACTGGGGCCTGTGGGGGGGCAGTCCTGTGCGGCGAGCCCTTACCCTGCAGGGTCTGCGAGCTCTGGAGGCACCGCAGAGTCCTGGAGAAGTGTCTGCGGGACCCCCCCGTCTGGCGGCGACAGAGGCAGCAGGTGTGGGAGCTGTCCCCACGGCGTCTGCTTTCCCCGCAGACGATGAGGACCCAGCGTGCAGGGGCAGGCTCAGGTCGTGAGGGTTCCCGTCCCCGAGCTGACTTATGCTCCCGCGTGCGACCCCCATCTCTAGACCCCCAGTCGGCGCCTCTGCATCACTGAGCTGCAGGAACCGGCTTTACCAGCTGGGTTCTCACCTCCCAGGATGTGGCTTTTCTTTCCCCTACACCTATCGGTAAATAAGTTTTAAATTTCTAATTTAGTCAAATTTATTTGTATTTTTCTTTCTAATTTGGGCTTTCTATGCCTTGACTGGGGAGCCTGCTTAAGTGGAGGTTGCCAGGAGCCACTCTTCACATTCGGCTCCTTAATCTACCTGGAACAGGCTTGTGTGTGCTGAGTAACGGGCCTGCGTGCCTCCTTCCAGGAGTGTCTGCCGAGCACAGCGGAGGCTGCAGGGGCAGGCCCCCTCCCTTCCCTCCATCCTGTTTCAGAAGGTCACAGGCCAGCCCGCTCGCCCCAGCTTCCTGCGCAGCGAGACGCGGCCCTAGACGGGGCTCTGGATGATGGAGCGCAGCTGTCCAATGAGCCCGGGCCCGCAGCCGGCAGTGTGGACGGAAGGCAGGCCGGGCTGGCCTCCCTCCCGCTGTGGGAACTCGGACCAGGCGCCGGGGATCTGGTGGGCACTGTGGGCCCTCGAGGACAGGAGACGCCCCCTCGATGCGGCAGGAGGACGGATTCTGGACGACCCACCTGCCGTGGGACCTTTCTGTGCGACAGAAATGAACTCCCATATCGTTTCCATTTCCTCTGACCGTCAGGAACTGCCCGTTACTGCCACTCTCCCATCGGGGTGCAGCCATCGGATTTTCAAGGGCCGTGATAAAATGACATTTGATTAAAACTGCATTTAAAGTCACAGCTTCGTAAGGAACTGACCAAACTGCTCAAAGTGCACAATCGGGCTTGGTGTGTGTATGTGTGTGTGTGTGACGGAGGACGGCTCTTGTCACTTTGTCTCCCTTTACTGGCCTAGCTGGTCTGGGGATGAGGGTGGTGATGATCCCACAAAATGAGCTGGGGATCTTTCCCTACTTTTCTGATCCCGAAATGGGATGCTTGGCGCTGCAAGCATGCAGAGAGCTGGCGTACAAGCCATCCAAGGGGCGGGTCCCCTTCTCCATGGCTCCTCGTCCCCGCCCCCCCACTTTGATTTTGTTCAGTTTATTTCCTGCCTGTTGTGGCCTGGCAGGTGGAGTGTTTTTGACACTCCGTGTTCTGTTGAAGCCCTCCGCCGACGCTGAGTCCACGTCAGGAATGGACACTTTAACTCCATGTCACACTGGTGACCAAGTCTCCTGCAATCCTGTACATAACTACGCACGGCGTGTGCAGTGTCGGCCGCGTCCCTGACCATCC
This sequence comes from Canis lupus familiaris, assembly GCF_011100685.1. Classification (NCBI taxonomy): domain Eukaryota; kingdom Metazoa; phylum Chordata; class Mammalia; order Carnivora; family Canidae; genus Canis; species Canis lupus. The sequence goes on along the minus strand of NC_049252.1, from coordinate 38,714,208 downwards.
CCCGTTCCATCCCCAGTGGGGCTGGCCCGTCTCCCTCCATTCTGTCCCTGTCTCTTCGTGTCAATCTTGCCAGCTCTGCTCACATCACTGTCCTTTCCAAAGAACGAACACGGGGCTTTGTTAGCATTTCCTGTTTTCCTCTGTTGCCTTTAAAAATAATTTCTGCTCTTTATTGTTTCCTTCTATTTATTTGGATTTGTTCTCTTTGTAACTCAGTAGCTGTGGGGTTTTTTTTTGTGAATTATTCACAATCATTTTTAAATTTCCACTCTGATTTCCTCTTCTGGGAATACGCACCACATCGTGCACAGTAAGGCACACACGGTGGTGAGAGGTGTTTGAGTAGGCTCCACACCAGCACAGAGTGCAGCACAGAGCCCAGCGCAGGGCTCGAACTCATGACCCTGAGATCAAGACTGAGCTGAGATCAAGAGTCGGACACCTAACGGAGATTGAGCCAACCAGGCACCCCAAGAGATGACTTCCGTGTGTGCCCTGGAGACCATCACCCCCAGAGTCCCCTCAGACCTTATTCTATGCTGGCCGCGCCTCGGGCAGCCACTGAGGTGCTTTGTCCCTGGAGGTCAGTATGGTTCTCTAGGATTTATGTAAATGGAACCATGGAGCAAGCACTCCTGTTTGTCTGGTTTCCCCTACTTTGCATAACCCCATGGTGCCCTGGGTATCATTGTTCATTCATTTTTTCTCCAAGGGGTATCCCACCGTGTGGACACAGCACCAAGCACATATCCACTTCCCTACAGATGCCGTGTGGGCTGCTTCCACTCTCTGATGATTACAAAGAGAGATGCTAGGAACACTCGTGTGTGACCCTGGATGCACGCTTCCTTTTCTCTGAGACAAACATCAGGGAGCACAGTGACTGGGATGTGCAGTAGGCACATCTTGAACTTTTTTTTTTCTAAAGACTTCATTTATTTATTCATGAGAAACACACAGAGAGAGGCAGAGACACAGGCAGAGGGAGAGGCAGGCTCCCTACAGGAAGCCCGATGCAGGACTTGATCCCCAAACCAGGATCATACCCTGAGCCAAAGGCAGACGCTTAACCGCTGAGCCACCCAGGTGTCCCACATCTTGAACTTTTTAAGAAACTGCCAAACTCTTCACAAGCAGTTGTCCTTCTGCCTAGGACAAGACCACCAGCCCTTGTATCACTGTCCACACTGCATATGCCCAGCGCTCTGATGCGTGTGCTTTTATACGTCACGTGCATGTCCCAGTGGACAATTACTGGTGTCAAGCGTCTCATCACACACTTATTTGACATCCTTTTTGATGAAGTGTCTATTCAAATATTCTGCTCATTTTAAAAATTTTTTCTCCACTGAATTACCATCGTACCTTGGTGTCAAAAGTCAGTGTGACTAACAAGAAACAGGTGGAATTTGAAATTGTAAAACATAGTACCATTTCCAAGTTAAATAGGTATAAATCTAACAAAATATGTACTACTAAACTCTGAAAAAATAATCAAAGAACTAAATAAATGGGAGAGATAGCCCATGTTCATGGATAGGAAGACTCACTGCTGTCAGGATGTCGGCTCTTCCCAACTTCATTTACAGATTCAATGAGTCTCAATCGACATCCCAGCAAGGTATTCTGCAGGTACTTGACAAAGGATTCTAAAGTCCATATGGATGCAAAAGACCCAGAATAACTAACATATTGGTTCAACATTGAACGACTGACACCATGTGGCTTCAAGACCTACTATAAAGCTACATCAATTGCAATGCTGTGATTTATAAGAACTATATTTTGGCCTTATATATATTTGGTCTTGATCCATGGTTCTTGGCTCATGGCTCCTAAAAACCCATGGAATCTCCAGAGTGATGAGAACCTGACAGGTGTTTTCTACTCTGTCAATGAGATGGCTTCTAGAAAACACCTAAGGTTGAAGGCTGGTTTAGAGTTGATCTTCCCGTCCCAACCCCCTGATCTCCAGGGAGGGGAGAGGGGCTAGACATTCAGTTAATCACCAATGGCCAATGATTTGGAGCACCTGGCTAGCTCAGCTGATAGAGCATGTAACTCTTGATCTTGGGGTCATAAGTTTGAACTCAATGTTGAGTGTAGAGATTACTTAAAATTTTTTTTTTAATTTGTTAAAAATCACCACTGGCCCATGATTTAGTGAATTGTGCCTATGTAATGAAGCTTCCATAAAAACCCCAAAGGACAGGGTTTGAAACTTCTGGGTTGGTGGGCATGTGGATGTGAGGAGAGCTGCACACCTGGAGAGGGCTCAAAGCTCCCTGACCTGCCCTCTGCAGCCCTTCACCTGGCTATGCCTGAATTATATCCTTTTATAATAATCTGGTGATTTGGTGAGTAAAATGTTTCTCTGAGATCTGTGAGCCACTCTAGCAAATTAATTGAACCCAAGGAAGAGGTCCTTGAGACCTCCAATATATAGCTGGTTGGTCAGAAGTACAGGGAGATTGTAGGACACCCAGCTGGTGTTGGAGAATTCCTTGTTCGATGTGTGAGGGACCAACCCCCCCCCACACCCACATACAATGGAATTGGATTCAAAATCCAAATGGTAATAAAGACAGTGTAGTACTGGCAAAACAACAGACAACTGAATCAAGGCAACAGAACAGACAGCCCAAAAACAGACCTACGTGGAAACAGTCAACTGATCCTTGATAAAGAAACAAATGCAACACAAGAGAGCAACCAGTCTCTTCAACAAGTGGTGCTGAAGCAACTGCATATCCACGTGCCAAAAAATGAATCTAGACGCAGACCTTACACCCTTCACAAATATTAACTCCCAATGGATCACAGACCTAAATGTAGAATGCAAAACTATAAAACTCCTAGATAACAACACAGGAGAAAATCTACATGGCCCTGGGTTTGGCGATGACTTTTTCCACACAACACCAAAAGCACAATCCATGAAAGAAATCATTGATAGGACGGACTACAGGAAAATTTAAAGAACCACATCCACGGAATCAGAAGACAAGCCACAGACTGGGAGAAAACTTTGCAGAAGATACATCTGAGAAGGACTGTTACCTAAAATATACGAAGAACTCTTAAAACCCAAAAAGAAGGGCGCCTGGGTGGCTCAGTGGTTGAGTGTCTGCCTTTGGCTCAGGGCGTGGTCGCGGGGTCCCGGGATCGAGTCCCACATTGGGCTCCCCGCAGGGAGCCTGCTTCTCCCTCTGCCTGTGTCTCTGCCTCTCTCTGTGGGTCTCTCATGAATAAATAAATAAAATCTTAAAAGAAAACCCCAAAAGAAAACAAACTACCCTACTAAAAAGTGGGTGAAAGATCTTAACAGACACCTCGTCATGTTTTAGCTCTTGTGAATAATGCCGCAGTGACCATGAGTGAACAAGTATCCCTGGAGGCCCTGCTTTCAGTTCTTTGGGGGCAAACACCCAGAAGCGGACTTGCTGGATCACATGGCAATTATATGCTTTTGAGAAGCTGCCATATGGTCTCCACAGTGGCTGCAACATTTACATTCCCACCAACCACACACAGGGTTGGTTCCAAGGGCTCCATACCCTTGTCAACTCTTGTTATCTTATGTTCTATTTTGTTGCCAGGAGCCCACCCCATGGGTGTGAGGGGGTATCTCACTGTGGTTTTGGTCTGTATGTCCCTAGCAATTGGGGATGTGGAGCATCTTCATGTGCTCACTGGCTGTCTGTACATCTTCCTGGAGATGTGTCTACTCAAGTCCTTTCTCCAGGACTTGAGAAGTTTTGACTCAGGTATTCTGTTGTTGTTTTTAGGAGCTCTCTACATGTAGTTCCATAGTTTCTTACAAAACTGAACATATTCTTTTTCTTTTTTTTTTAATTTTTATTTATTTATGATAGTCACACAGAGAGAAAGAGAGAGAGGCAGAGACACAGGCAGAGGGAGAAGCAGGCTCCATGCGCCGGGAGCCCGATGTGGGATTCGATCCCGGGTCTCCAGGATCGCGCCCTGGGCCAAAGGCAGGCGCCAAACCGCTGCGCCACCCAGGGATCCCAAAACTGAACATATTCTTACCGCATGACTCAGCAATCATACTTGTTGGTATTTACCCAAGGAAGGCAAAAAACATGGGTGCATACAAAAACCTGCACACAGATGTTTACAGAACTGCCAACAGTGGAAGCACCCACGGTGCTCCTCAGTGGGTGAATGGACAAGGAGACGGCCCATCCAGTCAACAGGAGCGCACCCAGTGCTAAGAGGAAATGAGCCATCCAGCCATGAGAAGACATGGAGGGACCGTGAGGGCACGTGACCCGGTGACAGCAGGCAGGGTGAGGGGGCTGTGCACCATGCAACTCCAACCACACAACTGTCTGGGAACAGCACAGCTGTGCAAATGGGGCAGGCTCGGGGGTGGCCAGGAGCTGGGGGTGGGGGGTAGGGGCAGGAGGGATGAAAGAGTGGAGCATGTAGGATCTTTTGGCAGTGAAAATACTCTATATGACACTATAATGATGAACACATGTCATGAAATAATTGTCCAAACCCAGACAATGAACAACACCCAGAGTGAACCTTACTGTAAACTATGGTCTTTGGTGACTATGATGCGTCCATATAGGCCCATCAACTGCAACAAATGTGCACTCTGGGGTGGGTGGGGGGATGTGTAACTGGAGGAGGCTGTGCGTGTGCAAGGATAGAGTATATGGGAAATCTCTGTATATCCGTCTTAATTTCGTTGTGAGCCTGAAACTGCTCTTTAAAAAAAAAAACAAAACTTAAAAAAAATGGTGACTTATATGTCATGTATTTTTTACCGTAATAAAAATAATCCACAGTGTTTGTCTATATCAGTAATAATTATCCATAATATATAACAGACAATAAGATAATTCTGATGTAATACAGGAAGTATAAAGTACCAGAAATTAATCCATCAAAAATCGCAAACATCTCTGTGAACTATATAATCTGTACAATTCTATCTAACTCTGAGCTCATAGAGATTTGAGAGGCTGGGAACAGACCCATCTTTCAGTATGTAACAGCAATGACTTCACAGATTACTGTGGAAAACGTCAATTATTTAGTAGGTGGTACCCGGAAAACTGATTCACTATATTAAAACAATAAAGCCAAATTATTACTTATAATACAACTGTACTAAAGGCCTGAATTTGAAAGTAAAATGATAAAAATCTCAGAAAAAAAAAAAAACATAGGAGAGTATTTTTATGCTCTTAATTTGAGGAGCAATTTCTTAAATAAGATCCTGGAAGTGCAAATCACTTTCCAGGGTGAAAAATTAACCAATAAGGTAATAACAAAATGAACTTTTCTATTCAAGAGGAGCATGGTACGGATCAAGTGAAAACATGGGTTTGGGCAGGAAAAGACATGGAATGTCTTTTTTTTTTTTTTTTTGACACGGAATGTCTGAAACTCTCAAGGACTGCAGTAGGAACCGGAGGAAGAACGTCTGCAGATCAAGATGGAAAAAGCGTGAGATCCAAAAGACCAACGGCAGAGGGTATCAACGGGCAACCGCAGGGAGAAAGACGAACAACGCGTGGCTGCCCCACAGCCCCAGCAGACACCAGTTTTTATTAAAATGAGGCGGAAACTAGCATGATGCACTGTTGGTGTAAGTGTGAACTGGTGTGACCCGGGCTGGGGTGCGTGTGACATCACTGGTGAGGTTCTACATGTGTGCAGCGGGGATCCTGGGTAGAACAAGCTACACTCACGGAAACTCAAGGCTGAGCCTCAGAGGAGGCTTAGAGCAGACCCAAGTCTCTACCGTGAGGGAACGGGCCTAGCGCAGTCCATGACCACGACAGCGTCTCTGCAGGAGTGAGACGTAATCCACCTGCTGCTTATGACGGCATCGGGGGTAGGTCACAAACGCTGGGATGAATGGAACTATGAGATGCAGAATGGCGCTTAAAGCACAGTTCCATCTCTACAAGTTAACGACACACATAAAGGCCCCAGAATGACACCACTGTGTAGTTTTCAAGGCACCACATGCACGCGCACACATGAACGGAGAGTCGACAGGAAGGACACATAATAAGCAAAAACCCGTGCTTGGGGGGAACGGACCACAGTGTGTGAGGAATCACGTTCTGTGCACCCGAGGTTCCCTGACAAGGTCCACCCAAGAAAAGCAACACACGAAAGGCTTACAGACAACTGAAAAGGGCCGTGTGTGTGCACACGCACGTCGGCTGTGACAGCTTCGGACGGGCAGTCACGGACCCGCTCACGATGGCTGGCACAGTGGAGCTCTGAAGACGACCTTCTCTGGCTTACATGCTTCTGGACCGCTCAAATTTTGCCATCTATGTTACTTTTTTTTTCTTTTTTTTTTTTTTTTAAGATTTTATTTATTTATTCACGAGAGACACAGGGAGAGAGGGAGAGGCAGAGACCCAGGCAGAGGGAGAAGCAGGCTCCATGCAGGGAGCCCGATGTGGGATTCGATCCCGGGACTCCAGGATCACGCCCTGGGCCAAAGGCAGGCGCTAAACTGCTGAGCCACCCGGGGATCCCACTTTTTTTTTTTTTTTTTCCCAAGTAAATATTTGTTAAAAAATAAAAACAGAGCTATTGGAACTAACACCTGAAGAAATGAGGCTTTTTAAAAAGTCTGGCCTAGACGCATCTTTGAAAAAACATCTGTCAAGCAAATGCAAACGGGTGGGTCTGCAGCAGCCCCAGCCTCCCTAGAGGCCACCACCTGGCATGTGACGCCAGGGACACTCTGCACCTATAATAACCCAAAGTGGCAACGCAGTGGCGGACGGGACCTTTAAGGTGGCTTCCTCTAGGAATGAGGACCCTCTCCCTTTCCTCTGGGAGCAAACTGTTTTACACGTCACTGTGGGTGGCCCATACGTGCAAGGACAGAGGCAAAGCCGTGTGGGCGACCAGAGCCTCCGGCACGGGGGCCGCAGCTCGATCCCCACATGGTGGCCCCCAGAACCCTGCATAGGGCCTCCGTCCTCCAGAGAAGGCCGGGAACACAGAGCAGGAAACACGGAGGAAACCCCGAACCAGAGCGGCGAGCCCCGCCTGCAGGCAGCCTGCGGGCAGGAGGCCTTACCGTGCCATCTTGTCGCTGCAGGACATGGTGAGCAGCCTCTCACCCTGCAGCACCCCGTCCCACGTCTGGAGGCTTGCGTTGGATCGCACGGGAATTGTGCCTTCGCCAGACTCTATTTTCGTCCGCAGCTGTCCTCTGGCTTTGCGGTTTGGATGTCTGTCCGCCGGTTCTAGGAGAGGGAGGCCGGGTGAGAATCCCCGCGGGCAGCAAGCCTGACCCGTCCTCACAGCAGAGCAAGCGCAGCAGCCCCCTATACGCTTAGAGTCTGGCTCACGGCCGTGTGCACATGCTGATTCTCTCTCTATAAGATAGATGCACAACATGGTAGAGAAAACTGGGAAGGAAAGGACGTGACACAAACCAAAATCATGAAAGTGGTCTCCTCCAGGGGGGCTGGGGAAAAACAGGGCTTCTTCCACTTTAACCAAAACGATTTCTTTCTATCATTAAAAATGAGCTGTGGCAAAGAGGACAAAATGCTAACACCTGCTAATTCTAGGTGACGGGTATTGGAGTGTTTGTCACCCATTTTCTCTGCATTTTTAAATTTTCCAAAATTTTCCAAAATGCATCATAAGGATGCAGAAATAAACGCATGCACAAATAAACACATAAAGTGATTATTCCTGCGTTATATGAACACGGGCGATTGAATTCTTTTTTTCTTTTCTTTTTTTTTTTTAATTCTTTTCTTATTTTTCTTTTTTTTTCTTTTCTTATTTTTCAAAAACATGCAGCAATTTTCCACAGTGGGTATGTGTTGCTTTCGTAATTAAGGAAAATAACAGACTGTGATGCCGTGTCTGAGTTGCTTCAGCTTGGAGAAGAGACGAGGACACAAATTACTTTACAACAGGGGCCCCGACCTACGTGATGCACCCAGGCCCCTTCTCACGAGCGCGTGCCTGCTTCCAGAATGCCGGCCACGCCGCAGGCACACACCCATCGAACGGCCGCTCGTCCGGGGCCCAGATGCACAGACGCGGACGGCCCCGATTTAAATCCTCGTCTGACGGCTTGTCCTCACTCTGACTACTTCGTGTACTTGGTGCATCACAGTCAACACGTTTCATTCACGCAGGTTTTTCCTTTTAGCAAATTATTGAGACGGAAAACCTGGTGCTTTGATATATTCCTATCAGATCCACTTTCAAGCTGAAGTTTTCAAGGAAAAGAAGAAACGGCTATTAACGTAGGTGTGCTCCCCTGTCACTACGGAACCACGAATGCCCTCGCGAGCCGAGGCCCGTACCTTCCAGAATCGGCTCGTGCGGTGAGAAGATCCTGGCGTCCCCGCAGGGGGACGTGCTGATGTACAGGTGGAACTGAACAGTCTCCTTCAGCTTGAACCCTCCGCGCTCGGACTTCTGAAAGATGGATCTCTTTTGATCGTCTTTGTTGCTGGAAGGGAACAGGTTGCAAGCGTGAGCTCAGGGCTGTGTGCGGTCAGCCTATCGTCGTTCGCACAGACTTCCAGGGGCCCCTATTATCAACAGGGTACAGATGCGGGATGCTCACATGCTGACCACGACCAACAGGGTTACTGAGCCCGCTCGACAAGGAGCGTGAGCGACCTTCCCCTCTGGCCTACGACGTCCGCACAGACCGCACACGGCTCGCTCAAGAATAGCGGCTTAGCCGGGTGACCGCACGGCCGTGGTCCCCGGGGCGGCTCGGTCCTGCTCACGCTCACACGGCGTACAGCAGCAGCACGCGGTTCTGCACGCAGACCTCACGCCGCGTGAGCCGTCAGTACACGCGTGCACGTGCGTGTAGAATTCGCCCACCTCAATTCTGCAGCGTGAGCGCCAGGGGCAAACGGGACCCGACCCCTTCGCCGCCGATAAAGTTACTACTTTAAGAGTTTTTCAGCGATTACAGAAACTATGAAGGTTTTGCAATACATTCTGAATTAGGAGGGGGATTTTTTTTTTTTAATTGCTTCCTTTAGTTATTTACCTAACTAGACTTACTTTAGGTAAAGCTCAAGTTGTGTATAAAGAAATCTAAGCAAGGATCTCCGAGCTATAATTTCTGCATGGCAGTCATTTAACGCAAGGCCACGGTCACTCATGTACTCGCCATTGATGCACTTTGTCCCCGTGGAAATACTTATCACCTTGGCGTCTTTCACATCTGTGCCTGAAAAACAGAGATAGATTATCCCTCGTGCCGGGCCGTGCTCCCGGGTCCGCTGAGCACAGTCAGTGACCCCAGTGTTGGGGTGTGACACGCACCCCTGCCCCCACCGATCGTACTGTGCAAACTCCACCTCCCCCGAGGGCCCTGCAGCAGCGTTTCTGGGATGTGAACCCCCCTCGCTCTTTGGTGCACAGATTCTAAACCTAAGGAAGGATTTCCTCCAGATGCAATCACGTCTGGTCTGGAACATGCCCCGCCGCATACAGGCCGGGAGCACCAGGTAGAGGCGGACCAGCAGGTAGAGGTGGAGCACCAGGTAGAGGTGGACCACCAGGTGCAACAATTTTGAAATTAACATCAAGGCACCAAGGAGGCTCCAAGGAAAGAGAGGTGGCACAGGGACAGGGGCGCCTGTCACCACGGCACGGGGAGTGCAGCCACTCTGACGGTACATCTGCTGACAGACCTCACGCTGCAGACCCGGACCAACACCCAGACACCACCTGACAGTGACCTCACTGGCCGTCAGCGCCCCGAGCGGCAGCGCAGCACCAGGTCTGCTCGGAAAGGCTTTGTACCTCATTCCCACGTGTGCTCTGGGGGGCACGCTACCCGTGTCCGTGTGGCAGAGGAGGACCCCGAGGCACAGACGGGTCAATGGCCTGCCCCGGGTCACTCCGCCAGCAGCAGGAACCCAAGCTGAACCCGGCCATCTGATGCCAGGGCCATGTGTCATGGGCTGTGTGGCGCTGCCTGTGGGGGTAAACCGTGGCCCCAGGCGGAAGGTCCCACGTGAAAGGCACAGCAAGTGCCAAAGGGCCCGGGAGCTGGTCTGCCCCCCAAGAGCCAGTGAGAAGAGCCGTGTGGAAGGACCCAGCAGCTGACGCTCCCGGGGCTGGCAGGTGGACACACAGGCTCGCCCAGGGAACACTGCGTCCAGGAGCCGGGCATCACCTTCAGTCACGCAAAGAACAACAGCAAGGGAGGAGCGGGGGACACAGGCATCGAACACCAGGACTAAACTGAAAGCCACGGTAACGTCCAGGGCACTTGCTCCACCGCAGACACACCCTCAGCTGTGCCAGTAAGGACAGCGTGCAAGAAAAGCCGTAATTAGGGGAACCGGGGGTCTCAGCCATTGAGCATCTGCCTTCGGCTCAGGGCGTGACCCTGGAGTCCTGGGATTGAGTCCCCCATCGGGCTCCCTGCATGGAGCCTGCTTCTCCCTCTGCCTGTGTCTCTGCCTCTCTCTCTGTGTGTGTGTGTCTCTCATGAATAAATAAATACAATCTTTAAAAAAAATAAGCCAGGCAGCCCCAGTGGTGCAGCAGTTTAGCCCCACCTTCAGCCGAGGGCATGATCCTGGAGACCTGGGATCGAGGCCCACATCAGGCTCCCTGTATGGAGCCTGCTTCTCCCTCTGCCTGTGTCTCTGCCTCTCTCTCTCTGTATGTGTGTGTCTCTATGAATAAATAAAAAAATCTTTTTTTAAAAAAGCCATAATTAAAACAGCACTCGTGTTGGGGCATCGAGGGGTGGTTGACACCGCGGGTCTGCAGGCACATCCTGCCCACGATGGGACAGAGAGCGACCTTGGGAGAAGGGGAGGGTGCGGTCACCCACACAGAGCACTGGGGCTCTTCCCTGGCCGGCAGGTGTAGACAGAGACGGCGCCCCCAGCCCGCTCACCCCTGGCCCTACAGGGTTGTCTCCCCAGCGGGGCGGAATGGATGCCCCTGTGCAGAGGGCCCTGCAGCAGCAGGGATCCGGGCCTGGGCCGTGTCCTCACCCCTGGGGTGCAGGAAAGGAAATGGGGTTCCTCGTGCTGCTGGGAGCTTCTGGGTAAATTTAATAGGGCTGCTTCTGCCGTCCAAGTGTCTCTCCACCCGTGCCCTCTCCGCTCTCGCGAGCGCTACCTGCCTCCCCGGAACAGTCACGGGGACCTAGCTGGGCACCAGGGCTGTCGGTAACTCAGACGCCCACTCTCCAGGGGAGCGAGGAGGACCGAGGGCCGTCTTGCTGCACTTTCCAGAGTCCGTCAAAACCATCAGGTGTGACGCTAGGCGCCGGGTATGAATACAGGAGGCTTTCTCCGAGTAAAAAAGCCCAGGCTGACGAGTGAGCGCACAGGGGAAATGTTTGTAAGAGCAGTTCCTACGTGTGCCCGTGTGCCCGTGGCGGGATCTGAAGGATTAGGAAACGGCCCCCTCGGCGTCACCGGGGTGGGTGGCAGCGGCCTGAGAGCCCGTCCCCTCTCCGTGAGGCCGGGTAACGCCAAAACCACGTTTTTACCTGTTGTCATGACGATGCCGGCGAGCACTTTCCTGCGTGCGTGAGGAGAGGAGAAGTTGTCGGTCAGGTCACCAAACTTATCCAGCACCAGGCGGGCCACGGCGTCGGCTAACACCTGCGAACCACAGCAGGGAGTGAGGGATGTGGCCTGCAGCCGCCCCGCGCACGCCGGCGAGGCCGTCTCTTCTGGAAAACCACAAGGTGAATCTGGCAAACGGACGCGCGCGTGTGCATGTGAACGCTCTTTTGTCCTCCAAAACATTCCTTGGAAACGGAGGCCCCAGGAGCATTCGAGGCTCTGGCCAGAATCCTTCAAGAGTCTGTAGGACAGGGACAGCGCGGAGCCCGGGCCACCCTGCGGTCCTCCAACACCCCAGCCCTCCCCCCGGATGAGGACGCTGAGGCGCAGACCAGCTTCCCCGGGGACCTGCCTCTGCACCTGGCTCTCCCAGCCCCTCCCCGGAGTGACCTCCCCGCAGGTGGGGCGCCATCAGCTCGAGGGCTGGCCGGGCCGGGAACATGACCTCGAGTGTGACGGACATCAGGGAAGGGAAGGGGCGGCAGGAAGATCCACGTGGCTCAGCCCCGCTGCCCTGGCTCGGCCACTGCCCAGGAACCGGCGCCGAGCAGCCCGCAAGGGCACTTATCATAAACTCAGGCCCCAGGGCACCCGACGGCACCCACGGCCGTGCTCTCCGAGGGCCCGTGGCCAGACCCGCCGCGCGCAGCACACACACCAGGCCGGCTGCATGCACGCTCTCGTCCCCACGGCCTACAACTTATCTCGGATACAAGGGTTTGGGAAATGATGCCTGACGGGAGGTGTGTGTGAAGAGCTGCGTCCCCCCAGTCTCACCCTGGGCGGGAGCATCAAACAGCTAGACCCAGGGTCCCCAGCTTGCCCCTTAGCAAAACACTCCCAAATGGACAGAAACGTCGCTCATCCCGAACGACAGCTTATTTTGACAAAAAGGAAAGTCGCCAGGACTTCTTCCTCCTGCCGCCGCCCCGGTCAGTACCAAGGAGCCCCCAGAAGGCCGCGCTCAAGCCAGAGGCAGCGGCACGGACGGAAGACGTGGGCGGCAGGCCTCCCCGCACCCCTGCACGGTGTCACTGCCACACTCGGGCTGCGGGCGACCCGGCGGGGACGGCGTCAAAGATGAAGGACCACGTGTTGCAATGCACATAAAAGAAAAAGATCTTACGAGAAGTTAAGAGAAACGCTTCCGTTCCGTAGAGGCGAGGCGTATCCCAAACCACTGGGCTCAGAGACGCTCAGGGGAGGTCAGGCCCCTACGCGGGCGCTCACTGGTCAGAGGAGGCATCTCCGGCACCCAGGCGGCTCCTCCGTCCCCTTGAAGAGGACACAACCCCCTTCCTACAGGTAGGGAAGCGACTCTCCCTCTACATGCTGGGGGCGGACGACACAACGAGGGTCACGCCCATGTCCCCCAACCCCGGGCGGCCCCCAGGACTGAGAGGCCCCGGCCCAAAGCTGGCGGTGCCGCTCCACGGGATCCAGACACTGAGGGCTCGGCACACCTCACGCGGCCCACAACGTCTGGGTTAAACCCTGAGACGTCGCTATGAACACGATGAGGGCAAAAGGTCCTGAGGCCAGGGACTCAGGGCTGCTCCGGGCCAACGGTGAGGACGCTCGCCACTCCAGAAGCACACTGGAAACTTCTGGTGCAAGGGCACGGAGCCCAGACACCAAGCTGGAAGGGCTGCTCCTATGGGGGCCACTGTAGGTGCTCCCGGGAGAACGTGGTCGTGTCTCCCGTGGGGGCTCCGGAGACACCACGGTTGGGGCTCGGGGAGCTCCGCTGCCGCAGAGGCGCAGAAATGAGCGCCAGGCCCTGCAGAACCCGGGCGAGTGGCACGGGGCAGGGCTGGGATGGGCCCTGCCCGCCAACCCCCTCCTAGGCGGGATCCCGGACGCCCACCCCGGTGAGGCTCCGCGTGGCCCCCGGCGCGGCTCTGGTCTCTGCTCCCGCTGAAGGACAGGCCCAAGCCGGGAAGTGCCCACATGGACCCCCACCTGCCTCCCCGCCCGCCTCCCCGCCACGGGGTCACCAGGCCTCGGGCGGGATTCCAGTCGCCCCCCACACTGCTCTGTCCACGTCTGCTCATGTTCAGGGAAGTCAGGGGGCCTCAGACACTAGGGGAACTCAAGCTGGAATATCCTGCAGCAGACGGGAAACCTGAAAATAAAACCTCTCTAGGGAGCTGGTGCTGCCGATTTATGAAATTATAAATGGGCTAATACCCTCCTGAATAAAGGTTCATAAGATGTTCGCACAGGACGTGATTATTGGGTTTGTGAAGTACCAGTAGGATGTTTTGAATATGGTACTTTATACTGACGCTGTATTTGGTTGCTTCTGGCAAAATAAAATAAAGTGTCTCCTAAAACCTAGAAGTACTGGTGACCCCAGGCAACGGCACAGAGAGGTCACCCTAACAGTGCTCTGAGGCAACGGAGAAGCTGCGACATTCCGGATTCTTCTAAGAAAAATCCAAGCCGTCCCACCTGGTGATTTCCGGTCCTTCGTTTTTTTTTCTGATCAGACCAGTACGTAACTTATCTTCAACACGGATAATATTTTGACAAAATGGCAGAGAAGGGGGGTGAGATTTTCTCCCTAAAATACTAACTTTTTTACTAGGCCAGAAAAAACTCTGGATTTCCAAGAAGAGAAGCAACACATATCAGAGTTCCCTGGAACGTCAGAGATGCCGGCTACACGCGACTTCCCCTTCGGTCTTCCCCATTCGCGAATGCGATGAGCCCACCCCGAAATCCTCCCCGTCTTCCCCCTGGTCTGACGGGCCGAGGAGCAGGGGACCCACGTGGATCCCCTAGGACACTCCAGGTGAAGGTTCCGGGCAGCGTGGATGCTGCCGAAGGGATCCCTCGCCCCCCACCGCCCCTCCAGGACGCCCGCACCTGTTGTGGGGCACCCTCGGCCCGGCCGGTCCCCCGTGCTGCTGTGCAGCGTGGGGCACCCACGCAGACCCGCACGAGGGTGTCGGCTGCCGGCGGGCCAGCCTGGGAGTCCCTGGTGAGACTGCGGGAAGCACGGCTGAGCGGCGCGGGCTGCCGGCTCCGAGGGGCCCCGCGGGGGAGGAGCGTGCGGGAAGGGGCCGCGGGCTCTGGTGGGCGGGGCTCCGTGGGCCCGCGTGGGGCTGCAGGCCCAGGGCCGCCCGCCCGCCCGCCCGCCCGGAGCCGACTCACCGGTGACGATCCGACGTCCCTCAACGGCGCCCGGGAGGCCGAAGCCCTGTCCGAAGCGCCGTCGAGGCGCGGCCAGCGTGGCCGGCAGCGGCGCGTTCCTCACCTGCGGTAGGTGCAACTGCAGGCCCTCGCTGGGGATGGGCTGGCGGGACGGCGTCTGGTCCAGGTGCAGGTTAAAAATGGTCGCCAGGGCGGACTGCGCGGCCCGGGCCTTGGCGAGCTTTTTGTTCCTGCCCGAGCCCTCGAAGAACTGGCCGTCCACCACCACGGACATGACGAAGCTCTTGGCGTGGCTCTCCCCGCTCTCCGACAGGAAGTCGTACTTGAGCCCGGGCCGCAGCTCGTTCAGGATCATCACCGGGTTCTTCCCGCTTGGGGGCGGGAAGGGCGGGGGCCCGGGGAGCGGGGGCTGCGCCAGGCCCGCGGGCGCCGGGGACGCCGCCAGGCTGAGGTCCCCGCTGGAGCTGAACGAGTCGTCCCCGTTGGAGCCCAGGTAGAAGGGCACCTCCGACCTGTCCGGGGTCTCGAAGCCGTTGAAGAGCGTGTCGGGGAAGTCGGCCTGGTCGGACGTGAAGTCCGTGTTGGCGGACAGGGTCCTCCCCATGGCCAGGTGGGCCTCGGAGGCGTTGGGGAACTGCACGAAGGAGCGCAGCGCCTTCTCGGCGGCGTGCAGCTTGGCCTTCTTCTTGGTGGGCCCGGAGCCCTCGAACACCTGCCCGTTCACCTCCACGGACATGACGAACAGAGGCGCGTGCACCGGCCCCGTCTGCGACAGCAGCGCGTACTGCAGGCCGGGCTTGATCTCGTTCAGCTGCATCAGGGCGTTCTTCGGCAGCGCGGGGCCCGGCGGCCGCCTCCTCTTCTTCAGGCGGAACTTGGCGTGCCCGTTGCTGCCCTCTTCCAGGGGCCGCTTCCGGCTGGCGCCACCGCTGCCCCCGTTGGAGAGCGGGGCGCCCTCGCCGGGCCCGGGGGCGCTGCCGTCCTTGGGGGGCACGCTGTCCAGACCGCAGCTTTCCTTAACATCTGTGCTGCTCGAACCTGCGGTGCCCAGAAAGAGTAACTTACAACGCCTTCGTTGCAGGATCTTGTAAATGCAAAATTTATAGATTCCTTTATCTCTCTTTGTAACTGGTTAAGTGATGTGTGCTTATACAGTCTGCTCTCTGTCGCGCGTGCAGCGAGCTGCACCCTCAACCCCACGGCTAGCACCTGCACCCAACTAATTCGATGTTTTGCCGAATCACGGCCAACCCCACGTCTAGTTACGGTCACCTCCCGCTTTCGCGTGAAGAGGTCAATTTTTCAAATGATTTCTTTTTCCTTTAAGAATATTCTGAAGCATCTAGAGCTCTTTTATTACTCAAGCTCATCGAAATACGGGGCGATAAATTAATCCTGAAAACTCTCCGTCCACAAGCGTGATGTCGGGACTGACACATGGGCCCTCCTCCCCAATGTCAGCGGCCCTCGGGCCGTGCTCACCCGGGCTCTGGACCGCAGCATCTCCCAGGAGAGGTAACAGGATTAACATATGCACTCGCAAGCTAATCAGCTTTCGGGTTTGGAATATTCAAACCGGTACGTGCAGTGCAGTGATTTGATTTAGCCCATGAATCAATCTTAGAAAACGCCTCATCCATCATGGGAAATGCTCCGGACGTGGGGTGATCTCTGATATCCCGGAGCTACCCAGGGGCTTTCTGAGCTCCGAATCCTTACTCCATGCCAGGATGGGGGAAAAAAAAAATCTTAACGGGGCGTAAAATTGAAGCCGCAAACAGGCTACAACTTCCTAAGTAAAGCCAGTGATTTTTGTCTTTTTTTTTTTCTTTAAACAAATATTTGATGGATTTCCAGAATAACTTGGTTATCTCACCTTTTAAAGGCAGTTTCTATTTACAATTAATGAAGATCATTTTAAGAGTCTACAAGTTCCTGGCAAAATAGATACGGTTTTAAACTTCAAAAGGGGGCATAAAAAAGTATTGTCTCTTCCCCATAGGTTTCTCCAGCTTTATCAAACAAAGAGGAAGGGAAAGACTCCTTGCTGCCCTGGCTGAGCTTCCCAGGCCGTCTGCCCGGTGGGGTGCGGGGGTAATGACCCCGGGGAGCTGCGGCCCTCGCAGCAGATCTATTGAGGGACCTGCCTCTGGCTTTCAAAGCGCTGAGGTCAGTATCCAAAGTAATTTCCGCACGTGTGCAAGCGGGTTACAAGGGTCCCTGACGGGCGGCCCTGGGGTCTTTCTGCCTCGACATGAAGAGGTGGCTTCTAGTGATGCTGAGCCAACAGCAACGTGCACGTGGGAGGCTAGACGGGACAGGAAGTCTGGGCTGACGGCCGCCGACCCCCAGAGTTCCAGGTCTCGGACTCCCAGGCCTGCGATGTGGAATAACCCTGGATGAAGCCCAAGCCCCGGGCACCGAGGCAGGGACGGGGCGGCTGCAAGGGCTCTCTGCAGGCGCCAAATACTCCCAGTGCTTCCCCCACACACACCACTTCTCCCAGTTAACAAAGCTGACGGAATGGACACTAAATTTTCATTTATAACATCCTCCAGCAAAAGCTCGATAGGTTACTCCTTTCGGTGCTCAAGAGAAACAAAGGTTAAAAAGGGCAGAGTTAGATTAACAAGTGAGCAAGGGCAGCGCACGCTCCGTGGCGGCTTCCATCCCGACGCCGCTGCTGAGGACGGCCGGCGAGGCCACGCGGGTGTGTGCACACGTGCGTCCCTCGCACGCTCACAGCCTCTGAGACAGAGGCTCGCCTTTAAGAAATAAAAACAGCCAGTCCTGGGTTGACAGAGAATCTTGAGAATTGTAAGAAAAATCTACTTCTGTAATGGTTTCGCACGGATTCCAGGCTGTTATTTGCTGCAGGAGCGCTCAAATGCTGCCCAGCTTCCACCTAATCAGAAGTGCTACTACGTAAAGGAAAGAAATATTAGAATTAGAGGGAGCCCCCCCCACCCCCGTCACCCCGTCACGGCTCTCAGGCACACACGGCGTGCTGCTGTTTCACGGATGCAAACGCAACCGTGATGAAACCTTTCGTCGCCTCTGAAACGACAGGAGATCTAGGACGGGCCCAGCACTGCCAGCTTGGGAACCAGCGTTCATCTTTCCAGGAGAATCACTCAGAAGGTTCCTTCATCGTGGCGAGTAACCACACGGTCTACATGCCGCTAAGGTTCCACCCAAACCCAAGGACTCCCGCCGTGGACGACAGCCCACGGTCCCAAAAATAAGGATTAACAACGGCTGCTTGGGGGCAGCCCGGGTGGCTCAGTGGTTTAGCACCGCCTTCAGCCCAGGGCATGATCCTGGAGACCCAGATTGAGTCCCACATTGGGCTCCCTGCATGGGATCTGCTTCTCCCTCTGCCTGTGTCTCTGCCTCTCTTTCTCTCTCTCTCATGAGTGAATAAATAAATAAAATATTAATAAAAGAAAAAAGGAAGCTTGGGGGACGGGTGCTTACACGGTCCCCACGTGGGCAAAAATGGCCATGGCAGGTGGAAGCGACCAGTGGAAATGGAGGCCCCTCCACGTTACGCACAGCGGAGCTCATGCAGCCGCCCAGGGACGGGGGCAGAAGGGCTCTGCTGGGGGAGGTCCTGGGGGCTCAGCACCAGACAAGCCCAGGTCCAAGGCCTCGGCTGGTCAGTTCTGGGTGAAGTCTGGGGAGACAGACTGAGCTCTGTGCAGTCACGGGTGACCACTGTCCATAAGGTGTCACCTGTTCTTCCTTTGGGACCACCGACCACAGGCCCGTGAGAAAGTGCATCTAGACACACATCAGAAAAATGGTGTCTTTGTCGTGACTTCCCGACGAAAAGCTCCCAACTTCTGCGGGAGCCTCCAAACCTTACTCGGGTGCACTGCTATCTGGGATTAAAGATCAAACAGGAGGCAGACGTTCAGGGAACTTCTTTTCACAGAGAACGCCAAGGAGGGAGGGAAGCTGTGCGCCCCCGAGGCTCGCCACCCTGCGCCCCGGGGTGGACAACGTGGGACGCGGGTTGGGCCCAACAGTGGGCTCTGCCCACGGCAGCCCAAAGGCTCCTTGAAGTCTTGGAAACTTAATCAGTAGCCTCGTGGGAACCCCATTCCCTCAAAGCATGGGGAGGACCCAACGTATCTGGGGGGAAGCTTTAGGTCACATTATCCCAAATGACCAGGTATTTAACTCAATCTCAAAGGGTATCTTAGATTTGCACAGATGAAGACCCGGCCACTAGTGGGAGACCCCGCTGTGACACAGCATGAAACCACCAGCTTCGTGGCCAGTGCATCTAGAGGCATGTGTTTTACTTCCAGGAACACGACGGCCCCAGGTTGGTGGCGACGAAGGTCCGGGCAGACGGCTGCAGGACTATGCCCACAGCGGGGACCTACTGTAGAGAATACATCAGAAATTTAAAACATGCCACTGTTAATGTTGTAGGAAATACTGTAGGAAAAGCCACTTTTCCCAAATAGTGTCATCACAGATATTTACGAGAACACTAAGGGTTCAATGGTGCGTTAGCTACTTGGTGCTACATGATAGGCCAGGTCTTACTCATGTTTTCTTCATCTTCTGTGTCCATGGCAAAGTACTTCTGGGGGTTCCTTGACTGGCGGAGACGGTTTCTGTCTGAAAGACAGCAAGAAAGTAATGTTCAGTGTGGCCGTCACATGAGCAGGTGAGGTCAGCCTGCTCCGGTGGAAACGGGTATGACATCGCTACAAACTAAAGAAGAAAGTCGCAAAACAAGGATGGTGAGGTCTGCTGCCCGGGATGGAACACCTGCGCGCCCACCTGTCGTGCACGGCCCAGGACTCCGGGGGAGCACGACCAGGGCTGTGCTGTCGGGCGGGGGGTGGGGACAGTGCAGGTGGGAAGGTGGCACAGCAGGGGAGGTACAGGGGCCACCCTGGGATGCGACTGCCCCTCTGGGAGGGCGGCCCTGCAGCGGGATGGGCCCTCGAGGACGGTGAGGGCAAGGACGTCTCAGGGAGAGCTCTTCACAGGACGTCACGACAGAAGACATGGAACCACACACGCGCCACCCCTTGTGGTCGCTGCTCGGGGGACTCCGGTCTGGGCGGGAAACTAAAGATGTGGAGCTAGAACATCCCAGGATTTCACCTCCTGCTCTTCTTCATCCCAAACAGCATCTCGGGTGGATGCGACTCAAGAGCATACAACTACCCAAATCGGATCAATCCCTTAGTAACGTATAACTTATTTCGTTGGTAGGAGAAACCACAGGAAATCCTCAAAGAACGATTACCCCCATTACCTAATTATTAACAAGCTGAATGGTCTCCTTTCTAAACACTGTGGCTACAGTACTGGGCTCTGCAACACTGTACCGGTGCACAGTCTGCAGCGAACGACCCCATCACACGGCAAGCGAGGAAAAGGAGACTGCAAATGTCGCGGCCACACTGGCTTTACGTATAAACAGAACTCATAAGTCGCTGAAAGGCAAATTCAGTGCTTTTAGAAAAAGTGGTGACTAAAATTTAGGGCTAAATCCTGCATACGCTAGGACTCTCCTGTACGTAAGATGCACATAGTTTTCATGACGACCATTTGTTAACAACGTTGACTCTCCATGCACACGTGGCAAATTTGTTGCTAGAAGTTACATGAGTTTCTGTTTAGAGTCCCTTGAGCGTCAGACTCTTGATTTCAGCTCAGGTCATGGTCTCGGGGTCGTGAGAGCGAGCCTCCCGGGCTCCATGCTCAGCGCGGAGTCTGCTTGAGAGTGTCTCTCTCTCTCCCTCTGTCCCGCCCCCTGCTTGCTCACTCTCTCTTTCTCTCTCAAGTAAATAAATCTTTTTTAAAAAGAGAATGCTTGGGGCAGCCCGGGTGGCTCAGCGGGTATCGCTGCCTTCAGTCCAGGGCCTGGTCCTGGAGACCCGGGTTTGAGTCCCACGTCGGGCTCCCTGCATGGAGCCTGCTTCTCCCTCTGCCTGTGTCTCTATCTCTTAAGAATAAATAAATAAAATCTTTAAAAAAATAAAAATAAGAGAGAATCCTTGGGCAGCCCGGGTGGCTCAGTGGTTTAGCGCCACTGTCAGCCCAGGGCGCGATCCTGGAGACCCGGGATCGAGTCCCACGTCAGGCTCCCTGCATGGAGCCTGCTTCTCCCTCTGCCTGTGTCTCTACCTCTCCCTCTCTCTCTATGTCTCTCACGCATAAATAAAATCTTTAAAAAAAATAAAAGAGAATCCTTTAAAAAAAAAGTGTTCCACATAGTTTTAAAAGCATTTTTAGTTTATACTAATTAATTCAAGATAGATTTTCTTGAAACGTATTATTGTGCAAAGCACAGTGTGGATGCTACAAAACCAAGATGAATCAAATGGATTCTGCTGCTGAGAAGTTTAAACATAAATATTATGTGGGGGCACCTGGGTGGCTCCGTTGGTTGAGTGCCCGACTTCTGGTTTCGGCTCAGTTCGAGATCTCGGAGTCGTGGGGTCGAGCCCCGTGTCGGGCTCTGTGCTCAGCAGGGAGTCTGCTTGGGGTTCTCCCTCTCTTTCCCTCTCCTGTCCCCCCATGCTCACACCTGCGCTCTCTTTCAAATAAATATATTAATCTTTTTTTAAAAAATAAATATTATAGGGCAGCCCCGGTGGTGTGGCAGTTTAGTGTTGCCTTCAGCCCAGGGTGTGATCCTGGGGTCCCCGGATCAAGTCCCATGTCGGGCTCCCCACATGGAGCCTACTTCTCCCTCTGCCTGTGTCACTGCCTCTCTCTCTGTGTCTCTCATGAATAAATAAATAAAATAAAATAAAAATTATCTGAATAGCTGATTATATTAAGGAATTATTAATCATTTTAGGTGTGAAAATAGCACTTAAATTTTCCTGACATATATTGAGTACGTACAGATGAAACGATTATTTATTTATTATTATTAACTAGCACAGCACGGTGGGGGAAGAGCAGATGGTGTCTGGATGAAAGAGAGGAGTCAAGGTTGGTATGCTGATGCCGGCTGATGGGCATGTGGGGGTTCGGTAGCAATTCCGTATTTGCATGTGTTTCAATATTCCCATTATGGAAAGTTTTAATAAAAAGTCACTTCCTTGAGATCCACAGTGGGAGGGAAGACGTGCACACGCCGTCGGTGAGACATGGGTGTTCTGAGGGGTCGCTCAGCTGGACGACGGGTGCTTGAGTGCTAGTCGGAGCCTGGGGGGCAGGCCAGGGCACCCCTGAAGGCAGGTGGCAGGGGCAGCAGGAGAGCACAGCGCTGCTGTGAGACAGGCGATCACAAAGCACGTCGGGGAAGCCCAGACTATCCCTTCTGGAAACAACATGCAAACCTGTCCAACACACTCTGTTCCTACGAACTGAACACCGGTTTTAAATCAGCAGAAGGGATTTTTCCTTTGCTCCCACTTGGTGCAAGCGAAAACTCTGGACATTCCACAGAAAGCAAACAGTGGAAGGGCTCTGGGGACCAAGGAACGGCTCGGCAGGGAGTGCCCGGGTCTGCTGTCGGCCTCATCATCCCAGCCCGGGAGCTGAAGAAGCTGGCAGCCTGGGAACAGCACCAGATATAGACAAAAACACACCAACAAAACAAGAACTGCTCTTTCGGTCAAAGGTCCAGGAGAGGCACCTGCCAGGGACACGGGACCCCAGCCCCCAGCTGCAATGCAGCCAAGGGGAACACTCGGGGAGCCTGCGACGAGGTACCGAGTGCCCATCTCATCCCCACTGGGGCTGCCGGAGGCCCAAAGAGCAGCAACCCCGGTCCTCGGGGGGAACCGGGACCCTGGCAGCAGTTCGCGGGACGGTCAGCCAGAAAGAACAGAAGGCTGAAGAAAGACCCAGGGTCTTGTGACGTAGTATGTTCAGGTTTCAGTAAAAAAAAAATCATTCACCACACTGAGAGCCCATGAAGATCTCAAACTGAAACAACCAGGAGATGCCACCCAGAGACGTCAGAACCCACGGGGAAGGACTTTAAAGCATCTATCGGAAAGTGACTTCCTAACAGCTTCAGTCATCACAGCCGGGGACCGCGGAGCAGAAGGGAGGGTCTACGGAGAGGCCCCCCCACACTCAGCAGGCCGCTCGGCTGCTGACCATGTGCCAGAGCACCTGAGGGCAGGGAGGACAGCCCTGTCAGCAAAGGTGACAGGATGCTGGGGCAGTGGACACCCAAGTCTACACCCTACACATAAATCCACTTGGAATGGACCAAGGGCTTCAACGTAAAACTACACAACTTTTAGGAAATAGGATGAGGATCTAGGACGAGGGAAAATGTTTGCAGACCAAAAGCATAATCTATGAGAGGAAAATGGATAAACTGGGCCTCATCAAAATCACATACTTCTGTTTAAGACCCTACTGAGAAGATGAAAAGACAAGCTGTAGACAGGGAGGAAATATTTGAAAGCCACATACCCAACCAATAGGATACACAAGAGATTCTCAAAACAATAAAACAAGCCAATTAGAAAATGGGCAAAATACAGGAAGAGCCGAACCACCAAAGAGGGTATCTATATAGATGGCAAATGAGCACGTGAGAAGGTGTTTGATGTCACCAGCCCTCAGGGAGATGCACCTCGAAACCACATGGGAGGCCTCTACACACCTGTGAGAATGGCTACGATAAAGAACAGCGGAGAACAGCGCCCCAAGTGCTGGCAAGGCTGCGGAGAAGCAGGTCACTCACACGGCTGCTGGGACCGTGGCAGGTGCAGCCACCTTCGAAAATGGTCTCGTGGTTTCTTAAAATATAAACTTGGGCATTTATCCCAGAGAAATGAAGACAGGTTCACATAACAAATGGGTACATGGGGGCGGCTGGCTGGCTCAGTCACTGGAGAACCAACTCTTGATCTTAGGGGTTGTGAGTTCAAGCCCCAGGCTGAGGGTAGATTATGTAAAGAAAAAAAAAAAATTCTATTCTAAAAAAAAAGCTTTTATATATATGTACGTGTTTATAGCAATTTTATTCACAATAACCCCAAACTGGGAAAAACAAAGATGCCCTTCAACAGGTGAATGATTAAGTAAAATACGGTCCATCCACACCATGGAATCCTACATGACAATAAAAAGGAACAAACTAATGATATACATGACAAGCTGGACGATCTCCAGAGGATTTGAGTGAAAAAAACCCAATCTCATGATCCACTGTATGGACCAATGCATGGTCCACTGATACATAATATCCTGGAAATGAGAAAAACAGAGAACAGATTAGTGGTCACCAGGGTTTGGGGAAGATGTGGGTGTGGCTACAGAAGGACAACAGGAGGGATGCTCCAGATGGCGACTGTACGGAGGTCAACATCCTCTGTGTAAAGTGAGCAGGGGCTCTCTATTGTCTCCTAGGGCTACGTGTGAATTGACATTATCTCAAAATGAAAAGTTAAATTAAAAGTAGGCAGAAGGCACACTATATAATCAACCAGTAACTGGTACGCTCAGGGGGCTGGCTTCTCTGGAGGTCTGGGACGAGGAGCGCAGACCCACACGGATCACGATGCCGAGTCTGAGCCACGGACGTGCCTGGCTCTACTGCTCTAGTGGACTTCACCTGACTTGTGTAGCTCTCACCTTGTTTACCTGCTCTTACATATTAAAATTCTAAAAAAAGGACACAGAAAATGTCTCGCAGTAGAAAATAATCAGGCTGTGCCCAGTGGCATGTGGGTACATGCATATTAAGAATGGAAGCCAGGAATCTCTTGCAGAGCAGAACCAACATTTTCAGCTTCTACAAATGCCAACTCTGGTACCAAAGGTTATAAAACAAAGCAAAATAATAAATGCAAGCACTCCAGAGCATTTCACATAACCATTTTTCTTTCATTCCGAAAAGCATTTCTTAGGGCCTGAACTATAAACAAGTAAGAATTAAAACCCCATAAAAAAAAAAAATCCCATACTGAACAAAATTCCAGGAATGGCCAATTAAAAAAAAAAAAAAACAAAGGTTCGTTTGAGAGCAATATTGAAATAGTTTCCTCATTTTCCAGGATGCCCCTTGTGCAGTGGGAAGCAAGTTTAACTGGAGGATTTCACACTGAGGTGTGAAAAGATCACTCAAGTTGGCATCAAAGGACCTGGATTTAAGTCTAACGTGGGTCCATTTCAGTTCCAACTTTCCTTCGTTTAGTAGAACTAGGCAAGCTGGTTCAGAGGTTTGTGTAGAGAAATAAACAGTTTGAACAATTTCATGAAATTGAACCAGAGGAGCAACGAGGCAGGGCTAGCCCCGCCAGGTGGGACGCGATGGAGCGCCAGCGCCCACGACGACGTGCGTGGTTGACGGACTGACCACCCGTGTGACAGCTGCAAGGTCCAGTCCCAGAGGGCACACTCAGGCCCTCGCTGTGTGGACGCGGTGGTGCCCGAGTCGCTGACGGGCACCAGACACGGGCGACCGCACGGAAAAACATTTTGAAAAAAAAATTTTCAAATAACACAACTCAACTGGCGATGTTTTATTTCTTAAGTGGATGGTGGTTGTAGAGGCTGATGTGGTTAAAAAAAAAAAAAAGTATAATAGGAACGTGTCTCCACCGCGCGGAGTGAAGCTGTGCCCCTTCCTACTGTTTCACGCCCTCGCCCTCCCTTACTGAACAGAGATATTCTGGGATGAAATGTAGAGAACAGACTTACTTATATTAAAGATGTGTCAGAACCTGAATGTTTCTTTTTTTTTTTTTTTAAAGATTTTATTTATTTATTCATGATAGTCACAGAGAGAGAGAGAGGCAGAGACACAGGCAGAGGGAGAAGCAGGCTCCATGCACCGGGAGCCCGATGTGGGACTCGATCCTGGGTCTCCAGGATCGCGCCCTGGGCCAAAGGCAGGCGCCAAACCGCTGCGCCACCCAGGGATCCCCAGAACCTGAATGTTTCTATCGTGCTGCTGAAAATTCTATTTTAGTGAATTAGGAATTCGCTAAAAATGCATAGACTAAAAAGTGCTTAAAACAAAAGCAATAAACTTGGTTAGAATTACTAGCAATTATTACTGGATTTCATCCATTTTTATTCTCAAAACAGAACGGTTTTAAGAAAAGTTTTACATAAAAAAAAGAAAAGTTTTACATATTATTTGTGGGTGCTATGGCTTTTATTTTTAACAGCCACACACTGCAAATTTTTATTTTATTAAAAATTTTTTTTAAAGATTTACTTTTTTTTTTTGTATTTTTTTTTAAAGATTTTATTTATTTATTCATGAGAGAGAGAGAGGGGCAGAGACACAGGCAGAGGGAGAAGCAGGCTCCATGCAGGGAGCCCGACGTGGGACTCGATCCCGGGACTCCAGGGTCAGACCCTGGGCTGAAGGCGGCGCTAAACCGCTGAGCCACCCGGGCTGCCCAAGATTTACTTATTTTAGAGAGAAAGTGAGCGAATGAGTAGGGGGAGGGGCAGAGGGAGAGAATCTGTAAGCAGCCACCCCCCACTGAGTGTGGACTCTGATGTGGGGCTTGATCCCATGACCCATGAGACCATGACCTGAGCTGAAACTGAGAGTCAGAGGCTTAAGTGACTGAGCCACCCAGGTGCCTCTACACCGCAAATTTTTAAAAAGAGAAGTATTTTTTAAAAAATTATAAAAAAATAAAAAGAGAAGTATTAAAATGGAGATTTGTGTTGATAATTTACTATGAATCAAGCAACTTGCTAAAAGTATTGATTAATTTTATGGCCATAGCAAAAATACTAATGATGATTTGATTATTTAACAAAAGTAACTGAAATATAAAATCCTTGTATCATCTGAAAGAAAATAATCTGAAATTCAACAACTCAATCCAGCACGTTTAGAGAATAAACCTCATGGTTTATATTTTGTTTTCACTGTTCTATAAACAAAATAATATCCTTGGAGAAGGAACTGGCCAGCAGGTGGACGGAACAGGAGGGAGAGCCCAGAAACAGCCACATGAACGCCCCCGACGGATCCTTGACAAAGGAGCGAGGCCACCCACGGGGCGAAGGCCGTGCCCTCCGCAGGCGGTGCTGGACAACTGGACGTCCACACGCAGAGGGAACGTGGACACGGACCTTATGCTCCTCTCGACTGGCTCACAAGGGGTCACGGACGCGGCGTAGGATGCGAAACTATGACACTTCTAGAAGACGACACAGGAGAAATCCCCGGTGACCCTGGACGGGAGGATGACCCTGTAGCCCCGGCACCACGGGTCCAATCCAGGAGACAAACAACTGACCGGCTGGACCTTGTCCTGTGAAAGTCAGGGGGGTGAGAGGACAAGCACCGGCCGGCAGCAAATATTTGCAAAAGACACAGCTGATAGAGGACGGCGCCTACAATATGTAAAGATCTCTGAACACTCAACAACACGACCTAACAACGCGTTTAAGAGCGGACGGGAGACCTGCACGGAGACATGCAGGTGGCAGATCAGGAAGGCTGCTCCGCGTCCCAGGCCGTCAGGGAGACGGTAACGAAGACATGGGTGACATGTGGCCTCTGAGGACGGCTGCCACCCATGCCCCGGGCCATGGCACGGGTGGCGAGGACGCGCTCAATAGGCTGGCGGGGATGCGGGACGGGCCACCTCTCTGGAGGGCAGTGGGTGGCGTCTCCCAGGACCGCCCGCACTCCTCCTGGGCACCCTGCGACCTTGGCCCTGGCGTCGACCGGAGGAGATGCAGATATGCGCCTACATGACACCTGCACGGAGTCCACGGCAGCTCTCTGCAGGACGGCCGGACCCTGGGGCGCCCACGGTGCCGCTCAGCAGGGCACAGATGGGAGACGGCCCATCAGGCGGCGGGAGTGCACCCAGCGCTAAGGGGGAGCGGGCCATCCCGTCCTGAGGAGACCCGGAGGGACTGTGAGGGCGGGTGACCTGGCGACAGCAGCCAGGGCGGGAGGGCTGCACACTGTGCGACGGTCTGGGGCAGGCACAGCCGTGGGGATGGGGCTGGCTGGGGGGGACTGTGGGTGGTGGGGAGGGAGGAGTAGAATACAGAGACTTTCTAGGGCGGTGAAAACAGGCCGTATGATACTATCACGGTGGCAGGCGCAGGCGCTATCCTACACCTGTGCAAACCCTCAGACATACGCACCACTGCAAGGAAACTGGACTCGGGTGGAAATGACATGTCGGTGCGGGTTTACCCCTTGTAACAAACATACCAGTGTGGGGGCAGGTGATACAGGGCCGGTTGTGTGGGGGGAATCTGTGTACTTCCCCTTAATTCTGCTGTGAACCTAAAACTGCTCTAAAACACGAAGTCTTAATTATTTTTAGAAAAGCACAGCAATGCACAATGACATTCATTACGTTAACTGGGAAACGCTGATGAGGAGGGGAATCTACTGAATGGCGGCCGAAGGACAGCTGGTTAGAGGCCGCTAACACCCGGCAGATGGACAGACCAGGAGGAGCAAGCACTACAGACACCGTGTGCTCTGCCATCAGACCAACGAAGGGAGGCAACCTCATCAAGTTGTGGGTACAGTTCCCCTCGTTAAAAATACGGCATCACAGAGACCCTGCATGCTGAGAGTAGGGGCAGTACGTGGAAGCAGAGCGAGCAGAGGGGCCCCAGCGGGGGCAGTGCTGGGGGGGGGCAGGGGTGACCCTGGGGTCGGGCGCATGGGGGGACCTGGCATCTTCTGCACAGACTGTACCGATGCAAACGCGTGAGAGCCCACCGTCTCGCCAGGCCTCCCTGCGCCCACACACACATGCAGGCGCCCGCTGCTTTCTCCTCTCTGCCCCCAAACATCCCAAGAGCATCTGAACACCTTCCTGCTCTCCGAAGGTAAGCACCGAATACACCAGCCTCCCCGCCTCTGCCACGTGCACCAGGCCTCGGAGCTGGGCCCCGTGAGTCCCTGTGACGCGGCCACTGTCTGCTCCTGGAATCTGACGTCACCCTCACAGGAGCCGTGTCTCACAAGGTGAGCCCCGCACTCAGACCGGGAGGCTGCCTCTCCCCATTCAGGGGACGGCCCTGGCCCCTCCTCCACTCTGCCCGACCCAGGGGCTTCCTCAGCGCCCCACCAACTGCCTTTCTGCACAGGGCCCTGTGCCCTCGGGTCACTGGGGCTGCCATGCTCTGCCCCCGGATCACTGCAGGCTGCACCTCTGCACAGGCCGCCTCCTGGAGGGGCTCTGCCACTGTCCTACCCCAGGTGTCACCCTCCACCTCCCTCCGCTCACTGAAGCCTAGGACGTGCAGCCTGTCCCCCTGCTGTCATCAGCCTCCCCCACCGCCGTGAGGCCAGGTACCCGGGCCTCCCTGCCTCTGCTGGCCCAGCACCTGCCCATCATGCCCGCGGGGACGGGCCCAACAGGTGGCCCTGGGCTCTTCCTCCAGCGCCTTCTCCAAAGCCCTGCATCTGCTCGCCTCCGCTCAGACAAGCTGGGCAAGCTCCCAGCAGGTTAGGAGGTGTCGCCTCCGGCTCCTGCCCCATCCCAGGGTCTTTACTGGCTGCCACAGCTGCTTTCCCCAAAGTAAGCTGTACTGTGCTCTGACAACCATGAACACCCAGGACCCCCACCCGACCCACTAGGCGGGAGCTCCACATGCTGGCTGCGTTCAGGTTCCATCCTCTTCAGAGTTTGCTGCTCTAATGAGGGCCATGTGTTGATCTTTCCCAGAAGGAAAGACACAGGGTTTTATCAATTTTTCCTAATTTATAATTTTTACTGAAACGTGCCAACTAGATGTCAACTCGTCCAAAAAACAGACGAGCTACTGTTAACAATCCAGACCTTATTAGAGAACACAAAGCCCCAAGCCCTGAGCCAGGCCAGATTCAGTGCGGAGGCACGGGGAGGCAGCTGCCGAGGTGGACCCCCCCACCCCCGGGCGCCCTACACAGGAACCCGGCCAGCAGGCCCAAACCAGACGGGAGGCCCGGACTCAGCCATGGCAAAGAGCAGAGTCCCAACTTTCCAACACATTTCTATTTACTCGCTTTTATTCACCGATCAATACGGGTATCTAGGATTTTCCTGACGTGGCCAGGAGAGTACCCCGAGCACAGAGGACCTGCAGGGGCGCCCGGGCCCGTGACGGCTGGAGCTGGGGTGCTGCAGGCACGGAAGGCCCTGGGCCGGTGCTGTGGCTGCCTGCCCAACGAGGCCGGCACCTCCCGCGGAGCCAGCCCCAGCCGCCCCCCCGCCCCGTCCTCCTGAGCACTCCCCTCCGGCTGGACACCCCGCCTTTCCCACCAGGCCTCAGAGCTAATCCTCCGTGCTTGCGACGCTCAGTAGGGCAGCGCTCCGCCAGGCTGCGTGCTGCGGAAGACGGGGCGTCCCCTCTGGAGTGTCCCCAGCTAACTAATACACCGCGACTGCCGCCCGCACGTCCGTTCGCAGCGTTCTCTCAAACGCGTCTAAACTTGGAAAGCCCTAGCTTACCTCTCGGGTCCTAAGTGGGGAACAGCTGCAAACGGAGCAGCTGTAATTGGTTACTACCGACGTGAGAGGTGATCTGGGTACACTTCAAGGTGAAGAAATGCCTCGCCAGCGGCCGTGGCCGTCGCTCCCTCTTACGTGGGTTCTAAATGCCTTGCTGAGGTCACAGCCCGGCAGAGCCCACCTCGCGTGGCCACCGGGGGCGAGCCTACAGCTGCGCGGCTCAGGCACGGCTCCCGGGGCTGCGCGTCTCGGGTCAGTGACGCTCAGCGCCGCAGCGGGGGCCCACGTGCAGAGACCCCTGAGCACCGGCCACCGTTGTCAGCGCGGCGGCAGCGGGCGGCACAAGCAGGTCCGGCGCGGCGAGGACTGCTCGCTCGTGCTTCCCCACGTCCCGCCGCCTGAGGCCGCTTTTGGGGACTCGCATCTCCAGGCTCGCTGGACACAACACGGGGCAGACAGCAGCCGAAACGCCGGGCAGCGGCAGCGGCAGGCAAAGGCAGGGCGTTAGCTCTGTCCACGCCGTCCATCCCGCGGCAGATGCGGGAGACCGCGGTCACGGATACTCTCTGGGGATCAAAGTAATCCTTCAAGAGACACATTTTCAAAGTCATGTCTCAACTTAACCCCTGACCTTCCAGGTGCGCTCTCTGAACCCTGCGCCCAATACCACGGTGACCACAACACCAGGGGCACGGGCGCAGTCGGGCAGCCAAGACCCGACCTCACCTACGATAGAAGCTCATGATACTATGAGTCAGAGTCAGAGTCCTATCCGGAAGAGCTTCCGCAAGCCAGAGTTCCAGACGCGCGAACTTGAGGTCTCCCCGTTCTGATCCAAGTCACCAGGCTGGGCGCCGGGGCGGCCGCACAGAAGAGCCGCTGTGACGTCCACGGCTCGCGGTCAGCAGCCCCGCACCTCCCGGGGCGATCACGGGGGACGGAGGAAGCCAGTGGGCACAGCGTCGGACCCGCAGACACAAAGGCAACTTGCTCTGTGGCTCCAGCAGCCAGAGCCCCGGTCCCCACGCAGCCCCTGCTCCGGGCCCCGCAGACCGCGGACCACCGGTGGCCCCAGCGGGAGAGCCCCGCTAGGGAAAGCACGGGCTCCCGCCGAGGCCCCCGATACACGGCCCAGCCTGTCCCTGCGCATCCAGGGGTGCCAGGGTCTCCCGGGGCAGAAGGCAGCACCTTCTGGATGCCCCTGCCCGGGGCGCTCGGTGGCCTCCCTGTGCCCGTCTACCTGAGGCAAAGAACCATGGTCCTCGGGCAACCTCTCAACACCTGCTGCGGTCCATACCGCACAGACAAATACCTAATTTTAAAAATGGCACATAAACAGGAAGAAAACTTATGAAAGAATAAATGGAAATGGGCTTTGATACGCTTTCTGGTTTCGCCTCATCCGTTACTAAGTACGGAGAGACGTCGGTTGTCCAAGTGTCAGAGAGCATGAAAGTCACGGGTGGGCTGAGCTACGGGGAGGGGGCTCTGTAGACACGTGGCGGCCTCCGTGAAGGCTGAGGCCCTGCTCCCCAGGGGCACCTGGCCTGGCTGGCCTTCTCCACGTTGGGTCCAGAGAGTAAAACCATCCCGGGACTCAGTGGGGACAGGGAGGGAGCGAGCTGGGGGCTGTAGGAAGTGCTTCCGTAAGGGTCCTGAGCTGGGAGCGCTGGAGCAGGGGCGGGGGGGGGGGGGGGCGGGGGGCGCTTCCAGAGTGAGCTCGCCCCCCAGGAGGGACTGGGAGGGCCCAAGGCACAAGTGGGCATCACTGGGTTCCCCCCACCCCCGACACAGAGGCGTAACCGCCACTAACCTTCAAGGTCTGAGTCCAGTCCTAACGACTGGACGAAACTATGAAGACGGCTTATATTCAGAGGTTTACGAGAATTACCACCTTTGCTTTTTCATAAAATTTATTCTGCATCTGTATTTCCTAATTCTTACAATAGACATCGCTTCCACGAGGAGAAAAATGGAATTTTTATTCTACGCCACTGTCCTACACACACACACACACACACACACACACACACACACACACACACACACACGCCTTGCTCTACAGACTCTGAAAACGGGCTGGGAAGTAGCAGACCCCATTCTGAAGCTGCGGGCTCCGTCTCTGCAGCCCCACCTGCTGTCGCCGGCGACAGAACTGCACCCTTCCCGCTGCTGTTCCGGCGAGTATCAGACGCCCTGCAGACCTCGGCATAAGGTCAGAGCTCATCGAGACCGTGCAAGTAGCCAAACCACGGGCAGAAGGAAATCCTGCCAGGCAGAGGACAAGCCGACGCGACGTGGGGCCGCCGCTGTGGGTGCCTGGGGGCGCAGCGGGGAGGCCCCCCGGGAGCCTCCATAAAAGCCCGTCACGGATACAGGGAACCCAAGGGCCCTCAACCCCGAGACACTGTTGTGAGTCTGAGGCATTTATTCCCTTCAATCCCCATCACGACACGTAGTATTCCAAACATGTCTATTTTATACAGAAACAAGTTTGCCCAAGATTAAAATTCTGTGGTTTATGAGCGCCGCCACCCCCCCCCCCCCGCCCCGCGAACCCTTCAGATGGTCCCTGGCTCCCTCCTCCATCGTCCTCGCCCGCCTCAGATGCGGCTCCGGAGGACAAGCAGGAGCCCCCGGGACGGAGCCAGTGGCCGGGAGAACAACGATGCCCCCAGAAGAAGACTCGAGGTACACGAGAGGCCCCGCGCTGGGCAGGGCAGGGCGCGTCACCCCGGCCAGGCCAGCTTCGCCGGCTCGCGGCTCACCGGCCACCGCGGCGGGCCGAGCCCCGTGGAGCGGCGGGCAGGGACAGAGGTTCCTCTCCCAGGGGACGTGCTCCACGCTCCCAGGCCTGGCCACACAACGTGCTTCCCTGTATTCTCGCCCACCTTCAGGACCAGGATGGGCAGCACTCCCCAGGATGACTCCAGAACCTTCCATCAAAGAATGGAAGAAGCCTGAGTCCTTGAGTCCCCTCCAGGGCCAGCTGTGTGCGAGCGCTGGGCTGGCTGGTCACATGGTCTGCGCCCCGGCCCCGCCCCTCACCTGTGTGCTCAGGTGCACAGACCTCCAGGCTCTCCCCCCTCGGCTGCCTCTCCTGCTCCTCGGCAGGGCATGCCTGAGCAACAGCAACCCTACAAATGCACACACGCTGCTGAAGCCCGATTCCAGAACAACAAAGTGGCATTACCAGCTCAGAACAAACCACAGTAGAAGAGCCACCTTCACGAAGCACTGTTTTCACACTCCTACTTTGTCCTTCACAGTGGACACGCGGTAACGATGCCTTTGCAATACTGCCTCTGTTTGCTCTATTTACCACAGCCTAACCGAAATCCCGTTTGCTTGAAAAATACACCTTATTTTCTGGAATCCAAGGAAAAGAAGACAATAGGGTGAACTGTATTTGCAATATGAATAGTAACGACGACACTAATATCCTAGGCACTGCTGAGATCTGATCCGATCTCCGTAGTATTTTGAAAACAACCTCACAAATCTTACCCTGTAAAGCAGGTTTGCTTTACAAGTTCAGCTGTCAACCCAGAGTGGCTCTATCTCTGACGCGTCTTCTCTAGCTGAAGGACGTCCTTCTAGGTGAGTGGGGTCCCCACTTGTGCTATGAAACCCCTCAGTATGAATGCCATGAAATGCACCCATACATCTGTCACAACAGCTTCTAGAAAACCTGGGCCTTCTTTCCATTACGTTTGCTGTTCGTTGGTGGGGGACAGGGTTCAGCAACTGTCCTTACTTGTGCCCTTCTCCTGGTAGACATGGTGACTTCCATTTCTGCCAGAGTTTGGGGAAGACCCATCTCTTCCTCCCTGATACACACATCAGAGCAGCAATGCATCATACAAATCCACCCTCATCATCCACCAGATGGTACTTCAAGTGCCCCATTCCACAGCAAGTTCCAAGCCTAAAAGCCGGGGCTGTCCTTCTGCCACTGCCATCCAAGCACCTATACCTGCCCTGTGTGTGCCCAAATCCCTGGTGCCAGCACACAAAAGACTCTAATGAGTAACGGTTGGATGGACAGATGGGTGGGTGGATGGACAGAAAGAAGGCTGGATGGCTAAACAGATGAGAGAAATGGTTAAGTAAATGAGTAGATGAACGGATGGACAAATAGATGGGTTGATGCATGGCTGATGGATGGGTATAGATGGATGATGGATGGATAGATGGATGATGGACAGAAAGATGGGTGGAAAGATAGATGGATGACAGATGGATAGATGATGAATGAATGGGTAGATGAATGGATGGGCGGATGGATGACAGATGGGTAGATGATGAGTGGATGGATAGATGAACAGACGGGTAGACAGATGATGGATGGGTAGACAGGAGAATGGGTAGATGGCTGGGTGGGCAGATAGATGAATAGATCAGAAGATGGACGGATGATGATGAGTAGATAAAGGAATGGGTAGGTTTATAAGTAGATGAGTTGATGGATGGGTAGATGGATGAATGGATGGGTGGATGATTGAATAGTTGGGAGGATGGGTGGATGGATGAGCAGATGGGTAGGTGGATGGATGATAGACGGATGAATGAGTGTATGAGCAGAATTGTGGATGGGTGGATAGGTGGATGGATAAGTAGATGGGCAGATGGATAGATGATGGATGGGTAGATAAATGATGAGTAGATGGGTAGATGGATACGTAGATGGGTTGATGGATGGATGAATGGGTAGATGGACAGATGAATAGATGAGCAGATGGGTAGATGGAGGAATAAATGCCATCCCACCCCATATCTCAGGCGGTCATAGCGCTTGCACCTCACAAAGAGTGCCCAGGGAACACAACTCATTTGTTACGGGGGCTCAAGTGCTGCATCTTCTGACGCTCTCAGCTTTCTCAAGATGCTGGCCCCAAAATGCAGCCTACTCGAGAATGGTTTTCCTACTGAAGAAAAAGATTCTAGAATGCACAAAGACGACATTTTGATGAGCATCCCCACACAGTGGGACTAATACAAACTGTTTTGAATTACAGCAAGGTCCCCCAAAGCCAACAATGATTCTTGTACTTTACAATATTTCCCCCCACTTAAATATTTAGTGATAAGGGGCCACGGAAAAAAAAAATTATGGCAATCCTAAATTTAGGGTTTTTAATAAAAATATCTTACAGTTTTTGCCTTTGCCTTAGTCTTACTTGTCCACTACAGGCCGTCCTGCTTTTTAATGCTGAACTAAGGGGACAGAGAGCCATGCTGCAGCCTGAGGCGAGGGCCTGTCACAGCCGCACCGAAGCCGCTCGGGTGGCTGGTGTTCCCTGGGATGCACACGGAGCTCGGTGCCCCTGACGTCTTCGGATCATGATGCCCTCGCTGCTCCCAGACACAGAGCTCTGCTGGACACACGCATCTTTGTAGACTCAGCAAGATGCTGTCATCATAAGATTGCTACCCCAAAGTCGGTTTCTTCTTCTTTTCTCTGCGAAGCCACACTGAAAACTGGCTCATCTCATTCCCTGAAGGGTTGATGGTCTCTGGCTACAGACTATCCCAGGAATGCTGAGGTGGTGACAACTGGGTCCTGGTCCTACCAGCGGGTGGGCAAGAAGGGGACGCCCAGGACGACGGGCTCCTTCACCAGAAGCATCTCTTCACCTAAGACACATTCTGTTTGGGGCACCCGGGGGGGCTCAGTGGTGGAGCGTCTGCCTTTGGCTCAGGTTGTGATCCCAGGGTCCCGGGATCGAGTCCCACATCGGGCTCCCCGCAGGGAGCCTGCTTCTCCCTCTGCCTGCGTCTCTGCCTCTCTCTGTGTGTCTCATGAATAAATAAATAAATAAAATCTCTTTTTTTTTAAAAGCCATACTCTGTTAGTGAACTCACAGCATAGGAAGATGACACGCTCTCAACACCCTTTATAGCCACAATTCACCCCAAAGCCAAGAGCTGGTGATTTTTACAGTCACAGGCAATTTTTAAGTCTGGTGCTAAGAAAAAAATACAGATTTTTAATATTTTAAAACATCTTTAAAGGGCAACCCGGGTGGCTCAGCGATTTGGCGCCTGCCTTTGGCCCAGGGTCTGACCCTGGAGACCCGGGATCGAGTCCCACATCGGGCTCCCTGCATGGAGCCTGCTTCTCCCTCTGCCTGTGTCTCTCTCTCTCAAGAATAAATAAAATCTTTAAGAATACATATTTTAAAACACCAAGTTGAACCGGAGACTGAAATCAGCCGGTGTTGTATGCAAGGACGCTGTCGTCCGTGTTTTTAAAAGCAAACTATCTTAACATCGGCTGCCATAGCCTCGCTTTCTACAGACTGAATAGTTTTAAGGGCAGAGAAGTTGTCAGTGGAGAGTGGCAGCAAAGGAGGAGCCATCAGAGAGCATCCGTCTCAGGAGGAAAGAGCTTTCAACACCCGGAGCTACAAACTTCTAAGGCTTCATAAATATCTTCCTAAAAATGGACTTGGCGCGCTGAAGCTCAAGGGCCCCCTACCCGCGGGCGCCAGAGGGCCTGTGTGGCCCGGGGCCGTGCAGGAGGCCGCCGCGCCCTGTGGGGACGAGGGGCAGCGCGGGGCCGGGGTCACGGGGCCCCCGACGTGCGGCTCGGCTGTCCGCAGCCCGGGGTAAAAGCCCACCCAGTTACCTCTCCTGTCGCAGCGTTTCTTGCGCCTCCTTTTGCAGCGACGGCCCGCGCTGCTGAGGAGGGTCCCCGCGGGCCAAGCCCCGGCGCGCGAGGCCATGCGGCCGGCGAGGCCACCTCCGCCACCTCCGCCACACCGAGCGTCCCCTCCCCGCGGGCTCGGGAGCGGCGCCTCCTCTGTCCCAGGCTCTGTCAGCCGCAGAGTTAGGGCCTCAGAGCACACCAGCCAGCAGTGACGTGTGACAGTTAACCCTTCGAGCACTCCGGGCTCGCACCGCGGGCTCGGGCCCGGACGGCGGGGCTCCGTGCGGCCGGACTCCACAGCAACACCAGGCGCCGCCCTGAAAGGCTTCTGTCACCTTTAAGACGCACAGAGCTCCCGAAACAATGGGGACAAGTATCAGGAAAAGGGCAGCTGACAAAGCTGCAGAAAGCCCCGGCTGCCCCCAGCACACGGCAGGGCAGGCCCCCCGCGACATGCACACCCCCGGCCCCTGCAGGGCCGCGGCCCCTCGGGCACCGCCTTGTCCCCCGGGCCGGGCGACGGCGTCTGGGACCCACACTTCGGGCCGGCACAGCACGACCCGCAGCCCTCGACGTCCTCCCGTCGGGCGGGCGCGCTGACCAGGCCCCCGGGGGACACCACCCCAGAGGGCGGCTCTGCGTCCTTGGAACAAGGGGCCACTGCAGCCAAGAGCCCTGCGGCCCCAGGGCTGTCCCCAGAGGAGTCGGGACGGGGGGAATGACGTCACTGGGGGCACTCGGGTGAAAGAAAAGACAAACTCATGAACTCACCCAACTCTGGATGCGAAGCAGGCGTGTCCTGCAGAACAAAGTCCCTTTCCAGCAGTGCCCAGCTCCTGTCTTCCTCTGTGTCACTCACAGGCACGCAGGGCCGTGCGTGGCGCCCGAGGAGCTTCCGCACACAGCAGCCCCTCTCGCTCCCACGCTCGGGTGCACGCCCAGACACACTCGGTGGAGCTCGCGATCCACGCCGGCAACCAGGCGGATGCGGACGCCACAACCACCACAAGGTCCATCCTTTATGAAACTGTTAAACTTGCAAGGTATTGAACTTAAAATTCAGCTTTCTTTAAATAACGTAGACTTAAGCGTTTGATAATAACTGTAATTTATATTATGTAACTTTTTTTTTTAAGATTTTTTTTATTTATTTGAGAGAGAGACAGAGCACGAACATGAGCAGGGGGCAGAGGCAGAGGGAGCCCAGGCTCCCCCCTGAGCAGGGAGCCCGACATGGGGCTCAGTCCCAGGACCCTGAAATCATGACCCGAGCCGAAGGCAGATGCTTCACCGACTGAGCCACCCAGGGGCCCCAGAACTTACTCTTAATGGATAATTTTGAAAATATATTTTCTGAAAACATGAAAAAAAATTACAGCATTTTGCTTTGTTATTTTGTAAAATTCTCACTTTGACAGAAATATATTCAAATTTTATATATTTTAAACGTAATTATGCATCTTATTTTTAATCCTTTGGATCAAGGATCAGTTTTAGACTTTGTGCTTACAAACCCATGGAGGTGGTCGTGGCCTTGGGGTTCGGGGCCAGGAGAGAAGCTTCCGGCAAAGGCTTTCCCCCACGTCTGGGGCAGATTCCTCTGGGAAGCAGAGAACACCTTCCTACAGTCGTCTGGGCTTGTGAGCCGGGTTTGGGGCTGGCGGTGGGGGATTACTTGGACAGTGACACTCCACGGTTCCAGGCCAGCCCTGCAGACCACCCCGTGAAGCCTCCAGGCAGCCAGCACTGGTGGCACAGAACCCACGGCCTGTCCCCAGGGAGGAAGGGGAAGGTGCTGCAGCAGGGTGCAGCCCCCGAAGCAGGCTCCTAGGAGATGCAGGAAGGAACCTGGGAGCAGGACAAAGAGGGGGCGGCCTGAAATCTGGGGGGGGGGAGCAGCCTGGGGCCCCAGGACATCAGGTCTGGGCGTTGTCCATGTTCCCATCCAGGTGGTTCCCATGGAGAGTGCACAGGACCTATGCACGGGCCGGGGGAGCTCCTGTGGCTGTGTGGCCCCCAGGCTGGAGACGCCCCTCTTCTACGGCTGCTGTGCATTTATGATGCCCACAAAGGCCTGGCTTCAATTGTCCAAGATACCCTATTTTGGTAAAAGCAGCGCTTGGACGACATCAAACCACTTCCCCGCCTCCAGCCAGACATCGCACGCTTCACGACTTAATGGGACAAGCTGCCTTGGGTAGAGCCCTTGGCAGCACCATGCACCTGTGCCCGCGCTCCCGCTGGCTGCCTCTGCGACCTGGGAGCTTGGAGCCCAGTATAGGCCCCGCAGAGGGATTCCAAAGCAACCCCCGGAAGGAGAGCCAGGAAACTACAGAGGAAGCCATGAAGGAAAACGCAAACGTTCTTGGACTGTTTTAAATAAGAAACAAGAACGTTTCTCTGGACTCCTTTTATAATATAAGTTACTTGCTGTATTTAAAATCTAGGGATTTCCGCGGGTTTCTTTATTAATCATTCCCTCGCCACGCATCGAAACAAGTTAGGTGCCTAACCCTGAAAACGGCCACGCGCCGTGATTAACTGGGCTGCAGACACTGAGGATGAGCCAGAAACCCAGCGCACGTGAACTGACGGTCTGAGCGTCACAGCCTTCCCCCCCCCGCCACCCCGCCCCGGGGACCCTGCGGCACTGGCGCAAGTACCGGCCACGGGGACTGGCTCCAGGGGTCTCCTAGCGGGACCTGAGCCAAGGAAGCAACGGTTTGAGAGGAGAGCCAGAACTTCTGGCTGATCCAGAAGAAAGAGAACTTCTCTGTCTGATCCAGGAGAAACAGCTTAATGCAGTCGGGATCCTGAGCACTCCAGATCCAATCAAACACAGATTTTTTTTTAATTCTTATTTATTCATGATAGTCACACACACAGAGAGAGAGAGAGGCAGAGACATAGGCAGAGGGAGAGGCAGGCTCCATGCACCGGGAGCCTGACGTGGGATTCGATCTCGGGTCTCCAGGATCGTGCCCTGGGCCAAAGGCAGGCGCCAAACTGCTGCACCACCCAGGGATCCCCTTTTTTTTTTTTTTTAAAGGTAAATGATAAAAAGCTGTCTGGACGCTAGACTCCATATGATGAGACCTTCTGGAGAAATAATGCTCAAAGAAGTCAGGTAAAAACAAGGAGCATCTCCCCAGCTGCTATTAGAGACACTCACGTCTGTAATGTGTTCTCTTTCTGTGGGTTTTCGCTTGGGTCTGGTCTCTGCAGGAAGCTGAGCCCAGTGGTGACCCCTCGGGAAGAGGGGCCAGCTCCACTCTGGTCCCGCCCGGGCCTGTGCACCCACACAGCCCCGGCGAGGCCACCTCCAGGCCAGAAGAAACCTGGGCTTCCTCTCCACACCTCTGAGATGAGAAAATATGGTTTCTCCATCTCCATCCTACCTCTGACCTAAAGGAGACAAAATGTTTCACATCACACACACCACAATTTATAAAAAGTATATTCAGAGGATCCCCGGGGGGCTCCATGGTTGAGCCCCTCCCTTCGTCCCAGGGCCTGATCCTGGAGACCCGGGATCCGGTCCCACATTGGGCTCCCTGCGTGGAGCCTGCTTCTCCCCCTGCCTGTGTCTCTGCCTCTCTCTCTGTGTCTCTTATGAATAAATAAAATCTTTAAAAAAAAAGTGTATTCATAAAAAGAAAAATTTGCAAAGTGAAAAACTTGCATATATTTTAAATTCCTACAGAACGAATCAGATAAACCTGAAACCATAAGGCGGGGAAGCCGGGGGCCGGTGACAAAGGCTGTGTGGACTGATCCAAAGGCTCCCGGCTGGCGCACGGGGCACGTACAGGCTCCATGACGTGACCAATAAAAATCTAGTCCGTGTGTAGCTTCTCGAGAATCTATCAAAGTGGAAGCACACCAAGACCACAATGCAAGAGACATGCTAGCATTAAAACTTAATTTGGAAATTACGGTTAATGTTGTGAAAGACGCCGTGGTTTGTGCGGAGAGCCTCCGCTGCTGCCGTCCTGGTCTGTGCGTCCTGGTGTCCGACGTCCTGGGTTGGCTGCGCCGCGTCCCCAGTGGAGGCCGTTGTTCTGATGCTTTCTTAGATGCTGTATTTGCCTACTTGGCTTACAGGCATCGCAGGGAAAATCATCATATCTGTATCTCCCTTACGGCCTCAGGGAGAGACGGCCCCTCCCCAGGGCCGGCCAGTTTTTAAAGACAGCGGAGGGCTCGGCCAGGAGTGTGTCCCTCTTGTGCAAAGAGCCCACTCACTTGAAGCCAATGCTCCCTCTGCTCTAG
The DNA here is from genome assembly GCF_011100685.1 of Canis lupus familiaris. Classification (NCBI taxonomy): domain Eukaryota; kingdom Metazoa; phylum Chordata; class Mammalia; order Carnivora; family Canidae; genus Canis; species Canis lupus. The sequence continues at coordinate 38,673,127 of NC_049252.1, read as the reverse complement.
ATCATTCCAGGGCCAGGTACCAGGCAACCAGAAACCACGCGTAGCCCAGAGCCTGCCACCGTCACTCCAACGGCCGATCCTAGGCTGTGGAACCCGTAAGAGAGGCTCTGGCCTGCCTAGGCCTTCCCATCGCTCCTTCCTGCCCCCAGACCGAGACTGGTGCTCCCGGTGCGGCCCCCCCCCCCCCCCCCGCCTCTAAATGTGCGTAATCAAGGCGCTGGTCTCCCTCCCCATGACGTCACAGACAGCAATCCCAGGGGACAGGTGGGACAGCAGTACCGTTCTCAAGACTGGCCTGGTTGGACGATGCCAAGTCGCTTCGTTCCCTTTGACCCAGGGGCCATGCGCAGGTATCACACAAAAGGCCAGTGCGCGGCCTGCGCGCCCTGACGACCTGCTGCTCTGTGCTCGCACAGGAGGCTGATGAAGCGGCGGCTCTGCACCCTCCCCCTCACCTCGCACCCTGATCGTCGTTCCCTCATCACGGGACACAACGCAGCACACAGCAGATCCTCCTGGCGCAACAAGCGCCACACCTTCTGCCTTCTGGGAAGCCGGAGAAGCTTCGACCCTGACGGGGCACATGGTGCCCCGGACGCAGTGGGCCTGCGCCGCGGCCCAGGGCCGAGCCCCCTCGTGATGCTCCCGGGGTCCAGCGGAGGCCCCAGCTCTGTGCTGTCTCATTTGTTTCTTCCTCCTTCCCAATTCTTCTTACCTTTAGAATTATTTAAGAGAAGCATAAAAATAGAAAGCCTGGTTCGTGAGAATCAAGCAGCTCACGGCAGACCGGCAGTGATTGAGTGCACCGACACGGTCTCTGCAATGATTAAACCGACAGTTTATTAGGAAATACTTCGAAGATCTCTTCTCCAACTTTAAAAGTCCATCCATTTCTGACTTCAGCTGCCACATCTCTGCGAGTTAATAGCTGCGGAATTCTAGGAGAATGTCATAAATAGCCGTACACCATTTAGCATCTGACATTCCTGGTGCTTCATTAATTTTATTTTTATCTATGTCCTCAGAGTAAAGACTCTGAAATTTTATGTTCCTAGAATATTAATTAATGAAAAAAACCTCTTAAAAACTGTTTTTGTCTTACAAGAAAAACAAGGAGTTAATTCCATTAGAATCCTAAACTCTGTGAATTGAGTCTGTTATTAATTATGACATAGAATCGGCACATGCAAAACTGCAGCGCTACTTAATATTAAGGCGCCTCAGAATCATCTGTTAATAAGAAACACAGCAAATATTCGTTCGTTCATTCAACTAGTAGTGAACACCTGCTCAGTGAGGGCGAGGACTGAGCCAGGGGCTGGGCTGCAGGGGCTGGGCTGCAGGGGCTGGGCTACAACGGCTGGGCTGCAGGGGCTGGGATACAGAGGCTGGGCTGCAGGGGCTGGGCTGCAGGGGCTGAGATGCAGGGGCTGAGATGCAGGGGCTGGGCTGCAGGGGCTGGGATACAGAGGCTGGGCTGCAGGGGCTGGGCTGCAGGGGCTGAGATGCAGGGGCTGAGATGCAGGGGCTGGGCTGCAGAGGCTGAGATGCAGGGGCTGGGCTGCAGGGGCTGGGATACAGAGGCTGGGCTGCAGGGGCTGGGCTGCAGGGGCTGGGCTGCAAGGGCTGAGATGCAGGGGCTGAGATGCAGGGGCTGGGCTGCAGGGGCTGAGATGCAGGGGCTGAGACATAGGGGCTGGGCTGCAGGTGCTGAGACGCAGGTGCTGGGCTGCAGGGGCTGGGCTGCAGGTGCTGAGATGCAGGGGCTGGGCTGTAAGGGCTGGGCTGCAGGTGCTGAGATGCAGGTACTGGGCTGCAGGGGCTGGGCTGCAGAGGCTGGGATACAGAGGCTGGGCTGCAGGTGCTGAGATCCAAGGGCTGGGCTGCAGGTGCTGAGATGCAGGTGCTGGGCTGCAGGGGCTGGGCTGCAGGTGCTGAGATGCAAGGGCTGGGCTGCAGGGGCTGAGATGCAGGCGCTGGGCTGCAGGGGCTGGGCTGCAGGGGCTGAGATGCAGGCGCTGGGCTGCAGGGGCTGGGCTGCAGGGGCTGGGCTGCAGCAGTGATCACAGCACAAGAGCATCTGCCCTCACTGAGCTTCTGTTGCAGGGAGGCCAAGATGGGTGACGGGAGCACCGTGAGCCATCAAATGGCCTCATATGTCCGAGCAGGGTGGGTGTGACCCGGAAGGTGCCTGAGGGCAGGAGGGCAGCGGCGGGCCTGCTTTCCCATCTGGAGAAGACGACAGTGAAGGCACCAAGGAGCCAGGACGAGGCACCAGGAGCAGAGCGGCCGGAGGGACACAGTCAACGACTCTGCGGCGGCCCCGGCATGGCCCGGGAACAGCCAGGAGGCCAGGCTGGCAGAGGCTTGACCAGGCGGTCCCCCTGCCCAGGAGTTCCAGCCTGGTCCTGGCCAGCGTGAGGGACAGATGTGGGGCGAGGGCTGACGCACGAAGCCCACTCAGGAAAGTGGAGCAGACGCCCAATGGCTCAGGGCAGGTGATGGCAGAGGCCGGAAACCACCACCCCGGACGCAGGCTGCAGCACAGGAGACAGGTGGCCGAAGGGGACAGAAGACACTGGGTGGCCATGGGCTGTGGCCTGGGAGCGTGGAGACCTGGGAAGACCATGGGGGGGGGGGTCAGGAGCCAGGGGCCTGGTTTGCCGTCTGCAGCCAGAGATGCCGCAGACCACCAGGAGGAGATGCTGGGCGGACCCAGGGTCCCAGGCTGACAGGGGTGTGGGTGGGTGAGACCCCAAGCCCTGAGAACAGATGGAGCCCAGGAGAAACCAGGACCGAGCCAGGACTGCTGCTCCTGGACGGGGAGGATGGGCAGGGGGCTGGCGAGGGAGCAGCCACTACGGCGGAGTGTGGAGCACGCGTTTACCGAGTGACCGTCACCTACACCGCACGTGGACTGGCTCACTTAGACGTCACCAAATGTCAGCAGGGGAGCCTCTGAATGTCTGCCTGAGGCAGCCTGCAAGAGCCACTCACTCTTTGCTCTACAGCGACCAAGGATGTGCCTCAGGTCTCTGTGAGTGGAGCTGTGCAGTGTCCAACCCATACAGCCGTACAGCACGGCCGTGATCAGAGCTCGGGGGTCACCAGCACGAAGCCCAAAGCAGGGCCCGCTGGTGGAAGGCCCACCCCACCGCCCAGCAAGTTCCCAACGTTGTGCTTCCTCCGAGTCCTCAGGACCACACAGAAGGCAGTGACGACACACGCCCCAGGCTCGTGGGGCTCAAGGGAGGACCGGGTGCGGGACACGTGCCCACCTGGGCTCCGCCTGCCGTCGTACCATCAGCACCGCCGCTCCGTACACGGAGCCTCCGGCCGCAGGGGCAGAGCAGCTCACCCGGGGTTACACGCCGGCAGCGCCCGCGCCCGGAGCCTGGGAATCGGGGCCGAGCTCTTCACTCCCCTACGAGCTGCCCAGTTGGAGCACACGCGACGGCTCGGCTTCATTTTCTTATATGTTCCGACTCCTTACAATCTTAAGTCAAAATAACATACACGCAGTTCTTTAACACGTCTCTATTTCCTACGTGAAAATGGGTTCAAACAGATGGAGATAAGAATAGTTTACGTCTACTTGCAAAACTCCTCCACTCAATTAAAATCGTAAATTCAATTAAGCTTTTCCCGTTTTCTTCTAAGGTAACTGTACCAAGGAATTTTAAATTAAAATCAAAACCTACATTTCTCAAATAAATATAGCAGATGTTGGATTTGACAGGAAAAAAAAAGGCAAAAAAAAAAAAAAAAAAAGGCACTTGAGTTGAAGGTCCTAAAATTAGCTCCAAAAACCTAAACAACCTAAAGCTAAGGAAGCAGCCACAGATGGCGGCCCACAGATGGCTCAGGTGGCCCAGAGATGATTCAGGTGGCCCAGGGATGATTCAGGTGGCCCAGAGGTGGCCCTGGTAGCCCAGAGATGGCTCAGGTGGCCCACAGATAGCCAAGGTGGCTCACAGATGGCTAAGGTGGCCTAGAAATGGCCCAGGTGGCCCAGAGATGATTCAGGTGGCCCAGGGATGATTCAGGTGGCCCAGAGGTGGCCCTGGTAGCCCAGAAATGGCTCAGGTGGCCCACAGATGGCTCAGGTGGCTCACAGATGGCCAAGGTGGCCCACAGATGGCTCAGGTGGCCCACAGATAGCCAAGGTGGCCTAGAGATGGCCCAGGTGGCCCAGGGATGATTCAGGTGGCCCACAGATGGCCCTGGTAGCCCAGAAATGGCTCAGGTAACCCACAGATGGCCAAGGTGGCCCAGAGATGATTCAGGTGGCCCAGAGATGGCCAAGGTGACCCACAGATTGCTCAGGTGGCCTACAGATGGCCAAGGTGGCCTACAGATGGCCCAGGTGGCTCAGAGATGATTCAGGTGGGCCCAGAGATGGCCCTGGTAGCCCAGAGGTGGCTCAGGTGGACCACAGATGGCTTAGGTGACCTATGGATGGCTCAAGTGGCCTACAGATGGCTCAGGTGGCCCACAGATGGCCAAGGTAGCCCAGAGATGGTTCAGGTGACCTATGGATGGCCAAGGTGGCCTACAGATGGCCCAGAGACAATTCAGGTGGCCCAGAGATGGCCCTGGTGGCCCAGGGATGATTCAGGTGGCCCAGAGATGGCCCTGGTAGCCCACAGATGGCTCAGGGGGGCCACATAGGGCCAAGGTGGCCTAGAGATGGCCCAGGTGGTCCAGAGATGATTCAGGTGGCCCACGAATGGCCCAGGTGGCCCACAGATGGCTCAGGTGGCCCACAGATGGCCAAGGTGGCCCACAGATGGCTCAGGTGACCTACGGATGGCCAAGGTGGCCTACAGATAGCCCAAGTGGTCCCGAGATGATTCAGGTGGCTGAGAGGTGGCCCTGGTAACCCGGGGGGGGCTCAGGTGGCCCCTGGATGAATGCTGGCAACAGGGAAGAACTGCAGTCCAGCAGGCTGGGCTATCAGGGAGAGCTCTGAACTCTCGCCACACTAAGAAAAGTCTGAAAGAGATACTATGATCAAGTCTGAGCATGAATTGGAAACCAACCCGGGGGATGCAACTGATAGCCACGGTTTAAGGAGGAATCTCTGTAAAGATGACTTTCTAAGCACCCTTTAAAAACAATGCTTACTATTACTGATTATTAAGAGACAAAATAAAACATGAACCTTTTGAAACATAAAGTAAAACTCATCGGTCCCTCAAAGAAGAGAAAGTGGCTTTACTCAATCAGGACCTGAAACCCCGTGGCTAACTTCACGTATTGATGAACGACTTAGGGCTGTCTGTGTGTGTGTGGATGAGAAGCAGCATAAACAGAAGCGCGGACAAGCAATGGACAACGTGGACAAAAACGCTGGACCTGATTGAAAACTCACGCAAGAGTCAACGGAGAAGAAAACAGCTCAAAGGGGCTTAGAGACGCGGCGCCTGGACCCGCGGAGCGCAGAGCCAGAGGCACGCGGTGTGCAGGCCCGAGGGCCGGAGCACGCAAACCAGGACGCACTCAACGTTACGACGGAGGAAAACGTCCCAGAAATAAAGATCCTCATCGGCCACCGGACAGCCCCCCCCATGCAAGGAGGAGGGGATGAAAAGCAGAGAAAACTCTCGTTCTTCTCAGCATCCTACTGAGGTTCATGAACAAAGGAATCTCAGGGAGTCCAGACCGGCACAATCTAATTATTGAGGAGACAAAGTCAGGCCGGAGGACGGCCGAGCAGTATTAGCGAGTTTTCTGGTTCCCACTGAGCTGCTGGTCAGCGGTCGCGGGCAGGGGGGGACGGTTCGCCCTTGCCCCGACCCCGCGTCTTCCCGGGATGACCTCCTGGTCCCGCTCCGTCCTCCGCGCGGCGCCGCAGCTCCTTCCCGCGGCTGCAGCGCAGGGGCCGCTCCGGGGTCAGGGGACAGAGCCCCGGCCCTCCCGGCCGTACCCGCCGGGTTCTACTTACCACCACACGCTCAGAACTTGACGGCACAGACTAATTTTTTTATTTAGTTTTTGCGTTTTATCTTAACTATTCTAAAATAGTAGAATCAAAAGACGATGTTACACGTAAACTATAGGAGCAGGATAACAACTGTCTGAATGCTGGGACACACGGAATTGCGCCCTCCGATTCCACGACACGGGCAAGCCCCCCGCGCGGGCTCAATTACTACTGTGCAGCTTATAAAGTGCCCGGTAACATGCAATTCACCAACCACGTCCCCCATGGAACCACGTCGGCGGTAAGCGCTCCACACCCCCAGCCCAGGGTCCGGGGACCAGCCTCCCGGGGTCCGGGTCAGCACGGCCGGGAGACCGCAGCTCCAGGGGCTCCAGGGGCAGGACGCGGTTCCCAAGATAACCAGCAGAGGAGCGTAGCTGCCGGGCCTATCCCCGCTGCCCAGCCCCGCGCCCTCCCCTCTGGCAGGGGTGCGACAAGAGTCAGACGATCGCGTCCTCGGTGTCCCTCGTGACGACAGCCAGACACATGACACGAGACTTCTGGAATGTCCTGGTGAAAGGGACAGACGGGCAGCACTGCCTGCCCCTTCCCACTTATTCCTGCCTTGAATACAGATGAGACGGCTGGAGCTGCCGCAACCACACTGCAACCATGAGGGAACGCTGAGGACCTCGCCCCCTGACGTGCTCGTGCTCTCAACCACCTGCAGCAAAAACCTACCTCTGCAATCCCTACTAGGACATAAATGAATCCCGGCTCAGCAGTTTAGGGCTGCCTTCGGCCCAGGGCCTGATCCTGTGGATCCAGGATCGAGTCCTGCATCGTGCTCCCTGCAGGGAGCCTGCTTCTCCCTCTGCCTGTGTCTCTGCCTTTCTCTGTCTCTCATGAATAAATAAATAAAATCTTTTTTTTTTTTAAAAAAAGGAAATAAATGAATCCCCACTAGTGTAAGACACTATAGGTCATGTGTTCTGCATCTTTCACCCAAAAGCACTCCTAAACACACTATAAGGCCAGGAAAGTGCGAAGTGAGCTCAAGTTGCCTGCCTCTGAACTGAAGGTCAACAGACGACATCTAAAATTTATAAACCAAAAAAAATAAAAAAATAAAAAAATAAAAAATAAATAAAATTTATAAACCAAGAATAAAATAAAATAAAATAAAATAAAATAAAAATAAAATAAAAAATAAAATAAAATAAATAAATAAATAAAAAATAAAATAAAATAAAAAAATAAAAAAATAAAATAAAATAAATAAAATAATAAAATAAATAAAAAATAAAATAAAATAAAAAAATTAAAAATAAATAAAATAAAATAAATAAAATAAAAAAATAAGTAAATAAATAAATAAAATAAAGTAAAATAAATAAAATAAAGTAAAATAAAATAAATAAAATAAAATAAAATATAATTAAAATTTATAAACCAGAAACCAGCAAGGTCATTATTTAGAGACTAAAGTACGGCGGGGCCTGCGGCCGTCTTCACCCCAACATCCACGCCCCCCTTCCCCCGTGGGCATAGCACCCGCGTGGCCAGCCAGCAAGCATGACATTCCCAGCCCTGGTGCGTCCCGTCGTGGTCATGTGACAGCAGTCGTGTGCACTGGGATGAACACGCGCAAACCCCTGGGGAGAAGGCACATGCGCACCCTGCCACAGTGTGGACAGCGCTCGGGCCCAGGCCCCCTCCACACCCCTGCCCTCCCCCACGCCCCTCCCTCCCCCACACCGCCGGCTGCTGGACCCCGCGGCCCCCTGCCCACATCGCCTGGAGAACAGCAGGAGACCTGTCAGGCCCGGGCTCCACCTGGACCGCCGGCCACCTCCCTCTTGCCCCCGCTTTCGTCACTGCAGCTGCAGAAGCCACTGTCCCACTAGGTTACAGAGGTTACAGCCCCCCCAGGCCCCCCGGAGCCGCTCTGCAGTGAGCGTGAGACCCCCACCCCTGCTCCTTGAGGCCCAGAGGGCACCCCCGTGCTCAGCCCCCGGATCCCAGGAGCAGGAGGGCGGCTCGCGGCGCCCCAGTTTCTGTGCACAGCTGTGCTGGGGGCGCCCGGCACCTGCTAGAACCTCGCAGCGGGCCTGGCAAGGGGCCCAGGGCCCATCAGCTCCCCTCCCTCCTGGAGCGGCAGCCGCCCACACGCGTGCTGGTCTTTCCACCAGTCCCACCCTGGGAAAAGCCTCCGTGGGCACAGAAGGAACGCGGAGGAGAGTACAGACGTCCCTGCCCCCACGGACATGCGGCCGCTGCGCTCCGTCACAGACGACCGCGGGTTTCCCGTCACCCCCAAGCACGGCCGCGAGAGGACTGCCAGCCACGTCCGAACAACCACAGAGATCCGTGGTTTCCCACCCAGCAACGTACAGGCCCCTGAACTCCCGTCGTACTTTTGTGGCTAATGATGTATTTTTTTATCCTTTTGGAAACGTAAAGCCACAGCACATAAAAACTGGGAACACAACCACTTCTTAGAAATATTTCAAACTTGATACTGTTTAAACTAAGTTTTACTCAGATTTTTTCCATTTTTTTTGGATGGAAAATAATCCCAAATCACTACTGTGCTGCTCCCGCCTCCCCCGGCCCCAGCAGGTGGCCTTGCCCACGCCCCAGGCCCACTGCTGCCCCACGGGGTCTGGAGACGAGAAGCCAGGCCCTCCTGGGTGTGCTGCCCCCTGGCCCCGGGCCCCTCCCCAGCACCGTCCACTCCCACCAGGCGTCAGCTGCTCAGGGACCGTCCATCCTGTCCCACCGTCACCCCCGGGGCCTCGGTCAGCACCTCCCATGAGAGTGGGCCCAGCGTGCAGCCCCGATCTGTGTCTGACGGGGCCGTGGGCTCCACAACCTGCAGCCCCAGGTGACAAACCCCGCAGCTCCGGGCCTCGCTGCTGCAGACACGGACTCGCCCATCCGCACCGTCCTGCACCCTCCCTGAACCTGGCGCGTCTGCAGCTGCCGCCGGGACGCTGGGCGTGGGCTTCACGCACACCAGGAGGGGCCTGGGAGACCTGCTCGCACGCGGAGCAGAAGCCAGAGCCGGGCCAGCAGGAGGCCTGTGGAGGCCCCAGAGGCCCCGGCCCGCCCGCAGCTCTGCGTCTCCCACTCCTCCTCCAGCTGCAGGCGGCCTGGGTTCTGGGCCCTGCCCGCACCAGCTGCAGGATGGAAGGGGTGAGGCTGCCGTGCACGTGTCCCTCAACCCATCCTGCTCCCACCAAGCGCCACTGTAGCCGGTGGCCTCGACTGTCCAGGCATCTTGGAGCGGAGCGCTCAGCTTTGCACCCCCAGCCCGCGTCACCCAGGACCCTCCCTGTGAAATGTGAGGGGATGCAGAGGACTGGGGACGTCTCTGAGGCCCCTGCTGCCCCCGTGCTGTCACCTGACCTAGCCGGCTCCCATGTGTCTGACCAAGGGTGCAGGTAGACAGCGCGCCTGTGGGCTCAGGGCAACCCCTCTGGTCTTGGCCCCCGACCCCGCAGCCCCGTCCCACAGCCCCCTCCCCGTGGCCTCACTGTGAGCTGGGTTTCGCCAGCTTCTGTGTCCCCAGCCTTCTCCATCCTCAGGACACTTTTCCTAGTTGGTCCCGCTGTGCCGTTCCCCTACGTCACCACGTCCTGTAGGCCACCCGCACCCGTTCATGGTGCTGGGGTCCTGGTACCAGGCCCGCTGTCAGGAGGGCGCTCTGTGAGCTCGGAGCCGTAGGCAGGGGGCCTCAAGTGCAGGGACAGCCCCTGGCCCAGGGAGGCACCGTCGGGGCGCAGCCGTCCAGGGGCCCAGACGAGGGGGCCCGGTCAGGCCCCACGCGGCGAGCTCACCCCGGCCAGCAGGGCTGCAGCCCTCCCTGCAGAGCCGCACGGCGAGTGGTCCAGGCTCTGGCCCGTGCTGCCGCCGCTGCTTCCTTGCGGTCCTCACAGATGCAAAAGCCATTCCTGGAGTGGGACTCCGGCCTTGGGACCCCCGGCCACCTGCAGGGGGGCTCCACCCTGGCTTCCGGGGTGTGCAGCGGCCGAGGCGCCCGGGGCTCGGCTCTTTGGCTCATCGCCTGCACCCAGGAGGGCCCTGAGGAGGTGCCACCCTATTCCTCACCTTCACGCGTCCATCACAGGGTGACGGCTCTGTCCTCTGGCAGGTGGTCCACGTTTGCTGGATGAATGTGCACCTTTCACGTGTTTATTAGCCACGTAAGCTGCGTCATCTTCTATGAGAAAACTATGCAAATGTTTTGCCCCTAATTCCACTGCACTGTCTTCCTTATTGACCTGTGAAAATTTTCGTGTGTTCTAGACTCTGGAAACTGAGCCAGGCCCCATCAGCCAGGCTCCTCCCTCAGGAGGCCCCCATCAGCTACAGGTGTAGCAAATTGTCTTCCCAGTGTGTGGAACTGGCTGTGGTGTGCACACCCTGTATAATCCCCTCCCCTTGATAGGTGGAGCTGTGACTATGATGGATACACCGTAATATAAACTGAAGGTTTACAAAGTTAAATCCCTACTCAGCTGACCCTGCATCGTGGGTGGGCCTGCCCTAAGCAGGTGAACCCTTAAGGGTCACAGGAAGTGACGGTGACACTCCCACGGCCAGGAAGGGGCCAACTGCATGTTGTGGACACGGCCACTGGGCCAGGAACACGGGGGGTCCCAGGGATTGGAGGCCCCAGCCCTGCGACCACCGGAGCTTGTGGGGGAGACCCCAGAGCTTGCAGGACACTGCAGCCAGTGAGCCAGTGTGGTCACAGGTCCTGGTGATGGGGGTGCAGCAACAGACCGTTGACCTGCAGGTACGCTGACTACCGACGGCTCGAGGGTCAGAAGCCGGGGCCACAGCTCTGAGCGCACCCCCTGGACAGCCGTCCCGTCCCAGCAAGGCAGGGCACTGGCCCTGGGCTCACATGTGCACGTAGGCGCCTCCCCAGGCGGGATGTGGCCGGCACTGCTTGCAGCGAGTGGCGGCACCCGGGGCTCGGGCGGCCCAGGACTCTGCCTTAGGGAAGGAGACGCCGTGTCAGTGGCATGCGGCCCTCGCGGCCCAGGAGCCAACACCTGCGCTGAGGCACGCTCCTCCCTCCCACCGTGTGGGTGGTGCCCACCCCTGCAGGGACCCGCTGTCCCTCCCCTGCCTAGAGCTGGACGGGACGGCCGCACAGGCCGACCAACACCTGCAGGGTCAGCTCCGAAGAGGCAGCTCATTCCCACAGACCTTCCAGGAAGTGGGTGTGTGTCCCGTCCCCCTGCACAGGGCAGGGCCTGCCCTTCCTTACCGGCCCCACCCCTGCCCACTGCACATCCAGCTCAGCATCCTGTTCCAGAGCAGGAGTGCCGGTGAGAGCAGCTGCATGCCCTGCCACTGCGGAGTGCGGGAAGAGCAGCCCGCCTCCTCTCAGCGGCTGCCCTGCATCTGCGAGCCCCCGAAACACAGCCGCAGACACACCATCCCCACCAGCTGGATGCCGGGGGACACACCATCCCCACCAGCTGGATGCCGAGGTACACACCATCCCCACCAGCTGGATGCCGAGGTACACACCATCCCCACCAGCTGGATGCCGGGGGACACACCATCCCCACCAGCTGGATGCCGGGGGACACACCATCCCCACCAGCTGGATGCCGGGGGACACACCATCCCCACCAGCTGGATGCCGGGGTACACACCATCCCCACCAGCTGGATGCCGGGGGACACACCATCCCCACCAGCTGGATGCCGGGGGACACACCATCCCCACCAGCTGGATGCCGGGGGACACACCGTCCCAGCGGCTGCTCTGTGCTGGGGTGCTTCTGGCCCCCTGCGGGCAGATGGCAGTCCGGCAAACAAGGAGCCTTCCTGCACTGGAGGGCTGACGCCCTGCGCGGGCGGCGGCTCATGATCACCCAGCCCAGACCCTCGCCGCATCGTTTCTCCATGTTTTTAACACACACCCGTAGCACCACGCGGATGCCGGGAGGGGAGGACCAGCTCCTTTCAGAAGTCTGCCCTGCGCTGTGAGCACCCGGGGAGATGCCCAGGTGCGCACCGCCCGCGGACTGGGGCCCAGGCATGTGCTGACTCACGATGCGCTAACGTCTCTGCCCGGCCCTCCTTCTTGAGGATATGGTGCGAATTAACAAGGTCGTGCCGCCTACGAGCGTCATCCAGAGCACGATGGAGGAGCTCACGAGTATCTGTTACAGAACAAACGTCTGCGTGGGTCCAGTCCCCGGGCCCTCTGCAAGGGGAGCAGCAGGGCAGGTGCCCCAGGAGCACCCCAGGAGCACCCCGACGGCCCCAACTGCAGCAGACACAGGAGACTGCATCTCAGACATGTCCCTCTGGGAGGACGGGGACCGTAGCCACCCTGCTGGAACTAACGTGAAGTGACCACTGCAGGGCTGCCGGGTGCCTCGGGAAAGGGCCGCAGGGCGCGCCTACCGGTGAGGAGAGCTCCCCCCGCAGAGGCTCGGTTCAGCTGCAATGTTTCATGTTTGCCTCTCCTTTCCAACCACTCTGAAAAAGGAAAGTTGTAATACGTCGGACCGTCGCCACGATTCTTTGTGCGATAATTATACCTCTAGCAGTTGTCAAGTCAGTAAATGCAGACCTACTGGATTTTTTTTTTTTTAAGATTTTCTTTATTTAATCATGAGAGACACACAGAGAGAGGCAGAGACACAGGCCGAGGGAGAAGCAGGCTCCATGCAGGGAGCCTGATGCAGGACTCGATCCCGGGACTCAGGGTCACGACCTGAGCCAAAGGCAGATGCTCAACTGCTGAGCCACCCAGGTATCCCAAGAAATACGAAATTTCTACTCTGCAGCTAGAACTAAGGGACAGCTCATAGAAGGAGACCCCGTGGGTGGAGGACCCCATGGAGAGGACCCCGTGGAGGGAGAGGTAGCTCCCGGTGTTGCAGTATTTATAATTACCAGGCCTTTCATTCTGCTTTCTCGGCACGTGCTTTGGAGCTCTCCTCTGGGCCTCGTTATTGTTTGGACGCCTTTAAGGACAATTTATTTCTGCAAAGGATTATAAATAATTCACCTCCCCAATGCACGCATTACATAAAAATCCTTGCCATCTCACGTATATGGCACGATGAACGCGGCCGCTCGCTGCCATGGCATGAAAGGTGGTCACAGACGGCACGACTCCCAGCGGAGCTGAAGGACAGCGTTTCTCGCAGCCTCAGGCAGCTGTGCGCTGCTCACTACCTCTCAATATCCCTCCACTAATCCTGCTCGCGAGAGCCGGCTGCAGGGAAGCCCACCCCACTGGCACAGCCAGGGGCCAGAGCCTTAACTCTGCCCTCTCCGGACGTTCCGGCTCCCCTGCTGCAGAGGGGGGTGCAAACCCTCCCTACCCCCTGGGAGCTAGTGTCCTTACATCCCTGATTCCCTGATGGGTGCAGACACGGGGCCTTCCCAGGCAGCTGCGGGTGACAGCAAGCACCCCCACCGACGAGCCCTGCACCTGCACCCCCAGCAACGGTGAGCCCCACACCTGCACCCCCCAGCGACAGTAAGCACCCCCCAGCGACGGCGAGCCCTGCACCTGCTCCTGCCGGCCTCGCCCCAGACGCCGGGCACCTGTCCGCACCTACAGAACGAGCGAGCGCAGTCGCACCCGGCCGCCCCCTGCCAACCAGCTCCTCATCCTTCTTCCCCACAAGACTCCCGTGAGTGTTGAGAACTCTCCTTTCTGGAAGCAGTCACTCTGCAGGCCGTAATCTCCCATGGTGCTAACTTAACGGCGACTTTAAATTTGCCCCGCACCCCGACTTCTCTCAAGAGCAGATGCTGAATCACGTGACAGTCACCAAAAAATCAAGTACCAAACACGTTTTCTTGTAACCACCTCAAAGGCAGGTAACAGAGTAAGCAGCTCTGCAGCGAGTGTAGCTGAGCACCGGCCGGGAGCCACGGCCGCCGGGGGGCAGCAGCACGCTGGCCGCGGCCCCGCTTGCAGGTGGCCTGGGCCCGCCACACCCGGAGAGAGGCAGCAGCGCGACCCAGCACGATCCAGCGCGGAAGTTACTCAATCAAACACACTCGAGAAGGCAAAAGGCTTTAATTACTCCCTTTACAGCGAGCAGAGGGTACTTTCTAATCAGTCAGAGGTGAGCAGATTTTTGCAGGTGTTTACCTTACCTTAGATTAGGCTGGTGTCTGCGTGTGCTGGGACCCGGGCAGAGCTTCCCTGGGCGCAGGCCGGGCCGGGCGACCCCGAGCGCACGGGTGTCCCTCGGTCCCTTTGTCAGCCTGCCGTGCCCAGCGGGAGAGGCTTCACTCTGTGGAACAGAAAGATCCCATTACTTTGCCTTTTCGACACGTCAGATGTGAATTCTAATAATAAATACCATTAGTTAAAGATCCTCTTCCTAAATACAGGCTTAAGTCATTTTTAAAATACTTGGGCAGGGATCCCTGGGTGGCTCAGCAGTTCAGCCCCTGCTTCGGCCCAGGGCGTGATCCTGGAGACCCAGGATCGAGTCCCACGTCGGGCTCCCTGCATGGGGCCTGCTTCTCCCTCTGCCTGTGTCTCTACCTCTCTCTTTCTCTCTGTGCCTCTCATGAATAAATAAAAATAAATAAATAAAATATTTTTTAAAAAATAATAAAATAAAATAAAATAAAATAAAATAAAATAAAATAAAATAAAATAAAATAAAATAAAATAAAATAAAAATAAAATAAAATAAAATACTTGGGCAGCCCTGGGTGGCTCAGCGGTTTAGCGCCACCTTTGGCCCAGGGCCTGATCCTAGAGTCCCAGGATCGAGTCCCGCGTCGGGCTCCCTGCATGGAGCCTGCTTCTCCCTCTGCCTGGGTCTCTGCCTCTCTCCCTGTGTCTTGTGAATAAATAAAATCTTTTTTAAAAAATAAAATAAAATACTCTTATGCTTCCCTAAAGCAGATACACACTAACGAGTCACACCCGCACCCCAACCCTCCCAAGAGGCAGGCATACCCGCACCCTCCGGCCCGGATCTCCGCTCCCCAGCTCCCCAGCAGGCTAGTGCAAACACAAAACCCGCCTGCTAGGGACGGAGGCCTCAGACGCACTCCCGTGTGGACCGATCACAGTCTGCATCACGCGTGTGGCCCGCCACTCTGGCTGCATACAGACCTCACGAGTGCACGGATGCACGCCTCCCCGCCCTCCGGCCCAGCCCAGAAGCCCAGGCCACGCGTCCGTCTGCAGGCAGAGCGTGTGAAACATCTCCGTGCCACTTCCTCTCAGCAGAAAAACGTCAACTCACAACTCATTAAAGAGAGTATTTCAACATGCTTATGTACTGACAAAACCTAAATATGCCACGTTAACATTTTCCTTTACAAAAACAAACCGATATCCACCCGAGGGGAAAGTCTACGGTGGGGCTTCTCCAGCACAGAGCCGCCAGCCAGCATCCACGGGAAGAACGAGCGGGTCTCTGCGTGGGCGCCCAGGAAGACCAGCAGGGAGTGTAGACAGGTGCTCGCTGAACAAGGGGGGGCCCCTAACCGTGCAGACTCGGTGTGGTCACCACAGACCTCCTCGGGGCCCCGGGGGTTACAAGTGGCCAGTCTCAGCCCCTCCACATCTCTCAGCTGTGACTCGCCTCAATTCATCCGTACCGTGTGTCAGCAGGTGTGCGAGGACAGGTCTGAGGCACGGTCCCCGTGTTGTACGCTGCTGCCCCCAGCTCCAGTGGGAACTCACAACAACGACCTATTAGCCTGGGGTTACAGGTCACACGACTGTCCTCTCCAGCACGGAGGCTTCGAGGCTGAGCACACAGGTCCATGCACATGGCTGCTGACCCCATCAGCGCCCCTGCGGACCTACCTCCACACCCAGGCGAGGAGGATGAAGGAAACGGCCCCACCGTGTACCCCCCCAATCCTCAACGCCACCCCCACCTGGTCAGTGATCCTGCCAGCAGCTCCTGACCTGGCTGGAGGGTGTGCAGGAGACACAGCAGCTCCCCTAACAAAGAACGAAGAACAGGACACGGAGCCCCCCGCGATCCAAGGAAGAAGAAGGACGATGTGCGAGTCAGGTCAAATGTCACTGTGCCAACCAACGTCCACACAGGCCACAGATCAAGGGAAACACAGGGAGCACACGACCAACATCCACAGAACCAGGTCCTAGTGTCCAGATGGCGACCTGCCAGCCCAGAGTGGAGACAGAAGTCTGACCCCTGTCGTCCACTGGAGGAACCGTGCCAGGGAGGGACCAGGGACAAGGCTCAGGAGGCACCTGGGACCAGGAGGGAGCAGGGACTAGGAGGGACCAGGGACCTGGAGGGACCGGGGACCAGGAGGGACCAGGGATCAGGGGGGCCAGGGACAAGGCCCAGGAGGGACCAGGGACAAGGCCCAGGAGGGACTAGGGACCAGGAGGGACCAGGGATCAGGAGGGGCCAGGGACAAGGCCCAGGAGGGACCAGGGATCAGGAGGGGCCAGGGACAAGGCCCAGGAGGGACCAGGGACAAGGCCCAGGAGGACCAGGGACCAGGAGGGAGCAGGGACCTGGAGGGACCAGGGACAGGAGGGATCAGGGACAAGGCCCAGGAGGGGCCAGGGACAAGACCCAGGAGGGAGCAGGGACCAGGAGGGAGCAGGGACCAGGAGGGAGTAGGACCAGGAGGGACCAGGAGAGAGTGGGACCAGGAGAGACCAGGGACCCGGAGAGACCAGGCCCAGGGGAACCATTCTGAAGACAGCCCCGCAGAGCTGACCCAGGGAGCCGGACTGGCGTGGGGAAGGGTTCTGCAAACTGTAAAGCTTAAACAAGAAGCACCGGAATGGTGTGACAGGAGCTGCCACATGCCCAGGGGACTGCTGCGTTGTGGGTTCAGACTGCAAGAGGCAGCCTTGGGACACCACCTGGCCCTGCGGCTGCATCGCTGAGCGCCTCCAGGTCCTGCCACAGTGACGCACAGGATGGCACCACGAGGACTGAACAGAGCAGGGGTCACAGAGAGCTTGGCCCGGTGACAGTGAAAGTCACAGCAAGAGCACGACAGGCGGTGGGCAAAGACGGAGGAGGCTCCTGTCGCAGGGGCAGGCAGGGGACCGTGGCCGACAGAGAGCGGGGAGGAGACACACAGAAGCCTCCGCCCTGAGGGCAGCTGCGTCCCAGCACGCCACGCACGCCACGCACCCGGGGACGGACGACCAAGGACAACCAGAAGAGTCTCTGCCTGTCTGGAAGCTGGCGGTATTCCTCCGAGTAACCCACGGCTGAAATAATCGCAGTAGGAAACAGAAACTACGAAAACTTAAAAACCAGAGAGCACACGTGGACTTGAGCGGCGCGCAGGTGGGGCAGCGCACCAGGGACACGTGCGGCCCCACGCTCACCCCTTCAGGAATCAACGAATCCCCACCCGGGCGGGTCAGTACAAGGAGAACAAAATTAGCCCAAAGGAAGCGGGAGGGGGAAAGGAAGTAATTAAACCCGCACTGATCACACGCAGTAGAGGGCATACGGGGACGGACGCCCGCACGCAGGACGGGGAGAAGCCCCACATCGTCCTGCTCTGAAGGGCAGCGGGGGGCCAGGTGGCCTCCTTTATGTGCCACCCCGTGCCGGCGCCTCAAGCGGTCCTTTCAGGGCGTCCCTGAGTCTCAGCAGGCTCCGGGACCCCAGGGTGGGTCGGGTGGAGGCGGGAGGAGTCACCGCGTGCTGGCCCTTTGGGGGCTGCTGGCTTGGAAGACTCTCCCCAGGAGGCCGGTTCCGTGGCTGCGGCCACCCGGCTGGGGTCCACGCAGGACAGAGCCCAGGCCGGCCCCGCGCAGGTGCCCACCTGCCCCTCAGCAGGCTGCCTCCGACGAGGTGTAAGGACAAGAACTATGACCCCCAGCTGCCCACACACGGCCACTTCCACTCATCTGAGGCCCCGGTCCCATGGTCCCACGGAGCACGGACAAACCGTCCCCTTTATACCCTGCCCCAACCCCTGCCCCACGGGGTCACCAGCAAAACCAGATGGTGGCTGTTCCAGGCCACTGAGTTGTGCTGTATGGGGCGGGGGACAGGGGTGTTAGGCCTCAAGAAACACCAGGACAGAATTACCACTCCAAATTCGCACAGCGTTAAAAATATAGTAAGAGGGTATTAGGAACCTCGTTTCAAAAATTCTGTAGACTTAGGTACAATGAGCACATCCCATGAGAAATACAGTGTAGGAAAACTGACGCAAGAAGAAATAGAAAATCTGACTACAGGACAAAGAACAAGCACCAGGAAACAAAAATCGTGTACAAAGTATCAGCCAAACCAACTCACGAATGCACACGTAAGAATCCCAAGGGAGACGGCGGCAAAGTTGGTCCAATGATGTTTTTAAAAGCTGACATATGGGGATCCCTGGGTGGCTCCGCGGTTTGGCGCCTGCCTTTGGCCCAGGGTGCGATCCTGGAGTCCCGGGATCGAGTCCCGCGTCGGGCTCCCTGCATGGAGCCTGCTTCTCCCTCTGCCTGTGTCTCTGCCTCTCCCTCTCTGTCTCTCTCTATCATAAATAAATAAAAATAAATCTAAAAAAAAAAATAAAAGCTGACATATGATCCAGCTGGATTTACTCTGGGAACGGGAAGACGAGACAGTGTATGTAAACCACTAGCGAACCCCGCCACACTAGCACCCCGAGAGAGGCGTCCAACACACCCGTGACGCCATGGAGTCTGACGGCGTGGGGACGCACGCTTCCGCGGGCCAGGGCGGCCTGGGCGGCAGGCGGGTCGGCAGGAGGCCGCCGTCCAGCAGCACAAGGGAGGCTCTGACAACGTCTGTGCTCCCGGGTGACGGGGACTCACGCAGGAACCGCAGACCTCACAACAGCGCACTAGGAGATGACCGGGTAACGGGACCCAGGAGGGCCAGGGAGCAGGAGGGACCCGGGTCTTGGTCCACACGACGGAGCCAAGCAGCGCTCCATCACCCGCCTGCAGCAGGGAACCGGCAGCACCACAGGCCAGCCGCTGCAGGGGGACAGGGGAGCTACTGCGCCCGCGGTGCCCCCGCCACAAGCCGGGGGTGGAGGTCCCACACCTCCCGCGAAACACAGAAGACAGGGCCCCACGAGGGAGGAGCACGAGGAGCCGAGCTCTCGGGGCAAGAGGCCGGTTCAAAGCAGGGCGGGGTGGGGTCAGCCCCCTGCCCTCTCCGCCGCGATCCACCCCGGGAAACAGCCGGGCCTGAGCTGACCCGAGATCCTGCAGGGGGAGCGGAGGCCGTGTGGCCCCAGCTCCTGCCCCGGCTCTGCCAAGGGGTGGATGGCAGTGCCAGTAAGCAACAGGAGAGAATCGGAAAAAAAGAGGAAATCTTAGAAGACAGGTGTTTTTCAACTGTCCGGAGCTATAAAAAGCTCCAAAGTGTATCGACTACAGTCCTGGTAGTTCTGCATCAACAATGACCAAAGGGTCCCCACGACCTGACCCTTCAAAGGGAGAAAGTTGATTCTGCTTTAGGAAGGACACCGGGGGGGGGGGGGGGGGGGGATCTTCCCGCGGCCAGAGGAGACCGTAAACCCACAGAGCGCGGGGCGGCCGTGAGCGCTGTCGTAGGGGGCGCCCGAGGGGGCCGCGGGGGAGGCCACAGGCCCCCGGCTCTCCGCTGCTTCTGGGAAGGAAGAGACGCGCTCTAGGCCAGGGGTCCCGCTTTAACACTTTTTAAATATTATTTAAATCCCACCCAGGAGGCGGTCTGCGCAGCACGTGCTCTGGGCCCCGGAGAACCGTGTGTCCACGGCTCCTGAGCAGGGTCCAGCTCGGCCGGGCCATCCGCGGGGACAGCGTGCGGCCCTCCCCGTCCAGATGCCTCGACGCGACGCGGGGGCCGCCGCTTCCACCACGGAGCCCCGTGCGCTTGCCTCATCCCCTGCATCTGGGTCTCACAGGCACCGACCCGGACCTTGTCGTCTCTTCTCACTGAAATCAACCAAGTCCGTGTTCTCGGCAAGTAGGGCGAAGGTGCTTGCCCCATTAGGAAGATGACTTTAGAAGGAACCACGGCGGAGACAGCACGGATGACTCTCCAGGTGACCGCGCTGCGTGAAACAGGCCACACGAGACACGCACCGACTCCCTGACCCCACTTATGTGGAACTCCAGAAAACGCAGGGGGACCTGTCCCGGCAGAGAGCAGTGGCTGTGGGGGGTGGGGGAGGATGGGGGGCTGGGGGGCAGGGGGGCCGGGGGGCAGGGGACCTTCAAAGGCAACGGGCATGTTCACCATCCGCACCGTGGCAGTGGTCTCACCCGTGTCCCAAAACCCATCAAGTGGCACACGTTAAAATACGTGCGTGTGCTGGTACATCAGTTATACCTCGAGAAAGCCGGCTTTAAAAAACACTACTTTGCTTTATACTGTAAAACCCCTCATCTTGGGGCTCCCGGGTGGCTCAGCGGTTTGGCGCTGCCTTTGGCCCAGGGTGTGATCCTGGGGTCCCGGGATCGAGTCCCACATCAGCTCCCTGCATGGAGCCTGCTTCTCCCTCTGCCTGCGTCTCTGCCTCTAATTAAATAAATAAAATCTTTTTAAAAAAAATAAAAAAATAAAGCCCCTCATCTTATTTTTTGAAGGGAGTTGGTACACATTATCGAAAATATTTTTATGACCTGAGGGAGAACATTACTTTTTTAAACTCTGAATAATCTAATGTTTTATGGGAAATTAAAGCTTGCTGCAAACATTAAAACAACGCGTTAAATAGGCCAGGGACTTCTCCCCATCCAGCTCCATTTGCTGTTGCATAATCATTCCCAGAGGGACCCAGTGCTCCCAAGCTAGGACTGAGCTCTGCGTCGCCACAGGGAGAGGGCCCCTGGGGGTGGAGACGGACACGGAGACACAGAGGGCGAGCGGAGGGCGCCCGCCTGAGCCTCGCTCTGCACCTGCTCTCAGGCCCTCGGCTCGGGTGGGGTGTAGGACCCTGGGTGCTGCTGCAGGGTCATCACCCCAGCCCGGCAGAGGAACGTCTCAGCCCCGGTCACGGAGGCGACTGCTGGAATCACCGGGATGGCAGGTGAAGGACAGACCAGAAGACGTGGGAGGTGCGGAGCCCTCCGTGCCCTCGGCACCTGCTCCCCTCAAGACGACTGTGCGCCCTTTGGCCACACACACGCTGAAACAACCCAGAAGGGCCAGCAGGGAGCACGCAGGTGTGGCAGCTGGGCCTGCACCTGGGGTGCCCCGTCCGTCCTCGGCCGCCCCAGCGCGGGTGGGCTCGTGCACCAGGCAGCGCAAGTGGAGGTCTGCCCACGGGGAGTCCACACCTCTTTCAGCCTGGTTAGCGTACCGCGTATTATTAGGCGTCCACACCTCTCGGGGGGCGGGAGGGCCTGCGGCCTCTGTCTCCCACGACTCACGGGGTTACCTGTGTCAGAGGTCCCCTCCGCTGACACACGATGAGCCACGTTATTTCTATGATGACTTTAGGGAGTGATTTTTCCATGAAAATGAGGTCTATTTTTGCCTAATCATTGCCAGCAAACAAATAAGACCAACAGAAGAGCATTTCAGGCCCCAAACCCGGGTGCAGCGCGTGCACACGCCGGGGGGGGGGGGGGGGACACGCGGCCACAGAGGCACTGGTCGGCCCACCTTCTCCCATGAGACACTCGGACTGGGTGACACAAAGAACAAATCAAGAGAAACAAAACCCTCTCCACAGGCTACACGACAAGGCCCAGTAAGAAAAGGAGAGTGACGGGAAAGATGATCCCGAGAGACTTTCCGAAGCGGAGGCTGCAGCCCTGGGCCCTTGGCAGGAGCACGCGGAGGGCTGCAGGCGGCCCCGGGCGGGACCCCGGCAGGGCAGCTCCAAGGCCCCCCCAGACCCCAAGGTCTGGAAGGACCCGTAACCCCTAAACTTCCCTACAACCGTGTCACCGATGAACACGGCACCGGCTTCTCCGATCGGCAGGCACCTGTTACATAAACCTGTGACGTTCTCAACGTCTTCCATCGGATTCGTGTCAAACGAACACATTTTCAGAAGTTCTTCATTAAAAGTCAAACGAGCATGATGTCTGTATTTGAGCAACGTCGTCAATTTAAACGCACTCGGTGACGTTACCAGACGCCGAAAGTTAGTGTAATAGCATCCATTGCAAGGAGACGAACTGTCTAAATAAAAAATGTTAATCTTTTTTTATAGAAATCTCTCAAATATATCTTCTTGTTCTGTTACATAAGGCAGACTAAATGCGAGTTTTTAACCAGAAGATGCCCGGGGATGAGACAGGAAGGCAGGCGGTCCTCAGACGGAGGCCACGGCTGGCCGGGCACCGAAAGCAGCCGTGTCAGGACACGGAAACGAGACGCCAGGGGCCGAGCTCTCAGACGACCCGCCTGGAGCCACCACGGGCCGGCACCACGGCCCCGGACGAGTGAGCTGCCCCCGTGTCCTCCTCCCCGTGACGCGGGCGTAAGAGCAGCCCTTCCCCCGCGGCTGCCGTGGGGATCCCGAGAGCTGGGGACGCCCGGGCTTGGAGCCCACCCGGCGGGCGCACAGTAAGCAGAACAGGAACGTCCACGGAGCGAAAGCCGTAATCACCCGTGGTCAGGGTCCTTCACACGTGCACCTGTGAGACGGTGACGCGCCCAGGGGTGAGCCGAGCACGGACGCCGCCACCCGCTGCAGGCCCGCGGCGGGGCACGGCACACAACCCGAGCTGCCCGCGTGGGGCACCTCCCATGGGAACGCCGGGAGTGACCTCCTCGGGTCAGGGCTAACCCGGCCCATGCCCAGGGGACTCCCAGGAAGCAACCTTGACGACGGTCAAAGCAAGGAACGGAAGGTCTCTGGTGAGACGTTGCCATAAGCCGATCTCCGTAAAGCTCCCGATCGCACCACCCACCACCCAGATGCTCCACGACGTATCCAAATGGACCTCAGGAAAGAGCCTTCCCCAACGAGTGGTCCACAGACACGTGGCAGGTGCAAAACAACATCCTCTCTGGAAAAATGCACCGTCATCGGAGGCCTCAAAGAATCCATACACGTGGTTTTCCAAGGAAGATGAGCAACCGACCGTCAAAAAGATAATCCCACAAGGAAGCAGGGTCGGAAGCA
The DNA here is from genome assembly GCF_011100685.1 of Canis lupus familiaris. Lineage (NCBI taxonomy): Eukaryota > Metazoa > Chordata > Mammalia > Carnivora > Canidae > Canis > Canis lupus. Next base: position 38,650,126 of record NC_049252.1, on the reverse strand, counting down.
TGAGCAGCCTAAACGAGAGACCCCAGAAACAGGCCTTCGGATGGGATGGACCTGCCAAGACCCCACATATAAAATTACTGGGCACGTAAGAAAAATAGATGCGGGGCCAGCACGGCGGCTCAGCCCGTTCAGCATCTGCCTTCGGCTCAGGTCGCGATCTCGGGGTCGTGGGTTCGGGTCCCGTGTTGGGCTCCCCGCTCTGCAGAGAGCCTGCCTGGGACTCTCTCACCCTCTGCCTCTCCCCCCACTTGCGCTCTCGCCCTCTCTTGAAAAAACGAGAAGAAACAGGAAAACAAACAGTACCCAATCAGGCTTGGAAAAGAATAAACCTTCTATAAATAAGAAACATTAAAGACTAAAATTACTAAAATTACAAACTCTAAGCTGGGTTTTAACATCATACTAGACACAAAGAGAGGATGAGTGAACGGCAGGGGGAAGCTGCGGAAGTGGCCAGAATGCAGCCGGGGAGAGAGGGCCAGGGGAGGGAGGCTGACCCCACGCCCAGGCGGCCCCGAGCCGACCCCCCAGCCCACCCCATGCAGAGGAGACCAAAATAGCTGCCGCCCAGACACGTCAGGAGCAGGGAGCCGGCGGGGGAGGGCGCCCAGCTGGATGCGGGCGAGGCTGCGGCCTCCAGCTGCCGACCCCCCACGACCTCTTCACGATGAGAACACAGGAAGGGGTTTCCCTGCAAATCCCGCTGACCCTCGTGGGGACGAAACCCTAAAGGGGACGTTTCAGAAGAAGGGAAGTGATCTTGCAGAGAACACAGTAACAAAAGGAATGACGATAAAAGCGAGTGGCACGTGGAATGCGACATTTCTTTTTTCGTTTTTATTTTATTTTATTTTTTATCGGTGTTCAATTTGCCAACATACAGAGTAATACCCAGTGCTCATCCCCCCCTCAGTGCCCTATTCAGGACGGCTTTAATGTGGCCTCTCTGGTATTTAAGGAAAGGTTTGTTGTTTGTTGTTGTTTTTTTTTTTAAAGAGTGCTTTAATTTAAAGTCTTCAATAATCCAAATTGGTATTTTCCTAAATCTCCACTAGGACAACGAACCTGATGCTTTTCTCAAAAAATATGATCAGGGCGGCTCGGGTGGCTCAGCAGTTCGGCGCCACCTTTGGCCCAGAGCGTGACCCCGGGGTCCCGGGATCGAGTCCCACGTCGGGCTCCCTGCATGGAGTCCTGCTCCTCCCTCTGCCTGTCTCTCTCTCTCTCTCTCTCTCTCTCTGTGTCTCTCATGAATAAGTAAATAAAATCTTTAAAAAAAAATATGATCAAACTGTGGAAATACCGAAAACAGAGAGAAAAAATAAGCAAGCTGATTAAACGAAACACATTTTTGTTTTTGTTTTCTGCCAATCACGAGAACAGAGCAAGCACACAGAGGTCCCTCCCGCTCCGTCCCTTGGGAGAGGCGAGGGCGACGGGGCCGGTGACAGCTGGCGGGCGTCCTCGGAGCTTCGCGCCTGCCCTGAAGTTACCGTGAGCAGAGGCGGCGTGGGGAGAGGCGCACGGCAGCTCCGCAGCCCTGGGGGGTCCCCGCTACGAGCACGCTGCCCGGCCGGCGTCCTGGGGGAGGAACAGCTGCCGCGCTCGCGGGTCCGGGCCTCACGTCCACGAGAAAGGCAAAACCGTGATCAGAATGGTGGGTCTCCAAGCCCACGTGCCCCTGTCTACGACGACACACGCGGTATTAACCCGGCACTGGGAAGGGCCTCGGGTGCACCCTGAATGGACACACACCCTGTCCCCTCCTCGGCACTTACCCGACGCTTCACGGCCCTCGTTTCTGCAGCCGTGGCCGGTCGGCGGGAACCTGCGACGTGACACGCTGGGAGCGTGAGCACGTGGATCTCGTGAGCCGGCGCTCGTGGGCTCCAGCTCGATTCCCAGCAGCAGGGCCGGCGCCGCGGGGCACGGGGCAGCTCTCTACCATGACAGCCGGGTCACCGCGACGTCCCTCGCACCATTCTTGCTCCCGTCACTGTGACGTCCGTCGTGCTTTATGGCTTCATGCGGGGCTATGACGGGCTCTCCGCGTGCACAGTGAGAATTTCATCAGGCTTTTTAGCCGCAATTTTTCAATAACTAAACCTGCCGGTGCCGTGAATCATCTCCAGCCTCGTTTCCAAACAGACGTAAAGAACTCCCCCGCCCCCCAACGTCGATGAGGCTGTGACCCTTACCGGCGGCCTCTGGGTCGGGGCGTGAGGCTGCCCGGTCTTGCCCCCGCTGCGAGGTAGCGCGACGTCCACACCGATGGGCGGCTCGTTCGCAACATGAGACGACAGGTGCGAGGACAGCGCGTCCCGTGAAGGATTTATACGACAAAGTTACCGCAGCTGGCTCCTTGCAGCCCTTCCCAATTCTCGGATAACGCTGAGCGGTTTTTCCAGCATAAGGGAAGAAGCACCGCGTTAAGGATATTCGAGGTACGGAATCCAGCCCCTAAGAGCGATTACGAAGGCCTCGGGGTGCCTGGGCGGCCGCGTCGGTGGGCATCTGACTTGACTTCAGGTCGGGGTCTCGGGGTCGGGAGACGAGCCCCACGTCGGGCTCAGTGCTGGGCGAGGAGCCTGCTCGGGGGTCTCTCCCTTTGCCCCCCCCTTAAAATAAAAGGATCAAAAGGCTTTTAATTGAAAACGGTGAGAAAGTGCGTATCTTCTCTCTTCTCTTCCTCAAACCCCATCGAAATGGCAGAAAAGGCACCTCTTGGCAATGAGCCGTAACAGGACTGAAACACCGGAGCATGGGCCAGCGGCGGACAAGGGCACCCAGGTCGGCAGGTCAGGGCGCTGCCTGCGGGGAGGAGAGTCCAGCTGACACCTGACTTCCCCGCAACACAAGCCTGCGTTAAGGAATGGGACACGCTCTCTGAGTTTGACCGGAGGTCGTGAGAACCCGGAACTCTGGGTTCCAGAGGATCCACGGGTGTGGGAACAAAATAACCCGGCAAGAACCCCACACGTCTCCCAGCCACGTGCTCCGGGACGCCCCCCCCATCAAACCAGAGTGGAATCCGAGAAACCAACGTGACGGACACGAGAGCCCACGGCCCCCGACACAGCCGAGGCAGCTCAGAAATGGGAAGAGAAGCCAGAGTTCTGGGCAAACCCCTTCCCTTCCTGGGGAGCTGGGGCAGCCTGTGCGCGGGCGACGGGGGTCCGGGGGCCCAAGGGTGGGGGCGGGACACAAACCATAAAGGGTTCACCTCTGGGAAGAGGGGACGAGAAGAAGCAGGCCGTGACGCAGCGGACACACGCTGACGGGCGCATCTTGTGCTCTCCCTCTCCCTCTCTCACTTTCTCTCTCAAATAAATAAATTAAATAAGGGACCCCTGGGTGGCTCAGTGGTGGAGCGTCTGCCTTCGGCTCAGGCTGTGATCCTGGTCCTGGGATCGAGTCCTGCATCGGGCTCCCTGCATGGAGCCTGCCTCTCCCTCTGCCTGTGTCTCTGCCTCTCTCTGTGTCTCTCATGAATAAATAAAATCTTAAAAAATTAAATAATAACACCGCGAGGGCATCTATAGGACAGAATATGCCCTCACTGTGTTGAGAGAAGTGCTTACGAGCATATAGTAGCTACGCAGCATCAGAACTCTTCTGAGAGGGAGGGGAGGGCAGAGGGAGAGAGCCCGACGCGGGGCTCGATCCCATGACCCTCAGATCACGACCCGAGTCAAAATCAGGAGTCGGACACTCGACCGACTAAGCCACCCAGGCGCCCCTAAAATCAGGACTTTTTTTTTAAAAGCTATCTTTTATTCTGAAAGCAAACACACAAAATGCATCCGTCCTAAGAAGAGGGAGGCACCGTCTCCCTAACGTACTAACACGTCCACGGCATAATGAAAAAGGTGCATCGCAGACTGACATGAAGCCACGTGCAACACGGAAATCCCGCAGACGCCAGAAGTGCCATGTATATAGCAGAAATCCCGCAGACATAATACAGAAATCCCATATGTACACACACACACCACGAGTCCCATACACACGGCAGAAACCAGCCTCTGGGCGCGCGCCCCGGCGCGTTTCCCCGTGTGCCCTACACACAGCACCTTCGCATGCCCCAACAGCGGGTCGTGCTGACCACGGGGGCCGAGGACGAGCCGGCGTGCTGGAGGCCCCCACCCCGGGAGCTGGGACGGGCGGCGGGCACGGGCTCCCGCGGGGAAGACCGGGGGACGGATCGACACTCCGACAGCCGCGTGCTCTGCCTCCGTCCCCAGAGGAAGGAAGCCACGAGTCAGCAGCGCTGCTGCTCCGCACGGCGTCCTCACGGCACGGACAGCACAGCACACGTGCAGGACAAGCTCTATTTATGCCGTGAAAGGGAAATATAAACCACTTGTCCACACGCCAGCTGCTGGCTGTCCATCTGGGCCACGTCCCGTTCCGGTGACCAGCACACACACACGGTGACGCCGTCTCTCAGCTGCACTTCGGGGAGAAATGACGTATTTGCACCGGAAAGCAGATGCAAACAGATGCATATGAACCCTCAGCCATGTCTGCTGGGGGCAACGGGGCCCCCAGAGCCCCTTCCTTCCTGTTGTGCATCTTTGCAAAGTACGCGGTTCACAATGAGCCTATTTTGTTTTCAAATAAAATGTGAAACCTCTTAAAGTCAGAGACGCTGCCAGAGCGCAGGTGCCGGCCCTGCCCGGTGCCCTCCTCTCGGCCAAGGTCGCTGCCCAGGCGGGTCCCCTGGACTAGATGGGACTGTCTCACAAGTGGCGGCCCCTGCGCAGAGCCCCAGGGAGGTTCGCCCTGAGGACACGGGGACATGGGGACACACGGACGAGACCACCTGACCCCGCATCCCAGGAACCACTTGTCTCCCCCCAGGCTCACCGTCACCCCAAAGGGCTCCATGTCCACGGCGGAAGCGCAGCACACAGTCCCTTACACACGGAGGCCGTCTAGGCAGTCGCTTAATTAGCAAATACAGCTTCTGGTTCTGCAGAAAAGAATAAAACGAGGCCTCCTCTGGCAGCCCTGGTGGCTCAGCGGTTTAGCGCCACTTGCAGCCCAGGGCGTGATCCTGGAGACCCGGGATCGAGTCCCACGTCGGGCTCCCTGCAGGGAGCCTGCTTCTCCCTCTGCCTGTGTCTCTGCCTCTCTCTCTCTCTCTCTATGAATAAATTAATAAAAATTTTAAAGACATATATTTAAAAAATGAGGCTCCCTAAAGCAGAAGTCTTTGTCCCTAACGTTTGATTTGGTGGTCACCCTGGACCCAGATCTTAGCTTCACCCCCAGCCCCAAGCAGGGCCTGGGCTCCCGACTGGCCACCACGACGCTGCGGGCCACGGGACGGCACAGCGGACCGTGCAGCAGGGCTCGGGAGCTAACGAGCCGCCCTTCACACGCGTTACAGATGCGAGCAGAAAGCACGCGTGGCCTCCGCAGGAGCTGGGGTTCAACTGACACGAACGCAAACAGAATCTCCACTGTTCGCCTTGCACAGTGAACGCGTGACGTTCAAACCCCGAGGATGCAGGAAAGGGGCAGACTCACGCTGAAGTCACAGACGTGAGCCCACAGGAAGTCACGACTGCAACAGCACGACGCTGAGGTGAGCAGCACGTGGGAGCGTCCACCACCCCCGTGAACGCTGCGTGGGCTCCAGGCAGGAGGTGGCCACCCAGAGCCATCGCAGGAGCCGTCCGCGGCCCTGGCGCCCGAGTGCCCAACCAGGACAGCGGTGTGCCCAGGAGCTTGCACACGTGACCACGGGCCCCCGAGGGCCACTCAGACGTCCAGAAACACGTGACTGATTTTGCATTTCTGGGAGGACGGCACAGAAGCTAAGTTCACAATACGCTCCATCAGCAGCTGCTGGGCCCTGGGCGAGCGTGTGCACCAAGGTCACCGAGCCTGGCCGCTGGGGAGGGGAGCTCAGGCCCGCTCCCCGCTGAGCCCGGCCGCCGATGGGACAGTGGCTCCTCCACGCCCGGCCTGAGGAGCAGAGTGGGGAGCGTGTCGGCCGGAAGGTCCACCCCGCCCCGCGCTTTCCCTCCTGCAAACCAGGGTTGGCAGCTGCGCCGGCCGCACGGGGCGGAGCCAAGGACCCAATAAAGGACAGTAGTTGCTGCCCGTTGACGGGCGCTAACGGCAGCCAGATCAGGAGCCCCGACACCGTCCCCAGCGACAAGAATTAAGTGAGGGGGGAGGGTTTGAACGAGCGCTTCAGGGCTGTCAAACCGTCAAACCACGTTGGGCTCCAGCCCGGCCTCCGCCCGGTGAGGCCCCACCCCTGCCCGCAGAGGGCGCCCGCCCGCACCCTCACCCGCGTGAGCCCGTGACCCAGCCCAGGCCGCCCTGGGGCTGCCCCGGGCTCCGTGGACGAGGCTGCCCATGGGGGGTGTCCACGCGCTCCCGCGTCCCCCTGCCGTCCCCGGCCTCACGCCCTCCGAGCCGCGGCCAGCGAGCGCTTGCTCCCGAAGGGGCTGACCCGACCCCGCGCGCCGCGGCCACCCGGCCTAGCACTCGCGACTAAGGAACCTCATGCATGCCCGTGGCAGGTCACATGGTTCCCCTCAATTTATAAAAGAACTCTAGCCCTCCAGCAGCTGTTTAAAAGTACTTTCCGCTAACTAAACACTCACGTTCTCATCCGTGATGTGTGTACACGACTAATCATAACAGTGCGTTGCTTATAAAAGTAAAAGCCAATTGTGACTTCCAACTTGAAACCTTTGAAAAATTTATAAAGCGGCTAAGCTAAACTGACCTCTGCACTCGGCCAGGAAGAGCTGACGGGCTGCAACCGTGCGCGGCGCGAGGCGCTCACGGCCTCTCCGGAGTCGCCGGGCGGGCGGGGGCCCCGGGCGACGCGCTGTCCTGGGCACATAACGGGCACCGGCTTTAAGAGACAGGCCCCCCGGGCACGCCGTTCCAGGACACGTTGAAAACAGACAAGGGGGATCCCTGGGTGGCGCAGCGGTTTAGCGCCTGCCTTTGGCCCAGGGCGCGATCCTGGAGACCCGGGATCGGATCCCACGTCGGGCTCCCGGTGCATGGAGCCTGCTTCTCCCTCTGCCTATGTTTCTGCCTCTCTCTCTCTCTCTCTGTGACTATCATAAATAAATAAATCTTAAAAAAAAAAAAAAAAAAAAAAAAAAAAAGAAAACAGACAAGGAAACAGTTGAAGGCAAAATGTTGACAATTTACAAAATATTTTTAATTTTATTATCACGTTTTACTTCCCCAACGAGCCCTAGGGAAGGGATTCAAGCAAGGCAGGCAGATTCCGTCTTTCCTAGAAATACAACTAAATGGTGCAAAGATGAGCGTGAAACACTTAGACTTTCTGCCTCCAGCTCCAGATCTTCCTATGACCCCTGTGGGTTCCATCTGCCTAGATGTGACACGGGGACACAAAGACCCCCAAGGGCCCGCTGGGATGTGACACGGGGACACACGGGACCCCGAGGGCCCCCCAGGCTGTGACACGGGGACACATGGGACCCCAAAGGCCCCCCTGGGATGTGACACGGGGACACATGGGACACCCAAGGGCTCCCCGGGCTCTGACACGGGGATACACGGGACCCTGAGGGCCCCCCAGGACATGACATGGGAACACACGGGAACCCGAGGGCCCCCCAGGGTTGTGACACAAGGACACATGGGACCCCGAGGGCCCCCTAGGACATGACCCAGGGACACATGGGACTCCCAAGGCCCCCTGGGATGTGACATGGGGACACAAGGGACTCCCAAGGGTCCCCCTAGGCTGTGACACAGGGACACACGGGACCCCGAGGGCCCCCCAGGCTGTGACACAGAGATGCACAGGACCCTGAGGGTCCCCTGGGATGTGACACGGGGACACATGGGACCCCGAGGGCCCCCCCAGGCTGTGACACGGGGACACACGGGACCCTGGGGGGCCCCCACATGGGACCCCAAGGCTATCCCTGGGCTTGGACACAGGGATACACGGGACCCCCAAGTGACCCCCAGGCTCTGACATAGGGACACATGGGAACCCCTACAACTCACAGGTCAACAGTGATCCTCTGGCCCTTTGGTGGCAGCTCTGGGATCGTGTCCCCAGGTGCCTGACGTCCAGTTCAGCATGCCATCTGTGTCACTCTGGCCCTCAAGTGTCCCCAACCAACCAGTAAGCTGCCCGGCCACCACTTAACAGCAACCTGTGTCCCCAGACCAGAGGGGTGCAGAGGGTCTCCAGAGGACTGCTGGCTACCCACCTCCCCACCTCACGCCTGACGGACCACCCAGGAGGGACCTGGGGACCCACGTCCCCTCACCTCCCACTTCCATCCACCTGCATTTAGGGCAGAAGGAGCATCTCCCGGAGCAGCTCTGCCTGGACATGCCCCTGAGGCGAAGGGCTCCTGAGCGCATCGGGCCCCGTCCAGGTGGCGCAGGGAGCGAGCAGGAGCGCACCAGGAGGGTCTGCCGAAGGCCTCCCGCATCGCCAGGGCACTCGCCACACACGCTACGGCCGTGTCAGTCCAGAAAAGACACCCGAGGCAGGACTCCGAAACGAGGAGACAACTTCAACCACAAGGGAAACGACGTAGGTGTGACAGGAGCTGTGGCAGAGCGCACCGCCCCAGGCCGCTTCCGTCCCGAGCCGGGCACCGTAAGGGGCAGTCAGAGCGTCCGACTCCCGGTTCCGGCTCAGGTCGTGGTCTCGGGGTCGGGGCATCGAGCCCCCAGTCTGCCTGGGGTTCTCTCCCTCCCCCTCTGCCCCTCCTGCTCGTGCTCTCTCTCACATAAATACAGGAGATGTTTTTTTTAAAAAGAAGAAGAAGAAAAAGAAAGGAAGTCCCAGTGATCACTAGGCACGTGAGAGAAGTGCTCGGTCTCATCAGCCATCGGGGGAATGAAAATTAAAACCCCAGGGAAATACCACAGAGAAGAGTAATGATTAAAAAGGCCGCAAGGATGAGGATGGCCAACGGGCCGGGCGCAGTGTGCGGAGAGTCGAACGCCCACGGAGGGCCACGGATGCCCGCCGGGTGCCCAGGCCCAGGAAGACTGGCGCTTCCGCATCAAGACACGCGTATCAGGCTGGTCACCGCAGTTTCAGTCCTCAGGCCCCAGATGATGAGCATCCACCACCAGCAGGACGAGTGGGGTACGGAGTGGGCGCACACGGCACCCGGCTCGAAACCCCCACGCCAGGCGGAGCCCCTCAGGTGCAGCCCCGAGCGAAAGAGGACAGACACCGAAATGCGTTCTCACTGTTTACACCGACAAGCAGGCGGGCAGGCCCTGAGCTGCAGGCTGGTGCCCCGGTGACACGCCTGTCACCCGGACCCGGGGCGGCCGAGGGCACGACTGCGCTCTGGGCGATGCTCCCCGGCAGCAGGTGCACCACCGACCGCTGTCGAGGCCGCTCTGCTGGGCGGGAAGCATCGGGAGCGGCTCCTGGAGGGCGGCGCAAGCGGAGGGTGTCCCGGGGGCCACAGAGCTCAGCAGCGCGCCCACCGGCACCGGCCACGGAATAAAGGCACCGGGTGCACAGCTCGCTCTTATGGAGATGAGAGGAATCTGTTCTCGTGACGCTTTACGCGAGATTTGATTTAATGTATTTATGTATTGGCTCTTTAAAATAGAGGCAAAAAATAATAATAATAAAATAAAATAGAGGCAAAAAAATAAATGATTTGTTCACAAAATGAATCCTGACAGCAACTGTAATTGGAAACACTAACCTACAATAAATGCTCACAACTCTTGGCTATTAGGACGTCTGAATGGGTGCGGGGGGTCGGGGGGGGCTCCGTGGGTTAAGCCTCTGCCTTCAGCTCAGGTCATGACCCCGGGGTCCCAGGATCGAGCCTCGCATCGGGCTCCCTGGTCCTCGGGGAGCCTGCTTCTCCCTCTCCTCCCGCTCGTGTTCTCTCTCTGCCAGATAAATAAATAAATCCTAAAAAAAAAAATTTAGAACTTCCAAAGGGATGAGTCCATGCTTAAATATAGTAGGATTAGTCCTCAAGGCGCTGCAGGTGACGACTTTAATCTCCTAGGAATTCAAATAGGTTCCCGTCAGTGACGAGCATTTAGTTCAATTCTTGAAGGAAAAAAAAAAAAAAAAAGAATAAAAACGAAATAGTGAAGAAATGCTCCACAGTCTTGCCTCACCTGGCTCTCGGACAAGACGATCCCCCACCCCACCCCACCCTACGCCTCTCAGCTTAAAACCCTGCCAGACTGGCTGGAAACACGACCGTTACTTGGGATCCGCAGGGACTGTTTTCCAAATTCGTTGGAAGAGGAATTAATGATCATTTCATAGAGTATCCAGATTAACATCTGAAAGTTTGTTTCATGAATGGAAAATGCGAGACATGCTACCCCGGGGTTAATGTCACCACTCTCAGAAGAAAATTATGCAGGGAAAGGAATCTCACATTTTCTTCCCAAAATTTAGAAGTGAAAAGGTCAAGTAAAAATAAATACAAAGCAAACGAACTAATCTGAGCTCCTCTTCTCCCTGCACAAGCTAACAGAGCAGAAAGCCAGAGTTAAAAATAAAAGAAGTGTGAGCTCTTTGGAGGAAGGGCTGTGGGGCCACATCGGACTCCCCGCTGGGACGGGACGGGGTGGCAGCCCCCTCCAGCTACACCCCACTTTCCACCAAATACCCTGTAAAGACGGGAGAAAGAGAGAAAGGCTCCGCGCAGTAGAGCTGAAGCCACACGGTGCCAGCCTCGCTCCTGTCACCCGGGGCCCTGCGTGGAGCTCCAGGCGTCTCAGGACGCGACACACTATTCCTCCTTCCAACTCGCTGACGTTGGCTTTCCTATCACGTGCAGCCAAAACACTAGCAAACCTGCAGATGGCCAACAGGTGCGCTACGGGGTTGTGCACACTCCACGCACGGTGGTCAGCGACGTGCCCGGACGGCACCCGCAGCCGCGGAGGACAACCAGGGGCGCCACGGATGGTGCAAGGCCAGGCGCGTGAGGACACCGCGTCCAAGGGGGCAGCAGGCGTGAATGCCTCACAGCCCCCGAAACAGCCTATGGCGTGGAAAGCCGCTCACAAGCCAGGGCACTGCAGGGTGCACATGCACAGGTCCACACTCGTGTGCACACACACACCCATGCCCACACCCACGGGCACAGTCTGTGCGCACACCCACCTGCATGTGCACACACTCCCACGGGCACACAGGGTCTGTACATACACGTGTGCACACCCACTGCTTATGCACACACTCCCACAGGCACACAGGGTCTGTACACACACACACACACGTGCCCACACCCACCTGCATGTGCACACACTCCCATGGGTACACAGGGTCTGTACATACATGTGTGCACACCCACTGCTTATGCACACACTCCCACGGGCACACAGGGTCTGTACACACACGTGCATACACCCACCTGCATGTGCACAGACTCCCATGGGCACACAGGGTCTGTACACACACACATGCCCACATCCACCTGCATGTGCACACACTCCCATGGGCACACAGGGTCTGTACATGCACACACGTGCGCACACCTACCTGCATGTGCACACACTCCCCTGAGCACACAGGGTCTGTACACACACACCTGCACACACCCACCTGCATGTGCACACACTCCCCTGAGCACACAGGGTCTGTACATGCACACACGTGTGCACACCCACCTGCAAGTGCACACACTCCCATGCACACACAGGGTCTGTACACACACACATGCACACACCCGCCTGCATGTGCACACACTCCCATGGGCACAACAGGGTCTCTACACACAGACACATGTGCCCAGACCCACCTGCATGTGCACACAGGTACACACCCATGCCCACGCCCAAGGGAGACATCTGGACAGACTAGTGGCTCCAGAAACCCAGTGCCCACCAGGCGCCACAGCCACCACCACAGCCGCACATCTTGGGCAGCAGCTTGGTCTGTGGCCTCAGTCCATCGCCTAGTCTGAGAGCAGAGGGTCAGCAGTGCTCACCCGCTGTGGCTGCAGGGAAGCAAACGTGTGGACAGGAAGTGCCCAGAGTAGGCGTCGCACCCAGTGATGCCTGTGTGCACGAGCGCATGTGTGGACCCCCCAACGTGATATGAGTGACGAGGGGATCCCTGGGTGGCTCAGCGGTTGAGCATCTGCCTTGGGCTCAGGGCGTGACCCCAGGGTCCCGGGATCGAGTCCCGCATCGGGCTCCCTGTGCCTGGGTCTCTCCCTTTCTCTCTCTTTCATGAATAAATAAATAAAGTCTTAAAAAAAAAAAGTATGAGTGACGAGAGGACGTCTCTCATTGCTCTTTCCCGTCTCTACTATCTGAATGCTCTGTGACAAAGCGTACAATTTAGTGACTGAAGGCCTTGCCCAGGAAAGGCACGAGGGGGAGAGTGGGGGCCACACACACCACCGCCCACGACCTGTGCTCAGGCTCCTGCCAGTGTCACCAGCCGCTGTGCAAGGAAACTTGCACCTCTAATTTCTTTAATTTATTTGAGAGACAGAGAGAGTGCGTGTTGGCAGGGGGGAGGGTCAGAGGCAGGGGGAGGAGCAGGCTCCCCGTGGAGCAGGAGCCTGAGGCTGGACTCGAATCCCAGGACCTTGAGATCATGACCTGAGCCGTCATGGCAGCCGCCTCACCAACAGAGCCCCCCAGGCGCCCTTCTATCTGATTTAAATGCAGAAAGCCACCTGCGGTTAGTGGCCTCACCATTTTAAATGTGAATTTAATTATTAAAGCGACTTGGGAGGGAGAGAGCGAGGGGGGGTCCCCAGGTATCCCCTCTGCAGGGCCCCTTGAGGCCCAGTCAGCCCCCAAACAAATGAAGCTCGAAGTCCTTACGCAGAGGGCAGGAAGGTGGCAGTGGGTGGGAGCAGGACGCTGCCGACCAGCCTGACGGAGGCGGTTTGAGTGTCTTGTGCCAGCGCAGCCTCTAAGTATGGGGCCGCTCATGCCGGGCAGGACACCAGACCAAGGCCACAGGCCGCCGGCTGAGCACGGAACAGGCACCGCGAGAGCCCAGGTGCAGACCCTTCTCGGGGATGCTCTGTTGCACGGGAGGGCCGCCGTGGAGGAGGGAGAGCCGTTCCCTCCGCCGGGCCCCTCACGCCCCCAAGCCCGGTGGGACGTGACACTGGAACAGGCCTCTGCGCCGTGCGCAAATCCGTCCTCCAAGATGGGCCACGCTCAGCGAGGAGGGGCGCGCGGCATCAGGGCGGGGACGACGGGGGATCCCGGGAGTCAGAGCGAGCACACCCAAAGCAGGCTACTTGGAAGGAGCCCGTGAAACGTCAGGCCCCCCCACGGGGCGGGCACCGTCACCCCTCCCCGACCGCCGACGCACCTGGCGCCGTGTCACGACGCGGGGCGGCTGCTGCCGACCTGGCTGAGACCTGCGTGAGGCGAAGCTGCTCCCCAGCAGGTGAGACTCCCCAGCAGGTGAGAAGCATCCCCGCAGGAGCCCCCAGCAGCGGCCGGACTGGGGCCCTCCTGCCCGCCCGCCGTCCCAGCTGGGAGGGCTCCCTGGGGCCCAGCCGTCCGGCCCGCGGGCCCAAGAGGAGCGAAGCAGAAGCAGCGCTCGCCGTCACCCGCCTGCCAGGGCGTCCCCTGCGTGGAGAAGGCTCGAGCGGAGGGAAAGACGGCCTTAGGTGCACGCTGGGAACGAGCAGTTAGGTCTTCGGTCCACACAATTCAGCCTTTAACAATCACCGGGGGCAGAGAACGAGGTCTCCTGCCAACAGAGGGTGTTTGTGCTGAGAGTGCGGTGGGAGGGCCAGACAGAAGGTTCCAGCACAGCCCGGAGCAGAGGTCCCGCTCTCCGGGAAGCTCTGCTGGGCTCCAAGTCCTCCGCTCTGCGTCGTTCCTCTTCTCCACCTGACTTCGTGGGTTCCGGGCCCCAGCACGACTCCAGGCTCGCGAGGCCGGCATCCTCGTGCACACGGGGCTCGTCTGGCCCCGGGGCGTGGGTCCCCGTGAGGTCACCCAGTCGTGCGGGCACCGCGGGGCCACAGCCACTCAGCCCGCGGACAAGCCTCCCCACTGAGCTCTCCCACCGACTCAGACCCCTTCCTACGTGATCACAGAGACTCCGCAAGGGAAAAGGCAGCAGAGCAGACACCCCAGACCCAAGGATCCCTCAGTGCGGGGACGAGGCATGGGGCGTGGGGGAAGGAGAAGCAGCCAGAGCAGCCACAGGCCCAGCGAGGGAGCTCAAAGGGCACCCGGCAGGCCCCCGAACCCCCACACTCCATGTGCTTAGTACCCACGACCCAGACGCGGAGTGGTCGCCTTCCTCTAAGCTCCGTTTCAAAGCTCTCTGCCTCTGAGCGAGCTCAGAAATGAACACGCGGAACTTCCACGCTCCGTGGGACCGAGAAAGCCCCAGCTGCTTTGTCTCACCCGCCAGTCACATGCACGCACGGTGACAGCCTGCAAGAGCTCAGGCACGTCCGCCGGCGCGATGGGAGATGGGACGCCAAGGGCCATCGTGACGTGGGAAGGCACGCGTGTGCGTCTATTCCGGCCTTTGCCTGTTTGCCTTCAGGACTTCGGTCTTTTTTTTTTTTTCCCCCTACGATTTTTAAGATATTTATGGTTCGTTGCAAAGACTGTTCTCCCAATGGATACGTCTGTCTTCGGATGTTACTTCCGTTATTTCGTTGCCGTTTTGTTTTGCTCCGGGAGGTGGTTTCCCTCCGGCGGCCGTGCTGGAGTGTGGTCATCTGGACCATCTTTTCCTTCGCTGAACCTGACACTGGGGTCCCACTTGGACAAGCCTCGCCCGACACATCCGTTATATTTGGCCGCGTCTCTGTCTCACGCTCGGCCTTGCATGCGGCCTAAGGCAGAAATCCAACGTTGCCTTTCACACGACGGCGCTCCCCTGTCCCCAAACCGCTTCCTCGACAGTCCCCCGTGCCCCGGCAACTGGAGAAGGCACCTTAACCACAGGCACCTCCGTGTGGATTCGGGCTTCCTTCTGCGTCTCCCACGGCACTGGCAGCGCCACAGGCCACGCTGCTTCACACGCAGAGGCTCTCCGCGGGGCTCTACTGTCTGGTAGGGCTGCGCGCCTCCTCTCAGCCTCTGGGTTCTGGGTTCCTAGCTTGTGTTTCTGGGTCCGGTTTACAATCCGCGAGTCCAGCCCCAGGGAAACCAGTGACTCTGGCCGCGTCCGTATTTTTTTTTTTTTTATTTACTTATGATAGTCACAGAGAGAGAGAGAGAGGCAGAGACACAGGCAGAGGGAGAAGCAGGCTCCATGCACCGGGAGCCTGATATGGGATTCGATCCCGGGTCTCCAGGATCGCGCCCTGGGCCAAAGGCAGGCGCCAAACCGCTGCGCCACCCAGGGATCCCCGCGTCCGTATTTTTATTGGAATCACCTGAACTCTGCAGACGAGCGCAGGGGGGACCTGCCTTCGTGAGGATGCTGTGACACGCTAACCGCCAACAGGACATGCCTGCCACTCGCCCGAGGCTACTTCGTGTGTCTCTCAAGAGTTTTCAGAACGGTCGTCACTGAGGTTTTGACCTCGTCTCAGCACATTCACTCCTGAGTCTTGCGTGTCCTTGTTGTCCCGCGAATGGGAATGTCCTCCTCCTCTGCAGCATCCTCTCGCCGGTTATCTGCTGGGAGTACGAAAGCTACTGTGGATGTTTGATGTTACCTTTTTATTTCTGCTGCCTTGGCTACTTTTGATGATCTGGGTTTTTTATTTTATTTTATTTTTAAAGATTTATTTATTTATTTATGATGGACAGAGGGAGAGAGAGAGGGAGAGAGAGAGAGAGAGAGAGGAAGAAACATAGGAGGAGGGAGAAGCAGGCTCCATGCCGGGAGCCTGAACTGGGATTTGATCCCGGGTCTCCAGGATCGCGCCCTGGGCCAAAGGCAGGCGCCAAACCGCTGCGCCACCCAGGGATCCCGATGTGGGTTTTTTAACCACTGATCCCGAGGCCGTGCTGTCCCACATGGCGGCCACCGCGTGACCGCGTGGGGCAGCGCACCCCCACAGAAGGCTCTGGGGTTTCCTGACAAGGCTGCGAACAGATCATTTTACCGATTCTATTCCAACTTTCATGCCTGTGTTTTCTTTTGTCCTGTCCTCAACCTGGCTGGTAAGAACATCGGGATCCCCCTTATCGGGATCCCCCTTATAACCTCAACGACACGCACATCTGTGTCGTGCGCACCCTCTGCTTCTGCCTCCCCGGGGGCCCACGCGTCCAGCACCTCAGCCTGCTGGGAGGACGGCGCACGGGAGGTTAGCACCAAGGTCTACTCTGCCGGCTTCATCTTCGCCATCATCTTCACCCGTGCGGTTCGTGTTCAAACCTTGGACAAGGCTCCTTCATAGAGAAAACCAGAACTTCCACGTAAAACAAACTGAATGACATTTGTGGGTCCTGAAAAAAGAGATGTTTAGATTTCTAAGTGTTACTTCTGCACTAAAACTTGAAATAAACAGAAAATGCATCTCTGAATCCTATTTCTTTACTTCCGTACTCCCAACGGGTACCATGTGTGGGACCCACCACGTCTCCAGCCTCGTGCCGCCGGCTCATCGTGCTCACCCCCAGCTGCAGGTGCCTCCCACCAGGAGGACCGACCTCAGATGGCACTAAACAGCGTTTGCAGAAGTGAAGCAGGCCAAAGTTTTTTTACATTACTGGGAAAACTCACTTTTTTTTTTTAATTTTTATTTATTTACGATAGTCACACACACACAGAGAGAGAGAGAGGCAGAGACACAGGCAGAGGGAGAAGCAGGCTCCATGCACCAGGAGCCCGATGTGGGATTTGATCCCGGGTCTCCAGGATCGCGCCCTAAGCCAAAGGCAGGCGCCAAACCGCTGCGCCGCCACCCAGGGATCCCCAAAAACTCACTCTTTATTAATTTGTTATTTTGACTAATTCCCAACTCGCTAATTTTTAGGAGACTAAGAGAAGAGGGGGACAGCAGACACACCCGGGGCCTGTGGCTTCCCTGGCTCTCCCTGGCTTTGCCGTGGAGACTCACATCTGGGAATCACGGGAGGTGCGTCTACACACACCTGTGTCCAGCCCACACAGTTAGGATGGTTTTAGAGGAACGATAATGGACACACGCAGAACAATCAGCTAATTGCCAGACTATATTTGGACCTAATACATGAGTCTAGCCTGCAACAGCGAACGTGACCACAACCCACCCTGAACGCAGAGAGCTTGGCTAATTACCATAAAAGGGTTCTTAAACCAGCCGGCATCATAAGCAAATGAAGAAAGGGACCTATTAAAAAAAAAAAAAAAAAAACCCAAAGAATGTAATAAGCCCACTGCCATAGATACAATGGCAATAAAGACAAAGGAGTCCAAGCCACCGCGGGAAAGAAAGAAACCAAAGGGAACAGCTTTGAAAGCCTGACACCCTGCTGATAACGCTTGAGAACCCACGAACAACTTCATCGGCAGCTCGAGAAGCCAAACCCTAAGACATGACATGGCATCAAGGTAGCTTTTCTCCCACAGAAGACGTTCCATGCCAGCTTGCGGATCCTCCCCCGCAGCTGTTTCACGGGACGAGACAACGGGAGCCCGAGCAAACCAGGCTACGCGGCGGAGGCCGATCCCAGCCAGAGACCTGGACACGGGCGCGCCGTGGGGAGAAAACTCACCCCGCACGTTCAAAAGCCTGGACGCGGTGGGTTTCTTGGCACTTCTGAGGACAGGAGAGCCAGGCGCTCAGGTCCCACACCTCCCCACGGCCCCATACGTTGCTCGAAGGAGCCCAGTTCTGGAAACATGCACACGACCCACGTACGCGCAAGCGTGAGAGGTCAGTCCGAGAGCAAGCGTGGGGACGACTCGGCGGCGTTACCTTGCTTTTATCTGCATGATGTTCGCAACGGTTCGATATTTCCTTACACCTAACTCCTCCGGGGGTGGGGGGGTCTTTAAAATATATTCAGTTCATGTGACCTGAGAGCCACTGAGGCTGCAAGGGGGCACCTGAAGGAAATGGAGAGACCACGTCATCGATCCCTTTATCACACTTCAAAGGCCAAAATGAAACCAGATCGCCTCTAAAAAAAAAAAAAAAAAAAAAAAAATTCACAAGTGACAGAGTCAAATATCAAAAATGCATCAAAAACAACAGAAAATCACTTCAGAAGTGAACCCAACAGCCCGCATCGCCACGCTTTGTCTCCACGCTAACCCTGTCATCTGACTCGACACGCAGGAGGTGTGGACTTCATCCAGGAATATTTCTCCCCAGGGAAAAATGCCAACTTTGCATTATGCTCATAAAAACCACCGCCCACCCCCCTGCAGCCAGCAGGCTCCCCAAGAAGACGTGCCGGACGAGAACAGGGCAACGGCGGAGCCAGGACCCCCAGACTGGCTGTTGGGCGCTCCCCAGGACAGCAGGCGGCAGTCCAACCCCATGGGCTGCCCCCACTCGCCACTTCTGAGACTTCCTGTGCGTCCAGCCCCTCGCGGTGTCCCCTGCAACACCATGTCCATCCGACTTGGCCAAAAGAGACCATCTCAACTGTGCTGGAGTTGACTGCCGGCCAGCTGGACAGGAGTTTCATGTCGAGGCTCTTGGAGAACCCCTTCCTTGGGATGCACATCCATCCCTGGTCCACCCCTCAGCGGCAGTCGGGCTGGCCTCTGCCCTGATCCCAGCCGTGTCTCCACTGCCCTGGAGTCTACCTGTCTGCCAGGGCTCCCGAGGTAAATGGGTGCACTGGCAATGGCCCCTCTGCTCTGACCCTGCTCCTTTATGCCCCCGGCCGCACAGGGACGGAGAGAATCCAAGCCTTCCACACCTGGGCAGCTCCTAAGTCTTCCCACGTATCCCGTTAAGCCCAAATTAAATGCAACCCCACGTGACTTGCTCTCAGCCAGAGCCCAAACCTTCCGGGACAGGGGACGTGTGAGAGGGCAGTGGGTGATGGAGGGGCAGCAGCCCTGGTGACTCAGGCTACAAGATCTCACTCTTGAGAGACGTAGAACCGGCCGGGAGGGACAGTGCCAGTCAAGTCCCTGGACACCCGCACTCACTCAGACCCCAGCCTTGCCCAGGGGCCCTCACCGGCAACACCGCCCTTTCTTCTGAGTGAAGGTTGTGTTGGCAAAACCAAAGGATGTGCTGTTTAGAGCAACAAACAAAAGTGATAAATCTACAAAGAAAACCAAGGGAACAAGTAGCACAAAAGGGAATGATACTTAGGGCAGAGGAGGAGCACACAAAAGGAGCTTCTAAGGAATTGCCAGCTTCGGTAAAAACACTGCTTTAAAGATAGACTTTATTATTGTTCTTTTAAAGATTTTATATATTTATTCAGGAGTGACACAGAGAGAGAGAGAGAGAGGCAGAGACACAGGCAGAGGGAGAAGCAGGCTCCATGCAGGGAGCCCGACGTGGGACTCGATCCCAGGACCCCGGGGTCACGCCCTGCACCAAAAGCCGACGCTCAACCGCTGAGCCACCCAGGCGTCCCAAAAACAGATTTTACTTTTTAAAACCATTGTAGATTTTGGGATGCCCGCCGAGGCGGGTTCTGGGTTTTTTGAGCACGTCATTCCATTCCGGCTCTACAGGGGCTCCAGGCTCACCTTGGCCACTTCCTGCCCGGCCTAGAAAGGAGCCCTTTCTTTTTATGTTTTATATGCTCTTTTACGAAGCATACAGTTATACTCAGGGAAGAAGCTAGTTTAACCTACCCTGAATCCCATCTTCCTACTTCTGATAACAGGACCCCAAATTCATTCTAAGAGGACTTCCACTGGCAACTGACCAGGTGGTTTTGTATGGAAGGGACTACTGGATGGGGGAGGAAGCCCAGCCTTTCATTTTAAAGTGCTTGCACAATTATTTCCAAAGACACGCATACGTTTATAATTTAAAGGCAAATAGAATTATTTTATTTTATTTTTTATTTTTTATTTTTTTATTTTTTATTTTTTTTGCAAATAGAATTATTTTAAACCCTTCTATTGACTGCATTGTAGAGACCAGATCTGAGTGAGGAAGATATACTAACGATTCTAATTTAGAATAGAAATAAGGGATCCCTGGGTGGCGCAGCGGTTTGGCGCCTGCCTTTGGCCCAGGGCGCGATCCTGGAGACCCGGGATCGAATCCCACGTCGGGCTCCCGGTGCGTGGAGCCTGCTTCTCCCTCTGCCTGTGTCTCTGCCTCTCTCTCTCTCTGTGACTATCATAAATAAATAAAAAATTAAAAAAAAAACCAATAGAATAGAAATAAGCAAAAAGCATGCTCACTTTACCCTTAGAATAGAAAAAAAAAAAAAAAAAAGGTCTGGCAAAACACATAGTAGCTTTGAAGACCGTTTCCCTACAGTTTCCAGGGGCTGTCTCCTGCCCAACAGTCAGCAAAGACTGGTTCATTATGGGCAT
This sequence comes from Canis lupus familiaris, assembly GCF_011100685.1. Lineage (NCBI taxonomy): Eukaryota > Metazoa > Chordata > Mammalia > Carnivora > Canidae > Canis > Canis lupus. The sequence continues at coordinate 38,629,737 of NC_049252.1, read as the reverse complement.
TCAAAACATTCAAATGTCTGGGGGCACCTGGCTGGCTGTCAGCGGACTGTGGGACTCTAGATCTTGGGGTCATGAGTTCAAGCCCCACCTTGGGTGTAGAGTTACTTAAAAAAATAGAATAAAGTAAAAATTTTAAAATCTAAATGTCTGTGTATTAGGTATATAGTACTTGGATTTTTATTATTTATTTAGTATTTGGAAATCTTCAAAAGTTCTGCTTGGGGAGAAAAATTTTATAGCTCTGAAGATGGTAGAGGTCATCATAACTTCCAAAGGCAAAAGGGAGAGCCCCTGGGGGGCTCAGTGGTTGAGCATCTGCCTTTGGCTCCAGGTGTGACCCCAGGGTCCTGGGATCGAGTCCCACGTCAGGCTCCCGGCATGGAGCCTGCTTCTCCCTCTGCCTGTGTCTCTGCCTCTCTCTCTGTGTCTCTCATGAGTAAATAAATAAAATCCTTAAAAATAAATAAATAAAGGTTAAACGGTCCCTGGTTTACTTGGGAAATAAGTTATCCTTTCAAACTACAGTCCAGGAAGTAAATGTTGTACAAGAGGTAAACCTTGGAGGAGCATTAACAACATTTTAGCTGCATCACACATAGTTAAGAAAAAGATACTGTAACCTCAAGGTTTTTAAAACTAAAGGTCCCTGCACACTCTGCAGGAGGTAGGGTTTCTGACGGCCCAGGGATCTGCAGAAGGGTGGTCAGGTGCCCAGAGCCCTGCATGGCAGCCTGCGGCCAGCTGGGGCCATGGGGGAGCCGGACCCGCTGCACGGATCATGGAGGTGGCGCACGGAGCATGGACCCTGGACCTGGAGCACGGGCTCGGCGCATGGAGCACGGACCTGGACCTGGAGCATGGACCCGGACCTGGAGCATGGGCTCGGTGCACCGAGCACGCACCCTGGACCTAGAGCACGGGCTCAGCGCACAGAGCATGGACCTGGACCTGGAGCACGGGCTCGGCGCAAGGACCAGCGCATGGAGCACAGACCCCGGACCTGGAACATGGGCTCGGCCCACGGAGCACGGACCCGGACCTGGAGCATGGGCTCAGCTCACGGAGCACGGACCCAGACCTGGAGCACGGGCCCAGCGCATGGAGCATGGACACCGGGCCTGGAGCACAGACCTGGCACACGGAGCACGGACCTGGACCTGGAGCACGGGCTCAGCACATGGAGCACAGACACCGGGCCCAGAGCACGGGCCCAGCACATGGAGCATGGAGCACAGAGCACGGACCCAGCGCATGAAGCATGGAGCATGGACCCCGGACCTGGAGCACGGACCCGGGGCATGGAGCACGGACACTGGGCCTGGAGCACGGACCCGGAGCATGGAGCGCGGAGCACGGAGCATGGACCACGGACCCGGCGCATGGAGTACAGACCCGGGGCACAGTGCACAGACCAGGCTCCTCGGTCACACGTGGACACCCCATCACGGAGCAGGCTCTGCAGCCTTCATAACCAAAGACATGCCAGCCTGACCACGAGCATTCCAGAAACCCCAGATCCAGCAATCTCTAGAACAAGAACAGCCTGTGTGAAGAGACACTGCATGTTCCGGAGCGCACGCTTGTGTTTAGTAATTATGCTTTGATTTATATAAAGTGATACGGGTATTGACTTGCATCGAACAAAAACGGCAAATTATTTTTTAAAGGCTTAAAGAGCAATCTGAAGAAAAATGCTAATTTAACAGGTTTTGCTCCATGCAGCAAAGAATGGCCAATTATCGCTTTCTTCGACATGAAGAATAACGGAGAGGCTGCTCTCCCAGAGGAAATTACACGTTCTCGGTCACCATCCTCCTCTGACACTAATGTGGAATTAACAACCCCAAACAGAAGACGAGCAAATTCGTATCGGATGATCCAAGGTTTTATTTCAATCCTAAGCATCAGATTTTATCTCCATTTCCAGCTCTACCTGCCTGCTGGTAAAACGACGGAGGCACGTTTTGTTGGGGGAAACTATGTCCCTATATTGGGGATCATTTCTGCTCTACAGGGAAGATGCCCCAGAGAGACCGGTCAGGGGGAGGAGGCTGTGGGGCCTGCAGTACGTGGGGGAGAGCGGTCAGAGGGAGGAGGCCGTGGGCCCGGAGCATGCGGGGGAGAGCGGTGGCAGGGGGGAGGCCGTGGGCCTGCAGCACACGGGGGTGGAGGGGGGGAGAGTGGTCGGGCGGGGAGGGTGCTGAGAGCAGGAGGGAAGATTCAGGGCCCAGTCAGGAGGCTTCTGTCCAGAGCACAGGAGAGATGGTGGTGGCCTGTGGGCCCCTGGGCCAAGGAGGGGACATGGAGAAGTGGGCAGCCTGAGTTGGGGTTCGTGGCACAGCAGGCACAAAATGTGCCTGGGACTAGATGGGGCGACAGGGAGAAGCTGGAGGTTTCCAGCAATTGGGGGCAGTTGGTGACATTCGCTTGAGGAGACACGGTTGGGAATTAAGGACATAAGGCGGTTGGTCCCAGATGTTCAGGGCCACCTGGGAACGCGCGGCCTGCAGAGAGAGGGGGGTGCTACTCGGCAGGCCCAGCGGAGCCCCAGGGCTGGAGGTGGGAGAGAAGTCAGGACCCCCCCCAGCGCCCCTCCCAACATCTTGCTCCCCACGTGCTCTGCCCCACAAGGGCCAGGGAGTGCGCCTCAAGTCTCCGCCTGCCCGGCCCTCAGCCCCGCAGGGCCCTCAACCCTGCCCTGCTCCCCGGCCCGCACCGCCGAGAACCTTCCAGGCTGCAGTTCTGACCTCCCACCGCGGCTCGGTACCCCGTGCTCAGAGGAAGGCTGGGTGACCTGCACCCTCTCTGGCCACGCTGCATACCACCCTTCCAGCAACGCTCACGGGCTCACTTGGCCTTTCCGGCAATTGCAAAGAGCACCGTGACCGCGCCCCGTGGAAGGGACCCCGCGAGGACCTGAAGGGGCCCGCCCCGCTCTTCCTGCCCTGCAGGCGCTGCTGAGGAGGCTCAGCAGACCCACCCCAATCCAATCCTGCAGGGGAACTCGAGAGTGGGGAAGGTCCCCGCAAACCCCAGACGGACTTCCCCAGGCCCCTCAGCTCTCGCGCACTGCTCGGCTCCCTGGGGGCCCCTCCGGGACAGCGGACCGCAGAAGCCACGAAGGGGGCTGTGAGGCTCGGGTGCATGCGAGCGGCTGTCCTGGAGGAGGCCCTGCCCCTCCCTGCGCCCTGTCCCTTGGGCGGCTGTGTGAGGACGGGTGGGCTTGCCTTCCTGACGCAGCCCAGCCCCGCACTGTCCCCAGACTTCTTGCACAGACACAGCAAAAGCCACGTGGGGGGCTGGGGAGCACCGTTGTCGGAGGCGTGGTGAGAACCGGGCTAGCCTGTCCCCACGGAGGGAGGCGTGGCTCCACGCACGGCCAGCAGGGCCAGGGTGCCCGCCTCTCCCCACCCGGGCGGAGCCAGGCCACTGCAGCTGGCCACTCAGGTCACCGCACAGAAGGCACCCAGGGCACGGCCCGCCTGTCCCCAGCCGTTCTCACCAGCTGGGTCGGTCCGTCGGGCCCCGCCACAGGCGGCCCAGCCTCCACTTGCTGGACAGCAGAGCCCGCATCCCCCCCTCCCCCCTCTCACTGTCGGGGGGCAGGGGACTCTCCCAGCTGGTGCAGAACCCCAGGCGGTAAGAGACGGGGCCAGCACAGACCCGAGCGGTGCTGGGAGCCAGCTACTGGACTCCTGCGGGCAGGCCCGTGGGCGCACTGCCAACTGTCCCTCCTGCCCCTTCCCCACAGAGCCTGGATTCGTGACACAGACACCGCCCCAGACCGGTGACCAGAGGCCACTCGCTGCACTCCTCCAGCCAGGGGGTTTCCTGAAATGCCTTCCTGACGGGGACACTGACACTGCCCCCCACCCCCGCCTCCCCCGGCTCCTGCGGGAACACCAGGCTGCAGCCGAAGTCACCGTGAGTCACCGTGAGGCCCGCACACACAGGTGGAGCAGCAGGACACACAAGGGCCCAGGAAGCACCCTGCCAGCCCCAGGCCGCCCGGGGCCCAGGAGCCGAAGGCCACAGCAGTCAGGTTCTCTGCCCCGTGCTGCCCCGCCGACCCCACCCACACACGGGCCAAGGACGCGCCCAGACGCGGGTACTATGGACAGGCCTGGATCCACAGCAGCGGCCACGGCTGCTCCGGCCTCCAGGAGAGGGAGGGACCTGCACGCCAACCACGTGCTCACACGCAGGGTGACGCGGACGAGAACATGCGGAGGGCAGAGGGGACCTTCTCCCCAAGGAGACCACGTGGGGGCCGATGGCTGGACGGCAGCCGTCGAGACAGCCGGGGGAAGAGTGTCCCCTGCAGGAGGAACAGCAGACACTGGGACCTGGGCGTGGGGCTCCACTTACCAGCACGGGGCACGGCCTGTGCACTTCTTCCCACCCTGAAGGGAAGTCACTGGAAGGGCAAGCAGGGGTTACCTGATGGGATGTGCCCCTGGAAGGATGACTGTGCGACCCCGTGAGGGCGGACTGCACGGGGGCAAGTGCACCCGGGAAAGCTAAGGAGGAGCTCCCGCTGCTTACTGCAGGGAGCAGAGGGGAAGACAAACAGCTCTGGAGGGGCTGTGGGCCTCGCACAGACGGCGAGCGAGGGGGAGAAGGGAATGAGGATGACCGCAGGCCCGGTGGGAGGCTGGCATGCAGGGATGGGCCGGAGGGGCAGGAGGGGCAGGTTGGGCCAGGAGTCGGCTCTGGGCAGGTGTGCACTGCACCACTCCTGGAGCGGGGGGAAGGGCTGGGCAGCAGGGCCAGAATCCTAGATAGGCATCCGCACCCAGCCTGGACGCTGGGGAGCCTGGACCCTGGGGAGCCTGGACCTGGGGGGAGCCCGGACCCTGGGGAGCCTGGACCCTGGGGAGTCTGGACCCTAGGGAGCCTGGACCTCGGGGGAGCCTGGAAACTGGGGAACCTGGATGCTGGGGAGCCTGAACCCTGGGGAGCCTGGACCTGGGGGGAGCCTGTCCCTTGGGGAGCCCGGCCCTGGAGGAGCCTGGACATTGGGGAGCCCGATCCTGGGGAGCCTGGACCCAGGGAAGCCTAGACCCTGGGCAGCCTGGACCTGGGGGAGCCTAGACCAGGGGGAGCCTGGACGCTGGGGGAGCCTGGGTGCTGGGGAGCCTGGACGCTGGGGGAGCCTGGATGCTGGGGGAGCCTGGACCTAAGGGAGCCTGGACCTGGGGGAGCCTGGACCCGGGGGAGCCTGGACCTAGGGGAGCCTGGACCCAGGGGAGCCTGGATGCTGGGGGAGCCTGGACCTCGGGGAGCCCAGACCCTGGGGGAGCCTGGACCCAGGGGAGCCTGGACCCAGGGGAGCCTGGATGCTGGGGGAGCCTGGACCCAGGGGAGCCTGGATGCTGGGGGAGCCTCGACTCTGAGGGAGCCTGGACCCGGGGGGAGCCTGGATGCTGGGGCAGGCAGAGGCTGGGGAATCCAGCCGCTCAGGCAGTCGTGTCAGATGCTGCTGCGGGCCTAAGCGAGCCAGGGACAGGATAGTGGCCGCTGACCTTGACAAACACAGGTCCCCAGGGACTCATAAGAGCCATTTCAGGGAACAGAGAGGCGAAAGCCCAACCAGAACAGTCAAGAAGGTCATGAGGGTGGGGACAGGCATCCAAGCGGGGAGGCCCCAGCATGAACTCCACCGGCCTGCCATCCTGCCGCGTCGAGGCCCCAGCTGTCTGTTCTCGGGTCACCTTCGTGCGCAGGACTGCTTGGTACGTACAGGTCTGCACGAGCACACATTACCATGTGTCGTGTGCTCCCACCGCCTCCCTGCCCGCTGCCCGGCGCAGAGCTCCCTGCGAGGGGGGATGGGGTGATGGTGGGGAGGGGTGAGAAGAGCCGTGTGCATGGAGAGCCCACGAGGACGGGGTCCTGAGGGTCCCGGTGTGCACGCGGGCATGGGGGACAGAGAGCCCACAGGTGTGGGGCGAAGACACAGCAGGCACAGGCACGTGTCCCCCCAGGGGCCATGCCAGCAGCCAAACATCAGAAAGACACTTTTCACCAAACCCACAATTCGGAAACATCCTAGGGAATTAATAAAAACTCCCTGAAATCTTACTTAACGGATTTCCCAACGTAAAGGCAGCTTCAGACCACACACCAGCTCACGGCACTCGGGAAGCTCAGAACAAGCCGCCTGATAGCAACTGGTATCACGGGTCCTCGACGAGGCTCAAAATCCACGTCGGACCCTTGGGTTTAAATCCGGCCTCTCGGGTTGTAAAGGGCGTTTCTGAAGAATTAGCTACGTTGTATTTCTCAAAAGAGCGTCAATCCCCAGAAACTCGTCCGATGAAAGAGCACGTCGCACATTAAAATCAGGAAACCCCATCTCACCGTTGTGTGAATCACGCACAGCCACACAGCCGATGCCGAGGCAGGAGTTGGGATGACTAACGGATCACCAGCAAAAACGGAGTGCCAGAGACACAGCGAGCTACTTCACTTGATTTTGTCAAACGTGTTCTCAGCACCCACCGTGCCGCAGCTGTGCGGGGCCGGGAGCCGGGAACCCCAGGTGCCCGTGAGGGCAGACTCAGGGCAGGTGGGAGGTACGTACCCAGGGTTACAGCCAGGAGGCCACGGAATAATGAAGTTCTGGCCTCAGGTTCTGGACCCTGGGGGAGCCTGGACCTGGGGGAGCCCGGACTTCGGGGAGCCCGGACCTCGGGGAGCCCGGACAAGCTAACAATCCCGAAGGCCGGGGCGCCTGGGCGGCTTGAGCTCAGGGCAGGTCTTGATCTCAGGGTGGGGAGTTCAAGCCCCGCATCGGGCTCCACACTGGCCGTGGAGCCTATTAAATAAACAGAAAGATAGGGCAGCCCGCGTGGATCAGTGGTTTAGCGCCGCCTTCAGCCCGGGGCGTGACCCTGGGGTCCCGGGATCGAGTCCCATGTCGGGGTCCTCGCAGGGAGCCTGCTTCCCCCTCTGCCTGCATCTCTGCCTCTCTCTCTCTCTCTCTCTCTGCATGTCTATGAATAAATAAATAAAATCTTAAAAAAAAAAAAAAGATAAAAACCCTTGGCCAGCAGCGTGCACCCACAGGGCCTTGTCACTGGGGCCGCAGCAGACCCGACCCATCCCGTTGCACCCCCCAGAGGCTGCTGCCCCTGCCTCCTCTGGGCCCTGCGTACCAGGGTGTCTTCCCGAGAGAAAACACAGCGAAGGAGGCTGCGGCCAGGCCAGGGGACACCCCTGTGGACACACAGCGACGGGTCACGAGCACCCTGACCCTCCTCGCCCAGGACAAGGACGAGATGCAGAGCCACAGAATAAAACGTGGCAGGGAACCGGGTCAGAGGACAGCCAGGCTGTGGCCCTAAGGGCTGCGCACCCACAGAGCGCCCGTTCTCCGCCCCCATGGCCGGGGATGTCCGAGGGCCCTTCTGAAGACCCGCCACGGGGAGCACGGGCAGGTCGGCGCAGCTGGTGCACCCAGCGACACTCTCCTCCCTGCGACCTGGGGCCCCCAGCCACGCTCCCACCAGGCTCCTCCGCGGCCTGAACCGTGTGAAGGTGGCTGTGTGGCGCCCACAGCGTGGCCGGAGCCGCGCAGCTTCCTTCCTCCGGAGACCCTGCTTATCTCAGAGCCTGGGCTTCCTGGTTTTCATTGTTTACTGTGTAAATATTGGGGGGGGGGGGGGCGGGGGGGCAAGGATGATATGAGCCTCATCCAATGATTTCAATAGCCCAGTAACAGATCACCCCGTTGGCTCTAGAAAACAAGACACAGGTTTCCTCGGCTTCGGGAAAACGAAACGCGATGCCAGTTTTGACATCTCCAGGGCCTGAGACCCACCTTCAAGAAAGACCAGTTAAAAAACACAAGAATGGGTGATGACGAATTATTACTCGTGTTTCATAGGATTGGGAGACTCTATGGTTTTTTAGATGACTGTTCAGGTAAAGTTGGATTTAAGCGATTCAGAGCTTCACTGATTTCCCCTCCTCACCTGCGGTCGGTCGTTTGGTCCAATCCCTAATGTGATGATCGCCTGAATATTTACAGCAAGGTGATCTGCTTTCCCATGACACTAGTAGCATCAGTCTGGCCTAGGAATTTAAGTACAGATAAATGAGACGTACTCCTTTTTTTTTTGAAAACCCAACATGTGCACAACAATGGAAGAATTACTTTTGATGCGGGCTCCTGAATTCGGATTCCAAGAATTAAAGATTATCGATGAGGGTTCAACTGTCATATTGAGACTCAGTCCCCACAATTATCATCTTCAGAGATCAGATTCCAAGGTGCAACTATACAGGGAGAAAAAGATAATATTTGCTCCCATGAAAATGGTTTTCTTTGATGCCCATCCTTCGGATCCCTCCCTGCAGCAGGTTGCAACATGACCGAAAGAGCACGGGGTGGGGGTGCACGGGGCAGCCCAGTGGGTCATTTCCAAGAGGCCAAAGTCGGCTGATAAACAAAGGAAGGGCCTCAGGGGTTTCCTCCATCCTTGATGACGCCCCAGCTGGTGGGGAAGGGGGTGTCATGCAAGACCAGGGCAAGGAAACAGAATGCATTTTTGGCTTCGGATCTCAGCCGGGCCAGGCTCCACCTTCTACACCCCTGGGCCCAGCAGGTGGAAGGTTATTCTCTGCCGACAGGATGCTCAGGGGGCCAGGAGCCAAGACCCATCCAGACTGTGCTTTTCACCCTGTTTCCTAATATCCTCCCCAAGAAACGAGGAAAGTTGATCTCTACGGGCTTTTGAATTGTCTGAATTAGTAAAATAGACCTGTTTTCTCTTATTAAAACAGGCGAATGGATTTCTGAGGTCCGCTGGCCTGCATCCAGCCATGCAGCTCAACTCCCTGGGGGTCCCTAGATCTTCTTCCCCCAGGCAAACCCACCAGTCTTCGTGGACCGAGGCTCACTGGAGAACGGGGACCTGCGCCCTGACCTCCTCGCCCCACCGGATCACAGAGCGCGTAGCAAGTGCACAACAGCAGCGTACGGTGCTCGGGAGCCAGGCTCCCACCCCACGGAGCCGCACGCTGCCAGAGACACAGCCCCACAAACACCCCGGTGCCTTTGGGAGCCAGACAGACAGCACGCTGGCAGGGAATAAGCCTGCCGGCATCCAGAGAGCTGCAGCAGCAGGTGATGAGCTCACCCACGGCTCCTCCCCAGATGACAGTCCACGCACCACAGAGTGTCACTTCGCTAACTCTTCCAAGCACCCAGCCGTCACAGCCCCTTAAAAAATAGACCTTTCCTAACGTGAAGCCACCGGATCCCATTCCTTTGCCTTTTCATCATGAGGATTTAGTAAAAGCAGAAGTAATTATATAAGCAGCAAACACTACACACCAACTAATACTGCAGCAGGGAATTTTGAAATTAAGCTGTGGACGAAATCAGATTAATTGAAGGCTGATTTACGTAACACCAGAGGCCGAGCAAGCAGAGGTCTGAGTAAGGGGCAAACTGGCAAGGACATCAAACTAGGAAACCACGCTGCTGCAAGATGCACCAGAACCCGCGCCCCACGCGACGACGACACTGGGTTATGCTGTTCACTGCTACGCCGCTGGCATCCCATGTGCCTGACGCAGGAGCTCACGAAATACTCGTCCAACGATCGCACGGTGACTGAAAAGAGGCTCAGCGTATCCTAGGGAAGATGAAGAGCTCCGTGAGTACGAGACGCTAGCCAGCCCTCGGATCGCGGGACACTTACGGCCGCGGAACCTACGCCGTCTGGTAAAGTCTGCTACGACGGCAACGGTGAGGCGTCAGATGCTCGGGGCCCAACGGAGTCACTGCGAGCCCCCCACCTTACTACCTATAAACGAGGATGCCGAGGTGGTCCTGGGGGGAAGCACAGAGCTGTAAACGCACGGAAGACAGGAAAATGTGAAAATTAGTAAACTGGGTCTTCACGCCAGGAAAAGGACGGGACGGTGGCGGCTGCCCCAGGGAGGCAGGAGCGCTGGCCTGGACGGCGCGAGGAGCCTCCCGGTGGGCGTCGGGGACCGTCGGCTTTCCGTGGCAGCCGGTGCCAGCGCCTGCCGGCTCCGGGGAGAGGACTTTCCGGAATCTTGTGAACCAGCGGACAGCTCACTGGAAGCTTGAAACAAGCCACGGTGGGACTGTTTATGCCATAGAAATTGGCAAATGCTACCCACCGGGGCTTACTGCACCCCCTTCCCTCCAAAAAGGCCAGCCGCCGAAAAATAGGGGCAGCCCGGGTGGCTCAGAGGTTTAGCGCCGCCTTCGGCCCAGGGGGTGACCCCAGGGTCCTGGGATCGAGTCCCGCGTCGGGCTCCCTGCATGGAGCCTGCTTCTCCCTCTGCCTGTGTCTCTACCTCTCTCTCTGTGTCTCTCGTGAATAAATAAATAAAATCTAAAAAACAAAAACACTGCGGGGCTGAGAGGACGGGGAGGAGCTCATTTTGAAAACGGGAAAAGCATTAAGACAAACAGCAAATTTAATTTTCAATACGTTGAAAGAACGAAAATGTGCCGATCGGGAAATCTATTCGTGAAATTGACCGTGTTAAGAGACTGGGGAGGGAAACCCACACAACCATCCCAACGGCGCGGGGAAAAAAGCAAACGAAATTCTAGTGCTGTTCGTGAGGGAGTTTATTTTAAGACCGGCTCAGCAGAGGGGGAGCTGCTCACCGGGTAAAGGGAGCGCCCGAAGCAGCGTGGGTCAGTCCACGGCGGGCGGGAGGCAGAGAGGCGCTGGCGGGGAGGCCAGAGCGCGAGGGGCCCGGAGCACCAGCCAGCGGAGGGGAGGACGGAGACGAGGAGGAGGCACTCCCCGCAGTCGGGTCCCCTCCCCAGAGAGCGGGGACGCGGCGGGCGCAGCGGGCTCTCGGGTGCACCCGGGTGCTGCCCCCCCCACCCTGGCACCCGCAGACGCGCCGCCGTCAACGCACAACTGGTAGCCGAGCGGGGAAGCGTCGGGGCTCGCTTCGAACTACCCAAAAGCAAAGTTCTCCCGGGTTAATAAGCCACGCGTGGAAAACAGACTACAGAACCGCCAGAAGACACAAAAGAGCAACGGGTCCTGCGGCAGGAGAATATTCCCAGACAGGACTCAGCCCCAGGTCATAGAAGGCAAGTCCAATAGTTTAATGCATAAACGCCTGAAATCTCTCTTTGGAAGAAAAATAATAAAACCAAAGGACCAAGGCAATGTAGGAAAATAGCCGTAGCACGTGAGGGGCCCCGACAAGGACGCGGTACCCCCGGTGGCCGGCCCGGGCTGGTCACTGCAGCTGACGGTCCCTGCCCCGACGCCCCCACCCCATGGCTCCAGACGGCTCCACGCGGGTCTGCGGCACCACGATGCCCAGTGAGAAGGCACCAGGGATCCCTCAGGGCACACGACTGAACCTCGCTGGCGGCTAGGACGGTCGGCAGGGCCCGGCCTCACCCGAGCTCCGCGGCGTGGCGACACCTCCCGCCGTGGGCGTTGTGCAATGACGGGCTGCACCCCACGTCCCTCCCCAGCCTCCCCTGGCGTTTGCATCCCACGCAACTGCCGAGAAGTTACAAAATGATACAACTGGGGCACAACACGACCGGCTCGGGCGCCAACAGAATCCGCGTCCACCCGTTTCCCCACGAAGAGCCCGCGCGCCAGGACCCCATCCACAGGCCGCGCTGGCTCTGCCACCGGGTCCCCTCGGGAAGCTCGTCCTCGGGCACCCGGGCGCTGGAGGGGCGGGCTGGGTGTCGTCCGGGCTCTGTCTCCTGGGCCCTCGCGACGGCGCGTCTGTGCCGGGGACCCCGCAGACGGGACATGCCCGCGTGCCATCGGGGTTGCAGAGGCGACCGGCCTCGTCCCAGGCACGGCCACTCGGGTCGCCGGGGGAAGGCGGTGTCCGCTGGCCTCCTCCGCTCTAATGTTACTGCTCGGCCCCTTTTAATGAATAAGTAAGTCCGGGGAGAGAAAACTGGAGACGAGGCCAAGATCCCTTTCCCCAGCACCCGCCCACTCGGCTCGGCCCCCACGCCCCGGCCTCCTGCCCGAGCGACATACGCGCCTTGAAACTGGACCCTGGTAGCGGCCACAGCGCTCGGATGTTCACGAAAACCACCCAAGCGTCGTCCGCAGAGGGCACGGGTCACGGCGGCCGCTGCTAGCACCAAACCTCCCACGCGCGGCTCCCTAGAGCCCGGCCCACAGCTGGGTGGCACGCGCCCGCCCGCACACGCCACGGCCCAGCCCTGCCCTCCCCCGGCCGCTCCACTCACGGGGGCTCCGTCCACGGGGACGTCCCGCCCCAACGCCCACATTCACTGAAAGGAAGGGGCCTCCCTTCCCCGCCACCCGGGCTCCGGGCGAGAGCCCCCGCGGCCTTCAGTTGCAGACACGGGGCTGCCCGGGGGCACACAGGGCTGGGCCGCACCTGCCGTCCCTGTGGAACTATCAGGCCCCTCACAGCCCCGGCAGAGGAAAAGGCTAAAGAACAGGGAGCTCGTGGTAAAATGACGCGCGGCGCCACTCGTGCACGCGCACGGGGGTGAAAGCCCTCCATGGGCGACACAGAGGATCCCCGAGAGTCGGAGCGGGAGGAGGGAGCCGGGACCCTGACCCCCGCCCGGGCGATGCTGCGGCACGTCCTCGGCAGGACACGGGCCGGCGGTCCTGCCACAGAGCTCTCCGTCTCTCCACTTCCGGAGAGCGGCCCAAACGGGGCGGGAGGGACCTTCCCCTCGGGTCTCCGGGACGGTCACATCTAGGCTGGCCTCTGCGACCCCACGCGGCCGCCGCTCCCGAGGCCTGCGGGTCATTCCCGTGAATTCCACGTCTTCCCCGACGAAGATTTTTTGGCCTCAGCCCCCCAACCAGCTTCTCCCTGAAGGCTGCGAGCGCCACCGCCTCCCGGGAACCGTTCGCGTAAAACGTCCTCGTGTGAGGCTCCTTATACGTTCAGGTTAAGTCCTGAGTGAAAATAAAGTCTGGACCTAACGACAACAGGGAGAACCGCCTGGCACAGCCCGGCCGAGGACGCGGTGTTGCAGCAGAAGCACGCGGCCCAAGCGGGCGCGGACCGACGCAAGGGCGGGCGTCCTTCTGTTCGACCGTTATTTGGAGTAGATTCCTGTTCTGAAAAAGAAGGAAATTCAAGACAATCAAGACGGACAGGCACGCGTTTCACATGACCGAGCTCGCTCATCGCCAGGACGGAGTAGATGCAACCCCGTGGCTGGGCACGCGGCCCTTGACGGCGCCGGGCGGAAACCTCGGGAGGCCTCCACGCGCTCCAGCGACGAGTGCTCCGCGCAGCGGGCCGACAGCGCCCGTCTCCCCGTGGGGACCACCCCTTCCCGAGGCAGCAGCCCCGCGGGGGTAGCACGGTGAGAGGTAAGAGGCAGGCTGCACCCACGGACACGGGGCCCGGCCTCCAAGGACAGGAACCCGTGAAAGCAGGTGCCCCGAAGAGCCCGCTCCCCAAAGGGAAGACAAGGAGGCGAAGGAGACCCCGGCGCTGGGTTAGGAGGGGCGTGTGGTCCCCCGCGGGGAACCTCGTATGGCCACGGACTCTCAGCCTCACACAGATGAAAAGAAGCCACCTTGTGTCCTTGAGTGCATTCCTCCTCCCAAGGAAACCGCCTCGCCCGCGTGCTTGGCACTCGGGGAGTCAGGAGCCTGGCGCATGCTGGCCGAAAGCAGAAGCGGGCGGATCTGCGGGCGGACCTACGAGCGCTGTGCGCACACCTGGCAGTGAGGCGGCCGCAGGGCTCCACCACGTGGGGGGGGCACTAACTAAACACTACCTGCGATGGAGCCGTCGGTGCTCGGCTGCGATAAGTTTACACTTACACACCTGGAACACGAGCCTTGCTCCACTGAATTCCAGGCCAGCAGCACAGGCTGGTCCCCCAAGACTAAGAGGACTGAGAAAGGGAGGGTCTGCAGTCCCCCGGGGACTCCAGAGGGTGACCCACCCCCACCCCCCGACGGCCTCCTGGCCCAGCGCCCCCCTTCTGCACCTCCTCTCCGTCAGGTGCCAGGAGCGAGCCCCCGCTGGGCCTCAGCAGCTGCGAGGGGGCCGGGCATCGCCGAGGGAGGGCTGCACGCAGGCTTGGGGTAAACAGCGGGCAACGACCTGTGAGACGCCGGGAGCTGCGGACGCCCGTCTTCTGGAAATCACCCACCCTGCGGCGGGGGCGGAAGGGAAGGGCGCCCGGGCTCAGAGGCAGGGCTGGGGCGCGGTACCCAGCTTCCTCTTCCTCCCCCCAGCACCTCGCCGGCCCTGGGACCGGGTTCCTTGCTTCCACTCGGCTGCTTTTCCGAAAGCTCCCAGAACTGCTCGCGCCCTCGCGTCCGTCCCCGTGGAGTGGGAACCGTGACGTCCCCGACTGCCGCCGCCGAGGAGAAGGCGTCCGGGCCGCGCGTGGCCCTACGGGGTTCAAGTGGCCGCGGGAGGACGCAGCCGCCCTCCTCGGCTTGAGGACTCCCCGCTTTCCACAGGCTCCTTCGCTACATTGTACGTCAGGGAGTGGAACGACTTCTGAGTGTTTTGTAAATGTTTCTACTCCGTGAAGGAAAGCGCAGGATCTGGAGATAACCCAGACACGCGGGCATAAATAGATGACTGATTCACCGAGTGCACAGGAGCGGGGGGGGGGGGGGGGGGGGGGGGGGGGGCTGGGGGGGGGGCGGGCGAACGCAGCCGCCGCTGACTACCTGCGCACACGGTGACAACACGTCAGTCACTCGTGCCGGGGGCGCGGGCAGCTGCTGCCACCTGCCGCCGCTGTCCTGAGCCCTCGGGGAGGGGGCTTCCGCCGGGAGGGCAGCCTGATGGAAGGCAGGCTGGGGGAAAGCAGGACACGCGGGGGTGAGGAGGTGAGGGTGCAGCGGGGGGAGCCCCGGAGACGGCTGGGGCGAGGCCCAAGGCTGGGGGGACAGGACGGGACGGGTCAGGACGGGACGGCAGGCCCCTGGAGGCCTCTGAGGTGGGGCAAGGTGCAGGGCAAGGTGCAGGGCTCGGGCAGGGCAGCGAGGGGTCCGTCTCCGCCCATCAGGCTCTGACGGGGCTGCTGGCCGGGACGGGGCACCAGGGGACCCAGGGGAGGAGGCCGCCCAGGGAGGCGGGCCGGAGTCCCCGAGCCGTCAGACGGTGAGGATGGCGCCACAGAAGGGAGACCTCCTCGGCTCCGCGAGCACCAGGCCACACTAACCTCGCCCCAGGCCCCACACGCAGGAAGCGCAAACACTAGCAAAGTTACCCCCCCCCAGAGCGTCCCGAACCTCCGGCATCGGCTCCCCATCCGAAAACCTGGGGGGGGATGCACTTGTGAGGAGTAACTGACCCAAGTACAAGGGCTCCCAGCTCCTGCCAGTCCCGCCGCCGAAGCCGGCTGCAGGGGGAGGTGGGGAGACTCTCTCGCGGGCTCCCCCACGGGGCGCAGACCCGACGCGGGGCTCGAACCCACAACCCCGACATCGTGACGTGGGCTGACAAAGGTCGGACGCGAGGCCGACCGAGCCACCTGGTGCCCCTGCTGCTCGGACACCCGTCTGTGTCTCACTAACCACACGCGTTCCAGATCGCACACACGCAGGTATATTCACGTTCTGCACGTCCCACACCCAGGGACAGGCGACGGCAGGTTCGAAGGGAACCTGATGCAAAATGATGCCCGTAACTCAAGGATCTTCACCTCGGGTCCTGGCCACGGAGCATCACCACGACTCCGAGTTCCAAGGGCCTTTCCTCTCGCCCCTGCCTCCTCACCCCTAGACTCCACCCAGCTCACCCCATCGCCGCCGCCTCAAGCTCTGCCCAGGGTCCAGGGGAGGACGCACAGCCGGCCCCTACGCGTGTCTCTCGCTCACCTCCGCTGTGACCTCCCATCAACGACTGGACAAAGGCTGCTGCCCCCCCCCCCCCCCAGCTGCTCCAGCACGCAGGGCTCCTGTGCAGGAAGAGCCGGTCTCCTCTGGGCATCACCGTGGCGCCCCTGTCGACAGAGGCCTGCCCAGCAGGACCCCAGGAGGAGCCGCCCTGACGCCACCTCCTCAGCCCCGTCTCCTGAGCCCACAGACAAAGGAGCTTCAAGGCAGAGGTCTGCCCTGCTGCCTGGCTTAGCCTCCCCGCTGGAATGTTGGCCCGAGGAGGCGAGGCCTTCTCCTTCAGAGTGCGTCCTTCCACGATGACTCACACAGAGAACCTGTCACTGCGGGAAGGGGCGCCCAGAGGAGTCGAAACCAGTTCTCCCCGGGCACGGGCACGGGCGACAGGCACACGCAGGCCGGCGAAGGCTTCTTCACGCTCCGTCCCGCTGGGTCAACTCCTGAGGTTGGGATTTCAAAACTCTGAGCCTAAAAAAATAAAAACCCAAAAGGGCCGCAAACGACACAAAGCAGCACATGCAAGGAAGCGATCCGGCCACTTGAACAGGTAACTCTAACAGTGGCGCTTCGGCGTCGTGGGGGCAGGGGGGCCCCAGGAGGTGGGCGGCCGTCCCGGGCGCAGGCAACTCAAGCGCAAAGCAGGGGGCACACCGTGCTAGTCCTCAAAAACACGACCAAAGTCGGTGAATGAAGACGCCGACGTCTAGTTAAAGCTAGTGACGCTTTCCGAAGTGAGTCAATTGTGCTGATAAAGCAAAGTGCCACCTCCACCTGCATCTTTCTATAGGGATGCCCCAAGGCACGTCTGGCACCATGAGCTAATGCGAAACTGGATCCTACGTCCTACAGCATGACCCCCAAGTTTCCTGGACTGAGCACAACATTACACCGTCCTTTCAAAAGGGCAGCACGGGTTTACGAGTATTTGGGGTCCAGGTTCCCACGTGCAGAGGTCCCACTCGCCCAGCCTCCCCTCCCCTCCTCCAAGGACTCGCCTCCTGCAATTACCCTTTTCCCCGACATATTGTAAAGTCCTCCTCCACTGGAGCACTCCCGTCAGCCCGGAAACACACTATCACCATCTCCTTTTAAAACGTAAAATTACCGGGCGGCCCGGAGGGGGTGGGGGTGGGGGCTCAGCGGTTTAGCGCCGCCTTCAGCCCAGGGCGTGACCCTGGAGTCCCGGGATCGAGTCCCGCGTCGGGCTCCCTGCGTGGAGCCTGCTTCTCCCTCTGCCTGTGTCTCTGCCTCTCTCTCTCTCTCTGTCGTGAATAAATAAAAATAAAATCTTAAAAAAAAAAAAAAAAGTAAATTTACCGGACTCCCTGGAACCCATGACCCGTCCAGCTCCGGGCCACACTCTGCCCCCTTCTAACAAAACTCCTCCAGAGAATCCGGGTCCCAGGCGCCTGGACGCTCCCGGGCTCCTCCTCACGGTGGGTGTTGGCAGGCCCCCTCCTCCCGCGGACCCCTTGCCGGGAGCCCCGGGCTCCCCCCTCACCCATCTGCTCGTCTCCGTCTCCATCTATACTGACTGCGCAGCCCACGGCTTCAGACGCCAGCAACAGGCAAATGACTCCCGAATTTACATATTTGGCCCCAACCTCTCCGTGAGCCCAACCTTGAATTTCCACTTGTATCCAAACATCTCCACTTGGATGACTAATCATAAAAATAACAGGCAAAGTAAAGCCTCCCCGGTACTGGGTAGAGGTACTATTTTAGGCACTTTACATTAGCTCGGTTTATTGACCCAACAACCGTAGGATAAAGGTTGCCACTACTCTCCCTAATTTATGGATCAGAAAACCGAAGCAGAGATTAAACAGCTTGCTCTAGATCACACATCTGAGATGCGGCGGCACACAGATCCGCGGGAGCTCAGGGCCCAGTCCGTGGGCGTGAGCGCGGAGGCGGCGCCCTCCCCGCGGCCAGTCCCCAGCGCCGGCTCCCGCAGACCCGCCGGTCACGGTCACGGCCGGCGCCAAGTGCTCATGCGGACAACCTCGGGGTCATCCCGGGATGCTCCAACCCCGACGGGCCCACCTACGGGACACGCCACACGTCGCCGGTCCTGAGATGTGCAGGCTCCCGCGTCCGGACTCTGGCGCCAGGACGCCCGCATGCCGGAGTCTCCCGGTGCCGTCAGCCGGGCAGCAGGGGACGGCGGTGGCTCGGCTCGGGCACGCGGGAGACGGGGCGACACAGCCCATCCACAGGTCAGTCACCAGAGGGCCGGACACCTCTCCTGAACCCGCGCCGGGGAGACCCGGAGGCACCCAAACTCACGGACCGGGTGTCGGCTGCCCAGCAGGCGCCCCAGCCCATGGCGTGCCGAGGCCTCTGGGACGTGGGCCGCAGGACAACGCAGAGGGGCGGCCCAGGGACATCTGCCCGTCAAAGGCTGGCTGGGAATGAGACTCTAAACGGAAAGAAATCTTAGAATTACTGTATCTTATTTCACTGCTGTTTCACCCCCCCTTTTTTTTGAAGGCACAGTAGTATGATTTTAGAAGTCTGTGCTTCGGGCAGCCCGGGTGGCTCGGTGGTTGAGCGCCACCTTCGGCCCGGGGCGTGACCCTGGGGTCCCGGGATCGAGTCCCACATTGGGCTCCCTGCATGGAGCCTGCTTCTCCCTCTGCCTGTGTCTCTCTGCCTCTCTCTCTCTCTCTGTGTCTCTCATTAATAAATAAATAAAATCTTTAAAAAAAAAAAAAAAAAGTCTGTGCTTCGCGTCCAAGAGCACCCTGAAGAAGTAGAAGTGAGGTGGGTCCGAGCGGCAGGAAAGCACCACCTCCTGTGTACTCGGCAACTCGTTCCCACCAACAGCACGGAGCCAGAGATACAGCCGGCGGATCTGATGTCACCCCCCGCGGCCACCGCGTGCCCCCCTGCACACCCCCTGCCTGCGGCCGCCCCTCACGTGTCACTGTGCCCAGGTCACCCACAGGTATCACGGGAAGAGCATCACGGGGCCCGCCTTCGGGATGATCACGAGATTTAGGCCGACGTATGTGTGGCGTCTAAGTAGGCGGGCGAGTCACAGGTGCCGGATGAGCGTCAGCTGCCCAAGGGCCAGGCCAGGGTGCTTCTTTCAGAGCCAGAGGACCACATTCCCCCATTCAAAACCCTCTAAAGTCAACTAGGAAGAAGGAAACAAGGAGGGAGGGAGGGAGGGCCGCCCCCTGAAGGCTTCCAGTCCTCTCGGGGCTGGGCCTCCCTGCCTCCCACTGGCCTCCCCACAGTTCAAGCACAGGACCGGGAAGCTGCCCCGGAGCCCCCTCTGCCCGCCCGGCAGCACCCAGCTCCCTCCCACCCTGCGCCCCTCTCAGGCCTCGGCACACCCTTGATTTTATCATTTTATCGTATTTGCACTTCCTGGCACCTACGACTTCAGCTGGGGCTCACCGTCCCCCTCCTCCCCGCTGCCCTGAGCCCCATGAGGCCAGGCACCCACCCTTACTGGGCTCACACCCGGGCCTCCAGCACCTACAACAGGACCTGGCGCATGCTGAACACCTGCTGGTGACCCCGCGGTAGAAACAGAGCTGACCCAAGGGCAAGCAGAATTTCTCCGCACTTCCAGTAAAAACAGCAGGTACCTCCCGGCCACCACGGCCTCCCCGCCCCACCCTCCCTTTGATCCATCACGAAGATGCCAAGCTGAAAACCAAAGCCGTTCTCTTTGCACACTCCCAGAGCACCTTACACACTCGGGGCGGAGAAGAGCCCCACTAGTCAGATCACGTTCCCACAACGTGGTAACTTGATACCAATGGTCTGGCCACACGGAGACCTCTCTCGGCCCAGCATGTTCCCTGCCGTACCCCACGCGGAACACGAAAAGTCACTCAAGGAATAAGGACGCGCTAACTGCTTCAACGTACAATTTCTTTCTTTCTTTTTTTTTTTAATTTTTATTTATTTATGATAGTCACACAGGGAGAGAGAGAGAGGCAGAGACACAGGCAGAGGGAGAAGCAGGCTCCATGCACCGGGAGCCCGACGTGGGATTCGATCCCGGGTCTCCAGGATCGCGCCCTGGGCCAAAGGCAGGCGCCAAACCGCTGCGCCACCCAGGGATCCCCGTACAATTTCTATTTTACTTTTAAGTAAGCTCCACACCCAACGTGAGCTCAAACTCACGGCCCTGAGATGGAGAGTCTCAGCTCCGCTGACTGAGCGGGCCAGGCGCCCGATGTACAATTTTTTTTTCCGATGTACAATTTTTTAAATGAAATTCTCGCTGTTTGCCTTTTCAACCACATATATTATGGATTCACTTTCATAGGGTTTTTAACACCATCATTTCCATCACACCAAATTATGTTTTTTAAAAGATTTTATTGGGGATCCCTGGGTGGCTCAGTGGTTTAATGCCTGCCTTCGGCCCAGGGCGTGATCCTCGAGTCCCGGGATCGAGTCCCGGGTCGGGCTCCCTGCATGGAGCCTGCTTCTCCCTCTGCCTGTGTCTCTGCCTCTCTCTCTCTCTCTCTGTCTATTATAAATAATGAATAAATAAATCTTTAAAGAAAATAAAAGGCTTTATTTATTTGAGAGAGAAAGAGAGAGAGAACGTGGAAGACAGAGACCACAAGGAGGGGTGAGGGTGACAGGGAGAAGCAAACTCCCCGCTGAGCAGGGAGCCCGACATCACGAGATCATGACCTGACTGAGGGCAGACACTTCACCAACTCAGCCGCCCAGGCACCCAGGCACCCCTCCCCGTCATACCAAATTATAAATCTTGATAATTTCAATATTCTTAATAATTCGCATTTTAGAAAATTAACACACACAAAAAAACAAGTTTTTAAATAAAATTAGAACACTCTAAGCTTTTCAGTTTCACCCTAAGATCGACAATTCCTCTTAAATAAATTTTTTAAAGGCTGGTAAGTATTTCATTTCGCCCATTACCCTCCGAAGGATACTTTCCGACCGTCTCCCCTATTTAAATAACCGCCCCTGTTCACAAGTTCATAAATTTACACAGAGCATCACAGCCTTCCAGGGAATAGAATGAGGGACTAAGGGATTCTGAACTAATACTTAGGGTTACTAAGGGATTGTGGAGACTAATAAGACATGGCAGGTCTCGGGCAGACCTACGTACAAAAAATAGTCACTGCGACACTGTTCGTCGGAGCAAATATTAAAAGCTACATTAAAACACATCCACAGGGCAGCCCCGGTGGTGCAGCGGGTTGGTGCCGCCTGCAGCCCAGGACGTGGTCCTGGAGACCCGGGATCGAGCCCCCCATCGGGCTCCCTGCATGGAGCCTGCTTCTCCCTCTGCCTCTCCCTCTAGCTGTGTCTCTGTGAATAAATAAATAAAATCTTTAAAAACACACACACACATATTCACAACCGTGTCTGTATCCTGGCTCCTGCGTGGACACACACGGTAACCGGCCACCGCGGCAGAGGGAGGAGAGGAGTCGGCCCGAAGCCTGAGCTCCGTACCTGAGCGTCCGCCGTGCGAGTGGACATCTCTACACCCAGACGTGACAATTCTAACGCTCTACGTTCTAAAGTTTTATAACTCAAGTCCCAGACCCTGTTTCTACAACTGTCATGCCGTGAAAGGCATTACTGAGGCTGCCAGCGTGTGGGCCTCTCTGGACTCTACCTGGTATCCCCCGTATCCCCCGGCCCTGCAACGGGGAGGCCCCGGCACGCAGCCAGCCACAGAGGAGTACGTGCCAACGGAGTTAAGTCCGCCTTACCCATCCACCAAAGCAAAGTTTAAAGAATTTTCTCATTCCAAAAACCTGAAAGCAACCGGAGTGCGAGCCTGTCAAGTCGCCGAGGAGCGCATTTGCCTCCGAAGGGAGACGCCGTGCGCGCATGACGCTGCTGGCCGATTCCCGGTCTTGCCCTCCAGGACCGACTTCATGAGCACGCGGCACCTCCTGATGCGTGTGTCACCAGTTTCTCAGAGCTGGACCAATTCTCTTTTCACCACTGCCCCCTGCAGAAAGACCTCCTTTTTCCCCTTCCAACCATAGCTTCCGATTTTGTGGGGGATGTAGCTGAATGTATTGGGTCTCGGGCACCCCCGGACGTCCAACCGGGCATCACTCACGGCCGATGCCCTCCTGGGTCCCCTGCCCCTACCTCTAGCTCGGGCGGGGTCTCCGCACCCAGCTCGGCAGGTCTCATCAAATACTGATCACGGGCCTGTCGCGGGCGTCCATTCCGGGAGGCTCTGCCCACCGGAGGGGCCACCAGGGAAGGCCAGCTAATCCTCCTCTGCCCGGCGCAGCAGGGCCAGCCTGCCTTCCCCCTTCGCCTCTGGGAGACCCTGCGCAGGCGGAGGGGAGCCTCTGCCCCCAAGAAAAGAGGGCAACCCGGAGACATCCGGGAGCTGCTTGCTCTCGAGACTACCCACTGGGTTCGAAACGCAGCTCTGGTGGCACCTTTCAAAGGAATGAAATATACGGGTGAGTTTAAGGGGAAACAAAGAGGATTAGACGAATCCTTCTGCTCCCCAAAGCTCACCGACCTATCATCTTCACTAGGGGACAAAATAAAGAAGCAAGTTTGAGATCAAGCCACTTTTCCCTACACTTGAGGAGTGGAACTAACCACCAGGGTTTGTTATTTAATAAGGAAACAAAATGTCTTTAGCAGAAGTAACGAACAAAACCTGGTGGCTAAAAATATTGACTGCGAAACAAACACAACCGCGAAACAAACACAAGGTTGCGGGGCCAGGGACCAGGGTAGCTCCTCGGAGGTCACGGCAACTCCGACACCTCTAGGGCACAGCCCCACGGGACGCCCTCCCTCAGACCCATTCAAACCCGGTAAATTTCCTACCGCAGATGTGAACGCGTCAGAAGTCACCTCGGGCCCCCAACCGCCCCAGATTGTTCCCGGTCGCTCCAGGTGCCCGGCACCCACGGTACCTGATCCGGCCGCTGCGAAGAGCATCCCACGCGGACACCCTGGGGAGGGGACAGCCTCATCCAGGGGGACACAGCTCACCCCAAGGGCGCGCTCTACTCTCCCCGCAGCACACAGCTCCGAGCCGTTGCGGTGCCCTCCTGAAGGGGACGCGGGGTCGGGGCGCGGCCATCCGTCCCTGGGCAGAGAGCATCAGCCTTGGAGCAGACACGCTCCTGCGGAGAAGGGGCTGTCCCCGGCCCGGTCCCCCGTCCTCAGGGGCCCAGCTCCACCCGAGTGCAGCGTCCCCTCCCAGGGGCACAGTGTCCCCTTCACCGTGGGGGGCAGCTTCATCCCAGGGCAGCGTCCCCTCCACTGGGGTGCAGCCTTATCCCGGGGCGCAGGCTCCCGTCTCAGGTGCAGCCTACTCTCCCGGGGGCGCAGTCCCCCTTCACCCGAGGTGCAGTCTACCTCCGCCTGCCCCGACACAACCCGGGTGCAGCTTCATTCCACGGACGCTGCCTCCCCTTCATCCTAGAGCGCAGCGACCCCCCTCAAAAAAATGGGCGCATGTTCACCCCGGGGCGCTGTGCCCCTGCCAGGAGCAGCTTCATCCCGGGGCGCAGCCCAACCCCTATGGGAGCAGCTTAATTCCCCGGCGCAGGACGCAGCTCCATCCCGGCGCAGTCCCCCCCCACCCGGCGCAGCTCCATCCCGGGGCACAGTGCCCCCCCCCACCCGGCGCAGCTCCATCCCGGGGCGCAGTCCACCCCCCACCCCACGCAGCTCCATCCCGGGGCGCAGTCCCCCCCCCACCCGGCGCAGCTCCATCCCGGGGCGCAGTCCACCCCCCCCCACCCGGCGCAGCTCCATCCCGGGGCGCAGTCCAACCCCCACCCCACGCAGCTCCATCCCGGGGAGCAATCCACCCCCCCAATCCTCCCCCACCCCGCGCAGCTCCATCCCGGGCGCAGTCCACCCCCCACCCCACGCAGCTCATCCCGGGGCGCAGTCCACCCACCCCCCGCGCAGCTCCATCCCGGGGCGCAGTCCACCCCCCCACCCCGGCGCAGCTTCACCCCGGGACGCAGTCCACCGCCCCCCACCAGGCGCAGCTCCCTCCGGGGCGCAGTCCACCGCTCCGGCGCAGCTTCACCCCGGGGCGCAGTCCTCCCCCCCCCCCCCACCCCGGCGCAGCTTCACCCCGG
This sequence comes from Canis lupus familiaris, assembly GCF_011100685.1. Classification (NCBI taxonomy): domain Eukaryota; kingdom Metazoa; phylum Chordata; class Mammalia; order Carnivora; family Canidae; genus Canis; species Canis lupus. The sequence goes on along the minus strand of NC_049252.1, from coordinate 38,605,781 downwards.
GGCGCAGCGTCTCCAAGGGCGCATCTTCACCCGGGGCGCAGCCTCCCGGTCCGCGGCGCAGAGCATCCCGCGCAGACGCGGCGCCCCGGGGAGGAGACGCGGGGCCGTCCCGGGCGCAGCCTCCCCTCCCCGGGCAGCAGCCGCCCGCGGACCCCCGCCCGGCCCGGCCTCCCCACCTGCCCGGCGGCGCTTACATAAACGCGGGCCCGCGGCCGTGTCCAGCCCCGGGTCCGAGCCCCCGCCCGCCCGCGCTCACCTCGCCCCGGGCCGCTCCGCGCCGCACGCCGCCGGGCTCGGACCGCCAGGCCGCCGGGGCTCCGCTCGGACGCCGGGGCTCAGCGCGCTGGCCGTGGCCTGGCGCGGCCCCGAGCGCGGCCCCGAGCGCCGCCCGACCCCGCCGCCTCCGCCGCCGCCGCTCAGCCTCCGCCTCAGCCTCCGCCCTCCGCCCGCGGCCCGCGGCGCCGGCTCCGCCCTCCCCGCCGCCCCCGCCGCCGGCCGCGCGCACGCCGAGGGGGAGGGGCGCCGCCACGCAGGCCGCGGGCGCGCACGCCGCGCGAGCCTCCTGCGCCCGGGGCTGCGGGTCCGCGCGCCCCCGCCTGGCCGGGGTGCGCGGGGAGGGGCCGGGGGGGCGCGGGGAGGGGCGCCCAGAGTGCGCGCGGAGAGGGGCGCACGGGGAGGAGCGCACGGGGAGGGGCGCACGGGGAGGGGCGCACGGGGAGGGGGGCGGAGAGGGCGCGCGGGGAGGGCGCGCGGGGAGGGGGGCGGGGGGGCGCGCGGAGAGGGCGCACGGGGAGGAGCGCACGGGGAGGGGCGCGGAGAGGGCGCGCGGGGAGGGGCGCGGGGAGGGCGCGCGGGGAGGGGCGCGGGGAGGGCGCGCGGGGAGGAGCGCACGGGGAGGGGCGCGGAGAGGGCGCGCGGGGAGGGGCGCGGAGAGGGCGCGCGGGGAGAGGGGCGCGCGGAGAGAGGGGCGGGGGGGGGCGCACCGGGAGGGGCGCGGAGAGGGCGCACGGGGAGAGGGGCGCGGTGCCGGGCGCTGCGGGTCGCAGGTCGGGAGCAGGCCGGGCCTGTCCGAGCCCAGGTGCTGACCTCAGGGGCTGCTCGGCGGCTCTCGGGGTCCCCGTCCCGGTAACGGCGCGTTGAAGCTCCTCTACGGGGCGTGCAGTAAACCGACCCCGGTCTGTGTGTTGACCGACTTTTCCAGGACTGTACACGCGTGATGATAAGCACGTGTACAAATGCCACATTCCCGAAGGCCAGCGTGACCGACCCAAGGCTGCGTTGTGTTCGAGACAGAAAATACACTGAAGCTTAGCAAGGAAAAATCCATATTCTTGGAGGCGGGTGCCGAGGCCAGAGCCTCGCGTGCAGGCAGCGGTCGGGCCTGGCGGGCGGGCTCCCCAGCGCGGAGTCCAGCCCAGACCTCAGGCGTCTCTGGGGACGCCTGCTGCCTCCTCAAGTGTCCGGTGGGCGGAGGAGGCTGACGCGGGCGAGGAGCCGGGCCCAGAGCCTTGCTGGCTGCGAGCGGGGCACCGGCGCCCTCAGTCCGACCGGCGGCCGCAGGGAGCGTCACCCAAGCCCCGGCGAGCGCTGCTGGCCAGCTCGGGGTCGGCCTCGGTGGTGCCCCAGGGAAAGAAGCAGCCCGTCCCCCGTCCCCTGCCTGGGGCTGAGCCCCACGGACACCCCGAGGAGCCCGGGACTCCTGGACGGCCTCTGGGGCTCGTCCTCCACAAGCCGGGGTGCAGCCCCCTGGAGCCCTGTGGGTGCCCGGACGCCCCGAACCACGCGGCTCATCGCGGTCTCTTCTGCCCACGGTCCTGTGGCCAGCTGCTCACGGCGCTCAAGTCCGCTCCACGGGGCATGGGCCGGGCCCACTCGTGTGGCCACGACCAGGGACAGCAGGAGGGCCGGGCAGGCCCGGGCTGCTTCCCCTGCAGCGTGACTCCTGGCAGCAGCGACAGGGGCGGCACCGGGCAGCGCGCGGGGCATGTCGGCCGCCGCCACATTTCCCGAGTCCCGTTGGCCAAGGTCAGCCCAGCCCCGGGTGGTGTGGGACTCACTGCACGGCATCCCCGTGGCTGTCCTCCGCGAGCCACCAAGACCCTCATGCTGGTGCCGCCGTGAACACGGGAGCCCCGGGGTTGCCGGCCGAGCTAGGCCGCTGCCACTGCCCCTGCCTCGCAGGAGGGCGCGCAGGGGTGCCTCTCTGCTGACATGGGGGACAGCGATTTCCAGGCACTGGAGCCCAGACGGGGGACGCTGCCAGGTGGTGCAGAGCCCACCAGACGGCGCGCACGCGTGAGGCCAGGGCCCGGGTGACGGATCCTCCAGGCTCGGAGGACAGCCCTCGGGCCCCCTGCTTACTGCCGCGTCAGACACCCGGGCGCCGGGATGTCCCCCGTCTCCCGGCGGTGCTGGCAGCCCGGGGTGGGAACGGCAGGGGCAGGCCCGGCCCGCCCGGCCCCCAGACCGTCTGTTGTTCAGTTCGCTCGTGCGAATTGTGCGAATCTAACATTACTTTCGCGTCCTGGAAAACAAACCTGAGTCTCAAATGCTTGCAGTCCGGGACTCCAGCGGCCCCGGCCCCCGGCCCAGCGACAAGGTGTCCCCTTTTACGTAGGTGCGTGAACCTGTCAGCCGCCGGGCACACGGTCTACACAGCAGCACGAGACCACGGTGGCCACTCTCCCTGTCGCTGGCACAGCCACCGGGCTGGACCCCACAAGCAATCAGCAGCCACTCTGGACACCTTGGGCACCTTACAGGACACAATGACAGGACTTGGGACCCCGGGACACTGGCCCCCAGCAGACTTGGAGATGGGGTGTAACCGGGCGCTCGGGCAGGAGCCTGGGGAGCCCACGCGGGAACTGGGGAAGGAGCAGCGAGGGCCCAGCCCGACCACCCTGGGGCCGCTGGGCTTCATTCACATCCCGGCTCCCGGACAGACAGACGGCAGTTGACGGAAGCGTTCCAGGCCCGCGGGCATAGCAGCCAGAGGCGACCCACATGACCCGCGTGGGGAGGGACCACCCAGCGGTCGCCGCCTGGCTTCCTGCCCATCCTTTCCAGGCCGTGGGCTGCCCACACCTCCTGCTCACACCAGGTGGCCGGGGGGGCCGATGCCACCTCCCTGTGACGCCCCCACTCCCGACATGTCCCGGGGAGACCGCGCCCTGGTCATAGTCACCGTTTTCGCAGGCGGGTGACCCGCGTGCCTTGCGGGTGGATTTCAATCGTCCCACTCCGAGGACAACCTTTTTCTTGTTCTTTTGACGTCTGCTCCGCCGCCGTCCCCGAGTCCAACCAAAGCTGCGTCTGAGAAAAATGTGTGTTTCCTTGTTTTATTTAATTCCGCCCAGTGTGCTTGGGAAAGGACACCCACGGGTACTTTTAGATCGCAGTCTAAAAGTAGGCTATTGATTTCTTGGTTTCTAAAAAAGTCAGGAGATAAAACTGCTAATACGAGATAGCCGATATACCGTGATACATTTATTTGAGACAAAATATTTTTTCGTCCTGTGTTTATAAAAAGCATGACACCAGAATGACGAAAACCAGATGGTGCTAAGCTATCAATCAGCTCTTCCTGGGAGCCGGCACGCCGCTCAGCTCACGATGCACCTCCTTCTCCGGGACCCCCAGGCCCCAGGGAACCCACCCCCGGCCACGGGACCCACCGGACCGGCCCCGTTCTTGCAGTGGCACCTGCCCCCCCAGCTCAGGACCAGAGGTGGGGCTCTGACTCACCGTGACTTCACCTGGAAGCCGGGGCTGGCGTGGAGACAACCCCAGGTCTGTGCCGGGGCCTGCAGTGCGGAGACGCGGCGTGGTCAGGATCCTCCCTCGCCTGCCAGCACGGGGAGCGGCCCGCGGGGGGGCCACGCGGCAGGCAGGCAGAGACGGGGCTCCGTGGACAGGCCGGCGGCTCCGTGCCGCGTGTCCTGGGCACAGGTGAGCGCAGGTGAGCTGTGGGTAGCAGGTGAGACCGGGGAAGGGGGGTGTGCTCGGCAGGCCCGAGGCAGGGCAGGATCCAGACTCCGCGCCGCCGCGTGTTAGCCGTGACACCGGCCGGGCTGTGCGGCGTCTCGGAGCCTGCTCTCCACCCACGAGGGGAGCTGTCGCCCGCCCTGCTCAGGCTGGCCCGGCGCCCCGCGGGGAACGGCTCCAGCGGCAGGGACCGCAGGGCTGCAATGGAGGGTCGGTCGCGTGCGCCCCTCCCCAAGGGGCAGAGCGGGCTTCACCACGGCTTTGAGCTGAGCCCTCAGGATGAGGGGGCAGGTGGCAGGGGTGCCCGAGGCAGGGGAAGGAGCATTTCCACTCAATGTGAATTCAGAGAAGACCAGACTTGGTCAGCAGGTGGATCGGGGTGTCATCCCCCCACCCCGGCCCCTCCTTCCTCAGCCCCCATAGCATGGGACCACCCACCCTCCCCCGCCGCGGTTAGGCCGAGATTCGAAGGCCGGTGGGGGGCTAAGACACCCGTGTGGGCCCTTTACAGAGAAATGCACCAACTGTTGAGTGAAGCCACGCTCTACCCCTACGCGGGAGCTCGGCCAGCCCATCAAAGAGCACAGACGGTCTCGGGGAGCGAGGGGAATGCAAACCTAAACCGGGGTGCCACTCGTGTGGCCGTGGCGGCCTAGGGAGGTGCCCAGGGCTGCGTGTCCAGGTGCTCCTCGCTCCCGCCGGGCCAGAGCAGCGTCGGTGGAGAGTGAGCCTGGAAGCGAGTGCCTGATGGGAGGCCGGGGAAGAGTGGGGCAGGGCAGAGGCAGGAGGGGAGCAGAGGAGAGTGCGGGGGGTGGGGGGGCCCACGGAGCGTCCCCAGGGGAAGGTAAGCCCGCACCGGCACCGGCACCGTGATGAATCAAAAGCAGCGAGACAGACTCGGAGGTCGTGGTGACTTTGAGAAGTTCAGGGGGCGCTGGGGACAGCACTGGCTAGAAAGAGAGGGGACGCCCCGTCTCCTAGAGGAAGCCGACCTCATTTTGACCCAGGAACCTGAGGAAAAGGCAGCAAAGAGACGAAGGACCAGCATCATCCGTAAACTAAGCAGGTAACCGCAGGCCCTACATCCAGGAGCGCGCAGAATTAGAACGAGGGCAGCACCACCAAGCTGGGCTTACTTACCTAAGGTCGACTTGGGCGTGACACGTAAAAACCTGTGCTGCGGGATCCCTGGGTGGAGCAGCGGTTTGGTGCCTGCCTTTGGCCCAGGGCGCGATCCTGGAGACCCGGGATCGAATCCCACATCGGGCTCCCGGTGCATGGAGCCTGCTTCTCCCTCTGCCTGTGTCTCTGCCTCTCTCTCTCTCTCTCTCTGTGACTGTCATAAATAAAAATTAAAAATTAAAAAAATTAAAAAAAAAAAAAAAACCTGTGCTTCAAATCACCCACCCGAGGCCACGGAGAGCACCTGGACGAGCCTCTCAGCAGATGCAGGGGAGCCTTGCTGACACCCCGCATCCCCCGTGCCTAGAAACAAAGTCTTAGGAACTGGGGACACCAGGGAATCCGCTTAACCCGGTAGAGGTGCCCACAAGCAGGTAAAACGAGCATGAAACCCCCGGCGAAGTGTGAGACACTAAAATCTCCTAAAATCAGGAACAAACCCAGGACCCTCGCCCTCTCCACTGCTCGGCGCAGCGGGCGCCCCGACGACAGAGCGCCGCACAGCGTGGGCTGGGACGTACAGAGGCTGGAAAGGGAGATGGAAGATGGTCACGGGGGACACAATTACACACACAGGAAATAAAAAGTCATCTGCAGCTAGGTGATGAGATTTAATAAAATCCAGGGGGTCCCCGGGTGGCTCAGCAGTTTGGCACCTGCCTTCCACCCAGGGTGTGACCCCGGGGTCCCAGGATCGAGTCCCGCGTCGGGCTCCCTGCGTGGAGCCTGGGTCTCCCTCTGCATGTGTCTCTGCCTCTGTCTCTGTATCTCTCATGAATAAATAAATAAAATATTAAAAAAAAAATCCAGCAAGATCATTGAGTGCAAAGCCCACCCCCCCCACACACACACAGCAATTTCCGTGCATGAGCAACAAACAACACGTAATTTAGAAAAATGGCCCCGTTTTTACAATCGCATACAAAAGTCTGTGTTAAAAATAGATCCGACAGAAGAGGTGTGTGATCTTTAAGGAGAAAAAATACTTTTTAAAAAGTCACGGAAGGAGCAAGTGAACGGAGAGACGCGCCATTCCAATAGCTAGGAGGACGCCGCAGGTCGGGAAGACGGCGCCTCCCCCACGAATTACCTGAAGAGTCCAGGGAATTCTATACATATTCCAAAGGGGATTTTTATGCAACTTGACTTATTCTAAAATATACAGAGAAATATAACAGGAAGGCCAAGGAGCCGGAGTGACCCCTAAGGAGGAGACGAGGTAGGGGGTTTGCTCAGCACCTGTGAAGACGCCCTCCCAAGTTCCTGGCCCCAGGTGTCTCTCGTGAATAAATAAATAAAATATTTTTAGAAATAAATAAAATAGTGAACTAGAACCAGTAAGAGGAGCTTTTCTTTTTCTTTTTCTCGTTTTTGCTGAGTCGTCTCTGCATTATTCGGTTAGCGGTCGTCAGGAGACACTGACAGCAAGTGGAGCTGGGTGGGGAGGGAGGAGACGTGGATGTGGGGTCCCCCACCCCCTCCGGCCTCCGGGCGCCCCTCCAGAGCGGCTGGACCTCAACGCACACCTAGTCCAGGTCCGGTGCAGGCGAGGCACTGGCTCGGGGGCGGGGGCGTCGAGCACCCTGCGCTCGGCAGCGTTCACGGCCTCCCGCTAGAATTCTCAGGGCTCCGGCTGTTGCATGAGTCGCTGGACGCAGCAACTGGGTCCCTGGAAGGGGACCCTCCCGTGCATGTGGCTGAACGTCTCTGTTGGGGCCCAGAACGTGCACAGAAAAGTACCCACATCAGAAGCGCGCAGCTTGATGAATTAACCCGCGGTGGACACACGTGGAGCCTCCGCCCAGGTCGCCCCCCAATGCAGAGTCGCCTTCCCATCTCCCGTCTGCGCTCCCTGCGGGCTCAGGCGGGTGACCTCCGCCCTGCGGCCTGCTCCCCGCGCAATTTTGTTGCCATAGGGTCTCCAGGGTGTTGCGGTTCTGCTCATCCTACCGCCGGCGGGGCTTCGGGTGTTCACGCTGCCGGCGGGGCTTCCGAGGACCCACACGTCCCACTCCTGTCGGGTGTAGCCCAAGTCAAGGGAACACACGTGTCCCGCCGCAGCCAATTTCCCGGAGCGCCGCCCCGCCAGGGCCCCGACGGCAGGCGCCCCTGTTCCCACCACTGGGTGCTGACGGGCTTTCTCATCTGGGCCACTGTTGGGGCTGTGACGGCAGCTCCCCGCGGTCTCCGCCGCTGGCCGGCGCCCTGGGTACCCGTACCCCTGCTTGTTGCCCACGTGGGTGTCCCTTCCCGTGGAGGAGCTGCTCGGCGTTTTCCTGTTTATTCGCGGAAGCTCCTGTACACTGTGAGCACAGGCCCCTCGCCCGTGGTGTGCAGGTACCGTCCGGGCCAGCAGCGGGCCTTCCCATGATCCTCACCGCGTCTTCAGTGACCGCTTCTTAATGTCACTGCGATCGATGTACCAACACTTCCCCACGGTCGGTGCTTTCCGTGGCCTTATTGACGAGCCCACAGTCGAGGGGACGTGCTCCTGCCACCTTCTCCAGGGTTTATTGTTCCAATTTTCAATCTCAGAGCAGCGATCCACCCGGCCCTGCTTTGTCTGTATGGCGTGAGGTAGGGGTCCGGGTTCACTTGCCGTCGTCGTCGCTTGCATTTGGAATCCGGTTGACCCGGGGCTGTTTGTTTCGGTTCTTGTTAACGGACAATATTTTGCGTAGATAGTTCACACGTAACTCATTAGGTTTGTTCCCAAGAACTCGATGCCTGGGATGATATTTTTAAATGTTCTCTGTTTTGTGGGGTCACCTGCGCGACTCGGTCGGGTTAGCGTCTGACTGCGGCTCAGGTCATGATCTCAAGTCCTGGGATCGAGCCCCACATGGGGCTCCGGGCTCAGTGCCGAGTCTGCTTGATTTTCTCTCTCCTCTCTCTCTGCCCTTTCCCACCCCCCCCCCCAACTTCAGCTTGCTCTCTCTCGCTCTCTCTCTGTCGCACTCAAATAAATAAAATCTTTCAAAAAATAGAATGTTCTCTATTTTTATTTTATCATCACTGGTTTCTGGCTTATTGAGAATAGAATTGGTTTTTGTATATTGATCTTTTACCCAGGAATCTTTCCAGATGTACTTAATAATTTTAATATTTTTCTTAGGTTCTATTGGATTTTCTATATACACAGTTCATCGTGCCTATGAATATCAACTTTTTTTTATTTGTTCTTTTCAATCACTTTATCCTTTATTGCTTTTCTCTTGGCTTGCCTCACTTGCTGGTGGTGACTGGAAGCGTCAACAGCAAACATCCTTATCTTATTCCTGGTCTCAGAGGGAGAGAATTCTACATTTCATGTAATACTTGTAATAGGGCCATTTTCTTAAAGATTTTATTTATTCATTCATGAGAGACAGACAGAGAGGCAGAGACACAGGCAGAGGGAGAAGCAGGCTTCATGCAGGGAGCCCGACGCAGGACTCGATCCCAGGACCCTGAGATCATGACCTGAGCTGAAGGCAGACGCTTCACCGACGGAGCCCCCCGGGCGCCCCTGGGACATTTTTCACCTAGATGCCCTCTATCAAATTAAGAAAGTTCCCTTCTATTCCTCTTTTGCTGAGTTTCTTTTCACCGACGCATGTTGAGTCTTAGCAAATGTTTCCTTTTGTGCCTATCGAGATGATAGCATGGATTTTGTTTCACTCTATTAATATGATGAACTCAGTTTGCTGCCTGGTGACCTAGGGGGACCCCAGGCCCTGAGGCCTGGACCCAGCCTGTCCCAAAGATGTCACTGAAGGTTCTTGGGCTCATCACGAGGAAGAATTCAAGGACAGACACACAACACAGCAGACAAGAGACACAGTGTGAGTTTATTAAAGCAAAAGTATGCTCTTGAGATGGGCGCGCAGGTGAGCTCAAGAGAGAGAGCGAGTGTGCACGCCCGGGGGCTGGGTTTCCATCCTTTGTGGACAGCTGTTAACTAGGGGGAGGAATATTCATTACGTGGGGAGGTGATTTCTTGGGAGCAGGGATTGGGGCCTTCTCTTCCTTACTTGGTCAAGGGTTCCCCGTCATGGCACCACCATCTTGAGCCTCTGGGGTCGGCTCTGGCTTCTGAGGAGGGCTGCCCCGCGGGCGCGTGCCCTTCCCGTAGCTGCCCGCGGCTCCTCGGGCGGGCCTCCGCGTACCCTGTTAGAGCCTCACCAACGGCCCACGCTAACAAGTTGATTGAAGTTCGAGTGTTGAGCCAACCTTGCATTTCCCGAATAAGCCTCAACCAGGTCACGATATCCTCTTTGTGCAGAACGAGATTTGGTTCACTGAGACGTTCGTCAGGACTTTGGTATCTACCTTGATGAGAGAGGCCGGCTGAAATACTGAACTTCATAAAATGAGTGGAGGAAGTGTTCCCCTTCCTTGCCATTCTCTGGAAAGGTGTGGCGTGAGACTGGTGTTAACTCTTCCTTGAATTTCGTTGAATTCAGAAGCCTTCTAAGTCTGGAGCTTGCTTTTTTGTAAGACAGTTTTTAATTATAGATTCTTTTCTTTCTTTCTTTCCTTTTTTTTTTTTTTTTTTTTTTTTTTTTTGCGCCAGACATAGGACTATTACGATTTTCTATTTCTTCTTATTTGGGCAAGAGTCAAACTCTGGTCTCGCTAAACCCAATCTCCACTGGCCCCGAGAAGATTGGCTGAGGGAGGGAGGGGCGGTTGGGCTGGCTGCCTGCCTCGGCATGATGCTGCCTGCGGAGGAAATACCAGTCTGACACACGAAAAGAATTGAAAGGCAATTTCAATCTTCGTGCCAGTTGATCAGCGAATGCCAGAGCAGAGAGGGTATTTATATTCCCACACAGTGCAACTTGCTGTGGCACTTCCTGTGCCCTGTCTCCCCCAGGGACCCTCCCCGACTCCAGAAGCTCCCTCCTGCCCAGCCGCCTTCTACATCCATTGTTCTCTCTTCTGGGAGGATCTGCCGGGCTCTGGCCCTGTGATTTAATTAGGCCAGTCTCAATCCCCTTGGGCCCCCTGTTTGCACCCATTACTCAACGGGATTCAGCGGGCAGACAGGATGGAGGGAGAAGCTCCGAATCTCTCCTCGGGATTAGTCCTCTCGCCTGCGACAATCGCCTGCATCGGGTGAGGTTTCCTGCCACCGCGGCCTCCAGACCAGTTACGTCACTGTCGCCCGGCTGTTGCACAGCTACGCACCCTGGATGCCCAGGCCAGCTGTATCAGGCCCTGAGGGGCCCGGCAGGAAGCGACAGCGATCGGGCCTCACCGAGCCAGGTGTCGTTTGCTGCCCTGGCCTGCTTGGCCAAAGCCTCTGTGCTCCACCTTCTCTTCTTCAGAGGCCCAGAGACACGTTGACGAAGGCCCCGTGCCCAGGTGGGGAGCTCTGGGACCTCCTGGAGGGAGGGTGCCCGGATGCCACCCTGCAGCCCGGCAACACCCTGCTCCCCGCGCCTGGTGCTGCCCGGCCCCGAAGTGCGCACAGTCCTCCGCCGGCCCTCGCTCCGCCCGCCCACAGTCGTACTCAAGGACAAGCAGCAGCAGGACGGAGGATCTGTGCATATGCTCGGGCTCCCCTCCAGCAGGCCTGTGCGTGCCTGTCCGCAGCGGAGTCTCCCAAGCTGGACCTTGCTGGGGGAAGAGGGGCTCGGGCCGCCTTCTGTCCAGAGTGCGGAGGCCAGAGTGAGGACAAGCCGCCCCGAGAGAGCGGCGGGGCCTCGGTGGGCCTCGATGTCCCCCTCAGGACAGCTGTCTCCGAGTCGTGTATCATCCAAGTCTGTGGGCTAAGGCACGTTATGACAAGGTACGGGAAAACGAGACACAAGCTCGACCTGTAAACACCCCCAGAGCGCCCGTTCAGGCGTAAGTCAGTGAGGTACACGTGGGGGACCCGTCCCCCAGCTCGGGGTGCGGCCCTCGGAGTTCTAACACAGCCTAGGATCCTAACAGGGGACGATGTCTCCCCCGCCCAGCGCCCCCTCCGGGGGGGCTCGGGACCCGGTTACTGGTCGGCAGTTCGCAAGTCTTTGCAGGGAGAAGGGTCAGGTGCCAACAGTCTCGGAAGAGGACCTCCGATGCGTCCTTGTCGCTGTGCACCCGTGTGAGCGGCGGGCGGGGAGTGGCTTGCAGCCCACGGGGACCACGCCAGGGCGTCGGCGCAGGGCCAGCCGGGGGGACGGGGCAGAGAGGGCCTGGACCAGGTCCCACGCTGCCGGCCGTCCTGGCTGGTCCACAGCCTCGCAGCAACGCAGGCACACATTCCAGAAAGATGACAGAGCATCTGTAGTCTCTGCGGATGCCTTTGAATTGCATACATGTATAAGCCCACCTATTTTTGCTTTCTAGAATTCCACTTCTATTTTTGGTAGGATATAAAAGCTTTGACTACTTCCCAAAATGGAAAAAACACAGTTTTTCCCCCGACTGTCTCATAATATCTCCGTTGCCACTATGTCAGTGCCCGCAGCGTGTCCGGGCGCTGTGAGCCCTCTGCGCGGCCCCCGCATGGCCTGGCTGTGTGCACCACACGCCGCCGTCCCCAGCTCCGCTTTCATCCCACTTCGGTTCTCAATGCCTGGGATTTAACACCTATGCCGATGGGTGGGCTTGGGCGAGGCTGCCAGACGTGCCCGCCGCTGTGGTGGGACCCCGGCCGCCCCCTTGCTCGCGTGGATGCCGCGCTCTCTCGCTACTTCGGGAAGCCCCCGGCGGCCATCGCGCTGGCAGGTGAGGACCAGCTGGGCTCACCCAGCCGTGTGCCAGCGTCCTCCACAATCCGTTGATTGGCGGGAGGAGTTGAGCTTAACGATTAAAAAAAAAAAAAATGTTTCTAGAAAGTCACAGAAACTTGCCAACACATTGGCTAAGAGAGCAGTTACTCTCCGGCCCAGGAGAGCCCCCGGTCTGCTCGTCACTGAGGTCTGCGGGCGTCCTGCCCCACCCCGTCAACTGAGCCACTGTGTAGACAGAGCATTGACACGCTGCACAGCAGGGCGGCTCGGGACAGATTGACACCCGGGGTGACCAGGACCCCGGGCACACGACGGCCACCACCCCCCGGGGACTCTCCCTCGGGTGAATCCAACGGAAGCCCGACCAGTCTTGTGATTTCTGGCCGCAGTGGGTCTGTCTCCAGACTCGAGTCTGTTCACTGATCCGTTTGCTGTCCTCACGGCCGCCGCCGCCGCGTGGCTCCTGCAGGGCTACCGGCCGTCCCCCGGTTCTTTGTCAGCAGCAGCGGGCTGCCCGCGTCCCGTGCTTTCCCATTACACTCTAAGGCTGAGCCCCTCGGTGTCCACTCAAGCCTGCTGGGATCGGGCCGACGGCAGGAGGGATCGGTAGGTCGTTCCGCGGAGAGTGGACGGCTCGACCAGCACCCTGCGTCGCTCGGCAGCGCTCGGCAGCTGCCAGGTGGGGGTCCCGCGTGTCTTATTCTTAAATTCACTCCCTACTGGTCTATGGCTTTCGCTACTACTTGCAAATCGTCCTTTATAAATTTAATTTCCTGTCGTTTCTTACTAGCATATAGAGATGAAGACTGTTTTCTAGGACTCCGCATCCTTTAGCTTCGCCGTGTGCGCTTAATGGATTCCCGAACTTCTTACAGGTTCTCTACGACTTTTTAGATCTTCCATCCACGATCATGCTGTCCTCGGATAGACACAGATTTGCCTCCTCTCCGATCGCCGTGGCTCCTATTTCTTTTTCTTGCCTAAGTGCACTGGCGGAGCCCGGTCGGTGGAGGCGGGGACGCAAGGGGCCGCAGACGCCCCAGGATCGCGACAGGAGGCGCAGCCCTGATTTTCCTTCGGAGGTTTCGCGGCCTTCCCTGTTTTCGGTGAAGAGAAAAGCCTGGGGGGACGTGTCATATTTGAGTCACACTCGAGAGCCGGGCCTGCTGTGGAGTTTGCAGGGCCTGGTGAACAGATGAAAACGTGGGTCACCTTGTTCAAAAAGCAAGAAAGAGTCTCTTTCCTTTCCTTTGACGTCTGCATCTGCGTCTGTCTGTGCTTCTCTCATGCTCGCTCCCTGTCCCCCCCCCCCCCCGCCATCTCCTCTCTCTCTGTATTTCTCTCTCTCTCTCTCTCTCTCTCTCTCCTGACCACGGTGTTTCTACCTGCCATTCCCTGTCACGCTCTGTCAGCCATGGGAATACCTGCAGGGCGAATACAGAGCTGCCCCCCCGGGCACCGCAGGCCCCACCCCACCACTCAGGGTGCGGGGTGCACCGGCCCATATCCACCCCTTCCCTTATTGTCTCTTTAAACATAAAATCATTAAAATCTCTTTTTTAAAAAAGATTTTATTTATTCATGAGAGACACAGAGAGAGGCAGAGCCACAGGCAGAGGGAGAAGCAGGCTACATGCAGGGAGCCCGATGTGGGACTCGATCCCGGGTCTCCAGGATCACGCCCCGGGCCGAAGGCAGCGCCAAACCGCTGAGCCTCCCCAGGCTGCCCAAAATCATTAAAATTCCTAAACAGCAACCACAGAGCATTGAAACTGCGAGCCATGTCCTCCTGGCAGGGCTCACGTGGGCACGGACCCCCCCCCCCAGGCAGGGCGTGACTGCTCAGCTTGCACGCCCACGAGGGGGCTGGGGGGTTTATAATTGAGGCTCATTCCCCACCTAACGGTACACCCTGTATCTCATGTCAAGGGGCAGTTTTTCTTATTTTTACTGCACTTACCCTCTTTGAGGACAAAAATATAAATCTATTAAGTTCATTTTGGTGACTATTTACTGGGGGGCCACCACATGAGGAACACCGTGCAAATCACTTCGCTGGGGACACAGATGAATGAAATCATCTGCCTACATCGCACACAGGGGACACAGGCTGCCACGGCCTGGCACCACGCTTGGGGGTGGAGAACCCTCCTGTCACGGCGACAGGGCACTTGCTACGCGCTGGCCGGGTGGGTGTCCTACGCCACCTGCCCGGGTCATGCACCTGGGGGGAGACGGTGCCATGGCTGGAACCCGGCAGTCTGAGCCAGGCCCGTCTCCCCCTGCTAACCCACCAGCCCAGGGTAGCAGAACGGCACCGAGGGCACACCGGCGCCCACACTAGTGCTTGAGCTTGATTGGGTTGGAGACAGGTTCCTGAATGAGATGACACTTGAGCTGAATCTTAAAGAACTAAAGTCACTCACCCAGGTCCCCGAGAGGGCTGGGGAACAGCAAGGGCAAAGGCACGGGGGCCACAGCACGCTTCTCTTCGGGGGCCTTGGGAGCAAAGGTGAGAGAGAAGTGCCTGGTGTGCCGAAGCTCGGGGAGCGGGGACAGGGCTCGGACTCTTCTTGTGCACCTGGCCTCGTTCACACATCTCCATGTCCCAGAACCACTCCAGATCTGCAGCCACCCCGGAGTCCATTCAATGCCCCCACCCCCCGTGCCTGGAAATCCAGGTGTTCTCCAGCTTTCGGCAATTCAGAGCAATGGCCTTGTGCACTGGTATTTTCGTTTTTGTTGGAGGCATCTCCAGGTGGGTCCCCGGAGGTGGGATGCTGGGCGCAAACGTGTGTGTGTAGTTGGGGGTTGCTGGTCTCCATCCGGGCGGTGCACCAGTGATGCTCCGAGCCGGTGTGACCACACCCTCGGCACTCACGCTACTTGTGCCTGTGACCTTTGACAGAATCTCATAGGAGAGGACGCCTGGGTGGCTCAGCCGCTGAGTGTCTGCCTTCGGCCCAGGGCGTGACCCCGGGGTCCTGGGATCGAGTCCCGCGTCGGGCTCCCCACAGGGAGCCTGCTTCTCCCTCCTCCTGGGTCTCTGCCTCTCTCTGTGTATCTCCCATGAATAAGGAAATAAAACCTTAAAGAAGTAAAGAATCTGTTAGAAGAGAAATCACATCTCGGCACGGCTTATGTTTGCACCCCCCGATCACGCGTGAGTGAACGGTTCTCGGGTGTTTACGACTCACTTTGCCATCCTCATTTGTGAACTGTCTCTTCATGCCCTTTGCCCACTTTTCTATCCGGCTCGTGGCCGTCCGCCAGTCTCTAGGAGCTCCTCTTGTAGCCAGGATGTTGGTCCCTGGTCCGCGCTGTGTGGTGCGCGTGTTTTCTCCTCTGCTTGTCTCTGACTTCGTCTGCAGGGGCTCTCTGCTGCGCCAGCAGCTTGGGGTTTCTGCTCCTCTTTGCTGGTCTTTTCCTTGCGTCATCATGGGAGCCACCCCCGCCCAGGTGACAGGGGACCTCCCCTCGTGGCTTCCTGTCCCACAGCAGCCCCACCTGCACTGGAAGCCCGTCTCCGGATGTGGGGGGGAGGGCCTGAACCACTGGAGCCCCCC
Organism: Canis lupus familiaris; assembly: GCF_011100685.1. Lineage (NCBI taxonomy): Eukaryota > Metazoa > Chordata > Mammalia > Carnivora > Canidae > Canis > Canis lupus. The sequence continues at coordinate 38,590,342 of NC_049252.1, read as the reverse complement.
CCCCCCCCAGGGCTGCCCCAGCTACTAAAAGTCCACTTTTGCTCCAGGGATTTTATCATCACCTACTTCCCGATGCCCGATGTCCTTCATCCTGCTTCCGGCTCCTCTTCTATCCCGGCTCCGGTTATCGGCTGGCGCCCCCAATCCGGATGCTGTGCGCTAAGCAGGGCTGGTCCCAGCCCAGAATCCTTGGTCTTTTTTTCCCCTAAGGCATGATGGCTCTCCCTCAGGATCACCCAGAAATTAGTTTTTGCGGCAAAGATTATTTTTTTTCACTTCAATTTTTTATTTTTTTATTTTTTACATATTTTTTTTTAATTGGAGTTCAATTTGCCAACATACAGCATACAAAGATTAACTTACGTGACGCTCAGCCGGCCTCAGTTGCACTCAACCTCCTCTTCCGCTAAATTCAAGGAAAATCCTCCCCCCGCCGGCCCCGAGCCGCGTGCTCAGGCTCCTGTGCTCTGCACATGGCTGCCCCCTCGACGTGAATGGGGTCGTCTCTGGCTCTGGAATTGGCGGTGCGCATTTTCGTGTGTCACTGCTTTCTCTCTGGCGACTTTCGGGATTGTTCGACTCCTCGCGGAGTGCGTGTGTCCCTCCAGGAAAAGAGCAAACCAAGTCGTTATTCTAAAAAAGAATTTTAGAAAGAAGGAGCCACTCCAGTGGCTTTGGCTGCGGGAGGGGAAGAAGGACGTAGCCGTCTGCAAACCAGTGCTTGGCGCGTTCATATTTCCTAAAAATATCTCTCATTTGCATCTCCGATAAGTAAATGTTTTATGGGAAAACCATTTCTTATTTCAGGATTTTTGGAGCAGCCGAGGGCCCCGCTCTCTGCCAAGACTGCCCGTTTGTCCCGCGTTTCCTTCCATTCTGCGCAGGCGGCTCCGGCCTCCCACGAGCAGAAGAGACGGAAAGGTGCAGGAAGAGAGATAACGTCCGGGCGGGGCCCGGCCCTGCGTGTCAGCCTCGCCTCTGTCTTCCTCCTCGCAACAGACGCGGTTTTCTGCTTTGTTCCTCTCGGGGCTAATTTGAGACGCGGCTGTGTGCGGAGCCCAGAGATAGAGGGGGATGAGTCAGGTCGGGGTGGGACAGGGCTTTCCTCCACAGCCCGCGGAGCGGGTGGGAGCGCGCTGCGGGGCCGGGGCGGGGGCCGGGGGGGCCGGGGGGGCCCTGCCCGGCTATGCTGATCCTGCTCGAGCCACCCCGGAGCCTGAGAACACTCTCCCCATCACGGCAGCTCTGGATCGTAACACCAGCCGGTGGGGGTGGACGGCACCACCGGGGAAGGGTAGCTCCTTGGCCGCCGGGGCGCGGGGCCGCCGGGCCGGGTAGCAGGAGGTGCCAGTCGAGGCCTGCAGTGTGGCAGCGGCTGCTCCTGCCCTCGCGCCTCGTCCCGGGAAGTCAGGGCTGCCCGGGATTCTTCTTCGGCAGCGTCTCAGCTCTGGGGCAGCTCCCTTTCCGGGGCCTCACGTCTGCCAGGCTGCCAGGCTCCACGCTGCGCCTCCCGGGGGCTCAGGACACCCACACGGTTGACAAGGACACTGGGATGGTCCTGGCAGGTGCACCTGCCTGCCCAACCTGAGGGCTGCCTTGGGCCGATGGGCGTGGGTAAAGAAGGGAGAGGCCTGGCTTCGCTCCCGCCTGGCACTTTCCATTCACCTCCTCGGTGGCTACTCCTTTAGAGCTGCCCCTGCTCGCCCTCACATCCACCGCGGTTGTCCCGGAACATGAGGCTCCCAGGCCTGACGGGAGGCTCGCTCACCCGGAGTCCCCTGGCCTCCCCGACGAGCAGCAGTCTTTGCTCCTGAGGGGAGGGAGTGGGCAGGAGCTCGGAAGGCGGGGTCCAGCCACTGCCCTCGGGTGGGACCCCCTGAGACTCCCTGAGCTCGACCTCTCCAGGACCAAATCCCGCTGCTGCCCGGGCTCTGGAGGCAGACGCAGGTCGCCGCTCTGAAGGGCCCCGTATCTGAGGATGTCCTATGTCTTCATCGGAAAGGTTTGCAGAGATGGCCCGGGTCGGCGCGCCCTTGGCAGCCCTCGCCTCCCCCCGCCCCGTCACTCCGGGCATCTCGGGACCACCTCGTCCGCCTCTCAGGGACGGCTGCGCCTCCTCGGCTGGGGCCTGCATCTTGAGAGTGGATTTTGACATATTTTTCATCTCTTGGTGCAGCGGGTTGTCCAAGCAGGAGGGTAAATCCGTCCGACCTACCCTCCTTCCTCGTTGTCCGCCGTGGAGCAGTGTCCTCCGGCCCAGGAGCTCCCAGAGCCCAGCTTACGGGGTGTCTGTCCCCGGCTGCCCTGTGTCCAGGCGGATCCCGGCAGGAGGCCCTGGACACAGAGCCGGGCCCGTCCTCTCTGGATGCAGGTGCCTCGTGGCACAGCCCGGGCCGCCCCCTGCTTCCCTGCCCCCGCGGGGGGGCTCCGTGCTCGAGGACTGAGAGGTGGCTTCCGGTTCAGGTGGCTCCTTGCTCCCAGCTCCCATCCGGGCTGGGGGTCCTGGAGGGGCGGGGGGCTGCGCTGCCTTCCAGCCCCTGAAGCTCCCTAAGGAACCAGGGGTGCGGGGCATTCCTTAAGGGAACGCCTGCTCCAAACATTTGGAGTGTGGGCTCATCTTGTGTTTTTAATTAAAAATATTAATTTGTTTAAAGATTTTATTTATTTATTCCTAGAGACAGAGAGTGAGAGAGAGGCAGGGACACAGGCAGAGGGAGAAGCAGGCTCCATGCAGAGAGCCGGACGCAGGACTCGATCCTGGGACCCCAAGGTCACCCCCTGGGCTGAAGGCGGTGCTAAACCGTTGAGCCACCGGGGCTGCCCTTAATTTAATTTTCTGAAAAAGTTCTGGTCGGTTCCATGCTCAGAAAGTGTAAGGAGATGAGCGTCCCTGCCCTCCTGCCCCCCAGGACCTCCAGGCTCGCCGCTACTCTGTGGCTCCCACAGAGTTCAGATGCACCTGTGCATCGTTTCCTCCTTCTCTTGCAGGGTGGTAGCAGTTCACAAGCTCTTCACCTGGCTTTGCTCCGCCACGAGAACCGTCAACCCAAGTCCGCTGAGCTGCTGTGGGGGCGCGAGCAGAGCTGGAGGTGCAGCGGCCGAGGCTTCAGGGAGGAGGCAGCCAAGCCCTGCAGGCGCCCCGGGGTGTGCAATCCTGGGCAGGAGAGGGGGCAGGGCAGAGGTCCTTGAGGGCGTGGGGAAGCCGGGGAGGCTGTGCGGCCCGACGGCCTGGTCTCATCTACGCTCCCCGCTCAGGCAGCTCCGCTGCGGTCACGGGCACGCTCGGGCCCCCCACTGCCCTCGGGCTCCCAGGCTGCTGACGGGGCCTCCCCGGGCCCCTCCCCGGCCAGGCCTGGGCCTCAGTCCACCGCCCACGTCCCCGGGGACCTGGGCAGCTCGCCCCCCCGCTGGGCCTCGCACTGACGGTCACGCTCCGGGCCGGGGAAGGCTGCCGTGCTAGAGGAGGTGAGCAGCGGGCGGGGGGGGCCCGCAGAGGCCGGACTGTGGGTGCCTTTCCAAGGTGAACCAGGAGAGGTGCTGACGGACTGGACGCTGGGTGTGTAAGGGAGCGGCATGGGGACCCGACTCGGCTCCTGCCCGAGGGAGCGGCCCGCGGGAGCCCTCCTTCCGCTCGGGGCTGGGAAGAAACGCAGAGCTTCATCCTGGACTGGTCTGCTTTGGGCGGCCTTGGCCTCCCGGGCGGAAGTCTCTCCAGCGGGTCGGGACTGGGGTCCCGCTTCAAGGCCAGGCCGCGGGGAGCTGACGTTTGGTCCGACGTTACTCTGGGCGTCTCTGGATACGATTAATATTTAAAGCAATAGAGACTGAGGAAGCGGACGGCCCTCCCGCCGCAGTGGGCCTCATCCAAGCAGGCGAAGGGCTGGATAGAGCAAACAGACTGCCCTAGCCCAAGTCCGAAGGGGTTCTCCTGCTTGATGGCGTCGGAACCGGGATGCCAGCCTTTCCCCCGTTGCCTGGCGCTGAGCTATCGGCTCCCTGGACCTGCAGCCTGCTGACTCATCCTCACCTCGAGGGTGTGGGCTCCCGGGACCTCATGAGCCATCGCTCACCACGAACCTTTCTCTCTCTATGCATCTGTGGGTTCCGTTTGTCGGCAGGGCCTGTGCGCTGGCCTGGAGTTCAAGGGAGAGGTGTAGACAGCACGCCTGGGGGTTGAGGTGTAGACAGCACGCCTCGTCACCGGAGATGAGGAAAGGCTGCAAGAGAAGAAAAGATGTGCAGGGACGAGCGGAGGCCAGACGCAGGGGCGGCGAGAGCGGCCGGCCGGGGCCTGCTGTGCTGGGGGCCGCGTGGCGTCCGTGGCAGGCCCACGGGGCGCTCCCCAACCCTGGGGAGCAGCTCTTCCCTCCGCAGGCAGCACAAGGGCATCGCCGGGGCCTCACACAGTCCGTCGGTGTTTGCTGGAGCGCTTGCCCGGCGGGAGGCCCCGTCTACGTGGAATCCTGCGGCGCGGGACTGGCTCCCCCAGCTCCAGGGGGCGGGGAGGTCGCCATCTGGAGGTGGCGAATCGAGCAGATCCCCCGCCTAACACCTCCCGGGTCCGTGAGTGGCGCCGCGTTCGGGTTCCCGGACACCAGCCGGGGTGGTTCCCTGCTCAGGCCGTTACTGTCCGTGCGGAGCCCAGCTGGCGTCGGGAGGGCCTTTCTCGGCTCAGTGCACGGTCCCCGGAGGGCTCCGGCTCTCCTTCTAGGTTTCCCCTTCCTGGGGACACGGCCTTTGCTGATCATCCCCAGCGGAGAGGCAGCTGGCCCCTGCGCGGCGCCCGCCGGCAGCTCAAGACACCCCCCCAGTAGCCGCATCGGGCTCCCCACAGAGAGCCTGCTTCTCCCTCTGCCTGTGTCTCTGCCTCTCTCTCTCTCTGTGTGTCTCCCATGAATAAATAAATAAAATCTTTAAAAAAGAGAGAAAAAAAGCTGAGGGTCAAAAGCAAATGCATAGATGTGTGTGCACAGGATAGCTTGCCCTCTTAACGTGCTAGAGGCTCAGGGTGATTCACGATAATAAATATAATAAGAAATAAGAAATCAAAGCGGGGTTAGGAAAACTGGTAGATCGAAACAAAATAACAACTTACAACAAAATGGGAGGAATAGTTACAACATATGCACCCAGCAAAAGGTCAATATCCTGCTATTTAAAGGACGTTTCTGTATCAATTAGGAAAAGACAGACTTAAAAAAAGAAGCTGGTGAAGCATCAGCAGGCGAGTACCAAGGGGTCAGCCAATGTCGCCGGGCGCACGTGGACAGAAATGAAAACAGGGTGACGACACACCACGCTTGAGTCACCGGATTAGCAAATACTAGGAGAAGGTCATTCCCGGCATGGAGGGAACATGGGGGGCCCAGGACCTTTCGTCGCTGTCTCTGCAGGATCCTTTGATAACTCCTACCAGGGACCTTTAAAGCACGCATAACCTGCTTGAGTTTATCCTGGCGATATAATAACGGATACACCACCAAATAGATGGACTCGGGATTGTTCATGGCAACCTTCTAGATAAAACCAGAGCAGTGTGGTCAGCAATACAGGGTCAGTCGAGAAACCATATTCATTCAAACAGTGTCAGGAGGTGCAGCTATTAAGATGATCCAGTATGGGGCTCCTGGGGGGCTCAAGGATTGGGCGCCTGCCTTTGGCCCAGGGCGTGACCCCGGGGTCCCGGGATCGAATCCCGCATCGGGCTCCCCGCAGGGAGCCTGCTTCTCCCTCTGCCTGGGTCTCCACCTCTCTGTGTCTCTCATGAATAAATACAATCTTTTAAAAACTAAAATAAAATGCTCCAGTAGGTCTGCATTTACTGACTTGACAACGGCCAGGGATTATAATTATTGCACCAAGAATTGTCTACAGTAGGCGACATATTACGTACTCACTGTGTAAACCCATGCGCCTGTTTTGTGGGCCCACAAAGCCGCAGAATGAGCCATCCTTCTGTGCCATGGGCTGGGGAGCGACTTTTTCTTCTTTGTTATGAATTTTATATTTTTCTGCAAGGAACGGATATTCGTCACATGGTGAAAGGGTTAAAAATGTTTCTCCGTGTTACGAGCAGAACCTACGTTCCATTTCTTAAGTCTTGGTCCTCCGGGAAGCCTGGTCTGGGAGGCCAGCCTTCGGTAGCCTCGCCCCGCCCATCACCTGCCTGCAGCTCTGCTAAGGAGCCGAGCAGAGCCTTCTGGAAGGAGAAGCTTTGCAAGCTCTCTGCACTGGAAGCATCTGTGGGTGATTAAGGCTCTCGGCGGGCCCGTCAGACCGGAGTCAGAGCTGGTTACTCAGCCCCACTGAGCACCTGCCGTGTGCTCAGACGCCCTGGGGACGGAATGTTCTGGAAGTGCAGCGGCAGGTTAGAGCAGGAGCCCTGGCACAGGAGAGTGGCAAGGAGGGAGCCAGGCTCCCGGAGAAGCTGACGTGCGGGGGTGGGGGGGGCAGAAAACACAGAGCCGCCTGCCTGGCATCACGTTGGGGAGGAGTGAGAGGGAACCTCATGAGTGACGGGGCGCGTTGGGCGAGCTACCAGTGGCGCCAGACACACACAGGCACGGGACATGGGCTCACACCCGCGAGGACCAAAGAGGCGCTGGCTGGTGGGGAGGGGCGGGGGGGGTGGGCAGGGGAGCGGGGAGCGGCCCCGACTCCCACCAGCCCGCACGGAGGAGGGGGAGGGCAGGGCCCGGCGGGAAGGGGTGCGGCGAGGCCGGGCCTGGACCCTGGCGGGAGCCCCCCAGCCACAGGAAGGCCTGCGAGGCCACGGGCAGCACTTTCTAGAATAAACATGATCAAGAAGAGGCTGACCTGGCAGTGGTGTGGGGGAGAACTCCCGGTCGCTCCCGCAGACGCGGCGGGCAGCCTTACTGCCACGGAAAGCAGAAACCAGGGAATTCTTGAACCCACAACCCCGCGTTTATGCGCCATTTCTCCGCCTTTCATTGAGCCAGTAACGGTGACAGACTTGTTTTATGAGCATACAGGGGAACGTGGTGATTTGAGACTCACAAATCACTAAAAGTATTTATCTGTGTGCTCCTTTTCAAGCAGAATTAATGCAAATACCACAAAAATGTTGAAGATTTTGTTTCCCAAAAAGAACTTTTGTGGCAAACACTGAATATCTCTGAATGACTTTTCTTTTTTTTTTTTAAACAAATTTTCCTGTTTTTCTCCCAATATATTTTCTTTGGGTTTGTTTTTTTTTTAATGTTGGCTTTTATTGTGTTTTTTCTTTCTTTTTTTTTTTGATCTCCATACAACTTTGCTCCGACCACACTTATTTTTCTGAATTCTTTTGTAATCGAATACTGTATTTTCATTTTGTACCAAAACTATGTGAAAGTTACCTCGACCAAGAAGTCCCCAGACTAATGTGTACCAGATGGGCTGCTTCTGGCATTCTGCGCACACGGCATCCGAGTCCTGCCCAGATGGCCGGGCTGTTTCCTGAAAACGGGCTGGGCGGAGGCAGACAGGTGGACAGCCGGCCACAGGGCCGCCAGCAGCCAGACATGGAGACAACTGCAAAGGAAGGAGGAGAAGCCAGCCCTCGCGTCTCGATCGCTTTCAGATGGAGACACATTGCAGTGGGAATGGCGATCAGGGAAGATAAACTGAGTCGGGAGCACAGCAATCGCCTTACTAATTAATAGCAATTTCCACTCGACATATTTTTAGTAAGGAAAACCCCAAATAAAAGACTGAAAACGGTAGCTATCAAATATGGAAATTGCCTGGAAGATTATTTCTTACCAAAGGACTAAGCCGGCTAGCGATGGGAGTGCGCTTCGGGGTCTGCTCCCTGCAGCCAGATGGGGAGAGCCACGCTATGGCCCTAGCGGGGCACTCGGCCGCGTGTCTTAGGATTTTAAAAAGGATCGAATGTGTTTCTGCAGGAAAGTCTTAAAAGTTAACCATCCAACCTCATGTTGGCTTATGAAACTTCATCTTTAGAGACGAAACAAAAGCAACTCTAAAATTCTATTTTATTGAGCTCCTCTGAGAATATGATTATACAATCACAAGGCGGAAGTGGCTTTTTGTGCTGCAGCTCCTGGCTACCGGGTCGTGACCACCGTAGCTCCTATATGCAAAATTTCAAAAGACCATCATGGAAGGAGTGATGTACATATTTGGCGGTACCTCTCACTCATCACATTTTGTGTACAATAGATGCCTAATAGTTTAAGAACAAATTTGGGTACTTTTATTTTATTTTTAATATTTAAGCAGTCAATGCTGACATTTTACATTGGTGTATTGCCCTGTGTTGGACAGCGTGCACAGAGCGCCATCGGCACTGTGACGGGGGGCTCCTTGCCCCTCCTCCACTGCCCACCACCTTCTAGCGTGCGCCTCTATTACTTGCTTTATCAATTTTAAATGATATACTTTAGCCCCTGGCCACAAAGATGAGGACATCAGCATACTTGTCCTGCTTCCCAACCGCAATTGACCCTGAATGGCACAGGGGTGAGAGGCACTGTGCCCTGCCCCATCTCCTTCCCCTTCCCCCTGCTCCCGCACAGCCTTCGCCTCTGTCCACATTCCACACCCACGTTGTGCATTTGTTACCGTGAATGAACCTGCGCCGACACGTTGTCATCACCCAGAGCCGGTGGTAGATGTGAGGTTGTGCTGGGTGCCCTTCAATACTGAACGGACTATTCCTGATCTCTGCCGCTCCATATAAACTTTAGAATCAGGTTGTCCATACCCACAAAATAACTTCTTGGCATTTCGATTGGGATTGCGCTGAATCCATATAGAAATCAAGTTGGAGAGAACTGACATCTTGACAACATTGAGTCTTCCTATCCATGAACATGGACTATCTCCGTGTTTACTTAACTCTTTGATTTTTCTCATCAAATTCTACATTTCTTTGTAGGTTTCCTCACATAGATCTTGTACATATTTTATTAGATTTATACCTAAATATTTCATTTTGGGGTGGGGGGTGCTAATATAAATGGCATTGTGTTCTTAATTCCATTTGTTTATTGTATAGAATATGGGAAAACAATGGACATTTGTATATTATTCTTGTATCCTGTAACCTTCCTATAATCACCTGCTAGTTCCAGGAGTTGAGGTTTTTCCATCAGTTCTTTAGGGTTTTCTACATGGACACTCAAGTCATCTTCAACATCGCTTCATTTCTCCTTTCTCCATCTGTATGCCCTGTCCCTCCTTTTCTTGTCTTACTGCATTAGGTGAGACTTGTGGTATGATGTTAAAAGGAAGTGAGAACGGGACATCCTTGCCTTGAATCTGATTTTAGTGGGAAAGCCCCAAGTTTCTCACCATTAAGTGTGATGCTATCTGTAGACCTTCTGTAGATACTCTTTACCAAGATGAGGAAGTCCCCTCTATTTCTGTTTGCTGAGGGTGCTTATCACAAATAGATGCTGGATCTTGTCAAATGCCTTTATTGCATTATTGAGACGATATGTGATTTTTTCTTCTTTAGCATGTTGATATGATGGATTAATTGCTTTCCGAATGTTGGATCAGCCTTGCTTACCTAAGATAAATCTCACTTGATTGTGACGGATAATTATTTTTATGCCTTGTTGGGTTTGATTTGCTAATATTTTGTTGAGGACTTTTGCATCTGGGTTCCTGATATGGGTCTGCAGTTTTCTTTTCTTGTAATGTCTTCGTCTGGTTTTGGCACTAGGGTAGCATCTAAATTAAGAAGTATTCCCTCTGCTTCTGTTTTCTGAAAGAGATTGTAGAGAATTGGTATAATTTCTTCCTTAAATGTTTGGTAGATCACCACTCATGCCATCTGGCCTAGTGCTTTCTGTTCTGGAGGGTTTTAAGCCTCAATTCGATACCTTTATAGACACAGGCCTCTGCAGACTGCCTATTTCTTCTTGTGTGAGTTTTGGCACATTGTGTCTTTCAAGGAATTGATCCTTTCCAACCTAGGTTATCACATGTATGAGGATGGAATTTGTCATTTTGATGTCTAGGGGACCCGTGGCGACGTTCTCGCTCTCATTTCTGATACTAGTAATTTGTGTGCTCCTTTTCCTTAGAGGTGAATTGATTTTATCTATCTTTTCAAAGGATAGTTTGTGGGTTTTTTTTTTTACTTTATTAATTTCCTGTTTTTATTTTCATTGATTTCTGTTCTAGTTTTTATGATTTCTTTTCATTCGTTTACTTTAGATTTAATTTGGTTTTCTTTTTCTAGCTTCCCAAGATAGAAGCTTAGGTGATTGATTTCAGATCTTTCTTCTTTTCTAATATAAGCATTTAGTGCTATAAATTCCCCTCTAAGCACTGTTTTCACTGCATCAGACAAACTCTGATAAGCCGTGTTTTCATTTTCATTTATTTCAAAATATATATGAGATTTCTTTTTTGACCCACATGCTATTTAGAAGCTCTTTTTTTTTTTTTTTTTTTTTTTTTTTTTTTATCTCCGTGTGTTTGGGGGTTTTTCAGCTATCTTTCTATTACTGAGTTCTGGTTTCGTGCCACTGTGGACTGACAGCAGACATTGTATGATTTCTATTCTGTTAACTTTGTTGAGATGTGTTTATGGCCCAGAACATGGTCTGTCATGATGAATGTTCCGTGTGAGTGTCCATGAATGTGTATCCTGCTGTTGAAGTAATCTGTAGACGTCAAATGTACTCACTTGATTGATGGTGATGTTGAGTTCAACTATGTCCTTACCGATTTTCTGCCCAGTGGAGACTCCATATTTTTATTCAATTATTTGAATCAGTGTCACCAGTGCACTGTGTTCCTATGACCGCTGTCATGATTTTCTATCGATCTTTGGTTTTCAGCGCATTGACTACAATGAACTTAAGTGTTGTTTTCTTTGTATTTATTCTGCTTGGGGCTTGCCGAGCTTCTTAAATCTATCAATCTAGCCTTTCCACCAAAATTGGAAAAATTTCAGCTGTTATTTCTCTCCTCTGTTCCTTAGACTATAATTAAATCTATGCTCAACGTTTTAATATTACCCATGGGCTCCTGAGAGTCATTTCATTTTCTGAATCATTTTTTCCTTCTCTGTTCTTCTGACTGCATGAGCACATGCAAAATGATTGATAACATTATCTATTTAAATGTGAGCTAGAGTCTGCTAGTAGGCTGAGGATTATAAAATACAGGAAATTTGCCCAGTGTCTCTCCTTCTTCCTGCTATCCCCCATCCTCTCCAAATCCTCCTGCTTTGGGTTACTACCCAGCACCTTTATGGTGGTGCTTCCATCTATTATTCTGAGTTGATGCTTGTCATCGGTGAGAGGAATGGGCTTGCTAGGAGCTGCCTGGCCATGAATGGAAGCAGAAGCTGTTGTATGTGACTCTTTTGTTCCCAAGAAGATCACAACAATATTTAAAAATATTAAGGCAAAAACAGCCAAGGAAAGAAAAAATCAGCCATAGTCTGGAAATCAGGAATAGTCTGAAATCTCTCAGAGAAGAATTATACTCCTTGACCAAATCTTTGTAACTTCACATTACAATTTCTTCAGATGCAAATCAGCACCACACATTTTATTTTTAATGTTGAAAATAGTTTACTGATTTATATTTAGACTGACAACTAAGTCATCCTTATGCAAACAACAGTAAAGGCCTTTCTGCAGCTCCAGCGTCGGGCGTGGGTAGGTTCCCTCGGGCTGTGTTGCATCCCTGGGGAGGCCACAGCTGGGCACGGGATGGGCACTTGGTGATCAGCTGGCTTTGTGGCCTCGTGTGCCCCACTGGGAGAGACAGAACCTGTCATGTTATTTTCCACTTTCCTTTGGCTGGGTGTTAAACTCACTTAAAAAAAAAAAGAAAATAAAAACAAACACGGGAGCAAAACCCAAAGTTGAGCATCTTTCTCTTCGGCATCGTGCTTATCCCAGAGCCCTGCCCCTGCTCCCCATCACAGGGCTGGGCCAACCTGCCATTGTGGGGGAGCCTGGATCCCCTCCCACCGCCCGGGGAAGCAACGCCCTGAGCCAAAAAGATGACCTCAATTTGAGAGAACCAGAGCGCTGCTGCACCGTCGGGGTGTGAGGAACGGTTCTGGGGCTGGCTCTGGGGTGCTGGGAGCCCTGGGGGCGGGAGCTGCCCACAGGAGGCCGGCCTGTCCCATCCCACAGGCTGGGTGCTGGGCTCCAGGCCCGGCAGCCCTGAACCTCAACCGAGCTGGGACGGGAGCGTCTAATAGATGATCTCACATGCACGGCTAAGTCAACCTCGCACGTCACCCGGTGATGCAGTCACGCCGACAGAATGCCTCCCGGATACTCACGCGGTGATGAGATGTGAGAGGCCGTGGGCGAGCTCGTGCTTTCCTTTTAAGGCCAGGATGGACCCTCTGAACACATCAACGCGTCCAGCTGGAAATGAGGCCTTGGGGCAATGTCACCGTGACCTGTGCCCTCTCTTATCTTACCAATGGCCACCTATTAAACGGGGGGTGGGGGGGAATCCTGGGTGGCCCAGGTGGCCCAGTGGTTGAGCATCTGCCTTGGGCTCACAGGGTCCCGGGATCGAGTCCCACATCGGGTTCCCCGCAGAGAGCCTGCTTCTCCCTCTGCCTGTGTCTCTGCCTCTTTCTCTGGGTCTCTCATGAATAAAAAAACAAAGTCTTTAAAGATATATATAAATAATGTTTCGCTGCAATATTTTACGAGATGAAACTGGATGTGAAGAAAGTATGCTGAGCAACAGACGAACCCGGCAGAGGCAGGAGTGGCGGGACGGGCCCCTTGTCCTCAGGCGCCGCCGCCCACCCGGCCCTGGCCCCGGCCCCCTCGCTCATCTCTAGGTGACGAGATGTTCCCTCCGCCGTCCCTCGGGGCCGCTCGGGACAGGGGCCAGCCCCAGCCGCAGCCAGCACAGCCTCTTGGCAGGGCCCCGCCCCGCGTGTTTCTCCCCGTGTCTCTGGCCTAAAGTGGACTTTTGGGAGAAGGGAAGAGATGGGGGTGAGGGTGCGGTCGTGTCATCTTCCCGCCCCGCCCCCGGGGCGCCCCAGCCGCCGTGTCACCTGCCAGGACACTCAGCAGCCGCCCAGACCCGCGCCAGGCTCGCTCCCGACGCGCTGGACGCTGGTGGGATTCCCGACTCGCCCGCCAAGTGATTTTCCGATTCCTTAGGTTTTTGTTCTTGTCTCTGTTTCTTCCCAGAATCACCCGGGGGGCTCTCACAGACACCAGACAAATGAAAACTGTCAACTTTTAGGCTTGGCCGTTGTTGATTTATCTGTGGGCAAAACTAACACAATCCTCCCGGACGCTTTTAAAGTGGCAAGTGCGGCCCGCCTCGCCTCGTGTAAATTTAAAAATGAATGAAAGTAATTCAGTCAAACTGTAAAATGTGAATTTAGACAGAGAACTTCAGGCTGAAAATAAACATTTGCGGATCCTTAAAATACCAGTGACGGCAGTGAGGGTGGTTTTCTCCCTTAATTGCCACGTTCGCGTCCAGAAATAGAGGGACCTCTGTGCTGGGCGCGGAGCGTGAAGCCACAAGCACCCTTCTCCGCGCTTCGCCCAAAAAACAAGAATCAAGGGACGCTCCAGCGCCCGTCGCTACCCCGCCGAGTTCGCTTGGACGGCCGAGCACCCGTGGGGGGCTGCGTGCGAGCCGGCTCTTCACCCTTCTAGCGTTTAGCGGCAGAAACTCTTTTTTTTCCCCAAATACAATCTTGGCCCATCACGTCCGTGGGGCAGAGGGAGCTCCCGGGCCAGCCCCAGGCAGCATTGCCCGCCCCCGCTGCAGCCCAGCAGTGAGACCTAGAGTTCAGTGGGTCCTCTGCCCTGGGGGGGACCCCGACCCCTCCAGGAGCACCAGCCTCGGGGCACCCCCCCCAGGATGTCCTAGGTGTCCAGGTGTCCTAGGAACACCGCCCCCCAGGAGCTCCCCGTTCCCCTTCCAGGAGGGACGTGAGCCCTGAGCCCCCAGTGGGGGCCGAACAAGAGGAGGCCGTATGTGGGGCTCCCTGGCAGGGAGGTGCCTCCTTTGGGGCAGACGGTGGCAGGATGGCGCGGCCTCTGGGGGTGTCACCTGCAGGTGCCCTGGTCCCCGCGGCAGCGGTCCCGCCCTGGCTCTGTGCCCCGAGCCCTCACTGCTGGGGGGGGGGCAGCCGCCCTCACAGTCTCAGGCCTGATGGACAGAGGCCGCGCACAGGTGCCGGTGACCCGCGGGAAGATCCCGCCAGGGACAGCTGGGCCCGGGGTCCGCGCGTGGGGAGCAGCCCGCGGGGCCGGCCCGTTCACAACCCCCGCATGGTGGGGCCCGGCGGAGCAGCGTCACACGGGCGCCAGGCAGGCTTACTATGCGTGTGGGTCCCCGGTGTCTCCCTTCTCCCGAGTCCCGGGCTGAGTGCCTGCGCTGACCCCTGGGGAGGTCCCACTGCAGGGGACCCGGGCCCCCTGTCCCTCCCCTCCGGGGACGCCCCCTGGCCGTGCAGAGCCGGTTTCATCTCTAGGAAGCCAGCCCTCCATGGCCGCTGGGCTGTGTGCCCATTTAAGCGCCCTTCCAATTTCAGCATTTTTAAGAAATTTCCCGTTTTTATTTTATTTTTTTATTTAAATATTTTATTTATTTATTCATGAGCGACACAGAGAGAGAGAGAGAGAGAGAGAGAGGGGCAGAGACACAGGCAGAGGGAGAAGCAGGCTCCATGTAGGGAGCCCGACACGGGACTCGATTCCGGGACTCCAGGATCACCCCCTGGGCCGAAGGCGGCGCTAAACCACTGGGCCACCAGGGCTGCCCGGAAATTTCCGGTTTTTAAAGTCACTGGATGTTCCCCTGCCGCGTGGTGTGGGCCAGGGACCCGGCGGACCGTCGTGCCAGGGACGGCGGGGTCCCCCCGGGGCGGGTGCCCCCCCGTCTGCACCGCCCACGCTGCTTCCACGCTGAGGCTTTGCAACACTCTTCCAGAATGATCCTGGCTCTTCCCGGTGTTCTCTCCCCGAGCGCCTCCGTGAGAGCCCGTCTCCTGCCCGTGAGCTCCCGCCCTCCCCGCCCTCGGTGCCCACGACGCCCTGGCCCCCCTCCAGGAGCGCCCAGACCCCCTCTGGCTCCTGCACGTTGCCCTCGCTGCCTCCTAGCCTCTCCCTGTTCCCCAGCCTCCGGGGTACACCGTCGGCACACGTGTCTGCCCTCCTTGCTGCTTCTGGAAGGTTCTGGGGGGCGAGGGCTCTCGCTGCTAGGGCTCCAGCTCCAGGCGGAGTGTGGGGCCCACCCCGGCTCCAGGCTCTCCCCGCGCCTGTGGCTCCACGTTCGCGTTTGCAAGGCTTACAGGACTTACGTTCCCTTTTATGGCGAGGAGCGCAGCTCTGCTTTGTGTCTGGGGCTGGAGCTGTCAGTACGTCCCTCCGTCCCTCGGTCCCTCCGTCCCCCGTCCAGGCTGCGCGGAGTCTGGCCCCAGATGGAAGGCAGCCCGTGCCGCGCCGCAGCGGGGGTTCAGGGCCCGGAGGGGGCACAGGACGGACGCACAGACACTGGGGGGGCTCTGCGGGAGGGGGACCCCTGCCCCAGCCAGTGCAGCCGGAGGCGCCAGGAAGGACAGGTGTCCCCCCGCGCGACGTGGCCCCCGGGACGGGGAGCCCAGGCCGCATTTATTTAGAGCCCACCGAGGTCTCCGCTACCCCATTCGCCTCTCTGGGCCAACGCGGCCCGCGGCCCCGTTCCCGGGTGAGCACGCAGGGCGCCCCAGCCGGCGGGAGGACACAGAGCCCCCGCGGCCCCCGGGCCTTCCTGGCTGAGGCCGGCCTCCCCGCGCCCTGACTCCGCGGCCGCAGCGAGGGCCGCGTCTCCGCCCGCACCGCCCCGGGCCCGGCCTGCGCCCGGCTGCAGGCTCCGAGAGCACGGGGTCCCCTCCCTGTCACCCCCTCGGCGGCTCCGACCCTGGCCACTTCCCGCGGCCTTCGTCCTTGGACGCCGAGTCACCGGGACAAGCTGTGTTCTTCTCGGAGGTTCTGACCACATTTCTTTCCTCTTGACACCAGAAACGCACGTCTGCACGCCCGTCCACCTGCTTCCTGTCGTGCAAAGGCCTCCACCGGCGCCGGGAGACGCACTCGTGGGACAGGCACCAGGCACCCCGGGTTCCGAGCCGGCGACCCCGCACTCCATCCGCGTTCTGGGGCGCGGCGCTCTCCCCAGACCCCGGCTCTTCCCCTTTCCTTCCCGCTGTGCTTCGGCGGATGGGAGGCGCGTCCCAAGCGGTGGGGTCCCTCCCTGGAGTGGGTCACGCGGGGCCGCTGCGCCCGCACACAGCCCGGCTCCCCCAGCTCTCGGTCGGGCCCCAAGGCCCCCGCAGGACCCGCACAGCGGCCGCCCCGGCCGCCCCGGCCGCCAGCACAGGTCGGTCCCTCTTCCTCTTGCCAAACTTCCGGCATCTCCTGTCTGGGCCTCACATTCCGGAACGTGAGCAGGTGTAGGACGGCCTGGCCTCACGCCTGGCGCCCGCGAACGACGCTTGGGCCTCTCTGTCCGTCTTCAACCCCGGGAACGTCCCGGGACCCGTTCTGTGTTTCCTTCCCCGGATTCTAGGTTTCTCACCTGGAGCTGCCGTCAGGTGGTTTTGGGGGCACCTGGGGGCAGCCACCGACTCTTCATTTCTCCATCGTGTCACGTCTTCGTCTGTTTTCTGCACACTTTAGACATTTCTTCCCCTTCCTCCTCCGGCCTCCCCACGGAGTTTTTATGTTGAACACTACGTTCCGGATTCCGAGGGCTGTTCTTGCGACGGCTGCGGGATTTCCAGGGGCCTCCCCCAGCCCCTCCGGCTCTGGCACGTGGAGCGTCCCTGGGAGCCTGGGCCCCGCTTCAGACTGTGGGACCTGCGGCTGTGCAGGGACTGTCGGGGGCCATCGCGGCTGTGTCAGCTGAGCCTGTCCCCGGCCACTCTGCTTCCTTCCCAGACAGTTTCTCCCCCGCGTCCCTGCAGCTCAGGGCCTCACACCCTTGGCGCCCTCGACTCCTCTCGCTCTCCCTCTCTGATGTAATCTCAGCAGATCTCCCACGTCCACCTTTGAGTGCCCCAGGACCCATGTCCCCCCCACCTGCCCCAGGCTCGCTGGGGGGCCTTCACCCACCTGGACTCCTTCACTCCCCGGGCCTCTCCTCGGGGCCGCGCTCCTCTCCCCAGGAGGACGGTTCCCAAGCACCAGCGAGGCCCACCCTGTGCAGTGCCGGGGTCCCCTCACCCAGCCCAGGGCCCCCACCCCACCCCCGCAGTGCTGGTCCTCATGCACCGGCCAGCAGGCAGCTGGCCCAGGGTACGGCTTGCTGTGCCGGTCCCTGCCTGGACTGCAAGCGGTAGAGGCCCTCACTGCCGCATCCCGGGGGCACCTAGGTGGCTGCCCTGTTTGCTCAATGCTCTACCTACTGGCCCAAGTACTCTTCTGAGTCACCTGGTGTGGACGCAGCAAGCAGCCGAGGGAGAGAAGAAACCGGCCTCCAGGACATCGACACACGTGCACTGGGCCAGTGCGAGGTCACAGAGCCCCCACGGGCTCTGGCTCCAGGTGGCCTCTGTCCTGGACTCTGTCCAGGTCGCTGCCAGGCCTGCATCGGCCCCACATAGCCTCCTGCAGCTCCGGCAGCTGCATCAGGTCCTAGGTGATCAGACAAGGCTGCTGACTCCCTGTCCTCAGTTCTGTCCTCACCACCCCCACCCCCACCCCTGGCTCGTACGTGTGTCAGATGAAGGCCGGGGGCTGTCAAAGGACAGCGCCTCTGTGTTCACAGTGGACCCTGGAGACACCCCGTGACCCTGGGACTGGGGGGACGAGACTTCTGCAAGTACTGGGTCATATAGCTCTGACCTGGGGCCACGTGATTGTCTTTTATGCCTTTTAAAGAAATTAAATAAAAAATAAAAATCAATACCTGGAAACAACTGGAAACAAATTCACAGATATTAAGTTACTTCAAAATATACTACTTCAAGTTTCAAGGAATCACAGAAAACCCTTAGCCTGCCCTCGAGACCACGCACCAGCTGTGCACTGGCTTCCTGAACTGCGGTAGATGATGCACCAGAGCAGGAGCCGTCACCACATTAACCACCAGGACCTCCCACGTGAGGGAGAGACGCACCAGAGAAGCTGTACAGAGTCAACCAAGTGATGTAAAATCTCTTTAATAATAAATCTGAACTAGGGGCCCCTGGGTGGCTCAGTGGTTGAGTGTCTGCCTTCGGCTCAGGTCGTGAC
This sequence comes from Canis lupus familiaris, assembly GCF_011100685.1. Classification (NCBI taxonomy): domain Eukaryota; kingdom Metazoa; phylum Chordata; class Mammalia; order Carnivora; family Canidae; genus Canis; species Canis lupus. The sequence goes on along the minus strand of NC_049252.1, from coordinate 38,572,133 downwards.
CTTAGGGTCCCGGGATCGAGTCCCACGTCGGGCTCCCGGCACTGGGCCTGCCTCTCCCTCTGCCTGTGTCTGCCTCTCTCTGTGTGTCTCATGAATAAATAAATAAAATCTTTTTAAAAATCTAAAAAAATAATAATAATAAATCTGAATAAAAAGTAGCTGCGACCTATGCTTTTTTTCCTCTTAAATATACGCCTATTTTCTAAATCTCTCCACTGACAAAGCTTAGAAACCATGACAAGCTGGTAGCAATGAGCACCCGCCACCCAAACTGTGGTCTCTACAGACCATTTCTCACCTGAGAAACCAGGACTTCCTGAAGAAACAGCTGTGTGAGGTTTGGGCCAGGAAGTGCTCAAGATGAGCCTGGCTGGAGCAGGAGGGGGCCTGGGGCAGGCTCGGGGAACGCCCGTGGCCGCGGTGTGACATCTGACCTACAATGTGGAGAGGGACAGGTGGAAGCGCACGAGCACATCCCAGAGTGACCCAGGGACGAGGGATACGCCGCCAAGGGCGACACTACCCTTCTGGAACAAGGCTGGCAACACAGGTGCCTGGTCTTCAAAATTACTCCAGACATTTAAAAAATTAGTTTTCTAAATTATGAAAATGTTATAGGAAGTGTGGAAACCCCAGAGAAATGGAAAGAAGAGTAGAAAGAAGGGACAAACCCCCCAAACCTGGTCTCACCCTCCAACGCACGTGCTGGCTTCCAAAGCATCTGTGAGACCGAGAGGGGCCCCGCTGGCTCCCCAGGACATGCACCGCCTGACCTCGTGTTGCAGATGCAGGAAAGCACGGCCCCGTCCTTAACGCCATCCCGGGGCCACACGAGCCCCCAGCGCTCCTGCCTCCAGCGGCAGCCGAGGGATCATCCTCCGTGGGGTCGGATTCCGCCCGGCTGCACCCCACACCCTGCGGGCCACTTCAGGGCGACGAGGGTTCACCTGCTTTACCTGCTTAGCTTCTCATGTGCTTGCTCCGATAGACGTCGACGAGCCCTCCCGTGTGCGGGCTTGGGGCTCAGAGAGGAATGTGACGTCCTGGCAGGGACCGCGGCCCTGGGTGGTGGACGAGAGCACCGGCTCCTGGAGGCCACGGGCCCCGCAGGGCCAGGGCCTGGGAAGCCCCTCCCCGGCCTGCCCACGGGGTTCCCCGGCCCCAGGGACAGGCCGCGGGGGCCGCGCTGCTCTCCAGGGCCTTCCCCGCGGGTCGGCTGGCCGCAGTGAGCCCCATGTGACCGGCACGCTCCCCTTCATGCTGGGGACGCCTTTCAACTTCCCCGTGAAACAGGGGGAAAGTGCAGCTGCATGGAAGCAAGTGCCAGAGACGCGGGGGCTCGACTGAGAATGTGAAAGGGATGCGCTCGCCCCAATTCCGCCAAGAATACTTGTCCCCCCAGCCGTGGTGCTCATCCCCCAACTAGAGGAGTCAGGCTGGGCCAGGCCACCTGCCTGGGATGGTGAGGCCGATCTCTGCCAGGGCTGGCCTGCCGCTCCCAGGACCTCTTCCCCGTCTGCAGGCACATCTCTCAGAGCCCGCTGTCTCTTTGGGCCTACACGGCAGGGTCCCGGGACGTGGACGCTGGGGAGACCTCGCACACCCTAGCTGTTGGGGATGGTTCCCCCAGGAGCACTTCCTGCCCTTGCAGCACCGAGAACCGAGTAGGAGGGAGATGCAGCAGGGATGAGGCTGGGAGCGGTGCCCAGAGCTGGGGGCCTGAGGGGGCACTGCGGGCCAGGTGGGGTGAGGGCCCCCAGCCTCCTGGGGCTCCTGCTGCAGGCAGTGAGGCAACCACCTGGGCTCTGGGAGACCAGAGCGTTTCCATGCAGACTTAGCGGCACCCGAGTGTCCTGGTGGGAGGGAGGTACCAGGAGGGAGCGCCAGGAGGGAGCACCAGGTGGAGGCCCATTGTGTCCCCAGACGGCGCGGCCTCCCCAGCCTGCTCCCCCTCAGCAGGAGTAGAGATTGAGGTGAGCGTGTGACCTGCCTGGGCCGGTCGGTGCAGACCCGGGATGCGGACCACGGTCTCCACATTGAGGGCGCAGCTCCCCCATGTGCTCAGCGATGACCTACACGAGCACGAGCACGAGCACGAGGCCGGCATGAGCGGAGGCACGCTGGGCCTCTCAGACGGGGCGGGGGGGGGGCACGGCTGCACGCAGGGTCCTGGTGGGACACGAAGGCTCCCTGGCTCCAGCTCAGCACCATTATTACAACAGGGACCCCCGGCAGAGGCCTGGAAGGCTCCAGCTGAGGCCGAGGCGGCCGGAATCAGCCTTCTGCTGGGCCAGTAACTGGGCTGCGCAAGAGCCGTGCCCCCGGCAAGCACACCGTACGCCCCAGGAAAGCCCAAGGGCCGGCGGAGGCCTGCCTGCTGCACGCTCAGCCGACGGCACCAGCGGGGCGGCGTCCTAGGGGGGCAGCCTGTCACCCTGGGGTGGGAGGTGGTCGCCACTCACAGAGGCTGCTGGGCTCCGGCCTGAGACCTGGGTCCTGCCCCAGCCTGGAGAGCTGTCTGCTTTCCAGACAGCGTCTGACACCATGTGAGCGTGGACGGTGACACGGGGACCCAGCACGCCAGGGACCCTCGGTGGGAACCTCCCCGCAGGGACGGAGCACAAGATGGCCTGTGTTGTCCACGTGGGACTTGGACACGCTCTTGTAGGCGGGAGTGTTCTGGGATTGGCATGGGGTTAAGGGACATAGTTCTCATCTCAACATTGGCCCATCTTAAAAAACCCAAATAATATCAAACATCGCATTCCTAAAGCTAAAAATAAAAGTGCAACCCAACATTTCCTAAGACACAAATGTCCTGGCCAAGAACTTTCGTGGCTGCAAATCCCACTGCAAAGCAAGGTTCAGACAGGAAAATAAATCACTTGCTCCCAAACAGACATGGGGGAACCAGCCCTGCGGGGCCGTGACCTCTGGTAACCCCTGCCGCTCCCCTTCACACGCGTTTTCTGCACTGAGACCAGATGAGTCCTCAGACATGGACCATGGCACGTCAGCAAAGGGGGCCCCTCTGGGCTCCGGGGTTGGGGGGCCTGGGCTTGACCCATCTCCCAGTCCGAGGGCTCGGGCCGCCCCAGACCCCAGCCCGCAGGTGGTCCTGGGCACGGAGCGACGGTGCCCTCAAGCCCCGCGGTGGGAACGTGGAAAACAGACAGGGACCTTGGCTCGCCGTGGCCCTGCGAGCACAGCCTCCAGCGGCGCCCCTCCTGCCTCCCCAGGTCTCGCTGAATCACAAGAAGCAGTCACGTGGGAGCAGGGCATGCGGTCCCACGAGAGAAATTACTCAGTTTCTAGAATACACACAGAGCCCCGAGGGAGCTGGGCCGCCCCATGATTCCTCTTGTTCCAGGATGCAGAGGTGTTCGGTGGAGGCCCCAGTCTCACCCTCTGGTCAGCCAGCGGGCAGGGAGGGGGAGGGGTCCCACCCGCAGCCCCTCCCCTGGCGCAGCAGGTGCTGGAGAGATGCCATGCCCCCGGAGAGGTCCCAGACGTAGGCCGAGATCTTCTGGGAAGCTGCGGCCCTGCTGCCCTCTGCCGAGGGGCCCGGGGCCCCCATGTGGCAAGAGCTGCCATCGAGGGCCTGCAGGACCCGCCATCCCCGCCCCCACACCAGGCGTGCACTCTGTGAAGGCCACACCCTCTGGAAAAAAGGGGGAGCCCATCCGGGCGTCCAGGATGCTGCCCCTTCCCGGGCCCCCGCAGGGCACTGTGCTGGGCCCAGAGATCCTCCTGTGTGCCCAAAGGGACGTGGTGTCCATGAAGTGAGTGCCCATGGCCGGGGCAGGAGCTGCCTGGCAGGACAGGGCCCGGCAGAGAAAAGATGGGCTTGTCAGCCTGAGAGCAAAAACAGGCAAGGGTGGGCTGGCCACCCCGGAAAAACGGACCAGGACTTCGGGGAGTTCAGAAATGCCCCCGGGGCTGAGATCCAGGTGTGGAGACACGCACGCGGCCAGAGGGGCCCTGGAGCAAAGCTGATGGCCAGCACCCAGGAGAGGACAGGTCCACAGGGCACAGATGGGAAGGGCCCCTGGGGACAGACCCTGGTGCAGGTGCAGGCTCAGGCGCAGGTGCAGGGGCAGAAGCAGGTGCAGGTGCAGGCACAGGCGTAGGCACAGGTGCAGGGGCAGGGGCAGAAGCAGGTGCAGGCACAAGCACAGGTGCAGGCACAGGTGCAGGGGCAGGTACAGGCAGGTGCAGGTGCAGGCACAGGAGCAGGTGCAGGCAGGTGCAGACGCAGGTGCCAGTGCAGGGTCAGGAGCAGGTGCAGGGACAGGTGTACATGCAGGTGCAGGTGCAGGGGCAGGGGCAGGTGCAGGGGCAGGCTGCAGGCATCTAGTGTCCTCTGTCGGCCACTGGCCACTGACCCCACTGAGCTGTGCCAGGACAAGGCCCCACTCTCTGGGCCCGAAGTGCATGTCCCTCAAGAACTGGGCACTTTAGTTTTTTATTTTTTACTTTTTAAAGATTTATTTATTCATTAATGAGAGAGAGAGAGAGAGGGAGAGGGAAAGAGAGAGAGAGAGAGAGGCAGGGACCCAGGCAGAGGGAGAAGCAGGCTCCCTGCAGGGAACCTGATACGGGACTCGATCCCGGGACCCCGGGTCACGCCCTGGGCTGAAGGCGGCGCTAAACCGCTGAGCCACCGGGGCTGGAACTGGGCACTTTAGCCCTTTCTTTGGACTTTACTGTTTGGTCTAATTTCCCCTTGGGGCCTCGGGGGGCAGGGCTCTGGACACGCCAGAGGTACCTCATGGGGGTCTTGGGCATCGTCTGTTACTCCCCCCCCCCAGAGAGACATTGTTTGGAACAGGCAGGACAAGGGTGCAAGGGGGTCTCTGGGGGCCAGGGTGGGGTGGCCTCGCGAGGGGGCCAGGCCACCTCCTTTCACACCCCGCCCCCTGCCCCATACCAGGGCCCCTTCCCCGTGTCCTGCAGACGGACACGGCCTCTGCTTGGGCTCATCCCTCCGGCCCGGGGAGCGGGGGTGAAGGGGGCACGGGGTGGCCCTGCATGGAGGGGCTACGGCTCCTGCTCCCAGGGCCAGGAGATGCGAGGCTTGCTCGCTCCGTCTGGGACGCGATGTGACACGGGGCCCCCCACGTCCTCGCCTCGGCAGGGCGGCACATCCCGAGGCTGGTCTGCCTCCTCCCGGGAGGCCACCTGGCAGGGCGGCGGCGGGGAGCGGCGTGAGCGTCCCTTGCTGGGCGGCCGCCGAGCCCCCCCAGGCGGAGGACAGTCGGGCCCGGTCCCCGTCCGCCGAGCTGGGCCTTGGCGCATCGCTCTTCCGCTATAAATATCCGTGTGAGTCAGAGGACAGACGCTTCCAGCAGGGCCGCCGGCCTGTCCCGGCGGCTCCGCGGCCCGTGAGGGTCCAGGCCCCCCCGCCCCCTCGCGCCAGGCCTCGGCCTACTTTCCAGGCCAAGCGAGGCTTCAATGGAAAATGATGAACAAAGGAAGGATTTCTGCTGCTGGTGGCCAGCTCCGCGGGGCTGGGGCTGGGGCTGGGGCTGGGGTACCCGTGCGTCCCGGGAGCTGGGGGAGGGGCCTCGGCCGGCAGGAGCCAGCACCGTGTCGCAGAGGGCCCCCCGGGGTCCAGGGGCCTGCCCCGGCCTCCCTGCCCCCTTCCCGCAGACGCCAAGCCCCCCAGAGCAACCCAGGGAGTTCGGAGGCGTCGTGGTCCCCCTGCCAGGAGCCCGGCTCCCGGGGAAGTGCGGCCACCCGGGCCAGGGCAGGCCTGAGGCCCGACCCCAGACGCCCCCTCCGCCCCTCTGCGGCCTCCGCTTCCTACCCCGTCCACCTCCGCCAACCCCAGCGGGAGCCCTGAGCAGCCTTGACCCTGAGCCCCGGGGCGGCTGGGACGCCAGAGGGCGCGGCTCCTGGGCCTGGGGACGCTCCAGCAGCCCCGCCTGCCAGGGGCCCCGTCGTAGGGACCCAGAGAAACGGCTCCTCCCCGTCCTGCCCGCTCCCCGGCCCACTGCTCCCGGGCCGCCCACCCCATCCGCGCCCCGCAGTGCACCCGCCTCGGTGGGACCCACAGACACACAAGTTTACAGGAATCGGGAATGTATTTGGCCAACGGTGCCGGCTCTGGGCTCCTCCGGGAAGGCCTGGGATCGAAGAGAAGATAGAGTCCGGTAAGGGCGTGTGCCTGCTTTTTAGATCTTCGTGGATTTCCCCCCACATTTTCTACAGAGAGCGCTGCTCCCCGCGGCCCCGGAGGAGCACGCTCCTGTCACGCCCGCCGCCCGCCCGGTGGTCCTATGGGGTCCCTGGCCTCCCGCCCCTCCGCAGGACCCCCCAGGCCTGCTGGCGCCCCCGGGCCCGGGCCCCGCTGCCGCATGGGGTCGCGGGGGCAGCAGCACCAGCGCCCCTGGGAACTGGCCACACCGCACGCCGAAACGCATCCCGAACCGCATCCCGCAGGCTCCCGGGGCGCAGACACTGGCAGCACCGGCACTTTGGCAACTCGGAGACCAAAACTCTCGGCGTTTGTAACGGTTCTAGGTTCTAGGAGGCAGGAAATGAACATTTGGGGGAGGTGGAGACTCGTGCAGCACTTTCGGGGAACAGAGGGATTCCCAAGCAGCTGGGCAAGTTCCTGAGCAGGGAGGGGGGGCGTACCCCCCACAGCCTGGCGCGCGGAAGATATGATGCTGCCTGTTCCCACCCGGGAAGCGTGTTTCAGTGCCCACGGATAACCCCCGTCCCCCGAGTTTGTACCCACTCAGCCATCTCCAGCGGGCGACAGCTCCCGCCCCCCCGAAGCCCAGCATTTGCTAGCTTTGGCCAGGATGCCCTGGATACGGCCCCTGTGCAGCTGGCCTGTGGGTGCAGTGTCCTGAGAGGTCACACGCAGGGCTTCCTGCCCGTCTGGGACCTCATCACCCTCGTGGGGGCAGAGTGGACAGGGGTGGAGACTGGCTCCCCTCCAAGTCTCCAAGGAAGTGGCTTTCTCAGGGCCAGGGCTGTGTCCTCCCACAGGGACCACACCCAGCACAGCCCCACCTGGGGCAGGTGACAGGCTGCGGGGCCTGGGTCTGGGCCTGGAGGTCACTCGCAGGCTGTTAAGGTGAGCCCCAACACCGGGACGTTAGCGCAGGCCCTACCCACAGCCCTGAGTCTCGCCCCAGCCCTGAGCACACACACCCCAGCCCTGAGCGCACACGTCCCAGCCTTGAGCACACGTGCCCCAGCTCAGGGGGTTCAGAGGGCACGGGAGCACCTGGCTGGCTTAGGAGGGCACACGGCCCACAGAGAGGAGCCAGCGGGTGCCCAGGGCCCCACCTGCCCTCGCACTGCCCTGCTGGCCGGCAGAGACCCTTCCCCAGGAAGACACTGGGTGCTGTCCTGTCCCTGATGGAGCAGGAAGGACTCCAGGAAGGTCTGCAGACCCGAGATCTCATCCACGTGGGGAAGCCTTAGCCTGCCCGCTACCCGGGCCTCCCCCCACCTGGGCCATGTCCCCGAGGCGCCCCCACTCGCCTGTTCCTCTGCTCACGGCCTGAAGGCCACGCCCCACTCCCTCCAGCACGGCGGGGTACCACCCGCCCATGTAGGTAACCTGGGGCCTCTCAGGTTGGGCCTCCCCCTGAGATGCACTGGGGACTGCCTGGGCCCTGGCAGCCCCCCTGGGCCCTGAGGACGCGCCATCAGCCGGCTCCTGACGCCTCCGGCTAGAAATACGCGCTCTGCAGAATCGCTAAAAGCCGTCCTGCTGGTACAGGGATCCAGCGGCCAAACCACTGCTCGAGCGCTTTCCCCGTGGGAAACCCAGATCCAGCAAGGCCCGAGGTCCGAGGAGGACTTCGCGCTCCGTGCACCTCTGTGTGTCCTGATCCAGGTTGGCCTTGGCTGATAAACAGCAGGGTGAGATACTTTAGTCTACATTTCTCGGTTCCACTGCACACACTCGCCACGCTTCTCGCCCTCCGCGTGCGCCCTTCACGTTTCCATGCTCTAGTTTCTGCGCAGAGTCCTTCTCCCAGGCCTACCTTCCACTCCACTGGCTCTCCTTCTAACTACATCTATCACGGAGTCGAGCCACTGACGACTGAACCCACATTTTTAAGATCATATTTGTTTTTCAGTCCATGAGTTTTTACCTTCGTGTGTTGTGATTTTCACTTTTAGAAATTCTACGTGGTCATGTTCAGGTGGCTGGATGGTGTTTTTAGAGTCACACGCTCCTCATTCAAAAGCTACATCTCTTTTTTATTTACTTAATTATCAGATGTTCTGCTCCGAGAATCCCATCGTGGAGTAATTTGTGAGCCACGCTCTGGTGCCCGCGGTTTCTCTGGCTCATGCGCGGGGCCCTGTTGCCTTTCCAGCGTGTGATCACTTGCCATGATTCCACGTCTTGGACCTCGGGTCCATGGGAGCCCCTTGCGTCAGGTTGAGCTTGGGTTTTTCCCACCGATGCTGCCGCCTGAAGCCGCTGCAGCCAGAGTGGTGCGGACGTTAGAGACTGGCGGTGCCCGGGGGGCAAGGTTGGCCGTCCTGCGTGGGCAGGATCTCCCCTGGGCTGTGTCCTGGTCCACGCGGGCCTCCAGGCCAAGCTCAGGCCCGATCTGGGCTCCTGCACGCACCCCAGGACGGCCTCCTGATGCTCACTCCTCACCTGCCAGCTCGCTCCGGTGTCTGAGGAAACAAGGTTCATGTTCTATTCAGCACTTGTGCTTCCAGGGGGAGTGGCGGGCAGGGAACCAAGTCCCCATCTGCCAGAAATAGAAGTGCTCTGTGCGCACAGGAGGGCTCCCCTGCCCGGCCCGGGGGGGCGGGGTGCTGGGAGCGAGGGAAGGCAGGGCTGCCCCGGCTGCCCGCAGCTGGCCCCTGCACCGATGCCCAGGGTGGGGCCGCGGGAGTCAGCGATGCTCCTGGGCGCCCTGCTGAGGTGCCGGCTGCACGAGAGCACGAAAGGCGTGTGCACGGGGCAAGGCCAGGAGCCAGATGCTCGCCTCAGGCATTCTGCTCCCAAGACGCCCCGTGAGTCCTGAATGACCTCGTGCCGTCAGCGAGGACGAGGAGGCCAGAGGACCAGGCGTTGGGCTGCGGGGTGGGGGCTGTGTGCTGAGAAGCGACCTTGTGAGCAGAGGGGGGCTCCTGCCTCCTGCCCTCTCCCTTCGCCCCCGGTGCTCTGCCGTCGGGTGATGCGGGGAGGGCCCGGCTGTGACCGGCGATCCACACAGCAGGGCAGTCCCAGGGCTTCCTGTGCAGACTCCCCACGGCCGCGGGCTGTGGCGGCCGCCCCCAGGGCCCAGCTCCCAGGTGGGCCATCCCAGGGGCGAGCGCTCTTTCCTCTCGGCTCCGCTGAAGGATGCTCATTGGCTGGGGTGGGCCCCCGGGGGCTAATGGGGGGCTGTCCTGGGCACAGGTCGCCACCTGCTCGTCGAGTCCCTGTGCCCAGTGTCCTCTCCTTCCCCTCAGCCCCTCCACCCAAAGCTTGACCTGGGCTGAGGGTCCTGAACAGCGTCGTCCAGAGCCTCCCTCTCTGGGGCTCCCGGGGTGGATGCGGCAGGCAGGGGCCAGGGCCACGTGGGAGCTGGGCCGGGGGTCCAACACCCGGCCACGGCTCACCCTGCCCCTCCTGGCGGGCACCTGACCTCCAGGGGCCCCCCTCACAGGCATGTGAGGATGTGCAGGCCCCAGAGCAGACCCTTCCCAGGGGTGGGGCACCCAGGCCCCTCCTGCAGCTCCCAACACCCCAGTCCCACGGGACCGCTCCCCACTCTCACCTGCGTGGCCCCTTGGGCGGACCCGCCCCCTCCATTCCAAGGGACCCAGCCTGGCCGATCCAAGCCCCTGGCCGCAAGCAGGGAGACCCCTGAGGAGAGCAGCCGGGCCTGGACGCGCACGGACGCGTGTCGCCGGGTGGGGGCTCCTGGCAGAGGCACTGCGTGTGGGGCCGCCCTGAGCACAGCCCTGCGCTCAGCGGCCACACGGAGCTGTCCTCTCCGGGAGAAGCAGGTGCCAGCACCTCTCAAGTCACAGAACTAACGCATACTCGTCATGGGAAGGTGAGGCGTCACGGGCAGGCACGGAAAGTAAGACAAAATAATATAAATAACATAGAAGCCCCGAGTCCCAGGCCCGATGGCTGACGTGTGCTGTCCCCTTTCGTCCTCCTGAGCAGAACCCATGGCCGTGGGCACAGACGCGGGTCCCCAGCCCGCACCCGGCCTCACAGCCCACGCTGTCCGCATAGGAACGGGAACGTGTTCCACGCGCACGCAAAGCAGGCGCCGTTGTTACTGGCTACGTGGAATTTCACGTGAAATCACCCACGATCTAAGCCAACTCTCCGTTGTTATTGGGCACTTGACAGTTCCTGTTTTTCTTTGTTTGCTTTGAATGTCTTGTCCGTACCTGGGTTTCCGCACCTTCATCCGGTTAGCTCCTGGGAGCGGATTACAGACGTGGACGCGCCGTGTCTCGTGGTCGCCGCGCGTGGCCCACACCCCCACCTCCCGCAGGGGCAGCCTTCGCACGCGGCCCAGACCGACAGTCTCGTGGGCAGACACGGCCGCTGTCAGAACGTGTGGTTCCCGGCGTCCCCAACCTGTGCCCTACCAGGGCTATTTGTGTTTCCCTTTCTGTGGACATTTCCCCCCCTTTTAACTGGGGGTACGTCTCGCTTTGATTCTCTCGGAACCAGAGCCGGGGCCAAGGACTTGCCCGTAAGCAGTTTATTTGGAAGGTGGTCCCAGGACCTGCTCAGGAAGCCAGGGAGTGACTTGGCCGGAGACGGTGGCCAGTGAGGGCCACCATCAGGTCAAGCACCTGCCTCTGGCCCACGGTCCCAAGGGTGACAGAGCTGAGGGATCAGCCCCCAGCTCCCTCCAGGCACGTCCTTCCTCGGGACATTGGGCCAGCCGCGAGGGCAGGGACCTAAGAGGTGCCAGGCAAGCAGACAGTGGGCGCCTGGGCGGCTGGGGGGCCTGGGGGGGCACGGCCCTGGGCGGCGGGGGCTGGGGGGTCTGGGGGGACGGGGACAAAAGTGAGCAAAGCTCTGGCCCACATTGGCCAACATGTGACCAGGGAGCAGACGGTCCCTGGAGGGGGAGGCGTGAGCCGGGAAGTGGCTGAGAGCCACGGGTGGGGCGTCTATGTTCTACGGGGGCCCGGGAAGAGCAGACAGCTGAAGGACGCGGGCTGTGACCCACGGGGAGGGGACCGCAGGCACTCAGCCCGCGGGAGTGTGGCCGGGCAGGGGTGAGGGCAGAGGGTCTCCTGGGAGGGGAGCCGGGGAGGGGTGCCTCCCGGACAGGGCAGGGAAACCAGGCCTGAGGCAGCGGCCTAGGATGGGTGCAGGTGGAGGGGAGGCTCCGGGTTGGTCTCTGGAGGCGGAGCCGGTGATCAAGGTACCTGCCCGGTGGCCCCCGAGGTCCAGCCGCTGCCAAGGGCAGGCCCGGGGAGCGGCCTCCCCCACAGAGGGGCCCTGGAGCTGACCCTGGATGTCAGGGGTGCGACTGGGCGCGTCGCCTTGTGCTCACCTCGCTGCGCCGCGTGCCTTGAAGCCGTCTCTGGTCCTGCTCCCAACACGGGTGGGGGTGGGGATGACACGTCCTTGGATCTGACCTAATGACCTTTCCAGACGCACCTTGCTACCTTCCCTGCCTGCATCCCTTCCTCACTCACGTGAGGCTTCGGGGTAGGTGAGAAACGCTGCCCCCACCCCCACCCCACCGCCATGGCCCACCCCCCGCCCACCTGCCCTCCGGAGACCCGAGAATTACGCTTGACAATCCCAGCCCCAGCCGCCAACTGCCTGACACGGAGAACCACCTGCATCACCAACAGGCCTCGGGGTGATCCCGGGGGGGGATGAGCACCCCACCCCCACGGGAGCAGGTGCATCCTCAGGCCTCCTGCTACCGCCCCTCCCCTCGCCCCCGCCCCGGTCCTAAGGCTGCCCGTCCACAGTCCCAATGGATACTGCATGGGGGGGGAGATCCCCGTGGGGGCGGCCCCACAGACACCCACGTGCTGACCCCACTGACCGGGGCCTATCCACTTACAGATCCCCGGCCTCTGAGGGGAGGCTCTCCTGGATTTCCAGGCCGGGCCCAAAGCAATCGCTGGGGTCCCCAAGCAGCAGAGAGAGGCCGGGGGCGGACCCAGGGGTGTGAGGTGACCTCGACGGCCGGGCGCGGTGTGGGAACAGCCCCTGGTGTGCTGCCCACGAAAACAGAGCGGTGACCGATGGCGCTGGCAGAGCCCCGGCAGCGGGAGCCAGGCGCGTGGGAGCCGGCGATGGGCCGCTTCCCAGCCGGGCCGCCGGATGCCAGGAGCTGGGGCCCCGGGCCTGTCTGGGAACGTGACGGCGGGTGGGGCTGACGGGCCCCAGCCAGCCAGGCGCAGCGAGCCCGGGGAGGCAGACACGGCCCGGCTCTGCCTTCCCGCCAGCCGCCGACTTTGGGCCGCGGTGCCCACGTGGGACGGCGCAGAGACCCAGGGTCGGGTGCCCAGCCTCCCCGTCCAGACCCAACGTCCAGGGGGGACGGGCCCGGGCCGCTGCCTGGGCTCCGGCCACTTCCTCTCCCGGCCCGTCTGGCAGCAGAGGGTTTGCCGACAGACCCCGCGGGCACCCTGGGCGTCTGGCTCCTCCTCTGCTCACGCTTGTTCCGTGGAAACATGCGCGTGGTCTGTGCGTGGCCCCGGCCTGCAGCCGCTGCGGCGACCACCGCGGACGACCCAGCCAGAGCCCTCAGCCCCGACGGCCCCTCCGGGATGTGCGGCTCCCGGGCGGCCCTTCCCCCCCAGGGGCTGTGCGCAGCGCGCTCCGGGCAGCAAGTGCTTGGTGTCCGTGGCCGCACCCGCGACGTCAGGAAGCGCCCCTCTGTTTCTCGTCGCTGTCCTGTGTCAACGGTGAGGGAGCCCGGCGGGGGCAGGGGGCGGCTGCGGGTCAGCCTACGGCCAGCCTCCCCGGGCACGGCCCCTGGCCTCGGTGTGGGGACGAGCATCTCCTGTCGCAGCTGGAGGGGCTTCTCGGCAAGCACAGGAGCCGAACGGGGGCCGTCGTCGCTGCGGGAAGCCCCCGACACCCTGCCCGCCCGCACCCCGCATGCCCCCCCCGCACGGTCACCAGGTCTGCATCTGCCAGATGCTCCTGTCGCAGACCCACACCCCGTCTAGGTGCGTCTCTGGCATATGAGACAAGCAAAGTGGCGCATGAGAGACACGGAAGGGGACTGTGACTTGGGCCCTGCTAACCCAGGCGTCCAGGTGAGTCACCAGGCCACTGTCCCCCCAAACCCAGGCAGTTTCTTTAGGTGGGGGCCAGGGGCAGCCCCACGGCTAGCAGGCCCTTCCCCAGGTCGTTCTGATGACTCGGCTTGGACCACGGGACCGGCCCTGACCCTGGCCCTGACCCAGGCCCTGACCGGGAGGGTGCCTGGCCCCGCGGCCAAGCTGGAGCCGGGAGCAGGGTCAGCCCTCCCCCGACACCCGGCCACATGAGCGAGGGGGTCCCACGTAGACGTGGGGCAGGTGAAAGCCTGAGGCCACCCCAGGGGTCCATCGTGGTGTCGTTCAGGGTGAAAATCGAGGGACGACCCAGCGTCTGACCCAGAAGGCCGGGGCGCCCGACGGGACGTGCAGCGTCCGCGTAAAATGGTGAGACTCGGAGTGACACGGACATCACATTGCGGAGCGAAGGAAGAGACAGAAATAGCACGGTCCCACACATTGCTGAAATGCCACGCGGTAAAGTAAACAGCAGCGGCCGTGTCATCGGAGTGGCTGGAATGCCAGCGCGCCGTGCCGGCTTCCGTTCGCCGATCTGTGCTTTCTCAAGCTCCTCCAGGAGACGCCCGAGCCCTGGGATGCGGGGGAGGCAACACTACTACGGACGCGTCAGAGGCGCTCCAGCCCCCGCCCAGCGGCTTTGATGGGATCAGGGGGCTTGGGGTGTCCCCCTGCGGAGGCCCAGCTGCAGGGGGGCTGCAGGCCTGGGGGCTTGCCCGCTCACGGGTCCTCCTCCCGGACCTCCAGCCAAGCCCACGGGTCTTCACAAAGGTCCCCACCTCCACAGTGTGAGCCCAGGGCCCCTTCCTGGGCCGCCCTCGGCCTCCCTGAATCACCTGGCCAGGCCATATGTCCCACCTGAACCCTGGGGGGGTCTCCTCCCTGCGTCCAGGTCAGACCACCTGACCCACCTGTTCCCTGGGGGGCCCTCTCCCTACACGCCCTCCCGGCCGCCCCTCAGCTGCTCAGATCGCCAGCAGAGCCCACCCATCCCGACCCCGGCAGGGCCCACAGTGCCTCCACCCAGGGCCCCACGACCCAAGGGGCGGTCACCCCAAAACCTGGCTGGCTGTGGTCCCCGCTCACGTTGCCCCCCCGGAACTCCTCAAGGGCTCCCGGCTGCTCCCGCCTGCCAGCCTTTAGCGGTCCTTTTAGAGAAATAAAAACTCAGCAGCCAAGTATTGATCTCTTGGGAGGTTTGCCCTATTTCCTGATGAATACTTTAAAGCCGACTCACTGCTTACAGTTGAGTTTTGAATTCCTCTCATCAAACACCCATCAAGCAAATGGATAGAAATACTTCATTTGACGGAGCACACGTGCTGTCCCCAGCAACCTGGGGCTGGGTGTGCGCAGGCCCCTCGCCTGCTCCGGGACGGCCTGTGGGCTCGGGGCTTCTCCGCCCGAGGCTGCGTGGGGCTCCCTGGACGCCAGACCTCGCCGCCTCCTCGGGGAGGGAACACCGGCTGCGTCCACGCCGCCCGCCAAAAAGGCAGAGGAAAGGCATGTTTTGGCTGCACCACGTCGGTGCCACGGAGGGCTCGGCAACCAGAGCTGGGGACCCCTTGCAGGGGTTCCAATCTGCTTCCGGCCTCAGGAACCGTAAGTGGACGGAACACACCGTGTGACCCGCACTGAGGTGCACACACAGAGCGCCGCGGCCCCCACCCACGCGAGACCTCGAGTCCGGCCTCTGCACACACGTGGCCTCGCCCGTGGAGCTTCATGGAGGTGGTCACGTGTGCACGCTGCACCCCTGGCTCCCCGGCCGCATCCACAGGGCGCTGACTCGGATCCCTCCTCCAGGCCTGCGAACCGAGGTCGGGGTTACCAGGAAGGGCAGGCCGGGCTGTGACCCCATCTGCCCCGCACCCTCCCCTGCGGGTGCCAGTAATAGAAGACGCTGCAGGCCCGCAGCCAGACCGGTCAGATGGGGCAGTTCGGGGGGCCCCAGGGTGGGGGGGCGCCCAGGACAGCAGGGTGGAGTTCATGGGCAGCAGGGGGGCTCCGTGCTGATTGGGCCCCCAGAGTCCCCGCGGAAGGCCGGGGGAAGCAGCCTGGGTCCCCCGCACATGCCCCCCAGCCCCTGTGCAGCCTCTGGCCACACCCACAACCCTCCACACCTGTGGCCCCTCCTGTCGGGGACATTCTCCCCCCAGGCCCCGAGGGGAGCGAGCCCCTGGCCAGGGCTCTGCTCCCACAGCTCCCGCCAGCCCCGCCCCATGCCCTGCCCCAGTTCTGCTCCCTCCATCCCTACAGCCACGTGTGCCTCGGTTTCCCTACTTATCACCGGGCTCTCCCATTACAACGGGGGTCAGAGGCCCCCCAGAGGAGGCAGGGGCACGGGACCCGGCCACTCAGTGCTGGTGGCAGGAGGGGCGGCCCCAGGAAGCAGGGACAGAGGGGCAG
The DNA here is from genome assembly GCF_011100685.1 of Canis lupus familiaris. Taxonomy (NCBI): domain Eukaryota; kingdom Metazoa; phylum Chordata; class Mammalia; order Carnivora; family Canidae; genus Canis; species Canis lupus. The sequence goes on along the minus strand of NC_049252.1, from coordinate 38,556,458 downwards.
AGTGGGTCTGCACAGGGCAGTCCGGGTCTGGGGGCTCCGGGCCACTGCCGGCCCTGCGTTTGGGGGTCTGGGGGCTCACTCAGGGCTGCCCCTCTGCTACCCGTGTGCACGGCCGGTGGGGATGGCTGTCGGCCTCGCTGCAGCCACAGGGAGGGGGCCCGCCGCCTGGACCCAGGCTGCCCATGGTGGGGGCCCCGGGCCGGGGAGGGGCCTGCTCTGGGGGGCCACGCGGGGGACGCCGTGGAGCCCTGAGCACCGTCGCCTCGTGCACCTGAGGGCGCGACCCTGAAGCTAAGCCGTCCACACAGGTGTCGTCAGGACCAACAGCCGACAGGGCTTCGTGTCCCGCGGGCTGGACATGCGAGGGGCCGCGCCACCCCCCAGAGGCGTTCCATGGCGGCCCTGTCGCTGGGCGTCCCCCTGGATCCCACATCCGCAGGCACCGGCCACCCGTCCGGCCCGCGCCGCCATCTCCCTCCAGCCGCCGTCCCACGAGCCGCGGGCGCAGCTCCCACAGCTGTACAGACACGGGTCCCTTTGGGTCTGGGGTCCCCGGGCCGCTCCCAGCCTTGGTGTCCACGTAGGGAGGCTCGGCCCGCAGAGTGGCCCTGGGCTCACGGTCCAGGTGCTCTTCGGCACCCAGGGTCAGGGTGGGGCTGCGGATGACGTGTCCCTCGGGGGGGATGGGGGCGTGTCCTCCCTCACAAGACGCAGGTGAGGCTGCAGCTGTGCCCGGGACCACCTGTGGGCATCCCGGTGGCCTCTGCCGAGGCCCTGCCCCGCAGCAGTGGGCTTAGGAGGGGCGGGCGGGAGGCACCTGCCTCCGGGGGAGGAGGCGTGGCTTCCAGTCGAAGCCTGGACTGGGAGGGGGAGACGAGTTAGCGGGGTGCCCACAGGCCGCGGGGGGCCGGGTGTCACCTGTGCGGCCTGGCCGGGTCGGGAGCAGCGGAAACCCCACACAGCCCTCGGCACCTGTTCCAATAGTTAAGGTGGTCAACGTGCCGCCTTCCCGGGCGGAGATCTGCCACGCTCTGACCCAGAGAGCCCGTACTTAGATCCGCGTTCAGGAAATGCCCCGCAACCAGAGTCCTTTACACACAGTGGAAGGGGCCCACCGCCCCAATCCAGGATTCATTCGAGAGACTCTGCTCTCCCAGGATGCCCGGGGTCTGGCGGGTGGCACCGTGCTAACCCTCCTGCTGGCTCCTCCCAAGCTTCGGGGACCGAGTGCAGGCAGCTGCCTCCCCAGGACTGGGGTGCCAGGGCCCCGGGCAGGAGGGCGGTCCCGCTGACAGCCGCCCGAGGGGAGGGGCGCGGCCTCGCTGGCTGCGGGCCGCACCGGCTGGGAGCACCCCTCTGCTGGGTGGAGCACAGCGGGACGAGGATCTAGATCCCTCTTTTACTTTCCAGCAAAAAACCCCACATGGCCGACGTCCACTTCCAGCTGAGATGGACTACAGGGCCTGGACTACTTTTCTCGTCAGAAACAATGAAACGCAGACAAAACATCTGAAGTTAAGAGTTTTCCAGGGGTCCGGACGTGAGGTGACGCTGAGCCACGGTGCCCACGGAATGTGGAACAGAGCAGGTGGGCCAGCCGAGTGCTCCGGGACGGAGTTCCCAGGCCGCTCCGCCTGAGCTGAGGGTGTGAGCATCCGGGGAGACCGAGGCAGCCATGGTTTGCAGGGCGAGCACAGGGCTGATGGGCAAACTGAATCTGTAGCTAAAATCCTTCCCACGAAGTCAAGGGTCTGGACGGTTCCGAGGGGGGAATTGTGTGTCACGGGTGAGGAAGAATGGACGTCACTTCCACATAAGCTCTTCCGTAAAATCCAGAAGGAAGGAAGAACTGCCGTTCCGCCAGGCCGGCGTTATCCTGACACAGAATCAGCCACGATATCCCAAGAAAAAGAACACGAAGTTTCTCAGGAACACGGGTGAAACATTCTCTGAAAGTTTATTAAATTGAACCTGACAATATATTTATTTTATTTTTAATTTTCTTCATTTATTTGAGAGAGACAGTAATAGTGATGGAGGTAGCGATGGAGAGTGAGAGTGAGGAGGAGAGGGAGAAGCAGGCTCCCCACTGAGCAGGGAGCCCGATGCGGGGCTCCATCCCAGGACCCCGGGATCACGACCTGAGCTGAAGGCAGATGCTCAACCGACTGGGCCACCCAGGCGCTTCCAACGATAAATTAAAAAAAAGAAAAAGAAAAAGTCATCAGACACCACACCCAAGTGGGGTTTGGCCTGAGAATCCAAGGTGGGTTTATATTCAAAACTCAATCAGTGTAACTCACGCTGGCAAAGTCAAAGGGAAAGAGTAGGGTTGATTATCTCAATACACAACGGACCCCCGACAAAATCCAACACCCACTATGCTAAGAACTGGGCAAACCAAATAGACGGGAACTCCCTCCGCCTGATACAGGGCGTCTCTGGAAACCCACCCACGGCTGACGTTACCCCCAGGGTTGAGACCAAATGCTTTCCCCCTTGGATCAGGAGCAGGGCAGGGAGTCCATGCGACGTCCACAAGAGACCCCAGCACGTGGACAACTGAGTCTTGGCAAAAATGCAAAGTCAGTTCAGCGGAGAAAGGAGTCTTTTTAACAAATGGCACGGGAAGCGGGGTCTAGCCATGGTGGGGGGACGAGCCCTCTCCACACACCCCGAGCTAGCAAACCAGCTCACGAGGGGGCGCGGGGGAAAGAGAGGGTCCGCGTCGTACAGACACACATGAAACCTAGACTTGAAACTCCCACACAGAAACACAGAGGAAAATCTTTGCTGCTTTGGGTCAGGCAAGGATTTCTTACACTCAAAACAAAAAGTAGGATCCACGAGAGAACACATCAATAAAGGGGATTTCATCAAAATTTTAAAAACCTGCTTTTTAGGGCACGTGGGTAGCTCAGCAGTTGAGTGTCTGCCTTTGGCTCAGGTGTGATCCTGGGGTCCTGGGATCAAGTCGCACATCGGGCTCCCCTGCTTCTCCGTCTGCCTAGGTCTCTGTCTCTCTGTCTTTCATGAATAAATAAATAAAATATTTAAAAAAATTTTTTTAAATACCTGCTTTTTAAAAGACACTGGGAAAGAATTAGAAGACCAGTAGCCAGAATATATAAAGAGCTCTCAAAACTCAACAATGAGAAATTAACCCATTTGAAAAGACGGGTAAAGGATTTGAACAGATAACTCACCAAGGATGATGTACGGTGAGTAAATGAGAACACAGAGAAAAGCTCAATGTCATTGGTCATTAGGGAGATTAAAACCACAATGAGACACTACTACCCACCAACAGAAGGGCTAGAAAGGAGAGGCCCGCCAACATCAGGTGTCGGTGAGGATGTGGGGCGAGTCATACGCTGCCCGTGGGAGTGGGAAGGGGTACAACCATCTTTAAAGACAACTGGACGGTCTCTCCTACAACTAAACATACCCGTCCCATGACCCAGCACGCGACTCCCCGAGAGAAAGGACAGCACACATCCCACAAGGACTTGTGCATAAATGTCCACAGCAGGTTTTTTTAAAAACAGATTTTATTTATTTATTCATGAGAGACACACAGAGAGAGGCAGAGACCCAGGCAGAGGGAGAAGCAGGCTCCCTGCGGGGAACCCGATGTGGGACTCGATCCCGGGACCCCGGGGTCATGCCCTGAGCTGTAGGCAGACGCTCAACCCTGAGCCCCCCAGGGGCCCCACAGTTTTATTTTTGACAACAGAACCAAGGACAAGCAGATGTCCATCAGCCGGGAGAGGGTAAGCCTCACAGGGATTCTGTTCAGCAGTAAGTGGGGGTGAGACACAGGCCCGCACAGCGACGAGGCCGAGTCTGAGGACGCCGACGCTGGGTGACCGCACGGTCCCGCTTACGTAAGCTGGAGAAAGCCCCACCTAATCTGTGGTGACGGAAAGCAGGTCAGCAGTGGCCTGGGGATCTGGTGGGAGGGTGCAGAGGGCAGGAGCGCGGGCTCCCGGGGGGCAGGGGGAGGCGGGACGGTTTCCCGGGGTGACGGAACCCGGCGGGCCGTGCACTCGGGATGCATGTCGTTGCGGGCGCGTCAACTTTAGGAGGCTGTCTTGAAAATTCCGCATCACGACGTTGAGAACACGGCAGAATGAGGACATTGGAAAAGCCTCTTATCCGTGAAAGCAACGAGGGCGCTGCAGGAATGGTCAGGATCGACTTTCTCGGGCGCCTGGAAATGAGCCAAAGCCTCAACGTGGGGAACGTTTCTTCAGGAAAAACACCTGGACCTCGGTAGGGGCAGTGAGCTCCGTGGCATCATCCGCCCCATCTCCATGGCAACCTGGAAACCAGCAGTGCCTGGAGGGGACGCCTGGGGCCCCACCCCCGACAAGCGTCCTTGTCCCTGGCGGGTGCCCCCCCTCCCCCCGCCAAGGCCCCACTTGCTAAGCCCCTTGGTGCGCCGCGGCCTGGAGCTCACGGCAGGGACAGCCGTGGCCCCGAGGGAGTTCGCTTGGGGATATGGCATCCGAGGGAACTGTCTAACAGGGCAGCCGCCCGAGGCCGTGGCTGGCCTGTGGGGTGAAGAAGAGGCAAAAATAGACCAGGGAACGAGCTTGAGAGCAAGAGCTGAGGAAGGAGCCGTCCCCGGGGCATCGGGAGATCCTACACGGTCCCAGGGCTCCGCACGGCCCGGCACACGCGTGGGGCTGCACCGGGGCCCCTGGAGACTGGGGGGCCCTGCACGAGCATCTGGGGAGCGCAGATCCCCGCTGCCGGGTGGGCTCGCAGGCACAGCCTGGGGCGTGAGCGGCCTCCGAGGTGGCTGAGCGCTGCGCGGAGAGGACGGGCGGCCCGGGACGCGTTCGTGAGATCACCGTGCACACGGCGACAGACCAGACACGGGGCGTGGGGGCAGAACCTGGTGTCTGCAGCTGCCCCACCGCATCGTGTCAACTCTCCAGTCTGAAAACAGCAGCGACGCGCAGAGAACCGAGAGACGACGCCCCGCGCGCCCCAGACGGGACTTCCAATCAGCTGGCGTACATGTGTGCACAGAGCTGGAGGAAACCACGTCTGAAGACCCCAAAGAAGGTATGAGAACGAAGTGTCCGCAAACAGGGAGGATCCGCAGAGAGACAGAGGAAGAGCGGGGGAGATTCTGGAAGACACGGGGCGGCCACGGGCGGCAGGGAGGCCGGGGAGCTGGAGCCAGGGCGGCCCCCCAGGCACACGCTGGAGCCCCACAGACGGGGAAGGAGAGGCAGGCGCAGGCAGGATATTTGAAAATGCGAGGCCCGAAACGTCAGCAGTTGTGGTGACAACCATTCCCGCGCACGTAGTGGAAGCTCCGCCTGGGCGCCCCGCGAGGGAAGCGTGAGGAGCAGACACGGACGGAGGCCTCCCTGGGGGGGGGGGGGGGGATGGAGGAGGCTGGCCTCCCCGGGGGCCCTGAGGCCCACCTCAGAGACCCCCCCGCCCAGGACTCTGCCCCCACGGAGGCCGTCCCCAAAAATGAGCAGTGAAATTAAGACGTGTGAACAAAATAATGAACGAAACAATAAAATGTAAGTAAATGCCTTAGGGTTTATAAAGACATACTCTTAAACTTTGACAAAATGAACAAAATAAACCCGATCTAGCGCGCCCCTCAGGAGCTGGCCTGGCCGGCCCCAGGCGGCGGGGAGGCAGCCCGGGGGGTCACCGGAATCCGCGGGGAGCAGCCTCGAGCCTGGGGAGGTGGCGGCTGCGACAGGCGTTCCACACTGTGCGCGGCTCCGGCCGTGACGGCGGCCCCGTGAGCACGGAGCTGCCTCGTGGGCTGCGGCCCCGCTCCCAGCACGCAGCAGGTGCACAGCTGAGCACGGCCTGGCGGCCCACCGGGGACCACTCACCATGGGGCCGAGGATCAGATAAATGTGCAGCCGTGAGACGGGACGGGGGGCCGCAGACACCCGGCAGGAAGCGAAGCACGCCGGACACAGCCGGTCCCTTCGGGGAACCACTTGGAACAAGGAGACCCAGGGAGCCGGGACTGGGAGCTGCTGGGGGCGGGGCTTCTGTTTGGAGAGAAGGTTCTGGACCTGACGGAGGTGGCGAGGCCCAACAGGGTCCGTGGGCAACGTGGTGCTGAGCCACACTTCAGCGCTGAACGGCAAGATGCGCGAATTCAATCTCAGGCTTGAAATGTCCCTCAGAGGATTTCTGTAAGAGGTGGAAGGACGACAAGAGCACACGGCGGGGCCGGTCCCCGCGGACGGGCCCCTTGCCCCAGGGCACGGGGGGCCCACTGGCCGCACTCCGGGGGCGAGAGGGCAGCGCATCGGGGTCCCCCCGCCCTGTCTGCCACGGCCCCTAGGAGCACCCTAGGGCGTCCTGACCTGGACACCCTGGTGCCCGGGGTGCCCTGACCTCTGGCCACGGCAGCTCGTGGCTTGGGCCAGCTGACTGCCCCTCCCTGCGAGGCCCGCTCTGCCCACACCTGCCACAACGTGAAGGATGTCGTGTTGTGGGCGGGGGGGGGGGGGTGAGCGCATCTTTGCTGGGGATTCTGGAAGCCAGTCTGGGCGGGCAGGGGCGGGGGGCGTGTGCCTGGCATCGCCTGCCCTTGGCGCCCGTGCCCGGTGCCGGCGGAGGCCTGGCTGGGGAGGCTGCGGGGCAGCCCCAGGACCGCCGCCCTCGCTGCGGCCAGCCAGCGGCCTCCAAGCCCCAGCGCCGGCTCACGGACACCCGACAGCAGGACGCTGCAGGAAATCACCTTCCTGGCCCGGAGACAGGAGGCCAGCGGCTCCCGGTGCGCGTGGCCGTCGTGCCCCAAGCAACCGCGGAACGCACGCGGCCAGAGGGACCCACGGGGACTTTGGGGTGTGGAAATAATGGGCAGCCCTGCTGCTCCCTCCCAGGACGCGCCTGGCCAGGCAGGGTCTGTGCGTCTGTCTGTCCAGAGCCCCAGCAGCCTCACAGACGCCCCGGGAAGACAGGAGGCGCCCCCGCCGCGGGGGGAGAATCTGTAACACCTTGCACCATCCCAGCTGAGGAGGCCCAGGCCGCAGGGTCGGGAGCGAGGTCTACACCTGCACCGTGGTCTACACCCCACGGACTCCACCAGCCCGGCTCGGGACACTGCGGGATCCTGACGCCCACCGTCCGACCAGTAAGGAAACTGGGTGAAATCTGACTTTTTAATAGAAAGTAAGCATTTGAGGTTTTCAGAGTGAGTGGGAGGGTAAACAGCATCCTCACTGGTAGGAAGATACAGATACTGGTGGGCACCCGGGGTCCTGGGGGGAACTTCCCAGGGGCAGGGACCCTCCTGCAGGTGCCAGGTGAGCCCCGGAGCCGCCAGGGAGCAGATGGCGAGACGGAGCCCTCGGGTCAGTGCGAAAGGTCTCCAGCCCTCGGACCCTGCATTTCCTGGCGCGGGCAGCTCTGAGCCTCTCCGACCTGGATCCCAGGAGACTTTCCAAACACGGACTGGTTTGGGAATCCTGCCACCCACCCCCTCCGGAGTGTCAGAGCTCGCAGAGCCCATTAAAGGCTCTGGTAAGTCCTGCTGCAAGCCAAGCCTCCACCTTGCCCAACTCTGCGTCTCCCAAACTACTCTGGCCAGAGAAGCCCCTTCCCATGTCATGGCTGATACCTGCCCCCCCAGCTCATACAGCGACCTTGGCAGGGCTGCTGCAGGGGAACCGCACGGGGAGACTGAGGCAGGATCTGGCCCCCGACGGGGGTCCTCTGCAGCCCTCCCTCACACGGGGGCTCGGCCTTGGCCACACACCCTCCTCCCCCCGCAGAGCGAGACAGTCGTGGGACGGCCTGACTGTGGAGCGCGCCACCATGGCACCCGGGCGGACACAGGATGCAGCCAGCCGCGGGGCGGTCCAGGCTGAGGGGCCCTGAGGACACGGCGGCTGTGAGGCCCAGGGGCCGGCAGGGCTCAAGAGCTGGCCCTACAGCGGATGCGGGGCCCTGATGCAGCGGCTGCGGTGTCCGTGTGGATCTGGCCCAGGACAGGCCCCACCGTCGAGGCTCGCCCCATGGCCTGGCCATCTCCGCATCAGAGGCTCGGCCTCCACACAGGTGGGCCCCCAGCAGCCAGAGGGGTGGGCAGCCAGGGCGCCCAAGCCTGAGGGTGCTGACACCCTGTGGTGGGCCGAGCTGAGCCCCCTCCAAGCATATGCTGAAGCCCCCCAGCACCTCACGACGTGGCCGGACATGGGGACGGGGTGATTAAGGGAGGAGGAGGTCCCTAGGGTGGCCCCGATGCAGTCTGACCCATGTCCCTGTGAGATCAGGACACGGGCCCAGGGAGGGGCCCCAGGAGGAGCCAGCCCTGCCCACACCTGGACCTGGATTCCAGCCTCCAGCCCTGGGGGGACGCCCCCCGGGGGATGGTGTTTGTTGTGGGTGCCGCCAGCCTGCCTGAGCCAAGACAGCCCAGGACCCTAACTGGTGAGAGCCAAGACGAGCCAAGGGACCTGATCCCCCTCATAAACGAGAAGAACCCCCTGGGCTGTGTGGGGTTTTGTGGGGACACCGCACGTCAGCAGCCCCCTTGGTCCCTCCAGGAGGAGCGTCGTGGGGACAGTAACCAAACACGTTCTCCGAGACGCCCCCGACTTGGTACAAAACAGCACACAAGCCGCACACCCCGCTCCCAAGGCCCCCCCACCCGGGGCAGGAGGGCACGGCAAGGTCCTTGGGACACTGTGGGTGGTAAGCCGTAGGCTGAGACGCTTCGGGGGTCCATGGTCCAGCCCTCACAGACTAGGGAAACTGAGGCCAGAGAGGGCAGGATGTCCCCGAACGGTCCTTTCAGAGCGGGCCCCCCTCCCGACCACCCTGAGGCCCCCACCCCTGGAGGACAAGCAGCCCACCCGGGCCCTGCCCCGGGGCTCCGGGCCCGTCCCCGGGGGGTGTGGGGGGGCAGGGCGCATGCCAGCTCGAGGGGGCCGGGGGCCGCCCCCCCTGTGCCAGCCTCCAGCGCCTGGCTGGCCCCTGCTCCTCCCTGCTGGCCCAGGGCAGGCCCTGCGTCCTGCGGGCCCGGGGGCGGGGTGAGGCAAGAGGGGGTGCCCGTGGCTGGCTGAGACCAATTCCTGAGGTCCCCAGCCCGGGCAGGAGCTGGGGAGCCGGTGAGTCCCGCGGGAGCCTCCCCACGGCCCGGTGCCACCGCTCAGAGGGGAGGCCTGCCAGGCCCCGGCAGCACGACGGGGTCGGGGGGTCCGTCTGCTCCTCGGCCCGCCGTCCACCATGGGCTTCACCGCTCTCACGGCCCACCCCCTGCTCCCTCTGTCCCTCGGATTCCCGGGCGGGGAGGGCCAGCTCCCCCCACCCCTGCAGCAGCACCCGGTGGGCTCCCCGGCGGCGAGGCTAGCAGGGCACACTCTGGGCAGAAAGGGTGCCTCTCCTGCAGGCGCCCGGCTACACAGCAAGCTCCGCCCCGCGTCACCAGGGGCGCCAGGCTGGGGGGCTCCGGGGAAGGCTTGGCCAAAGGGCACGGAAGCAGCGGACCAGACGCTGGGGGCTGGGAGGCACTGGCCACGGACCCCCGTCCAGACTCCCCAGGAAGCCCAGCCTGCAGCTTGGCCCAGAGGACGGCGGGGAAGAGTGGTCAGGTCTGGATTCTGTCCCTCCCACCAAGCACCTCACAGCTAGTAGAGCCCCCTCCCCGGCTCATCCCTGTGTGTCCCGGTGGTGCGTGCGGCAAGGCTGCTGCCTGATGCCAGACGGGACAGGCGAAGGTCCTGGGGTCCAGGAAGAGCTGGCGCCTCTCCTCGGGTTCCACAGCCCGCTGCCCCTGCCCACCACTGCAGCCTCGGTGCGCGGAGGGTCCCTGGGCACCCCCCGTGGCCCCTGCCCTGTCCGGGCCAGCCTCCAGGCCCCAGACGCAGGGTCGTCTCATGTCCCGGCTCCTCCTTCCTGGGGCCCCAGCCCCCTACTCCCAGGCCTGACCGTGGTGCCCAGACAGCGCCCCGAGCGTGCAGGCTGCCATTCGCACGGCCTTTGCATGTGCAGAGCCGCTCGCCCACGCAGCGCTGCCAGGCTCGCTCCTCCCCCACCCAGCCCCGCACCTGGGTGGCCTCCAGCTGTCCCGGGTGTGGCCACCAGCAGCTTCTTGCTTCCCTTGCCTCCTGGGAGATGGACTATTCCGGTTGCTTCTGGAAAGTGTGTTTGTTATTTGGCTCCTGGAAACACCATCTGATTACAGACTCTGCCCTGGGCTCCCAGGGCCCCCCAGCAGGCAGGAGGGGGAGGCCACTGCAGCTGTCCCCAGGCTGGGACATGAAGAACTCGGGGAACCCCTCTCGGGGCAAACAAACGCGTGCCTTCCCAGCGCCGACCTGCCGCACAATCACACCCCGCAGGGCACCTCCCCTGCCGCAGGTGGGCACCTTGGGCCTAGGAGTTCAAAAACAAAGAGAGCTGGGGATCCCCGGGTGGCTCAGCGGTTAGCGCCGCCTGCAGCCCAGGGCCTGATCCCGGGGTCCCGGGATCGAATCCCACGTCAGGCTCCCTGCCTGGAGCCTGCTTCTCCCTCTGCCTGGGTCTCTGCCTCTCTCCCTGTCTCTCATGAATAAATAAATAAAATCTTTTTCAAAAACAAGAGAGCCCCCTTTCCCACACGTGCGTGCACACAGGCACATATGTGTACACATGGGCACACAGGGGGCACACTGTGTGCACACACACATGTACATGTACATGTATGCACACCGCACACATGCAGGCATGTGCAAGTACGTGTGACACATGCACACATCCCGACAGTGTGATGCAGCATGTTTGGAAAACACATGCATTCCCACATGTGTGCAAGACCGGCATCCATGTGTGTGCACACAGGACACATGCATGTGCGCACACATGTCCATGTTTGAACACACACATGCATACACACACGCACAGACACACACACGCAGGCCCTAGTGCGGCACCGTGGTGCATTCAGACGGACCGCACCGCCTGCACACCTAGTAAATAAGTAACTGAACAAAAATGTAAATCGTTAGTAACGTCTCATCAACGCCACTTGGTGGAACGCGGTCTGCTACACGCGAGACTGCGGAACTCCTTCCTTCACAGAACAGGGCCCAGCGCCAACCCCTCGGCTCCCCGGAGCCCTGAGCCCTCCCCCTACAGCCCGCAGTTCTGGGGACGCAGAGGGGCACCCCCACGCTCAGGCAGACGGGGCTCATGAGGGAGGGACCCGGCTCTCCGCGGGTCACCCCCCACGGGCAGTGCCTCGGGTCTCCCAGACTCCATGTCTTCACACACGAGGTCAACAGACTCTAAGGGTGGGAGACCCCATCCCAGCCCCGGGTCCCCTGGGGCGGTGCCGTGGGTGGAGTCCAGTGCGCGGGCCTCACTGACAGCACGTGACCTGGTGCCTTTTCAGAGGACGCGGCCGGCTCACCCCTTGGGGCTCTCGGGGCTGCAGATTCACTCCCGCGGCACCTGCCACCCTGCCTGCCTGACGATGAGGGTTTTGTAACCCGAATGGTAGCTACTGAGGTAGGCATCTGACACATTCCCTGGGGTAGGACAAGTGTGTAGGACGAGACGGGCGTGGGGGGTGGGGCGTGGGTGGAGGGGAGGACGATGTGGGGCATGGAAGTGTGGGGGTTGGGGGACGGGAGTGTGGGGATGGGGGGTGTAGGGGATGGACAGGTGTCAGGGCGAGCACTGAGGTGCTCGGAGAGCAGGGCTCTGGCTGTCCTCCCAGAATGCCGTGAGAAATGACCCCTTGGGGCCGCCAGAGCCGTGACCCCCTGCACCATCAAGGCAGCCCAGTGCCCTGTGGCTCAGGCTCCTGCTCCTCGTTGGCTCGGGCATTTTTCCACCATGTCCCCACCAGCCTGAGAGCGGAGCACAGAGATCCCGGCTAGGGCTCTAGGGCCGGGGTTGGGGAAGGGAGTGGGGGGAGAGCAGAGGGGACAGGAGAGGAGGGGAAGGGCAGGGGTGGAGGGGTGATGGGGCAGGGGGAGGGATGGGAGAGGGAGGGGAGGGGAGGCCAGGCCTGTGTTCCTGACGCCATCCCGCCATCCGGCAGAGGTGACAGCTACCTCACGTCATGGGGAAGGCATCTGCAGGGCCTGTCGCCACCATCGGGCAGGGTGAGGGGAGCGGGGCAGGCTCAGGCCGGGGCAGATGGGAGCCCCAACAGCCCGGGGGAGCACTTTCCCGACAGCCGCCCACCTCACAAAACTTGTGCCCGATTCCAGGGACGATCACCGACCTGGTCCTGTTTGCCGTCAGCCAGACCAGCCAGTCCTGTCACTTTTGTCCACGTGTTCCTCGCTTCCTTGGCCTTTACCTCATTTTTCTTTCCTAGGTCTGGGATTGAATGTTGAATTCACATATTATTTTAGTTCTTTCTCTCTAACTCTTTTAAGTAGGCCGCACACCCAGCACGGAGCCCAAGGTGGGGCCTGAACTCACGACCTGGGCCGAGATCAAGAGTGGGATGTTCACCCGACGGAGCCACCGTGGCGCCCCTATTACACTGAGGCCCTTAAAGATGGTAAGCTTTCCTCCGAGTGCATTTTTGGCCGCCTTCTAGAAGCTTCCCCGGGCAGGGTCTTCTGCATGCAGCAGTCTGCAGCAGTCACGCGCCGTCACCTCCTCTGGGACTCTAGGGTCAGCTGCAGAGCGTCAGTTCCATTTCCCGATGCCCCACTAGCCAGGAGGGGCTTCCACCGCCCCTATGGGTGAGCTGGGGCCTGGTCCCTGCGGTCTGCACCCCAGGAGCCCAAGCTGCCGGCCAGGCCACCACGTCACAATGCTACACCGTGTGCGGACTCGAAGCATCCCCCAGGGCGGCACATGTCACTCACTCTCGAGGCCAGATCCAGGGCCAGGGGTGCAGGCCCAGCATGCGCTGCGCGGGGGGAAGAGGTCAAGACAGGGTCTCCCCACCACGGCGCCCTTGACATCGGGCACCCTGACGCCCCCGGCAGAGCCAGCACGGCCAGAGTGTGCACACAGGCTTCCTGCCGAGAATCGCTCACCGGGTCCCAGAGCCTCCCCTGGAGGCGGCCGTGGGCACACTGTCCTCTGGGTCCCTCGGGGCTCCCCTCCTGGGGCTGCCCATCGCCCACGATCCTCAGTGTCAACCTCTCCCTCAGGCCCTCCAGTCCACTCTTGAGCGGACACCTTACTTTTGCATCCCTGTTAGGGTCCAGCCTGAGGGAAGCGTGGGGGACGGCAAGGGGCTGGGCTGCGCCCCGTGCGGGGCTGGCCGTGGCTCCTGGTCCTGAGCGCAGGCGGGCCCTGAGGCTCAGAGCTCACTGACTCGGCTGACCCGGCGGGGAGGGACAGCGGTGCCCGGTGTCGGCCCTCTGCGCGCTGGCCGGGAGGTAACAAGGAGACCCCAGCAGGCCTCATGGGTGAGGGAGGAGGCCGGGGCCCTCCGGTTAGGGGCGGTGAGGAAAGGCCCCCGGCAGGACCCCAGAGATGGGGGTAGCCACGGCACAGGACCTTCCGGAATGTTGGGAGCAGGGCATCTGAGGGGCAGGCCCAGCCAGGGTCCTGTTGGGTCCGCTGTGGCCTCTGTAGGACCTCGGGACTCCCCCCCCAAGGAGGAGGTCAGGGTGGGGCTGGGGGCTGCTCTGGGTCACCCCCACCGCCACCCAGCCTGACCTGCATCTGGGCGCTGGGTATGGGCCAGTGGGAGTGGGAGCGGGGAGCAGGGCAGAGCCAGGGCACAGCCGCCTCCCCCCCCACCCCTGCCCCCTCCAGGGCGGGAGCTCCGAGGAGAGCGGTGTGGGTGTGGGCACCCCCAGCTGCTGCCCCGGCCGGGAAACCCCAGCAACAAAACATAACCCAGCCAAGCACGTGACCCCAGGAATGCAAAGCCGGGCGGCAGGAGGAAAGGTAATCACACCACTGGGCCCCCAGCAGGAAAAATAATAACAAAATAACAAAACACATGACTTTCTCTACAGGAGCCAAGAAGGAATTCAGTAAAAGTCATCTCTGCCCAGTACGGGCGCGCCCCAATTAGGAACCTCGCTGTCGCCCCTCGTCTGATAGGAAGGTAGGCACGGAGGAGCAAACGCCCACCGAGAACACGTGCGTGCCCGGAAGCACGTATACTGAGCGTGCACACGTGCAGATGCAGCACGCGAGCACACGCATACGACGCGCGCACGCAAGGGCATGCACATAAGACGCTGTGCACATGCACACGGCGCTCCCGGTCCCACACCTGGGCCCCACGGCAGCTATGTCCTCAAAAGTGGGGCCGGGCCGCCGGGTGGGGCGAGGGTGAGGAGCTCCCGGGGTCCCCGATCCGTGCGTCTACCCCCTCCCGCTCCCCCGCGGGACGTGACCCCGGCCAGGCAGCAGGATCTCCTGGTCCCAGTGCTGCCTCGTGTCCGGATCAGGGCTCTCCACCCCTCGGGGGAAGGTGACCGAGGTGCTGGGGGCACCTGGCCCAGAGCAGGAGCAGCCCGGGTCAGCGCCGCGACCGCCCGGCCCTTGCAGCCGACGTCATGTGCTTGTCAGGACTGTCGTCCGAGCAGGGCCGGCCCCGGGTGCTCTGAGGGCCCCTAGGCCGGGGGCCTTGCAGCTGGGCTGTCCCCAGGCAGCCCCTGAATGGGGTCCTCCCCGGGGGCCATGCCCCCAGTGCCGAGAAGGGCCCCACCGAGCTTGGCGCTGCTGGGAAGGGCAAGGGACGGGGCCAGGTGACAATGACCCAGGGCTGCGGCCCGCCCTCCCCACTCCCCCTTCAGGAGTCCTCGCGTGTCCCAGGCCCTCCCGCTGCACGGGGGCCGGCAAGGCCAGCGTCCCAGGTGTGCCGGAGCCACATAGCAGCCCACCCAGGTCAGGGCCCCCACGACAGCGGGGCCTCCAGGTCCAGGGGCACAGGGGTGGGGGGGGCCTCAAGCCCACAGGACAGACGGCAGACCAGCAACTCAGAGGGGGCTCCCCCCAGCCTCCCCTCCCCGCGGCGTTCCCACGGGAGGATGACCCCCTGTAATGCCTCTGAGCACACCGGGGGGCTGCCAGGCTAGCGGGCAGCTTGACCGGGATGCCAGAGGCCTGCCCCCTGCGCGTGCACCGACAGCCTCGGCACCGTGCGGCCGTGCGCACACACGCGTTTGAGGGGCAGGACCGGACAGTCGGAGGCCCGGCCGTGCGTCCCTCTGGACAACCCCTGCTGGTCACCAGCGCCTGGTCCGCCCGCCCGGGTCCCCAAGGCCACCTTCTCCCCCAGGAGTCACTCTTGGGCCCCGACGGGCCTCGTCCGCACACAAGACACAGGCAGAGGCCGAGTGTGCCGTGGGCCAGACGGTCCCGCTGCCCCAAGTAGGCCTGGGTGCAGCTGGGGTCCCAGGTGCTACCCTCCCGCTGGCCCCCGGCCCCAGCACCCCAGGGCCCATCTGCAAGGCCAGGGGGACCCGCGCAGGGCTGAGCCAGAACACCTCCTCTGGCCACCTTGTCCTGCCTCCGGAGGTCTGCCCTGTGCCCAGCGCCCGAGGCGTCCGACCACCCTGCGGCCACCACCACCCCCGCGGCCCTTCCCCTGCAGGCGGTGTGCCCAGCCGAGCCACCAGGAGCCGCATCCCCGTGGCTGGAGGCCAGAGCGCAGCTCAGCCCCCGGCGGCAGGATCAGCACCTGAGGCCTGGTGACGGGACTTGCTGCGCATGTGATGCTCAGATACGCCAACACCCACCTGGCGCTTCCACGGTGGGGTCGAAGGCTCGGCTGAGGAGCCCAGGCCTTGCCCTACACTACCGAAACGGAGACCGCTATCCACCCTTGGCCGTCCCCCTTTTCCTGCCTGGAACAGTGGCTGGCGCACTAGCAGCTGCTATAGCAACAGGAGGAATAAAGGACTAGCAGCTGCCGGTAGCACCCTGGAGGGGCAGCCCACCTCAACATAATCAGCTGCCACACAGCATAGCCGGAACGAGCAGGTGACCAACGCACCCCTCTCCTCCCGGGTCCCCCACTAGGTGGCATCCCCACCCTGCTCTGCCGTGATGCTGGGTGGGCCCCAAGCCAGGCTCCCCTATGCCCCCCACCCATGCGGGGCCTCCACCACCAGCCCGTGTTTGGGACTTGAGTTCAGCTGGCAGGGGCTGCCGTCTCCCTCCCTCACACTCGCCACGGGCCCCTCCCCTGGAGCCCTCCCCGCGGGGCTAGGCACGGCCCTGGAGCTGCAGGTGGCAGACAGCTGTGCGCTGGCTGTGGCGCGAGGGTCGGCCCAGACCCGCGCAGACAGGCTGGCTGGGAAGGAGAGCACAGGTCCACTAGCGGGGAGGTGCTCACACAGCCGCCCAGAGCCTGGGGCGCTGACCAGGCCACAGTCTCTAATTACACAGTGATGGAATGACAACCGGCTCCCAACCTCGGAGACGGGGTGGGGGGGGGGTGTGTGTGGGGGGTAATCAACCCTGCGCAAGAAGCCCGTGCACCAGAGCAGGGAGCGGGCGCCTGAGCCCCGGGCTGTGGCTTGCCAGGCACTGGCCGGAGCCTGACCTGGGGGCAGGGGTCAAGGGTGGGGTGGCTGGAAGCTCACACTCCTGAGGACCTCAGGCTCAGCAGGCAAAGCACCTGATCATCCAGCTCCGGTCCCAGTCCCGGCCAGGGGAGCACTCCCCCTGCAGAGAAGGTCCTAGGTAGGGGAGCGCTTGCCCCCGCAGAGAAAGTCCCAGCCAGGGGAGCACTTGCCTCCTGCAGAGAAGGTCCCATCCAGGGGAGCACTCCTGCAGAGAAGGTCCTAGGTGGGGGAGCACTTGCCCCCTGCAGAGAAGGTCCCATCCAGGGGAGCACTCCCCCTGCAGAGAAGGTCCTAGGTGGGGGAGCACTTGCCCCCTGCAGAGAAGGTCCCATCCAGGGGAGCACTCCCCCTGCAGAGAAGGTCCTCGGTGGGGGAGCACTTACCCCGCAGAGAAGGTCCCATCCAGGGGAGCACTCCTCCTGCAGAGAAGGTCCTAGGTGGGGGAGCACTTGCCCCCGCAGAGAAGGTCCCGGCCAGGGGAGCACTCCTCCTGCAGAGAAGGTCCTAGGTGGGGGAGCACTTGCCCCCTGCAGAGAAGGTCCCATCCAAGGGAGCACTCCCCCTGCAGAGAAGGTCCTCGGTGGGGGAGCACTTACCCCGCAGAGAAGGTCCCATCCAGGGGAGCACTCCTCCTGCAGAGAAGGTCCTAGGTGGGGGAGCACTTGCCCCCGCAGAGAAGGTCCCGGCCAGGACTGAGCTGGCCCGGCGGCCCCCAGGGCCCCCTCTTCCGCCAGCAGGAACCAGAGCGAGAAGGGACAAGGCTTCAGGCTGGCAGGATGCCCAGCAGCCTCTGTGGCACCAGGAGACATGTGAATTCAAAGATACAAGTACTCACTGATTTTTCTCCCTAGAATCTGAAAAATAACATTTCCCAATCTTAACCAAACCTTAAGAAACACAAACCAACGTCAGGAACACGTCTGTAATTATCGCTGCAACCTATGCTATTCTAACACCTTTAGAAGAAAATGCAGTCTACTGAGTCTGTTTGACTTCAAAATAAGGAGGTTGTCCACACAGGCCAAGGGTCTCAGGCCCAGAAGCAGGGGACTAGCTGGCCTGGGAACGCGACATTAGAGAAAGGCCCGGAAGGCTGGCGTCTTGCTATCTGCAGGAGCCGGCTGGCTCTCCCGGTATCTTGGAAACATGCACTGATAGCAGCCCCCTGGAACCCTGGTCATGGGGTGAGGGCCAAGAACCCACTGGGGCCATGCAGGGGCTGGGCCCCGGCATCTCCACAACGCTGCCAGCCCAAGTGGCTATTGTGGCAGTTATCGCTGCACGAAGAACGTTCCAGCAGTTTGCACGTCGCTTGACTTCCAAGCAACACAGGACCCTGACAGGCACGGCTGCCTGGGCCTGACTCACCGCCCAGCTGGGGCGACCGGCACTGATGCCCTTCTTTGCCCGAGACCGAGAGAGCCTGAGTCCGCGTGCAGGCCGGCACGCAGAGGCTCGGGCTGCATCGGGCTCACGCGTCACCACCCGCCCGGCGCCGACCCGGGCTCCTCTTGAAGCTACGTGCGGACGGGGTACAGCCATCACCCGCCCAATGAGCCAGACACCCAGACAGGAGCCAGCCCGATGGCCGGCCTCAGGGCCCTGTGGCTTGCAGGCGCGTCCAGAACCAGCCACCGTGGTCCTGCGGAGGGGACCCTGAGGGCTGTGTGTTCACACCCGACTCCCCCCTCCTCTCCAGGCACTTCCGAGTCAGCGCCTCAAATAACCCTCTCCCCGCTGCAGTGTGTAGACGCGAGGCTGGGCTCGCCTGGACCCCGGGCCCGGTCACCTGGGCCCCACAGCCCGGTTTCCCGCCTCAGTCATTCACGCAATGCCCTGTCACCTGTTGGCGCGGTTCCGGGGCGGCCGACCCAAGCAGCGCCAAGCCAACCCGGCCCTCAAGCATTTCCGCGTTTGGGGAAAAAAAGCCAGCACGGAGAACGTAAGGGAAGGCTGGAGCGACAGGAGCAGCCGAGCCGGAGAGAAGCGCTGGGTGCTGAGCTCTGGGGAGGGCGGGTGGGGTGAAGAGGCCCCGCCACGAGGGGGCCCCAGGCCACCGCCCGAAGCCCCAGCGCGGCGCTCTGCGGTCCTCGGCTGCCCCACGCCCCAGTGCCCTGGCCCGTGTCAGACCCCGACCCACAAGGCCTCCCAACGCCCAGCGCTTGGCGGTGCAGGGATTTCCCGCCCCACTCGGCAACAGGTAGTCCACTCTGGATGTGCAGATGTGCATCCTCTGTCGGCCCGGGACCGCCCCCCAGGCCTCGCTGATCTCTAAAGCTTCCCGTCTGCCAGGGACCTCAGAGCGGAACTGTACTAGGGGACATAAGTGGAGGTGGGGTCACACTGCAGCAGGGTGGGCCCCGGCCCAGCGACTCATGAGAAGGCAGAGGGAGAGCCAGGGACACCCAGGAGGGACCCCGGAGCCGCTGGCAGACAGCACACTGGAAAGGGAAGGGACACCTCCGTTGGAGGCCGCTGCAGACGGCGTGGCCCTGACTCCCCGAGATAATACGTTTCCGGTGTCCAAAGCCACCCCGTGTGGTAATGGGGTGCCCAACAAACAAGTCCAGTGGCAGCCTCAGGCGAGCCCGGCCTGGCCCAGACATGCGGGGAAAGCACGTGGCTGCATGCTTTGGGGGGTGTCTGTCACGCGGGGAGATCACGGCACAGGACGACGGAGGCACACGTCCGGCAGAGCGGGGCAGCAGACGCCGCAGCCAGAGCTCCAGAAGGGAACAGGGGAGGGCTGTATGGGGAAGGAGGATCTGGGTGGGTCACTGGAGTGCAAAAGGGGGTCTTGAAAATTTCTGGCTGGGTAGATCCCTTGGCCTCCTTGCCAGGAACCCTGAGAGGTAAGCCTGGTGCGGGGCGGGCGCGCCACGGCAGGAGTGCACAGGGTTTAAAATGCACCACCACCGCCCGACTGCTCCGTTCCACCACCTGAACTTACCAAGTTGGCGAGGTCCGCCGCACGCACGCACGCACGCCTTCCCTTCCTGCTGGGCTGCGGGGGACGCACAGGGGCGGCCTTTCCCGCCCCACGAGCCCCGCTCATCTGAGCAGCAGCAGTCATCGGGGCCCCGCACTCTGCTCTGCGGGTGAGGTCCCTGCACGTTCGAGGCTTCTAAGTCATCTCGGGGTGCGTTCTGAGCTCAGTGGTCGGGGCGGCACGTGCGTTACCTCCTCGCGGGGAACCCGCCCACCCTGGGCCGGCCTCTCCCCTTCCCACAGCACACGCTCTCCTGGGCAGCCGAGAGCACAGTGAGGGGAGCACGCCGGCCGTCGTCACATTGGAGCTGCTGGAGGCCCCTCAGGACACCACATACGGCCTCAGTCATCGTCCCCAAACTCAGACATTCAGACAAGCGTGATGGAGAAACGCCACGGCGCCCACACCCCAGTTTCTCCCAGCACTTATTTTATTGCAAAAATCAGTTCGTCACAAATATCATTTTGTAAGCAGCTGATCTCCCGTCTAGAGAACCGGGTTCTGTGCGGAGAACAGGAACAACCCGTCGCTTAGGGGCTGGCGGTCCTGGCTGGAGGGCCGTGCTGCCCTCTGGCCGAGGGGATTCAGGCTCCCACCTGCAGCCTCACGGTCACATCTGTCCCTGTCTGCGTCCCATGCCTGGGAAGTGCCCGCACTGTGTGCTCTTGTGCAGAGAAGGGGCCCAGGATGCCCAAGGGGGGGTGGGGCACGGGCTCAGATTCCGTTCAGCTGCCAGTTCCCAAACGGCCTTGGAGGGCACTGCTCGGGTGTCCGTCAATCGCGAGCACTCCGGCCACGGAGGTGGAGGGCATACCTGGGCCCACGCCGCTGAGCCACAAAGCCGAGTGCCTGGCGCCTGAACGCACAGACGCAGCACCCAAGGCTGGAGCCCACCCCCCACAGCCGCATAGGGGTGCCCAGGCCCCTAGGCCACACACCACCACCACCGACCCTGCAGGATGCGGGCGAGGAGTCCCCACGCAGCACTCCCAGCTCCCACCCCCTGGACAAGCCTCGGCCTGTGGGGCCGGGAGAAGCAGCCCCTTCCACATCCTCAAACTGAGGCTTTCCGTCGGTGTTCCTGCAGTCTGGTCTCCAAAGCCCAGGCTTCTAGCACACAGTCATCTCGCTCGCAGGTCAGCTGTGTGGCCCCAGGTGGGACCAGGCCGGCTCCCAGCCTCGGACTGTGGACAACCGGGGCCCTGCCCACTTGAGTCGGAGGAACAGGCAGGGAACAACACAGGCTTGGAGCCAAAGGGGACCCGGCGAGGGAAGGGCCAGCGCGGCACGGGGCAGGACAGGACAGCACGAGGTGTCCCATTTGAGCCCCTAGGAAGTGGGAGGGCAGCAGGTTCCCACAGAACCCGACACGACGGCATCTCAGGGCTGCGGAGCAGCGGGGGTCCTCACAGCCCCCTGGGTGCCGGGTGCTGGATGCTGTGGGGGCCCGGGGACCGCGGGCAGCCATCCTGGCTGGCCAGCCTGGAGAAGCCTCAGAGCAGTCTGGAAGCGCAGGGGCCTGCGGGGGGCACAGAGAACTGCCCCCACCCTGATGCCTGAGATCACACCTTTATTCATTGCACCAGATTCGGTGCAAGGCCGGCGAGGGGCGATCTTGGGGCTCACGGCACGCTTCCCGGCGGGGTCACAGCCACTCAGAGCTGGCTGCCACTGTCCAGCTGGATCTGCTGAGCCAGCCGCTGCCCGATGGCCAGCAGGGGGCTGGCCCTGTAGGTCGGATTGGCCAGCAGCTCCCGAAAACGGGCACTTTCTTCCTCGCTGAAAGAAAGGAGATCAGAGCAGGTCAGCAAACCCCACAGCCCTCGTGGGGGTGGGTGGGGATGAGCATCAGCCCCGCCTTGGCCAACCCACCCCTGAGGACCTCAGGGCAGGCAGCCCAGGCCAGGGCTGACCACGGGGATGGGGTGGGATGGGGGGCGGGAGGGTGAGGAAGGTGGCAGGGCGGGAAGAGGGCTCAGGAGCAGCCTTGCTGGCCAGGCCCAGGGGGCTGAGCGAGTGCTCTGGGCAGGAAGAGAGCAGCCGCCCTGGGGCCTCCTCCGATCACACACAGGCTCAGGAGCCACCGTGCCCACCCGTGGGTCTGGGGGGACTGGTACCCCTGCCTCCCCCAGGAGGTGGGCTCTCGGCCCCCGCCCCCTGCCCCACCTTGATGTGGAGCTGCTACTCAGAGAGGAGGCAGCTGATCGACGTGGGGAGGTAGACCCGCAGCCTTACACAGCGGTGCCCTCCGTCCAGCGCTGCCAGAAAAGGGGTGCTGCAGGAATGGAGGGCAGGAGCCCCGCAGCCCATGGGACCGACCCGGCCCTTGTCACCAAGGGTGCCAACAGACACTGCAGCAGCTGCCCCGCATGGGGCCTGGAGGCTTCCTCCTGCGTCCCCCGAGCCCGCAGTGCTGGCTGTCGCCGTCTCCCCCGGGTCTCTAAGCCCAGCCAGCTCCCAGGTGGCGCCGCAGTCAGGCCACCTCTCAGAAGCACTGGGGCCAGCCCCAGGTTTGCAGGAGCCTGGCCAGGCGCCCTGCAGGAGAAGACCTCCACACTGAAACGTCAGGGAGGCAGCTTCAGAACAAGCGCAGGTAGGGACGGCCCTGGCGCGGGGGCATGGGGAGCAGCCAAGCCGGTGCTGCGCCCGTGTGCGCTTGACGGGGGGCCAGGCCAGCCCTCCAGGGGCCCGTGCCCTCGGCCGCTGGCAGGGACAATGAGCCCACTGGACTGACCGCCCGAGCCAGGGGTCCACACCCACAACGCCCGGGATGCAGGGGGCTCTGGGCTCCAAGGGTGATCCCCAACAGCCGGCAGCTCGTTCTGGTAGCATCTGCTCCCTGGCCCAGCTACGAACAGGCTGCCTCACGCCAACAAGAAGAGCCACTGGCCACGCTGCCCACGTGGACCAGGCACTTGGGACAGAGGCCGGAGAGCATGGGGGTGAGGTGGGAGGACGGGGTGGGGGGCTACTCACAGGAGCTGGAGCCTCTGTGCAGCGCTCATGCGGCTGAACTCGGCGGGCCGGGGCCTGCTGCTCACCCTGCTGGGGACACAGACAAGCAAGTCGGCACAGGCTCCCTGGAGCCAGCGCAGCCTGCCTCCCCGTGGAGCCGTCACCCCGAGGCACACACGTGCCCGCACCGCCAGCAGGAAGGGCGAGAAAACCAGAGCCCCAGGCCAACACCTAAATTTAGCCTCCAGACCAGGAGCCCTCATCCTTTATTCATGGTTTCTGTTAAAATATGAATGAAAGACCTGTCTCGTGGGCCCAAGACAGAGCCCGCACGTGCCCCCGCTGCTCCCGTGGACTGGGACACCCATGCTCAGCGCGGGCCTGCCCAGACGGCCCTCTGCGCTCAGAGCCACGTGCGTGCCGGGGCCCGCCTCAGATGCCCCGCCTGCAGCTGGCCTTTCCCGAGTCACCCTGAGCCCCAGGCCACCACCGGTCTGCTCCTCTCACTGCTGCCCTCCCCGTGTCCACCCTGCGGCAGGCCCCTGGCAGAAGCGGCTGGCATCCCCAGGACACTGCGGGGGGTCAGGGAGCCCAGGCCTTGGGTCCGCCCCTCTGCACCCTAACCTATGAAAAAGTAAAATCTGGGCATCTGGGTGGCTCAGTCAGTTCAGTGTCTAACTCTTGATTTTAGCTCAGGCCATCTCAGGGTTGTGAGATCGAGCCCCACATCGGGCTTTGTGCTCAGCAGGGAGTCTGCTTGGGATTCGGAAGGAAGGAAGGAAGGAAGGAAGGAAGGAAGGAAGGAAGGAAGGAAGGAAGGAAGGAAGGAAGGAAAAAAAAGAAAAAGAAAGAAAAGAAAAAAAGAAAAGAAAAGAAAAAGAAAAAGAAAAAGGTAAGGGGCACCTGGGTGGCTCAGTGGCTGAGCATCTGCCTTCAGCCCAGGGTGTGACCCCGGGGTCCCAGGATCGAGTCCCACATCGGCCTCCCCGCAGGGAGCCTGCTTTTCCTTCTGCCTGTGTCTCTGCCTCTCTCTGTGTCTCTCATGAGTAAATAAATAAAAATCTTTAAAAAATAAAAAGGTAAAACCCACTGAGCCCCCCACGGCCCTCTAGCTCTGATAGCAGAGCATCAGTGTAGACACATCTGGGAATCCTCTCGGTGCCAATGGGCCAAGTGCAGTCTTTTTGTTTGTTTTTCAATTTTTCAATTTTTATTTTTCAGTGGCAGCAGCCTCGAGACACAGCTAAGGCCACCAGGACCATATGAGGTGCAGTGGGTGGCCGGCCTAATGGCTCAGCTACACAAAGCTCCCCACCCCAACTCATGATCTCATGATGACCTTCGCCTGACGCTCTTCTGCTCAGAGGGCTGATTTCCTAGAGAACCTAATCTTCCACTGATGAGCAGCGTCAGTGCCTGCATGTTGGCTGGTCTCGGGAGCCCTGCATGCAACCTGTGCTGTGTGGCGCCCACCCAGTGGTCTGGGACACACCGTGCCAAGGCGTGCCCTAATGGCTCAGAACCTCAGGATCCCTGCAGCCACTGCCCTGTGAGGCCACCTCATGGATTTGGAACGGGCTTGGAGCAGCCCCCCGCCTTGGTCAGGGTGTCCCAGTAGGTGACTGGTGACCCTTGCACTCAGGTCTGGGTGTCCAGAGCCACAAGGTGGCTCCTGTCCAAC
Organism: Canis lupus familiaris; assembly: GCF_011100685.1. NCBI lineage: Eukaryota > Metazoa > Chordata > Mammalia > Carnivora > Canidae > Canis > Canis lupus. Next base: position 38,532,343 of record NC_049252.1, on the reverse strand, counting down.
GCTGAGTCCAGGACTCGCCTGGAGGAGTGGTGGCAACACACCCCAGTCAGCAGAGCCTTCTGTAATCTGTGTGCTTTGCAGAGTCAGCCTCTGATGTGAAGCACCCTCAAGCACAGAAGCTTCTCCCTGGCTCCAAGGACCCTGACCTGGTGAAGGCCACCAAGGGGACCCAACACCTCCTGTGACAACACTGAAGGCCTGGCCTGCTCTCAGGGCTGAAGGGTGAGAGGTGATGGCATGGGGATCCCGCTCTATGAAATGGGGCTGAGGGCTCCCTGTCGGGCTCCAGTCGGCTCGGGGAGACGCGGCGCAGGAATGGAGTAAAGGGACCGAAGGCAATGCTTACCAGCTACTGGGGGCGGGAGACACAGGGGCTGGGGAGCACTGCTGGTTGGCAACAGTCCCTGCATATTGTCACGGTGCACCCATGGGGAGAGGACAGCTGGAAGCTCTGCATCTGGAACCCTCCTGCTCCCTGCCCCACGGGCCTCCCCCTCAGCTGACGTTAGCTCAGGCCCTTCAGCCAGGGTTGTTGAGTCCTAGGCAATTACTGAAACTCAGAGTGGTCCTGGGGACCCCAGACTTGGAGCCAGCGTTAGAAATGCACGTGGCTGGCTGGCTGGCTCAGTCGGCAAAGCGTGTGACTCCTGGTAGCAGGGCTGTGGGTTTGAGCCCCACAGTGGGTGTAGCGAATGCTTAAAATAAAAAAAAAGTGAGAAGGGTCTTGTAAACTGTTCTGGTAACATTGTAACTTTGCAGGAACACACAGGGTGCACGCACACACAGATTTCCTCCCTCTGGCAGCAGGAGGGACCAGGGCTCCCTGCAGACACACGGACTCTAGGCCGGGCAGGAAGCTACCAAGGTGAGCCTGGAGCCCCTGGAGAGCCGGAACGGAAGGACGTGCTCAAAAACAAAACCCAGCACCCGTCTCAGTGGGCACATCAGAGGGACACGGCGTCCGCCTGGAGAAGCTCCCGGGGGCCAGAGCGGGGTCAGCCCCGGCCAGAGGGAAGGCGTGCTGGATCACAGCCCACGGTAGTGAATAAATATCCACGCGTCCCTACGGACGTCCACGCGGGACTGAGTCCCGCCCGATGCAGAAACAGTACTGACCCTCCTCCTCCCGAGGAGGATCCCACCATGTGGGCACAGCGGCTCCGTCCCCGGGGAGCGGCACCCACCTCCCCACTCCCCAGGTGTGGGCTGTGCACGGTGACGCCCTTCCCCAGGGGACAGCGTGGGCAGAGGAGGGAGCACCGTGGAGTGGGGACGCCTGGCAGACACACCTCCGCCAGGTGACCACGGCCAACATCAGCGACAGGTCGTGTGGACGGCATGCACCTGGGCCGGGTAGGATGGGCCGGGCAATCCCCCTCCGGGGTCGTCCCCCCAACCACCCAGGACCCTGTCCCATCAGAGAAACCATCGTGCTAATCCCACCGAGGGGCAGCCCCCCAAATGCCCCACTAGTGCCCCTCAAAACTCAGGGTCATCAGAGGAGCTGTCAGGGCCCAGAGGGGATGTAAAGGGTCGTGGCCAATGTCCCGTGGTGTGCTGGAGGGATGCTGGACAGAAGAGGGACATTAGGGGTCACTGAGGAAATGTGAACAACCTATGGGCGTTATCCTCTCACCGTTACTTATGTACCAACACCAGTTCCTTAAGCTGGGCGTCAGGGACGTGGGAACGCTCAGTGTCCTCTCTTATCGTTTCTCTGTAAATCTAAAACTGTTCTAAAAAAATATTTATTCAAACCAACAGCTCCCCAGTGCCAAAACACACTTGAGGAGGGACAGTGAGCAGGAGACCAGCTGGGGACCTTCGCGTACCCGGGGAGCGGGAGGGACCTCCAGCCCAGCCCAGCCCGGCCCAGCCGCCCGGCTCCTCGAGGACACCCACATTCCTGCTCGGGCTGCGGGCCGGGTGCTTACACAGCACTTCCCCGCTCTGGGAGCCCCGAGCACATTTTTCAGATGAGAAAACTGAAAGCTGGGGAAAGACACTTGACCAGGGTCACATGTTTTATCAAGCACCGAGGGGAATTTGTATCTCAGGCTCTGCTCAACCACCAATCTGCACTGTGACGGCCACTCCTGGACTCCTGGTCCAGACCAACGGTTCTGGGTGCTTCCATCCCGGGAGCTGGCCCGGGGTCTTCTGGCTCCGGGGCCGAGTAGCCCTGAGCAGGTCGCCTGACACCCCCACCCCCCAGCCTGCGACAAGAGACGGGAGGGACAGCAGAAGGACTGGCTCTTCTCCAGCACGCATGTCCAGGGAGGCAGGAAGCGCCACAGGAATGCGTGCTTCTGGGTGGGGGGGCCACAGCTAGCAGGCACGGTGCAGGCTGCGCCCCTGGGAGTGAAGCAGCGGCGCGAGGGAGTGAAGCCCAGCAGCAGTGCTGGACGCCCCCCCCGCAAGCCCCCCCACCTCCACCCCCGGCTAAGCTGCTCCGAGGCCCCCACCGGAGAAGGCCAACAGGCGCCCCTCACCAACATGCCGGCCAGGCCCCAGGGCTCCAGCCCCAGGACGCCGTCACCACACCGCCTGCCCACAGAAGCATCGACACGCAGGTGAGGCACCTCTGTGGCCTCTGCCTCCCCCCCACACCTGCCCCAGCAGCTGCTTCTCGGGCTCCTGGCCTGCACTCCCCGGGCAGCCCCAGACGGACACTCACCCTCTGGTCCGTGGCTGCCGGCCAGCAGCCTCCAGCTCCAGCAGCTCAGGGAGCGCGTCTCTCAGGGGCTGCAGGTCCCCCACCACCACCGTGGCCCTCCGTCTCCGCTCCGCCTTGCGCTTCTGCTCAGCCAGCTTTATGGCTTCGATTTCTGAGGTGGGGCAGGGGGTGGGAGGGGCAATGGGTTAGTGACCGGCAGGCCCGGTTCTCTCCTGGTGGCACCTACAGGGCCCTGGGAAGCGGAGAGGCAGGCCTGTCCTGAGGGCGGGTGCTGAGCCTGAGCTGCAGGCGCTGAGGCCTTCTCTTCTCTTGAGGCCCCGTGCTCTGGGCAGGCGGGCGAGGGGAGGACAGGGTGAACAGGGAGTCCCTGGGCGGTGGGGTCATGCTCTCCTGTGCCCCCCAAGTCTGTCCTGACACACCAGGAGGAAGGAAGAGGGTCCCCACGTCTAGGGAGGTGACACAGTGGCCCGGGGCCTCCAAGGAGCACCACTGAGGCCCGAGGAAGGAGGCAGCAAGGCAGGCCAGGGGCGATGGAGCGGTGGCTGCCGCTGACCGCAGGACAGGGCCTCTGCACTGGAGAAGGGACATGGGCAGGGCCTGCATTGGGGGCACAGTTTCAGGATTTTTTTTTTCAGATTTATTCATTTGAGAGACATCGCATGTGGGGGGGGGGGGGGGCAGAGGGAGAGAAAGTCTCAGCAGGCTCCCTGCTAAGCACAAGCACTGAGCCCAACAGGACGTAGGACTCGATCCCACGACCCTGAGAGCACGACTTGAGCCGAAACCAAGAGTCAGACACTCAACTAGCCACCTGGGCGCCCCAAAGCCTTGGCATTTGATTTTCACTTAGTGATGTTTTTATTTCATGGCACCCAGGTGGCTCAGTGGGTGAGGCATCAGGCTCAGGTCATGATCCTGGGGTCCTAGGATCAAGCCCCTCGGGCCCCCTGCTCAGCAGGGAGTGTGCTTCTCCCTTTGCCCCCCACCCTGCTTCGTTAAGGGGATCCCCAGGTGGCTCAGCGGTTGAGCATCTGCCTTCAGCCCAGGGCCTGATCCTGGAGACCTGGGATCAAGTCCCACATCGAGCTCCCCGCATGGAGCCTGCTTCTCCCTCTGCCTATGTCTCTGCCCGCACCCCCCCCCCCCCATGTCTCTCAGGAATCAATCAATCATTTAAAAAAATTTTGTTTCAAAATTGCTAGTAAAATACATATTCTAATGCATTATTTCCAGTGTGGCTGGTGGGAAATGCCCCCTCACTGGTTTGTGTACAGCTCTCCCCAGGGAGACAACGGGCAGGGCCAGGGTTCAAACACCACTGAAGAAAGAGCCAGAGGCTGTTCTACATGAAAGATGCACATGCTCTGCACTGACGGATGTTAATTTGTTCTGCATCAGGTCTCTTCTTGAAAAGCTGAGACAGAAGAGCTGCTGTGGGATGACCAGACCTGAGCCTGAGCCCCGTTACCCTGCTGAACAGCCAGCCATACATAGGATCACACTTAAAAAGGCCGTGAAAAGCCACCTTCCTGACGAACAGCCAGGCGGAGTTGCCGCCCAGAGACCACCAGCCACCAGCCCGCACAGGCCAGGTATGGGGCCGCTGCCCCGTGAGCTGCTGCTGTTGTAGAACTAGGTCCGACAGCCTCTAAGGGCACGTCGGCCACAGCATCCAGAAAGGCAGTGACCACAGGGCACTGGGCAGGCCCGGACGGGAACCCCAGCTCAGAGGACAGACTGTGGACAGCACGCCGCCCGGTACCAACGGATCAGGTCCACACAGAGCCCCAGGGAGCATACGTGAAAGGCAAGTGGTGAGGGGTGACCCCAACAGGCATCTTCAAGAGACCAGTTTGTAGACACACCTGCCAGGGAGAAGCACCAAGGAAGGCCTCCCCGAGGTAAGAGCCAGCTCAGCAAGCCTGCGGTGCTAGGGCAGTGCCACCCCCCCGAAGGCCCCCAGCTGCCCAGGGCAAGCTCTGAAGAGCCTACCCTGCCTGGTCCAAAGTCAGGGACACACATGCTGCCCCCAACCACGGGCCCTAAGAGAGTCCTGGGGCACCCAGGGAGTAGGGCTGCTCACCTCGCCCCGAAGAGCTGAGCTCAAGAGAACATGGATGGCTCAGCTCGTCAGCCCCTCAAGCACGGAGCAAGCCCGCAATGCTCCCGATTATTAGGACTCACAAGACGACCATTCAGTACTTTCTCTCCTGCAGGAAGAGACCCAACAATTCACTGAGCATCTCATCAAGCCAGGTGGCCTCTTCCCCGTGAGCCAAGTATCCTGGGAAGGCTGCAAAGGCCAGGGTGGGCACTCTGAGACCGCAGCCCCTTCAGCGGCTGACAGACCAGCCCAGGGGCCAAGGGCAGCCAAGCACAGGCCCGTGGTTCCTGGGAAGACACATGCACACAGCTACACAAATGTTCACAAATCCCAGCTGGAAGCGCTTTAAGTGTGTAACACATGCTCCCTACTGGAGCATAACTGAGGCACGCAAGGACAGCTGCACACGGGGACATCTGCCAGGAGGTCCACTGCGGGTCCGTTTAAACAGGAAGGCCACCATCGCCGCAGAAGTGCCAAAGGAGGGACGCCCGGGTGGCTCAGCTGTTGAGCATCTGCCTTCGGCCCAGGGCATGACCCCAGGGTCCTGGGATCGATTTCCACATCGGGCTCCCCAGAGGGAGCCCGCTTCTCCCTCCCCGTGTCTCCGCCTCTCTCTGTGTCTCTCATGAATAAATGAATAAAGTGTTTAATATTTAAAAAAAAAAAAAGTGTCAAAGAACATGAGAGAACTCATTATCCACTCACCATGAAAATTACAGAAAAAACCACAAACGGAAGCAAATTCCTTAATGTGACAAGAGGTTATGTGCCAGAAATAACACTCTCTAGCGAAACATCAGAAACCCCCCCACCAACCCTTCGTGACCGGCTCCACACCCAGGGCGGGTGGGGGTGCGGGGCTGGCGACCATGAGAACCCACAGGACGGGGCTTGGCCGCTGCACACAACCAACCTGCAAAGCTGACACAGCCTCAAACTTCAACAGGACTTTCAACTGAACCTGTGAAGCTAATTCTGATCTTACCCTAAAGAAAAAAAAAAAAAGACCTAGGGACGCCTGGGGGGCTCAGCAGTAGAGCGTCTGCCTCTGGCCCAGGGTGTGACCCCAGGGTCCTGGGATCGAGTCCTGCACTGGGCTCCCCATTGGGAGCCTGCTTCTCCCTCTGCCTGTGTCTCTGCCTCTCTCTGTGTGTCTCTCATGAATAAATACAATCTTAAAAAAAAAAAAAAAAAAAGACTAAATGTGTGAATAACGGAAATATTTTCTTACAAGAACAAGCAACAAGGAAGTGGGCCTACCGGACGCTGAGGCAAATCACAAAGTGACAGAAATCCTAACAGAGCAGCGTCCTGGGGCTTCTGGGGAGACGTGGGTCCCTCCCGCCTACCCTAAAAACTAAGGATTAAACACAAATATAATAGAAATCAAAAACCTCAAAACACCAGTGCACACATGCACGTGCACACCACACGTTTCTAGAGCTCCACCCCCCAGGAGAAGAGCAAGGCCTGCATGTTTAATCCTGCATAACCAACCAAGGCTCTCCCGTGCACAGCGTGCTAGTGAATGGGGTCTTCAGCGCCATCCGTATCTCCTAAACAGTTTTATAACTTTTTATGTGGGACTGAAATATTACCGCGTCCTCAGATTTGGGTGCCTTTCATTCCAGCCTGGGGGCTCTAGGAGGTGCAACCGTGAACTTAAAGGGGTGTCAGTTCTGTGCTGTGGGCTTGGCACGGGGACCCTGGCCGGCAGCACGCTGCAGAGGACAACGGGGCCCCGCCCCGCCCAGCCCAGCCCAGCCCACTCCCCCATCTGCCCCAGAGCCAGAGCCAGGGGCGCAGGGGGAGAGAGGGGAGTGCCTGGAGCGGCCTCTGAGGCCTGGACCTTGCTACACCCTCTTCTGGCACCGAAGCCTCCCTTCCACGGTCCAGGCCAGGTGGGAAGGGGCCTCCTGTCCACCTCTCTGAACCTAGGCTGCAAACAGCCCCTTCACTGACTTCTCTCCAGGTAAACCCCTCTGGGGGTGCTGGTTTCTCCCTGGGGGGGGGAGAATCTCACGCCCAGCCCACTGGTAAGCAGAGTGGCAAGGAAAGGCCCATTCTACCAACTGTGTGGTCTAGAGCAGCAGATTCTGAGCATTTTGGGGGTCGGGGGCTCCTCCTGCCCCTACCACTCCCTCTCCACTGGCTCTGGAAGGCTGCCAGGGACCGACACCCCTTCATTCTACGTGGCTTGAGGTGTAATCAAGAAAGCATTCCACATGCTGAGCCTCCAAAAACACCTTCACTGGCTAGGCAGATGCTGACCATGGGAGAGTTATATGGCTGGGCTCTCCCACCAACAGAGTTCAGGAGGAGGAGGAGGCAAGCACATGCCCCGTCACTCTCCTCACATCCCTGCCCACACCTGCTCATCGACTAGAAGCTGGGGGAAGTTCCTTAGAAACAGGCCTGACGCAGAGAGCACTTGACGGCACCGTGCCGTGCGCACCTGTGTAGCCGGTCCCAAGCCCTGGCCCTGGGCTGGGCACAGTTCACACCCCTTCCTTCAGTGCACCGAAGGTTCAAGGCCCTGTTGGATGATGAAGAGAGGACACGAAAACACGTTTGGAGAGGAGGATGCAAAACTCTATCCTTTTTAGGCAGCATGATTTTTTACGTAGAAAGTTCTAAGGAATCTACAAAATAACTATCCGCATACCTGATTTTACCACAGTCAAAGGATACGGTACTTTTAAAAACCCATCTTCTATATGCTAGTACAAAACTATGTGCTAGTATATGCAGAAAACGAAACTTTTGAGAATCCCATCAATAATAACTTCAGAAAACATGAAGCTATCAGTAATCAGCTTAATAAAACCGAAACCAAAACCATGTCAGACCTCTACCCTGAAAATTCTATGGCGCCGAGAATGGACGTTAAAGAAGATCCACATAAATAGGGAAATACATGTTCGTGGACTTGCAGACTCAATATTGTTGACACGGCAACTTCCCCCAAAACGATCTACACACTCAAGGCAACCGCAGTCACAAGCCTACCAAGGTTGGTGGTGGTAGCGGGTTTAAGACGTCGACGCGCCTACAGTAAATTTACACAGAAACGCTGAGGACCTGGACTCACACAGAAGAGCCAAGAAGGAGGGCGTCTGCTATGTGAGGCCACAACCTCCCCAAGGCTGCCCGGTACTTGTGAAGGCGTCAAACAGAACCACACTCAGGAGGCCACGTAATGTTCTGCAAAGCAACCAAAGCAATCACGAGGGAAGAAAAGTCTTGATGGCAAATAGCGCCAGGATAACTGAGCATCCACGCAGGAGGGGGAAAGAGCCTCAGCCGGTTCCTCAGGCCACGAACACTAACTCAAGATGGATCAGAAACCTAACTAACCTAACCATTATGAAGATTTTAGAAAAGCAGAACAGCATCTTTAAGACTTTAGATTGGACAAGGTTTCTAAATCAGATGCCTCAAAATTAAACTTCTCTTCGTCAAAATCAGACATACCTCTGAAACCAAGTATGAACTTTACGTTGTCTAACTGAAGCTTAAAAAAAAGGAAAGAAAGAAAAAGAAAACGAATAGGCAAGCTGCAGTCTGGAGGAAAATCTACAGCCACGCGTGTGACGCAGGGCTGTCCTCCGGGACGTCAGAACAATTCCTGGAGCATGATAACAGACGGCAAAGGGCCCCACGAAACCACACCTGACTGGAGCACACACGCAATGCTCGGCTGGCCTGAGAGCAGAAGGCAAGGAGCAGCCGCGCCCTGCCCCGCGGGGAGCCAGACTCGCTGTGGCCAGGACGCCCCTCCAGGACGCCCCTCCAGGACGCCCCTCCGCGGCGGAAGTGTAAACATAGCACCACTCTAGAGAAACGTCTGGCAGTTGCTTATAAAACTAAGCATACATCTGCCCTCCGACCTGGCGTTCCATTCCCAAGGATTCATCCAAGAGAAATGAGAACATACTCCACAAGGAGACCTACAAAGAATGTTCGTAGCAGCCTTTTTCATAGTAGCTAAAACGAGAAAACGAGGTATCCATCAATAGGAAAGTGGGAGCAAACAGTGCAGCCAGACAAACCCTTCCCAGCAAGAGAAGGGCACAGGCTACAGCTACACGCAGCAGAGGCCTCCCACGCGAAGCAGACATCCAGAAACAGACAACACACCCTGCAAGATTCCACTTATAGGATGTCGAGAGCAATAAAATCTAAAACTGTGACTCAAAAGACGAGACCGTGGTCACCTCCGGGGCGGTCGATAATGGGCGCTGAGTGGGAAGGCGCAGGAGGCTTCCTGGCAGGGGGCTGGCCTGCATCCTGCAGGAACTCTGGCTGCACCAGCTTGTGCCCTGCTCACAGGTCACTGAGTGGCCCTCAGGTTTGCACCTCATCGCATGACAGTTCCACTCAAAATAAAGATGGAAAAGAACCATCAGCAGATACTGAGCTGTAGCAGAATCACCCGGGAAGAAATGTCCTGACAGCCGTGCACTCAGGAATGTGGGGCCAGCACACGGGGTGGTGGACAGACGGACGGGAATGGGCAGATGTGGTAAGGAACAGGGTCCACGGCACATCTAGGTGGTGGGAATCAGCGTGTTCACTGTCAAGTTCTCCCTGCTTTTCTGTATGAAATTTTCATGATAAAACCAGGTAAGCCCGTGCCGGGCGGGGCAGCTCACCCAGCCCTCCACTCCTCGACACAACTAAGAACAACGAGCCAAGTAACTCAGACCTAAAGAAAGGAAGAACAGGGTATTAGAAAACCAGAAACTAATAATTTAGGGCACAAGAAAGTAGAACTGACTAGTAAATACAAGACTTAACTCTTGCAATGGGAGAGAGAAAGTAACGAGAAGGTCAAGAAAGGGACGTAAATACAGGACAACAAACAGGACCTGGGACGATGAGAGGCCAGGGGCCCCTTGCCAGTGATGGTGGGGATCTGATTAGAGCAGATGCTAAGAGGGGAAAATAGGAGTGGCCACACCCGGCTCGAGGAGTGACAACAAAAGACCGAGCAGCACGGAGAGTTTCCAGTACCACGGCACGCTGGAGTGCAGAGGCACGCAGGGCCCACGGCCAGTCTGTCTGCTCCGAGTCTAGATGACAGAGAATACTCCGCACAACCCCACATGGGGACTGTGGGAAAGAAAATGCACAAATGAGTCACTTATGTAACCAATAAAGTGACAAAATATAAAATAATTGCTGGAAGAAGTTGACAGATTTCTCTAGAAAATAAAAAACATAGGTTTTCTTTAAAACCTTCAAGGAAAAAACTAATTTTAACCAGGAGAGGACATACAGAGATATTACAAATTAATTTTAAAAATCAGCAAAATCAAAAATTTTAAAATATAAATAAATGAACACAAAAAAATAAAAGTCAGCAGAATCATACTAAAATGAGAATAGCAGGGGATCCCCGGGTGACTCAGCGGTGGAGGCCTGCCTTCAGCCAAGGGTGTGATCCTGGAGACCTGAGATCGAGTCCTGCATCGGGTTCCCCACGGGGAGCCTGCTTCTCCCTCTGCCTGTGTGTGTGTGTCTCTCTCTGTGTCTCTCATGAATAAATAAATAAAATCTTAAAAAAAAACAAAACAAAATAAAATAAAATGAGAACAGCAAGAAAAAACTGCAAAGCAAGCCTCCTAAAATGCTTAGAAAACCATCAGTGAATATTCAGGATCATGAAAAATAACTCTCTTTTCCAAAGACACTTGGTGGGAGCGAGGCACCCAGCACGGGGAGGCGTCTGCTAGAGCCGCGTGACGAAGCCCCTCAGACAGGCCCTGGGAAGGAAGGGCCAGATGCCCCGTCACACCCAGAGCACCCTGGGCTGCCTCGGCCTGGAGAAAGGTCTGCAAGGCACAATCTCACAGGAAGGTGGCGGGCCCACGCCCTGGGACGGTTGGCCTGTAAAACCCTCGGGACAGCAGTCATCTGCGTGCTGATGAGCCAGCCCTGAGCACCAGAGCCATGTGCTTGGGGAGGAGGGAGTCAGGGCGCTGCCGTGCGGGGCGGGGGGCACGGGGACAAACTTACTCTGCAGCCACCTCTCACGCCGCAGCTTCAGTTTCTCCTTCTTGGGCAAAACAGTCCTCGCCTCTGCACCTGAGGACAGAGACACACAGGGGTGAGTGCGGTGCTCCGTTCCCACAGGGAGGACCGGGAACTGGGCCCCCAGGCCAGGCGCGGCCCTGTGTCAGGACGGATCCCTGAGGGCCTCCTGCGAGGCTGCGCCAGGAGGACCTCTGGACGGGATGCAGGTGACCAGGCAGCCAGAGAGGCCACACAGCTCACAAGGAGGAAGCAGGTGCTCTCCGGCTGGGCAGAGAAGCCCGGTGGCTCCGGGGACCCGGCCCCCAGAGCAGAGGCTCCCGGTCACCCCGTCTGTAATTTCTCGGCACAATCTAAGCAAGAGATGGTCCCAGACCTTGTCGCTGATTCCCCTCGGGTAGTAAGAAAAGTCCACTTCTCTTCACACAGAGCTTCTCTGGAGGCCAGCGTGGAAGGTGTCCTCAGCGTGTCCCCGGCCTCACCCGCCCGGCAGGACACGCCCTCTGTTCCTAGGACACCTCCCTCACCAGAACGCAGGCCGCTGGCTGCCCTCCCGCCAACCTCCCGCTCCCCTCAGCTGCCCTCACTGGGGGGCCTGCCCTCACCCCAGGTGCCTGCACATCCCCTCTACGGGTTAAGCTGGTCCCCAAACGCATACGCTCAAGTCGTCGCCAGAACCTCCGCGTGCACCTGTGTTTGAACACAAGACTGTTAACGAGGTCACCAGGGTGGCCCCGATCCAACAAGACTGGTGTCCCCGAGAAGAGATCAGAACGCAGATGTGCGGGGACGACAAGTGAGGACACGGGGACGACGGCCGTCTACACAGCCGGGAGAGAGGCCTCGGGGGAGCCAACCCCAGCAGCACCCTGACCTCAGCCACCCGCTGCCTAGGCTGCCCGGGTGTGGTGCTCGTTCTGGCCGCCCGGGCTGACCGCCTGCACCCAACTCCTCAGGAGCCGGGAGGCCCTGCACCTGCACCACCAGCCGGGCACCAGGCCACCAGCCCCACCTGCCCAGTGCCTGCATGGATGCCAGTTACCAGGTGCCGAGGCGGCGTCCCCACTGCCCACAGAGGCAGGGGCACAGGGTCACACTCGTTCACTAACCACCTGGAGGAGCCTGCGGACCTTTACGAGCGCTGGGTATGTTTCTGTCGGAGGGGCCGTACCCACCCCCGGGGTCAGGGGACCCGCCACGGACCGGCCTGGAGAGAAGCAGGGCAGCTGAGCGCGGCGGGCCGCCATGGCGCGGGGCCCTGAGCTGGGCCCTCCGAAGCTGCTACCAAGGTCCCAGGGGGACACACACACCGCGGGTAAACCCAGAGCCACGGCCCGAGTACAGCCTTTCCAGCGCTGAGAAATTGCACACGGGCCGGCCGCAGGGCGTGGGCCCGAGGGGGGTGTGGTGCCGGATGTCCCAGGGCTCTGCCTCCCTGCCGGGCGAGCCCGGTGGCCTGCGTCCAGCTCCAAGGACGCTCGGTGGCCTCCGGCGGCGCTGGGCCAGCCTGCCTCTGTGAGGGCGGCGGGGAGCTCTCCTGGGTTCAGGGCTTCGGAGCCTCTGTGTTCTAGGGTGAAGGGCACAGGGTGACTCTGGCATCGGGTGCAAGCTGTGATCCGAGCCCACTGCGCCCCTACCCTGCGGCCGGGCAGGACGGGGCTCCAGCATGGTGTGAGGCTCCGGGGTGCCCGCTGCCTGCCCCACGTCACGGCCGCGGGAACGCAGGAAGGCCGGCTGGGGGGGGGGGGTGCGCCGGGCCATCAGACGGCCTCTGGGCCTCGGGCGGGCTCCATGGCCTCGGCCGGGCTGGGGCACAGGCAGGCTCTGGCGCGCACCTCCCTCCAGCTCCACCTCACGCCCACCCCTGCCGGCGGCCCCGACACCCCCTGACCCCCGACGCCGGAGCAACCCAGGGCGGATGGTTTCCAGCAAGAGGAGGCGGCGCGCCTGTCAGACGGGACGTTCCAGCTCCGAGCGTGCGGGAGAGCCCGTGAGAGCCGGTGCTCCGCGAGGACTGAATCCCCTCGGCGGGAGTGAGGCCTGGCGCCGCGGCCTTGTGCTGAAACTTCCAGGCGCGCTGGGGCTGACCTACTTTTCTCCCGGCCGCCCTGACCTCCCGGCCCCACCGGAAAGTGGAGGCGTCGGGACTCCCAGTCAGCCTCAGCCGCTCAGGATGGGGGCGGGTGTGAGAGGGTGCCCGGGGCTGCTCGGGGGGGACCCAGGCACCGCTGCTCCTCCTGCTGCACCCCCGCCCCCCGCCGCCACCAGGGAGTGCGGCCTGATGCGGGGCAGGGAGGGCATCTCTGCGGGCTTGTGCGAGCGTCAGGGGCCTCTGTGGGTGGGGGGCGACAGTCCACAGGTCGCAGGGCCGTGTCAAGCCACACATGGGGTGACGACAGTGCCCCCTGTGGGCCTGGGCAGCGAGGCCAGTGACAGGAGCAGAGCTGACCCGCACGCCCAACAGGCTGAAGCAGGAGGGTGGCCCCCCAGGGAAGCATCGGACGCCGGGACGTGAGGCAGCTCGCTCTCTCAAAGGTTCTGGGAGATGCTTTCTCGACACTCCTACAACTTTCTGTAATTTTGAAATAAGTTCAAAACAAAAACGAGTCTGTGAGCAGGAAAGACCGACAGACTCCCAGCCCTGCTGCACCTGAATGAAGAACAGGCTGAGCACGAGCCCAGGGATGCCTGTGCCCCGACCCCACCCCAGGGCCTCTGCCCAGGAGCCTGGCCGCGCAGCACAGGGGACACAGGAACTGAACCTGATGTCCCTGTACACAGCTGGCGCCTGGAGAGTGAGGCCCTAGGAGCTCCTGGAAGCACCGGCAAGAAGACCCCACAGGCGCCAGGCGGCAAGGATGGGGACGGGCACCACAAGCCCTGCTCACCTGTGTCCTGCCGCGGGCCCCCAGGGCATCTGGAGGGTTCCAAAGCCCAAACCCCTAAGGGCGAGGCAAAGTCCTAACTGTGCACGGAGGCTACAGCCTCGAACGAGACAGACAAGAGGGCAGGAGGGGCGTGCTGGGCAGTGGGCCAGAGGACAGGCTTCACAGAGGTGGTAGTGGGGGTGTCGGGGTCTGGGCACCCAGAGCCTGAGGCTGAGGCTCAGCGTGGCAAGGCAGCCGCCCAGGTGCTCCTCACTGTCCCTGGACGGTCAGACCCGGAGCAGAGGCATCCTCGGAGGCCATCTCAGGGCCGCGGAAAGAGATCCGCAGATCCTGGCAGGGGAGAGGGGGCCTGGCCTGGGGCGGCCTCCTTCCTGGAGCTTTTCACACACACACACAGGGGAGAGGGGAGAGTAAGGAAGCCCGAGTGCCTCCAGCTGTGTCCTCTGCCCTGCTCGCTTACAGCCCAGCTCGGAGGCACCCTCGCATGCCCGGCAGCTGCTCTGGCTCCCGCCCCCAAGCCCCTGGCCAGGCTGGCACCTGCTCACCACAGCACCCTCGGTGTCCTAGCCGACACCTGTGAAAGGGGATGCACCCCATGACCGTGGGCTGAGATGGATCAGGACATGCTCAGGGGGCCACATGGTGGTCTGTCCAGTCCTGGTGCCAAGACTGGCCATGACCCCACACGGCCCCTCTCCCTGGGCCCAGCCCTGGACAGGCCAACCACTGCCCCGCAGCATGGCCTGACTCATTTCTACACAACAGCAGGCCAGTGGGGCCTCTGCCACAGGGGCCAGCAACCAGGGGTACTAGTTCACATCTTACCCAGGAACCACCACCCCAGATCCAGCCCCAGAGCATCCCCCGAATTCTGCTCTGGCTCTCGATTACTCCCACCCCACCTTGTCAGCTTCCCTCTCATGGTCACTGTGGTTACAGGGTGCTGGTCCCACACATCCTATTCCTCCTGACACCCTGCAGACAGCTGGGCCATTTCACAAAGGGAACCACTGAGGCCCAGAAGGAGACCCTGCCCAGAACCGTGCAAAGACAGCACAACGAGCATCTCCCACGCCAAGGCCGACAGACCCATGCGTCGGGTCACCGTGCCCTGTCCCAGTTCTTACAACAGAGTGAGCAAATCAAATCTCCAGTCACCTTCTATGTGACTGGAGTCATGCAGTCAGCTCTATGTGACCCGGGACAGCAGAACACCAGCCTTGGAGAAACGGGGGTGGCTGGGATTACGCTGGGCTCTTTGGTCGCAGGTGGGAGGTGTGTAAGCATGGCAGGCAAACCTGGGCTGCAGTCCCTCCCAGGGTCACTGTCCTGGGTGTGCCTCACATCCAGATCCCCTAGAGTCTACACTACAGTCCCACCACCCTAGGGGAGGGGAAGGAGAGGTGTCCAGCAGCATCTCCGACAAGTGACAATGTGACTGCACACTCTGGGGCGGGTCATCCCAGCCAGAGTGCCCAACCCCAGCTCAGGGCACGTGCCAGGGATGCCAACTCTAGGGCAGGTCTGGCCTACCCTATGTGACCCAGTGAGCGTGTGTTCTCCCTTGGGGATCAGAGAAAGTCTCCAGAACCTAAAAACCATCAACCCACTGACCATGCTGAGCACGGGAAGACGGGTGGCCTCCCACATGCTGTACCTGTGCCCCACCCACCCACCTTCAGGGCCCCCTCCAGTCCCCACCCTCCACCGGGCCTGAGGCGCCTCCACAGCCCTGGGCAGTAACCTCAGCTATAGACCAAAACAGCTCGGGCAGCCCGGGGAAGGATGGGCACAAACTCAGGTACCAGCCACTCTGACAAGAGACACAGCTTCCTACAGCAGGACAGCGAGCTCGATCTCCAGGAGCAGGCACACAGCAACCTTCTCATGTGGGTAAGGGGAGAGCCGCCATGGGACGTGTCTGTGAGGGTCCAGGAGAGACCCTTGGACTGCAACCCAAGACGGCCTGCGCCCCAGCAGCCCACCTCCCATGTGGTCTGCTGCCGGGCAGGACGGATGTGCTCATGGACCTGAAGAAAAATCAGTACATAGTTAGCTTTCCAGTAAATGTCAAGAACCTGTTGTATCACAACAAAGATGTGCAAAAACCAGGCACAGGTAACAGGAGGAGGCAGCGCAGGTTTCAGAGCCGCTTCAGGAGCAGGATGGCGTGACTGAAACCTCGGGCAAAGGCAGCCCCAGACACAGACACTTGCATCACAACTTCTCAGTAAGTGCAACCAAGACACAGATTTGGGGGAAATAAAGAGGGAATCCTTCCCGTCCCTTTAGCATCAAAATAAGGTCCCAATGTGTGAAGTGTATAAGCAACAAAACCATAAAAGTACAACAGAGAAACACGAATGAGTCACCAAACATGAAGGAAGTATCAATTTGGCTACAAACAGGTCAAGAACTTCTGGAGCGAAAAAGTTACGTGAAGAAACTCAAAAGGCGTCACTGATGGGGACACCAACAGGGAGCGAAGCAGGCAGCTTCCTAAACAGCTTTTCTGAATCAACAGGAAAGACAAACCGCATAAAAGAACGGGAAGGAGCAGCACGGGGCTGCTGACAGAGAAGCAGGGCTAACAGCTGCTGAGGAAGGGCACGGTTTACAGGCCAGCCCCCCGCTCACCCGACATCGGCAGAGACCCAAGCGTACACCGGCCAGTCGGACCACAGGCAGAGGCAGACTCGCACCCGGAGCGGGAGCTCCCCAGGGGCCGGTCTTCAGCAGGCCGGTGCGCGGGGCCTGCTGTTGTGTCACGGGCTTCTCGCGCTCGGTCCCCAGTCAGAGGCATGTACCAACACCCTGGGCCACACGTGGGGACTTGTGATGCAAACCGGGGGCCAAGGGACCATCTAGCTCCTAAAACCATCCACGGACTTTTTAAACGTCTGCATATCTGACTCAGCAGTTCTGCTGCTACGTTTCTATCTACAGACGGATGTACTAGCATCCACCAACACGGGTGGACAGGACGTGCTCTGCAGCGTGGCTGCCATCATACACCAACCCCAGCAGCCTTGCAGAGGAGCGAGGCCAGCGTGTGCTGATGGCCAACCGTGCCCAGCACTCAGGGAAGCGAGGGGCAGGGCCAGCCACGTGGCAGACAGGGGAAACACAGAAGCCTGTGGGGGGGGGGGGTGCTGCACCAGAGTCCCCGCATGCAGTCCCCACGCTGGAGCAGCAGGCAGTGGCCTGACACCAGCCTGAGGAGAGCAGCTATCCCTCCCGGCCAGGGTGCGTGAGTGCCGTGGGCTCCCCAGGAGGGACAGGATGGGCCCGGCACCCGGTGGCCAGAGATGCAGCCTGAACAAGGAGGGCCTGCTCCCCACCACGGCAAGCCTGAGAAGGCGGTCACCTGCAGACGGTGCAGCTATATTTTGTTCCCTTCATTGTCCCTGTTTTCTAGACAGAAACCATTAAAAAAAATTCTTTTTTAAAGCAAAGATATAAAAAAACTAGGGACTAATTTCCCTAACTTGAGACAGCGTCTGGGAAGAAAAGTGACAAGATTATTAACCGAAGAGACCACATCAACATATTCTCATAAACACACCCAAGTTTTACTGCTAAAGCACCCTTTGGTTGATGAAAACCTCTCCCAGGATGGAACTCCCAGATACCCCAAATTGTAGCGCAGGTCGATTCAAAACCCTGAGGGCCAACTTCTAACACAAAGACCATGGTGAGGTGGCCGTCGGCGCGGCTTTCAGAGCGGAAGGCCGACAGGGCCACCAGCGGCTTCGGTTCTGTGGCGCCAGAGCTGTCCTCCTCCGAGGTGGCCCTGCCGGCCAACAGACTGACGGGAGGAACAAGGAGCAGCACCCACGGGCAGTACCCAGGGGCTCCGGGGGGCTCGGCCAACCTGCTGTGCTCCCCTCGGGGCAGACTGTCCTCCAGCGCCTGGGCCCCTGTCCCTGCAGGACCCCGTCTGCTCCCCCCTCGGCGCCCCATCCTACCTGCGCCAACCTGGCCCATGTCCACGGCCTTCCGCAGGCTGCTGTCAGGAGACCAGGTGGGGGAACCCTCCAGAGGGGGCCAGAGGGACGGCGAGCAGCACAGACGCATTCCGACGACAGAGGCCAACAGCCCACCATCTCGGGCTCCCTTGTCTCAGACACCACCTCTACAGCTGCATCACAGCCAGGCCCCCAACAGGGCCATCAGGCGGCACCCCCACCCTGGGACACGCAAGCCAAGGCCAGCCTCCCCCGGCAGCTGCTGCCAGGAAGCAAGGGGACCCTGGGCGAGGTGCACTCCCCTCCTCGCCCCTCCCCACAACCTTCTGGCACCCGGGATGATCCCACAGGGCCAGGACAGGCCCTGCTCAAGACTCCTGGCCAGACAGGCCCCACACAGCCTCCCCGAGCGTGGCCAGCACCGAGCACGCACAGCGAGAGGGGGAAGTCACGGGCAAGGGCAGGGGGCGCACAGGAGGGCCCCAACCTCCCGGACTCCGCCCGAGCACCCTGAGGTGGGCTTTGGCAGATAGGCAGCGGCTGCCAGGCGCCTGGGCCACAAAGCCCCCATAAGGTGGGCCGCGCAGGCGAGCAGAGGCCACGCACAGGCCTCCTCTCGGGCACCGGTGACACGAGCGGCAGCAGGCGGCCCGGCGGGGTGCTGCTGCCAGGCTCCACGAGCAGCAGAAATGTGTCGAGAACCTGAAATAGCTCCTTGCCGCCAGGTCCAAGGTGCCAGGTTTAGAAATAGCACCCGCACTCGGAGAGCATCTCCCCACCGCGCCTCCTGCAGCACGTGCAACAGCCGCACCACGGAGCAGTACCTCTCATGTGGGAGTGACCCCCGGTGACCACACAGCCCCACGGGGTCCGAAGAACGATGCCAGGGGACAGCACTGTGAAGACAGCATCCCCTCGTGGAAGGAAGGTTCTGCAGAGGTGGAGAGGAGCAGAGACGCTCGAGGGGTATCGGGTGATGACGGAGCCCCCCCCCCCCCCCCCCCCCCCGCCCCGGCCCGCCACGACCAGGCCCAACTCCACGGCCGGAGGAGCTCTGTGCCAGCGCAGCCCCCCACCCGCCACGTCTCCTCCAGGCTGCGGAGAGGCAGGCCAGGGCACCGCGAGCCCTGCAGGAGGCACCCAGGGCTATCCCAATCAGACCCCCAGACGGGGCCAGCGTGGGGTGCAGCCCCAGGCACCAAGAGCCGTGAGGCCGGCTCACGAGAAGGGCAGGCGGCGTGAGCGCTCGGCTGTCAGTGTGTGGGCACAGCGGGTCACAGACCCAGAATCCCACAGGGGGACACAGGCGCAGCGGTCTCCGAGGGGGAAGGAGGCGCTGTCTTTTCTGGATGCACACCCTTCTCCACTGTGAAGTGTTCCCTTTCACAAAAGTGGTTTTAGGGGGAGGCCGGTCTCGAACTTCCACGCCTCTGCTAGGGCTCAGCCAGTCGTGCTGGGCTGAGGCCTCGGGCGCCCACTCACACACCAGCTCCGCTTCAGGGGGCCAGGACCTCGAGCAAAACAGAGTGAGGTGCTTCTGCCAGTCTGGCCCCCGCCCCCCCGAACCCCAGCTTCCAGAGCAAGCCCAGATCTGCTCCCTCCCACCGATGCGCAACACCCCCCACCCCATGCATGGAGAGGTCTGCTGCGGCAAGATGCTGGCCCCTCTGGAGGCCATGTGTTCCCCCACCGTGCACGCTAAACCTCTTCTAGGACAGGTAAATCCAACAAGTGACCTCAGTCTGATGGACACGCAGCTGGCCGTGCTGCTCTAGGACAGAGGAGGGGGTCGCCAGGAGCCGCCCCGTCACCTGCTCGGGCCACGCTCTGCAGTCAACTCTGCAAGGATGCACGCCCAGGGCCCCCAGCAACCCTCCTGCACATGAGGGGGCCAACCACAGAAAGCCTCAGGCCGCCAGTGAGGAAACGATGGGCAGGACGTGGCCGAGCAGGCGGGCTCCTGACTGCCCCCCGAGACAGCAGAGGTCACCTCCTGGGACAAACGCAGCAGCGTACAGATGGCTGGCGGGCTGAAGGCAGCCCCCACCAGCAGCAGGAGCCGCGCGGAAACGCTCCTGGGCAGGCTGGCCTGGGAGCCGCTCCAGTGTCTCCACAGCACGTCCCTCGCAGGAACAGGCTAACGGGACAGCCACTCACTGCTTCCAGAGAAGAGCTGGCCTCCCAGGTCCCGGGGGCAGTGAAAGGCACACCCGGCCACAGACGCCTCCTCACACCAGCACTGCCCACTGGCCCAGGAGGCGGCCTGGGCACAGGTCAGGGTGGGACGGACGCCCAGAGCTGTCCAGGAGCACAGGCAGGCTCGAGCACCCTCAGGGTTTGAGCCCGATCCAGACCTCGACCTGGGGCCTCGGCCAACAGGCACACCATGGCCCTGCAGCGTGGCACCCCAGCGGCTGGCCTGTAGAGTGGGGCACGGTCCTCCCGGTCCCATCCTTGTCCTTCCCCACAGACAGGCAGGACCCTGGGCCTTAGTCCTGCGAGGTGGCTGCCCAGCTCCCCTGATGGTCTCCCTCCATTCTCCAGAGGATGACTCACCTGGGTGTACCCTGAGCCAAGCCAGGGACCCCTGATGGGAGGAGGAGGGGTCCATTGCTCAAAGACGCTGTGACTGTCCCTGAGGCCCTGGACCTGGTGAATCATGACCTGTGGGGCCTCCACCCTGCTGTGGCTCACACCACCTCCAGGAGCCCGGCGTGCTGGCGTGTCCCATCTCCTCCCCACCCCCAGGTGGGCTGTGTAGCTCTGCTGGCATCTGGGTCACCAGTGCTGGGCAACAGCGTGCGGAGAGGGCGTGGGCGGGGCACGCCTGCAGGGTACACCAGGGGCCGGCTGGGCCCCACCCGAGCCCACAAAGACACCTAAAAGCCAGCAGCCCTCCTCCAGCACAGAGTCAGCCCCCTCACTGCCCTCGGGGCTGCCGGGATGGGCAGAGACTCCCGTGAGCTCAAGGGGCGGAGGCAAGCTGCAGCCTCGGGGATGCTGGGCGCTCCCAGCCCCTTGGCACCTCAGGCCACATCCTCAGCGCATCTGCCTCAGCACACGCTGTGCACACAAGTCCTCACACGGCTGCCGCAGGGCCCGTGGGCTTCAGCCAGGTCTTCCTGTGCTTTACCTCCCGCAACGAGCCCGTCTAGAAACTGGAAGAAGGTCCTGGAGATGAAGTGGCTTTGGCTTGTCCCAAACTGGGGAGGAAGGGGATCCATGCACAGGACCAAGCACTCCCACGTTCCTCCCCCCAAAGCCCGGATGACAGAGGGGCAGGAAGCAGGCCCCATGCCCTGCAGCCTCACACCCATACCCTCTCAAAACCACCCAAGCAGGGCTCCTCTGGGCTGCGCCCTTGACCTTGCCCTTCCCTGCTTCCTGTTGTTAACAACCAACGGGCTGGAGGCAGACCAAGGCATCAGCAGCCCGACGGCGGGCCGCTTCCTGCCCCGGCACCGCGTGACTGCAGGGCCAGATGCCATCCGCATTCCAGCACAGCGGCCCGGCAGCTGCCAGCAGGCCCAGAGCAGAAGACCCTGCCTTCCAATCCCCCACCTGGTCAGGGGCGCAGACTTCGGGCCCGCAAGTCAGGACGCCCCCAGAGGCAGTGGGTGCCCCTCCCGGGGGCTGGGCAGGGCCGCTCCCCCCCAGGGCCAACACCCACAGCAAGGAACCAATACCCTGGTGAGAGCAGAGGAGCCCACAGCCAGCAGCCAGCAGTCACAGGAGACGCGGCCACCTCCAGCGGGCAGGCGCCACACGCGGCAGCAAGGACACGGGAAGGCTCTCTGGCTCCCGAACCTGGCAAAGGCCCCACCCGCTGCAGACCTCGGGGACCCCCTGCAACGGTCTTCAGGAGGACCAGAAGCCACGGGGCTCACACAGCCCCTCGGCCAGGCGGTCCCCAGACCACTACCAGCAAGGCCGCCGCGCTCTTGCCTGGGCTGGTCCAGAGAGCAACAATGCCCTCTCCTCGCTCCTCTCACATTCAGGGTGGCATGGGGACAAGGAGGGAAAACCTGCCGGGGACTTTGTCCCGCCCCTGCTTCACGGCTGGAGGAATTAGTGCGAAAAGTCTTTGAAGGGGGAGCTTTACAAAATCCCCCAAGGCCCCGCATGGTGCGCAGGAGCTCCACTCCCCAGGCAGGGCCAGCCTCTCCAAGCCCGGGCGGCCTCGCGGGAGACGCAGCTCTGCCGCCCTCTGCCGAGCACTCTCCAGGCCTGCACCTGCTCGGGCGGGAGCGAAGGTCACAGGCCTGCAGCCCGGAGCGCGGAGCCCGGAGGAGCCCGGAGCCCGGAGGAGCCCGGAGGAGCCCGGAGGAGCCCGAGAGGGCAGGCCCAAGGCTTCGCCCTGGAGCCTCTGCAGCCCGGAGGCTGGCCCAGTCCACTCGGCCCTCAGAGCACCTGCCAGCAGCCTCCGCACCACCAGCATGCGGCCGCCCAGCGTGCTTCCCTGCCTCTCTTCCACCGCATTCCCTAACCAGGCCTGTCCTCGCGTGCCGGCCTCACTGGCTCAGGTCCCGGGCCAGCACTGCCCAGCCCAGGCCACAGGGCTGAGCACTGGCCCAACAGCCCACCTCCCGTGTGAGAACAACGGAGCTGGTTTTTTGCAGCTTTCCAGACAGAGGAATACAGAAGTAGAAAGAGAACCAGCAGAGTGGTGTCCTGTGCAGGGGAAGGGTACAGGAGCCCGATGCTCACCCTGGACCCCCGGGGGCCCCCAAAGACAGGTGCGGAGGAGCTTCAAAGCCCCTTCGCACACAGGTCCATGAGCCCACAGAGCCTGACCCTCGGCAAAGCCGAGTTCTGCTGCTGCTGCTGGTGGCGCCATCTGCCGCAGGAACTGGGGGTGACCTCCGGCTCCACACCACAGCCTCCTGCCCCCAGGGTGGGAGATGAAGCCCCCCAGAGCACCTCACTGGGAGCTCAGTGTCCCTGCCCGGGATCAGAAGGTAGGCCCAAGGAGGGACAGACCTGGCTCCTAGGCTGGCAGGGCTCCCAGAGGCTCACTGCACAAACTCAGAAAAGATGGCACCTGCAAAGCACCCACAGGGTCCAACGGGCCCCGTGGGTGAGCACAGGGCCGCACGCGGGAGGAGCATGTGCACGCGTGCTAGGGAAGGGGAGCCGCACGGGTGCACAGGGTGGGGATGTACAATGGGCCAGAGGATGGCCCCACAACCAGGCTAGGGCTCCCCCGCAGGTTCAGCCTCCTCCAGACCATACCCGTGGCATGGTGCGGCACGGCGACCAGAGGCAGGCGCAATTCCTTCTGTGACTCATCCCAGGGCAAGGACTCCAGGAGGGACACGTCTGCGCTAATGCAGGCTGACAGGCACGCTCGTTCTCACGGCCCAGCAGGTGGCCAGGCAGCAGATGCCACCTTCCACAGGCCCTGAGCCTGCCCCAGGCCACCAGCCCCAGCTCATCTGTCATCTCCCTGTAGGCTCCAGGGCCCTGGCCAGTTGGGAGACAAGGTGACACAGGCCAAGATGGAAGAGCTGCGGGCAAAGAGGGAGACGAGGTGCAGGGGGAGGCTGAAGCACGGCCGCCTGAGCTGTCTGGGCACCTCCAGCCAGCAGGGGAGGGGCCATGGCTTCCGCAGCATCAGCTGGGCTAGAATCAAGCACCATGTCAAACACGTCCGGTCTGCGAACCCGTCTTCACCAAAACAGGCCAAACCTAGGAGGCGAGCAGCGTCTTTACCGCCCTTTCCCAGACGAGGAACACGGCCCAGAGCAGAGCCAGTGCCCTGCCTGGACTGCAGCTCGTGGGCTCCCGAGCGCACACTCCTACCCGTCGGCAGCTTGGCCCCAGGCTACGCCCACTTGAGGGTCCCCAGGACCCAGACCTGCACCCGAGGCCTTCCGAGCTCTGCTGACTGCAAGACCACAGAGCTAACAGCCCGTCGCCAGGCCCTCTCCTTCTGTAAGCAGCTTAGTTTTCTGCGTGCTATGGTATCTTGACGTCCTAAAAATACACCTTCCTGGCTGGGGAGACTCCCTGCTCCGGGCTAGCCAATCCCCGTGCTCGGCCTGCTAACCTCCCCGGTGCTCCCACCCCGTGGCCCCGTGTGCTTGCTCCTGTCTCGAGGACCTGAGAGCATAACACACTGTTCTCCTGAGCTCCTCATGTCTCCTTGTGAGCACACCTGACTGCCCGTCCCTGAAAGAAAGCCAAGCACCTTCCTTCCTTCCGCCTCCCCTCCGCCCCAACCCCTGTGGTTTTCAGGCTTACACCACCCAGACTTCTAATGTTCCCTTTGCTGGGAAGTAACATCCTGCTCTTTCTGGGTGGCCATGCTTTCTGTGGTGGTCTAGAATCTTCTAAAGAGCCCTCAGACTCCGTACAAAGCCAAGAGGTAACTGAGTTTCGCCCACTGAGCAGAGATATGAGCGCAAGGTCCCAGATCTGCGGTGACCACGGGGACTCCCACAGGACTGCAGCGGCTGCTAGGACCCAATCAGATCAGGAAGGACTGGGTCATGCATAGCGAAGAACCGAAGAACCGAGAGGACAGGGCTGGGGTCCAGGATCGCCAAGAGTCGATGAGAAAAGATGGAGACGCTTCTGTACTCCTCTAGCAGCCAAGCAGGACCCGCGAGGCTACTGGCCAGTATCCTGATGTGGCGGCATCACAGACACGGGAGGGTGGTGGAAACAAGGTCAAGCAGGTCGGGATGGGGTCCCAGTGACGCTGGAGCTGGCTGGGGACCACCCTAAGGTGGGCACACAGCCTCAGCTGCTCTCTCTGCACAGGGGAGGTGGGGAGGAGAGGGATGTGGGAGGACTGTGACCATGCCCTGCAGGGAGTGGTGCCAGAGGGAGGCCCTGCTGTCCTACATCAGCGAACTGGGCCCCTCTATTGCCACTTCACCTCGTCCTGTGCCACGTCCTCTGTGAAGGGGGACAAAGGATGCCAGCCCCTCACGGACATGGGAGTGCTACCTGCATGCTAAAGGGGCCCCAGACAGCTCCCAGGCGGCCACGTGACACGCCTGCCCGGCAGATGCAGTGAACCAGATGCTCCAAAATCCAGCAGCCAACGGTGTGTAGCGCCAGGGCTCCAGTGCAGGACCCAGAACTAAACACTAAGGCTCTGTCCCCTCTGTCCCTCCAAGCTGTCGGGGACACTGCGGCACAGACGGCTTCTCCCACCGTGCCCTGGGCCCTCACCTGGGGCCAGCCCCTCACAGAGACCCCACTGCAGGCAGTGGGCCCGGCGCCCGTAGAGAGCCCACCTACTCAGGTGTGCGCCTGCGCTTCAACAGTCACGGCTCCTCCTGAGAGAGCTTTGTCAGCGTCCCAGGAACAAGAGCCACGCACTCTGCAGCTACATCCACCGGGCCCCTGGATGGAGGTGGCAAGAGCCCAGCGCTCAGCATCAGGCAACAGGTGTGGGTGGGCCGTCACTGCAGGCTGAGCGCCCACAAACGTGCCGCTCACTCAGAAGGACGAGAAGGCGAGAGCACCAGCCCAGGGGCCCATCTCCCGCTGGCTGCCCACCCACACCGCGGGAAGACAGCATCTGTCGGCAACCTGGAGGAGTAACTTCCTGGGCCGTGTAAACACCCCAGAAGGGCTAACCTGAACAGTACACACAGCGCTCACCCACGTCTAAGGAAAGCGATAAAAACCGTCCCAATGTGTAGACAGACCAGAAGAGGACACTGAACACGCGGAGAGTCTACGTGCCCGCGGCCTCAGGTACAGGCCTGCCCTGGCCCCAGGTCCCCGCAGGAGCACAGGGCTCACACCGGGGCGGGACGCAGCCAGAGCTGCCACCTGCTAGGTGGCATTCGTCCTGAGACACAGTCGGCAGGAGGGTCTGTGAGGGACGAGAACAAGCCACCCTGGAACGTGCCGCTTTGGCCGCCGTGAGGATTCCCCTGAGCCGGAGGCAAATGGGATCGACAGGTGAGGAAGGCAGCCCTCCCTGCGCTGCCCTTCGCTGACTAACAGCAGAAAATCCCGAAACTGACCGCCACGGGTCCCTCTCCTGGGACATCTCACGGCCGTGAAGATGAGAAATCAGCACCCGGATGCACCTGCGCACACAGGCCCTACTCCGCTAGGTTTCCCCCTTAGGATGGCCTTCTCGTCTGCCGTTGGAAGCCACAATGTGAGCGCTCTGCACTTACCTGACAAGGAAACACTAATAGGTTCACGTGTAACAGCAGTATTGCACGTTTATATTTTAAGAGCCCTCAAAATATACATTAAGATTTTATTAATTTGACAGAGAGACAGGCAGGCGGAGCCGCGGAGAGGGAGAAGCAGACGCCCCGCTGAGCAGGGAGTCCGACGCGGCACTTGATCCCAGGACACTGAGACCATGACCTGAGCCACAGGCAGATGCTTAACAGACGGAGCCCCCCAGGTGCCCCTGGAAATATATATTAAAAGAATTTATAAGTAAAACCCTGTTTGTGTCAAAATAACCCCGTATGTGTCGAAAGAGGGTGACGGGTACATAGGGTATCCTCACACCGTTCTACTTAAACGCACATTAAAACTTGTCCATTAACAAAAAAAGCCTTTCAAGAACGTACAGGCTAACTTGCAGCTTGCCTGGCACACACGAGTGTGTTAGACCAGCCTGGTGCCAGAGCTGTAAACACCCGGACCTTGGCCGCACGTTCTCACCTCTCCTGACGGAAGCAACGCTCCTCGTGTCTGGGTCCAGCTTCTGCACCAAGGCACTGGGGTCTATCTTGGTCCCGGCAAAAACATCACTGTTCACGAAAGCCCATTCCTAGGAAGGAAAGAAGACGGAAGACTTCCCTGCGGCTCCAGAGCACAAGGCCAGGTCGGTCCCGGGGCGGGGGAGCCCTTGGCGGGGCGTCCAGGTGAGCAGGCCAGCTCCTCCCCGAGAGCCTGCGGGAGGTAACCCTCGTCCCCCTCCGCCACCCGGGTTGAGCCCACTGGGAGCTCGCAGCTGGGAACCTAAGGCACTACTTCCCGCCTGCCTCAGAACACCGGACGGGCTTCGTTCCTGGCGCGGGGACCCTCTCAGAGCAGACGGGATCGGCAGCGATCGTGAGCTGAGAGGTCAGCCCCCGGCGCACCGTGACAGGAACCAGGTTTCCTCCCGAACCCGCGCCATCTCATCCTTCCCAGAGCACTCTCTGTTTCATGACCACTGCTGGACCTCGGCAATCCCCCCCCAGGCTTCCGACCCGCGCTCACCCCACAGGGAGACTTCAACCCCCCTCCCCTCGCCTCCCCCCGTCACTGCCGATCACACTGTGCTGAGCCAGAGCCCACCTCCTGGGCCCACCTGGCTCATTCCAGGTCCAAGCTCCAGGACTGGGGCGAGCGGGAACTAGCCTGAGGGCCCAGGTGAGGGGCTGGCCTGCACCCAGAGCTTGCACAGGGCACCTCAACGAGAAGCCCACGCTCCTCAGGAGCTCCCAGGGTGGGAGGGAAAGTCAGTAAACAAGATAAACAAGACACACGAGGAAAATCACAGGGGCCAGTGCTGGAGCCTGGGAGGCGGCTGGGAGGACCACGCAGTGAAGGCCACCCCAGTGGAGCCCTCCCAAGGAGGAGCCGCAGGGGGTGAGGGGCAGTGCCGCCCCCGGCCGCGTGCACACAGCCAGTCCTCACTTTGCATCACGTGCCCATTTGGACACTGTCCACGGTGGTGCTTTACAGCTTCACATTTCTGGACCCTCACACATGAGGGGTTGATGCTGCGCCACTGGTGTCCTTCGAGGACTGCGATGTCATCACGTGACCAGACCCCCGGTGGTCCGTCCGTGGAACTTCCTCCTCCACGCCACAGCGCGGCCCCTGGACTCCTCATCGCT
The DNA here is from genome assembly GCF_011100685.1 of Canis lupus familiaris. Classification (NCBI taxonomy): domain Eukaryota; kingdom Metazoa; phylum Chordata; class Mammalia; order Carnivora; family Canidae; genus Canis; species Canis lupus. Next base: position 38,504,849 of record NC_049252.1, on the reverse strand, counting down.
ACTAGGCCCATCTGCTGCTCTTCCCCTCCAGGTTTCCTTCTGCTTCCTTCTCTTCCTTCCACGTGTTAGACACACTCATCCCAGTCTCCATGTGACAATTCAACCTACTGCCCTCCCAGCGTTGAACTCTGATGCCGACTGTCATGCGTGGTGGGCCGTGTCCCTCTAACTTTGTCCACAGTCCTGAGTTCAGCAGGTTTCACTGGCTGTGGGAATCCCACGAGGCCTGGCCAGCACAGGGACGGAGAGCCAGGGCTGCAGGCGAACCGTCGGGTGGACAGGGACAGGGCTGTGGCAGGTTGTCCCCAGCAACCACTTCGCCAAAGACAGTTACAAATGTCACCAGAAAGGAAGAAACTGCAGCTCAGGAGCTATGCCCTGCCCCAGTCCACCTTACGGAAACCCCGGGAGCTCGGCTCCTGTGCCCCTCCGTCCCCCAGCACGGCCACAGCCCCTGGTCCAGGGAGGTGAGGCCCCTCGCCCCCACTGCAGGCGGGAAGGCCGACAAAGTGGTTCTCCCCACTGGCCCAGCTTCCCCTGCAGGGCAGAGGTCCTGAAGGGCCAGGACGACTGGGGGCCACGCCCTACAGGCCGGGGTCTCTTTCTGGGGTGATAGACACGTTCTGAAGTCTGTAGTGACGGCTGCACGACTCTGGATACACTAACGACGCCGGTAGACGTGTACGCTCCAAACGAGCCACTACTGCCAGAGCTCTCAGCAGAGCCAGCGCATCGAGCTCCTTCCTCACCCTGCGTGTCCGTGTAACGGAACTCGGACCGAACGCGGACCGAACTCGGACTTCTCCGCGGCAAACAGGGAGAGGGCGGTTGGGAAGTTATGAAGACTGGGAGTGCAGCCGTGGTGTGGAGCGCTGTCCTGTCCACTGTCCCCGCGCCTGTGCCTGGCCACGGGGGCAGCATCAACGCCCTCAGGCAGCCCAGGGGTCAGTGCAAGGGTCGCAGCAGGGGGGCTGCAGCCCAAAGGAGGCACGGGGCAGAGGGGGGGTCAGCCTGTGGTCGCAGCCTGGGGGTCGCAACCCGGGGGTCAGCTGAGGGTCACAGCCTGAGGGTCGCAGCCCAGGGGTCACAGCCGGGGGTGGCAGCCCGGGGGTCAGCCGAGGGTCACAGCCGAGGGGGGTCAGCTGGGGGTCACAGCCCGGGGTGGGGTCAGCCGGGGGTCACAGCCAGGGGGTCACAGCCCAGGGGTCTGCCGGGGGTTGCAGCCCAGGGGTCAGCTGAGGGTCACAGCCCAGGGGTCAGCCAGGGGTCACAGCCCAGGGGGTCAGCTGAGGGTCATAGCCTGGGGGTCAGCCAGGGGTCACAGCCCGGGGGTCTGCTGAGGTCACAACCCAAGGGTTGCAGCCCGGGGGTCACAGCCTGGGGGATCAGCCGGGGGAGTCACAGCCCAGGGTCAGCCGGGGGTCAGCCGAGGGTCACAGCCCGGGAGTCAGCTGAGGGTCACAGCCCAGGGGTCAGAGCCCAGCGGTCACAGCCCAGGAGTCAGCCGGGGGTTGCAGCCCAGGGGGTCAACCGAGGGTCACAGCCCGGGGGGTGAGCTGAGGGTCACAACCCAGGGGTCAGCCAGGGGTCAGCCGGGGGTCACAGCCCGGGGGTCTGCCGGGGGTCGCAGCCCAGGGGTCAGCCGAGGGTCGCAGCCGGGGGTCACAGCCCGGGGGGTCAGCCGGGGGTCGCAGCCCGGGGGTCTGCTGAGGGTCACAGCCCGAGGGTTATAGCCCGGGGGTCACCGCTCGGGGGTTCAGCCGGGGGTTCACAGCCCGGGGGTCAGCCGGGGGTCGCAGCCCGGGGGGGTGGGCCGAGGGTCGCAGCCGGGGGTCACAGCCCGGGGTTCACAGCCCGGGGTCAGCCGAGGGTGGCAGCCCGGGGTCAGCCGGGGGTCGCAGCCCGGGGTCAGCCGGGGGTCGCAGCCCGGGGGGTCAGCCGGGGGTCGCAGCCCGGGGTCAGCCGATGGTCAGCCCCGGGGCCACACGCACGGCGGGGCCGACCCCCGAGGACGGCTGAGACGCCCTCCGCCGCCCCAGGGACCCCGAGAGCAGCAGGCTGAGCGCGGCCCGGGGGCGTCCCGGGGACACAGACACACACTCCGCCCGCCGCCCCGCCCGCCGCCCGCCGCTCACCTTCGCGCCGAGCCCGCCGGCCGCCTCCCGAGCCGGGGCCGCCTCCGGATCCGGGGGCGCGGGGCCCGACGCCGCCTGCCCCGCGGGCCTCACCGCCGCCTGGTGCACGCGGGCGCGCAGCCCCCTCACCTTCCCCATGCTCCGCGAGCCCCGCCGGAAGCCGCGCGGCGTGCGCCCACCGCCGGCCGGAAGCTGGTCCTGCGCGCCGGCGGCCGGGCGGAAACAGGGGCCGGGCGGAAACAGGCGCCGGGCGGCTGGGATCCGCGCTCCCACCTCCCGCCCGCCGCGCAGGCGCCCGGCGGGAGGGGGCGGGGCCAGGACTGCGGCCCCGCCCCCGGCAGGTGTGGGTGACCGCGGCGCTGCGGACGGCCGTCGGGCCACCTGCGGGCGGGGGGGGGCGGGGGGGGGGACGGGTCCTGCACGTTGGGGTGCGGGTGGTCAGGCACTGGCTCGCCGCCGGCCCCCTGTGCCCTGCTTCCGAGAACTGACCACCCGCCAAAGGGAATGGGGGGGACTCGCCAGCCGCCTGCAAAGCGGGGTGCCACCTGCCAGGGGGACACAGGTGCTTCCCAGCGGGCACCACACCGATGACCACAGCCACAGGGCCGGGGTGATGGCATCTGTGATTTACCCGAGGCCACGTAGCAGGCTGATGTATGATGTATGTCCGCTTACACGTTCCAGGCCTTGCTGAGCGCATGACATTCTAGAAAAGGCGAGGCCACACATGTGCCAGGTAGACAGCAGGTGTGCGCCGGGCGTCTTCCCCAGGCCGGGCAGGAGCCGGCTGGTCCCGGGCCAGAACGTGCCAGCAGGGAGCGAGGCCGCTTGTAGGTAAAGAAGGCGCCCCAGAGACCTCAGGCCGGAGCGGACAGGGGGGACGTGCCAGCGGACATCCGGGCTGAAGGCACAGACAAATGTCCCCGGGAGACCCCCCAGCAGCCCGTCTGAGGCTTGACACCCCCGCCCCCTGCTCCGTAAGGGCTGCCGGGGGCCAACGTGGGTCTGGGCCAGCATCTGCCAGACCAGGTGGTCAAAGGAGAGAGCGGCTTGCTGGGGCTACAACCTCCTCCTGCCCGGCGGGAGCCCCACCAGGTGGCCTCCAGGCCTGCTGGACCGCGCCAGCTTCAGGGCCTGCTCTTTGCCTCTTCCGGGCAGCGCAGGTTTGCTCAGTAAAGGGGAAAACAGTGGCAGCCCCGGGGGGCTCAGCGGTTTAGCACCGCCTGCAGCCCAGGGCGTGACCCTGGAGACCCGGGACCGAGTCCCCCGTCGGGCTCCCTGCATGGAGCCTGCTTCTCCCTCTCCCTCTGCCTGTGTCTCTGCCTCTCTCTCTCTCTCTGTGTGTGTCTCTCGTGAATAAATAAATAAAATCCTAAAAAAATAAAAATAATCTGAATGACAAAAATATTTACAAAGGAAAAATCATCCATAACAACCTGTGTTCAGGGCCCCTGGGAGGCTTGGCGGTTATGCATCTGCCTTCGGCCCAGGGCGTGATCCTGGAGACCTGGGATCGAGTCCCACAGTGGGCCCCCTGTGTTGAGCCTGCTTCTCCCTCTGCCTGTGGCTCTGCCCCCGCTCTTTATGAATGAATAAATAAATAAAATCTTAAAAAAAAAGAGGGGGGGGGGGAAACAGCATCCAACAAAAGGGACCAGCTAGGAGGTTTGAAAGTCCTGGGGTCTCTTCTGTCCCTGGTCCCCCTGACTGACCTCCTCCCATCCATGCTTCCATACCCTACCCTGTTATCCTGACATTTCCATCTGCAGCTGGATCTCTCCATCTCCACCTGAAAATGTAGTGAAAACCGCAAAACTGAATTCTTGGTCCTGATCCCAACCTGTTCCACTGCCTTACCCAGGCGGCTGCCCAAGCGGAAACCCGAGGTGTCGTCTTTGCTGGCTCCCCCTCTCCCTGCCAACCCGGCAGCCCCCTAATCTCTGCCCCCCAAACTCCCCCCCCACCCCAGGGGCTCCTGCTCTGGCCCCCTCTCTGGGCTCCGCGCCCTCTAGCTGCACCCGGGGACCCCTGGAGTCCCTCTCTGCTTACCCGCCCCTCAGCTGCCCAGGCCCTGCCCTCCGCGGGAGGTCCCGCCCCAGCTGCTCAGCGCCTCCCAGTGCTCCACCTCCGAGTCTCCACTGATCCCCTCCCTGCAGGACCCGGATTCTTTGCTTTCTCTCTGGCTCATTCCTTCGTCGCCCGAGGGCGCTCACGGCCCGCCGTGGTCACACCCTGGGCCTCTGGGCTGGGAGCAGGGGCCTCCTGCCCTCTGTGCACCTGTGTGCGCCGAGGCCTGGGGTCCCTCGCAGATGGGGAGGGATGGCCTCCAGGTGGTGCCCACTGCCCCACTGCCCCTCCCTGTCCCCCGGGCCCTCCACGAGGGGCTTTGTCATGAAGCACCCAGGGCCACTGACTTTTCCACACTGCGTGTGCCAGCACCTACCCACAGATTCCCGTCGGAGGGCAGTGCCCTGCAGCTCCGGTGCCACCCACAGGTCCTAGGATTTGGACTCCCCGCCCTGTGTGCCCCCAGCCAGTGCCCTAACCCTGCCCTTGCCAAGTGCCAGGTGTCAGGACCTCCTTCCCGGGGTGGCCACGGGTTGGGGGGTGGCCACCAGCTTCCCAGGTGCAGTGCCCAGGCCCGTGCCCCTCAGCCCTGGGAATGTGTCCTCCGCCCATCTAGGCCCCTCTTCCTGCACAAGTCCTGGCCTGAGTCCAGGTTCAGGGTGCCCCGGGGCCTCACTCCAGGAAGGAGGGCCGGTGCGCGAGCCCCCAGGTAGATGGCGAGGCTTGGGGTTGACCCAGACCTGTCTCCCCATCTCTCCACAGGGGGTTGGCACCTTGGGGTTCTGGAGGCTGCAGGCGCAGTAGACTCCAGAGGCCCCAGAAAGGTAGGCCTCAAATGCAGGGTCGGGGTGTGGGGGCAGAGGGGGCGGCATCCTGAAGCGGGACCCCAGCCCATCCTGCCGGGCCCAGGTGCTGGAGGGCGAGGGAGGGGAGGCCGTCCTCCACCTCCAGCGACTCTGGGAAGGCCCTGCCTCGTGGGGGGGTGTGCGCTGAGACCTGCCCCACTGGCTACAAGCTGGGAGACTGAGGCAGGGGTGGAGGCCGGTGCTCCTTAGCCTGTTTTATCAGTGGGGGGCGCCGCGGCCATGCCCAGAGCCTTCCCCGCGACCCAGAGGGCACAGCAGGTGAGCGGCTGGCGGGGATGGGGTCGCCTGTGCTGCGTACACACGTGGGCACCCAGGCTCCTGGGCGCAGTGCCTCCCTGCGGTCCCTCCAGACACGGCCCCGGCGGGTGGGCTGGGCTGAAAGTGCAGAGCTGGCTTCTGCCGCCTACACCCCAAGACCCGGGGCTTTGCTCCAGGGACTTGCGGGGTTACGGCGGGTCTGAGTCCCTGCGGGGCCACCTGTCGTCTGAACATCTCCGCGGGCAGACCCCGCGCGCACACCCCAGACCTTGCGGCGGGTCCCCAATCTGTGTGCTTGGGCGCGGGGCAACCGCAGGTGGCGTGTCCACAGTGTCCGTGCCAGGAACGCGGCAGGAAGCTTGGGGGCTGCCGATCAGTGGCTGCAGAGTTCCCAAATTTGGAAACCTTTGGGGTGAACATAATGTGCCCGACCCACTGCGGGATGCCGGGGCGACTTGAGGAAGCGATGGGGGGGAGCGGGGGAAGTGCTGCAGCAGGTGCCTGGTGGGGCCGCAGGCTGCCCCCCAGGGCGGCCCCACAGCCCAGGCCCCAGACTTCCAGGTTTGCTTCTTGCCTCTCCCTCCAGCCCCCAGCCAGGCAGAGAGCCGCTTCTGACGTTTGATACGCGGTCAGATTAACTTTTAGGTAACATCCTTTCTTTAAAAAATATTTTATTTATTTATTCATGAGACACAGAGAGAGAGAGAGAGGCAGAGACCCAGGCAGAGGGAGAAGCAGGCTCCCTGCAGGGGGCCCGAAGCCCACTGGACCCTGGGCCCCCAGGATCACAGCCCGCCCTAAGGCAGACGCTCCACCCCTGAGCCACCCAGGGGCCCCGGTTAGCATCCTTTTCTGGTTACAAATAATACGTGGCTGTCGTAAACCATTTGGAAAATAGAGAAAACTACTTTAAACCGTTACAATCCCTCGGTTCCCCTTGCGCAGAGGTGCCTGGCAATGGACGGTCAGTTCCTCCCAGCGCCTTCCCCCGACCCCCCCAAACTGGGTCTTGCAGCTTTTTTAACTAGGAATTTTCATGTTGCTCAGGTGTAAGAAGGGTGAGGTCTCCCTGGCGCCCACCCAGCACCGCAGTCCAGGGGCTCAGCCCAGCCCCCCACCTACCCGTGTAACCTCTTCCGACCCCCCCGCAATTCCTCATGTGGATGGGGTCACCCCCAGATCAGGGCACACGTTCCATCCCTCGCTCCACCTTAGCCTCATCCCAGCTTAACCAGCTCCAGGGTGCTTTGCCTGCAGAATGGGATCTTCCCCCCTCTCCCACCCCTGTGCTGTCACACTCACCAGCCCTGGTGGGCTGGGCCCTGGGCACTTCGCCCAGACCCCTGCCCCACCTCCGTCTTTGCAGGCTGTGTTGAGAGCTTCAGGGTTTTCAGCTCAGCGTCCTGAGAGGAGGACCTTTCACCCCCACCTTTCAGGAACTGGGCTACAGCCCTGTAGCCACCTGGGCAGCGGGCTGGCGGGACTGCAGTCCAGGCTTCCCAGAGCCCAGGCTGTGGGCCGCCACTGCTGCCCTGCCCTGCTCCTCTGCTGCCCCGTGCTGGAGAGGTACCGCTATTCCTTGAGAGAGAACGAGGAGGAGACAGAGAAGACCACCTCCTGGCCTGCAAGGCCTTCCCAGGTGAAGGAGGGTGAGATCTTTCTGGATAGGTCCCTCTGCGCCGAGAGGCCAGCTCTCAACTGCGGCCCAGAACCGAGGCCAGGTGGGGGAGTGGGGGCAGGAAGCAGGTGGACAGGGTTGGAGCAGCTCACGGGAGACTGTGAGCTGGCTGGCAAGGGTGATGTGGACTCAGGTGGGCAGACACAGGGACGCCCACCTCTGGGGCCTGGGGGAAACTGGGGAGCCCAGTGAGATGCCTCAGTCTCCTCTGCAGAGGAAAGAGAGTCTTGAAACTGGTGTGAGAGGCCAAGAGAGAAGTTTTTCAAGAGAGAGCAAAGGCCCCTAGGGTCACCTTCAGCCTCAAGTGATCCTGGTTCTGTCCTGGGCTCCGGATGTCCCCCGCTCCACCCCAGCACCGCGTGCCGCCTTGGTGCAGGCTCCGTGGGGCCTGGGCTCCGGCCCCTCCTGAGGATCAGACCCCCCCCCCCCCCCCCCCGGGTGTGTGAAGCCCTCGCTCCAGCCCCACAGCGCCACGGGGACGGGGACGGGATCCAGGGGGCCGCTGGGACCAGTGGGTCCGCATTCCTCGCAGGCACCCTGCCGAGCGCTCGGCCGGGATTTCCAGGTGCGCCGCCCTTCCTCCTCCCCCACGCGGTCCTGCCCCCAGATCTGCTGCTCCGGAGCGGGCTCGCCGCGGGGTGGGGAGCGCAAAGCTCATTTGCCTACGGCTGCTCTGTGGCTGCCGGTGCCCCAGGGGCAGAGCCCAGCAGTTTCCGCAGCAGCAGCCCCGTGACCCGTGACCTGCAAAGCCTGCCCTGGGCGCACTCTCCGTGCCAGGCGCTGTTCTGGTCCCCGTTGGCCCAGAGCCTCACACCCTCCGGTGTAGGCCGGTGCTCAGCGTCCTCACTGGCAGAGGGGGAGGGGCGGGGCAGAAGCCAGGAGGGAGCAGCCGGGTCCTTGTCCTTCCCCTCCACGGAGCCAGAGCCGGAGCCGACAAGACACGTTCGTGTATTGAGTGCCCCCGCCCAGGGCCACAAGAAAGGATGGGCCCTTACCAAGCACGGGCACAGCAGGGAGAGCCCTAGGAGCGGCGTTTGGGTGGACCCTGCATGACGGGGAATGCCCAGGCAGGGCGGGGGCGGAGGGCTTCGGATGGCCCTGCGGACCAGACGACACAGATGGGCTCGGGCATGGGGCAGGCAGGCAGACTTGGCGGAAGCGAGGGCTCCCAGCTGGTGGAGGAAAATGAACGTGGGCTTTCTGTGGAGCTTCCCAGGGATGGCTCCTGGTGGGAAGAGGCGTCAGAAAGCTCCTTACACGTGCCTCCCAAATGTCAACCTGCCCTGAAACCCACCTTCTTCTGGGGATGGGCTGGGGCCGGTGCGCCACCCGCGCCGCCGAAGGCCTCAGATGCCGTGCGTGCCTCCCCTGCGTCCTCCTTCCCTCGTGCTCTCAGCGTTCGGGGAAGCTGGGCCCTCACCGGCACCGCGCTTCCGGGGCGGGAGAGAAGAAAGTGTTGGGCTGAGAACTTCATTCCTGTCCATTCCATGCAAAGAAACAAATGCAGAAAAAGTACATTGTTCCCCCAGGTCCAAAAGTTAAACGGTGGAAGCAGAAAACTGAACGAGAAGAGAGTTCTTTTTATTTTCTTAGAGAGGGAGGAGCGGGGAGGATCAGCGGGAGAGGGAGAGAGACTCTCAAGCAGACCCTACAGTGAGCACGGAGCCTGACGTGGGGCTCGATCTCACGACCCTGAGATCACGACCTGAGCTGAAGTCAAGAGTCGGATGCTTAACCAATTGAGCTACCAGGTGCCCAAAAAGAAATTTCTCTACAAATCTAGGAATAGATACTCCCTTAAAACAAAAAAAAATCTGCAGTAGTTTTGTTGAAAGCTCCACGATCTCTGGGACCTTGTCTCCATCACCTTTTTTTATGGTTTGCAACTTTACATTTATTGAGCACCTGCTGTGTGTGCCAAGCCCTCTGCGGGACCCTTTCATAGGTCTTCATTTGTCCCCACAATGGAAGGACGGCGGGGGGAATCCAGGGCCCAGGGAAGGAAAGGGATCGAGTGTGTAGAGGCTACTACCACCACCAGTGGGCCGATCTGGGGGACCCCAAGCACAAGCTCCTCTCTTAGCTCAGCAGTCATGCCCCCAAACCAGGCCTCTGGAGCAATCATGGAAACTGAGTCCTTTAATCTAGGGTTGGAAGGTACAAAGTTGTGTCAACAAAGGCAGCGCAGACTTTCAGTGGACACGCATCCCTAACGATGTCCACAAGTGGCTCTATTTGGCATTGGTAGAAATGACAAATTGAACAGGAAATGGCAGTTTGTTAAGGAGAGGAAGGGACCTGGAACCTGGGACCTGGGACCTGGGTTAGGGTTGGGTGACTTCCTGACCTACTGGCGCCCCACAGGTCAACCTGGTTTTCTTTTTTTTTTTTTTTTTTCTTTTTCTTTTTTTTCAACCTGGTTTTCATACTGAAAGGAGAAATTAGATTCCAGGGGGCAGGGAAGGCATGATGACCTTCCATTTGTGGTAATGAGGATGTTAGCTTCTCACACCCCCGCCCATCCCTCACATCTCTGTAGAACTATAAACAGTTTCATTTTTAAATTATGTTTTTTTGGTTGTTTTTTTTTTTAAGTAGGCTCCATGTCCACCGTGAAGCCCAACATGGGGCTTGAACTTATGACCGTGAGATCAAGACCTGAGCTGAGATCAGGAGTCAGATGCTCAACCAACTAAGCCACCCAGGTGCCCTGAACAGCTTCATTTCTAATCTGGGCTCAGGGCTGTTGTTATTCTGATCATGTAAATGTGCACGACTGAGCCAAGTGGACATTCTATAATTATCGTTTCTTCCTTGTACAACTTCTGGTTTTCCCCCAGAGTTGATCATTGCTTCACTTTTTCTGGCTCAATCTCCTCTGAATCCAGAGCCAAGTCTTCTGCCCTCTAACAGGGTCTCAGTGTGATCCTGCGCATGGTCAAGCCCGTTGGCTAATCTTTGTGTTCTGATGAGGGCTGGGCGGTCTCTGCTCAGGCTGTCAGTCAGCCCCCGCCCCAGCCTCCTCAGGGTGTCCTTCCTTTAGAGGAGCTGGAGGGAGGAAGCCAGAAAGAGGAAGACTGCTTGACATGTAGGTGGGGATGAGGATACCCAGGCCAGCATCCAGGAGAGTAGGTGGCTAGAAATGGCCCCAACCTCTCCAATATCTTCCCCACTTTCTATGCTCACCTGGCAGCCCTGACACCCATGTGGCCTGGCTGACAGTAGGGCTGTCCATTGCCCTGGCACGGGTGACTTTCTGCCCGTTTGTATGGATCTGTGGGGGATCCGGCGAGACAACTGTTTGGAGCACCTACCAGGGCAGCCACTGTTTTCTGCTCTGTTCCGCCACCTGCCCACCCCCCAGTAGTGCTTGCCTCCTGCCTCTGCAGCTGCCTCTGCCAGCTCCTGCGCTCCCTTCCTCCCCCACAAAGGGAGCCACAGCTGAATCAACATCACAGAAGGAAGTTACTGGTAGGAAAAAAAAATCAAAAAGAAAATAAAAGCAAAGATGGGGGAAGGGTCAGGAAAAGACAAGAGTTGGGGCAGAAGGAAGTTGGCAAAGGAATGCAAGATAGGAGGGTGTGAGCCGGGAATGTGCTGTCACAGCCTTGCTGTTGACCTAAGTGCCATCACATCACGGCATCCTTTCAAGGGCCAAGCTTGTTTTCTGCCTTTTTTTAAAAAAAAGATATATGTACCTATTTGAGAGAGAGCGCACGCATGCAGTGTGTGGACTCAAGTAGGGAGAGGGGCGGGGGGAGAGAGACCCCCAAGCCCACTCCTGGCTGAGCACAGAGCCTGACTTGGGGGTGGATCCCATGACCCTGAGATCACGACCTGAGTGGAAACCAAGCGTCAGACACTCCACTGACTGAGCCGCCCCCGGCGCCCCCGTTCTCTGCCTTTTGAGTGCTGGGTGGTTGTTTCTTCGGTGCCTCCTCTGATGAGTGGGCCCCCAGGTGTCATGCCCTGCTCATCATACCCACACAGCGCCGTGGGCTGCGTGCCCGACTCTCCAACCTTTCCCCAGCATCGGCCAAGATACCGAAACCCTGCCTGGGATTCTCTATGAAAGGAGCCTCATTTTCTCCAACATTAAAATATTTTATCATGGGGCAGCCCGGGGGGCTCAGCGGTTTAGCATCTGCCTTCGGCCCAGGGCCTGATCCTGGAGCCCCGGGCTCGAGTCCCACGTCGGGCTCCCTGCGTGGAGCCTGCTTCTCCCTCTGCCTGTGTCTCTGCCTCTCTCTCTCTCTCTCTCTCTCTCTCTCTCCCCCTCTCTGTCTCTCATGAATAAATAAATAAAATTTAAAAAAAATTATCATCTTCAAAATCTCACAACGGAGTCCTCCGTAATCCTCTCGGCACCGTGTACTGTGGGGATGCGGCTGGGAGGGAAGGGAGGCTGGGCGTGCCCAGGCCAGCATGGGGCAGCCAGGGCATGGAAACAGCCTGCCTCCCGCATCTCTTCCTCCTTTCTGCAGCCTTGGCTGGCCCCAGCCCCCCACCCCCGTGCCCTGAATACTTTGGGGGAGCCCTTCTCATTCCGCCTTGCATCGCCGTGGCATGCCGGTCCCCGAGCTGGCCCTGGCGTTGCAGAGGGCACTAACTGCCGGGCCAGGTGCCAAGGCCTCACTGACCGCCCGAGGACGTGCAGCTGATCTCCTGGACGCTTAGGCAAAAGCGGCCACAAATGGAAGCTATTGGCCACCTTAGAGGGAAAGGTTGTCCCCAGAATTCTGTTCTGTCATCTTTTCTCAAAGCCCAAGCGTCCTCCCTCATGGTCACTGCCCCCGGAGGCGCCGCTGTTCGGGCCGTCCTATCCCCTGCGTCACACCCTCACCTCCGAATGGACAGCCCCTCGGTGCGCACCCCAGGACCCCCGTAGGCCACCTGCTGCCCGAGTCGGCGGCACCGAGCCCTGGCTCCACGGCCTCGGAGGTGGGGTGCGCCGTGGGCTCTCTAGCCGTCTCCCTGTTCGCAGACAGTCTATTTACGTGGTTCTCCGGCGTCACACGGCGCTGGCGGTCGGGGTGTCCTGCGAGGAAGAACGGACGTGCCCTGTGCCCGGTGCCCAGGTAAACGCGTGGGGCCCGTAGCGCCCCTTACCTCACGGCCCCTCCAAACCTGCGCCCTTGCGAAGTGCTATCTCACTTGGTTGGGGTGTCTGCCTTCCTGGTGGCCCCCGTCTCTGCACCGCTGGCTTTCGTGCGGCCCCCGGGCTTCCTCCACTTGGCATAAGGCTTGGGACTCACTCATGGTGCTGACGTTCTAGTACACGCGTGTGACGCCGCGGACTCCGCTCCGGGCGCTGCTGTACTCGGCTTCCTGGAGATGTGATTCGCAGCACTTCAATCCACCCCTTCAACATTTTCTAATTTGCCTGGAGGCCTCCATTTGACCCACGGATTATTCAGAAGTGTGTCTCCCCGGAGCTTTCTCTAGGCCTCTCTGCTGCTTATGTCCTGGTTTTAATTCCACGAGGCTACAGGATGTGTCGGGTGGGACTTCAGTTCTCTCCGACGGCTGCGGGTCTATTTTGTCACCTGAAGACATTTGCCTCGCAACCAGCGGGTTTAGACCATTTACAACTAATGTAATTATTTGAAATGGTTGGATTTAGGTCTGTTGTTTAAAGTTTTGTTTGTTCTCTGTTTTCCATTTTCATTTCCCTCCCCTGTTGTTTTTTGCTTTGATCTTTCAGCTCGCATAAGTGTTTTTAGCGCTGCATTTTAATTTATCAGCTGGGGGCGCCTGGGTGGCTCAGCGGTGGAGCATCTGCCTTTGGCCCAGGTCGTGACCCTGCAGTCCTGGGATCAAGTCCCACATGGGGGTCCCCACAGGGAGTCTGCTTCTCCCTCTGCCTGGGTCTCTGCCTCTCTCTCTGTGTCTCTCATGAATAAATAAATAAATAAATAAATAAATAGATAGATAAATAAATAAATAAATAAATAAATAAATAAATAAATAAAATCTTAATTTATCAGCTGGCTTCCTGACCGAGGGTTTTGCCAGCACCCCTTGTCTCCACCCATCAGGGCATCCCTTCCCAGCCCAACGTCCAGAAAGTGGAGGCTTCTCTTGGCCACGTGCACCATGCTCATCTGGGGTGCTGGCTACCTTGAACTAAGCCTGGGGTCTTGGGGGGGACAGGACATTCCCCCCATATCAACCTTTCATCAGGTTTTGACTTCTCACCCTGATCTTTCAGAAAATTGCTGTATTTCACTCTGTGTGATATGTCTAGTTGGGATCAGTGATAGAGATGGAGTGGGGTGTGCTTGCTTGGCCTCAGCTGGGGCTCGAAGCTGCTGGTGGCTCCTTTTTCCTGCCAAATGGTCTCCATTTTGTTTCATTTCTTACAAGTTCATTAAGGTAGAATTTACATGCCAATACTCACGGATTTTAAGTACAGCATTGAATGATTTTAGCAAATTTACAGAGTTGTGAAATCCTCACCACAGCCCAGCTTTAGCACATTTCCATGACCTCACACAGTCCTCTTGCTCATTTGTAGTCACTCCCTGTTGTTCCTTTTTTAAAATAAAATAGCTCAAGACTACAGGAAAGTGTGAAGACCAGCATCACCAACACCCACATACCCGCCATCCTTGTCCATCCGATCTTAACATTTTGCCTTTTACTTTGCCCAGAATGTTTCGCCCTTAAAAATTTTAAGTTAAAGACCTCTGTGCTCCCCTCCGAGGAGTCCTCTGTCCTCTGTGCCTTCAGAGGTGACCACTGTCCTGAGCTGGGGACTCATGAGCGCGTGGCTGTCTCCTGCATCGCGTGGGCCGCGTGTTATCACACCACACGTCCTTCCTCAAGCCCTGCGCTCAAGAACCTCAGCGTCGACATTGGAAGGTGACTTGCAGATACACACAGCTCCGCAGAAAACACTTAAATTGGTGGTTTTCATTCCAACGTGTGAATGTCCCACAGCGCGTCTCCCGAGTCTGCATTCGGTTTGCTGCCGGTTTCTCAGGACTCCGGGTATTTCCTTAACGTCACCCTTTGGTTAACGGCTCCTTTTCTCATACTGTGTCCATGGATTTGGCCTCCTTAGGACATTTGTACTTTAGAACATGTCGAGATTTCCCTGGTGGCTTAATAGATGATCCGTTTGTGGGTTGGAGAGAAGGGGTCACATTCCTCAGATTCTCTACAGGCCTCACTGGCGTTTCTGTTCGCGTCTGAGAGAAGCACCGTGAAGACCGCGGTCGTGGCCGGGGCCACCTGCTAATGGGGCTGTCATCAGTTTTTGTTCTACGTATTTTTGTAGCCGTTTTGTGCAGCACAGAAAGACCTGCGACAGCTCAGCTTTCCTTGTGGATTATGAATTCTATGACCTCCATCGTTCCTTAAGCATTTAACGCGTTTTTTGCCTTGACTGATACTTTTTTTTTTTTTTTTTTTTTTTTTTTTTTTTTTTTTTTAGGGAGGAAGAGGAGGACGAGGGGCTGAGGAAGAGAGAGAATCTTCCGCAGGCTCCCTGAGATCATGACCTGAGCTGAAATCAGGAGTCGAAGGCGTCACTGACTAAACCGCCCCGTGCTCCTTGAATCAGACCTTTCGATATCATCATTTCTACATAATTGTGAGTATTTTCCAGCACATACTACGTTTGTCTTCTAGTCCTCTATTTTAACAGTTTATCTAATAGGTAGCATTTTTTCTTTTTTTGCCCTTTTTTCTTTTTAATTGTGGTAAACAAACAAACAAACAAAAAACCCACACAACATCAATTTAACTCTGACCTCCCTTCCCATTTTTAAGTGCCCGGTTCAGACGTCACTTCCACATTGTGTGCAGACAATTTCCAAAACTTTCTCATCATGTAAAACTGAAAGTATCCTCCTTAAGCAACTTTACACTTCTCTTTGCAGTGAAAAACAACAAAAAAACAAAACAAGACAAAACAACAACAAAAAAAAACTTTTATACTACGGAAAATCGTACACAGCCACGAAAGTGGAGAGAACAGTTCCGTGCGTCCATACGTCCCCAATATTCGCTTCACCAATCTTCAGCTCCCGGCCACTCTTGTTTTATTTATGCTCTCACCCACTGTTGTCCCAAAATGAGCAAAATGTTTTAAAACTTTGAAAGAGAAAAGAAGAGAGTTTTTACTGGAGCCCCATGAGGCCAACTGCCCGGGCTCCGCAGAGCTCACAGGGAAGACTGTGCTTGGGGAGGGGGTGATCGGCGCAGTTATGTACAGTTTCTCATAGAATCACCGACCACGGCGACCAAGGACATTCCAGAAAGCTACAGACTTTATCTTACGTTCTTGGTGTGGGCGAGGCTGTGTGACTTTAATCTTATGGGAGTCAGGGAGGGCTTTTTGGTTTTCTTACCTTTATACTTGGAATGCTCCTTTCTGGTTGTTTTTTTTAACAAAGCAGACGTACAGTGTGTGCTCCGGGCAGAAGCAGGAGTCCATGCTTTGAGCTCTTGCTGAGTCATTTTGACCTCGGGTAGATGTTAAGATAGAGCTCCCCTGGGAGCCCGCACCCCGTGCATGAGAAGGTGAACATCTCCTTTATTTCACCATTTTTCCTCCATCATCCGACCCCACCATTCCCCATCGTTTGGCAGCACACCCGGCGCATCGTATCACGTCATCTGTAGACATTTCAACACGTCACTCTCAAAGGCGACAACGCTTTCCTATAATCACAAAATCTTTAGCACACCTAAAAAAAGTAACAGTAATTTTTTTTTAAAAAAAGATTTATTTGTTTGAGAGGGAGCAAGAGAGCACAGGGGGTGGAGGGGCAGAGGGAGAGGGAATCCCAAGCAGGCTCTGTGCTGAGCGTGGAACCCAACGAGGGGCTCGACCCTAAGACCCCAACATCACAACTTGAGCTGAAACCAAGAGTCACATGCTTATCCGACTGAGCCTCCCAGGCGCCCCAGCAGTAATTTCTTAATATAGCAGATCCATGCATCGTGATCGGTTGATTTTTCTCCCAAATCCTTTAATCTACGGGTTCCTGGGCCATGTTTTCTCCCTCCCTCTTCTATCTCTTGCAGTTTGGGGTCTTGGCGCTTGCATCCCTGTGGTGTCATTAACACGTCCCTCTGTCCCCTGTTCTTCCTACAACCTGTTAGTTAGATCTAAAGTCTTGGTCTGAGTTGGGTTCAGCAGTAGCAATTGCTGTACTTAATTTATCAGTGTCTAAATTTATACTGTTTCACCCAGACAGCTCCATAAAAGGCATGTGCACAGTACGCGGTATCTGTCTCTGTGGTGTCGGGGCCGGTGACAGTCACTGCTTTATCTCACGAGCCGCCAGTGGGGGTGACTTGGGGACAGTCTCAGTCTACCTTTCTTTGTTATTCTCTGGAATCATTCCATAATGAACAGATTCCCATGAAGAGAGCATTTAATGGGATCTTGTCCTGTCTCTTTATTTTTAAAACTCAATGTGAGAATTGTTTATATGAAGAGGGAGATGGCAACCCACTCCTAGGTGCTGTGATTCCTGAACTTCTGGAATATTCTAGAATATTTGAAATCATTCCTGGGGCACCTGGGTGGTTCAGTCGGTTAAGTGTCTGACTCTTGTGTTCGGCTCAGGTCATGGTCTTGGGGTCATGAGATCGAGCCCTGCGTCAGGCTCAGCACTCAGTGGGGGAGTCTGCTTGGGGTTCTCCCTCCCTCTCCCCTGCCCGTCCCCCAACTCGTGCACCCCCCCCTCTCTTCTCATAAATAAATAAAATCTTTAGAAATATGATCATTCCTGGTATCTTATTGTGTGTTTTTAATTTACAATCCTTTCTTATTCATTCTATTTCTTCTTCCTTTTTTATTTTTATTTTTTACTTCTTCCTTTTTTTAAACAAGATTTGTCAAATTTTCTTTTTTTTAGATGCATATATCCTATTTAAATTCTTAAGAAGACTCTCTGTTCTTACATATAATATCAAATACCTCCTCTTAAAACGTCCATCGACGAGCGTCAGGAACAGCAGTGTGCTCCCCTGGTCTCCTGTTATTTTTGTTTCAGATTCTTCATATTTTTACCTCTATTTTTAAAACCTACAGTTACATAGGCTAGGTCATTTCTGCTTACATCCTTGCTCACCTCTGTGTCACACACCCTCGTGTCCCCGTTGGATGTGTGCGTCTGCCCGTGTGTCTGCCTGCCTCCTGCTGCAGAGCATCCTTCGTGCACAGGGCAGGGAGCTAAGGGTCTGCGTCCTGGTTCATCTGGAGATGCCCGATTTTGTTTCTGTGTGGACCTAACCATCCCCGTCCCCCACCCGAATCCCCCGCACCTCGCGGCACCCGCTCATGCTATCTGCTCTGTCCTGTGAGGGCATAAGGAGGGTCCCGAGGGCATGTGGCCTGCTGCCCCAGCCCCTCTGTGGGACCTGCAGCTTCTCCTGGCACCGGGTGTCTGCTCCTCCTTGTGCACAGGACTTGCTCCCAGGCCTGGTGGGCTGATGGGTGTGGGCATCATGCATCTGCACCTGTCTTGCCTCTTCCGACCTCTGTGCTGGGGCTGCTCCTGCCCTGCTCACCATTCTGCTCCTCAGTCCCTGTCATGCTTTTCATCTCTGTGACCGAAATCCTAATTCCCGGCCCCTGATGGAGGCACCCGCCTCTCCTGTGTGTGCAGTCTGCAGGCCAGGCCCCTGTCCCAAGGTGCAAGTCCGTGGTCCTCTGTGCTGCAGGGCACAGCCACCTCCGCCCATGGGGGTGAATCCTTGCTGTCACCATAGTACCTGGGCCACACTGCTCATCCCTCCCTCGTGCTGTTCTGCTCCTCGCCGAAGGCGTGTGACGAATGGCAAGCCCCTTGTCTGCTTGTGTGACCCTCCCTGGACACCCGAAGGCGGGAGCCGGTGCAGAGTGCAGGGCTGGGGTCTGACGGGACACTTGTGGTGTGCAATCAGCCACATGTAACTACTTCCTCTGAAGCAGCTTTGGAGCAGCTTCTTCAGAACAGGAAGCACCATACCCTCACCAGTAGGGCTCACCGGCCTGTTTCTCAACTGTGCAGCAGCCCAGCCTGGTGAAGAGCGGAGCGGACGCCCCTTCCCTGCCCAGCCCGGACGCCCACCGAGGTCACCGGCATCAGCGGGGTGAGTGCACAGGGGCTCCTCTGTGTCCAGCTTCTTCTCCTGGAGGGGAACCGGTTTCCCTGGGGAGGGGCCCAGCCCTGGAGAGGACCCTGTAGCCTGGTCCCTGGTACCCGCCTGGGGCCGGTCCATGCCAGGCCCCCCTTCCTGAGATCCGGCGGGGGGGTGAGCGCCGTGCCCACCGCGGGCAGAGCCACACGGGGCTCTGGGAACATCCGTCACAGGGGGGCAGGAGGCAGCGTGGCAGGAGGATGGGCCAGACCTTCAGGCCTCAGCCGCTGGGCCTGAGGTCCCTGGTGAGCCCCTGATGTGAGCCAGAGGGCGGCTGGGGGCAGGCGAGACACCCAGAGGAGCTGCAGCAGGTGGAACCGGGGCTGTGCGGGGAGTCTGGGGCCCCAGCCTGCCTCTCTTCCTGCTCGAAGAGGCCTCCAAAGTTGGCAGCGGTGGTCCAGCCTCCCACGGAGTCTGTGCGTGTGAGTGTGCGTTGTGTGTGAGCGTGTGAACATGTGTGCAAATATGTATGGGTGTGTTTACGTGAAGATTTGAGTATGTGGGATGTGTAGGTTTGTGAGTGTGTGAGGTACGTACAGGCATGTGGGGTGTGCGAGTGTGTGTTGTGCATGTGCACATGTGAGTGTTGTGGGGGTTGTGTAGGCGTGCGAGTGCATTCTGCTGGGCGGGGTCCACCTCTTCTCTTGGACTTTCAGAGGGTCGTGAGCTGGGGCTGGGAAGGTGTCACCTGGGAGCTGAGTTTCAGGGGCAGGTGTCTGGTGTGTGACTCAGCGTCCCACCCAGGCTCAGGGGAGCAGGGGGCCCTGGACCCTGGGTCCACCTGGATTCCAGGCCGGCAGCACCTCAGCCTGCAGTCCCCCGGGGTCGTCTCCCCCTGGCGCCCTCTCCTCCCCCCACCCAGGGCTGGGAGCCTACCCTGCACACCCACTGGAGCCCGGAGCACTGTTCCTTTGAGGAAGCCTGGGACCCCGAGGGGGCGGGGAGGGGCGGCCCCCTTGCCCCACGTCCTTAAGGAAGGTTCTGGCGGCAGTGGCCGGGCCCTGGGCTCGGTCCCACATCCTGTGCAGGCGCGAGGCCTGTGTGTGGACGCCTGACGTCCAGGTGACCGGGGACCACTCTGCCAGCTGTCACCGCGCTGGGGAGCTGGCAAGTGCATCCGCGAGCGGGTGGGGAGCTGGCTGCGCAGAGGCCGCAGCGGGGTCCGAGGGGGCATCTCGGGGAGGCTGGGCCTCCGCCCCCTGCCCTCCGGGATTGCTCCCGCTGCCCCGAGCGCAGGGAGGCCCGGCACCAACTCTGGGCGCCGCTGAGCTGTCCCGGGGCCGGGAGCGCTGAGCGCAGCACAGGCCTCGTCTGCAGCCCGCTCCCTGGGGGACTGCGTGCTCCTGGGGGGACGGGGCCTGACCGGTGGTTCAAGCCCCAAGTGACTCCACAATCGCACGTGTAGTTCGGCACCACTTCTGGGGCTCGGGGAGCAGGCAGCCAGCAGACCCGGCCTCCGCAGGACCCCCGGGGGGCAACCCAGATAGGAAGGGGCGCCCCGGGGTCGGTGGGTGGCTCTCACGCTCTCTCCACCGTGTGGGGCCCACGGCGGAGCGGGTGCTCCCATGGGAGACACATTTTCCAGCTGATGCTGGACCGGAGCCCCGATGTCTGGGGCCAGGGGCCCCGGGTACCCCGGACCCCGTGCACCCACTGCCTCCTCCGGGTGCCACCTCCTGGTTTCCCACACCGGGACCCTCGGCCATGAGGCCACCATCACCCTCTTGCGCCGGATGGGCTCCTGAAACGCCGTCTCTGGCGCCCGGAAGGTGTTCTTTTGGACCAATTCTCGGTAGCTTCTTGGTGATATTTTCTCCCTTCCTTTTTATGCTCAGAAGCTCTCCCGACCTGCAGGTGCACATCCTCCCGGTCCTTCCATCACGCTGTTCCCCACACGGAGCGCGCGTGGGCCTCTGGTGGGAAGGGGCCCCTTCCTGGGGAGCCCCCCCACCCGCCCGTCGCCTTCCAAGGCTGATGCACCACCCGCTCAGGGCCTCTGACTCGCCCACGGGCACGCGGCCTGCTCCCCGCCGCCGCCGTCGTGACCTGTCCTCCCAGAGTGGCTGGGCCTTCGACACGGCTCGTCCGCTGCTGCCAGGGAGACAGGTTCTGCTGTGTCAGCTTTAGCTTCCGTTTCATCTTCCGCCTCACGACGCGCCCCGCAGGTGCGTCCCCGCCTCCCGCACCCGGGCCCTGTGCCCGCAGGGTCCCCTCCGTCCTCGTCGCAGGGGAGCACACAGGGCGGCGGGCTTCAGGCCCCGTGAGGCCGCTGAGCACGGGGCCGAGGATGCTGTCTGCAAGTACCCCGTGGACCCCCTGACCTGAGACGTGCCCAGCAGCAGAGCTTTCACATCTTCTAATGAGTACGTGGGAGGACGTGTCGCCGTTTTCCTGTGGCCAGACGCTGCGGCCCTCGGGAGGCCTCTGCTCCTGGACTTCCCACAGTGGTGCGGTGGTGGGGCTGGCGCCCTGAGGACACGCGTGTCGCATGCAGCCTGTGCATGGCAGCCCCCGCCCCCTGAGGCTTGTCCGGCCTCCTGCCAAGCTCCCAGAGCCCCCGTGTGTCCAGGCATCCTGCCCCCACGGGGCTGGGGGGCTGCAGGGGCAAGGACACGTGTCGTGCCTCCTCCGGCCTCCGGGCCCGTCTGCGGCCTCCGAGCTCCTGCTCTGACCGCGGCTTCTGTCCAGGTCTGGGGGCTCGTGTGGGAAGCAGAAGTGACCCCATCTCCACGTTCTCTCTTTTGGTGCAAAGAGGCTGACCGGTGCCTGTTTGAGAGCCGTCGCAGACGTTTGCTTGTTTTCTCCGTCAAACACGTTTGAATCCCCCAAGCTCCTGGGGTGAATGCAGGTGTGTGGGGGGGGTCCCCTGCCTCCCTTTTGTGTTTGTTCCAGGGGTTCTGAAATTCGGTGATTCATCAGTTGCAGGTCACACCCGGTGCGCATCACATCACCCACCGCCCCCACCTCCTCCCACCCGTGAACTTTCCCGGCAGCACCTCCCGCCCCCACCCCGCCCCCGGCACCCGATGCGGGGAGCCCCCGTCAGCCGCGTGGACTGGTTCTCAGACCCAGCGGCCTGGAGGCACAGTGGGTCTCCAGTGGGGCTCTCCAGTGGCCTAGCTCAGGGGTTGCACTTTTGCAAAACCTCCGACTTTTGTTGTAAGGTGGGTCGGGAGCCAACGGTGAAGAAAGAATTCTTGAGGCATCTTTCTTGGTGCAAAAAGGTGGTTTTATGAAAGCCCAGGGACGGGACCGTGGGCGGGAAGAGCTGCTGGGGATTGTGGGAGCGTTGGGAGAGTAGAGAGAAAGGAAATTTCTTTTGTTTTCTTTTTCTTTTTTAAAGATTTTACTTATTTATCCATGAGAGAGAGAGAAAGAGAGAGAGAGAGAGAGGCAGAGACCCAGGCAGAGGGGGAAGCAGGCTCCATGCAGGGAGCTCGATGCAGGACTCGATCCCAGGACCCCGGGGTCACGATCTGAGCCCAAGGCAGATGCTCAACCACTGAGCCCCTCAGGGGCCCCGAGAGAAATCAAATTCCTAAAGGGATTTTCGTAGCTGAAGCCACAGGACCCTGGAGGTCACACTACGCGAAGCTAAGGTGGCTTCTGGCCTCCCGGGAAGCATTCGTGCTACTGCAGTTGTGAGTTCCTGCGGGATCGTCCTGTGGGTCCTCAGGGGTTCCTTTGGTCAGCATCTCTTCATCGGTGACAGGAAGCCTGATGTGACACCCTTGCTATCCTGACTCTGCAGGCCGCCCAAAGTGTTTTCTTGCTAAGGTTTCCTCTTTTTCTTGTCTTTCACCAAATATGGTGTGTGTGGTGTTGGGGGGGGACTAGCTGGGCTCTCCGAGCCTGGCCGTAAAGAGCTGATCCTCCCGAAGGTGGCCTTGGTCCTCTGCACTCACGCTGCGGGTGCTGCTCGGGCCGGGGACAGGGGAGCACCAGGCCCAGGTCTCGGGGCTCCAGGAAGCCACCCCACAGGAGACTCCCAGACCCGCGACTTCCCGCGGTCACACTCAGGTTGCGCCAGGATCCTCCTGGCAGGCAGGGTCATGCAAGGGTGGCTGTGTCGCAAAGTCCTCTTGGCCGGGAGGACCCTGGGTTTCTCAAGCACCCGGGTCCCCGTGAGGGGCCCACCCTTCTCTCCGGGAGACGAGGTAGAAGGGCTGGTAGAGTGGGGTGCCCCACCTCGGTGGCAGGGCGGCGGGAGGGCCTGAGCCGCACCGGCTGGACCCGGGGCCCTCGCCCCTCCCCCTCCTCCTCGCTCAGCTCCGCCTGGGCCCCACGTGCCCTCATGCTCTCGTGCCAGGGTCCTTCCGAGTCCAGTGCCCACGGGGACAGGTTCTGCGGCGCTCCAAGCTGGGCCACCACCGGAGCGGGTAGGCCTACGCACCCCGCTGCACCCAGAGGGACCCAGGCTCGGCGGGCAGCCCCCATGCTGCTGGAGGGGCTGGGCTGCAGGACTCCGCCCAGGGGAGGCCCCCGTGGCAGGGTCTCCCGCAGCCTGTGCATGGCAGCCCCCACCCCCTGAGGCTTGTCCGGCCTCCTGCCAAGCTCCCAGAGCCCCCGTGTGTCCGGGCATCCTGCCCCCGCGGGCCTGGGGGCTCCAGGGGCGAGGAGCGCTTGGGGACAGGGCCGCCACCAACCCCCGCCCAGCCTCCCAGGGTCAGGGCCAGGCCATCTCGGCCTGGGCGGTGTCTCCGTGACCGTGGCTGTCCCCTCTCGTGGGGGCCTTGGCACCCAGGCCCACACCTGGCCGCGGCTTGGGCCTCAGCTCTCACGTGATGGCCCGAGGAGCTTCCGTGCCGGCTGCTGTGACTGTTTGGGGGCCTGATCTGTGGCCGCCGGAGAGCCAGGCGGGGCTGGGGTAGCCGCTCGCCCTGCTGGAGCTCCGGGGGCCCAGGGTGCCTGGGGCAGCGCCCAGGTCGGTGGGCACACCTGAGGCAGTGTGAGCAATGGGCTGCGGAACCTCGGAGGGACCCGGATGCAGTGGGGAAGGCTGGAGCCGGCCTGGCCTGAGCCCCACGTGCCCACGGCGGGCGACAAGGGGCTTTCTCTCATAAACGTGCGGGGCCTGGACTGCTCCCAAACTGCCTCCCCGGCCCATCCGGCCACGGCTCTGACCCAGGAAGCCACGGCACCATGTGGCTTCTGCTTTTGACCCCAAACGGGAAGGCTGGAGGGTTCTGTTTTGACATTTCTGGGTCCTGATTATGATCTTGGTGGGGCCCAGGGAGCAGGGTCACCTCCAAAGAGACGGAGCGTGAGGCCGCGCGGGGCTTCCAGGAGCAGGAGCCCCAGGCTGGTTCTCCCAGGGCCCCCGGGGGCGCAGAGGCAGGCGTTCCGAGGGCGGGGCCGGGGCCCCAGCGGGGGTGGTGCTGCCCGTGCCTCCCGAGGGCCGTGGGTCAGAGGGCGCCCTGTCCGCCCTGAGGAACCAGAGCAAGGCCCTGAACGCCAGGCCTCAGCCTCCCCAGCGCCCAGCCTCCAGGAGTGACCGTGCCCGGTCCACGCCCTGCCTCAGGTGCCGGGTGTCTAAAGACAGCAGGTGTGTCCAGACGACGTGACGGTGGCCTGGAGCTGTGGCCTGGGCGAGGCCGACATGGGCTGTGCGCGCTGACTCGCTCCTGCAGGGGAGTCTGAGAGGCTGGCTCAGGCCTGGCACCCGGGAGGCGCTCCGGTCCTCGCGCCCGGTTCACTGGGGACCCAGGCGTGGGACGGCCGCAGCCCTGACCCAGAGCGTGCGCACCCTGCGTGTGCTGGGCGCATGCTGGGCGTGTGCTGGGCAGGGGCCCCGGGGTCCCCGGCAGGGCCCTAACCCCTCGGGCCTCCTCTCCTGCGGCAAGGCCGTGGGGGGCGTGGCCTGCACCCACGCAGCGCGGCCGGGCTCCCAGCTTCGCACCTGCCGGCGGCCAGCCCGGGGTCCAAGGCGGTCGCTGAGCCCCCCTCCCTCCCCAGGACATGCTGCGCCACAGCTCCCTGCTGCTCACCCTGGAGGGTCTGCTCTTTCTCTGGGCCGGTGAGTCCCACGCGGGCAGCTCCGCACGACACAGCCCACCACGTCCCGGGAGGGGAGAGCAGACCTGCCCCCTGTCCTGTCCCCCAGGGCAGCTCCGCCCCGACCCGGGCCTCCTGGGGACCCTCCTTCTCCACCACCCCGTGTGTGGGGCTTCCCTGCCCCATATCCATCAGCGGCGCCGCGTGGGGTCGGCCCGCGTCAGGCCACCTCTCACGGAGCTGCCTCCTCCTGCCGCCAGCGTCCTGCCAGGAGTGCACCAAGTACAAAGTGAGCACGTGCCGGGACTGTGTGGAGTCGGGGCCCGGCTGCGCCTGGTGCCAGAAGCTGGTAAGAGCCCCCCCCCAGGGACCTCGCGCCCGTCCTGCCCGTCCCGCGTTCCCGTCCCCGTTCCTGTCCCCACGCCCTCCCTCTGCCTCTGGAGCTGGGCACCAGGGGGACCACCACTCTGTTTCCGGGGAGGCACGCGCAGCCTGGGGGCTGAGAGACAGACAGACAGACAGACTCGGCCCCACCCCAGGGCAGCCTGGGGTCACCCGGCCGTGTGCCCCCTGCCCAGGCAGGAGCCCTGAGCGGGGACCACAGGACGTGAGGAGGTTGTCAGGAAGTGAGAGCACAGGGACGAGGTGCGGGAGGCTCCGCATGGGACCTTTGTGCTTCTCACGCGGCGGCCGCAACCCTCCTGTCCCGGGCCCATCCACCTCCTGGAGAGAAGCCCCAGGCCCCGCCCGCGGCCCCCTCCCCCTGCGCCCCTGTCCCGACCATGCCCTCCCGCCCTGGGGGTCCCTGAGGTTCTGACGCTGCAGGACGGGCCGGAGACGCATGCGCGCACTGAGGGTAGACTGCAGACCTGAAGCCCCTTTGTCCCTCGTTACTTCAAGCATCCGTCGCTAGCCCAGGCCCCCCAACCCCGACACCCACCACACGCTCCTCCCGGTCCTGGACCGTGGCCACGGCACCTGCTCACGTCTGCACGCCCTACGCAAACGTTCCCAGCTGTGCCCATGATGCTCTCGATCGCGCTTGCCCCGGGCTGTGCGATGACCCAGGATCACACCCGGCAGCAGGTGTCCTGGCCCTTCAGTCCCCCGGAACCGGGAGCCCCTCAGCTCTGGGTCACGCACCACCCCCCGCGCCCGGCACTTCCGAGGGGCTCAGAGCAGCGGCCGCTAGGAGGCCCGGCGCTCGCTCTCCCTGGGTCCAGGGCGTGTGTTTGGGCAGGTGCCCCGCACGGGGCTCAGGGCGTGCCTCTGTCCCCACACTGGTGATGCTGGTGAGAGCCCCCCAGCCGAGGGGCGTCGCCTCCACCGCGATGTCACCATTAGCTCTTTGCGGTTAATACGTGACTTGTGGGGTGATGCACGTGGCCAGGAGGCCTGCTTCCTATGAAGCTTACACCCCCTGACGTTAGCGCCCGGGGGCGGGGGGGGCACCCCAACCAGTCCGGCGAGGGCTGCACCGTGGGGGCGTCCAGCGCGCGCACTCCCCTGTGGCTCCTGGTGTAAGGAGGACTTCATCCACCTCCCCCGTCTCTGTCCCATCAGAGCGTCCAGCAGGCGCACCTCCGCGTCCATTTTCTGAGCACTTTTTTTCTTTTCTTTTTTTTTTACATTTTTTAAATTTAAATTTAATTTGCCAACATATAAGACCCAGTGCTCATCCCATCGAGTAGTGACATGGCCCAGGCCCAGAATCGTCCTCGTCCTCGCCCCCGCCGGGGAATCTGGCGGTTCTCCGCAGGCTCCTGCCTCCCTTTCAGGAGAAGCCGGGCTCCGGCCCCCGCAACACGTTTCCTCCTTTTCTCGGTCCCGCCCGACGCGGCAGGGGCTTCGGAGCGGCCGGCCCACGCCCCGGCCACAAGCGCCTACAGGGAAGTGGGGTGCCGGGTGTGGTCTCCCCCCTTTGACACGGTGTGGCCGCAGCCCCGGGGGTGAAACGTCCCCGGCAGGTTGGAGTTCCCCATTCCCCGCGACAGAGCTCGTTAGATTCCTTGGAAATAGGGCGAGGCTCATTAGCTTCCACGCAGACTGTAGCGTAGGCCTTTGTTCCCGGGGGGCTCGCTTTGTTCCTCGGGTCCTGCGAGCAGTGACAGAGGTCCCGGGGGAGACGGGCGGCTCGGGAAGTGCCCACCCTCCGGGCGCCGCGGTGGGCCGCACCTAACCAGCCTCCGGCATGGCCACCCCTGAGACATGACCTGCCCCTTCCTGGGCCCCCCTGAGAAAGGGGGCAGAGACGTGTCCGGGTCCCTGAGCGTGTTCTTCCTTGGCCTGGCGTCAGGACCCACGGAACGGGGCCCCTGCTCCCACCCCATCCTCTCAGAGCCCAGGGGCCTCTATGAGGACGCTGCCCTGATCCAGGACCCCGCCCGCCTCTCCCAACAGCCTGGGGCTTGGCCCAGAGGCCGGCCTGTGTGCTGGAGCCCCCGGGGCGGCACCTGCCTCCTCTCGGGAGGGCGCTTCTGCTACTAAAGGCCCAGCCACCCCGGCCACTCCTGGCCAGGTGCCCCGGCAGGGCCTGGAGCTGCTGAGCGACCCCAGGGACAGCCGGGGCCTGAACACCTTGGTCCTTCCATCATCTGGGGTGACCCACAGCCTCAGGGAGAGGCCGTCAGAGGGCGGGTGTCCTCCTCACACCCAGCTGCCTGGCCTCCCACCCTCACCCCTCCCCACCCAGACACCTGTCCCCAATCCCAGGTGCGACAGAGGAGGGGCCGCCTCCTCAAGTGACCCCGAGGGCCGCTCTCGTGCAGCACCCACAGTGCGGCCCCCACCCTGCCTCTGCCCTCCTCCTGAGCCCTGACCCCCCGCCCCCCAGAACTTCACTGGGCTAGGGGAGCCCGACTCCGTTCGCTGTGACACCCGAGAGCAGCTGCTGCTGAAAGGATGTGCGGCTGACGACATCATGGACCCTCAGAGCCTGGCCGAGATCCAGGAGGACAAGAAGGGCGGCCGGCAGCAGCTGTCCCCGCAGAAAGTGACGCTCTACCTGAGACCAGGTAGGCTTGGCCTCGGCGGGGGTCAGGGGGCACTGGCGTGTTGGTGGCTCTGGGCGCCAGGGCTGGGTGATGGTCCAGGCGTCCGGTGGCCAGGTCGGGCAGCAAGGCAGGCGAGCCCCGGAGACTAGAGACTGTTGGACACTCGGCCAAGGGAGTGTGGCCCCTGCCCTCCGCCTGCGGGAGGACCCCCAACGCCCACCATCGGCGGCTCTGTGCCTCGGCTCTGTGTCCTTTCCAAAGGGGAGGAGGGGGATCCCTGGGTGGCGCAGCGGTTTGGCGCCTGCCTTTGGCCCAGGGTGCGATCCTGGAGACCCGGGATCGAGTCCCACGTCGGGCTCCCGGTGCATGGAGCCTGCTTCTCCCTCTGCCTGTGTCTCTGCCTCTCTCTCTCACTGTGTGCCTCTCATAAATAAATAAATAAAATTAAAAAAAAAAGGGGGGGGGGGAGGAGGAACTCTTCTATCCCCGTCTCACACCGTCAGGGGCTCTTGGCAGAGTAAAAGCCCTGATGAGTCCTGTAGCCAGGGAGCCTGAGCGACGTCGGAGTCATTGTTGCTCAGACTGACTTGACGGCAGAGCCCCGTCAGTGCTCCAGGAGGAGTCCTTGGGGGAGGCGGGCCTGGTGGGAGGAGCAGGACCACGGGGCGGACTGGCCAGGGTGGGGCTGGGTGAGCACTGCCCCCCTGGTGCACCCGGCAGGCGGCACAGACGGAGACGACCAGGCCCCCTCCCTCCATCGTTCACCCTCCCGTCACGTGTTTGCTGAGCACCTGCTACGCTGAGGCTGGGACAGGGGCCTGCGTCCGGCTGGGGGGTGCCCGGTGCCGGGGATGGAGCAGGGCTGGTCCGGGCAGCCAGGTGCCCGTGCACGGCAACAGTGCTCCGTGAACGAGGACTCGGTGGCATGAGTAGGTCCGGAAGGTTCTCCTAGAAGTTCAAGTCTAGCCGGGAGCCCGGTGTCATGTCCACAGGCCTCGGAGGAGGGGGCGGTGATGAGACCTCGGGGCCCGCGGAGGGCAGGTCGGGGCCTCGGAGACGCCTTCACGCTCGCCCCGTCTGCCCGCAGGTCAGGCGGCTGCCTTCAATGTGACCTTCCGGCGGGCCAAGGGCTACCCCATCGACCTGTACTACCTGATGGATCTGTCCTACTCCATGCTGGACGACCTCATCAACGTCAAGAAGCTGGGGGGCGACCTGCTGCGGGCGCTCAACGAAATCACCGAGTCCGGCCGCATCGGTGAGGTGACCCTTGGGTCCCAGGCGGGCCTGCCGCTCATGCCCCTCCCAGAGCCACACAGGGCAGGGCAGTGGGGTGGGGGGGGCTGCCTGGGTCACCCCCCGGCCATACCTGGCCACCCCCAGCCACTGCCCACTCCTGGGTCACCCCCGGCCACCACTGGGTCATCCCCCAGCCACCCCTGGGCCACCTCCAGCCACCCCTGGCCCATACCTGGCCACCCCCGGCCACCCCTGGGCCACCTCCAGCCACCCCCCATCCACCCCCAACCCCCCTAACCCCTCAGGCCGCCCCAGCCTCCCCAGCCACCACCCCCGACACTGCCATGCAGCCCTCCGCTTCCTCCCTGCTCCGTCCTTCTCCTTCCGTCGTGTCTCAAACACAAAGCCGTACGTTGCTCTTTATTAAAAATTAGAGAACTGCCCCCACCCCCCGCAGTGTGTGACCTGCACGGTGTCCGCCCGAAGCGCAGCAAACCTGCACGGCCCGAGTGCCGGCGGGGCCCTGGCGCTGACACCCACGGGCGCATTCCACACCCCCCTGCCCCGCACATCCCGGCACCCGTGCGTGGGGCCAAGGGGACACCTGCCTTTCCTCCCTGTGTCTGCCCGGCCGCTGTCTCTGTGTGCAGGGCCTCACGCCCAGGCCCACGCTGCATGTGCACATATGCGTGCTCACACACACGTGTGCCGTCACACTCATGCACGTGGGCGTGTGCAGACCCCACACCCGCCCCGGTGGGCGGCAGGGAAACCGAGGCTTGCCGCCGTGTGCCCCCCGCCCCCGCGCTCATCCCGCCCCCCCCTCAGGCTTCGGGTCTTTCGTGGACAAGACGGTGCTCCCCTTCGTCAACACGCACCCCGAGAAGCTGAAGAACCCGTGCCCCAACAAGGAGAAGGAGTGCCAGGCGCCGTTCGCCTTCAGACACGTGCTGAAGCTCACGAACAACTCCAACAAGTTCCAGACGGAGGTCGGGAAGCAGCTGATCTCGGGGAACCTGGACGCGCCCGAGGGCGGGCTGGATGCCATGATGCAGGTCGCCGCGTGCCCGGTGAGGCCCCCCCGCCGCCCTGGGGCCCTGAGCTGGCCCGCTCCGCCCCGCCCCCTGTCCCCCGTGACCTGCGCCTCGGGGCCCCCGTGGGGTCTGCCACTCAGCCCCTCCCCCCCGCCGCCGCTGGGCCCCCAGGGCAGGGGGCGTCCCCGTGCCCACCCCCTGCCCCCTCGCTGGCCTGGCAGTGCTGGCAGGTCCCCTCCACCCGCTGCGTTGATGGCCTGTCAGGCTACGGACGACAGCCTGGGTTTGTTTTTTTTTTTAAACGATTTTATTTATTTACTCGTGAGAGACAGAGAGAGAGAGAGAGAGGCAGAGACCCAGGCAGAGGGAGAAGCAGGCTCCATGCTAGGAGCCCGATGTGGGACTCGATCCCGGGACCCTGGGGTCACGCCCGGGGCCAAAGGCGGTGCTAAACTGCTGAGCCCCCCGGGCTGCCCAGGTTTTTTGTTTTTTAAGATTTATTTATTAATTGGAGAGAGAGAGGGAGAGAGCTCAGAGGTAGAGAGAGAATCTCAAGCAGAACATGGTCCCTGTGGGGGGCTCCATCCCATGACCCCGAGATCGCGACCTGAGCTGACACCAAGAGTCGGATGCTCAACCGACTGAGCCCCACAGGTGCCCCCCCTTTTTATATTATTATTTATTTTCATTTTTTATGGCACCGTGTTTTAAACCTTCAGAGACCAGGTTCCAATACCCCCAGCGTGTGCGGGTCCCCGGGCACATCGTACCGCCTCTCTGTCCACGGCATGCGTGTCGCTAGCGTCCCCTGGTCACCCGCGTCCCCTTGAGAGCCCCTCAGTTTCTCTCATCTTTTGTGCCTTCCGGGTTTCTACATGGCAGTGGCCATGCCTGTGAGTCTGCTCCTTCGGTTCCCGGGGACATTTCCTTAGGATCAGTCCCTGGCCCGAATGGCCACAGAGGGTCTATGCTTCATCTCAAGCCCCCAGCATCTGGCCCGTGTGCACGGGCGGCCTCGAGCAGCCACGGCGTGGACCCCGCGTCCCGGCCAGGGGTCCTGGAGGAGCCAGGGGCACGGGGACGGCCCGGGCCTTGGGGAGGCCCCCCAGGCCCTGCCCGCCGAGGCCCCTAACCTGGCGTCTTCTCAGGAGCAAATCGGCTGGCGCAACGTCACTCGGCTGCTGGTGTTCGCCACGGACGACGGCTTCCACTTTGCGGGCGACGGGAAGCTGGGTGCCATCCTGACCCCCAATGACGGCCGCTGCCACCTGGAGGACAACATGTACAAGAGGAGCAATGAATTTGTGCGTGGCGCCCCGCGTCCTGGGAGGGAGCAGACCGTGCGGGCCCCCGGAGGGGTGGCTGGGGCTCTGCCCCAGGGGAGCAGGGAGGTGGCGGCCCAGGGGTCGGGGCCCTCCGTCCAGGGGCCCGCAGTGTCCTCGGGCCTGGAGGGGTCAGCGGCCGGCACAGGAGCTCGTCTCCGCCTGCGGCCCACCGCCGCGGCCCTGGTGGAGCAGCCCTGGGCTCCGTCCCTGACCCCGGCCGTCTGACCGGGCCTCTCCCCCGCAGGACTACCCGTCGGTGGGCCAGCTGGCACACAAACTGGCCGAAAGCAACATCCAGCCCATCTTCGCGGTGACCAAGAGAATGGTGACGACCTATGAGGTGGGTGGAGCCGGGGTGCCGGCGGCTGGGTGGGCCGCGGGCAGGTCGGTGGCCGCGTGCCCGCGGCGTGGACGTGGGCCAAGCCCCAGAGGCGGGCACGGGCCCGGGGGCGCCCCTGCGGTGGGGGCTCTGACGGGAAGGAGGAGGGGTGTCCCCGCGGGAGAGCCGTGGCTAGCCTCTGTGTTCCCCCGAGCGGGACGACGCGGCCAAGCCCCGCACACCCCACTCTAGGCCTGCGGGCCCGCGCGTGGGGACCCAGGCGCTCCATGGGCGTCAGGTGCCCGCGGCCAAGCGCCCGAGGCGCCCCGCCTGCCCGCAGGAGCCTGCGCCCTCGCTGACCGCGCTTCCTTCTCGGCTTCGGGAACCGAGTGTGCCCTGACTTCACGGAATCGCTGTTCCTGTTCCTTCCCCCAGGGCGCGGGGATCCTCCCGGCTGTGCTTCCTGCCCCGTGGGGCACTGCCTCGTGAGCGGGGCTGGGGTGGAGCGGGGCGGCCTCTCCGGCCCGGAAGGCTGCAGGGGCACCTGCTGGCCGCCCCCAGTCCTGCTTTCTGCCGTGGGGGGCCTGCTGCCGCTTGGGGGGGTGCAGTGGGGGGTGCTCTGCAGGTGCCAACGCCCTGGGCAGCTCCTGCTCGCTGTTTTCCAGACTCCAAAAGAGACCTGGGACCCTGCAGGAGGCACAGGGGAGGGGCCCCGGCGGGGGAGGGGGCTAGCTTGCCGAACCAGGGGCTAGTGGCTCCGTGCAGGGCTGATGACCCAGTGCCACCACCTGCTCTGGCTGCGAGCATGGGCGGGTCAGGGTTGGCAGCCGTGCTCTGGGGGGCAGCAGGTCCCCGGGACAGTGCACTGCTGCAGGGGAAGCTGAAGCAGGAGCCTTGAACCCTAAACCCGCACTAGCGGGACCTTCCCTCGGCGGATCCCTGCCCTTCCTGAGCCTCCTTCCTGGGGCTCCTGTGTGAGGGGCATCGAGGTGACCCAGAGCCTGCAAGGAGAGCATTTGCGGGACCATTCTTGGGGTCCCCACATGGTGGGGAGAGCAGGTCGGAGGGGCAGGGCGGAGAAGAGCCCAGCTTCCCAGAGCCATGGTGGGATCCTTCGCCCGGGGTGGAGCGGAGAGGGCGGTGGAGGCCACGGGGGTTGGCAGCTGGGCTGTGATGGTCCCTGGGGGCCCGTGGAGGTACCTGGACTCCATCTGGGGAGTCACAGGGGGGCGCTTTGGGGCAGAGAAGTGACCCAGCCATCAGTCCTGTGAAAGACCGAGTGATGGGAACGCGGGGGCACCAAGGTGTCCTGGAGGCTGGCCGCAGGCTGCCCACGCACGGGGCCGCGGGACCAGCCGCCCACCAGCCAGTTGTCCCCTGCCTGCCTGACGCAGCCGTCCTGAACATTAAGTCACACCAGCACGTTAAAATGCTCCAAACTCTTCCCTCCCCGACGTCGTCGGCCCATCTTGTGGCTCTGGGCCCTTGGCTGGACCTGATGTAGCCACATGCTGGAGGCGCTGGTGGCCAGGCATGTCGCCCCCCAGCTCACGGCCAGGGGTGCCCGCGGCTTGGGGTCACCTGAGGAGGAGCGTGTGCGGCAGGGAAGTCCTGAGTCGCTGACCACACGCCGGCCCTGAGATACCTGCCGCGGGGCGGCCTGGGCCGGTTCCCGAGCAAGAAGGAAACCCCCTGGGCTGTTAGGGAAGCGGCGACGCTGTGGCTTCGGTGGCCCGGGTGCCAGCTGAGTCGGGTCTGGTCTCCTCGCCCAACAGAAGCTCACCGAGGTCATCCCCAAGTCAGCGGTCGGGGAGCTGTCGGACGATTCCAGCAACGTGGTCCAGCTCATCAAGAACGCCTACAACGTGAGTGCTGGCCCAGGCCGGGGCCCCCTGCAGGCCAACAGGGGCTGGTCTGCGGAGAGGGGCCCCGCTCTCTGGTGTGCCTCCTGCACCCCTGCACACCGGGGCCTGGCTCTCCCCGCAGGACAGCCACTCCCCTGGGGTGGCAGGGCCCGGCCACACCCGACCCTCGCCTCTGCCACCCGCGGAGCAGGAGCACCAGCCTCCCGCGCACCGCGGAGAGCGCCCGAGACGGGCCGGTGCCCTCGGATTCACCTAGAGCCCCGTGGAGGGCGTCCTGTGCGCCCCAGACCCCCGAGGCAGGCCCTCCTGGGTGTCTGTCGTCACGGCCACGACACCGGCACGCCCGTTCGCCTCTGACTTGGTCTCTTGGTCCAAATAGAGACTCGGTCTCTTGGTCTCTTGGTCCAAATAGAGACTCAGTCTCTTGGTCTCTTGGTGACTTGGTCACACCCCTTCTGTCTTGGTCTCTGCCTTGGTCTCTCCCTCTCTCTCTGTCTCTGTCTCTCTCTCTGTTTATCTCTCCCTCTCTATCTCTCCCTCCATCTCTTCCTCTGTCTCTGTCTGTCTCTTCCTCTCTGTCTCTCTGTCTCTGTCTCTCCCTCTCTGTCTCTTTGTCTCTATCTCTCCCTCTCTCTGCCTCTGTCTCTCTCCCTATCTCTCCCTCCCTTTCTCCCTGTCTCTGTCTCTCCCTCTGTCTCTCTGTCTCTGTCTCTCCCTCTCTTGCTCTGCCTCTGGCTCTCTCCCTCTCTATCTCTCTATCTCTCCCTCCCTCCCTCCCTCTGTCTCTGTCTCTCTGTCTTTCTCTCTCTGTCTCTCTGTCTCTGTCTCTTCCTCTCTCTCTCTGTCTCTGTCTCTCCCTCTGTCTCTCTCTGTCTCTGTCTCTCCCTCCATCTCTCTGTCTGTCTCTGTCTGTCTCTGTCTCTCCCTCTTTATCTCTCCCTCCATCTCTCCCTCTCTCTCTGTCTCTCTCTGTCTCTCCCTCTGTCTCTGTCTCCCCCTCTCTGTCTCTGTCCCTCTCTCGTCCCCGCACGCAGTTTCTCCAGCCCCTGGCCCACTCCAGGCACTGGGCGTGTGGTGGCAGGTGGGATGGTCGGGCTCCCGTCGGTCCCCTCGCTGGCCTGTCCCGGGGGCCGTGCCGCCGCCCGCAGGGGACACAGGACCTGCCGCCTCCCCAGCTCTGCGTGGCGGGTGGCCGGGGGAGGGAGGCCGGCACCCGGGGGCGGCCGGAGGGGCGGGGACGGCGGGAGGAAGGCCCTGACCCGAGCCGCTCTGCCCGCAGAAACTGTCCTCCAGGGTCTTCCTGGACCACAGCCTGGCCCCCAGCACCCTCAAGGTCACCTATGACTCCTTCTGCAGTAACGGGGTGTCGCAGGTGGACCAGCCCAGAGGGGACTGCGACGGCGTCCAGATCAACGTCCCGGTGAGACCCTGTCCCGACCTTCCGGAAGGTTCTCTCCCGGGGACGAGCCGGGGCCCATCCAGGCCCCGGGCTTCCACTCCGTCCAAGGCGGCCAACCTCTGTGAGGTTGTGGGTCAGGCGTCAGGAGCCAAGCAGGTGCCGGGCTGGCTCCCCCAGTGTAGACGAGCGCCGAGGGGGAGGCGGCGCCCCCTGGAGGCGGTGCTGGGGCCGCGTCCCCACAAGGAAGGGAGTCCTTCCCAGCCCTCCGCACAACTGCTTTGGTCTCGTTTCCTGATTTTTGTGTTTGGGGTTTTTTGCTTCTTTTTTAAGAAGTGTTTTATTTTATTTATCTATTTTTAAGTAGGCCCCACCCCCAGGGTGGGGCTGGAACTCATGACCCTGAGATCAAGAGTCGGATGCTCTGCGGACGGAGCCAGCCAGGCACCCGTTTTGTTCTTTTGACAAACATGAAAGCATGGCCCACGCGGATGATGAGACATAGGCGCGGAGTTATTCCCATCGTATTTTGATTTTATTATAACCATAAAAATTAAATTTTTCCCTTTCACGGCTGTGAACTAATATTCAACAAAATACTAGTTCTTTGCGTGGCAGTTTTAAATACGACCTTGGAATTCCTTCAAATATGTCCCTTGCTAAATGTTGCGTGTAAATTCTTACTGAAACAGCTCTCCCTCGCACTGGGCGACCCACACGGGAGTTTATTCAGTCTCACGACTGGCTGGTTGTGTCCTCCACGTTTTTTTTTTTTAGGATTTTATTTATTTATTCATGAGAGACACAGAGAGAGAGAAAGAGAGACACAGGCAGAGGGAGAAGCAGGTTCCATGCAGGGAGCCGATCCTGGGTCTCCAGGATCACACCCTGGGCTGAAGGCGGTGCAAAACCACTGAGCCACCCAGGGGTCCCTGCGTCCTCCACGTTTTTCCCAATATTTCTGTCCTACTCGAATGTCCTCTGTAGCAATTTGTTGAAATCTCTGTGTTTCTGGCATCTTCACGAACCACATGCAAGGAGCAGCCCCTAAATCTCCTTTCTGACATATGGTTGTTAAAAATATTCCTGACGTGGCCCCCCGCCCCCCCAGCCTAAGGCTGAGCCAGAGATGATGGGTGTGGGGAGCAGTGGGCTCGGGCCTGCCACCCCCACCTCCTGTGCCCCAAACTGGGGGTCCAGACGTCCTCCTCTCTGTTCCCACATCAGGTCCCGGATTAATGCCCAGGCTCTGGTGTCCTCCCCATCCCCGTGCTTCTGTCCACGCCCCCCCCCGGGGCCCAGGGCAAGCTCCTGGACAAACCCCCAGGTCCAGGCCGCAGGGCCAGGAGGGGGGAGCAGGGTGCCCCGCTGCCCAGCCTCGCCTGAGCCCGGCTCTTCTCCACGACAGATCACCTTCCAGGTGAAGGTCACGGCCACGGAGTGCATCCAGGAGCAGTCGTTTATAATCCGGGCACTGGGCTTCACGGACACGGTGACCGTGCACGTCATCCCCCAGTGCGAGTGCCAGTGCCGGGACGTGGGCCAGGACCACGGCCTCTGCAGTGGCAAGGGCTCCCTGGAGTGTGGCATCTGCAGGTGAGGTGGTGCGGGCAGGTGCGCCGCGCGGCCAGGGGAGCCGGACAGAGGGGCAGCCAGCCCACGTCACCGTGGGAACCTGAGCCTGGCTGCTCCCGCCGCAGGTGTGAGGCTGGCTACATCGGGAAGAACTGCGAGTGCCTGACGCACGGCCGCAGCAGCCAGGAGCTGGAGGGCAGCTGTCGGAGGGACAACAGCTCTCTCATCTGCTCGGGGCTGGGGGACTGCCTCTGCGGGCAGTGCGTGTGCCACAGGAGCGACGTTCCCAACAAGAACATCTTCGGGCGCTACTGCGAGTGTGACAATGTCAACTGCGAGCGCTATGACGGGCAGGTGTGCGGGGGTAAAGGTGAGCGTGGTGTGGCCAGAGGGACGGGTGAGTGAGGATGGGCAGATGGACAGGCAGACAGGGGGACAGGGAGATAGGGGTCAGGTGGATAGGGGGACAGGTGGACAGGGAGACGGGGGGGTCAGGCAGACAGGGGGACAGGTGGACAGGTGCACAGGCAGATGGGGGGTAGGGGGTCAGGTGGACAGGGGGATAGGGGGACAGGGAGACAGGGGGGTCAGGCAGGCAGGGGGACAGGTGGACAGGTGCACAGGCGGATGGGGGATAGGGGGTCAGGTGGACAGGGGGATGGGGGACAGGGAGACGGGGGGATCAGGCAGACAGGGGGACAGGTGGACAGGTGCACAGGCAGATGGGGGGTAGGGGATCAGGCGGACAGGGGGATGGGGAGGTCAGGCAGACAGGGGGACAGGTGGACAGGTGCACAGGCGGAAGGGGGGTAGGGGGTCAGGCGGACAGGTGGACAGGGGGACAGGGAGACGGGGAGGTCAGGCAGACAGGGGGACAGGTGGACAGGTGCACAGGCAGATGGGGGGTAGGGGGTCAGGTGGACAGGGGGACAGGGAGACGGGGAGGTCAGGCAGACAGGGGGACAGGTGGACAGGTGCACAGGCGGAAGGGGGGTAGGGGGTCAGGCGGACAGGTGGACAGGGGGACAGGGAGACGGGGAGGTCAGGCAGACAGGGGGACAGGTGGACAGGTGCACAGGCAGAAGGGGGGTAGGGGGTCAGGCGGACAGGTGGACAGGGGGACAGGGAGACGGGGAGGTCAGGCAGACAGGGGGACAGGTGGACAGGTGCACAGGCAGATGGGGGGTAGGGGGTCAGGTGGACAGGGGGACAGGGAGACGGGGAGGTCAGGCAGATGGGGGACAGTGGACAGGTGCACAGGCAAATGGGGGGTAAGAGGTCAGGTGGACAGGGGGATGGGGGACAGGGAGACAGGGGGTCAGGCAGGCAGGGGGACAGGTGGACAGGTGCACAGGCAGATGGGGGGTAGGGGGTCAGGTGGACAGGGGAATGGGGGAAAGGGAGACGGGGGGGTCAGGCAGACAGGGGGACAGGTGCACAGGTGCACAGGCAGATGGGGGGTAGGGGGTCAGGTGGACGGGGGACAGGGAGACGGGGAGGTCAGGCAGACAGGGGGACAGGTGGACAGGTACACAGGCAGATGGGGGGTAGGGGGTCAGGTGGACAGGGGGATAGGGGGACAGGGAGACAGGGGGTAAGGCAGGCAGGGGGACAGGTGGACAGGTGCACAGGCGGATGGGGCGTAGGGGGTCAGGTGGGCAGGGAGATAGGGGGAAAGGGAGACGGGGGGGGTCAGGCAGGCAGGGGGACAGGTGGACAGGTGCACAGGCAGATGGGGGGTAGGGGGTCAGGTGGACAGGGGGATGGGAGAAAGGGAGACGGGGGGGTCAAGCAGACAGGTGGACAGGTGCACAGGCGGATGGCGGGTAGGGGGTCAGGTGGACAGGGGGATGGGGGACAGGGAGACAGGGGGTCAGGCAGGCAAGGGGACAGGTGGACAGGTGCACAGGCGGATGGGGGGTAGGGGGTCAGGTGGACAGGGGGATAGGGGGACAGGGAGACAGGGGGGTCAGGCAGGCAGGGGGACAGGTGGACAGGTGCACAGGCAGATGGGGGGTAGGGGGTCAGGTGGACAGGGGGATAGGGGGACAGGAGACAGGGGGGTCAGGCAGACAGGAGGACAGGTGGACAGGTGCACAGGCGGATGGGGGGTAGGGGGTCAGGTGGACAGGGGGATAGGGGGGTCAAGCAGGCAGGGGGACAGGTGGACAGGTGCACAGGCGGAAGGGGGTAGGGGATCAGGCGGACAGGGGGACAGGGAGACGAGGACACGCGGACAGGGAGACAGGGGTCATGTGGACAGGCAGACGGGGTTGGGGGACAAGTGGACAGTGGGACAGGGAGACGGGGACAGCAGATAGGGAGACGGGTCAGGCGGACAGGCGGACGGGGGAGAGCGGCAGCACTGGGCGCGAGCGGAGGGCGGGGCTGAGCGTGCCCGTCGCCCGCAGTTCGGGGCTCCTGCAACTGCGGCAAGTGCCAGTGCGAGCAGAACTACGAGGGCTCGGCGTGCCAGTGCGTGAAGTCCACCCAGGGCTGCCTGAGCACGGAGGGCATCGAGTGCAACGGGCGCGGCCGCTGTCGCTGTAACGTGTGCGAGTGCGACGGGGGCTACCAGCCGCCGCTGTGCGGGGACTGCCTGGGCTGCCCGTCGCCCTGTGGCCGGTACATGTGAGTGCCTGCGCCCGCCCGCCCCCGCGCCTCCTCCAGGAGCACCTCCCCCTGCCCCCCCATGGCCCTCGCCACGGAGCCCCGGCCCCCCACGGACACCCCCCCCACCCCGCCTGGCAGGCCTGTCCCCGCCTGTCCCCGTGTGTCCCCATGTGCTCACCCCGCACCGGCCCCTCCGCAGCACCTGTGCCCAGTGCCTGAAGTTCAAGCAGGGCCCCTCGGGGAGGAACTGCAGCGTGGAGTGTGGGAACGTGGGCCTGCTGAGCAAACCCCCGGAGAAGGGGCGCAGGTGCAAGGAGCGGGATCTGGAGGGCTGCTGGATCACCTACACGCTGCGGCAGCGGGCCGGCTGGGACAGCTATGAAATCCACGTGGACGACAGCCGGGGTGAGCCCGGGGACGCAGGCGTGGAGAGCGATGCGCGACGTGGCGGGGGCGTGGGGTGGCACGGGCACAGCCTGCCCTTGGATGGAACCCCGGGTCGGGACCAGGAGGAGCAGGGGAGACCCACAGGCCCCGGCAGGTGCTGTGTGGAGTCAGTCGGTGTTGAGGAGAATGCTGGGTCGGTGACAGTGACACACCTGGGGACTGGGGCTTCGGGGGCTTCGGGGGCACGGATGCATGGTGGCATGGGTTTCGGGGCTCTGGACAAGCAGCACCCAGGGGCACGCAGGGCACACAGACTCTCAGCACTCCCCTTTCCCGCTCAGAGAGCTGAGGGCCTGGCAGCCCAGGAGGCCCAGCCCCCGGGGGAAGGCGCCAGGTGCAGGCAAGCCGTCCCCTGGCCCTGCAGCCCTGGGACCTGCTCCCAGCTCCCCTCCCCACAGGGGGAACCCGGGAAGCCAGGGGTCTCAGGCCCTGT
Source organism: Canis lupus familiaris (assembly GCF_011100685.1). NCBI lineage: Eukaryota > Metazoa > Chordata > Mammalia > Carnivora > Canidae > Canis > Canis lupus. The sequence goes on along the minus strand of NC_049252.1, from coordinate 38,465,470 downwards.
GTGGCCTGGAGCTCACAGCCTGTGTCTGGGGCTGCAGATCGTGGCCTGGCAGGGGGCAGGGGTTTGGGGGGAGGCGGCCTTCGTGGGGCTCCTTCGATGGCAGATTAGGATTATGTCTGAGTTTGTGCAGCCTTGGCCATGTCGCTCAACCTCTGTAGGGCACAAAGTTCCTCCAGAAAGGCCAGGATGATGGAATGTCCAGGGGCAGGGAGTCAGGGACAGGGTGTCCAGGAGTGGGGTGTCCAGGGGCAGGGGGTTAGGGTCACGGGGTCCAGGGGCAGGTGTCCAGGGGCAGGGCATCAGGGGCAGGGGTTCAGGGGCAGGGTGTCCGAGGGCAGGGGGCAGGGTGTCTAGGTGCAGGGGGGCAGGTGTAGGAGGGCAGGGGCAGGGAGATAGGGACAAGAGGCAGATGCAGGAGGGCAGGGGCAAGGGGGCAGGGGCAGGAGGCAGGGGCGGGGGTGGCAGGGACAGGGAGTTAGGGGCAGGGTGTCCAGGGGCAGGGGGGCAGGGGTGGGGGCTCAGGGGCAGGGAGTCCAGGGGCAGGGGGTCAGGGGCAGAGGGCAGGGGCAGGGGGTCCAAGGCTAGGGGTGCAGGGGAGCAGGGGTGCAGGGGGACAGGGTGTCTAGGTGCAGGGGGACAGGTGCAGGAGGGCAGGTGCAGGGGGCAGGTGCAGGAGGGCAGCGGCAGGGGGCAGGGGCAGGAGGCAGGGGTGGGGAGGCAGGGACAGGGGACAGTAGGGGAGGGGCAGGGGCAGAGGGGCAGGGGCAGGGGGGCAGGTGCAGGAGGGCAGGGGCAGGGGGAAGGGGCAGGAGGCAGGGTTGGGGAGGCAGGGAGAGGGGACAGTGGGGGAGGGGCAGGGGCAGAGGGGCAGGGGCAGAGGGGCAGGGACAGGGGGCAGGGGCAGGGGGGCAGGGGCAGGGGGCAGGTGCGGGGAAGCAGGGACGGGGGCAGGGGCAAGGAGGCAGGGGCAGGTGTCCAGGGGCAGGTGAGTGAGGGCCCTGTCCCCCGGTCAGGGGCTGAGGGGTGGCACATCGCTGCCCACTGCCCTGAAGGAGGAGGAGGAGGCGGGGGTGTGAGGACCCCACACGGGCATCACTGGTGGGTCGTCATCCCCAAACTGGGCCCGAGGTGATGTTGGGGCGTCGGGCACCCCGTCCTGCCGAGGGTTACCTCCGTGCCCGGGAGCTCTGGTGAGCGGGCCGCTGCCGTCCCAGCCGTGGCAGCCGTGTCGGGAGGCTCGGGGCTGGTCCTGGCTGTGCCGCGGCTCCCGGCATCTGGGGCGCCCGTTGCTCTCCGCGTGAACCAGGGGCCTCTACGCCTCACCGGGTCCCGGGGCGCCCGGCCCTCCCTGGCTGGGCTGGGGGCTCCCCCACGGCCCCGTTGCCCGGATGGTGAGCACGGAGGTGGGACAGCCCTGTGCACCTGGGCGCTGGGCCGTGACCTGGGGCAGAGCACACCTGGGGCCAGGTGAGCGGGGGTGGGGTGGGGGGCAGCCTGACACTCCTGTGTGCGCTTCCTCCTCGCCCCAGAGTGTGTGGGGGGCCCCCAAATCGCCCCCATCGTGGGCGGCACCGTGTCGGGAGTCGTGCTCATCGGCATCCTCCTGCTGGCCATCTGGAAGGCTCTGACCCACCTGAGTGACCTCCGCGAGTTCAAGCGATTCGAGAAGGAGAAGCTCAGGTCCCAGTGGAACAACGTGAGTGGCTGTCCCCGGGGTGGGGGGCGGGGGGGACCGTCTGGCCGTTTGCCCCCGTCGTTCATCCTCGGGCCCCCGGGAAGGCCACCCCTGCTCCTGGCTGCTTCTCCCCCCGCTGACGAGCCGCACTGCCTTTCCCACCAGGACAACCCCCTTTTCAAGAGCGCCACCACCACAGTCATGAACCCCAGGTTTGCTGAGAGTTAGGGCGCTCGGCGGAGACGGCGCTGGCTGAGCCCGTCGGGTGGAAGCCCCCGAACCACGTCTCCCCGTCAGGCTCCTCCAGGGACGTGGCCACCGCGCTCCTCGATGTCACCCACCAACGGATTAATACACGTGCTCAAGTAATAGATCCGGTCAGGGGGCGACACGGGCCCGTCAGAGGGACGGCCTCCCGCTGCGGGCGTGTCCCACCTCGTGGGCGAGACCTGGAGGGGCTGCTTGGGTCTTACGAGGGTAGGCGCGTTTTTCTATAAAACTTAGAGTGGCAATCTCATTGAAGTGGCACAAATTTATTTATATTTGAACTTATCGGGGTATTAAATCACATCCCATTGGTTATATTGTCTCCCCCATGACGTGTATCAAATAAATTAATAAAACTTCAGCGGCGGCTGTGTCTGCTCCCTCCAGGGTCCCTGCGGACCGCGGGCCGGGGCGCGAGCGCCTCCTCTTGCGTTTGTCCTTCCTGCCCTGTTGGCCCGACGTCCACAGTGCTTCCTGCCCCCGTCCCTGCCCCACGTCCTAAGCAGCTTTCAGAAGTCACGCGAGGCAGCGTCCCTGAAGGGGCCGTCTGCGGAGCGCGGGGACGGGCATCAGGATTCTAAAGTTAGTTTGTCGCCGGTGAGCTGGGTGACAGCCCGCCCTCGGCGTTCCGGTCCACGTCGGTGTCCGGCGGTGACGACCAGGACACATGAGTGCCCGCAGCGGGCCCGGGGCCGTGGGCTTGGTGTGGGCCGGGGCCGCGGGGAGCCCAGCAGGCTGTGGAGGGCCCGCGGTCCCCCGGGGCAGGGCCACGTTCCTGTCCTGTGCAGCCTCACCAGTGCTCGGGCCGCCTCTCAGCTCCGGATCTCCGGGTCCAGGAGCGGCAGGGCGGGTGCAGGGGGGGCGAAGACGCAGGGCAGCCGACGTGTGGATCTGCAGTCACTACAGAAACGTGCTTTCAGATGATGTGCACGCAGATGCTATTTCCCTTTTTTTTTTTTTTTTTTTTTAGATTTTATTTATTCATGAAAGACACACAGAGAGAGGCAGAGACACAGGCAGAGGGAGAAGCAGGCTCCCTGCAGGGAGCCTGACATGGGACTCGATCCCGGGACCCCGGGGTCACACCCTGGGCTGCAGGTGGCACTAAACCACTGAACCACCCGGGCTGCCCTGCTATTTCCTTTAAAAAAAAAAGTTTTCTACGTATAAAATTCTTTATTAAGATCCCAGCTTAACTCAGCGGGCCGCCTGGCTGGCTCCGCGGGTTAAGCATCCAACTCTGGGCTTCGGCTCAGGTCATGACCTCGGGGTTGTGGGATCCAGCCCCAGGTCGGGCTCCACGCTCATCAGAGTCTGCTTCACATTCTTTCTCCCTCCCTCTCCTCCCCTCCTGCGGGCACGCTACCCCCCCCCCCAAAATAAATAAACAAAATATTTAAACAAACGAAGCAACCCAGCTGCTCATTCCAAAAGCACTGACGGGGCGGTGCCGCAGCTGGTCCCGGCGGAGCCAGGCGGAGCAGACACGCAGAAGTCCCCACGCAGCCGGGACCCGACTACAAGCATGTGCCGGGCTCGGGAAGTGTGTGACGCAGGACGTAGAGCAAAGGTTCCAGACAGAAACCCGAGGACCGGCTGCTGCTGCTCCGAGTCCTCGCCGCTGGCTGTTCCTTCTGCGGGAGGAAGTGCCTGGCCCGCCCCGGGGCGTGGGCATCGGCCTCCCCTGCCCGTTTGTGCCCAGAGGCCTCCCTGTGACCTCATCCTACCCGAGGCAGCCTTTGTTGATGATTTTATCAATTTGAGAGAGAGACAGAGAGAGAGATGGGGCGCACGTGAGCAGGGGAGGGGCAGGGGGAGAGGGAGACGCCCCGCTGAGCAGGGAGCTGGATGTGGGACTCGATCCCAGGACCCGGAGATCACCACCTGAGCAGAAGGCAGACGCGTCACCGACGGACCCCCGGGAGCCCCAGGCTGTATTTTCTCCACCCAGGATGTTGACCCCAACTGAGCAAACTGGAATAGCTTCCAGACACCGCAGGGCCGCAGGTCACCCCACGACTCCTGCCGCACCAATGTTGGTGACGCTGCCCTGTCAGCTGTGACCCCCCCAGGAACGCCCCCGTGTGAGGTGAGCCCGTCTCGCACGTGGCCTGTGAGCCCCAGGTCCCCACTCTGGACCCCAAGGCCCTGCAGACACCCGGTCACGTCCCAGGGAAGGCTGGCATCTTTCCACCGACGGGCTCTCCTGCCCCAGGGCGCCTTCCCTACACGGCCGTCTACACACGCTTGGGGGGGCGGGTAACTGTTTCCTTCTCGTGCACAGGGCTGGGGTTCTCCCCCAAGGCCCTGTCCCCGCTCAGCCCTGTCCCCGCTCCGCCTCGAGCCTCCAGCCGGGGCCGCCGCGCTCTCTAAAGGGGGGCCGGGGGGTGTCACAGTGACCTGGGCGTGCGTCCACAGCCAGGCCCAGCGACCGGCGACGCGAGCAAACCTCTGTAAAGGCTCGTACACGAGGGGAGCCCGTTCAGATTTCCAAGTCGGCGTGACTGTCCGCCACCCTCGCGGGACCGGAGCCTGACTGCGGCCCGCCCCCCTGGGGCCCCTGCTCCGGGCCCCCAGCCGAGGGGATCGCGTGCTCCTGCTCCCACATTCCTTCACCGCACGACTGTGACTCCCGCCATCCGCGCGGCTGTCACCTCAGTCCTTTCACAGGATGTAAGGAGCATGTGGCCCCGTGAACACTGTCCAAGCTCCAGAGCCCTTCCTTCCCTGTGTCCCGTGAAGAGCGAGCTTGGGCTCAGAGAAGACTCTTTTCTCTCTTATGGCGATCCTACAGGTTTCTTCATTTTTCTGTAAACACCAATTCCACCGGTTTGCCCGGGGTGTCCCGGCCTTAACAAGGAAGGTCCTCTGTCCCGGGAATGCGAGCCGCCTGGGCCAAGGCGGGTGGCCGGCCACCAAGCGATTGCCTCGGTTCTCTGAGGACGCGACCGTGCGTCCCGCAAATTCAACCCAATCTGGAGGTGGCTGCAGGTCCCACAGCTTAGGGGCTCGGTCCCACGGCGGCTCCTCCTTCAGATGCCAGTTGCCATGCCAGGCTGTCGCCTGTGCTTCTGATAACGAGCTGCCGATCCGAGATTCAGCTGACGCGCGGGAGCGGCCCGCGGACTCGGGAGAGCAGCCTCCTGGTAGCTGCCCGCTGATTACAAAGGATCCGAAGGAACAGAGATGAGGAGGGCGAGGTTGGGGAAGGGGTGCGGAGCTTCGTGCCAGGGGCCCGCTCGCCCCCAGGGGCCGTTTGGAGTCTTGGGACCTGGGCTGACGGCCAAGAAAGGATTCTTGAGATGTCTTTGGTGCAAACGGTGGTTTCAATAAAGCACAGGGACAGACCCTGTGGGCAGGAAGCCTGGGTCCCTGGGATTGGGAGGAGCGATTTATGCCTGAGGCCCTTGGGGGAAGTAAAGACAAAGGGAAGTTCCCAGAAGGACTTTCATATGCTCAAGACTCAGGACAGCCCGAGGCCTGGCTCGGGGTGTCTTCCCCTCCGGTGAGGCATTGAGGCATTTGGACAGTTGGGAGCCCCCGGGAGGAACCTGGACCCGGCTCACCTCAAGTGCTTGTCAACCAGGAGGGGGGAGGGAGGCAGGTTACAAGGACATTTTACTTTCCCTGCATTTCCTGGCCCTCTGTGCCCCACATCACCCACACCTCTATGTCTCCCCACCCCCCAGGAGCTCCCTGAACCCGTCGCTTTGGGCTTTCAGGGACGCCCCATCACACAGACTGATGAACTCACTGGTGATTGACGCGACCTCCAGCTCCTCTCCTCTCACAGGGTTGGTTTCCCCGGCCACCAGCACCCAAGCCGAGGTGCTTTCCAAACGTCACCCCTCGAACAGAAACTCAGAGGCACTCGAAGGGGGGCTGCTGTAAATAACAAAGGATACCTGGATCACTCTTACTTGGACTCAGGAAAGTCCAAGGGTTTTAGGAGCTTTGAGCCAGAATCAGGAAGACCAAGCATCTATGGCTTATTATATCGTATATCCCGCCTGGAATGTTGGTGAGTGAGGTCCGGAGCCGACGGCCAAGAAAGAATTTTTGGGACGTCTTCAGTGGAAAAGGGATTTTTTTTAAGACATTTTATTTATTTATTCATGAGAGACACAGAGAGAGAGAGAGAGAGAGAAAGGCAGAGACACAGGCAGAGGGAGAAGCAGGCTCCCTGCAGGGAGCCCGATGCGGGACTCGATCCCAGGACCCGGGGTTCAACCCCTGAGCTGAAGGTAGACACTCCACCGCTGAGCCCCCCAGGTTCCCAAGCATCTGACTCTTGATGGTGAGATTGAGCCCCACGTTGGGCTCTGCGCTGAGCCTGGAGCCAGCTTGGTTCTCTCCCCCTCCCCCGGAAAGAAACAAATATGAACCAGAGTCAGTCCAGGTCCATTTCCTGTTTTTGTGACACAGTCCCACTAATTTTTAAGTGATTCTCAAGAAACCTTCCCACCACGTCCCCGTGGGATGGAGGGGGGCTGAGACTCTGGTGAAGCCCTGGCTCCAAGTCTGGCCCTGCATCTCACTGGCTGTGTGACCCTGAAAACGTTTTCTGTCTTGTCAAAGTACGGGAGCAGGGGCCACTAGAGCCCCTCCCGGCCGTTCCTGAGGACTCCCCCATCTCGCATCTCAGGCCAGAGCAAATCCCTGGGCCTCAGAGGCCCCTCAGGGCAGGGACCAGGACCAGCTCCGAACCCATGCAGCTAACAGCCCCTTGCAGCTCCCACGGAGCCATCCCACACATCCGGGCAGGGTCCGTAGCAGCCCTTGACCCAACCTTGGCCTCTGTCCCCCCTCCCTCTCTCCCTCCCTCCCCCACTGAGGCCCTCTGGTTCCCCCTGGCTCCTCTGGGGGCTCCTACAGATCCCTCCGAGGCTGTCCAAGATCCAGGCCCTCAAGCGTTCCCAGACCTCAGCTGAGCTGCAGATGAGCTCTCCCGGCGGCAGCAATCAGACTGGTGCTACCCGCCCGGGAGCAGCTTTGCTCCTTTTCCGTGTGGCCTTTCTGGAAGCAATGCCTGAACCTACGAAGAGGAATGTACTCCGGGTGGCGGACAAAATACGATGGCACCGCGGACCACAAATAAAAACAAGCCTGGTAGAAAAGCCTGGTGGTGACTGGTGCAGACTCGGGTAAGGGGCCCCCGGGAGCTGCAGAACCAGGGGGCTCTGGCTTCCAGCCGACGGCCAGCCTGGTGTTTGGGGACAGCCCTACTTCCCCTCATTGCATGCCGTTGTCACCGTGTCAGTCTAAGTCCTTAACTATCTTTCTTAGAAAAACCATACGCTTTAACTGCAGACTGCCGAGAGGACGCGTCCTGCTTCCCTGAATGATCATTGCACGTGTGCTTCTCAGAACACTCGAGCGTCTCCTGGGAACGTGAAGCTGTTGGACAACTGAATGATGCCCCTACCTCCCCACCCTTAAAACAGGACACACTCTAGTTACTGAGTATTTTTGGAATTTCTGTGTTGTCGGATTGTTGCAGAACTCAGGTTGTTTTAAAATGCCATTGCTGGGGTGCTCGGGGGGCTCAACTGATGAAGCGTCTGCCCTCGGCTCAGGTCGCGGTCCCAGGGTCCTGGGATCCAGCCCAGTGTGGGGCTCCGTGCTCAGCGGGGGCTGTGGGTCTCTCTTCCCCTCTGCCCACGGTGTCTGCTCTTACAAAAAAAAAAAAAAAAAAAAAAGCCATGCATGGCCGATGGCACTGTTTCCAATGTCACAGCGTCCACTGCATCCTGGCTCATGTTTACAGTTGCCCAACGCCCTCCGGCTCACCAAATTGTTGCCGCGAGTGTGTGTTGTCAGGTGAAAACAGGTTGGTTTCTGGGGCCACGCTTGTCAACCCAGCAGGTGTTTATTCGTTTCCAAAGGCAGGAGCTGCTGGAGTTGGGCCCCTGGCCCTCATGTCCCCTTCCTTCCTCTGGCCCTGAGGCCTGGGGCAGTTATCTACCCCCGGGGTGAGGGGCGGGGCAGAGATGGGGTCGTGCTGCCTGGAGCCCCCGCACACGGGGACCAACGGAGACAACAGTCCTGGCACACCGGCGGGGTAAGGGCAACAGAAACTTTAAAGGTTGTGGGGCCCTCGAGGGAGGGGAGGGGCGGGGTGTCACAGCCCATCCACCCGATCCCCATCCCCGATCCCTGATCCCCATCCCCGATCCCCGATCCCCGCACGAAACCCGAGCAGGCAACCGGGCTGTCGGTCACGGTCACGGGTCAGGCCGCAGACCCACTGCGTTCCCCGGGTCCTTCCCTTCCCGCCGGGGCGGGCGTGGGGCAGTGGGGTCGCGCCAGCGGGGCCGTGGGGGCCCCCGAAGCCCCGGGAGGGCGCCCCCGCCCCGCCCCCCCAGGGCTCCCCGGCCCCAGCCCCCGCCCCCCCAGGGCTCCCCGGCCCCAGCCCCCGCGCCCCCAGGGCTCCCCGGCCCCAGCCCCCGCCCCACCAGGGCTCCCGAGCCCCAGCCCCACCCCCCCAGGGCTCCCCAGCCCAGCCCCCGCCCCCCCAGGGCTCCCCGGCCCAGCCCCGCCCCACCAGGGCTCCCGAGCCCCAGCCCCGCCCCCGCCCCCCCAGGGCTCCCCGGCCCCAGCCCCCGCGCCCCCAGGGCTCCCCGGCCCCAGCCCCCGCCCCACCAGGGCTCCCGAGCCCCAGCCCCGCCCCCCAGGGCTCCCCAGCCCCAGCCCCCGCCCCCCAGGGCTCCCCGGCCCCCAGCCCCCGCCCCACCAGGGCTCCCGAGCCCCAGCCCCCGCCCCCGCCCCCCCAGGGCTCCCCGGCCCCAGCCCCCGCCCCCCCAGGGCTCCCCGGCCCCAGCCCCCGCCCCACCAAGGGCTCCCGAGCCCCAGCCCGCCCCCCCCAGGGCTCCCCCCAGCCCCCGCCCCCCCAGGGCTCCCCGGCCCCAGCCCCCGCCCCCACCCAGGGCTCCCGAGCCCCAGCCCCGCCCCCCCAGGGCTCCCCGGCCCCCAGCCCCCGCCCCCCAGGGCTCCCCAGCCCCAGCCCCCGCCCCCCCAGGGCTCCCCGGCGCCCCCAGGGCTCCCGGCCCCAGCCCCCGCCCCACCAGGGCTCCCGAGCCCCAGCCCCGCCCCCCCCAGGGCTCCCCGGCCCCAGCCCCCGCCCCCCCAGGGCTCCCCGGCCCCAGCCCCCGCCCCCCCAGGGCTCCCCGGCCCCAGCCCCCGCCCCCCGGGCTCCCTCCACGGGCCAGGCAGCCCCGGATCCGGGGAGGCAGGTGCATCCGACGGCGGCCGGGGGAGAGCGCGGGGAGCCAGGGGCGTCCCGGGGCGCGCAGCGCTCCTCCCCAGCCTCCCGACGCGCTCGGAGCCGCGGACCCCGGGGCGCCCCTGCGAGCCCTCGGGGCGAGCCCCCCGCCCGGCCTCTCCGCCTCCGGTGACCGCTGCACTGCGAGCCGTTCTCCGGCGGCGGCACCGCCACCCGGTCCCGGGGCCACCCCGCCCGACCCGCTCGGCGCCCTGGGGTCGGGGTCCCCCGCCGCCCCAGGACACGCCCCCCGCCGCCGCGCAGGCGCACCGAGCCGCCGTGAGCGCCGCCCGCAGCCCGCCCCCTGCACCCGCGCACGCGCACTGTGCCGCGCCCGCGCCGCGCCGGGAGGCGGGGGGGGGGGTGGGCAGCGGCCGGGGGGCGGGGCGAACCGGGAGCCGCGGCTGCGCAGTCGGCCTGCCGCTCGCCCCGCCCACTTCCGGCGCGCGGCTCTTCCGGGGGCGGGGAGGCCGCGGAGCTCGGCGGAGGGGACCGCGTCCGGCTGACGTCCGCCCCGAGGGCTCGGCCGCCATGGCGTTCGGCGGCGCCCGCGGGCTGGGGCCGCGCTGGGAGCTGCCCCGCGGCGCCGTCGCCTTGTTCCTGCTGCTGCTGTCGGCGGCCGCGACTCCGGAGCCGCCCGGCGCGGGTGAGGGACCCGGGGAGGTTAGAGACGGCGCGGGGGGGAGGGGCGGGGCGCGGTCTCGGACGGGGAGGGGTCGCGGGGTCGCGGGGGCCCGGGCGGGGCGCGATGGGGTCGCGGGGTCCGGGGCGGGGGGGGGCGGGGCGGGGCGCGGTCTCGGACCGGGAGGGGTCGCGGGGTCCGGGGCGGGGGGGCGGGGCGGGGCGCGGTCTCGGACCGGGAGGGGTCGCGGGGTCGCGGGGGCCCGGGCGGGGCGCGATGGGGTCGCGGGGTCCGGGGCGGGGGGGCGGGGCGGGGCGCGGTCTCGGACCGGGAGGGGTCGCGGGGTCGCGGGGGCCCGGGCGGGGCGCGATGGGGTCGCGGGGTCCGGGGCGGGGGGGGCGGGGCGGGGCGCGGTCTCGGACGGGGAGGGGTCGCGGGGTCGCGGGGGCCCGGGCGGGGCGTGATGGGGTCGCGGGGTCCGGGGCGGGGGGGGCGGGGCGGGGCGCGGTCTCGGACAGGGAGGGGTCGCGGGGTCGCGGGGGCCCGGGCGGGGCGCGATGGGGTCGTGGGGTCCGGGGCGGGGTCGCGGCGTTCGGGGCGGGGCCGGGGCTCTGGGCCTCGGTCTTGCCGGGGCCGCCCCTGCGCCCGGGGGCCGCCGCCCCGCCCCCGACTCCGACCCCGCCCCGGGCTGGGGCTGTGGCCGGCGGGGGCCGCCCGAGGGTCCCTTGGGAAGGGGCTGCCGGGCCCCTGTCTCGGTGGAGCTGGCGGCGGTGTGCGGGCCTGCGGGGTCGTCCCGGCTGAGCCCTCGGCGTAGCCTCCCGGAGCCTCTCCGGGGAGCCCGCGGTGCTCGGTTCCGAGCTGGAAGCGGAGCCCGCTGCCTGCTGGAGCCCCAGAGCCGGCGGGTGGCGGGCGCCTGTGCACCGCAGGAGCGGACCTGGGTCAGGGCAAGCCTCGGTGGAGGCAGGAAAGCTGGGGCCGGGGGCCTGCGCTCTGAAGGAAGTGGATTCCGCGGCTGCCCTGAGCGCGCCCCAGGCCTGTGCGCCCCGGTTCCTCCCACCTGTTCTCACCCCGCCCGGTGCTGCCCGGGCCTGGGCCCGGAGGTCAGCAGGCGGAGTCCCTGCCGGCCTGGCCAAGAGAGTGCCCACACGGGAGGTGGGTGACCTGGCCCAGACTGACGTTTCAGAAAGTTCCAGAGACGGAGTGCTGCTGGAGCGCGGCCTCCCGTGGCCAGTGGAGGGGGACCGGGGGTCCTCAGCCTCTGGGCCCGGGGGAATCAGAGAAGCTGGGCAGTGTCGGTTGGCCTGTTGCAGGACGGTCGTGCTGGCCGGCGTGTCTGCAGCCCGGCGAGATCTCCGGTTGTGGTCGTAGCGCCACATGCAGGCCTCCTGACCTCCGCCCGGGGCTTTGCGAGGAGGACCCCCTCGGGGCCAGGGTTTTCCTCTCCTCCCGGCAGCCTAGGCCTTGTCGCTCCGTTGAGCACAGCAGAGCACCTTTCTTCGGTGACTTACAGAGTGTTTGCTCAGGGGACTGTCGTGCCAGTCCACTTCACATGTACGCGTGACCTTGCCCAGGCAGCTACCTGGACGTTTTTATGTGCAGCAGCGGGATGGCAGTGCGTAGGGAACTTTTGGTCTAGACTGAGCCATAAGCGTGAACGTGGATGGGGATCGTTTACCCGAGTAGGTGGATGAGCTGCGGGAAGTCTTTCTCCGTGGTCAGCGGGCGTGTGTACGTGACTGCAGTGCGCGTGTCGGGGCGCCGGCAGTGACCTGTGTGACCGCTCTGTTATACTGCCCTCGCTCCGTCAGGTGACCAGGGGTGGCCCTGGTGACTTCGGGTCCTCCGTAGGGGCTTAGACCAGAGCTGCAGCTCCATATGCCACAGCGCCTTCAGCCACACGGCGTTCGCTCGCAGTCAGCTCAGGGGGCAGCTGCCCATCACCGGCCTCGGCTCCTAGGGATCACCTGTCTGGGATACACCCCAGGTCCTCGGTGGGTGGCGGGGTGCTCTTGTTTCCCCTGTCAGCAGCACCTCCTCATAGGGGAGTGGTGTGCTGGGTGGGTGCTTGCCAGCCGGTCCCCTGTTCCGCTTCCTTGGGGTCAGGGGGACTGTGAGAGCCCCGAGACCCCCCTTCCACAGAGCCCAGGCTGCCGTGAGGTGTTTGCTGCTTGTGCTGGAGGAGCGGGACTGCCGTTCACAGCCTTGCCAGGGCATTAGGGTTCTTCAGAGAAACTACCGGCGGTGTCTGTGGCTGTAGAGAGAGACAGATCATGAAGGGCTGGCGTGCGTGATGGTGGGGGCTGGGAAGCCCCACGACCTGCGTCTGCTGGTGGAGCCGTGGGAACCAGGTGCACCAGTGCCCAAGGCAGGAGAAGACAGTGGCCCGGCTTCAGCAGAGTCAGTTCTCTGCTCCTCTGCCTTTTTTGTTCTGTTGGGTCCCCTGTGGATTGGGTGATGCCCACTCGCATGGTGAGGACAGTCTTCCCGACTCTGTCCACCGGGGCGAACGCTGAGCTCCTGAAACACCTGCAAGTGTCCGTCACGGTGGAGGGGAGATGACCCCGAGCACCAGCGGCCCGGGGGATGCAGGAGAGCTCCGTTGTGGCCTCTGCAGGTGGGCGGGGTGGGGAGCCCACCCTCACTGCTCCTTAGGACGGGTGCTGGACTTGGAGGGGGCTTGCCATTCCTGTGCTGCCCATCTGCTGCTGAGACCAGGGCTTTCTAATCCGGTCGTAAGGGTGTGGCAGCCAGCGCGTACACGGTACCCGTTATTTGTATGCACGGACAGCCCCCGCCTACACGGGTCTACCTAGGATGTTCTAATGTCGTGGTGGCACAGAAGTGATGTGCACACAGTAGGAGCAGCGCTTGGCACTTCGGATGTGGGTCTTTGCCAGGCCAGCCCTGTGCGGTCACGGTTGTCGCATTGGTCACGGCCGTCCCGTTGGTCACGGCCGTCCCGTTGGTCACGGCGGGCATTCGGTCATCACATGAGCTGCTTGACTCTCACGGGGTAGGCCCTGCCTGAGGACTTCGCCCGCCCGCCGCCCCCTGCGTGTGCTCAGCACGTCGACGGTCGGCCAGGTGTATTTTTGCTAGAACGTCTTCCACTTACAGTGGGTTTCTTGGGATGTAAGCCATCCTCGGTTGGGGAAGAGCCGTGCCACCCTCAAGCTCTCTTGTTTCCTACTGAGCTAGGAAGACATGTAGGGCTTTTTGTCTGCATGAACTTTTTACCCTTATTTCTCGTGGGAGCTTGTGATGTGGATGCTTCCTGTGTGTCTGTCACCCAGTGGAGCAGATGCAGTGTCCAAGGAGGGGCTTGGTCTGCCGGCCCCGGCCCCTGGCCTGTGGTGTGACGCACATGTGGGAATGTCCTCACTCGTTTTTTTATTTTTATGAACCATCTCTTCGCGACGAGGGTGTGTGTTCTCTGTACTTAACAGGCTCTCCTGCAGCTCCAGTGCGATGTGGGGCCGTGGGCCAGTGTATCTCGACACAGTGAACTTCCGTTTTCTTGCTTTGGTCTTTTTGTTTAATTTGCAAAGTGAATGATGTGTGACGTTTTCTGATTGTTGGGGAGTGGACTCTGGTGGAGGATCTTCAGGCCCAGGTCTCGCAGAGCCGGGGCGTTGGGTCTTAGCGCTCGACTTAGGAAACGAGGGCAGCGCCTGCTTCTCGCTGGCTGTCGGCGCCTGGTTTTCCACGTCCCGTGACCAGAGAGGTGGGCCTCTGAAGCCTTAGCACGCGGTGAACGTGTTTGCCCTGCCAGCCGTGCAGGACGGTCAGGTGATCCGAGGGGGATAGTGAGCGGCCTCTCCCCGGCGCCCGCGTCCTGGAGCGCTGGACACAGAGCCCTCTGCCCGCTGCCCGGCCAGGGCGGGGAGGAGCAGGGTGGTCGCCACCGACCCCTGCTCGCTGGTCCAGAGGCCATGGGGTGGGGTCGGATCGTGTGTCCAGGAGCTGAGTTCATACAAAGCCAACTGTCAAACATGAAAAGTCCCCATGACAGAGTTCTTCTAGCCTCCCCTGCCCCCTGTGGCTGCTCAGTCAAGATTGATGAGAAGTAGGACTTTTCTTTTTATAATTTTATTTTTTATTTTTTTTTGAAGATTTATTTTTATTTATTTATGATAGAGAGAGGCAGAGACACAGGCAGAGGGAGAAGCAGGCTCCATGCTAGGAGCCCGACGTGGGACTCGATCCCGGGACTCCAGGATCAGACCCTGGGCCAAAGGCAGGCGCGAAACCGCTGAGCCACCCAGGGATCCCCAGAAGTAGGACTTTTCTTGTAGAATCTTTCCAGAAGGACTTAAGAGTGGGTGTGTCAGCAGTTGTGCACATTTTCACAGCGGCTTCCTGCCTAACTCTTTGTTTAGAAAAACGTCAAAGCTGCAGAAAAGTTGAAGGAATAAACAGTTTAGTTGACTTCCAAACGCCTTTGTGTTCTCAGCGTTTCCGGGTTTGCTTTGTGGCGCCCCGTGTGCTCGCTGCCCTTTTAACCAGCCCCGCGGGCAGCTGGCCGGCCCTTCCTCGCAGCCAGGAGGCCCTCCCGAGGCCTGGGGGCGCGAGGGGCACGGTCGGGACAGCCGGGACAGCTGGGACAGCTGGGACAGCCGGCATCGCCATGATCCCTGAACTCCGTGACGGGGCCCGGGGCTTACAGACACGGTCCACCAGTTGCCCCAGGGCCGTCCTGTCCCTTTCCCCTCCTGGACACGCGGGGCTTCTGGCCAGGAGGTCTCCCAAGCTCCCGTCGCCTCCTCGGCTCTCAGAGGACGGCGTTGTAGAAGGCCCTCCGTGGGTCCAGCCTGCTGGCCTCTACTTGGACTCCCGTTTGGCCAGGATTCAATCCCCTGTGGCTGGGTCCTTCGCCCTGCACCCCCAGGGGGCACTTGCTGTCATTTCATTCCCTCGTCCTGTCCTTATTGTGGCGATACTTCGGTCACTTCTAAGGTACCATCTTGTCTTCATAAGTAATTCAACCGCGGGGCGCCTGGAGGCCGCAAGGGCCTGTCACCTCACGGGTACACACTGTGGCCTCAGCGTCCAGATTTATCAAGATGACTGCAAATGGCAGGTTTTCTACCCGCTGCTTCGCCGTGGCTGGTCGGCCTTCCCTGTCCATGGGAAATCCTGGACCGTTCGAGACGTTAGCGGCCATTGTTGTCAGCCACCTTGATTTGTCATTGTCCCTGTTTGGCAAGGAGGACCCCTGCCCCTTCAAGCTGGCTTCTGGATCCTTCAGTCATTGACCCCCTACATCTGTGCCACCATGGCGCAGCAGTCTGTCCCAGGCCGGTCCTGTCCTTCCTCTGTCCCAGTTCTGCGATCAGGTGTTCCTCCCTGAGCCCTGGCTCCTCCGCGGGGACGGTGTCCGCACACTAAGGTCCCTGTGCTCCGGGTGTCGTCCTCTGGGCCCTTTGGTGGATGCCAGGACCTGGGCTGGTGAGGTACCGGCAGAAATCAAGGTGGTGGCGGGTCATCCACTTTGTTTACCCTCCTGGAGCTAAGGTAGGGCTGTTGCTGCAGGAGGAGTCCTTGAGGGAGCGGCACCTGCCAGAGGCTCTGGGAGGAGTGCTGTTGGGGTGCTGGGGAGCAAGCTGGGGCCAGCGGGCCCGGCTCACCCTGAGTCAGGCAGGGCTGTATAGGGTGTGCGGAGAGGCAGATGTGCTGTGGGTCACTGTCCTGGTCCTGCTCGGCGGCCGCGGTGGGCGCCCTCGCACCTGGGGGTGAGGCGCCCCTGCCCTCAACACGGGGGAGGAGGCCGAACTGAGCAGTAGGCACGCACACTCGGGATTTTCACACTGCACGGAGTTTTGCGGTCCCTCCGCGGCGCGTGGGATCTTCCCCTTTCCCTGCGCTGAGCTCTGTGAGGTCTGCTGCCTGGGACCTCCCAGCACCTGTCGTGGGCCGGAGGTTAACGTTCGTCCTCCTTTCTCTCATGCAGGAAGTTTTGAGTGCGATGAAGTGCAGGAGTCTTAAGTGTGCCGGCGGTGAGTCACACCTGTGCGCCCTGGCCCCCGTCAGGCTCCTGGATGCATCTGTCTCTGGAAGGTTCGGGTGCCTGGCCTTTTCCTGATGTAGGGGATGCCCTGCTCCAGAGCCGCCTGTCCAGGGAGCCCACAGGATGGCCTTTCGTGTCAGATATCTGTGGGCCTGCGTGACATTTCTAAGATAATCCATGTTTCGTGTGTACGGGGTACGTCTGCTGGCTGAGTACCGTTCCGCTGTGCAGCTCCACTGGTTTGCCCATCCTCCTGTGCCTGGGCATCTGGGTTCTTTCCAGTTGTTTGCTGTTACTATAAAGTTGCTGGTGGCGCCTCGGCTCCGTCGGTGAAGCGTCTCCTTTCAGCTTAGGTCGTGGTCCCGGGGTGCTGGGATCGAGCTCCCCCATTCTGCAGGAAGCCTGCTTCTCCCTCTGCCTCCCCCCACGCTGCTCACTTGTGTGCTCTCTCTCTCTCTCTCGCACTCTCAAATACATAAAATCTTAAAAAAAAAAAAAAAAAGTTGCTGTAAACATTTCTACGCAAGCCTCCCTGGAGGCTTACGTTCTGATTTTCTTGAGTAACATAGTCGAGTGGGGTTGCTGACTCACGGGGGAGCAGGGGTTGGTTTTATGAGCAAACGCCAGATCTTTTCGCTGTTGGAACTGTCCTGCTCTCCCACCAACGCTTTGTGGGAGTTCCCCACTGCTCCCTCTTCACCAGCACTTGGTGGTGTCAGCCTTTTTAACTTTAGTCATCCTGGTGGGAGTACAGTGGCATCTCGTGATGACGTGAGGTTGCCATTCCTGGTGACTCACGAGCTTGCACACAGAGCTCTTTTTAGTCTGTTTTAGCAGTGGGGTGTGGTACTGGCAGCTTGATAGGGGACGGGAATGCTGTAGTCATACACTAGTTCTTTACTTCTGACTAACTTGAGTTCCAGAGCTCTTAGCTGCGCGGAGTTTGAGCTCCTTGTGCTGTGAGGAGGGGCCAGAGCCGCGGGGTGCCCCGTGGGGTTGGCATCAGCTGATTCAGGGAGCCTTCCCCGCACGTCGGTGGGACTGAGGCCTGACCTTTGTCTCTTGGGCCTGACACTGCTGTGTGTGCTGACGAGCCAGTGGGCCTAGGCCGGGTGGGGTCCATTGGACACAGCCAGGTGCTCGTCTCCTCTTCGCTGAAGGTCCTCCCTCCGTGTGCCAGGGCCTGTTTTCACGCACGGACCTTTGCACCTTTGCAGGGTGCCTGTCTGTCCTCCCTGGGGCCCTGCTGGCAGCAAGGCTCAGTAGCTCTTGCTGATGTCCCTTGAACACTGGGTGCTGGCTGTGGGTCTCCGAGGCTGGGAGCGGCGCCCGGGCCCCCTACCCCCGAGTGCACGTGCACATTGCCTGACTCTCACCGGTGTGTGTGTTCTTCCCCACAGCTTGCTCTCAGAACACAAACAGAACCTGTGAGGAGTGCCTGAGAAACGTCTCTGTAAGTAGCACACCCCCTTCCTCAGCCCCGGGGTCTCGTGTGTGAAGGGCTCTGCATCTGGGGGTCCGTGGAGGTGTCTCGTGTGATGCGTACGGAACATCATTTTAGTGTTTCTTGGGCGTATTAAACCGTCTTAGGAAAACTGCACGTCCCACCTGTGCATCACCGACGTGCTTTCTTTACCTCCTGAAACAGGTATTGAGGGTTATGAAACATGCGTTAGGCCCCCTGGCTGGGAGCGTGTGTGAGCTGCGTGGGAAGCATCAGGCAGCACCGAGGCTGGTGGGCTTGGGGTCGGGTGAGGGGTTGTGGAGGGCGAGGGGGACAGGAGGAGCGCTGGGCTGGGGACTCATTGAGCATCTGGTGTGCAACTGTTAGCTCTTGACCAGGGCTTTTCATGGTGGTGTCATTGGAATGCAGAGCCCTGGTGGGGACAGGGGCTGTACTCTGTTTTGCCGATGGGCCCCGGGGACGTGGCAGGGGGTGTCCTGAGTGCGCAGAGGCCTCATCTGCTGCCAAGAGGAGTGAGGGCTGTCCATGAACCTTGAACCAAAGTCTTCAGACTGCGTGTCCCGAGTTCTCCAGGCTTGGGGTAGATGCTTCCCCCTTGGCTCTCCGCCTGGGAACAGGGAAGGGTGAGGGCGAGGAGACACACGCAGCCATCAGATCACACAGGGCCTGGTCTAGACTAGCTCCCCAGAGTTACAGGGGACACTTGGAGCCAGGACGCTCATGGGTTGTCCCTGCTCTGGAGCAGGCCTGGTGCGCGTGGCGATCACCTCCAGGTGGGTCGACTGGGTTCTGACACGCAGGCACGTCTGCAGCTGATCATCAGGGCAAGTAGGAACACTGGCAAAAGACACCCACCGTGTAAAGCCCACTAGGGTCTTGGGGCAACTGTACCGCTTTGTTAGGATCCTTCTGCCCTCCTGGCCGGCACCAGCTTCCTGAGCAGTGGCACTCAGGAGCCCCGGGCTTCGGTTCTCTGGCTCCTTTCAGCGCAGCCCTGTGTGCTCAGCGTTAGAGCCCTGAGGGCCATGTGGGGAGGGGGGCTGGGAGAGATGGGCGGCCTTCGCCTGGGGGCCTGGGGCAAAGCTGTCTCCCCTCCCTCCAGTCGGGTTTTACGAGGGTATCTTAGCGCATTGCCCTGTTTCCCTTCCCCAGCGGTGAGTTTCACTCTGGGACGGGTCAGGAGAGACCTCATCAGACAATTTCTGCTCTAAGATAGTCACATTTTCAAAAGAGTTTGCTGGCTGCAGGGCGGCGTCATGGTTTGAGGCCTGTGGGGTCGTGGGGCCCAGGGGACCCCCGCCTTGGCTGGTTATAAACCGAGGGAGGTAGTTACTGCAGCCTCAGCCCTCGCTGTTGATGCTGTTGATGACCCTAGGCTTGTTCAGTGGCCTCGGCCCCTCGAGGGGTGTTTTCTTGGCTCGGCTGCCAGGGGGCAGGGTGTGGCTACGGGGAGTCATCCTGGCCTGGCCTGAGAGCATTGAGAGCAGCCCAGTGTTTACCTCACCGCCTCCCCCCCCCCCCCCCCCCCCCCCCCCCCCCCCGCTTCCCTGCGGGGGCGCTTTTGCCGGCGTCCAGTCCAACCCTTCCCTCTGTGGGAGGAGATTGTGTGGCGCACGGCCGAGGGACGGCCCCCATCACTGGGGGCTCCCAGCAGACGGGCCTTCCACCTGACCTGTGGAGTCCAAGACACAGCCCCCCTCAAGCCAGGGCTGTCGCAGACCCGCCCACATGGATCCTTGGGCGCACGCCGGTTTCTGGAAGGACGGGCCGGGGCCCAGGGGCCAGAAGGGAGGCGGAGGGTGCGCTGGTCCCCCTTAGGTGCTACCTGAGTCGCTCACCATGTGTGTGTCATTTCGTTAATCTAAAGAGCAAATAGAACCCTGTGACGGGATCCCTGGGTGGCGCAGCGGTTTAGCGCCTGCCTTTGGCCCGGGGCGCGATCCTGGAGACCCGGGATCGAATCCCACATCGGGCACTGGGTGCATGGAGCCTGCTTCTCCTTCTGCCTGTGTCTCTGCCTCTCTCTCTCTCTCACTGTGCCTATCATAAATAAATAAAAAATAAAAAAAAATAAAAAAAAAATAAAAACCTGTGATGCCACCACAGCAGAGAACTTGGCCTCCCAGGGAGCTCCTGTGGCTTTTGGTAAAATGGCTATAAAAATGAGAAACAGACATTTGAGATTTGCATTACTTGAAAATGGAGGATTTACCGAAAATGGTTCAGCCAGGACCAAGCCGCTGCTGTGCAGGATGCTCTCAGACGGCCAGGAACAAGAGGGTTACCATGTTCCCTGCGTGCTCGGAGTGTCTTGCATACGGGCGCCCCGGGTGAGCCTGCAGGATGGCGACGTTCAAGATTCAAAGTGCCGAGCAAAGGCCCGACCGGCTGGCCCATGAGGTCTAGATACAGCTCGCCTCAGGTTGCGGAGTGTGGCTCCGGCCTGGGCCGCCCGGCGTCGGCCAAGCACTGGGGTGGTGCTGTCTCTGCGCCTGCATTGCCCCTCCTGGTTTTAGGGACCCCAGACAGCATCTGTGAGGTGCACTCCAGCTCTGAGCTTCTGGTCGGCTGCCTCTGAGCCTTAGATGTGCTTTGTTTTTCCTTAAAGATTTTATTTATTCACTTGAGAGAGTGTGGGAACACAAGCAGGAGGGAGGGGCAGAGGGAGGGGACGCAGACTCCCTAGAGCGGAGCACTGGACGCTGGCAGGTCCCAAGGCCCCGGGATCTTGACCTGAACCTACAGCGGACACTTCACCCACCCAGGCGCCCCCAGTGCGGGGTATGTACGATGGCAGAGCCCCCGCGCGGCTGGAGAGGCCGCAGTGTTTTCCAAGGTTGCAGAAGTCCGCTGACCAGTACTTCCTGCGCTCCCCCCGTGGGCCCGGCTCCGGCCCGCCTGCCAAGGATCCTTCGGTGAAGCACACAAGTGCCTACCCTCCTGCAGACAAACGGGGAGGGGCACCCCAGCTGAGCGAGTCTGGGTGCTTCTGAGGGGAGGGGACCGGGGAGGCAGGGCGCTGGTGGGGAGGCGGCTCAGGGTGGGCCTCGTGGGGGAGCTGAGACAAGAATGTTCTGGGCAGGAGGAGTAGCTGTGCAGAGACTCCGGGCAGGGAGCCACCTGGCAGCTCTCGGGACCTGCAGGAAGGCCAAGAGGCCGGGCAGGGTGCCTGGTGCAGGAGGGTTGGAGAAACCTCGGCCCTGGTGGGCCAGGCCAGGTAGAGCTGATGGGGGCTGGGGGCCGAGGCCTGCCAGTCACCTGGGGGAGCAGAGGTGTGTTGGGGGTGCGTGTCCTGGACAATCTGATTCTTCAGGGCATACGTTGCATTTCTGATGTTTGTCAAACTTTTCTCTCTTTCAGTGTCTTTGGTGCCACACAAATAAGGCGTGCTTGGACTACCCGGTGAGCAGGATCCTGCCACCCAGCTCCCTCTGTAAGCTGAGCTCCGCCCGCTGGGGCGTTTGCTGGGGTGAGTCTTCGTTTTCATGGAGTTCTTGCAAAAGCAATGCTGTCTTGGAAAATCTGCTTGTGCTCAGTGGACACAAGCTGTCAGAACGCGTGTTTGCTGCAGGAAGTCAGGAAGCCAGTGAGAGCGCGTGCTTTCTGGGGGGGCAGCTGGAGGTCCCCGGGTGCAAGCCCGTCCACCTCGGCCCTGCCCTGGGTTTCCACGGCCCACGACGGCGGCGGAGGGCACGGGGGGGGTTCGTTCGGGGACTGTTTGCTGGGCGGGTCGGCACATGGTGTGGGCGGCATCTGTGCGCTGGGACTGCCGCTCAGTGTGGTTGGGCCCGCCTCTCGTCATGTGTCCCCCTCTGCGTGTGGTTGGTGTCGTGGGCAGGCTCTCTGGTGGGTTAACCCTTGTGAGACCCCACAGAGAGCGCCCTGACCGGGGAGCCTGGGGCATCCTGAGCTTCAGCTTCTGATAAGCGTATACGTTAATTCTTCCTCTTCGTGTGGACGGTAGTGTTTAGCAGAGACACGTGTACGTACCCAGTTCAGGGAGTTGAGTGAAGCCTTCCACGGGCAGGCAGGTCATCTCCCCTCAGACTCGCAGCCTGACCACGGAGGACCCTGTGGGCCGTCCCTGGACTGACCTCTGCTCCCCGTGGTGAGTGCTGCCTGCGGCCCTTCCCCGTGGGGGAGTCACGCGCTGGTCTCTCCGAGTCCTTTGGTCGTGTGGCTGAGACTCCTGTGGCCCCTGTCGCAGCCGCTCAGTGCCCTGCTCAGTGCCCTGCAGCTGTTCATGTGTTGTGCTGCTGGTGGACGCCCGGGCGTGCCAGTGCTGCCGCAGCTGTGCTCGTGTGCACCGCTGCCCACACTCCGTCCCGCGGTCGTGCACTGAGGAGCACGGGCCCTGAGTCCCTGCACAGAGCGGCTGTGCCAGTTACGCTCCTCCCAGTGGGCCAGGGGGTGGTGGTGCTCCCCTTGTCCCACGTCCCTGCCAACACTTGGGACAATCAGTCGTCTTCATTTTAGTTCATTGAGTGTGTAAAGTGGTATCTCATTGTGGTTTGAATTGGCATTTCTCTGGCTGATGATGCTAAACACCCTTCAAGTGGGGGCATTTTTGATAATTCTCCTGTGAAATGAAGTCCCTGCCTTTGGGCCATGAGGCTGGCTGAACACCTGACGTGGGCCAGTGAGACCCGCAGCCTGGGGGCCGGGGGTAGTGGGGCGGTGGGAGGCATGCTGCCCCCGCTTCCCGGAGAAGGCGCGGGTGGTGTCCTGAGCTGCGGGGCTGCGGGTGTGCACCCGGAGGGCTGGGCGGACATGTCGGGCCGGGGACCTTCTCCATGGGAGCCCCCCAGACGTCAGGGCGGCACGTGACTCTAATCCCAGACCTCACACGCGCAGGGCGCTCTTTGATCTCACAGAACTTCAGAATCTTCTTACCCAGTTTTGGGCAAAACTGTTCTGAGGTTTTCACTGTAATGACCTGCAATCATGCTCATTTGGAGAAACTTGAGGTTTTCAGGAGGTCGTCCTATCGTGCATAGGCAGGTGTCCCTGCCCCACTCAGGTCACCCTGACATAGCTCTTCCATGGGAGGCTCACGGGGAGGGCGGCCCACAGCGACTTCCCGTCGTGATCGGGATTTCTTTATTTTATAGCTTGTTTTAGCTGCTAGTCAGAGAGCTGTTTTGTGGGAGGGCGGGGGGGGGGAGCCTATTTCCAAGCCAGCTGTCTTGCTGATGTGATTGGTTTTTAAAGTTGACTATTGGGTGCCCGGGTGGCTCCGTTGGTTGAGTGTCTGCCTTCGGTTCAGGTCGTAACCCTGGGGTCCTGGGTTCAAGTCCCACATCGGGCTTCCTGCAGGGAGCCTGCTTCTCCCTTTCTCTCTGCTGATCTCCCTTCTTGTATGCATGCTTTCTTTGTCAGATAAGTAAAGTCTTTTTCTTGTTTTTTAAGATTTATTTAATTATTCGTGAGAGACACAGAAGCAGAAGCAGGTTCCCTGCGGGGAACTCAATGTGGGACTGGATCCCTGGACCCTGAGACCATGACCTGAACCAAAGGCAGATGCTTGACCACTGAGCCACCTCAGCGCCCCATAAATAAAATATTAAAAAAAAAAATAGGGCAGCCCGGTGGCTCAGCGGTTTAGCGCCGCCTTTGGCCCAGGGCCTGATCCTGGAGACCCGGGATTGCGTCCCACGTTGGGCTCCCTGCATGGAGCCTGCTTCTCCCTCTGCCTGTGTCTCTGCCTCTCTCTCTCTCTCAAAATAGGGACGCCTGGGTGTCAGTGGTCAGGCATCTGCCTTTGGCTTAGGGTGTGATCCTGGGATCCAGGATTGAGTCCATATTGGGCTCTTTGCGGGGAGCCTGCTTCTCCTTCTACCTGTGTCTCTGTGTCTCTCAAGAGTAAATAAAATCTTTTAGAAAGAAAGAAAGGGAAGGGAAAGGGAAAGGGGAAGGGGAAAGGAAAGGGAAGGGAAAAGAAAGGGGAAGGGAAGGAAAGGAAGTGATTGTTTTAAAGTTCTGTAGTCAGGGTTGCCTGGGGGGCTCAGTGGTTGAGCGGCTGCCTTTGGCTCAGGGCGTGACCCCGGGGTCCTGGGCTCGAGTCCCACATCGGGCTCCCTGCATGGAGCCTGCTTCTCCCTCTGCCTGGGTCTCTGCCTCTCTCTCTCACATGAGTAAATAAAATCTTTCTTTTTTTTTTAATTATTATTATTATTTTTTTTTTATGATAGTCACAGAGAGAGAGAGAGAGAGGCAGAGACCCAGGCAGAGGGAGAAGCAGGCTCCATGCACTGGGAGCCCGATGTGGGATTCGATCCCGGGTCTCCAGGATCGCGCCCTGGGCCAAAGGCAGGCGCCAAACCGCTGCGCCACCCAGGGATCCTTAAAAAAAAAAATAAAGTTCTGTAGTCAAAGTGTGCTGTTTCTGCTCGTGAAGGAAGGTCTTCCTGGTTGTGTTACGGCCATTACTGCTTGCTGTGCGGGCTCTTCCAGAATAGGTGGAAGGAGGAAAGAGCACGTGATGACAGCTCGGAAGTCGTTTCACCAGACGTAGCCGTATCTGATTGGCGGAGTAGGCGAATACACTTGAGCGTGTGAGGCTCGTGGCCGGCCCGTGTGGAGTGTCCCCCTCAGCAGTGGTGTCCCTGTCCCCAGCCGGGAGGCCCCCCCCAGCCACAACGCGGAGACCCGGGAGACGGAGCAGACTCCGATCCCGCCGCCCGGGGCAGATCTCGCTGTCGAAGCCTCCGCGGTGGTTGTATTAACGGGATGAACAGACACGTTGGCAAACGCAGTATCAGAGCTGTTTGGTTGGCTCTGGTTCGTGTTAAATAGGAAAATATCCACAGTTGGGCTTATAAATCCTTCAGGGAAGTTGGAGAGAATTGTAAAACTTGTTTCAACTACTTGATTTGTCCTAGGAGTTGGGTTTTGACAGAAAATCTTAAAATCCTTTGCAGCCTGGCCAGCTGCATTGTGGCTGCGCAGTCGTCGTCTGCCTGCTGGGGTCAGCAGTGGTCCCGGGGGGGGGGGGGGGGGGGAGGAATGCAGGTGACCCTGGGACACCATAGGTTCAGGGGTGCTGACTCCCTGCACACTCAAAAATCCGCTTGTGACTTTTGGTTCCCTGGAAATTGCCGTGGATGGAGGGCCCACTGGCGACGGCATCGGAACAGCCCGTGTTCGTGTGCCCGCGTGTGCTGGGTGCCGTGCTCCTGCGGCCAAGCGGGCCCGAGAAAGGGAAGCGTTAGTAAGAGAGTCCTCAGGACGAGGCGGTGCACTGTGTACCACCCTGTATTTGTGGGAACAGACTGCACGTGTTAGTAGACACGCGAGGCTCAGACCATGTTTGGGGGCCAGCGGTGTAGGGCTGTGGCCTGGCTTGAGGATCGGAAGCGCCGTACCAGGCCGTGCCTCTGTTTCCGGGGGTCCCACAGAGAGTCTAAGGATGTGTTTGGTCAGTGTACATGTCCCGGGGGGGGATTTTCCTTCCTGTCCTCAGGCCTGCAGACTCCTCTCAGCGGCAGGAGGTGAGGACAGCTGCCCTGGCGCTGGGGCCCTGGTGCTTGATTGAAAAATTCCAAGTGTGTCTCTGTCTCACTGTCTCTGTCTCTCACACACACACAGACACACACACGTGCTGAGAGCAGACCTGGGGGGCTGGTTCTGTGGTTCTGGGGCTGCTCTCCACCCCCAGGGGGTGCTGCTTTGGGGTCCTTGCTCCCAGTCCTGACTCCCCGACGCCCGGTGCACTTGCAGTGAACTTCGAGGCGCTGATCATCACCCTGTCGGTGGTGGGGGGAGCCGTGCTCCTGGCCGTGGCCGTGTGCTGCTGCTGCTGCTGCTGCCGGAGGAAGAAGAGCCGGAAGCCCGATAAAAGTGAGGAGAAGGCGGCGCGGGAGCGCGAGGAGCGCAGGATCCGGCAGGAGGAGCGGTGAGGTCCCGTTCCTGGGGGTGGGAGGTCCCCGGGCATCCGGCCACCGAGCCAGGGGCAGTGACTGGGGCACAAGCTGTCTCCAGCTTTGGGCGGACTGTCATGTGCCGAGCTTGGGGGCAGGAGTGAGTGCCACGCAGGGGTTGGTTGCTGCCTGGGGCGGGCCTCCTTGGCCAGCACACTGAGACACTGTCCCCTCCTGCTTACGGAGCACTCTGGGGAGCACGTCTGTTGCCACAGGCCAGGCCTTGGTGGCAAGGTGCAGCGGAGGGTCACTGGGCCCACCTGACGGGGGTGGGCTGTGGTTCAGAGAGGTCCCTGCAGAGCCATTGCCCCCAAATAAAACCTAACGTGCACTGACCTTCCTCAGAACCTGGTGTGAGATTCTCGTTGATCGGTATGTTTTCTTCATATGAAAAATATTTTAAGAAATCACAATACTGGACATTTGAATAGGTAGGAGGACGCCGCAGCGGCTGCAGAAGAGCTGGCCGTCCCCTGCCGGCTGAGTGGCCGCGCCTGTCCCCAGCCTCTCTGCTGAAGGAAGCCAAGGGTGCGTCTCTCAACATCATGTCACATTCAGATGCTAAATGAGATCTCTTTGCTTTTTAGGAGAGCAGAGATGAAGTCGAGACATGACGAAATCAGAAAGAAATACGGTAAGCGTCGGGGGGTGTCCACTCCGTGTGGTTGGGGTGATGCCGCCCCATGAGATGTGAGCGCAGGCCCTGGGCCCTGCTGCCCTCCCGCGCTCCCTCCCACGCTCCGGCTCTCCTCCGGCTCTCCTCCGCGGGGACCGGAATGAACTGAGCCGCGAGTGTCGTGAAAGATGAAGCCTTGGTGTATTTTTCTGTCATCCAGGCCTCCTGAGTACCGCGTGCTCACGGGGTGGACCTCGGCCCCAGCCTGTCCCTGCTGGGGTGTGCAGGCTGCGCCCCTTTTGAAGGACTTCGCACAGCTCCCCATCCTGTCCATGTGTTACGTTGTGTTTTGTTGGGGGAGATTGGGGGGTGCGTGACAGAGTATTCAGTCTACTGTGTTGAGCTGGGGGTGGGGGTTGGGAGAAGTGGCCTCACTGGGCCTTCACTGAGGACCGCCGCGGTGCCTCCAGCCTGGGGCCGGTGCTTCCCTGACCTCTGACCTGAGGAGCGCATGCTGCGTGCTGGTTGGACCGGGCGTCTGGGCTGAAGGCTACGTGATGAGGAAAATTGCAAAGTCCTTTCCAACAAGGTGGTCACTTAGCAGTTCTCTGAAGAGGGGACACTGCGTTCTAGTGGTGTTTACGACCCTGACCACTAACACTGTGAGTCCCGAAGGCTCAGTTCCCTGGCGGGGCTGCTGGCTGGCTGCTGCCCGCACCCATGCAGGCCGCCTCGGTCAGGTCCTCGTGCCGAGGAGCGATGTCCGGCAGCCTAGAGAGCCGCCTCTTGTGTGCTGCCCCCCTGGTGCTGCTGCTCCCCTGGCCAGCCTGGCCTGTCCCTCTTGCTGCCCTCGGCGCTCAGCCTGGTGTCACGTGGTATTCCCAGGGCAGGTGGTGACACACTCCATGTGAGTGAAATTCCCCACCCAGCTGTCTTGGTGCCGTGCCCCCCGAGGATCCGCGCCCCTCAGTGGGGGCACCCTGGTTTTCCACAAGATTGAAAAGGGTGGCAGGAGTGTGTGGGCACCTGAGCAACATTAACGTAAATACAAGACGAGCCGTGTGCACGTGCACACTCACCAAAGTGCATTTACTGCCAAGCACAAGTAGCCTGACAGTCATCCCCCTTGCCGGCGTGTGCGGGGCCTGGGGGTCAGGCTGCGGCTCCCGGGGCAGGGCTGCTGTCCCTAACTGCACCGGGCCACGTCTTCCTCCCGTTCTGATGATGGTTCGTTTGGGCCCTAACTGCGCTGAGAAAGCCAATTGGTGCCTGTTTACATAGAGACCCGAGAGCGGACTGGGCTTTGGAAAGGCGCAGCGGGTGGAAGGACTTGCAGGGCCCGTGCGGGCAGGGGAGGGGCACACGCCGGCTAACACACGGGATGCCAGCGCGCGTGGAGCCTTCTCTGGGTTTCAGCAGGCGTTTGATTTCCGAAGCACAGAACTTTCTCCCCCTTGGACTAGAACTAGGACTAGGAGCTGTTCTGCTTTGTCTTTTTCCAACATGACTGCGTGTCTGGCATTTGGCATCTGCGCGCCCTTTACCAGCATCACCGCGGGCTTCCTCCCCTCAGACGGAGCAGCACCCCGCTCCCCCAGACGCTGCGGCAAGTCGATCTGTTGCAGTGGCTGCAGGAGGGCTTGGGGTGTGGTCCAGGTTTCTAGAGAGGGGAGGGAGTGTGTGTTTCTGCAGAGACGACTTGTCTTTGGGTGTTTAGCAGCGAGGATTTCACGACCACGTCCATCGTATTAGTTGCATCTGAACCCTGGACGGTGAGATCGACGGTCACCTCGTTCTGAGTCAACAGTATAAGGATTCGTGATGTGACGTGACTTTGAAAACGGTGACGCGTGGTGCTCGAACCTGCTCAGGACAGCCGTTTCTCTTCACGGGGAACTTAGCTGTCCCGCGTTTGTGCATCATCTTTGTCGTCGTCTGAGCGCACTTATGACCAGGACTCTCTCGTTGCAGGTTTGTTTAAAGAAGAAAACCCATATGCCAGGTTTGAGAACAACTGAGCACGCCGGCGCGGGACGTGTTGCGGGTCAGCGGAGCCCCGGCCGGCCCTCCCGTCCCCGCCGGGGCACAGCGCGGCCGCCCGCACACCTGCGAGCTTCTGCCCTTCTCTCTCTCTGCGCTTAGTCACTCCAGACACGGAGCCTGTCCAGGGGCGGGGGTTGGTGTGGGTTCTGTTGTTAGTCTCAGGAGGAAAGGCACACGTTCACTCCTCCCGGTGGGTAAGCCCCCTGTGGACGGGGCCGCCTGCCCTGCCTTCCGTCCCGGTGGCCTGCTGCTCAGTGCGGGGCGCACCTGTCCCTCGGTGCCTCTGCGTGCTGACTCGGGGTGCGCTCCCCGACCCCAGCCACTTGGAGCAGCACCCAGGCCTCGGGCCTATGTTCTGTTTCGTCTTAAATAAGTCTTAGATTTCATTCCTCCACCTAAAATACTTCACCAAAAAACTCCACTGTCAAAATTCAGACCACATATTGGACAGTTTGTAGATTTTAATTTGTATCTGTACCAAACCTCAAGCTTGTTTCGCGGTGCAGACTGGGTACCACGTGATGCTTTAAGGCCGCCTCTCCGGGGCGGCAGCTGGTGGTGCCGTGGGGTGGCCGCGGGCCGTGCTCACCTTCTGCCCCGTTGGTGGCAGGTGTCTGGTGCTGTGTGCAGAGGTGCACGTCAGGCTGCCTGCGCTCTGGTCACCTAGGGACCATGGGTTGTTCCTCTAAGGGGGTGGGACCACACGCCGCGGGCCCCTCTGCAGGGCTCCGTCCACAGGGGAGCCAGGGTGTCCAGGCTGGCGGGAGGGACTCCCACGGGCTGTGCAGACACACTGATGATGGTCCTGGGACTGTGCCCCTTAGGGGTGTTGTGAGAGCTCCAGCAGAGGCAGCTCCCGGGGGTGGCCGGGGCCTCCAGGCGGCCTGTGGTGCCGTCTGTGGCGGTTCCGTTTCTCCCATCAAGATCTAGGACCAAGCGCTTGGTGTCGGACACGGCCGCAGACCGGGTCGTGACCATGAACAGCCTTCCTCAGACCTGAGGATAGGCCCGGCTGCTGCCCTGCATGGATTAGGAAGACGTTTAGCTTTGGGAACGTGGGTCGACAGGCACACGAGAACACGACGTGTTCTGCTTTCGCCCGCTGCCGGAAGCGTCCGGTGAAGTCCCCGCGCAGGCCCAGGTGATCGGAACTCCGCCTGCACCGCGCCGGGCGTGCTGCCCTGCGGCCCCACGAGCTAGAACCCGACCTCCACAGACTCCGTCACCTTTCGGACTTCTCGGGCATTTGATAGCAGTTTAAAGTACTATGAAGCCTTCCTGCTCTCGGACGCCAGCCGCGCGGTTGTCTTTCTACCGTTTATTCCTGAGAAACTCTGTAACAGGCTTTAGCGGCCTTTGTATCCATACAGTCCCGCCGTGTAAGATCATTCCTGCCTTGAGTGTAGGTTGCTGAGCTCCCGCCCTCCACATCCACACTGTGTATCTGATCCCTTCTGGGGTACTGAGCCCACGCCAGGGACCTGGAGGGCTGTCTCGGTCCCCACGCTTTTTTCTGAAATAGCCCTAAGAGCAGCTGATATAACCTCAAGGAAACCGTGAAGCTCAGAGTGCCTTAATTTTAACCAGTTTTCAAAAAATGGTTTAATACACACTTTGTTGAATACACTTTGTGTGCTCGCGTCTCCTTTCTTTGTGGTGGTGGTGGTGGTGGTGTTACCTGGGGAGCGGCACATAGACTTTCTACAGAGACTTTTTTAAAAAAAGATTAGGGATTCCTTGTGGCTCAGTGGTTGAGCGTCTGCCTTTGGCTCAGGCCATGATCCTGGGGTCCCAGGATCGAGTCCTGCATCGGGCTCCCTGCATGGAGCCTGCTTCTCCCTCTGCCCGTGTCTCTGCCTCTGTCTCTCGTGAATAAATAAAAATAAATTTTAAAAATTGTGAATAAATAAAATCTTAAAAAAAGGAAAAAGAAAAAGATTTATCTCTTCTAGAGAGAGTGTGCATGCATGGGGCATGGGCGGGGGCAGAGAGAGAATCCGAAGCAGACTCGCCCGGCACGGAGCCCGCCGCAAGGCTCGATCCCAGGAGCCTGAGATCACAACCTAAGCTGAAGCCAAGGGTCGGATGTTCAACTGCTGGAGCCACCC
Source organism: Canis lupus familiaris (assembly GCF_011100685.1). Classification (NCBI taxonomy): domain Eukaryota; kingdom Metazoa; phylum Chordata; class Mammalia; order Carnivora; family Canidae; genus Canis; species Canis lupus. Next base: position 38,435,487 of record NC_049252.1, on the reverse strand, counting down.
AGGCACCTGTACGTCGGCCCTTCTGACATGTCCAGATGTGTGAGCAATCCCGGCTTCAGTACCGGGGCCGAGGGGGCGACTATGCCGTGTCCTCACGTTGTCCGGCCCTCCCCACGCCCCAGCAGTTGCTGCCCAGCCGGGGACTCGGGCTGGTTTTCTGCACCCCATCTCCCAGCCCTGCTGTCCTTCTGCTTACCTGGAATCAGATACCAAAAAACAGAGAAAGCCGTTCATGAAGCCTTTAGCTTCGTGTCCTGGGCTGTAACCGTCGGCAGACCCCCGCCCCCGGGCTGCTGGGCAGCGCCTGTCCTCTGAGCTCCAGCTGAGTCCATGTCACCATCACTGCAGTCGTGGGATCTCCGGGACTCCCTCTGTGCTGCAAAGTCTGAAGTCCGTCCACGGGCAGGTAATCCGTCTGTTGTTGCCAAGGTGCTGTGGTCTGCCCCGTGGAGGGCAGCGTGAGCCTGCCCCGTGTGACCCAGGCCGGTGCACTCGGGCACTTCCAGGTTACAGACCGGGGACGGGGCAGCTCTGGGCTCTTCCTCTGGGAAGTCGAGAGCAGGGGAGTGAGAGGTCCAGGGGCAGTCGTGGGGTGTCCTTGGGGATCCGATCTGCGTGGGAAACTCACACTCGCCTTGGACTGGTTGAAGAAGTTCAGAGTCTGATGATGGCAGGACTGGTGCTTTGAAAGGACGGGGTTGGTGAATGAAGTCCTTCCCTTAGGACGTCTGCTCTTGAAAAAAGATCCCCTCGTTGGGGTTTAGCAGGCACGGGACCAGCTCGGTCGTCAGTGGCCGCGTCGCACCAGCTCGTTCTTGGTGTCCTTGCAGGGCCCGTCCGTGTGGCTCCTGGTCTGCTCCCTCGGCACCCGGATCTGCACACGTGGCCACCGCCACTGCCTCCCCCTCCCCGGGGCCTCGGGGGCCTCGTCCCACCGTCCCGCTGGGAGGCTGCTGCTTCCACTCGGGTCTGTCCGTGCTGCTTGGTGTGAGCTGAGTCCTTTTCTAGAAGTAGAATCGCGGATCAGAGTGTCTGTGATGGTTATTGAAATAGTAGGATCCGCGGGATCACCCTCCAGACAGAGGACACCCTGTGCGCAGCCACCGGGGACGCTGTGCCAGCCGCGTGCAGGTAAGCGGCCCCGCGGGGTGTCGCCAGGGCCTCGTGGAAGCAGGTTACTGAGTGCACAGCTCTTGGGCCCCTCGGCAGAGGCGGCGGGCCCTGCGTGCTGGTGCGTGGTGCGCTGGGGACGGGCACACAGCCCGACGCGGCTGCAGGGTGAGCCCGCCTGGGGATACAGGCAGGAGGGGCAGGCACAAGGCCAGGGAGGCCACGTGTTGGGGTTCCCGCAGGGGGGTGGCTGTCACGATTCCGGAGGCGGGAAAAGCCCCTGGTCCTGCTGCTACAGGTGGTCCGAGGCTCCCTGCCCCCTCCCACCCCCACGTCCCCCTTCCTGCTCTTGGTCCTGTATGTTTGTGGGTCACAGACCCTGGGACCGCATCCCCTGTCCGTCCTTGGCTAACTTGGTGGCGGCCCCAGGTGCTCCACCTGAAGAACCAGCAGGTCTCATGGTCACTGCTGTCGCTGGACAGCCGACCTTGGCCACGTGTCCACTTCGAGGAGCCAGGAGGCTGGTGGCAGCCACGTGCTTGTGGGGTGGAGACCTTACGGGTTACCCTGGTACATGGTGTCTGGCCAAACCCAACAGGGCAGGAGCACAGACCCCCAGGATGGTAAGGGCACAGGTTGGCTGCTGCCCCTCACCCCCAGTCCCATGCCTTCCGCTGGGGACGCCGTCCCCCAGATGGCCTTTGAGTCCACAGGGTCTGCCCCAGGGTAGAAGTGGCCCGAGCTGTGTGGACTTCTGGTCGCCCCCGGCTGCTCCATTGGGTGGATTGCTGCGTGTCTGGGGCTCAGAGCCCGGAGACGTTTCCCAGCTGGCAGCGCCTTCCTCCCCAGGGTCTGGTGGCTGTGCGTCCCCTGGGCTCTCGGAGCCTCCAGCCCGCAGCCCGCCCCACGGGGCCGTGACAGTGTCACCCCTACCGATGCCACTGGCAGGAGCCAGTCACCGCCCGGGCCCGGGAGCACGCTCCTCCCTCCCCAGGGGCCACCTCCGGCCTGGCCAGGGTCGGGGGCTGCGTGCAGGGGGGCTGAGTCCATCCCACTGCCCCCAGAAAGCTGCTGGAGGAGCTCCCGTGGGGCTCCCGCCTCACGGAGGAAATGCCGACCCCACGGAAGCGCGCCAGGGGTGCCAGCTCAGCCACACCTGTTGGATTTGGTGGGTTTTCTTCTCCCCAGTGCTAAGGAATGTCTCACCCAGCCTCGGAGCAGGTGTCTCGTTTTAACCCTGAATGCCAACAGCAGTTCCTCACTACAGACAAATCACTTCTTTTTTAAAGATTCTAGGGGGGGAGGGGGAGAGAGCGTGCACCAGGACGGGGAGGGGCAGAGGGAGAAGCAGGAGCCCGACGTGGGACTCGATCCCAGGATCCCGAGATCATGACCTGAACCCAAGGCAGATGCGTCACCGACGGAGCCCCCTCGGGCGCCCCAGAGTACAGCATTCTTCCGTCATTTCACGCATCTTAGTTCCCTAAGCTCACGGGCACTGGCAACGAGTCCACGAAATAAAATGAATTTTCTCGGGGAGTGGGCCTCGCAGCGGGGTTTGCAGTCACGTGGGGTGAGGTTGGGGTGCTGGCCAGGCTGGAGGCATCGCGTGCATTGAATTTTTCCAAGAGAATGTTGTTTACCTGCCGCCGTTGTTTACCTGCCCGCCCGGGGTCAGGGTCCCCTCGTGAGCCCGTCCGTGCCGCGCCCTGGGGGCCTGCCCCCCACCGCGCCCCCGCCCCGCCCGCCTGCACCGTGGGTGCTCCGTCCCTAGTTTCAGAGTCCTCCCTGGGTCTCCAGGCCACCCCCCCCATGGAACCTGCATTCTCAATTTTTATAAGTCGTTGTTACTCTTGTTATAAATGATCCACATTTGGCGAAATGAGGTCATGAGGATCTCGCTGAGGGCAGAGCCCTGGGGCGTTCCATGGGCCTCCTGATTTCCGACCCGGAGCCCCAATAACAGCACTGCCGCTTCTCCTGTTTCCAGCCTGAGGGCCACGGCTAGTGACTCAGACGGTCTTAGAGGGCGGCGGGTGGGGAAGGGGGCTGCCCGTGGGGTCCAGCCCGGGGGCAGGGGGCCCAGGGCACCTGGCCGGAGGAGTGGGTGAATCGTTACCTAGGCATGAGGTGTGGTTAACTTGGTATAAAGAATAGGTAAACCTTGTGCCCCGCGGTGGAGCGTCTGCCTTCGGCTCGGAGCGTGACCCCGGGGTCCTGGGACCGAGTCCGGCATCCAGATTCCCGCAGGGACCCTGCTTCTCCCTCTGCCGGTGTCTCTGCCTCTCTCTGTGGGTCTCTCGTGAGTAAATAAATAAAATCTTAAAAAAAGAAAAAAAGAGTCGTTAACCCGGCATAAAGAAGAGCTAACCCGCTCAGCATAGGGGGCTGCCGGGCTGGTGGCTGACGGGCGGGGTGGTGTGCAGGGCCCAGGCTGGGGGGCCCTTTACCCCCGATCACGGCTCCTCGGGAACCCAGACACGGGGGAGTGTGGGGAGTGCGAGCTTGGGTGACTTGCTCAGGAGACCCGGCCCGTCCCCCAGGAAGGTTCCCGGGGTGCCCCCAGCCCGGCCTCCTGGACGCAGCTGGGAAGCCTGGGCCGACCGCTGAGGAGCCAGCCACAGGGCTGGGATGGGGGGGCCCCGAGTTCCAGGGGGCCAGGCACCAAAATTAGGACAGGCTGTTTCAGAGGGTCCTCCTGTGTCCCGAGGGCGCGGTGCCCGGGGAGCTCGCCATCAGAGCCGGCGGCCTTCCGGGGCCGGGACCCCAGCTCTGCCTCCCTGCGCCGCCGCACGGTGCCCGACCCCGTGTCCGCGGCCCGTCGCCACAGCCGGCCCTGCAGTGTGCGGAGTGCGGCGGCGTCCCCGGCCCCCGTCCACGCCTCTGCTCTCCCTGCAGCCCCCGAGCCACCCTGGCCTGAGGGACACCTCTGCTCCGCGGACCTGGTGGGGGACCCACCCCAACCTCCCACGGCGCCCACCACACTTAGAACAAGGCTGGAGCTCTTGGGATCTCCCCCACCCGCATCCCCCCACCCGTCGGCGCACAGGCCCCTTGGTGCCTGTAACAGGCCAAGGCCCGCTCGCCTCAGCCCTGCTGTGCTCCCTCAGCTCCCGCCCCCATTCCCTCCCTGCATCGGGTGTGCGTGCTTTCCCTGGCCACCTACCTGAAGACCCGTCCTGTGCTACAGTCTGTCCCCTGACTCAGAGCTACTGTCCTGTTCTTTTGGCCACCTAGGGCCTCAGGGTTTGACTAGAGAAGTGGGACTGGGAGGCTATCGCTCTATCCCGTCCTCCATCGTCTCCCAGCCATCCAGCCGTCCACTCGTCATCCTCCACCTACCCACCCCCACCCATCCATTCATCTGTCTATCCATCATCCATCCATCTGTCCGACCACTCACCCATCCAGTTCACCCACTCATCCATCCCTCCATCCATGCACCCACTCAACCACCTATACCCATCTACTCACCCACTCACCCACCCACCCACCCACTACCGTGTACCTGTGTACCCCTACTACCTCCCATCCATTCATTCATCTACTCATCCACCCACCTGTCGATCCACTATCCAGTCTGCCCATCCATGCACTCATCCCTCCGTCTACTCATCCACCCACCGATCCATTTATCCATCCACCCACTCACTCAGTTACCTATTCACCCACCCATGCATCCATCAACCCACCTGCACTCCTCTATCCATTCATTTCACAAATGCTTTTATCATGAAAAAATTCTGTATTTTTATTTATCAAACATCAGTCTTCCCTTATGGCTCTTTGGGTGGTTCTATTTGGCCTTTCTTCATTCCGAAATTATGAACATACATTGCCTGTTTTTTCCAGGGCCAAAAAGTGGTCTCCATGCCCAGTGTGGAGCCCAGTGAGGGGCTTGAGGTCGCGACTCTGAGATCAAGGTCTGAGCTGCAATTGAAAGTCGGAATCTTAAGTGTTGGAGCCACCCAGGCGCCCCTAGTGCCTTCTCAATTTTGATTTTTCATCTAAGTTTTTTTATCTCTCTGAAATTTTCACTGGCGTAGGTGTGAAATACGAATCCAGTTGTGTGTTTTTCCAGGTGGCTCCCCAGTCTCTCAGCAGGGCTCAGTGAGGAGTCCCAGAGACGCCCCCCTTGGACTCGCTTCCTCTGGAGATGTGCATCCACCCTTCAGATGTGCCCCAAGATCCCTAGCAGAGGGGAGGGGGGTGTGTGCTGCCTGGTGTGGGGACAGGCCTGGGCATGAGCATCCCTCCATCGCGGGGCCTGCCACCATCCGCCCACAGGAGCCTGGTGGGAGGTAACGGCTCTGCCTGTGACCCTCACCCCCCAGTCACCACCATAGAGCCTGCTCGGCTGGGGCGCGTGGCCTGATGCTTGTGTTGGGCACTGCAAGCAGGTGGAGCATCTGCAGGACCTTCCAGGCCTGGCTGGGAACAGAGACAAAGAATCTGGCTGGGGAATTCCAGGCGTCCAGGCAAGTAGGGATGTACTGGGGAGGAGTGGGCGGGGGAGAGGACGAGGCCTGTCAGGATGGCCACCTCGGGTCTCCCAGAGAACCAGTGTGGCAGCCACTCTCTCCCACCCCATTTCTAGGGCAGCACACCAGAGAAAAGGAGCTCTGGAGTGGGGCTGGGCCAGAGCCCATGAGCAGGGGACCTGGGTGTGAGCGACCAGGGGGTGGCCGTCCTGAGGTGCTTCTCCTGACACTGTCACGATCTGGGCCAACTGGGCAGTGAGGGACAGTGGGCAGTGCCCCAGGGTGGACACACGGGGCCCTGTGGCCCAGCTGAGGGTTTGAGGACCGGCCACTCCAGTGAGAACCACTGGGCTTTGGGCAAGCGACCTGGCCATGCCTCTAGAATGACATCAGCACCAGCTGGATGCAGTGGATGCCCACAGCCATGTCACCTGCTTGGGTCCCCTGGTCCAGCCTCTCAAGGGAGGTCCGTGCATGGGCATGAGCTGTGGCCCCCTTTTCCCCCAGCACAGCTTCTGGGCAGATGTTGCCGTGATGATGAGTTGCTGGACAGCTGGACCTAGAGGTGCAGGGGCCAGGCCGGCAGGTGGCACTGGCCACACCCCGAGCCCAGCAGGGCTGCCCTTTGCTGTCCCGCAGGCCTGCCAACAGCCGGTTGGCTTTATGACGGTGGGGTTAGCATCACATCCGACTGTTTCTGCCGGGCTGGCTGCTGGGGAGAGGCAAAGGCTCCCCCAGGAAATCTCAGAGAGGGTGGGGGAAGAGTGGTCCTCTTGGGGTCTGTGCTCCTGCGCTCCTCCCCGGGACTGTGTTTCCCGTGGGTGGGCCGTGGAGTGACTCGGGAGCACCCGAGGTTAGAGCTCCGTGCCAGTGCATGGACCACAATGGCCCGGGCATCTGACAGCCGGAGGGACGTGCCCCCTGCCTGGGCTGGGAGGCAGGGCGGGAGCCCCCAGTGCCTGCTAGCAAGCCAGGAGCTGCGTTTCAAGGGCAGAGTGGCTGCTAACAGAGGGCGAAGCCTTACTCCCGGGGGATGGTCTCCGTGTGGTTCTCCTCCGGGGACCTGCCCGAAGGCGCACACGCTTCCCAAACCACGAGGTCCGCGGGGTTACAGGGCGCCCCGGGCAGGCAGCTCCAGCTTCCGTGCGCTCCGGGCCCCGCCCAGGAGCGGCGGCCTTAAGGATGACCCCGTATGTGGGTCAGAGCAGCACGCCCACATGTGGACCGGGTCACCTCCGCAATCCAAAGAGGCCCCCAAGTGTGGCAGCCCAGCGTCCACGGCGCTCAGGGCACTGCGCAGTGACCGTCCCTCTGGGGGACCTTCCCACACGCCCCGGGCGACCAACCCCCCAGGAGGGCACCTGCTGGCACGGCCCCAAGGGGGGAAGGGTTCGGCGCCTGCCCTGGGCCACACAGGCGCTGACGAAGCATCCAGCCTTCTGTCCCCATCAGGCCTCGTGAGCTCAGGCTGATGTCACCGTCACCTCCGGTAACAGTGGGCAAGTCCCCACCGTGAGGCCATTTGCCGCCAGGACTGGGAGACACGGGCGCAGCCTGTATGGGGCCAGGGCCACGGCCGCCGAGCCTCGCTGCCCTTGGCATCGCCGCCTAATGGGTGTCGGGCGGCCCACAGCGGGGCTCGGAGCACCTGGCGCCGGCGGCTCGTGGGCGCATCCGTGTGCTTCGGCTGCCACCCCCCCGCCCCCCCCGCCCAGGTGATCTGAACGTCAGACGTGCGCGGCTCCCGGTGCTGGTGGCCGACGGCCCCCGGGGACGGGGCAGGGCGGGTCGGGGAGATGGGCACCTCCTCGCTGTGCCCACGTGTCCTCCTCTTGGAGGACCCCTCTCACCCTGGGGTAGGGCTCACCCGTCCTTTTAATTTTTTGAAGATTTCATTTATTCATTAGAGGAGCAGAAGGAGAGGGACAAGCGGCCTGTGCTGAGCACGAGCCTGACGGGGCTCGATCTCACGACCCCGAGGTCATGACCTGAGCTGAAAGGAGGAGTAGGATACTCACCCCCGGAGCCCCCGGGCACCCGCGCCTTTTAACCTATCACCTCATAAAGGCCCTGTCTCCACATAAGGCCACGCTCTGAGGTGTCGGTGCTCGGGCTTCCACCTGTGAATCCTGGGGGGTCACACTTCAGTTCACGGCGCCGGGGGACCCCCGTCTTCCACGCCCTGGCTGGTGCACGCGTCCGAGCCGCACTGCTAGAGGTGTGCTGTCTCTGGTTACCGTCCTGTTAGCGGGGGGGGGGGGTGCAGCTCCCGGGGCTTCTCCCTGCCCCCCTCTTTTTAATAAAGATTTTATGTATTTATGTGAGAGAGAGAGAGCACACGTGCCCGTGAGCCCACGCACATGCGATGGGGGAGGGGCGAGGCAGAGGGAGCAGCGACTCCCACTGAGCGGGGCCCTGATGCGGGACCCCATCCCAGGACCCCGGGACCACGGCCTGAGCCCCCCAGGCGCCCCCGTGGGTCTGCTCTGGTGCTCGCTCGCCTCCCTCATTCTGCCCTTTGAGGAGGTGGTTTCCCGCGAAGTCCAAAGCAGCCACGCGGACTCCTTTCACTTTGTTTCCCTGTCGGACTGCTGTGGCCGCCGCAGCTCGGAGTCCCTTGGCCCGAGAAGCCGTGGAGTCTGGGTGCTGGTGTCCGCGGGCAGGGACAGACACGCTGCGGAGACCCCGGGTGGGGCGCGCTGGGTCCGCCTGCACACACCCTGCTCGGTGCGGGCCTGGGACTGCTGGTGCGTCCGCGCAGTGAGGGGATGCGGCCCCAGTCCCCCGCGGCCTGCGGGTGGCACATGCTCACCAGCCCCCGGGGGCCCCTTCTGCAGGTCCTCAGGTATGAAGGTGGGCTTTCCGGGGAGCTTTCGCCAGTGGCTGCCCCGGGGGCTCAGCAGGGGGAACACGCAGCCGCGGCCCCGCCCACTCTCTGGACCACAGGTCCCCGTGCCCCGGTTTGTGGGGCCAGAAAGATGGGGTTCCCATGAGGCCTCGCTGGCCTTCCTGCTGCCGGGTGCAGCCCCCTGACGGGGGGCGCTGGGAGAGGACGGGGTGAGCAAAGAAGCAGACGACCAGAGCCAGGCCCTGGCACTCAACCCCGTGCCTCGGGGTGCAGGGTCTTCTTCCCCAGCTGGAGGGACAGGATCTCCCTCGAAGCTTCTGCAGGTGGTGAGCCCCGCCACGCTGGGTCGTCCCCAGGCCTGAGCTGACAGGCGCAAGAGGAGGAATCCTTGAACGTCTTGAAGTCCGGGCTCCCCTCGCGGCCCGCGCCCACGGACTCCCGGGGCCTCGACAGCTGCCCGCCCCGCCTCGCCCATGCCTGGCGCCTCGGCTTCGGTTAGGGAAGGTGCGTGTCTGGGCCTAGGCACGTGAGCACAAGTCCTGCGGGGGTCCGTCCCTTCACCGTCCTCGCTGTCCTCGGGCTCACTGGTCCTGCAACACGTGAAGTCCTTCTGGTTCTGGCTCCCCGGCGGCTGGGCCCGGCCGGCCCGCGGATGTCAGGTGCGGTTTGCACCAGCTTCCACCAGGCTGTGCCCTGGCGCCTCGTAGATGTGGAAACCTCGGGTGGGTTTTCTGAGCTTGGATCTGGGCTGTGATGTCTTATTTGCAGAAGACCCTTAGCAAACGTTTGTCTGCCCCTTCTGTCCTCTGTTGGCTCCAACGGTGCCTTAGACCCTCGGAGAGGGTTGGTGGCAGGGCTTCTGTTTGCTCCGTTTCCCCGGCTCCCTCGCATTTCTCCTCTCTGTTCTACTCTGCGGATTCCTGGACTTAGTGGGAAGTTTACGGATTCCCTCCTGTGTCCACGGGCCGTGGAATGAGCCCGTGGAAGGCATGCTTCCTTCGCGTGTCTGCGGGCCGGGCGCTTCCCGGGGGCCTTGCTCCCAGCCCCTCCCTTCGCGTCGCTGACCTTCCCCGCAGGAGCCTGAACACGAATCCTGCCAGACAATCTAGCTTCCGGGTCCTGTCTGAATCTGGTTTTGATTTTCCTGTCTTGATTGCGGGTTTTTTTTTTTTTTTTCTCTTTTTGTGTGTGTCCTTGTAATCGTTTCCTGAAAGACAGATGTCATCTGGAGGACGGCAGACGCGGAGGTCCCGGCATTCCTCTCCGGCAAAGGGCAGTCCTCCTGCGTGGCTGCCGGCGGAGGGGCTGCGTCGGGGCTCCGGGTTCTGTGGTTGTGGCTTCTCTCGCGTCCGCTGACACACATTCCTCTGGCATCACGTGCTGAGGCTGGAAGATGGTCTGCCGGAGGCAGCTTCTCTATGTTCCTGCGCCACCTTCGGCTCTCGGGCTCCCCTGTGCACCCCCAGCTTGGCGATGTCTCTCCCTGGGACCGGGCACAGAGCACTCAGCGTGTTCCTTGGTGCTGGCTGTCCTGGTGCGGGGTGTGTGAGTGTACACGTGTGTGTGTGGGGGGGGGGTGGGGGAGGACTCTGTTGCCCTGGTCCAGCCCCACCATTATGCAGGCCTCATGTCCTTGGGTCTGGGCGGGACTTTTACAGGGATCCGTGTCCTCTCCAGGGACACCTTCAACATCTTCCCAAACTGCAGGAGGGTGTCAGGCACCGGCGCGGAGGAGGGCAGCTGTGTGGGGACTTGGCTTCAGTGGGAGCAGGCCGGTGGGGGGGTCGGGACATAAACACAGGGTGCAGCCGGCCCGGCTCTCTGATGGTTTCGGAAAAGCTGTGGCTTTACGGGTTGTCCAGCGTCTCTCGTTTGCAGACTGGGAGAATGACTGTTCGAGCCTCCTGCCTCCTCGGCAGGACCCTGCCCCCTGGACGACTGGTTACACGTCCATGACGTTCTCTTAGAGACCTAGTATGTAATTAATTAACAGTCTTATTCAGATTCTCCTCGCGCTTAGTTTCTGCTGCGTAGCGTGCATTCCAGAAACATCAGGAAGGCGGTCACAGCACAGCCTCGTGCGCCCCACAGGGGACCCCGGCAGGTGCATGGCTTCTGCTTGCCAGGCTGAGGCCACGATCGGGACTGGCCAGGGGACACGGGGAAGGGGCTCGGGGTGAAGCTGGCGCCACCCTGAGACCAGTGGCCCCAGGGGGAAGGCCTTCCCCAGGCCTCTGTCCCCCTGGAGCTCCGGGGAAGGGCCAGGCCTGGGAGGTCCCTGCGCACCTTGCTAAACCAGCACAGGCCCCCCAGCGGGTAGGTGGGCGGCCTTGGAGCACCTTCCTCCCCCCGCGGGTCCTCCTTACTGGACACTGGCTCCCCCCAGGGCCAGCGGCACCTCATCTGTAGCGGGGCTGCTTTCTGGGGACCCCGTGACCACCAGGGGCGGTTCACCACACTGGTCTCCAGCTTCCTTTTCCTCTGAACGATGCCCCTCACCTGGGAAACGAGTGGGTGCCCCTGGGTTTGGCCGCGCTGAGCAGGGGAGGGAGCAGGGCCAGGGCCAGGGCCAGGGCCAGGGCCGGGGAGGGGCATCATCCTTGTTGCTGGCCCCCAGGGCGACCCCGGGCTCCCCGGGTCCTGGGCGCCTCCAACCCTTTCTCCTCCATCCTTTTGGTGCCCAGAGCGCGCCCTGGTCCTGCATCCGCCCCCGCCCCCCTCCCCGCGCCCCCGCCCCCGCCCCGCCGTCGGGCCCGCCCGTGACGCACTCCCGACCCGGGAACCTCGGCCCGGCCGAGCGCGCGCCCGACGCCCTGAGCACGCGCCTCGTGCACGCGCGCCCGCCACGTGACCCCTCGGCAGCCAACCGGCGCGCGGGGATTCGGGGGCAAAGCGCGGCCCCGCGAGCAGTTGCGGCGGGACAGCGGCGGGCCCGGAGCCTGATCGCCCGCTCCCGCGCCGCCCGCCCGCCTCCCCGCCGCTCCGCCGCCGCGCAGCCATGTCCGAGGAGAAGCCCAAGGTAAGGGCGCCTGGGCCGGCCGGGACCCCGGGACGCCCGCGCCCGCGCCAACCCCGCCGCCCCCGCCGCCCCGGCCCGCGCCCGGCGCCCTCCGCCCTCCGCGACCTCGGGCTGCGGGACCCGGGGCAGGCGGCGTCTGCGGGGCGGCCCCCGCGCCCCCGGCCTCCCGCCCCTCCCCCCCGCGCGCCGCTCCCCTCCCCCTCCTGCCCGGCTCCGCCCCGCCCCGCGCCGCGCCCCGCCCCGGCCCCGCCCGCGGCCCACCCGGCCCCGCCCCGCGGCCAGGCCCCGCCCCTCCCGGCCCCGCCCCTCCCAGGCCCCGCCCCTCCCGGGAGCCCGGCCGGGCGGGCCTATGACGCAGCCGTGGGGGGCGGGGCCGCCTCGGTTGGGACCGCACCCGCCGTCCCCGGGCCCCGACCGCCTCCCCGCTCCCCTCCCCCCCTCCCCTCCCCCCTCCGCGGCCCCGCCGTGCACCCCAGCACCCCTGGCTCCCCGGGCCGCGCCGCTCCGCTCCCCACCTCTCCGCGGAGCCCTTGCGGCGCTGCTGCCCGCCCCGCCCCCTCCCCCCCCCCTCCCCTCCCCCTCCCCCTCCCCCTCCCCGCGGGTCCCGCTGCGGCCGCGGGGGGCTCCCAGCTTCCCGTCGGGCCTCCCGTGTGCGCTCCCCTCCCTTATGGGTCGCGTCGCTGTCGCTGTTCTCCGGGGGTGCGTCCGCCTCTCCATCACGTCCCCCCCCCGCGCGCCCCCTGCGCGCCCCCTCCCCGCCGTCCTCCCTGTGCCCCCCCCGCCCGTCCCCTCCCCGCCGTCCTCCCTGTGCCCCCCCCCGCCCGTCCCCTCCCCCGCCGTCCTCCCTGTGCCCCCCCCCGCCCGTCCCCTCCCCGCCGTCCTCCCTGTGCCCCCCCCCGCCCGTCCCCTCCCCGCCATCCTCCCTGTGCGCCCCCTGCGCGCCACCTCCCCGCCGTCCTCCCTGTGCCCCGCCCCCTGCCCGTCCCCTCCCCGCCGTCCTCCCCGTGCCCACCCTGCGCGCCACCTCCCCCCCGTCCTCCCTGTGCCCCCCCCCCGCCCGTCCCCTCCCCGCCGTCCTCCCTGTGCCCCCCCCCCGCCCGTCCCCTCCCCGCCGTCCTCCCCGTGCGCCCCCCTGCGCGTCCCCTCCCCGCCGTCCTCCCCGTGCGGCCCCTGCCCGTCACCTCCCCCTGCTGTGTTCTGGATTTGTGCTCATCCCTCCTTTCTGGGCCCTCTGGGGTGTGCTCCTCACGCAGGCAGGCCGTTCTTAGCAAGGCCTGACGTTAGGTTAACTGCTCTTATTAAAAACCGGCATTTGAAGCTTTGGGTCTGCGTCTTGGGCGCCTACACTTTTGCCAAGTGGCAACTCAGCGGAGTCAAGTACTTGGGACATGGGCTTCTTGTGATAGTGGAGCTTGGACACTGAGCCTGGAGCCTCGGGGCCCTGGGGACACACTGGAGTCAAGCGGGGTGGGGCGGGCCCTCGGGAGCTGGCGCGGGGCTCGCTGCAATCTCAGGTCACCCTCCAGGACCCCGTCCTCACTCCTGATGCGATTGCAGCTGCCCTGCCCTCCTCCGCTCAGCCTGTGCCCGTTCTTCTCTCGGGTACTGGTGCCTGTGCGGGTGCCTGTGCGGGTGCCTGTGGCACGTACTGGTGCCTGTGTGGGTGCCTGTGCGGGTTTCTGGGGGCTTCCTTTTGCGGAGGCTTAACTGCAGGAAATGGAGCAGCGTGATGTCTTGAGCGCGCTTGCTCTGAACTGCGGGGCCGCCTGCTATGTGCCAGCTGTCGGGGAAGCCGAGCACAGGCTGCGCCTCCCGAGCCCAGGGAGCTGGGCAGGAGGGCAGCAGGCACCCCAGGCCGTCCTGCTGGTGGGAGGAAAACCTGGGGGGCAGTTGGGGACAGCCCCTGCCGCCTCTGGGTAGCTGACGCAGGGGGACCCTAGTGATTTGTGGTCAGTGTTGCTTTTCCTTTACTCCTGCCCTTTGGGGGCCCGGGACAGGCCATTCCGAGTGTCCTTCCCTAGGGAGAGGGGCTCGTGGTGGTCCCTGCCTGCCGCCTCCCGCTGCCCTGTGGCCACTGCCCCGTGTGCCCGTTCTACGTTCCGGCCCCGTATCCGTGCGTTTTGGCACATTCGTATCTTTTTGTTGAAAAAGCAGATAGTGTCTCTACCCACGCGCAGAAGAATGAAGCTGGACCCTTACCTTACACCGTATATAAGAGGCAACTCAGAGGGGCTCGGGGGCCTAAGTGTTGAGACTAGAGCAGTGAAGCTCTTAGGACACAATGTAGGACAGGCCTTCCTGACCCTGGATGTGACAGCAGAGGCCAGGCCACCAGAGCACAGCGGACCTGGAGCTCGTGCAGCCCGAGGCTCCATCACGGGGGCAGCAGCCACCGCCCAGAGGGAGGGGGGTTTGCGACTCCGTCTCTGATCACGGGCTGCTGCCCGGAGAGCCTAGAGCGCCGCTCACACTCCGAGCCAACAAGAACTGTTCACAACCGGACACACTCTCGAACGGGCGCCTCTCCAGAGGAGGTGCACACGTGGCCACACGCGCACGGAACGCGCTCGTCCACCACTGAGCAGAGAAACACCGATCAAAGTGCAGTGAAACGCCAGCTCCCACCCACGGGGTCGTGCTTTCCCACACCAGACACACTCACGCTGGGCGGGAAGGCAAAGCGGGCGGTCAGCGCAGAGTGTTCCTAAAAACATTAAAACTAGAAGTAGCATATGGACCTGCAATCCTGCTTCCCGGTACTTGCCCCCGAGATCAGAAAGCGGGATCTCCAGGAGATACTTGTCCACCCAGGCTCACCGCAGCATTACCGTGGAAGTCACCCCGTGTCCGTGGACAGATGGCGACAGTGAACACAGCCCACCCACGCCGTGCGTGGTACGCGGTCCCGGCAGGGCAGTGAACCCTGACCCCAGCCGTGCCGCGGTCAAACCTTGAGGACGTCATGCTGCATGAGATAAGCCAGTCCCAAGAGGACAAATACTGTGTGATCCACTTTTTTTTTTTTTAAAGATTTACTCATTTATTCATAAGAGACCCAGGCAGAGGGAGAAGCAGGCTCCATGCAGAGAACCGGATGTGGGACTCAATCCCGGGGCTCCAGGATCACGCCCTGGGCTGAAAGCGGCGCTGAACCTCTGAGCCACCCAGGGATCCCTGTGTGATCCACTTTTATGGGATCTGTAGAGGAGTCACTATCACAGAGACAAGGAATGGGGGGGGTGCTGGGGAGACACGGTTGGGTTCAACGGCACAGAGGTTCAGTCCTGCAGGGTGAACGGGGTTCTGGAGATGGACGTGGTGAAGGTTGTAGGACGTTCAGACCAACCAAAGGGGGTGATGTGGTGGCTTTTACACTAGGTTTACGTTAACACAGAAACATTGGGAAAAAAATAATATCTCTAAGTAGATACAAAGGCGGTCGCCTGGATTGGATCCTGGAACAGGAACAGGACGATGGTGGAAAACTTGGCGACACGTCAGGGAGGCTCGGAGTCCCTCTGCCGGTGGTGAGCGGCGCCGGCCTGGGCGGCAGGGGCAGTGTGACGTGTGGCGCGGGGTGTTGGCCCAGGGCCGTGCGCACCCCCGGCCCCGACGGCTGCGCCTTTTCTCTTAACGTACACTTCTCTAAATGTACAAAATGAAGCCTTTATTTGAAAAAAAGGCACGGCAAGTATGGACACCTCATCTCCGGGGAGCGAGGGGGTGCTGCCCCGGCCCCGGGTCCCGCGCGTTGCCCACGGCGGAGTCACTGGGAGGGGGGGCCCCGCTGGTGCCTGCACGGCCGCGGAGGGCGATCCTGTCTCGTGGCGGGGGTCCTACTGGGGTCCTGCCTCCCGGGGCCGCTTCTCGGGTCGGCTCCCCCCACGGGCTCCCCACCCCAAGGGCGTGGCCCAGAGAGGTGGGCGCGTGTGACGGGGACAGGCGCACTCTATGTCCAAAGGGACTCGGGCCAGCTGGATCGTCCGCTCAGAGTAAAGCTTCCCGCCTTCCCCGGCGGCGCCAGCTAAGCGAGGTGGCCGAGCCCGCAGGAGCCGCCCTGGGTGCCCCAACCGCACCTCCCAGAATCCCGCTCTGGGACCCGGGGGGCCTGCCGTCCTGAACCCCAGCTCCTTGCTTCATTCCAGCTGTGCTTCCGGGCCCTGCGCCGCCCCTGTCACGATCGTTTGGGGCTCGGACAGCATCACAAGTGTCAGAGATGCCACCGGGGTGGGACCGCTGCGGGGGGAGGGGGGACCCTGGCCTGCCCATCCTCCACGGGGCCTGCGCCCCCCCCATCCTCACCCGGCGTGTGCCTGCCTGCGGGCGTGTGTTCACCGTCCTCTCCTAACAAGGAGGGCTTTGGGGTTTCTCAAGAGTCCCTAAGCGGGTTTTTCCCTCCAAAGCCTCCGTAGGTGTATGCTGTGCCCCTGCACGCGCCCGCCTACCAGAGGGGTTCGTTCCGCGTGGACGTGAAGCCCTCGTGTGCGCAACCCTGGGCTGCGGGGGAGTCGGGAGGGGTCGTCGCTGAGACTCCCGCCCCGCCGCCTGGAGCGCGGCGGCCCGTGGCTGAGACCCGGTGTCCGTGTCCTTGCAGGAGGGGGTGAAGACGGAGAATGACCACATCAACCTGAAGGTGGCCGGGCAGGACGGCTCCGTGGTCCAGTTCAAGATCAAGAGGCACACGCCGCTGAGCAAGCTGATGAAGGCCTACTGCGAGAGGCAGGTGCGCCTGTGCCCTGGGGGCCTGCGGGCCACGGGCTGCCCGGGCCTCGGCTGTCCCTGGGGTCGCGTGTGCCCGGGGTGCTCCTGTGTGCGTGTGCCTGCGTGTGTGCTCGTCCCTCGGCGTGCGTGTGTGTGTGCCTGCATGTGTGTACTCGTCCCTCGTGTGTGCATGTGTGCGCGTGTGTGTGCCTGCGTGTGCGTGCTCATCCGTGGTGGCCGTTTCCTTCTGCCGTCAGAGCATCAGCCCTGTGTCCGCGGACAGGCCAGGCCGCCGGCTCTTCCCCCAGCGGGGAGCGTGGGGTGTGCCCTCTGGTGGCTGCTGGGAGCGCAGTGGCTCAGTCCGTCCCTGCAGGTGCAGCGCAGTAGCTGGGCCGCGACTGAGACACGGCCTTGGGGGCTCACGGGGGGCTTGATTCTTCCCCTTGCTCACGAGCATCGCGGCCGTGGCCGGGTCGCCGCAGGTCCCGGTTGTCGTTATCAGCATCTGGACAGACGTGTGGCTCACACACATCGGTGCTTCCAACCTTGCTGTCCTTTGTCCTCATTCACACACCAGGCCTCTCTGCACCACCCGCGTCGTCCCCCACACGGTGGCCCGTCGCGTGTCGCTGTGTGGTGGGGGGTGCGGGCTCTGGGGCGCCCTGTTCCTCTGTGTGGACGCTTTGTCAGGCCTGGCGCTGTGTTGTGGTCGACGCGGTGAGTGAGCCGCGTCCCTGTCCCCGTCCGCCCCCCCCCCGTCCCTGCCCCCCCCCCCCCCCCCGCTCACCCCCTCCCCCCGGCCGAGCCCGCCAGCCTTGCAGCCGCCTCCCTCGTTCTTCCCGGGCTGGCGTGTCTCTGTTCCTGGGTCTCCGTGTGTTTGGCTTCCGAGGTGATTTTCCCCACGGGAGGTGGAAACTCTGCTCTGGGACGAGCCCTCCGCGCGCGTCTGCCCGGTCCCTGCAGGACATGGCCCTGGGCCTCGCGGGTCCTGCCAGGGAGGTGCCATCCGCTGGGCGGTGCAGCGGGTTCGCGGCGACAGCTCGTGTCTGGCTCGTGTCTCGTGGGCCCAGCTGGTCTGTTGGCCGTCGTGTGTGGTTTTCTGGGAGGTCCTGTGAAGTCATTGCCCGTATTCTCCACGCACCGTGCGGGGGGCGTGTCCCCATGCTTCAAGCCGTCCCGCCGCACCTGTGGTGTGACTGTCCTTGCAGAGCCACCTCCGAGTCTTTCCGGAGACTTCTTTGGCCGCCATCCTACGTATTTTCTGGGTTAGTCCGGCTTCGTCCTGTTTCGCGGAGCGTGTCTTCCAGCGTCTTGCTCTGCAGTGTCCTTGGGGCGCGTGGGGCTGCAGGCGACTTCCCCGTCACAAACCTTCGCCCTTCACCATTGGCTGCACGATCATTTCCAGGTTGAAATTCGTTTTTGTCTTTTGGGCCCTTCACGTCCTTTTCTTGTTGCAGCGTTGGTGCGGACATTCAGTGACATTCTGGTTCTCTGTCCTGTGAGGTCGCTTTGCTCTTCTCTGGGAGCTTTCGGGATCTGTTCTTGGGCCCCAAAACCTCACTCTCAGGGGCTTGGAGGTGCGTGATTGTACCGTACCGGTCACTTTCCTGGTACTTTTTTCTCTTTCTTTCTTTTTTCTTTCTTTTCTCTCTTTCTTCCCTTCCTTCCCCTCCTTCCTCTCCTCCTTTGATCCATCCATCCATCCATCTCTGCACCCGTCTTGGGGCTTGAACTCACACGCCGAGGTCAAGGGTCACAGGCCAGGCGCCCCTTGTTTTTGTTGAGGACACGTGGCTGCGGCGGGCGGTCCTGGGATGCCGGGCCCTCTGTCGTCCCGTGCGCCGTGTTGGGAACGCCGTGTACCTTGCTGTCACCCCTCCTGGAGCTGACGCTTGGGATTGTTTCTGCCCGCCTGGCATCGGGCTTTGCTGTTGCTCTTGGGCTTCTTTCTGGGAGGGCCCTTCAGCCTTGGTTCCCACGCTGCGTGGAGAGTCTTGCTTCTGTCGTGACTTCTCGTTTCCACACGTTCTTCGAGGGGTTTCCTCTCCCACCCGCACCCACCTCTTGTGTTCCGTGTCCCCGAGGGCTGCAGGTGCCTGTGTGGCCTCTGTGCCCCGTCCTCCGCGCCTACCCTTCCTTTCCTCCTCACCGGCTGGACGGCTCACACATCCGAGTCTTCATGGTCCCACGGCCGTGCTGAAGTGCTCGTGCCTGAGAACCACGCCCGGCAAGCTGGCGGAGAGTGGCAGGCACAGAGCCCTGCCCCGCGGGGGTGACCTGCCCGGGTGGGCTGGGGGTCGCAGGTGTTGCAGCCTGTGAGTCAGTAGGTTTCCCAGGAGCCCACCTGCCAGGCCCGTCTGCCCTGGGGGTGCGGCCGGACGGGGCAATGGGGCTCGGCGGGCGGCTGGCGTCCAGGCTGGTTGGTCCCTGGTGTCCTGAGCCCAGGGCTCCAAGCCGACCTTCCGGAAAGTAGACCTCTTGCCTGTGGTGGGGACAGTGCGTGGCCCGTGCGGCTGGGGGCCCGAGTCGGGGTCCGGTGGGGCCTATCGTGTCAGCTTCCAGGGGCCTCCGCGGTCGGCCGGTGCTCATCTGTGCGGCACAGACACCATGGGTGGGCCCCTGGGCTGTGGGGCCCCGCGTGTTGCCCCGCCCCGACCTCGGGGTCGTCCCCACCGCCCTGCGGCTCCCCCAGGGCCAGTCCTCTCCTGCTCCCCTCATCCTCGTCGTTCGTGCCTGAATGTTTAAGTATCTTTTCAGGAGGGAGCGGAGCGGAGATGCTGGTCTCAATGCTGCCTGTTTTGTTTAAGTAAAATCGGGATTGCTTTTTATTTTATTTATTCACGAGACACAGGGAGAGAGAGGCAGAGACACGGGCAGAGGGAGAAGCAGGCTCCCTGCGGGGAGCCCGATGCGGGACTCGATCCCGCGACCCCGGGGTCACGCCCTGAGCCCAGGGCAGATGCTCCACCGCTGAGCCCCGGGCGCCCCGTCGTTGCTCTCTAAAGGAGACGCTCGGCTTCCGGGCCACGTCCGCCTGCCCTCGGGACCCGCGGCTCACAGCCCGGCCTGGACGGAAGACGCTCCGCTGGGGCCTCCCTGGGCCCAGCGGTCCGGGCCGCCCCCCGCTCGCAGGCCGTGCTGGGACCCCGGGCTCGCCGGTCCCCGAAGGCTTGTCGCCCAGAGGTTCTGGGGGGCGGTGCCGGCCACGCGGAGCCTGTCCCTGGAGGGAGGTGAGGGTGCGGCGGGCAGGACGCGGGCCCGGGCCTGGGCTGGCTGCTGGGCCGCGCAGGAGATGCCCGGAGGCCACCGACGAGTGTTACTAACAGGGTGGGTCGAAAGTTCGTTCAGAATCCTAATATTTTGAGATTCGTGTTTTATTTTCTGGAATGAACGTGTCTCCTGGAGATTTCTAATGATAATTGGTCTTTCTTTGCAGGGCTTGTCGATGAGACAGATTAGGTTCAGGTTTGACGGGCAGCCGATTAACGAGACGGACACCCCCGCGCAGGTACGAAAGGCGGCGCGGCCGAGCGGCTCCTGCGGCCCGCGCGGGGCCACTGCCCTCGGCCGCGCTGCTCCGAACGCTGCTCTCGGGGCTCCTGTCTTCATGTCTTCATGGTTTTCAACTATTAGGCTATTGAATTTTTAAATGTTGGAGTTCAGTTTTTCAAATGAGAAAAATGCACTTGGTCAGACATCCTGCTCCGTGCTGGGGGCCGGGGCGGAGGGCCGCGGGCCGAGCAGGGGGCCCCGGGGTCCACTACCAGGCCTGGCCATGTCCCCCGCTCCTGCCGCCC
Source organism: Canis lupus familiaris (assembly GCF_011100685.1). NCBI lineage: Eukaryota > Metazoa > Chordata > Mammalia > Carnivora > Canidae > Canis > Canis lupus. The sequence continues at coordinate 38,415,531 of NC_049252.1, read as the reverse complement.
CTCCCGGCGCCCACCCCTCGGATCTGGACACTGGATTGCAGCCACATCGCTGGCCCGATCTTGTGCCCTTCAGGGTGTGGGCGGAAGGGACGGGCCGTCATCCTCAGTCACGCGGTGTTTGCTTGCTGCCCACCACACGCCCACCCCGTTGCTGCGCCTCACGCTGGGGTGACGGGGCTTCGGGCCTGGAGCAGGAGTGCAGTGGGGCTGTGGCCGTTGTCGGATCGTGATCCAGAGCCACCCACCCTTGAGCCTCCGTCTTCTCCGTCAGTAAAGTGGGGAGGACGCCTGTTTCTGTCCTGCAAGGAGCTGTGAGCATCAGTCTGATCAGTTCACGTGACAGCACCACGCAGCAAGAGGCTGGGTGCGCCACCCTGGGGACCTCACCCTGCTCAGACGGGCTCTGAGCTGCAGGGGGAGGGGGCAGGCTGTGTGTGCTGCTCTGGGGACCCTCACCCTGCTCACATGGGCTCTGGGCTGCGGGAGGAGGCCGTGTGTGCCGCCCTGGCGACTCTCACCCAGCTCATGTGGGTGCTGGGCTGCAGGGGGGAGGCCATGTGTGCTGCTCTGGGGACCCTCACCCTGCTCACATGGGCTCTGAGCTGCGGGGGGAGGGCCTGTGTGCTGCCCTGGGGACCCTCACACTGCTCACATGGGCGCTGGGCTGCGGGAGTTTCCTGGGGGCGGGGGGGGGGGAGGTGGAGGGGCACCCGGGCTCCCCCTCCTGCCTGTCATCTGGCTGCTGCCCGGGGTGTCTGAGCCGGAGAGGGGCCCTGCCCTCCCAGCCCTACCCCAGTCCCCTCTGAGAATGTCCCTGGGACCCGGGACTGCTTCCAGCCTCTAGTCTGAATCGGCAGAGAAGCTTCCTTTTGTTCAGAGGATGGACAGAGATCAGGGTAGACGTGTGCTCCCTGTGCCAGAAAGGGAAAGCCGTTTGCACCATCCCTCCCATGGTCGTGAAGGGCAGGAAGGGGTGCAGTGGGCAGAGCCAGCGTGTCCCTCACTTTAGCACATCCTCCTTGTGTGACGGGGCTTGCTTTGGAGTCCACAGGCACGATCCTTGCACTTGTCATGAAGAATCCACGGCACCTGTTACGTGCTCCTCAGTGGAACACGATTTTGTGTAAAGTTCGGTAAAAATTTTGGATGCTTGTTTTTTTTTTTTAAACTTTTATTTATTTATAATAGTCACAGAGAGAGAGAGAGAGAGAGGGGGCAGAGGGAGAAGCAGGCTCCATGCACCGGGAGCCTGACGTGGGATTCGATCCCGGGTCTCCAGGATCACACCCCGGGCCAAAGGCAGGCACCAAACTGCTGTGCCACCCAGGGATCCCGGATGCTTGTTTTTAAATAAGACTCATTTTTTCTTTCTAAAGGTTTCATTATTTTTTAAGTCATCTGTATACATAGCATGGGGCTTGAACTCATGACCCCGAGCTCACGAGTCTCATTCTTTAAGACTGAGCCAGGCAGGCGCCCCAGAGGCTGCTTTTCTATCCGAGTCCTTAGCTCCGAATATCCTTTTGTGAGTTCTGTGAGCATCTTGGTGGGTGAACGGGCTTGTTGGAAATCCCAGCCGAGCGCTGTCCCGGCACGGTGCACCTGAGGACAGGTGTGGTGGGGATGGTGTTCCCGGGGGGGGGGGGGGGGGGGGGGGGGGGCCAGAGGGAGGGGACAGCGCAGTGAACCTGCAGAGTCGTCCAGGTGAGCGTGGCGCGTTCTGGGATCCCAGGAAACTAACTGCTCTCCCTCTCTCGCTGCCGCACCCCCGCCAGCTGGAGATGGAGGACGAGGACACCATCGATGTGTTCCAGCAGCAGACAGGAGGCGCGCGGGAGAGCGGCTGGCCCTAAGGGTGCCGCCTCTGCAGGGACCGTCCCCACGTGTCCTCGTGCTCGCACCTGCTGTGGAATAGTGAACCCGTGACCATGCCAATCACAGAGGAGTCTGCGGAAACCCGAGGACAGTCACCAGAATTACTTTCCTCTCTGACGTTTCGCAAGGGCAACTCAGAACTCTGCGGGGGGAGGGCGCCCACAGCTGAAGTCAGGCCAGTCACACTTGTCTTTGTTGGGGGGAAAGGAGTGGTGAGGGTTTTGGGGTTCGTTTGCTTTCATTTTTGTTTTTTCCTCCCTCTAACTTTTGCCCCCAAATGTGTGGTCTGAATGTCCACTTTTAGTCTAGATGGGGATCTGACCCCAGGTGTTGACCCCCCCACCCCCACCGCCACCCCACTGTTTATTCCAGTGGAGACCTCATGGCACCACAGAGGGGCTGCTGCTGTTGGACGAGTTTTGGGGCCGGTTTGGGGATGGGAAACAATCTCACGATGTCATACAGGCACAGGTATTTGAAATGGTAAATACTGCATTTCAGGAAATAGTAAAGTCAGAGGGAAAATACTGGAAGGCTTTTTAAAAGGTGAAAAGGAAAATAAGCAGGTCTTTCAGACCCTTGGCCCCGATGGAGAAGGAAGCCACCCCCACGCATCTCACTGGGCCCTGGGGCCGTGGCTGCCCGTTTCTCCTCTGGGCAGTTAAGGTCTCTCTACAAAATCTGGATTCAGCACTGCTGAGTTTGCAGCTGTTTTTGCGTGAAAGACCTGCCTCAGAGTGTGTTGGCGGTGGAGCCCCTGCAGCGGTGACTTGGCGTTGCCCTCGTGGACGTGGGCTGCGCTGCTTTCCCAGTAGGTGTGGGGTGTACGCTTTAGGACGTGATTTCGTTCTGTACCAGTTACACGGCTGCTTCTCCTGCTGCTGCGTGCGCACCACCTGCTGCTGGTCCTAGTCCCCGAGCAGGACTGCGACATCGTCCCTCACCTGCCTGAAATCTTGCCGAAGGCCTTTGCGTTTCCTTTGTGTTCTGCTGTCCGGGCGAGGGTGGGAGGTCGGCTGGCTCTGTTCTGTTTATTCACCAATTTGTACATGATTTGTTGTCCTTTGCTACTGTAAACAGTAAATATAGTTTGCTATTCTGTCTCTGGGCTTGGATTACACGCTGCGTGTGGCCGAGGGGGTGGACTGTCCCCGTTCCGTGTCCGGGCCAGCCACTGGGGCGGCCACTGGCATCCTGAGCCCGGGTGGGGAGGAGTGGGTATGTCCCTGAACCCTCTGCACGCCGCAGGTCGCCCGTGCCAGGCCTGGGTTTCCTGCCCACGGCTGCATCGGCTGCAGTGCCCCGGCCTTGGCTGCGCCCACCGGGCATCACGACCTCGCCTCTCCTGGGGTCCCGGGTATGGGGGGCGCGTTGTGGGGCGCGTGAACGTGCACGTTAGTCAGGGCTTCTCAAGGTTTTTGTTGTTTGAACCTAAAGACTCTTTTCCTTTGTGCACTGCATCCCACTCACTTCTGTGAAGTCAGTGCTGGACCACGGTTCTCTAGGCCTCGGCCCTGACAGACACAGACCTCGGAGGCTGCTTTGCATTGTTTTTTGTTTTTTAAGATTTTGTTCATTTATTCCTGAGACACACAGAGAGAGGCAGAGACACAGGCAGAGGGAGAAGCAGGCTCCCTGCGGGGAGGGACGTGGGCTCCACCCCGGCCTCTGGGTCACGCCCTGGGCTGAAGGCCTGAGTCCCCCCCCCCCTTCTTAAATTTGGCCCAGTTCAGCGATGCCGCCTGCCGGCCGCCTACTGCAGCTGCATCCACGAGCAGGGGCCGCTCCTTGCCCTCGGGACGGGTTTTCAGGTTGCAGGAGGCCCGTGATGACAATAAACCAAGGACGCAATGGATCCTACAGAACATCACACGGTGGATTCTGTGGGAGGGTATGGAGGCCGAGGCGGCGCGCGGACGGTCTGGAGCTGAGGACGCCTCTAACGGTGCACAGGTGTTTGCGTGGCGGAGCCGCAGAGCGCGACCTGGGGTCACTCCCTTTGAGGTCAGGAAGACCCGGGTTCTGAGAAGCACCGGCGCGTCCCAGATCCCAGATCCCCGGGGTCAGTGGGGACGGAGCCACCATATCACTAGGGGACCCGCGGCCCACTGCTCCCCACAGCGGACAAGCCGGAGGGGCAGGGAGCCCGATGGGGTAGCGACGGGACCCAGGCCCTCCCCTCACCCGGGCAGCAGGTGAGCACGAGCAGGCACGAGCAGGCACGAGCAGGCACGAGCAGGCCTTTGCCGCTTTGCACCTCTCTGAGGACGCGGGGGTCTGGGCAATCGGGTCCTGCGGGGCCAGGCCGGCGGGAGGGGCCTTCGCGGTCCGCGGGCGGGTCCGGCCCGAGGCCCAGGGACGTCCGGCAGCTGCTCCCCGCGCCTCCTGCCTTGACTGCGCCGGGCCCGGCCGACACGCCAGGGGAGCCTGTGGGAACCGACCAGCGGGTCTTCAGCCTCTTAACATGGTCATTTACTTATTCGGGAGAGACACAGGGAGGGGGGAGAGAGAGACGCCGAGACCCAGGCGCGGGGAGGCGCGGGGAGGCGCAGGCCCCACGCAGGGCCGACGCGGGCCTCGATCCCGGGACCCGGGACCCGGGGTCACGCCCTGGGCCGGAGGCGGCGCCGACCGCTGAGCCCCTCCCCACGGGGACGTGATCCAAGAACGTGCAGCACAGACGCGATCCGCCCCGCCGCCCCCGCCCCGGCCTCCGTGTCCCTCCCTGGCCCCCGCCCCCCCGTGATGTAACAGGCGGCCGACCCCGTCCTCCGCGGCCCTCCCCCGCCCCGGGGCCCGCGTGACCCTCCGTCCCGGGCCCGCGTCCCCGCCCGCGGCTCAGCCGCAGGGACCCGGCGCCGGGGAGCCGCTGCCTCGGGGACCCCGCGGGCGGGACGTCGCGGCCACCGCGCCTGCGCAGCCCCCCGCCGCCCGCCCCACCGCGCAGGCGCCCCCGCGTCCCGCGCCCCGGAAGGGCTTCTGCGCCCGCGGCGACCCGGAAGCGGCCCTGCGGCGGGCGGGAGCGAGCGCGCTCGGGGCCGGCGGACCGCTCGGCTGTCGCCCGGACGATGGCGGGGACGGCGCTCAAGAGGCTGATGGCCGAGTACAAGCGTGAGTGCGCGCCCCCCGCCCCCGCCCCCGCCGCCCGCCCGCGCCCCGGCCCCGGCCCCTCCCGACCTCCCGCCCCCATCCCCGCGCCTGGTCCCTGCCCTCACCCCTGACCCCGTGACCCTCTGCCCCCCCGGCCTGGTCCTCTCTGGGGTCCCGGCGGCCCCGTGTCCCGGCCGCGTCGCGAAGCCCTGGGTCAGGCCCCGGGGCGGAGGGGGCCGGGGGGTTGGCCCCGGGCTGGGGCTGGGGCTGGGGCTGGGGCTGCGGCGGGGGGGCCGCCTCGAGACCCTCCGCCCCCGTCGGCGGGAGGACAGGGCGGCCGGGGGCGGGGGCGGGGGGGCCGCCGGGAAGGTGGAGCCGAAACTGCTCGAGAGAAACGGGAGCCGCGCATTGTGACGCGCCCGAGGGGACAGGTCAGAGGGGCCCCGCCTGATGGGGCCGCGTTGGGGTGAGGCCCGCCCCCTCCCCCTCCCCCTCCCCCTCCCCCTCCCCGGGCCGAGCTCGGGACCGCTCGGTGCCTCCCGAGCCAGCAGCGTGTAGCGTGTGGGGATGTTTGGGGACGCGAAGGGAGAGGCCGGAGCCCAGGACCAGAGCCCAGGACGGCCCGTGTCCTGCCGCTTCGCAGCGGCACGTTCCCTCGGAGGAGCTGCCGGCGGGGCTGCCGCGGGCCTGCGGGTGGCTCCGAGCTGCTCGTGCGGCCGGGCCCTCCCCGTGGCCCTCCCCCTGGCCCTCCCCCTGGCCTCCAGCGGCCCCGGCTCCCCCGGGCGGAGGCCCTGCAGGCTGCTGCTCTTACCGCGGCGCCGGCCCGGCGGGGAGACTTGCAGAGGGAAGTCGGAAACACACTAAAGTGGCTGGTAAATGTGCGCGGAGCTCAGTCCCTCAGCAGACGGCCCGGCTCGGGGAGCCTCGCGTCCGGCGGGAGCAGGGATGGGGGGGGGCCCTTAGAAGAGATGCTTGGTTACCTTCTGCCCGGCCCAGTGCCCTCTGCGGCAGGGACAGGGGCACGTGCAGGAGATGCGGGGCCAGGGTGGGCAGGGGCGGGGTGGCCGCGGGACACGGGCCGGGGGGCGCAGCGCAGGGGGCACCTGCCGGCCCTGCCGCCTGCTGGGTGTAGTCGTGCAGCCCGGCGGCCTCCACTCTGCGGCCAGGCCTTACTCTCTCCCGTCTGTGGGGACGGAATCGGGTCCGGGCCGCCGCTCGGGCGCAGACTCTGCCTTGTCCAGCTGCGTTTCCTGAGGATGTTCGCGTCAGCAAAGAGTGCTTTTCCTTGTACCGTATCCACAAAAACCTCGTCTGTGAGTCCGACCCTGCTGTAGGTTTGCAGCAATAAGACGCAGAGAATAGCTGACTTCCACGTCTGTATCGCAGAACTGTGACGTGCGCGTTTTTACACGTGTTTGTGTGGCATTCTGGGGTATCTGTGGAAGGCACAGCCCTGAAGATGCCCCCTCGGCTTGCTGGCCCCTACTCATCCCATCAGACGCAAATCCAGCGCTGCCGTGAAAGGCGTAACGCACAGGTTCCAGGAGAGCTGACTTACAGGGAGGGAGGTTAGCCTGGATCGTTGGGGTCTGACCCCAAAATCACAGGAGGAGCTGAGACCCTGGAGGAAGGCAGGAGAGGTGAGGCGGGAGGGGAGGCCCCCCTGCTGTGGCTGGCTGGGAGGATGCACACATGGCCAGGAACAGAAGCACGGGGTGGCCCGCGGCACCTGGGACTGACTGCTGGGTGCTGGCGCTCGGGATCCTGGAGCCTCCGTCCCACAGCGGCAGGGACCCGGGTTCTGCCTGGAGCCTGAATGAGTTTGGGGGGACACCTGCCTTGATTGCCTTGTAAGACTCGAGGCACAGAACTGCCTCCCTCTTCCGACATATGGAGACTGTAAGGTCAGCAGTGGGTGGTGTTTTAAGCGTTGAGTTTGTGGTGACAGCAGTAGAGAATGGAAACTGTGTCTCTGAGGGGAGTTCTGTTGTTGCTGGATCTCAGAAACATAAAATTCCATTTCATGATCCTCCTCTTTTGTGAATTAGCCTCTAGTTGGTCTTACCGTACGGGTGACATATCCATTGTAAATGTGGATTTTATAGAAACAATCTCTCTGTGAAATGGGGTTTCTTTATTTATTCATGAGAAAAAGAGGGAGAGGCAGAGACACAGGCAGAGGGAGAAGCAGGCTCCATGTACCGGGAGCCCGACGTGGGACTCGATCCCAGGACTGTAGGGTCACACCCCTGAGCTGAAGGCAGACGCTCAACCACTGAGCCCCCCAGGCATCCCTGAATGTACTTTAGTAGATTATTGGGATAGGGTTCAGGGATATTTTTCATGTTGGGGAATAGTCCCAGAACTGTAGAATTTTAGGGGTGGTGGTGGAACCTTGGCTAGGATTCTGTTCAGCCTCTGGTTTTTCACATTTTGCAGGAAATTGAGTAATAAAGGCAAAATGACAAAAAAAAAAAAAAATTAAAGGCAAAATGATTTGCCTACGTTCTTAGGACCAGGAAAAAGGTGTTAGAAAAAGAACCGAGATTTTTTTTTTTTTTTTTAATTTATTTTAAAGTAGGCTCCACATCCAGCATGGAACTCAGTGTGGGGCTTGAACTTTTGACCCTGTGATCAAGACCTGAACTGAGATCAAGAGTTGGACAGTTAACTGACTGGACCATCTAGCTGTCCTAAACCCATATATTTTATTTTATTTTTTAAATATTTTATATATTTGTTAGAGAAAGTGAGCGAGCACAGGAGCGGAGGCAGAGGGAGAAGCAGACTCTCCCCTGAGCAGGGAGCGTGACTGGGACTCGATCCCAGGACCCAGAGATCATGACCCGAGCCAAAGGCAGACACTCAACGTTTGAGCCACCCAGGCGCCCCAGAACTTATGTATTTTAAATGGGATCTTTTCTTGATGTTTTCTTGTCACACAGCATCCAGCCTTTCCGAGAAGTGTCAAAAATAGAGTTAGGTATTGGTTTGGGGGGGTCTCCTTTAACAAAGGAGCGCAGGCCGAGTGGCTTAACAAAACAGAAGTTTGTTGTCTCTCTGTCTGGAGGCCCGAAGGCCCAGGTCCAGGTCGCCTGTTGGCACGGCCACACCCTGGGGGCTTTCGGGAAGAATCCATCCTGGCCTCTTGCAGCTCCTGGTGGTTGCCAGGAGTTCCTGCTGTTCCTTGGCTGGGGGCCGCGTAACTCCCATCTCAGCCGTCGTCGTGGCTTGGCCGTCTTCCCCGAGGGAGGTGCCAGTCAGTGGTAGGACTCACCCCACTCCAGCGTGACCCCATTTTTCCTGGAGTGCATGCGCAGACAAGGTCCCACGCACAGATTCTGGGGGACACACGCAGCCTCGTGCCATGTGGAGTAGCCTCGGACGTGAACGTGCAGAACTGGGCACGTGCTCCTCCCTTCGCAGTGCTGCTCCCACAGTGTCTGTGTCTCAGTTGCTGGCCGCCACAGCCCTCCGGTTTTCTGGGCTCGAAACCTTAGATTTGCCCTTTTGCCCTTGATGACTCCTTTTGTTTTATATTCACATGTCACCTGTCGTCCTGGAGACCCACACGGTCCATGCCACTCACCTGTGGCCTGGATGACTGCCGGGACGGTCCTGACAGGTTTTCTGCTTCTGCTCTTGTCCCACTTTGTTCTGTCCTCAGCACAGCAGAAGATGCCATTAAAGCTCATCAGGTCACGTCCCTCTGCCCAGGACCCTTCGTGGCGGCAAGAGCCAAAGTCCTGGCGATGACCCCTGCCTCTCGGTTCATCGGTCCCCTGCACTGCCACCCCGACTGGCCGGGTCATGGGCGCATGTCTCCCCTGGGTAGCACCCCCAGCACTCATGCCCTGCTCCCCCCTGGAGAAACCTCCTCTGAACCCCCGGACTCCACGTGTCCTTCTGGTTACTGTCCTCTTTCCTGGCAATATGTCTTTTGAGCTTCTCATAACAACTCTTTATTATGAAGGGAATTGTGTAAGAGTAAATGTGTATGTTCAGATGAAAAGTGAATGGACATCTGTACCCGCGGCACCCAACTTAGGAATCAGCACTAGCAGTTAACTTAGAAATCTTCGGGCTCCTTCCCTCCAGCCCTGCAAGTTACTGCTGCTGAAATTTGCTGACTGGTTCCTTTCCTCTTCTCTGTCTTCTTACTGCTTAGTATACTTCTAAGCAACATACTGTGTATTTTTGCCTGTTGTACTTAATAATTGAGATGGACTCACACAGGTGTGTTCTCACAACTTTCTCTGAGCACTTTATGCAAGGTCTGTATCCGGAGTGTGATACAGTCACGGAGCCTTCCCGTGATCCGCCTTCCTGGATGATGCCAGACCGGTTCCCTGGGCAGTTGCCCCGGGCACAGCGCATTGAATGTTCACGGACACCTTGGTGTTGGGCAGGGTCTTTTTTTACCAGCCTGGTGGGTGAGGTGCGGTTCCTCGTGGTTTTGTGTGTTGTGATTGAAGTTGAGCATCCTGTCACGTTTATAGGTGGTTTATATTTTTTCCTTTGTGAAATCTGTTTGAGTCTTGTACCAAATGTCCATAGAGTGGTTTGTCTTTCTTTTACTGATTTGTAGGTGTTCTTTGTATGTTGTCTATTCCTTTATAGATCCCTAATCCATTGTTGGCTATATATAAGTATTTTATCCCTGTTTGTGCTTTGCCTTTTCGGTCTTTGTGGTGTCTTTTTTTCCCCCAGCCATCTTTTTTTTTTTCTTTTTTTTAATAAGCAGTTTTGTTAAGGTATAATTGACATTCAATAGGTTAATATACTTTAAGTGTACAGTTTGATGAGTTTTGGTGGATGCACACGCCCATGAAGCTATTGCCACAATCAGGAGGATGGGTGTAACCACTGCCCCGTGAAGTCTCCTGCTTCTAGAATCCACCTCTCCTGTGCCTTCCTGTGCCCCCAGGTCCCAGGCAACGACCAGCGGATCTGCTTTGAGTCACCATAGATTGTTTTGTCTTTTGTCAGGATTCTTTCATCCAGCGTAATTCTGTAGCCTCCCATCCTCCCAAGTAATGTCCCATTGTTGTATGCTCAGTCCGCATTATATGGGTGGTTTCTAGTTCTTGGTGAATACAAATAAACCTGCAGGAACATTGGTGTGCATGTCTTTCTGTGGACATATACTTCCATTTCTCTTGGGTAAATGGGTCACCTGTGAAGTTCATGTTTAATTTTTAAAGAAACAGCCAAACTGTTTTCCCAGGTGGTTGTACCATTTAACATTTCTACCAGGAGTGTAGTAAAGAGTTCCAGGGGCTTCACTACTTGGTCTGCACTTGGTTTGTTTGTTTGTTTGTTTGTTTATTTATTTATTTATTTATTTGCACTTGGTTTTTAAAATTTTAGCAATTCTGTTGTGTGTATAGTGGTATTTCATTGTAGTTTTTAATTTTTTTCATTTTTAAGATATCTTAATTTATTCTACAGTGTTCTGTGTTTATTTTTTAAATTAAATTTTTAACTTAAATTTATGTAAACTAAAAAAAAAACCCAAACCGGAACAATTCACTCATTTCTCCCATTTTTCCACTCCCTTGCCTCTGGCAATCCCCAATCTGTTCTTTGTATGTATGCCTTTACCTTGTTGTTTTATGTATATACACATATACATATATATATATAGTTAAAATTTTCTGTGTACGAAGGGTCATACTGTATTTGTTTTTCTGTATCTGACTTACTTCACTTAGCATGATGCCCTTTCCAGGTCCATCTGTGTTGTTGAAAACGGTAACAATCCCTTTTTTACGGCTGAGTAATATTCCATCGTATATAGGCTTACCTTGGAGATATTGTGAGTTGGGTTCCAGACCATCACAATAAAGTGAATATCACAATAAAGTTGGTCAAGTGAATTTTTTTGGTTTCTCAGTACATATAAAAGTTAGTTGGGGATCCCTGGGTGGCGCAGCGGTTTAGCGCCTGCCTTTGGCCCAGGGCGCGATCCTGGAGACCCGGGATCGAATCCCACGTCGGGCTCCCGGTGCATGGAGCCTGCTTCTCCCTCTGCCTGTGTCTCTGCCTCTCTCTCTCTCTCTCTCTCTCTCTCTGTGACTATCATAAATAAATAATTAAAAAAAAAAAAAAAAACGTTATGTTGGGATCCCTGGGTGGCGCAGTGGTTTGGCGCCTGCCTTTGGCCCAGGGCGCGATCCGGGAGACCCTGGATCGAATCCCACATCAGGCTCCCGGTGCATGGAGCCTGTTTCTCCCTCTGCCTGTGTCTCTGCCCCTCTCTCTCTCTCTATCATAAATAAATAAAAATTAAAAAAAAAACATAAAAATAAATAAAAAAAAGTTATGTTTACTCTGTACTGTAATCTGTTAAGTGTACAACAGCATGTGTTAAAAAAAACAATGTACATACCAGTGTTTTCCCCATTGTATATTCTTGGCTCCTTTGTTGAAAGTTACTTGTCCATATATGTTTGGATTTATTTCTGGGTTATTTTATTCCATTAACCTATGTGTCTGTTTTTATGCCATAGCATTGTAGAACTGTAAAATCAGTGTTTTAACTGCTACAGCTTTGTGATACAGTTTGAAATCAAAGAGCGTGATGCCTCCAGCTTTGTTCTTCCTCAAGTTTGCACTGGTTATTCTGGTCTTTTATGGTTCAATGCAATTTTTAGGAGTGTTCTGTTTTTTGAAAAATGCCTTTGAATTTTGATAGGGATTATATTGAATCTGTACATTGCTTTGTGTACATTGCTTTGCCCATGTAGTCCACATTAAAATGTGGCCATTTTGATAGTATTAATTCTTCCAATCCATGAGTATAGAGTATCTTTCCATTTGTGTCTTCGGTCTTTCATTAATGTCTCCTGATTTTCATTATACAGATCTTTTACCTCCTTGCTTAAGTTTATTCCTAGGTATTCTATTCATTTTTGTGCAATTATTAATGGGGTTCTTTTCTTAATTTCTTTTTTTGATAATTCACTATTAATGTATGATGCAACAGATTTTTGTGTATTGACTTTGCATGTATCATGCAACTTTACTGAATTTGTTTATTCTAACAGTTTTTTGATGGAGTCTTTAGGGTATTTTATGTATGTCAGTTGCAGACAGTGACGGTTTTACATGTTCTTTTCCAGTTTGGATGCCTTTTATTTCTTTTTCTTGCCTAATTGTTCAGGCAAGGATTTTTAATTCTCTGTTGACTATGAGTGATAAGAATAGGTATCCTTGGGGCAGCCCAGGTGGCTCAGTGGTTTGGCGCTACCTTAGGTCCAGGGCGTGATCCTGGAGTTCCGGGATCAGGTCCCACATCTGGCTCCTTGCAGGGAGCCTGCTTCTCCCTCTGCCTGTGTCTCTGCTTCTCTCTCTGTCTCTCATGAATAAATAAATTTTAAAAATCTTAAAAAAAAAAAAAGAATAGGTATCCTTGTCTTGTTCCTGATATTATAGGAAAACCTAGCTTTTCACCATTGAGTATGGTATCGGCTGTGGGTTTTTCATATATGGCTTTTGTTATGTTAAAGTATGTTCCATCTCTGCTTACTTTGTTGAGGGTTATCATAAATAGATGTTGAGTTTTATCAAATGTTTTTCTGCATCTGTTGAGATGATCATATGATTTTTAACCCTCATTTTGTTAATGTGGTTTATCATATTGACTGATTTGCAGATGTTGAACTATTCTTGTATTCCTGGAATAAATCTCACTTGATCATGGCGTATGATATATTGTTTTGATATATATATTATATATATATATCAAATATATATATTTTATATATATATTTTTTAATATATTGTTGAATTCGGTTTGCTAATATTTTGTTGGGAATTTTTGCATCTGTGTTCACCAGGAATATTGGCCTGTAATTTTCTTGTGGCATTCTTGTCTGGTTTTGGTATTATGGTGAAACGATAAAATGTTCCCTCCCCTTCTGTTTTCATTTTTGCTTCTCATTCGTTTGTGTGTTTGTTTAGAAGACTTTGAGAAGAACTAGAATTAGTTAATTCTTCCTTGCACGTTGGGTAGAATTCACCAGTGAAGCCATCTGGTCCTAGACTTTTGTTTGTTGGAAGGTTTCTGATTTCTGATTCAGTCTCTTTAACAGTAATCAGTCTGTTCAGATTTTCTATTTCGTCATGATTCACTCTTACTAGGTTGTGTGTTCCTAGGAATTTATCTATTTCTTCTAGGTTGTTCAGTGTGTTGGCATATAGTCATCCATAGTAGTCTCTTATGATCCTTTGTATTTCTGTGGTATCAGCTGTAACATCTCACTTTATGTTTTTGAGTTTTCTCTACATTTAACTCCCTGAGTCTAGCTAAAGGTTTGTCAGTGTTATCTTTCCAAAGAACTAGCTCTTAGTTTCATTATTTCTATTGTCTTTTTAGTCTGTTTCATTTATTTCTGTTCTAATATTTGTTACTCCCTTTCTTCTACTAACTTTGGGCTTCATTTATTCTTTTTCTGGTTTCTTGAATTATAAAGTAAGGTGGTTTATTTGAGATTTTTTCCTGTTTCTTGAAATAGGCATTTATCACTATGCACTTTTATTTATTTTTTTTAAGATTTTATTTATTTATCATAAAGACAGAGAGAGAGAGAGAGAGAGAGAATGGCAGAGACATAGCCAGAGGGATAAAAGCAGGCTCCATGCAAGAAGCCCAGTGTGGGACTCAATCCCGAGCAGGAAGCCCAATGTGGGACTTGATCCCAGAACTCTGGGATCACGCCCCGAGCCCAAGGCAGATGCTCAGCGGCTGAGCCACCCAGGCGCCCCTGAACTTCTCTTTTAGAACTGCTTTTGCTGCATACATTTTAGTATGTTACATTTCCTATTTTTTTAACTTTTTGTCTCAAGTTTTGTTTTTTTTTTTAATTTCTTTTGATTTCTTCTTTGACTCATTGATTATTCAGTAGCATATTTAATTTCCATATATTGTGAACATTCCGGTTTTCTTCATGTAATTACTTTCTAGTTTCATATTGTAGTCAGAAGACATACTTTATTCATTTTTTTAAAAGGAGTTTATTTACTTATTAATGGGAGACACACTGAGGCAGAGACACAGGCAGAGTGAGAAGCAGGCTCTCTGCGGGGAGCCGGATGCGGGACTTGATCCCAGGACCCTGGGATCACCACCTGAGCTGAAGGCAGACACTCAACTGCTGACCCACCCAGGTGCCCCCCCAAAAAGATACTTTATATGATTTCCATCCTCCTAAATTTGTTAAGACTTATTTTGTGTCCTAACATGTGGTTTTCCTGGAGAACGTTCCTCTTACACTTAAGAAGAATGTGTATTTGCTGCTTTTGAGTGGAATGCTCTGTAAATATTTGTTAAGTCCATCTGGTCTAAATGTGTCCTTTAAGGCCAATGTTTTCTTACTGATTTTCTGTATGTAAGTGGGGTATTAAAATCCTCTACTGTTGGGGATCCCTGGGTGGCTCAGCGGTTTAGTGTCTGCTTTTGGCCCAGAGTGTGATCCTGCAGACCCGGGTTTGAGTCCCGCGTCGGGCTCCCTGCATGGAGCCTGCTTCTCCCTCTGCCTGTGTCTCTGCCTCTCTCTCTCTCTCTCTCTCTCTCTCTCTCTTGAATAAATAAATAAAATCTTAAAAAAAAATCCTCTACTATTATTGTAGTACTGTGTATCTCTTCCTTTAAGTCTTTAAGTCTGTTAAAATTTGCTTTATATATTTAGGTGCTCGTATGTTGGGTGCTTAAATACTTAAAAATGTTATATCTTGTTGGATTGATTCATTTATCATTATATAATTCTCTCTCTTTTATTAGTCTTTATTTTAAAATCTATTTTGTCCAGATTTTTTTTCAGTTTCCATTTGCATCTTTATTTATCCCTTCACTTTAGTCTGTGTGCCCTTACATCTGAAGTGAGTCTCTTTGTAGATGGGTCATTTATTTATTTATTTATTTAGATTTAATTTATTTATTCATGAGAGACACAGAGAGGGAGAGAGAGAGAGGCAGAGACACAGGCAGAGGGAGAAGCAGGCTCCATGCAGGGATCCTGACAGGGACTCCATCCCCGGGTCTCCAGGATCACGGCCTGGGCTGAAGGTGGCGCTAAACTGCTGAGCCACCCAGGCTGCCCTGGGTCTTTTATTTTAATCCATTCAGCTACTTCCTGTCTTTTGATTGGAGAATTTAGTCCATTTACGTTTAAACTAATTATTGATAGGCTTGTATTTGTTGCCATTTTGGTTAATTGTTTTCTGATGCTTTTTGTAGTTTCTCTCTGTTCCTTTCTTCTCTGCTTTCTAATCCTTTCTGGTTTGATGCCTTTCCTTGGTAGTATGCATATATTTCTTTATCTTTTGTATGTTTGCTACAGGTTTTTGCTTTGTGGCTACCATGAGGCATACATATAACAACTTATGTTTATAATCTATTGTAAGTTGACAGTAACTTGTTTCTTTTTTTTTTTTTTAAGATTTTATTTATTCATAAGACACACACACAGAGCACACACACACACACAGAGGCAGAGAGAGAAGCAGGCCCCACACAAGAAGCCCAATTTGGGACTTGATCCCAGGACTCCAGGATCAGGCGCTGAGCCAAAGGCAGACAGACGTTCTGCTGAGCCACCCAGGCATCCTGTAACTTAAGTTTCTAAAGCTCAACATTTTTACTCTCCCTTGCCCCCACATTTGATGTTTTTAGTGTCACACTTTACATCTTTTTAGGTGTGTATTCCTTAACTAATTATTGTCATCATAGTTATTTGTACTACCTATGTCTTTTAACCTTCATAGTAGCTTTATAAGTGCTTAACCCATTATACTTTTCCTATATATTTATCTTGTCAGTGAGATTTATTCTTTCACATGTGTTCTTGTGAACACCCTTTCTTTTCAGCTTAAAGAAGTCCCTGGAACATTCCTTATAAAGCCAGGTTAGTGGTGAGGAACTCCGGTAGCTTTTGTTTCTCAGGAAAACACTTTATCTCTCAACACTTCTGAATGATTACTTTGGTGTGTGGAGTATTATTCTTGGTTAGAGATTTTACTTTCAGCACTTTGAATATATCATGCCAGTCCCTCTGGCCTGCAAATTTCTACTGAAAAATCTGCCAATAGACTTAGGGGAGTTTCCTCATATGTAATAAGTTGTTTTTCTCTTGCTGCCTTTATTTATTTTTATCTTCCTTCCCCTCTGCCCCACCCCATCTCTTGCTGCTTTTAAAATTCTTTCCTGGTCTTTAATTTTTGACATATAATTATAATGTGTCTTGGTGTGAGTCTCTCTAGGTTCTTCTGATCTGAATGTCTATTTCCTTCCTGAGCTTAGGGAAATTTTCAGCCATTACTTCTTCAAGATTTCTGGAAGCCCCACGATCCAAATATTAGTCTGTTTCCTGTTCTATAAGCCTCTAAGCTATTTTTGCTTTTTAAATTCTTTTTTTCTTTTTGCTTTTCTGATTGACTGAGTTCCACTGCCTTGACTTCAAGCTGACTGATCCTTTCTTCTGCTTCATCTAGTCTATATTTCAGGTCAGCTATTGTAGTCTTCACTGTTGTTTAAGAGAGAGAGAGAGAGAGAGAGAGGAGGGGGACATAGGGAGAGGGAGGAAGAGAATCTCACACAGACTCCATGCCCAGGGCAAGGCCCTCCTGCACAGAAAGACCAGGCTTCTGAATCTGTGGCTTCCTGCTTTCCCTTGGGGTGGTAGCTGTTTAAGAACTCTTTCTCCATTGGTTAGAGTCCTCTGGGACCCACAACATAAATCCAGCTGGTAGCCAGAGTCAGGTGATGTGGAGATGTCCCCTGGCAACAGTCATAAAATTTGGGGCACCCGACGAGTGTGAGCTCCTTTCTGTGTGACACTGATAATTGCAGTTTCATGGGACCAGGAACTCAAGCTTCCCTGGCCTCCAGAGCTGGGTGATCAAGAGGTGTCCTACCAGTGACAGCCATAGAAATCAGGGCACTAGATACACACGTAAAAGCTCCCTTCAGGGAAATGCTGGAGCCCTGGAGCACAGCAAAGACAGAGGGTGAAGGTGGCGCCCCAGTCTCCGTCCACAGAGAAGAGTGTTCCAGTAGGCTCTTGCTCTCAGGCTGGCCCTCTGATACAAGCAGGTGAGCCTCCTTCACTTAAGTCTGGTACAATCCGCGGGCTGCCTCTGAGCTGGGCCCTAGGGTGGATGAGTCCCAGTGTGCAAGCCCTTTAAGGGGAGGTCTTGTAGGTTGCTCCTGGTCTTGTGGGCCTCAGGATGTGAGTCCCATGGAATTTTAAAGTTAAGTGTTCTGGGGGCTTGTCTATCCATGGGTATCTTAAAAGTTGGAGTGCTGCTGTGTTTTGTATATTCACATGCCATCCTAAGTGTCAAGTCTTTTGCTATTTTTAATGTGTATTGTTTTCTTAGTAAGTTGTAACACTTTATATGATGTAGCTGCTAGTCTTTTGTTGGATATTTTGTAAATATTGTCCTATAAACTATGGCTTGCCTTTTTTGTTTTTAAGATTTTATTTTTTTTTAATTTTTATTTATTTATGAGAGGCACACAGTGAGAGAGAGAGAGAGGCAGAGACACAGGCAGAGGGAGAAGCAGGCCCCATGCACCGGGAGGCCGACGTGGGATTCGATCCCGGGTCTCCAGGATCGCGCCCTGGGCCAAAGGCAGGCGCTAAACCGCTGCGCCACCCAGGGATCCCAGATTTTATTTCTTTCAGAGAGAGTAAGTGCAAGAGAGCAGGAGTTGGGGGGCAGGGGAGAGGGAGAAGCAGATTACCCCTATCGCAGGGAGCCCCATCTCAGGACTCAATCCCAGGACCCCAGGATCATGACCTGTGCCGAAGGCAGACACTTAACTGACAGAGCCGCCCAGGTGCCCTGCTTGTCCTTTTTAAAAATTGTGGTAGGAAAACATAATTTTATCCTCTTAAGAATTTTTAAGTGTACATTATGGTATTCTTAACAATATGCATGTTGTACAGTACAGCTTTAGAACTTTTCTGTTTTGTGTGACTAAAGCTCTGTATCCCTTGAATGGCACCTGCTGTGGCTTGACTTTTAATCTCCATCAGGGTCCCTTCTAAAGAGCAGAGGAGTTTTTAATTTCACTGTAAGTCCAATTTATTTACTCCTAAAATATTTCATGCTTTCTATGTTTACAAAATCCTTGTCTAAGGAAAATGAGATTGCTAAGATTTCCTCATATGATATAAATCATATACTCTTCTCGATGACATATATGTGGTCAACCCCCTGTGTGTGTCTGTGTGCTGATCTCCCAAGAACACCAGTCAGATTGGATCAGGGCCCTTAGTAACCTCATTTTAACTTAATCTCCTCTTTATAGCCCCTCATTATAAGCTTTTCTCCCCCCCCTTTTTTTTCCATTTAGTGTGTGTTGGGGGTTCATTGTACACTCTTCCATAGAGGTTTGCATCTTTCCTTGTTGTAGCAGTGAAATACTCCATTGGTAGATAACATCATTATTTGACTGGTCCCTTATTGATAGATATTCAGGTGAAATTTCCAATGTTTTGCTATTACAATTAATTCTGAAATGAATAGCCTAATGCATGCATCTTTTTCTTCTGTCACTAGAGTAGATTCTGGGACAGGGTTGCTGGGTCAGCGGTTGAGTTTATATTTCATTTTGTGTCGTGGCTATTTTTTACACCAGTATTAAAAAAGCGTTTTTAACAAATTAACCTTCTCAGGGAGTCAGCAGCATAGTTTGTGCAGATTTCTCTGATCCTGTTAGAGGTTTTTTTTGTTTGTTTGTTTTTGGTTGCTTTTACAGTAAACCCGAAGCTCTGTGCATGTGTGTTTTGTAAACAAAAACAGAGAGGAGCCGGCGGGAAAGGTTCCCTCCGCTCTGGGGAGCGCTGTCGCTGTAGTGCCACCTCGCTGACAGCAGGTGTCGCTGTTGAATAAGGGTGTGGGTGGGCGGCGGTGGCAGGGTCAGGTCCAAGGGCCCTCCGTGTAGACCACCTGCCCCTCCCAGCTGTTTGGGAGGTGAGCTCCCCTTCAGGGTTCTGGGAGGACAAGTGCCGTCTTTCCTCTGCCTTGCTTTCAGGCCCCCTACTCCCTCCCACCCTGCAGTTTGTAACTCCTCTGCTTTAATTTTTGGGTTTGTTTTTTTTTTTCCTTATAATAATGTGGTTTGACTTTAGACATGAAAACTGGACTACGTTTCAGATGACTAGGTGTGTTGGGCCTGGCGAGCTGGGTTCTGGGTTCCCCTGGGCCCCTTCTCCCAGCCTGCTGTCCTGGAGAGACACCAGGGGACTGAGAGTCTGTATTGCCACATCCGAGGGGCTCAGCCTTCCTGGTACTCCTGCTCGTGCTCCTGGGATTCCGCCCTCCTGCACACGTTTGCTGGGTGCCTCTCCGAGCCCGCACTGCTCCCTCCCTTCCCCGCCTTCTCTGGACTGGGGACTCTGGACTCCCTCTCACCTGTACCTGCTCTGGTTCCTGGGTCAGGGTTTCTCAACAGCAGCTGTTGGCAATTTGAATGAGATCATTTTCCTTGTGTAGGACTTATTTAGGGTGGAAGGCTGAGTATTCCTGGTCCCTTCCCCCTAAATGGCAGTAGCATGCCCCAGTCACTGTGAAGACCTGGCAGGGACACCTGAGTCCACAAGTGTTCCCTAGGAAAACTGCTCCAGCCACTTCCCTCAGTCCTCAGCGGCTCCATCTGTTCCCTGTGCACGTAAGTTTATACTGCAAGTGTTTCTTTCCCCTGAGCTTCAGACTGGTTTCTCCAACCACCTGCCCATTCCCTCTACTTCTGGGTTTTTAAAAGATTTATTTTGTTTTTTATTTTTTTTTAAAGATTTTATTATTTGAGACCTTGTGCAAGAGCGAGAGAGCACCTGAGCAGGGGGAGGGGCAGAGGGAGAGGGAGACACCTCTCTGGGCGGGGAACCAATGTGGCACTTGATCTCAGAACCCTGAGATCATGACCTGAGCCGAAGGCAGATGCTCAGATTGAGCCACCCAGGTGCCCGTTTTGCACAGCTTTATGTTGTATGTAGCGGTGTATCATTTATTTGCATTTTTGTTCCATCGTATGACTATACCACAATCTCTTGATCTCTTCTATTGATAGATATTTGGGTGTTGTGTTTTTTGTTTGTTTGTTCTTTGTGTGTGAATAATGCTCTATGAATTCACTGCATACATACAATGGGGTCAGCATTAACAAATCAGCATTAACAAAGAATGAAATCTTGCCATTTGTGACAACGTGGATGGACCTTTAGAGCATTATGCTAAGTGGAATAAGACAGAGAAAGACAAATATCAAATGATCTCTCTCACGTAAGGAATCTAAAAAAAAAAAAAAAAAGAAAGAAAGAAACAACTCCAGATAGTCAAGGTTGGTGGTAGCCATGGGGGGTGGGGGCTAGCAGTAGACAGAGTAGGTAAAAGTGGTCAGAAGGTACAGACTTCCAGTTTCTGGAAGTCCTGGGCAGGTAATGTACAGCATGGCGACTATAGTTAATAATGCTGCATTGTACATTTGGAAGTTCTCATCATAAAAAACAGTTTGTGACTGTGTGTTGGTGGCTGTCAACTAGACTTACCATGCTCATTTCAGTATACAGATACCAGCTCCTTGTGTTGCACACCTGAGACTAATACGGCGGGGCCTTTCTTGCCTACTGCGGGCTGCGTCTTTCTATCACCTTCTTCACGGTACTCTTCGGTATCCGAAACACTCTGTTCACATCTGTTTCCTTATTTCCTGCCTGTCTTCCTTCACTACAACATAAGTTTATTGATGGCAGGGACCTTGTCTGTCAGCCCCTGCGTGTCCACTGGCTAGAGAGTGCTTGGCAGACAGCAGCATAGCTGACAGCTAACGGTTGGCCACTTGTAGTCCTATTGGCTCAGACCACTGCCCGAGGCTTTGTACTGCTCCTCAAAGCTCCAGAGGGCCAAGAAGAATTGTCACTATGTACTTTTCAGTACATAAAATTATGTAGCAAAAGAGAGAACACGGGCTTTCCAACCAGCTGCTGGAGCAGTATTTTCATGGCAATAGTGAAGTATTTAAATTGTGCTGTGTTTATCAGGTTTAGATTCACTGCGACATTTCATCAATGATTTTTTTTTTTTAAGATTTTATTTATTCATGAGACTGAGAGAGCGAGAGAGAGAGAGGCAGAGACACAGACACAGGCAGAGGGAGAAGCAGGCTCCATGCGGGGAGCCCGATTTGGGACTCGATCCCCGGGCTCCAGCCAGGCTCACGCCCTGGGCTATAGGCAGGTGCTAAACCGCTGAGCCACCCGGGAATCTCCCATCCGTGACTTCGATGAGTTCTCATGCTGCTCTTGCTTCACGCTGTTATCCTTGGTATACGTCTGCTTTCTCTGTCTCTTTAGGGAGAATGTGAAGTGTTACAGTACCAAACTGCCTAATTGCATCCAGAGGTATTTCATTTCCCCTTTTTCTTCCAGAGGTGGATTCCTAGGGGGGTCATTAATAATTTGTTCTGAGTTGCTCTGCACGGCAGCACGTTGGTGGCTTCCTAGAATCGTAAGTGTTTCTGCTGCCTGGATTCTTGGACACATCTCTTGGTGCACACATGTGCACACTTTTCTGTGTGGTTATACTCCTAGAAGAGGTGCATAGGATAAGGTATGTGGTGAGGGCATAGAACCTGTATGTGCCCTCTGTGCGTGCACCCCTCTCCCAGCACCCCCACATGTGTACCCACTCAGAAGCTCTCTGGACCCCATCCTGTTAGGGTTTACGGGGGGTTTCCTCCAGGGGGCCTGAGATGACGCATGGACTCCATTGCCAGCCCTTCCCCCTCCCTGGGGTGAGGGGTGGGGTGGGGCCTGAAAGTTGGGAGCTTCCAGTCCTTCTTGCTCTTTCTGGCCTCCAGCCCCCACCCAGGAGCCATCCAGGAGTCCACCTGCATCACCTCATTAGGACAGAAGACGCTCCGAGTGCTCTGGTCACTTAGGAAGTGAGGAGGGCTTAAGGAGTGCCGGACTGGGCCCTGGGGGGCTGGGGACAGAGACCAGGATGGAGATTTTCTATTATTTCACATGCCCCCTTTCTCCTTTTTCTTATGTATTTTGATTTTGAATTTTTTTGTTTGGTAGTATAGGAGGAGAAACTTTTATTTTTTCTGCTTAAATATTAGCATCATTTGTGGAAAAGACTGCCCTTTTACCTCTGTTGGGATTAGGGACATTGACCCCTATACATTCAAAAACATATGTCTAGCTTTGCCCAAAAACTTAACTACGAGTAGCTTGCTGTTGCCTCCAAGCCTTATGACCGTGTATACAGTCGGCACATGCTTTGTATGTTATAGGTCTGCGCACAGTGTTCTTAAAGAGAGGCAGCTGGAGAAGGAAGGCTACTAAGGGAACAAGAAGAGGGGGGCCCGTTGTTTGCACAGGTTTGCTTCCGGACACTCTCCGTCCTGGTCCCTTGGTCCACTTGACCCACTTCCTCACTGTCACACGGCCTCACCAGAGCTTAGTAATAAGCCTTGATACCCCTAGGTGGAGTTCCCAACTTACTCTTCTTAGAGTGTCTTGGCTGTGCTCACTTGTTTGCATTTTCGTATATCTTTTAGAATTGTCTTGTCGCACTCAAAGAAGAAGTCCTGTTGGGATGTTGGCTGAGGTTGTACGGAATCTATAGACCTGGTTTGAAGAGGGTTGACAACTTCATAATGTTGAGGGTTCGACCCATGAACTTGCTCCGATTAGTCTTTAAAGCTCTGACAATTCTGCTATGTTACAGATCTGACATCTTTTAAAAACTTATTTCTACATTTTCCCATTACGATTGCCATCTTTTAAAGATTTTTCTAGCTTGCTCATACATAGAAGCACAGTTCAGTTACATGTCTGGACCTCGTAGTCAGCAGTGGTGGCAAACACTTTTTCTTACAACGCCTCTTGACTCTTCTGGACTTTGTACGCATAGCACCTATGCGTAATGGCAGTTTGACTTCCTCTTTTCTGAGCCTTATGGCTTATGTTTATTTGGCAAAGATTTATTAATTTATTAATTTTATGTCCCTTCAAATAACCAGTTTTTGGTTTAGTTTATCTTCTGTTTATTTGGTTCTTACTAGACTGGCGATGTCGTCAGCACTCGGGCCCAACAGGAAGTGCATCTGTGGCCAGATTCCTCACTCCCAGTGGCCACCCTTCTTGCCCTCGACTGTTTTCATCTTGTGCTCTTTGCTTTTCCACATTTCTGTGTGGCTTTGGTTTCATTTTGGAGCTTTCCATATAAAAGATGAGGAGGCCAGGACTTGAAATGGCATTTCTTAGTGGCAGGGCTGGGCCTCATCTTTCAACAGCCCCTGACCTTTGGAAATTGCTGCCAAATGCTGCTGCCTACTTGTTTACACGGAGTGCTCAGATCTGACAGCGTGGAGCATCACGAGGGGGCTCACAGATTTGGTGGAGTGGCCCTGGGGGCCAGCAGCCTGCCTATCTGAGCTCCATGAACAGAAAAGCTTGTGACGCCTCTTAGAGTGATGGGAAATACCATTCACTAGGAAAATAATAGACTATGTTTGATTTATGAAATTGAATCAAAATAACTAGCGGGAGTATTTTTGAAAGATAATTACCCCACCTCCTTTTTTAAAAAATACTTTATTTATTTATTCACGAGAGACACAGAGAGAGAGGCAGAGACACAGGTAGAAGGAGAAGCAGGCTCCATGCAGGGAGTGGGACTCCAGGATCACACGCTGAGCCCTGAGCCAAAGACAGCCACAAGACCACTGAGCCACCCAGGTGTCCCTGATAATTAGCCCTTTTGTTTCTTCATTTGTAAAACAAGAGGGTTTATACCTTAAAAATCCTCCTTTTTGCTGGTATAGAGTTTATATAGTCTTTGTTAGAAATGTAACTGGGATGGGCACGCACTTTGGGGGAAACAGAATTTTAATGTGTACTCTAATTTTTAGTTTTATATGCTTTTAAAAGTTTTGTTAAAATGCTAACCTAATGTTTATTCTATTTCATAATGGTTTTACTTTTTCATTTTATAGAATTAACACTGAATCCTCCAGAAGGAATTGTGGCAGGTAAGGCACTGAAGTTAACCTCTATATAATCCACTTCTAATCGCCACTGTTGCCTTCCAAGTTAATTGTGGATTTTTTTCCCCCCTGCAGGCCCCATGAATGAAGAGAACTTTTTTGAGTGGGAGGCACTGATCATGTAAGTTAGTTATGTGTAACTAGTTTTTGGACTTCAGACCTTTGAGGCTGTTTAGCAGCGGGCTGTGATCAGAAGTGTCCATTTAGAAAAAAGACTTTGCTCATCTCTTGAATTTAGTCTGCTAGTCTGAGAGCAGAAAAGAGCACAGATGTGTATCCTGAGAAATGTTTCCTTAGAGCCTGTCAAAGGTTTACTCGATTTCATTTTTGTAGAGTTTTACAGTATTAAGTTTTGAATGTTGTGTGGCTGTGCAGGGTGAGCTTCAGACAGTGTCGGGGGTTTTGACTTCAGGAAGTCCCTAAGAGCTCAAAGCTTTAAGGAGGAAAGGCCCCTTAGGACGAGGGGCTGGGATGTGGGAGGGTGTGTTTGGCGGGTGAGCCTCCAGCCCTGCGCCCCATGTGCACTTTCCCCACCCCTCCCCTCCCTTCTGTGGAGCTTCTCCTCTGCTGCTGCTTCTTTCTCTGGGCACCTCATCTGGCCTCCCATTGCCCCTGACCCCAGAATGTGGCTTAGATCTGAGGCTTAGTGTGGTTTCTGGCCCTGTTGTACAAAGATCAGGAGTGGATTTCTTTTTTTTTTTTTTTTAATATTTTATTTATTTATTCATGAGAGACAGAGAGAGAGAGAGGCAGAGACAGGCAGAGGGAGAAGCAGGCTCCATGCAGGGAGCCCGACGTGGGACTCGATCCCAGGTCTCCATTATCACACCTTGGGCTGCAGGCGGCACTAAACCGCTGCGCCACCAGGGCTGCCCAGGAGTGGATTTCATACTGCACTTTAGTGATGTTACTTAGAAGGGGCCAAGATGGACCCCTGATTCTAGAGTGTTCTATGGTCCTATGAGCTAGGCTCTTTGTTTGCCTTCCTTGTACTTTAGATGTGCAGTTTTTGGCCATCTGTAGACTTACTATATTTTTAACAAAATGTGGTTAGTTAAAATATATTAAGTTGAAATTTATCCCCAGTCTCCCACTTTTTTCATTAGTAAAATCGATGGTTCAATCATTTGGCAGGTGTTGGGATTGGATTTTTGTTGGCTTGAGAAACACTGTATGGGAGGGGCCAGGGCAAGCGTGCACTTCAGACATCATCACACTTTGTGAATCTGCCCAGTGCCTACATCTCATTAGTTCTTAATGCTTTATGTGTTTTAATTTTTATGTTGAAAAAGGTTTTATTTATTCACTTGAGAGAGAGAGCAGGAGCTGGGGGGAGGCAGAGGCAGAGGGAGAGGGAGAAGCAGACTCCCCACTGAGCAGAGAGCCAGACCTAGGGCTCCATCCCAGGACCCTAGGATCAGGACCTGAGCTGAAGGCAGACGCTCAGCCACCTGAGCCACCAGCCAGGCGCCTCGATGCTTTATAAGTTTCAGAAACAGATTGCTGCTACATGTTGTCTGTGGAGGTTAGATTAATACATGGAAATCAATGAGAAAATGAAGTTTTTTTGATAAGCAAAATATTTTAAAAATCATCAATAAATACTATCCAGAGAAAATACAGCAAGCACAATGTCTCCTGATAATTTGTAATACTCTACTTGCTTGAGCCTATGATGCCCATTATTTTCTGTGTGTTTAAATATTTTTGGCATGAGGATGTCTTTACAATCTGTATTTGTGTCTCAACTGCTATTGTATCTTTTGTCTCTGAAAGCAATACAGTGGGATGGTGAGTCCTGCTCAGCAGTGTCCTATGTCTAATGGAACATGGCATTGTCCACTGTGTCAGCCATAGATCCTTTTATTTTTTAGGAAGCAGAGATTCCATCACATAAACTTGATTTGTACCCCCTTTTTCCATTTTCTGAACCCCATGTATTCTCTCTGTGTTCAGGCAGCCACCTGTGCATGCCACCTGGGCAGCCAGCCTGGTAGAGTACATGGGTTGTTGGAAGGCTTGAGCGCACAGGTCAGTGGGCCCCTGGCAGGGCTTCCATCTTGCAAGATACTGCTTGTGCCCATCAGCAGACTTAGAAGCCTTTTATTTATTTATAGCTCTTTATAAATCTTTTTATATTTTTAATTTATTTTTATTTTTTATTTTTAAAATTTATTTATTTAAAAAAAATTTTTTTTAGAAGCCTTTTAAAGGGACATGTGAGCCTTCCTGTATGGTTTCTAAAAAAGTGTTAGGCTAACTAAACTTGTTAGGGTAACTATTACTAATTTTAGATGAACACTATAAAATTAAAACCAATATTTTGAAAACACACATTAGTACTTAGTTGCAAAGGCAACAAAAGCAGAAATCAAGTAGCATGTCAGCTGAAGCTTCTGCATAGCCCAGGAAATCATGGACATAATGAAAAGGCCACCTACTGATTGGGAGAAAATATTTGTGATTCATAGCTCTGATGAGGGCTTAGTACCCAAAATATAAAAGGAACTCACATAACTCAATAGCAAAAAAATAAACAATCAAACAATGGGCAGAGGATCTGAATAGACATTTTTTTAAAGAAGACATCCACATGGCCAATAGGTACATGGGAAGGTGCTCACCATCACTCATCATCGGGGGAATGCAGATCTGAACCACAATGAGGCATCACCTCACACCTGTCAGCGTGGATATGACACAAAAGACAAGAAACACAGGATGCCTGGGTAGTTCAGTGCTTTAGCGCCTGCCTTCGGCTCAGGGTGTGATCCTGGGGTCCCGGGATCGAGTTCCGCATCGGGTTCCCTGCATGGAGCCTGCTTCTCCCTCTGCCTGTGTCTCTGCCTCTCTCTCTCTGTCTCTCATGAATAAATAAATAAAATATTTAAAAAAAAAAAAAGATAAGAAACAAGTGTTGGAGAGGATGTGGAGAAAGGGGATCCCTCGAGCACCATGCAAGCTGGTGCAGCTGCTCCTGAGAACAGTGTGGAGGTTCCTCAATAGCTAAAAATAGTTTCTTGAGGAACGACCCAGCATTTGCACTTCTGGGTATTTACCCCAAAGAGAGTGAAAACACCAATTCACAAAGATACCCGCGACTCCTATGTTCACTGCAGCATTATTTATAGCAGCCAAGACATGGAAGCAACCTGAGTTGCTCTCTACCAGTGGATGAATGGATAAAAGATAGAGTGTGTATACACATGTACGTGTGCACACACACGAGTAACACCTATAAAAAATGAAATCTTGCCATTTGTGAAAACGTGGATGGACCTTGAGGATATTATGCTAAGTGAAATAATTCAGAGAAAGATAAATACCATATGATCTCACTTATAGGTAGAATCTAAAAAACAAACAAACAAAAAAACAACCCCAAATTCATACAGAGAACAGGTTGATGGTTGCCAGAGGTGCTGGGGGTGAGTGAAAAGGGTGAAGCAGGACAAAAGGTACAGACTTCCAGTTAGAGAATAAATCTGTCTGGGGAAAGGAACGGACGGCATGGTTAGTATGGTCAGTAACGTTGTAGTAGGTATTTGAGTCTTCGAGACAGTAAACCTTACAGGTTCTCATCACAAGAAGTTTGTGACTTTGTACATAATGAATGTTCACTAGGTTAACTGTGGCGATCACTGTGTAGCGTCTACCGGTAGTGAATCCTTACGCTGTACACCTGAAACGTAATGTTGTGTGTCAGTTATGCCTCAATTAAAAAAAAGTAATAAGAGCTTTTTCAGTGCTTTTACATTTGAAGAAGGCTTTTGCATTAGTATGGAGTTCCCCTGCCTCGGGGTTTGGTGAGCCTGTGGGTCTTGGTCCTGTTCCAGGCTCTTTTACAAACAAGAGGCCGTTTACAAATGTTCTTAAAACGTCTATTAAGGAATTAACTGTCCTCCCATTGATCGGTCTCACGTTGCTATTTTGGCAGACAGCTGGCTGAGTTTTATTCCTTATGATAGGTTTTCTTTCTCTCTTTTTTATTCTTTAATTGTCTCCGGAGTGTCCTCCGTACTGGTGTTTCTGAGACTACGCTTGCCTCATTTCCTGGGAGGCACAGAGCTGCCACGTTCGTAGCACTGCTAACCCGTGGGGCCTCCATCTCTTCTTGGCTGTGTTGTAAGGAAAACATCTTTTCAGGTGCTTGGGCTGCAGGTACTGAGTGCCTCTTGCCTGAGGATGCAGGTGTGTCCTAGGTGACCCCACATCTCCCCGAGAGAACGAGAGAACGAGGTGGAGGCTGTATGATGGGAATGCAGCAAATTAATGAGCAAGAGGAGAACGAAAGAATAAAA
This sequence comes from Canis lupus familiaris, assembly GCF_011100685.1. NCBI lineage: Eukaryota > Metazoa > Chordata > Mammalia > Carnivora > Canidae > Canis > Canis lupus. The sequence continues at coordinate 38,387,202 of NC_049252.1, read as the reverse complement.
TTGCCATAGCCTCTTCCCTGATGAAAAGTAGAAGGCAACTCTGGTGTACCAGGCTGGCTCAGTCAGAAGAGCGTGCAACTCTTGATCTTGGGGTTGTGAGTTCAAGCCCCATGTGGGTGTAGAGAGCGCTTAAATAAAAACTTTAAAAATCAGTTAAAAAAAAAAAGTAGAAGGTAGCTCTGATGCTGTCAGCTGAGCTTATGGTGGAGTTTGAGCGTATGGCCAGGAAGAGGGCCGGGACTTCCCATCAGTCAAAGAGATGGGGGCCATGGGGCTGCATGGCCGGCATGGCCTCATGCTCTCGGGCCAGCCACGCTTCACTTGTTGGGATCATCATCCTTTTTTTTTTTTTTTTTTGTAATAATAATAAATTTATTTTTTATTGGTGTTCAATTTGCCAACATACAGAATAACACCCAGTGGGGATCATCATCCTTTTAGACAAGTGGCATCACAGTCCGCCTCTTCAGGTCGAGTCTGTGGCCTGTGCGACCTTGTTGCCCTGGACTGTGGGTGGGGAGCTGAGGTCCTTGCCTGCACACGGTTGGAGGCTTCCGTAAGAACAGGGAGCTCGGTGCTGCAGGCCGGCTGTCTGTCGTCGTGGCTAGAAAAGGTGCAAAGGCCTCTGGGATCGTGCGGCCCGGTTCTGTCCTCCCCCAGCGTTCTTGGAGCAGCTGGCCTTAGTGATCTCCCTGCCTGAGCCACCGCCTAGCCGCTGTCCCCTCCAGGCCAGAGGCTCTGGCAAAACGAGGAGCTTCCCTTCCCTCCCGGTGCTTGGGGACCCTTCGCTACTCCCCCACATGTCACAGCCACGGGTACGAGGAGCCCCGGGCTGTGCTCCCCCTCCGTCGGTGCTCAGCCTGGGGGCCAGACGCAGAGGTCACGGTCGAGGTGGCCTCCGTCTCCGCCGGGCCTGCTCCCTGCGGAAGGCCGTCCCGCGTGTCTCCTGGCGGTGCCGCGCCTGCTGACAGAAGCCGTGGCACTGAGAGAGCTGTCCTCCTCCACCGCGGGCCCGGGGGCCTGGCAGCAGCCCTGTGCAGGAGGAGGTCTGTTGCCGCGCTCGCTGCGGTAGTGGAAACATCCTTGTCCGCCGTGCCGTCCCGCGTGGGAATGCCACGGCAATTCAGACAGAATCAGGATCTGGCCTGGAAGGGAAGCTGCTGCGTGCCCGTGAGCAGGAAAGCAAATGGGGACAATGGGCATGGACCAGTGTTGTCACTGGGGTGATGTCATTGCCCGCCCCTCAGGACACGGGTGGTGTCAGGGGACAGTTGCGGCTGGTGCAGCGGGCGGTAGCGGAGCTCAGTCCCCGCATCTCGTGGGAGGCTGCCGAGCGCCTCGCTGCCCGACAGCCGCTCGCAGCAGCACGGGCCTGTTGGTTTCCTGATGACTGATGATGTCGAGCGTCTTTCCACAGGCTTACTAGCCATGCATATGTCTTTGGTGAACTTCAGAACTTGTGCCCATTTTTTAATTGGGTCGTCGTCGTCTTATTGAGTCATAAGAATTCTTTATATATTTTGGATACAAGTCCCTTTTCAGATACGCGATTTTCAGATACTTTCTTGCAGTCTGACTTTCCTTTTTCATTTTCATTTTTTTTTTTTTTTAAGATTTTTATGTATTTATTCAGAGAGAGAGAGAGAGAGAGAAGCACAGACACAGGCAGAGGGAGCAGCAGGCTCCATGCAGGGAGCCCGACATGGGACTCAATCCCGGGTCTCCAGGATCCCGCCCTGGGCTGAAAGCAGCGCTAAACCACTGAGCCACCCGGGCTGCCCTCCTTTTTCATTTTCTTAATGGGGTCTTTTGAAGCTGAAAGGTTTTTAATTTAGATGAGGTGCAGTTTAGCAGTTTTTTTCTTTTATGGATCATGCTTTGGTGCCATACAACCCAAGGTTGCAAAGATTTTCTTTTGTGTTTTATATTTGTAGCTCTCTTACATTTACCTTTACATTCTTGATCCATTTTGGATATGGCATCCAGGAGGAGTCCAACGTCATTTGTGTGTGGCTGTCCAGTTTCCTTGACACCTTTGTCAAAAATCAACTGACCATAAATGTAGGGGTGTATGTTTGGGCTCTGAATTTGGTCCCATTGATCTGGGCCTGTGCTGCCCCCACTGCCACACAGTCCTCGTTCCTGTAGCTTTATAGGACGGTTTGGAACTGGAAAGTGAGTCCTCCATTTTGTTCTCCTTTCTCAAGATTGTTTTGCCCCTTCGTGGGTCCTTGGCATTTCCATCTGAATTTGAGGGTCAGCGTGTCGGTTTCTGCAGAGAAGCCAGCTGGGTTTCCCCGGGGATTATGTGGAGTCCCTGGTCACTTTGAGGACTGTGGGCGTCTGCACAGTCTTGAGTGTCTGGCACGTCTCTCCACTTTGTTGGGTCTTTTCAAATTCCTGTCAGCAGTGCCATGATACATTTTTAATTTGTGAAAACCCAGTTTTGGGGACAAAAATGTGAATTTATGCACAGAGAGACAAGCTTGGAGAGTGACCATACTTACTGTGTCTGCCTCTGCCTTGGGGAGGCGATGCTGGAGGGGGTGGAGAGGGGGAGTATTCTGTTTTTATTTTATATACTTCATTTATTTGAGTGTTTTCCAACAGACTTTTCTGGTTCAAGTCAGTTTAGGTCGTAAGAGTTGTTGTCTGTCAGGACTATGAAGTTCCTGGACGGTAGACTGACTTAGTCCGCTCTAACTGTAGGTCGGATACGGTGGATTTCAGGTTCTCAGACGTGTCTGGAGCACCGAGTCCCCACCTTAGAGACCGCCTGCAGCCTCCTTTTGAACAGGTTCAGTCCGGGCCGGTGACACAGAAGAAAGCCTGTGTTTGCTCCTGCTGAGCTCTCCCGCGGCGGAGGGCGACGAGACAAGGTCACGAACCACTGTCGGGCTGCATCTGCCGAGCCCCCCGCTCCGTCCCAGCGGAGCCCCCCTGCTCCTCGCCTCCTAGAGCCCGAGCCGCCTTTCCTGCGGGGCTGTGGGTTCCCGGCGCCCCCACCCAGAGGGGCCTGGGGCCCTCATGCTGCTCCTTCTGTCACTGCGGGGGGTGAAGCCCAGCAGCTGGAGGGATCCGAGGCCAGGAGCACAGGGCAGAGCCGCAGTGCTCTCCCTTCCAGAGCACCCCAGCGTGGGGGGGCCGTGCAAGCGGGGGTGCTAGTGAGCCGGGGGGGCCGTGGGGGGTGGTGCCATGCTGGTGAGCCGCTTTCCCTGAGCCTGGGCGCCGGGTGCAGGGAGGTGACGCCCGTGCTGATAGCAGATGCCCTCCTGGCCCTCGCGGGGTGCTCTGTGGGGTCCCGGCCCCGGCAGGGTGTGCCACCGAGCAGCAGGCCCCTCTGTCGCAGCCACGGGGGTGTGACCGGAGAGTAAGCCCGCTCGGTCCCCGTGGCCGAGACCCTCGTCCCAGGCGGGTTTGAGACCTGGTGTCCACGTGTCGGCCGGGTGCCGGGCAGGTGGCTCCCGTCCAGGCCGCCCTCTGCCCCCCGGCCGCCGTCCCGGAGCCACGCCGAGGGCGCAGCGGGGAGGGTCGCTGCTTCGCTTAACTGAGCACCTCTCTGGGTCTTCTCGGGCCCTGCGGCAGGCGCGACCCTGGGTGGCCAGCTCTCGACCCCGGGCGTCCCCTGGGCGGTGCTCGGCCGTCGGGGGGAAGTCCCCGCCCAGCCTGCAGCCGCTCCCGTCCTCAGGCTCCGTCGGGCTCTGCGGGCCGAGAGTTCAGTGAGTAGACGGACAGTGATGTGCAGGCTTTGAAGAATTGACATTTGTTTTCAGTAAATTTGTTTCCTTCCTTCTTGTACTTTGTTTTTCCTGTAATTTTCCCTTCTTGTACCTTTATTTTTGAGATGAGGCGTTTCGTGACAGGGCGGTGAGGCTGTCTGGAGCGTGGCACCAACACTCGTCCCAAGATGACGCCGATTATGCCTCTCGGTCCTGGTTCCGGAGGTGCCCCGAGTCTGCAGGCTCGGCCGCCCTCGGGGCCTCGGAGGGAGGAAACCCTCGGTTCACACCAGTAGCCAGCGAGGGCATTTGAAAAGAGCTTTGATACCTAAGATGCGGGAGCACTTGAGGAAATGTTTGATCATGCTTCCCAGGCTATGGACGACCCAGTGGATTTTTTTTTTTTTAATGTTAAAGAAAGCCCTATTATGAGAAACAAAGAACTGTTATCAGAGTGTTGAGCAAATACCATTTGGCTCATTCCAGAACACTACCCAGACCTTTTGTTCTCCCCTGCCGGGGCCGTGCCAGGAATACGGAGGCATTGGCAAGCACTCCCGACATACGCCAGGGTTGCTTTCGGAGACACTGCCTGTTTGCCCAGCCTTCGGAGTTAGCAGTTTGAACCGCGTTGGGCTCCTAACTCCTGTACCGCCTTAGGACGTCAGCTGCGCCTGTCATCACTGTACTTCGACTTTGCTAACAGTGACGTGAGGGCAGCACTTCCAGACGCCTTTTATCAGGGGCCTGTGGACCATGAACAGGGTGGCATTTATCATCTGCCGGGAGCTCCTGTACTGGAAGAGGCGTGGGATGATCATAAATCTCTCATCTTCAGTCTGTGCTGGGTCTGCGTGCAGAGGAAGAGGCGTCCAGGACAGCTGTCCAGGAAGCGCAGAGCAGGCCTCGGACGGCCTGGTCCGGCAGCCAGCTGGTGGCGGTGGTGGCACTGGTGCTCTGTGCCGCCTGCAGCTCCTCCTCTGGGACGGATGCCCTGCCCGGCACCGGAGTCAGCCTGGCCCCACGCTTGTACCTCTTCATGTGGCTTTCCCTGTCCTGGTTTCATGCCAAGGCTCCGGGCGGTGTTGTGACACTCACCCCTCCAACACAGAGTAGCTATTCACTGTGGTTTTTCCCCAAAGTAGCAAGGACACAATTTTCAGAATCAAGGTCGGTCTCTTAAATAGAAGAAAAAAATTGGCTCCCGAAACACTTCTCGCCTTGTTCTCATTTTGACTATTTTACTGCGGCCCATCCCCCTTTCTGCCGGGGCGCAGTCCTGGCCTCCACTGCACTGGTGCCATCGAAGGCCTGAGCATCCACACCAAGTGATAGGAAAGCCTCTGTTCAGTTTCTTTTTGAAGTTTTTATATTCCTTTAATTGTGGAGATAAACATTGTTTATATTGTTTTGCAAGTTTATGTTATTACCGAATCATAATTTTTTTTTAAGATTTTTTGTTTATTCACAAGAGACACAGAGAAAGATGCAGAGACACAGGCAGAGGGAGAAGCAGGCCCCCTGTGGAGAGCCCGATGCAGGACTCGATCCCAGGACCCCCGGGGTCATGCCCTAGGCCGGAGGCAGACGCTCGACCACTGAGCCACCCAGGCATCCCTGAATCATAATTTTGTTGATTTGAAACAAATTTGTACTTTAAAAAATGATTTTCAAAAAGTGAAAGTTGTTTTGTAATAAATATACTTCGGTAATTTTTTTTCCTGTGCCTTACCTTGTATTCGTTTTGGAAGGCGGCACGTCTGCCGTGTTGAGCTGCTCCTGCAGTGGCTGGGCCTGGGTCTCCTGGTGCCGCGCGTCGTAGAGCTAACACTGGTCATGGCTTGGAGAGACAGGCCTTTCTAAAGGGACCTCTCCGCTCACGCAGAGCCGGTGGTAGCTGCCACTGTCTTGGAGTCTTCCGTTTTCCAAAGACTTACACAGGCAGCGACTCTTGCACATTCATAAGTGAGGTTTGTGAGGGAGGAATCTTTCCCTCCTGAGCTGGGGGCTCTTCCTCTCTGCTGCCTTTGTGTCTCACACGTGGCTCAGGATAGTGTTGATTTACATGTACATTTTAAAGTTTGACAGGACTTAGAAGTGGTTCAGTCCGTTTCTGCCTCTCTCCGTGTGATGAGGAGGGAAGCCCGGGCAGACGGGCATGCAGGTGCCCGGTGACTGTGTGTTCAGGTGACCGCGCTGGCACGGGCTGTGGCATGTGGCACGGCTCTGCAGGCCGGGCTGGCAGCTCGGATGCGTGTGGCACGCCTGGCCTTGTGCGGGAGCCGTAGTCAGTGATCACATGTGTGCTGTCTATCTGTTTCTTGAAGGTTACAAAACCATTCTTAGGCACATGTAAAAATTAAAAATAGCCTTTGAAATAGTAACTCTTACCCCTTCATTTAATCCAATAGTCGTGCTGTAACATGTGCATAATTTATATCTTTATCTTAAAGTGCAATTATAGCACACATACAGAAAAACAAAATCCCTTGGGTCTCACAACATTGCTATTAGTTCTTTATTAATGCAAAACCTGTGCCTGTAATTCCATGTTTGTGCTTGTACCTAAGACTTAAACCAGATTGGGATGGGATGATGAGATGTTACTTTCCCATTCAGAAAAATGTACTAGTGCATCACTGTTTTTTACATAATCCTTTCATGTGCATTTGTAAAGCAGTAGAAATTTCCTAGCTCCTTCCTACAGTGGGCTGGACATGGAAAACCACTTGACTTGAGTGTTTCTGTCTCCTAGGGGCCCAGAGGACACCTGCTTTGAGTTCGGTGTCTTTCCTGCCGTTCTCAGCTTCCCGCTGGATTACCCATTAAGTCCCCCAAAGATGAGATTTACCTGTGAGATGTTCCATCCCAACAGTAAGTGCTCTGGGGAGTGGTTTCCATAGCACCAGGCGAGGCTTGGGGTTGCGTGTGGGTGACAGGTGCTGTCAGTGATGTAGGACATGGAACAAGTTATCTGTGTTTTGACCTGTAGCCACTTGGTCCTGGTGGTGTTGACGTCAGTTGAAGGACGGTGTAATGTATATGAAGAAAAGTGCCATCTGACCTGTCCGCTCCTCCTTCCAGCGGGTGGGTAGAGCGCTTTGCCAGCCTCCGCCAGCCTCCGGCGGTGTGGTTAACAGTGGGGACCACTCAGAGCAACCTAGGTTTTCAACCACAGGGCATTGGTTAACTAAGCTGCACTAGACCATATGTTAGAATGCTGCTTAGATATTTCAAATGCTCTAGAGTGATATTTAATAATACAGAATGACACTTGTTCTATATCAAATGATTGAAAAGCAGCTTACGTTTAATCACACTTGTTACAATTTACTTTTTTCGATAAAAATTCACATGTAATGTATATAACTGTAAACGTAGCACAAAAATGTTGGAAGTGATCTTTTTCAATAATGGGATCTTTTTTCTGTCTCTAAATCTTTTTTCTAAAATAAACATGTATTTTAAAGGGGAAAAAAGGTCATTAAATAAATTTACTGGACTTAAGTTGGCAGAGTGTCTAGTAGTAGGGATTGGAATTCCTGAATGGCTGTGGTTGTTTATTTCTTCCTTTTATAAGAGGGGATTATAGATAAGAGAATTAGTAAGAAAATGTGTTGTATCTTTAATGATCATATTTAGTATAATGTTCCTTTTTATTTTTTTATTTTATTTTATTATTATTTTTAAAGATTTTATTTATTCATGATAGTCCCACAGAGAGAGACAGAGAGGCAGAGACACAGGCAGAGGGAGAAGCAGGCTCCATGCAGGGAGCCCGATGTGGGACTCGATCCCGGGTCTCCAGGATAAGGCCCCGGGCCAAAGGCAATCGCCAAACCGCTGCGCCACCCAGGGATCCCAATGTTCCTTTTTATAAACGGTGATTGTCACTAAAAATCATGATCTTAGTGGTTGTGGAGAAGAAAAGTAAGATACACTGGTAGAAATGAAATTTTTTCTTACTTGAAACTGATTCCTTTCCCTATGCTTCTCCACATATAAAAGAGGTAAAGGCTAATTTAATCCATGAGAGCGTTTATAGAATTTTCTGAGCCTTTGACACCCCCTGGCTTACAAGCGACCCCACCCGCCCTGCAGTCCTCCCGTAGCCTGCCTGCCTGAGCACCTCCACGCAGGGGACCCTGCCCAGACCCCTGCCCCCTTCCCCCTGCATAGGGTCACAGGATTGCCCAGCTGGGGAGATGCTCCCCTGCTCCCCTGTTGGACTTGCTGTCCAAACCCTCGTTTGGAACTTCTTGTGTCCCGCTGATGTTACGTGTGAGCAGTTTGCTCCTCAGGGGGACCGTTTTGAACGCAGTTACGTATGCACGGTAGGTGCTCAGAAACCCTCCTCTCGAGAAGGCTGGCCGTGAGGTGGCGGCGGTCGAGGTTGGGTGGTGCGAGCGTGTGGGCGTCCATCATACTGGGATGACTGGCCTGTGTTTAGGATTTTCTTTCAGGCAGAGTTTAAAAATCTGTTACGATAGAGTTAATTGAAAAAGTTAACAATTTTAAATTGATTGTAAAATGTGACTATAAAGAGGATTGCAGGCAATTACAAAATAATGAGATTGTATCGAAGATAAGCACATTCTTGAGAATAGTGCCTGTGACATGCTGTCAGAGACCTGTGTGGTCGCAAACTGATGATTTGATCGTGTACCCAGAAGAACAATGACGTTTTTCATGTTAAAATAATTGATACAAGTAGCTTTGAAATTTGGCCTTATTGTAAGTGGATATGTTATTTTTATTTTGTAAAAATTATTTTTGAGAACTACTTAGTAGGCTCAGCAATATCATAAAAATCGGTCAATCCATAAATACTTAAAAATAATTCATATTTGCAGAGACTTGCTGGATAAAGGGTGAACAGATAATAAAAGGTAGGGGCTTGGACCATCAGGAGCTCCCAGTCTGAGGCAGGGATAGATGTGGATGAGAAAACACAGATAAATGTAAAACCATACCGGGAGGCCAGGGGGGTGCCCTTTGGAGGTGGTGGTTGAGCTCAGGGTCTGCAGGAAGAGCAGTAGGAGTCACCCAGTGATCTGTGAGGTGGGGAGGGTCTAGCACATGCAAAGGCCCCATGTAAGGAGCAAAGGGGATGGACCAGGTCAAGTTGGTCAGTAAGAAGGATTTTGGTATTTGTGCCAGGGGCAGTGGAGATCCACTGAGGGAGTCGGAGAGCGGGAGGGAGTAGCATGGCCAGTGTGGTCTTTAAGGGTCACTGGCTGTGGAGTAGGGGACAGATTGCAGGGCGGACACCAAGGTGGTGGGCCTGCGGAGAGAGGGGCCAGCAGCGTGGAAACAAGCTCGGGCATTGACAAGGGAGGGGTTGGCTGGGGAGTTAGAGGGAGGCTTGGGTCATGAAACTGAGACACCCCACCCCGTGAGACAGGAGGGGGCAGGGCTACAGCTGCTTCTCTGTGTTCCTCGGGTGCCGCCGAAGTTGGAACCCTCATGGCAGAGAGACTGTGCAAGCCAAGGGTGCCCAGGCCCCTCGGGCGTCCTGCCGTCCACGACAGACTCACACATGTTCCTTTTGCAAGAAGTCGCACAGGTTCTGGGTAGCCAGAGAGCAGAAACTGCTGGATGGGGTGGACGGAAGAACAAGGAACGGGACACCAGAGAGGCCCGTAGAGCCACTCAGCTTCCTCAGTGGTCGTGGGGTTCTGAGCTCATGAGTGAAGGGGAATTAACGTAAATTTATTCTAAATTGTCGATTGTTAAAAAAAATAAATAAATAAATAAATAAATAAATTGTCGATTGTTTCTATCATTGTAGCTCACTGGTCTTACAGTTTTATAGTTGAGTCTGTCCTTAGCACACACAGAACCATCTGAGGATCTGCCTGTGTAAAAGAGAAGTGACCGGTGCTGCTGTGTCCCCAACAGGACTGAGCGCACACCGCGAATTGAAACGCATTTTTCTCTACCCATACCGCGGGGGTCTGGTTCCTGATGCTGCGTGCTGGGATGGGTTAGATTGGACACGGCCGACCTCCAGAGGCACGGGGGGCCGGCTGTCCCCGGGAAAGTCAGGGCACCTTCCTCCTTGATGTTTAAATCATCCCTGTTGCCTTCTTCCTGGCGCTGTGGATGTAGTTGCACAGTCCAGTTCCAGGTTTTCATGGTGGAATTAGGAAAATCTCAGAAACCATTGTGGAAATTATTTTGAGTGATCTTAGTACTTATGAGTTATTTTGCTGAAATATTTCACTGTCAGGTAACCATTTTATTTAGTGCCTTTAGGTATAGTATGTAAAAAAAAATAAAATCCCTGTGAAGGTAGAACCATCTGGGGTGCCTGGGACCAGACAGATGGGCCTAGAGCCCGGTCAGTGAGCGAGTGGCGCACCTGGCCGTGTGGCCTCGGGCTCTGCTCCAGCCATGCAAACAGCTTGCTTTCCGTGTCTGCACCGTTTACCCCCTTCCCGTGGTGGGCCCGGCCCAGCGTGGGGCCCCCGGACTCGTTCCCTGGGCTCACCTGCTGTGTTCTGAACCCTGCAGTCTACCCCGATGGCAGAGTCTGCATTTCCATCCTTCACGCCCCGGGCGACGACCCCATGGGCTACGAGAGCAGCGCCGAGAGGTGGAGCCCCGTGCAGAGCGTGGAGAAGATCCTGCTGTCGGTGGTGAGCATGCTGGCAGGTAATGTCCCGAGGCCGCCGGGCCGTGCCGCGGCAGGCAGGCAGCACAGTGGCTGCGTCTCCGTCCTCCTGTGGTTCTTCATAATTCATTTCTGGTCGTGGTTTATTTACATACGCTGTTTGCTGCTTTCTCGTTGAATTGTTTGTATGTGCTTTTCCAAGTGTAAGCACACTTCATAATTACAGCTTCGTGTTGTATGTGTTGTATGTTGACCACAATTAACCGGGCTCCAGGCCTCAGGCATAGCGACCGTGGCGTGGGTGTTGATTGGGGCACCTGCTGTGTCGCAGACGCTGGGTCCTGGAGTTTCAAGGCTCAGGGTGCCCTAGACCCCAACTTTAAGGCCTGCTTTCTGAAGGGACTTTCCACATCCACCCGTGGTTGCCTGTCACCCGTACATCCTGAGATGGAGAGACACAGGGGCTGTCGGGCGGGTTTGTTTGGGATGAGTTTAGAGCATGGAGGAGATAACAAGGTAAGGGGGAGCAAGAGGCATTTGGGGTGAGGCATCTGGCTCTCGTGGGAGTCCTGCCAGCACTGGTTCTGGCTCGGGCCCAACCGGGGGCAGGGGAGCCCTGCAGAAGTGTGCTCACCTGGGGCCCGAGCCCCCGTGGGGATGCCAGGCCCTGCAGCCATGTGCCTGTTGGCCTGGGAGGAAAGGATTTCCAGCGGGAGGGTGGCCGCGGGCCGCGAGGAGGGCTGTGCTTGGGAGACTCGGGCTCACCGATGTGCAGGGTGGCTCCCGGGTTTCCGACCTCAGTGCCTGGGTAGAGGGCTGCTATCTCTGGGGACAGGAATCCAGAGGCGCAGGAGTGGGAATGTCCATCCTCGGGGGCTGTCCACCCTCAAGAGCTGCTCATGGAGGTGAGGGTGCGAGGTAATGTCTGCATAGGACGGTGGTGAGGGGCAGGGCAGACAGGATGAGAAAGGGCATGTGGAAGGAGAGGGCTCCTCACAGGAGCCTAGGGAGGAACGATCTAGAAAACACGGAAGAAATGAAACGAGGGAGAGTTGGAGGAGGCCGATCGTGCTGTGGGAGGCCCAGAGGAGGAGGCCCGGGAGTCCCCGTGGGCTCCTGGTGTCCCGCGATGTCAAGGACCGCCGTGCGTGCACATGTTCGAGGTTGGAGGCACTCAGCTCTCCAGGCACTGAGTGCGTCAAGTGAGGGTGTGGATGCTCACGGTGTGTGGGCCCCCCAGACTGTGCCCGGCTGGTTCCGCTGCCTTCACATGTCGGCTGTAAATCATACCATGACCAACGTTTTTGCTATAAATTCTTTTATTAGAAATTTTTATTTATTTTTTGTATTTTTAAAGATTTATTTACTTATTTTAGAGAGTGGAGAGAGGCAGAGTCCCAAGCAGATTCCTAAAAGGTTTCAATGTAGGGGTGCCTGGGCGGCTCCATCGATGGAACATCCAACCTTTTTTTTTTTTTTAAAGAATCTTTTTTTAAAGATTTATTTATTTATGAGAGAGGCAGAGACACAGGCAGAGGGAGAAGCAGGCTCCCTGCGGGGACGCCGATGGGGGACTCGCTCCCAGGATCCCGGGGTCACGCCCTGAGTCAAAGGCAGATGCTCCCCTACGGAGCCACTTGGGCGTCCCAGCATCCAAGTCGCGATCTCAGCTCAGGTCTCCGTCTCAGGGTCGTGAGTTCAAGCCCGGTGTGGCGCTCTCCTCTCTGGGTATGGAGCTTGCTTTAAAAAAAATAAAAGGTTTTAATGTATTCCTCACACACTCCCTGAGTACGTTTCCTGTGCTCTGAGCTACCTTCCAGCCATGTCACCACACCCAGCTCGGCCGTGCCCTGCCGCCCACTGGCGCCCTCTGTCCTGGCTTTAGGAGGCTGTGAGCCGTCTGGGTCTGGGGAGTGGGGCTGTCACAGGTGCTGGGTGGGGGTGGGGCTGGCTCGCTCCGCGCTTGCATGCTCCCTGTGGCAGGCCTGGCCAGGGTCCCCGGAGCACACCCCCTCTCGGGGCCTGCAGACCGCCCAGTCCTCCACCTCCCTTGTAGCACTGAGTTTGGAAGGATACAGGTGTGGATGTTCATGGTGTGTATGGGCGGTATCACCGTGTCCTCTGCACACCCGGTGCCCTGCACTAGGCCTCACGCACACGACCTGGTGAGGAACGGTTGTGGAATAACGGGAGGAACGGAGACCCGGTGGCCGCGGAGGCAAGCGCAGCCGGGGGTGAGGGAACGGCTGGGGTGGTGCGGGCAGCCGTGCTGGGCTCTGGGCTGCCTTTTCTGCTCTGACCCAGCGCTTCACAGGGCCGTGTTCCAGCTCCCGGCCCCGCAGGCCCCGGCTGCCTGTCTGCGTGTGTCCTGGTCTGTCTGTAGCACCTGCTGGGGTCAGGTGTCCACCAGGCCTGACACTGACCTCATGTCCTCTGGCCGGAGCTGGGGGCGTCTGTAGCCCACTGTCTGGTGGGGGCCCGGTGTTTCTAGAGCAAGACACATGACGCAGGTTGGCTCTTTGAGACATTCGAGAGGTGAGGATCACGAGGTGGGTCTTTGTGCCTCGTGCGCGTGTCCCTGACATCACGTGGCTTCTCAGCCCCCCTCCCTCAGGCAGGCTCCTGTCTGTCTCTGATAGAGTGGACTTCCTTCCGCAGGTGTCACACACCAGTGGTGCTCACTTGCTTCTGGGGCGCAGCTCCGGGACGACCGACGCACGGGGTTTTTCAGTGGAATGGAAGACCTCGCCAGGCCCCTGCCTTCCAGAGCCCTTTTCACACTGAGCGCGTCTCCTTCTCTTTCAGAGCCCAACGATGAAAGTGGCGCTAACGTGGATGCTTCCAAAATGTGGCGGGATGACCGGGAGCAGTTCTGCAGGGTCGCCAGGCAGCTGGCACAGAAGTCCCTGGGGCTCTGAGGCCCACCCTGGCGCACACGCAGACACGGCGCCCAGCCGTGGCCAGTGTTTCTCTGCTGAACACCTAGTGACAGTGACACTCTGTGCTGGTACCAAAAAAGGCAAGCTTGCAGAACCACAGCATCTGTTTTTTTCCCTACCTTTCCCGCTCCAAACAGGCTTCTCTTCTGAAATTATGATTCATGTAGGATGACAGCTGGATGCAGTTTTACCGTATTCCTGGCAAGGCGGTTCGGGTAGATGGTGAGAGCCGTCCCCGCCTCCTCTCCCTGCCGGAGCGGAGCGCCCACGGTCAGCGGCTTCCCTTTGGTCGCGGTTGTGAGGGCGTGTGTGCGCCGCACTCCAGGGGGCTAGAACCAGTAATGCTCCTTCTGAAGAAGCGGCCGCGCAGCCAAAGCAGAGGGGGGCGGGACGGCTCTGCAGGGGCCCCGTTCCTGTGTGTCCAGGAGGGGGACGCAGCTTCGTTCCCGTGCTTTATAGTACTTCATACGTGTTCTCCTTATAATCTCGTTACGTCTTGTTTGTTTTGTTTGTTGTGTATCACAAACTATAGGAGTTTTCAGGAAATAAATGCTTTTTAAAAATATGGATTAATGAGAAATGGGATGCATGAGAAAGAGAGGTTTACTGCTGGGTATAAAGACTGACTTTCTTCCCGGTCACGTTCAGCCAAGATTTACAGTGATGTCCTAATTGACTCGCACGTCACTAGGGCAGGAACACGCGAGACTGGAAGTTGTCGTTTCTTCTGGATCCGTAGGAGTTTCTTTTCCATCCAGACCCTGGGAGCTCAGAGGTTCCGTACCCTGTGGTGGCAGCAGGAACAGTAACTACTGAGACAGAATTGTTCTTGCAGCTTTGGTGTCGGAAGGGAACGTACAGCCTTAATGAGAGCAGAGCGCAGAGGCGTGCCTTATCCCCGACCTTGGCACAGCATGGCGTGGGGAGGGGGTCTCCGGACCCCAGGACCCCCGGGCGGAGGTGGGGCACTGAGTTGTGGTCTGTGACCTCGCTGCAGCCCCGAAGCCCGCCAGCGCCAGGGGATCCGCTATAAGCAATACCAGATCTGTTGCATGCAGAGTCAAATATTTGGCCTGTTCCAGACAGGCTAGGTTTAAATGGGAATTTCTATTTTTTGAAATAAGGGACCGTCTGTCTGTAAGACATTCAGTAGGCTACACTCGACGTCATCCCTTCCCTCCCTCGTACGCAGGGGTCCCGTCCTGCTGAAACCTGACCTTGTTTCTCAGTGTTGACAAATACTGGCGGAAGGGGCCCATCCACGCTGGGCTTCTGTGAGGAAACCAGATTCTTCTGGGGGGGGGGGACCATTTCAGATTTGACATTCAGTACAAGAACCTGTATTTGGAAGGGCATCAGGAGACGAGAGGTTTTGCACCCGGATAGTATTTGTGGGCCTCTCCACCCGGAGGGAAGGAGAGGTTGGCGGGGCACGTGGTGAGGACAGACCGGCGGGCGGGTCAGCAGGGGCCCGGGCGGGGGCGGGGGCGGGGCCTTCCATGGAATCTGGAGAAGGAAGAGGAGTCTCTTTGCAAACAAAGTATTTTTATTCACTTGTATTTATTAAATGGAAACAAAGAAGCTCATGTTGTCCTCTCTCTGGTGGAGTTTAATTACTATGTTAAAAATAAAGATATATTTTCCCCCTAGTCTGCTGGTATTTTTCCTTGTTGAATTTCATGTAATCCCGTGACAATCCAAGGCCCTTCGTGCGGGGCCGCCCCAGAGGCCCCACAGCGGGGTGACCCGGGAGCCCTGGGAGCTCCCCGCCGCCCTCCGCCCGCGCGCCCCCTCCCGCCCGAGTCCTGGGGCCCCAGGGGCCGCGGGTGCAGGCGCGCTGTGGCCAGCCTCTCCTTGGAGTGCGGCGCCCACCGGGCCGTAAACCTGGCGGGGGGAGCCGCCAGCGGGGCGTTGAGGCCACCCCGGCTCTGCAGACATCAGAACGCAGGCCACACGCCGACTCTGAAGTGGCCGCTGCTGTTGACCCGCCTCCGAATCGGGTTCCTGACGGCGAGGGCGAGGCTGGGGCCTGCAGGTGCCTTCCCGGGGCCGCCTCGGTGGGGGGCGAGGACTGTGGCCGCCCTCAGCTGGGACAGGGGACTCCCCGCGCCGCCCTCGGCACCGCCCCCGTGTGTCCCGCTCTGCTCCACTCAGGGACCCCGGGTACCCGCCGGGCATGTCCCTCCGCCTCCTCCGCTCCCACGGCCACACTACCTGTCCTCCCCTCGCCAGCCACCCCCCCCCCCCGCGGCACTTGCCAAGCTGACCCGGTGGCCGCCCTCCCCTGTCCCTCGGGCTCCTGCTTCTGCTATCGAGGGTGGGGCCCTGGAGCCCTCCCTGGTCACCTGCCGAGTCCCCACCACCTCCCCACGGGGCTTCCTCATCTGAACGAGGGGAGGCCTGGGCCCTGGGCTGGGGAGGCAGGCCCGGCGTGGGGACCCTGTCGCAGCAGGCAGGAGGCCGTGCACAGGGCAGGTGGCCGCGTTGCTGGTGGAGGTGGCCCTGCCAGCCCGAGGACACGTGCTGTCCTTTCCCCTGACTTTCCTCCGACCGAGCTAGCCTTGCTGTGGGGGGGCAGCTGTACGTGAGAGGAGCGGCGTGGGAGGCAGGAAGAGCGCAG
The DNA here is from genome assembly GCF_011100685.1 of Canis lupus familiaris. NCBI lineage: Eukaryota > Metazoa > Chordata > Mammalia > Carnivora > Canidae > Canis > Canis lupus. The sequence continues at coordinate 38,371,308 of NC_049252.1, read as the reverse complement.
GATGCATAGCCGGCCCGAGTGGGCTCTCACGGCGCAGGCAGGTGGGGCTGGCCCTACTGGGTGCCCCCCGTGGGCGCTGCGGACGTGGGTGCCTGCAGAGCCCCGGGCCTTTCTGTGGTTCTAAGGTTCTCAACTTCTCGTCCCCGGGAGTCCGAGGGCGTCCTGGTGCTGTCCTCTCGAGGTGGCGGGAGGCAGAGCGTGTCCCTGGGAGCCGGGCCGGGCCTCGCCTCGGGGACCCGCTCAGAAGGGGGCTCAGCACTTGGGGCTGGGCAAGCGGGGGTGGCCGGGGCCTGGTGTGCAGAGGACGCGGCGGGCCGTGGGGGACCGCGCTGTGTCTCCGGGCTGCTGCGTGGTCGCCCTGCACCCGAGCTCCCTGCCCGGGGTGGGGGCTGCTTCTCCTCCTCCTCCCGCGCGGGGAGGCTTGGGGGGGCGGTGCTCCCGAGCTGTGGGACCAGCCTGCCCTCTCCAGGCCCGGAGCGGGACCAGCCGGCCACAGGGGGGCCGGGCCCTGTGGGCTGGGGGACAGGCCGGGCCCTCGGCCCCGCAGTGAGCCTGCGTGAGCGTGTGAGCGTGTGGATGGCGGCGACACCCCGCGCGCCCGCCTGCGGGGAAGCAGCGGTGACGGCTTCCTTTCATGTGGTGTGTGCGTGTGCGCGCGTGTGCACGTGGGCTCGCCCTCCTGGCAGAGGACCTGACGTTGGAACCCGTTCAGGTGGAAGCAGGAGACCGAGGGATTGTCTTGTGCTAATGGCTCTTTGAAATCCCGGGTAATGCGCTAAATGAGCTGGAACCACATTAAACAGTCGCAGCTCCGGGGCAGAGCCGGCTGGGGCTCTTGGGGCTCTCGGGGCTCTCGGGGCTCTCGGGGCTCTCCCGCCCCGCCCGGTGGCAGCGCTCCCCCCGCCAGGGCCCGGGCGCCACCCCCGCGGGCACGCCCGCCCCCGTGAAGATCTCTGCCTGACGCGTGGGTGCAAGGGTGCTCGGGTGGGCGCCTGTCAGCACGCCCACCCGCGCACACCCGTGCACCTGCACTCTGGCTCCTCCGGGGCGCAGGCCCTGTGGCGTCGGGGCCTGCTCGCGGGCTCCCTGCCCCCCGCCCTCCGCGGGAAGCACCGGCCGGCAGGTGGGGGGTCTGGCCTGGGCGGAGGCGCCTGCTGGGGCAGCTCCTGCCGTGGCGGCAGTGGGGACGCGTGTGGCCAGGACGAGGGCCCGAGACCTGGCCGTCGGAGGCCGCCTACAGAGGCCGGGGCCTGGCGGGGGGGCCGCGGCCGCCAAGGGCCTGGGAGCCGTGTTCGCGGCTGCACCTGCGGCGCTGCACCCACCTGCCGCCTCCGGCTGCGTGACCCTGGATGCGCCCCCTTCGGAGGCTTCTGGCCGCAGTGGCCCAAACCAGCCCCGTTGGTGTGCGGCCAGTCGGCCCCCGTCTGTGTGTCACGGGGCGCCCGGCCCCCAGGCAGCCGGCGAGGCCTGCACACGCGACGGCTGTCACGCGGGCACGAGGCTGTGCTGCTGCCTCCCGTGGGCTGGGGCGGGCGCCGGCTCAGGGCCTGGGGCCCAGCGGGATGGGGGCTACAGGGTGGGGCCGTGGGCTGCTCAGGTCGGGAGCTTCCTGCCCCAGCAGGTGCACGCCCCGGCCACACGCTCACACACCGCACACCCACGCGTGCACGCTGAAGCACGTGCACTCGCCCGCACACCCGCACCCTCCCACGGTGGCACACCGCACGCCTGCAGACTGGCTCCCTCACCCCACACACCACACGCCCTGACACACGCGTACCCTTACCCCTGTCCACTCCCGCACAGCTGCACCCCTGCAGGCCTGGCTGCACAGTGGGGTGCGTGTGCTGTCGGGGCGCAGGCGCAGTAGGGGGATGCCGTCCCCACCGCCGGGAACACAGGGCCCTGGAGCGCGCCCTGCTCTTCGCGTCTGGCCTTGGGACTGGGAGGGCCCCCTTGATGTGGTTGATGCCGACGGGCATCCTGTGACGCTGCTGCCCCTCGGGGGCAGCACCCCGGTCACCCCGCCTGGCTGGGGTCTCCTCCAGTAGTTCTGCGCCCGCGCGGATGAGCGAGGACCCGGCTTCCTTTGGCCTTGGCGTCGGAGCCAGAGTCCTTATTCTTTCTTCTCATAGGACAACCTGTTCCCTGAAAGGTTCATAGAATTCAGTTGCTAAGCTCCTGGGCCTGCTGCTCAATTTGGGGAAACTCTTTCTTTAAAAAAAAAAAAAAAACATTTAAAATATCTATGGCCTTGGGGATCCCTGGGTGGCGCAGCGGTTTGGCGCCTGCCTTTGGCCCAGGGCGCGATCCTGGAGACCCGGGATCGAATCCCACATCGGGCTCCCGGTGCATGGAGCCTGCTTCTCCCTCTGCCTGTGTCTCTGCCTCTCTCTCTCTCTGTGACTATCATGAATAAATAAATAAAATCTTTAAAAAAAAAAAAAATAAAAAAAAAAAAAAATATCTATGGCCTTATATTTCTTATAGATGGCATGTATCTATAAGATACATTAAAATTTTTTTAAATTTTTGTTTTTATTACTACTTAAAACATTTTTTTATTTTGTATTTTTTAAGTAATCTCTGCACCCAGCATGGGGCTTGGACTCCTGAGACCCCAAGATTGAGAGCTGTTTGCTCTTCCCACTGAGCCAGTGGGGCATCCCAGTTTCTATTGGTTTTTTTTTTTTTTTTTTTACGATTTTTTATTTATTTATTCATGACAGACACAGAGAAAGAGAGATAAGCAGAGACACAGGCAGGGGGGGAAGCAGGCTCCCTGCAGGGAGCCCAACACAGGACTCGATCCTGGGTCCCCAGGATCACACCCTGGGCTAAAGGTGGCGCTAAACTGCTGGGCCACTGGGGCTGCCCTATTGTTTTTTATCAGATCTGACAATTTCCATCTTTTTTTTTTTTAATTTCCATCTTTTCATTAGTGTAATTATGGGGGGTTTTCGTTTAAAGATTTCATTTATTTCAGAGAGAGGCAGAGCACAAGCAGGGGGGCAGAGGGAGAAGCAGTGTCCCTGCTGAACAGGGAGCCCAACACAAGACTTGATCCCCAAGATCGTGACCTGAGCCGAAGGCAGACACTGAGCCACCCAGGCGCCCCGTGTAATTATGTTTAATGTAATAATTGAGATGTTTGGATTTCGGTCTTCTGTTGTTATTGTTTTTCTTTGCTTTCTGTTCGTCCCCTCTAAGTGCTTGTGACTTTGCTCTGGCTTTCCTGCCTTCGTTTGGATTCTTGGAATAATTATTAGTATTCCATTTAGCTTAATTTGCTTTTTATTTGTTTTTATTTCAGTTTTATTTTCTTAAGTTAAATTTTTTTAAGAAATTTTTTATTTATTTATGATAGTCACAGAGAGAGAGAGAGAGAGAGAGAGAGAGAGAGAGGCAGAGACATAGGCAGAGGGAGAAGCAGGCTCCATGCACCGGGAGCCCGACGTGGGACTCGATCCCGGGTCTCCAGGATCGTGCCCCGGGCCAAAGGCAGGCGCCAAACCGCTGCGCCACCCAGGGATCCCCCTTAAGTTAAATTTTTAAATTAATCATAGGACAGATACATCAACAATTTCTTGGTGTTATAAACCATTTTACAATTTTGAAATAATTTTCTCATATACCAGTTAAACCCTCAACAACATCCCTGTGAGGTAGGCAGGGTTGGTGTTATTTTTCTATTGCTGAGAACTAGGTTCAGAGGTGAAGTAAGGTCACATAGCTGGTAAGTGATGGGAGCCAGGGCTAGAACCTAGGCTTTTTGACATGCTGCTTCCCTGAGAACACTCAAGTAATGATATCCTATGCTATACGATGAACATCCTTCTCCTATCGTGATCGGACCTGTTTTTATAAGTTTGATACCACCTTTTCCCTAATATCCAAAAACACTCAAACTGTGATAAGACCGGTCTTTTCAGTCCCTGGACTATTTCTCTTCAATGTATCAAGCACCATCCTAACATGAAACTTTCCTGTGCTTTAAGTTTGAGGATCCTTGGCTGTAAGTTCTAAATTATGACATATGAAAATCTATTTTAGAAAACTCTGCTAAAGTATTCCTATACTGAATATGTCAAACTTACTTGAAAACAACAGGCCTATTTGTATTTTTGAAAGCTTTGCAATCTTTTCCCCTAAGACGTTTACATGTGTATAAGTGGAAAATGGTGAAAGGTGTTGAGCAACATTACCGGGAAACCTATGCATTGTACACCTAAATGCAGGTCACATTACACTGATTTGATTTTGTTGTTGGCCTTCTGGGGGATTTTCAGCTCTGATCCCATCTCATGTACGATATCCTCAGCAACAAGCTAGAAAAATGAATTATACCAATAGAAGGGTTCAAGCAGTAGAGATCGTAGCATATATGTATGGTAGAAAGGAAAAAAACACTTGCTCTTTAATGGCTTCTGCCTAGGTCCAGTGTAAATATACTTTTCAAGGCAGATTTTAAGCTATGGCATCTTCTCTGTTAAATTTAGACATGTGAAATATGGAGTTATCAACTTGCAATATAAGACAAACTGTAACTGATGCCAAACTACCGTTTGTTTTTTTTTTAAAGATTTTTCTTATTTATTTATTAATAGAGACACAGAGAGAGAGAGAGGCAGAGACACAGGCAGAGGGAGAAGCGGGCTCCATGCAGGGAGCCTGATGTGGGACTCGATCCTGGGTCTCCAGGATCACACCCCGGGCTGCAGTCGGCGCTAAACTGCTGCGCCACCCGGGCTGCCCCAAACTACCTGCTAAAAGCAGAGTAAAGCTCAAACAGCATAAAAGGCAATGGATAAAGCCCAACTGCTCTAATATGGAGAGAAAGAAAGCAAAGCAAACCTTTAGGCATGTAAAGCAGATTTTAAAAATAGGAAAATGACACTGAACTGTATTATCAGGGATTAGACTTTTTATTTATTTTTTAAATTTTTATTTATTTATGATAGTCACACAGAGAGAGAGAGAGAGGCAGAGACACAGGCAGAGGGAGAAGCAGGCTCCATGCACCGGGAGCCCGATGTGGGATTCGATCCCGGGTCTCCAGGATCGCGCCCTGGGCTGAAGGCAGGCGCTAAACCGCTGAGCCACCCAGGGATCCCCGGATTAGACTTTTTAAATTCGGGCTTTGGCCTTCTAAGAGTATTGGTGGAAACTCAGGCCCATGGGGAAGACGTGGTACAGAAAATGAATGGGATCTAGAAACTGGGTTGAGGAGGTGGGAGGTTAGGGAATACCAAGAAACACACTCAAAATAAATTTAGAATCCCTTTAAATCCATCTTTTCCAAAAATATTTCCTAAATTTAGAGATTTGGTCAAAAAAGTTGGTGAAAACGAAAATTGTGACTTTTTTTTACCTTACAAAAGAAAGTATTTGAATGTAAATTAGAAATCATGCTGTTAAAGATTAGCCCACTGATCAGGCTGTAGAGGCTGATACATGCAGAAAACTGCTTCCAAATATAAAACTGTTAAAGAATTCAACGTTAATCAAAATATTAGGAAACAAATGCTTTTTTACTTGAAGCCTAATGAAAAAGCATTGGTATACTCACTTAAGATATCTGACAGTTTCAAAAAAAGAAATCTAACAGTTTAAGCTAATGTGAAAATCACTGCAGCTACTTTTACATTTTCTAGGATAAAACCTGAGACGATAGAGTATTCCAGTTCAGTATAACGGGCTCCAAACCAACTACACATTTGAAACGTGTCTTGATGGTATTCCTTTTTTTTTTTTTTTTTTTTTTTTGATGGTATTCCTTACGTAGTATCATTATCATCATCACCTTCGTGTTTTCTCTTCAGTGGGTTTGAGTCACTGGCCATTTTCTGTGATGAAACCATGTTGGAGGTAATGAGAATATTTTGGGGCCCAATTACTGAAGGTTTTTTTTTTTTTTAAAGATTTATTTATTTATTTATGATAGAGAGAGAGACAGACAGATAGACACAGGCAGAGGGAGAAGCAGGCTCCATGCCGGGAGCCCGACGTGGGACTCGATCCCGGGACTCCAGGATCGCGCCCTGGGCCAAAGGCAGGCGCCAAACCACTGAGCCACCCAGGGATCCCCCAATTACTGAAGGGTTAATCAGAATATTTTGAACTGCAGTAGTTGCAGGAACTGATTTGACGGGTGTCGACTGAGAATGTGGAATCTGCACCGTAAGTCTTTGGCTCGTCACTGACACTGGAGGTGCAGCTTTGGGACAGGTGCTGTCCGTGGGGTTGCTACAGCGGAACCGGCCTCCCTTGGTTAGGTCCCTTCACTTAAGGACTTGGGCCTAGTGTTGGAGCTGATGAGCAGCCTCTGTCAGGTGCAGTCTGGGTCCTGCAAATGGCTTAATCAGGGGTAAAGGGGTTTGATTTTTCTGCCTTGCAATAGCTAGTAAAAATAACCTCTTGGGGGAGGAGAAGTCAAAGATGGATCAACGCGACGCGTAAGGCTGGCGATCCATCAACGCCAGCCTTACGTCATCGGCATCCACATTAGGTTTCTTAGCAGGACTCCAATAAATTTTTGCATCATCCGGAATGGTAGTCACATATCGAAGGCAAATTCCAACTTTTGATTCATAACCGCTGGTTCGTACTCTGTAACTCCCATATCCTTCAAGGTTTGTGCCATTACCGGCATCTCTCGGAGCGTTGGGAGGCGCCACCTTGCCCGACTGCATGTTATCCTGCCACTAATCTGCTTTTTAAATACAATTTATCTGCACGAGCAGTAAATACATTGCATTTGATCGTGGGACATATTCATCCCTCAGCGGTTGCCCCGGGGCTTGCAGTATCCCCGCCTTACCCTCCGATCTCCTTAGGGTCACCAGAGCCACACGGGATCCGGTGGGCCCTGGGAGCTGTCACCCAAGGCACAGCTGCCCCGCCAGGCCGCCCCGACGCCACGCCGGCCTTTGCCATCAGCGGTCCTGCTGAGGGATCGGGGGGAGCAGAAGAGCGTCAGCCCCCCTGGGAGCCGCGATTCCCCTTTCCCTCCCCGCGTGGGGGTGAGAGGGGCGGATGGGCTTCACCGTGGCCTTGCTCCCCAAGGCCACCCCCTGGGCCCGGGCTGCCCTCCGCAGACCTCGCCGCCCGGAGGCCAGGCCGTGGCGGTCCTGTCGCCTCCTGTGTCCCCCCGCTGGCCTCTGCCTGTGTAGGCCGAGGCGTTGGCCACATCCCGGCCTTTCAGCCCGTAGCTCTTGGGTGGTTTTCCCCGCACGGGTGTCTTCGTCTGCCCGGTCACCTGGCCTGTCGCGCAGGCCCTGCAGCTGCCCTGGTCCTTCCGGACCCACGGCCTCCTGCCCGCCCGCTGTCCCGCGCCACGCGTGCACTTCCCTCCCCTTGACGGCGGCGGCTGCTGCTCCAACTGGGCCGTCCCAAGCTCTGCCACTTGTCCAGCGCTTGCCCTGGCACGTGCTCTGCCATGGACACCATCCCCGGGCAGGGCCCCGCGACCCCCACGGCCTCACGTTCCCATCCCTGCGGTTCACGGTGGGACACCAGTCCTGTGCCCGCCCAGAGACACGGGCCTGGTACCTGTGCTGTGCTGGCCCAGGCCCAGCTGCCGTGCCAGCCGCGGTGGGCCGCCTGGGGCCCCGGGAGGAGAGGCCACCCCAGGTCTGCGTGTCCAGGCTTACCCAGCGGGCCGTGGGCTGCGCACGCTGTCACGCCGATGCGTGGGAGGACCCCTGCGCGGCCGCCCCTCGGCACGCTGCAGCAGCGACGCGCCAGCTCCCTCCAGCTGGCCAGCCCGCCGCGCCAGGCCCCGTCCCCGTCCCCGGCCCGCTAGCCAAGCCGTGCTAGGCGCTCGCATTTTCATGTACCCTCGAGAGAATGATTAAAAAGTAATTAACCTACCTTTAGCCTGATTGTCCTAATAAATTAGCCACATGAATCATCTGCCGTGTGCCAGCCTGCACATGCTCGACGTCCAGGGGAGCGTCCCCATGGGAAGACGGCGCCCACCGCCAGGGGAGGGGCCTGGCTGCCTCAGTCGGCAGGGAGTGCAACCCCTCACACACCTGCTGCTGTCTCCCCAGACTGGGGGCATCAGGGGTCAGCAGGTATCAGGGGGCATCAGCGATCAGGGGCATCGGATCAGGGAGTATTGGGCCAGGGGGTATCAGGGGGCATCAGCGATCAGAGGCATCGGATCAGAGGGTATCAAGGGTCAGGGGGTGTCAGGGGTCAGGGGCATCAGGGTTCAGGGGGCATCAGGGGTCAGGGGGCACCAGGGGTCCAGGGCCACCAGGGGTCAGGGGGCATCGGGGGTTGGGGGCATCAGGGGTCAGGGGCATCAGAGGTCCAGGGGCATCAGGGTTCAGGGGGCATCAAGGATCCAGGGGCATCAGAGGTCAGGGGGCATCAGGGGTCACGGGCATCAGGTGTCTGGGGGCATCAGGTGTCTGGGGGCATCAGGGGGCATCAGGGGTCAGGGGGCATCAGGGTCCGGGTCGTGCCATCACAGCCCAGGCTCCCTCGGGGGCTGAGACCCCCTCCTGCCCCAGGCCCCCGCACGGCCCCTGCCCAGCCCACGGCCGGGGGGTCTGCCCTGGGGGTAGGGTGATCCTCTGGTGCCAGGCCCAGGGTCTCAGGGTTGGTCTTGGTGGCCACCGTGCTGCTGTTGATGCCTCCAGACCGCCTGCAGCACTGCGGGTCCTGGGGGGGGACGTGCGTCGGGTCCTCGGCTGGGCCCGGGGTGGTGCAGGGGCCCCCAGGCCACGGGGGCTGCGCCTCACAGGGCCACGCAGACCGCAGCTGAGCCCCCTCCACGTGGCCTCCCAGAGGCGGCAGCAGCTCCGAGCACGTGCACAGGCTGGCCATGTCCAGCCACGCACGAAACCAGAGGCCCTGCTGATTGAGTAAAAGTTTCCGTCCCCGCCCTGACACACGTGCATAAGGCTCGGTGTCCCCACGCCTGACGCAACGTGAAAACACACGTGGTTTCACCGTGGCCACGCGGGTCTGGGCTTCTGTGCACAGGCTGGCGATGTTGGACGTGGCACTCAGCGCACACCCACGCCATTTACACGTTGGACATTCGTCCCATACATTTTATGTTTTTCACCCGTGTCTTTTTTTAATTCACCTGTATTTCAACAAAATCCCTACTTACGTTATTCACAGTTGTCATTAAATTAGTATCTATTAACAGTGCTGGTCTAAAATAGCTTTAAAAACTGTAATTATGTTCAAAGTGTTCAAAATGTGAATGCGGGGCAGCCCGGGGGGCCCAGGGTGTGACCCCGGGGTCCTGGGATCGAGTCCCACGTCGGGCTCCCTGCATGGAGCCTGCTTCTCCCTCTGCCTGGGTCTCTGCCTCTCTCTCCTCTCTGTGTCTTTCATGAATAAACAAATTAAAAAAAAATCTTTAAAAAAATGCAAACTATAATTCGTAAAACGAATTATAATGACTATAAAAGGTCAATAAAAATGATTAAAGTTAAACTTTCGAAACTTGGATTCTTACAGGTGCGACCTGAATGTTCCGCGTGCAATGTCCCCGCTGCGGCGCACGCCGGTCTGGACCAACACCCGCAGGGCATTCCGGGGTGTGAAGTGCCCCCTGGACGACCCGAGGTCCGCTGTGGCTCCCGAGCAGCCCCCGAGGCCCCGGACACCACGGACATGGGCCGGTGGCCGCAGGACCCGGAGGGCGCCGTGCAGGGCCGCGCCCGGCGGGAGCAGGTGCCAGGACGGCCGTCCCTGCTCCTCCGTGAGCGTGCTGTCCGCGCTGGGACCTGGGGCGACGTGTGGCCCAGGCCGAGGCCTCAGCCCTGCCCCTGGGGGTCACTTCGCTCACAGCCTGTGGCTGGAGGCGGCCGCCTGATGCTCGGCACCCAGGAGGGGCCCGCGGGCCTCCAAGAGCGGTGCCCACGCCTCACCCCACGCGCGGCTTAGCCGGGCTGGCCTCTCGAGCCCTCCTGAGCCCTCCCTCGCCGGCGCTGGGGGCACAGCGGGAACCGGGGTGTCTCCAGGCAGAGCCACCAGCCGAGGTCCTGCTCAGCTGCAGTTTCTTTAAGCTCCTAGTGTCCTTTCGGCCTCGGCAGCTGCACGTCCCTGGTCGGCCCTTCGACGGCCCCGGTCCCCTTCTGCGTCAGGCCGATGGGCGCGTGGGACAGCGTCCGCTCCGGGAGTGCGGGGTCCCCGTGGCTGGGAGTGCGGCGCCCTACATCCCCGGTGTGTCCGTGGGGGCCGCCAGGAAGGCGGAGGCGATCCCCCGCCCCGGTTCCCCGCCCGGCAAGCCTGCTGCGTGCAGCGTGGCCTCGGGGCGCGTCGGCGGCTCTGCTCCTGCCCTTCGCCATCCCGCCGCGGGCGCGGCTCTCGTGAGCCCATCGCCCACGGAGGCGCGATCCTCGGGGAGTGTTTGCCTTCGCCCCTGCCAGCTGCAGGGCGCCACCGGCCCCTTCCCCTCAGGCGCCCTGCGGTGCCCGTGCTGGCGGCTGTGGCTTTGGACGTGCTCACTGCTCCCCGCGTGGGTTCCCCTGTGCTCACGGCTCTGATCGCCCGGAGGGGGTGGCCCTTTGGGGGCCCTGGCCTCAGGGGCATAGGGTTAGGAGACCCCGCATGGGGGCCGTGGGGCCTGCCCGCTGTCTGGTGAGCCCGGTGGGGGGCATGGACACGGCGCGGAGGGGACCGGGCTCCTCTCTGCCCCCAGCCAGCCTGGCCCCGGGGCGCCTCCCGCAGCTGCCGCCCTCACTGGCCTCCCTCCAGGCGGGAGCCTGCGACCCACATGCGCCCCACACGCTCTGACCACCCCTCCCACGCGCCCCTACGTTGTGCCCCTCATCTGGATCACGGCCACAGCCTCTGATTACAAAACAAGTGAAAAAAGTTTTTTTTTGAAAAAAGTTTTAAAATTCTTAATGCAAAATCCATTTCTGATCGTTTCGGAAAATCAGTTGGAAAAACGAGGAAAGGTGAAGGTCAGCGACGCGGAGCCACTGCCTGGGCCCGCCTCACCCCTGCCCTCGCCGCTCACTGGGCCGCGTGTGTCCTGGACCGTCCCCCGCCGCGGAGCCACCACCGTGGGCTCCTCAGCCCTCCACCCGGGGTCCGGGCTGCTCCTCGGCGGCGGGACCGCTGCTGCAGGCGGCGGGGAGGCCACGTCCACGTGCCGTCGTGGGCCTTGCTGGTCGGCCGAGTGGGCACTGGAGGCCCTGCAGGGATGCGTCGGGGGCCGTGGGCCTCGCCTGGCGCTCAGGACCCCCTGCTCCTCCGGCGTGCCTGGGTGCTCCAGCCCTGGGTCTTCCAGAACTTTCCTGCACTCCGGGACTCTCCTTCGTCACCCAATCTTGCTCATAAACTCAAATTTTAAAAATTAAAAAAGTAATTTGGACTTTGGTGTGTCCGAGGGGCTCAGCCAGTTGAGCGTCGGACTCTTGGTTTCAGCTCAGGTCATGATCTCAGGGTCGTGGGATCGAGTCCCGTGTGGGGCTCTGTGTGCTGCAGGGGGTCAGCTTGGGCTTCCCTCTCCCTCTGCCCCCCCCCCCAAATGAATAAGTGAATCTTTTAAAAAATTTTTTGATTAGGGAATCTCAAGGTCAAAACGATATGTTTAGTTCATTGCAAAATACTAAAAATATCCTCCCATGGGCCTCACCCTGCTCGGGACCGAGAGCACCCCAGGCCCTTGGCTGCGCCCCTGCCGGCCTGCCTCCTCGGCTCCCGCACCCCTGGGCCTTTCCTCAGGTGTCGGCAGCTCTCTCCGACCTCCCCGCTTCTAGATCAGGCCGTCCCCAGCAGCGCCAGGCCCCATTCGTCGTTTCCTGTCCGACTCTTCCAGCCCCCAGACGGGCGCGCGGCTCAGACCTGGTGCTCCCTGCGTGCTGATGGCCTGAGCGGCGCCCTCAGGTGCAGCGCAGCAGGTCCCCATGTTCCCACCGGCTGCTGCGGGGCGGGGGGGGGGGGGCGGTGTCCAGGGCACCTGCGGGGGCGGGCGGGGGCTGGGTCCCAGCAACGCCGTCCTACTGCCCGCTGCCCGCCAGCACTTCGGCCTCACGTCTTTCCAGACGTGTCTTCTGTTCCCACCCGCATTCTGCTTTACCTTTTCCCTCTTCAGGTGTGGTTTAAACTTGGCGTTGAACCCATTGCTCAGGTCCTTCATTCTGTAGCCGAGCAAGCGCGGGGGGCAGGGTGGCGGCTCTGGACGCTGTGCCAGCCCAGGCTGATGCTCGTGGGCGCGCCGTCCACAGGAGGCACTTGGCAGGTGCAATTCAGCTAGGGGTCCCGAGCTATGAGGTGACCCGGCTTATCCCGGCGGGTCTGATGGCTCACGGGGTCCTCAGAGGAGGCGGCAGAGGGTCCACGTTGGAGAAGGACGTATGACGATGGAGCCCTGGGCTGCGAGTGGATTTCCCCTGGGGCTGCCTTGGCTTTAGCCCCACAAGAAGCCCAGGGCGTCCCTCTTAGGCCCGGTGAATCCCCCGCAGGCCCGGTGCATCCCGAGGGCCTGGTGTATTCCGTGCAGACCTGGTGTGTCCCCCGCAGGCCCAGTGCGTCCCATGCAGGCCCGGTGCATCCCCCACAGGCCCGGTGCATCTCCCGTGGGCCTGGTGCGTCCCCCTGAGGGCCCAGATCGTGCACTGGGTCGTGGGAGCCCCCTGGCAGCAGGTTCGTGCTTCTGTAGGAAACTAAGGGGACGCTGCGTGTGCAGGTCGTGTGGTTCCTGAGCGGCGGTCCCCCCCGCCCCCCGCTGTGGTTTCTGGTTTCTGCCGAGACTCGGAGCTTCAGACTCTGACGTCTGCTGACTGTTCCCACCGCGGAGGCTTTGACGGCCCGTCTCCACTTTCTGTGGATTTGGCCGGTCTCTGCTCGTGCGGCCGTGTGAACGCGTGTGCCCGTCCCTGGTTTGCGGGGCACCGTATTGGGCTGTGCTGTGACAGCACGCTGAGGCCCGGGACGCTACCTCCGCAGGTAGCGTGACTCACCCTGCAGGCGCCTGCAGACAGTGGCCACGGGGCGCTGGCCTCCAGGCCGAGGGCGCAGTGCAGGGGCGCTCCCCGGGGGCCCCTGGGGGGGCTGCCTCCCGTGCTCCGAGCTGGGGGCTCCCAGCCGCCTCCCCAGGGCAGGCCGACGCCCCCGGAGCAAAGCAGCTCCGAACGCTGGCCCCTGTCTCGGCCTTTGGGCCTCGCTGGGGCCTCGGCCCCGTGATGCCCTGTGCCTGTGGCCCTCGGCGCCGTCGGGGAGGCCCAAGCCGGGTCCCTCTTCAGTGTGAGGAGGGAGGCTGCGGGCGAAGGTGGAGGCAGGGGCAGAGGCGCTAGGTCCCCGGGGCAGGAGCGCACTGGGCCCGCATCACTCACGCTGCTGCGGCCACGGGCTTCCGCCCTGCACCGAGGCCACCCGGGAAGCATGCCCGCTGGTGCAGGAGCTGCGTGACCGGGGGAGGGCGCCGGCCGGGCGGCCCCCGCGCCCTCATTCTCACGTCCATCATGGTCGCAGAGCGGCCAAGGGGCTGGCTGGGACCTGGACCCAGGGGACGTGGGCAGGGTCTGGGTCCTCCGTGTGCAAGAGCGTGAGTGCGAGCCACAGCAGCCCTGGGTTACTGCTCGGGTGGGCAGCGCGGCCGCAGAGGCGCCCAGAGCGGGACCGTGGCGAGGGCCCGAGCGCCCGGGGCTTGACGGTAGGCGACACTGTGCGGTGTCTCGTAAGCGTGCCCGCCCCCTTCACACACGCCCCGATGACCAGCCTGGGAGCAGCCCGCCGGCCGGGGACGCTGGGACAGGCCCGGGCCTCCGAGCCCTGCTGAGGTGACGTGTGAGCCCCCAGGGCTCCTCTTTCATCCTGCTGGGGAGACGCGAGTCCAGACGAGTCGTGAGCCGCCTCATTAGCGATGGCACACGGCGATGTCGCTCCCGGTGCTTCACCCTCGAAACCAGAGTCACACTCGGAACGTGTCCAGCTTCTCCCGTTCAGCCACCTGGAGATGCAATCACCCCGTCTGCCTAGATCCTATCTGCCCGCTCGCAGCCCCTGGCCTGCCCCCAGCTTTCACCCCCCGCGGCGGCCTGACTCACGGCCGCAGAATCCGGGGGGGCTGTCGGCCCTACTGCATAGACGGCCGCACACACGTGTGCGCATCACGTACACACGCACGCACACGCATGCACGCACCGCCTGTGGGGCACACTCGTGCATACCATGTACACACAGGGGTGTGGGCACGTGCTCCATGCATATACACGCAGGCACATACAAGCCCCCATGCATTCAGATGCATGTACACACGTGTGCATGCACACATAGGTGCACACTCATGCACACTTCCCGCATGGGCACACGGCCCCACGCGCACACACATACATGCACACACATGCACGTCATGTACACACGTGTGCGCACACAAACACACAGAGCTGTGAGCAGTGGCTTCCCCAGGTGAGGGGGGCCTGGCCTTCGCCTGCACGTTCTTCCTTCGGTGCTCATCGTAGCGGGCCCCCAGGTGTTCTGGTGAATTCCATGGGAACGCTGCCTGCCAGGCTCGGCTCCCTTGGGGACATTCTCTGCCCCGTGCGTCCAGCCGTGTCCCCAGGGCTGGAGAGAATGGCGCCAACGTGGGCAGGCGGACCCCAGGGGCTGTGGCTCGGTCATGGCCGTCACCCTCGGTGCCCTCGCCCCAGCCGCCCGCTCCGTGGATGCGATCCGGCTGGCATATGATCCTCCCTCGAGTGACTCCTCCCCACCATGGTGGAGTGAGGAGCTCACTGCGCTGCAGGGGAAGCTGCTTGGGTCTCGGGGCGAGGAGCCAGCAGGGCTGTATTGCCCCATGGTCGGGGTGTCTGCGCACACGCTCCTGCCTCGGACAGTGTGGGGCATGGAGAGAACCCACTCAGGGCACAGCTGGGAGGCACCGTGGGCACAGTCGTGTCACGCGGTTTGACCCTCGGAACCACACAGGCTCCTGGTGAGGCTGGGGGAAGCCTCGCGCCCCGGCCCTCTGATGCTCAGGCTGCTGCCCCAGGCTGGGGTCCGGGTCCCGGGGAGGCGAGGCGTGGGGAGCTGAGGGGGAGCCCCAGATCCAAGGCAGGTGGGCTGTCAGCGGGGCATCGTTGGGGCAGGGACGCTCGGGCATCCACCCACTTGTTCTGCGCAGCCTGGTGATGCAGGGGGAGTAGGCTGAGATCATGGCATGAGGTTAAGAAAGATTTGAGGGATCCCTGGGTGGCACAGCGGTTTAGTGCCTGCCTTTGGCCCAGGGTGCGATCCTGGAGATCCGGGATCGAATCCCACGTCAGGCTTCCAGTGCATGGAGCCTGCTTCTCCCTCTGCCTGTGTCTCTGCCTCTCTCTCTCTCTCTGTGACTATCATAAATAAATAAAAAAAATTAAAAAAAAAAAAGAAAGAAAGATTTGACACAGCGCTTCAAACCCCTCGGACAGGGGCTGGGCAGCCTGCGCCACCGCCAGCCGGGCTGCAAACCTGCCACCAGGCCTAAGAACTGTTTACTCGTCGGCCAGGGGGCCCTGGGCGCCGGGAAGGTGGTAAAGCACAGACACTGCGGCGTGGCAGGTGGTGCTGTTTCACGGGGGGCTCGTCGCAGGCACCGGGGGAGGGGGCAGTGGTGCAGGCTGTCCCGGCCAGGTGGGAGCTCCCGGGACCCGCCTGGGAGGCGTCGGGGTCGCCTGGGTCAGCAGTGGGTGCCCTGTGCCTGGCCGCCCCGGCCCCCAAACCTGGCTGACGTGGGAAACGTGAGCGCCGGCCACAGCCCTCCTTTCCTGCTCCTGGCCTTCCTCGTTCAGCGGCCGCGGGCAGTGCTCTGGACGGAGGCTTGGGGTGACGGGTCCCAGGGGGTGAGGGCACCCGCGACGCGCTGCAGTTCTGGAAAGGATCCCCCTGTGCACCAGAGGCAGGAGCACACGCGTGCCCCCAGCCTCAGTCACCTCGGCGGCTCGGGGGCTCAGGGCACCGGTGTCACAGCAGCGCCCCAGCACCCTGCAGCAGGAGGCTCGGGCAGGGTGGCCTGCTGACCACGGGCGGCCACTCTCTGGCCAGTGGCCTGAACAGCTCTGCTTCCCGGGGGGCTCGTGATGTCGCTAATAAGGGTGTGGGTGGGCGCTGGGATGGAATCACGCTGTGGCGCCAGCTAGTTTGTTTTTGAGACAAAATTTCTATAAAACTAACCATTTTAATGTGGTCAGCTCAGCGGCATTTAGTACATTCACACTGCTGTGCAGCCGCGGCCTGTGAGTTCCGGAACATTCCATCACCCAGGAGAAGCCCCGAGCCCGCCAGCGGTCACCCCGTCCCCTGAGGGGACGCCCTCTCCTGCCCTGGCTTCACCCGTTCTGGACGCTTCCTGAGACGAAGTCCTGCACTGTCTGCTCCTGGTCTGACCGCCCCCCCCCAGGCGTGGGCGTGGGCCCATCCAGACAACGAACCACCTCGGGGGAAATGCAGGTGTAGCCTGGCCTCCGGGCAGGGCCTGGGAGTTTGGGAAATGGTTCTTGACCTTCTGTGACGTTGTCCTAGGGCTCCCTGACCTCTGGGGCGTGGGGCCCCGCCCACGGCTCCGGGTGCCTGTGGGTTTGGGGGACTCCGACTTCTCTGTTGAAGGGTCTCCACCCCCGCTGCTGAGACCCTCCTCCCCCTCCCCTTCCCCGGCCTTCCCCAGCAGCAGAGCGCCTCCCAGGGTCGGGGTGGCGCCTGACAGTCTAGCTTGCCAATGAGCTCCCAGGTGATGCCGGGCACCGGGAGCACCACCTGCCCTGGAGGGCACCATGGGCGGGGGCGGGGGTGGTTCATGGCCTGGGCCCTGGCTGTCCGATGCCTCTACCCCGTGGGGAGCAGGCTGGTCTAGCGTGGGAGAAGGACGCTGAGACCCCGAGGCGAGCAGGGGACAAGGGGGCTGGTGCCCCAAAGACGTGCTCCACATCACATGTTTACCCCAGAGAGGCCCTTGTTCCTGCCATCCGTCTCTGCCACAAAAACAATGCCATGGGGAATCCTGGGTGGCGCAGCGGGTTTAGCGCCTGCCTTTGGCCCAGGGCGCGATCCTGGAGACCCGGGATCGAATCCCACGTCGGGCTCCCGGTGCATGGAGCCTGCTTCTTCCTCTGCCTATGTCTCTGCCTCTCTCTCTCTCTCTCTCTCTCTCTCTCTGTGACTATCATAAATAATAAAAAAAAAAAAAACAATGCCATGAGCATCAGGCTTTAAGTTCTCAATCACTTCTTTTGGGGTTTCCTTAAATTAGTATTAGCAGGAAAGTGGATAAATTGTACAAACGTTGATTCACAATTTTCGGTAAAATATGTAAGGACACAATAGGCTTTTTTTTGTTGTTGTTGTTTCTTTTTTAGAAATGCATCTCTTGCTGAGTTGGGGGTTTGGATTTTCCCGTGGTTGGTGTGTCATTTATTGATGACGATGTTACAGTCACACTGACCATGTCCCTCACGGCCTGGCTGTTGGCTGGCGCGTGCTGCTCCACCACCTGGCCTCTCCGGCAGCACAGCCTGGGCTGTGGTACTGGCCACCAGGTTCTGGGAGGGGAACACTGTCCTCGTCCTCAGAGGTGCATCCCTGGTCCCTCAGGGGTACAATGTGATGCCTCCAACCTTCTCCTCCTGGAAGTTCTGGAGGCTGCGGGGAGATGCGAGGCAGAGCATGAAGTGGGCAGGAGGGACAGAGAGGACGCAAGAGGCCTTTGGCTAAGTGCCGCTTCATGCATGAATCTCTCTGCCCTGACATCCCTGGAGGGACAGTTGCCAGTGGGTGGGTGACGGGCTGGGCACAGAGTCCCCCACGGCCACTTGGAGTCCTTCCCGGCATTGTCCTCACTCAACCAGGACTGTCCCTGGAGCCATACATCCTCAGAACTGCCGTGTGCTGCCTTCCCAGCTCCGTGTGGCCCTGGCATCCCCTCGTCACTCCACACTCTCAGCGTGCAGCCAGGGATATGTCTGTCCCTGAAGCCCTGGGGGACTTGAGGACCGTTGCTCCAAGGCTGGGTCTCTAGTCCAGGTGTGGGGTCCCCATTCCCTCTGCTGCTCCCTTGCTGAGGTCGCTGCTGGCTTCTCTGCAGGACTGCGGGTGGCCTGGGCCTGTCCAGCGCCCCTACCCAGTCCCCTGCACCCTGCTAGCTGCTGCGCACTGGCCGTGGACCCAGGCCAATCAGGGGAGTCAGGCCCAGCATCCCAGCCCTAGGACAGGGGACAGCTGGGCTGCAGGATGGGTCTTCCATGCTTCATGTGGGCGGGGGGGGTGTGTGTGACCCCAGCCAGCCCTGGGGAAGGGGCCCTGGGTGGCTGCACTCTGTGGTCTCTGCCCGAGTGCCAGCCACTCTGCTCACTTGGTGCCGTCAGGCTCAAGGCTGCACTTTTAAGCTTAAAATGGACTGTTCTGAGTAGACGATGCATGTGTGTGGCTTGAGGCCACACGGAGTGATTCCGTGTTCCCCTGCCTGTCTGCCGGCTGCCCGCTTTGTGCACACTCACCACGTGCGCTGGGATGTGCAACTGGCCCTCTCCATCTTGGTGACCTGCCTGGGCTCCTGTGCCGTGGAACACTCACAGAAGCGCCTCCCTCCTCTCTGTGGCTGTCGTGTGGCTGTCACATGGGCGTCCAGCCTTTCTCAAGGCCCTCCTTGACCGGCTGTCTCCTGGTTTCCGTCTCCCGTGCTTACACACAAAACCGTCCTCACAGCCTTGCTCAGGTGGCTTTGTGTGGAGGTGGGAGTAAATATGTGCAAATGTCCTGAACAGGATTTACTGGCTTGGAAGGGATCGTTGTTCTGAAGGCTGGACTAACCACTGGAGCCCCGTGCTCACCGGGTAAGCTTTGCCCCACAGCGTGGATGGCAGCATGGCCCCAGCCCCACTGGCCCCACTGGCAGTGGTGAGCTCTTAAGGCCTCCTCTGCACTTTCCAGTCAATGGTGGCTTTTTTGGTGAGCTTGTCATGATGAGACACTCCTGGACGTTCTTCCCCACCTAGAGCTTCAGTCTCCTCCTCTCTCCACCCAGACACCCTTTCTCATCCTCCAAGGCCGGCCTCACACACCTTCTCTTCCAGAAAGCCTCCCCAGTGTGCTCTGCAGTCGCTGCTCCACTGTTGTGTGCAGAGTCCCCCATTCCAGGGGGCTGTCCGGCAGAATGTGGGGGCACCTGTGCTGGGCTGCGGTCATTTACTTCCCACACCCTTCTAGAAACATCTTCCTTTATTGTTCAAAATGCTTTATCTGCAGTATGACACCTTTTAAACTTATTTCCCCCAGATCACTCTTGACAGTGTGGTTTTGGCCACAGTGAGAAAAATTCAGAGGCCATGTGGTGGCAGTGTGCTGTTTGCAGTCTGGCTGAGCCATGCTGTGCAGGGGAGGGTCCCCTCTTGCTCGCCTCCCACACACCTGCAGCTCTGCCTGCTTGGCCTTCAGAGGCCATCTGTGCCGTGCAGCCTCTGCCCAAATGTCCCAGATCCTCCTCGCGGGCCCCCACCTCTGCTCCCAAGTCTCAGGTCCTGCCCCAACCCCTGCTCAACCCCTTCCCTGGCCCAGCAGGATGAGGCCCTGCAGACTCCTGCTCTCCCCTCCTCCCCCTTTGCCCCTCCCCCTTGTCCTGACCCTCCCCCTCCCCCTTGTCCTGACCCTCCCACTCTTCCCCCCTCCATCCCATCTCACCTCTCCTCCTTTCCCCTATCCTCCCCATCACCTGTCCTTCCCCTCACCTCTCCTCTCTCCCTGCTCCCTCCACCCCCTATATTCCTCCCCCTCCCACCATCTACCTCCCCTCCCCTCCCCTTCCCTCCCTCACCACCTGTCCCTCCCCCTGCCCTCTCCTCCTTCTGCCCCTCCCCCCTCCCCATCCTTCCAGCTGTTTCCTAGGAACTCCAGGCTTGTTCCCTTGTTTTCACTGCCTCCCCTGTCAACTCACTTCTGCGGGCGTCTTGCTCTAATCCAGCCCACCCATCACTCTCTGCTGCCTGTGTGCAGCCTTCCCCTCCCCTTCCCTCTGGACACTGGTTTCCATCATCCACCTCCACAAGTGGTGCAGCCCAGAAAAGGCTAGTGGGGCGAAGGAGTGACATATGGGGGGTGTGGGTTCCCCTAAGCGCACGTGTGCAGGCCTTCCCCTGGATGCAGTGCCCCCGACCTTGCCAGCACCTTCCCCTGGGCTGCCACCCCGGGGCCATCAGTGGTGCAGCCCCCTGCACGTTGTCCCTCATGCCCACTCCTCGTGTGGACTCCTTGTAAGTGATGAGATGAGGGGTCTGCTCTCCACGGGGGCTGGGGTCTCTAAGAGGGGTGGATGTGTTCAGGACCTCACTGTGGCTCCAGAGGACAGAGTTGGACGTTGGCGCCCCAGGACCCAGGGATGTGGCAACAGGGGTGACCCACAGCCCCAAGGTGAGGCTTTCCTGGAGGGCCCTGCAGGCTCAGGGATGACACACACAGCCAGGAACGAGGCCCTGCTCCCATGGAGAAGTCCCTGGTTCTTTCTGCCTCTGCAGCCCAGGCTGGACCTTGTGACCTCGGAGGTCAGCTCGTAGAAGCACCCACAGCCCTTGGTGGTCACCTACTGCAGGCTGAGTGTGTCCTCCAAAAGATACGCTGGAGTCCTGACACCCGGTCCCTGCCAACGTGACCTTAGTCGGAGACCAGGTCATCACAGACATATGGTTAAGATGACTTGGGACTGGAGCGGTGGACCTTCACCCAGTGGCAGTGTCCTCACGTGGAGGCTGAGAAGCCGTGGGACGACAGGGGCGCAGAGTGGGCTGATGTGCCTGAGCCAGGGGACCCCGGAGCCCCCAGAGCTGGACGAGGCAGGGCCTTGGGAAAGGGCGGGGCCCCGCGGTGCCCTCACCTGGACTTGCGGCCCCCAGCAGGGGGAGGACAGCCCTCCACACCTAAGCTGCCCACGTGGGCCCGTTTGACCAGCGGCCCTGGAAGGGAATACACCTGCCCGCAGTCAGCCAGGCCCACCTGGACATCACGTGGACAGAACTAGCGCCTCTGGCCGCCGTGGTGCCTGCCTATGGGTTGTGCCCTGCCAAGGCCCCCTCGGAGGGGTGAGACCCTGAGGATTCTGAGGGCACGTGACACGCCTGACAGAGAGAAACTGTCCCTCTTCCCCTGGGCTCTGCGAACGAGCCCAGCTTGGGCTGCGGAGCTTTGACTTAGCAGGAGTGGGGCGTCTTGCGGGGGAGGCTCCTGTGGGTTCTGCTGTGCGGTCTGTCTTGGGTCAGAGCCAGGGAACACGGCGTCTTCCTCTTGCCTTTCGATGTTAAGCTGCTGTCAGAAGGCAGGGCCTCTGTTGGGTAAACATGCCCGGGGAGCCCTGGGGTGCCCAGCGTGGGTGCTGGCCCAGTGCAGGCTGGTTGGGGGCGCTGCAGGCCGCTGGACGGGGCAGTGCTCGGCGCCCCTGGCAGCCCCAGAAGCAGCCTGGGCCCGGGAGCTCGGAGAGCATCACCCACTCTCCAGCCCAGAGCATCTCTTCAGGCTGCACAGCGTCCGTCAGAGCATGTCAGCGGCACCATCAGGCAGCCTCGGGGCAGCACATCCCACACGCGGTTTCGGGGCCCCCATTTGCATCCCGCACCCCAAGAAACCACAGATCTGGCTCCTGCAGGACCAAGGAGCTGGTGCCAGGCTGGGGCACGGGCTGGCACCCAGGTAGCAGGGGCCGCGGAGCCAGCCCCTCCCTGCTTTTGCACCTGCTGCTCCGGCCCCGCAGCGTCCACGCGGCTCCCGGCCTCTGTCCTGGGAATGGGCCTGGAGACCGCAGGGCCCGTGTGAGAGCAGGACAGGGGCCCCGGGGTGGGGACTGTCTCGGGAAGGGTCCTCTGGGCACCGCCACGGCACGGAGGCGCCCGCCTGGGCGCCGGGGCCGATCCCCTCCCAGCACCGAGCCCAGGTCAGCTGCCCATCGCTGGAAAGGGACCCGGGAGACGAGTGTGGATCGTCTAGAGGGAGGGAATTTGAGCTTTATGGAGGAGGCTGCTTAGCCGGGGAGAAGGCGGCCTCTTGTCCCAGAGCCGACTCCGTGGTTTCTGCCTGGCGCACACGGGGCGCGCGTGGCTGCAACATTTCTTGGTCACGCGCGGACTGATGGTGCCCGCTGCAGAGCTATCCCCGTGCCCCGGGCTGTGCCAGGGCTGGTTCTTGTTCTGTGACGAGCAGGAGTGCTCCGTTCTTTCTGCAAGGGGGGGCCAGGCCTGCAGGTGTGCAGAGGGGCTCCGAAAACCCATTCGTGTGCCCAGAGGAACATGTGGCTAACAGGTCGCTGGGCCCCGAGGCGGCTCCAGACAGGCTTGCTGGCCGCCGTGCCCGGGGCCTTCTGGGCCTTCTCAGGGCCGTGGGCTGCACATCTCCAAGAGGGTAGATTAGTTCGTTACAGGTCAAGAGCCTCAGGTCAGCAGCAGGGAGAGTGTCCACGTGAAGCGAGGGAACCCTTGCGACGGGCTGCCGCACGCGGTGTCTCCCGTCCTGCGTGGCGCCCCGGAGCTCTGTGCTCGTGGGAGCCGTGGGTCAGTTGTAGCACCGGCTGTGAGGAGGGCAGAAGGGAAGTGTGTGTCTCCACGGGTGCTGGCTCATGTGTGCGTGTGTGCGTGTGTGCATGTGCACCTACATTGTGGTGTGTGTACATGCATGTATGTATGGTATGATGTGTGTGTGCACACATATGATGTGTGTGTCCATCTATGTGATGGACATTGTGCGTGTGCATGCGTGGTGTGTGCACTGTGTGCCGTGTGCATATGTGCACACTGTGGGTGGTGTGTGGTGTGCATGTGTGCTATGTGTGCATGTGCATATGTGTGCGTGTGTGCAAACAGTTCTTGCTGCTTCATGCCAACCTGCCAAGTGATCCTGTCGGTAAGATTATGAATAATTTTCATTTTCTCTATTTCTCAGCAGAACGTGAAGAGGTTTCAACAATGAACCTATTTTTACTTGTGTAGTAAAAATAAACTTATTTTTAAAAGCCAGTGTGTGTCTAAGTGATGTCACTTATTTGCTGGGGATCATGGACGAGGGCCGTGGCAGATGAGGCTGGGGCGCCCTAGCCCGTCGGGCCTGCCAGCGGGGAACAAGCTGGCACGCTCAGTGGCCTTTCTGTCACCGTTCTTCTAACAAACCCCACAAAGACGTGAGCACAGGCTGGTCAACGGCCCGGAGGGGCGGCCGTGAGGGGCGGGGGCCCTGGGCCTGCCAGCACCTCAGAGTGCCCCCAATACTGCCACTCTGCGCGTGTGGGGCCACCCCACAGGGTGAGGTCTGCCGTGCCTGCTCACCCCCCACCCGAACCCCTGCTCCACACGGGCAGCCGTCCAGTTACGGGGTTACCCCCCAACACCCAGAAGAGCATGAGCACCACGGTGGGCTCTACGTGTCTCCTCTAGGGTGACTGTGTCCCCGAGCGCACGTTGGAGCCCTGACCCCCAGGACCTCAGAGGGGCGGTCTATGGAGCTGGGCCCCTGGAGGGGCATGGGGTAGGCCTCCCCACAGGCTGGCGGCCTCGCAGAGGAGGAGGCGCCCGGCTCGGGGAGGACAAGCACCCTCCAGCCGGCAGCTCTGCCCCGGGACCCGGGCCCTCAGATCTCTCCCTCTTCCTTGGTGCAGCTGCCACCCCGGTTGTCCTCAGGCTCCTGCCCGCCCGGGCTTCCCTGCTCCTCTGTCCGGGCCACACACGGGGGGCTGGCTGTCCCGAGGGGCGCCCTGTGCACCCCCACCTCACCCCCAGGGGAGGCGGAGCTCACGCACTGCTGGGGTGGCTCGCCCCACGCCAGACCCCACTCCCCACCCTGGCCCCCACCCTGGCACCAGCCCCCTCAGGGCCTCTGCTCACCCTGGCTGCACCCGGCGCCCCTCTGCGCCACGCCCTAGCAGCTGCGCCCTCAGGATCCAGGGCACGCAGGATGGTTTCGGGTTGTCAGCGACTCGCCCACCCACCTGCGACCCCAGCACTGCAGCGGGGCCCCATCCGCGGCCACGGTCCTGGAGGAGGGGGAGCAGGCTCAGCCGGGCTGGGCGGGAGCCCGCGGAGCAGGACAGGAGGGAAGCGGGCACAGTGGGGCATTGGGGCCTCTCTCCGGGGACCCGGCACCCCAGCACAGGGCGCAGCAGGCGCAGTTCTCGGAGCCGGGTCAGGACGCTCGAGGGGGTTCTGGTCTCGGAGCCGGAGGTGGGGGCAAAGGGCCGCCCCGGGCAGATGGGAAGGCTCCGGGCCTCCTCCTCTGCAGGCCCCCAGGGTGCGCGCAGCCCCAGACGGGCTCGGGGCAGACCGGGCCGCCCCCGGGGCGCCCTAGTCCCCCCAGTGTGGGCGCTCAGGCCACGCGCCCTGCACCCCGCTTTGGGGCGCCGGGGAGGGGACGCACGCACCCCAAAGCCGAGCCCCCCGCTCACTGCTCGGCGGAGGGAGGGCGGGCAGCCCGCGGGGTCTCGGTGCAGGGCGCAGGGCGCAGGGCGCGGGGCGCAGGGCGGAGGCGCCGCCCCAGCCGGCTCGGGGTGATTCACTTCAAACAGCGGCGCCTTTGTTGGTGCGGCCGTGCGTGCGCGGGGCCCCTGCGCTCCGGGCCGCGGCGCTAATTACAGCCCTGCCCGCGCCCGCCCCGCGCGCCTTTGAAGTGGGGGCCCGTGCGCCGCCCGCTCGCACCCGCTAATTGCAGCCTCCCCGCGGCCGCCGCGGTTGCTAAGGATCCCGGGTCCTTTCAGCAGGTCGCCCGGGAAATTACAATGCGGCTCCCGGGGGACGGCAACCCCGTGCTTTTGCCGGGTTTACATTAATGTGGGTTAATCTGTAAAGAATTTTAAGAACACGCTCCGCCTGGAGGTGGGAACCGGAGCCCGGGGCAGCTGCAAGGACGCGCCTGGTGACCCCCTCCCCCGCGGCCTGGAGCGCGGGTCCTCGCGTCCCCCGCGGAGGCACCACCGTGCGCTGCGCTTGATCCTAGAACCGAGCCCGAAGCCACGTCCCGGGGGAGGCGGGGGGGGGGGGGGGCCTGGTTCTCGGGAGCGCGCCCGGCCGTGGGGCCCGAGGGCCGGCTGCTCAGTCGGTGCTTCTGGGGAGATCCCCGAGGCTGCGCACACAGGGCCTGGGGCTCCCGAAGTCCCGCCCGCCCCCCCTGCGAGCCTCCCCGCTGCGCCCCGGCCCCGAAGGCCCCGAAGGCCCCGAAGCGCAGGCGGCCCGGGGGTGCGCGCAGGCCAGGGACCCCGCGTCGGGGAGCCCCGGACGGATCCCGCACCTGACCCCACACCCACGCTGCCCCGCCACATGCCGGCGGCACCGGTTCCCACGAAAGCTCAGGAGCAGCGCCCCAGGGCGACATCGCGGGCACCCCTCGGTTAGGAGCCCTGAGCGCAGGTCCTGCTGCAGAGGGCAGCAGCCGGGGTGCACGCCCCAGGCCCACCTCCCGCCCTCCCCTCCCCCTCCCCAGCTCCACCTCCTGCCCTCGCCTCCCCCAGCTCCCCCTCCCACCCTCCCCTCCCCCTCCCGCCCTCCCTTCCCCTTCCCCCTCCCCTCCCCTCCCCCTCCCGCCCTCCCTTCCCCTTCCCCCTCCCCTCCCTCCCCAGCTCCGCCTCCCGCCCTCCCCTCCCCCAGCTCTGCTTCCTGCCCCTCCCCCCAGCTCCACTTCCTCCCCTCCCCCTCCCCAGCTCCGCCTCCTGCCCTCGCCTCCCCCAGCTCCCTCTCCCACCCTCCCCTCCCCCTCCCGCCCTCCCTTCCCCTTCCCCCTCCCCTCCCCTCCCCAGCTCCGCCTCTCGTCCTCCCCTCCCCCTCCCTCTACCGCCCTCCCCTCCCCCTTCCCCAGCTCCACCTCTTGCCCTCCACCTTCCCCAACTCCACCTCCTGCCTTCCCCTCCCCCCAGCTCCACCTCCTGCCCTCCCCTCCCCCAGCTCTGCTTCCTGCCCCTCCCCCCAGCTCCACTTCCTCCCCTCCCCCTCCCCAGCTCCACCTCCTGCCCCTTCCCCCTCAGCTCCACCTCCTGCCCCTTCCCCAGCATCCAGACTTGGTGCACAGGCCAGGGTTTACTGCTCGGCATCGCTTGACAAAACCAGGTGTATTTATGTAGAGACTTCTAGAAGAATCGACACCAAAGCGTTAGAATTGCTACTGTAGTGCAATCTAGGCACCGTTCTTTTTTTGCCTAGTTATATTTTTATATAATGAAAATGTCACACAAATATCGTTTTCTGGGTAAGGAGGTGTGTTATGTGTGAAACTTCTCTAACCGGGGAGGAGGAGACTCTGGCGGGGACTCTCCTCCTAAGCATCCTTAACTCAGGCAGAGTGGGGGTCGACCCCATTTCCGAAGGTTCTGAAGTTCTGCTCCCCAGCGGAGGATGCAGGGAGGAGCCCGCACACCGCAGGCTCCCCAACCCGGTCCCGTCTGTGTCTGGCTGCTCCGAGGCTGCAGCAGGATCCTGGCCGCCCCCCACCCCCGGGCCTCCGGCTGGCCTGCACGCAGAGGCTCCCTCGGTCCTCTCTGCTGGCGGCTCCGCCTCTGTGTCCACCCCGTCTCCTGTCACCACATTTCCTTCGGGGAAATCAGTTTCTGCAACTTAAAGTATTTTGCCCAGATGGGAAAAAGCAGCAACTCGGGATAGTGAGACAAAGGCACATGTTTTGTAAATGCACCCAACAAATTTTAGAAAGGTGAGAGCTCGTGGAGGGAGGAATGTTAGAGAGCAACCAGGGAAAATAAGCTGAGAGCATACAGGGCTCGCAGGCGTGAATGCACCCTGAATGCACCTGGCAAGATGGCATCAGGGGGCAGCGCAGCCTCGGTGGAGTCTCAGGGAGGGCGGAGCGGAGTGCGCACAAGCCCAGGAGCACACAGGTGGAATCTCAGGGAGGGTGGAGTGGAGAGTGCAGGAGTGCTCGAGCACACACACAACCCCCCGACTGCAGGACACACACTACTTCATGGATAATGCTGGTCAAACTGTCTGCCAACTCGTATACTTAAAAAAAATTATAATTGAATTAAAGTCTACAAACTTAAAGGAAGAACTATGATAAAATGTCAAGTCTAGGGGAAAAAAAGAAAATCTAAGGTCTTGGTGAAACCCCATGTTAGTAAGAGAATAAAGCATGGGTATTCAAAAGACCAGTGGATTACACAACTTCATGGCAAACCTTAACAGAAAAGAATGCTGAAATATACAACATTAGATGTGAGAAAAATATATAATTACAGATAAGAGGAGATTAATTTCATTTTAAGAGAATATTATGTTAAATCTTTGGCAGTACACTTGGAAATTTGGAGGAAGTGGGTGATCTCTCTGTAAGAGATAAGTCATCAGGGACGCCTGGCTGGCTCAGTCAGTGGAGTGTGCGACTCTTGATCTCAGGATTGTGAGTTCAAGCCCCATGTTGGGTGTAGGGTTTACCTAAAAAGAGAGAGAGAGAGAGAGAGAGAGAGAGAAATGTCATCAATATTAGCTAATGACGGAGCAGAAAAACAGAATAAACAAATGAAAGAAATGGAGGTCTGTCTGAAACATTTGCCATCGAAAGAGTCCCATCTGGAATTTAATATGGTCACTGTAGTAGCTAACTTTATTGGATTAATGGTATTTTTCTTAGATATGAGGACCCTACCATAGAAATGTTGGGACGTGTTCTTTTTTAAGGAAACACATGCAGAAATATCTAGAGTGAACGTCGCGTTAACAATTTGTGTCCAGATGGCTCAACAGAAAAAATGTTTACACAGGCACATGCAGACTTGCAAGGGGTGCACACGTGACAAGCCATCACCAACGGGTGCGTCAGGGCAAAGCAAATGTTTGGTCAAATTTTCTTAGAATTGAAAAGTCTTTAAAAATGTTGCAAGAAGGCTCAAACATTTTCACAAATGAGGCCCAGGTTGCAAAAAACAAATCCGTACACTAGCTAAAGTCTCCTAGAGCGCAGAGAAGCACAGAAAGCCCTTGAGTTAGTTAGCTGGCTTTAGCCAGCATGACCTTACTATCGCCCTACAATCAAGGTAGTCAATTCACAAATTGATCACGTGTTGTTGAACGCCGGGATACAAGGCCTGGAGTTTCCAGCCTGGGGAGAAAGACACATGTCACTCAAAGGATCACGGGACAGTGACCCAGAGGTGGAGGAGGTGTGCTGGGAGCCCCAAACGAGGAGGCTCTCCCCAGAGGAGTTAATTAGGCCAAGGAGGGAGGAGGGTGTCCAGAGACGGCCCAAGCTGGGAACAGCCCTGGTAGGAGGAGCCACATCCGGGATATGGGTCTGGGAGAGATGTGCTGGAGCCCAGAGGGAGGCTGTGTGTGTATGGCGGGTGACATGTCCATGCCCAACACCAGACTGGGCAGGTTCAAACTCCAGGGCCTTGCAGGCCTTTCTCTGAACACTGTCTTTATTTGGGGATCAGTGGGAAGCCAGAAGGGAGACCAGTCCGGCCAGGCTTGGGTGCTGCAGAGATTGCTCACATCAGGAGGGGGGGTCTGAGGGGTGCAGGAGACAGTTGGGCAGTGACGGTGTGGAATGAAAGTGGCTGGACAGGGAAGGTGGTGGGTACAGGGGGGCAGAGGTGCTTGGGGTAAGCTCAAAGGGGCTTCCCCAGGGAGGCGTCAAGGATGAATTTCTGGTTTCTGACCTGTAGCCCTGGAGGGGGAGTCCTTCCCTGAGTGGGGAGCACTGGACGGTGCCTTCTCGACGCCCGGGAGCGTGGGGCTGTGGCACATGTTTTTTAGCCTCACACATCTAGGAGAAGATAGGAGCCCGAGGGAGAGAGCAAGGAGAAGAACGTGAGCAGGAAAGCAGCATTCTAAATAAAGTGTTGGTTGGAATCCCACAACATACTAAAGAAAAATGCACTGTGACCCCAGGAACATGAGGATGCCCCAGCATTAGGGGAGAGGGCACTGTAATTAATTCCACTGACAAATTAAAATAAAAAATATGTGAAATCATATCAATTGATGTGTAAAAGCATTTGAGGGATACAGACAGTGATTCAGAGGGGCACCTGCACCCCGCGTTCCCAGCGGCCGTGTCCATGGGGGCTGTGCCGTGAGAGGAGCCTCGACGTCCACGGACAGATGCTGGAGGGAGGAGACGTGGTCCCTGCGCACCCCGGGTGTCACTCGCCGTCAGAGGGGGGAGATCTCGCCATTTACACCGACGTGGGGGGAGCCGAGGGCGTGATGCCGAGTGGGGGCGAGTCGGCCGGGGAGAGACATGATCGCGCGGCCTCCCTCGACACGGGGACTAGAGGAAACAGCCCAGAGGGTCACAGGAAGGAGGGAAAGTAAAACAGGACGAATCAGAGAGGGAGACAAACCCGGAGAGACTCTTAATCACAGGAGACAAACTGAGGGTGGCTGGAGGGGTGGGCGTGGGGGACGGGGTCACTGGGGGACAGGCATGAAGGAGGGCTCGTGATGTCGCGAGCACCGGGTGTTACGTACAACTGATGAATCGCTAAGTTCTACCCTTGAAACTAATAATACACTCTACGTTAACTAAGTTGAATTCAAATAAATAATTCAAAAAATTTTGAGAAAATGCAGTGGTTATTCCTACTCTAAGTAAAAGAGAAGGAAAACAAATTGGTACACGTATTCAAACAGAAGAGCCAAAATTATTCTTATAGGCAGACAGTATTTGTTTTAGAAAAACAGGAGATTCTAAAATCGCTTGGTAAGTTAACGTGGCTAGATACAAGATAGTTGTACTGCCATGAACCAGCTTTTTTTTTTTTTATACTACCAATAACTAATTACAGGTGGAAATAGGGGGATTATGTTCATAATGATGATAAAATTATAAATAAATGTATAGGACATTTACAGGAATAATTTTACAGAAAATGTGCTGAACCTCTATAGTCAAAACTAAAAAAGTTTTTTTTTTTTAATTTTAATTTATTTATGATAGTCACACAGAGAGAGAGAGAGAGAGAGAGGCAGAGACACAGGCAGAGGGAGAAGCAGACTCCATGCCAGGAGCCCGACGTGGGATTCGATCCCTGGTCTCCAGGATCGCGCCCTGGGCCAAAGGCAGGCGCCAAACTGCTGCGCCACCCAGGGATCCCTAAAAAAGTTTTTTGATGAACTTAATTTGAGGTTGGAATAATCCAAGAGATAGCCGTGTTTCTGAGTGGGAAGACTTCGTATCATAAAAATGTCCATTACTCTTTTTTTTTTAAATGCCCATTTTTCTGAAATCAATCTGTGAACTTGTTGCCACGCGAATAGGTATTCCTATGACATTTTTGCTTGTTTGATTTTGGTTTTGGAGGTAGAAATGAGAGGCAATAATTTTTAAAGTTCACATGAAAGAGAAAATATGAAAGAGAAGAAGAGAGAACCACCAATACGTTTTTGAAGTGAGAAAGCCAGCGTGTACGCCCTTGATCTATAGGTCTGAACACTTACTGTAAACACTCACCAAAATAATGTGCTGGCAAAGGAAATAGACAAAGAGATTAGTAGAACAACGAAGAATGGAAGAGTTCCAAGTATGTGTGGAGGCCTAATCCATCATAAATGTGACATTTCAAGGTGGTGGGGAAAGGAGAGGCACTTAATACATGGTGCGTGCACGACAGCCTTCTGGAGCAGAGCTCGTCGGCGCATTCCAGCTACCCCAGATCACACCCCAGGTGGCACGGGGAGCCCAGCGGAAGCACACAGCGGAATAGCAGGGACCTCGACAAGTTGTATCCGAAGACCATACTCTTAAGGGAGATGCTGCTGACTCAATAAAAGTTATTAAACACTTGGCCGAAGACGGGGCGCCTGGGGGGCTCCGGGGTTGAGCGTCTGCCTTTGGCTCAGGGCGTCCTGGGATCGAGTCTCGCGTCGGGCTCCCCGCCTGGAGCCTGCTTCTCCCTCTGCCTGTGTCTCTGCCTCTCCCTGTGTCTCTCATGAGTAAGTACATAAAATCTAAAAAAAAAAAAAAAAAAAAAAAATACTTGGCCAAAGACAAAAGCATCAGAAAAATGGTTTAAACTAAAGGATCAAAAAAGGAAAAAAAAGTGATGGGGAAAATATCTGCAGCCACCCTTTAGCAGACAGGATTACTGGCGCTGCCATCCTAGGACTCATCTCGTGATGGGAAAAGCAAACTCTTATTCCCTCGGTCAGTGACGAGCCGTTTCGTATTAAATCTCTTCCAGAATCGGATCCCGGCCTGCGCTCCTGCGGACGGTGGGCTGGTGGCCGGGGCCAGCTTGCCAGGGGTCGGTGGGGACTCCCCGTCACATGCCAGGTGCTCTTTCTTCCCCGGAGACCCTCTCAAACCCCCTTAGCCCTGGGGTCACTAACCGTCAAGTTAGGGCACATACTCCGGAGGAATCAACATGTTTATGTTGAGCCTCTGGGGTCACCCACCCCCGTAGGTGACGGCTTAGTCCGACAGGGCCCCAGACTGGGTGATGGGCGGGTTGAGCTCAACGTCGTCGTAGTCCTCTGATCTGACCTGTGCCGTCTCCTCACTGTCCTTCCCGGGGTGGGAAACGTCACCGGGCCCGGCGGGGAGGCCGACCCGCTCCGTCCACGTGGCCGTGCTCCCCAGCACTGTTGCCGCGTGACGAGGTGGGCGCCGTGTGTGTTGCTGGAGCAACCCGTGTCCCCAGCCGGGCGTGAGGCCCTCCTCTGTCACCGCAGCAGACCCGGGGAGTGACCGCGGGCACCTGAGTTGGATGTTCAGGGACAGACTTTCTGTGTCCCCGTGGAGGCGGCGAGCAGACCCGGAGCGGGAGGCTCGGGCGGGCTCCGAGCTGTCACAGGACAGCCCAGGACCTGCTCTGCTCTTCCCCCGGTGCCACCGGTCTCGGCCGGTTCTGCATCCACGTGACCTCCGGCGGCGGGGGCTGAGGGATTCCCAGGCCAGCAGCCTGCGGGGAGGGCTTCCTGTCTCACGGTCCTGGGCTCGGGGCCCGCGGAGGGACAGGGACCCCTGCACATGCATGTCCCCCCAGCGTCGCCGGGCCGAGCGTGCGGCACCCCTTTGCACAGGTGCGGCTTTGGCTCCTGGTTGACGGGCTGTCCTGCCGCACAGGCCTCCCTGGGCACTTACTGCGGGTGTGGA
The DNA here is from genome assembly GCF_011100685.1 of Canis lupus familiaris. NCBI lineage: Eukaryota > Metazoa > Chordata > Mammalia > Carnivora > Canidae > Canis > Canis lupus. The sequence continues at coordinate 38,339,298 of NC_049252.1, read as the reverse complement.
CGTTGAGACTTGGAGCATTTAAGTGGCGTGTCCGGGGTGACGCGGGGACCAGTCTGGAAGTTCTGAGCTGTTTTCCTGCGTTCGGGTGCAGTTTGCTAAGTTGTGAACGTGAACGGGGTTTCCACTAAGGAGCCTGTGTCGCTGGATCCTGGTGTCACCGGATCAAATGCGCCCGAAGCGAGTTTTCCCGGAGTGGCTCACGGTAGCCTAACTGGGATTCCTCAGATCCGGCTGTTAGAATAGATCCAACCAGTTGAAGGCCAGCAGGAGGCGCGGGTCGGAGGTCAGCGGTCAGGCGGGAGGCCGCGGGAGTCACAGTGGTGCGGCCTGGGTCTGGGTCGTGCAGGAAGTGCCAGCCCGTGACCGCCCAGGGCCGCCGACACCCACGAGGTTCTCGCCCATGGGGCCGGGCGCATGGGAGGCTGCCCGTCAGCTCAGACAGCTGGCCTCTCTCTGCAGGTGGGACCTGCCCCGCTTCTGGGGGGCGGCGTCCCCCCCACGCCGTGATGGGCGCCTGCCCCATGGGGCCGGGCAGGCTCTGTCCCTGTGCTGGGCGGGCAGGGGTCCCGAGCGGACAGTCGGGGGCACCGCGGGCCTTCCCAGGTTTCCCTCCTGTGGCCTCAGGTAACCAGAATCACAGGACGAGGGTGGAGGGCGTCGGGTAGTAGCTGTAGACATGCCTGTCTGTCTGTCTGTCTGCCTGCCTGTCTAGGGACAGAGGGAGGGTCTCTCCGGGCACAGGGTGAGTTTCACGCAGAGTTTTGCACACTCCCTCTGCCTCCCTCTCTCTGTCCCTGCGTCTCTATCTCTATCTGTCTCTGTCCCCCGTGCCCTGCGCCCAGTGCCCCCAACAAACCCTCCCTGTGGGGTCCGTCCCCGTCACAAACATCCGTGTCTCACGCAGCCTCTGCGCAGACCTGGGGCGGGGGCTTTGCAGACACTGTCGTGCAGCTACGATGCAGACATCCCTTCAGGGGCCCGTGACCAGGAAAGCCAGCAACGTGGGACCGGGGCGCAGGGCCCCCCCATGCAGGGCAGCTCCCCGCAGGCCCCGGAAGGCTCTGGAGAGGGGTTGGTGCAGGGTAGGGTGTGTGGACGAGGAGCAGCCACACCGAAGAGCTGTGGGGCCTGGGGCAGCCTTGCGGTCCCCGAGGTTCTGAGCACTGGGACCCCGGTGGCCCCCGGGCCGCGACGTGGAGCTCCCGCCTGAGCTGGGCGCTCCCCTCCCCCGGGCGAGCCTCCCGAGCCTCCTCATTAGCTGTTCCCGGGGAGGACTGGCTTCCCTCCGGAGGGGAATTCCTGAAACCCAACAGTTGACAAACCCACACACCCTCGGGAGGGCCGGGCACCAGATAAAAGCCTTCCTGGCGGCCCGGCCCCTCGTGGGGACGGCCACTGCCTGTCAGCCCAGCCGGCGGAGGCGCTGCGCCCGGCCCGGCGGCGGCTGTCCTAGGGCAGCGGCCCGCGAGCAGCGCCCGAGCAGACGGGGTCTCCGGGGTTTCTGGTTTGCCCCCAGCTCTCGGCCCGACCGTCTATTTCTCTTTCCTTTGGGAACAACGTGCTTTGCCAATGACTGATCGCGGTGCCGCCGCTGGGATGCTCTCACCTGTCACCTGCAAGGCAGGACCCAGGCCCGCGCGGGGATGAGCTAGGCTGCAGCCCGACCCGCCAGGACCACCTGCCTCCCCCAGCCGAGCCCGGAGGAGCTTTGCTGCCGCCCGGCCGCCTCTGTCCCTGTCGCTGGACCCCGGCATGTGGCCACCACAGTGACTGCCCCGGGGCCCCCCCATCCCCCGCCGCCACCCCGACACGGCTGGCCCAGGTGTCTGAGGAGCAGCTGCCTCCCCGCGGGCCGAGGGCAGGGCCCCTGCATGGAGCTTGGGACCCGGACCCCTCATGTCTGTCCTGCTGACGCTGTGTGTGGTGCTGTTGGCCCTGGCGACCCCAGGCCGGGGCACCCCGCCATGGGAGCCCTGCACAGGTAAGGGGGCATCGCGCTGGGCGGAGGGCGCAGCCGCACGCGGTCAGCTGGGGGCCTGGGTTTGCTTGGGCGGCCCCAGCGGTTGGCCCGGGAGAGGCGACGGGCAGAGGGGGCCGGGCAGAGATGAAAGGGCTGGGGGAGGCCTCACTGTGGAAATGCCAACAGGGTGGGGACCCGCTTCAAAGCGAGAACCCGCCGCCATCTGAGGGCCTCACGAGTACTTACCTGTGCGGCGTCCTGGGGAAAGGCCTTGCACCTGTTCCAGGAATGAGCCATCCCCCCGCGGCCCCAAACGCGGAGAACCCCAGGTCTGCCCGCGCGCCCCGGGGCTGGCCCTGCTGTCCCACGGCCCCCGACTCAGACACTGGCGCCCCCGAGAGCGGCACTGGCTGGCTCCCCCGAGGGAGGGTCTGCAGCCCCACCGCCACCCCGCCCCGATTTAGGAGGCTCTGCTGGCTCGCTAATGACCGTGACATCACTGTATCTTTCTGGAGTTTCTTTTCTTAATTAAGATTTTATTTATTTATTAGAGAGAGAGAGAGAGAGAGGAGAGCACGAGGGGAAGGGCAGAGGGGGAAGCAGGCTCCTGCTGAGCAGGGAGCCCGATGCAGGACTCGATCCCAGGACCCGGGGATCATGACCTGAGCTGAAGGCAGACGCTTCACTGATGGAGCCCCCCGGGAGGCCCCCTTCCTGGAGTTTCTACCCAGAGCTTTTATTTATCAAATTTAACATTAAGAACAAAGCGACAGGGAAAGGAGGCCTGGTGGCTGGAGACCCACTGAGCGCGAGCGGCCTCCCCAGGAGGTCAGTGGCGTGGGTGTCAGAGCCCCGCGCGCGCCGGTCTGCCGTGTGGTTCCAGTTCTATTTGCAGATCGCTCATCCCGGTCCCCTCCCCGTGATAGCCCGATGGCCCTTCGTTCCCAGTGGCACGCCCCGGGGGCATGAGGACCCCAGTTTGGAATGCTTGGTGGGGGGTCCGGCACAGCGGGGAGGCCCGCAGGCCCCGGGGAGCAGGACCGAGGTCCCCCCAGCGTCCCCGCCCTGAGCTCCCGCCTGCAGCGCCTGCCTTGGGACTCGTGATTTGCAAACCACACAGAAGCCAAGTCAGCCTGTTCCCAAGCAAAACCCCCCGGCCTCGGGGGACAGAAGGCGCAGAGACCACCCCGTGGGCCGCGGGCAGCGGCAGCCCCAGAAGGACCCCCGGGCGGCGCCGAGCCCAGCGCTGTCCTAGCACACGCAGTCTCCCGGTGGGGGATGAGTCACCGACATGTACCTTCATGCTTCCTGCAGCCCTGGGAACGGAATCAACCTGCACAGTAATAATAAAGGTTATTTATAAAGCCCGCCCCCTCTGCCCCGGAGGCTGCTGCAGAGTTAAAAGATGACCCAGTTCTAAACACCGGGGACTCGGGACGAAAGATAAAAGTCGAGTAAATCGTATTGAACTGCGTTTGGAGTCCTCCCAACACGCTTGCACGTGGCTCATCAGGACTTCAAATGGTTAAAAAAAACCCAAACAAACCCACTTTGATTCCGTCCCGTTTTGAGAGGCACCTGAGCTTTCCGCCGTGAGGCTGTGTGAGCGAGCCGGGGTGGGGGGCGAAGCGCCCGGCGCCTTGGCGGCCCCCACCCTGGCTCTCGATGTCCTGGCCCCAAGTCCGAGGCCGGGGCCCCGATGACAGCAGCCTGGCGCGATGGTGAGTGACGGTGTCGCCGAGGGCTCCTGTGGCCGGCGGGCCTGGCCCTGGGTGTGGGGGGCGCCACGCTGGGGAGACAGGCGCTTGATTCCGCCCCCCCTCGGCCTGCCCTTCTGCAGGCTTCACTGTAAGGCCGTCGGGGGGTGGCAGCTGGGGTTTTCGGGCGTCCCCACCGCAGTGGGGCAGTGAAGGTACCCTGACACCTGCGCCTGGGAGGAGGGAAGGAGCTCACTCGGGGCTGGCCGTGGCAGCCAGGCCGGGGTGGCCCGGGGTTGGGAGGAGGGGGCAGGGCTCGGTGGGACGTCGAGTCAGGAGGCCGCGGGTGGACGGAGGGCCGGACAGCCCCAGCTGCATGCGGGGCCCGGGGTCTGGGCGGGAGAGCTGGCGGGGCGTGCCGGGAAGCCACGGCCAGGGTCACGCAGGTCCTCGGGCTGGTGTGAGCTCACGGGGCCCTTTGGGGGGGCTCGCCGCTGCCAGACACCTCGCACAAGCCCGGGTTGTAGCGACGGGGAGATTGGGTTCAATGCCTGCGGGTGGCGGGCTGGGGACTGGCCTTGCTGCGCAGATGCAGGTGCGCCTGAGGGTGGGGCAGGTCTCCCAGAGCCCAGCCCAGGCCGGACAGACGGCGGCGTGGACAAGGGCACTGGGGAGCGGGGCGGGGCTGCAGGCGGGGGCCCCGGGCTCAGGGCAGGAGGCAGGGTGGGGTGGGGCGTGGCAGACAGGATTCTGGGGTGAGATGCCCTTTCCAACTATTGGCCTCCGTGACCCCAGGAGGCAGCCCCAGTCTTCCGACCGCGGAGCCCCCCGCAGCTCCCCCGAGATGGGCCAGCGGCTCTGGACAGGGTTGGCACAGGGGCCCCCAAGATGCTTGCTCGCTCCTGGAGGACACCCGAGGTTCTGGGCCGCGTGGCGTGTGAGGTGCAGGGCCGTCCTGGGGGGACACCGTGGTGGGCCGAGTCCTGGGTGTGGGTTCTCGGTCGGGGGAGCAGCAGCAGTGGTTGGCATGGGGTGATCCCAGCTCGTCTCCACGGAGACCAGAGGCCAGGGTGGCGGGACTCTGTGGGAGCCCAAAGGGGCCACAGCTGGGCCCTGGCGGGGCTGGGTCGCTGGTAGGCTCCGAGAGGCTGGGTACAGGGAAGGGGTGAGGGGCGGAGGGGCAGAGGGGGACGGGGTAGGACGACAAGTCTGGGCTGCAGGTGTCAGGATCAGTGTCTCGCCTTCATCTGTGCCTTGTGCCCCGGAGCATCGTCACCCGGGAGCACGGACAGGTGGGCCCCTCCCCAGGACAGACGTGGTGGCACCCAGAACCCAGTCTAGGGCACCCCCTCCCCGTGCCTTGTCTCCTTCATTCACGCGACCCGGGCGGGGAGGGGGCTGTGTGCAGCCCTTGGTACGCAAACAGCCTGCCCACCAGCCCAGGTGGCCCCAGAGGAGGAAACCTGGAGGGTGGTGGCGGGGACCCCAGAGGGCCAGGTGCAGGGGTGCGTGGGGCGCTCTGGCCTCCGCCCGTCATCCCGCAGGTGGAGGAAGCAGCCAGGAGGCCCCACGGACAGACCTGCACTTTAAAAGCTCTCCGACAGCGCGGGGTCCCTGGGGGCGGCCTCTTCTGCATTTGGGGGGCAGGACGTGCCCCCCGCCCCTCCTGGGCTGCTCTCGGGGGCGCCAGCTTTGCCCGCGGACTTCCTCTAACGGGGAGCTTGCAGGAGGGTGGCTGCAGTCTGGGCGCGGGGGTCCCCTGGGAGGCCCTGAAGCGGTTCCTGGGAGACACTGCGTGGGCACGACGCCCCCTCCTGGCGGCGCCCGGGAGCAGGCGAGCGGCCTCCGGGGTGCAGTTGGGGAGCCGCCGACCTTGCAGGTGGGTGCCGGGGCCCCTCCGGGAAGGGGACCGCGAGCCGCACCTCCCGGGAAGCAGGGCACCCAGGGTGACCCCCGCCAGCGCTTCACAGCTGCGCGGGGCTGGGAGCCGCTGGCCGCTGGGGACAGACGTCTGGGCGCTTGTCGCGCTGCTGAGGCTTTTTATTTCCGTGGCTTTCAGCGCCCCGGAATGTGCCCTTGGGGGAACGAGCCGTCTCTGCAGGCTCAGGACGGCCCCTGCCCCAGACCCCACCACCGCCCTCCCCCTAGTCTCCCCAGACAGCGTCGCAGAACCCCCACCCCTCATTCCCCAGCACCGAAGAGGCCACCCGGTCGTCCCCGCCGCCAACAGGGGGGCCCGGCCCCGCCACCCTGACCTCAGTTTCTTTTTAGAAATTCTCCGCCATTAGGCGGCGGCGCTTACTGTTCGCTACTCACCAACGGGAAAATCAGCCACCCCCGGGGCCCGTAGGGTCTGCGCCTGCTTCCGGGCGGCCCACCCCGTCCCTCCCCGCCCCACCCCTGTAACCCCGCCTCGTGGCCTCTCGCCCCTGCCCTCCTAGGTGGATTCTGAGCTCCTGGCTTAGGGGGCAGGGGGTGCCCACTTCTCTGTCCCCACCCTGAGTCTGGGGGAGCGACGGGGGGACCTGGTCCTTGGATATTACCCTCCCTCCTCCTCCTAACACCCTGGACCCGCCTGAAGGGGGGGCCCTGGGTCTCTGTGACCCCCCTGCCACCTGCCCCGCGGAGTGAGGGGGGGTTGGGCCCCAGAAGCCGGTACCCTCGGGTGCCTCTGGGTCCGGGAGGGGGCGTAGGGCGGCAGGTGGAAGGGGCCCTGTGGACTCAGAGCCCAGGCCCGGGGCCTCCCGCTGGCATCCTCAGGGTGGGCCCCGTCCGCAGCCAAGCAGGGGCGGGCATATGTGCCCCATGAGTGAACATGTGCTCCAGAGCGTGTGCAGGTGTGCATGCCCACGAGGGTGTGAGCGTGTGTGAGCGAGAGCTTCCGTGCTGTGGGGAGAAGCAGGGGCAACCCCCGGGGGTAACATTTGTGTCACTCATGTGGAAGCCCCCTGGGCCTTTGCGCATCCAGGTGCGGGGACATCCCTCTGAGCCCCACCTGGCGCGGGGCTGCGGCTCTGGGTCCAGCGGGCGCTGGCCGGGGTGCAGGCTGGGGACCCCGCGTGTTGCGCATCTGGGGGTCGCCCCGGGGAAAAGGGCACCGGTGTGGGTGACAGGCTGCCGCTGGCGTCCCTGCAGAGCGGGGGGCACTGGCGCTCGGGGGCTCGGCGCTGGGGGCTCCTTCCTGGTGAAAGCGGGGTGTGAGCTTTCCCTGAGGGGGCCGCGGGCTCCCGGGGCCTGGTGGGTGGGATTCAGGGCGCGGAGCCTCTCGGAGCCCTGACGCCCCCCCCACTACTGGGCGAGGGACGCAGAGGTGATGCAGCTGCCACACTGGCCGCGCCGGGCCAGTCACGGGCGAAGCCACCGGCGGCCGCGCCCCATCGCAGATCTGCATCCTGCTCCGTGGGCGGGAGAACCCGCCCCGTCGGTGCCTCAGTGGCAGAGCCTGCATCTGTGCATCATTCGCTCTGAAAGCATTTTGGTGACTGTGTTTTCGCACGGTTGTGTCCCCTTGACGCCTGCGGTGTTGTATTTGACACACGTGGATCATGTTTCCGGTGCGGGGCCGGGGTTTCAGCAGCCCCCAGAGAGGGCGAGGACGCAGGTGGGGCTTCCCCGGGCCACCGTCCAACGGGGCTGCAGGGGCCAGAGGGGAGCTGGTGGGCGGGGTCCCAGGGGACTTCTGGCCCCAGAGCAGCAGGGAGGATTGGTTCCTCATACCTCCCTCCCTCCATAGCAGGGTCCTGGGGGCAGGCGGGGGGCAGGACTCCCACCTCCCTGGGCAGCTCCAGATGTGGACGGGGACTGTCGGGCGCTCGTCTGTGTGCACCCGGTTACCCTGTCCTCTAAGGGGGGCGTTCGCTGTCCACCGTCCTCCCTTCGGGGAATGGCTCGCAGGGTCCAGGCCTCCAGGGAGCGAGGGTGGTGTGTCTGTACCGGGTGGGCTCGAGGGGGGAGGCAGCAGGGCAGGTTGGGAGGTGGCTCTGTCTAGGAGGGGAACCTGGGTCCAGGAAGCCCCAGGACACGTGGGGCCTGTCCCGACTGGCCCCAAGTGAGAACCCCGAGGGCGGCCTGGGTGGGCCTGGGGCGGAGGGGCGCTGCGCCGGCCTGTGCAGCTGGAGACAGCAGGGTGGCACTCTGGACAAAGCCCCGCAGTTCACGGGAGACCAGGGTGGACTCAGGAGGCTGGCTGGAGCACAGATGCGCCGCCTCCATGGTGGCCCCAGAGGGCCCTGGCTCAGCCTCCTCCTAGCTCCACCGCCCGGGAGACAGGCCTGGGGCCGGGGGTCCTGCTGCAAGGGGCCACCTGGGTCCCTGACATTCAGCAGGGCCACCCTGTGCTGCCTGGAGGCCCAAGTGGGGACCACAGGGTGGGGGTCAGCTCAGCGCCCTTGGAGTGCTCCCAGGATGGGGCTCGTCAGCAAGACTGCTGACACCAGGGTCTGCGAGCCCAGAGGATCCAAAAACACGCAACAAAACCAGTTGGCAAGAGAGGCGCACAGAGGCATGGACACAAGGCTGATCGATGGGGGGAGGGGCAGAGGGAGAGGCGGAGGGAGGGAGAGGGAGCAGAGGGAGGGGCAGACAGACAACCCCAAGCAGACCCGCCCGCCTGATCTCGAGACCCGGACACCGTGACCAGGGCCGCAGTGAGGAGTCGGAGGCTAGTTGACGGAGGCACCCAGGCGCCTCTGGAGTTAGTTTATTCAGCTGTGTGTTTGGGGGGGAGGCAAACCACTTGTCGGAGGGGCAGAGACAGGGCAGGGGCTTGGATGTCCCAAACAACCTGGGGACCCATCAGTGACAGCGAGGGCGGTCTCAGGTGCATCTGGGCACAACATGACGCTGTGCACAGGCTCAGGCCTGCTTGTGAGGGTCCGAGGGTGAGCACTGTGCTGATGAGTCCCACAGATCCTGCTGGCTTAAATCCTAGGAGGCAGTGGGAGAGCGGGGGTACCCCGTGGTGCCCAGCTCCCCGGAGGCACGTGCCCCATCAGCGGGAGCACACGGGGCGGCACAGCAGGGACACGCTGGAGGCCTGGGGGCAGCAGCTGGGCTGACAGGGAGAGGGGGTGGCACAGCAGGCGGGCCTGCACACGGGGCGGCAGAGGAGGGACACGCAGGAGGAGGGTCTGCAGGGGCTGGGCTGGCAGCAGGGGGAGGCCTGGCAGCAGACGGGGATGCAGCACACGAGCTTGCAGCAGACAGGGGTGCAGCACACGGGCTTGCAGCAGACAGGGGTGCAGCAGACGGGCTTGCAGCAGACAGACACACAGCTGTCTTCCTGGCAGGGGGAGGAGCTGCAGCACGAAGGCTGGCAGCTAGACTGCTGGCAGCAGGGGGAGGACTCACAGCACACGGGCTTGCAGCAGACAAGGGTGCAGCAGACGGGCTTGCAGCAGACAGACACACCGCAGCCCTCCTGGCAGGGGGAGCAGCTGCCGCACGAGGGCTGGCAGGAGCTGGGGCAGGCTGGTGGGCAGGGGCTGGACCCGCAGCTCGCAGGGGTGCAGAGGGGGGTCAGGCAGGAGGCCGGGGCGCAGCAGGGGGGCTCGCAGTAGCTCTCGGGACAGTCGTCCACCTGCCAGGAGGGGTCGGGGCAGGAGTCGCCGGAGCCGGGCAGGCAGACGCGGCCGCCGTAGCTCAGGTCGCTGGAGCAGACGGACAGGGTGGAGGCGGCCATGGTGTGGGTGCTGGGGCGGGGTGTGGGTGCGGGTGAGTGTGTGGGTGCGGGTGCGGGTGTGAGTGTGCGAGGTGCTGGTCCGGCGGCCTTTATACGGCCCTGGCGCGTGCTGTCCAGCGACAGGCTCCCGAGACTTCCCCTTCCTCGTTGGTGTTTTGCCCGAGTCCTGCGAGTGCTTATTATTCTGCTGTATTTACAGGAAGGACTTTGCTGCCCTAAAAATGCCTGCCGGGGCCGAGACCCCGAGGGTGTCTGTCGGGGAGCAAACAGCCGGGGGCACTGGGGACCCGGGAGCTGTGGGCCGTGCAGCCACCGAAGCTGCCCTCCGGGTGGGGGACGGTTGCCCGCGGGCCCCGAGGGCCACAGCCTCCGTGAGGGCCACGGGGTGCTCGTGAGCTGTGGGGCGTCCCCTGCACCCACGGAGGGCGCCCGGTGGCCAGGGCGGTCGGGGGGCGGATGAGGGGCTCCCAGGTGGGATGTGGAGGCCGTGAGGGGAGTGGATGATGTCATCCAAATCCAGCCTTCATCAGGAGATTTCCAGAAAGATCCGCCACGGGGAACAATTCTCCGAACAGAGGGAAATGGGGTCTCCAGATGGGGACCGCTGAGCAGACGTGGGATGAGGTTCAGGGAATGTGCGGGTCGAGGCCCGCTGCTGAATCCCAACATCCCAGCCACCCGAGCACCCCAGGTGCTTCCAGAGAGATCGGCACCGCACGGCAACCCTGCGACGGGGGGAGGTGAGTTCAATTCTGGGTCCCGGAGCCATCCAGGGGACCTTGCGACACTACAGCTGTTCTGGAAACTGCCTCGAGTGCACCGCCCGGGAAAGCATCGGGACCACCGGGCCGGTAAAACTCAACCAGCAAAAACGAAGAGAAGTAGAACATAAAAGATAATCAAGAGCAAAAAAAAAATCTGCCAAAAGCTTGCGGTCCTCAGCTTCTCCAGGGAGAGGAATTTTGCCCGCGTGACCTCCCCGAGCCGAGCAGGTGCTCCCGTCCGCCGTCCTCCCCCCACAGGGGACGCGCTGGCAGGTGCGCAGCGCTGAGACCTGGCGGACGCCCAAGGCCGCCACGTGCCGCGCCGAAGTCCCCTTGCGTCCCCGTCCCTCCACCCCAGGCCCCTGCAAGCCCTGACTCCTTCACTACAGTTAGGTCTTTTCCAGAAAGTCACCTACATCCGGTGCGCAGCCGCCCGGGGCTGCTTCCTTCACTGGAGGGGCAGGCGCTTGGGCGGGACGCAGCCTCCTGCAGGCACCCACCAGGATCCCGCCATCGTGTCGTGGGAAGGACGCTTCCTGCGCCTCCCGTGCTTGCGGGTATGAACACAGCTGCTGCCACGCGCACAGGCATTTACCCGGCTGGAGCGTCTGTTTGTCCTGAGTACACACCCGGGGGTGGCGCAGATGGGCCACAGGGAGGCCGTGTTAGATGCAACACGAAACGGCCCAACTCTTTTGCAGGTGCCTCTGCCGTTTGCACCCTCACCCACGGCGCAGGGCAGTTCCGCGCCTCTGCATCCTTGCCGGCCCTGGACGTGCCAGGTTTTTAAAATTATTCAATATCAGCCATTGGTGTGCGGTGGCATCTTACCGGATTTAGTTTGCGATGCCCTGATGCCCAATGCCGAGCCGAGATTCCTTACCACGCTACTTGCCCCCATGTGTCCCCAGGGGTGTGAGACACTGCAGTCCCCCGGCGCTGTTCGAGCGCCCCACTCCCCGCGTCCCCGCCAGCGCCGGGCGTGGTCAGGCTTGTCCCCGGTGGCCCTTCTGAGAGGCGTCTAAGGGTGTCTCGCTGCGGCTTCAGTTTGCATCTCCCTGATGAGGAATGGTGTTGGGCCTCTTTTTCACGTGCGTATTTGCCATCTCCTGCGTCTTTTGCGCGTTTCTTCAAAGTGCAGGCCTCGTCCTTTCTTAGGTGTCCTTGACATTGCATTTTGAGAGCTCTTTCCGCATTTTGGAACATGAGTACAGTTGACCCTCGAATAACGTGGGAGTGTAGGGTGCCAACCGCCTCGAGCCCTGACTGCCCAGAAACGAAACTGCTAACAGCGTCCTGTGGACCCGAAGCCCTACTGACAACGCAGAGTCCATGGACACATCGACTCGTGAGCTAGAGAAGAAAATGTTCCTACAAAAGTCAGCAGGAAGAGAAAACACATGCACGGAAGGACTTGTATTTCCCGGAAACACCGCGTCTGAGTGGGCAGCAGCCGTCCACACCCGTGTTGCTCAAGGGTCAGCTGTACTTTGCTCAGATGTGACTTGCAAATATTTTCTGCAACTCCGTGACTTCTCTCTCCACGCTCTTCACAGCGTGGTTTGAAGTTTAATATTGGTAAAGACCAACTTATCAATTTTCTTCTTTTTCAGATCACACTTTTGGTTCTTAAGCCTAAGAACTCTGCTCAACACAGAGATTTCACAAGGATTTCCTCTAGTGTTTTCTTCTAAATGCTTAAAATGCTTACATTTTACATTTAGGTCTATGATCATTTTTATTGAATTTTTATACTAAGTGTGAGGTATGGGTCAAGTCTCCTTTCTCTGTTTTTTTTTTTTTTTTTTTTTTTTTTTGCATTTGGGACGTCTAATTGTTCCCAGTGCACTTCTGTCTTTAACCTGACTTTGCGTTTCTGTCAAAAATCAGCTGACTTTATTCATGGGGATCTATGTGTCTATTCTGTTTCATTAGTCTACATAATTATACCCCTTTGCCAACATCACGTCGTCTTGATTACTGTAACTTTATAGGAAATCTTGAAGTCAAGTGGTGAAGTCTTCCAACTTTGTTCTTCATTTTCAAATGATGTGGATACTTGAGCTCCTTTGCCTTTCCAAATAATTTTAGAGTTAGCTTGCTCATATGGACGGAAAGCTCCTACCGGGATGTGCATTGAGATTGACTTGAACCTATTATAGACCAGGCTGGAGGTCACTGACACCATAACAATATCTGACCTGTGAACATGGTCTAGCTCTCTATTTACTTACATCTTGTTTAATTTCTCTCATCAGTATTTTTTTTAAATTTATTTATGATAGTCACAGAGAGAGAGAGAGAGAGAGAGAGAGAGAGGCAGAGACACAGGCAGAGGGAGAAGCAGGCTCCATGCACCGGGAGCCCGACGTGGGATTCGATCCCGGGTCTCCAGGATCGCGCCCTGGGCCAAAGGCAGGCGCCAAACTGCTGCGCCACCCAGGGATCCCTCTCATCAGTATTTTGATAGTCCTCATTATGTCCATATTCTTGAGATGTATACCTCAGTTTTCATTATTTATTCTATTGCAAATCACAGCTTTAAACAAAATTTTTCAATTCCAATTACTTGTTGCTACTATATAGAAATGCAATTAATTTTAATTATTTTAGACCTGCACACTTCAACCTTGCTAAACTCTCTGATAGTTCTAGGAGATTTGTGTGGATTCTTGGGGATTTTCCATGTGGACAGTCATATCCTCTGTGAATAGAGAGCATTGTATTTCTGTTTTTTTTTTAAATATTTTATTTATTTATTCTTGAGAGACACACACACACACACACAGATAGAGAGAGAGAGACAGAGAGAGAGAGGCAGAGACAGAGGCAGAGGGAGGATCAGGCTCCATGCAGGGAGCTTGATGTGGGACTTGATCCTGGGACTCTAGGATCATGCCCTGGGCTGAAGGCGGCGCTAAACTGGTGAGCCACCCAGAGATCCTTGAGACCATCATATTTCTTAATTTCTATATGCATGCCTTTTATTTCTTTTTCTTGTTTGTTGCATGGATAGGACTTCGGTATGGTGTTGAGTAGGAGCAGTGAGAGAGGACACCTGTATCCTCTTCCTCATCTTTACAGGAAAGCTCTCAGGCTTAGGCATGGTGTTGGCTGTAAGTTTTCAACAGATACCTTATATCAGGTCCACAGTGTTTTCCCAATTATTCCTTGTTTACTTTAGTCTTTTTTAAAAAGACTAAACAAGGTGGAAGAGTCCCCCATTCATTCTATGAGGTTTTCATTCCCCTGATAACAAAGCCAGTCAAAGACATGATAAGAACAGAAAACCACAAACCAGTATCCTTCATGAACAGTGATGCAAAAGACCTCAAGAAAACACTAGCAAACTGAATTCAGCAGCATAGTCAAAGGATTATATGCTACAACCAAAAAGGATCCTTTTCTGGAATTCAAGGACAGTTCCACATATGAAAATCAGTCAATAGAAAACCCCACATTCCCAGATTAAAGAAAAAAGTACAAGATACTCTCAATTGATACAGAAAAAGCATTTGAGAAAATTCAACACTCTTTCATGATGAAAACACTCAACAAATTAGGAATAGAAGGAACTATCTCAACATAATAAAATATACATGTGATAACCCCACAGTAAACATCACACTCAACAGTAAAGACAGCTTTTCTTCTAAGATCAGGAACAATACAGGATGCCCACTTTTACTACTTCTAATCACCACACTACTGGAGGCTCTAGGAGAGTAGTTAGACAATAAAATAAATAAAAGCAGTCTAAATTAGAAAGGAAAAAAAAATCACCTCTGTTCACAGATGCTATGATCTTATATGTAGGAAATCCTAAAGACCTGTTAGTACTAGGAATGAATTCAGAAAGATGGCAGTATACAAAGTCAACACACAAAAATGAGTTGCATTTCTATACACTAATAATGAATAGCCCAAAAAGGAAATTATAAAAACAATTCCACTTACCATTGCATCCAAAAAGAATAAAATAAAGGGAATTAACCATGGAGGCAAAAGCCCTGTATGATGAAAACTAAAAAACGTTGCTGACAGATGGTAAAGAAGACATGATTCAATGGGAAGACATTCCATGTTCACAGGTTGGAAGGCTCAGGATTGCTAAGATGTCCATACTACCCAAAGCAATCTACGGACATAATACAATTGCTATTGAAATCTCAATGATGTTTTTTACAGAAACATTAAACCCCTCAAACTCACACAGAATCTGTGCATAGTCAGAACAATTCTGAAAAAAGAAGGCCAGAGGACGTACACTTCCTGATTTCAAAACCACAAAGCTATGGTAATTACCACAGGGTGGTACTGGCATAAAACAGGCGGCCATGTAAACTAATGGAATAGCATAGAGTCCAGAAATAAACCTTCACATCAGGTCAAATCATTTTTCACAAGGGTACCAAGTCCATTCGATGGAGGAAGGACAGTCTTTTCAAAAAACGGTGCCAGGAAAACTGACTATCCACATGCAAGAGAATGAAAGGCCCCTACCTCACACCACACACAAAAATGAACTCAAAACGGATCCATGACACAAATTGAAGACCTAAAATTATAAAACTCTTGGAAGAAAACAAAAACACAGGATGAAGGCTTCACAACACTGGGTTCCACAGTGATGTCCTGGATATGATAGCAAGGCACAGCAACATAAAAAATAAAAAACTTGGAGTTCACGAAAATTTTAAATATTTTCGCCTCAAAAGACAATACCAATGGAGAATAAAACGTAACCCAGAGAAATGGGAGAAAACATTTGAAAATCATGTTCCGTTAAGGGATTCATATCTAAAATGTTCAGAGAATTCCCAAAACTCAATAACAAAAAGCCAAACCACCCCATTCAGAAACAAGCAGTGGACTTGAATAGACGTTTTTCCAAAGACCTACAAGGTATGTGACCAATGAGCAGATGAAAAGATGCTCAACATCGCTCATCATTAGAGACATGCGCATCAAAAGTCCAATGAGAAGCCACCCATTTTACACCCATTAGGATAAATATATAATATTTATGTAAATATTATCACAACGAGGAGATAGTGTATATGATATATATGCAAGAAGAAGATAGCAAGTGTTGATGAGGATGTGGAGAAATTGGAGCCCTTGGGGGTTGTGAGTGGGAACGTGAACTGGCCACGGCCACTGTGGAAGTTAGTACGGTGGTTCTTCAAAAGATGAACAGTAGAATTACCACACGGTCCAGCACTTATACGGGCATTTGCTCAAGAGAACTGGAAGCAGGCCTTCAAGGAGATCTCTGACAGCCGTGGTCACAGCGGCATCATTCACAAGAGCTAGAGTCGAGCGGCCCAAGCGTCCACCGAGGGATGAGTAGAGAAGCAAACGCGGTCCCGCCCGCGGAACAGTGTTCAGCCTTAAAGAGGAAGCGAGTCTGACTCCAATGTGGGTGAGGTATGAGGACCTCGAGGCCGGAGACACAGGCCAATCACAGAGAGACAACTAGGACGTGACCCCTCTTCTCTGAGGTGCTTCGGGGACAGAGGAGGGAGGGTGCGTGCCAGGGGCGGCGGGAGGGGTGATGGCGAGTCTGTCCCACGGGGACGCGGCTTCATTTTCCCAAGAATGGAAGAGTCTGGGGGACGGGCGGCGGGATGGTCGCCCCACGTCAAGAACGTGCTTAGCACCCCTGAACTGTATGCTTGAAGATGGTTAAGACGGTAGATGTGGTGTTATGTGCATTTGGCATCAATAAAGACAAATTTTAAAAAAGAAGAATAAAAGGAAGGGAGCGTTCACACCGTGAAGAGACGCAGAGGAAATTTACACACCCGGGCGGGAATGAAAAAGCCACCCACGGAGTCCCCGCGCTGTCTGTGCATCCTGCCCTAGGAGGTCCCTGGAAGGACCCAGGGTGGAGACGCTACGCCAGCAGGTGCCGCTGGCTGCACGGGATGGGCGGGGGGGGGGGGGTCACTGAGCGTCCCCGGACCATTATGGGGACCCCAGACCCAAACACTGGCTGCCTTGTGCCTCCCCCAGTGCCCAAGGCCATCTGTGGACTTGAGGGTGCCCGGAGCTCCGCTGGGGTGGCCCTCCTGCATGGGGCCGGAAATATTCTCCAGGGGGTGAGAGCCCCAACGGCGATAAGCACCTTGTGCCTTTCCTTCTCTGCTGTGCTTGTCTGGTGCTCCTCGGGTCCTGAACATGACACGCTGGCTTCAGGGTCTTGTCAGGGCTCTGGGTTGGCCCAGGTGGGAAGTATCCAGTCCCTGTTACCCCATCTTGGCAGCAGCAGTGCCTCCCCCAGCCTGCCACCTCTCCATGGAATGAGCAGAGCACGCGGGAGGACCCCAGGGGGACCCCAGGAGGCCCCCAGGCCCCCAGGGGCTATGCTGCCTGCGGTCCCCAGGCCAGCTTGTCCGGGCCGCTTGACCAGCTGGGGCGGTGGGTGGAGATGGACCCAGGGCTGAGCCCCCCAGGCCATACCCCATGTGTAGGTGGCCAGCCTTGGGAGCCTCGGGGACGCATCTGGGGCCCAGCAGCCCTGACCATCTGTGCCAGGGCGTGAGTTCCACCCCGCAGACTCGCCCAGAGCAGTTGGGCCCTGGCCCTTGGGGACCTCTCATCCCTCCTCCCAAAAATGTTCACGCGGGAAGGGACCACTGTCAGGTCCAAACCCCGGGACCCCACCCCCGTGAGAGTCAGATGAAAGGAAGCAGGTCAGCAGGTGAAGTGAGTTTATTGGGGTCCAGGGAGGTGCGGACAGGTCGGAGAGGAGGTCAGGTGACCCGAGCAGAGGAACTGGGAGGGAAGGCAGGTGACCCAGGTCAGGTGGAGGTGTGTCTTGGGAGCAGGAGCCCCGGGGATCTTAGGGTCAGCGTTCTTAGGAGGGAGGAGGTGAAGGTCAGGTCAGGAGAGTGGACACCCGGGGGGACCCCATCCTGGGTGGTGGCAGCCACCTAGCATAGGTGAGGGCTGGGCTGAGGGGTGGCCGGGAGGCCCACGGTCCCTGGGTGGGGCTTGAGCCCAGTGCCCCGGGGGCACGTGCCCCATCAGCGGGAGCACACGGGGCGGCACAGCAGGGACACGCTGGAAGCCTGGGGGCGGCAGCTGGGCTGGCAGGGGGAGGGGGTGGCGCAGCAGGCGGGCCTGCACACGGGGCGGCAGAGGAGGGACACGCAGGAGGAGGGTCTGCAGGGGCTGGGCTGGCAGCAGGGGGAGGCCTGGCAGCAGATGGGCTTGCAGCAGACAGGGGTGCAGCAGACGGGCTTGCAGCAGACAGACACACAGCTGTCCTCCTGGCAAGGGGAGGAGCTGCAGCAAGAGGGCTGGCAGCTAGACTGCTGGCTGCAGGGGGAGGACTCACAGCACAGGGGCTTGCAGCAGACAGGGGTGCAGCAGACGGGTTTGCAGCAGACAGACACACAGCTGTCTTCCTGGCAGGGGGAGGAGCTGCAGCAGGAGGGCTGGCAGCTAGACTGCTGGCAGCAGGGGGAGACTGAGCAAGGGGATGCCTCACAGCAGATGGGCTTGCAGCAGACAGGGGTGCAGCACACGGGCTTGCAGCAGACAGGGGTGCAGCACACGGGCTTGCAGCAGACAGACACACCGCAGCCCTCCTGGCAGGGGGAGCAGCTGCCGCACGAGGGCTGGCAGGAGCCGGGGCAGGCTGGTGGGCAGGGGCTGGACACGCAGCTCGCAGGGGTGCAGAGGAGGGTCAGGCAGGAGGCCGGGGCGCAGCAGGGGGGCTCGCAGTAGCTCTCGGGACAGTCGTCCACCTGCCAGGAGGGGTCGGGGCAGGAGTCGCCGGAGCCGGGCAGGCAGACGCGGCCGCCGTAGCTCAGGTCGCTGGAGCAGACGGACAGGGTGGAGGCGGCCATGGTGTGGGTGCTGGGGCGGGGTGTGGGTGCGGGTGGGT
This sequence comes from Canis lupus familiaris, assembly GCF_011100685.1. Classification (NCBI taxonomy): domain Eukaryota; kingdom Metazoa; phylum Chordata; class Mammalia; order Carnivora; family Canidae; genus Canis; species Canis lupus. The sequence continues at coordinate 38,321,300 of NC_049252.1, read as the reverse complement.
GTGTGGGTGCGGGTGTGGCTGTGAGTGTGTGAGGTGCTGGGCCGGCGGCTTTTATACCCCTCCTGGTGCGTGTTGTCCTGCGTAACTGAGGACACTTCCCCTTCCTTGTTGGTGTTGGGAGCTGGTTTTCAGGGACCCCTCATTAGGGCTGCTTTATTTTTCCAGAAGATGCCACCCAGCTCGTAAAAGTCCTGCCCGTCAGATATGGAAAAGCATACATACAAGAGGGAAAGGAGAGAATGGAAATAACTCAATATTATGTAGACTTATGCCTTATTTTTTAGCTTTTTTTTTTTAACGTTGGACCTTTTAGTCTGGTTTTGCTTTTTATTAGATCTGTATTAATTGGTTAATTAACCAGTGTTTTAGTTTTACATTTAAGCTAGAATTAATCTCTTTGATATTTCTTTGCCTTTTTTTTAAAAAAACTACTTTCAGTTTTTAGATGTTTTATCTAATCTATTTAGAGCTTCATCACCATGGCAATATATATTTCCCTTAAAACACCGTAAACAAATATAGTAGGAGTGCACCATTTTAATCTTTACTAGTTATTGTGAGATTGCTGTGTAAGTTAAATAAATACGTTCGTAAATACATTGTTTGCAGGAAGAAAATTTCTGAGTTACAGCTCAGGAAAAGCCTCCTGAATCTACGTTGTAAGCATTACTTAACACAGTATAAAGATGAAAAGGCAACAAAAATAATTCCTACTCCTTCAGCCCCTCATTGCAACAAAGCCCTTAGCTGGGAGAACCTTATTCCCCTCTTTCCTCTTCCTTCTCCAATTCCCACTTATTGTCACCTTGTAATATTCGGAGAGCACTTGGATTATGGGTCTGAATAGAGAAATGCTGTCAGATAATCATTATCCCACATACCAGTAACTTATACTCAAAGATGGGATGGAGTTGTAAAGTGCTTTTATAATACAATATTATTATTGTTAAAGGCAAGGGTTGACTCTTTGTTTTATTTTGACATGGCATGTCCTAAAATAAATATCAATTCAATATGGAAAAAAAAAAAAAAGTCCTGCCCATGTGCTGGGTCCAACATTCCTGTTGATTGGAGGGCATGGGGGCGTCTGGCCAGGGTTGAACCGAGGCTGGGGTGCAGTGGCCGCCACCTTGGGGATGGGGTGCTGGGGGAGGGAGACTTAGGTTCTGGCCTCCGCAGTGATTCCCATCTCTGAGGCAGGTGATCCCTGTGATTTTGCATTTGTTACCACGTCTGCAGAGATGAAGGGAGGCTGGACACATACCTGGGAGGGCGCTGTCCGGGGTTCGGGCCGGCTGTCCCTCCCCGGTCACCGTGGTCACGGCGTGGTGCAAGGCTGTGGCCCAGGGCGGGGCCGGCCTTGGGCGGAGGGGTTCTGTCCTTGGTCCGTGATGGGCTGGGCCTGTGCTGGCCAGGCAGCGGCCCCAAGCTCGGGGCGTGTCCCCTTTCCAAGCTGTGGGTCCCGGGGCCCTGCAGCTCTGGCCTTGAGGCTCCGTGGTGGTGCCGGGCGAGCGGCTGCCCCGGGCTGGCCTTGGGGGGCAGCTTGTTGCGTTTCCTTTCCCTCCTCACTCGGACCCTCATGCCGTCTGCCTGGGTGGCTGGGCCGGGAGCCCTCTCCGTGAGCCCTTGGGACACCCCTGTGGGCTATTCAGTGTCCAGGCAGCAGCCCCTGAGGGCTCTTCAAATTGGCACCCCCGGGGCCCGGGGCTGGGCTGGGCCAGGGTCCCTGCAAGAGGCGGAGGGGGACAGATGGACAAGTAACAGGCGGCAGGGGCCTTGGGGGGCTCGGGGTATCAGCGAGGCCAGATCGCAGGGGTCCTTGATGTCTCAGTCCCTGGGGGGGGGGCGTCCAGGGGCCATGCCCGGGGGCCTGGGGTGGCTGGGATGGCAGGCAGACCCCCAGGGGGTTAGAGCTTCCATCCTTGGCTGGGGTTTGGGGGTGGCCGGACCCGACTCCTTAGCTGGATGCAGCTGAGGCTTTATTTTAATTTTTTTTATTTTTTAAAGATTTTTAAATTTATTTATTCATGAGAAACACAGGGAGAGGGGTACAGAGACACAGGCAGAGGGAGAAGCAGGCTCCATGCAGGGAGCCCGACGTGGGACTCCATCCCGGGACCCCCGGATCAGGGCTTGGGCTGCAGTTGGCAATAAACGGCTGAGCCAACTGGGCTGCCCTTATTTTATTTTTATCATAATTTTTATTTTACGTTGTCTCATTGACACCTGAGACCAGAGTGGGTAGAAATAGGAAGGTTTGATCAAACTCACCCGCATCTGCTTCCCGAGGCTGCGGTAACGGGTGACCACAACCCTGAGCTTCACAATCCACGTTCAGGTCTCAGCGTCCTGAGCTGAGGTCAGGGTGTGGGCAGGGCTGCCCCCCGGGGGGTCCTGGGCACGGCCCTCCTGCCCCCTCAGCCTGGGGGCCCTGCTCCCCGCCGCGGGGCCTCGGCCTTGCAGCTCTGCCTCTGGTCCCGTCGCCCCCGCCCCCCGGGTCTGCAGGCGAAGGAGGACGGGGCCTTGCCCCCCTGGCGTAAGGTCGCCTGTGCCCGCGTCGAGGGCCCACCTGGCCGCCTGCCCGTCTGCCCGCCGCCGGATTCCGAGTTTCCCTGAATTTCCGCAGCGACCTGCCATCCCCTGGCCACACAGGGGCCATCCGCAAGACCGGACCCCGGGGCGGCCGAGTCACAGGGTCCCGCGAGGATGATGTGACAGCACGGCACGGCCTGACGCTCCTGCACAGCTTCCCAGAGGCAGGGGCCGTGTGGCAGGAAGGATGGCGCGTCACAGCGGGACCCCGGGGCCCCCGACCTAGGAAAGCGACATGCGCTTTGCTGGAAAGTTTGTGGCTGCCGTCAGGCACGGGGTGTGACCAGAATTTGTGCAGGGGGCCCGAGGCTTCAGGGTCCCTGGGGGTGGCCAAGGCCTCGCCGCGTAGAGGGTTCGAGGGCAGATTTTGGGCCATCAGGCAGGTTCTGGGGACCCCGAGAGCTGTCCCCCACCCCCGGGAAGGGGCGCCCCAGGAGGCCCGGGCTCCCTGCACGCCCAGGACAGGCCCCGGGCCGGACACATCAGGGCAGCCCAAGGTCTCAACGCCCCAGCAGGTGGGGGGTGCGGGCTCAGGGTGCAGGGCCCCAGAAAACTCAGGTGCGCGGCAGGACGGAGGTGTGTGCGGGAGCCCAGGGCCCAGCTCTGCAGGGACAGTCCCCGGGAGACGGGACAGGGTGAGACTAACTTCGGGGACGGGGCCAGGCTGGGTCAGGGCCGGGTGCGGGAGGGTGGGGACAAGGGGGCCTCGGGGGAGTGTGTAAGGGTCGGACAGGGTCCCCGGGGGCGGGAGGCTCCACCCTGCAGGGGACTCACGCAGTGCGGGGCTGGGTCGGGGGCGGCTGGGCCCTCCCCTCCCGTCCGCCCCGCTCAGGGCACGTCCTGCGGGCTCCCTGCAGGGGAGGGTGCCCAGGGTTACGGCGCCGCGACCGGGTCCCTGAGGATCCGCCCACCAGGGCCCGCTTCTGGGACGGGGGTGCCCGGGCCGTGGCCGTGGCCGCCCTGCCTGGGACTGGCCCCGACGCTGTGGGCGGGAGCCCCGGACCAGGCCGGCGAGGGGCGTCCCTGGAGGGGCCCAGAGGCTGAGGATGGGCCGGGCAGCGGGGGCCCCGGGCGCCCTCGGGGAGGGCTGGCAATTCAGCTAGAAAAGGCCCACGGAGAGCCCAGGGTCCTCGGGGTTAATTCAAGGCAGGTTTATGCGGTTTATCGGAGCAGCTCTGAGGAGGTGAGACCACCGAGGCCTCCCTGTGGACATGGTCCCTAGGCAGGACGCCGGACCCTGCGAGGACACGGCCGTGGGCGTGGGAAGGGCTCTCCTGAGTGTGATGGGAACCGCCTCCTGGCCTGAGAGGAGGGTGCTGTCCACGGTCACGGGGGTTCCCAAGACACAGACCCAAAGCAGCTGGGAGGCTGGCAGGGGGAGAGCTCGGGGTCCCCAGAGTTCCCTGCTGGCCCTGGGGGACGTGCCCCCCAGCAACAGGACGGGACCCTGGGCTCCTGCCTCCCACCCTGAAGACTGTGCTTCCAACCTAGTGGTTTCCTCTGGAGGCTTGGAGCAGTGCCTCCCCCAGCCCGCCGGCTCTCCACGGATGAGCAGAGCACGCGGGAGGACCCCAGGGGGACCCCAGGAGGCCCCTAGGCCCCAGGGTCTGTGCGGCCCGCGGCCCCCAGGCCTGCTTGTCTGGGCCGCTTTGCCCAGCTGGGGCGGTGGGTGGAGATGGGCCCGGGCTGAGCCCCCCAAGTCACGCCCCGTGTGCAGGTGGCCAGCCTCGGGGGCCCCGGTGACCCATGCTGGGCCCAGCAGACCTGACAGTCCCGGGCGAGGCTGTGAGTCTTACCCCGCGGCCCCACCCAGAGCAGTTGGGCCCCGGCCCTTGGGGACCTCTCATCCCTCCTCCCAATAATGTTCACGCGGGAAGAGACCACTGTTGGGTCCAAACCCCGGGACACCCCGCCTCCGTGAGAGTCAGATGAAAGGAAGCAGGTCAGCTGGTGAAGTGAGTTTATTGGGGTGCTCGGGAGGGGCCCACAGGTTGGAGGGCGAGGCCAAGTGACCTGAACAGAGGAACTGGGAGGGAAGGCGTAGGAACTGGGAGGGAAGGCGTAGGAACTAGGAAGGTGACCCAGGGTAGGTGGAGGTGCGTCCCGGGAGCAGGAGCCCCGGGGAGCCGCAGGGTCAGCGTTCTTGGGAGGGAGGAGGCGAAGTCAGCTCAGGAGAATGGACACCCGGGGGGACCCCGTCGTGGGTGGGGGCAGCTACCTAGCACAGGTGAGGGCTGGGCTGAGGAGTGGTCAGGAGGCCCACGGTCCCTGGGTGGGGCCTGAGCCCAGCTCTGCGGGAGCACATGCCCCATCAGCGGGAGCACACAGGGTGGCACAGCAGGGACATGCTGGAGGCCTGGGGGCGGCAGCTGGGCTTGCAGGGGGAGGGAGGGGCGCAGCAGGCGGGCCTGCACACGGGGCGGCAGAGGAGGGACACGCAGGAGGAGGGTCTGCAGGGGCTGGGCTGGCAGCAGGGGGAGGCCTGGCAGCAGATGGGTTTGCAGCAGACGGGCTTGCAACAGATGGGGGTGCAGCAGACGGGCTTGCAGCAGACAGGGGTGCAGCACACGGGCTTGCAGCAGACAGGGGTGCAGCACATGGGCTTGCAGCAGACAGACACACAGCTGTCTTCCTGGCAGGGGGAGGAGCTGCAGCAGGAGGGCTGGCAGCTAGACTGCTGGCAGCAGGGGGAGGCCTCACAGCAGACACGCTTGCAGCAGACAAGGGTGCAGCAGACAGGGGTGCAGCACATGGGCTTGCAGCAGACAGACACACAGCTGTCTTCCTGGCAGGGGGAAGAGCTGCAGCAGGAGGGCTGGCAGCTAGACTGCTGGCAGCAGGGGGAGGACTCACAGCACACAGGTTTGCAGCAGACAGGGGTGCAGCAGACGGGCTTGCAGCAGACAGGGGTGCAGCACACGGGCTTGCAGCAGACGGGGGTGCAGCACACGGGCTTGCAGCAGACAGACACACCGCAGCCCTCCTGGCAGGGGGAGCAGCTGCCGCACGAGGGCTGGCAGGAGCCGGGGCAGGCTGGTGGGCAGGGGCTGGACACGCAGCTCGCAGGGGTGCAGAGGAGGGTCAGGCAGGAGGCCGGGGCGCAGCAGGGGGGCTCGCAGTAGCTCTCGGGACAGTCGTCCACCTGCCAGGAGGGGTCGGGGCAGGAGTCGCCGGAGCCGGGCAGGCAGACGCGGCCGCCGTAGCTCAGGTCGCTGGAGCAGACGGACAGGGTGGAGGCGGCCATGGTGTGGGTGCTGGGGCGGGGTGTGGGTGCGGGTGAGTGTGTGTGGGTGCAGGTGTGGCTGTGAGTGTGTGAAGTCGGGTGTTTGTGCTTATATACACCCCAGGGCGGCGTGTTGTCCATCACGAGGCCCTGAAAGGCCTTTTCCTGTTGTGGGAGCAGGTGCCTGAGGCTCCGGGTCACGCGCACCCCGGCGGGTAGCTCGGCCCATTGGTTATCCAGGCGGGTCAGTGGTTCCGATCCCGCCCTCACCCCTGCTCCCAGCGTCTCCCTGGGGGCTTCCCACTATTGGACCCCATGCTCCTCAGCACGCGGTGGAAACACACACATATTTTATTGTCGTTATTTTGTCGATCATCTTTCTTTGGGGATATAATCCTCTCCCGAGTCCAGGAACCAGTGAATGGCTGTGAGCTGTATTTATTTTTAGCAAACACATGCGTCACAGGTCTATGCCAGCAACTCTCCTGAGCAGCTTTGTACACATCAGCCCCGTGACAATGACTGTGGTTTCTACCTTACCGATGGGGAAACTGAGGCAGAGCCGCGGCGGCCGGGCAAGGGCCCAGGGGGAGGATCCCCGGGGTCGTGGAGCCCAGGCGGCTGGCAGAGCCCCGGTGGAGGGTCCCTGGGGTTGCAGCGGCCCCACAGGCGCTCGAGGGGTGGGTCCCTGGGGTTGTGGGGCCCAGGCAGCCGCCCAAGGACTCGGGACGGAGGGTCCTCCATGTTGCAGAGCCAGGCGGCCCTGCAGGGGCTTAGCGCAGAGGCACAGCCTGCCCGAGTCCCGGGTGTGGGGCAGGGGCGCTTGTGAGCTACATCGGCTGCCTGTGTGGGGCCCAGGGTCTGAGGGCGGGGATCTGCCCCCTGGGAGGCTGCGCCTAGCTGGGGCAGGGCCAGGGGAGCCCCTGCAAGTGTCCGCGCAGGCCCGCCAGCTTCAGGTCGTGATTGCTGCCCGGCTGCCCACCCTGTGGCGGAAGGTCCGCGAAGGGAGGGGGAACCATCCTGGTGCCGCGTTCGGGGTCTGGTCCGTGGTGGTGGTGGAGGTCCTGGGGTCCAGAGAGGGAGCCTGGTGTCACCAGGGGAGTGGGATGGAGGAGCGGCCAGGCAGTGTGCGCGCCCAGGAGCTCCGGGGGGGTCTGCCTCGCCTTGGAGTCCCCTTCTGGAGGTGGTGAGGGGCCTCTCTGGGGAGCGTGGGGAGCTGAGGCTGCTATCCCCCGAGGGCCAGGGCCCATCCTTCCGGAGCCGAGGCAGGTGCAGGCCCCTGGAGCGGCCCCCACTCTCCTGGGTGGTCGGGATGTCCACGCCATGGTGAGCGGAAGCCAGGTGACCAGCGAGGAAGGCAGATTGTATTACTGAGGGTGACGCGGGGGACCAAGGTGAGGGTATGCTGCTGAGTGGGTGCCCGTGCACGTGCCGAGACAGGGAGGGCACGTGAAGGGTGTTGTCGCTGGCGAGGCCACCTGGGCCTGGATCGGCACTCTGGGGTGAGGCCCTTGGCCCCCAAGGAGACGAGGTGGCCTGTGTTTCCGCGGAGACCCCGTGGCTGTGCAGGGCACATCGGTGCAAGGAGCTGGGGTCGTGGGTCCAGCTTTCAGGGGAGGCCGCCCTGGGCCGGGCCCCGTGGTCAGGTGTGGGTGGAGCGCAGGCCGTCCTCGAGGCAGCCCGAGCTGTCCAGGGGAGTCCTGGGGGGTGAGCGCTTCTCCGTGTGTCAGTGTGTGGGGGGCACCGCCCCCCTGGCCGTGAGTGCAGGGCGCTCTGTCCCCATTAGCCACCGCCTCCCGTGCCACCCACGCCCCAGCCCTGACCCCAGCCTCTTCTCTGGCTCCCAGTCCCGCTCCTCCAGGCCCTCCTACCTGTGGGTCCGACAGCGTCTCTCCGGTCTCCAGGATCACGCCCTGGGCTGAAGGCAGTGCTAAATGGCTGAGCCACCCGGGCTGCCGGGTTCTTGGTTTTTTAATAAGGATTGCATTGAATCTGCATGACGCTTTGGTTAGTCCTGCCACCATAATGTAAAGTCTTCCCATCCATGAACATGGGATGCTCGTGTCTTCTGCTCTTGCTGCATGTTTTATAGTTATCGGTGCACAGGTCTTTTACCCTTTCGTTTAATTTATAACCTGATATTTTATTATTTCAGATGTGATTTTCACTGCCTTAAAAAACGCCTTAAAAAACGCTGAAAAGCAGATGACCACACGAGAAAATACATGTCACTTAGTTTTAGAAAAACAGGCTTATTTACTACATCTATTACCAATAACTTGCTGTTGTGCTCGCTGCTCATTTACACACTGTTTATGTATTTTTCCAATCATCTGTTTATTTGTAGCGTTGCTCATGTGTGGAAGCACAGGGTGGATTCCAGTCACCACGACTGCGGGTGCCGTTCCTGAAGTTTGTAGCATATGCAGTGCTGTTAATGGCAAGTCTGATGCCAATGTGATTTTTATTTTTCCGCAGATGACTTTTGTTTGTTTAGTTCTCTGCAGATGCTTTTGGGAACCACTTATTATCCCTAATGCTCTGCGGTTTCAACAGGATGTGTCTGGGTTTTTCCCCATTCGTTTTTCTTGGCATATTGCTTAGTCTTTTCAACCTCGAGGCTGTATCTTCTACTGTGGGATGTGTTCCTCTCTAGGAATGCATTTCCTCATTCCCCTGTGTCCTCGTTGTGCTCCCCCACCCCCACAGCAGAGCCTGTACTCCTGGGGGAGGTCGTTCATGCTGACTTGTTTTCCCTCGTACTTTCTACCTCTTCGACATTTTGTTCTAAGTCTCAGGGATTTCTCATGTCATCTTCAAGCTCCTCTGTTTAATGTTAAATATCATCAATACATTTGATATCTATGACTTCTGGGGCATTTGTTTTCTAATTGTTCCCTTTCAAAGCCTCTTGCCTTTGCTTTCTGGCTCTAACATCTTCTTGATGTCTGACTATATTTAAGATTTTTAAATTTAATTTTGACTTTAATTTAAAAGGTGATTTCTGCTTTGTAAACTGTATGCTTCCTCTGGGTTGTATTTTTATATTTGTTGTCTCAGGCTTTCTTTCTTGTGCCACTGGTTTTGCTCATGTGCTGGGGTAAGGATGGGAGTGGTCCTTGGTGGTCTGGGCTCCTTTTCCACCTGTGTCAGCCTGTGTCGAGTTAGAGAAAGCTCACCCATGTGGGGAAGTTGACGTGGCACTCTGGGATTGGAGGTGGGGGTCTCGGGAATAAGAAATTTGGGAGCTCAGAAGCCAGAATGAGAGCTATGCACCTGCGGGTGACAACAGCTCTCCGGGAACCTCAGCCCTTCCTGGGTGAGGTGCTCAACTGTCCTAGAGGTACACACTAGTGGTGTTTGGGGAGAAGTGGGACTGCTGGACATTCTGCCTTGGGGGGGGTGCCTGCCTCGGTGGCCCTGGTTGTTCCTCTCCATTGAGGACACACTCCTCCTCCACTGGGCCTCATCAGGAGCAGGGGATGTCATGTTCTAGGGCCCACTGGTTCCTACGTCCTCTGCCTTGCTTTGGGGTGAGCACACTCGCCTCTGCTTCCCATTGCATTTGTTGAGTCCCTTACCCATCATAAGCTGGCTTCTCCCACACAGTGGGTCCTGGGAGGGTGGAGATGGGATTGGTGGGCTCAGCCCACCATCTTGAATGGAAGCGTCAGCTCTCCTGGAGTGATGGCTTTCCCACAACCACCCGATACTCTGGGTATTTGGCTGATCCACAGTCCACCCTCATTCCATTTGAATGCTGGGTACCCAAATTCTCTTTGTGTGCACCCCAACTCACTCGGAACATTAGGTTGCCACAGCATGGAGGCTATTGGTTTAATTTCCTATCCAAAGCAGGAATCCCATTTTGGCTTCTATTTTTTTTATAAGGAAAATTTTATTTTAAACTACTAAGCTCAACAATTATTTGTAACTATTTTTACTTTCATTTTATTGTGAAAAATTTCAAACATACAGAAGAGCTGAAGGAATTAAACAGTGCATATCCACATACCCAACTCCTGGAGCCCATAGCTAACACTGAGCCTCATTTACTTTCTCAGATACTTGTCCATCAAACCACCCCTCTTATCCATACATCTTATTTTTCTGAGCATTTCAAAGTAAGTGACAAACAAGTACACTTCACTCAAACACTTAGGAAGCGTATCATTAACAGGAATTTTATTTTTGTGCTTTTGTGTGTGAAATCCTATGAATCTTAGGGGTGTTTCACTCGATGAATTTTGACAAATGCAAAAACACCTGAGTAGCCCAAACCCTATCAGGGCCCACAACTTGACCGTGCACCCAGCCTTATCAGGGTCTTGGATGTGACCTGTGCCCGCCCCTCTGGCCCTGGACCTCACCAGCCTCCCCAAGTGTCTTCCTCCACCTACTCAGTTTCACTCAAAATCTCCAGAAACAGCCATTGTTCAATATTTTTTTTATTATTTTTGTTCTGATTTTTAAAAACAGTAAATTAGCTCAGCTCTTCTGAGAGCCTCACTTAAATGGAATCATGAAGCAGGTGCTCTACTGTCTGACTCCATTCACCAACATCATGTTTTTGAGATTTGTTCATGCTGTTGCAAAAGCAGTGTGGTCCTCTTAATTGCTGATTTTTATTCCATTGTAGGACTCTTGTGGCTTGTTGATCTGTCCCCGTTGATGGCCATGTGGGTTGATTCCAGATCTGTTAGTAAGAGAGTGGAATAAATGTGCCTTCTCTTCAAGCCCTCCTCACCCAGAAGCTGGAACAGCATCTTGCTGCTCATTATCTTGCAGGGTAGCTCTGACTTTTAGGGAACTCTTTCTTCCTTGAGTGGAGATCTGTATCCCTGTAACCCTGGCTCCTTGGTGCAACCTTTGGGGTGTCACACAATGAACCTCTCTTCTTGGGAACTGCAAGCTACTGCGGGTCACTCAGGCTGTGCCTCTTCCTTTTGTCATTGAAGGAAGTTGGTGGTTTCTAGGATCCCAAGAACCGTGCACGAAGTCCTCATTTGAAACAGTGGGAAAGAATGCCCCATTCAGATTCAACAGCCTGGGTCTCCACGTGTCTCAGAGGGGCTCCCCAACATGCGGAAGGGCATGACCGTCCCAGGAGAACCGCCCTTGGACAGGACGACTTCTCACTCACTGGCTTGTCCAAGGAAGCAGATGACAGGGAGAAGCAGCTTCAGGGCAAAATCACAGAAAGATACAGAACTGAGGAGCACAGAGATTTATTTTTAATAGATCACTAAGCTTTCATGGATAGGAAAAGCAGGAGGGAATTCTAGCCTCTGTGCACTGTGGCTCCGTCAGTGCTTCAGGAATGAGACAGGGCGGGAGAGGTCAATAGCAGATATGGATGTTCCAGGTGACTTGTTAGCAGCAGTTAGGGGTGCCGCAGGGGCCAGGGGTGCAGACCAGGGTGGGGCACGAGGGCTGGCAGCAGCCAGAGGACTGGCAGGAGGAGGCCACATACACGATGGGCTTGCAGCTCACGGGCAGGCACACGGCAGGCTTGCAGCTCACTGGAAAGCACACAACGGGCCTGCAGCTCACAGGCACACAGCTGGACACCTGGCAGGAGCTGGGCACGCAGCTGGACACCTGGCAGGGGCTGAGCACATAGCTGGACACCTGGCAGGAACTGGGTACGCAGCTGGACACCTGGCAGGGGCTGAGCACATAGCTGGACACCTGGCAGGAACTGGGCACACAGCTGGACACCTGGCAGGAGCTGGGCATGCAGCTGGACACCTGGCAGGAACTGGGCACACAGCTGGACACCTGGCAGGAGCTGGGCACGCAGCTGGACACCTGGCAGGAGCTGGGCACACAGCTGGACACCTGGCAGGAGCTGGGCACGCAGCAGGCCGGCTGGCAGCCCTCGGAGCAGCTGGTGTGGCACATGGTGGAGAGTGGGGCTGGAGTGGAGTCAGGGACGAGGACAGGCTGGTCTGGAGGCTCCTCCCCGGTGGCCTTTATACCCAGCTGTGGCGTCCCTTCCTCCAGGCGCCTGATGGTTTTCCTCCTCATCCTCCGCGTCTCTTCCCGGAGTTCCTGGTGCGAGTGACTCAGTTCAGGAAACCCTGTGTCAGCTGCAGGCTCGCCGTGACCCAGCGGCCCGGGGAGTTCTGGATTCAGAGCCCGGGTAGGATGGCGAGGGACCGTCAGCTGGGTACAGGGGACCCCACATCGGGATGTTGGGGTGCCTCCCCGAGCTGATACACCGTCCTCAGTCCACACAAGCACCGTCCTGTTTGCCAGACCGGGGTCAGTTTGGAAACTCCATGATCCAGAATCTTCCCGACGGACCAGAGCCAAGCGGCAGGGCTCCTCGTGGCCGGTGGCCTTGGCCGCGTCACACACGTCACACAGTCCCAGCCCTGCGCCGGGCACCGTGCGGACCCGACCCTTGCACGTGGATCCACTCATTCTGGATTAGTCAGCGATCCCTGTCACCATCCAAGGAGTGGGGGGGACCCCACTTACACGGAGGTGCAGTCAGAGTCCCTGACGTGCGGGCCTTCTCACCACCGGGTGAAGCAGCAGGAATCTGAAGCTGCTCGGTTGCACCCTGGAGTCCAGGGCCTCGACCTCGGTGCCAGATTATGCGGGACTTCAGGGGTTCCATGGTGACATACCCTCAGGTCCCGAGTCGGCCAGGACAGACGAGACTGAGTGACAGACAGGTGGAAGCGTCAGTCCCATCTGTGTGGCCCGTGTGGCTCCCGAGCTCTCTGGCGAGTTGCCTTCCTAGACGGGGCACAGCAGCCGGAGCCCAGCTGGGCAGGGGAGGGTGAGCGGCCCACGCCGGGTGCTCCCCCAGCCCAGGTCCAGCAGAGCAGGTTTGACCTTCCCCGAGTCCCTTCTGCGGTGGAGGCGGGGGCAGGGGTGTGGACCGGTGTCCCCGCGCTCCCTGGCCCTTTGCTCTTATACGTCAGCCAGAGCACGCACATCAGCGCTGGCGCCACATCGCAGGGGTGGCCCTCTCCCCCGCTGGTGGGTCCCCCTGAGTCTGCAGGTGGGGACAGAGGGGCTCATGCTGTGGTGGGTGCTGAGACAGTGAACAGCCCGCGTCCTCCGACAGCCCACGGCGCGTGACCCTCCCCGGCGTGACCTGTGGACGAGCCACGAGTCCGTGAGGCCAGCCCTCCACACGCCCCTCCATTGGCTCCGGCCACGTGAAGAGGATTCGGGGCAACCACGGGTGACCACACATCCAGACGTGACCCAGTAACAGAGTCGCACATGTCAGTCGGTCGCTTGTCTCTCGAGAAAGCACGAACACACCTTTACACCTGCCGGCGCGGCCCACCTGCCTGCCCTCCTCCTGCCTGCAGACCCCCCACCCCGGCACCTCCCCGCCCCCGCTCGTGCCCTCTGCACTGGAGCCGCCCTCCTGGCTTCCAAGTGTCTGGAAAGGTTTCATTTCACCGTTTCAAAAGACTTTCCTTTCTTTTCTTTCTCTCCCCCTTTTTTCCCCTATACGTACACCTCTTGATCGGCGCTGTTTGTCCTGAGCCCCTCAGCACCTTGTCCTCTGGTCTCCACTTCTCATGACAAGTCAGCTGTCACCATTTCTTCTCCGTGAAGTGATTTTCCTCTCACTGCTTTGAAGGCTTTGCTCTGTCCTTTTGGTTTTCATCCCTCTGGTATGTGCCCAGATACAGTGTTCTTTGTATTTATCCAGCTTGGGTTTTTCTCAAAGATCCTGGGACTCCTATAAGTCGGTGTCCTTTTTTTTTTTTTTTTAATCTAGTTTGGGAGAACTGTCTGGTAAGACTTCTACATATTTTATTTTTTAATTTTTTTAATTTTTTTTTTTACTTCTACATATTTTATGCTTTGATTTCATTCTTCCCTCTGGAGACTGAACTGACCCGTGCGTGAGTCTGTCTGGCACCGGCTCACAGGCTAGTTTTTCTTTCTCCCCCCCACTTTTTTTAAAGATTTATTTATTTATTTTAGAGAGAGTGCGAGTGGAGGAGGGGCAGAGGCGGAGGCAGAGGGAGATAATCCCAAGCAGACTCCCCCTACTGAGTGCAGAGCCCGATATGGGGCTCGATCTCATAACCCTGAGATCATGAGTTGAGCTGAAATCAAGAGTCAGATGCCCAACTGACTGAGCCACCTGGGGGGGGGGTCTTCTTTTCTTTTCTTTTTTTTTTTTTCAAGATTTTATTTATTTATTCATGAGAGACACACACAGAGAGAGGCAGAGGCAGAGGGAGTAGCAGGCTCCCTGTGGGGAGCTTAATGGGGGACTCGATCCCAGGACCCTGGGGTTACGCCCTGGGCTGAAGGCAGATGCTCCACCGCTGAGCCCCCGGGGGCCCCTCTGTGTATTTTTCTTAGCTCTTCCTTCTCTTTCGGGTTAGACGATCTCCCTCGAGGTGCACTCACTCTTGCACACCCTTTATTCCCCGATTTCACTCTGCCATGACGACTTCCCAGGGGACATCCCATCTCCACTGTCGTGTTTTCAGTTCTAATTCCCATTTCCCACTGGTTCCCACTGAACTGCCTGACATCCCCTCTCCATTCAGTCATGACAATAACCCTTTCCTTTAATTCTTTGAATGTATCCTCCTTCGACTCTTGGGACACATTTATAGTAGCTGCTCTACGGCCACCGTTTGCCCAGCCAAGTGTCCAGACCATCCCGAGTTTCATTACTGCCGATTGATTTGTTCCTTTAACTGCGGATTACATTGTCTATACCCTTTTTGTCTAGTGGGGTTTTTTTTTTATTGTCTATTGAAATGAGTGATAATACATTCAGGAAGTCTGTGTGTTCTCGCTCACTGGCTACTGATGTTCGTCCTGGCAGAGAGTCCATCACTGGGTGATCATCTTGAATGTGGCCAAGCCTGGCTTTACACCTTCTTCGCCTGGTCTGTGGAGACTTCAGAGTGATTCCTAAGCTCCTTCTCTTGGCAGGACTCAGATGCCAAACTGTCTTCTCTGGAAGTGCTGTCCTGGGTTGGCTTTTTAGGGCAGGTCTGGAGTGGGCCTCACCGTAGGTATGGTCGCTGCTCCCTGGGTGTGGCTGTACGGGGTCTTAGCAGGTTGCTGGGGGGGCTGCATCTCCATCCTTTTTTTTTTTTTTTAAGATTTTATTTATTTATCCATGAAAGACCCAGAGAGAGAGGCAGAGGCACAAGGAGAGGGAGAAGCAGGCTCCATGCAGGGAGCCCGATGTGGGACTCGATCCCGGGTCTCCAGGATCACACCTGGGGTGCAGGTGGCGCTAAACCACTGAGCCACCCAGGTGCCCCTGTACTCTCAATCCTATGGCAGATGCTCAATGTTAAGCCTCCGGTGGTGTTGCCCTGAGTGTAGACGGCCCTGCTGCCTTCCGCAGATTTACACGGGACTCTCACAGACTCATGCGTGCTCCCTCCTTCCTGGTGTCCCATCCACTCTTCAGATTCTAGATGCTTCCACTGCGCCAACCAGTACCGTGTTTCTGCTCAGCAAGTGGCCCACCATGTTCTGCCAAGACCCCCCAGCTCACTATCCTGCCATTGGGACACCGACCGCCCGGGGTAGCGGGCCGGGCACAGGGGGAGGGCGCTGTGTGTTTCCTTCCTCTCGGGAGCCCATCCGAGCCGCTTGTTGAGGGCTCATCACTGTGCCTGACTTGTGTGCTTGAGGGGAGGGCGAGATGGCTACCGTCGCTCCGTCGGGTTTCCCTGGGTTGTTCTCCAAGATTCCACGTTTGTCTGTGCTGCGAGCTTCCAAGTCCAGGCAGCAGAGGTGGTGCCGTTGGTCTTGGCCTCGGTGGGGCCCCAGGGGAGAGGGGCAGCGATCAAGCGGGCGAAGCTCAATCCACCTGCTGTCGTTGATACAACACTCGGAGGGCTTGGCGAGGAGTGTGGCTCCCAGAACAGACTCTGGTCAGTGACACGCTGTCCTGGAAAATCCTAGATGACACCCGCTCTGCCCCCCAAAAGAGGCCAGAGTCTTCCGGCTGAGATGGCCCTGTGCGGGCGGACCCCAGCGGGTGCCCTCTGCAGACGGGCCGGCCCAGAGTCTGTGTATTTATCCAGCTTGGGTTTTTCTCAAAGATCCCGGGACACCTGTAGGTCAGTGTCCTTTTTTTTTTTTTTTTTTTAAATCTAGTTTGGGAGAACTGTCCGTTGAGTCTTCTACACATTTTATGCTTTGATTTCATTCTTCCCTCTGGAGACTGAACTGACCTGTGCGTTAGACTGTCTGGCACCGGCTCACAGGCTCTTTTTTCTTTTTCTTTTCAAGATTTATTTATTGTGCAAAGAGTGCGAAGGGGAGTGGAGTGGAGCGGGGTGGGGTGGGGGTGCCGGGAGCACAGATGGGTGTCTCTCCTCAGGGAGGGGACCCAGGACAGGGAACAGGGCCTCCCTGACGAACAGCCGTGGCCTGTGCTTCTCTGGGTCCATACGTGTGTCCCTTTGGGTGCCTGGACCTCGCTGAACTGTGTGTCCATCTTTGGGCCCCTGTTCTGGAAAATTCTCATAAACCAGTCCCAAGTCTTATAATTCAGCAGCCTCTTGCACAGCTGTTTTCACAAATACCATCTTCTGCACTAAATCCTGGGGGCTTCTCACTGTCAGGGCTGGGGGGGGTGTCGATGGACTCCGGAGTCTACGAGCCAGAGCCCCGCGGACGGCGGAGCGTGGGCTTCCCTGCTGGCCTTCTGGTGGTAGGAGTCGGGCGAGAGCCCAGGGAGGAGAGGGAGCCCCGCCACCAGACGCCAACAGCTGCCCATCTGAGTCCCCGGGGCCGTGACGTCTGTGGGCTGCATGGGTGCGGGGGTGCTATCTCGTGCCGCGGCCGCGCACACTTCCCAGGACGCCCCTGCTTCTGGTGGGGCTGCGTCTCCATGCTGGAGGTTCGCGGTTTTGCTGATGGTGCGTCTTGAACGAGGGGGCTTTCTCAAGACGGGGTCCGAGGTCACTGCCCGCCGGGAGTTCTGTGCGACGCTCACGCCGTGGGCAGGTGGCCAGCGCTGGGCCTCCGGCCTGAAGCTCCGGGGACGCTCAGACACCGGCCAGACTCCCTCGTTCTCCCGGCGTCTGCCCCGGAGCCTTCCTGACGTGGGGGAGGCCGTTTGGGGACTGTCGGCGCGCACAGAGGGAGGGACATGGGGACGTCCGGGTTGGCAGGTCCACACACAAGTAGCTCTGGCGACTCCGTAAGGGGGAGGCGGGGCCCGGCCGGTGCTGGCGAGGCACCCGGGCAGGTTTCCAAGTGTGAGAGGAGCTTGACGAGGGCAGGTAGTCATGAGGGTGAGGCCCAAACACGTAAAACACCCGCAGCAGAAAACCAAGTCCTGGGAGACAGCCTGGAGGAGACGCAAACAAGGAAGTCAACAGGCGGCTCTGTGTTGCCAGGACGCTCCAGCCCGGGTATAAAGGCCGCCCCGGGAGCACCCTCCAGACACCTCCACCCTCCTCCCCGACACCAGCCCAGCTCCGTGCCAACATGTGCTACACCAGCTGCTCCCCCGGCTGCCAGGCTTCCTGCTTCACCTCCAGCCCCTGCCAGGCGTCCGGCTACGTGCCCGTGAGCTGCCGGCCCTCCGTGTCCGTGCCCGTGAGCTGCCGGCCCTCTGTGTATGTCGTCCCCTCCTCCCAGTCCTCCGTGTGCCTGCCCGTGAGCTGCAAGCCCCTGGTGTTTGTGGCCTCCTCCTGCCAGTCCTCTGGGTCCTGCCAGCCCTCCCGCCCCACCCTGGTCTGCAGGCCCGTCTCCTGTAGCACCCCGTCCTGCTTCTGACCATGAGCCTCCCTCCCGGCCGCTCCCAGGGCACGAGGGCCACACCTGTACCCTTCCTGGAACGAGCCTTCGGTGGGTCTCCAGGTTCTGCATGGGGCAGATGAAGAACATGCCCAGCAGACCCTCTGAAGCCAGTGACAAGGATGGAGCAGGATGATCTGGATCCTTCTGTGACCCTGGGAAGCCCTTGTCTCCAGCAGGGAACCCACCCCATGTGAGTCAAATAAATGGTGCCTTCCTGATGCAGCTCTGTGCGTTTCTGTGTTTTCTGCCCTAGTCCATGCTACGAGGGGGAGGCCGGTCCCCTTGTCACAGGGCTCACGGGATGTGCAGGTGCACCTGCCTGGGGCGGTGACTCGTCCTTCCAGGGCTGCTCTGCTTCCCCTTGGCTGTCGGCCCCTGCCTGGGAGCGTGAGGACGGGTGTTCCCCACCGCGTCAGGTGTCCCGTGTCCTGCGTCCCGCGTCTCAGAACGTGGAGTCCAGCTTTCAGCTCTTGTAGACCTTAGATCTTAGAACCGGATCAGTTCGGGCTCTCAGCTCCTGACTCGCTTCTGTTACGGGTCCACGTGGCCCATTTCTAATTGGCGGATGATCCGTTGTTGATTGCTGTCATCAACCCCCAGGAGCCCTCCACCTAACCTGGTGCTAGGACCCATCACTGACTCCCCCAAGCTTCTCGGGGTGACCACCAGCAGCATCGTGTGCTGTTTGCAAAGAGCGCGCCCGTCGCGTCTGTGTGGCCCCGGAAAGCGGGTTTTCTCATGCAGGCTCTGAAGGGCGGTGGGAGGGGTCATCCTGCACGGACCGGCCGGGAATGGACTTTGTCCTCTCCCCGCTGCTGCTGGGATTCATCAGCGCCCTGTGTCCTGGGTCCCCTTGACCCTTCCCTGCTGTTCTGCTTGGGGGGGTGGAGGGGGAAGTGGTGCTGTTTCAGGTTGAACCTGCTCCTGTAGGTGGGCGGGTGTGGTGGCGAGTGGATGCGGGGTGGGAGGGCCAGGCCGGGGACTGTCCCCACCCCTCCTTTGGCACCTGTGACCCTTGCATCGAGGCCATGTGCCCGCGGGAGCCAGCTGCACCCCCCGGGGAACAGGGAGCACCAGGCCGCGGCGGTCATGCTTCTCATGCACCTCGTCTCCGCAGCCACCACGGCTCCACGCCTTGTTTTGGGGGGTTTGCTCTGCACTGAATTTTCTGAGTTGGAGACGTGGGTGCGTTTGAGACCGGCCAGCACCACAGTCCACTGGCCTCCCCTGCTTTGCTCCCGGCGGAGGCGAGGACCCTGCCCAGCAGACGGGAGCCTGGCTGCCCTCCTGCTTGGGGGTGGTCTCCGGAGCACTGCCCCCTGCCCCTAGGGTCCCCCAGATTCCAGAGGAGGCGTGTGTGGGGTGGGAGGCGGCTCAGCTCCCAAGGTGTGGCCCTTAAATCGGGGGGCTTCCTTCGCTCACCAACCAGAGGGCGCCTGGGGGGCTCAGTGGTTGAGCGCCTGCCTTCGGCTCAGGGCGTGACCCCAGGGTCCTGGGATCAGTCCTGCATGGGGCTCCCGGCATGGAGCCTGCTTCTCCCCCTGCCTGTGTCTCTGCCTCTCTCTCTGGATCTCTCAAGAATAGATAAAAGTCTTTAAAAAAAGGGTAAAGCCCCTTATCCCTTCCCTCGGGCAAGGAGGGGACGCAGTCCTCCGACCCCTCCCTCCAAGATTGGAGGGGGAGGCTTGGTTAAAGCCGAGCCGGGAATGGGACCAGTCGACCTGGGTGGAGATGCTCCCTCTCGTACTTGCGTCGCCCTGTGTACGCACACACGTGTGCACACATAACGTACACGCATACACCATGCACGCCCCAGTGCATACACATCTCACACACACAGTCACACACGCACGAGGCATCTGGTGTGCCCGGCTAGCAGAGGGAGGTGAACCCGCGGAGTAGAGCGTGTGCTGAGGGCAGGAGCACAGCTCGGCCCCACGGGGAAGCTACCCCACGCGGGCTGTGGGGCCCTGAGGCCCCTCTGAGCCTCCGTTCCGTGGTGCTGGGTTTCCCCCTCGGGAATGTCTTAGGAAGTGAGGCTTTAGAGCGTGAGACACCAAAGGACAGTGCAGGTCTGACCAACTTATTAATTTTTTTAAGATTTTATTTATTTATGAGAAATACAGAGAGAGAGAAGCAGAGGGAGAAGCAGGCTCCATGCAGGAAGCCTGATGTGGGACTCGATCCCCGGACTCCAGGATCACGCTGCGGCTGAAGGCAGCGTTAAACTGCTGAGCCACCTGGGCTGCCCTGACCAACTTATTAATTAAGGTCAGGTCCCAAAGAAGGTCCAATTATCTTCAAGGTCATGATAAAGGGAAGCAAATGAGCAAGTGGGAAACGGCCTTTGGGCTGGGCCCCCACCCGCTCTGGGAGGGTCTGCGGAGGGGGCGTGGGTGCCAGCTCCCGCTGGGCTCCTTGACGTGACCAGAGTGGTTCCTCCAGGATTTGGGGACTGGGAATGGATGCCCTGCAGCAGGTGGAGTGCAAAGGAGACAGGCCTGCAGGTGAGGGCAGGAGGCCTGGCAGGAGGGCCCCCCACGGCGCCTGGCACCTCAAGGGCAGGTGGCAGGAGCAGCCCTGGCTGCAGGCCGCTGGGTGCTCCCCTGGCCCGGGGGTGTGACGGGGGAAGTAGCAGGTGTGACGCGTGGTGGCGCGGGGCAGGGGACGGCAACACAGAGCAGAAGCTCCCGCCGCCCAAGTGTCTGGATGGTGTGTGGGATGCTGTGCTCGGGCTGTGACACCTGTGACACCGGCAGCCCCTCCCGCTGCAGAGGAGAGCCCGGTGCTCTGCTCTCACGTGGTCCTGCACTCGCCCTCCCAAGCCGTTGTGGTGTGGACGGCACCTAAGACCCGCGCCCGTGGTGTCCGGCTCGGGCATCAGAGCACCGCCCTCAGCTTCCCTCCCGGAACCTCTCACCTGGGCGCCTTGCGTCTGCCTCCCCCACTCGGTCCTGTGCTGTAGGCCACACATGCACACGCATGCACACGGGCACACACACGGGCACACATGTGCATGAGGGGACACACGTGCACGAGAGGACACACACGAGCATGCACATGTCCACACGTGGGCATGCGCATGTGCATGAGGGGACACACACAAGCATGCACACATGGGCATACACATGGGCACACACACGTGCACGAGGGGACACACACAGGCAAGTACATGTGCACAAGGGGACACACATGGACACGCCCATGTCCACACACGAGCATGCACACAGGGGCGCATACATGGGTGCACAGCACACACGGACATGCACACACGAGCACACACCCATGCACACGCATAAGGGCACACACACGTGCACACACACGGGCACTCACACGCAGACACGCAGCACTGCGCTGGCTCACCGGGGCCCTTGTTGACCCGGCCGTGGGAATTCCCGCGGAGCTCACAGCATAGGATGCGACACGGGACGCCGGCAGCTACTTTGCCACGTGGACAGCGTGTGGCAAGAAAAAGGCTGCTGGCGGAGTCCGGAGAAGGGAAAGAGTTTCCCCGGGTTCGGGAAGCCCTGCCTAGGCCTCCTGCAGGAACCCGCGGGCAGGGCCTGACCACCCCGGCGCACCTGTCCGCCGTGTCCTGAAACAGTGCGGTGTGTTCCGTGGCGTGTTTTTGACATTTAAATGGCACCACGAGCTGTGCATCCTTTGGTAACATGCTTCTCCCCCGTCAGCGTCATGCGGAGCCGTCCATCCCTGATGAGTCCCGCAGCGTCGGCCGCTCCTGTTCGCGGCCGTGTAGGATTCCACTGCGGGGCGGACTGCCACCTATTTATTCTCCTTCACGGACATTGGGGTCTTCTTCATTTTTAGCTGCTGCCCCAAATGCTGCCCGTTTCCGTTCTTCTAACTCTTCTGGTGCCCACGTGCCAGCGTGGCTCGACGTTCTCTCCCCAGAAGTGCTCCTGCTCCTCCGTGGCCTTCGCCTACCCTGGAGCGTGCGAACCGCTCTGCAGAGTGGCTGTCCCCACTTGTCACACCAGCCGCCGAGGCATCGGCTGTCCCACGTCTCCTGCCGTGGCCACTACAGTTGCATGACCCCCACGTGGGCAGCCTGACAGTTGGGAGATACACCTTGGGAGATTTATTTTCTATTTTTTCTTAATAGGATGACAAGCATGCAGGAAAGTACAGAAAACCTGAGGGCACAGCTTGGTGAACATTCACAAAGTGGGTGTTCCCTGTAACCGCCGCGGGTCCAGGGAGTGGACGCGCCCCGTGCCCAGAGCCTCCGTGCCTCCCCCTCACCCGCCCCCGTCCTCCTGGGGTGGCCGGCACCCCGATCTCCAGCACAACTGAGGACTTTCCCCTGTTTCTGAACTTACTGAGAGAGGGATCTCCTGCTAGCCTGCAGTCTGTTTCTGGTGTTCGGGTTCATCTAGCTCAGAAAACAGGCGAGGGAGCGGGCTCGTTTTTGTACGAGCTTGGAGAGGTTTACTGCTTGGAGTGCCAGCTGGCACCCACAGACCCCCTGGGTCTGGCCTTAAGACAAGAGGGTGGATTCCGAGTCCTGATCCGATTTCTCTAATGGTTACAGCTTATTCAAGTTCTAAATGACTCATTTTGGGAAGCTATATACTTTGTTAGAGAATTTATTGGGGTGAAGTTGTTCATGACATCCATTGCTTATTATATTATATTTTTAAAAGATTTTGTTTATTTATTCATGAAAGACACAGAGACAGAGAGAGGGAGAGACACAGGCAGAGGGAGAAGCAAGCTCCATGCAGGGAGCCCGACGTGGGATTCGATCCCGGGACCCCGGGGTCATGCCCTGGGCTGAAGGCAGATGCTAAACCACTGAGCCACCCGGGCATCCTTTTAAAATTTAATTTAATTTAATTTAATTTAATTTAATTTAATTTAATTTAATCTATTCTATTCTATTCTATTCTATTCTTTCTTAAAATATTTTACTTATTCATGAGAGACACAGAGAGAGAGAGGTTGAGACACAGGCAGAGGGAGAAGCAGGCTCCATGCAGGGAGCCAGACGTGGGACTGGATCCTGGGACCCCAGGGTCACGCCCTGAGCCAGAGGCAGATGCTCAATCACAGAGCCCCCGCCCCACCCACCCCAGGCATCCCTACTTGGAGGTTTTCGAGATAAAACACTCCTTGCCAGTGTCTCACTTCATCACAACTCATGAAAAGCTGAAGAAAAGTATCCTCAATTTTTCAAATTCTGAGTAAGTTGATCCTTGACGTCACTTTTCTTCCTGCCCAGTCGTGTTCGAGGGACGTGTGCCGCAGTGTCTCCCTGTGAGCGAAGGGCCGTGGCTCCTCCGAGGCATGAATGCACATTTTGCATTTCGAGGCTGTCCTATGTGGTATGTTGAAGCGCAGGAGAGTCACATCTTCCCGCTGAATTTCATCATCACTGATGATAATACGCATCGTTACTGGCAGCGCTTTCTACCTCAAGGTGTAGTTCGCCTATTGCGGCCACTGCACCTGATGTTCCTGGTTAGGGTCTGCTGGGCGCACTTCCTTACTTTCAACCTTTCTGCTCTTGACCTCGGGGACGGGGCTTGACACCTCATGTAAAGGAGTAGGAGCAGATCTGTCCGTCTGTCCGGCTTGCGGGCTCCTGGTCTCTGCCGCAGCCACGAAGCCCTGCTGTTGCCGCACGAATAGCCACACACGGTGTGCGAGCCCAGGAGCGTGGCCGTGTCCGGTGAGGCCAGGCCCGCAGCCCTGGGCCTCTGCGAGGGGCGCAGCCGGGCACCCCCATGTAGACGGCAACCACGCGGAGCTGAATTTTTTTTTTTTGAATTTTATTTAAAAAAAAATTCAATCCCTGCTTTTCACCTGGACACTTTCATCTCACTCTGTTTATCACGGTCGCAAATACATGGGAATTTATTTCTGTCGTCTTATTTTGTGATTCTCTTTGCTCCACTGTTGCCACGCCGCTCCGAGCAGTCCTCTCCTACCTGCGCTCGCACTGACGTTTTACGAGTCTCCTTGTGTTTTCCCCCTTCCCTGGTCGTGACGTTCCCACGCCGTCTCGTCTTTCCCCCGTGGTCCCGAGGACTCCAGCGGTCTGGCGTTGGTCACGTCCCTTCTCGCCCTGAGAATAAAAGCAGATTCCCTGCAACGTATCAGCATTGCGTGTCCAGGGCTCTAGTTTTAACTTGATTTTTATTCTAACCGCACAGCATCTGCAGCTCTTCTCCTCGGTTAATGTTTGTCCATCCACATGTTCTCCCAGCTTCTAAAGTCACTGTCCCTGCCCGCCCCCGGGTCCCGTGCTTCTTCCTGGGGGTGTCCTGCAGGTGCTCCCTGAGGTGGGGGGGCCTGGGCCTGGGGGTGTGGCCGGGGTGTGACAGGGCGTGGCCGGGCGGGTCTGCAGGCCGCCTCCCCGGGTTGCTGGTGTCCTGGTGACAGACACACCCTCTGTTTGTGCTGTTTTTGCTTATGGCCCTTCCTGTGCCGGGGGCTCCGGGAAACAGCCCCACAGGGTGACCCCGGCCTAGGGCACAGCCTCAGCTGGGAAGGGTTCAGGCCACGCGGTGCCGGATGGGCCCTGCGGGCATGTTGGCTGGTGGCCTGTTGGCGTGGGGTGGACAGACGGGCGCCCCCGGGGTCGTCCCCCCAACAACAGCTTGCTGGCTCCCTGGGTGTCCCTGCTGGGTGCTGACGCTTGTACCCCGTGGCCTGTCCATGCTGGGTCCATCAGCTCCCCCTTCTGGGCCTCTTCTTGCTAGGGTGGCCAGGCATCCTGCCCGCTGGTGTGGGGCCTGGCTGTGGGAAGATGGGAGGATGTGGCTGGACGTGCCCTCACCCCTGCCCATGGGGGAGCCGCCCGGGCCTGGCCCAGGATGGGATAGGTGGGGCCAAGGCCCTGCAGCCCCGGGAAGGGTGACCAGGTCTCGCCCCAGACAGCAGGTAACCTGCTGAGGAGGGTTCAGCCCCGCGGGTCCCACGTGCCCGAACCACAAAGGTGGAGGGTCTTCCACATAGGATCTTGATAAAACTTCGCTGTGAATCTCTGGGGAAGAAATCACTGTCCCTGTTTGTGCCGAGAGCCGGTCCCAGGCCGGGCAGCGGCGGGGATTTGAAGCCAGGTCGAGCTGCGCCCCCAGTGGGTGGGCGATCCTGGCACAGGGTGGATTCTGGAGCAGGGGTCGGGGACGAGGAGAGTGGGATCCCCCTCTGGCCTCTGGGACATCCTGGACATGTGCTGGTCTCCTCATCCATGTCCTCAGGAGCCATTCAGCAAGGCTGGCCACCTCCCCGAGCCCGAAGCTCAGCCCTTGGCTCCAGATTCCAGAGAGGGGCTCAGGCACAAGCCCCTAGGAATGAGGGGGCCGATGGGCCCTGCGCCATTGTGAACAATGCCCCTTTCATTCAAAACTGATGACAAATTCCGTGGACACCCTAACCGGAGGCCTCTACCCGCCCTCGCTTCGTCAGCAAATGACCTGTAACCCTGGCCAACGAAGGCCCCCAGGGCGGCCATGGCGTGGACCCCATCTGTGGCCCCTCAGAGCTTCTCTGATCACCTCCTCGACCGGGCCGCGCCCTGGCTTCTACAGCACAGCCTCGTTTCCGAGACCCAGGAGATGGAGTCGTGCAGCATGTCTGGCTCCGTGCCTCCTCCTCTCCATGATAGGTGGGGATGCAGGTCCCCCCCTCCACGTATTTTAGGCATTTTTACTCCCCCTGTGCCCACGGTAGGGATGTGCCACACGGTACCCAGCCTGCGGTCCACAGACCTCTGGGCTGGCTCCTGCTCATGGAGGGGCCCACGCAGACGTTATGCTCACCTGCGCGTGTGCCCTTTGTGACGATGTGTGAACACATTTCTATCAGACAAGTGTTTAGGAGCTGAATTGCGGGTTTTTAGGACACGCATATTTTCAACCTACTAGACAATACCCAACATAAATCCTTTTAAGGTAAGGTGTGTAGCACGATTCCACCAAGTTACACTTCCACCAGGAGGCAGGGGTTCCAGGGCCTCATCCTTGATAAAGCTTAGTATTGATGCTCTCTCTCTCTCAATCTCTCTCTTTTTAAAAGATTTCATTAATTTATTCATGAGAGACATAGAGAGATTGAGAGAGAGAGAGAGAGAGAGAGAGAGAGGCAGAGACACAGGCAGAGGGAGAAGCAGGCTCCATGCAGGGAGCTCGACGTGGGACTCGATCCCGGGACCCCAAGACCAGGCCCTGGGCTGAAGGCAGGTGCCAAACTGCTGAGCCACCTGAGCTGCCTTTTTTTTTTTTTTTTTATATTTCATTCATTTATTGATGCTCTATCTTTTAAAGATTTATTTATTTGAGACAGAAAGAGAGAGAGAGAGAGGAGAGAGAGAGAGAGAACGAGTGCAGGGAGGAGCAGGGGGAGAGAGAGAACCCCAAGCAGACTTCCAGCTGAGCTCGGAGCCCGTTGCGGGGGCTCAATCCCACAACCTTGAGATCATGACTTGAGCTGAACCCAGGGAGTAGGTCACTTAACTGACTGAGCCACCCGGGGCGCCGCTTAGCCCTGATTCTCTCTTTTTAAAGTCAGGTGTGTTGAGGTGCGACTTACATATAGTAAAATTTAGTCTTTTTACGAGTACTTGCAAAGAACTTGTATAAATGTGTACGGTTTACATCACACCCGCACCACGATGGTGACACAGGACTTCACGACGCACCCCCCCGCCCCCCGCCACCCCATATGCCCTCACGACCGGCCCAGCATCTGGAAACCACCGATCTGGTCACTCTAGGTGTGCTTCTTCTTCTTTTTTTTTTTTTTAATTTTTATTTATTTGTGATAGTCACAGAGAGAGAGAGAGGCAGAGACACAGGCAGAGAGAGAAGCAGGCTCCATGCACCGGGAGCCCGATATGGGATTCGATCCCGGGTCTCCAGGATCGCGCCCTGGGCCAAAGGCAGGCGCCAAACCGCTGTGCCACCCAGGGATCCCGGTGTGCTTCTTCTAGAACGCCATATAAATGGAACCCATGGCACGAAGCCTTCCGTGCTTCTTTGGCTCCCGTCACTTGGAACAGTCCCTCTGGGGCTCATTCACGTCGTTGCCTTCGTCAGTAGCATGTTCTTCTGATTTGCTGACTAGTGTCGGACACCCCCTCGGTGGTGGTGGCCGTGAGGTTTGCCTCGAGTTTCTGGCTAGTACGAATGAACCATTATGACGCTCACGCGCAGGTTTCTTTGTAGGCATATGTTTTTATTCCCCCTGAGTAACTGTCCAGGAGTGGGATAGCCGGGCTGCGGGCTAGGGGTCCGTCCTGATGCCACCTTGCCTTGATCAATGTAGCTCTAGGGGGACTCCCCAAATCACCTACTCTTTGTTTTCCAACTTTGCTCCTTCTTCTTACGCAAGTTGTTTTAGGCAGTCCTAGTTTCTTTGTCTTCCCATATAGGCATCAGAGTAAGCTTATCAATATCTTTAAAAATTCATATTGAGATTTTGATTGGGATTGTGTTGGAACTATAGATCAGTTTTGGGGAAAATTCTTTTTTTTTTTTTGAACCATGGATTATTTAGAAGTGGGTTGGTTAATTTCCAAATTACGTGGGAGGTTGCCAGCTATCCTTTTGTTATTAATGTCTAATTTCACTGTAGTCAGAGAATATATTGTATTATTTCAATTCCTTTAAATTTGCTGAAGTTTATTTTTATGGTGGATAACATGGTCTTTTTTGGTATATATTCCATAAGCACTTGAAAACAATGTGTATTCGTCAGTCGCCGGGTGATGTTTGATAAGTATTAACTAGGCCAAGTTGGTTGGCGGTACTGTTGGGCCCTTTACATCCTTATTGATTTTCTGTCTACATGTTCGATTCACTGCTGAGAAGCTCAAGTAACAAAACATGATAACAAAACATGTGGATTTGTCCATTTTCCCCTGCAGTTCTTTCAGTTTTTTTTGGTTTGTTTTGTTTCAAGTGTTTTGAAATGTTGTTATTAGGTTCTTACACATTTAGGATTCTTAATGTTTTCATGGTGAATTAACCTCTTTATTATTATGCAATATTCCTTTTTATCCTTGGTACCATGTTGTATTCTGAAATATACATTTTATATTAGTATAGCCATTCCAACTTCATTTATTTTTAAAAAATATTTCATTTGAATTCAATTTGCCAGCATATAACACCCAGTGCTCATCCCATCAAGTACCCTCCTCAGTGTCCGTCACCCAGTCACCCCAGCCCCCTCTCCTCCCCTTCTGCAACCCTTTGTTTCCTAGAGTTAGGAATCTCTCATGGTTTGTCTCCCTCTCTAATTTCCCCCGCTCAGTTCCCATCCTTTCCCTTATAATCTATTTGGTTATTTCTTATATTCTACATTTGAGTGAGACCATATGATGATTGTTTTTCTCTTATTCACTTACTTCACTCAGCATAATACCCTCCAGTTCCATCCATATCAAAGCAAATGGTAATTATTCATCCTTTCTGACGGCCGAGGGACACCCGGTGTGTGCATAGACCACGTCTTCTTCCTCCATCATCTGTCCATGGACGTCGAGGCTCCTCCCACAGTGTGGCCCCTGTGGACACGGCTGCTGTGAACACTGGGGTGCAGGTGCCCCTCTGAATCACTACATCTGTATCTTTTGGGTAAATCCCCAGTAGTGCAAGTGCGGGGTCATATAGGGTAGCTCTATTTTTAACTTTTTGAGGACCCTCCATACTGTTTTTCCACAGTGGCTGCACCAGCCTGCATTCCCACCAGCAGGTGAGAGGCTCCCCTTTCTCCGCGTCCTCTCCAACATGTGCTGTTTCCTGTCTTGTTAATTGTAGGCATTCTGATAGGTGTGAGGTGGGATCTCATTGTGGTTTTGATGTGCTTTTCCTTGATATCAAGTGATGTTGAGCATCTTTCCATGTGTCTGTGGCCACGTGTAAGTCTCCTCTGGAGAGTTGTCTGTTCATGCCTTCCGCCCATTTCTTGACTGGATTGTTTGTTTCTTAGGTGTTGAGTTTGAGAAGTTCTTTATAGATCTTGGATACTAGCCCTTTATCTAGGGGCTAGTATCTGTCATTTGCAAGTATCTTCTTCCATCCTGTAGGTTGTCTTTTAGTTTTGTTGACTATTTCCTTTGCTGTGCAGAAGCTTTTCATCCTGATGAAGTCCCAATAGTTCATTTTTACTTTTGTTTCCCTTGCAGGGAAGTGGCTGAGGTCAAAGAGGTTGCTGTCCGTGTTCTCCTCTAGGATTTTGATGGATTCCTGTCTCACATTTAGGCCTTTCATCCATTTTGAGTTTATTTTTGTGCATGGTGTGAGAAAGTGGTCCCATTTCATTCTCCTGCATGTGGCCTCCAATTTTCCGAATGCCATTTACTGAAGAGACTCTTTTTCCCAGTGGATAATCTTTCCTGCTTTGTCAAAGATGAGTTGGCCATAGAGTTGAGGGCCCATTTCTGGGTTCTCTATTCTGTTCCATTGATCTGTGTGTCTGTTTCTGTGCCACACTGATGGTCACAGCTTTGTAATACAGCTTGAGGTCAGGCATTGTGATGACACCAGCTTTGGTTTTCTTTTTCAACATTCCTTTGGCTATTTGTGGTCTTTTCTGGTTCCATACAAATCTTAGAATTATTTGTTCCAACTCTGTGAAAAATGTTGACGGTATTTGCATTGAATGTATAGATTTTTCTGTATAGTCACACTTTCATTTTTTAAAAGGTTTTATTTATTTATTCATGAGAGACACAGAGAGAGGCATAGACACAGGCCGAGGGAGAAGCAGGCTCCCTCCGGGGAGCCCGATGTGGAACTCGATCCCAGGACCCTGGGATCACGCCCTAAGCCGAAGACAGACGCTCAGTCACTGACCCACCCAGGTGTCCCTGTATAGTCACACTTTTTTAAAAAAATTTATTTATTTATTTATGATAGTCACACAGAGAGAGAGAGAGAGAGAGAGGCAGAGACATAGGCAGAGGGAGAAGCAGGCTCCATGCACCGGGAGCCTGACATGGGATTCGATCCTGGGTCTCCAGGATCGTGCCCTGGGCCAAAGGCAGGCACCAAACTGCTGCGCCACCCAGGGATCCCTATAGTCACACTTTTAATGATGTGTCCACGTCATTATGTTTTATAGGGGTTGGGGATATATTTATACTACTTGAGGTATTATGAGCTTTTTGGATCTGTGGTTTTATGTATTTCATTATTTTTAGACACTTTCTCAGCTCTTATCTCTTATTTCTTCTGCCTTATTTTCTCTCTCCTGCTTCTCTGGGACTTTAATTACATGCATTAGTGATGATTTGATATCTTCCTAGAGCTCTTTGATGTTCTGTTCTTGTTTTTCCTCCCACTTTCTCTTTGTGTGTGTGTGTTTTAAAGATTTTACTATTGTTTTTAAATAATCTCTCCACTCAATGTGGGACTAGAACTTACAGCCCTGAAATCAAGAGTTGCATGCTCCACTGACTGAACCAGCCATATGGCCCTCTTTGTGTTTTAATATGGGAAATTTCTATTTACTTATCTTCATTTTTTTAAAATTTTTTATTTATTTATGATGGTCACACACACACAGAGAGAGAGAGAGAGAGAGAGAGAGGCAGAGACATAGGCAGAGGGAGAAGCAGGCTTCATGCACCTGGATCCTGACGTGGGATTCGATCCCGGGTCTCCAAGATCGTGCCCTGGGCCAAAGGCAGGCGCCAAACCGCTGCGCCACCCAGGGATCCCTATTTACTTATCTTCAAATTGAACGATTCCACTCTTAGCTGTGTGAAGTATACTCATGAGCTCATTGTAGGAATTAATTTTTGACACTGTATTTTGAATTTTATATTATTGTTTGGGTCTTTCTTACAATTTCCATGTCTCTTCCAAAATTCCCTATCTGTTCATGTATTTAGTCTGTGTTTTACACACTGTCCTTTTACATATTGTGATATTCTGAGCCTGGAGACTCATGGAAGCTCTGCACCCTCTCCTCATGCCTTGCTCTCTGCATCTCTTCCCTCTGGCTGTTTATGAGCTGTATCCTTTTATAATAGAGTGGAAATCTAGTGAGCAAAAGCTTCTCTGAGTTCTGTGAGGCATTGTAACATATCAGTTGAACCTAGGGACCTCCGATCCAGAGCCGGTTGGTCAGAAATTTAGGTGACAGGCTAAGCTTGCAGGTGGCATCTGAAGTGGGGTGTGGTGTCAGTCTTCTAGGACTGAGCAATTAACCTTTGGGTCTGATGCTGTCTCCAAGTAGATAGTGTCAGAACTGAGTTAAATTTTAGGACACCATGTGGTGTCCCAGAGCACTGTTGGAGGTATGGGGAAGCATCGCCACACATGTGTGAAAACACAATTTGTGTATTAATCACAATTAATTAATTAATAGAAGCCTTCTTTGCCCCACACAATAGAATGTGTCACTCCATCCCACAGGTAACGATCATCCTAAATTTAATATTTGTCATTCTCATGCTTTTATCTATACATTTACCACATGTCCTCCATAAATATTCACATCTCTTACATATTTGCCACTTTGACTCTTTTTAGTGCTTTCTGGATACTTTCTTTGGACCTGCCTTCTGATTTTTCTAATCCCCTCTTTAGCTGTGTGTTTTATTGTTATGTGATGACCTTCAAGGTACCTTAGAGTTTGGATTCCTTTGTGGTGGGCTTCCAGGGCTGTGTGCTTAGGGCAAGGGCTGGAGGCGGTGTTCTTGCTCTGCCCTTTCTCCTGCCCCCGTGTGTCTGGCACGTGGAGGGGACCTCTACACATGCCTGCCTCCCCCTCCAATGACTGCTCCTCCTCCTGCAGCTCTACCAGCCAGGCTAAGTTGGACCAGGAGGGCTCTGTTGTCCTGGCCCAGGGTCAGTCTTGAGCAGGCCTATGTGCCTGGGTCGTGGAGGGTGAGGCTTTCTCACTTCCTACTGCTTCTCCCTGCAATGGCCAGACTCCACTTTGTAGTTGGGGAGGGTTTGTGTGAGCTTCCCCTGCCCCCCGCCTTTTGCAGCGCTCTGATTCCTGGCCCCTGTTCAGTGGGGGTAGCTCTTCCTCTGCCCTTCCCCATCTATAAAGTGAGTCTCAGGTGCTGGATGTGGGGATGACCCCTTCCCCCTGCACCCTCCAAGGCCCTCCACCCCCAGCTGAGCTGCTGGAGAAAGGGCTCTTTGAGGAAGGGCTGTTGTACTTATGCTTGTATATGTCTTCGAGATAAGAACTTCAAAATATGTGAGAGTAAACCAGAGGGACAAGCTGCATCAGGAAGGCATGATTTATTTGGCTCACACAGGGTTGGTTCTCTGCTGGAGACAGAGGACCCTGGAAAACCAGGGCTTCCCGGGGGTGGGGAGCACACTTCCCAGGGTCACAGAAGGATCCAGATCATCCTGCTCCATCCTTGCCACTGGCTTCAGAGGGTCTGCTGGGCATGTTCTTCATCCTGCCCCATGCAGAACCTGGAGACCCACCGAAGGCTCGTTCCAGGAAGGGTACAGGTGTGGCCCTCGTGCCCTGGGAGCGGCCGGGCGGGAAGCTCATGGGCAGAAGCAGGACGGGGTGCTACAGGAGACGGGCCTGCAGACCAGGGTGGGGCGGGAGGGCTGGCATGACCCAGAGGACTGGCAGGAGGAGGCCACGAACACCAGGGGCTTGCAGCTCACGGGCAGGCACACGGAGGACTGGGAGGAGGGGATGACATACACGGAGGGCCGGCAGCTCACAGGCACAGACACGGCAGGCTGGCAGCTCACGGGCATGGACACGGAGGGCCGGCAGCTCACGGGCACGGACACGGCAGGCTGGCAGCTCACGGGCATGGACACGGAGGGCCGGCAGCTCACGGGCACGGACACGGAGGGCCGGCAGCTCACGGGCACGTAGCAGGACGCCTGGCAGGGGCTGGAGGTGAAGCAGGAAGCCTGGCAGCCCGGAGAGCAGCTGGTGTGGCACATGTTGGCGTGGAGCTGGGCTGGTGTCAGGGAGGAGGGTGGAGGTGTCTGGAGGGTGCTCCCGGGGCGGCCTTTATACCCTGGCTGGAGCGTCCTGGAGCATGACTGCCTGTTGACTTCCTCAGTTGTTTCCACCACGCTTCCCCCCGCATCCTGTCGCGGGTGTGCTCTCCTGTGTCAGGCTCCACCATAAATACGTTTAGCGTAGAGGCCAATTTCTTCTTCTGTAAACAGGTTGTTCTGGTTTGACTTTGCGTGGGGTTGGGGTGATCTCTCCAGGCCCGCACTGTGCACACAGCACCACTGGCTCCACTCCGGACTGCATCCTTCATCCCTTCTTGCCTCATGCCGTCTGGGGGCACTTTGGGGGCAGTGATGCATTCTGAGCTTTTGTGCCGCACAGAGAACATTAAAGTGGGGATCCCTATGCTGGGAAGCAGGGAAGTCTGTGGGACAAGTCGGGCCTCCGCTTGTTTTGTAAGTAAAGTTTTATTGGAAACAGTCATGCTCGTTTGCTTCCGTGTTGTCTGGGGCTTGCTCTGTAACGCGGGGTGCTTATCGAGAGCACGCCACTGCCAGCCTGAAATAGTTACTCTCCTCCCTTTATGGAGAGGTGACCCCTTCTGCCTCCTAGTAATCTATGCAACAGCTGGTTTGTTTGTGCAACACATATGTATTGTGTGCCGGCCACAGAGACGTGCTGGCCCCGTGAGGGCGAGCACGTTGTTCAGGGCGAGCAATGAACGAGTGCGTGAAAGTTAATGCGTGAAATGATTCCAGAGCAGACCAAGTCCCAGAAAGAAAAACAGGTTCAGCAGGTAAAGAGGAGTGAAGGCGCTGGTGGGTGGTTTGGGGCCCCCCCGGGTGGAGGCGATGCCGAGAGAACAGAATTAAGACACACGAAGAGTGACTAGGGGACCGTATCAGGAAGTCTAACAACGAGCGATCCCAACCCAAGGAGGAGCAGAGAATGATATTGAGACGTAAATAGTGGACCAAAGTCCCCGATGGTTTTTCAAGTAGGCTCCATGCCCAGTGTGGATCCCAACGGGGGGCTTGAGCTCACCACCCTGAAGGTCAAGACCTGAGCTGAGATCAAGAGTCGGATCTTTAACTAACTGAGCCACCCAGGACTCCCCTCCCCCAACTTGTTTTTATTTAAATTCTAATTTATCGATCCAAGAGTCTCAGAAAACCCCTGAAGTCCCGCATAATCTGGCACCGAGGTCGAGGCCCCGGACTCCAGGGTGCAACCGAGCAGCTTCAGATTCCTGCTGCTTCACCCGGTGGTGAGAAGGCCCACACGTCAGGGACTCTGACTGCACCTCCGTGTAAGTGGGGTCCCCCCCACCCCTTGGATGGTGACAGGGATTGGTGACTAATCAGGGATGAGCGGATCCACGTGCAAGGGTCCTGTGCCCGGCACAGGGCTGGGACTGTGTGATGTGTGTGATGTGGCCACGGCCGCCGGCCACGAGGAGCCCTGCTGCTTGGCTCTGGTCCGTCGGGAAGATTCTGGATCACGGAGTTTCCGAATCGATCCCGGTCTGGCGAACAGGACGGTGCTTGTGTGGACGGAGGACGGTGTATCAGCTCGGGGAGGCCCCCCAACATCCCGATGTGGGGTCCCCTGTCCCCAGCTGACGGTCCCTCGCCATCCTACCCGGGCTCTGAATCCAGAACTCCCTGGGCCGCTGGGTCACGGCGAGCCTGCAGCTGACACAGGGTTTCCTGAACTGAGTCACTCGCACCAGGAACTCCGGGAAGAGACGCGGAGGAGGAGGAGGAGGAAAACCATCAGGCGACTGGAGGAAGGGACGCCACAGCTGGGTATAAAGGCCACCAGGGAGGAGCCTCCAGACCAGCCTGTCCTCGTCCCTGACTCCACTCCAGCCCCACTCCACCATGTGCCACACCAGCTGCTCCGAGGGCTGCCAGCCGGCCTGCTGCGTGCCCAAACTCCTGCCAGGTGTCCAGCTGTGTGCCCAGCTTCCTGCCAGGTGTCCAGCTGCGTGCCCAGCTCCTGCCAGGTGTCCAGCTGTGTGCCCAGCCCCTGCCAGGTATCCAGCTGCGTGCTCAGACCCTGCCAGGTATCCAGCTGTGTGCCCAGCTCCTGCCAGGTGTCCAGCTGTGTGCCCAGCCCCTGCCAGGTGACCTTCTGCGTGCCCAGCCCCTGCCAGGTGTCCAGCTATGTTCCCAGCTCCTGCCAGGTGTCCAGCTGTGTGTCAAGCCCCTGCCAGGTGTCCAGCTGTGTGCTCAGCCCCTGCCAGGTGTCCAGCTGCGTGCCCAGCTCCTGCCAGGTGTCCAGCTGTGTGCCCGTGAGCTGCAGGCCAGTTGTGTGCTTTCCAGTGAGCTGCAAGCCTGCCGTGTGCCTGCCCGTGAGCTGCAAGCCCATCGCGTATGTGGCCTCCTCCTGCCAGTCCTCTGGTTGCTGCCAGCCCTCGTGCCTCACCCTGGTCTGCACCCCTGGCCCATGTGGCACCCCCAATTGCTGCTGAGCTGTGGCCTCCTAGGACCCCTCCTCCCTGCAATCAGAAGTAGCTGCTCTGAGCTCCTACCAGGCAGCCCAGGCATCACCCGCCTCAGACATTCTGGACCCAACTGGACCATCTTCCAGCAAAGCCACTTGATCCCCACTAACCAGGCAGAGCGGGTCGCCCACTGGGTCCCCAGGCCCCGGCCTGGGTCACCCACACAGCACCCAGCTGGCTGGTGGGAGTGCCCAGGCTCTGCAGCCGCCCCCACGACAGTCTAATAAATCCCGGAGCGTGTGTGAAGCCCCCGAGTGTGTGCGGCGTGTCTCCTTTAGGGCCTTTCTCGAAACTGCTTTCTCCGGGTGGCTCCCTAGGATCCAGGAGTGCTCCCTCTGCCGAGGCGCCCCGGTTACCAGGTGGCCGTGCCCAGGCGGCGAGGGGGCGAGTGGGCCTCCTGCTCAGCCTGAGGCGCCCCTGAAGCTTCCTTTGGTCCCACTTTGTCCCTCGAACCACCGAGGTTCGTTCTTGCTCTGCTGGGAGGGACTGAGGGTGCGTCTCCAACCTTCCCACCTGCCTTTTAGGTACAAAGATCCCCGCTCAGCCACTAACATACGGAGCCAACTTGGTCGAAAACTGAGACGTGTATGCTCCGGGGAAGAGCACAGCTCCTCCTTCGCCCACGGGGACAGGGCTCTGGGGGTAA
Source organism: Canis lupus familiaris (assembly GCF_011100685.1). NCBI lineage: Eukaryota > Metazoa > Chordata > Mammalia > Carnivora > Canidae > Canis > Canis lupus. The sequence goes on along the minus strand of NC_049252.1, from coordinate 38,285,624 downwards.
CTTCCCCCCCACCCCGGAGTCGCCCGCGTCCCTGTCCCCAGGATGGGTTAATACAGCCCTGCAGGCGAGGCGGCTCCGCAGATGGGTGACCTGAGGCTGATGCACTGGGAGGTGGGCAGGGTGGGCCGGGTGGGCCCGTGTGATCCAGGGATTCGTGAGAAGGAGATGGGGGTGTGTGGAAGAGGAGGCCGTGGGAAACGGGAATGCTGCGCTGCGGGCTTGGAGCACAGAGTGGGGAGCATGGAGCGGGGAGCACGGAGCGGGTGGTGGAGCACAGAGCACTGACCAGGGAACATTGAGCAAGGTGCAGGGAGCACTAAGCAGGGAGCACCGAGGAAGGAGCACGAAGCAGGGATCACCACTCAGGGAGCAGGGAGCATCAAGCAGGGAGCCCTGCTCAGGGAGCACCATGCAGAGAGCATGAAGTAGGAATCATGGAGCATCCAGCAGGGTGCAGAGAGTACCCAGCAGGGAGCGCCGAGCAGGGAGTCCTGCGCAGGGAGCAGGGAGCACTGAGCAGGGTTCAGGGAGCCCCGCGCAGGGAGCACCGAGCAGGGAGCCCCGAGCAGGGTGCAGGGTGCAGGGAGCACGGAGCAGGGAGCCCCGCGCGGGGACGGCGCTGCGCCCGGGGGACGGGGGACAGGTGTGCGGGCGCTCCGCAAGGACCGGGCCCCCCAGAGCGCGGCCGCCGGGACCTGAGCGTCCGCCGGGGTCGGTGCTCCCGCAGCGCCGGTGCGTGCGTCCCCGTGGCCCCCGCGCAGACTCAGCCCCTGCGTCGCCAGCCTCGACGCCCGCCGTCCGCGCTCCCGCGTGGGGCCCGCATGGCTCGGGGTGGGGACCCCCGACCCGCCAACCGGCCCTGCCCCGATGCGCCTGCGCCCCTTGCGGGGGACCGCGGACACCCTCGGCCTGACTCCCCGGGCCGGGGCGCGGGCCGCCGGGGACACACGAGGGCAGGGCAGCGCCAGGGGAGCCGGGGTCAGCGGGGGGGGGGGGGGGGGGCAGGGGGGGCGCCTGAACCAGGACGTGGTCCCCGGGGAGCACCCGCGGGGTCCTGACCGCGCCGGGACCGCGCACCCACGGTTCTGGGAGCGCCCGGCACCCCCAGGCCTCGGGTCTCGAGCATGTGAGGGTCCGGCCGGGGCGCCTGCGGGGCTCCCTCCTCCAGCCCCGGCCCGAGAGCCCCACCGGGTGTCCAGCCGGGGCCCCTCCCCCCGGGCGCCCCCGGGCCGCCACAGGCAGCGCGAAGGCCCCGCCCCGGGGATGCCCTTGAGGGGTGGGAGGGGGACCGCGCTGCTCCCGGGTGCACCAGGCCGCCGCCAGCAGAGGGGCTCCCTGGGGTCGGGGTGGGGGCTGGGGGGCTCGGAGGGTGGGGGCGGTGGGGGCTTTGAGGCTGGGGGTGTAAAGTCTCAGAGGGTGGGGGTGAGGGCTCGGAGGGTGGGGGTATGGGGGCTCAGAGAGTGGGGGCGGTGGGGGCTCGGAGAGTGGGGGCGGGGGGGCAGGAGGGGGGGGGGGGGGGGGAGGAGGGGGGGGGGAGAGGGGGGGGGAGGGGGGGGGGAGGGGGGCTCGGAGAGTGGGGGCTGGGGGGGAGAGGAGGGGGGGGGGGGAGGGGAGGGGGGGGGGCGGTGGGGGAGAGGAGGGGCGGAGGGGGGGGGAGGGGGGGGGCTGGGGGGGTGGGGGGGGAGGGGGGGTGGGGGGGGGGGGGAGGTGGGGGGGGGTGTGGGGGGGCGGGTGGGGGTGAGGGGGGGGGGGAGGGGGGGGGGGGGGGCGGAGGGGGGGGGGAGGGGGGGGGTGGAGGGGGGGAGGTGGGGGAGTGGGAGCTCGGAGGGTGGGGGCGTGGAGGCTCGGAGAGTGGGGGCGGTGGGGGGCTCGGAGGGTGGGGGTGTGGGCTCGGAGGGTGGGGGTATGGGGGGCTCGGAGAGTGGGGGCGGTGGGGGCTCGGAGGGTGGGGGCGTGGAGGCTCGGAGGGTGGGGGTGTGGGGGCTCGGAGGGTGGGGGTGTGGGGGCTCGGAGGGTGGGGGTGTGGGGCTCGGAGGGGGGAGATGGGGGCTCGGAGGGTGGGGGCAGTGGGGAGCTCGGAGGGTGGGGGGCGTGGGGGCTCGGAGGGTGGGGGTGTGGGGGCTCGGAGGGTGGGGGTGTGGGCTCGGAGGGGGGAGATGGGGGCTCGGAGGGTGGGGGCAGTGGGGAGCTCGGAGGGTGGGGGCGTGGAGGCTCGGAGGGTGGGGGTGTGGGGGCTCGGAGGGTGGGGGGTGTGGGGCTCGGAGGGGGGAGATGGGGGCTCGGAGGGTGGGGGCAGTGGGGAGCTCGGAGGGTGGGGGAGTGGGGGCTGGGAGCGCTGAGCCGCATCGCTGCAGCAGAACACGCGACCCGGAGGCTGACACCTCCATCGCATTCTCTCCTTGGGCAACGGGGGCTGGCTGGTCGTGTAGAAGCCCCGTCTGGGAGCTGTGGGGCAGACCGTGTAGACACTCCCTCTGGGAGCAGCCGTGCTGGCCATGTAGACGCCTCCTCTGTGAGCCGGCCTGGCTGTGTAGACAGCCCATCTGAGAGCAGCCAGGCTCGGTGTGTAGATGCCCTGTCTGGGAGCAGCTGGGATAGCTGTGTAGACACCCTGTCTGGGAGCAGCCAGACTGACCATGTGCACGCCCCATCTGGGAGCCATCTGGCTGGCCGTGTAGACGCCCCTCTGTGAGCAACCTGTCTGGGAGCAGTCCTGCTGACCGTGTAGACGCCCCATCTGGGAGCAGTCCTGCTGACCGTGTAGATGCCCCGGCCAGGGGTCGTTGGCCACAGGCAGGCTGGCCAGGCCTTTGCAGGGTACCTGAGCCTCCTGCAGGAACCGTCAGGTGGCCCCTGCGTCAAGCCGCCAGCCCAGGGCAGGGGTGCCTCCCGCAGGGCCCCACCTGACCCTCCTACGCACTATTTTGGCGCTGTTGTGGGCTGTGGGTTGCTGGGAGGTTGACTTCCTGGGGAGTCAACCTCATGCCCTTTGAGATCCACCCGGGTCTCCGCCTTTATCTGTGCAGATGGTCTGGTTTTCATGAAATTTAAATAAACAAGTAATGGGCACAGGTTTTGAATCAATTCAGGCGAACTGAGGGGTTTAAGAGCCCAGCCCCTTTCCCTTTCGAGGCCCCTTGGCTCTGGGTCCTCCCCCGGGGTAGAGCCCGCCTGGGGCCAGGGGAGCCAGCCTCTGAGGGGGCGCCTGTCCTCTCCCGCCTGCCGCGCCCCTGCTCTTCTGCCCCCGGGCCTCTCCCCCCTGTTCCTGGCACAAGACATAAGGGGGGCCTGATGCCGGCCTGGTTGGTCTGCCTGGTGCCCGCCTGGCCCCCCAGCGCTGTGGTCCCCTGAGACTGCAGGCCCGTCCTCCCCCGCTGTCCCAAGGGTTTGTCCACAAGGCACCTTTTTGCCCCCATCTCCTTAATCAGGCCTCGAAGCTTTGAGTAGAGTGGATGATGCCTGACCCACCCTGCACCCCTCTCGGGGTCTACAGGGATTTGCGGGGCTCAGAGCGCCAGCCCTTGTGCCCACCCAGCAAGCGGCCGCTCCTCTGTGTGGGGACCCCTCCCCAGGGGAGTCAGCACGGTGCTGGGTACTGACCCTCGGGGTCCCACCAGTTAGGGTCCTGCAGCTCCCTTTCACCTGCACGGGCAGGGGGCCGGGTGGGCCGGAGCCCGAAGGCCACTCAGGGTGCAGGCCTTCTGCGGCCCTGCTCACCTCCCGGGCCCAGGCTGGGAGGGCTCCGCACCGTGGGTGGGTGTGGGTGTGGGTGTGGGTGTGGGTGTGAGTGTGGGTGTGGGGGGGTCCTGGGAGGGGAAGGGCCAGGTGCGTGCAGGCGACATCCGCATTCAGACCTCGTCTCTCAGGGGCTTTGAGCTTGGACGTGAGACTGTGTCGTCACTGTTTGCGGCTCCCCCCAGCAGCCACGGCTCCAACCCAGGGCTCTCCGGGCTCGGAGGAGGAGGGACAGACATACGCCCGTCTCTACTTCATGACACAAACGCTTTATTGATCACAGTAATTGGCCTTAGTCACGCGGATTACAAGCCACGGCTCCTGCAGATGAGGGCCTCGGGGCCGCAGGTCGCCCCTGCTGAGGGCTGCGGGCCGTCTCCCCAGAGAGGGGCGGGCGGCCTGTTCAGGTTCCCAGTTGGCAGCAGCCGCATGTCCACCGGGGGCAGGGGGTCCCGGGGTAGGGGGACGGGGGGCTCAGCAGCTGAGATGGCAGCTCCCGGGGCAGTTCAGGCTGCTCAGCTGCAGGCGGGGCGGCGGCAGGCCTGGCGGGAGCACACGGGGCGGCACAGCAGGGACACACTGGAGGCCTGGGGGCGACAGCTGGGCTGGCAGGGGGAGGGGGAGGCGCAGCAGGCGGGCCGGCACAAGGGGCGGCAGAGGAGGGACACGCAGGAGGAGGGTCTGCAGGGGCTGGGCTGGCAGCAGGGGGAGGCCTGGCAGCAGACAGGCTTGCAGCAGATGGGGGTGCAGCAGACGGGCTTGCAGCAGATGGGGGTGCAGCACATGGGCTTGCAGCAGACAGACCCACAGCTGTCTTCCTGGCAGGGGGAGGAGCTGCAGCAGGAGGACTGGCAGCTAGACTGTTGGCAGCAGGGGGAGGTCTCACAGCAGACCGGGGTGCAGCAGACAGGGGTGCAGCACACAGGCTTGCAGCAGACGGGGGTGCAGCACACGGGCTTGCAGCAGACAGACACACAGCTGTCTTCCTGGCAGGGGGAAGAGCTGCAGCAGGAGGGCTGGCAGCTAGACTGCTGGCAGCAGGGGGAGGCCTTACAGCACACGGGCTTGCAGCAGACAGGGGTGCAGCACACGGGCTTGCAGCAGACAGGGGTGCAGCACACGGGCTTGCAGCAGACAGACACACAGCTGTCTTCCTGGCAGGGGGAAGAGCTGCAGCAAGAGGGCTGGCAGCTAGACTGCTGGCAGCAGGGGGAGGACTCACAGCACACGGGCTTGTAGCAGACGGGGGTGCAACAGACGGGCTTGCAGCAGACGGGGGTGCAGCACACGGGCTTGCAGCAGACGGGGGTGCAGCACACGGGCTTGCAGCAGACAGACACACCGCAGCCCTCCTGGCAGGGGGAGCAGCTGCCGCACGAGGGCTGGCAGGAACCGGGGCAGGCTGGTGGGCAGGGGCTGGACACGCAGCTCGCAGGGGTGCAGAGGAGGGTCAGGCAGGAGGCCGGGGCGCAGCAGGGGGGCTCGCAGTAGCTCTCGGGACAGTCGTCCACCTGCCAGGAGGGGTCGGGACAGGAGTCGCCGGAGCCGGGCAGGCAGACGCGGCTGCCGTAGCTCAGGTCGCTGGAGCAGACGGACAGGGTGGAGGCGGCCATGGTGTGGGTGCTGGGGCGGGGTGTGGGTGCGGGTGAGTGTGTGGGTGCGGGTGTGGGTGTGAGTGTGCGAGGTGCTGGGCCGCGGCTTTTATACCCCGTGGAGTGTTTGTGTTGTCCCAGGCGACGCTCCCCACGCCTCCCTGGCTTGTTGGTGTTTTGGGCCGTGAGGACCATCATTAGGCCTGTTGTCACGACCCGATGTCGCTCAGCTTGTAAGCCTTCTCCCCGCTGGGCAGGGCTGCTTGTCCCTGATGTGAGCCCAGTTCCCCTGGGAGCCCCGTGGGGAAGGTATAGCCTCCCTGTGGCCCACTCTGTGGCTGACTCTGTGGCACCCTCCTGGCAGGTTATGTGCTGAGGGTCCAGGTGCCAGCCCTGGGCTCACGTGACCTGCCCCGTGTGGCCCCAGCCCGGGTGTGCAGGGCCTCACGGGGAGCAGCGGGTTATGGAGCAGGAGGACAGAGGTGCATATTTCAGGGCACAGGTGACGTGGGACCGATCGCTCCTGGGCGGCTGGTGAACTTCTGTGGTCCCAGTGTCCACCAAGGCCAGTGAGGAGGAGGTGGATGCCCACAGACAGGGCCCGACACACCCTCCCCAAGGAGGAGCCAGAATGTCCCAGGGAGGCCTGAACTCCCTAGGTCGTTGGGAGGACCGGATTCAAGGACTGATCCTTGGGGCCTAACGCTCTTCCCCGGAGCCTGTGGTCGGTCAGTGGTCCTGGCAGAGGCATTTCCCTGGTTGGGGCCTGAAAGTGGGCTGAGATTTAATCTGGAGGAGGTGGGCGTGGAGCGAGGGTGACGTGGGGACAGTCTATCCAGGACAATCCAACATTGCTTAATTTCAAAACCCAAAGGGAATCTGTTTGGAACATGAATGGAGGAGAAGGTTAGTATGAACGTGAGAAGGTCCTCCCCGCGGAAGCAGGAGAGGGTACGAAAGAATCACATACAAAATTCAAAGCACTCGAGTTTCCAATAAGCACAGGGAAAGCTACTTGAGCTCATTAAGAATCAAATGTTCCCAAATTAAAACAAAAAATGTCACATCTGTAAGATCAACAAAGCTTTAGGACGTTGCGGACTTGTAGCACTGCTGCGCGTGGGGGCCCCACCCCGAGACCCCTAGCAGGCATGATCTTTACAGATTGGGCCCACAATGATACAATTTGTGATTTTGTCCCTTTTAAAGTGTACGAGTCGGTGGCATTTAGCAAAGTCATGATGTTGTACAACCATGACCACCATCTATTTCTAGAACGTTCTCATGGGTCCAGAAGGAAACCCTGTCAATCAGCAATCTGCTTCCTGTCTCTACGGACCTGCCTCGTCCACACACTCCGCCTGGAAGGGCTCACACAGTACGTGACCCCGTGTCTGACCCCTTTCACGGAGCGTGATGTTTGCCAGGCTCGTCCAGGTTGCAGCGTGTCCGCGCTTCACTCCTGCCACGGCCGAGTAATATTCCAGCAAACGGCCACCCCACATCTTATTTATCTGCTCATCATCAGTCAGCGGACATCGGGGTTGTTTCCACCTTTTGGCTGTCGTGAATAGCGCCGCCGTGGACGTTGTACACGGTTTTGTTCGAACGCGTCTTTTCAGTTCGCCCTGGTGTCTACCTAGCAGTGGAGTTGCTGGATCAGATGGTGACTCTGCGTTTAACGTTCGAGGACCTGCCAGGCTGCCTTCCACAGCAGCTGCACCGTTTTGCATTTCCAACGGCAAGGTTCCTTCCACATGCTCCCCGACGTTGCTTCTGTTCTGGTTTAAAAAAAAAAAATCGTAGCCACCCTTGGCTATGATTGGCATCGTAATAAGACGCTGGCATCTTACTGCGGTTTTGACTTCCGTTTCCCTGACGACTGATACTCTTGGGCTTCCTTTCAAGTGCTTGTTGGCTGTCTGAATATTTTCTTTGGAGGGATGTCTGTCAAAGTGCTTTGCCCGTTTTTAATTGGGTTATCTGTAGCTTTGTTGAGTTACAGGAGTACTTCATGTATTCTGGATATTAAATTATGCTTTGCAAATATTTTCTGTCATTCTGTGGGTTGCCTTTCACTCTCTTGATAGCATCCTTTGAAGCACAGAACTGTAACTTTCGATGAAATCCAACTCACCTGTTTCCTTTTGTTTAGTGCCATAACCAAAACAATCTCTTTGCCAAATCCAAGGTCATGCAGATTGTCCCCTATGTTTCCTTCCAAGAGTTTTAGAGCATCAGCATGTATATTTAGGTGTTTGATTGATGTTTGAGTTGATTTTTGTATATGGTGTGAGGTAGGGTTCAACTGTATTCTTTCACACGTGGATGTCCAGTTGTCCCAGCACCCTCTGTTGAAGAGACTATTCTTTCCCCCACGAGATGATCTTGACGCCCTTGTTGAAAATCAATTGACCAGATAAGTATGGGTTTATTTCTACATTTTCAGTTTTATTCCACTGACTTCTATGTCTGTCATTATGCCAGTACCACTGTTTGGATCACTGTAGCTTTGTAGTAACTTCTGTGTGTCCTTTCTAATTTGGACGTCTTTTGTTTGTTTTCCTTGCCAAATTGCTCTGGCTAGCGCTTGCAGCACAATGTTGAATAGAAGCGGTGAAAGAGGGCATCTTTGCCTGTCCCTGACTTAGGGGAAGGCTTTCTTTCCTACACTATGGAGGCTGATGTTCACTGTGGGGTTTTCATCTACTCTCTATTATGCTAGGGAAGTTCTCTTCTCATAGTTTGTTGATGGTTTTATTATGAGAGGGTGTTGGCTTTTGTCAGATGCTTTTTCTGCATCAGATGAGATCATCACGTTCCCCACCCCCCACCACACACACTTTATTCTATTAATGTGATGTATTAGTTTGATTGTTTTTCCATATGTTGAATTACTCTTGCATTATTGGGATAAACCCACTTGATCATGGTGAATGATTCTCTTAACATACTGCTAGATTTTGTTTGATAGTATTTGGGGGAAGTCTTAAAAATCTTTATCTATAAGGAATATTGGTCTGTAGTTTTCTTTTGTTTGTTTTTGCCTGGCTTTGATATCAGGATAATTCAGACTTTACAGAATGATTTAGGAAGTGTTCCCTCATCTTCCGTTTTTGGAAGAATTTGAGAACATTTAGTGTTAATTGTTCTATAAATGTTTAGCAAAACTCAGCATGAAACCATCTGGTCCCAGGCTTTACTTTTGGGGGAGGTTTCGGATTATATTTTAATCTCATTCCTTGTTTTATGTCTATTCAGTTTGCCTATTTCTTCTTGAGTCAGTTCACTCACTTGAGACTCAAAGACACAAATAGATTGAAAGTGAAAAGATAGAAAAAGATACTTCATGCAAATAATAACCAAACGAGAGCTGGATGGCTATAATAAAATCAGACAAAATAGACTTTGAGTCAAATTTGTTGTAAGAGACAAAAAAGGATATTAAGTATTGTTAAGAGGGTCAACATATCAAGAAGAGATGACAACTATAAACACATATGCACCTACTAACAGACTTCCAAATATATAAGGCACAAATTACAGAATTAAAGAAATAATTTCAGTTCTATGATAATAGTTGGAGATTTCAATGTCTTTTCCACTAATAAAAAAATGACATAATAGAACAACTCGATCAAAGATCAACAATGAAACAGAAGCTTTGAATAACACTATAAACCAACTAAACCCAACATGTATACAAAATACTGAGCAATAGCAGAATGCATGTTCTTCTCAAGTCCCCATAGAATATTTTCCAGATTAGACTCTGTTAGGCCACAAAACAAATCTCAGTAAATTTTAAAAGCTGAAATCGTACCAAGTATCTTCTCTGACCAAAATGGAAAGAAACCAATAACAGAATAAAAATGGGAAATCTCACAAATAAATGGAAATTAAACACACAGTGAAACAACCAATGAACCGAAGAAAAATTCACAAGAGAAGTTAGAAAATACTTTGATATGAAAGCAGATGACAACACAATGAGCCAGTACTTAGGGGATGGAGCAAAAACAGTGCTCAGAGGCAGATTCATAGTTGTCAACACTTGATTTAAAAAGAAGAAATATTTAAACCCACAACCTAACTCTACATCTTAAGGAACTAGAAAAAGAAGAGCAGACCAAGCCCAAAGCTGGGAGAGGAAGGAAACAGAGCACAGATTAATGAAACAGACACTAGAACTACTACAGAGAGAATCGGCGAAACCAAAAGTTGGTTCTTTGAACAGAGCAACAGAATGGACAAACTTTTATCTAGACTAGGAAAAAAAAGAGATAAGACTCAAATTAAATAAAAATGGGGACATCACTACTGACCTTATGTATGTGAAAAAGGTTATATGAGAGTTCTAACTGGACACCAAAGACTTTGGTGTCCTGCAAAAATCCTTAGAAACACAGAAACTACCCAAACCAACACCCTGACTGGAGTCCTTTATCTCCTCCTATGGCTCCAAGTTACTGTTTAGTGTCCTTTTATTTCAGCTCAAATTATCATTTCTCCTAGGCAGGTCTGTCCATGGGCAATGAAGCCTTTTAACTTTCATTTACCTGGACGTGTCTTAATCTTTGCTTCACTTGGCAAGTGCACATTTGTGGGGCATGAAATTCTTGGTTGGTGGTCCTTCTTCCAGCGCTTTACACACACTGTCCCTCCTGCTCCCACATTTCTGATGAGGAATTGGCTGCTAATCTTCCCTCTTGCTGCTTTTAAGATTCTCTCTTTGTCTTTGTATAATTTGGTTATCATATATTAGTGTGGGTGTCTCTGGGTTTATTCTCTTTGGAGTTCACTGAGCTTCTTAGATGTGTAGACTCCTATTCTTTTTTAATTCGAAAAGTTTTTTTGGCCATTATTTCTTCAACTTTTTTTTCAGCCCCTCTTCTCTCCCCTCTCTTTAGGAGATTCCTGTCGAGTGCATGTTGGTCTACTTGATGGCGTCCCACGGGTCTCGCAGCCTCTGTTCACTTATCCTTATTCCTTTTTCCCATCGACTCCTCAAACCAGAGTATTTCAACTGTCCTGTCTCCTTATTTACTAATTCTTTCTTTTGCCTGCTCACATGTGCTATTGAGCTCCTCTAGTAAAGTTATCGATTCAGTGATTGCAATTGGTTCAATAACCCTAGAATTTCTGTTTGGTTCCTTTTTTTACTTCTGTCTCTTTACTGATATTCTCAATTTCATGAACATTATGCTCTTGGTTTCTCTTAGTTCTTTGTTCATGATTTTCCTTGACTCTTAGAGTATATTAAGAGAGTTTACTTAGAATTTTTGTCTAGGGATGGCTGAATGGCTCAGCGGTTGAATGTCTGCCTTCGGCTGAGGGTGTGATCCTGGGATCTGGGATCTAGTCCCATATCAGGATCCTTGCAGGAAGCCTACTTCTCCCTCTGCCTATGTCTCTGCCCTCTCCCTCTCTCTGTGTCTCTCATGAATAAATAAATAAAATCTTAAAAAAATAAAAGTTTTGTCTAGAGACGCCTGGGTGGCTCAGTTGGTGAAGCATCTGCCTTCAGCTCAAGTCATGATCCTGAGGTCCTGGGATCAAGCCCCATGGGGATTGCTGGCTCAGCAGGAAGCCTGCTTCTCCCTCTTCCTCTACCTCTACCTCCTGCTCCCCTTGCTTGTGCCTTCTCTCTCTCTCTCTCTTTCTGTGTGTTAAATAAATAAATAAAATCTTTAAAAAAATAAAAGTTTTGTCTAGAAAGTTAAATCCCTGGGCTTTCTCAAGGGTATTTTCTGCTAATTGCTTTTTTTTTTTTACCTGTGAATGAGTCATCCTTTCTTCTTTCTTTGCATCCTTCATATTTTTTGTTGAAAGCTGGACATTTTGAGTATTATCATGTGATAATTCTGGATATCAGATTCTCCCCTTCTCTATAGTTTTTGTTGCTGATTGCTGTGACCTGTCATTGTGTTTTTGTTCAGTGACCCTTCTAAACTATATTGTAATGACTGCACTCTTTGTCAGGTGTGCTCAGTGTTCCATTAGCCTAGTGGTCAGATACTGATTTGACAGAAACTTCCTTAAACACCTGGAGCCAAACAAGACTTTTCTCCCAGTCTTGGCGGCTGGGCTCTGCTTGTGTGTTGGGACCAGCCCACAGCCCTGGGCTGGACAGTTGACAGATCTGCCTTCACCTTCACATCATGCCTGTCAGAACTGGACGTGTAGCCAGTGGTAAGTGTCCAGGGCTTTCTCAGCTCCTTTCTGAGCATGGGCCCCTTGCAGGCATGTGTGGGGTCTTCTGGTCTCCCAGCCATCTGTGAAAGCCTGAAAACCTTATTTCTCCAAACATTTCATTCCCCAGCTTTCTGTCCTTGGCTTTTTGGGGTGTCTTCTGTTTGCCACAACTGATACCTTTTCCCCAGGCCGCAGTGGGTTCATTTGACAAACTCTCTCCATGTAGCTGCTTCTTTGCCTTGAAGTTATGAGAAATTAAGCCAAGCCCTTGGTGTGGGCACCTCCAGAGCCACTGCTCAGACAACCACACTTCTCATAGAATGGGGCTTGCTCTTGCCAGAACCAGGGCCCCTCACTGGCACCCAGTCCACCAGGCTGCAACCACTTTGTTCTTGATGGAGCATTTCCTTGGTCATTGTAACCCCTTGACCATTTGATTCTTTGCCAGTTTTTTTCAGTGTTTCTATGGGGGTGTAGGGGTGGGCCCTTAGAGTTCCCTACTGCCCATCTTTTCTGATCACTCTTAGTAGGCACAACTTTTAAAAGTCCTTTTGAGGACATTTGTTGATATCTCTCAGAATTTAAAATCAGCAAACTCTGACCTGGAAGTCCCACTTCTGGGAATTTAGGCACAGTGAAAACATACACCTGTGCACACAGGTAAGCGGTGGGGACCCTTCATGGTGGCATTGTTTGTAATGATCAAAACTGGAGAGACTTCAGATGCCCATCCCCCTGTTTCTGCATAAACCCCTAATGGTGTATCACCCTTTGCGATTCTATGTGTCTAGGGACAAGGAGCAACCATAAGGTATTATTTCTTATCAAGTTGGCAAAGATAGAAAAAGGTAACCCCCATGCTGAGAATCTATACTGCTGTAAAGAGGACCCTCTGTGGGCAATGTGATTTTCTTGCCTCCACCATTTGACCCATTGCTCTGCAGTTCCAGGACTTCATTCTCAGATTTGCTCACGTGTGTGGGAAGCTGCGTCTGGCTATATCTGGACATGGGATATTTGCTCCCACCCTCTGGTCTGGACATGTTTTCACACTGTTCTGGCCTTTCTCCACTATTGCTGTTTCCAGTCATCCTTTCCCAGCTGCTCTCTGCCAACCCAGCCCAGTAGGTGGGAGCCCCAGAGGCTGTGTCCTCTTCTCTGCCCTCTGCATCCCAGCAGCTGACACGGTGCTGGAGCACACGACATTCTGGTGTCTGTGAATGTAGGATGCCACCTGTCCCTAGAAGACTGTCTGGACACCAGACAAACCAACTGCCAGGTCTTCCCTGTCCCTACTTCCCAACAGGACTGTGGCATGTGCTGATGTCGGGACAGCCCTCATCTGTGCGTGGGGAGGAGCTGCTTCTACTTACAGTGGGTTGGGGTCTTTGTTCTCAGCCCATTTGGTGCCCACAGGGTTTTCCTGGGAACAAAGTCTCAGACTGTGATGGTGGCCAGACAGCAGAGCAACGACTGGAAGTAGACATGGCCCATGGCAGGCATCATGTTCAGGAGCTCCTGGTCCTCCAAAGATGACAATATAAGCCCCACAGAGGAGGGACAGAGGTCCTTGGGTGCCGGCTAATGATCACATCGCTCCCCTGAGCTCCGTGTTCCCAGATGAGTTGTGGGTCCCCTTTGTCAGTGAAACCACCACAGGAAACAGAGGAAAAGGGTGTGAGACTCTAAAGTATTTGTTGGGGGTTATTCTGCAGGAAGCGAGTTGCATGGTTAGACTGGCCCAGGGGTCATGTGGGGCTGAGGAAGTCTCCTGTTGCCTGTCTGGCCCAGAGGGGTCCCTGGGCTCTACCTTTCAGGGCATCCGGGGGTGCTTTGGGGCACTTTCTGGGGGCGGGGGATGCAGATGTGGGTGGGTCAGCCCTGGAAGGAGTCCACAGTAACAGACTGGCTGTGAAAGGGAATGGCTGGCTGGGTGGCTTCCTCCTGAGTCAAGGGTGAGCTTGGAGAGGTTGGCTCCGCAGCAGGCAGGGGCCTTTAGGGGACAGTCTAGGTCAGGCAGGCAGGACCCCGAGGGGAAGCGCATGGAGTAGCCAGCTGGGCTGCAGGAGGAGGTGGGCTGCACAGGGGCCGCCCCAGCAGAGCCCTGAGACCCTGGGGGGCCCAGGAGCTCTCATAGCCCAGAGGCAGGTGGTGGGAAGCAGGTGGCCCTGGGACACCCAGGCTGGAGGCCATGAAGCAGATGCTGTGACACGTGGTGGCCTGGGGCTGGGTGGGGTCAGGGTGGAGGTCAGGGGTGCCCAGAGGAGCCTTTCCTGGGTGGCCTTTATGGCTTCCTGGCTACAGGCCACATGGGTGTCTCTCTACTGTGTTTTCCCAACACTTCATCTCCCAGTAAGGAGGAGGTGAGGAGGGGATGAGGAGCTCAGACGTCAGAGAGCAGCTGTGAGTTTAAACCCCCGTCCTTTGGGTGCCTGCCGTAGTGCGAACTGCCATGAGAACGGCTAGGGCTGGGTGAGGCCAGCGGTGTTTGTCACAAATAAATCAAAGGAATAGCACGTGGGCTCAGGGCACTTCACCCCATGGGCCCTCCGGAAGTGACACATGCCAGGCACCATCAGCAAAGCCCAGAGAGTCACAGGTCACTTGTGCAAACCACTGAGGACAAGCGTTCCTGAGGTGAGGGCAGGGGCGGGGGCACGCTGGCGGGCGACATAGGGGGTTGCCTCTGCCTTTGTCAACAAGTGTCCTCCCGTGACGTCAGTGCCATCCTGACATCAGAGCAGCGTTGTCCAGAGCACTGGGCATGTCCAGGCCTGACGGGGTTCCCAGGGCAGGCCCTGCCCCGTGACTCCGTGTCCCTCCTGCTCCCAGGCGGAGTCCAGACCTACCAGCTGATGTCCTGAGTCCTGCCCAGGACGGGATCCTGGGGCTCCTGCCACCCTGAAGACCTGAAGATTGTGCTTCCAACCTAGTCGTTTCCTTTGGGGGCTTAGAGCAGTGCCTTCCCCAGCCCGCCGCCTCTCCACGGGATGAGCAGAGCACGCTGGAAGACCCCAGGGGGACCCCAGGAGGCCCCCAGGCCCCCCGGGCTGTGCTGCCTGCGGCCCCCAGGCAGGCTTGTCCGGGACACTTTGCCCAGCTGGGGCAGTGGGTGGAGACGGGCCTGGGCTGAGCCCCCCAGGCCACGCCCTGTATGCAGGTGGCCAGCCTCAGGGGCCCCGGGGACCCACTCGGGGCCCAGCAGCCCTGACCATCTGCGCCAGGGCGTGAGTCCCACCCCGCGGCCCCGCCCAGAGCAGTTGGGCCCTGGCCCTTGGGGACCTCTCATCGCTCCTTCCAAAAATGTTCACGAGGGAAGGGACCACTGTTGGGTCCAAACCCCCGGGACCCCACCCCCATGAGAGTCAGATGAAAGGAAGCAGGTCAGCAGGTGAAGTGAATTTATTGGGGTGCCAGGGAGGTGCCCACAGGTTGGAGGGCGAGGTCAGGTGACCAAGCAGAGGAGCTGGGAGGGAAGGCAGGTGACCCAGGGCAGGTGGAGGTGCATCCCGGGAGCAGGAGCCCCGGGGAGCCACGGGGTCCGCGTTCTTGGGAGGGAGGAGGTGAAGGTCAGGTCAGGAGAGTGGACACCCAGGGGGACCCCATCGTGGGTGGGGGCAGCCACCTAGCACAGGTGAGGGCTGGGCTGAGGGGTGGCCGGGAGGCCCACGGTCCCTGGGTGGGGCCTGTGCCCAGCGCCCTGGGGGCACGTGCCCCATCAGCGGGAGCACATGGGGCGGCACAGCAGGGACACGCTGGAGGCCTGGGGGCAGCAGCTGGGCTGGCAGGGGGAGAGGGGGACGCAGCAGGCGGGCCTGCACACGGGGCGGCAGAGGAGGGACACGCAGGAGGAGGGTCTGCAGGGGCTGGGCTGGCAGCAGGGGGAGGCCTGGCAGCAGACAGGCTTGCTGCAGACAGGGGTACAGCACACAGGCTTGCAGCACACAGGCTTGCAGCAGACAGGGGTGCAGCACATGGGCTTGCAGCAGACAGACACACAGCTGTCTTCCTGGCAGGGGGAGGAGCTGCAGCAAGAGGGCTGGCAGCTAGACTGCTGGCAGCAGAGGGAGGACTCACAGCACAGGGGCTTGCAGCAGACTGGGGTGCAGCAGACGGGCTTGCAGCAGACGGGGGTGCAGCACACGGGCTTGCAGCAGACAGACATACAGCAGCCCTCCTGGCAGGGGGAGCAGCTGCCGCAGGAGGGCTGGCAGCTAGACTGCTGGCAGCATGGGGAGGCCTCACAGCACAAGGGCTTGCAGCAGACAGGGGTGCAGCACACGGGCTTGCAGCAGACAGACACACAACAGCCCTCCTGGCAGGGGGAGGAGTTGCAGCAGGAGGGCTGGCAGCTAGACTGCTGGCAGCAGGGGGAGGACTCACAGCACAGGGGCTTGCAGCAGACGGGGGTGCAGCACACGGGCTTGCAGCAGACAGACACACAACAGCCCTCCTGGCAGGGGGAGGAGTTGCAGCAGGAGGGCTGGCAGCTAGACTGCTGGCAGCAGGGGGAGGACTCACAGCACAGGGGCTTGCAGCAGACGGGGGTGCAGCACACGGGCTTGCAGCAGACAGACACACCGCAGCCCTCCTGGCAGGGGGAGCAGCTGCCGCACGAGGGCTGGCAGGAGCCGGGGCAGGCCGGTGGGCAGGGGCTGGACCCGCAGCTCGCAGGGGTGCAGAGGAGGGTCAGGCAGGAGGCGGGGGCGCAGCAGGGGGGCTCGCAGCAGGTCTCCTGGCAATCGTCCACCTGCCAGGAGGAGCTGGTGCAAGCGCTGGGCGAGCAGAGGCGGCCGCCACAGCTCAGGTCGCTGGAGCAGACGGACAGGGTGGAGGCGGCAATAAGGCAGGTCCGGGAGCAGCAGGTGTCAGCCATGCTGGAGTTTTGTGCTGGGAGGTGAGCAGGACAGGGGTGTGTGTGACAGGTGTGCGAGTGAGGTGCTCTGGTTGTCAGGGGCTTTTATACCTGTCCCTGGGGTGCTGAGCCTCGCCTGAGCCTGCACCAGCCTTCCTTTTCCTTGTTGCTCAGCGTGTATTTCCTGACAACCCTTAGGGGCTTATTTGCGGTGCGATGTTTGTCCTCAAGGCTCTGAGTGTGTCCGGTGATGCCTGGTTGCTTGTGTGTGGAAACACTGAGGTGCACAGTTCCTGTTGGTCGACCAGCTCAGGGTTGGGTGTGTCTGGATAACCTGGGCTCCTCTTTCCGTATTTGCTTGTGTGTCTTTGGTGTGAATTCTGGCCTCTGCAGATGCTCCACATGTGGCCGCAAACCCCTCACTGAATAAGAGTGTGTTGGCTCAGAGGAGCCCCCCATCTCCTGCTCCACCTGCAGACTCTGGTGGGGTGACTCCCACAGTCCGCGCCCGACACTGTCCTTGTTCCGCTGTTTATCGCACGGTTCCCCAGTGATGTGCATATTCTGTACTCTCTTGAGTTTTCAGTTTTATTATTTATTTAAATTTTTAATTTTCAGGAGTCTTATTTTAATCTTTTAATCGCACGGTGCTTATGATAAGTGCACCCCCTAGTCCCCATCACCTGTTTCCCCCAGGCCCCCCACCTGCCTCCCCTCTGGTGACCATCAGTGTGTTCTCTAGAGTTATGAGTGTTTCTCGATTTGCCTCTCTTTCCTTCTATTTTTTCCCCCTTTGCTCCTTTATTTTATTTCTTAAATTCCCCGAATGAGGGAGGCCGTGCGATCATGTCTCTCTCTGGCCGACTCGCCCCCCTCGGCATCACGCCCTCCGGCTCCCCCCACGTCGGTGTAAATGGCGAGATCTCCCCCCTCTGACGGCCGGGTGACACCCAGGGTGCGCAGGGACCACGTCTCCTCCCTCCAGCATCTGTCCGTGGACGTCGAGGCTCCTCCCGGTGCGGCCCCCGTGGACATCGGGGTGCAAATATCCCTTTGAATTAGTATTTTTATATCTTTGGGGTAAATACCCAATAGTACAATTGCTGGGTCGCAGGGTAGTTCTATTTTTAACCTTTTGAGGAACCTCCACAGTGTTTTCCAGGGCGGCCGCACCAGTTTGCATTCCCACCAACATGCACGAGGGCTTCCTTCTCTGCACATCCTGGCCAACACCTGTTGTTTCTTGTCTTGTTGACGTTAGCCGTTCTGACAGGTGTGAGGTGGGATCTCATTATGGTTTGATGTGTATTTCCTCCACGATGAGTCATGCTGGGCATCTTTCATGGGCCTGTTGGCCATCTGGATGTCTTCTTCAGAAAAATGCCTGTTCATGTCTTCTGCCCATTTTTGGATTGAATTATTTGTTTTTTGGGGTATTGAGTAAATACAGACCCTATATGCGTTTTGGAAACTAACCCTTTATCTGATATGTCACTTGGAAAGAGCCTCTTCCATTCCGTAGGTTGTCTTTTAGTTTTGTTGGTTGTTTCCTTGGCTGTGCGGAAGCTTTTTATCTCGGGGAAGTCCCAATAGTTCATTTTTACCTTTGTTTCTCTTGGCTTTGGAGACGTGTCTTGCAAGAAGTTACTGCAACCGAGGTCACAGAGGTTGCTGCCTGTGTTCTTCTCTAGGATTTTAATGGATTCCTGTCTCATTTAGGTCTTTCAACCATTTTTGAGTCTATTTTTGTGTGTGGTGTAAGAAAATGGGCCAGTTCCATTCTCCTGCATGTGGCTGTCCAATTTCCCCAGCATCATTTATTGAAGAGACTGTCTTTTTTCCAGTGGATATTCTTTCCTGATTTGTCAAAGATGAGTTGACCATAGAGTTGAGGGTCCATTTCTAGGTTCTCTCTTCTGTTCCACTGATCTGTGTGTCTGTTGTTGTGCCAGTGCCAGACTGTCTTGATGATCACAACTTTGTAATATAGCTTGAGGTCAGGCATTGGGATGCCCCCAGTTTGCTTTGCTTTTTCAAGTTGCTTTGGCTATTTGGGGACTTTTGTGATTGCATATAAATGTTAGGATTGTTTGTTCCAGCTCTGTGAAAAGTGCTGCTGGTACTTTGATAGACATTGCATCGATTGTGTAGATTGCCTTGGGTAATATGGACATTTAATGATGTTGTTTTTCCAATCCACGAGCATGTCATCTTTAATTCCTCACATCACCATTTTATAGTTTTCAGAATTCAGGTCTTTCAACTCTTTGGTTAGGGTTATTCCTAAGTATCTTATCTTTTTTTTTTTTTTAAGACTTATTTACTTATTTGAGAGAGAGAGAGCATGAGCAGTGAGGAGGGACAGAGGGAGAGAGAGTCTGAAGCAGACTCCGTGCTTAGTGAGGAGCCTGACTCAGGGCTTGATCTCATGACCCTGAGATCATGACCTGAGCCAAAATCAAGAGTTGGATGCTTAACTGACTGAACCACTCTAGCACCCCAGTATCTTACTATTTTTGATATAATTGTAAACGCGATTGATTCCTTAACTTCTCTTTCTGCTGCTTCATTACTGACGTACAGAAATGGAACAGATTTCTCTACCTTGACTTTTTGTCCTGAGACTTTACCAAATTCCCGAATCAGTTCCAGCAGCTTTTTGGTGGAGATTTTCGGGTTTTCTGTATAGAGTGTCATGTCATCTGCAAGTAGTGAAAGTTTGACTTCTTCCTTGCCGATATGGAGGCCTTTTATTTCTTTTTGTTGTCTGACTGCGGAGACTAGGACTTCCAGTTCTAGGTCGAACAACAGTGGTGAGAGTGGACGTGCCTGTCCTCCTCCTGACCTCAGGGGACAGGCTCTCAGTTCTTCCCCACTGAGGATGGTGTTCACTGTGGACTTTCTCATATGGCCTTTATTAGGTTGAGGTGGGTTCCCTCTAAACCTACCTTGTTGAGGGTTTTTATCATGAATGGATATTGTACTCTGTCAAATGCCTTTTCTGTGTCTATTGAAATGATCACATGGTTCTTCCTTTTCTCTTATTGATGTGATGTATCACATGGATTGATTTGTGAATATTGAACCACCCTTTATATTGAATAAATCCCAGTTGATTATGATAAATTATTTTTTAAAATGTGTTGGATTCAGTTTGCTAGTGTCTTGTTGAGGATTTTTGCATCCATATTCATCAGGGTTAATGGCCTGTAGTTCTCTTTTTTTAGCAGAGTCTTTTTTTTTAAAAGATTTTATTTATTTATGAGAGAGAAAGAGAGAGAGGCAGAGGCACAGGCAGAGGGAGAAGCAGGCACCATGCAGGGACCCCGATGCGGGACTCGATGCGGGACTCAATCCCGGGTCTCCAGGATCACGCCCTGGGCTGAAGGCAGGTGCTAAACCACTGAGCCACCCAAGTTGCCCATTTAGTGTAGTCTTTATCTGGTTTTGGTATCAAGGGTAGTGCTGGCCTCATAGAGTGAATTTGGAAGTTTTCCTTCCTTTTCTATTTTTTTGAAATAGTTTGAGAACAGGTATTACATCTTCTTTAAATTTTTGGTGGAATTGCCCTGTGTCTAGTCTTTAATTTATGTTTGCTGGGAGATTCTTCATAATTGATTCAGTTTCTCTGCTGGTTATGGGTCTGTCCAGGTTTTCTATTTCTTCCTGTTTCAGTGTTGGTAGTTTGTACGTTTTCAGGATTTATCCATTTCTTCTAGGTTGTTACTGTTGGCATATAGTTTTTCATGATGTTCTCTTATTATTGTTTGGCTTTCTTGGGGGTTTGTTATTATTTCTCCTCTCTCAGTTGTGCTTTTATTTTTTGGATTCCTTTCTCTCTGTTTTTGCTGAGTCTGGCTAGGGATTTATCAGTATATCAATTGTTGATTTTTGCAAAGAACCAGTTCCTCATTTCATTGATCTGTTCTCTGATTTTTTAGTTTCTATATCATTTATTTCTGCTCTAATCTTTATTATTTCCCTTCCTCTGCTGGCTTTAAGCTTCATTTGTTGTTCTTTCTCCAGCTCCTTTAGGTGTAAGGTTAGGTTCTGTAGTTGAGATTTTCTTTCTTCTTGAGGTAGGCTTGTATTGCTATATACTTCCCTCTTGGGACAGCCTTTGCTGCATCCCAAGATGCAAAGGTTCTGAACTGTCCCCCAGTTGCCCAAAGGTTCTGAAATGTTGTGTTTTCATTTTTATTTACTTCCATGTGTTTTACATTTCCTCCTTAGTTTCCTGGTTGATCCATTCATTCTCTAGTAGAATGTCCTTTTTTTTATTTTTTATTTTTTATGATGTCCTTTAACCTCCATGTATTTGTGGTCTTTCCAAATATTTCCTTGTGGCTGACTTCAAGTCTCACAGCACTGTGGTCTGAGAATATGCATGATATGATCTCAATTTTTGTGTACGTGTTGAGGGCTGATTTGTGACCCATTGTGATCTATGCTGGAGACTGTTGCATGTGCCTCGAGAAGGATGTGTATTCTGCTTTAGGATGGAATGTTCCTCATATATCTGTGAAATCCACCTGGCCCAATGTGTCATCCAAAGCCCTTGTTTCCTTGTTGATTTTCTGCTTGGATGATCTGTCCATTGCTATGAATGGGGTGTTCAGTCCCCTACTATTATTGTGTTATTATCCACGAGTTCCTTTACGTTTGTTATTAACTGTTTTATGTATTTGGCTGCTCCCAAGTTAGGGACATAAATATTTACAATTGTTAGATCTTCTGACCTTCTTGTTGGATTGTCCCCTTTATTATGACTTAACGTCCTTTTTCAGCTCTTGTTACGGTCTTTGGTTTAAAATCTAGTTTGTCTAGTATAGGTATGGCTACTCTGGCTTTCTTTTGACATCCATTTACATGGTAGATGTTTCTCCATCCCCTCACTTTCAATCTTCAGGTATCTTTATGTCTAAAATAAGTCTCTTGTAGGCAGAGTATGAATGGGTCCTTTTTTTTTTTTTTGCCCATTCTGACACCATATGTCTTTTGATTGTAGTGTTTAGTTCATTTACATTCAGAGTAATTATTGATAGGTATGTATTTAGTGCCACTTTAGTGTTTTGTGATTGTTCCTGAAAATTTTCTGTGATTTTTTAAATCTTCATATCTTTCATGGTTTGTTGGCTTTCTTTAGTGATATATTTGGATTCCTTTCTCTTTATTCTTTGCATATTTATTAATGGTTTTAATACATGGTTACCATTAGGCTTGTATATAACCTCTTCTGCAAATAACAGTCCATATTAAGTTGATGGTCACTTAAGTTTGAAACCATTCTTTACTCCTCTCCTCCTCACTTTTAGGTATGTGTTGTTATATTTTACATCCTTTTATTTTCTGAGTTCTTTGACTGATTTTTTATAGAAATGTTCGTTTTTACTCCTTTTGTGTTCCCTGCCTTCATACTGTCATTTGGTCTTTCCCACTCAAAGAGTCCTCTTTAATATTTCCTGCAGGGCTAGTTTAGTTTTTCTTTGCCTGAAAAGCTTTTTATCCATGCTTCTATTCTGAATGACAGCCTTACTGGACAGAGTATTCTTGGCTGAAGATTTTTCCCATTCAGCACTTTGAATACCTCATGCCCCTCTCTTCTGGCTTGCAAAGTTTGTGCTGAAAAGTCCCCTGCTAGCCTATGTGTTTTCCCTTATAATTTAATATTCAATGTCTTCTTTTTCTTGCTGCTTTTAATATTTTTGTTGTCACTATGTTTCCTCATTTTAATTACAATATGTCTTGGTATTGAGCTGCTTTTTAGGTTTTGGTGGGAGTTCTCTACTTCCTGGATCGGAATGTCTGTTTCTTTCCTTAGATGAGAGAAGTTTTTGGCTATTCTATCTTTTTTTAAAAAAATATTTATTTATTAATTGATTGATTTGAGAGAGGAGAGAGAGAGAGAATGAGCAGGAGTAGGAAGAGGGAGAAGCAGACCCCTCATTGTGCAGGAAGCCCAACACGGGCTCCATCCCAGGACCCTAGGATCATGACCTGAGTTGAAGGCAGCATTTAATCAACTGAGCCACCCAGGCATCCCTCAGCTATTATATTTTCAAATAAATTATCTGGACACTTTTCATCTTCTGGGACCCATGTAATATGAATGCTATTACATATGATGGAGTCACTGATTCCCTAAGTCTTTTTTTCTGTTCCATAATCCTTTTATCTCTCTTTTGTTCAGCTTCTTTATTTTCCAGAACTCTCTCTTCTAGGTCATTAATTTGTTCCTTTGCTTCTTCCAGCCTGTTGTTCATTTAATTTATTGAGTCCTTTATCTCTGTTGTTATTCCTTATCTCTGTGTTAATTGTCTCACTGATGCATTCCACTCTTTTATCAAGTCTAGTAAGTATCCTTATAATCACTGCTTTAAATTTTCCAACAGGCAGGGCACCTGGGTGGCTCAGTTAAGTGTGCAACTCTTGATTTCAGCTCACATCATGATCTCAGGGTCATGCTCAGCATGGAGCCTACTTATCCTTCCCCCTTTGCTCCTCCTCCCATGCATTCTCTCTCTCTCTCTCTAAATAAATAAATATGTAAAAAAATGTCTGTCAGGCATTTTTAGAAATATCTGTTTCACTTAGATCTCCAGCTGTGGCCCTGTCTTTCATTTGGGACAAATTTCTCGGCTTCTCATTTTGTCTAACTTTCTGTGTCTGTTTTCCTGTGTTAGGAAAGTCAGCTACATCTCCTGTTCTTATGAAGAAGAGGTCCTGTAGTCCCCTGCCACACAGTGTCCCCTATTCCCCAGGGCTCTGTGCTTCAAGGCCTTGTCTCCTGTGTGTGCTGTGTGTGCTCTGCTCTTGTGTCCTGCCACTTTATCCTTCAGGCCAGTCATCTCTAGGCTTTCTTTACCTGTTGTGGCTAGTGTTTGGTCCCTGGTCTGAATGTGGCATATTAATTAGTGTGTTCTGATCTGCTTGTGAAATGAGACCTATCATCACCACCACCAGAACTCAGCCTCCATGGAGCTCCTGAATTGGGAGATGCAGTGTGAGCAGACATTTGGACTGGTCTTCTGGATGAGGGGGCCCACTGGACTGGAACTGAGATGAGCATGACTGGGAATGGTGGTTCTTCAAGAGCACAGGGGATGTGGGGCTGGATGTGAGCAAGTTAGGTAGCCAGTGTCATCACTGGGCTGGTTTCTGCAGGTGGCTCTGTGCTTATACTGGAGGAGTGTGGGAGGGAAATGGTACCTGTCAGTTCCTTTGTTCACAAAGGCATCTTTCCATAAATGCTGCTTCTCCTGGTTGTACTCCCAGATGAGCAAATAACCTCCCCACTGGTGCCCTAGATTTTCTTCGGGTCACTGTTTCCATGCTGTATGTCCAAGGGCTGTTTGCCCTGCATTTTCTCCACGAGGAGCAGCTCCAACTTCCTCCAGATTCCCCCAGAGCCAAGCATATTGACCATCCAAACTCCAGTCTCTAAGCTCTGCTGGTTGTAAGAACTCATAAATTTGGGCCCTCTCGCTTCCATGCTAGTTGCCGTGGGGATTCATCTTCCCCGTGTGCTCCCCTGTGTGCTAATTTAGTCTGTTGCCCTTCTGCGTGGCCACAGCCCCCTCCCCACTGTGGTGGCCATGGTCTGTTTCTCACCCAAGCCATGTCTCTGCACTTCTATCTTCTTTGTGTGGCTTCTTCTCTCCCATTAGTTGTGGAGTTTGTTTTGGCAGTTTTCAGATCAATTTCTGGGGGGTATTTAGGATGAATTATCTGATTATATTCATGGGATGAGGTGAGACTAGGGCTCTCCTACTCAACTGCCCTCTTCCCCCACCCCTTGAGTTTTCAGTTTTAAATAGGATGTGGTTTTGTGTGGTGAAGGAAGGCACTTTCTCTTGTCCGCCCCTCCCCCCCAACCCCATGAAAAGTTCTTCTCCCCAGCCTCAGGAGGTAGAAATATCCCAATATTTGGTTAAACCATTGTCAAATCTGTATCATTCAAACCAGAGCATGTTGCTCATAGGCAGGTCTGCGTAGTGGCGCCAGATTTAATTTCCTCACTTGTTCATGTTTTGTTTTTGCTTGTGTTTTTCCTTTTTTAGAGTTAACAATTGCTTCTTATGTTTATTTGCTTCTTTCTCTGTGTACCTATCATTAGATCATCACTAAATCCTCTAATTTATCTCCAAGCTCCACTCAAGAGGGTTGAACATATCAGGTAATCTGCTGGCTCCCTTTATTTTGTGGAGATGTCTCTCCAAGAGCTCCATTTATGGGATGATGTCTGCTGTGTATTCCAGGCATCACCCATGGATCTCCTCTCATCACTGTCTTTGGATTTTCCTCCATCTCTCTCCTATAATGGGTCTCTTATTTCCTGAACATAGTGTCCTTTCCTTTCTGGGCTTATGTCTTTCTTTGGGTGGAGCACACCGTCTGACCTATCATCACTACCACCAGAACTCAGCCTCCATGGAGCTCCTGAATTGGGAGATGCAGTGTGAGCAGACATTTGGACTGGTCTTCTGGATGAGGGGGCCCACTGGACTGGAACTGGAAAAATATGCACCAGAGTGACCACTGCCACAAGGAACATATAGCTTTCTGAAAATGGGTGCATAGGAGATAAATTTTGGAGCATAGAATAAGTAAAGATGACTTCATACTGCTTTTATTCTTGATTGATAATTTAGCTGGGTATAATCTTCTGGATTGGAAGAATTATCCCTTAGGATATTTTGCTGAAGACATAAAATGTTTCCAGAATTTCAAATGTTCCCTTGTGCTGTTTCTCAGTTAACCCAACTCTCCCAAGGAATCACTAGGTTCATCTTATTTCCCTATGGATTGGTTTCACCTGTTCAGTCTACTTCTTAGTTTATGGCTCCTTTTGCTCAACAGAGTGTCTGTGATAAGCAGCCACATGGGTGATGCATTATTGATCCACTCTCTTTTCCTGATGATACAAATTTAGACTATTTACAGATTTTGGCTAATATTAATAATGCTGCTATAAGAATTATTGTACATTTTGGGGGTTTTTGGTGGATGTATTTAGCAATCTCTCTTCAGTGTGCACCCATGAGTGGAATTTCTGGGTCGAACGATAGGCACATGTGCTGTTTAGCATATATCTTGTCCCAACGGCTTTCTAAACACATTTACATCCCTATTGGCCAATCTTATGACTTGTATAATGACTTGTCATTCTATATCCTTTGTAAAATGAGGTATTGTCAATCTTTTAAATTTTATCCATTTTGGAAAGGGTGTAAGGATACCACATCATTGCATTAATTTCATTCCCTGATGACTAAAGCTGCTCATTGAGCACCTGAATATATTTTCTTCTGAGGTTGCATGTTTAAGTCATTTGCATGGCTTTTAAAAGTAGGATTATTTGTATTTCTCATTGGCTTATGCAAATTTATTATATTTTCCAAATATGAGTTAATTGTTGCATGTATACAGTGGTGTGTAATAAATGTTTGATAACTGGCTGTCTGTAAAATGAAACCAAAAAGCCCTAATTTATTGCATGTACCAGTTCCCATGATATAAATACACCACAGCTCTTATTGTGATGTTTTGAACACAGAACTGGGAAGAAGTGGTGCAAGTGTGCTTCAGCACTCCACCGGGTATAAGCATTACACACGTCTCTTCCAAGTCAGGGACTTGTTTTTCTCATCCTCTGGATGGTATCCTTTTTAAAAAGTCAACTTATTGAGGTGTGATTTGCATACTGTAACATGTACCTGTCTAAAGTTTCTATTTGCCTAGTTTTGGAAAAATATGCACCAGAGTGACCACTGCCACAAGGAACATATAGAACTTCTCCATCATCCTGAAAATTTCACATGTGTTCTTAATCCCACCCTGTCACACCCTGGCCTCAGGAAACTACAGAACTCCTTCCCATCTAGGTTAGCTTTGTGTTCTCTACAGGTTCACGTAAATTATGTAATATGAATTCTTAGGGTTTGGCTTCTTCTCTTGAGTGTATTGAGATATATGAGTATGTATGTGGCTGCCTTCTTTTTGTGCTGCATAATTTTCCATTGTGTGGATATAATACAATTTATTCATCCCACTGAGCTGTTGATGCACACACAACTGGTATGAACGTTCATGAACAATTCCTCGTGTGGACTTATGTTGCCACTTGTCTTGGGTAAACAGCCAGGAGTGGGATGTCTGGGCCACATGATTGGTGTATGATTGACAGACTGCCCAACCGGTTCCCAAGTGACCACACATGTTTACATTCCCTCCAGCAAATGTGTATGTTCTTTTACATCTTTGCTGACACTCACGATGGTTAGACTTTCTAACTTGAGGTGTCCTGATGGATGTGTTGTGATGTTCATGGTGTCCTGGATGAATAGAAGCTCCTAATTTTAATGAAGTCCAGTGTAATGACACTTTCTTTTGAAAAAGAAAAAATACATTTATTTATTTACTTTTGAGAGAGAGAGAGAGAGCAAGAATGTGTGAGTGTGGGGAAGGGGCAGAGGGCCAGAACCTCCACACAGACTCTCTGCTGAGCAAGGAGCCCTACCAGGGGCTCAATCCCAGACCCATAAGATCATGACCTGAGCAGAAACCAAGCGTTAGATGCTGAACTGATTGAGCCACTCAGGAACCCCTGACTCTTGCCTTTTTTGTTTATTTCTTTTTTCTTTTCATTTTTTCCCTCCTTTTTCTTTTTTACTTTTTTACAAACCCTTGTGTCGAGGGCTGATGACTCTTGCCTTTTGTGTTTAGTGTTCTTGGCGTCCCATTGCCAATCTTTGCGTACCGCACATTGTGAAGATACTCTCCCATGTATCCTTCTGGACCTCCACCACTTCGCCTTCTGCATTCAGCTCTGATATCCTTGTCCTCCCCTCATTAATTGTGTACATGAAGTGAGGTAGACAGACGGCAAAGTTTACTTTTTTACCCTCGCATACAGACATCAGCTGGCCTGTCTCGTCACTACCCTACTAAGCTGCAGCGGCACCCTGATTGGGAATCAGGGAATCAGTGACACTGAGGGCGAGGGTCATTACTGGACCCCTGGGGCCTCTTGTTCTGTGCGTCTGCTCTTGTGTCATCATCTGGATCTTGTACTTTTTGTGATGGAAAGTGTTACCCTGACCTTTCAAGCTCTCCCATGATTGCTGGCCTCCTCAAGGGCTTTACCTTTCCTTACACTGATTTCAGTGATACTTTCCTAGAAAATTGTCCCCTTAGCCCACAAAATCTGACTGTATTGATTTAAAGATGTATATTTCTTTCCATAATTTAAAATTTTCTCCATCTTTGGTCATGTGTCTGTTTTGATACTTAATATCCATTATCTTTTTTTTTTTTTTTAGGTTTTCCAACATTGTTCTCCTTTTATAGACTTAAAAAAAATAAATGCTTGGTTTCTTTGATTATATCTACTGTTGCTTTTTCTGCTTTAATTCATTAATTTTATTAATTTATTTCTTTTATTTCCTTTGGAAGTTTCTGAATTGAAATCTTATTTATTCTCAATTTTGCTTGTATACTACTGTATGTCCTTGAGGATTATTGTGCTTTGGTTTACTCCCCAGTTTGGAAGCACTTTAAATTTTCCAAACAAAACTTCCTTTTTATTTTTATAAGTTCATCTTAATGAATCTGTCACAGAAACTGGTTTGTATATAACATTTTTTACCTTTTTAGATAGTATTTTTATTATAAAATATTTCAGGAAGCATAGAAAATAGTAGAATAGACATCCAAATATCTATGAGTTAACAGAAACCTTAACATTTTGCTGTATTTGCAGAATATTCCACATGTTGTTGACACGCCATGTGTCCCCCGCCCCCCTTGGGATAGCCCCCTGTTTGGAGGCTGGCATTCACATTCCTGCACATGCTTTTGTAGTTTTTGTAGAGAAGTTTATAGTCATGAAGGCAAAGTATCACTTTGTGGTTTTAACCTTTCAGTGTGGGCTTTTCTGCACATATCAATCTGCAATGTGATCTTTATTTTTATTCGATGTTATGTTTCTGCCATTCATCTGTAATGCTGTGTTTCTCCAGTTCAGTCATGCTAACTACTGCATGCTCTTTTCTTGTGTGCATAGACTGTGGTCTAGTTGTCCATTCTCCCACTAAAGGTGGTGTTTAACTTTTAGGCCTTTCAGACTCCATTGTACAATAATCTATGTGGGCGTCAAGTGCACACACATAAGTCTTCTCCAGGAGAGCTGCTCGGGGTATAGGATGTGCACAGGTTTCGCTTTTCCAGATGTTACCGACTTGCTTTGAAACATGACTCTCACCTGCAGC
Organism: Canis lupus familiaris; assembly: GCF_011100685.1. Lineage (NCBI taxonomy): Eukaryota > Metazoa > Chordata > Mammalia > Carnivora > Canidae > Canis > Canis lupus. The sequence continues at coordinate 38,256,978 of NC_049252.1, read as the reverse complement.
ATAAGCAGACCTTGTTTCTACACTTTGGGTGATGCTTGTTGTCATCAGACTTGAACATTTCTGCATTGGGGTCCCCAGGATTTTGGTGATTTGCTGGGGGACCTCCCAGGACTCAGTATGTAGAGCGAAGTCAGCCCAGGGGAAAGGTGCGTGGGGAGACGCCAGTGATACTGGACATATTTCCAGAGCCCTTCCCAGTGGGATCACCCAGGACATGCTTAACTCCGCTGCTAGGAGCTGTGACAACATGTATGATGCGTCACTCCCCAGGGAGCTCATCAGAGATCAGCACCTACGGTTTTTATCAGGGCCAGATCACATGGGCACCGTCTGCCTGGCTTGTACCAAAATTCCAGGCTTCCAGGAAGAGTGACTACTCAACACAAGCCGTAGTATTTGTACAGTTTATGCCAGTGAGGCCCTCCTATCACATGGGTGGAAACTCTCCCAAAGTCTACATTCCCAGGCACCCCCTAAGGGCCTACCTTATGAGCAGGCCTAAAGACAGCTGCCCAAGGCCTGCGGTGCTGACTCTTAACTGCACAGGGCCTGTGGAGTCCATCCTTCTGGAGCGGGGGCTGGAGACAGTCTGGGTTCAGGGAAGTCGCCCTGATGGGTGGCTCTTCCCCAGGGTAGGCACTGCCATCAGACTATTTAGCCTTTATGTCCTTGAAAATGTGTCCACATCCTGGACATACATGTAGCCAGAGGCACTTCCTGGACACTACTAAAGACAGGACATGGTGGTCCTAGGGCACAACCCGGACCATCCTTACGTGGGGGGTGTTAGGTGGGGATCTTTGTTGGAAACCCCAGAAATGAATTCTGCTCAACTTGATCTAAAAGGAATTTATTGGAGGGACTGACAGCTACAGAATGAGGGTTGGTGAAGAAATAAGCTCAGGAATCAGTGGAGGAGCCAGGGCCATACCGGGTCCAGGGGCAATAGTGAGAAACCAGCTCTGGAAAAGATACTTTATCTTGTCTTCTTTCGCTCCACGAGGTTCAAAGGCTTGGGGGAGCCCAGCTGGCCTTGCTGAAGTCACTGCCAATCCAGGTGGAGGAGGCAGGGCATATTGACTTGGGGAAAGTTAGTACCTGAAGAAAGTCAGTGGGACAAATGCACCATGGGAAACAGGTGACCAGTGTCCACTGCAGGAGCCCAGGAAAGAGGACTGGATACTTGACTTGGTGCTTAGTAAAGAATCCAGGGTGTGCAGGTGGGCTCTCGAGCTTTGGGTGCTCTTATGAAGATCACTTAGCAGCAGGACTTCTGGGCCGAGGAGGGGCCGCAGCAGGCCTGGCGGGAGCACACGGGGCGGCACAGCAGGGACACGCTGGAGGCCTGGCGGCAGCAGCTGGGCTGACAGGGGGAGGGGGTGGCGCAGCAAGCGGGCCTGCACACGGGGCGGCAGAGGAGGGACACGCAGGAGGAGGGTCTGCAGGGGCTGGGCTGGCAGCAGGAGGAGGCCTGGCAGCAGACAGGCTTGCAGCAGATGAGCTTGCAGCAGACAGGGGTGCAGCACACAGGCTTGCAGCAGACAGACACACAGCTGTCTTCCTGACAGGGGGAGGAGCTGCAGCAAGAAGGCTGGCAGCTAGACTGCTGGCAGCAGGGGGAGGCTGAGCAAGGGGAGGCCTGGCAGCAGACGGGCTTGCAGCAGACAGGGGTGCAGCAGACAGGGGTGCAGCAGACGGGCTTGCAGCAGACAGGGGTGCAGCACACGGGCTTGCAGCAGACAGACACACAGCTGTCTTCCTGGCAGGGGGAGGAGCTGCAGCAGGAGGGCTGGCAGCTAGACTGCTGGCAGCAGGGGGAGGCCTTACAGCACACGGGCTTGCAGCAGACAGGGGTGCAGCAGACGGGCTTGCAGCAGACAGGGGTGCAGCACACGGGCTTGCAGCAGACAGACACACAGCTGTCCTCCTGGCAGGGGGAGGAGCTGCAGCAGGACGGCTGGCAGCTAGACTGCTGGCAGCAGGGGGAGGACTCACAGCACATGGGCTTGCAGCAGACAGGGGTGCAGCAGACGGGCTTGCAGCAGACGGGGGTGCAGCACACGGGCTTGCAGCAGAGAGACACACAGCTGTCTTCCTGGCAGGGGGAGGAGCTGCAGCAGGACGGCTGGCAGCTAGACTGCTGGCAGCAGGGGGAGGCTGAGCAAGGGGATACCTCACAGCAGACGGGCTTGCAGCAGACAAGGGTGCAGCACACGGGCTTGCAGCAGACAGACACACCGCAGCCCTCCTGGCAGGGGGAGCAGCTGCCGCACGAGGGCTGGCAGGAGCCGGGGCAGGCTGGTGGGCAGGGGCTGGACCCGCAGCTCGCAGGGGTGCAGAGGAGGGTCAGGCAGGAGGCCGGGGCACAGCAGGGGGGCTCGCAGTAGCTCTCGGGACAGTCGTCCACCTGCCAGGAGGGGTCGGGGCAGGAGTCGCCGGAGCCGGGCAGGCAGACGCGGCCGCCGTAGCTCAGGTCGCTGGAGCAGACGGACAGGGTGGAGGCGGCCATGGTGTGGGTGCTGGGGCAGGGTGTGGGTGCAGGTGAGTGTGTGGGTGCGGGTGTGCGTGTGAGTGTGCGAGGTGCTGGGCCGGCGGCTTTTATACCCCTCCTGGTGCGTGCTGTCCAGCAGCCGGCCCCGCATGCCTGCCTTCCTTGTTGGTGTTTGGAGCCCAGGACTCTCATTAGTGCCGGCTTTATGTTTGGTCCTATGAGGTGTTGCTTAGCTATAAAACTCCTAGTATATTTTGGGATCTGTTAACACATCCTCTGGTTCCTTTGGTGCAGCACAGACGTTGAGCTAGTAAAGGTGTGAGTCTGCAAAAAGCATGTCCTGGGGCCAGGTTGCTGCATAAGAAATCCATCCCTTGGAATCCTAAGTGCCCTTTGTTGACACCCGGGTGGATCTCGTACACACCGGTGGAGTGGGGTGGGGAGGGGTCTCTGCTAGCCAGGGTGGTGCAGCTTCCGGAGTGCCAGGCTGGAGAAGCCAGGGTCAAAGAAGCTGTGGGGCAAGAAGTGTTCTAGTTGTGACGCCCTGGTGCGGAGGGCTCCCCTGACGGCACCTGCAGGTGGCAAGCAGGTAACGGTGGGACAGTCGGGTGGCCACTTCCATGTCCTTGGGTGGCCACCAGGCCTCTTATGCCTGACCAGTCACTGAGGCCGTGGGTTCTGCATCTGGGCACAGCCTTCTTATGCCCCAAACACCGCAAACCTTGAGTACAAACAGGCGTGCAGAAGGCACAGCTCCAGCAAAGCCTCCATGTGGAAAACAATGATTGTCTTTGTCTTTCTTATTGATTTTCTTGATTGTTAGCTGAAAAATTCCTTGGGTCACCCCAGCCAGGAACCTGAATGTCATCTGAACCCCTTCCTTCCTTCCTTTCTTCTGGAAGTAATATCCAAGTGGCCACCAAGTGGTTTTGGTTTCCTCTGCTAAATAAATTTCCATCATCTCTGGTCCTTCTACCTTCCAAGTGTGAACTTATTCACTGGGGAGCCAGCCCCCCCAACATGTGCTGGGAGTGGTGCCAAGCTCGAGAATGCATGGGTGCCCAGGGCCCGGCCTGGTGCGTGGAGCCCCTGGGGGAGGGCTCTGGGGGCACTCAGGCAGCATGTGGTGCCCCTGCTACATCTGTGAGCTCCAGTCCTCGCCCTTCCTGGCCATTCTGTTTGCAGCAGTGGTTCTCACCCCAGGCCCCTCAGCCACGAGGAAGTTCATGATGGGGCAGAGGGGTTCTAGGAATTCAATTAAACTACAGACTGAGTTTCTTTATATCTTTTATTTCTTTATTTTATTTTTAAAAAGATTTTATTTAGTCATGAAGACAGAAAGAGAGAGAGGCAGAGACACAGGCAGAGGGAGAAGCAGGCTCCACACAAGGAGCCTGATGCAGGACTGGATCCCTGGACCCGGGATCATGCCCTGAGCCGAAGGCAGATGCTCAACTGCTCAGCTACCCGGGAGTCCCTCTATATTTCTTTAAAAGGATTCTACTTATTTATTTGACAGAGAGAGAGAGAGAGAGAGAGAGAGAGAGAGAGAGAATGAGCAGGAGGCAGAGACATAGAGAGAGAAGCAGACTCCACGCAAGGATCCCAGTGTAGGACTCGATCCCAGGACCCCAGGATCATGACCTGAGCTGAAGGCAGATGCTCAATCCACTGAGCCCCCCAGGCGCCCTTTCTTTATGTCTTGAGTTACAAAAATAGTACAGGTTGAGCCTGGCCTTCCATGCTCAGGTTCCGGACCCTCTGGAGGCACGGGAAGTGATCTGTCGGCTGGAAGTGCATGGCAGAGACGGGGAGAGGAGAGGTTTGCCGTCTATGACAAGGCAGCCCTTGCCAGACATTCGTACCCAGCTGAGGACAGCTCGGAAGCTGGATAAAATACAAGAGTGTCTGTGCTAGCTTGTGAAGGTGGCTGATGAGACTGAGCATTAAGGGGCAACATGTGGAGATGCGCCGGGGCGGGGAGGGGGGACTCCAGAGAGGCGAGCTGGCATCTCCAAATGGCTCTTCCCCAGGTGCAGCTGATGAATCTTCTGTGTGGTGTGAGGGGAAGTAAGTAGCATACAGAGAGGCCAGTGGAGCTTCTGGAAACCTGGGAGGGTGGAGATACTACACGGGAGTCTGCAACTGCGGAGGCCATATGGACCCAAGGGGATAAGACCCCAGGGAGGTGGCAGGCACCGAGGCGAGGGAGCTCTAGAGCCGCAGCTTGTATCTCAGGGCATTTGCCAAATGTTTATGCTAGGCAGGAAAGACGCTAAGAAAGCCAGCGGAAAACCAGCAGAACCCAAGCAGAGCTTTTGCAGCCTCATTGCCAAGAAGACATGGCCAAACAGGAGTGGCTCTCGGGTGGGACCCCTGGACAGCTCAGACCCAGGAGTGGGGAAGCCAGATGTAGGGCAGCCTCAGGTCAGTAGGGTCCTCTGCCCCTCTCAGGCCGCCAGCTAGCATGGGGAGAGAAACTCATCCAGAGCTGCTAGAATTTTTCGTAGACGATGTCAAACATTCGATCAAGAATTATGGGGCACCTGGGTGGCTCAGTGGCTGAGTGTCTGCCTTCGGCTCAGGGTGTGACCCCAGGGCCCTGGGACTGAGTCCCACGTTGGGCTCCCCGCAGAGACCCTGCTTCTCCCTCTTCCTGTGTCTCTGCCTCTCTCTCTGTGTCTCTCATGAATAAATAAAATCTTAAAACAATTTTTTAAAAAAAGTTTAATATAAGCCACCAGTGTGCTGACGAGTCTATAAAAATGCTGTAGTAATCTTAGTGTTATTAGGAAAGTATAACTTCAATTCTCCAAAAAAAAAACAAGTGTAAATTATTAGATATTTCAATTTACAAATAAAGATTGTTAGTCTGCACCAAAAAAAAAAAAAAAAATGTGTGCGAATTCCAAGAACTGGGTCCTGAATACAAGGGCCCAGAGGATTGGAAGCACAAGGATGAGAAAGATACACACACACAGGACAACGTGAAATTCTGTGCAGCTGCAAACAAGAAAGAGGAATCTTTGTATTTTCATAGGCAGGAGGCTCCATGTTATATTAAGTCGCAAAAAATTGGAGTGGATAGAATGTGGTACAATCTGTATTTTAAAAATGTATGCACACACATACATTACGCACGCGTGTGTGCCCACACGGAGAGGAGAGTCTTCATTATTCACGGATTCTTCAGCTGGGATTCACTTACTTGCGACAGTTTATCTGTAACCCCAAATCCAGACTCGCAAAGTGTGCGTGGCCATCCGTGGACATGGGCAGAGTGCCCCCAATTTAGGAGGCGGACGTGCAATCCCAGCTGAGCGGGAACAGGTTCTGCCTCCTGTGCCTCCGGGACTCTACACCTGTCCTTTCACTGTGTCCTTCGTGCCGTATTTTGTACTTTATGTTGTGACTTAGTGGGTGGAAGTGGCCGCCGCGAGGCACCGCCCTGAGGGTGTGGGGCTCTGAGCCCAGGAGGACTCGCATCCTACAGCGAAAATCCCAGGTAAGCCGTGCTCAGGTGAGACTTGGGCCCTGAGTCCAATGTTACGTGAGATGTGTATCAAGTACTTATTACCTAAGTCACTGTGAACAGAAACACACTCAAGCCAGGTAACGGATGAGGTTGCTGAAGGTGTGACCCGCGCTTGCAGGGCCCCTGCCCGCCTCCCCCAGGGGTGCTGGTTCAGCGTTCCCCGTATCTGCTCACGCCAGGTTTTCGGCGACTTTCTAGAACGTGGCTACTGTGATGAGAATGCCCTGCGTGCGCGTGTGTGCCCCCGTGTGTGCAGACAGAGTGAGACACACGGAGAGACACACACAGAGATACGGTGGTGGGGGGGGAATGTGGCTGCGTCCTGAGAGGAGGGTGGGGCTGGCAGGCAGGGCTGAGGGTCGCTCACTGTCCCTGGCCCTGTTTCCTAACCTTCCCTGCGGTTCTGTGTCCCGGGGCTGCTCAGTGACACCCTGAGGTGCCTGGGGTCCTACGGGGCTGGAAGAGGGGCAGGGTGGGGGCTGGGGCTGGCGGGGACTGTCCAGAGGGGGGCTGGGGTAGTGACTGCACCGCCACTGCCAGGCCCTGCTGCTCGGGGGCTCACCCACGACCACGGCCCCGGGAGGGGAGGGAGGCACACAGTTGAACACAAGCCAGGCCGTCCCCCGAGCACGTAGGCAGATGCAAAGCAGACACACGGACAGGACGTGCTTTGGTGATGAGAAATGCTGCAGTGGGGTAACCCCTAGAAATGCTGACCCCGCGGCCTCGGGTCCCGCCTTCACGGGGGCAACAGCCCTGCATCCCCAGGGGGCAGGTGTTAAGCCGCAGAGAAACGCGGCGGCCCAACGCCGTCAGCCTCCGAGGGAGCACCTGCCCTGGGGGCTGCCCCGCACACCGGATGGTCTCGACACTCGCCTGACACCCCATCCATCCCCTGCCCTGAGAACCCGGGCTGAGACCTTGTCACTGCACCCGAATCCCCGGGGACACGTGGGCCACCTCGGGAGTCAGATGCTCCAGGAGATTTACGAGCTGCACAACGTGCCTGCAAATTAGCATCCCTCGGGGCCTCGGAGCCGGAACTGCGGGCCGCTGGGCCCTGGGACGCAAGAGCCAGGACGGTATAAAAACCGACACCCCGGCACCTCGCACACTCACAGCCACACCCGCACCCACACACTCACCCGCACCCACACCCCGCCCCAGCACCCACACCATGGCCGCCTCCACCCTGTCCGTCTGCTCCAGCGACCTGAGCTACGGCGGCCGCGTCTGCCTGCCCGGCTCCGGCGACTCCTGCCCCGACCCCTCCTGGCAGGTGGACGACTGTCCCGAGAGCTACTGCGAGCCCCTCTGCTGCGCCCCGGCCTCCTGCCTGACCCTCCTCTGCACCCCTGCGAGCTGCGGGTCCAGCCCCTGCCCACCAGCCTGCCCCGGCCCCTGCCAGCCCTCGTGCGGCAGCTGCTCCCCCTGCCAGGAGGGCTGCGGTGTGTCTGTCTGCTGCAAGCCCGTGTGCTGCACCCCTGTCTGCTGCAAGCCCGTGTGCTGCACCCCTGTCTGCTGCAAGCCCATCTGCTGCACCCCCGTCTGCTGCAAGCCGGTGTGCTGCACCCCTGTCTGCTGCAAGCCTGTCTGCTGCACCCCTGTCTGCTGCACCCCCGTCTGCTGCAAGCCTGTCTGCTGCAAGCCTGTCTGCTGTGAGTCCTCCCCCTGCTGCCAGCAGTCTAGCTGCCAGCCCTCCTGCTGCAACTCCTCCCCCTGCCAGGAAGACAGCTGTGTGTCTGTCTGCTGCAAGCCCGTGTGCTGCACCCCTGTCTGCTGCAAGCCCGTCTGCTGCACCCCTGTCTGCTGCAAGCCCATCTGCCACACCCCCGTCTGCTGCCAGGCCTCCCCCTGCTGCCAGCCCAGCCCCTGCAGACCCTCCTCCTGCGTGTCCCTCCTCTGTCGCCCCGTGTGCAGGCCCGCCTGCTGCGCCACCCCCTCCCCCTGCCAGCCCAGCTGCTGCCCCCAGACCTCCAGCATGTCCCTGCTGTGCCGCCCCGTGTGCTCCCGCTGATGGGGCACGTGCCCCCAGGGCGCTGGGCACAGGCCCCACCCAGGGACCGTGGGCCTCCCGACCACCCCTCAGCCCAGCCCTCACCTGTGCTAGGTGGCTGCCCCCACCCACGATGGGGTCCCCCTGGGTGTCCACTCTCCTGACCTGACCTTCACCTCCTCCCTCCCAAGAATGCTGACCCCGTGGCTCCCCGGGGCTCCTGCTCCTGGGACGCACCTCCACCTGCCCTGGGTCACCTGCTTTCCCTCCCAGTTCCTCTGCTCGGGTCACCTGGCCTCGCCCTCTGACCAGTGGGCACCTCCCTGAGCACCCCAATAAACTCACTTCACCAGCTGACCTGCTTCCTTTCATCTGACTCTCACGGGGGTGGTGTCCCGGGGTTTGGACCCGACAGTGGTCCCTTCCTGCGTGAACATTTCTGGGAGGAGCGATGAGAGGTCCAAGGGCCGGGGGGTGGGACTCACGGCCTCACACGGACGGTCAGTGCTGCTGGGCCCCTCGTGGGTCTCCGGGGCCCCTAAGGCTGGCCACCTGCACACGGGGTGCGGCCTGGGGGGCTCAGCCCACACCCGTCTCTACCCACTGCCCCAGCTGGGCAAAGCGGCCCAGACAAGCTGGCTTGGGGGCTGTGGGCAGCACAGACCCTGGGGCCTGGGGGCCTCCTGGGGTCCCCCTGGGGTCTTCCCGAGTGCTCTGCTCATCCCGTGGAGAGGCGGCAGGCTGGGGGAGGCACTGCTCCAAGCCCCCAAAGGAAACGACTAGGTTGGAAGCACAGTCTTCAGGGTGGCAGGAGCCCCAGGGTCCTGTCCTGGGCAGGACTCAGGACATCAGCTGGTAGGTCTGGACTCCACCTGGGAGCAGGAGGGACACGGAGTCACCGGGCAGGGCCTCCCCAGTGAGCTGGGAACCCCGTGAGGCCTGGATGTGCCCAGGTGCTCTGGGCAACGCTGCTCTGATGTCAGGATGGCACTGGCGTCACGCGAGGACACTCGTTGACAAGGGCAGAGGCATCCCCCTATGTCGCCCGGCAGGGTTCCAGAACTCTTGCAAGCAGTGGCCCAGTGTCCCTTCCCCAGAAGGATCAGAGCTGGCTCCCCCGTCCCCCCAGCCTCCAGGTGGACCAGGTGCCCTCCCCGCAGCTGTGTCCAGGGCCAGAACCCACAAAGCGAGCCCGGCCGTCCCGGGCTCAGTGCCCTCCGTCACCCGCAGCCACCGCCCCCGGCGCCACACCGCCCACCTGCTGCATGTTCCCTGCCTCCACGCCCCCCCCCCCCCAACCAGCGCTTCCGTCTAAAATCTGTTTGAAATTCCCATATAATGGGACGCAGCCGATTTCATTGTACAGTTTGATGAGTTTTGAGAAAAACCCGCACCTTCACCCTCCACTCGGGTCGGGGTATAAGCTGTCCCTCCTGCCGAAGGTTCTGGGCACCCGAGCCACCACGCCCCGCCTGGGCCCGGGAGCGGCTACTGGGCTCCGTCGCCAAAGTTGATCGTTCCTGGAGCGTCCGGTATGGTGGGAGCACGACAGGTTTGCTCGGTGTCTGGCTTCACTCACTTGTCTCTTGTGTCGCCTGCGCTCCCATCAACTCCGTTTGAATTGCTGAGGTGCATCCGACTGCCCGGCGAGGCCCCGCGGGGATCCACCTGTTGAAGTACGTCCGCGCCTCTGGGCCGCCTCCAGCTTTGAACGACGATGAAGCCGCTTAAGCGCCTGGGCTCTGCAGGTTTTCGTTTCTCCTGGGGAAAGCCCTGGGGGAGGTTTGCGGGGTCCCGTGGTAGTAGTGTGCAGAGCGGCGTGTGCAGAGCGGCGTGTGCAGAGCGGCGTGTGCACCTCCTGGAGGCTACTGCGCGGGGCCAGGGGCGGTGTCAGCTTCTCGTGGGCCTGCCGGCCGTGGGTCTGTCTTCTGCAGGGAGGCGTCTGCTCAGATCCTCTGCCCACTGCTCTGCAATCAGACTGTTTGCAAGTGTTCCTTATGATGCCAGTCCCAGTCACTTATCCTACATGTATGCTGCAAATTTTTCCACCTGTGGCTTGGCTTTTCACTTTCCCTTTTTTTTTTTTTTTTTTAAGGATTTTATTTATTTATTTATTTATTCATGAGACGCAGAGAGAGGCAGAGACACAGGCAGAGGGAGAAGCAGGCCTTATGCAGGGAGCCCGATGCGGGACTCGATCCCAGGACCTCGGGGTCACGCCCTGAGTCGGAGGGAGACGCTTAACCCCTGAGCATCGCAGGTGCCCCCACTGAGGCTCTGTTAATTCAAATTTTTTTCTTTACTGCCTTTTGGTTTGGGTATTTTCTATGATTATGTCTTCTAGGTCACTGATCATCTGCAGTGTTTATTATGCCTTTAAACTCATCCTTTACATTTTTTATTGTTGATCTTATGTTTATCAGCTCTTGGAGTTCCATTTAGTTCACTTTTATATCTTACATTTCTCTCTGCTTTGTGTTCATGTTTTCCTTAAAATCCTTGTACATATTTATTATAATTGTTTTAACTACCTTGTCTGCTAATTCCAGCAACGGTCATTTCTGGGCTTGTTTGTATAATCTATTTTGCCTCTTGATTATGGGTTAGCTTTTTCCTCTGAATGTGTCTAGTAATTTTGGGGCACCTGGGTGGCTCAGTCAGTTGAGCATCCGACTCTTGCTTTCAGCTCAGGTCATGATCTCACGGTCATGGGATGGAGCCGTGTGTTGGGCTCCATGCATAGCACAGAGTCTCCTTGAGATTCTCTCTCCCTCTCCCTCCCCCTCTGCCCTGCCCCCTCTCATGCTCACACGCTCTCTCTCATAAATAAATAAATAAATAAATAAATAAATAAATAAATAAATAAATAAAATCTTTTTAAAAAAGTGTCTAGTAATTTTTTATTGGATGCTGGGTTTCAATAAAATAATAGTGTAATACTGTTGAGTGTTGTACTTTGTTTCCTTCCTCTAAACAGTGCTGGGCTTTGTTCCATCTGGCAGTTACCACCCGTGGACCGGCTTGATAATGGTGATGCTTCTGTGCTTGTTCCCACGTTTTGTTACGGCGGATCTAGAGAGGCCTTTACTCTCAGGCAGGGTTAGCACGGCTCTTGATATGTGACTTCTGGGATCTGTACTGAATGCCTCTGGTACCCAGTGCGGTCTCCACTCTGGTCGTTCGGAAACCCATTGCCTCTTAGCCTTGCTTAAGCTCTGGGACTTGTTCCCCTTCAAGCTCCGTGATTGTTCTTGTCCAGACTCATGGGGTTCTGAGTTCTGACAAATGGCTGAGTATTGGGCAGTGGACTCAAGGTGTTCCCGTGGAGCTCTTTGCTGTATATCTCTCTCTTCTTCTGTGTCTGTCCCCACAAATTCTGGGTGCCTCAGCCTCTTTGACTCTGATTTCCCTCTCTTCAGCTCAGCAACCCCTATACTGACAGCATTCCCCTCCACATGCTGCAGCCCAGAAACCCAGCCAGGAGGCTGGGGCAATCATAGGGATCTCCTGTTTGTCTTCTCCTAGGAATCCAAGTTCTGCATTGTCAGTTGTCCAATGTCTGAAAATGGGTTTCTTATATATCTTGTCTCATTTTCTAGTTACTTAAGGTGGGAGGACAAGTCAGGTCCATCATGTCCTGAAGCAAAGCCTCACTCCTTTGTTTTGAGACTTCGGTTCTTCCTCTAGCCAATCCCTTGCTTCCTTCTTTGACTACTCGAGATCTTCCCTGACTCTGAAACTGAGTCTTCCTTCTTCCACTCTGGGAAATGCTCCAGCTAGACTGAAGCCCAACCTGAGACTTACCTGCTGCCCCAGGACTGGAGCATGTAGCCAACAGTCTTCAAGTGGGAACTCTCATAGTGGATGCTGGAGCCTCAACCCAACTTCTCTGGGGCTCCGACCTCCATGAGAAACAACACCAATCTTGCATCCCACGCAAGGTTCAATGGGGTCCTGTTTGCCTGTATCCCATAGTAAGTATGTCAAGCCCTAATTGAAGGCCCCATCTATGGAGTGATTCAGGCAAAATCCAGATATACAGCTAAGAATTTTGTGGGTAAGAGTGGCCAAGGGAGGAGGGGGAGATGCCCGGGTGGCTCAGGTGGTTGACCGTCTAACATTTGGTTTTGGCTCAGGTCATGATCTCAGGGTCATGATCTCACAGGTGGTGAGATTGAGCCTCAAGTTGGGTTCCACACTCATCAGGGAGTCTACTTGAAAGTTATATCCCTCTGCCTTTCCCCCAACTTGTGGTCTCTTCCTCTCTCTCTCTCAAACAAATAAATCAGTCTTTTTTTAAAGATTTTATTTATTTATTTATTCATGAGAGACACAGGGAGAGGCAGAGACACAGGGAAAGGGAGAAGCAGGCTCCATGCAGGGAGCCTGACGTGGGACTCGATCCCGGGTCTCCAGGATCAGGCCCTGGCCTGAAGGCGCCGCTAAACCACTGAGCCACCTGGGCTGCCCAAAATAAATCAGTCTTAAAAATAAAAGGAATGGCCAAGAGAGGTACTTGGATTTGGATCCTGGTATTGCTGGTGAGTTCTAGTCAGTGAACAGAGAGCATTTTTAGGGAGAAATGGCACATGCATGAAGAGTCTGAAGCCGCTCTGAGAGGCCAAAGCATGTGCTTAGTTATGGACCTTGCAGATTCCCCGGGTCAAATGTACTCCATCAGACTGGTCTGTAGCAACAGAGAGGAACCCTCAGGCGTCTAAAACAAGCTAGGAAAGTGCTTGACCTGGTGATAATGAATTTCACAGATCGGGGTTCATTCGAGGGCATGGGAACATTGAGTCTTTACCCCAGGTTCTGAGGATGCAGACCTGGGGGACATCCCGGGGTCTTGGTCTCTGGGCTCAGTGACCATCACCAGTTATTCAAGGGGGTACATATGACCTCTGGTCACAGTTTTTGTTTGTCCCTTGAATCTCCAACCTTTGTGTTATCACTAATTTAGAAATGGAAAGAATATCCCTTAGTGAATGAATTACCACTACAGGGATTTTGGTTTTTGTGAAATAAGTCTTAATGAGATGAGGCCCCTCCCAAATGGCCAGTGGAAGTGGGTGACAGTGTTGGATATCTTGCTGGGTTTTGCTTCCTCCTTCCTGCCCCCCACCTGCCAGCATGTTACCTTCTGCACTCAGAGTTGACTTTGGGAAGGCCCCTGGTTGCCATGACTGGGAATGGCCATCTCTGCTGGGCCACTGAAGACTCCCCCGCAGAATTCCCGTTCTCAGGATTATTGTTCTCTCTTGTTCCACATGTTAGAGTTGGCACATCGAGCTGTGTTGTGGGCACCCTGTGTGGTGAACACTCTCATCTATCCTGGAACCAGGCTTTCCACATGGTGGGTGCTCCGGTGTCCCATACAACCTCCGCCTCTTCTGCAGTCAAGTTGTGGGCAAGCCTCAGACATCTTCACATCAAAATCCCTCTTGATTTTATCATCATTGGAAGAGAATCAGTACTTCCTCCAAGGACTCCAACACATCAGTATTCCAAGCATAGTTTTTAAAGAGTTCTTAAAATACCCGGAAGTCTCCACAGTGTCTTTCTGTCCTGACCAGTCCGCCTGGGCCCTGCACGTTCACTGTAATCAGAATGCACTTGCCCTTTGCCATTATTGCCAATCCTTGCAAATATTGCAAGAGTGAGTCCTATTACTCTGACCTTGGAGAGGACATGAAGACCCAGAGAGGGAAGGATGTAAGCAACAGATCACACGGTGTGCTCCGACGCCACACGGGGAATATCAGTGGGGCGTGTGAGAAGGTTTTAGGCAATACAGTGATAAAGATTGCTAGTTTCAAAGTTAGGAGGACATCGGGACATGCTTTGGAGAAACATGGATCTAGCAGATCCTAGTCCTGATTGTCGTGAGGAGTGGCAGGGGCAAATCAAGGAAAAGAGCTATTCAATGGATGACAGTACAGGAGGGAGAAGGATGAGCCCGGGAAGACCCCAAGTGGCCAAAGGGCTACAATAGCCACCCCCACCCTCTGCTGCCCAGCGGGGACCTCAGGGAGTCGCAGGAAACCACACAGGGTCCTGCAGGGTGGCAATGTTGTGCGCAGAGGGGAGAAGCGGACGTGTGGTCGGGGTGGGGGGTAATGATAGGATGGACGGAGCCAGTGCTCTACTTGGTCTTGGGCGTTTATTGGTCAGCTTGCTTAAGTCAGTGTCCAGAGACTGGACACTGGGTCTCTGAGGGTCTGAGGGTCTCTGAAGGGTCACTGAGCTGAAGAGGCTGGGCTGACCCTCCTGAGGGGTGGGAGATAAGGAGGGGAGGCCGCTGCCGTGGGGACTTCCTAGGAGACCTCCCCAGGGCCGTGGCACTGCATGTGGATGTTTAGTTTTTCTACATGTCCAGCTCAGCTGCACACTGGACCAGCAGACACTGGTCCATGTGCTGGAGCAGTTCAGGACGTGGTGGTCAGCTTCCAGGTGGGACCGGCCCCGTCCTCAGGAGCAGCAGCCCCTCGTCATGGGGCAAGACCAGATTGAGGAGGGGTGGCTGGGAGGACTGCAGTCACTGGGTGGACCTGTGGGGGGGACACGCCCCATCTGCAGCAGGACTTCTGGGCTGAGGTGGGGCTGCAGCAGGTCAGGCACATGGGGTGGCAGAGCAGGGACACAGGAGGAGGGTCTGCAGCAGGAGGGGGCGCAGGGGCTGGGCTGGCAGCAGGGGGAGGCCTCACAGCACATGGGCTTGCAGCAGACGGGGGTGCAGCACACGGGCTTGCAGCAGACAGGGGTGCAGCACACGGGCTTGCAGCAGACGGGGGTGCAGCACACGGGCTTGCAGCAGACAGACACACAGCAGCCTTCCTGGCAGGGGGAGCAGCTGCCGCACGAGGGCTGGCAGGGGCCGGGGCAGGCTGGTGGGCAGGGGCTGGACCCGCAGCTCGCAGGGGTGCAGAGGAGGGTCAGGCAGGAGGCCGGGGCGCAGCAAGGGGGGCTCGCAGTAGCTCTCGGGACAGTCGTCCACCTGCCAGGAGGGGTCGGGGCAGGAGTCACCGGAGCCGGGCAGGCAGACGCGGCCGCCGTAGCTCAGGTCGCTGGAGCAGACGGACAGGGTGGAGGCGGCCATGGTGTGGGTGCTGGGGCGGGGTGTGGGTGCGGGTGAGTGTGTGGGTGCGGGTGGGTGTGGGTGTACCAGCTGCCCTGACTTTCTCTTCATACCCTCCTGGCTTGTGCTGTCCCAGCAGTCGTCTCCGATGCCCTTCCCTCCTCGGTGCTAAGTGCTGGGTCCTGCAGAACCAGCCACAGCTTTTAACTTCCAAGAGTCCTTGCTCAGTTCATGAAACTCTGGAATCTGGCCTGGGAGTCTCTACCTGTTTTTAGTCCTAGAAAGCAAACTTGGGGGTGGAGTGCAGGTTTCTTGTTGTTTTAGCAGGGTCGTTGGGGGCCTGGGGTGGAATACCTGGGGGCGGGTGCTGGCTCCTAGGCCCTGGGCTGAGCGCTCTGCTGGCCGAGCACCGGCCTGTGCCTCGAGATCAAGGATGGGCAGGGTTGGCTCTTTCTGGGACCGTGAGGGAGAAGCTGTCCCATGCTCTCTTAGCTTTGGGGGTTTGCTGGCAACCCTGAGGTTCCTTGGCTTGGAGAAGCATCTCCCGCTCTCTGCCTGCATCTTCCCACGGCATCCTCCCTGGGTGCCTGTCTGCGTCCACATTTTCTCTTTTTAACAAGGACGCCAATTGTATCGGGTTAGGACTCCTCTCCCCAGTGACCTCACTGGATCTCGATCATCTGTGAAGACTGTCTTTCCAAAAAAGGTCACTTCCCAGATACTAGGGGTTAGGACTTCGACTCTTAGCAAGCACCTGCTCGGAAGCAGACAAGGCCAGAATCTGGGATGGGAGAAAATGCGGAACGGGTCTCCTTTCTTGGGGACTGTGGTCTGCGGCAGGGAAGGATGGGCGCAGGTAGCGCATGGCCTGACAGGCCAGCCGCGCACGCACATCTCCTGCTTGTCCAGGCACAGCTGAGCTCATGGGACACTTACCCGTGTGCTTACCCATGCCCTCGCCCAGCTTCCTCTAGTAATATCTTACGTATCCATAGATCGATGACAAATCCTAGAAATCAGCATTGGCATCTATCCTATTTCCCATGAATGGCCCCTCTCTAGCCTAGAACTCCCCGCAGCATTGGTAAGGTCTCCCCGGTCTTCTCTAGTCTGAGAGAGCTTTTTGGTCCTTCCTTATCCTTTATGTCTTGTTGCTTGTGAAGAACCCTGGTCACGTGTGTTGCAGAAGAAATTTGGGGTTGTCTGAAGTTTCTTCGCCGTTAGACGGAGGTTATTGTGTTTGGGGAAGAATCTCACAGAAGTAATGAGTCCAGGGAAGCAGGGGTACATGATGAGGATGTGTCACGTCCCTGGAGATATGGTTGTTTTTCCCTCTGTAATTAATACATATTTGGGGTGGGGGGAGATTCTATGAGACTTTGCAAATGTCCCATTTCTGCCATAATGTTTGCCCAATGGTTTTAGCGTCCCTCTGGGGGCCGTGCCTGCAGCAAGGCCACTGTGGTGTTCTGAGGGTGAGCTTCTACTTCCGCCTTCCACCTCCACTTACTAACTGGAATCCTTCTATAAGGAGGAGTTATCCCGTCTCCTCCATTTATTTACCTGTTCTGTTTTATTTCATTATGGACCAAAGAATATTTGTTTTTGTTATTTGACTTATAGTTCACTCTTCTATTATTTTGTTGTTCAGATTGTCCCAGCGTTGAGCATTGAGACCTCCTTCATTTTGGGTCTGGTAACTTTCAGCAGGCTTCCAACTCCCCGACATCTCACTTCTGGCCCCAGCTCCTCTGAAATTCTCCCTGTCGCATCCCTGGAATCGACCACTTCTTCAAGGAGCACTGCTCCTTTTGGTGGATGATGGTATTTAGAAACCAAGATCTGGAGCGAGGTGCGCTCATTGCTGCCGGGGTGTCACCTCTTCGTGGGCAGAGCAAGGAAGTGTACGAACGGGTGCTTGGCCTTAGGGGGAGGCATTCAGTCTTCATGCTGGCTGGCTGGTGGTCGCTGAGGCTTTGTCTGGATCAGCTTTCTCAGGCTAAAAAGCTCCCTCTTATCACTGAAAGATTTTTATCATGAATGGATGTTGGATTTCACGGAATGTTTTTTATACATTTGTTGAAATGATAATATTTTCTCTTTTAGTCTGTCAATATGGTGAATTACACTAATTTTTAAAAAATATTTTTATTTATTTATTCATGAGAGATGCAGAGAGAGAGAGAGGCAGAGAGAGATATAGGCAAAGGGAGAAGCAGGCTCCACTCAGGGAGCCTGATGTGGGACTTGATCCCAGACGCTGGGATCAGGTCCTGAGCCGAAGGCAGAAGCTCAACTGCTGAGCCACCCAGGCATCCCAAATTACATTAATTGATTTTTAAAGCTTTTTATTTTGAAATAATTAGAGATGAAAGGACATTGCTGAGCCAGTACACAGAGGTGCCATGTACTTAAATGACTTGATTTTTCAATGTTGAACCAGCCTTGAATTCCCAGATAAACCCTACTTGGTTGTGATGTATCATCCTTTTTCTATGTTGTTGGACTTGACTTGCTAATATCTTATTTAGGATTTTCGTGAGGATATTGGTCTGTAGCCTTCTTTTATTGCAATGTCTTCAGTTTTGATAATGCCACTCTTGTAAAAGGTGTTAGTAAGGGTTTCTTCTTCTTATACTTTCTAGAAAAGATTGTATAGAGTCAGTATTTGGTCTTCTTTAAATATTTAGGAGATTTTCCTGAGAAACTGAAGTTTTCTTTAATAGAAATAGGATTTTCTGGTCATCTGTTTCCTCTTTAATGAGAGCCTGCTGAAGAGTTGGTCCATTTCACTCAAGTTTTTTTTTTTTTTTAAAGATTTTATTTATTTATTCATGAGAGATACAGAGAGGCAGAGACACAAGCAGAGGGAGAAGCAGGCCCCATGTGGGGAGCCCAGTGCAGAACTTGATCCCAGGACCCCGGGGTCATGCCCTGAGCTGAAGGCAGGTGCTCAACTGCTGAGCCACCCAGGTGCCCCCACACAAGGTTTCGAATATATAGGCATCATGTTGTTTATAGAGCTCCTCAATATCCTTTTAATTTGTGAAAAATGGTTCTAATATCCCATCTTTTATTCTTGGTATTGGTAAATTATTTCTTCTTGTTTTTCCTCCCCCCCTGGTCAGTCTAGCTGGAAGTTTATCAATTTTATTCATCTTCTCAAAGAACTAGCTTTGTTTCAATTGATCTCTGTTTTTCTTGTTGTTGTTTTTTTTTTTTTTTTGTTTTCATGTACACTGAGTTGTATTCTATACAATCACACTGACTTACCCTTCCATTTTCAAGTTTCTTAAGTCAAAATTTAGATGGTTGATCTGATTCCTGTCGTCTCTTCTAATGGAAACACTTAGTACTGTAAACCTCCTTCTCCTTTAGCTGCCCCCGACCAGCCCTGTCTGTGTCGATAGCCCTGATCTATTGGCCCTTTCCAGCTGCGATTCTGTGATTCCTGGACTCAGTGCTTGTATTTGAAGGGCAATAGAGTTGATGAGGACGCTCACACAATGGGATTGGAAGGCAGGTAAAGCTCTAGGTGCTGACGTTAGGACTTCCACATCCCTGAGGCCACTATAGCCGGATTCATCCTCTGTTCCTGTTCTCACTCGCCAGGAGGACGTGAGATAAGGGAGCATGGAAAGCTGGCTGGATTGCAGAGATAATCATGCCTGGCAGGAGAGAGCGGTGTTTTTATTACAAAGGTCCCCTGGGGGCAGGGACTGCTGCTTCATCTTTGCCTCTCCCACCTCTCAGCTCCTGGCAGAGGAGACTAAGAGGTGGCATTTTGGATCATTAGAGACAAGTTCTGTGGGTGGGACCCTGAGGGCAGCTGAGCATCCTGTCTTGGGAAGAGCTCAGATCAAACCCCCTGTCCCTGTGCCAGGTCTGTGTGATGTGTGCATTGTCTTTTGCCTCCTGAATGTCCACGTGCCCAGAGAGGCCAGGTGCTTGTTATACCTAATGGACAACATGCGAGAAAGGTGAGAAAAGAAGGTTCTGGTTTGGGGCTGGCCAGTGTGAGTCCAGCAAATGGGCCTGTTCCCAGACTGCGTGCGGATTTTTCTGTGTCAGCTGATTAAGGCACCCGGATGCCCCATTGCCAATTTATGTAAAGTGAACCTAACATCAGCTGTGTACTAGCTGCGTGGGTCTTACTCAAGAGTCCTGCTTCGCCAGCCCTGGCCGCCTGCATTCCCGCAGTCAAACACATATCCTCCCACAGACTCATGCAGGAAGTTAATAGTTGAGCGCAAATGTGGCCCACACAAGGCTGACTGCATCCTGAGGGATGGGTCATCCATTTCCAGTTCAGTCACTGTAGTCTGCCTCTGGGGAGTGACTTCTGCCTGCCAGACAGTATTTTCCAGTCCCTCCCACAGCCCTACAAGAAAGGAGGGTACATCCCCTTTTGCTGATGAGGAGACGGAGCCTCTGAAAGGCTGATGACAGAAACCGCAGGACATAGCGCGTCCCAGGAGAGCTGGGGGCAAAGGCCACGGTCCTTGCTATACTGTCTGCTTGACCCCTTGGGCAGTGTGGTGCATCCTGAGACCGCTTTGGCTCTGCCGGGTGACTGAAGTGGACGAGTGTGGTTTTGAAAGCGTTGATGTGTGTGGAGCGCTTAGCACCGGCTGGCCACAGAGCACCCTATCACGCCTTTGTGAGGTTATTGGTGTCGCTGCTATTTTGGTGCCTCCCTGAGGTTTCAGCGGCCTGATGGCCACACTGCCTTTGCCTTCCCAGGCATCCATGCATCCTTGCTGCAGCCCCAGAGTCCAGGAGTCCCGCTCAAAGCCCAGTGTGCCAACCTGGTCCACATCCTGTGGATTCCTTTAAAACAAGTTTTTAAAAAGCAGGTTTGAACACACAAAAGGGACATGAGTTATTTTCCCATGCATGCTCCATCTTACATTGTTTTCCTATTTCCTTTTTAAAACTAGTATATTAGGAGAAAAGTGATCACTTATTACTGTTCTAATTTGCATTTCTCTGACTCGTATTGACTTGAGCATTTTGTCATATGTGGGCCCTTTGGGTTTCTTCTTTTTTAGGTTGCCTTTTTTTTTTAAGGGATAGTTCTGATGTTCTCCTTGTTGGTTTTCAGGGGCTCCCTGTTCCTTCTGTACCTCTCGTGTTATGGCAAATACTTTCTCATTCTGTCCCAGGACCACTGGCCTTGCCCATGGTGTTCTTCGTGAGCAGAAGGTCTTGTTTTGATGTGAGCAAGTGTAATGACTTCTTTCTGATGGTTTGTGCTTATTGAGCTTGTTGTAATCATCTGTACCCCCAAAGTCACAGAAATGGCTTCCAACCACCCCTCCTGCAGAGGTGAACTGAACTGTGTATCCTGGTCGGGGAGGAGTTCAGCCTGGTTTTCTCCCCATAGACACTCAGCCTTGCAATCACTTTCTCCCAATGACCCTGGCCTCCTCACTGATCTGCGTGGACTACTGGCCATGGGTGTTCCAGATCTCCATCTCTTCTCTCCATGGGTCTACCTGCCTCTTCCTGGGCCCAAACTGGCCTGTTTTGTGATGATGGCTATACGTTCGGCCTTACTGTCCAGTGGGGCAACCCTTACAATACCCTAACCTAAATTCCTGGAAATAAACTCCTCCGGGGCCCTGGGCACACAATTTAAATTGGTGAAATCCACAGAGTAAGGAGGATTTTCTTGGCCATTTTGTTCTGCCTCCCTTCCCACCCCACTGGAGGGTCCTCTCCTTAAGACTGTCTAGAGTGTGCAGAGTCTACCTGGCTGAGGGGCTGTGGCTCACACCTGGACCCCCAGCCAAGGCAGGTGGCTTCTTCTGAATAATCTGGGTCTTGATTGGCCCCAGTATAGAAAGTCTTTCCAGGAACCAGTTCTGGGGCACGAGGAGTCTGGCTCCTGGCCAAAAATCCTATACGTGATCTATCAGGCCCAGCCACAGGCGATCATAAGGTCTTCATCCAGCGGACGGCACACAGCCCCACCACACACCAGGCTTGGGACGCAGCCAGGGCACTGCTGTCCTGGGGGAAACGTGGCAGGGACCCAGGCCTGTCTGCCATGCTCGGATGTACGTCTGCATCTGTAGTCCTGGTGCCTCCATCAGAGGCCTCCTTGTGGGGCGCCTTGAAGTTACTCTCCCCTGCCCGCACCCCGCTCTGACTCAGTACCCGGTATTTTTCTACACCCAGCCCTCCTTCCTCCTTCCTGGGCCCCAGGGCTCATCAACCCATGGCAGGCTTTCATCCTGGGCTCCTGGGCATGACCCCCACCACATGTCCTTCCGTGGGGGGTGGGGGGTCAGGACTTCCTGTGCTTTTAGCCTCTTGAAATAAGTGACTAAAGTTTTCACTGTTTCTTCCAGTTTGGCTTGCTGCTGTAATGGGCTCCCCCAATATCCGGCTGCTCATCTGGGTCCCTGATGGGGGAGGTCACTGCCATCCCATCTTACAGATGAGCAAACTGAGGTTCTGAGCGGCACAGTGAGTCAGTTGTGGGCCAGACCTTAAGACCTTGAGGCTAGTTCAGGACCTTCTGTGCAGCCAGTTTTGAGTTAATGTATTTGTGGCTACCATTGCATCTTCTCTGCTAAACTCTAAGTACCTTGAGAACAAAAACGATTTCTGAAGCTGCCCTTTCAAGAAGCCTTTGTAGAACAAACAGAGACCACCTAGATGAGAAGAAGCAAGCTGGCTGTAGCAGGGGGTCCCCCACAGCACTGGGTTTGGCAGAGACTCCAAGCAGGGGAGGGGGAGAGCCTACAGTGGAAAAAGAGAGACTCAGTCTTTGGCCAGGTCCCGGCTGGTGTGGGGGCCACGTGTCAGGGTTCGGCTACTGTGCGCAGGTGGCTCGGTCACGGTCTGCTTGTGTAGACAGCCTCTCAGCGTGAATATAGCAGCTGCGGTGAACGTGTGTCTAACGGATTAGAATTAATTTGCAGAGCTTCATCGCCGTGTGTGTCTGAACCTCCAGCGGGGGCTCTGACTTTGTGGACTCGGTCACCCCTCATCCCTGCATCCAGCAGGATGGTTTCCGGGGAGGTACAAAACCTTGGAAACCCTCCAACTGTGTGTGCAGACTGCAGACAAGGTGTGGGTGGGGAGCCGGATACCGTAGACTGAGCATCTGTCAGAGCAAAGCCTGCTCATCTGCATGGGATGGAGGGGCAGGGGTGGGGCGAGGGGAAGAGGCTGCTCAGCCAAACAATGGAGGGAGAGGCTCTCCCTGGGATTAGCCGCATTCGGGGTTCCCCTTGCTGCTCACGCACCCTGATTGCCTGTGCCCGGGGCTCAGCCAGGCTGAGGCATGTTCTCGGCGCTGGCAGCCTGCCTGGCGGTGGACCCGTGGGTCCTGAATGAGGGGCCAGGCCCTGGGGGGCGTCCACTTAAACCGCCAGGCCGGGCCCAGCGTCTCACAGCGGGCTGAGGGTGGATTTAGGGCACGGTGTCTACTGGGGCCTCACACCCTCCAGGGACCCTGACCAGACTCAACCGCCCAGGACCCGGACTCCAAGCCTGGTGCCCACCAGCCCGAGGCTCGCCAGGGTCAGGTCCCGGAGCACAGGCTCGCCCCAGCCCGCGGTGCCAGCGAGCTCCCTCTAGGCGGTGTGGGACCTCAGCGCGACCTACACAGCTGCCTCGGGGGTGACCCCTCGGTGTTCGGAAACCTGGAGGATGCAGGCCATCGTCCCGCGATCGCCCGCTGTCGTTCCACGGAGCTGCTGTGCTCCAGCGTCCAGCGTCCCTCCGTCTGTCTGTCCCTCCGGGCGCCCCTCACCTCGCTCTCTGCTTGCAGTTGCAACACGTGAATAGGAATGACTGCGTATCTGTCTGCCCGTCCTCACAGTGCGCCCAGAGGTCATCGGGCAGTGTCCTCCCGACGGTTCAGCCCCCACTCCCGCCCCACCGTCCCCTCGCCACCTGACAGCCACCAGCAGTGCGCTCGGGATGGCCATTCGTCCACACCCCTGTCAAGCCCCCTCCGGAAGGACCTCAGTGTCCCCTGCTGCGCCCAGGCTGGTGACCTGCTCCATACCTGCAGTCGGTCACAGGGGATGGGCAGGTGTGACCTCAGTCACCCTCCTTGCACGCAGTGAGCGAGGCTGGGCCGTGTCCAGTGCACTTCCTGCCCCGGGGCTCCTGCCCTGTGAGGCCCTGTGAGGCCCTGGGCGCACAGCCGGCGGGCTTCTGGCGGGGGGTTATTAGGTGGTAGGAGCGTCTACACTCACCAAGGATCGTTCTGTCTCCAGCCCCCTCCCTCTCCCCTGTGTCCTGACTTTGCCCCTTGTGCCGCAGCCCCTGGGCCCCTCGGGTCGGGGCTCCCCCCGACTCTGACCGCTCTCCCGCAGCTCACGTTAGGGGGTCCCGTCATTTCTCTGCCCTTGGGTGCCTGCCCTCTGGCACTTTTTCTAAATTCCCTGGATTATGGAGGAAACTGTGCTCTACCTTCCACTGCGGGGCCCACTCGCCCTCGTCCCAGGCTGCGTTCCCGCCGTGTTCACCCCTGCAGGGAGTGGCCGCTGGAGGGGCAGGGGCTCCGGGCTCAGCCCGCCCTGTCCTGGGAGAGGCGTGGGGTGTGTGCAGCGGGGTCCGTCCGCTGAGCCGCAGAGCCCGCGGGCCTCAGGGCCCCTCTGCCACATGGGTGGCCACCGCCATTCTCACGGCGCTGCCGTCTGTGCTTCCTGCAAAAACAGGGTTGGGGCCCTCGTGTCACCTCCCTGTGCCCCCACAGGCTGGAAGTGACCCAGGACCCCCACACCCACTTGGGCCTCAGCCGTGGGTGCTTCGAGGAAGAGCAAGGGCTTGACCCCTAAGTAGGGGTGTCTCTGGGGTTTCTGGGTCCTTCTGCGGGCTGCCTGGGAGCTGTAGGCCTGCGTCTGCCCCAGCCCAGGGCTGGTCCCACATGACCCGTGGGTGGCCGTGTGACTCAGGCCCCCGAGAGGAGCGATGCTTCCCGGTCTCGCTGAGGAGGGGCCCTCGGCTCTGCCACGAGGTGTCCTTGCCCAGGTTCAGAAGGCAGGGGGCTGGGCACCCTTTCTGCCCCCTGCTGAGGGCCTTGGAGGCCTTCCTGGGGTCGAGGACTCAGCCGCACCCTTGAAGCCACACGAGCCGGGGCCACGCTGTGGACACCCCCAAACACTGGCCATCTGTCATTGCCAGCAGGCCCGGGGGTCAGAGCCACACAGACGGGAAGAGTGCCCGTCCGCCCAGTGCCCGTGGGGACAGAGCCTGCCGGCTCCCTAATGGCCGGGGACGGCTACGGTTCCCTGGATTCTGTTGGTGACAGTGACCCCGCTGGGAAGAGCCGCTTCCCTTGGACCAGGCAGTGACCGGCCGAATTTCCTTCGGCGTCAAGCCCACGGGTAACCCGGATGGCGCTGCGCGCTCACGGGAGCCGGGGTCCGGATGCCTGGGTCCAGACGGCTCCAGACGGCTCTCGCCGCGGGGCTGGTCGCGGTCCTCGGCCCGCAGCCCGGCCCTGGAGGCTCCTTGCTTCAGTCTGGGAGACGGTTACTTAGCAGGTACTGCCCGCCGGGCGCTGGCCGCGCACTTCTGGGAACGCGGAGTCACCAGGTGCGCGATGTGCACAGGCCCCACTGTCGGGAGCGGACCCAGGCCGCTGTGCCCCACGCCCACACGAGTGGGAATGTGCCGGGAGCCTCGCCAGGCTGTCACTGCCCAGAAAGCCCCTGAAGGCCCTGGTCACAGGGCCTGTTGTCCTGGCGAGGCTGCTCCCTCCTGGGAGTGTCCCTGCATCGAGGGACGGTGGCTCCGGGAGGGAGGGGGGAGGGGCATCCCTGATGCACCACCGTGGGCTCAGGTCAGCTCCACTGTCATCGCTGCTGACCTGCTGACCGCGGGCTGTGGGCCCAGCACCCCCGTGTGAGGCCCAGGCCCTCAGCAGGCCCCCTGGGCCCAGGGGCGGCTCCAGAAGCAGCTAATTCATTCCGGCTCCGTACCTAGCCAGGCACGCGGTGGCTGGGTCGGAGTCGGGGTCGGGCAGGGTCCAGGTGGGGGTCCAGGCGGTGGCCGTGGCTCCGCTCCAGGGCAGCCCCTCCCTTCCCTTCCGGAGGCTGGGCCCCTCTGGCCCCGGCGCTGCGTGGGCTCCCCACTTCCCTTCCCGCCGTGGGCCTCGCGGAGGCCGGCCCGCCCATCAGCCACGCTCCGGCGACCTTGAAGTGCAGGCAGAGGTTCTGCGGCGCCGTATCTGCCTCCCTACAGTGCGCGCGAGGAGCAGTGCCCAGTCCCGGGCAGCCTGCGGGGCACACCGGAGGCTGCACGCTTCCACGGCACGCGGGGACATGGGTCATGGAGCCCCATGGCAAGCACGGGGCATGCCCTCCCCGGGCCGTCCTCCCTCTGTCCCCTCGCACGCCCAGCACGGCGCGAGGCCATCAGCCGGGAGGCAGCGAGCCCCGGAATGTGCGAGTGTAGCTCCTTCTGGGAAACCCGGGGTGGGGGGTCCCTGCAGACCCAGGGGCGCCGATCCTCGCCGGCAGAGGGGACGCTCGCGGACGCGTCTAACCCACCTGTGGTTTCCCCGACACAGACCTGCGCCCCCTGGACATCCTGGCAGAGGCCGTCCCTCCGAATGGCGCCGCGGGCGGAATCAGGGTGACCCAGGCCCACGGCGTGCGAGGACTCCAGCTCTCGGCCGCCGCCCCCCACGCCGTCAGCTTCCCTGCCTCGAGGATTTTCTTCCGGTGCGACCTCTTCCCTGAAGAGTTTTCCATCGTCATAACCTTGAAAGTTCCCAGTCTTCCCCCGAAGGTCAGTGACACTCTTCCCCACCCCCCCACCGTGGCCAGGCCCCTCCCGCGGGCTCCGGGGCATCTTCAGGGTCAAGCGGCCGACCCCATAGGTAGTGAGGTCCCCATCACAGCGCGCGTGCAGGAGGAGCCCGTGGCATCATCGCGAGGTGGGCTGACCGGTCCAAGGCTCGGGGACAATGCTTGGACTTCTCAGTTTGACATCTGTCCTCGGGAAATGGAGAGCGTGCCCTTCGGGGCCCGATGACCCGTGGCTTGTGGCCCCTTCAGCCCAGATGCAGCCAGCATTCCCGCCCCCCCTCGGCCCGCCGCCCCCAAAGCTGAGGACCCTCAGTGCCCAGCGCTGCTGCCCCGCGGGGCCCCGGACGGTGCTGCGCGTAGGCCTGGGACCCACTCGGAATCTCAGATAAGGACGGAAAGGCCGTCCGCCCTGGCCGCGATCCTCCCCGTGGGCTTGCTCCCCGTCCCGGGGACGTCTGCTCACGAAAGCCCTCTCTTCGTGCCTTCGACTCGGCTGCATTTTCTCTCCCAAGTCTTTGCGTTTTCCCTGTTCCATAATTTCCATTTTCTTCTATTTTATATAAATTCCACTTCTCAGCTTAAAGCCTCCATCTTCTCAGCTACTGTCCTGAGCACGACTCCAAATATTTGGATGCAAGGACTCCATTCTGTGGACGATTCCCACGCGTGTACCGCCCTTAAAGAGTGCTTTTTTTTTTTTTTTAAAGTTTTAATTTAAATTCCAAGTAGTTGGGCAGCCCCGGTGGCGCAGCGGTTTGGCGCTGCCTGCAGCCCAGGGCGTGATCCTGGAGACCCTGGATCGAGTCCCGCGTCGGGCTCCCTGCATGGAGCCTGCTTCTCCCTCTGCCTGGGTCTCTGCCTCTCTCTCTCTCTCTCTGTCTCTATGAATAAATAAATAAAATCTTAAAAAAAATAAATTCCAGGTAGTTGCCATACAGGGTAATATTAGTTTTGGGCGTGCAATGGATGATTCAACATTTGCAACAGAACCCAGTGCCCATCAGGACAGGTGCACGCCCGACTCCCCATCTCCTCCCCTGCCTCCCCTCTGGTGACCGGCAGCATGTTCTCTGGGGTTGCATCTGTTTCTTGGTTTGTCTCTCTCCCTTTTTCCCCTTTGCTCCTTTGTTCTATTTCTTAAATACCCCGTATGAGGGAGGGCCGTGCGATCATGTCTCTCCCCGGCCGACTCGCCCCCCTCGGCATCACGCCCTCCGGCTCCCCCCACGTCGGTGTAAATGGCGAGATCTCCCCGCTCTGACGGCCGAGTGACACCCGGGGTGTGCAGGGACCACGTCTCCTCCCTCCAGCATCTGTCCATGGATGTCGAGGCTCCTCCGGTGGCGCGGCCCCCGTGGACACGGCCCCTGGGAACGCGGGGGTGCAGGTGCCCCTGCAGCTCACCGCCTCTGGGCTGCGGGGTCGGTACCCAGCAGTGCACTTTCGGGATCGTAGGGCAGCTCTGTGTCTGGCTCCCCAAGGCCACCCCCTCCCGTCCCCACAGTGGCCGCCCGCCTGCGTTCCCACCAGCCGCAGAGAAGCTCCCCTTTCTCCACATCCTCCCTGCACCTGTCGCCTCCCGACGGTGGCCGTCCTGACAGGCGTGCGGGATGGGGTGGGGGGTCCCACATGGTGTTGGTGTGTGTCTCCAGGACAGCGAGGGATGTGGAGCATCTTCCCGCGTGTCTGGGGCCCCGTGTGGGTCTCCACTGGAGACGTGTCTGCTCACGTCTTCCGTCCATTTTTAAATTGGATTTTTTACATTTTGGGGTTGTTGAGTTTGATAAGTTCTTCATGGATCTTGGACACCAGCCCTTTATCCGATCTGTCTTTACAAATACCTTCTCCCATCCTGTAGGTTGTCCTTTAGTTTTGTTGGTTGTTTCCTTTGCTGTGAGGAAGCGTTTCATCTTGACGAAGTCCCAATAGCTTCCCTCGCCTCCGGAGACTTATCTAGAAACATGTTATGGCAGATGTCAGAGAAATTACTCCCTGTGCTCTCTTCCAGGATTTTTATGGTTTCAGGTGTCACATTTAGGTATTTAACCCATTTTTTAATGTATTTGTGTCTGGTATAAGGAAACGGTCCAGTTCCACTCCTCTGCTGTCCGGTTTCCCCAGCACCATTTGTTGAAGACACTGTCTTTTTTCAACTGGATATTCTTTCCTGCTTTGTCAAAAATGAGCTGACCATAAGTTGAGGGTCCATGTTAAGGTTCTCGCTTCTGTTCCATTGATCTGTGAGTCGGCTGTTGTGCCAGCACCAAGCTGTCTTGATGATCACAGCCTTGTAGTGCAGCTGGAAGTCTGGAGTCGTGATGCTTCCGGCTTCGGTTTTCTTTCTTAGGGCTGCTTTGGCTATTTGGGGTCTTTTGTGGTTCCACACAAATGTTAGGATTGTTTGTTCCAGCTCTGCGAAAAATGCTGCTGGTATTTTGATAGGCATTGCATCGATTGTGTAGATCACTCTGGGTAGCATGGACATGTTAACAATATTTGGTCTTCCAATCTGTGAGCATGGAATGCCTTTCCATTTCTTTTTTATTATTATTATTTTTATTTTTTTAATTTTTATTTATTTATTTATGATAGTCACACACACAGAGAGAGAGAGAGAGAGGCAGAGACACAGGCAGAGGGAGAAGCAGGCTCCATGCACCGGGAGCCTGACTGTGGGATTCGATCCCGGGTCTCCAGGATCGCGCCCTGGGCCAAAGGCAGGCACTAAACTGCTGCACCACCCAGGGATCCTGCCTTTCCATTTCTTTGTGTCATCTTCAATTTTTTTCATAAGTGTTCTGTAGTTTTCAGATCTTTTACGTCTTTGGTTAAGCTTATTCCTGGGTAGCTTATTGATTTTTGGTGCAATTATAAATGGGGTTGATTCCTTAACTTCTCTTTCTGCTGCTTCATTACTGATGCACAGAAATGGAACAGATTTCTCTACCTTGACTTTTTGTCCTGAGAGTTTCCCGAATTCCCGAATCAGTTTCAGCAGCTTTTCGGTGGAGATTTTCGGGTTTTCTGTATAGAGTGTCATGTCATCTGCAAGTAGTGAAAGTTTGACTTCTTCCTTGCCGATATGGAGGCCTTTTATTTCTTTTTGTTGTCTGACTGCGGAGACTAGGACTTCCAGTTCTAGGTCGAACCACAGTGGTGAGAGTGGACGTGCCTGTCCTCCTCCTGACCTCAGGGGACAGGCTCTCAGTTCTTCCCCACTGAGGATGGTGTTCACTGTGGACTTTCTCATATGGCCTTTATTAGGTTGAGGTGCGTTCCCTCTAAACCTACCTTGTTGAGGGTTTTTATCATGAATGGATACTGTACTCTGTCAAATGCCTTTTCTGTGTCTATTGAAATGATCATATGGTTCTTCTCTTTTCTCTTATTGATGTGATATATCACATGGATTGATTTGTGAATATTGAACCACCCCTCAGCCCAGGAATAAAC
This sequence comes from Canis lupus familiaris, assembly GCF_011100685.1. Classification (NCBI taxonomy): domain Eukaryota; kingdom Metazoa; phylum Chordata; class Mammalia; order Carnivora; family Canidae; genus Canis; species Canis lupus. The sequence continues at coordinate 38,227,644 of NC_049252.1, read as the reverse complement.
CCCACTTGATCGTGGTGAATGACTTTTTAAATATCTTGTGGATTTGATTTGCTAGTGTCTTGTTGAGGATTTTTGCAGCCATGTTCATCAGGGTTAATGGCCTGTAGTTCTCTTTTTCAGTGGCGTCTTTATCTGGTTTTGGTATCAGGGTAATGCTGGCCTCATAGAGTGAATTTGGACGTTTTCCTTCCTTTTCTGTCTTTTGGAATAGTTCAAGAAGAATAGGTATTAACTCTTCTTTAAATGTTTCATAGAATTCCCCTGGGAAGCCATCTGGCCCAGGACTTTTGTTTGTTGGGAGGTGTTTGGTTATTGATTCATTTTCTTTGCTGGTTATTGATCTGTTCAAATTTTCTAGAAATTTCTTTCTGTTTCAGTGTCGGTAGTTTGAATGGTTCTAGGAATTTATCCATTTCATCTAGGTTGTTAATTTGTTGGCATACGGTGTTTCATAATATTCTCTTATGATTATTTTTTGTGGTGTTGTTGTGATCTTTCCTCTTTCATTCATGATTCATTTATTTTGGTCCTTTCTCTTTTCTTTTTGATAAGACTGGCTAGGGATTTATCAATTTTATTAACTCTTTCAAAGAACCAGCTCTTGGTTTCATTGATCTGTTCTACTGGGTTTTTGTTTGTTTCTGTATTGTTTATTTCTGATCTAATATTTTATTTATTTATTTATTTATTTATTTATTTATTTATTTATTTATGGGGGGAGAGAGAGAAAGAATGGCAGGGGGAGGGGTGGAGGAAGAGAGAGAAGCAGACTCCCTGCTGAGTAGGGGTAGTGAAGCTGGACTGGATCCCAGCACCCTGAGATCATGACCTGAGCTGAAGGCAGATGCTTCACCAGCTGAGCCACCCAGACACCCCTATTTCTGCTCTAATCTTTATTATTTCTCTTCTCTTGTTGGATTTAGGCTTTATTTGTTGTTCTTTCTCCAGCTCCTTTAAGGTGTAAGGTTAGGTTCTGTAGTTGAGCTTTTCTTCCTTCTTGAGGTAGGCTTGCATTGCTATATACTTCCCTCTTGGGACAGCCGTTGCTGCATCCCAAACGTTCCAAACTGTTGTGTTTTCGTTTTCATTTACTTCCATGTGTTTTAAACTTCCTCCTTAATTCCTGATTGATCCCATTCATTCTCTAGTAGGATGTCCTTTAACCTCCATGTATTTGTGGTCTTTCCAAATATTTTCTTGTGGCTGACTTCAAGTCTCACTGCGCTGTGGTCTGAGAATGCACATGATATGATCTCAATCTTCGTGTACGTGTTGAGGGCTGATTTGTGACCCAGTGTGTGATCTGTGCTGGAGACTGTTGCATGTGCCTCGAGAAGGATGTGTATTCTGCTGCTTTAGGATGGAATGTTCCTCATATATCTGTGAAATCCACCTGGCCCAATGTGTCATCCAAAGCCCTTGTTTCCTTGTTGATTTTCTGCTTGGATGATCTGTCCATTGCTGTGAGGGAGATGTTCAGTCCCCTACTATTATTGTATTGTTATCCATGAGTTCCTTTATGTTTGTTATTAGTTGTTGTATGTATTTGGCTGCTCGCTCCCAAGTTAGGGACATAAACATTTACAGTTGTTACATCTTGTTGATGGGTTGTCCCCTTTGTTATGACATGGTGTCCTTCTTCGTCTCTTGTTATGGGCTTTGTTTTAAAGTCTATTTTGTCCCATCTAAGTATGGCTACTCCAGCTTTCTTTTGACATCCACTTGCATGATAGATATTTCTCCACCCCTTCACTTTCAATCTCTGTGCATTTTTAGGTCTGAAAGATGATTTTTTTTTAACAGCTTCTTTGAGCTACACTTCCCATACCACACCATTCCCTAATTCTCTGTGCCAAGTGCACAATTTGGTGATGTTCAGTGTCCCCAGCGATCTGTGCAGCCCTTGCTGTGGGCAATTTGCCACTTGCCACCACTTCAGGAAGACCCCCCTATGCCCTTGGGTTGCCCCACCCCCTGTAACCAGCAACAACTAGTTGACTTTATGTCCTACTTGTTTGCCTACTCTGGACATTTCATGTAATTGGATCCATTCACATATATATGGTCTTGCTCCTGGCTTCTTTCATGTAGAGTGTCTTCAAGGTTCATGTGTATGGAGCATTCATCAGTACTTCCTTCCTTTCTTGGCTAAATCATTTTCAACTGCATGGACCTATGACTATTTGTTTATCCATTCATCAGCTGATGGATATTTGGGCTGTTTCTACCCTTTGGCCACAGTGAATAGTGCTCCTATAAACCTTACTTACATGGTTTCGTGTGGACATATATTTTTAATTCTCTTGGGTATATAGTTAGGTGTGGACTTGCTGGGTCATATGGCGACTCTATGATTACATTTTTAAGAGGGGGTGCAAAGGGAAAGGGAGAGAGAGAATCTTAAGCGGGCTCTGAGCTCAGCCTGGAGCTCAACGTGGGGATTGATCTCACAACCCTGAGACCATGACCTGAGCCGAAATCAAGAGTCGGACGCCTAACCGACTGAACCACCCAGGCATCCCTCTATGATTAACTTTTTAGGACTTGCCAGACTGTTTTCCGAGGTAGCTGCACTATCTGGCAATTTCTCCACATCCTTGTCAGCACTTCTTATGATCTTATTTTTTTAATCTAGCCATCTTCATGGGCAGCAAGTGGCATCTCATGGGGTCCTGATTTTCATTCTGTGATGAATAATAATGTTGTATGTTTTTTCATGTGTGTGTTGGCTGTTTGTCCATCTTTTTGGAGAAATACATATCCAAGTCCCTTGCCTAATTTTAAGTGAATTTTTTCTTGTTGTGGAGTGATGAATTTTCAATGTATTTTAAATTGAAGCCCCATATCATATATGACTTGCAAATATTTTCTCCTCTTTTGTAGGTTGTCTTTTCACCTTTGTAGTGTTCTTTGAAGCTTTTACAAAACCTTTTAATTTTGATGAAGCCAGATTTATCTTTTTTTTTCTTTTCTTGCTTATACTTTTAACGTCATATCTTAGAATCCATTGCCAAATCTGAGGTCAAAAAAACCTATCCCAATGTTTACTTCTAATAGTTTTATAGCTTTAGTGCTTTTATTTTAGTCTTTGGTCTGTGTGAGTTTGTGAGTTAATTTTTGTAATTAATTTTGGTGAGAGGTAGTGGCCTACTTCCTTCTTTTGCACACAGATGTCCAGCAGTACCACCACTATTTGTTGAAGAGACCATACTTTCCCTATTGAATGGTCTTAACCCTTGTTGAAGTCAATTGACCATAGATATATGGATTTACTTTTGGACTCTCAATTGTATTCCATTGATGAATCAATAAATGCCAATTTATTGTCTGTCCTTATGCCAGTACCATACTGTCTTAGTAAGTATAGCTTTGTAGTAAATTTTGAAATTGGGAAATGTGTGTCTTCCAATTTTTAAAAGATTTTATTTATTTATTTATTTGAGAGAGAGGGTGGAAGGAGAGAGAGAGAGAGAGAGAACACGCACACAGGCAGGGGGAAGAAGAGAGGCAGAGGAAGAAGCAGGCTCCGCTGAGCATGGACCCTGATGCAGGGCTTCATTCCAGGATCCTGGGATCATGACCTGAGCTGAAGGCAGATGCTTAATCAACTGAGCCACCCAGGGGCCCCCAAATTTGTTCTTATTCAAGGTTGTTTGTGCTTATTCTGTTCTGGCTTATTCTGCATTCCATATGAATTTTAACAACAACTTTCAATTTGTACTAAGAAGTCAACTTGGATTCTGATAAGGATTGCATAAGTCTGTAAATGGGAGATAACTGCCATCTGCATAGTGTCAGGTCTTCTCATCCTTGAATTGGGATGTTTTCCCATGGATTTAGATTTTCTTTAACAAAACAAAACTTGGGACACCTGGGTGGCTCAGTGGTTGAGCATCTGCCATTGCCTCAGGTCATGATCCTGGGATCCGGGTTCAAGTCCTGCATCGGGCTCCCCGCAGGGAGACTGCTTCTCCCTCTGCCTGTGTCTCTGCCTCTTTCTCTGTGTCTCACATTAATACATAAATAAAAATCTTTAAAATATATATATCTTTTAAAAAACAAAACTGATTCTCTACAGCTCTCAGAGTAACTACTTTTGCAGTTATCTTGTTTTCAAGTATCCATTTAATCTAATTTATATACTTTATTGGCATATAGTTGTTCATAGCATTTCTCTGTAATCCTTTTTATTTCTGTAAGGCTGATAGCAGTGTCCCCTCTTTCATTTGTGATTCTCATTATTTGAGTCTTCTCCCCCTCTCTTTTTCATGATCAATGTAGCTAAAATGTTGTCAATTTTATTTATCTTTTCAAAGAGCCAATTTTATTGATTTTCTCATTTTTCTATTCTCTATCTCACTTATTTATGCCCTAATCTTTATTATTTCCTTCCTTCTGCTTGTCTGCAGTGCCTTAAAGTGAAAGTTTAGGTAATTGATTTGAGGCCTTTCTTCTTTCTTAGTATAGGTGCTTACAGCTGTAAATCTCTAAGAAGTGTTATAGCTGCATTCCATAAATTATAGTATTTTGTTTTTCACTTTCATTCATTTAAAAGTATTGTATGATTTTCTTTTTTTATTCTGCTTTGATCTTTTGGTTATTTAGGAGTGTGTTGTTTAATTTCCACATGTTTATGAATCCCTCCAGTTTTTTCTGTTACTAAGTTCTTTTTTAAGATATTATTTATTTATTCATGAGAGACACAGAAAGAATGGCAGAGGCACAGGCAGAGGGAGAAGCAGGCTCCCTGTGGGGAGCCAGATGAGGGACTCGGTCCCAGGACCCCAGGATCAAAACCTGAGTTGAAGGCAGATACTCCGCCACTGAGCCACCTAGGAGCCCTCTGTTACTAATTTCTAATATCACTCCATTGTGGCCAGAGAACACAGTTTGTGTTATTCCTATCCATTTTAACATATTAGGGTTTGTTTTATGGCCTAGCCTATGTTCCATTCTGAGGATACTGTGTGCATTTCTGAAGAGGCTATACTCTGCTGTTGGTGGTGGAGGTGTCTGACAGATGTCCATTAGGTCTTGCTGGTTTGCAGCGCTGTTCTTTGTGTCCTTATTGATCTTCTTTCAGGTTGTTCTGTCCATTGTTGAAATTGGGATATTGAGGTCTTCAATGAATATTATTCTGTTTTTTCCTGTATGTCTGTTAGCTTTTGATTGTGTATTTTGGTGCTGTTATTATTTGTGTGTATGTTTATAATTATTATATATTCCTCATGGATTGAACTTTTATCACTATAAAATGTCACTCTTTGTCTCCAGTAGCAATTTTTGTTTTAAAGTCTACTTTAGGGATCCCTGGATGGCTCAGCGGTTTGGCGCTTGCCTTTGGCCCAGGGCGCGATCCTGGAGTCCCGGGATCGAGTCCCACGTCGGGCTCCCGGCATGGAGCCTGCTTCTCCCTCTGCCTCTCTTTCTCTCTCTCTATGTCTATCATAAATGAATAAATAAAAAATCTTAAAAAAAAATAAAGTCTACTTTATCTGATGTTAGTAAAATATTAATATCTTCTTGTTGTTACTGTTTCCATGGTATATCTTTTTCCATCATTTTACTTTCAATCTAGCTGTATCTTTTACTATAAAAGTGCATTTCCTATAGTGAGTGTATAGTTGAATCTCAATTTTATTCAGAAGAACAATCTTCCCTTTGATTGTATTAATTCACAATTGATGCTATTATTGATATATAGTTGATCCTCATTATTCATGGATATCGCATTTACAGGTTCACCTACTCACTGAAATTGATTTGTAGCCTCAAAGTCAGTACTCATGGTGGCTTCACATTCATTTGTGGACATGCACAGAACAGCAAAACATTGGGTGGCCCCACATGCGTGTTCCCAGCTGAGGTCAAACAAGATGCTCCACGTCTTATTTCAGTTAATGCTGCAAACAAGTGTCCTGTGATGTCTATTTAGTGCCACACTTTCCATGTTCTTGTGCTTCTCTTTGGTGATGTCACTGTTTGAAATGGCCTCATAAATCAGGAAGGCTGTGATGTGCCTCACAGAGAAAATACATGTGATAGATAAGCTTCGTTCAGGTGTGTTATGTTGCTGTTGGAAGGGACTTCAGTGTTAAAGAGTCAGCAATGAATATTAAGTATTCACTGTGAAATAATAATGTATTTTGACATATTATATATATATATGGTAAAATATATATGTCTCTGTCCTTGGTTTTCACTAAAGTTTGGTCTCTGACCACAGTTTCTAACACTGCACTCCTAAATCCCTTGGAATTTCTTGGGTGATAGGAATGAATTTGTTATAACGAGGTAATTCTTAGTTGGCTTCAGGATGGGGGCTACTCACCAGAAAGACCAAGCTCTGATTAGAAGCCTGGTGCTTTCAGCCCCATCCCTGTCCTCAGGAAAGGGGAGAGGGGCTAGAAATTGAATTAATAATCAACCATGCCTACACATTGAAGCCTCCCTAAAAATCCAAATGTATGGAATTCTGGGAGCTTCCAGTTTGATGAACATATCCACGTGCCAGGAGGGTGGCGCACCCCAGTTCTGCAGGGAGAGAAGCTCCTTCACTCAGGACCCGCGCAGACCTCGCCCTGTGTATCCCTCCACGTGGCTGTTTGTCTGCAAAATATCCTTTGCAATAAGGTCACCAATAGGAAGTCAGCTCTTTTCCTGGGTTCTGTGAGGTGCCCTAGCTGAGGGTTGAACCCGAGGAGGAGGTCATGGGAACCTCTGATTTGTAGCTGAGTCAGATGGAAGTTGTGGGTGACGGGGTGTCTACTGCTGGCATCTGAAGTGGAGCCAGTCTTGTGGGCCTGAGTCCTTAACCTGGGAGTTTGCCTGCACTAGGTTAGGGTTGGATTGGAACTGAGTCGTGGGACACCCAGAGAGCATCAGAGGGCTGGTCGGTGGGAAAAACCCACACACCTGCTGTCACAAGCATTACAGTGAAGGAAGAGGCTGCGATTCTCCTAGACACACACACAAGGAGGCTCTGTATTGATCGGTTGATGAAGATGGGACCAGAGGCCCACAGGAACCTAACTCTAGTTCTAACACTGGGAGCGCTGGGCTAACCCAGCATGCCTCGCGATTTTCCGTAACACGATCTCCACCAGCGGCTCCAGTTGGCTGCAGCTGGATCTCGCCTGCTGCTTTGCCGTTCCGCTTTCTCTGTCTTGTGTCTTCTCGTGTGGGCTCCTCTCTCTCTCCTTTGACACACTCTTTTGCACTTAGTGAATATTTTCTCATTCAGCATTTTGTATCTTTAATGGTTTTTCTTTTTCTTTTTTTTTCTTTTTTTTTTTTTAAGTTTTTTCCTAGTTTTGCTCTAGGGCTTCCATATATTTATTTTAACTTAGTAGAATCAGCTTCCTGTTTACACTAAGTCAATTCCATGGCGTAAAAACACGCTGTTTCTACAGACCTCCATCCCTTCCTATCTCTTTGTGGTCTTGCTCTTACATATACTCCATCTGTCAATGTTGAAAAACACTCGATATATTGTCATAATTATTACCTAAGATGCTTTTATGACTTCTAAGAAGCTGAGAGAAGACGGGAAAGTGAGTATTCTATTTACAGCCTTTTATTGCTTCTAGTTCTTTTCACATTTTCCTGTGGATCTGAGTTGCCATCCGGGGTCATTTCCTCCGCTGGATGCGGCTTTGCTCCCACCTGCTTCGTTGGTCCCATGTTGTCAAATACATCACATCACACACAGGCCCAGCAAAGCGGTACGTGCAATTCTGTGTAGGCAGCTGCTTTCCAACTTAGCAAGCCGTCTAAGACTCAGTGAGGGAGAAAAGCACGCATCTGCACCGTCCGTTGTAATCACGTGACCACCTTCACTGGTGTGCTTCCTGTCCCCCTGGGGATCAGAATTCCCAGCTGGGGTTGCTCCCCTTCAGCCTGAGGGACTCCCCTCACTGCATCTTCTATGGGGGGGCCTGCCAACATCAAATTCCCTCCGTTTTTATTTCCCTGGGAATGTATTCTGACTCATTTGTAAAACTAGCCTTGTTGGACAGACGATTCCTGATTGACACTTCCTTTCTCTTGAGCACTTTGACGACCTCATCCCCCGTCCGTGATGAGAACTCGGCTGTGGAACTCACGGTGTGCCCTTGTGGGTGACTCGATGCTTTTCTCCTGCCTTTGACTGTCAGCACCCTCACCGTGATGGGTCCGTTTGTGGGTCTTTTGTGCCTGCCCCATTAGCAGTGCATTGAGTTCCTGGATGTGTAGATTAAAGTTTTTCAATAGATTTGGAAAGATTTAAGTCATTATTTCTTTGAGATGATACCATTTCTCCACTGAGGATTGACTGCCCTGCCGCCCCCAGGGCAGCCCCCAGTCCCACCCATCAGAGCTGATGAGGCTTTAAACGCTGACACCCACTGGTCCCCACGAGTCTTGATGGAGCCCTGCAGCTCAAAGCATCACCAAGGCCCTGCCCTCGCCGCTTCAGGAACTCGGCAGAGGATGGCGGCCAAGTGTCCGTGAGGGCATGAGGGGCCGTGCAGGGTGTTGCATACTCACTACGTCTCAGGCGTGGAACCAAGTATCTGGGCAGGAAGCAATGAAGCAAATGCATTGCCCATCATGGTTATTCCTATGTGCTAACCTGCATCCGGGTCCTTGGCCCCGTCTATGCGCCAGTCTCTGCCCCCAGGACACTTTTCTCACACCTGCCCTAGGGCTCTGTCCTGGGAGACCCATGCCCCATCAACACCCACTACAACCAGCAGCATCAGCCCACAAACCCCATGGCCAGGCCGCTTGAGCCTCATCAGAACTGTCCAGAGCTGAACATTTCACTCCCGCTCAAAGCCCACGTTCCAGGATTGCTCCCGCCTCAGCCCTTCCCTTGAGGAGAACGGCGCCCCTGCCCCCCACCGTGGGAGGGAGCACAAGCTGTCACTTTAAGAAAATCACCTATTGCTATGGTCTCCACAAAAGCATCAAGGCATTTCCACGGTCTTTCCTCTGAGGACAAACGCAGGTCAGGAGCCCCACAAGCCAGCGGCAGACGGTGACCAGCCGTGGGAATAAACACGCTGAACAATAAGGAAGGGGAGGCTTCACTAAGCCTGTTGTTGGGACAACACACGCACCAGGAGGGCTATAAAAGCCGACAGCCCAGCACCTCGCACACTCACACCCACACCCGCACCCACACACTCACCCACACCCCGCCCCAGCACCCACACCATGGCCGCCTCCACCCTGTCCGTCTGCTCCAGCGACCTGAGCTATGACAGCCGCGTCTGCCTGCCCGGCTCCGGCGACTCCTGCCCCGACTCCCCCTGGCAGGTGGACGACTGTCCCGAGAGCTACTGCGAGCCCCCCTGCTGCGCCCCGGCCTCCTGCCTGACCCTCCTCTGCACCCCTGCAAGCTGCGGGTCCAGCTCCTGCCCACCAGCCTGCCCCGGCTCCTGCCAGCCCTCGTGCGGCAGCTGCTCCCCCTGCCAGGAGGGCTGCTGTGTGTCTGTCTGCTGCAAGCCCGTGTGCTGCACCCCCGTCTGCTGCAAGCCCATCTGCTGCACCCCTGTCTGCTGCAAGCCCGTCTGCTGTGAGGCCTCCCCTTGCTCAGCCTCCCCCTGCTGCCAGCAGTCTAGCTGCCAGCCCTCCTGCGGCAGCTGCTCCCCCTGCCAGGAGGGCTGCTGTGTGTCTGTCTGCTGCAAGCCTGTGTGCTGTACCCCTGTCTGCTGCAAGCCGGTGTGCTGCACCCCTGTCTGCTGCAAACCCGTCTGCTGCCAGGCCTCCCCCTGCTGCCAGCCCAGCCCCTGCAGACCCTCTTCCTGCGTGTCCCTCCTCTGCCGCCCCGTGTGCAGGCCCGCCTGCTGCTCATCCTCTTCCCCTTGCCAGTCCAGCTGCTGCCGCCAGGCCTCCAGCATATCCCTGCTGTGCCGTCCCATGTGCTCCCGCTGATGGGATACGTGCCCCCGGGGCGCTGGGCTCAGGCCCCACCCAGCCCTCACCTGTGCTAGGTAGCTGCCCCTACCCATGATGGGGTGCCCCTACCCATGATGGGGTCCCCCTGGCTGTCCAGTCTCCTGAGCTGACTTCACCTCTTCCCTCCTAAGAACGCTGACCCTGCGGCTCTCCGGGGCTCCTGCTCCCGGGACGCACCTCCACCTGCCCTGGGTCACCTGCCTTCCCTCCCAGTTCCTCAGCTCGGCTCGGGTCACCTGGCCTCACCCTCCGACCTGTTGGCACCTCCCCAGACCCCAATAAACTCACTTCACCGGCTGACCTGCTTCCTTTCATCTGACTCTCACAGGGGCAGGGTCCCGGGGTTTGGACCCGACAGTGCTCTCGTCCTGCCTAAACATCTCTGGGAGGTGGGATGAGAGGTCCCCAAGGGTAGGTCACAACTGCTCTGGGCAGGGCTGCGGGGTGGTTCTCCTGCCCTGGTGTAAGATGGTCAGGGCTGCTGGGCGCCACATGCGTCCCCGGGGCTCCGGAGCCTGGCCACCTGCACATGGGGAGAGGCCTGCGGCGCCGGGCCGGGGCCCGTCTCCACCCACCACCCCAGCTGGGCAAAGCGGCCCAGACAGCCGGCCGTGGGGCTGTGGGCAGCACAGCTCCTGGGGGCCTGGGGTCCTCCCGAGTGCTGTTCTCATCCCCTGGAGAGGTGGCAGGCTGTGGGATGCAGGTTGCTGCCAAGATGGGGTAATAGGACTGGATACCTTCCCACCTGGGCCAACCCAGAGCCCTGACAAGACCCTGAAGCCAGCGTGTCAGGTTCAGGACCCGAGGAGCACGGGACAACCACAGCGGGGAAGGAAAAGCACAAGGTGCTTATCGCCGTTGGGGCTCTCACCCCCTGGAGAATATTTCTGGCCCCATGCAGGAGGGCCACCCCAGCGGAGCTCCGGGCACCCTCAAGTTCACAGATGGCCTTGGGCGCTGGGGGAGGCACAGGCAGCCAGTGTTTGGGTCTGGGGTCCCCGTCACGGTCCGGGGTCGCTCTGTGCCCCACCCCACCCTTCCAGTGCAGCCCGCGGCACCTGTTGGCGTAGCGTCTCCACCCTGGGTCCTTCCAGGGACCTCCTAGGGCAGGATGCACAGACAGCGCGGGGACTCCGTGGGTGGCTTTTTCATTCCCGCCCGGGTGTGTAAATTTCCTCTGCGTCTCTTCACGGTGTGAACGCTCCCTTCCTCTTATTCTTCTTTTTTAAAATTTGTCTCTATTGATGCCAAATGCACGTAACACCACGTCTACAGTCTTAACAATCTTCAAGCATACAGTTCAGGGGTGCTAAGCACATTCTTGACGTGGGGCGACCATCCCGCCGCCCGTCCCCCAGACTCTTCCATTCTTGGGAAAATGAAGCCGCGTCCCTGTGGGACACAGACTGGCCATTGCCCCTCCCGCCGCCCCTGGCACGCACCCTCCCTCCTCTGTCCCCGAAGCACCTCAGAGAAGGGGGGTCACGTCGTAGTTGTCTCTCTGTGACTGCCCTGCGTCTCCAGCCTCAAGGTCCTCATGCCTCACCCACATTGGAGTCAGACTCGCTTCCTCTTAAAGGCTGAACACTGTTCCGCGGGCGGGACCGCGTTTGCTTCTCTACTCATCCCTCGGTGGACGCTTGGGCCGCTCGACTCTAGCTCTTGTGAATGATGCCGCTGTGACCACGGCTGTCAGAGATCTCCTTGAAGGCCTGCTTCCAGTTCTCTTGAGCAAATGCCCGTATAAGTGCTGGACCGTGTGGTAATTCTACTGTTCATCTTTTGAAGAACCACCGTACTAACTTCCACAGTGGCCGTGGCCAGTTCACGTTCCCACTCACAACCCCCAAGGGCTTCAATTTCTCCACATCCTCATCAACACTTCCTGTCTTCTCCTTGCATATATATCATATACACTATCTCCTCGTTGTGATAATATTTACATAAATATTATATATTTATCTTAATGGGTGTAAAATGGGTGGCTTCTCATTGGACTTTTGATGCACATTTCTCTAATGATGAGCGATGTTGAGCATCTTTTCATCTGCTCATTGGTCACATACCTTGTATGTCTTTGGAAAAATGTCTATTCAAGTCCACTGCTTGTTTCTGAATGGGGTGGTTTGGCTTTTTGTTATTGAGTTTTGGGAATTCTCTAAACATTTTAGATATGAATCCCTTAACGGAACGTGATTTTCAAATGTTTTCTCCCATTTCTCTGGGTTACGTTTTATTCTCCATTGGTATTGTCTTTTGAGGCGAAAATATTTAAAATGTTCGTGAACTCCAAGTTTTTTATTTTTTATGTTGCTGTGCCTTGCTATCATATCCAGGACATCACTGTGGAACCCAGTGTTGTGAAGCCTTCATCCTGTGTTTTTGTTTTCTTCCAAGAGTTTTATAATTTTAGGTCTTCCATTTGTGTCATGGATCCGTTTTGAGTTCATTTTTGTGTGTGGTGTGAGGTAGGGGCCTTTCGGATAGTCAGTTTTCCTGGCACCATTTTTTGAAAAGACTGTCCTTCCTCCATTGAATGGACTTGGTATCCTTGTGAAAAATGATTTGACCTGAATGTGAAGGTTTATTTCTGGACTCTATGCTATTCCATTAGTTTACATGGCCGCCCGTTTTATGCCTTTACCACCCTGTGTTAATTATTGTAGCTTTGTGCCTTTGAAATCAGGAAGTGTATGTCCTCTGGCCTTGTTTTTTCTGAATTGTTCTGACTATACAGAGATTCCATGTGAGTTTGAGGGGTTTAATGTTTCTGTAAAAACATCATTGAGGGCAGCCTGGGTGGCTCAGCAGTTTAGCGCCACCTTCAGCCCAGGGTGTGATCCTGGAGACCCGGGATCGAGTTCCGCTTCTGGCTCCCTGCATGGAGCCTGTTTCTCCCTCTGCCTCTCTCTCTCTCTCTCTCCCTGTCTCTCTCATGAATAAATAAATAAAAATCTTAAAAAAAATCATTGAGATTTCAATAGCAATTGTATCACGTCCGTAGATTGCTTTGGGTAGTATTGACGTCTTAGCAATCCTGAGCCTTCCAACCTGTGAACATGGAATGTCTTCCCATTGAATCATGTCTTCTTTACCAACTGTCAGCAACGTTTTTTAGGTTTCATCACCCAGGCTTTTGCCTCCGTGGTTAATTCCCTTTATTTTATTCTTTTTGGATGCAATGGTAAGTGGAATTGTTTTTATAATTTCCTTTTTGGGCTGTTCATTATTAGTGTATAGAAATGCAACTGATTTTTGTGTGTTGACTTTGTATCCTGCCATCTTTCTGAATTCATTCCTAGTGCTAACAGGTCTTTAGGATTTCCTACATATAAGATCATAGCATCTGTGAACAGAGGTGATTTTTTTTTCCTTTCTAATTTAGACTGCTTTTATTTATTTTATTGTCTAACTACTCTCCTAGAGCCTCCAGTACTGTGGTGATTAGAAGCAGGAAAAGTGGGCATCCTGTGTTGTTTTTGATCTTAGAAAAAAAGCTGTCTTTACCCATTGAGTGTGTGTGTGCTGTGGGGTTTTCACATACATATTTTATTATGTTGAGATAGCTCCTTCTATTACTAATTTGTTGAGTGTTTTGACCATGAAAGAGTCTTGAATTTTGCCAGATGCTTTTTCTGTATCAGTTGAGAGGATCGTGTACTTTCTTCTTTACTCTGGAAATGTGGGGTTTTCTATTGACTGAATTTCATATGTGGAACCGTCCTTGAATTCCAGAAGTCGATACAACTTTTTGGTTGTTGCATATAATCCTTTGCCTATGCTGCTGAATTCAGTTTGCTGGTATCTTGTTGAGGTCTTTTGCATCATTGTTCATGAGGGTATTGGTTTGTGGTTTTCTGTTCTTATCATGTCTTTGACTGGCTTTGTTATCAGGGTAATGTAAACCTCATAGAATGAATGGGGGACTCTTCCACCTTGTTTAATCTTTTTTAAAAAAAGACTAAAGTGAACAAGGATTAATTGGTAAAAAAAAAAACTGTGAACCTGATATAAGGCATCTGTTGAAAACTTACAGACAAAAAAAGAAAAGCAAAAAGAAAAGAAAACTTACAGCCAACACCATGCCTAGCTGTAAAAGACTGAGAGCTTTCCTCTAAAGATGAGGAAGAGGATACAGACGTCCTTTCTCACTGCTCCTACTCAACATCATTCTGAAGTCCTATCCATGCAACAAGCAAGAAAAAGAAATAAAAGGCATACATGTCAGAAATTAAGAAATACGATGGTCTCAGGGATCCGTGGGTGGCTCACCAGTTTAGCACCTGCCTTCAGCCCGGGGCATGATCCTGGGTTCCTGGGATCAAGTGCCACATCAGGGTCCCTGCATGGAGCCTGATTCTCCTTCTGCCTCTGTCTCTGCTCTCTCTCTCTGTCTCTCATGAATTAATAAATAGAATCTTAAAAAAGAATACAATGCTCTCTATTCACAGAGGACATGACTGTCCACATGGAAAATCCCCAAGAATCCACACAAATCTCCCAGAACTATCAGAGAGTTTAGCAAGGTTGAAGTGTGCAAGTCTAAAATAATTAAAATTAAGTGCATTTCTATATAGTAGCAACAAATAATTGGAATTGAAAAATGTTGCTTAAAGGTGTGATTTGCAATAGAATAAATGGTGAAAACTGAGGTATACATCTCAGAGAATATGGACATATGAGGACTATCAAAGTACTGATGAGAGAAGTTTAACAAACTGTAAGTAAATGGAGAGCTAGACCATGTTCACAGGTTGGAATATTGTTATGGTGTCAGTGACCTCCAGCCTGGTCTATAATAGGTTCAAGACAATCCCGATCCACATCCGGTAGGAGCTTCCCGTCCATATGAGCAAGCTAACTCTAAAATTATTTGGAAAGGCAAAGGAGCTCAAGTATCCACATCATTTGAAAATGAAGAACAAAGTTGGAAGACTTCACCACTTGACTTCAAGATTTCCTATAAAGTTACAGTAATCAAGACAACGTGATGTTGGCAAAGGGATATAATTACGTAGACTAATGAAACAGAATAGACACATAGATCCCCGTGAATACAGTCAGCTGATTTTTGACAGAAACGCAAAGTCAAGTTAAAGACAGAAGTGTACTGGGAACAACTGGACTTCCCAAATGCAAAAAAAAAAAAAACAAACAAAACAAACAAACAAAAAAAAACAGAGAAAGGAGACTTGACCCATACCTCACACTTAGTATAAAAATTCAATAAAAATGATCATAGACCTAAATGTAAAATGTAAGCATTTTAAGCATTTAGAAGAAAACACTAGAGGAAATCCTTGTGAAATCTCTGTGTTGAGCAGAGTTCTTAGGCTTAAGAACCAAAAGCTTGGTCTGAAAAAGAAGAAAATTGATAAGTTGGTCTTTACCAATATTAAGCCATTTTGCTCTTCAAACCACGCTGTGAAGAGCGTGGAGAGAGAAGCCACGGAGTTGCAGAAAATATTTGCAAGTCACATCTGAGCAAAGTACAGCTGACCCTTGAGCAACACGGGCGTGGACGGCTGCTGCCCACTCAGACGCGGTGTTTCCGGGAAATACAAGTCCTTCCGTGCATGTGTTTTCTCTTCCTGCTGACTTTTGTAGGAACATTTTCTTCTCTAGCTCACGAGTCGATGTGTCCATGGACTCTGCGTTGTCAGTAGGGCTTCGGGTCCACAGGACGCTGTTAGCAGTTTCGTTTCTGGGCAGTCAGGGCTCGAGGCGGTTGGCACCCTACACTCCCACGTTATTCGAGGGTCAACTGTACTCATGTTCCAAAATGCGGAAAGAGCTCTCAAAATGCAATGTCAAGGACACCTAAGAAAGGATGAGGCCTGCACTTTGAAGAAACGCGCAAAAGACGCAGGAGATGGCAAATACGCACGTGAAAAAGAGGCCCAACACCATTCCTCATCAGGGAGATGCAAACTGAAGCCGCAGCGAGACACCCTTAGACGCCTCTCAGAAGGGCCACCGGGGACAAGCCTGACCACGCCCGGCGCTGGCGGGGACGCGGGGAGTGGGGCGCTCGAACAGCGCCGGGGGACTGCAGTGTCTCACACCCCTGGGGACACATGGGGGCAAGTAGCGTGGTAAGGAATCTCGGCTCGGCATTGGGCATCAGGGCATCGCAAACTAAATCCGGTAAGATGCCACCGCACACCAATGGCTGATATTGAATAATTTTAAAAACCTGGCACGTCCAGGGCCGGCAAGGATGCAGAGGCGCGGAACTGCCCTGCGCTGTGGGTGAGGGTGCAAACGGCAGAGGCACCTGCAAAAGAGTTGGGCCGTTTCGTGTCGCATACAACACGGCCTCCCTGTGGCCCATCTGTGCCACCCCCGGGTATGTATTCAGGACAAACAGACGCTCCAGCCGGGTAAACGCCTGCGCGCGTGGCAGCAGCTGTGTTCATACCCGCAAGCACGGGAGGCGCAGGAAACGTCCTTCCCAGGACAGGATGGCGGGATCATGGTGGGTCCCTGCGGGAGGCCGAGTCCCGCCCAAGCGCCTGCCCCTCCAGTGAAGGAAGCAGCCCCGGGCGGCTGCGCACCGGATGTAGGTGACTTTCTGGAAAAGACCTAACTGTAGTGAAGGAGTCAGGGCTTGCAGGGGCCTGGGGTGGAGGGACGGGGACGCAAGGGGACTTCGGCACGGCACATGGCGGCCTTGGGCGTCCGCCAGGTCTCAGAGCTGCGCACCTGCCAGCGCGTCCCCTGTGGGGTGAGGAGGGCGGACGGGAGCACCTGCTCGCCTCGGGGAGGTCACCCGGGCAAAACTCCTCTCCCTGAAGAAGCTGAGGACCGCAAGTTTTTGGCAGATTTTTTTTTTCTCTCGATTATCTTTTATGTTCTACTTCTCTTCGTTTTTGCTGGTTGAGTTTTACCGGCCCAGTGGTCCCGATGCTTTCCCAGGTGGTGCACGCCAGGCAGTTTCCAGAACAGCTGTAGTGTCCCAAGGGCTTTACCTTCAGGACCCTGGATGGCTCCGGGGACCCAGAACTGAACTCACCTCCCCCGGTCCCAGGGTTGCCGTGCGGTGCCGATCTCTCTGGAAGCACCTGGGGTGCTCGGGTGGCTGGGATGTTGGGATTCAGCAGCGGGCCTCGACCCGCACGTTCCCTGCACCTCATCCCACGTCTGCTCAGCGGTCCCCATCTGGAGACCCCATTTCCCTCTGTTCAGAGAATTGTTCCCCGTGGCGGATCTTTCTGGAAATCTCCTGATGAAGGCTGGATTTGGACGACATCATCCACTCCCCTCGCGGCCTCCACATCCCACCTGCGAGCTCCTCATCCACCCCGACCGCCCTGGCCACCGGGCGCCCACCGTGGGTGCAGGGGACGCCCCGCAGCTCACTGGCACCCCGTGGCCCTCACGGAGGCTGTAGCCCTCGGGGCCCGCGGGCAACCGTAGACGGCGGCTACATGGCCTGCGACTCCCAGGCCCCTGGTGCCCCCGGCTGTTTGCTCCAGACGGACACCCTCGGGGTCCTCGACTCCCACGGGCATTTTTAGGGCAGCAAAGTCCTTCCTGTAAATACAGCAGAATAATAAGCACTCGCAGGACTCGGGCAAAACACCAACGAGGAAGGGGAAGTCTCGGGAGCCTGTCGCTGGACAGCATGCGCCAGGGCCGTATAAAGGCCGCCGGACCAGCACCTCGCACACTCACACCCACACCTGCACCTGCACACTCACCCGCACCCACACCCCGCCCCAGCACCCACACCATGGCCGCCTCCACCCTGTCCGTCTGCTCCAGCGACCTGAGCTACGGTGGCCGCGTCTGCCTGCCCGGCTCCGGCGACTCCTGCCCCGACCCCTCCTGGCAGGTGGACGACTGTCCCGAGAGCTACTGCGAGCCCCCCTGCTGCGCCCCAGCCTCCTGCCTGACCCTCCTCTGCACCCCTGCGAGCTGCGGGTCCAGCCCCTGTCCACCAGCCTGCCCCGGCTCCTGCCAGCCCTCGTGCGGCAGCTGCTCCCCCTGCCAGGAGGGCTGCGGTGTGTCTGTCTGCTGCAAGCCCGTGTGCTGCACCCCCGTCTGCTGCAAGCCCATCTGCTGCACCCCCGTGTGCTGCAAGCCCGTCTGCTGCACCCCCGTCTGCTGCAAGCCCGTGTGCTGTACCCCTGTCTGCTGCAAGCCCATCTGCTGTGAAGCATCCCCTTGCTCAGCCTCCCCCTGCTGCCAGCAGTCTAGCTGCCAGCCCTACTGCTGCAGCTCCACCCCCTGCCAGGAAGACAGCTGTGTGTCTGTCTGTTGCAAGCCCGTCTGCTGCACCCCTGTCTGCTGCAAGCCAGTTTGTTGTACCCCTGTCTGCTGCAAGCCCGTCTGCTGCACCCCTGTCTGCTGCAAGCCCGTCTGCTGCACCCCCATCTGCTGCAAGCCCGACTGCTGCCAGACCTCCCCCTGCTGCCAGCCCAGCCCCTGCAGACCCTCTTCCTGTGTGTCCCTCCTCTGCCGCCCTGTGTGCAGACCTGCCTGCTGTGCATCCCCCTCCCTATGCCAGCCCATCTGCCGCCCCCAGGCCTCCAGCGTGTCCCTGCTGTGCCGTCCCGTGTGCTCCCGCTGATGGGACTCGTGACCCTGGGGCGCTGAGCTTAGGCCCCACCCAGGGATGGTAGGCCTCCCGGCCAACCCTCAGCCCAGCCCTCAGCTGTGCTAGGTAGCTGCCCCCACCCAAGACGGGGTCCCCCTGGGTGTCCAGTCTCCTGAGCTGACTTCACCTCTTCCCTCCTAAGAACGCTGACCCTGCGGCTCTCCGGGGCTCCTGCTCCCGGGACGCACCTCCACCTGCACTGGGTCACCTGCCTTCCCTCCCAGTTCCTCTGCTCAGCTCTGGTCACGTGGCCTCACCCTCCGACCTGTTGGCACCTCCTCAGACCCCAATAAACTCACTTCACCCGCTGACCTGCTTCCTTTCATCTGACTCTCACGGGGGTGGGGTGCCGGGGTTTGGACCCGACAGTGGTCTCGTCCTGCCTGAACATCTCTGGGAGGAAGGATGAGAGGTCCCCAAGGGTAGGGCCCAACTGCTCTGGTCAGGGCTGCGGGGTGGGTCTCCCGCCCTGGCGTAGGATGGTCAGGGCTGCTGGGCGCCACATACGTCCCCGGGGCTC
Organism: Canis lupus familiaris; assembly: GCF_011100685.1. Classification (NCBI taxonomy): domain Eukaryota; kingdom Metazoa; phylum Chordata; class Mammalia; order Carnivora; family Canidae; genus Canis; species Canis lupus. The sequence goes on along the minus strand of NC_049252.1, from coordinate 38,208,577 downwards.
CTGAGCCTGGCCACCTGCACATGGGGCGAGGCCTGCGGCGCCGGGCCGGGGCCCATCTCCACCCACCACCCCAGCTGGGCAAAGCGGCCCAGACAGCCGGCCTTGGGGCTGCGGGCAGCACAGCTCCTGGGGGCCTGGGGTCCTCCCGAGTGCTGTTCTCATCCCCTGGAGAGGTGGTAGGCTGTGGGATGCAGGTTGCTGCCAAGATGGGGTAATAGGGACTGGATACCTTCCCACCTGGGCCAACCCAGAGCCCTGACAAGACCCTGAAGCCAGCGTGTCATGTTCAGGACCCGAGGAGCACGGGACAACCACAGCGGGGAAGGAAAAGCACAAGGTGCTTATCGCCGTTGGGACTCTCACCCCTGGAGAATATTTCCGGCCCCATGCAGGAGGGCCACCCCAGCGGAGCTCCGGGCACCCTCAAGTTCACAGATGGCCTTGGGCGCTGGGGGAGGCACAGGCAGCCAGTGTTTGGGTCTGGGGTCCCCGTCACGGTCCGGGGTCGCTCTGTGCCCCACCCCACCCTTCCAGTGCAGCCCGCGGCACCTGTTGGCGTAGCGTCTCCACCCTGGGTCCTTCCAGGGACCTCCTAGGGCAGGATGCACAGACAGCGCGGGGACTCCGTGGGTGGCTTTTTCATTCCCGCCCGGGTGTGTAAATTTCCTCTGCGTGTCTTCACGGTGTGAACGCTCCCTTCCTCTTATTCTTCTTTTTTAAAATTTGTCTCTATTGATGCCAAATGCACGTAACACCACGTCTACAGTCTTAACCATCTTCAGGCATACAGTTCAGGGGTGCTAAGCACATTCTTGACGTGGGGCGACCATCCCGCCGCCGGTCCCCCAGACTCTTCCATTCTTGGGAAAATGAAGCCGCGTCCCCGTGGGACACAGACTCGCCATCGCCCCTCCCGCCGCCCCTGGCACGCACCCTCCCTCCTCTGTCCCCGAAGCACCTCAGAGAAGAGGGGTCACGTCCTAGTTGTCTCTCTGTGATTGGCCTGTGCCTCCGGCCTTGAGGTCCTCATACCTCACCCACATTGGAGTCAGACTCGCTTCCTCTTTAAGGCTGAACACTGTTCCGCGGGCGGGACCGCGTTTGCTTCTCTACTCATCCCTCGGTGGACGCTTGGGCCGCTCGACTCTAGCTCTTGTGAATGATGCCGCTGTGACCACGGCTGTCAGAGATCTCCTTGAAGGCCTGCTTCCAGTTCTCTTGAGCAAATGCCCGTATAAGTGCTGGACCGTGTGGTAATTCTACTGTTCATCTTTTGAAGAACCACCGTACTAACTTCCACAGTGGCCGTGGCCAGTCCACGTTCCCACTCACAACCCCCAAGGGCTTCAATTTCTTCACATCCTCATCAACACTTGCTATCTTCTTCTTGCATATATATCATATACAGTATCTCCTCGTTGTGATAATATTTACATAAATATTATATATTTATCCTAATGGGTGTAAAATGGGTGGCTTCTCATTGGACTTTTGATGCGCATGTCTCTAATGATGAGCGATGTTGAGCATCTTTTCATCTGCTCATTGGTCACATACCTTGTACGTCTTTGGAAAAACGTCTATTCAAGTCCACTGCTTGTTTCTGAATGGGGTGGTTTGGCTTTTTGTTATTGAGTTTTGGGAATTCTCTGAACATTTTAGATATGAATCCCTTAACGGAACGTGATTTTCAAATGTTTTCTCCCATTTCTCTGGGTTACGTTTTATTCTCCATTGGTATTGTCTTTTGAGGCGAAAATATTTAAAATTTTCGTGAACTCCAAGTTTTTTATTTTTTATGTTGCTGTGCCTTGCTATCATATCCAGGACATCACTGTGGAACCCAGTGTTGTGAAGCCTTCATCCTGTGTTTTTGTTTTCTTCCAAGAGTTTTATAGTTTTAGGTCTTCCATTTGTGTCATGGATCCGTTTTGAGTTCATTTTTGTGTGTGGTGTGAGGTAGGCCATTCGGATAGTCAGTTTTCCTGGCACCATTTTTTGAAAAGACTGTCCTTCCTCCATTGAATGGACTTGGAACCCTTGTGAAAAATATTTGACCTGAATGTGAAGGTTTATTTCTGGACTCTATGCTATTCCATTAGTTTACATGGCCGCCCGTTTTATGCCAGTACCACCCTGTGTTAATTATTGTAGCTTTGTGCCTTTGAAATCAGGAAGTGTATGTCCTCTGGCCTTGTTTTTTCAGAATTGTTCTGACTATACAGAGATTCCATGTGAGTTTGAGGGGTTTAATGTTTCTGTAAAAACATCATTGAGGGCAGCCTGGGTGGCTCAGCAGTTTAGCGCCACCTTCAGCCCAGGGTGTGATCCTGGAGACCCGGGATCGAGTTCCGCTTCTGGCTCCTTGCATGGAGCCTGTTTCTCCCTCTGCCTCTCTCTCTCTCTCTCTCTCTGTCTCTCTCATGAATAAATAAATAAAAATCTTTAAAAAAAATCATTGAGATTTCAATAGCAATTGTATCATGTGCGTAGATTGCTTTGGGTAGTATTGACGTCTTAGCAATCCTGAGCCTTCCAACCTGTGAACATGGAATGTCTTCCCATTGAATCATGTCTTCTTTACCAACTGTCAGCAACGTTTTTTAGGTTTCATCATCCAGGCTTTTGCCTCCGTGGTTAATTCCCTTTATTTTATTCTTTTTGGATGTAATGGTAAGTGGAATTGATTTTATAATTTCCTTTTTGGGCTGTTCATTATAGGTGTATAGAAATGCAACTGATTTTTGTGTGTTGACTTTGTATCCTGCCATCTTTCTGAATTCATTCCTAGTGCTAACAGGTCTTTAGGATTTCCTACATATAAGATCATAGCATCTGTGAACAGAGGTGATTTTTTTTTCCTTTCTAATTTAGACTGCTTTTATTTATTTTATTGTCTAACTACTCTCCTAGAGCCTCCAGTACTGTGGTGATTAGAAGCAGGAAAAGTGGGCATCCTGTGTTGTTTTTGATCTTAGAAAAAAAGCTGTCTTTACCCATTGAGTGTGTGTGTGCTGTGGGGTTTTCACATATATATTTTATTATGTTGAGATAGTTCCTTCTATTACTAATTTGTTGAGTGTTTTGACCACGAAAGAGTCTTGAATTTTGTCAGATGCTTTTTCTGTATCAGTTGAGAGGATCGTGTACTTTCTTCTTACTCTGGGAATGTTGGGTTTTCTATTGACGGATTTTCATATGTGGAACCGTCCTTGAATTCCAGAAGTCGATACAACTTTTTGGTTGTTGCATATAATCCTTTGACTATGCTGCTGAATTCAGTTTGCTGGTATCTTGTTGAGGTCTTTTGCATCATTGTTCATGAGGGTATTGGTTTGTGGTTTTCTGTTCTTATCATGTCTTTGACTGGCTTTGTTATCAGGGTAATGTAAACCTCATAGAATGAATGGGGGACTCTTCCACCTTGTTTAATCTTTTTTAAAAAAAGACTAAAGTGAACAAGGATTAATTGGTAAAAAAAAAAAAAACTGTGAACCTGATATAAGGCATCTGTTGAAAACTTACAGACAATAAAAGAAAAGCAAAAAGAAAAGAAAACTTACAGCCAACACCATGCCTAGCTGTAAAAGACTGAGAGCTTTCCTCTAAAGATGAGGAAGAGGATACAGACGTCCTTTCTCACTGCTCCTACTCAACATCATTCCGAAGTCCTATCCATGCAACAAGCAAGAAAAAGAAATAAAAGGCATACATGTCAGAAATTAAGAAATACGATGGTCTCAGGGATCCGTGGGTGGCTCACCAGTTTAGCACCTGCCTTCAGCCCGGGGCATGATCCTGGGTTCCTGGGATCAAGTGCCACATCAGGGTCCCTGCATGGAGCCTGATTCTCCTTCTGCCTCTGTCTCTCTCTGTCTCTCATGAATTAATAAATAGAATCTGCTCTGTCTCTGTCTCTGTCTCTCATGAATTAATAAATAGAATCTTAAAAAAGAATACAATGCTCTTGGATCGATTCCCACGTCGGCTCCCGGTGCATGGAGCCTGCTTCTCTCTGCCTGTGTCTCTGCCTCTCTTTCTCTCTCTGTGACTATCATAAATAAATAAAAATTAAAAAAAAAATACAATGCTCTCTATTCACAGAGGACATGACTGTCCACATGGAAAATCCCCAAGAATCCACACAAATCTCCCAGAACTATCAGAGAGTTTAGCAAGGTTGAAGTGTGCAAGTCTAAAATAATTAAAATTAAGTGCATTTCTATATAGTAGCAACAAATATTTGGAATTGAAAAATGTTGCTTAAAGGTGTGATTTGCAATAGAATAAATGGTGAAAACTGAGGTATACATCTCAGAGAATATGGACATATGAGGACTATCAAAGTACTGATGAGAGAAGTTTAACAAGCTGTAAGTAAATGGAGAGCTAGACCATGTTCACAGGTTGGAATATTGTTATGGTGTCAGTGACCTCCAGCCTGGTCTATAATAGGTTCAAGGCAATCCCGATCCACATCCGGTAGGAGCTTCCCGTCCATATGAGCAAGCTAACTCTAAAATTATTTGGAAAGGCAAAGGAGCTCAAGTATCCACATCATTTGAAAATGAAGAACAAAGTTGGAAGACTTCGCCACTTGACTTCAAGATTTCCTATAAAGTTACAGTAATCAAGACGACGTGATGTTGGCAAAGGGATATAATTACGTAGACTAATGAAACAGAATAGACACATAGATCCCCATGAATACAGTCAGCTGATTTTTGACAGAAACCCAAAGTCAAGTTAAAGACAGAAGTGTACTGGGAACAACTGGACTTCCCAAATGCAAAAAAACAAAAAACAAACAAACAAAAAAAAACAGAGAAAGGAGACTTGACCCATACCTCAGACTTAGTATAAAAATTCAATAAAAATGATCATAGACCTAAATGTAAAATGTAAGCATTTTAAGCATTTAGAAGAAAACACTAGAGGAAATCCTTGTGAAATCTCTGTGTTGAGCAGAGTTCTTAGGCTTAAAACCAAAAGCTTGGTCTGAAAAAGAAGAAAATTGATAAGTTGGTCTTTACCAATATTAAGCCATTTTGCTCTTCAAACCACGCTGTGAAGAGCGTGGAGAGAGAAGCCACGGAGTTGCAGAAAATATTTGCAAGTCACATCTGAGCAAAGTACAGCTGACCCTTGAGCAACACGGGTGTGGACAGCTACTGCCCACTCAGACGCGGTGTTTCCGGGAAATACATGTCCTTCCGTGCATGTGTTTTCTCTTCCTGCTGACTTTTGTACGAACATTTTCTTCTCTAGCTCACGAGTCGATGTGTCCATGGACTCTGCGTTGTCAGTAGGGCTTCGGGTCCACAGGACGCTGTTAGCAGTTTCGTTTCTGGGCAGTCAGGGCTCGAGGCGGTTGGCACCCTACACTCCCACGTTATTCGAGGGTCAACTGTACTCATGTTCCAAAATGCGGAAAGAGCTCTCAAAATGCAATGTCAAGGACACCTAAAACAGGACGAGGCCTGCACTTTGAAGAAACGCGCAAAAGACGCAGGAGATGGCAAATACGCACGTGAAAAAGAGGCCCAACACCATTCCTCATCAGGGAGATGCAAACTGAAGCCGCAGCGAGACACCCTTAGACGCCTCTCAGAAGGGCCACCGGGGACAAGCCTGACCACGCCCGGCGCTGGCGGGGACGCGGGGAGTGGGGCGCTCGAACAGCGCCGGGGGACTGCAGTGTCTCACACCCCTGGGGACACATGGGGGCAAGTAGCGTGGTAAGGAATCTCGGCTCGGCATTGGGCATCAGGGCATCGCAAACTAAATCCGGGAAGATGCCACCGCACACCAATGGCTGATATTCAGTAATTTTAAAAACCTGGCACGTCCAGGGCCGGCAAGGATGCAGAGGCGCGGAACTGCCCTGTGCCGCGCATGGGGGCTGGTGTGGAGGGTCGGAGACGCAAGGGGACTTCGGCGGGCACGTGGCGGCCTTGGGCGTCCGCCAGGTCTCAGCGCTGCGCACCTGCCAGCGCGTCCCCTGTGGGGGGAGGACGGCGGACGGGAGCACCTGCTCGCCTCGGGGAGGTCACGCGGGCAAAACTCCTCTCCCTGAAGAAGCTGAGGACCGCAAGTTTTTGGCAGATTTTTTTTTTCTCTCGATTATCTTTTATGTTCTACTTCTCTTCGTTTTTGCTGGTTGAGTTTTACCGGCCCAGTGGTCCCGATGCTTTCCGGGCGGTGCACGCCAGGCAGTTTCCAGAACAGCTGTAGTGTCCCAAGGGCTTTACCTTCAGGACCCTGGATGGCTCCGGGGACCCAGAACTGAACTCACCTCCCCTGGTCCCAGGGTTGCCGTGCGGTGCCGATCTCTCTGAAAGCACCTGGGGTGCTCGGGTGGCTGGGATGTTGGGATTCAGCAGCGGGCCTCGACCCGCACGTTCCCTGCACCTCATCCCACGTCTGCTCAGCTGTCCCCATCTGGAGACCCCATTTCCCTCTGTTCGGAGAATTGTTCCCCGTGGCGGATCTTTCTGGAAATCTCCTGATGAAGGCTGGATTTGGACATCATCCACTCCCCTTGCGGCCTCCACATCCCACCTGCGAGCCCCTCATCAGCCCCCGACCACCCTTGCCACCGGGCGCCCTCCGTGAGTGCAGGGGACACCCCGCAGCTCACTGGCACCCCATGGCCCTCATGGAGGCTGTGGCCCTCAGGGCCCACGGGCAACCGTCCCCCACCCGGAGGGCGGCCTTGGCGGCTACACGGCCCGCGACTCAGGGCCCCCGGTGCCCCCAGTGCCCCCGGCTGTTTGCTCCAGACGGACACCCTCGGGGTCCTCGACTCCCACGGGCATTTTTAGGGCAGCAAAGTCCTTCCTGTAAATACAGCAGAATAATAAGCACTCGCAGGACTCGGGCAAAACACCAACGAGGAAGGGGAAGTCTCGGGAGCCTGTCGCTGGACAGCACGCGCCAGGGCCATATAAAGGCCGCCGGACCAGCACCTCGCACACTCACACGCACACCCGCACCCACACACTCACAGGCACCCACTCCCCGCCCCAGCACCCACACCATGGCCGCCTCCACCCTGTCCGACTGCTCCAGCGACCTGAGCTACGGTGGCCGCGTCTGCCTGCCCGGCTCCGGCGACTCCTGCCCCGACCCCTCCTGGCAGGTGGACGACTGTCCCGAGAGCTACTGCGAGCCCCCCTGCTGCGCCCCGGCCTCCTGCCTGACCCTCCTCTGCACCGCTGCGAGCTGCGGGTCCAGCTCCTGCCCGCCAGCCTGCCCCGGCTCCTGCCAGCCCTCATGCGGCAGCTGCTCCCCCTGCCAGGAGGGCTGCGGTGTGTCTGTCTGCTGCAAGCCCGTGTGCTGCACCCCCGTCTGCTGCAAGCCCGTCTGCTGCACCCCGGTCTGCTGCAAGCCCGTCTGCTGTGAAGCATCCCCTTGCTCAGCCTCCCCCTGCTGCCAGCAGTCTAGCTGCCAGCCCTCCTGCTGCAGCTCCTCCCCCTGCCAGGAAGACAGCTGTGTGTCTGTCTGTTGCAAGCCCGTCTGCTGCACCCCTGTCTGCTGCAAGCCCGTCTGCTGCACCCCTGTCTGCTGTAAGCCCGTGTGTTACACCCCTGTCTGCTACAAGCCCGTCTGCTGTGAAGCATCCCCTTGCTCAGCCTCCCCCTGATGCCAGCAGTCTAGCTGCCAGCCCTCCTGCTGCAGCTCCTCCCCCTGCCAGGAAGACAGCTGTGTGTCTGTCTGCTGCAAGCCAGTTTGTTGTACCCCTGTCTGCTGCAAGCCCGTCTGCTGCACCCCTGTCTGCTGCAAACCCGTCTGCTGCCAGGCCTCCCTCTGCTGCCAGGCCAGCCCCTGCAGACCCTCTTCCTGCGTGTCCCTCCTCTGCCGCCCAGTGTACAGACCTGCCTGCTGTGCATCCCCCTCCCTATGCCAGCCCATCTGCCGCCCCCAGGCCTCCAGCGTGTCCCTGCTGTGCCGTCCCGTGTGCTCCCGCTGATGGGACACGTGACCCTGGGGCTCTGAGCTCAGGTCCCAACCCAAGGATGCTGGGCCTCCCGGCCACCCCTCAGCCCAGCCCTTACCTGTGCTAGGTAGCTGCCCCCACCCAAGACGGGGTCCCCCTGGGTGTCCACTCTCCTGAGCTGACTTCACCTCCTCCCTCCTAAGAACGCTGACCCTGCGGCTCTCCGGGGCTCCTGCCCCCGGGACACACCTCCACCTGCACTGGGTCACCTGCCTTCCCTCCCAGTTCTTCTGCTCGGCTCTGGTCACCTGGCCTCACCCTCCGACCTGTTGGCACCTCTCCAGACCCCAATAAACTCACTTCACCCGCTGACCTGCTTCCTTTCATCTGACTCTCACGGGGGTGGGGTGCCCGGGTTTGGACCTGACAGTGGTCTCGTCCTGCCTAAACATCTCTGGGAGTAAGGATGAGAGGTCCCCAAGGGTAGGGCCCAACTGCTCTGGTCAGGGCTGCGGGGTGGGTCTCCCGCCCTGGCGTAGGATGGTCAGGGCTGCTGGGCACCACATGCGTCCCCGGGGCTCCTGAGCCTGGCCACCTGCACATGGGGCGAGGCCTGCGGCGCCGGGCCGGGGCCCATCTCCACCCACCACCCCAGCTGGGCAAAGCGGCCCAGACAGCCGGCCTTGGGGCTGCGGGCAGCACAGCTCCTGGGGGCCTGGGGTCCTCCCGAGTGCTGTTCTCATCCCCTGGAGAGGTGGCAGGCTGTGGGATGCAGGTTGCTGCCAAGATGGGGTAATAGGACTGGATACCTTCCCACCTGGGCCAACCCAGAGCCCTGACAAGACCCTGAAGCCAGCGTGTCATGTTCAGGACCCGAGGAGCACGGGACAACCACAGCGGGGAAGGAAAAGCACAAGGTGCTTATCGCCGTTGGGGCTCTCACCCCCTGGAGAATATTTCCGGCCCCATGCAGGAGGGCCACCCCAGCGGAGCTCCGGGCACCCTCAAGTTCACAGATGGCCTTGGGCACTGGGGGAGGCACAGGCAGCCAGTGTTTGGGTCTGGGGTCCCCGTCACAGTCCGGGGTCGCTCTGTGCCCCACCCCACCCTTCCGGTGCAGCCCGCGGCACCTGTTGGCGTAGCGTCTCCACCCTGGGTCCTTCCAGGGACCTCCTAGGGCAGGATGCACAGACAGCGCGGGGACTCCGTGGGTGGATTTTTTATTCCCGCCGGGGTGTGTAAATTTCCTCTGCGTCTCTTCACGGTGTGAACGCTCCCTTCCTCTTATTCTTCTTTTTTAAAATTTGTCTCTATTGATGCCAAATGCACGTAACACCACATCTACCCTCTTAACCGTCTTCAGGCATACAGTTCAGGGGTGCTAAGCACGTTCTTGACGTGGGGCGACCATCCCGCCGCCGGTCCCCCAGACTCTTCCATTCTTGGGAAAATGAAGCCGCGTCCCCGTGGGACACAGACTCGCCATCACCCCTCCCGCCGCCCCTGTCACGCACCCTCACTCCTCTGTTCCCGAAGCACCTCAGAGAAGGGGTGTCACGTCCTAGTTGTCTCTCTGTGACTGCCCTGTGTCTCCGGCCTCGAGGTCCTCATGCCTCACCCACATTGGAGTCAGACTCGCTTCCTCTTTAAGGCTGAACACTGTTCCGCGGGCGGGACCGCGTTTGCTTCTCTACTCATCCCTCGGTGGACGCTTGGGCCGCTCGACTCTAGCTCTTGTGAATGATGCCGCTGTGACCACGGCTGTCAGAGATCTCCTTGAAGGCCTGCTTCCAGTTCTCTTGAGCAAATGCCCGTATAAGTGCTGGACCGTGTGGTAATTCTACTGTTCATCTTTTGAAGAACCACCGTACTAATTTCCATAGTGGCCGTGGCCAGTTCACGTTCCCACTCACAACCCCAAAGGGCTTCAATTTCTCCACATCCTCATCAACACTTGCTATCTTCTTCTTGCATATATATCATATACAGTATCTCCTCGTTGTGATAATATTTACATAAATATTATATATTTATCCTAATGGGTGTAAAATGGGTGGCTTCTCATTGGACTTTTGATGCGCATGTCTCTAATGATGAGCGATGTTGAGCATCTTTTCATCTGCTCATTGGTCACATACCTTGTACGTCTTTGGAAAAACGTCTATTCAAGTCCACTGCTTGTTTCTGAATGGGGTGGTTTGGCTTTTTGTTATTGAGTGTTGGGAATTCTCTGAACATTTTAGATATGAATCCCTTAACGGAACGTGATTTTCAAATGTTTTCTCCCATTTCTCTGGGTTACGTTTTATTCTCCATTGGTATTGTCTTTTGAGGCGAAAATATTTAAAATTTTCGTGAACTCCAAGTTTTTTATTTTTTATGTTGCTGTGCCTTGCTATCATATCCAGGACATCACTGTGGAACCCAGTGTTGTGAAGCCTTCATCCTGTGTTTTTGTTTTCTTCCAAGAGTTTTATAGTTTTAGGTCTTCCATTTGTGTCATGGATCTGTTTTGAGTTCATTTTTGTGTGTGGTGTGAGGTAGGGGCCTTTCATTCTCTTGCATGTGGATAGTCAGTTTTCCTGGCACCGTTTTTTGAAAAGACTGTCCTTCCTCCATCGAATGGACTTGGTACCCTTGTGAAAAATGATTTGACCTGAATGTGAAGGTTTATTTCTGGACTCTATGCTATTCCATTAGTTTACATGGCCGCCCGTTTTATGCCAGTACCACCCTGTGTTAATTATTGTAGCTTTGTGCCTTTGAAATCAGGAAGTGTATGTCCTCTGGCCTTGTTTTTTCAGAATTGTTCTGACTATACAGAGATTCCATGTGAGTTTGAGGGGTTTAATGTTTCTGTAAAAACATCATTGAGGGCAGCCTGGGTGGCTCAGCAGTTTAGCGCCACCTTCAGCCCAGGGTGTGATTCTGGAGACCCGGGATCGAGTTCCGCTTCTGGCTCCCTGCATGGAGCCTGTTTCTCCCTCTGCCTCTCTCTCTCTCTCTCTCCCTGTCTCTCTCATGAATAAATAAATAAAAATCTTTAAAAAAAATCATTGAGATTTCAATAGCAATTGTATCATGTGCGTAGATTGCTTTGGGTAGTATTGACGTCTTAGCAATCCTGAGCCTTCCAACCTGTGAACATGGAATGTCTTCCCATTGAATCATGTCTTCTTTACCATCTGTCAGCAACGTTTTTTAGGTTTCATCATCCAGGCTTTTGCCTCCGTGGTTAATTCCCTTTATTTTATTCTTTTTGGATGCAATGGTAAGTGGAATTGTTTTTATAATTTCCTTTTTGGGCTGTTCATTATAGGTGTATAGAAATGCAACTGATTTTTGTGCATTGACTTTGTATCCTGCCATCTTTCTGAATTCATTCCTAGTGCTAACAGGTCTTTAGGATTTCCTACATATAAGATCATAGCATCTGTGAACAGAGGTGATTTCATTTTTTCCTTTCTAATTTAGACTGCTTTTATTTATTTTATTGTCTAACTACTCTCCTAGAGCCTCCAGTACTGTGGTGATTAGAAGCAGGAAAAGTGGGCATCCTGTGTTGTTTTTGATCTTAGAAGAAAAGCTGTCTTTACCCATTGAGTGTGTGTGTGCTGTGGGGTTTTCACATATATATTTTATTATGTTGAGATAGTTCCTTCTATTACTAATTTGTTGAGTGTTTTGACCATGAAAGAGTCTTGAATTTTGTCAGATGCTTTTTTTGTATCAGTTGAGAGGATCGTGTACTTTCTTCTTTACTCTGCGAATGTGGGGTTTTCTATTGACTGATTTTCATATGTGGAACCGTCCTTGAATTCCAGAAGTCGATACAACTTTTTGGTTGTTGCATATAATCCTTTGACTATGCTGCTGAATTCAGTTTGCTGGTATCTTGTTGAGGTCTTTTGCATCATTGTTCATGGGGGATATTGGTTTGTGGTTTTCTGTTCTTATCATGTCTTTGACTGGCTTGTTATCAGGGTAATGTAAACCTCATAGAATGAATGGGGGACTCTTCCACCTTTGTTTAATCTTTTTTAAAAAAAGACTAAAGTGAACAAGGATTAATTGGAAAAAAAAAAACAACTGTGAACCTGATATAAGGCATCTGTTGAAAACTTACAGACAAAAAAGGAAAGAAAAAGAAAAGAAAACTTACAGCCAACACCATGCCTAGCTGTAAAAGACTGAGAGCTTTCCTCTAAAGATGAGGAAGAGGATACAGACGTCCTTTCTCACTGCTCCTACTCAACATCATTCCGAAGTCCTATCCATGCAACAAGCAAGAAAAAGAAATAAAAGGCATACATGTCAGAAATTAAGAAATACGATGGTCTCAGGGATCCGTGGGTGGCTCACCAGTTTAGCACCTGCCTTCAGCCCGGGGCATGATCCCGGGTTCCTGGGATCAAGTGCCACATCAGGGTCCCTGCATGGAGCCTGATTCTCCTTCTGCCTCTGTCTCTGCTCTCTCTCTCTCTGTCTCTCATGAATTAATAAATAGAATCTTAAAAAAGAATACAATGCTCTCTATTCACAGAGGATATGACTGTGCACATGGAATATCCCCAAGAATCCACACAAATCTCCCAGAACTATCAGAGAGTTTAGCAAGGTTGAAGTGTGCAAGTCTAAAATAATTAAAATTAAGTGCATTTCTATATAGTAGCAACAAATAATTGGAATTGAAAAATGTTGCTTAAAGGTGTGATTTGCAATAGAATAAATGGTAAAAACTGAGGTATACATCTCAGAGAATATGGACATATGAGGACTATCAAAGTACTGATGAGAGAAATTTAACAAGCTGTACGTAAATGGAGAGCTAGACCATGTTCACAGGTTGGAATATTGTTCTGGTGTCAGTGACCTCCAGCCTGGTCTATAAAAGGTTCAAGGCAATCCCAATCCACATCCGGTAGGAGCTTCCCGTCCATATGAGCAAGCTAACTCTAAAATTATTTGGAAAGAAAAAAAAATTATTTGGAAAGGCAAAGGAGCTCAAGTATCCACATCATTTGAAAATGAAGAACAAAGTTGGAAGACTTCGCCACTTGACTTCAAGATTTCCTTTAAAGTTACAGTAATCAAGACAACGTGATGTTGGCAAAGGGATATAATTACGTAGACTAATGAAACAGAATAGACACATAGATCCCCATGAATACAGTCAGCTGATTTTTGACAGAAACGCAAAGTCAAGTTAAAGACAGAAGTGTACTGGGAACAACTGGACTTCCCAAATGCAAAAAAAAAAAAACAAACAAAACAAACAAACAAACAAAAAAACAGAGAAAGGAGACTTGACCCATACCTCACACTTAGTATAAAAATTCAATAAAAATGATCATAGACCTAAATGTAAAATGTAAGCATTTTAAGCATTTAGAAGAAAACACTAGAGGAAATCCTTGTGAAATCTCTGTGTTGAGCAGAGTTCTTAGGCTTAAAACCAAAAGCTTGGTCTGAAAAAGAAGAAAATTGATAAGTTGGTCTTTACCAATATTAAGCCATTTTGCTCTTCAAACCACGCTGTAAAGAGCGTGGAGAGAGAAGCCACGGAGTTGCAGAAAATACTTGCAAGTCACATCTGAGCAAAGTACAGCTGACCCTTGAGCAACACGGGTGTGGACGGCTGCTGCCCACTCAGACGCGGTGTTTCCGGGAAATACAAGTCCTTCCGTGCATGTGTTTTCTCTTCCTGCTGACTTTTGTAGGAACATTTTCTTCTCTAGCTCACGAGTCGATGTGTCCATGGACTCTGCGTTGTCAGTAGGGCTTCGGGTCCACAGGACGCTGTTAGCAGTTTCGTTTCTGGGCAGTCAGGGCTCGAGGCAGTTGGCACCCTACACTCCCACGTTATTCGAGGGTCAACTGTACTCATGTTCCAAAATGCGGAAAGAGCTCTCAAAATGCAATGTCAAGGACACCTAAGAAAGGACGAGGCCTGCACTTTGAAGAAACGCGCAAAAGACGCAGGAGATGGCAAATACGCACGTGAAAAAGAGGCCCAACACCATTCCTCATCAGGGAGATGCAAACTGAAGCCGCAGCGAGACACCCTTAGACGCCTCTCAGAAGGGCCACCGGGGACAAGCCTGACCACGCCCGGCGCTGGCGGGGACGCGGGGAGTGGGGCGCTCGAACAGCGCCGGGGGACTGCAGTGTCACACACCCCTGGGGACACATGGGGGCAAGTCAGCGCGGTAAGGAATCTCGGCTCGGCATTGGGCATCAGGGCATCGCAAACTAAATCCGGTAAGATGCCACCGCACACCAATGGCTGATATTGAATAATTTTAAAAACCTGGCACGTCCAGGGCCGGCAAGGATGCAGAGGCGCGGAACTGCCCTGCGCCGTGGGTGAGGGTGCAAACGGCAGAGGCACCTGCAAAAGATTTGGGCCGTTTCGTGTCGCATCTAACACGGCCTCCCTGTGGCCCATCTGCGCCACCCCCGGGTATGTATTCAGGACAAACAGACGCTCCAGCCGGGTAAACGCCTGCGCGCGTGGCAGCAGCTGTGTTCATACCCGCAAGCACGGGAGGCGCAGGAAACGTCCTTCCCACGACAGGATGGCGGGATCATGGTGGGTCCCTGCGGGAAGCCGAGTCCCGCCCAAGCGCCTGCCCCTCCAGTGAAGGAAGCAGCCCCGGGCGGCTGCGCACCGGATGTAGGTGACTTTCTGGAAAAGACCTAACTGTAGTGAAGGAGTCAGGGCTTGCAGGGGCCTGGGGTGGAGGGACGGGGACGCAAGGGGACTTCGGCGGGCACGTGGCGGCCTTGGGCGTCCGCCAGGTCTCAGCGCTGCGCACCTGCCAGCGCGTCCCCTGTGGGGTGAGGAGGGCGGACGGGAGCACCTGCTTGCCTCGGGGAGGTCACCCGGGCAAAACTCCTCTCCCTGAAGAAGCTGAGGACCGCAAGCTTTTGGCAGATTTTTTTTTTTTCTCTCGATTATCTTTTATGTTCTACTTCTCTTCGTTTTTGCTGGTTGAGTTTTACCGGCCCAGTGGTCCCAATGCTTTCCCAGGTGGTGCACGCCAGGCAGTTTCCAGAACAGCTGTAGTGTCGCAAGGTCCCCTGGTTGGCTCCGGGGACCCAGAATTGAACTCACCTCCCTCGGTCGCAGGGTTGCCGTGCGGTGCCGATCTCTCTGGAAGCACCTGGGGTGCTCGGGTGGCTGGGATGTTGGGATTCAGCAGCGGGCCTCGACCCGCCCGTTCCCTGCACCTCATCCCACGTCTGCTCAGCGGTCCCCATCTGGAGACCCCATTTCCCTCTGTTCAGAGAATTGTTCCCCGTGGCGGATCTTTCTGGAAATCTCCTGATGAAGGCTGGATTTGGACGACATCATCCACTCCCCTCGTGGCCTCAACATCCCACCTGGGAGCCCCTCATCCGCCCCTGACTGCCCTGGCCACCGGGCGCCCTCCGTGGGTGCAGGGGACGCCCCGCAGCTCATGAGCACCCTGTGGTCCTCATGGAGAATGTGGCCCTCGGGGCCCGCGGGCAACTGTCCCCACCCGGAGGGCGGCCTCAGCGGCTACACGACCCGCGACTCCCGGGCCCCCGGTGCCCCCGGCTGTTTGGGGTCCTCGGCCCCGACGGGCATTTTTAGGGCAGCAAATCCTTCCTGTAAATACAGCAGAATAATAAGCACTCGCAGGACTCGGGCAAAACACCAACGAGGAAGGGGAAGTCTCGGGAGCCTGTCGCTGGACAGCACGCGCCAGGGCCGTATAAAAGCCGCCGGCCCAGCACCTCGCACACTCACACCCACACCCGCACCCACACACTCACCCGCACCCACACCCCGCCCCAGCACCCACACCATGGCCGCCTCCACCCTGTCCGTCTGCTCCAGCGACCTGAGCTACGGTGGCCGCGTCTGCCTGCCCGGCTCCGGCGACTCCTGCCCCGACCCCTCCTGGCAGGTGGACGACTGTCCCGAGAGCTACTGCGAGCCCCCCTGCTGCGCCCCAGCCTCCTGCCTGACCCTCCTCTGCACCCCTGCGAGCTGCGGGTCCAGCCCCTGCCCACCAGCCTGCCCCGGCTCCTGCCAGCCCTCGTGCGGCAGCTGCTCCCCCTGCCAGGAGGGCTGCGGTGTGTCTGTCTGCTGCAAGCCCGTGTGCTGCACCCCCGTCTGCTGCAAGCCCGTGTGCTGCACCCCCGTCTGCTGCAAGCCCGTCTGCTGCACCCCTGTCTGCTGCAAGCCCGTGTGCTGTGAGGCATCCCCTTGCTCAGCCTCCCCCTGCTGCCAGCAATCTAGCTGCCAGCCCTCCTGCTGCAGCTCCTCCCCCTGCCAGGAAGACAGCTGTGTGTCTGTCTGCTGCAAGCCTGTCTGCTGCACCCCCGTGTGCTGCAAGCCCATGTGCTGCACCCCTGTCTGCTGCACCCCCGTCTGCTGCAAACCCGTCTGCTGCCAGGCCTCCCCCTGCTGCCAGCCCAACCCCTGCAGACCCTCCTCCTGCGTGTCCCTCCTCTGCCGCCCAGTGTGCAGGCCTGCCTGCTATGCCCCCTCCTCCCCCTGCCAGCCCAGCTTCTGCCCCCAGGCCTCCAGTGTGTCCCTGCTGTGCCGTCCCGGGTGCTCCTGCTGATGGGGCACGTTTCTCCGGGGTGCTCAGCTCAGGCCCCACCCAGGGACGGTGGCCTTCCCAGGTGTCCACTCTCCTGAGCTGACTTCACCACCTTCCTCCTAAGAACGCTGACCCCGTGGCTCTCCGGGGCTCCTGCTCCCGGGACGCACCTCCACCTACCCTGGGTCACCTGCCTTCCTTCCCAGTTCCTCTGCTCTGGTCACCTGGCCTTGCCCTCCAACCTGTGGGTCCCTCTCAAGTACCCCAATAAACTCACTTCACCAGCTGACCTGCTTCCTTTTATCTGACTCTCACGGGGGTGACCGTGTGGACGCTGGGGCTTCCTGGCTGAGGCCGAGTAGCCGCAGGCGCCCCGGGAAGTCTGCGTGTACCTGGGCTGCTCTGCGGGTGGGTCCCGGCCGTGTCGCTGCCTCGTGTCCCCCAGAGCCTACTGCCGGCCTTCAGCGAGGGAGGGCGGCTGGGTCATATGGCCTCTTCCTGTCACCGTTTCCAGGGCCCCCGCACTGTTTTCTACCTCAGCCCTTCAGGGCTGCACTGACCTTGTCACTGTGGTGGGCCCTGCCCTGCCTCCCCTCCTCGCCCTCCCCTGTCCCTCCCTCCCGGGCCTAGCCTCCCCTCCCCTCTTCTCCCCTGCCCAGACTCCTCTCTGGTTATCACCTGCCCAGCCTCCCCTGCCCCTCCCTCCCCTGCCCAGCTTCGTCTCCCCCTGCCTCCTCTACCCCTCCCTCTCCTGCCCAGTCTCCCCTGACCCTCCTCCCCTGCCCACCCTCCCTTGCCCAGCCTCCCCTCCCCCTCTCTTCCTTGCCCAGCCTACCCTCCCCTCTCTCTCCCCTGCCCAGCCTCCCCTCCCCTTCTGTCTCCTGCCCAGCCCCCCCCCACCATCACCTGCCCAGCCTCCCCTCCCCTGCCCAGCCTCCCCTTCCCCCCTCCCCTGCCCAGCCTCCCCTGTCCAGCCTCCTCTCCCCCCTCTCCCCTCCCCCTCTCTCAGGCCTCCCCTGCCTAGCCTCCCCTCCCTGTCTCTCCCCTGCCCCTCCCTCACCTGTCCAGCCTCCCCTGCCCCATGCTCTCTTTCAGAAGAACGAATACCTGTTCACTGTGGTGGCGGAGGAGCCCGATGCCCTGCTGCTCGGCCTGCGGTACTCGCCCACCCGGCTGCACTTCCTCTTCCTGAGCCAGGACGCGGCGGGAGCCTGGCAAACGCGAGTGACTTTCCGCAGTCCCACCCTGATGGACAGCCAGTGGCACACGCTGGTCTTGGCCGTGTCGGAAGGCTCCTTCTCCCTCACCACAGGACTGTGGCCTCCCGGTGGACATGTAGGTGGCAGGATGCGGCGGGCAGGCCAAGGGGGCCGGGGGCCACCTGCCAAGATGCGGCCCCGGGCGGCGGTGCAGGGCGGCTGGCCCGGCTGCGGCTGGCGTCGTGCAGTGTGCACCGGGGCGCTCGGGCCTGTGGGCCAACAGCTGTCGGGGGCATCCCTGAGGCAGGAGTGTGGGGTCGTCAGCAGGGTCGGGGACCAGACCGTCCTCCGGAAGGGCCGCGGCGGGTGGGGGGGCCGATGCAGGTGCCCAAGCTGAGGGCACTGGACGTGGCGGGGGAAATGTGCCCTGCAGCATGTGGTCACCATCATGACAGGCCGCAGAGGAAGGTCACAAAGCTCAGGCACCAGCGCCAAGATGAAGTCTTTACTCGAACCCAGCTCCTGCTGTGCCATTTTCAACACATCCCTTGACTTAAGACTCAGTTTGCTTGTCTGGGTTGACGGAGTGACATAATGGGGTGCAGAACAATCTATCCGGTAACTTCGACCCAGCCCCAGAAGCCTGAGTCCATACCCTGTCCCGCCGTCACCTGGTCGCCAGGCTGGACCAGGGCGCATGGGTCCCCACAGCCCCGTCACGGAGTGATGACCCCTGTCGCCCTCAGCTTCCATCCTGGCTCAGTGGGGCTGGAGACTCTTTTTCTTTTTTTTTTTTTAATCAGAAATTGTCCAGCTTACATAAAATCGATCATTATTCCAAATATTATTTGCAAAGGCAGACTCTCACTCTGCTTTGTTACCATGGAACTGACTCCATAATAAAAAAAAATCCTTGACAGTCATACACTTCGTTTAAATAAGTCTCTACTACAAGCGCCACCCCCCCATGCCCTCAAGTACATCAGGGCCTTTGCCGGGTGATGACAGTGGGGACCCAGCAGGGGGAAGGCTCTCTGATGGGGACGTGCAGGGGCCAAGGAAGGGGACGGAAGGAACCAGGGCTGCAGCCACTGGTGGCCAAGGAGGAACCCGGGCCCTGCGGTCAGGCTTCCAGGCCTTGTGGGAGCCACGGAGGGCACCCCTGTGATCAGAGCTCTGGTGGCAGCACAGGGGATCCTGGGATGGCGGTCAGGATTGGCCTCACCATGGCCAGCTGCAGCCAGACGCAAGCCCGGAAGGAGCAGGTGATCTTACGGGAGGATATGGCACCGAGGAGCAGGAGGGGACAGTAGGAGAAAGCACATGTCTGGTTCATCAGCTCCAGAGGCTCCGGCCAGGACGTCCCTTCCAGCATGTGCCCACCGTGCCCCCCCACCCCAAGTGTTCAGCTTCCATGTCCGAGTCAAGACCCAGCTCCGGCCACATCTTCCAACACTTCCCAGGCCACCAGCAAGGATCCCTCCTCACCAGACGTCATCTGTGCCCCCCAGGCTTGGTGGAGGGTGGGCAGGCGGGGGACCCAATGCCAGTCTGAGCCATCTGAGGTTCCCGAGAGATGGAGGAGCCACTCTGCAGCCACACTTTTGCAGAAGACTCTTGTCCTGGGGCAAGGAGCATCCCTCAGATGCAGGTCCCCCAGAACCAGGGAATGGGACCTTGCTTGGAGACGGCGTCCTTGCAGGTGTGATCAGGTGAAGCTGAGGTCGTACTGGAGTAGGGCAGGACCTGGTCCAGAGTCTGGGGTCCTTATAAGAGGAGGAGAGGCACAGAGAGGGCCACGTGAAGACAGAGGCAGTGGGGGGTGGGGGGGAGGGTGACGCGTGCTATAGCCAGGGAAGACCAGAAACCCCCAAAAGTTGGAAAAGCCGAGATAAACCTCCCCCGGAGCCTCCAGCGGGAGCACGGCCCTGCAACACCTTGATCTCACCCTTCTGGCCTCCAGATCCCTGGACCACCTGCCGTCTGAGCCCAGACGATGAGCGTGTAGTTTGTTACAGTCGCCCCGGGAAACTGAGACCCCTCACGTGCTGCTTCTCCCTGTCCTTTTCTGTGTAAACGGGCCGTGACCCTGCTCCCTACGGCCCTAAAACCAAATTCAACTGTTTTCAGAATGGCCGACGTGCCCTTCCCGGCCACCCTGTCGGTGCGAGGAGCCCGATTCTTCATCGGCAGCCGGAAGAGGACCAAAGGCCTGTTCACGGTAAGGAAGGAAGGGGCTGCCTGTCTGGCCTCCCAACAGCAGCGCTCACAGAGGGGCTGTCACTACAGGCCTGGTGTCCTCACGCTCTGATTCAAAAGATGGGTGTGCGTGCCACGCAGGACCAGGAGCCCTGGGGTACACTAGGGCCCCGTTCTTGCCAGGCACATTTCCCCATGTTCTTTCTTCCTGGCATACTCGCCCCACTGCCAGCGCAGCTCACACCCTACACCCTCAGGGCCCTGCTCCATGTCCCCTTCCATGGACACCTTCTCCTGCCACTTAGAGAAGATGAGACTTGTACTCAGCCCCTCCCCTGGTTGTCTTCTCCCCCGTAGCCCTGACGGCCCTCAGACCAGCTGTGCATTTGCTCATTTCCTATCTCTCCCCTAGAGTGCAAGTGAAGGACCTTGTTGCATGAGTGTAGGGGCTCTTGTTCCCTGCTCTGTCCAGTGCCTAGCTCCATGCCTGATACATGGCAGGTGCTTGGTGAATATTTATGGATGGCGCGCTTGGGTGGATGGATAGATGGGTAGCTGGAGGGGTGCGCGGGTGGACATATGGATGAGTGAGTGATGGATGATTGAATGGGTGGGTGGGTGAACATACAGAAGAGGGATGGATGGATGGATGGATGGATGGATGGATGGATGAGTGAGTGGATGTGCATATGGTGAATGGATGGGTAGATGGATGGATGGATGGATGGATGGATGGATGGGTTAGATGGACACATGGATGGATGAGTGAGTGATGGATGGATTGATGGATGGATGGACAGATGGATGGATGAATGAGTGATGAATAGACATAGTGGATGGATGGATGGATGGATGGATGGATGGATGGATGGATGAGTGGCAGATGGAAGGATAGATGGAGGGATGGATGGACATATGGATGGATGGATGAATGATGGATGGACATATGGTGGATGGATGGATGGGTTAGATGGATGGACACATGGATGGATGAGTGAGTGACAGATGGATGGACATATAAATGAGTGGTGGATGGATGGTGGGTGGATGGACAGACAGATGGACAGATGGATGGATGAGCAATGCAGCCCAGTCACCCGAGGTTGGTTCACAGGGAAAACCCCTTCTGTGACCACATTACCTTAGAACGGTGTATAGTTCTCTGCCCTTGCTCCAGTGCTCCCCACCCCCACAGCCAATGAGCAGACTCTTCTCTCGTAGCTCTCGAGGTGGCTAGACCCTCATCCCCATTCCCGCCTGGCCCCCAGGCTCTGGACAGGCTGAGTGAGCCCAGTGGCCCAGGTCCTCTCTGGAGGTGAGGTTCTAAACACGCTGTCCCTCTCTCTGCAGGGCCTGGTGAGGCAGCTGGTGTTGCTGCCCGGCTCAGACGCCACCCCGAGGCTCTGTCCCTGCAGGAGTGCCGAGCTGGCTGTCCTGTCCATCCCCCCTGTCCTGCAAGGTCCCTCGGGGAGGCCAGAAGATAATGAGGTGCTGAAATACCCCTATGGTTAGTAGGTCAAAGCCACCCACTGCCCCGCACTGACGGCAGACCCCAAGAGCTTTGTCACTTTCCGACCTCCCCTGGTAGCAAAGACGGGGGTGATTATCCAACTGACCTCCGAGGGTGCCCTCGCGGCTCTCCTTAGTGTGTGCTTGCGGGTTCTCCACGTTAAGTCACAGTTTGGACCGATTATGTAATTTATGTAATTTATGCAGCCCCTGGAGCAGCCGAATCTCTCCCACCACCCCTCAGCCCGCCCCTCCCGGGCCTCCTGGCCATGCTTCCCCGCTCAGGGGAGCCCCTCAAGGGCGTCGGCCCTCACGGTCCAGTCCTGGGGTGGCTTCCAAACTCCAGAAGCACCGGCTGCTGCTCTTTATGTGCTCACGTTGGAGAGGCTAGAGACTGGGGCGCCTCGGTGGCTCAGTCGGTTCAGCAGCCGACTCTTGATTTCAGGTCAGGTCGTGATCTCAGGGTCGTGGGACTGAGGCCTGCATCAGGCTCTGTGCTCAGTGGGGAGTCTGGGGTTCTCTCTCTCCCTCCTTCCCTTCCCCCTGCTCCCATGTGTGCTCACGCTCTCTCTCTCTTTCTCCCTAAAATAAATAAACCTTGGAGAAAATGGTCTACAAATTGATGCAGTTTATTGTCATGACACTTTGAATAATTTTATAGCAAAAGTACGATTTTGAATGATTCCTTAGTTAACAGTACAATTTTGAATCATCTTTAAGTAAAAGAAGAGACACAGAGGAAGAGAATTTCCCCACACAGAGAAAATTTTCAGGCCCTAAATGGGAATTTGCCACATCTGTCCAGTTCCTCCAGGAGGCAGGAGGCAGGAGTGCGAGCCCAGGCCTCCACTGGGCGCTGCATCCGGCCCAGGTGCTCTGGTCACAGCGCTGGCCGTCGGGTGCAGCACCCACGTCGCTGTAAGTCGGCTGCGCAGCATCTTCAGGATGAGTGGGCCTGGCCCTAGGGGAGGTGTGACCACCAGAGGACGGGGTCAGACGCCAAGAACTGGGCAACCACCAAGCTTAGGTAAACTGGCACCACAGAGTGACCGGTCTGAGAGGAGGGCAGGGCAGCTGTATAACGGCCAAAGCTTTTCTTGTTTCCTTTTTGTTTTTAAAGATTTTATTTATTTATTCCTGAGACACACAGAGAGAGACACACACACAGGCAGAGGGAGAAGCAGGCTCCCTGCAGGGAACCCGATGCAGGACTCGATCCCAGGACCCCGAGGTCACGCCCTGAGCTGAAGGCAGACGCTCAACCACTGAGGCTCCCAGGTGCCCCTGGCCAAGGATTTTCCAACGGAAGGAGGGCCGTGGTCCACAGTGGGGGGGAGGCAGCAGGGAGGCCTCGCACCGTCTGTCCCACTGTGCGGGGGCCTCGCTCCCTCCCCGGGGCCACGTGGAGACCCGTGTGTCCTCATGGGCCCCGCACGCAGAGGCAAAGGCAGGACTGCCTGGGCCAGGGGCCACCGCCCAGCTCCTGTACTCTGGACCCTCCTTGTCTCCCCCCAGAAACCGACTTGAGGGTGACGCTGGGGTCCCGGCCCCCGTGCACCAAAGCGGAGGACGCCCAGTTCTGGTTTGATGCCAGCCGGAAGGGGCTGTTCCTGTGTGTGGGCAGCGAGTGGGTCTCCGTGTTAGCAGGTGAGGCGGGCGGCAGGCTCCCCGGCCCGGGAGTCAGGGTTACCTGGGAATAGGGAGCGGCCCCCCAGGACAGCAGGCCCGCGCACAATTTCATTGGATCGTGTGTCCTCTGGGCACGGCACGTGGGGGGCGGGCTTGTTGCGCTCCCCTCGTCCGGGTCGAGTCCCCGAGGCCCCGAGGGGGCAGCCTCGTGGCACCGCGTGTGCCCTTGGGATCTCAGATGCTGGAGATCGTCATTCCCGAGTGCGTCCCGCGGGGCCTTCCCGCGTGGGGACAAGGGTGCTCGGGACCCTCGCCCGCGGGGATCGGGAGCCGCCTGCAGCGCTGCTCACCCGCCTGGAGCCCAGTCCCTCGGGCACCAAGCAGTGAGCGTGGGAAGCGTGGAGGAGGGACCCAGGCCACCCCGTCATGTCACGGGGCCTCCGCACACCCCACACCCGCGCAGGCGCTAGGGCCCCTCTGCCGGCCTCTGTGTGCGGGTGAGACGCGCTCGGGGCAGCTCGCCGTCCGGAGACCCCCGACGGGGGCCAGGGCCGCGGCCTCGGGGCTCGGGCTCGGGCTCGGGGCTCGGGGCTCGGGGCCTGGGGCCTGGGGCCTGGGGCGCGCTCCCCGACGGCCGGCGGCCTCCGTTCCGGGCGGCGTGACCGGGGCTGCACGGTTCTCTCACCAGCCAAGGAAAAGCTGGACTATGTGGAGGAGTACCAGAGCCTGTTCACCAGCTCGGAGACGCTGGGCATCGAGGTCTTTGCCATCCCCGAGGCCGGGCTCTTCGTCGCAGCCGCCAACCGGAAGGCCACGTCCGCCATCTACAAGTGGACGGACGGAAAGTTCGCCTCGTACCAGAACATTCGCACGCACCAAGCGCAGTCCTGGCGACATTTCACCATCGGGAAAAAGGCAAGTCTGCTTCCAGCCACTTTCTTTTTTTTTTTTTTTTTTAAGATTTTATTTATTCATTCAAGAGAGACACACAGAGAGAGGCAGAGCCACAGGCGGAGGGAGAAGCAGGCCCCATGCAGGGAGCCGGACGTGGGACTCGATCCCGGGACCCCAGGATCATGCTCCGGGCTGCAGGCGGCGCTAAGCCGCTGAGCCACCCGGGCTGCCCTCTAGCCTCCTCCTCTCAATCCTTTTTATCTTGGAAAAACCCCGAGTCCAGACGTTGGCTCTGCTCGTGTAGTCGGGAAAGTATTTCTCGTGGTTTCAAAGTCCTGCTCCGGTTCTAAGCAGCTTTCACAGTCACTTAGCGGGGCCTCTAAGTCCAGGACGTGAAGTCTGGTTTCCTACAAAATAGGAGGCACAACCGTTCCCGAGTGGCCGCCCAGGTCCAGGTAACCCATCGGGGCTAAATTAACAGCTTGTGGGCTCCCAGGAGCGGGTCCACAGCGTGGAAATCATTGGCGACAGAGACACTCACTCCGCGGACTCTGTATCCAAACGGAGGGGGCCGGGCCCGGAGGTGAGGGTGTGGGACCCCCCCCCCCCCCGCAGGCAGCCCCTGCGCAACCACGGCCGGATGGGGCCGAGGGCTGCCCCCAGCACGACACATTCTCTGATCAGCGCCCCCTGCCCCCTGGACCCCAGGGGAGAGTCCTGGGGCCGCCCTCCTGTGCCCCCCGCATCGCTCGCTGACCGGAGCCAGGTGCGGCCTGCCCTCAGCTGGGCCCACCCGAGCATGAGCAGGAGCGGGACGGACAGGCCTCTGCGCTCCTGTTGCTCACAGAGCCCCCCCCCCCGAGGCCCAGCCGTGCCCGAGCCCAGCGTGGCGAATGGCTGGCCGGTGCTCTGGCCTTTTGGTTGGCGACATTTTTTTTTTTTAAGATTTTATTTATTTATTCATGAGACACCCAGACTGACAGGCAGAGACTCGGGCAGAGGGAGAAGCAGGCTCCCTGCGGGGAGCCCGATGCAGGACTCGATCCCAGGACCCTGGGTCACGTCCTGAGCCGAAGGCCCCAGGTGCCCCGGTTGGCAACATTTTCGTTAAAAAAAATGCTGACTTCCCATCAAAGAAATACCAGGAAATTCAGAAAAACAAGGTGGGGCAGGTCTGTTCCGTCCCCGTTCAGGTGTGGGGCTTGCTGAGCGCACACTTGCTTCCGTGTTCCGCGGGTGTGCCCCCCCCGCCCCGCGCCCAGCCGGCTTGGCCCCGGGTTCCTCAGAGGGGAGGGGACGGGAAGGGAGTTTTTTGTCTGTTTTTAAAGAAATGCTGATGAGGTACGGGCACCTGTGCGCCACACTCGGCCACACTTGGCCACGCGACAGGCGCGTGCTTCCCAGCGGAGGCGGCCCAGGGTGCTCTGCTCACCCCGGGGACAAGGACCACTCTGTGCATGAAGCGTCCCTGAGTCTGGGCACCACGGGCCGGCGAAGAGACACGTTAGGGGCGGATCCGCAGAGACGGGGCGGGCAGGACAGGGACGCGGGTGCTCCGGTGGCCTCAGCGCCGGCCCGGGCACAGAGGGCAGGAACCAGGCTCGCGGGCGTGTGTTTCAGGTGTTCCTGGCCGTGGCCAATTTTGAGCCGAATGAGAAGGGTCAGGAGTTCTCCGTCATTTACAAATGGAGCCAGAGAAAGCTGAGGTTCACGCCGTACCAGCGGGTCCCCACCCACAGCGCCCGGGACTGGGAGGCCTTCGAGGTGGCCGGGGAGCACTTCCTGGCCGTGGCCAACCACCGGGAAGGTAGGCTGCGGCCTTGCGTGGGAGGAGACCCCGGGGGGCGCCCCCTGCACCCCCTGCACCCCCCAGGGCCTGCTTTCACCCCGTTAACAGACTGCAATAAACTGCACCTGGCCCGGGTCTCCGGGCTTGGCCCTCTGACAGCGGCGTCCCGGGCCGAGGCACCTGAGCATCTTCTCCCCGTCCAGGTGGGGAGACAGAGGCAGTGTGTGGGCACCCAGGACAGGGGTCATGGGAGCGTGGGCCACCTGGCCGCGCACACCGCCTCATCTCAAACTAACAGACCAACCAACTAAGTAACTGGCCTCCTCGTGGGAGGAGTTGGCTGCAATCGGTGTGGAGGCGAGCGCTTGCCCGGCAGCCGAGGTCCCGCAGAGGGACGGTGGTGGGGACGCCGTGCTGGAGAGTCGGTGCTGGCTGTTGTCTCCTTGGGGACAGGCTCCTGCCTTCTGGACGCAGGCTCCGTGATGCAGGGGGTGCAGGGGGTGCAGGGGCACAGGCCCGGCAGAGGCCAGGGGGCTGGTTTCTGGCCCAGCGACGGCCTGCGTGAGCACAGCTGGCCCCTCCCGGGGAATGGGAGAGGGCAGGGTCGGAGGCAGCGGGCCCTGGAGGGCATCTCTGGCCAGGCCTCGGCCCCAACGGGCCAGGGAGCTCCATAGGGGCCTGGGGAGGAGCGCCTGTCCCCCCGCTCCTGGGCAGGGGGACCCCAGAGGCCTGCTAACCAGTGCTCCTTGGGAAGTGGGTGTCCTGGGAGAGGCTGGCCCAGCCAGGGGGGCTCCAGGGAGAGTGATGTAGGGACGGGGCTTCTGGGTAGAGGAACAGAAGGTGTGAAGGCCTGACCTGTGGGTGATGGTGAGAGCTGCGGGGTCCTGGGCAGTGTGAGAGGGGAGGCAGGGAGGGTGGGGTCCCGTCTCTAAGGGACACAGGGAGGACTTTCATCTGGGCACAGGGGCAGGGAGCATGGGGGTGGCCAGGGGGATGACTGCCGTGGAGGGACCCCCAGGGCCTGGGGCAGGGGCAGGGCCAGGGCAGGGCTGCACCGAGGCCACTGCAGGGCCTCAGTCGTCTGCCTCCCTCCCTCACCGGCCGCTCGGCTTGCAGGTGACAACCACAACATCGACAGTGTCATCTACAAGTGGAACCCGAGGACCCGCCTCTTCGAGGCCAACCAGACCATTGCCACGTCGGGCGCCTACGACTGGGAGTTTTTCACCGTGGGGCCCTACTCCTTCCTGGTGGTGGCCAACGCCTTCAATGGCACGTCCACGAAGGTGCACTCCCACCTGTATGTCTGGCTCCTTGGCTCCTTCCAGCTGTTTCAGGCCTTCCTGGTAAGAAGCCGGGGGGACCCCCACGTCGAGCCTCCAGCAGGCCGCGTGGCAGTGGGAGACAGAGGACACAGGACTGGGGCCCCAAGAACCAGGACAAGCGCCCGGCCCCTGACCCTCACCCCAGACCCTCCCCACCAGAGCACTGCCCCCTGCGTATGGCTCAGGGTGAGGTGTTCCCTGTTACCCCGAGTGAAGCCTGGGGAGCCCTAAAGCGAGGCAGGAGGGTGCCCTGGCCCTGCCCTCCCTCTGGCACAGAGCTTTTCCAGGCAGCGCTGGGGGCTCGGCGGGCCTTGTGGCCCCTGGGCAGGCCTCAGCCAATGACTGGCCCTTCCATGAGTGTCAGGCTCCTGCCTGGGGCAGCCGGGCAGCAGGCCCCTGACCTGACCCCGACCTGGCCCCCGACCTGGCCCCTGACCTGGCCCTTGACCTGGCCCCTGACCTGGCCCTTGACCTGGCCCTTGACCTAGCCTGACCCGACCCTGACCTGGCCCCGACCTGGCCCTTGACCTGGCCTGACCAGACCCTGACCTACCTCCTGACCTGGCCCGACCTGACCCAGACCTGGCCCTTGACCTGGCCTGACCTGGCCCTGATGGCCCTGACCCTGCCCCTGACCTGCCTGACCTGGCCCCAACCTGACCCAGACCTGGCCCTTGACCTGGCCTGACCTGGCCCCAAACTGGCCCTGACCTGGCGCGTGCAGGGGAGGGGCAGCACGGTCCGCTTCCCCTCAGAACGCGGATGTCCCTCAGCTGGCTGCACATGCCGGTGAAACCTTTGAGTCGAGCGAGGCACGAGTATCTCTCCGGGCGGATGGCGCTGGGCGCCCCGGGGAGCCATCGTGCTGGCCCTGGTCCTGGCTCGAGGGCCGAGGATCTTGGAGGGCCGCACAGGTGCCAGGCGGGTGCACACGGGCCATCTCAGGAGGCGGGGCTGGCGCTGGCGGCCCACCTGTGTTCCTGATGGAGCTGTGGGCACTCCCTCTACGTGCTGGGATCGTCATGGAGAGGCTGTCACCGCCAACACGACGCCTTCCTCCCTGGATCCTTCCAGAACACCCCTTTGCTCGTTTATCTGGCCCTCATTCACCCAGCAGAAATACGCTGAGGGCTCCCTGAGCCTTGGGATGGGGACCCCGTTGGCGTTCGATGTCACTGGTGGAGGAGGGAACGCGCTGAACCCCCTCCCGTCGGGTCTGCAGGGAAACGGGGAGGGCGGTGGGGGCTTTGCTAGGCAGCCCCTGCACGGAGGCCCCGAGGCCCGGAGGCTGCCCTCAGGGCGGGTCTCAAACGCAAGGAGGGATGATGTCCCGGAGCGCAGGCTCCTCCGCGGGCCATTCCCTCCGCCATCCAGGTGACACCCACTCGCTGCCCCGCACCCCTCAGAGCACGCAGTGCGGTCAGGGCACCCGGTCCAGGGTCCGTGGCAGGCGGCTCCCTCGGGCAGGGACGTGAGGACCAGCCCCCGAGGGGGAGGGCCTCTGCGGGAGGGCAGTCGGGGCGCGGTGCCCCGCAGGTGGAAGGCGGCCTCCGCCAAGAGCCGCACGCGAGGGCGCCCGCACCGTGCTATGGCCAGGGCGGCCGTGCCCAGTGTGCACGGGGCGGGGCAGTGCCAGGGCGAGACAAGCACGTCGGGGGAACCGGTTCCCGAGGGCCGTGGTGGGACCAGGGGGCCCGATGTGAGCAGGGAGGCAGCACGACCCCAAGATTGCTGGCAGGAGGACGACCCTCCTGGGGCTGCCGATTCCCGAGAGGGACCCCCGGGAGGAGTGGGACTGGGGTGGCCCGCGGCTTTCTGGTCCTCACCCCGGGTTTGGGCAGGGCCGTGGCCTGCGTTTGGCGTGAACACGGTTCCTGCCGTGGGTCGGAGCGCACGTTGAGATCATCGCCCCGCGGCTCCCACGCCGTGATCCTCCGCCTCCTCCGCGGGAGCCAAAGGCCAGGTCCGGAAGCTGTTCTTCCTCGCGGCACTTCATCGGGGCGGCGAGCAGGTGCCGCGGCTCCCGGGGGCCCGGCCCGCCAGGGACACATGCCACCCGCCGCCATCCTCACCCGTCACGGGGCAGACGGCGAGGGGTCTCCGGGATTTGATAAAGGACCCGAAACTGTGGTAGTCGGGCTGCAGTGTAGACACACGCCCGCACTGGACGAAGCCGAGCCAGCCCCAGAAACACGAGGGAGGCTGAAGCCTGGTAGTCGCCGTCAGAGGTATCCAAGCAGACTCCGTGTTTATAAAGTGGCTGCGGGTGCCATGAAAGGACAGTCCTCGGGTCTTAAAAATACGGTCGCTGCCCATATAAGAAGATACTCGTCAACCGCACTGGAAAATGAAGGCGGGGGAGACTTCTAGAATGTGGAGCAAGAAGGTGAGGGAGGGAGAGGGGATCCACCCAGGAGATCCGGATGGAGTGACGCAGGAGCAGAGAGCAACGGGGCCGTTGGGGGGCCCAGAACACGCCTTCAGCCGGGTCACTGGCCCTGGACACCACATCACGCGGGACTGGCTGTGAGGCAACGGGAAGACCGGAACCTTCCAGAGACGCCAGGACAGCTCCGGAGAGGCTCAGGACGCGGCGCAGGGCGGGTTCCTCTCCCGCAGCCCTCTGGGTTCCGAGGGAGCCCACTCCCGCCTGAATCCTGCGTGTGGCCCCACGAGGCTCCCCGGGTCTCCTC
Organism: Canis lupus familiaris; assembly: GCF_011100685.1. Lineage (NCBI taxonomy): Eukaryota > Metazoa > Chordata > Mammalia > Carnivora > Canidae > Canis > Canis lupus. Next base: position 38,178,822 of record NC_049252.1, on the reverse strand, counting down.
GGCCCTGCAGCTGCTCCGTCGGAGCCACGGTCAGGGCCAGGAGAGGCAGGAAGCCACACTGGCTGTCACCCCCGCTGCTCAGGGTCAGCCCCGGTCACATGAGCCACACGGGACACTGGGCGTGTGGGGCACGTGCTGTCCTGAGGTGTAGACGCGGCGTCCACAGGGAGCAGCTGGCCTCGCTGAGCCGTGGGAAGAGCGGTCACCTTCCGAGGAGGGGCTGCTTGACCTGCATGCAGGGACTGTCCCCAGGGGCCGGGGGGCGGGTGCTCCGAGCTCCTCCTGCTGCCGAAACCCCCCGGGAAGGGCTGGGCTCTGCGAGAGTGACATCATGATGTGCCAGGACCCCATAAACGCCGATATTCACATCTCGAGTCTAGAGTCATCCTGCGGATGATGTCCAGGGGCCGGGGCTGGGGTCGGACCCTGAGTGCATATGTTGGGGTTTGTTGGCGGCACAAGGGCGAGAGGAGGTGAAGGACGGGAGGGGCCCCATATCTTCCTCCTAGAGCTCCAGTGGGGTGTGCGGTGCAGACCAGGCATTACAGGGGTCTCCCCGGGCCCCAGGCGGGGGCAGCTCTGTGTCCCGGTGCCCGGGGCAGGCACAGCGGGCCGGGCTCCCCAACAAGCAGAACACAGTGGCCTTGGGCCCCGCCTGTGACGGGGCACGGCTGCCCTGCTCCCCACGGCCTCGTGCCAAAGCCCTGGGGTTGCCGCTGGTGGGCAACCTCTCTCGCGTCCCCTGAGACGTTCCTGGCGTTTGCAGAGGTACTTGAGGGGAGGTCCGCGGCTGCACTTGCTCAGCGGCTCGTGATCGCTCGTCAGATCCGCTTCACAAGTGAGGACACGGAGGCGAGAGTTGAGGGAACCCAGTGCGGGGCGCAGGTTGGGCAGAGCCTGGGGTGTGGGCCGGGGCCCTGGGAGGGGTGGGTTCTGGACTCCACGCTCCGCGGCGCTGGTGGCGCTGGTGGCACTGGACCAGCGGTGCCCGAAGGCGGCGGCCGCTCCGCGTTTGCAGGCAGGATCCGGGATCCAGGATCCAGCCCCGGTCTGTGCCCAGCCCTGCAGGCGGGGCTGACCCAGGACCCGGCCCCTCGGGGTCACCGCCACCCCCCAGCCCTGCAGGCCGCCAATGGAGGCCCGGGATGGCCAGAGCTTCGCACCCTGCCCAGGGGCCTTCCCTTCGACGCTGCCGTCTCCTCACGGCTCCGTGACGCGTCAGACCCCGCAGAACCCCACTTTCATGTTTTGCCAGCATTTTTGCATTGTGTTCAAATCCTTCTAGGCCCTGGCATCGCCTTACTGTGCCGGGTGCTCTGAAAGCACACGTGATGGAGAGGAGCTGACCTCACAGGGGCCTTTGCTGGGGGGCTGGGCTGGCCGTAGGGGGCGGGGGGGTGTCACCAGGAAGCCCTGGCCCTACAGGGTCAGGCCTGTGGCTGGTGTGAGGGGGAGGCGGGCTGCTCACCCTCGGGCACGTTCCCAGCCCCACCCTCTGCATCTCCCCACCTCTCCCACCAGGAATTCCAGAACCTTCCTGCAGACGGCAGAGACCAAGGCCCCAGTGACTTGGCCTCGTAGTCTTAGAGCCAAGGAGGCCGGAGCTGGGTGTGTCCAGGAAGGCATGGCCTCGGTCCACGGGGAGTCCGGCCTCCAGCTACTGGAATCTCTGCCCCCTGAGCTCTTAACTGGCTGCAGGGCTTGTGGTCACGGCGTGGGAGGGGGGCAGGTGGCCGAGTCAGGGTTGATTGTCCTGGAGACGAGCTGCTGGAAATGACAACCGAGGGCAAGAGGGGCTGGCCGAGTGCCCACGGGACACGGAGGGGAGAGAGCCAAGCGCTAGGGAAGCAGGTCAGCAGGCGAAACTGGGGGCTTGTCAGAAACCTAGTGTCCACCAAGTGGGTACGCGTGCAGGCAGGAAGTGGGAGCGGGGCGGGGGGGGTGTTGGGAGCCACAGACGTGGGCTGGGTGGTGCGGGAGCGCCCCTGGGTGGTCAGCACTGCCCGGTGGCCCTGGGAAGGGGCTTCCTCCTGGGGACTTCTGTTTGCTCAGTGGGCAGGAGCCTGGGGGGGGGCATCCAGAAGTCCGCCAGGGAGGGCGCCGCCCCCTGCAGCCTCCTGGGTCGGGTGGGACCCTTGCCCACCTGGCCAGCTGCCCACCTGAGGACAGCGGCCCCCCCTGCCCTTTGGGGGGCAGCCTGCCCTCCCGGCAGCACGCCCTACCTCCCCATCCTGTCCCCCAGGCGCTCCCAGGCCTTGATTCTTTGCTCCATGGAAGCCAGAACCCAAGGGCCTCCTGGCCGAGCAGCTGATCCTCTGATTAGAGGAGCCCCCCCAGCCCTGCCCTCGGGGGAGGGAGGCTGTCGGGGGCTCCAGGTGCACCCGCTGCCGAGCCCCAGAAGTGCCGTCGCCCTGTGCCTGCGCGGCCTGCCAGGCACCGTGCCGGGGGCTTTGGGGCGGGTGGCAGGGGAATTCCGTGGGGGGGGGGGGCGCCCAGCCCAGCAGGTGCCTGGCCGCCCTGCTCGGTGCCAGGCAGGGTTTGGCAGGGCTGTTTGATGTGGGGATTTCTTCTCTCTCTGATGAGTCCCTAAAGTACCCAGAACCGGGGCCTCCTGCAGCAGGCCCAGGGCCCGCACCCCCTGCCCGGGCTGGTGCCGCCGCAGGCGCGCTGTCCCCACCCTCACTTCTGAGCTAGAAGAGCCTGGGCTCTGGCTGAGGGCGCAGGGGTGGGCCCTGTTCCTCTGGGTGGGAGGAGGGCTCCTCGGCGGCCCGCGGCCTCGGCCTCGCGTGGGTCCCTGCCACCCTCCGCCCAGATAAAACCCCGATGCCTAGTTCAGTTTGAATTCTGGGTAAACAGTGAATAACTTCTTAGTAAAAGCACCCCAAGTAGTGCGTGGGATACACACAGACTGAAGAGTCATGGTCTGGAATTCAAATCGAATGAGGCACCCCCGTACTTGCTGTATCGGGTGGGCACGCGGCACCGAGGCAGGATGAGCACCCCTCTGCCCACACGCACCTGAGCGCTCCTCCCTGCCTCCTGCTCCGGCCACACCCTTGGCCTCGTCTCCGGATCCTCCACAGCCCCTCCTCACCCCCCGCTGTACGCCCCTCCGTGACGAGTGAGTGGTCTGAGGTCGCGTGCCTCGGCGCCCAAAGGAAGCCTGGCAGCTAGGGAGATGCTCTCCTCAGGCCACCTGCTGGCCACTTGTACTGCAAAGGTGTGCACGTGTGCATGCAGACGTGTGCATGTGGGTACACAGGTGTGTGTGTGTGCATGTAGGCATGTGTAGGTGGGTGTGGGTACGTGTACACAGGTGCATAAGTGTGCATGCAGGTGTGTGCATTGTGGGCGCAGCTGTGTGTACACAGGAGCACGAGGGTGCATGCAGGCATGTGCATTGTGTGTGCACGTGTGCATGTGTGTACATGAATGTGTGCAGGCTTGTGCACTTACAGGTTGCGGTTTCTCAGCCGCGTGGATTCCTCAGCGCAGGGTTGGAGGGAGCCTGTGGTCTGTCGGTCTGACGACTCCTGTTTGGTTTCTCGGGAGTCGCAGAGCCGCCACGTGTGACCCCTCGCGGGTGTGGGCCCCCAGCGCTTGTCCCGGGGAGCAGCCACAGAGCGGATGACGCTGAAGGCTCCGTGGACCCCAGTGTGTGTGAGCCTGCTCGGGTGCTGTGAGGCGGCCCCAGGGCACAGATGGTGCCACCTCATGGAGCCACATGAGCAGAGGACACGCTAACCCAATAAAGCCCTAGCCCAGCTCCTGGCGCCCGCGTGGAGTCAGTGACCTGCAGGTGTCCTGGTCCCCTGGTCCTTGTCCTGGTGAGTCTTGTTCTTGTAGCCGGAAGTTCCCGGTCCGTCCCCTCTGGACAGGGCCAGACCCGTTCTAGAGCTGGACTAGGCAGCGCCAGGACGTCTCAGTAGGGCCAGGCCCGCTGGGCCACGGCAATGGCACCCTCTGCTGGGCCTGGAGAAAATGCCACCTCGACGGCAGAATGTTCTTTGCCTGTGGTTGAGGTTGGCCAAGCAGGGAGTGAGGCCACGGAGGGCCAAGCAGGTGGGCTGGGCCACACATCCTGGATTTGCATGTGGGGACAGCGGCATCCCAGCAGGTGGCAGATGTGCCGAGGAGGGGCAGGCACGTGAGGCTGGCCGTGGCTGGTCAGGGATGTGGGGTGTCCCTCAGGCACGGGCCTCGCTGGGCACTGGGAAGCAGGGAGGAAGGCAGCGGTCGGCCCGGGGTGCCCCTGCCATGTAGCCAGTTCTGGCCCGGCCAGGACCACCCGGGGCCACTCAGGGATGACCTGTCCCCAGGGAGGCAGCCCGGTCCCCAGCCTGCCCACTGGGGGGCTGTGGGCATTCCTGTGTCCCCGGGCCCAGGCCCTAGTTCACGCAACGGAAATCCTCCTGGAGCCTGGCCCTGAGCGTGACCCTGACATGTGCGGGGGGGGAAGGGTGCTAACAACCACCTGCTGCCCCAGCATGAGAGCGTCGCGGTGTCGGGGGCACAGCGGCCGGCGGGGATGCCCCCTCTGAGGTGCGGGGCGACTCCCTGTCCTCAGCTTGCTGCAGGACTTGCTACCCGGCAAAGCATGTGCCTCGACGGATCTAACGTCCTGAAAGCACGTCTCTTTCTTGCTTCGGGGGAGGCCGGGGAGCAGGGATCCCGGGCCCCATATCCCGGGCCCCTCTCTGGGCAGCTGGAAAGCTGAGGGCTGCCCTTGGACCCCACCCCGCCCTCCCCTCCCTCCGGGGGCAGGTGGAGCTTGGATGCGGAGCAAGCGCGTCCTCTGGCTCCGCCTTGGCCACGCGGAGGATCCAAGATGCGGGGAAACGTCTGCTTTCACCAGGACCTTTGGTTTTACACGTTGGGTGTGAAGTGGTGTCTCGGGTGCTTTAAGCTTGTAATTCCCCGGGGACTGCAGACCGCGGACACGTCCCCACCGGTTTCCTGGCTTTCTGTAGTTTCACTTGTGAGATGCCTGTTCAAGTCTTTTGCCCACATTTTCTCTTTCTTTTTTATTTTTTATTTATTTTTTTTGCATCGTCATTACTGATACGTAGGAATGACAGCCCGTGACAACACCGCGTCCCCGCCTGGCCATCGGGTGCTGTGTGCGTGTGTATCCTCACGCGGCTTCTGGTCACAGGAGCCCCGCGACCTGCGAACACCCCGCGGTCCGTGTGCGCCCCGAGCTCGCCTCCCCTTGCCCCGGCCGCGTGGCCGCCCGCACTCCCGCCGCCTCCAGCCTGTCCTGGAAATCGGGCTCCCTGGCAATTCCTTCTGTCACTGTTCTCTGAAAATGACCTTATTTTTACCTTCACTTGCGAAAGCTGTTTTCACCGGTTTTGGGATTCAGGGCTCACACGTTTGCCGTTCGATTACTCTGAGGACGTCTTGCCACTGACGCCGAGCCTCCTCGGTCTCGGGTGTCGCTGCCCCGCTGTCGCCGCGGTGTGCAGCCCGGGACATGTCTTCTCCATCCCCTCTAGGCTTCCCACGTCGTCCTCTCTGTCAGCTCCCGGAACGGGACGCGTTGGGTCTCTGGTCCTCTCGGATCTGTGGTTTGGTGTCTTCAACCGCATTTGGAAACATTCTAGCCCTCGTGCATTTGAGCGTTTCCTTCCCTCTCCTCCTCTTCTCCTTCCCTTCCGGCTCCACTTGTGGGCTCACCTGGGGACCCCCACCCCGGGTCACCGGCCGCACCCGCCGAGCGCCGTGCCCACGCGCCATGCGGTGAGGACAGTCCTCAGAGGAAAGGTCGGATAAGCAGGCGCCCCGTGCACGTGATTCCCTTCATTCGGGGGTCGCGGCTCCTCCAGTGCCCACTCCCCAGAACCGTCGCGTCGCACGGTGGCCCGCACAGTCCCGCTCACAACTGCCATCAGCAGGGGGGCCAGGCCGGCCGCATCCCTCTGCCGCTATCAGAAGCTGAAAGTCGGGGGGCAAACATTTAAAGACAACTTGAATGCCAGTGTGCCGCTGGAGCTTCTGCAGCCATCAGCAGCCCACGGGGACCGACGGGGTCTCTGCTGACACGGGAACCGAGAGCCCGGCAGCGTCCACTCCCTGTGGTTCGGGCTCCCCGGGGGCAGTGACACGCGCCGCAGACCCCGCCACAGGGAGCAGCCACGCTCTCCTCCTGCGCCACCCACACCATCTGCCGCCTTCCTGTGGGGACATCCAGACGGCCCCCCCGTGCCCCCCCCCGTTTCCCCAGGGAAATGTGTTTCTGCCCCCGTCCTTTCTCCTGAGGGCTCAGGTCGGGGCCTGGATCTGGACCCCCCGACCTCTCTGCCGCCCTGCACGGCCCCACCAGAACCCCTGAGATGCTGGCTGTAGGCTGGACACGAACCTCCTCCTCGTGGGTCCGCGTGGGGGCCCCGTTCATGCGGCTCCGGGTCGGGGCAAGGGCTCCCGGGCTCGCCATTCGTGCATAAGCACAGCCCGTGCGCCCCTTGCCCTCCTTGAGGGTGATACGTGATTCCCAGAGGAGCAGCACCCGGGAGCCCAGAGGTGGGGCTGCTGATGGAGCCCAGGGAAAGCCTCGGGCCAGGGGCGGCCTGTGGCCAGAAACACACATATCTAGAGGCTGCTCAGGAGCTCAGAGCCAGGACTGGGGGGAGCAGGGAGGGCTGCCTGGAGGAGGTGTTTCAGCAGCTGCACCTTCAGGACGGGAGCCCTGGGGGAAGGCACAGAAGGCCAAGAAGCACTTTGCAGGGATGATCTCTCCGGGTGAGGGCACACTCGTGCGGGCAGGGGGCAAAGCCAGGCGGGGGGGTGGGCACCCTGTTTGCCCGAAGCAGCACCGGGACGTCCTGAGGGTCGCTGTTCCCGCACGGCCCACCCCACCCCGCACTCCTTCTCGCTCTGTCTGTCGCAGACGTTCGGGGCCGCCGACTGGGAAGTGTTCCGCATTGGAGAGAGGGTGTTCCTGGCTGTGGCCAACAGCCACAGCTACGACGTGGAGGCGCAGGTGCACAATGACTCCTATGTCGTCAACTCGGTCATCTACGAGCTGAACGTCACCGCGCAGGCGTTCGTCAAGTTCCAAGAGATCCCCACGTGCAGGTGTGCCTGGGGCGGGCGGCCGGGAGGGCGGGCACGGGAGGGCTATCCCCGGAGCCAGCGCCTGAAGGCCGCGCGTGATCCCCAGAGCCACACACAGTGGCGGTGGCGGTGGCAGCGAGGGCTTGTCCCTGCCCTTGGGGTGTGATGTGGCCTCCGGGGGCCGTGGGCTGACTCTGGGGCTGCTATTTGGAACCTTGGCTCTAATTTCCTTCCGACACCGTGCTTTGTTTGCTGCAAGTCAGCGATTTTCTATTAAATGTGCAGGTTAAAAAAAAAAAAAAGTGCAGATATGTGTCAAGACCAGCAGGTGATTTTAGAACATTTTCGGGCCAGCCCAGGGAGCAACCCCCACCCGCCGGCGCTCACGCCTCCCTCCGCCCCAGCCCCGGCAGCCAGCAGCCTACTTTCCGCCTCCACGGAGCAACCAGCTCCGGACGCCGCGTGTGCGTGGAACCCGTGGGAGGCGACCCCGGTGCCCAGCTGCTCTCACTCAGCACAGGTCCTCACGGTTCCTCGGCGTAGGAGCGCCCGCCAACCCTTCGCTGCCTTTCACGGCCGATCGGTAGTCCATCATGCGGGCGGGTCCGTTCTGGTGACCCCAGCCGTCGCCCGCTGATGGACCTCTGACCAAAGGGCGTGGCTCTGAACAGAAATACACCTGCTTTGGGGGCACAGCGGGAACTCACAGCGAGACGGCTCACTTTCTTTTTATTTTTTTAAAAGATTTTATTTATTTATTCATGAGAGACACAGAGAGAGGCAGACACAGGCAGAGGGAAAAGTAGGCTCCGTGTGGGGAGCCTGATGGGGAACTCGATCTCAGGACCTCGGGGTCACGCCCTGAGCCGAAGGCAAGACGCTCAACCACTGACCCCCCGGGTGCCCCTACTTCAACCTCTTTAAACTGTAAGATTTCGCCCTCTTTGCCCAGCAGCGTTGTGCGTGTGCAAGCCCACCGTCCAAGGATGGATGGGTGGGCAGCTAACGGGTCCCTCCACGTAGTGCACTGTCATCCAGCCTGAAAGGGAGGGGCAGTGACACAGGCCACCGCACGGCGGGCCTTGAGGACACCATGCTCAGTGAGACCGAGGACACACGCGGTGTGATTCCACTCGTAAGGTCCCTGGAGCGCTCAACGTCAGGGGCAGAGCGTAGGGTGGGGGCGCCAGGGCTGGGGGGGCGGGCTCGTGCTCCACGGGACAGAGACTCGGTTTGGGGGAGTGAGGAAGGCCTGGAGATGGACGCCGGTGACGGCTGCACAGCACTCTCGACGTACCTGTCACCACCAAACCACGTGAAAACGGTCAAGACGGCACATCATGCTATTTGTATTTTATAATTTAAATTTTAAAATTGAAAAAAAAAAAGGCAACGACTGGTATGCATTTCCCTGGAGTGGACCCAGTTCACTGTGCAGGAAAGTCGCCCTGGATTTGGGCTGCCACGGGGCCCTGGGTCCTGGGATTAGGAGAACCGGCCGGAACCCGTGCCCGGGTGTGCTCACCTCTGCTCCCCTGTCTCCGCAGCGCTCTCGACTGGGAGTTTTTCTCGGTGGGAGAAGATTATTTCCTGGTGGTTGCAAACTCCTTTGATGGAAACACCTTCTCCGTAAACAGTATTATCTACAGGTAAAGAGCCTCCCAAGGCTGTCCCTTCCTCGCCGCCTGGGTTTACCGGGGAGGGGAGGGGCTCACCTTCCGTGCAGGCGACCACCAGCCGCCGGGGGTCGCAGGCCGAGCCTGGGTCACGCCCCGAGGTCGGCCAGGTGGCCCCGCCGGTCACGCGGGCGCTCAGAGGTCTGGATTCCGGCCGGAGGTGTGCAGGCTTCCAGCACGGTTGGCAGTTTTCTAAGCGATCCCGTCCAGGAGTGCGGTGGTGTCTCCCTCCCGTTGCCACGTGCGCTTCAGTACAAGTTCCCAGGTCCTCGTCCAGGCTGGGCCACGGCCCTGGATTCGCTTCTGGGAGGCTTTCCGGTTTCGAGAGCACAGCACCTGGGATCTTCTCCTTTCCACTTGCAGCCGCTCGTCATGACTTAACCTTAGCATCTAGCTGCCCAACCACGTTGTCATCTCAGTTCTGCTTTTTTTTTTTCTTTTTTTTTTCTGCTAGTTTTCTTTAAGAAGAGTCTCGTGGAATTTCTAGGGGTATAATTACATCCATGAGTACAAGCAACTTTGCTCCTTATTTCTTTTTTTTTTTTAAGATTTTATTTATTTATTCATGAGAGACACAGAGAGAGGGAGAGGCAGAGACACAGGCGGAGGGAGAAGCAGGCTCCATGCAGGGAACCTGACGTGGGACTCGATCCCGGGACCCCAGGGCGCCAGTCAGGCGCCGCATGAACGGCATTTTCTTTGGGGACTTACCTTTATCCCGTTTGATCTGGATCCTAACCTATAAACACAGGTGCAGAGTCTTGCACCCGCACCCGCGGACTGAGAGGGTCCAGATGCAGGACCTGCTTTCTTTGCCGTTGGCTTAAACTCTGCTACAAAGCCGCCCGGGCCCCGTTCCTTGTCAGTGGTGTCTCTTGAGCAGCTGCCTCGGTGTCCCCCGCGGCCACCGGGGTAACCAGGCTTTTCACCTCTTCTCCAACAATCCCGGTCGTTCCCCGTCTCACTAGAAACGTCCCCGACCCTCTTCCGACTTCCTGACTTAGTAGAAAGTGGAATTTTCAACGTGACGAAGTAGCTGGAGAGCTCGTGTGGAAGACCGCGTGTTCAGAGGTGGCCACCAAGACTTTGAAAAGGAAGAACAGCGAAGGCGGCCCTCGCAGCGTGGAGGCCGCAGCTGGTTCCCACCGAACGTGGGCGGGCAGGTGTGGTCACAGCCGGGCCAAGAGAGACGGCGGTTCGCAGCCGTGTCACGCGGTAAATGCTGTGACTCAGTCAACGGGGAAGCGACCCGTTACGTGTTACCTCATAAAATATGTCATCTCCCGTCTGTCTGGACGGGGACCACGATCTGCCTGGCTTCATACTTTACATGGAAATGAACTTCCCAGGGGTTGAAAATCTAAGCGTAAAAAAAAAACGGAAACAGCAGAAACATCAACAGAAAGGCTAAGAGGGCCCTGACGGCCACGTGGTGCCGGTGCCGCGACCTCCTCCAAGCAGGCGGCAGAGGGGCCGGGTGACTCCCTAAACCTCGGGGCTTCTGCGGAAAAGGCTTTGCATTCAATATCGGAGAGAACGACTGACCACACACGGGGCGGATAAAGCAACCCGTGCAAGTGGAGAAAAGATTGTTTTAGTTTAGAGAAATGGGCGAGTTGTAGGCACAGGAATCACGGGGAGAAAATGAAAACCGTGAGTCAGCACGAGGAGTCATTTTCTGGAAGCTGGAGGACGGCACTCGGGCGTGGGCAGGACGGGAGCCACCCCGGGAAGCGGCCGGGACAATTGCCCCAAGGGAAACCCTCTCACCCTATGGCCCAGGCGCCGCCCCGGGGGCTCCACCCCTTGAGAATGAACCACCCGCTGCGGGTCCGTTTGGGCGGGGAAAGCCTAGAACCATGGACTCTGCCGGCCGCATGACGGGCGGGATGGGGGGGCAGATCGTGGGGGGCCGGGGGCGGCCGCCCGTGTGCTGACAGCTGTGTTTGGGGACAGGGGCTCACTGTCAACACCGGCCCGGGAGCGGGGAGGCCCAGGCTCGGCCCCTGCGGTTCACCTGGCACAACCGGGACCCGCTGGGGGTGCCTGCAGGGGACTGTGGGCCAGGGCAGGACCCAGGCTGGACACGAGGCGCTGCGGGGTCTGAGGGCCGGGTGCCCGTTCCAGGTCTCAGTTTCCCTCTCTGCAGGCTGAGCATGGCGCGGGCAGAGGGGAGCATGGCGCGGGCAGAGGGGAGCTTGGGCAGCCCAGGGACACGTGGGAGTGGGGGACGGGGCGGGCTGGACAGGTGCCGGCGTGCAGGGCCCCGCGGCCCGGCTGACGGCGTGTCTCCCGCAGGTGGCAGGGCTACGAGGGCTTCGTGGCCGTGCACAGCCTCCCGACCTTCGGCTGCAGGGACTGGGAGGCCTTCCGCACCGCGGCCGGCTCCTACCTCGTCTACTCCAGCGCCAAGGAGCCCCGCTCCCGCGTGCTGAGGCTGAGGACGGGCTGACCCGCACCGGCCGGGGACGCGCGTCCGCCTCTGGGCCCCGGTGACCGGCGGCCGGCCCGAAGCCCGGCGCTGCCCCGCAAGTCTGCGCCTCCTGCAGGGGTTTGTCTTTCAAGGAAAAGCTCACACAAAGGTTTACCTCAGAACCAGCGGGGCCTCCCCACCGCCCCCGGTGACCCTGCCCCCTCCCGCAGCCCGGACGGCAGCGGGCCTCATGCCGTCTTCCGTGTTTTGTACCGGCTATTTATTGTATCCTAACTATACAGAAACATATTTATGACGCTCCTTACAGAGCGCAGCTGCGTCTGTGTGTTTCTGGGGGGACGGTTCCCCGTGAACAGGTCCCGAGCGGGGGGCGCACCCCTGGGGCCCTAGCCACCTCTGGCCTGCAGGGGGCAGCTTCCTCCGGCCTCATTTCTCCCGGGGATGCCGTGGGGGTGGACTTAGGGGAGGGATCCCAAGGGGTGCGGGTCGTGTGTCCCTCCATGAGGACAGCGCCCGTCCACGGGGCCCCCATGGCTCTGCACGCAGGCGGGCTCCCCGGTCACTGTCGCTGGGCTCGTGGGCGTGCGGGATGGACTTGGAACGCCTCAGCTCCCCCCGTGTCTAATGCCTCAGCCCTACACCGGGGGGTGGGGGGCCTCCTGCCTCCCCAGGACGGCCGCTGGGTGGGACCCGACACGTGCCCCGGGAACTGGACTGGACTGGAGCTGCGTGTCCGGCCCCACCGGGAGTCCCCAGGCTGGCGGCCCTCAGCAGCCCCTGCCATCCGAGCCCTCGTGACAAAGCTCTTGTCCCTCTGCCCGTCCTGTCCTGCCGGAGAGCCCTGGCCAGCACAACGGACTCACGGGCAAAGGCACTCGGGAGCCAGGACGCCTCGTGTTTGGTTCTGCTTGCTTCTTCCCAATCACCGAGCCTCAGTTTACCCGTGCAGGAGGGGCCTGGGCGGCTTCCTGTTGGCCTGGCTGCCGTCGCTGTGGCATCTGGCTCACCGGGGGGCTGGGGGTGGCCCCGGGGAGGGGGGAGGAAAGCGGCGGGTGACACAGCAGCACACACGGCCCGCAACCTCGCCGACAAACAGTGCCACCGCGTCCTTGGCACCATATCCGACCCCCGTTCTACCGGGTGGAAAGGGAAAAATGTAAACCAAGACGTGTTTAAGCTGGGAGTGCAAACAAGAGGGGAATGGACGGAACGTGAAAATATTTACATCTTTCCGAGTAAGCTCTTCTGGGTTTCGTCCCGCGGCCGGACGTCTGCGAGGCGGCATCGGTTCCACGTGGGTTTGCCTGTGCTGTGACGTGGCCGCGTTCCTGCCACGGTGGCAGCCGCACCGCCTCATCGCGTTGGCCGCGCCGGGCCTCGTTCGTCCGTCCGTGCGAGGCGCTTCAAGGGTCTTCACTGTGACACATAATTCGAGGTGGTTTCTTCGAAGCCGGGGTTTCCCAGAGAGCTATGCCTGTGGCAGTTTCTGCAGGGGCTCCCCACTCCCGGGCTCCCTCCCGAAACCCGAACAAGGCTCCCCGCGACCCGCCGTGCGGGCTCACACGTGCCCCCGGGTCCGGCCAAGATGGGACTCGCCCGATTCACCACCTGTCAGGTGAGTCAGTGCAGGACTCCCGGCAAAGCTCCTGCTCCCCGTGCGCCGCCCCTGACCTCACCCCCAGCGCGGCCCTCGCCCTCTGCCACACAGGCGTGCACGCATACACGCTCGTGCACACCCCTACGTACACACCCACTCACGCACACGCATATGTCCCCCCACGCACGTGCACACATATGCACATGTACACAAGTACACATTCACACCCCCAGTCATCTGCACATGGACACATACATACACACCCATACACGCACTCTCATGTCCCTCACACACATGCACACCCCACATATACTCATCTACAGATGCGCACACACAGATACTTGCACACATGCACAGACTGATGTGCACGCATCCATGCACACACACCGGCACATGTACACACAGGCATGCACACTCTCACATGTGCACAAGCACACATACCCTACACCTGTGCACACACGTGCTCACACACACAGGTGTGCACATGTCTCCCAGTCCCTCTTAGCCGAGGGCTGTGTCTTCGGCAGTCCCCTGGGGCCTGGCTCAGCTGAAGTTCAGTGCCGGCTGATGCTCTGGGTGGCAGTGGCTGTCTGCTCACACAGTGCCCACTAAGTGCCAGCTGCCCTGCGGGGTCTGGGGACACACACATGACCACACAGTCCCAGCCACCACTAAACTCTCCAGTGGTTAACACCCGGATTTCTCAAGCTGAGCCTCAGGGTCCTGCATGACCCTGGCCGTCTTCTCCTCCCTCTTCTGCCCAATGCCCAGGCTCTCAGGCTGCACCCACACCCCACCCCGGGCCACCTGCCCCCCTCCAGGCTGGACACCTCTCTTGTGCTCTGTCTCAGCTTTCCCTCACCCAGCCCCTCCAAGCTGCCCACCCTGACTCATGTCAACAGAAGCCCCCACCCCACACTCCATTGGGCACAAAACACCCCCTCACTTCACCTGCTGGCACCTCACTGCACAACACTTAGAGAAACTTGGAACATGCATGTCTGCCAACTGACTCGTATCCAGCTCCTCCTCTGAAACTTTGGTGCAGATTCGGTACGGGCTCCTCAGTGTTCCTCCCCATGGTGCAGGTGCTCCAGGTGCTCCCAACCCTTCCCATGGTGCAGGTGCCCCAGGTGCTCCCGGCCTCCCCCATGGTGCAGGTGCTCTGGGTGCTCCCCAGCTCCGGGTGTACTTTGCTGAGAAGACAGTGCAGTGGGATTGTGAAGGGCACAGCTTTCCAGTCAGACTGAGAGGGGTTCAAGCCCTGGTTCTTCCCCTTGCTGTTTGAATCGAGCAAGTCACCAAACTCCGTCGGCCTTGGTCTCCTGAAGTCCCTTGGGTCTAAAATAGGGAGACCCCTCCCCTGGGACCGTGGCAGGATGGCACGGTATGGACGCCGCATGGCCCGTAGCAGGGTTCGTGGAGGGGTGAGCGGGGAACGGCTGGACGTGCCTCATCGCCACCCACCTGCTCAGGCATGTTTCCCTAAACAATGTGGGAGTACTTCAGGTCACATTAGAAAGGAAAAGGCTCTCCTATGTCTGAACATAGAATCATTGATTCGAACCACATCTGAGCAAATCACAGAACGCCCAAGGGGGGGTTCTTCACTCCTGGAAGGACAGTTTCTTATTGGGAGAGCCCTTGCAGTGATCTGTCCAGCCAGGAGCACGCAAACGAGCTTGGAGTAGAGAAGGAGCATCTCGGCAAGGCGGTGGCTCTGTGACTCTGAAGCATTTTTAAATGTTGTCCTTTTAAAAAAATCCTGACGCGTTACATCCCCAAGTCATCATGGATGTCACAGCGGCAGGTGCTCCTGGGCCTGTCGTGATGACAGGACTTGCCCAGTCGGTCCCGCGGGGCTGCTACACAGTTAAAAACTGAGCGAGTGCTTCCTGTCCGTTGGCGATGCAAGTTACTGGCTTGGAAGACCTCAGGCTCGGTGTCCTAATTATTGTGACATCCGACTGACAGGCTCTGATTCTCAGCTCAGGGCAAGGACAGGAGGTCTGGCGTCCAATCTGAGCCCTCGCTCCAGCGAGTCCAGCAAGCGGCTCTGGAGAAACCACAGAGCAGGGGAGGCTGGTGGGGAACTGGCTCCGGCTGAGCGCACGCAGGGCTGCCCTCTGGTCAGCACCACTGACGCCGCAGACAGTGGGACCAGCCTCCGGCCAAGCCAGGCCCACCCTGGTCGGTGCCCAGAAGTGGGCGCAGAGGGGGTGCGGGCTGTGAGGCAGCGGGAGGAGTGAGGGCTCAGGACAGCGTGCGCCCATCCAAGGGGGCCACCTGCAGCACCCTGGTGGGGCCTGGCAGGGGCAGCACCTCAGAGCTGTGCCAGGGGGACTCACCCTGCACACGGCCTCAGACAACCGGCACTCAGGGAAGTCCAGCACCGAGATGACCATGCTCAGAGATGCCCCGGGTCCTCCCTGCCCTTTGGAAAAGCCTGTGCTGGGGCTGGGGTTCAAGGGGAGGAGAGGGGGGTGCAGGGGGAGGAGGGGCAGGGGTGTAGGGGGAGGAAGAGGAGGTGCAGGGGAGGAGGGGAGGGGTGCAGGGGGAGGAAGAGGAGGTACAGGGGAGGAGGGGCAGAAGTGCAGGGGAGGAAGAAGAGGTGCAGGGGGAGGAGGGGTGGGGGTGTAGGGGGAGGAAGAGGAGGTGAAGGGGAGGAAGAGGAGGTGCAGGGGGAGGAGGAGCAGGGGTGCAGGGGAGGAGGGGAGGGGTGCAGGGGGAGGAAGAGGAGGTGTAAGGGGAGGAGGGGCAGGGGTGCAGAGGAGGAAGAAGAGGTGCAGGGGGAGGAGGGGCAGGGGTGCAGGAGAAGAGGGGAGGGGTGCAGGGAGAGGAAGAGGAGGTGCAGGGGGAGGAAGGGAGGGGTGCAGGGGGAGGAGGGGAGGGGTGCAGGGGGAGGAAGAGGAGGTGCAAGGGGAGGAGGGGCAGGGGTGCAGAGGAGGAAGAAGAGGTGCAGGGGGAGGAGGGGCGGGGGTGTAGGGGGAGGAAGAGGAGGTGAGGGGGAGGAAGAGGAGGTGCAGGGGGAGGAGGGGAGGGGTGCAGAGGAGGAAGAAGAGGTGCAAGGGGAGGAGGGGTGGGGGTGTAGGGGGAGGAAGAGGAGGTGCAGGGGGAGGAGGGGACGGTGCACGTCCGCCTGGCTGCTGAGGCTTCAGGGTCAGCGCCCGTGTCTGTCTGCCGTCCGTTGCCCCCCGCAGCCGGGTCACACCCTGTGCCCCGTGCCCCCACTTGCTAACGTTGCCTGGCGGCCACCTGCCCTCACACCTGCCAGCCCCCCCCCCCCCCTGCGTCCGCGGCCCTCTCTCCGGACGCCCACCCTCTCCAAGAGCGTCTGGGCCACAGGAAAAGTGGGCCCGGGGGGCCCGTCGCTCCACCTCCTTTGCGCAGACGCCCAGCGGGCGCAGCCAACATCCCCAGCAGCACCCAGTGGTGGCCTGGCAGTCCCCTGCGCCGCCCCGTCCAGCCGGGTGCCCCACGCAGGCCCCGCAGTCCAGGCTCGCTGGCGCACAGACGGCTCCGCTCCTGCTCGCACCTGGGTTTTGCCCCCGGGGAGGTCGAGGCCTCCCTCTGCTTCGACAGTGAGCACTTGCAGGCCTGGGTGTGGGGGGGCCTGGACCCCAGCCCAGCCTGGCCCCCGCAGCTGCCTCCCGGGCATCTGCCCCCCCAGGCCGCCAGGTCTTGGCTTCTCAGCTGAAAATGGAAATATTCCCGACCCGGGGGGCCGCCCGCGCAGGGTCCACCTGGGGCCCGGGGGGCCGCCCCCGACCTCCCCGCCCCCCCCGTAGGCCGCGCACCCTCTGACTCTGGTGCTCAGCTCCCATCCCCGCCCTCCCCAAAGCAGGGTCAAGCACCTGCTCCCCTGACATGCCCACCCGCCTCCAGCCGCACACCCAGCGCCCCGCCGAGCCCCCACCCGCGTGCCCAGAGGCCCCAGGCCAGATGGTCGGCAGGGCTCTCCCTCGCCGCAGCCCCTGTGGGCGAGGCTGACAGGGCTCCGAGGGAGAAACGATGAGTGTGGGGGGGTACACCGGTCGGGGGGGCCTGCATGAGAGGGAGAAGTGTGGCCCTGTGTGAGTGTGTGTGTGCACATGTGGGACCACGCATGTGAGGGGGTGCGCCTGGTACGTGTGCACAGTGAGCGAGAGTGTGTGCACACGTGCATATAGGGCTATACGTGTGAACTTGTGTGCATCGTGTGCGTGCGTCGCGGGGTGCAGGCGTGAGAGCGTGTGGTGTTGTGGGTACACCTGCTGCACCCCCCCACTGCGGCCCGTGACCGCTCCTCTGCTGACGGAGGGAGGCCCGCAGGCGAAGCGAGCTCCCCAGGGCGCCAAGCGCACCCTGACCCGAGAACGCAGACCCCGTGAGGTGAGGAGGGCGGCCACGTGCTCGGGCCACAGCGGCCACTCGCGAAGTGGGGAGCGTTCCCGTCCCTGGGGCTGCGGAAACCAGAGCCACCCACCTCGCAGCCTCAACAGCGCAAGCTGATCGCCTGGATTCTGGAGGTCCCGCGGGGCTACCGCCACGGTGTGGGCAGGACGGCTCCTCCGGGGGCCCCGGGGAGCTCCAGGGGTCCGCCCCCGCCTCTCCGGCCCCCAGGGGCGCCTGCCTTCCTTCCCGCCTCCCGCGGCTCGTCCCTCTCCCCCGCTCCCGGGCCCCTGGGACGAGGACACGGGCGTCTGTGCGACTGGCACGAGGCGGGGAGCACACGAGAGCACCGCGGGCTCGCCGGGTGCCGGGCGGGGGGCGGGGGGGCACAGGGTCACCAGGCGGGGGTTTCGGGGCACGGGGGTCGGGCCTCGAGGGCAAGCTCTCTGTGTCTCTCATGAATAAATACGTAAAATCTTAAAAAAAAAAAATTCCTGGTCATTTTCCGAGGAAGCAACATCCTCTTGTGAAAACGGATAGAGACCCGGCAGTCGCCTGCGGTTCCCACGTGCCCCGGCCACGGCCACGGGGCAGCACACGTCTGGGGGAGCTGCTCCTCCCTGTGAGAAGGGGCCGCGGGGCCGAGCACCAGCCCTGGGCCCCAGCGGACCTCAGTGCCCACATCCCGCCCCCCGTGAAGGGCCCCCGCGGGACACCCCCAGACGGGGGAGGGCCACGGGACAGCACAGAACCGCGGGGAACCGCGGCCGGGGCGACGGAGCCCTCACGGGGAAAGGGCCGCGCCTCCTGGAGTCGCCGACTCCCAGCCACCAACCCGGGAACCGTCCGATGCCACCCGGGAGACGCGGCCGCTAAATGGCGTCGGTCGGGAGCCACTATAATCTTCGGCGTGATGATGGTTTCGTGTTCACCCGCAACTTCTGGAAGAGGTAAAACTACAGAAAAAGGTTTCTCCTTGAGGAAGAGTTCACCCTTCACAGAAAGGGGAGGGGCTCCCGGGCCGGGGGGAGGGGCTGGGATCCCTCTGGGAATGGCAGGCCCGCGACACGGGAGGCAGGTGGGAGTCCCTGCAGGAGGCAGAGCGACCCCCCGCCGCCAGGGGCCGGGGTGCGGGGGGCACCGAGCGCACGTGTGATCCGGCCAGAGCGGCCAGGGGCAGGAGCGGGGCGGGGACAGAGGCCCGGGCGGCCGGGACGCGGAAGGGGGGGACGCTGGGGAGGCAAGCACCGCTGCGATCCCGGGGAGAACCCGTCCCAGCAGGCGGTCACCGCTCTCCGGTGACCCTCGCGCCAGCCTGGTCCCCGGCGGCCACGGGCCTCCTGGCGGGAGCGGAGCCTGCTTCCCTCGCCTACCGTGAAGACTCGGGCCGCCGTCAACCCCACGCGACCCCCGTGATGTCGAGGGCTCGAGCCGGGACACACCGGCTCCGGCTCCGGCAGCCGCCGCAGCCCGGACCCGGCTCCTCCACGCCGTGGGCTCACGGGTCTGACGGGTCGGACGCTCTGCGGGGAGAGGGGCAGGGGCTCCGGGGCGGGGGGGGCAGGAAACAGAACCCACTCCCGCTCGTGTAAGCACAGAGGTTTATTGAGAGATGGGAGGAGGCAGCGGGGAGGACAGGAGACCCCGACTCCACACCGGCTTCCGGGACGGAGGACTCCAGAGAGCGTCCCAGGCGCCTGCGTTTGCGGGGAGCTGCCACCACTCCAGAACGTTCCATCTCTGCCATGGTCTGCTCAAGCAGCCCTGCGTCCTCCCCAGGTGACTCAGTCCAGGGTCAGAGTCTGGGCTACAGGCATCCGCGGAGAAGGCACCCCCCGGGGGTCCCCCCGGCACCCAGCCCCGCTGCTCACAGCTCCCGGGGAAGTGCTCCGCACCCCGGCCTTGGCTGACCCCGGCTGACCCCTGGGCCGCTGCTCAACTGGGCCTGGCCAGCCCCCGGCGGCGGAGAGCCCACCTGCACACATGCCTTGGACCTCGGGGGGACGCAGCCTCGGCTTTTAACCGCTGGACCCCCCTCGTCTCCTGCTTGCGGCCACCCCCAGGGCCACCCAATCTCACATCCGACTTAAAACTGTCAGCCACCCCACTGCAGGCCAGGCTGGGGGGCGGCCCCCGGTTCAAGGGCTTTAGGGCGGGGTCCACAGGAGGCTCCACGCACCCACAGCAGCCGGCGCCCCCGTCCCAGCCACACCGCAGCCCGGGAGGTACACGGCCTGCCCCCCACGGCCTGCAGGCAGCTCCCAGGGGAGGCCGTAGAAGGGTTTCTGGAGCCGAGCTGGGAGCCTCCTCACCAGGGAGAGCCCCCGAGGGTCAGGATGGCCCATCTTCGCCCCTGGGCCAAGGGAGTGACCCCAAAGCCCAAACAGGAGGGAGGCTGGGGGGCCAGGAGGCCACGAGCATAGGGCGTCCCCCCCTAGGCTCAGGATTCCAGAGGCATCCACGGTGAGGCTGGGAAGGGAGCAGGAAGCCCAACCACAGCGGCTGGGCAGGGACACCATGCTCCGGAAGAGCTCCAAGAGCACCTCTCTGCACCCCTGACCGGCCCCCTGCACCCGTCACTGGCCCCCAGCGCCCCTCACTGGTCCCCGGCACCCCTCACTGGCCCCCGTACACCCCTCACTGGCCCCCTGCACCTTTCACTGGTCTTCTGCACACCTCACTGGTCCCCTGCACTCCTCACTGGCCCCCTGCACCCCTCATTGGTCCCCTGCATCCCTCACTGGCCCCCCTGTACCCCTCACTGGCCCTCTGCACCCCTCATTGGCCCCTTGTACCCTTCACTGGCCCCCTGCACCCCTCACTGGCTCCCCTGCACCCCTCTGCACTCCTCACCAGCTCCCTGTACCCTTCGCTGGCCTCCTGTACCCTCACTGGCCCCCTGCACACCTCACCGGCCCCCTGCACCCCTCTGCACTCCTCACCAGCTTCCTGCACCCCTCACCGGCCCCCTAACCCTCTGGCCGTAAGGCCTCCCTGGAAGACAGATCCCCACCACCAACCCCCATGGGAAGGAGATGAGGCCCAGTCCCCACCCCAAGTTGGGGTGTCTGTTCCCACAGGAAGCCCCAAAGTCACCCTGCCCTGACTTCAGCCTTGTGAAGTGTCATCTCCCATGACAAAAGCGCTTTGCACACCAGGCCATGTGTGCGCATAAAGTGCTCTGAAGGTCCCTTATCTGTATCACAGTGAGAGCCGGGGGCCACCCGTGTCCCATAAGGCTGTGACCCTGCTGTCCTGGACAGATGAGCCAACTGAGGCACCCCTTTTGTCATGTGCCGGACACTGTCAACACTGATTTCCTCAATGAGGCCAGCCTGACCCCGCCCAGCCCCTGCAGATTTAAGACGGGGTCAGCTACCCATCGGTGCAGGGGTGAGGGCTGAGGCAGCTGCAGGGCCCACGGGGTGTCCAGCGAGTTGTGCTCACACATGGTGACAAGGAGGGGGTGGGCCAGGCAGGTGTCGTCTCCAGGGGTCCCTCGGGGGAGAGATAGGCAGGGGAAAGGGGGGAGAAGGTGGCTGTACCCCAGAAGAGCGAGGTTCCCAGGTACCAGGGGTGTGAGCTCCCAGGAGCAGGAGGGAGCTTCGTGGTCCTGAAGTTTAGGGACCCGCTGGTCTTCCCTGGAGGGAGGTGTCCGCTCGGGGACACTCCTGAAGGGTGAGGCTCCCAGAAAGGCCCAGAAGGAGGGCCCTGCAGCCCAACTCTGGGCTCAGGGTGATAAGGAGAGGACCCTTCTGGTGTGTCCAGGGTCCTCGGAAAGGGGCCGGGAGGGAAGGGGCCCCTCCGCACTCCCCATGCACCCCTGAAGAGCTGCGTTCGGGTGGAAGCCAGGCTTTGGGCTAATTCTGGTGATAGAGGAAATGGGGAGCTCCGCGGCAGCGCGACAGGGCCCCCACAGGGCTAAGGCTCCCCACGTGAAGGAGAGGCACTCCCAGACATGAGTGGCAGCCGCAGGACCCTGGCATCTGCCCCCACACCTCTGTCGGCTCCCCTCCGTCGGGCACACCCATGGGTGGTGAGCTCCTTGGGTGGGGGGGCCCCTCTCCCCACAGCGTGCACCCTGGGATGGATGGGGAAGGAGGACCAAACCGCCCAAGGAGCCTGTGCGCCCTGCTGCTCGGCCAGTGGCAGTGCTTACCTGCGCCCCGGAGAGGGACAGGCCACGGGGGCGGCGCCGGGCCCTGCCTCCTGTGCCCCCACACCTAGTCTGGGTGGCGGGCGCGGGAGAGTATTTGGGACCTGTCAGTCGTTCCTTTTTAATGCACCATGATCGGTGAAGTCAGGACCTTCCTCGTTTGGATGGGCCTTTGGGGGTGTCCGCTGTGGGGTCTGGGTCTCTGAATCCGCGCAGACAGGATCCCGTGTTCACGGCCCACTTCAGGTCACGTGACGCTCTCCAGGTACAAACCTCTTGTGACCTGTACACCTTAAGTTCATAAGCAATTTATCCCAATGTGTGCCTCCCCCTCCCCGGATATTTGAAGCAATTTAAAAATAAGCACTCATAAAAAAGACCTCAAAAAATAAAACTCGCAGTTAGGTAGGTGGGGGTCACGTCCACCCCGAAGGTCACGCAGCACAGGTAAGAGTCAGCGCAGAGCGAGTTCTGAGGCCAAGAGAGGGCGGGAGGCGGAGTCCCTGCTGCCGGCAGGAGGGCACCAACCCGCTGCGGGGCCTTGGACACCCAGCGCCGGTCCTGCCGTCCTTGAGAGGGAGCCGCTTTCGGGGCCAAGGCGCGGCCCGAGCCAGGATGCGGGCCCCAAGCCGGGCACACAGGGCAGGCCTCGGGGCAGGGGCACCGGCCTGGCCGCGGACACTGCCCCCTGGGTGATCCGGACCTTTCTCCCGTTTCTGTCCGTGGTTTTCTTGGGTCTGGGGCTTCAGGGTTCTTGCCCCACTCCCCGGAGTGGCGTTGGCCCCAGCGTTGCCCTTACCCAACGCTCCGAGAATAAACAAAGCCGTTCAAAGTTTAGTGTGAAGGACACGTTGCACTTACCTCTCGAGTGTAACCCGGTCTCTACTATGTTCTGGAGACAGTTTGGTGGTCAGATGGGCTCGGGGAACGCTACCAGGGGGACAAGGCCAACGAGTCCTGCCGCGTAGGATGCTCTGTGCCGTCCACAGAGGAGTCTACACCCCACGGTCCGCAGGGCAGGCCTCACGCGCGTGGGCGAGCACACTCTTCTCGTGATGCCGTCACACCCTAGGGGCGCCACGTGGATGAAGCCGCAGAGCGCAAGGGACGTGGACAGACGGGCCGGGCTGGAGTCCCAGCTGGGTGGCCGCCCGACGGAGTGGTGGTGGGCAATGCCACTTCTCAGGCTCGGGCTTCCTGGCCCGTCAAGTGGGCCGATGGCAACATTGTGGGTTGGAGCGGGGCGGGGTGGCTTGAAGGCAGCGCGAGAAGGGCTCTGTGGGGTGGGGCGCCGCGCAGGAGGGGCTGTGAGGTCCCCTGCTCCGCGGCGAAAGCACAGGTCGGTCGCCATCTGCTACCCGAGTGTCGGGGCCGAAGTCGGCGGTGCCCTGCTTCAGGCAGCGGGCACTAGGGCACGGGGCTGACGGGGTCCTTGGCCACGGGGGCGCTGGGCAGGGACTTCAGGTACTCCAGGTGCTTCCGGGCATCCTCCTGGTTCTGGCGCACGTAGTACACGACGTAGGTGATCACCATGGCGAACCAGCCGAACATGGTGACCAGCATGGCCACGTCGGTGGTCTTGTGGTGGGTGCTGCAGAAGCTGACACCGGAGTCCAGGGCCTGGATCAGGGGCTTCCCCACGTACTCCTCGCGCGCCGCCGTGTGGCAGGCGATCTCGTCCACCGACTCGGGGTCCAGCTTCAGCTCCCACAGGGCCTCCTGCAGGGCACACTCGCAGTGCAGGGGGTTGTGGGACAGGCGGATCTTGGCGCTGAGCTTGCCCAGGGCGTCCTTCGGAATCCTGCGGATGCGGTTATGGGACAGGTCCAGCAGCCGCAGGCCCCCGGCCAGGCCGGCGAAGGCGGCGGGGCCGATGGTCTCGATGGTGTTCTGGGACAAGTCCAGCTCCCTGAGCTGGTTCAGGTGCTGGAAGGCTCCGTTAGGGACGTGGGCGATCTTGTTGGCGTCGAGCTTCAGGAGCACGGCGTTGGCGGGGATGTCCCTGGGGATCTCCTGCAGGCCCCTCGCGCTGCAGTGGACGGCCACGGCCCCCGCGTGCTCGGGGCACTGGCAGCTCTGCGGGCAGGGGGCGCCCAGCCGCAGGCAGAAGAGGAGGATGAGGCAGGATCCGCCCGCGGGCACGGGCAGGGGTGCGGGGCTCTGCCTCCCCACGGGGCCCATGCTGACCACACCTGCGGCCCCAGGCGCTGCGGCGTCTTCCTCACCTGCCCGGCCGCCCTGTGCGCCCTGTGCGAGCGGCCGTCCGACCGGGCATCGACTCCGGCTCCTCCCAGTTCTGAAAGAGAGCGCAGAGGGCAGCCCCGGGGAGCGCCCTGACTCGGGGGGATGTCGGGGCGCCCGCAGCATCCGACCAGCGGGGCTGCCCGTGACTTCCTTCCAGGGATCCGCAAAGGCCCCCGGGGGAGCGAGGGCAGGTCGCGCTGCGCCGGGGCCCGGGAGCCCGGGACACACCCACGGCGCGCCTCGGGGCCCGGGGGCGCGGCGGGACGACGGTCCACCTGCTCGGCGCTCCGGGGCCGCACTCCGGGGAGGCGGGGCTGGGGGCCCCCCGAGGCCGGCGCTCGAGGCCGGGGCGCGGCTGCCGGAGCTCCGGAGCTCAGCGCCGGGCGCAGCCGGACCCCCGCGGGGCTGCGGGCGCACCGAGCCCTTTGTCCGCCCAGCGGGGACGAGCACGCGGCCCCGGGGGCGGCGCCCCGCATGTCAGCGCGCCCGAGGCCCCGGGAAGCCGCCCGCAGGCCAGCCCAGCCCGGGGCGCGCGGCCGCGCGGGGGCGGGGGGAGGGGGGCGGGGGGCGGGGGGAGAGGGCGGGGCGCGCGCGGGGCCCGGCGGCCGGGGCGGGGACCCCAGACCCCGGGACCCCGGGACCCCGGGGCGGCCCAGGGCGGGGCAGGGGCTTTACCTGCGCGGCCGCGTCCGGAGGCCGCTCTCGGCGAGGTCCCGGCCGCCCGGAGCCCGACCCGAGCCACACCCGGCGCCGCGGCGACCCCGGGCCTGCGCCCACCTCTGCGGCCGCTCGGGACACACGCGGCTCGGCCTGCGGCTCGGCGGGGCGGGGCGGGGCGGGGCGGGGCGGGGGGCGGGGCCTGCGCCGGGGGCGGGGCCGGGGGCGGGGCCGAAGGCGGGAGGGATCTAAGGCTGCCAGGGACGGGGCGGGGCCTGGGCGGTGGGGGCGGGGCCTGGGGTGGGCGGGGCCAGAACGAAGCGGGGGCCCTGCAAGGCGGGCTGACCTGGGCCGGACTGGGCCTGGGGCGGCTGCGGGGCGGGGCGTGCATGGAGGCTGGGATCCGCGAGGCCGGAGCGTCGCTCTCACGCGGAGGGCGGGGTGCGTGGTCTCGGGCGGGGGCGGGGCTGAGGGCGGGCGTAGGGCAACAGACCCCGCCCCTGCCCCGCGGTCCCGGCTGGGGCAGGGGGCCCCTGCCTTTCCCCCGGGCCCGCCCGCCTCCAGGCAGGGGAAATGGGGCTCGGTGTCCGCGGGACTGGGTCCTGCCGCAGACCCTTCCGTGTCCGGGGAGGGAAAGCAGGGGTGGGGTCAGCGTTGAAGCTGGAGCGGAGCCAGCTTGAGGTTTAAAAACAGCTTCATTGTGGTGTAAGGAGGTGCAGACCCTCGTGTTTGCAGTCGCCCTGTTTGGATCCGGGTACACCTGTGCAGCCCTTCCCAGGATCTTCAAGGTGAACAGCGCAGTCTCCCTTACCTGCAGCCGCTCACCCGGCAGCACTGGTCTGCGGGGGTCACTGCACAGGGCGGCACTGGTCTGCAAGGTCATTGCGCATCAGTCTGCTTTCCCATCAGTTGTATAAACAGAGCCGTGGTCTTGTCCGCCCTTGCCTAGCTCATGTCACTCCGCATAATTACTTCAAGTTTGCTCATGTTGATGCAATAATCGATAGTTATTCCTTTTACTGCAGAGTAGCAATGCATTATATGAATGTTCCGTGCTTTGTCCATTTTTCATCTCTTACCCGTTTGGAGTTAATTTTGGTGTGTGGTGTGAGATATAATTCAAGCTTGTTTTCTCTGCCTATGGCTATCTGGTTTCCAGGGCTGGTTGTTGAAATAGCCATTCTTTCTCTGCTGCGCTGCCTTTCTACCTCTGTTGGAAAACAGTAGTCCTGTGTTTCTGTGAGTCTATTTATGTGCTCCCTGGGTTCCATCGATCTATTTGCCTATTTTTTAAAAAAGATTTTATTTATTTATTTATTTATTTATTTATTTATTTATTTATTTGACTGATTTAGAGAGTGGGGGAAGGGGAGGGAGAGAGAATATCAAGAAGACTCCCCCCTGAGCACAGAGCCCCACTAGGGGCTTGATCTCACCATGCTGAGATCATGACCTGAGCCAAAATCAAGAGCCAGATGCTCAATCGAGGAGCCACCCGTGAATCCCTCTATTTGCCTATTTTTATGCCAATTTTCCAAGATATCTTCATTGCTATTACTTTATAATAATTCTTGAATCAGGTAGTATAATCTTCCACTTTTGGTCTTTCACAAAGTTCTCTCTGCCATCCAAGATCCTCTGCACTTCCTAATGAATTTTAGAACCAGCTTGCCAACTTCTACCAAAAAAGCGTAGTGGGTTTTTGGGATTGCATTGAATCTCTAGATCAGTTTGAGAGAATTAATATCTTGACAATATTGAGTCCTTCAGTCCATGAACATGGTATATCTTCTCATTTATTTAGAACTGCTTTTATTTCTTTCAGCCGTGTTTTGTAGTTTTTGGCTTACATATCTAGCATATCTCTTGTCAGACTTATTTCTCATAATTTTATGTTATTGATGATGGTATCTTCATTTCAATTTCTGCTTGTTAAATGCAAATATAGAGAAATAAGGATGATTCTTGCATACTGATCTTAACTTTACTAAAATCACTTATTTGTTCTAGTAACTCTTTTGAGATACCTGAGGATTTTCTACATATACAATCATGCTATCTGTAAATAAAAAAGAATATTCTGTTTTCCAGTCTGGATGCCTTTTACTTCAATCTGTGCCTAATTGCTTTGGCTACAGCCTCTCTAGTTCAATACTGAGTAAGAAGACTGAGAGCATATATCTTAATTCATCTCAATCTTAGGGAGAGAATATTCAGTCTTTTAAGAATAATGTTGGTGATAGATTTTTTTTTGTAGCTGTTGTTATCAGTAATAGGAAGTTTCCTTTGTAAAAATGCAGGAAACTTTTTGAAAATGGAGTCAGGCAACCCCAAAGATGCACTGTTATGCATGTACCACTCCTTGCGGACTGCATCACCAGCAGGAAGAAGGAAGATAAGAATTATCTTGGAGGGAGAGGACATTTTTCCCATTGGAATTTAATCTCCTGCTTAAAAAAAAAAAAAAAAAAAAAAAAAAAGGAAGGAAGGAAGGAAGATCCCTCCCAGGCCTAGCAACAACACGCTAACTAGCCACCACTTACTGCCAATGAGGAAGTGTCATAACCTCGAACTCTTGTTCTTCTCCAATAGACTTCTGTTCAAAACAATCCTCCACAACTTCCTCCTGAAACTTAAAAAGAGCTGACCTTCCCTTTGTCTCTTTGGACCTGCCTATGGCTCACTATAATTTGCCTTGTTCCAAATTGCAATTCCTCTGCTATTACTGAATAAACACATTTTGCTAGTAAAATAACTGGCTATTTTATCTTATTTTATTTTTAAGGATTATTTATTTATTTATTCATGAAAGGCACAAAGAGAGAGGCAGAGACACAGGCAGAGGGAGAAGCAAGCTCCAGGCAGGGGGCCCGATGTGGGACTTGATCCCAGGACTCCAAGATCACACCCTGGGTCCAAGGTAGGCTGTAAACCGCTGAGCCACCCAGG
This sequence comes from Canis lupus familiaris, assembly GCF_011100685.1. Classification (NCBI taxonomy): domain Eukaryota; kingdom Metazoa; phylum Chordata; class Mammalia; order Carnivora; family Canidae; genus Canis; species Canis lupus. The sequence goes on along the minus strand of NC_049252.1, from coordinate 38,151,682 downwards.
CATCCCTGGCCATTTTATTTTTAAGGTTGATACCTTGTATTTCTAGTTTGCTGAGAGTTTTTATCAGGAAGCATTTTGACTTTTCTTCACCCATTGAGAAACTTGTTTAAAATTAATATGTTATTATGCAATATTGTATTAACTGATTTTTAAGTGTTGAGTAACCTTGTGTCCTTGGAATAAATCCCACTTGGTTATGATGTATCATCATTTTTATATGTTGTTAAATTATTTAATGGAGATAGAGCTGCTGAGGTTATATTTTTCCTTGACTGAATGTTGATAGTTCATCTCTCCCAAGGAATTGTCTGTTTCCGCATAGATCAATGGAACAGAATAGAAAACCCAGAAATAGACCCTCAACTCTATGGTCAACTAATATTTGACAAAGCAGAAAAGAATATCCAGTGGAAAAAAGAGAGTCTCTTCAACAAATGGTGTTGGGAAAATTGGACAGCTACATGCAGAACGATGAAACTGGACCATTCTCTTACACCATTCACAAAAATAAACTCAAAATGGATGAAAGATCTAAATGTGAGACAGAAATCCATCAAAATCCTAGAGGAAAACACAGGCAGAAACTCCTTTGACCTTGGTCTCAGCAACTTCTTGCTAGACATGTCTCCAAAGACAAGAGAAAAAAAGGCAAAAATGAACTATTGGGACTTCTTCAAGATAAAAAGCTTCTGCACAGCTAAGGAAACCAAAAGACAACCTACAGAATGGGAGAAGATGTTTGCAAGTGACATATCAGGTGAAGAACTGGTATCCAAGATCCATAAAGAACTTATCAAACTTGACACCCAAGAAACAAACAATCCAGTCAAGAAACGGGAAGAAGACATGAGCAGACATCCCTCCAGAAGAGCCCTACACATGGCCACAGACATGTGGAAAGATGCTCCACATCCCTCCATGTCAGGGAAATACACATCAACACCACAGTGGGATCCCACCTCACACCCATCAGAATGGCTAAAATTAACAAGTCAGGAAACAACAGATGTTGGTGAGGATGTGGAGAAAGGGGAAGCTCTTACCTGCTGGTGGGAACCCAGGCTGGTGCAACCACTCTGGAAATTAGTATGGAGGGTCCTCAAGGAGTTAAAAATAGAGCTACCTGACAACCAGGCAAATTGCACTACTAGGTATTTACCCCAAAGATACAAACATAGTGATCCAAAGGGACACCTGCACCCCAATGATCACAGCAGCCATGTCCACAATAGCCCACTGTGGAAAAAGCTGAGATGTCCATCGATAGATGATGGATAAAGAAGATGTGGTCTATATACACACTGGGATATTACTCAGCCATCAAAAAAACCTTGCCATTTTCAACAACACGGATGGAACCAAATGGAACTTGTGCTAAGTGAAATAAGTCAATCAGAGAAAGACAAATATCATATGATTTCACTGACATATGGAAATTAAGAAACAAAACAGAGGATCACAGGGGAAGAGAGAGGAAAAAATAAGATGAAATCAGACAGGGAGATAAACCATAAGAGACTCTCAATCACAGGAACCAAACTGAAGGTTGCTGGAGGGGAGGGGATGGAGGCGGGGTAACTGGGGGATGGGCATGAAGGAGGGCATGTGATGAGATGAGCAGTGGGTGTTATACGTAACTGATGAATCACTGACCTCTACCTCTGAGACTAGTAATACACTATATATCCATTAATTGAATAATTAAAAAAGGAATTGTCTGTTTTATTTAAATTGTTGAATTTATCAACATAAAGTTATGCATAATGTCCCCTAGTTACCTTTACAATATGGAGTACAAAGTGATGTCAGTTCATTCCTGATATGGGTAATCTGCATCTTCTTTCTTCTATTACTATCATTCAGGGTAGAAGTCTATCAATTTTATTGACATTTTCAAAGGGCCAGTTTTTAGTTTCATTGATTTCTTTATTGTTTTTCTTTTTTATTTCCCAATTGACTCCCATTCTGACCTTTTGCTTACATTGGGTTTACTTTTCTCTTCTTTATTTTATTTTATTTTTCATTATTTATTTATTTATTTGTTTGTTTGTTTTGGTCTCTTAAGGTGAAAGCTGACTTCACAGTTTGAGATTTTCCTTCTTCTCTAGTATGGGGATTTTAGTGCTATACGTTTCCCTCCGAGCCCTGCTTTAGCTGCATCCCCGAAATTCTTAATGACATCCATTAAGTTTGAAACATTTTCTAAGTCACCTTTTGATTTCTTTTTTTGACTCAGGGATTTAGAAGTGTTTTGTTTCCCGATATTTAGGGATTTTACAGAGTGCTTTCTGATTTTGATTATTAAATTCATTGTCAGAGAACATACTCCATATGCTTTGGGTCCTTTTAAATTTATCAACTCATTTTATAGCCCAGAAAGTGGCCCATGTTAGTAATTGTTACATGTTTACTTAAACGTGTTGTATGACTGCTCCGTGGAATGTTCTAGAAGTGTTGATGAGGTTAAGATGGCTGATAGTGTGAGTCTAGCATTTTACATCATTGCTGATCTTTCATGTGTTCTATTAATCATTGAGAGAGGGGTGTTGATGTCTCTGACTGATGGTAGATTTGTCTGCTGTTCTTACAGTTCCATCAGTTTTTGCTTCGTGTATTTTGAAGCCCTTTATTCAGATTAATATGTCTTCTTTATAAATTGGCCCTTTCTCATTATGAGGTAATGCTCTTCACCCCCGGATCATTTTGTCTGACACTAGCATAGCCACTGCAGCCTCCTTGCGATCAGGTCAGCCCGCGGTGTCGAGTTCCATCCTCATACCCGTGTCTTTACACTTTGCTACCTGCACGGTTTCTATAGCACCAGAGTCTCTTCCTCCATATGTTTATTAACTACAAAGGGGAAACAATGATTTTACAGTGGAGAAGCACAGCAGAAACCACCCTGCCTACGCGACCAAGGTCAAAGTCATCAGTAATAAGAAATCAGGAGAGATCGGTGTCAGTTAGCCTTTGATGCAGTGGATGGAGAAACACACAACAGCACCTCTGTGACATTCGTGCCAAACATGCATAGTGTCTGTCCAGCAGTGAGAGCTCTTCAGACGCTCCCAAACTGAAAGACATGTTACAAGTGACTGATCAGTGCACTTCATAGAGGGCAAGGAAGAGGGACGTCCAGGTGGTTCAGTGGTTGAGTGTGTGCCTTTGGCTCAGGGAGTGACCCCGGGGTCCCGGGATTGAGTCCCGCATCGGGGTCCCCTCAGGGAGCCTGCTTCTCCCTCTGCCTGGGTCTCTGCCTCTCTCTGCGTGTCTCTCATGAATAAATAAATAAAATGTCTAAAAAAAAAAAAAAGACAAGGAAGGAAAGGCTGGGTCAGTGAGAGACTGGAGAAGACGGAGGAGAGAGCAGAGCTGACTGCGATGGGGCCCGGGGATGGCGAGGGCCAGGCCATCGTGCTGGCTGGTGGTGCCGTCCTGGCTGCGACAGCCCGTGCTCAGGGCTCGGGCTCCGGTCCCTCTGCCCTGCTCCCTTCTCCTCTCTCCTGCCTCCTTTAGGAGCACGGGATTCTGTGATTGTGCCTTCTGTCCGGAGCTGCGCCCCAGCCACGCTATCTCAGCGGCGGCCTAGGCCGACGTGTCCGGCTGCGGCTGCTCACCAGGGCAGTCCTTCAGGGCACGTTTGGACACAGCCTGAGCAGCGGTGCTGTGCGCTGTCCTCCCGCGCACGTCCTCGTGTGTAGGGGCCTCGTAACGCGTGATTATTTCTGCTTTCAGCAGCCAGCTCTCTTTTTGGAGATTAAAATAATGTGAGCCTTGAAGCTGCTGGTACATCAACGTATAAGGCAAATCACATAGACGCCAAATGGGAACCCCAAAGGTCAGGAATATTTTAATATTCAAATTAAACAAATTAAATGGGTTTGCTACCAACAAGCACAGTGTCAGTGCAGGGGAATCCAGAGACATAAAAAGCAAAGTGGGAGAGGCCGGAACGCCAAGCCCACGCTGTGTGGTTCTACTTACGGAAAGTTCCGGAGGGCAGTGATGGGACAGGGCAGGAGGGGCTCCTGGGACGGTATGTTCTGGATCTTGATCTGGGTGCTGGTGGCTCGTAGTTCACATCTGCCCGGATGCCTTTGCTCTGCCTCCACAGCAGAAGATGATAACATGCCACACAGGTTTGCTATTCTCGGGTGGCTCTGCCTCGATGGACAGCGGGGCAGACGGACGCGGGGCGCTCGCCTGCAGGGTGCGCTGAGCGGTGCCCCCGGCCGCAGGGCCGGCCTCTCGGGGGGTGCTGGCCGCCAGCCAGGCGCAGGCCACAGCCCGGGAGCGTCGCTCAGGAACAGCAGAAGCTCCTGATGCCTCCGGGCCGCGTGGTCTGCCCGCCGTCGCTGAGCTTCCGACTGTAATTGGGCTCAGGGCCCATTAGCTCACCCATTTATCCCCGGAACCCAGGCTCGCCGGCCCCAGGGATGCTGGGCAGCTGCTCCGGCTGCTTAATTGCTTCCCCGCCAGGAAGGTGGTTTCGCCGAGCGGGGCCGAGAGCATCTCCCCAGGGACCAGCCCACGGCCACGGCGGAAGCAGGCCGAGGGACAAAACATCTCAGGGAGGAGGCCGGAGCGCTGCGCTCCCCCGGGGGCCGCCCCTCCTCAGGGTGTCAGTGTGCGCTGGCCCCGCCGCGGGGACCCCCAGACAGGAGCCCGGCCTGCCACACCATCGGGGAGACTGGCTCCCAGCAGGGGCTGGGGCAGCGCAGAGGGAGAGGTTCAAGGGCGGCTGGTGGGCAGCCTGGGGGCAGGGCCGGGAACCAAGGGTGCCCAGAGCCTCACTGCCCACGGAGGGCCACGTTCCCCTCACTGGCCCACGGAGGGCTACGTCCCCTCTGCTTTGTCTGCGTTTCCGAGAACCGATTTTTTAACGTCTTCATCATGCCGACTCTGATTTTCCCTCCTCCGTAAAGCCCGGCTTCCCTGGCTCCTGCATCGATGTCGTAGCCGTTTCTTGAGCTTCTGAAGCTAGAACCTCAGACCATTCACTTTCTGTCTTTGATTTTGTAGCAAGGGCGTCTAAGGTTAGGTAGGTTCACTTGGGAGCCTCCAGCCACATCCCACGGGGGGTTACACGAACCCCTCACGGTCTCGCGTTGGTCCGCTTCCCACTAGAGACACAGGTGGCAGGTGGCAGGCACGGTGGCCCCCCTGGGCCTTCCCTGGACAACGCCCAGCTCAGGGGCCTTGCCTGGCCTGCTCCTGGGACTGAGCGCAGACCAGGGTCACAAGGACAGCGTCTGCTCTGAGGACAGAGGCACGGCCCTCCTTGTTAGTGCCCCTGCCTGAGGAAACGGAGGCCCAAGGTGAGGACAGAAGCCGCTCTGAGGGAGGGCAGAGGGCAGAGGGCTGCCCCACCAGCAGAGCCCCGCCCTGGACACCGCCCCCTCGCCCTCCCAGCTGGCCAGGGGACCGGTCCCCACAGTCCCGAGCTCAGGCTCCTGTTTCTGTCCCTTCTGGTGTGTGTTCTCGTTCCATCGTTGCTGTCCTGAGGCTAAGGCCAGAGAGTGTGGCCCCGTGCTGGGGCTGCCTTGCAAAGTTCTGAGATCCCCTCCCTGGGGTGATTGGTGAAGGTCCTGTGCGTCTCCTCTGAGCCTCTTGTTGCTGCTCTTGGGGTGGGGACAGGACCACACACACGCACGAGCAAGGTGTGTTGGTGTAGTGCTGTGTCTATGTGCGTGTGGCACTTGCACGACATATACATACTCATTTCATACGATATATAAATACATTGTACATCACTTACGTGATTTTTAAAAAGATTCCATTCAATTTTTTTATTTGAAAGAGAGAAAGTCAGCAAAAGAGCATGAGCAGGGGAGGGGTAGAGGGAGAAGCGGAGTCTTCACTGAACAGGGAACCTGATGCAGGACTCGATCCCAGGACCCTGAGATCATGACCTGAGCCGAAGGCAGATGCTTCACCCACCGAGCCACCTGGGAGCCCCACTTATTTAATATAATTCACATATAATTTACCTATAAATTGCATGTGATTCACATCTAATTTGCATGTTGTTGGCATATAATTTGCATGTGATTTGCATGTGAATGAATGTGCATCTAAGTTACACACGTGTGTATATCGCATGACATATACGTATATATTTACACATAAATACACGCCGTATGTATGAAGGTGCACACACACACCTCCCGCAGGGACACACAAGGACCTCAGTCTTGTTTTTGTTCTTTTTTTTTTTTTAAAGACTTATTTATTTATTTATTCAGAGAGAGAGAGAGAGAGAGAGAGAGAGAGGCAGAGACACCGGCAGAGGGAGAAGCAGGCTCCATGCGGGGAGCCTGATGAGGGACTCGATCCCGGGTCTCCAGGATCACACCCCGGACCGCAGGCAGCGCTAAACCGCTGAGCCCCCCGGGCTGCCCGGACCTCAGTCTTGTTGATTGTCTTAGTCAAATTCTGCTCTGCTTTCCTTTGGCTTCTTGATTCCTCGATTTCTGAGAAAATGTCTCAAATATTCCTGCGAATTTGCCAATTTCTCCTTGACTTTCTATCAGGTTTGCTTTATATATTTAAAAAGCTATGGTGCTGGGACACCTGGGGGGCTCTGTGGTGGAGCGACTGCCTCCGGCTCAGGGCGTGACCCCGGGGTCCTGGGATCGAGTCCCGCATCGGCCTCCCTGCATGGAGCCTGCTTCTCCCTCTGCCTGTGTCTCTGCCTCTCTTTCTGGGTGTCTCATAAATAAATAAATAAAATCTTTAAAAAAAAAAAAGGAAAAGGAGAAGCAGCAGCCGTGTTGCCGGAGGGGTAACAGCTCCTGCGAGGGATGACTTCCCAAGCGAAGGCTGCCGTGACGCCCTCCACCCCTCGGGGCTCCTGGCTCCTCACAGGAGGCCTGCGGCCGTGGCTCTGCGAGAACTCTGTCCGCGCCTTTCTCTGCAAGCGTCTGTGCCGCACGCCTTCTCCACGCTGTCGGCTATCATGCTTTCCTTGGTCTTAGCTGATAGAGAAAAATAAATAGAAAACAAGACACAGGAGCTGGGTCATTTGTTTACCCGGATGGAAAAATCACGATTTATACGTGTCACGGTTACTGCGGCGTCTTGCGGGTCTCGAGCCATTTTATTTCATAGTAACCATCCTCCGCTGGTTCCAGTGCTTCCCTCACAGCCTGGTTTCCAGCTAACTCCTCGGGGCTCAGGGGGTTACAGTTATTCACCTGTCCCCGCCCTGCCAGCGGCTCAGCGGCCCCGCACCCGTGAGCCCCGCCGTCCCCGCGCCGAGCCACGCAGCCTCTCCTTCCTCCTCCTGAGCCAGAGGACGCCGCTGCGCTGGGGTCACCCGCAAGCCCCTCCGCGGCTCCCACTGACCCCAGCAAGGCTGTGATCACATTTTATTTTTTCCAGCGTGCCCCAACAGAGACTTGCCATACACTCTCATGGTTTCTTGGCTTATCGCAGCGCTTGGTCTGTGCCCGGCGCAGGGGTGTGCGTGTGTTACAGCCTGGAGCTTTGTGTCTCCCTCCCCACGCCCAGTACGGCGAGCCCTGGCTCCCAGTGTGGCTGTACTGGGAGGTGGGGCCTCTCCGGACGTAGGACGTACTTAGGTTACCCGAGGCCTCCAGCAGAGCCCTGATGTGATAGGATTAGGGTCTCGGTAGGAAGAGACCCCAGGAGCACTCCGTCTCCGTGCACACACCGAGGACGGGCCGTGAGCGCGCAGTGGGAGGCGGCCACTGCCAGCCAGAAGAGAGCTCCCACCAGCCCCAACCCTGCTGGCCCCGGGGGCTCCGACCGACCGCCAGCCTCCAGGACCAGAGCTAAACGCCTGTTGTTGGAGCCTCCCCACCCCCACCCCGTCCGGGATTTTGTTACCGCAGCCAAGCTAAGTCAGTGTCTGCTTCTCTGAAATTCAACTTAGAGATGTTCTTTCAGAGCACAATGCATTATTTTAGTCTTTACGATTCTAAAATGTCATCATTCGGTGCTGGCAGTTGAATGCTAGCTTGGCTAGGTAGATGCGTCTAGATAAAGAACCAAGCCCCCCCCCCCCCCCCGCCGTGTCCCCCCTACTCCTGTGTGTGCCGGAAGCCACGGAGAGGGTGTGAGATCCCTGCGGACCAGCCTGGGTGCTGGGGGCCGATGCCGGAGGCTGGGTCCAGGGGTATGAAGAGTAGGGAGCCGGGCGGCAGGGGATCAGAGAGGAAATCATGAGTTTGGGCCTCAGGGGCCTCAGGATGTGCACGGGGAGGAATCGTAGGAGAGGGCCTCGGGAGGAGGCTCCGCCACGGTCCAAAGAGGTTTCAGTGACTCAGACACAGCGCCCTGAGCACTGCAGGTGTCTGAACTTTATTTGCAGGAAGCACAGAAGACGCAGGCCAGGCTGGAGGGAGCAGCAGATTTAATGTTGGGTTTTACAACATTCCCGGCCCTGATGACTCCTGGCGGTTTATGCTGATGGCTTGTGAGTCACTGACACGGAGCAGGTGGCTCCCCCCGCCGTCTATGCCCACCGCCTGCCCCTCCCTGGGCTCACAGGGAAGGAGGGAGTGCCGTGCATGGGGAGCTCCCGCCCAGTCCCCGGGCTGGCACGTAGGCAGACACCCTGTGGTCTCCAGAGAAGACGTGTGCTTGTGTGGCCCCCGCCCCCGAACGGGCTCAGCCCTGACAGCCCCGGCTCCCACCCCAGCACAGGTGAGGTCTGCGTAAGGTCACGGTGGACACCACCTCCGGGCTGTGGGCCCGAGGAGAAGAGCACGGGGGATCCCCGACTGTCCAGGAGATGCAGCCCCCAGGCCAGTGCACGCCTGTCGTGGACGAGCTGCTCACGCTGTGACCAGGAGGGAATCACTAGCCGCGGGCCGGGGCTGCCAGGGGTGACGACGGCTGGCGGGTCCCAGGGGCCACGTCAACCCCGAGGAATGGCCGTGTAACCACAGCCAGCCCGTCCCCTGCCTTGGCTCTCCTCTCAGGGCGCCCTGACATTGTCCAGTTCACAGGCTCATCTGGTCGGTGACTCGAGGTGGAGATCCCCAAACCACACCACGCGGCACCCCAGCAGCAGCCCCCGGCCCCGGCGAGGTCCAGGGCGGCAGGGCCCTTGGGCAGCTGGTGTCAGCCTGGGTCCCGGGCAGCCTCCACGGGGGCCGGGGGCCGACCAGCCTCACCTGCCCCTGGCGGGGGGGCCCGGCTGGAGCCCACGGGTCAGTAGAAAGCCCCGAACAGAGCGGCCACCTTCTGGAGGATGGTCTTGTGGTTGGCATACAGTGGGATGCGCTTGTCCACCACCTGCCATTGGACGGACATCCCGGGGTCACAGGTGTGCAGGTGCTGCAAGGGCAAACGTAGGTGCTGAGTCCCTCCTGAGCCAGACGTGCCTCTGCCCAAACACCCTCAAAACCAGCTGCAGAAGGGCCTCGGGGACGCCACCACCCAGGGTCTCTGGCCTGTGGCTGCTTCACTGGGCTCTTCTATCAAAGGGAGTGAAAAACTCCGAGAACTCCTGCCTAGACCTGAAAATCCATCCTGAGGACACAGCCGGTAGCCTTATTCTCAGGGTTCTGTCCTGCAAACCCAGCTCGGGTCTGCTCCCCGGGCCCGGGGGTCCCAGCTCTGCACTGATCTCAGTGCGGGGGACGCTATCCCCATGGGCACCTGACCCCCTCCCAGGAGGTCCAGCTCTGACTCCGCCCCGGCCATCTGCAGGTGCCTCCGGGGCCCCCTACTCTCTGCAGCCCCCCATCTGGGCTCAGCCAGTGCTGGCCGCCTGGAACTCCGGGCAGACCCCTCCTGGAGGCCTGGAGGTCCCCCCAGAGCATGGTGGCCCCATGTCGCCCCCTCCCCGGAGCCCGTACAGAGTTCAGCCTCTTCAGATCCATGTCGCTCTGGTCTGGGAAGTGGATGCTGATGGCCACTGTCTCAATCCAGGCGTTGTCCGTGTTCCTGGGGTCGTCCACGTACCCCTTGTACACCTGGGAGGCAGCACAGGGTGAGCCCATCCGCCCCGGGGAGCGCTGAGCCCCACCCCTGCTTGCTGCTCCACGAGGACCCCCGGCCACAGCTGCTCACCCTCGGGGGCCCCCCCCCCATTCTCTCCCCGTCCACACGGCCTGCTCCACGATGCGGCCTCCACGTGCCTGACCCAAGGGGGCCCCCCCGCGCCTCACTCAGCCCCCTCCTGGGCTCCGGCCCGCAGCCAGAGCCTCCCTGCCCGGCCTTGGAAGGACTGCAGCGGGACGGCGGGCGGCAAAAACATTGCGCCGAGTGATAGAAGCCAGACGCCAAAGGCTGCTCGCTGTGTGATTGCAACCAGGGCCCTGCACGGGCGGGGTGGGGGGCAGGGGGGCGGGGGGTGCAGAGCCCGAGAGCAGACCAGTGCCGCGGGGGAGGGGTGGGGCGCAGAGAGCGCCCAGGGAATGTTCTGGAGGCTGGAGGTGGACGTGGTGATCGCACAACACGGCGGGGCACCCGATGCCACGGCCCCGCTCACTTTGCTAATTTTGTGTGGCGTGGATCCCCCCTCAGTAAGTAAACCACTTAATTCTCTTTACCAACCGGGCCGGGCCCTGGGAGCGGCTGGCTTCCGGAGGTCAAAAGTCTAAATATCAGCTGTCGCCTGTTTGGCCCTGAACTGGGCCGGACACGGGAGCGGCGACAACCCAGGTGCCCGCTGGCCACGTTCGGCTATTCAAGGCACAAAACATCCCGCGGCCACGGAAAAGGCGGATTTGTAGATCGGGGCCTAAAACCGCGGCCATCGCAAACTGAGTGAAAAGGCAAGTTAGGAAGAAACGTGCGCGGCGCGGCCCCCTCCTGGGGGGACAGCTGGCTGGCCCCGGCCCCGGCCTGCGCACACGGAGGTCACGCCGTGGGCCCGCGGGAAGGGGCACGCGCGGCCGCAGACTGCTTTCGTGATGATGAGAAGACTCAGCGAAGGCTGCAGGCCCGACCGCCCACTGCCCTGCGGGACACAGACCCTGCATCCCACGCGCCCGTGTGCTCGGGGCAAGACTGGAGGGGGAGGATGGGGACACGGCGGGCACCTCCTGGTCCCAGCTCCTCCCCCAGGAGCTGCGGGATGTGGGTGGGGGCGGCGTCCCAGTGTCCCCTCCTGTGCAGCCGCAGCCAGCGTGGGGACCAGGACACGCGGACGGGAGCGAAGCAGAACGGCCGCCTTACCTCCGTGCCCTGTATCAGCAAGTTCTGGAAGGGAGACCAGAACTCTCGACGGAGGACCTGCTTCAGCTTCCGGGGCAGGATCTCTCCCGGTTCCCGAGAGCCCTGAGTGGGGAGGACGCAGGGGGTCTGTGAGGCTGTCCGGGGACCCACCCCCCCGGCCCCATACCCGGCGTGGGCAGCCGGCCAGCGCCCCGGAGCCACAGGCGGAGGCGTGTCTGCGGCCTGGCTGTCTCGGGGCCGAGTGACACTGCCCAGAGCCCACTGCCCACGTCAGCGTGTGACGGAGCCGGGCTGAGTCAGGCCAGAGGCACGGCGTCTCAGGGCTGCAGCGGCACCAGGGCCTCTCTCAGGCCCGGAGGCCACCAGCGCCCTGCCCTCCGCCAGCCCGGCCCCAGCAGGGCACGTTTTCACCACTCGCGTTCCTCAGGTGCCAGCTCTCACCTCTGCCGCCCCAGGCCGGGCTCCCGGCCAGTCCCCACGCCACCCGCCCCGGGGACCGATCCTGGCCTGCGCTGCCTGGCCCTCGCCCCTCTGGGAGGCCCTGTTTGTTATCAAAGTCCCTCCGAGTCCACGTCACAGCCATCCCGCTTTGGCGCAAGAGACACAGCTGCCCCTCGAATGCTGGAGTGCTGGGGACCTGTGTGGGCCTGGGGCTGCGGGTCCACGGCCTGGGGCTGCGGGTCCACGGCCTGGGGCTGCGGGTACATGGCCTGGGGCTGCAGGTACACGGCCTGGGGCTGCAGGTACACGGCTCTAGGGCTGTAGGTACATGGCCTGGGGCTGCGGGTACACGGCCTGGGGCTGCGGGTACACGGCCTGGGGCTGTGGGTACACGGCTCAGAAGATGCCAACTGCTAGACCCACACTGGTGCTGGGCCAGTGTCCTGCCCGCAGAGACCAAAGTGCCCAAGACGGAGACTGAATCATGCTAGAGGAGCCCCGGGGGGAGAGGGACTGGCCGTAAGCCGCCCCCTGGTTCAGCGGGGGCCCGGGGATCCTGGCTGCAGGGGCCAGAGCCGCCCGGAGCCCCGGACCCCTCGCTGCAGCCTGAGGACCTGGGTGCACACGCATGCCCGCCAACAGGCCGTCCCAGCCAAGCAGCCCCGGGGCCCGGGGCGGGTGCTGAGGTCGGGGGAATCAGGGAACTTCCCGGGCACGCGCTCAGAGGAGGGGTCCCCAGTAGGGGCTGCATCCCAGAGGCTGTGCCCCAGCTCAGAGCTTGTTGGGTGACCTGGTCCTCCTGCCAGGACCCCAGAACAGGGATGGGGGGAGGGCGCACCGGTCTGGGCGTCAAACGGGAGCAGTCCAGCCCAGGGCCTTCTGCACCCCTGTCGTGTTCTTCCCCACAAGGCCTTGGGGTGCACTCGGGCCTTCAGCCCTACCTCCAGCTGCTGCTCCTGAGCAGAGGGACCCTTCCTCCCGCCCCCCAGCCCCACACGCCATCCTGTCCTTAGGGCTCAGCTCTGGGCCACACACCCGCAGCAGGTGCCCGCCTGAGACACCTGCACGGGGACCCACGTTGGCCCCCAGGACCGCGAGCCTCCGACGCAGCCCCAGCCCCGAGCCTAGTGCTCCGTCGGCGCCCACACACCAGAGTCTCTGAACCCGTCTTCACGAGCACAAGATAAGGAGCCGGGAAGGGGAGTTCCTTGTACGAAGCCAAGCCCCAGTGTGTCCCTCAGAACCGGGGGCAGGGTCCACAGCTGCCGGGGGGGGGGGGGGGGGGGGGGGCGCCTGCAGGGGCTCAGCGGGTGGAGCGCCCGGCGGCACGGACGCACGGCAGCGGCTTACCCCTGGCAAGGCCCAGGACTCTGAGACGGGGTGCTTCACCACCAGCACCTCCAGCATTTTCTTTATGCTCTTCCTGCAGATGGCTCCGTCCTGGTTCCGCCTCCACCTGAAGAAGGGGCGGCCCGGGGGATCCCCTGACCTCAGCACAGCTCTCCCTGCACCGAGGGGAGGATGGGGGGGAGCCCCTGGCCTCCCCGGCCTCCCCGGCGCCCAGCCCTGTCTCCTTTCCCCAGAACCTGCTCCAGGGGGAGAACCAGCCTATGACTGTCAGGGGTATCTTCCCCTCGTTGGTGGGTGCTGCCTGCCGGTGGGACTAGAAGGGGGCGGCCTTTCAGGAAAGTTGTTTTTTTGTTTGTTTTATCAAAAGCCTCAGAGAGAAGCCATGCCTGGCCCCAGCAGCTCCCCTGCTGCTCTTTGGAAATGCAGGGGGGGGCGGTTATGCACACTTTCACGTGTCTGTCCTGGGCCTTGGTCTGTGGCTTTGCCCCTCCTCCCAGAGGCACCCAAGGGAGGGGGGTCCGGGAGGCCGGAGCAGGCTCTGGGGGGGCCCACGTGCACCCAGGCCCCACATACGATCTGTCCTCTCAGCTGCCGGCGCACGGGGAGGGCCCCACCGGCGACTGAGGGGCCTCATCCGAGGCTACTCACCGGGTGATCACAGGCTGCAGCGTGTGGTTGGGTCCAAAGCAACTGAGGCTTCCACGCCCACGCAGTCCCGTGCGGCCCATGGGGTTCCTGGGACAGACGGGGGTCACTTAGGCCGCCTGGCTCCGAGAGGACTGGGTGGGGGCAGTGGGCAGGGCACTCACTGGGGAGCGTGCTGGCTCCCCCCGGACCTTCCCCGGCCCAGGATTTCCAGAGCCCGGGCACCCCACCTCAGAGCTGGCGTGGGGAGGCAGGGATGAGACCCGGACCTGCCAGCCTCTCCCCTGGCCTGGCCAAACCCACCTCCCCACCCGGGGCCACCACCTTGGGACTCCAAGGGACAAGGCAGGAGCTTCAGGTCACCGTGGACTTGGTGGGGAGGGAAAGAGGTCTCCTTGGGAGAAGAAATCCAGCCCCACCGCAGACGCGTACGTGGTAGCGTGGGCATCCCGCCCCCCAGAGAGCGTGCAGCTCGATCGTCGCACCACACGACACACATCTGCATCCAGCCTGACTCCTCCCATGCCACCACCTGCACCTGCCCCACCCCACGTGGCCTCCCGTCCCCACAGCTGGGGCCAGCTTCCTGTTCTCATGCCCTCCCGTTTCCCACCACCTCCCGACAGTCACCCGCTCCTGCTCCAGGACGTAAATGCCTGCCGCCTGCCCCCTCTCTCAGGCCTCGTCCGCCCCCCGGGGCTCAGGGCATCCAAGAGACCTGTCATCCCTCCCCTACTTCTGATGGCACCTTCCTCATCCTCCCAGCCCTGGTGCTGCCACCGCCCCAGCCACCCGGGGCAGAGGAGGCTCCTCTACCTGCCAGAACCCCAGGCTGACACACCGCAGGCGGGATGCCACCGGTCACTCGACAGCTTTACGTTGCATGTACTCGATGTACAATGGGGCACAGAGCCCGTCCCCGCAGGGAACAGACGCTGGGAAACACCACCAGCCCCTGACCCGGGCCCACCAGCCCCTCAGCTTATCCCCTGAGGCCAGAACCCTCTCAGGTGAAGCCTGCTTTCTCGTTAATCTATGGAGAGGGCGGGAGCTCATCCCCATTGCACAGGGAAGAACGGAAGTCACCGAGGTCACTCAGGTGGAGGCGAAGAGCCCGAGGCCAGCGGTAAGTCCCGGGAGGTGCAGGGATGGTGCTAAGGAAACCCGTTATGTCAAGGTCTCTTTTCTTCTGTGTTTTGTTCGTTTTTGTCAGAAAAACGGCTAGCTTGCCAAGACAGGACCGCTGACCCCAGGAGCAAGCCCCGAAGGCACCGCACAAGGGTCGGGGTGATGCGCGAGGGCGGCGGCTGCACTCACAGAGGGAGCCCGTCCTGGACCGCGTAGACCCCGTGGAAGCTCCGCCGGTCTATAGGCCCATCCACGGCGTTGTAGGTGATCCCGGCCAGGGGTTCCAGGGCACTGGGAGCAAGGGAGAAGCCACGTCCCCGATGGGAGGGGGTGCTGCCCCGGATCGGGCGTCGGGCACCCCCAGCCCCGGGGGGGGAGCGGGGCACCCTGTCCCCGCAGGAGCCTCGCCCTGAGCAGCTTCTGGCGGCCACCCCGGAGCGCCCAGCTGGTCCTCGCCCGCCCTCCCACCCGGGCCCGGGGGTGCCCACACTCACTTTCCCACGGGGTCCACCAAGCCCTTGTCCTTCCTGTCGTCCGTGTAAAAGGGCGGGTCGTAGATGAGAAAGTCCGTCTGCACAAACACGGCGGTTCTCACTCCAGGCTGTTACCCCGGACCGCGCGGCTGGGGCCCAGGCACCCCAGGTGACAGGGGCAGCTCCTCCTCAAGGTGCTTGTCGGCAAGGACCCCGGGAGCGTCCCCAAAGTGCACACGGTAGCTCCATGCTCGGGCAGGCCTGAGGGGTGCACCTGACCCGGGGGCCCACCTGGGGGGCCGCAATGGCTCTGCTGGTCTAGGGGAGGCCCCAGGATGGGGGGTCTAGGCTGGACTCCAGAAGTGAGGAGGCCCCCCAGCTCTCAGACACTTGGGAGAAAGAATGGAAGCCACAGCCCGGAACATTCTGGAAAGGCCAGAGTGAAAGCCCGTCGGGCAGGGAGGGCATGCAGAGGCTGTCACCTGGCACCCAAAAAGGGGCAGCAAGTGCTCCCTGGGGATGCGGGCTGTAGGACAGGTGAGGCGGATGCAGGCGGGGAGCAGTCTGCTCCCTGTGTGGGTCAGAGCCCCCCCAGCGCCCTGGCTCCAATCCCAGCTCCACCACCTTTAGCTGTGTGGACCTGTGTGACTCAGTTTCCTCCTCTGTCCAGCACGTCCCTGTGAGGCTGAGGCAGGTGAGGCCACCTGGTGCCCGGCGGTGAGGACACCGGGCGCCTCTGGCTGAGACCGGCACTTACCTCCCAGGGCACCTTCTCGTTGGGCACTGGGAACCGCGTGACGTGGGAGTTGGGGTAGAGGAGGTGCCGGGCGTTCACGTGGTGGGTGTCGCCTGCGTCCTCCGCCTTGTGTCCGCCGTCCGGCTCACGGTCCCGCCCCAGGGAGGCCTTCTGGGGTGCTGGGAAGAGCCACGGGGAGCCGTGGGCAAAGCCGGGGCCCGGCTCAGACACCTGGCCCACGGGGCGGGGGCGTCCTCTATGGCCCCGTCCCCACGACTGGGCCGCCTCCACCTCCCTGAGCCCAGACCGAACACCGCCAGCCCTCACGGGGGCCCCGCGCCAGGAGGACAGAGGTCTGGGGTCGGGCAGTGCCGTCCTGCCAGCGCCTGGCTCCTTGTGTGGCTACCCCGGAGCCCGTGGAGCAAAGGAGGGCCCACGAGCTCCACTGGGGTCAGCAGTTAATCGGGCCCCTTTCCTGGCTGGCTGCACACTGAGGAGCGTGCACTTTGCTTTCTGCCCCCGGGGCACCTCCTGGGCAGCACGATGCATGGGGGCGGCGGGGGGGTGGGGAGGGAGGACGGGGCGTGGGCCAGGCCTCTGCTCAGTCTCTGCCTGGTCATGTCCCCTGCTTCCACGGGGCGGGCTGCGCTCCCCTGGGACCCCCAGGCTGGGCGGCTCCCAAGGCCCACCCCCAGGCGCAGTGGGAGCCCCTCCGCCTCCCCACACGCCCCCAGACTCAGGAGACCACGGGCCAGTAGAGGGAGACTCACCCAGGGTGGGGAAGCCCTCCTCGGAGCCAAAGCCACTGTCTCTCAGGGCCTTCACGATCCAGTGCAATGCTCTGGACGTCTGGGCCATCTGGAAGGCACGTCCCAAACAGGATGGGGTCAACACCTGCCCCTGAACTGCATCCCCACACCTCCACTGAGACTGCGAGTGAGGGCGCGGCCAGGAGGCCCATCCTGCTGCAGTGACCCCGTCAGCATCCAAGCCCACCCTGCTCCCCTCAGGGACCAGGGCCGCTGGTCGCCGGCAGTGCCCTCCAGTGAGACACAATGACTGCTGGACCCGGACACACCAGAGGCCCCTGAACGAAGCTCCAGGAGGGGAAATCTGAGCCACAGGAAGAAGGTGGTTCAGGACTACCCACTGGAGCTTCCCACGGCTCCTGCTCCTCCCAGAGAAAAGAAACTTCTAGAAGCCAAACATACTCAACGACAGGTGATAGTAGGAGCCATGTGATGAATGGGGGCCGGGGGAACACTGCTCGGCCGCACTGCACCCGTTGTAGAGGGTGTCAGCAAGGCAAGGACCCACGGAGAGAGGGCAGCTTGGGCGGACCCCCGTGTGCAGCAGTCCCCGGAGCTGAGAAGAGGCGGGACTCAGTGACAGCATGTGGGGCTCAGGGCCTGCCTGCTGGGAGGCTGCCGTGGGCAGCAGGGCCTCTCACAGGAAAGCACCGGTCCTCTGTGCCCCCAGCAGGAGGGCATAGAAGGAGGGGCCCAGCCTCCACCCAGTCCACACCTCCTTATCCCGGAGGCTGGAGCCTCCCTGACTGCCAGTCCCTACGCTTACACCTATGAAAACACACTGTGACAATGACATTTATGTCTGTGCCCACCAGGCTGGAAACCTCTGAGGGGGAGACAATGCCTGTTCACCTTGACGTTCCTCAGGCCAGCCTGGGATGCGGCACGGAGGAGGAGCACAGGAAACACGACATGGTGGACGGATGGATGGGTGGGTGGACAGATAGATGGAAGGAGGAGGGAGGGAGGGAGGGAGGGAGGGATGGATAGAAGGAAAATGATGGATGGTAGACGGATGATGGACAGACGGAATGATAGGTGGGAAAACGGAGGAATGAACAGGTGGATGAACAGATGGACGGAGGAGGGGTGAGTGAACGTTCAGGCGCCTGAGCCCCGCTGGCCTGCGAGGCGATGACTCTTAGAGGTGAGGCTGCTCGGGGCTGCCTGTCTCAGGCCCAGGGCTTGGAGCCCAGGGAGTGTGGCCCACCCGGTGGGGGGAGCATGAGTGTGCGCTGACGGGGGATGAGTGGGGCAGAGGCTCCTCTGACCAGCCCGTGGTGCAGACACCGCCCGGCACCAGCGGCGGAGCTCAGCGGGGAGGTGTTTCGCAGAATGTTCTGGAGGACGAAGAAGGCGCCTCTCCTGCTTGGGAACAATCGCCCCCAAGATTCCCCGAGCTCTTCTCTTGGTCGGCTCCCCCAGCACGCTCATCATCTCGGCCCCTGACCCCAGGCCTGTCCAGCCCGTGACCCAGAAGCGGAGGCCCGGGCCCCGAACCTACTTGCTCCTCCAGGGAGGCCAGTCTCTGCTCCACGAGGCCTGACTGCTTCAGGCTCTCCCTCTCCAGCAGGTCCACCACGGTGCTGACCCTGCAAGAGCACGCAGCTGAGCCCAGCCGGGCCCGACCCAGGGGCCCGGATGCCGAGGGACTGCGGCGCTAGCCTGCGGGTGCAAGTCCCACCAGACCCAGCAGCCTCCTGGGCTTAGCCGTTAGCTCCAGGCCTCTTCCCTTTCCTCTGAAGCTATTTACAACACACGTTGCTGCACAGACTGACCACGGCCTACCCCGTGGACGATCCCGTGGCGAGTGGGTGACCCCGGCTCACACGGCCACCTGACAGCCTGCAGGGGCCTCCCTGGCCGGGAGGTGCAGGTACGAGACCCGCCTCACCCAGGTTTGCCCACGGCTGCCAGAGGCGAAGCACCGAGCTCAGCGCTGCTTCTGGGCCACCCTGGGTGCGGCGAGGGCCGCGCGGCTGGTTGGGGAACGTCTGCTTTGGTCTCATTTTGCTACAACACGGGAGTTTCACCCAGCTTCGGCCTGCCACGCTGACGGGAGTAATCCCACGGCCAGACCGCGTCCGGGCTCTCCTGCCTGGCTGTGCCCAGGGTGCCCAGTACCACCCGCACGGGATGCTCTTCTGTATCAAACCCTGCCCCACGTTGTGGGTGGAGGGGGGTGGGCTCAGCTCGGCCACGGGGCTGTGGGGCCGTGGTGCACCGTGGTGCACCATGGTCACCTGACCCAGGGAGGGAAGGTGGCCAGTGCAGGGCATCATCCCCTGTGTCTCCAGCCAGGACGTGCGTGTGCGCACCCTCCCGTGTGTTCTGGAAGCAGTGCCATCACTGGCTCCACATCACGGATGAGCCGAGAGGCACAGCAAGGCAGGCGCACGGCTCTGAGGTGCACTTGGCCTGGCTGCAGGGGGCCCACCCTCTGGGTGCTCCCCCAAGGCCCCAGGGCACCCCCCTCTCCATGCACGGCCCAGGGGACTGCACCAGGAGCAGGAGCTGGTATAGCCACATGGCCCATCGCCCCTTCCTCCTCCTGGCCCACCGCAAGACACGCACTGACAGCAGGGCCACGTCCTCCCGCCCATCGGGGCATCCGGGTGGGGTGGACAGACAAAGCAGCACGGACCTCCCACCAGAAAGAAGTGGGAGGGGGGCCCTGAGGCGAGCCGGAGCTCCAGGCCGGGCCACCAGTCCCCACAGGAGCTGCAGCAAGGCCGTGAGCCTGGGAGCTCACTGAGCTCGCCCTCCCTGGCCAGGTGGGCCTCCCACAGACCCCCACCCCTCCCTCTGCTTCCCACCCCCGGCCCCTGAGGAAGTCAGGACTCAGTCCTGTCTGCAGTGCAGGTGACCGTCACCCTCCTCCCCACCCGAGGGGGCCAGCCTCCCCAAGGACCCAGAGGGAAGGCCATGGGTCAGCAGGAGGATGCAGGTTCCCACGCAGGGGCCAGTGCCTGGGCCTCCCCCAGCTGGGCATGTCCCGAGGACCACTTGGAACTGTAGGGTCTCCCTGCCCCGTGGGCTGCCCCATGGGCCACCCCGGCCTCGCCTACTTATCGCGGATGTCTTGAATCTGCTGCTCCGGCCTCTGCTTCTGCTGGTACTGCTGGTTCTGCAGGTAGTTCTCTTTGAGGTAGATCTCCCAGGACAGGAGGGCGGCCTCCTCGTTCTTCTCTAGCTTGGTCTCTGGGGGGGCAGGGGGCAGATGGAGGGACCCGAACACTGGATGAGGGAGACTGGGAGGGGCCCTGGCGGGAGGAACTGCAGAGAGAACCCACCCCAGGCCCACCTAAGGGGCTGCGGGTCCCTCAGAGACCTGGGTGGTCTGCGTCAGCTCAGCCCTCTGAGCTTCGAGGATTCTAGAAGGAGCAGCCATGCTCACCCCGACCGCACCCCGAGACAGCCGAGAGCACGCTGGGGGCGTGGAGGGCGGGCTTACTGAGCTGCTTGTGCCTCTTGGCGGGTATCTTCAGCACGACCCTCTTGATGAACAGGTGCAGGTGGCTGAGCAAGATGAAGGGGGGCGGCGCGGGGGGCCTGCCGTGGTACTCCTCTATCAGGTCGTGGCGCTGGAACTTCCAGATCTGGTCTGTGTGCTCCTGGACCTGCTGGAACGTGTAGCTGGCGGGAGGCAAGGGGCGCGGGTCACACAAGGCCGGCAGGAGGAGGCACGGGGAGCGATGGGGAACCGCCCACGGCACCGCCTGGGGGGTCTGGGCCCCCACAGAGCGCAAATGCACGCCACCCAGGATGGCAGTCCCCTGCGGCCGAGGAAGACAGCTGAGCGGAGTTCTGAGCTCCCTGGGAGCCGAGGGGAGAAGAAAGGACACCTAGATCTTAGTCTATGCGTCTTGTTAGCGGATGAAACAAGGCGGGGGATTGGCGGGAGGGGACCGCGTCCTGGTATCTAAGTCTAAGTAGAGTTTATCTGAATTTGACACGTAGAAGGGACAGTGTCTTCATGGGGCCGACGAGGTTCATCAGCGCACACCTGTCCTCCAGCAGATGGGCCTCGGCTGCCTGCCCAGTGCCAGACGGAGAGAGACCCCCGGGGGGCAGGAGAGAAACACGGCTGCCCAGACCAGGGACACAAGGGTCCTGGCCGGGGTCGTGGTCCCACCGCTGACCTCTACTCTGCTCCTGCTTGGGCTTTATACACGGAGGATGGATATAGGTCCTCCCATATGGGAAGAGCAGCGTTTTAAAGAAGCTAGCAGTTGGCACGCGCTCCTCTGCATCTCGAGATGACCCCAGCCAAGTCCCTTTGCCTCACAAAGTCCAGGTCCTTTATTTGCAAAATGAAAGGTCTGCATAGAAAGCTTTCACCCCCTGGATCTTTTTTATTTCCATGAACAATCTGTATAATGTAATATTTTCTCCAACAGGACAGAAGCTGAGCGAACCTCGGGTATTTCCTGAGAGCCCCGGGCGGAAGTCCAGGCTGCACCCCTATGCGAGGCTATGCCTCAGGCCCCCCTGGAGGCTCAGTTCCCTGTGAACCGCCAGCCCATGGATGGCCTCTGCACATCCATGCCCGGGACAGGCGCAGCAGGGACCGGGGACGGAGGCCATGCACTGGGTTGAGCAAGGTGCTTCAGAACCCCTGACTCGCTCAGGCCACGCAGACTGGGCCCCCATCTGGGCAGCACTCACTTGAACATGGCAATGAGGAGGTTCAGCAGCAGGATGTTGGTGAAGAGCAAGTAGAGGCAGAGCAGGATGACCGTCAGCCACTCGGGGAAGGCAGGCTCGTGCCGGATGGCATCACTCTCGGGGCACTTTGGGCTTGTAGGGATCTGTGCCGTTGGGGCTGCACTGGTCCAGGCTGAAGTTCACACCTGGGGGCAGGGGTTGCACAGGGAACAAAGAAAGCCACACACAGTCGCAAGAGCCCTTTGGACAATGAGCATCCCCAGGGCCTGGACGCCCCCACACGGGGTGACCCCAGCTATCAGCTCAGACCCAGAGAAGGCGGCTGTCTACACCTGAGCATCCTCCATGGGCAGGAGGTGTGTTGGCCAAGGGAAGCGGGAAGGCCCAGGGGCCAGACCTGCACTCCAGCCTGGAGCATGCACCAGTCCCAGCACCCAGCCGACCCCTCCAGGGCACTTTCCTGGGCCCTGGGCAGGAGCCAGCACAGGACGGGTGATTCAGGCCCCAACCACGGGGAGCCCAGTGCTGTGGGAGAGAAGTGGAACGGAGAAAGTTAACAACTACCACAGTGAGAAGGGAGGGCAGGGGGAGGGAACCCTGCAGCACAGGCAACGTGCTGACCACACAACAGGGCGTACAGACTAAAGTGTGGTCCCACATGCGTCGAAAAGGGAAGGGCACAGAGGATAATAAAACATAAATATACGTCCAGCTTGTACATCAAATAGCTCCCAAGGAGACACACCGAGAGGCAGGTGTTAACGGCCGTTAACGCTGGGAAGTGGGCTTATGGACAACATTGTCCAACTCACCTCGGATTTGACGTTGTTTCCAAGGGTGAGCGCTCCCACGGCCCTGCGCCCGTTTTGCCAACCACCCGCCCCCCGCAAGCCTACACTGGGAAGGAGAAGAAAGAGCTCAAGTCAGTAACACAACCTTCCACTTCGGTCAAAGAAAGGAAAGCAAACTGAACCCAAAGGAAGCAGAAGGAAGGAAAGGAGAAAGATCAGAATGCAAATAAATTAAAGAGAGATGATTAAAAAACACACACACACAAAAGAAACAAAGAAAATCAATAAAACCAAAATCTGGTTTTTGGAAAAGATTAAGAAGATTACAACCCTTCGCCTGGACTGATCAAGGGGGAGAAAGTTTCAAGTTGCTCAAGTGATAAACGAGAGAGAGAACATTACCACCAACCCTACAAAAATAAAAGGAACCGTAAGGAAACACTACAGAACGGGGTGCGAATGAAGCAGATGGCTTAGCACAATGGGCAAACTCCCAGAAAGACACAAAACACCGAAAGTGAGTGAAGAAGAAATACAAACAGACCTCTAACAGGCAAAGAGATCAAAGCTAGAACTTAGAACTTCAGGCAAAGAAGAGTTCAGGCCCAGATGGCTTCGCTCGTGAATTCTACTGAACGTCTGAAGAATTAAAAACAATCCTTCCCAAACTTTTCCAAAATATGAAGGAAAAGGGAATCTTGCACACGTTCTATGTGGCCGGAATCACCCTGATACCAAAACCAGACAAGAACAAAACTACAGGTCAATGCCCTTTATGAACATAGATGCAAAAACCCTCCCCAAAATGCCGGCAAATCGAATCCAGCCACACATAGAAAGAATTACACGCCACGACCTGGTGGGGTGTATCCCGGGAATGCACAGCTGGTTTTACACCTGGACGTCAGTGAACAGAACACACCGTATTAATAGCATAAGGAACAAAAATCTTGTGAGTGTTTCAACAGAGGCAGGAAACGCATTTGACAAAATCGTGTACATTTTCATTATAAAAGCACTCAAGACACTAGGGACAGAGGTGCTTCTTCACCCTGGTGAGGGACATTTACCAAAAACCCGCAGTGAACATCGTGCTTAATAGTAAAAGACTGAAAAGCTCCCCCTCTCAGATCAGGGGCAACATACAGATGTTTGAACACTTCCATTCAATGTTCCACCAGCAGTAGTTCTTATTCTTCTTCTTTTTTTTTTTTTAAGATTTTACTTATTTATTCTCCCTGCAGGGAGCCCGATGCGGAACTCGATCCCAGGACCCCAGGATCACGCCCTGAGCCAAAGGCAGACACTCAACCACTGAGCCACCCAGGCGTCCCTGCACCAGCAGTTCTAGCCAAGATAATGAAGCAAGAAAAAGAAATAAAAGGCATCGGATGGGAAAGGGACAAGGAAAAGCATCTCTATTTGCAGAGGACATGATCTTGTTAATAGTAAATCCCGAGGAATCCACTGAAAACCTATGAGAGCTATAAAGAAGCTCAGCAAGCTTTCAGGATAGAAGATCGACAGGCAAATGTAGTGCATGTTTATACACTAGCAATAAACAACCCAAAAATGAATTGAATAAGATAATTCTATTTACAATAACGTGAAAAATAGTAAAAATCTTGAGAATGAACTCAAAAGCAGCATAACGTATACACTGAAAATTACAAAATATTGCTGAAAGAAATTAAAGATCTAAATAAGCGGAAAGGCATCCCATGCTCCCAGCCAACATCCCAGATGGCTTTTGGAGAAAGTGAGAAGCTGATTCAAAAACTGATGTGGACCCAAGGGATCCAGAAGCCAAAGCAATCTTGGAGAAGAACCGAGTTGAAGGACTCACAACACGTCCTGACTGTGAAACTTACTATGAAGTTACACTCACCAGGGCCATGTGGTGCCGGCACAAGAACACAGATCAGCAGAACAGAATGGAGGCTCCATAGATAAGCCCTTTCATTAATAATGGTCAGTCGACTTTTCACAAGGGGGTCAAGACAATTCAATGGGGAGGAATCGTCTTTTTAACACATGGTGCTCCAACAACTGGAAATTTGCGTGCCAAAGAATGGCCCTTGCCTCCCGCTGTATAAAAAATTAGTTTACGTAGCCGGAAGTGCGAAAGTAAGAACGAAAGCTGTTACTTTTAAAATAACAACACAGACAGAAGTCTTCACGGCCTTGAGTCAGGCGGTGGGTTCTGAGACACAACGCCAAAAGCGCAAATGATAAAAGGGATTGATAAGGTGAACTTAATCAAAATTAAAAACTTACGTGCTTCAAAGAACATGATCAAGAAAGTGACAAGATGAGCCGCAGAATATATTGGTAAATCACATATAGGAGAGGGACTGGTGTCCATATGTAAAGAATTCTTGCAAGTCAATAAGAAAGAAAAATAACTCCCTTGAGAAATGGGGTCTACTCCAATGAGAGGAGTAGATGCTTCTAAAGAGAAGACGTACAAATGACTCAGGGAGCACATGAAGAGAGGCTCCACATCACTCGCCATCAGGGAAATGTGAATCAAAGCCAAAAAGAGATACACTTCACACCTGCTGGGATGGCTAGAAGCAAAGACAACGACAAGCCAGAGAGAACGTGGCAAGTGGGGCCCTTACATACGTTGCTGGCAGGGACGTAAAATGCAGGGCAGCTGTCATAGAAAATAGTTCGTGAGACTCCTAACTCTGGGAAATGAACAAGGGGATAGTGGAAGGGGAGGCGGGCAGGGGGATGGGGTAACTGGGTGACGGGCACTGGGGGGGGCACTTGATGGGATGAGCACTGGGTGTCATACTATATACTGGCAAATCAAACTCCAATAAAAAAAATACCAAAAAAAATGTAGTCTTAAACAGGTTGAGGTCTTAAAAAAAAAAAAAAAAAAACCCAAAACAAAAAAAAAGAAAATAGTTTGTCCATTTCTCAAAAAGTTAAACACAGACTTGGTATACACCCCAGCAGGTACATATTCCATCCCCAGGTACATATCCGAGACAGAAGAAAACATATGCCCACACAAAAACATATTTAAAAACTTATAAATAACTGTTCGTGGCGATGTCATTCATAACAGCCAAAAGGTAGAAGCAACTCATGTTCACCGACCTACAAACGCAGATACAAAATGCGTTCTAGCCACATGAGGGAATATTATTTAGCGATAAAAGGGAATAAAAATGGATGCAGGCTACAATATGGATGAGCCTCGGGGACATTACACGAAGAAAAAGCAAGACGCAAAGACTGCATATCACGTTGTCCCATTTATACGAAACGTCCAGCAAAGGCAAATCGTACGAATGGAAAGTGGACGCTGTACAAACGGAAAGTCGCTGACGGTTGGGGTCGGGGGGATGGGGAGTGACTGCTAATGGGGCCTTTAGCGGGTGATGCAAATGTTCTAAAATTAAATCCCGCAAGTGGTCTACAAACTGCTAAAGCACACATGTTACGCAGGGGAGCTTCATGGTACGTGAATTATACCCCAATGAAGCTGTTGAAAAGAAAAAACTCAGTATACAAAAAGGATTGTCCCCATCCAGAGGAGGCTGGGGGGACAGGGTGGCATGTAGGGGGGGTCAGCTGGTGCCCCAGAGCCCCAGGCCACACCCTTGGCCTGCCTTGGATCTCAGCTCAGGCCCCCCCGCACCCCGCTGATGCCAACCCCCCTGAACCAAGCATCGCACACACCTGTCTCTGCCGCACGGCACCTGGGGGGCTGCCACCCCCACCCCCTGTCCCCCATCCTTCTGTGAGCTTCGCAGGCACCCCTGCTGGGGCTGTCAGGACCCCCCCGTCCTACCGTCAATGTAAGCCGGCATCTGCCCGAAGATAGTGAGGTACGACTGGTAGATGACCCCCCGGAAGATCCAGTCCACTCTGCTCTCGTTGTGGATGAGGATGGCCTGCTTGGCCACCCCGAAGGACACCACCCACACAGCCAGCAGGAAGAGGAAAAAGAAGACGTCCTTCATCTGCACAGACAGGGGGGCACCAGCTGCAGCCACCCGCACCCACATGCTCCCCCTGCCCCCCCAACACCCCCGGGCTGTGCGCTCCACCATGCAGGGAGCTGCCGCTGCCGACACCCAGGGCAGGGACGCTGGGCCCACAGTCCCGGGCCTGCCCCGTATCCTAACGGGGTATGCATAGGAGGGGCTGGATGTGACTGTGGCCCACAGGGCAGGGGAGCGACAGGAGCCGCAGCAGGGACGAGGGAGGAGCTGTGGGGGTCAGGGGAGGCCGCCTGGAAGAGGTGACCTACAGGCAAAGACCTGGGACCGGCGAGCGGGGGGTGGGGGCCCCAGGGAAGCAGGACACGGGAACCCAGAGGTGTGCTCGAGGCCTGGAGCACCTCACCTGCAACCAGCATGAGGACCCCTCGTCCCCTTACCATCCGCTTCACGATGATTATCTTGGGCCCCAGCGTCTTACTGACGGTAAAGATGTGCATCAGCCGGAGGCAGAACATGATGAAGTCCAGAGACAGGATGACGCGCCCGGGGTACAGCAGCCCTGGTATGAGCCTGGCCCGGGGCGGGATCAAGGGGCCCTCAGCTCGCCGCGCCCGGAGCCTGTCCCAGCTGCCCACCCGCCCCCCGCCCCCGAGTGCGCCTGTGGCTCCGGAGGCCTCTGGACCCCAAGCACTGAGCATGGGGTGGGGGGTCAGGGGCCAGCGCTTCCATGAGGTCTTCAGAAAAGTCCAAAAGCCCAGCCTTGGGCAGGGTAGGCAGGCCACGCCGGCCCCTCGGGAAGCCACGGCAGGGCGTGATGGACAGTGGGGTGGCCCGCGGCCGCAGAGGAGGGCGGGGGGCCGCAGGGCCGGCCGGGGGCAGGGAGCTCCGCACCTGCCCCTGTGCCCCCCAACAGTCCCAGGCCTGACGGTCAGGCTCGGGGGGCCATGGCACGGGGGCCGCGCACCTGCAGCTCAGGCCAGCTGCGAAGAGCAGGATGGCACCGATATCCAGCTTGTTCCAGAAGTCGCTGAAGTACAGGAGAGCCACCTTCATCAGGCCGAAGTCGTCGGGGTCGTAGAGGAGCTGCGAGGAGACAGGGCTGGGGGCCCGTCCGCGCCGTCGCCACCCCAGCTGTCCACATGCTCCCTCCCCAGAGCGAGTGGGGGGGCCGGGGGGACGAGGCCGGGCGCGCGGGTCCATCCCCAGGCCTAGAGCTACAGGGGGGGTTCCCCGGTGCCCGAGCCCGCCCCTGCCCCGCCACAGCCCTGCCCAACCTGCAGGCGCATGCTGTCGGGGCGTCCCCCCTCTCTGTCCCGCCAGCCAGCTCCCCGGGACCCCGGCTCGCCTGCTTCTGCGGCAGCCCTGGCCCCATGGACGAGCCAGCTGCAGGTCCCAGGGGCCGGTCACGCGGGTCGGGGACGCGGGGAAGGGGCGAGGGGGCCGGTGGGCGCACCTGCCGCAGCTCCTCGCACACCAGCGAGAAGAGCCAGAAGTAGATGAGGTACTCGCACCAGGAGGGCGTGGGCTGGAAGTCCACCATGAGCACGTAGGCGAAGAGGCACAGGAAAGCGAAGTAGGACAGGATGTTGAGGTGGAAGATGACCACAGGCGCATTGAAGAAGGCGCGGACCCGCAGCAGCCCCCTCGTGGCCTGCAGCCTCCTCTCCCTGCAGGCAGACGGGGCCGGCGGGATGGAGCGGCGGGGGCTGAGAGCCCCAGGGACCTCTGCCTCCCCCGGGGACTGGGGCCCTGTGCTCGTGTCACATGGCAGAGACACAAGCCCCAGACACAGCCTGTATCCGTGCAGCCCGCTGACCCTGCCCACGCGGCCACGCACACGGCGCCACCAGACGGCTCCACCGAAGGGGGGACCCTGAGAGCCTGGGCTCTGGTTTCACTAGGACTGAAACGAATGCTTGGCTAAATGGGTGCTCAGGGCAGGACAGGTGTCTGGGCAGGGTGGGTGCTCGGGGCAGGGCAGGTGTCAGGACAGCGAGTGTGCTCAGGGCAGGGAGGGTGCTCAGGGCAAGGCAGGTGTCAGCGCAGGGTGGGTGCTCGGGGCAGGGTGAGTGCTCAGGGCAAGGCAGGTGTCAGCGCAGGGTGGGTGCTTGGGGCAGGGTGGGGTGCTCAGGGTAGGGCAGGTGTCACGGCAGCGAGGGTGCTCAGGGCAGAGAGGGTGCTCGGGGCAGGGTGAGTGCTCGGGGCAGGGTGGGTGCTCAGGGTAGGGCAGGCGTCAGGGCAGGGAGGGTGCTCAGGGCAGCGAGGGTGCTCAGGGCAGGGTGGTTGCTCGGGGCAGGGCGGGTGCTCACTGTAAGGTGGGTGATGATGCAGGCCAGGTGCTCCCCCGACGGTGGGTGCTTGGACACAGCAGGTGCTCAGCACAGTGGGTGCCCGGCACGGGGGCACCCTCCCTCCCCTCCTGCCCACCTTCTCTACCCTCCTGGCAGCCAGTGACACCCACGAGGACAGTGACCCCCCAAGGCACACTGGGGACGGCAGCCCAGGCCCTGCCCCTGAGCAGCACCCGGCAGCGCTGGCACCTGAAGGTGATGAGGCCGGTATAGAGCAGCGGGAAGGCCACCATACACAGGATCACCCGCCACAGCCCGTTGTCCACGCACAGCTGGCCCCACCACACCTTCGTTAGAAAGGCCTGTGGGCAACGGGGAGCTTCAGCCCAGAGGTACCCTGGGCCGCGCCCCTGGGGTGAGCCCGCATCCCCCAAGCAAGGGGCCCGCCCAGGCACAGCACAAACCGGGCCCCATCTGAGGGCTGAGGGACAGGCTCCGGGGCGGGGGGCAGGAGGACCGTGGGCTCCCGGGCAGGAACACCGGCAGGGTCCCCAGGCCCCCGAGGGCCCGCAGCACGGGGACCCGCGTGCCCCCAGGTGGGCAGAGGCCGCGTCCGCACCGCAGCCCCCCGCCGCGCTTCCAGCAAGCGAGCCCGCAGAGGGTCACCTGGATGCCTCCGTGCGACACGAACTTCATGTCTTCGGCCTTCAGGGCCAGCTGCAGGCAGGTGGTCCGCCCCCAGGCCTCTGACACCCGGGTGAGCAGCTTCTGAGCTCTCTCCTCATCCTTCCGGTGGCACTCGGTGAACACCCCTGGCGGAAGGAAGGTCCCCGTCACAGCAGCAGGGTCCCAGTCAGACCCGGGGCAGCGTCAGGGCGCGGCTCGTCCCCATGGCGCGGGCCGGGCAGGAGCAGGGGCGGAGGCCGGGGACCAGGGCCCTGGGGGCACGGGGGGAGTGTGCCAGCGTCCCCGGCCGCCGCGCCCGAGCTCACCGATGGCTCTGTGCTCACACTCGTCGGCGAGCGCCAGCATCTCCTCCAAGCTGTCCGTGTCTTCCTCCTCCTTGGCCAGCTCCTTCAGGATCTTGCTGCAGGCCACGGCCGCCACGATGCAGTCCTGGCTCTGGGCACAGGGGAGCCACAGGTGAGGACAGGGACAGTCCAGCCAGGAGCCCCCGACACATGCCGGGGCGATGAGAACAGGGGCCTCACAACAGCAGGGGCCGCCAGGTCCATATAAACCGTTTGGGTCGCCCCGAATCAGGAGGGGATCCTGAGCTGGCCAGTGGGCTGCTGCCCGCCCCCCCCCCCGGAGCACAGACTGGACACGGGCCACCTGCATGGCCCTGCCAGCATGAGGCCCAGCACTGCCTGGGCATCTGGTCGACCCCAGGCACGGGGCTAAGGGGCAGAAACAGGATCAGGTCCACGCAAACCCCCCTCAGGCTCGGGTACCCCGTCCCTGGGGCCCTGCAAGTCCCAGGTTCCAGAGATGCTGGGGAAAACTACTCTTTCACTTCCCTTTAGGAAGAGAATCTGCCAGAAGTAGAGGAGCCCCACGTGTGGGGGCCTTGGGCCTGGCACGCCCTCCGTCGTGACCATGAGGCTGCCCATAGCCCAGTGGCGAGGGCGCTGAGGGCTCGGGGTCCCGGACAGCCTAGTAGGGGGCTCAGGGCAGGGCACATCTGGGGCCTGGTCCCCGTGTCAGCCACAGATGGTCTCTGTCGAGACCCCAATGGTCAGTAGACAGACAGGCAGGCCCTCCGGGGATGGCACCTCCTACAGAGTCTCTACTGACCAGGTCGGCCACAGCTTGGGTGCCAACCCCCCGGAACCCACCCGCGCGGGCCGAGGACGGGGGCTCCACCAGCTGTGCGGGCGTGCCAAGCCTCAGCCCTGGACAGAGCTGCAGGACACCGTGCACCTGCTGAAAATTTTCTTACCTGAGCCAAGCTCTCTGGGCCCCTGGGGCCCCTCCTGGGGTCCCAGAGGCCCACGGCGCCCCTGCAAGGCCACGGGCTCCTCTCTTCCACCTGCCGTTGGCACTGGGCTTCCTGGCCACATTCCCTCCCTGGCTGGAGCCCCATCGCTGGCCCACACGCAGCCATGCGTGCTGAGAGACGGATCCAGTTACCTGCGCCCAGATGATTTCTGCCAGCTCCCGACGGTTCTGGACGATGGCCCAAATGAGAAGATCACGAACCGGGTCCATGGTGAAGGCCACATGGCCTGACGAACGCTTGTAGAGGGACCGGAGACTCACTCCCTGCATCTGGTGAGCAGTGGACATTCAGAACCTCTCCTAGGTCCTCACTATAGCCTCAGTATCCCCGGGTGGGCCTGGTGGGGGTGCACGCCCAGAGCCCAGCTCCACGCCTTCCCAGAACCACTGTCCCCGGGTGGGGGGGGGGGGTGGCGAGCCCTGCGGCCTGCATTTTCAACAACACCCTGGACCGATTTCATGCACGCTGGAGTTTTAAAACCATCACTCTGGAGACACATAGAGATGTTCAGAAAGTGGGGTGCCCCGCTAACACCTTCACCAACGATTGCAGCCTCTCGTCTACACCCCAGGCACCCTGAGTTTCCTTAGTCTCGTCTGATGGCATCAAAGCCTTTTTCTATGAGGCCAACTTCTAGCACAGAGTCCACTATAGATTCATGGC
Source organism: Canis lupus familiaris (assembly GCF_011100685.1). Classification (NCBI taxonomy): domain Eukaryota; kingdom Metazoa; phylum Chordata; class Mammalia; order Carnivora; family Canidae; genus Canis; species Canis lupus. The sequence continues at coordinate 38,120,566 of NC_049252.1, read as the reverse complement.
TGTGAGCTCCTCTAGGGAATCCTCACGGTGTCTCCTGCAGAGGAGGCCACCGAGAAAGCCCAAACACACAAGGATGACACGTGAGCAGGAGGACACCTCGCCCCCAGACACCCTCGATTTACACAGTGACCTGGGAGGCCAGCTTCCTGGCTGATCAATAAGTGAACATGTATTCAGACAGGCTGGAAACAACCTCCAGAAGTGAGAACGCATGTCCCACACCACACACAAAATTCCACTTTCTACGACCTTAGAAATTTCCTGAAGGCTTGTCTTTATATTATAAAGATTCATTGAGGGGACACCTGGGTGGCTCAGCAGTTGAGCGCCTGCCTTCAGTCCAGGGTGTGATCCTGGAGACTCGGGATCGAGTCCCATGTCGGGCTCCCTGCATGGAGCCTGCTTCTCCCTCTGCCTGTGTCTCTGCCTCTCCCTCTGGGTCTCTCATGAATAAATAGATAATCTTTTAAAATATTAAAATTAAATTAAAAAATAAAAAGATTAGTTGATAAACTCAATAAACTACAGACGCGGTTAATGGTGAGCTTCCACTTTGGATCCTCTTAAAGGTTTATCTTAAATGCACTAGGACCGAGAAGAGCAGAATTGTGAATGTAGAAAACCAAGCCACAACCACGTCTTTCTCAGGGGTCATCGTAGCTCACCTGGGACAATGGATGAATTTGAAAACCTCAAGGAAGTGGACAATTTTCTACCAGAAAAAGAAAACAAACCCAAATTTCATCATGGAACACAAAGAAAACCTAAATCCAGAGATTGTCAGAAAAGAAACTGAGAGTGTTCTCAGAGCTACCACCCAAAAAAGGCACTGAGCCCCGATGGACACACAGGAGAGCCCACCGGGCTCGTAAGGACAGTGAGTTTCAGACGCGTGAACTTTTCCCGGGCAAAGAACTGAGGCAGGTTTCCGGTGGTTTTCATAAGAATGACATAAAGCTGCTGCCGGAACCTGACAAAGACAGCCCCCAAGACACCACCACGATTAAAAGTGCTGAAAATAGAATTCTGCAACCTGGTTGTCAAAGAGCCATTAGTAAATATTAAATTATGTTAAATTATATGAATTTGCAGATCGATCATATTAAAAAAAAAAAAAAACAAAAAAAAACAAAAAAAAGTGCTGAAAATATGGGCCACGAAACCCAGCACCGCACTACCCACGTGTCGCCCGGCCATCCAGTTGAGATCAAAACAGGAATAGAAGTGTTTCGCCATCAGGAAGTCCATTAAAGCGACTCAGCAAATTCATAGGTTAAATAAGAAGGAGAACACCTCAAATTCTCAAAACTCAGCACCTGGGCTTCGTTTGTAAGAGCTTCAAGAACTGGGAGGTGGATACTCGCTGACATAAATGCAGGGCTGGCCTCGCACCTCGGGATTCCCATTGAGTACGGACAGAGGCTCGAAAAATGACGTCACCCCGGCTGCAGTGCACGTGCTGGGCACCCGCACAGGGATGTGGTGGGGCCCCGCTGACCTGACCATGTGGACTCGGGGGTACGAGGCACGAGGGAGGGCATTTTCCTCATACGTGAGCTCTTGCACCGTTTGAATTTGGAGGACGGGCTGGATCGCGTCCTCCAAATTTGTATGTCAGAGCCCCGCCTCCTACACTGACTGTATTTGGAGACGGGGCGTCTAAGGAGGTGATTAAGGTCCTGATCTGATCGGACCGGGCTCCCCGTACGAGGGACGGACACTCGCTCTCGGCATCTCTCTGCGTGCACACCCAACAGACCATGCGTAGACACGGCAAGGAGGCGGCCGTGCTCAAGCCAGGAGAGAGGCCCTGCTGGAAACCAGCCCCGCGGACGCCCCCCCCCGCCCCCAGGGACCATGGCCGCCAGACTGCCGGAGCCCCACCATCTGTGGTTCGAAGCCGCCCGGCCTACAGTATTTCGTGAGGGCGGCCCCAGCAGACACGATAGGGAGCATATTTCTTTTTTCCAATAAATATAAAGGATAATTTCTTTAAAAAAAAAAAGGTGGGGGGAGCACGAAGGACCGCGCAGGCCCAGGGGGGCTGGGACCACAACCACCAGCACGCACGCTGAGCTTGATGTTGGGCACGGGGAGCAGGAGCCGCGGGCGCTCGCCGGTCCGGGGCCGCGGGTACAGCGGCTGCGTGAAGTCCCCCAGGAGCTCCCGGAGCACCTGGGCCACGTGGTGCATCTGCACGCGGGGGGCGGGCCTGCAGGCCGGCCGCTCGGGCTCCTCGGCCAGCACCTTCTGAAGCTTGCTGTGGAACAGGCAGGAGGGGTCCAGGTGCTGGTACAGGTGGAGCAGGGTGTCCCAGGTGACGAACTCCTTCAGCCGCACCCCGTTCTCCAGGAAGAGCTTCACGAACTCAGGCTTGTTGGAGATGAGGGCTGCCATCATCACGGGGTGCAGCTCTGAGGGCTGAGAGACAGCACCGTGGGGGCGCACGCCTCACGCGGCCCCGACAGCCCCGACGACACGCCGACTGCATCGTCTCCACCTTGGGAAGCGGGGAGGCTGCCCCGGGGGGCTCCCTACCAGGATCGAGGACTCGATCCCCTCGCTCCCGCCAAGCCCTACCTTCCACTGCCGCTCGTCGGAGAAGATCTCGCTCCGCGCGATGTCCACGCGGTTCCACGCCACCGCTAACTTCAGCTGGTGGTCCCAGTTCTCGTGGCCAAAGTAGTCATGGCTCCGAGAGGCTGCAGGGAAAAGCACTCGCGTCGGGGGGCTGCGGCCCGGGCCCCAGAGGCGCTGCCCTGCCATTGGCTGGAGTCAGGCAGGAGGCACCGGCCACCAACCCTGGGCTCTCGGTGACCCCGACCCAGGAGCGTGCCCAGCCCCCGCCCCCCGCCCCCTCACGGACGCACAGTCCCTCGCGGTGCGGGCGCCAGAGGACCTCCGAGGTTGGGGCATGGCTCTGGCCCGCCCGCCCCCCTGCTGGTCAAGCCCCACGGCCCCTAAGCTTCAGGGAGACACAGTCTCTGACCGGCAGGTGCACGAACACTCGAGACTCACACCCGCCCACGCCGTCAACTCCCTTTCCCACCTTGAGTGCAAAGCCGCGGGCTGGCCCGGGCTCTCACGACGGGCGTCCTGCCAACAGGTTCTGCGCTCTCGCTGCCTTTACAGCTGGAAGCTTGGGCTGTTATTGGGGGGAGGGAAGAAGGAACGGGGACCCCTTCCTGACAGCACGCGCAAAGGCCGCCGTGCGGCGCACTATGGGGACCTGAGCATAAAGGCTGCGCCTGCAGCGGGCAGGGATTTCTCGGGGTGCCAAGGACATGAGCCCTACAGATGGAATGGGTCGATTAAGTTCCAGTAAAACATACACCTTCCGGGGTGCCCGGGGGGCTCAGCGGTGGAGCGTCTGCCTTTGGCCCAGGTTGTGACCCCGGCGTCCCGGGATCAAGTCCTGTAACCGGCTCCCCGCATGGAGCCTGCTTCTCCCTCTGCCTGTGTCTCGGCCTCTCTCTGGGTGTCTCATGAAAAAATAAATAAAATCTTTAAAATAAAAAAATATATATATGCCTTCCACTCTCCAGAGACACCTTGTAGGGAAGAGCAAAGTAGGCCAGGCACCGTCACGTGGACGTAACAGAGGATCTGTGTCCGAGTACATCAGGAACTCTTCCTGCTCCAAAACCAGGAGGCACATAAGCAAATAAGCGTGGACAGAAGACCAGAAAGGCCTGTCCCCGGGAGGACACACACCCGGCCAAGGAGCCGCTGGTGTCAGCGGCCATCAGGGAGACGCAGATTCAAACCACCCTGAGCTGTGACCTGTCACCCCCGGGGACGGCGGGCCATCCCGAGCACTGGAGCCCACGGGGCGCTGGAGCCCGCGGCCGGCAGCGGGGGAGGGCGGTGCGAGCTTGCCGCACGACAGCTGGGCTCTCTTATAGAGCTGACCCGCCGTGTGCCATGGAGCCCCAGGAACTCCAGTCCTACATGTGGCCCCAAGAGAAACGAGAAGACCCAGGAGAATAAGAGCAGCCTTAGTTACGACCACCCCACGGTGGAGGCGGCCTGCGCGTGTAGCGCCAGGCGGGCGGGAAGCCCGGCGGCGGTGGCGGGATCGCGGGTCGGGGGACACTGACGGTGGGAAGGAGCAGAGCTCTGGGATGTGCAGCAACGGGCCAGGGCCTCCCAGCTGTTGCACAGAGCCCGGGAAGGGAGGTGCAGAAGCGCTCGGAGCCTGGCCCATGACGGCCAGGTAAAGCCGTCTATAAGGGCAGAAGGTGCATAGACGCTTGCCTGGGGCGGGGGGCAGCCAGAGGCACAGGGAGCCTTGGGGGGCGGGGGGCTGCCGCTCTCTGGGGTGGGTGCACCTGCTAAGGGGCCCGCCGCGGGGACCCAGGATGGGGACGTTACCCCTACGTCAGCCGTCCCTCAGTACAGGTGGTTTTTAAAAGGGGTCGTCGCTGCAAAACCACGTCCATGTGTTTGTGCTGTTTTCCCATAAAGTCACACGATGAAGAGACAGCCCTTCCCCCCGGAGCCCCACTGCCTTTCTCCCCAGCAACCGGTTAGAACCCGCTGCTCCACGCGGGCTCCAGAGATGAGCTGGGGCCTGTCCCCGGGCTGGCGTGTCCACGCGGGGCTGCTCAGCATGGGGCCGGGGCCGGAGCCGGGCTCCAGCAAGGCGGCCTCCCTCCTGGGGCGCGGGGCTCCACAGGGCACAGCCCTAAGGTCGCTGCCTGGGCTCTGGCTGCCGTCTACACCTGCGTCACCACCACCACCAGCGAGAAGTGAGGACTTCCAACACCCAACACCATCGAGGCTCCATCACCATCCCCACTGGGCGCCCCCCTGCCCGCCCGGCGCCCGCCCCAGGAGAAGCCAGGATCCGTGGCGTTGCTTCGCCCCCTCCTGACACCCTGAGAGCACACGGAGACAGACGTGGGGGTCCGCCCTGGCCGTGGGCAGGGGTCCATCCCTCTCCAGCTCGGGGCACGGATGGCCACGCTCAGCCCCCCGCCCCCGTCACCGCCTTCCAGGGGATCGCACCAGACACGGGCGACCCACTGTCTCTCTTCACCAAAGGCAAGGAAGGGACAGACGCCCTCCCGCCCCGTCTCTGAACAGGAGCGTCAGGCGCCGTGAAGGAGACCGTCGAACCCTGTGGTCACGCGGATGTGCACGCCGGCTCCCCCCCACCCCCACCCTGTGTCCTTGCTGGTGGGCAACTCGGGGACGAGGGCGGCTCCGATGCTATCGAACCGGCTCTTCCCGGTCCCCTGTGGCCCCCGACAGCCGTCCTCACGTGCAGCCCCTGGGCCTGGTTTTAACCGTCTCGCTGGTTCTCGGAGGTTTTGTCAGGAGAAGGCGGGGAGCAAAGCCCAGGTCTGAGCGTCTCCTGCGAGCGCTTCCTGCCGGGCCGCCCCGTGTGCCTCGAGGGTGAGGAGCGCCCGGCGGGGAGAACCCAGGCTTCCTGGCATCGGGGACACCCACATCCCTGTGGGCGCCAGCGGGAGGGATGGGGCACCTGCCGTTCCCAGGGGCGCAGGGCAGAGGGCAGACCAAGCGGTTGGCCCAGGCCCGGCCACTGCAGAGCTTTAGTGTCCGGGAGGGTCCCTGCGGTGTGGGGGCCAGCGGGGCGCAGGCCTGGCAGGACGCACGGGGGTCAGGGCTGCCCTTCCGAGCCCGGGACCGGCACGCGCGGCCGTGATGACCGCAGCCACCTCACGCGGCTGCACTTGGGTTCCAGCAAGAAGGGAAGGTACAGAAAGGAGCCCAAACCGCCAGCACCGCCGCGGTGCCCCAGCCCAGCACGGTCCACCCCCTGACCGAGGCCTCCGTGTCCCGCCCCTTCGAGCCCAGGGCCCCGGGGACCCTCGCTGCACAGCTCCCTCTCGCCCCGGGCGGCCCGGCCCTCACCTTTCAGCAAGGCCTGCAGGATGGCCACGTCCACGTCCTGCTGCCCATCCTTGCCTTCGCGGAACACGGTCAGCAGCTGCCGCCTCCGCACGATGTCTTGGATCTGCGACAAACACCGCCCGCTGAGGTCTGGGGGACAAGCAGGGCCCCGCCTCCTCGAAGGGCACCCGCAGGACCACAGACCCCGGACACGCAGCCAGAGCCCAGGTGCGAGTCCCGCCTGCCTGTCGGCCGCGGCCACCACCTCGCCTCCCCACTGCCCAGGCCATGAAGACGGAGACGCCGCAAGGACGGGTATGCAACGTTCAGTGGCTCGGAGACCACAGGAAGCGCCCTGGGGATCACTGTGTCCCCAGAGAGCTCCCAAGAACCTCGCCCGCCCGCCCCCTCCCCAGTGAGCGCTGCTGCCCCCGCAGGGCCTAAGCCCCCAGCAGGTGCTGACGCCCGCATCCGCCCTCCACTGGGTCAGCCAGGGCCCCCCACGCCCCATGACCCCCCCACCCCATGTCCCCCACCCCATTCCCCCTGTGCCCCTCACCCCCAGGCCCCCCACCCTATGCACCCCCGTGACCCCCACCCCATGACCCCCCATGCCCCATCTCGTGACCCCCACCCCATGATCCACCCGTGACCCCCCACCCCGTGCCCCTTGTAGCCCCCCACCGCGTGACCCTCCATGCCCCTCACCCCCAGGGCCCCCTAACCCGTGACCACCATGGCTCCCTACTCTGTGACACCCCCCACCCCATGCGCCCTACCCCGGGCCCCTCTACCTCATGCCCCCTACCCCGGGCCCCACCCCATGCCCCTCACCCCCCAGGGTCCCCCACCCCTGTGCCCCCCCATGGCCCCCCACTCTGTGATACCCCCCACCACTTGCCCCCTACCCCGGGCCCCCCACCTCATGACCCCACAGACCATGCCCCCCACCCCCGGGCCCGTGTGCTCGCTCACTTTTTTGGTCCACTCGACGACACTGCTCTCGGGGAGGGTCTCAAACATCTCGCGGAAGAACACGCTGAGCGCCTGCTGGATCCTGGCGATGGTGATCTCCCCTGTGGGCAGGCCGGCCACCTGGGCGATGACGTCCGCCACGCGGCCCGAGCCCTCCACGACCACACAGGGGGTGCCGTTGGTGATGGCGTTGTAGATGGTCTGCAAGAGAGCGCGCCCCTGAGCCCCGCGCCCGCCCACCCCGACGCCCCCCGCACCGGGGACTTCACGGCGGCGCTGGCTCAGGGCCTCGGGGCCCCCGAGAACGTACAGAAAACATGGAGCTTGGTGGGGCAAGGGGGGCTCACCCTGACGGCGGGGGGCGCGCGCCCGACTGGCCAGCTCCCTCCAGCCTACGGCACAGGTGGACCGTGACCCCCGCACCGCTGAGACCCTGCACCGCTGCGGCCCGGGAGCATCTGCAGGAGCCAGTGCTGCCCGTCCCAGGGGGACAGGACCACCAGGGCACAGCCCCGGACACCTGGTGACGTCACTTTCAGGGAGGGACTCGGGACCCCCCGGGCCAAGGAGGCAGGTGTGGGTGCCATCTGCAGGGCCCCATGTAGATGTGCTCCATGTGTGGGGGGGGCAGGTGCCCTCCCGTCCATTCCCCAGGTCCCCTCCTATCCATCCCCCCGGGTCCCCTCTCATCTGTCCCCCCAGGTCCCCTCCCATCCATCCCCCCGGGTCTCCTCCTGTCCATCCCTCAGAGCCCTCCCATCTGTCCCACCAGGTCCCCTCCCGTCCATCCCCCCGGGTCCCCTCCTGTCCATCCCCCTGGGCACCCTCCCATCTGTCCCTCTGGACGTCCTCCTGTTCGTCCCCCCGGATCACCTCCTATCCATCCCCCTGGGCGCCCTCCTGTCCGTTCCCCTGGGCGCCCTTCTGTCTGTCCCCCCAGGTTCCCTCATGTCCATCCCCCTGGGCACCCTCCTGTCTGTCCCTTGGGTCTCCTCCCGTCTGTCCCCTGGGTCGCCTCCTGTTCACCCCCCTCGGGTCCCCTCCCATCCCGCCCCCGCGGGGGCCCTCCCGCCCGTGAATCCTCCTGCAAGCACTGAACATATACGGACGTTTCCGGGGCGCCCTCCTGCCCCACCCGTGCAGGCTGTGACGTTATCCTGCCCCCACCAGACCACAGTGGCTCAGCGCTCTGCCAGGAAGGCAAACCCCACGCCGTAGTGGGTCCTCCGGGGACTGTGTTAAAACCACCCAGGAGCCTGCTTTACACTCGGCTGCCTGTCCCGGGGGGCTGGGGTGGGGTCTGAGGGCCGCCACCCCATGAAGCCTTCCCGGGAGGTTTTGGCCGCAGGTGGCCGCCCTGCAGGTCCTGGAAGCGGAGCCATCTGGCCCCAATCGTAGGCTGCAGTCCCCCCACCCGGCGCCCCTCTTCCCGGCCACCCAGGGTGAAGCCTGCACACCCCCCCACCGCAGGGCACCCCCTGGAGGGCCGCCTTCCCACCACCCCTGGAGGGGCCCTGCCACACACCCACCTCCTGCTCCTGCCCCCGCCCCCCACCAGTGACCCCGCTGGGATGCGGGCCAGGGGCGTCGGGCCAGCAGCCCCACCTGAGCAGAGCTTGGCCCCAGGGCCCCCCGCCAGACCAGTACTCACGTGCAGGGTGCCAGGGTCCCCCTTCCAGCACCACACAGACCACGGGGATCTTGATGGCCACACCTGGGACGAGGCACGGAACCCCGATTTAGGGGCCACGGGGGCTCGACACTCCACCTGGGCGCTCTGGCCCACCTCCCGCCAGCCCCAGCCTCGCTGTGGCAGGAGTACCCGGCGGGAGACGGGCACCAGGTACCAAGCAGCTCCCCAAGGCTGCTCGCTCTGCGGGCCCTGGGATGGCTCCCCCGCCGCGTCCTCGTGCTCCCATCTGGGGTGGGAGGGGGGCAGCACTGTCCCCCTGGCCGGCCACCACGACCAGCCGGCTTCCCTCAGACCCGGGCACGCCTCGGGGGACAGCCCAAGCCCGCGGGCGTAAGGTGCCATCAAGACAGGTCCTCCAGGGGACCCTAACCCGCAGGGAGTGCCCCCCAACGGCACAGAGCCAGAACCTCCTGCCACTGCGGGTCCCTTCTCCGCCCCCCGAATCGTGTGCGAATCCCTGTGTCCGTCCTTCTTGAGTCCTAGAGTCCACCCCATCTCGCCCACAAGGGGAAAGATGTCAGGGCCGCATTCTGCGCCTTATTTCTGAACCGAGCCCGTGCGTGGTGTAGTGACTGCGGGGGTTCTGTGACCTGAGAGAGCAGAAAAGCGGGGGCTGGCCCCCACCTCCCCCCACCGGTTAAACCAGGTGAGAGATGTTCCTGTTGAACAAGTGCAAAGAGATGCTGGGAAGGAATCCAGGTGTGTCTGAGGGCACCCCCGGCCCCGCACCTGTTCACATCCTGGTCACGGCCGGCTGTGCCCCAGACCCCCTGGCCAGCCCGCCCCCGCTCTGCCCCGAAAGCCCTCAAAGACGTGCTCCACTCGCCTCCTTTTTCCTTCGTCTGCTCCGATATGAACTTCTCCAGCTTCGTCCTCAGGGGGATCTCCACCCCGTAGCGGCCGTGGGTCCCGTCGTCCACAAGGATGAAGTGGGAGTGGTTGCTGTCCAGGCAGGTCAGGTGCCCTTGGCCCTCCTCGTCCATGATGTACTCAGCAGGAAAGCTGCCCTGGGGACACAGACAGACGGGACGTCCTGCGCCTCGAATGCCAGGCAAGGGGGCGTCCAGGTCCTGATCCCCAGGACCTACGAATATTATGTTATTTGGAAAAAGAGCCACAGCAGAGCTGATTAAAGCTAAGGACCGTAACATGGGAAGATCTTCCTCAAGGGGCCAGGCAGGTCCCAGAGAGGCATCCCAGTGTCCTCACAACGGGGAGGAGAGGGGGATCCCCTACAAGAGGAGGGCCCGGCGATGGTGAAGGTGGAGATCAGAGCACTGTGGCCACAGCAGCCCCCCGCCCCAACCCAGGGACACGCACGGGAAGGAGAGACTGTTGTGTCCCCAGAAGCTAACGTGGACCAAAGGGACGGGATGTCAGACTCCCAAGCCCCTACGGGCGGGAGACAGTGGCTAACCTGCAAGAGCAGAGCATGATGGTCCCTGGGGCAGCGGCCTGGGGCGGGGGGCAGGGGAGGCCACAGGACAGAGCCTCGTGTCAACCTAACGGATTTCCCTGCCGGGCTTGGAGGTCGCCTGGGACCCGGGCCCCCTTATTCCTGCCACGGTCCCCCTCTTGGAATGAGGACGTGCAGCTATTCCGTGATGCCCGTCCCACCATCGCGTGCTGGACGACAGGCACTGGCTTTCCAGCGTGGCGAGTCCACACACGCAGGCGACATCACACCCCGGGGTCCAGACGGCGGCCCGTCCGGGGCAGCACCTGGCGGGATCCTACTCACCACCTCCTCTGACCCCACGGCCCGCCCCAGGAGTGGGCGCTGAGCTCACCGAGGGGTGGACCAGGCCCTCGCGGTTGTGCACGGTGCCCCACGTGGCGATGCCGACGGTGACGACCTCGCCTTCGTTGTAGCTGCTGCTCAGGGTGAAGTCTCGCACCGCCTCGCCCACCTGCTTCATCACGCCCGTGTGGGACCCGCCGGTGATAATCCAGGCCCCTGGGCAGAGGGGAGGGGGGCAGAGGTGTGCACCTGCCGCGTGCAAGCCTGACACTCAGCCCCGTGTGCTTCGGGCGGCCGCTTCCTAAGTAGGTGTGAGGCCCGGAACCAGGGCCGCGGAGGAAGCCACACTGTGGTTCTGTGTTCACGGCGGGGCGCCAGGGCCCAAGGCTCCCCGCCTGCAGCCCCCCCCCCCCCCCCCCCCCCCCCGCAGCTTCTCTGTCCTGGCCTCGGGCACACGTTTGTCTGAATTCTAAAGACTTAAACGTCCCTTCCTCCCCTCAGCTCCTGGGGCCTGGGGGTGGGGGGCCGAACCCCTGCCCCTGACCGACTCGCCCTGCCGCGCTGCCCGCAGCCCCCCAGCGCACACCCTTCCTGCCTCCCTGCCCGGCCGGACCCGGGCACCCGCTGGGCTCGCACCGGCAGGCGGGCAGGATGAGCACCAGGCCTGGGGCTGAGAATCAGTGCCAGCTGCTCTTGCAGCACCTCTCCTGCCACGAGAAAGCGGATCCCCAGTGGGGTCTGCTCCCCTAACCTGTGTCCTGGATAAGGGGAGACGCGGGGTGGAGCTGCAGCCCCGGACCTGCAGCTGCGTCCCCGGAATACAAGCCAAGGGTGAGGTTCACTGTGTGGGTTGCCAGTCCCCGGGGCAAGGCCGACCCCTCCACCCCACCCCTCCACCCCCACCCACACGGAGGCGGTGCCTGGAAGCCCTCACGCCTGGTGTTGCCATAGGAACAGGCTGACACCCATGGTGCTGGCTTTGGGGCCGGGAAGTGGCAGCAAGGACATTGCTATTAAACACGCAAAAGATAACCATCAAGATGTGGTAAAAGTGTCACCTGCGATTATGATTACCTGGGGGACAGGTGAGCACCTAATGGGTTCACAGCCAAGGTCACAGCCTGGGTGATGGTTGGCTACATTTAGCCAGGAAACCCCAAGAGACATGGGCCCGGGAAGACTCACACTGAGCCCGTTTTGGGTCAAGGACCAAACGGAGGGTGTGGCCCTCACCAGGTCCTAGAAAGAGGGTCAGTCAGTGTCCTCTGGGTGGCCCGTCTCACGCAGTCCCAGGATTCTTGCTTTCCCGCTATCAACCCACCCAGGGTAGCACCCCCTTGGAGGCCATGGGCACCTCGGCTGCTTCTCCAGCGTCACTCTGAGAGCGCGCCAAGGGCCGCCTCCCGTGGAGGTCACGCGGCATGGGGGACAGGGGACCCCAAGGCAATCAGCTCTCCTACAGCCCCTCCTCCCCAGATGTGGACGGACAGGTAGGTCACAGGGATTTGGCCAACAGAGACCCTCCCTGACATCCCACAACTAACACAAGGGCCTCCGCCTCCTCCTGCTGCCACCATGTTAGCTCACGGTTAACTCGGGCCTCCTGTGGGCGCACAGGCGCTATGGGGAGCTGGCTAGGGCATGGCATGGCTAGGGCATGGCGCTATGGGGAGCTGGCTAGGGCTGGCGGCCCCACGAACAAGCCAAGCAGCAGCTGCGTGGGCCAGCACGGACCAGGTGAGTGCGACCCCCAGGCTACCTGTGGTCTGGGCCACCTTGACCAGGCCCCTTCGGAAGATGCTCTTCAGCCTGGGCTTCATGTTGAAGTCCTTGGCCCCACCTGTCACGGAGATGAGCAGGTTGGGTACATCCAGGCCCCAGTACTGGGTCATGAGGTGATAGATCACGCTGGAGGGTGTGTCCTGGGAGAGGCGGACGTACTGCAGGGAAGTCAGAGGGCAGCACAGGACAGGCCGTGTCAGCGGAGGGCCAGCCCAGCCCCAGAGACGCGATGGGCGCCCCCACGCCAGGCCACCTCCCACCCGGGGTCTAGAGCCAATGAGTAAAAGTGGCCCCGTCCCGGCAGGCCACAGATTGAGAGGAAGGGGGAAGGGGCAAAGGCTCAGAAGTGAGGCCCAGCGGGATGTCAGGCCACCCTGGGGAGACCAGCCCTGTGCCCACAGCACCCTCACTACCCTGCTTCTGTGGTGTGGGACACACCCAGCCCAAGGCCCACCCTACTCAGGTCGTGATGGAGACCTCTGAGAGCACCGTGGTCTCCTGTGAGCCTCTGGAGCCCCTGCCCAGCCCTCCCCTTGTGCTGGCAGGTTCCATGCCTCCGGGTTTAGCCAGCCCTCCCCACACCAGGAAGGCCTCGGATCATGGCCACCTCAGATCATGGAAGGTTGATGTGAGTCCACAGTGAGAATGATGGAGGGATGGGGACCAACCTTTCCCTTCTGGCCCAGGCCCGTGAAAACAATGTCACCAAAGGCGTCTGTTGGCATCTCCTGGACATGTTTTTTTGGGTCCCAATCCTTGCCCTGCAAAGTGTGGGGCCTGGTAGCCTCCTCCAAGTGTTGCTGGCGCGTGTAGCCGCACTCACATACTACCTTCCTGCAAAGACCACACAGTTACCAAAGGAAGCCAGGTGCCTCTGTGCTCCCCTTGGGGGTGGCAACAGGGCCCTGTGGCATCAGGACATTCACCCCCCCAGTGGTGACGAGGCTCCCCCAGCAGCAGTGTCAGTGGAGGCCCAGCGGGGGGCTGAGCATCCCTCCCACACCCACAGGAACAAGAAGCCCCTCCCTGCCAAATGTCAACTCAGGCTGAGAGGGGCTTGGACTTCCACCCCCATGTGGCAATAATGAGGCGGTGCCCCCCCTTCCCTGTAGATACGTCACAGGGGACCTGCTAAAACATGCAGAATCTTATAATACCCAACACATCACAGCTTTACATCAAAAATCACTAGTAATACCAGGAACCAGGAAAATCTCCCCCAGAATGAGAAACGACAGCAGCCATCAGTGCCAAGTGATACTGACATTAGGATCACCCAACAAGGACTTTATGGCAGCTGTCATGAAAGTGCTTTACCAAGGAATGGTGGACACACTTGGGGAAAAAATTAAAAAAAAATATAAAGTCTCAGGAAAGAGGTAGAAGATACATCAAATGGAAATTTAGAAGTAAAAGATGCACTAAACAACGAAAAAAATTAAAAAAAAAAAACTCAATGGGTGAACTCAGCCACAGAATGAAGGTGACAGAGGAAAGAATCCATGAACTTGAAGACAGAACATAGTAATAACCCAATACAAAGGGAATAAAGGGAATAAAGGGGAAAGGAGAAAAAATGCGTGGGAAATATCAGAAAGGGAGACAGAACATGAGAGACTCCTAACTCTGGGAAATGAACTAGGGGTGGTGGAAGGGGAGGAGGTCAGTGGGTGGGGGTGACTGGGTGGCGGGCACGGAGGGGGGCACTTGACGGGATGAGCACTGGGTGTTATTCTGTATGTTGGAAAATTGAACACCAATAAAAAATAAATTTATTATTTAAAAAAAAAAGAAAAGAAATAACCCAATACAAACACCAGAGAGAGTGCAGAGCTGAAGAAAGCACCAAGCGAAGAGCCGCTAGGACCTCCGGAACTACGACAAAAGATCCAACGTGCGTGTCATCAGAGTCCCAGAGGGAGGAGGGAGAGGGGGCAGCTGGGAAAGCATGTAAGGAAATTATGACCGATCACAATGAGCCCTGAGTTCTGTATGGAAGTGCTGGATCACCATATTGGGATTCCCAAAACCAGTATTACGCTGTACAGTACCTACACGGAGATCAAAATTGAAAACTTAATTTTTAATTTAATAATAAACTTATTTTTTATTGGTGTTCAATTTGCCAACATACAGAATAACACCCAGTGCTCATCCCGTCAAGCGCCCCCCTTAGTGCCCGTCACCCACTCACCCCCACCCCCCGCCCTCCTCCCCTTCCACCATGCCTAGTTGGTTTCCCAGAGTTAGGAGTCTTTATGAAAACAATTTTAATAAACTGTAACCAAAATAAGACCCAATTATTTACTTTCTATAAAAATCTCACTTCCACTATAACGATGGAGGCAAACTGGAAGTGACCCGACCACTCGGCAGTAGAGAGGAGTGGGATGGATGCACACAACAAGCCCGCTGGATCTCGAAGGCATTGCACTGAGTGAAAAAAAATGAAAAGCAAAACTAATAATAACAATAATAATAATAATAATAATAAATAATAATAAAAATAATAGAAAAAATAAAAAAGAACGAAAAACTGAAAAGCTCACATAGGGTGGGATTCCTGGTGTGACATTCTCAAGGTGGGAAAGTTATAGAGACGAAGAACAGATTCATGGTTCCTGGGGGGCTAGGGTGACAGGGGCAGAGGACGTCAGTGCAGAACCGGTGGTGGAATCTGGGGAGCTCCCTGTTTTATCTCTGCAACTTCCTAAAATCTATAATTATTCCAAAATTAAAAGGCTAAACTCCCGCCCCCCTCCCCACCAAACACAAGGTGCAGGCTCAAAGCAGCACCTTCCGGACGCAGGGCCAGCAGGGTACTCCGCGCGCCCACCTGCAGCCCTGCCCGGGGCCCAGCTGGCTGCATCTGGGTGATGCCGCAGGAGAACCCCACCTCTGGGACTGGCCGCCGTGTAGCAGAACGCCCCCACGCCGCTAGCAGCTCTGACCTCCTCTCTTATTTCCTTCATGGTCCCGGATTCAGACTTTTTATTCCTTTACTGCTATTCATCGGAGAGAAGAGATAAAGAACTGTGTTCTTTACACCTCTTTTAATCAGAAATTATGAATTTTTAGGTTCTGACTTTTTACTACTATCCAGTGACCTGAAACACAAGATACCTGTGAGGTAGGACAACCAGTCTGAGGCCCAGTGACACCGGGACCAGGAGGCACAGGGGAAGGAGAGCTGGGCAGCCCTCCACTTCCCCACTGCACGGTCTCACACGCTCTGGCTCTCCATTTCTCCGCCATTAGATGCGGAAAACAGTACATTACCGCCCCCCTGCCAACCACCCTACAAAATGTTTTGAGGGTCAGATGAAGTTCTAGAAGGAACTGTTAAAGATTTTATTTATTTATTTGAGAGACAGAGAGCATGAGTGAGGGGAGAGGCAGAGCAATAAGCAGACTCCCCAGCTGAGAATGGAGCCCAAAGTAGGGCTCGGTCCCAGGACCCTGAGATCATGACCTGAGCCACGGTCAGATGCCCAACCAACTGAGCTACCCGGGTGCCGCGAGAAATAATTTATAAAATTAGTGCAAAAACATTGACCGTGCAGAGCACCGAGGATGGGTAGAGACCCACAGCCTCTTACACCAGCTGCAAAGTAGACTCGGAACGGACGGAAGACCTAAATGAGACAGGGAATCCGTCAACACCCAGAGGGGACACAGGCAGCAGCCTCGGTGGCTTCGGCCGCAGCTGCCCTGGGTCGCCGCGTCTCCGACGGCAAGGGACGCGGAGGCACACGTGAGCGATGGGGCCTGACCGGGATCACAAGCGTCCTCACAGCCGAGGAGCCAGTCAACAGAACCAAGACGACCTGCGGGGTGGGTGGGGATGCTTGCGAGCGTCTCCCCCGCGAAGGGCTGGTGTCCGAGATCCACGAGGAACTTCCCAAACTCAACACCCGAGAGACGAACAATCCCTCAAGAGATGGGCGGAAGACGTGAGCAGACACGTGAGCGGAGACCCACACGGGGCCCAGGCACGCGGGAAGATGCTCCCCGTCCCTCGGCGTCAGGGACACACACCAGCACTACGTGGGACCCCCCACCCGGTACTCCCGTGAGGACGGCCACCGTCGGGAGGCGACAGGTGCGGGGGGGGGGGCGTCAAGGAGCCTCGGGCCTCAGGGCTGGGGGACGGGGTCATCGGGGACAGGGCGTTGAGGAGGGCACGGGATGTCGTGAGCACCGGGCGTCACATGTAAACGATGAGGCCCCGACCTCCCCTCTGACACTAGCAACACGCATACATTAACTAAATTGAATCTAAATACAAAATTAAAAGAGCCACAGCCGCCCTGTACCCAGGTGCCCCTGGGCTGGTCCAGGGCGGCCCCTCCTGCTGCGTGTCGTGGCCGCAGGGGCCGCCCGTGGTGAGCTCGCAGCGCGCCCTCCGACCTCCTCCCTAGCCGCTGACCCAGACGTGCAGGGATCTCCGGGTGGCCGCGCTGCACCCCCCACCCCCGCGCTCCAGGGCAGGGCGGGAGCCCCCAGGTGGGCACTCAGCTCCTGCACCTTGGCCCAGTGCTGCCCCAGCCTTTAGGTCTCTGCTACCCCGGCGGGCCGCCTCCTTGGCTCGCCCCGTGCCGCCGCCCTCCGCTGAGATTAGATCTTAAACCTACGTGGCTTCCCACGCTCACACAGGGCAGGAAACCGCACCGAGTCCCCTGGCCCAGAAATGAAATAGTCAGAGGGTGTCTGCGGAGCTCCTGGGCCCGACGGGCATCCGGGGGCAGGAGGGCTGAGGCCCGGGAGGGGCGGTTGCTCCGTCCGGGGGCGCCTCGTCCTCAAGAAAGTTTCCAAAACACCCGCGTCAGCCTGTTTTACGGAGGAGGATTTGGGTTCCAGGGAACAGAACCCACCGGCCAAGGTGGCAAGGCAAAGGGGACAGAGCACGGGAGAGGGTCCAGGCTGGCCGTGGAGGAAGGACGAAGCTCGGGCCGCGGGACTAATCAGACCCGGGGGCAGTAAGAGGGTGGGGAAGACCCTGGCACCCGCGATGGACATGCTCACGGTGCACAAATAAATCTGTCTCACCCTCCGCTTGTCCCCACCCTCCCCTCCCGGGTCCTCCTCTCTCAGGAAGGACCACAGGCCCTATGGCATCCCCTGGGGGGACCCGTCTGATTGGCGAGACGGGAAAGACCCTGGCAGGCCTGACACACGTTGTCCCTAGAGGGACCTGCTCACACGGCCACCCCTGCTGCCCCTGCGGTCCCTGACCCATCGGCTCCTCCCTGGGCCCCAGCTGTGCCAACGCCGGGATTTAGGCGGCACACCTGCTTTCCCTCGGGCCTGGAATCGGGGGTCGGGGGTGGCTAGGCTAACCCCAGGCACCGAGTCCCCAGTGGCTTTGCAGGACAAAGCTCGGCGGCACACGGCCAGCGTGCCCCTCGGGAGGGGAGAGCATCGCAGGCCTGTGCGTGGGGCTCTCTGGTCGCCGCGTGTGTTTTCCCTTGCCGGGCCTGCTGTGTGTCCCGGTGCTATGACAGCCTGTCCCCAAACATACGGGGCAGCCTCAAGGATCCCCGGGAACCAGCCTCCACTACGCCGTTCTGACTGGAGTCGGCCCCCCTCCCTTCCCTGGGGCCGGCCTGCCCCGGGAGCACCGTCCACTTGGGAAGCAGAGGGGGTGCTGGGCAGGAGGCTGTGGACGCGCTGCCCTCCTCCGTGCCTCCCGGGGCGCCGGGCAGCCGGGCAGGCCCCAACCACCAGGCACCTGACTGCTCTGCACACCCCAAATCTCCGAGAGGGAAAACAAGCGACCCTAAGGACGGCCGCCTCTTCAGTGAACGAGCCCTGGGAAAGCATCCGTGGGCCACGGGCGCTCTTGGAGAGGAGCCAGACGCCGGCCACCTCCAGCACGTCCAGCACACCTGGTGAGCTCCCGGGCAGCGGGGGTGCAGGGGTCCTTGTCTCCTCGCAGCTGCATCTCGCCAAGCTTCCCACCCTCCCTGTGGGGTTCCTGATGCCCCGGCCCTGGAGCTGTTCCCAGAACACTTGGGACCCTGTCCCCAAGCTTGCATCACCTAAAGCCCCTGCAACAGGGCACCTGGGTGGCTCAGCGGTTTAGCGCCATCTTCAGCCCAGGGCATGACCCCGGGGTCCCGGGATCGAGTCCTGCATTGGGTTCCCTACAGGGAGCCTGCTTCTCCCTCTGCCTGTGTCTCTGCCCCTCTCTGTGTCTCATGAATAAATAAATAAAAATCTTTTTAAAAAATAAGTAAAAAATAAAAAATAAACCTGGAGACCCTGATGCAAAGGACTCTGCACGCTGTCACGGTGAGCGGTGCGGCCTCTGTGGTATCAGAGGTCACCACGAGCTGGCGCATGGCAGCTGTCTCTGCCCCAGGGGGTCTGCTCCCAGGCCCAAGAGGTGAGCACTGTCCTCCGAAGTGGAGCCACGCCGGGGGCATGAACCCCAACATGCGCACGGGCATGAGGACCCCGGGGTGGGCCACGGGACCCCGGGAGTGCATGGTCGCTGGGGGTCACTGCTGCCTGGCTCTGCGTCATCATCTCCCCACCTTCCCCGCACGGGCTGCTCCTCCCGTGTCACTCGGCGCACGCGAGCAGGGTGCTGAGTGTCCAGGGTGGGAAGTGAGAAAGCGACCCCGCCACCACAAAGCCACACAATCGTGGTGCAGCCGCCTGTATAAAGGACAGGTATATGGAGCGCGGCGGAGGGACAGGTCACCTCCCACGACAGTCAGGGAGGGCTGCCCGGCAGAGGCAGCGCCGGCAACAGGAGTTCAGGAGGTGGCAGGGGGGAGTAGAAGCAGCCCATGGGCAGTGTCTGCATGGGACGTGCGCCCGCGGCCGGGCTCCATGCGTCCGCGAGGAACGCCAAGGGCATGCACGCCTCCCGGGAGGTCCTGCAAAGCCGCCCATGGCTCCCCCGACCCACGGAGGGCGCCGCTGGGGAGCCGGTGGCCCCGGAGTGAAAGGTCCGGCAGCATGGGGGCTGCCTGCGGGAGGGAGTCTCGGCTGTGGGCTCTCCCTGCGCCCCCCAACCGCCCCCGGCCCTGGCGCCCGCTCTGTCCACAGAGCAATGAGCCAAACGGCTGGCGACGCACCTACGCTCTCTGCTCCCGCTCTGCGGCAGGAGGGGCGAAGCTGCTCCCCCACAGCAAGCCCCGGGGTGGGGGAGACGCCCCAGCACCCGAGGCCGCGCCGTGGGAACGCCCCCAGGCCACGTACCCGGCGTCAGACAGTTTGGAGCTCTCCACGAAGTACATGCACTCCTTCTTCGTGATGTTCTCAGGGATCCACGAGCTCAGATTTTCTTGCTGCGGGTAAGAAGGTCACTTGGAGATCCCTGGGCAATCCCATCAGTGCTCCCCGACGCCGCTGAGCTCCCCGTCCGGCTTCGGGGAGGCTGGGGGACAGGGAGGCGCCCTGGCCG
Organism: Canis lupus familiaris; assembly: GCF_011100685.1. NCBI lineage: Eukaryota > Metazoa > Chordata > Mammalia > Carnivora > Canidae > Canis > Canis lupus. The sequence goes on along the minus strand of NC_049252.1, from coordinate 38,101,099 downwards.
ACCTGTCAGGTGTGGGTTCCCGCGGAGGAACTGCCCCGGGAGGTCACTCTCCCCAGAGACCCACGTGAGCATCCCGGAGCTTTCAGTTCCTCTGTCAACGCTCGGGAACAAAGCTGTGTGGCGCGTAAGGGTCTGGACACCTGCCTCCGTCCAGGCGAGACGGCAAGCTGGACGCCCTCCTGCCCACCTGACCGGGGGCCGGGGAGGTTAAACGTGGCCTTCAGGACATCCCATCCTGGGGCCTTTGGGAATCTGGCCCAGGACTCGGGTGGCGCTCAGGGCCCTCCCAGTCAAATCGGGGACGTCAGGGGGAGTCTGGCCCCGGCCAGGACTGGACTGAAGGGCTTACCCAGCGCCCTCCCAACCAGACCCAGAGCGTGCTGGGGCCGTGCTGCCCTTGGGAGGGGACAGACCCGGCCGATTGCCTTCTCTGCAGGCCCCCACCCAGCTCTGCTGAGCCTCTGTGTGGCGGGCAACACACCCCTCCCCGGTGGTCACCTGGCCTCACCTGCGACTCCGCCGACCCCTGGAACCTACCTTTGCACTGTTGCCAAACAGGTGCTGCAACCTCCTGGTCTTGCAGAGGCTGCTGTTGCTGCGTCGCAGATTGGAGACCATGCCCAGGTCAGCCATCCTCCTGGGCTGCACCCCAAAGCCCTCCTCCTGCCTGGAGCCGGCTTTCCTTGGGGTCGGGGGCTGCTCCCACTCCAGCTTCCACGGCCTCCTGCCTCCCTCAGGACGGCCTGTCCTCCCGCTCGCGAGGCTGAAGGTTCCAGAAGGACACCATGGAGGGCAGCTGGAACAGGTCAGAGAGGGAACCGAGGCAGGTGTCTGGGAGGAGCAAGCATGGGTCTCCCCTGGGGGGCCCTGTCCGCACGCCGGTCCACAAGGATAGCGACCTCAGTGTTGTGCCCAAGATTGCGAATCCAAGAAACCACCGAGGAGCCGACACCGATGCAAACACACGAGGGTTTATTTACAAGCTCGTGTGGGTCCAAGTGCACCCGACACAGCGGAGCAGGGACTTGGACCCCGAGACTAAGAGGTGTAGCAGCTTTATAGGGGCCAGCAGCCAATGGGATACACAGAAAGTTGCACAGTCCTGTAGGTCCACACGCAGGTGGCCAATTGAATTACACCTTACCTTATAGTATCCATTTGAGCTGGCCTATTACTTTGGTCAGAATCGGCGCGCAGTTTTGGCGGGCACAAAGCAGGGTTATGAGCCGATTTCCGATTAGGGTGTGCCCAGCGGCTTGACTAGGGTGCGGCAGTGCCTTAAGCAATAAGCAGGTTATGTGGGGGCCATACGGGAGGTGGCAGGTGTAGCACAAAATGGAATCAGTCCTGCTCTGCTTGTCCAGGGGTAGGGGATTGTTGTTAAATTTCCTGGGTCCCACCCTCAGGTCGCTGTAAAGGCCCCAGAGGCAGCCCCATCACCCCGTCCTTCCTTCCAGCTGCTCCCCCTTCGGGATGGGAATGTCTGTCCTGTGCCCCAGCACTGTGTTCGGGCAGGTTCAGAGCTGGGAGGGGTCTGCCTTGGGATGAACGTGCCTGGGGTCTCCCCACCCCTGAACCACATGAGACTTTGGACTCCGACCCTAGAGTAGATGCTCGAATGAGTTTAAACTCAGGCTGTTGGGATGGAGTGAGCCCATCTCTCATGGGGGAAGGACATAATGTGGGGGCCAGGAGTGGACTGCTATGGTCTGAACCTGCTCTCCCGAAGCTCACACGCTGAAGCCGACCCCCAAGGTGATGGCAGTAGGGGCGGGGCCTTTGGGGTGATTGGGCCAGGAGGGGGAGCCCTGGTGATGGGGTGAGCGCCCTTAAGAAGGAGACCCCAGGGAGCTCCCTCGCCCCTTCCCCACTGTGAGGACACAGGAGTCGGCGACCCAGAGGGGCCCTGAGCGCAGACTTTGGGCCTCCAGGGCTATGACAATACTGTTGTCCTCCGGAGGCGGGGCCTGCGGTGACAGCAGCCCGAACGCCTGGCACACACCTGCTGTCAACAGCGGGCGTTGCCTGTGGTGCAGCCCGCCCGGAGGTGACAGTGCCCCACACCTGCGTGGCCTTCCCAGGGCCACCAGCTGTCCTACGGGGAGCTCCCCTGTCCCCACAATCAGTTTCCAGGGAAGCAGTTAAGTGAGAAATGCTCCCAGTGACAGGAGACAAAAAGGAGGCTGGGAAATCTCTGACAGCCAGTGTGCAGACGGACCTGGACCAGAGGGGCTTCCCACCGCCAGGACAGGACGGGGGCGGGCGCTGAGACCACAGGCTGGGGCCTTAAAGGCCTCCCGCCCGAAGATGCTCTTGGGCATACCCCTCCATGGTCTCATTGGTCAGACCCCCATCGGGGTCCCAACCAGACCTTCCCAAATCCCAGCTGGAGACACTGGCCCAACCCGTCCCCTCCTCCCCTTCCCCATCCCACAGTCTGGGCCCTGGAAGAGTCTGGAAACCCAGGGCTGACCATGACCTTATTAAGTCCCCCCTCCAACCTTCTGTGAGGTTCTCCCCTGATTCCGACCATCACTGCCCTTCTTCACACATCCCCCCAAGAGCACATACGGTCACCCTGGCTCGTAGCTCTAGTTCTCCACATGCAATAGCATAGGTGTGTGTTAAGGACACTTAGAAACTGGGGCACCCGGGGGGCTCAGTGGTGGAGCATCTGCCTTCGGCCCAGGGCGTGACCCCGGGGTCCCCGGATTGAGTCCTGCATCGGGCTCCCTGCATGGAGTCTGCTTCTCCCTCGGCCTGTGTCTCTGCCTCTCTCTGTGTGTCTCTCATGAATAAATAAATAAAATCTTTTTTTGAAAAAAAAAAAAAGAACACTTTGAAACTAAATGACTTCCAAGAAGACAGGCACTCAGATACATAAAAACACAGAATGTGCCAGCAGGCGAGCCTGCACATACGGGTACACAAAGCAAACATCCAGGTTTCACTGTAAAATTCCTTCCGCTTTGCTGTATGTTCAGAAAGGTTTATTTAACGGGTAAGAAAAAAAACCCAAAACACAACCAATGGACTTAAAAAGTAATAGATAATGAAAAAAAAAAGTAGTAGATAATGGTATAAACCCTAATTATAATAAATACGTGAAATCAGTATAGCTCTATGTTTCTATAATACAAAAAAAAAATGCACATCTATAAATGTCGTTTGGCAGAGGCCACCTGGCAGGAATGCGTTGCCATAGAGCCGACCAGTGGCCGAGCGGGGCAAGGCCCCCATGGGGTGGGGGCCCAAACCTGAGTGCTGCTTGGCGCAGTCCTCGGGAGGAGACGGGCACTAAGGGGCCACAGGAAATGAGCGTGGGTGCCCGGGAAGGGGCCACGTGGGGGCTTCTGCACCAGGAGGCACCCCTCATCCATCCTGGGGCTCCCGCAGCCCAGGGGGCACCCGCTGAAAGTCGGCGCCGTGGCCTTGGGAATAGACCCCGAGTCCAAACACAATGAAAAGTAGAGGACGTGTCTGACCAGGGGCCACCTGGGCCCAGACGGGGCAGCATGCAAAGGTAGGGCCCCCTCGCCCCCAGCCCAAGCCCCCCCAGACCTCACAGGTGAGGCTACCCCAGGGCGCCCTGGCCAGGGGTCCCGCCTACCCGCCCCTCTGCTTCTCCTACCGGGCACCTGCTCCCTGCAGCTCCCCACCTCAGGCATCCTCTGAAATCCAGGCCGTGAAAACACTGTCAAGACTATAAATAGCCATACACTGGGTGAGGGGCTGAAGCGCTGTGGTCTGCGGGGGAGGGGGGGAGGAGTTGCGGCCTGAGCTTCAGTCCCAGAAGGACCAAATTCCCTGTCTCCCCAGGTGCCTGCCAGACACCCCTGACAGACTGCTCCCGGCCTTGCGGCACCCCGCACCCCACCTGCAGCCTGGGTCCCCGCACCCTGCACCCCGCCTGCAGCCTGGGTCCCCGCACTTGGCCTGCAACCTGGGTCCCCACACCCCGCACCCTGCCTGCAGCCTGGGTCCCCGCACCCCGCACCCCGCCTGCAGCCTGGGTCCCTGCACCCTGCACCCCGCCTGCAACCTGGGTCCCCACACCCTGCACCCCACCTGCAGCCTGGGTCCCCGCACCCTGCACCCTGCCTGCAGCCTGGGTCCCCGCACCCTGCACCCTGCCTGCAGCCTGGGTCCCTGAGCCCCGCACCCCGCCTGCAGCCTGGGTCCCCGCACCCCACACCCCGCCTGCAGCCAGCGCCCTGGCCTGCACCACTACCCCGGAGCTCGCACCCCGCCCTGCGCCCCCGCGGCGCCCGCCCCCCAGCCTCGCTGCTGTGCCAGCGTCCCTGTAGCGCCCTTGGACCTGGGATGCCCCCTCACCCCCACCCTGCACACTCTCCCACCCGCCCGCACCGGCCCTGCCACCTGTGTCCGCGCCCGCGCCGGGTGCCGGTGCGCTGCGTCCGCAGGCGGGGAGGGGCACCCCTGCCCGGAGAGGCCCTGCAGCCCGGTCCCCCACCGGCTGCGCAGGAGCCGGTGCCTGCGGGGCCGCCGCATCTCTGGGAGCTGAGCTGCGCGGTCCCGCCCGCCGCTCTGCGTCACTGGCCCCGAGGCAGCCTGCGGGCTCCCGCCTCCAGGACACCCCTAGCCCGGCTCCTCGTAGCGGCTCCCCTTGGGAGGGCTCGAGTCTCCTCAAGCGCCCGAGGGTGGGGAGGGGGCCGGGTGGGGGGGGGCAGGAGACCCCAGGAGGCCTCGAGACCTCCCCCGGGACCCAAAGCCTGAGACACTCCCAGAAAGGCAGGGCCGGGCGGGAGGAGTCCGGAGAGACTGACCCACACCTCCTCTGCACCAGGTGCTGGCCAGGTGCTGGCCCGGGCAGGTGCCTGCACTCCACCCTGCAGGAAACAGCGGAGGATTCTGCATCCCCTCCCCCTCCACAAACAGCGACCGCAGCCTTCCTGAAGGTCCGAACCCCTCCCCCCACAGTGCTCCAACTTCACAAAGGCCACTGCCCTCGCCTTCGCCTTCCCAGCCACCAGCCCACAGCGCCCCACGGCCACCCCCTGGGTCCTGTGCCTCTCTGACCGGGGCCGGGGCTCCCGGCTGACTCCTGGCTGACCGGCCACCCCCTGGTTTCCTCCCCCGGGCGTGCCGACCTAGCGTCCAGATTTCTGCCCACAACATCCTCCCCTGGAACGCCCCCCGCCTTCCTCTGCCCCTGCCTCTCCACGAAGGAGCCAGCCACCGTGCCATGGGTCCACAGGACCCCTGTCTCACCGTCCCACCCTCTGGAGGTCTCTGCAGCTCGAGGAAGGTGTGAGGACCCATCAGAGCCCCTCGTATAGGGCAGTGCTTGATGGATTTCTCCAGACACTTTGATAGGCCCAAGGAGGCTGGAGCCCTGCCCCAAAGCAGTGAGCCCTGTGGAGGCGAAGAGGGGGCAGGCGGGAGGGGGAGCTCTGCTGCTACAAGAGACTCACCTGCGCGGGGCAAGCCCACCTGTCAGCGCCGCATCCCTAGTCCGGCAGCCCAGGTGTTGGGCAGGTGCCTGCCGCGGGGTTGGCTCACTGCAGCTGCCAGCGCCCTGGAGAGGGGACCGAGGCCCTAGTTAGCGGGCAGAGGAAGCGGAGGCGGCAGCGGTGTCCCGACCCTCGGCCCGCCCTCCTTCCCTGGGGTACCTCTGGGCCTCGGAGCCATCTCACTGACAAGATACGGTGCGTGTGTTAATATTTCATGGCACAGTAATAACCCCGGCGCTGCGCGGGCCGGCGGGCTCCGGCTTCCAAGTATCCGAGGCCTCTGAGGGAACGCCGGTTAAGGGGAAGTAGTCAGTGAAGCAGGCTGTTGACCTGACATCTGTGCCCCTGCTGTCCCCACGTGGCTCCTTCCCTTCTTAAAAAAAAAAAAAAACCGCATGTTTCACAAGAAGGCCACGTTCCATCGGCCAGGACGCCATTGCAAAAGCACTTAGGAAACATCCTTCCCATAAAAATAAAAAAGCATTTGACCGTAAAGCAGGAACACAGCAAGTACTGATTTGGATGGCGAGTTATTTCGAATCCAGATAAAGGAAATGTGAGCCGAGGACTCTTCCCGCCCCCGACATGGACAACATGCCCGAGATAAAAAGCCCTAACAGCAAACAAGAAAACCGCAGTCCCTGGAAAAGAGACCAGTGTGACCGCTTGGCACCAGCACGCTCTGGTCATGAGTAATAGACGGAGCAGTGAGGCTGGGCTGCTGGCTCCTGGGGGGCCTGGGGGCCCCAGGGGGCCCAGGACAGAGAACTCGGCTGGGGGCGGGGCAGGGGCTGCAAACTTCCTCTGTGGGGCCACGTGGCAAATACTCGGGGCCTCCGACGAGGCCCAGGATCTCTCCTGACTGCTCACCTGTGCCCTGCCGCCGGAAAGCACCCCTGGCCGCAGGTAAACGGGTGGGCGAGGCCATGTGCCAATAAAACCTATTACTCCATTTACAAAAACAGGCAGCGGCCGTGTTTGCAGACCCCCGTCTAGAGAAAGCGCCGAGAGGGGCGGGCTTCGTGCTGGGGACACGGCTGTTTCCCTCCTCTCTTCGTGTCTGTTGGCTGCATTCCAGAACGGCTCAGAAAGACCAGCCCAGCAGCTGTGTGGGTCCGGTGGGAGCGGCACGGTGCGCGGGCCGACCCTCAGCACCTGGCAGCTCGGAGCGGCTGGATCCCGACCCTGCAGGCCCGCCTGAGAGCCAGAGCGGGATGGGGACAGGCGCCAGAGGTGACCCACCCAAGGGCCACAGCGGGATGGGGACGGGAGCTGGAGACGAGCTCCCAGGTCACTGCATGAGAGGAACACAGGTGGCTGCTCTCCTGTCTGCAAGCGTGTTCCGTGGTTTGCCACGGGGATTGGGACACACCTGCAGCCTGGCCTTCCGGAGCTCCAGCGGCGCCAGCCGGGGTCACCCTCCAGCAGGGAGGTTGGTTCACTCAGCGTGCGTGCTCCTTGCCAAGCACCACACCCGCTCCGCACGCCCATCTGCCGTCCTCACAGTGTGAAAGGGAGGCTTGTGCCCATTCCCTGCTGAGGGATTTGAGGCTCAGGGAAACTAAGGAGCATCCCAAGGACCCCCGGGCTCCTGCAGACCCAGCAGTCATCTGGGTCAGCCCACCCCCAGGCACTTCCGGAAGCCTTACCAGGCCCAGAACCTGTTCAGGGGCCAGGGCTCCACGGGGAGAAGGGCATCAACAACTTCAGGTTGTGTTTCGTAAATGCTGAGGAGCTCAGCAGGGCAGGGGCTGCACAGTAATGCAGGTCGACCTCAGGGAAGAGCAGGTGCAAAGGCCCTGAGGTGAACTCAAGTCTGTGAGTTTGGGGGACAATAGGACAGCCACCAGGGCCAGCAGAGTGGGCCAGGCCAGTGGTGGCAGGAGACTGGGGGAGGCCAGCGCAGGGGCCAGACCACAGAGGGCCTTCTGGCTGGGAAGCAGGTCCCCTGGCCAGACACGTTATCCGGGACCCTGGGCGGCAGGTCAGACCGCGGTGCTGGCTGAGGCCCCTCACGCAGGAAAGGCAGGCCCAGGCCCAGAATGTGTCCATTCTGCGGGAGGGCACCACAGTCCTGTCCCTTTGAGGGCTGCCAGGGTGTGTGGTCTCCATCTGGGCCACCAGCCCGACGGCTCCCAGAGTCCCACCCCCCAGGAACGGTGAGACATGAGTGGGTATTGTCGTGGGCTGCAATGTGCGGGGCTGTTTGTTACGCAGTCACAGGTAACCGATACAGTTGGGAAGATTCGAATGGTGGAGCCCAGGGTGTGGGTGGCTGGAGGGCAGGGGGAGGGGAGGGCAGAGGCTGGGCAGGTCCGAGTCATTGCCCAGGCCCTGCGTGGTGAGGACACCGTTGCCAGCAGGCCCAGCTCCTGAGCCACAGGCGCCTGCCTTTGTGCCCCCCACTATAGGCCAGGCGGCCACGCCCTGGGGCACGAGGCTCTCAGCTGAGAGCAGTCGGGAGGCAGAGCGGCTGAAACACAGAGGGGGCGAGTCCCCGAAAGAGAAGTGGGCAGGAGGAGGGCAGGCAAGCCCCGGACGAGGTCATCCCCCCAGGGATGCAGCAGGAACGCCACGGGAGGAGCCGAGCTCACGCCAGGAGGAGGTCCTCCCTCCGCACCCAGCACCTCCTTCTCTGGGGCCCCGTCTGGCACCTCTGTCCCTGCCCATGTGGGACAGGCCCCCCGAGAGCGCGGAGAGGAGAGCAGCCTCCTCCCCTGGGTCCCTGTCGCCCCTGCTGCAGAAGGGCCGTCCCCAGCACCGCACCCGGGCCCGGGCCCCAGGCAGGGCACTGACCACACTTGCCAGCCCCCGGAGCCCTCCTGGCTATAGGAAGCTGCTCCCTTCCCCCCTGCACACCCCCACCCAGTGCTTCCAAGAGCCCCAAGCAGGAGGCGCCCTAGGCGTGGGGCGGAAAGGCAGCTCGCATGAGTTCTGGGGGAGCCCCTCGGGTCTGGGACGGGGTGCAGGCCGAAGTGAAGCTCATGGCTCACCTGGGCTGGAACCAGACAGAAGGAGGGTGGGGGAAGGAGACGGGCCTCTTGCAGCCGGAGCCACCATGAGACCCAGGGCACCCGCCACGTGGCAATCCTGTGAGCAGAGCCCCGGAGGGATCCCCGAGCGGGGAATTTCCCCCCGAATAAGGAAGTGTGTGCAGGGACACGAGGAGGGGATGTGGTGGCCAGCCGAAGGCGCGACATGCTGGGGCCGTCACCTGGCCCATGGCAACACCCGCCCGAAGCAGCGGGTTCGTTTTTTCTTGGATGTTTCTCTGGGTCATGTCCTTCCGCTCCCTCCCATCACCCACCTCGGGCAGGTGGCTCTGGCCCGCAGTCCAGGCCTTGCAGAGCCAGCCGCAGCGTTGGATTCGGGGTGGCATGTAGGGCGATGTCAGGCCAATCCCCCAACACGCACCTGAGTCACTGGGGAGAAGCTTGCTTTCTGCTGCACTGGAGCAGCAGGGCGCAGGCCTGGAGGGTAACAGCATCCCGGAGGGCGGGAGAGACTGGGCCCCGGCAGCGAACCCACTCCCCTAGGCTTCTCCGATGCATGAACCAGTGTTTCATTTCAGGTTTTTTTTTTATGATTTTATTTATTTATTCATGAGAGACACACAGAGAGAGACAGAGACACGGTAGAGGGAGAAGCAGGCTTCCTGGGGGGACCCCGACATGGGACTCGATCCCGGGACCCCGAGGTCACCCCTGGGGAGGTGCCCTAGGCCTAGGCCAAGGCGGACGCCAACCACCGAGCCCCCCAGGCGCCCTCATTCCTGGTCTCAGCAAGTCTGTGCTGCATTTGTGAGTCGGTGTTCACTCCGGGAAGCAAAAGGGCACCAGTGTGGTGAAATCTGAAACGCACGGCCCTTCACACCGGGTGCAGGGAGCTAGGGACGGGGAAATCCAGGGGGAGCTGGGGAAATGCAGGCGGGGCGGGGAGGGGGCGCGGGAGGGAGCTGCAGGGCGGCGGGGCCTGGGCACGCTCTCCGTGGAAAGCCCGGCCTCTTCAGAGCCCCCCCCCGGGAGTTGGCTACGAGGGTGCTGGTGGCGGGCAGGGCCGCTGTCGGGGCGGAGGACACGCCTCGCGGGGAGGGCCCTGTGCCCACAAGCCCCCCCTTCTGTGTCCACCTCTCCCCATCTCTGCCGGGGACGCCCTTCACTGCTCCTCTTCCACCTTCCCAAAGGCTCCTGAGCTTGTCTTGGGGTCAAATCCTGCCCAGAGCGACATGGGGAGGGGGATCCTGGGAACGCACAGCGACACAACCCAGACCACATTTCTACTCTCCAGGCAAGGATCCCTCACCTTACGACTGTCACCTGAGTCACCGGGGCCTTCACCTGGTCGGCACCCCAGCCCCCTCCTGAGGGGCAGAGGCTGCGAGGGAGGCCCCGGAGGCTAGAGAGCTCACCTGTCTCCCCTTCCCCCTGCGTGGGTGCCTGACAGCGGCTGGGCCTCACGCTCCCGCAGCTGAGAGGAGATCTCTCCTGCCAGAGCCCCAGGCGGCCTGGACTTGGGGACCAGTGGCTCCTGTCCCCAGTGACTGGTGCAGGGAAACCCGCACACCCAGAGCCTGAGGCCTCCACCCACTCCAGGCAGACCTGCAGGGCCACCCCGCTCCTTATCCCGTCACCCCTGTCACCTACAGAGAACCCTCCAGGTGCGGCCCTGCGGCCGAGAGCTGGGGTCTGCGCCACCGCCCTACCTGGCACGGCGCACGCCCCACCTGGACCGGTCCCTTTGTCCTGCGAGGAAGGCGGTCGGGACGGCCCAGCCAGGGTGGGGTCAAGCGGGGCCGGCAACCCCGGGAGCCCCCTCGCCGGCAGCCACGACATACAGCGCCTGTCACACGCCTGCTCAGTCCTCCCCAGAACCAATTTCTGCAGACGTTTGCTTCAGTCCACCAGCGGCGCCCTTATCCACACCTGGGGCAGACTCTCTGGATGCTTCTGCCGCCACCTGTTGGCCCAGCCCGCTCTTCACAGCTCCCGGCAGCCCGTGCTTCGTCCCTGTCACCTGACGTGGCTCCCAAGTTGGGACGGCCAGAAGCCCTCCGCAAGGTCCCGCGCCCGGGCCCCTGGAGGCTTCCTGCCACCCGCAGGGACGCTGGGCTCCAGGGACTGCACCTCTCGCAGGCGGGCCCATTGGTTCATCGTCCTCTGCCTGCTTGAAGGCTCAGGAAGGCCTCTGCGCCCCGCCCCGCCCTGCTCCTGCACGACTCACCTGAGCGCCCTCCCCCGTTCCCGCCTCCCGGAGCTCCTGCAGTGCCCCTGCAGCCCTCGACCGAACCTGGCCTTTCTGCGACTGCAGGATTCCAGCATGAGACGCGGGGTCCTGCCCGGAGACCTGGACACGTCCCGGGGCTGCTGCTACGCCCGTGTCTGGTGGGAGACTTCTCCCTCTCTGTTGCCTGAGGAGGCTCACGCTCCATTTTGGGGGGAGAGCTCGGGACAAGGATCTGACCTATGAACCACCTGTGGCACCCCGTGGCCCCGCAAAATCCAGCACAAGGACACAACCCCAAGCGGCAGCAACTGTAAAACTACTAGGAGAAGGCTTTCCTCTTTGAAGAATCCCCACGCCGACGTAACACAAGTGGCGGGGTGGGGGGTGGGGCGGGGGACCCCGTAGCACAGATCTGCTCTCTCCCGCGGCCGCTCCACGGGGCCCTTGTCCCAGCACGTCCTCCTCCAATCCCGGGGGCCCTGGGCTTCCCATGTCGCTACAGCGCTCGGGGAAAGCAACCCGCCTGACCTCTGTTCAAGGAACAATTATCCTGCCACCTCGTAACACATAAGGGAGGCTTTATTCAAGTTTACTGCAACAGGGGAGAGAGGACAGGTGGCTTCGTGGCCAAGGAGCAGAGCGGGGAGACCAGCGGGTGGAAACGTGCTGAGACGTCTCCGGGGGCTGCTGCTCACGGGGAGGGCAGGCCAAGACCAGGTCCTACTTGTGGGATGCAGAACGTAATCAGGTAACGGGGGTGACCGCACATCAGGGTGGGGGTGAGCCAGCAGGCTTGGCGGAGACCGGCCGGCCAGGCCAGGGCAGGACAGGGTCCTCGAGGAGAGGACGTCTCAGAGCAGGACGACTCAATGCGGTCTCGTCACCTCCACCAGCTCTGAGATGCCAAACGCAGGTCGACGGATCCTGACCCCTGCTAACCTGTGATTTCTACGAGCTTCATACTCGAAAGGCCCCCTTCCCTTAAGTGCTCACATGGGTGGTGGGGATCCACCGCCCTAGGACTCTCCCTGGTTTCCTATTCCAACGGTTTAAATCACAGTGATTCAGAAGACGCAAGAAACTGTCACCTCGATGCTCCAAACTCAGGTGCTCCAGAATGGGGGGCTCGGGGACTGGGTGCCACAGGGTTGGGGGCTCGAGCGATCAGGGACCTGGGGCCTCAAGAGCTGGGGGCTTGGAGCCCCGAAGGATCGGGGGCTGGGGACTAAAGGGTTGGGGGCTTGAAGGATTGGAGGCTGGGGGCTCTAAGGATCAGGGGCTGGAGGCTGGGGGCCTCTAAGGACCAAGGGTTGGGGGCTGGGGGGTGCTAAGGACCAGAGGCTGGGGGCTCGAGGGCTCTAAGGAGCAGGGGCTGGGGGATGGGGGGCTGTAAGGACCAGGGGCAGGGGGCTGGAGGGCTCTAAGGACCGGGGGCTGGGGGGCTCTAAGGACCGAGGGTTGGGGGCTGGGGGGCTCTAAGGACCAGAGGCTGGGGGCTCGAGGGCTCTAAGGAGCAGGGGCTGGGGGCTGGAGGGCTCTAAGGAGCAGGGGCTGGGGGATGGGGGGCTCTAAGGAGCAGGGGCTGGGGGGCTCTAAGGAGCAGGGGCTGGGGGCTGGGGGGCTCTAAGGAGCAGGGGCTGGGGGCTGGGGGGCTCTAAGGAGCAGGGGCTGGGGGATGGGGGGCTCTAAGGACCAGAGGCTGGGGGATGGGGAGCTCTAAGGAGCAGGGGCTGGGGGCTGGAGGGCTCTAAGGAGCAGGGGCTGGGGGCTGGAGGGCTCTAAGGAGCAGGGGCTGGGGGATGGGGGGCTCTAAGGAGCAGGGGCTGGGGGATGGGGGCTCTAAGGAGCAGGGGCTGGGGGCTGGAGGGCTCTAAGGAGCAGGGGCTGGGGGATGGGGGGCTCTAAGGAGCAGGGGCTGGGGGATGGGGGGCTCTAAGGAGCAGGGGCTGGGGGCTGGGGGGCTCTAAGGACCAGGGGCTGGGGGATGGGGGGCTCTAAGGACCAGAGGCTGGGGGATGGGGGGCTCTAAGGACCGAGGGTTGGGGGCTGGGGGCCGCTAAGGACCAGAGGCTGGGGGCTCGAAGGCTCTAAGGACCGAGGGTTGGGGGCTGGGGGCTCGAGGGATCTAAGGAGCAGGAGCTGGGGGATGGGGGGCTCTAAGGAGCAGGGGCTGGGGTTGGAGGGCTCTAAGGAGCAGGGGCTGGGGGATGGGGGGCTCTAAGGAGCAGGGGCCGGGGGCTAGAGGGCTCTAAGGAGCAGGGGTTGGGGGCTGGGGGGCTCTAAGGAGCAGGGGCTGGGGGCTGGGGGGCTCTAAGGAGCAGGGGCTGGGGGATGGGGGGCTCTAAGGACCAGAGGCCGGGGGATGGGGGGTAAGGAGCAGGGGCTGGGGGATGGGGGGCTCTAAGGACCAGGGGCTGGGGGATGGGGGGCTCTAAGGACCGAGGGTTGGGGGCTGGGGGCCGCTAAGGACCAGAGGCTGGGGGCTCGAAGGCTCTAAGGACCGAGGGTTGGGGGCTGGGGGCTCGAGGGATCTAAGGAGCAGGAGCTGGGGGATGGGGGGCTCTAAGGAGCAGGGGCTGGGGTTGGAGGGCTCTAAGGAGCAGGGGCTGGGGGATGGGGGGCTCTAAGGAGCAGGGGCCGGGGGCTGGAGGGCTCTAAGGAGCAGGGGTTGGGGGCTGGGGGGCTCTAAGGAGCAGGGGCTGGGGGATGGGGGGCTCTAAGGAGCAGGGGCTGGGGGATGGGGGGCTCTAAGGAGCAGAGGCTGGGGGATGGGGGGTAAGGAGCAGGGGCTGGGGGATGGGGGGCTCTAAGGAGCAGGGGCTGGGGGATGGGGGGCTCTAAGGAGCAGCGGCTGGGGGATGGGGGGCTCTAAGGACCGAGGGTTGGGAGCTGGGGGATGGGGGGCTCTAAGGACCAGAGGCTGGGGGATGGGGGGCTCTAAGGAGCAGGGGCTGGGGGCTGGAGAGCTCTAAGGAGCAGGGGCTGGGGGATGGGGGGCTCTAAGGAGCAGGGGCTGGGGGGCTCTAAGGAGCAGGGGCTGGGGGCTGGGGGGCTCTTAGGACCAGAGGCTGGGGGCTGGGGGGCTCTAAGGAGCAGGGGCTGGGGGCTGGAGGGCTCTAAGGAGCAGGGGCTGGGGGCTGGGGGGCTCTAAGGAGCAGGGGTTGGGGGCTGGGGGGCTCTAAGGAGCAGGGGCTGGGGGATGGGGGGCTCTAAGGAGCAGGGGCTGGGGGATGGGGGGCTCTAAGGACCAGAGGCTGGGGGATGGGGGGCTCTAAGGAGCAGGGGCTGGGGGATGGGGGGCTCTAAGGAGCAGGGGCTGGGGGATGGGGGGCTCTAAGGAGCAGGGGCTGGGGGATGGGGGGCTCTAAGGACCAGAGGCTGGGGGATGGGGGGCTCTAAGGAGCAGGGGCTGGGGGATGGGGGGCTCTAAGGAGCAGGGGCTGGGGGCTGGGGGGCTCTAAGGAGCAGGGGCTGGGGGATGGGGGGCTCTAAGGAGCAGGGGCTGGGGAATGGGGGGCTCTAAGGAGCAGGGGCTGGGGGCTGGGGGGCTCTAAGGAGCAGCTGCTGGGGGATCGGGGGCTCTAAGGACCGAGGGTTGGGAGCTGGGGGATGGGGGGCTCTAAGGACCAGAGGCTGGGGGATGGGGGGCTCTAAGGAGCAGGGGCTGGGGGCTGGGGGGCTCTAAGGAGCAGGGGCTGGGGGATAGGGGGCTCTAAGGAGCAGGGGCTGGGGTTGGGGGGCTCTAAGGAGCAGGGGCTGGGGGCTGGGGGGCTCTAAGGAGCAGGGGCTGGGGGATGGGGGGCTCTAAGGAGCAGGGGCTGGGGGATGGGGGGCTCTAAGGAGCAGGGGCTGGGGAATGGGGGGCTCTAAGGAGCAGGGGCTGGGGGCTGGAGGGCTCTAAGGAGCAGGGGCTGGGGGCTGGGGGGCTCTAAGGAGCAGCTGCTGGGGGATCGGGGGCTCTAAGGACCGAGGGTTGGGAGCTGGGGGATGGGGGGGCTCTAAGGACCAGAGGCTGGGGGATGGGGGGCTCTAAGGAGCAGGGGCTGGGGGCTGGGGGGCTCTAAGGAGCAGGGGCTGGGGGCTGGGGGCTGGGGGGCTCTAAGGAGCAGGGGCTGGGGATGGGGGGCTCTAAGGACCAGAGGCTGGGGGCTCGAAGGCTCTAAGGACCGAGGGTTGGGGGCTGGGGGACTCTAAGGAGCAGGTGCTGGTAGGGCTGGTGGGTCGGTCGGGTCCTCCCCGGGTCGCAGCAGAACTGCGTCACCCGGGCCCCCCCTCACCGCACATGCGCAGTACTAGGCGCGCAGCCCGGGGGGCGGGGCTAGGGCGGCCGGGGCGGGGCCATCGCTCCCGGCGGCCTCACTGCGCTCGCGCCGCCCCGCCTCCTCGCGGGGAGACCAATGGGCTCGCGGGACACGCCCCTGGCGACGCTGGCTCCGCCCCCTGGAGACGGGCCGCCACGGCGCGGAGCTCCACCCGGCCAGCGGGCTGCGGTCGGGGCCTTCGGGGCGGGTCGGGGTCCCGGGCGGCCCTGCGCCATGAAGCTGACTCGGAAGATGGTCCTGTCCCGGGCCAAGGCCTCGGAGCTGCACAGCGTCCGGAAGCTCAACTGCTGGTGGGTGTCCGGGGCCGGGGTCGTCCTCGCACGGTTCCCCCCGCGCAGCACCGGGGTCCCGGGAGGAGAGGGGACGGGAGGGGGGGGGACCCGGGGGGAGAGAGGACCCGGGAGGAGGGGGGACCCGGGAGGGGAGGGGACCCGGGAGGGCGGGGGACCCGGGGGGAGAGGGGACGGGAGGGGAGGACCTGGGAGGAGGGGACCCGGGAGGAGAGAGGACCCGGGAGGAGAGAGGACAGGTGGAGAGGGGCCAGGTGGAGAGGGGCCGGGAGGAGGGGGGACCCGGGAGGAGGGGACCAGGGAGGAGAGGGGACCTGGGAGGAGAGGGAACGGGAGGGGAGGACCTGGGAGGAGAGGGGACCCGGGAGGAGGGGACCAGGGAGGAGGGGACCTGGGAGGAGAGGGGACCCCGGGGGGGGGGGGGGGAGAGGGGACGGGAGGGGAGGACCTGGGAGGAGGGGACCCGGGAGGAGAAAGGACCCGGGAGGAGAGGGGACGGGTGGAGAGGGGCCGGGAGGAGGGGGGACCAGGGAGGAGGGGACCAGGGAGGAGAGGACCAGGGAGGAGAGGGCACTCAGGAGGAGCAGGCCCAGGAGGAGGGGACCTGGACCGAGAGGCCCCCCACACCTCTGCTCCAGCCGGGGAGCAGGGAGCACCTGTGGAGGAGCCACCAGAGTCGGGGTGGAGGGGAGCAGGTGCAGCCACAAGCCTGGGGGCCACTGCCACAGATCATTCCGGAATTGTTACGCCTCTGGGTGGTGGTGTTTCAGACACAGGCTCCAAACTGCTCCCTTTGCTGGAAACCGCTGAGGTCTCCCCATCGGCCTCCTGGATAGCTCCTTCCGGAAGGGCCTGAGTCGGACATGGCCAGCCGTAGGGAGCCAAATCTCCCAAGCAGGAGGATGGAGGTGACTAACACCGTCCAGTGGGGAAGTAGAGGCTGAGTCCAGAGTAACCAGGCGGTAGACGTTTCTGTAACTGAGTCCTGTTGGGGAGGTGCTGTCCCCAGGAGCCCCGCTCTGGGAGGAGACAGGACTGGATGGAGGAGCTGTGGGGTCAGTGCAGGTGCACAGGTGGGGTGGCCACGTCTGGCTGGGCCAGGGGAGGACTTCAGGAACTCCGGGAGGATCTGCAGGTGTTCCCTGGGGGCTCAGAGCAAGCCCTGTAGATGCGTCGGAGGAGGTGGGCCATGGGGAGCTCAGCCCTCCTCCTAGGACGTCCTCCCAGGCCGCGTCGGCACGTTGACTGCAGGGAGCTCGGCCCTGTCACTTGTTCCCGTAAGGCCCTTCTGTTTGGCATGAGGTGGCCAGGCTGCGTCTGAGCAGGGAGAGACAAGGGCCTGCTTGAGGCTTTCCAGCCTTTGTTTCGAGAGCTGCCTGTTCAGCCGTTGGACGTGGCCCCTGACAAGGACTTGCTTGTTCACTGCATCAGTGGGGGACATTGTCCAGCCTTGCCCCAGCCCGGAGAGTCAGTGCATCTTTGTGTCCTCCAAGTGGAGTGGCCCTGCTGCTCCTCAGTCTGAGAAGCACCCCTCAAGCACCGAGCACAGAGACTTTTGTTGGAAACAACCACGCAGCGGTGTTTGACACGTTTGTCAGTCCTCGGGACGGGCTAGGCTGGCCCTGACCCTGTCGTTGACATCGTAGGATTTCAGTTTATAGGCATCTGTCATTAATTTTTGGGATTTCTGTTTCTAATTTTTTTTTTCTCAACTTTCACAAAATTAAAGTACATGTGTCTTTTCTTTCCCCAGGGGCAGCCGCCTCACAGACGTAAGTATTATGCGGAGCATCTCCAAATGCTCTCTGGTCCCAAAAGTGGAATCCTGTCCCCCAAGAGGACCGTTAAATTTGCTGAACTGCATGCACTCAGTTCAACCCCAAATCTGGTACTTTGTGTTTATTTAGTATAACTTTTCGCTAATTGTTTCACGATTTTCGTAATGTGGGATGACTAATGAAAAAGCTATTTCATGCGTCCTGGTTTATTTTGACGTTCCTTTAAGAATTCTCCCGCTGATGAAAGGCTTCACATCCCAGGTCTCAGGGAGCGGATCCCAAGTCGGCTGGGGAGGGATGCTGGGGGCCTGCGTTGCTCACAGGAGACGTGCACTCTGCTGGGAGGCCTTTTCCTCGGGTTCCTGAGCTGCGTGTCACCGAGGACGTTGCTCACCTCAGCTTCTGCTCTTAATGGGATCCAGTGTTGTGCTCCCCACCCCCCAGGCCATGGCAGGAAAGGATGGGGCCCAGAGTGGGGGTCGGGGAACAGCACCCCGAGCTGAGCTGAGAGTCTGTGAACAGATTTCTTCCCCTTTCTCTCTGAGAATGAGCGTCCCTGACTTAACACAGGGATCATACCATGTAAGAAAAGGTCATACATCTTTTCTTTCTTTCCTACTTTTCTAACTTGAACTAAACCTTCACTTGAAAACAAAGTCAGAAATGCAGCTGAGACCCTGGGCTATCCAGGAACGCTGATTCCACCTCACGCTACCGCTGAAATGCAGCATATCCAGCTGCCGAAAACAATCCTAAAAAACAAAATTACCACCATAGCAGAAAACAAGTCCATGGTGCGTGCGATGCATCCGAGCAGCCCGTGAGCCTGTTGGGGTCAAGGGCCTCGTGTGGCCCGGTTCTGGCGTGTGGCAGACCCTGTACCACCCGTCGGCCACACAGTTGGAGGCCGTCCTGGGCCAAGCCGAGCACCCGTTGCTCTTTCCCCTGAGTTGATGCTGTTAACACGGTAATGAGAGCCAGTCCCAATCCTGTCTCCCTTTCGGCCCCGCTCCGTTGGCCAAGCCCTCCCTGTGTCTCAGAGATGGCAAAAGAAAGGTTCTCGGTCCAGCGGAGGGGCCACAGAGGTCCCCTTAAGTGATGTCTTCTGAGGGCACCGAAGGGCAGGGCTTCGGGCAGCGTTTGGTGGCGGCGATGCTGTTACGACATCCCAGAGCGAGCGCGTGTCCCCGGGGTTGAGGGAGCCCGAGCAGATGCAGCGTGCGGAGTCTGGTGCAGAGCCCGCGGCCCCGTGTCCCGTGCAGCCCCACTGAGGCGAGGGCGCTCGGCCTGGGCCGTGGGGGCGGGGCCCACCGGGCGCCACGCGTGTCTGCGCTGGGCTCGCAGGAGCGCCCGGCCATGCCCCACCTGCTTCCTTCCCTCCCTAGGTCTCCATCTGCCGGGAGATGCCCAGCCTGGAAGTGATCACCCTCAGGTACTGCGCCCGCTGTGCTGAGTCACGGGGCTCGGAGAAAAGGGGGATGTTCAGATCCCCTTAGGTCACCTGAGAAACCCCCGACAAGAGTGTGTCTGGGGGGGCTCCTGCGAGCTCTGCCTGCCCGCGCGGACGGGTCCCTGGCCGAACCCCCTCGAGCTCGCCCTGCTGTGTCCCGGCCCACCCTCGCTGCGATCGTGGGTGCAGCCTCCACATGAGCAGCCCCGTCAAGGCGGCCGCGTCTGCCCCCAGCGCCCCCGCCGTTCTCTGCCCTCCGGTTCTGGCGCCGCCAGGAGCTCTGCTGGTCTCTGCCCCACGCGGTCCCTCGACGGCAGCTGCCCCTCTGGAGGCATTGGCATCTCAGGCAAACCGGGGATGAACCAGACGCTGCCGATGGGATTTCTGGCAGCTGGGCGCTTTGGAGGGTTGGGGGTAGGCGGGGAGCATCGTCCTCTGCCCCTGAACTCCCTCCTGCCCGCTCGGGACCCAGGGAGGGAGCCGGGGATTCCTACCGCTTGCCAGATGCCGGCTCTCGCACCTTGGGCAAGGCTCAGATCTCTGGGCCTCAGTTTCCCTATTTGTAACATGGACATAGTACCGGCACCTGCCCTGTGGGGCAGCGAGGACTGGGTGCCGGCAGAAAACGGAGCGCTTAGCGAGCATGCGTGCACCATGTCGTTGTGTCGCTGACTTGCTAGGATTATCGATGAAGTGGAGACCTGAGCCCACACCCAGAAAGCCTTCCCTGACGATTAAACGGATTGCCTTTCATTCCTGAAAACAGGCGAGCCCCGAACCCTGGCCCTGCCCGCCCGAGTGACGTGGGGCACGTCGCCGGCCCTCCTGAGCTGCAGCGTCACTCAGGCTCGTGGCTCAGAGGACGGACGGAAGGCCCGGGGGTGTGGCCGAGCTCAGGTGCCCGGTGCCCGCGCGGCTGCGTAGGAACCCGAGTGTAAACCGCTGCGTGAACGCGGGATGCCCGTCCTTCACTGGGGTGCAGTCCCGTCCCTTTGGTCTCGGAGCCTCGTGCTGAGGCTGCCGTAACAGTCCCGCACACCGGGCGGCCCGTGGACAACAGACGTTGGGTCTCAGCCCCTGAGCTGCGCGTCTGAGATGAAGGTGGCATTTGCCGTGTCGGGGGGACCCGCGTCCTGGTTCACGGACAGCCCTTCTGCTGGGTCTGCGTGTGCGGGACGGGCACGGGAGCTCCGGGGGCTCTTCCATGAGGGCTCCCGAACCCCGTCACCTTGGCCGTTAGGTTTCAGGGTATGAATCTGGGGGGGCAAGCACGGTTAGCCCCGTGGTCCAGCAGGAGGATGGCAGGCTGGGGTGCGGGTTCAGATGTTCATGTGGCGCCCCGGCCTGTGCCTGGGACGGCTTCCTCAGATGGCGAAGCCGAAGTCCTGCTCTGGGCACCGTGGCGTCAGCCGCAGACCTGGCTCTCAGTGAAGCCGAGCGCCCCACTCCCCACCGGCAACTCCTTTAACAAGTGGGGGGCCCACTGCGGTGCTGCGGCTGCCAGACAAATGCAGCCCCCAGCAGAGAATGTTCTAGGTGGGCTTGGCCGCAGCCCACCATGCAGGGAGCAGCAGCGTCCCCGCAGCCGTGGAGGGTGCTCCTGGCCTGCTCACCCCTCCAGGCACCTGCCCTCTGCTCCTGTGGAGCTGGGAGAGTTTCTGCTCGTGTCCGCGGAGGCCTGCGGGGTCTCAGCCTGGAGCCCACACGATTCCGTCTCCGACGTGTTCACAAGTCCGAGGAGCAAAACTGAAGCGCACGTACTTCGTCCCCTCCTGGGGCTCGGGCTTGGGAAGTCGGGGCTCGGTTCTTGCAGCCTGGGGCTTGCTCGTGTTTGCTGTGGGTTTTTCTGGCCGCCGCCGGCTGTGGGGCGCAGAGACGTCCTGTGAGGGAGGGTGAGCCCCCCCCTCCCCGTTGACTCCGTGAGGCCTGGACCAAGCAGGAGGCCGGGGCCTTGCTCGCTGCTGCTCACGTGTCCACTTCGGGGACTTCCCGTCCTCACGGTTTGTCCTTGGCCCGGGGTCTTTGTCGACCTTGACTCCTGCCGTCCGGCTCTGACCCCCTTCCCAGGAGAGGGCAGGTGGGCTCCGTCCTGGTGTTTGCAGTTGACACGAGGGGCTCAGTGGGGGGGGGGGGACGCCCTCCGCGAGCGGGGCGCCGACCGTGCTGTCCCCCTGCAGCGTCAACAGCGTCTCCTCCCTGGAGCCCGTGAGCCAGTGCCAGCAGCTGAGCGAGCTCTACCTGCGGAAGAACCGCATCCCCAGCCTGGCGGAGCTCTTCTACCTGAAGGGCCTGCCGCGCCTGCGCGTGCTGTGGCTGGCGGAGAACCCCTGCTGCGGCACCGACCCCCACCGCTACCGCATGACCGTCCTGCGCAACCTGCCGCACCTGCAGAAGCTGGACAACCAGAGTAGGTGCCTGCTGCGCCCCACAGCCCGACGGGGAGTCCCTTCCTCTCCTCTGCCCTTCCAGCACCTTCCAGGAGCCAGCAGGTGCCCCCTCCCTGTGGGCTCCTCGGGGGGCGTCCCCCAGGCTGCTGCCCCTCGATTCACAAGTGTGAGTGGGGAGGGATCACCCGGGGCAGCCCAGGCGGGCGCAGGATCGCGGGGGCCTCGTCACCCTCCACCCGCCTGCTGCTGTCGTTTCTTCTGCTCCTTCCCTGCTCAGAACACTTGCCTGGGGCCCCGGGGAGCCCGTGAGAGGGTCCGGCTGGGCTGGCAGCGTCCCTGCTGGAGGCCGGCGGGCGCCTCCCCGCGGCGCTGATCGCTCCTTCCCCACCTGTCCTCCAGGGCCTGCATTCGGAGGCCCCTGGCACCACCGTGCTGGGCCCTGACCCTCCACACACGCACACTTTCCCCCCAGGTAGACAGCTGTCGCGTAGGTTAGCTCAGGGACCTCCGTCCACGTGGGAGTGCAGCAGACCGTGGGCCGTGTGGTCTGTTCCTTTGCCTATAATTTGTCTCTTCACGGACGCTTGTCTGGAGCAAGTGCTGAACTTGAGATTCACGTCCAGCCGGTGCCAGGGTGGGGCGGTGACAGGCAGGACCCGGCCGCTCTCCAGGAGCTGGCCGGCAGGGTGGACCGACGGACCCCGCTTGTCTAGAGCAGACTGTGCCCGGCGTGGCCGTGGTGGCGAGCCGCAGTCCGGGGGGCTTCTGTGGGGGCGCGTCCACTCTGATGCTGCAGCTCCGCCCGCTTCACTCTGAAGCCGTGACCGAGGAGGAGCTGTCCCGCGCGTTGATGGAGGGAGAGGAGGTCACGGCCCCCGGTGGAGAGGGCACGGGGAGCGGCCAGCCCGAGATGTCCTACGCCCTGAGCACCGCGGACGCTGCTGCTGACACCCAGCAGGACACGCTGAGCTATGGCGAGGAGACAAGGTGCCTGGTGGCGGGGGCAGCGGGCCTGCCCCTGGGGCTGCAGCAGCCTGGCGATGGGGCGGGTGAAGTGGGCCGGCGGGCGTGGGGCACCCCTGACCCAGCACTGCAGTCTCCCGGGGGAAGGCCAGGTGGCCGTGGCCGTGGCCAGCCAAGCCGCCGTGCGGCGGGGACGGGGCAGCTGGCCTGCTCACATCCTCAGTCCCTGTCCTTCCTGCAGCGTCCAGGGCCAGCTCGGCCTGAAGTCCCCTTCCCGGGACCGCTTCCCTTCCTTCTCGCACAGGGAAGCCGTGAGCAGTCGCAAGAACAGGGTGAGCATGATGGGACAGCACCGGCTGAGGCGGCCACCAGCTCCCTCTGCCCAGAACGTGGGGACGGGGGTGCACGGGCTGAGACACCCAGGGACTTGCAGAGCCAGGCCCCAAGGGTGGAAGTGGCTCTGAGCTACACTGGAAGTGACACGCCGGAGGGTGTGTGTGCAGCTGAGCTGGCTTCAGTGTGCAGGGGCAGCCCCAGAGGGACAGGAGACCCCCGTCCAGCCTGCGGGCAGCTCCGGGCAGCACGTGGGACCAGGCGTGCCGAGCGGCAGGCCGAGCCCTGGTGGGCAGGTTGCTGTGGCAGCACCTAAAGCTGCAGAGGTGCGCTGCTCGCGGGGACGCCTCCCACCTGCAGGGGGACAGACACTCCTGTCCTGGCGGGGCAGTTCTGCGCCACCGTGGCTCCTCAGGGTCCCTGTAAGGAGTAACAGGTTCAGAAGTAGGCTACGGGGGCTGCTCCGTCGAAGGCTCCGGTCCTTTCCACGTGTCTGCCGCCTGTGAACTTCTGGCTTGTTCTGGGGCTTGTTCCTCCTGGTCATGGGCTGGCGCTCTGATCCAGGCTCACACCCAGGAGGACAGGGGCCATTTCTTCCTTGTGTCCTCTCACTGGGGAAGAACGGCTGCCCTGTGTCTTCCTCACCCGGCAACACCGGCTTCATCAGCTGCATTGCTCACGTCCTGAGTGTGAGCCTGTCACCAGCCAGAAGAGCGGGGTCACCACCGTCAGCTTGGCCCAGTGGGGACTTTGCCTCCTAGTCACATGGGAGGGGGGCTGCGTGAGCACAGCCAGGGTCTGTGAGGAGGTCCGTGACCCCCCAGCTCCTGCTCCCGACTGCCTGGCTCTCCTAGCCCCGCGGGGTCCCAGAGCCATCCGACTGGTGCTCACATGGGAAGGGCTCCACAATCGGGGTGGGGGCTGCCAGCACCCCCTTGAGGACCTGGAAGGGCTTGTGGAAGGCACAGAGGGGTGGACTTAGGCCCCATCCCGGGGAGGGACCAGCCCGCCCTAGGGGAGAATCGTCCCCCCAGAGCTGCTGACAGCCGTGACTGCAGGCCGGAGGCGATTCTGGGCAGATCCTCCGCAAGGTCCGTGCATAGGCCCCCACCCAGCACAGAGGAGCCCCCGGAGCAGGCCAGGGTCTGCAGAGCCCCGGAGGCTGCCCCGAGGTTACACGGGCCCCCCCAGCACAGGAGGAGCCCCAGAGGGTGCCCCGAGGTTACACAGGCCCCCCCCCAGCACAGGAGGAGCCCCCGGGGCAGGCCAGCGTCTGCAGAGCCCCGGAGGCTGCCCCGAGGTTACACAGCGCCCCCCACCCAGCACAGGAGGAGCCCCTGGGGCAGGCCAGCGTCTGCAGAGCCCCGAGCTTGCACACTGCTCCAGCCCTGTACCTTCCATAAATGCAAACTGAAACCATCAGACCTGCTTGTGCAGCCAGAGCCACTTCGGGGACAGCAGGGAAGGCCCTGGCTCTACTCTGCCTGTGACCCGTGGCCTGTGGCCCCGTCCGCCCCCGGGAGGTCCCGCAAGCCCCGATGGCAGGATGCACAGGGCCAGGGAGGCCAGGGAGCTGTAGGGGCGGGGATGGAGCAGGACCCCCGAGGGGTGCCAGGGGTGGGCGGGGGCACTACTCCCTGTGGCCCCCGGAGCAGATGTCACCTTGCCACCACGTGCCCCAGCTCACCTCATAAGAGCCAGCCCAAGTGGCCCCCATGTGCAAAACGCTGCTTTGCTCCACTGCAGATAGAAACCATGAGCACATGCCTAGCACACGCGTGTCTGTGATCGTGGTGCTGAGCGCTGCCCCGGGCCGCTCCGCCCCTTCCCTCCCAGCTGGGTGACCTCGGCCGGCCCTGCGGGCAGCGCAGCTCTGTGGGGGAGCCTCTGCCCTGTGTTCTCCCGGGGTTTCCTGGGGGGCCGCTCGCCCAGATGTACAGGTCCGCTGGCCTGGTGGCCTCAGCCGGTGACCCTGTGCCCCCAGAACAACGTGCTGACCGCCATCCTGCTGCTGCTGCGGGAGCTGGACGCCGAGGGGCTGGAGGCCGTGCACCAGACTGTGGTCAGCCGGCTCCAGGCCTTGCAGAAGCAGGAGCAGCAAGAGGACGTGGAGTGACCCTCAGCGCCACCCCGAGCTGCCAGGCCTTCCTCCCGCAACCCCGTGCCCCAGCCCCTGGGAGGTGCCGGGTCACCAATACAGCCACGGCCTCCGCCGGACCCCGCTGAGTCCCAGCCTGTGGTCTGTGTCCCAAGAGGCTCAGGGCCGCCGGGAAGGCCACGCCCTCGGTGTGGACGGTGTGGATGGCGCCCTGGCGGAGCAGGAGGGGCAGCGGGCCCCGTGCTGGGTGCCCTCCCGAGGGCGCAGGTGCACGCCAGCCTGCACGGGGGCCCACCTGGGCTTGGCGCTTCCCGCCGTGGCAGCGCCACCACCGTCCCTAATAAATGTCTTCCCAGAGTCTGACCCGGAGCTCGTGTTGCCCCTGTCGGTTCTTGGCCCCAGTTGTAGGTTAGACTCTGCCCGCGGCCGGCGTCCAGAATGATCTGTCCTTAGAGTGGCTTCGTGTCACCAGGCCCACCAACTGCCACGGGGCCGGGGCAGGGGAGGCCTGGGGCAGGATCTGGGTGCCACCGTGGGAGAGGCAACGGGCGGGCGCCAGGGGGGCACCCAGAGATGGCACCTGAGGTGCGTGCTCCCGCGGGGAGAGGCTCAGGCCGGGGGGTGGGGGGGGGCGCCCCCACAGCGGGGGTGCCTCCCTGGCCGGGAGCAGCCAGGCGATCTTCCTGGTTCCCTCCGCCCCACTCCAGCTGGGGGGCACCCAGATCTCTGAATGTGTCCGTCTCTGTGCGAGCGAGGGGGTGCTGCCTACTGTGCGCAAGGACCCAGATGGGCGACCGCGCGGGGGCGGCGTGCCCGTTGAACGTGGGCTGCGCTCAGGGAGCCGGTCTCCAGCTCGTCCAGCCTCGCCAGGGCTGCGGGGCAGGGGCTTCCTCTGGGGTGTCCGTGGCCCTCAGGAACCGAGTGGTCACGCAGGGGCCGCTGCGCCCACGCTCTGTGTGCGAGGAAGCGGCCGGGCTCTCCTACAGCAGGTGGGGCAGGTGACGGTGAACAGCACACACGCCCCTCCCCACGCCCCAGGCCCACTTCCCGCTGCGCCACCACCTGCTGCGCCTCGGGGACTGGGACGGGCAGGGCCGGCCCTAGACGCCCCTGCCTCGGCTCCCGGGGGCGGCGGGTGAGCTCCGTGGGGGGAAGATGCACCTCGAGATGCCCTTTGATCGTGGCGACAGGGGCGCAGGTCAGGAGGACCAGGCCGGATGGCGGGGGCCCTGCTCACCTTGTGCCCGCCCCCGGGGCCGCCCTGTTTGGAGGGAGGACACGGGTGGTCCTCTGGTGGCTGTCCTCCGGGGAGGCATCACGGGGGCCTCCGGAGTCCCCCCAAAGGGAGCTGAGAAATGCTCACTGGTCCCCATGGGGCTGTAGGGTCAAAGTTGGAGAAATTAGAGGAGAGACGGGGGGTGGGGGCCAGGCCGCCGGCGTTCTCCGAGAGCAGACCCTCGTGCTCCTGCTCCCTGCAGGGCCCGGGGCAGCGCGGACTTGCCCAGCGGGATGCCCCGTGCATCTGGGGCTTCTCCCTGGGAGGGGACACCCAGGGTGGCCTCGCTGAGTGTGCAGAGCTTGGCATCTGCCCAGCGAGGGGACTCGTCGCCGGCCCACCCTCCTGCACCCCTGCGTTTCCAGTGCGCTCGGCCAGGCCACGGCTGGCCTGGGTGCGGGGACCCCACCCTCGCTCGGCGCTCTGCTGTCGCCGACCTGAAAGTCCCCTCACTGTGGGGCCTGATCTCAGACGTTCCCTGGGAAGTCCTCGGGGCTGGCGGTCCTTCCATGAGGAAGAAACACCAGGTAGGTTGGGCCCGGCCACCTGTGAGGGCCGCACGCAAGGGGGGCTGGTGGCCACGGTGCTCACCTGGGAGCCCAGCCTGCACCCTCCCCTCCGCAGGGGCTGGCGGGGGCGCACAGTGGGAAGAAAGAAGCCTGGGGAGGCCACCCAGGTGGTGTCGCATCCGCATCACCCCTCCCACGGAGATGTCATCACACAGGGAAACAGGGACAGCAGGGTCCCTGCGGTGCATGTCCTTATTGGGCCGGGGGCTGGGACGGCGCCCCGATGCCGGCTGCTTCCCACCCTGTCCCCACACGCGGCCCCTCGGGAGGGGTCCCCTCGGGTCGTGGTGGGACACCTGTGTGCAGGGGCCTCTGGGTGGCGGTCCAGGAACCCTCTCCCCCACAGAATCGTGGGACAACGCTCTGGCTGCAGAGGCGAGGCCACCTGCTGCTTCTCGAGGTCCCGTTACCCGGGAAGATTCCTCGCGGGCGCTGTGCCCCGGAAGCTCACGGCAGCATCCGTACTGCGCAGGGCGCAGCGCACACGGCGGAGGAACGGGCTTTGCGGTCACCCGTGCCCCCCGCCTGCTCTAGCAGCTTGTCCTGTGGGGCGCACCCGCCTCCACAGGGGGACGGAGGCTTCGGGGGGGCCGTCAGGGCTGAGAGCGGGCTCTGGGTGCAGGGGCCCCCGTGTCCAGCAGCCAGCCTCAGCCTGGCGGGGTGACAGGCTGGGGACCCCTGGGGCGGGGCTTGCTGCACAAGGCAGGGGATTGCTGCTCTGTGTCCTGGACCCCCGACCTCCCCCACTGCCCCCCTCCTCCCCCCGTGACCACGCAGCATGCCCGGCCCCCCCACCCCGTGCAGCACTCCCCTCCCAGGGCTCCCCTCCTCGAGCTCTGGAGAGCAGCGCCTGCTCCCCAGCTCTGCCTTCCTGGGCCTCCAGCACCCCCCTCACCCCCACCATGCTCCCGAGGCCTGTCCGTGGCCCCACACCCCCACCCTGCTCGGAGAATCAGCTCGGTGCACTCTTCCCTGCCGGTGAGGCCGGGCCTTGCTGTCTGTGGGATTCTCAGGGGGCCCCAAGGTCCCAGGCCCCTGCTGTGTGCACCTGTATGGCCCCCGCCCCGAGGGGAGTGTGCATGGGATGGGGCCCCGCACATACACCCAGAGTGAAGGAGCGTCACGGACGTACTTAAAGTCCCTGATGGGCTGCCTGAGTTCATCGGAAGGGAGAGTGGCCTGGTGGGCCTGGCCTAATCAGGGGGCCCCTCGGCTCTCCTCTACAGCTGCCAATGGATTCAGGCTGAGAATGGGGTGGGCCTCCTTCTCCTGACGCAGGGCCCAGGGGAAGGGCCCAGGTAAGAGGCAGCAGACGCCCTGCTGCCCCCGGACGTCTGCCACCAGGTAGCTCAGAGGGCCTGAGGCCTGGAGGTCCCCGCCTCCGCCGCGGCCCTTGGAGGACCCAGCTAGGCCGTGCCCTCACCCCTGAGCCCTGTGAGGTCAGCCGGGATGCGAATCCCCGGTGCTCGTGGTAGGTTCCCAGGAAACCCAGTCTCCTGGAGGGGCAGGTCCTGAGGGAGCCCCTGCCCCCGGCCCCCTCCTGGGCATGGGCTCCAGCCTGCTGACCCGTCCTTCCTGCAAGGCCTGGCCCGCGAGAGGCCCTGCCGTGGGCTCCCCCCTCCACGCTGTGCATGCCGGGCTAAGGGGCAGGGGGCCTGGTCAGGCCTTAGTCCGTGTGCCCGGGGCTGGGGCCACGAGCAGGACTCCAGCAGCGTCTGTGCCGTCGGACACCTGAGCTGCAGCCTGTGTCCAGAGCCTCCCTGGGGCGTGTCCAGAGGCCCGAGCGCCACAGCCCGCGCCCCACCGCCCCGGCCATGGAGGGCGAGCGCGGGAGGCAGAGGCCAGGCCCTGTCCCTGCTGACGCGTTACTGGGCGCCTGCGCCACAGCATCTCCAGACGCTGCACGTCCAGGCAAAACCAGGAAGAACGTCCCAGAAAGTCCAGCTCCGCGGCTCCCCTGCCCCTTCCCCAGGCCGCCCCGGGTGCCCTGGGGAGCTGGCCAGGGGGCGGGGTCAGCACGGAGCACGCTGGGCCGAGTGGCTGTGTGCTCAAGGCGGGCTGGACGCTAGCCGGATGCTGGAGGGTTTCTGCTGCAGCCAGGGGACTCCAGGAGTCCCCACCCCTGAGCTCCGGTGTCCCCACTCACGCACAAGGACACGCGTGCACTCACGTGTACACACACGTGCATGCACACACGTGCACGCTCAGGTTTCCGGGACCCAGGAACTTGTTCCTGGCCTCACAAGCCACTTGGGACCGTCCCCTCGGGGAGATGTCCCCTCCTTAGCCTGCCCCAGGACCACCCACACAGCAAGGAGGGCGTGGTGCCCGGGCCCCCACCAGGCTGCTGCTCCCTCGAGTGACTGAGGCACCCTGCCAAGGTCTTGGGGACGTGAAGGCAGCTGGAGGGACAGAGGACCCCCACCAGGTCCCTTGGCCCCACCAGAAGAAACCACGCAGGAGCCCCCAAGGCCAGGGGCTCCCCACAAAACCCCATGAGTCCCCGAGCCTCCCCCGAGCCTCCGCAGGTGCCACAGGCAGGAGCACAGGCCTGGAGCCGCCCTGGACGGAGCGCCCAGTCACCGCGGTGGGAACAGAAGTGGACTGTGCAGTGAGCTCAGGAGGGTTGGGGTCCCCCTGAGGCTCAGCACGTCCTGGGGACCCTGGTGCCGGGACCACACTGCAGAGCAAGGCTCCTCGCCAACCCCAGAAGTGGCGGTGGACTGGCCCTCGGCTCCCGGTGCTGTTTCTGTCGGCCTCCCCCCATCGCCCACCCCTACCAGGGTCTCCTGGGGTGCCCGCTCACCCCAGACACTTGCCCCCAAGGTCTTGGGTCTGAGACGTCCCAGGGTGGTCAGGGGGGCTGGTCCTGAGACTGGGGGGAGGCCAGGCCCGTGTGCGCGGTGGGGGCGACCACCCCCTGCCCTCCCTGGGACGTTCCACGGGGCCTGCCGCCCAGAGACTGGTCTCTCCACGGTCAGGGTGATTTTATTTCTACAAAAGGTGGCAAGCTCCGCTCTGCCCGGCGGCCAGTGCACACAGAAGGAGGTCACAGCGAGGGCCACGGGGAAGTGTCCCTGCACAGGGGTCCCCACCTCCCCCGGGCCAGAAGGTGGGTGCCCGGGGGCTCTGTCCGAGGGGAGCCCGGCGGCAGCAGGGGCGAGGCCCTGGAGCCAGACCGAGAGGGCCGTGGCCCCCGCCCGCCTGCAGGCCCCAAGGAGGGAGGGGCAGGTGCGCCGCGGCTTCAGAAGCCCTTGTCGATGCTGAGGCTGCGGCGGGTGACGTGCTCCAGCTCCCCGGACACGTAGTCGGCCATGCTGATGCGGTAGTGCGCCAGCATCTTCAGCATGAGCCGCAGGTTCAGCCACCACTGCTCCCGGGGCATGCGGTGCCTGCCGCAGGGGGGTCGGGCTCAGGGCCGGGCACTGGGCCCCGACACAACCCTGGAGTGCGGCCTGGAGGGGGCGTCCGGTCCCCTCCCTCCGGGGCCTGCAGTCGGGGGTGCTCGGCCCAGGCTGGCGGGGCGAGGGCGGCACGGGGACGGCCCCGGGGACGGGGACGGGGTGGCCGTGCAGGGTCGGGGCAGCCCACCCCCTTCACAGGCACTCACTCAAAGTCCGTGACCTCCTTGAGCTCGGTGACGGGGCTGAAGGCCACCGCCTTCTTCTGCAGGCCGATCACGCAGGCCGAATCGGGGGCGTTGGCGAACACGCGGCCTGTGGACACAGGGCTCGTTGGCAGCCCCGGACCCCAGGGCCCAGCAGAGGGCAGAGAGCGAGGTCAGCCCAGGGCCACCCCCCCCCACGCACCGTTGCGGTAGACGGCCCGCAGCTTCTCTGACATCCAGAGCATCGCCTTCACCCCCAGCTTCGTGCCGTAGTTCCGGTCAAAGGGGGTCGGAGCCCCACCCTGGAAACACAGGCGGGTGAGGGGGGCTCGCTGCCGCCCGAGGCAGGTGGGCGCTGCCAGGAGCCGGGCGGCCTGACCACCCCGCGACCTCAGGTGAGCACCCTGAGGCAGCGTGTGACCCCCACCCCCTCCCGCCCCCCGCATCTGCATCTGTTCCCTCTGCCTGCAGCTCCCCAGCCCTTCTCCACCCCAAACCTCCAGCGGCTGGGTGGTGGGCTGCCCGCCCATCCACGTGGTGGCCCCCGTGGGCCCCCGGCTCTGGCAGGATGAGCAAGCACCCGCAGAGAGGGGAGCCCTCGGGAGGGCTGGGAAACGGCACCACTCAGGTCCCTGCAGGGTGCCCAGGAGGCCACTGGGTGGGGGGACCTGGCAGGGAGCAGGGGGCCGCAGGGGTCCCAGCCCTGCCCCTTCCTAGTGCTGAGGACTCTGCAGGGTAGGAGCCTCACCCCGCTCACCTGTCCCGAGGGATGATGAGTGCAAGGTGGGCATGAGGGGGGTGGCAGGGTGACCGCGGGCAGGTGCCGCCTGAGGACGTGCAGGGGGGAGGGCTCTCACCCTGCCGTGTCCCCCGGGCCCCCGGGCCCAGGTGCAGATGGAGGCAGAGGGCGGGGACCCGGGCTCCCCACGCCGTACCTGCTGCAGGTGGCCCAGAACGTTGGTCCTACAGTCAAAGACGCCCTTCCCCTCGGAGGAGTACAGGTTATACAGAAACTCCGTGGTGTAGTGCTCGTGGCACTTCTCGTTTCTGGAAGGAGGGACGAGGCCTGGGTGGGACGGAGCCGGCTGGGGTCTCGTCCCGGACGCTGAGCCCCCGCCCCTGCCCCCCAGGCTCCCGCGGCTCAGGGGGACCCTTCCCGCCCGGCCCAGGCCCACGCGCAGCCTCACCGGAGCACGAGGCCCCTCTGGATGTCTGTCTTCATCTTCTCGGTCATGTGCTCCACGTTGGCCTGCGGGTGCGGGGGACACGGCTGAGCCAGGCGCCTGAGCCGGAATCGGCGGCCGCCAGCCCTGTACCCGGCAGCAGCCCCTTGCTGCGTGGGACGGAGCCCAGACTCCCCCCGGAGCCAGGCGACCCGGGGGCCACGGGCAGGCCTGAGCTGGTGGCGGGAGGGCCAGAGGCCATGGCAGCCACGATGCGACACAGGGTGGGGAAGGGGGCTCGGGGGTCACGTGCTGGGACCCCATAGGCAGGGACCCCCCGGCCCACAGGGCTCCTCGGCCTGCACCCCAGGCCAGCTCCCAGGTGTCCCAAGAGGAGAAGGGCAGGGGGCTCGGCTCACTTTCAGGTCTTGGATGTTGAAAGGGTCCTCGAAGACGTAGGCGGCGTCGGCCCCCACAGCAATGCCAGTCACCGTGGCCAGGTAGCCACAGTAGCCGCCCATGGTCTCCACGATGAACACGCGGCGCTTGGTGCCCGACGCCGACTGCTTGATGCGGTCACAGCTCTGGGGGACAGGGGCGGTCAGGGCCTTGCCCGTGGGCCACAGGCGGCCACCGCACCCAGGGACCCAGGTCTCTCCCCGGAGCCGCCTGTGCAGGGGCTGGAGGCCAGGACAGCCCCCCACCTGCCCAGAGCATCACAGCCCCCTCCATGGGCTCCCTGCAAAGCGGGGTCCTCAACTGGGGCCACTGTGTGCCCAGGGGGATGGGGGTGTCACCAGCGCCTGGTGGGTGCAGGCCAGGGATGGGCTAAGAGGCTCACTGGGGCCTTAATTTTTCTCATCTGTAAATGGGCAAGTGACACTCTGGCCACCGCAGGGTCACTGTCCCGGGGGGACCAGGTGACACATGAAGTTCATATTCTGCAGGTGCCAACAAGGATGTGACACAGGATACTTTTAACCCAAAAAGTTCGGAGTCTGGAAAGAAATTTAGAACATTAAAAAACTGAGAAAAGACAAGACCAGTCGGTTTTTGGGGTCTGAACCACAAGGTGAAACCCCAAGTCAGAGACAACCATTCTCCAATGTCTGCCAAAGGATCGATATCCTACATATGTCAAGAGCACCTACAAGTAATAAAATTCACCAAAAAAAAAATGGGCAAAAAACAGAGAAAGGTATTTTTCCATAAAACCCTTAAGTGAGCCAGAAACAGAGCAGTTCCACGCCAGCAGCCATCCGAGCGCTGGTTAAACAGAACACCAGGCTTCCCGTCGTGGAGGCAGAGAAAACAGGGCCGCGCGTGGTGCTGGCGAGAGGCCGGGTTGGGTGAGTTCAAAGGAAAGCCCTGAACGCTCACGGGGTCTCTGGGTCGGCAGTTGGGGGGGTCTCCTGTCGTCTCATCTGTTCTACTCGCATCTTTCTCTTCCCACAGCATCGTGGAGAAGCTGCTCGGGTTCAGCCCGAGACCCCCGAGGACCCGGGCACAGGGGTGCTGAGCCCACAGGGGAAGGGGGTCGGGGGGCCGCAGACGGGGTGGGAGGGGTCTGCACGGGGACAGAGCCACGGCCGGGCCAGCCCTGCTCCGACGACGGCAGCTTCCCCTGGGCACCCACCCTCGCGCGTCGTGTGACCGTCCCCTGCACAGGTCCGGGGCCTGCCGGGGCCCGGCGTCCTACCTCCATGGCGGCGTTGACGGCGGTGTCTGAGCCCAGACTGAAGTCGGTGCCCGGCACGTTGTTGCTGATGGTGGCCGGGATGACGCACATGACGATGCAGAGCTCCTCGTAGCGGCCGCGCGCCTCCACCAGCTGCAGCACCCCCTCGTAGGCCTGCGGGCGCACCGGGGGGGGGGCTCAGGGCGGCCCACGGGAAGCAGGAGGCGGCGAGTGGGGGCTCCTGGGCCAGGGGACATCGCCCCCACGGACCCGCCACGTGCCTGGGCCTCCCGCCCCCGTGGCCACGACCCGGGGAGCCCACCTGGGAGCCGGGCAGGCCAGGGCCAGGGAGGCTGGGCTCCCAGGAGGACAGGAAGGAGGCCCGCCCGCCCTGGAGGGACCCCCACCTGGGGTGCGGGCGGCGGGGGGCTGGGCAAGAACGGGAGCCGCACCAGGGAAGGAACGGACGGGGAGGAGGCTGTGGGGCTCTCCGCCGCAGGCTGCCCCCCAGGAGCTCCTGAGGGCAGCACCCCATCTCCCCGCCTTCCTGCCACCCCACCCCTCCTCTCCAGCACCCGGTCACCAGCACCCACAGACACTGTGAGGCCTACCCTGAACCCCGCGGCCCCTCAGGCCCGTGGACATCCCTGACACGGGGTCCCCGGCAGGTCCACCTCCGCGGCCCCGGGCCCAGAAGACACTGTCAGGTGTCCCCGCCCCGCCCAGGGCCCCACGGCAGCCCTCACCTCAAAGCCCCCGATGACCAGCAGGGCGTGGATGTTGTAGGTGCGAATGTTGTCCACTATCTTCTCCATGTAGCTCCTGGGCAGCGTCCTGCGGGGGACGTAACCACGTTACTGGCGGCCAGGCCACAGGGACGCGCAGCCACACGGCATCTGCCCGCGGGGAGGGCCCCGGGCACCGTCCCGAGATTCCCGAGGTGGAAGCAGAGCCTCAGCGCCGGGGGACCCGCGGGGCCCAGAGCGGGGCGCAGAGGCCCGAGCCCCCGCGGGGACGGGGGACACCCGGGCACAAAGGGGCAGCCGGAGGACCTGTGGCCCCTGGTCCAGGGCCACGGGGGCAGGTGTCCCCTCGCAGCCCCTGCTCCTCCCGAGCCTGCCCACAGGTTTCTAGCCCCGGAGGCCCGCGGTGGCCGGGAGCTCACCTCTTCGTCCCCAGCATGGAGCCGCCACGGCCCAGCCAGCCGGCCACGTCGTGCCAACTCACCTCTTGTACCTGTGGGGGGTGGGGGT
The DNA here is from genome assembly GCF_011100685.1 of Canis lupus familiaris. Taxonomy (NCBI): domain Eukaryota; kingdom Metazoa; phylum Chordata; class Mammalia; order Carnivora; family Canidae; genus Canis; species Canis lupus. The sequence continues at coordinate 38,067,235 of NC_049252.1, read as the reverse complement.
GCAGCCTCAGGGGCAGGCGGGGGGCTCGCAGCCACTCCTCCTCGCTACTCGGGGAGGGCACGGCCGGGAGGGGCCAGAGACTGGCAGGCGGCCCGCGGCACGCTGCAGCTCAGCAGGGGCGCTCACCCCTTCCCCAGGGCCTCTGACCCGTCTTCTCCGCCCACCTGACCTCGGCCACTGCCCGTGACCTCGTGCCGCGAGCCCCCCGGTCCCCGTAAGCAAGCGAGCCGGGGGTGGGTGATACAGACCCAGCGAGCCCCGGCCCCACGCGCCAGCGCGGCCGCACCCACCTGACCCTTGGCCAGACCCTCGAAGCCGTCGTGTACGACGTACACCGTGTGGCCCTGGGAGATGCCCGACCGCACCGCCGAGCGCACGGCCGCGTTCATGCCAGCCGCCGGGGCCCCCACGTTCAGGATGGCCAAGGAGAAGTTGGTCTTGAGAGACAAGGGAGACAGGAACGTGAGCACGGGGCTGGGGACGAACCGCGGAGCCACGAGGACGGCACGAGGGGGCCCGGGGCCTGGGGCCCGTGGCCGCCTGCACGCCGTCCAGCGAGTGGACTCCCCTGGGAAGGACACACGTGTGTCCTTTGCCTCCACGAGCTTCTGGCAAGGACCCACAGGAGCCAGGAGCGAGCCTGGGGCCTCAGCCAAAGGCGTCAGCAGGACCGTGGTCGCTCTCAGCCGAGCACGGCTGGTGGCCGCAGCGGGGCGGCTTTGGGCCAGACTCGGCGCCCGTTTGGAAGCTTCCAGCCATCACCCCACGCTCTGGGCTCAGGGCAGCCAGCGTCCCAAGCGCTTAGCGAGCGGCACGGCTGCACAGCGACGGGGGCCACGGATGTCACAGAGGTTCTCTAGGAGCCACGTTAACAAGGTGCAAAAAGCGGCAGGTGATGCCAGTGTGGGTCCCAGGGTTGGTCTAACCCCACGAACTGAAAGGTCACCTTGACCAGGAATCAACCTAAGAAACGCCCCGTGGGCTGTCACACCGGCGTCCAGGCTGTGTCCCCGGAGCCCTCGCTGGGCAGCTGCGTCCTGGGCACCTCGAGGCCACATGTCCCCGGCCAGCGGCTCCGCCTGGCAGCGCGGCCCTGGGGGGTCCTGGCAACACAGCCCTGCCGCCCCAGACAGGGTCACGGCCCAGCGGTCCCCGGAGGGGACAGAGACCACGCCACTGGTCCGGGGATGCGCCCCGTGCCTGACCAGCTCCTGGGACGAACGGAGACCCAGGATGGTCTCAACGGGACCCTTCCTCGTCCCCAGGGTTCCGGGAACAAGTCCTGCCGTCATCCTTATCTTGAAGAAAGCCCGTTTCGCAAGGCTTTTAGCTATTTTAGAATGTTTCGTAAGCACTAGAACCGCTCTGTCGTGACTTAAATCCGCAGGCCCGACTTAATTGCCTTTAGTCATTTGCTAATAAGCAAGCAGCCAAGGTCACCTCCAGGCCCAGATGCTGGCCGTTGGGGACCCGCTGGTCAAGCAAAGCTGCACCTCTCAGCCCACAGCTCAGCCCCCAGACAGGAGGGCGCTCGGAGCTCCCCGCTTCCCGGGCAGACCCCGACCCCGTGGGCGGGCGGCCCCAGGGCGGGCAGCCCCTGGCAGCAGGGACAGGCTCAAGGTGGAGGCGGAGGTGACAGGGACCCAGGGGTCCTGCGGCTCACACCACCTCACCTTCTCCTTGGAGACCTTCTGGTGTGCAAGCAGCTTGTAAATGTTCCAGTTGTTCTCAAAGCTCCTGGAAAGGAAGCGGGTCATGCATCATGCAGCCCCCAGCCCCAGCCCCAGCCCCACAGCTCGGCCACGCAGAAGCCGCAGGCCGCCATCCCTGCCCCTGTGGATACCAGCCCGGCCGGGCAGCATCGCTGGGTGGCGGAGGAGCCCTGCACTACGCGCGGTCCGCACACCCCTCTCGGCGAGGCCGGGGCGCCGCATCCCTGCAACCAGCCTGTGGGGTGGGCGGCTCGGAGCAGGCGGGAGGCTCGGCGACGGAAATCGGAGCTGCGGGTCTGGCCCCCCGCCCCCCCGCCCCTCTGGACCTGCCCCACCGCGGCCTCCTGTGGACGCCCCGCCCCAGCCCCCAGCCAGGCCGCCCTCTCCCCTCGCCCCTCGTGGCAGCTCCTGCCTGCCGTCCAGCTGCAGGGACCGCCGAGCCCCGTTCCTGCCGCTCGCTTCCCCCGGCTTGGCCACACACACTCAGCGGGAAGACGTGCAGCTCCACGTCCCAAGGCGTGCAGGTCCCGCGGGCCAGGGCCACACGGCGTCTCCGGCGGGCCCGCCGAGCAGACGGCCGCTCCAGCGCCAGGCCCCGCCAGGCCCCGCCAGGCCCTCACCTGCCGCGGAGCTGGATGGCCTCGTCGAACCGCTTCTCGTCCATGGCCTTCTGCACCTCCTTGGTCTTCAGGGAAACAAGGAAACGCTGCAGGAGGCCTGGTGCACACGCACGGCGGCCACCCGACGCGGCGGGCCTGTCCCCCACCCGCCCCGCCGCGGTCACTGCCAGGCCGGCGATCCGGGGGGCTGGCTGACAGCAAGCGGGCCGCCCGGGCTTCCCCAGCGGGCCCACCCCCCCCAGCTCCATGGGGCCCCGCCAGGGCCTGGGGACCAGAGGAGTCCGGGCCCAGCCCCGCAGCAGAGGTCGGACCCGAGGCCTCTCCCAAGGAGGGGTCCCAGGGAGGCCGGACCCCCACGCCCCCACGCCCCTCCCCAGCACGGGCCCCGCTCCAGCCTTGCCGAGTGTCTGCCCACGTCTGCTGAGTTACACGGTGGCCCTGGCCACCCACTCGCCCCCCACCATCCTACCCCAAACACCCCACCCTGCCCAGCCTGCAAGGTCAGTCCAGGGCCGACGGCTCCAGGAAGCCATGTGTCCCCGCAGCTCCCACCCCTCGGGGCTCGTCCCTCCCCACCCAGAGGACTGGGGGCCTCGGGTACCCGGAGGCCACGACAGGAGGGGGCCACCGGTAACAGAGGAGCAGCAGGACCCCAAGGGCGACGGGGCGGGGAGGGGCCAGGTGCAGCCCGCCTGCTGGGTGGGGCCCCGAGGAGGCCCTGGAGGGAGGGGGGGGCCGCAGGGCCAGCGAGCCGGGGGCCCTCTCCCGGGAGCCCCACCTGGCCCGCCTGCAGGCCTGGAACTTACCACCTGCACACACTCCATGAGGGGCAGCCGCACGGACTGGTTCCCCGAGAGGCTGACCACGCAGGCCTGCGTGTCCGCTGTGGCCTCCAGCAGCGCCATGACGGCCTCCATGCCCATCTTGCTGCTCTGAGCAGGGAGGGGGCGGGCGGGTGTCGAGCAGGAGCCGCCCACCCGAGCCGTGGGCACGTGACCCTTCGGCTCTGGGGCCACGCTGGGCCAGCCCCCACACCACGCACCCGACGACCCCTCACCCTCAGCTCTCAGAGCTGTCCCCCCGACACGCGCACATGCGGGTCGAAGCTTCTAGAACAGGTGGCACCAGAAAGGATGTCACGTGACCACCACTCACAACAGCCCCGCACCCCGGGGGCACGTGGCCACCACGGTCCCAGCCCCACGGCAGCAGGTGCAGGCTGGAGACCATCTCTGGGGTCTTCCGCGAACGCCGGGCCCCTGAGAGCTGGGGTGCGGGACTCGGAAGCACCGGACGTCAGACCCGGAAGGCTGAGCCGCGGGCCCGGCCCTCTGTGCACCGTCCTCCCCTGGAGACCTCACCGGGGGGCCCGGAGCCCGGTGCTGACTGTGGAGCGTGGGGACGGGTGCGTCGCGAGACACAGGACCCCGGGCTACGTCTCCCACCCACGGGGACACGGAGGGGCCGCAGCGAGGGAGCGCCCACCACGCTCACCCACCCCGACACCCAGGCCCAGAGCCAGGCCCCACCTACCAGGATGCGGTCAAATGCCGAAGGGGTCCCTCCCCTCTGCACGTGGCCCAGCACGGTCACACGCGTGTCGAAGCCCAGCCTCTGGACCACCAGCTGCTCGTTGGGAGAGAGTCGGGGGGGACCTGGGTTCAGCGCCCACCCCACGGGCCCCTCACCCTGGTTCTCAGGGATGTCGGCTGTCACCCCTGGGGTCCCCGCACAGCCAGCTCGGGACTCACGCCCACAGTGAGAGAGCGTGGCCTTTCCCCGTGTGCGCAGCCGTGTGGGCACGTGGGGCACTTGTGTGGGGGCGTCCCCGCAGCCCAGCCTGGCCCTTAGTGCCTCAGTCAGGCTGCACCGGGCCCCGTGGCTCTGGGCCCCCCGGCAGACACCATGGATGGGCCGGTTCCCGACCGGGGACACAGGGACAGGACGGGCGGCCAAGGAGAGGGTATCGGGAGGGCAGGGCCCGGGGCCCCAGGCGGAGGTCGCAGGGGAACACTCCACGGAGTCGGTTCCTCAGCTGAGCGTCCTGCCCTGGGTGGGGGCTAGCGGGGGGCCCCCGGGGCGGGCCCGGTCCTGGGGTGAGGTGGGGCCTGCACTGGGCCTGTGGGGCCAGCCTTCTCGGGGAGCCCCCGGCCCACCCCCGCCCACCCCGCGTCTGGCTATCACCAGGAGCGAGGAAGCACCCTCCGGGAGCTGCTGTCCAGGGGCCCCAGCAAGAGCACGTGGGGACTGCAGATAAAGGGGTGCCTGCCCCGAGGCCCCACCCGTCCCGTGGGACCCAGCCCCTGCCCAAAACTCACGTCCTTCACGTAGCGGGACGAGATGGGCTTCCCGTTGCGGTCGATGGCACCCTCCGCGATGATGATGATGTTCAGTCGGGACCCCCTGCTCCGAGTCTAGGTCAGAGAAGCCCCGGGCTCGGCCGCCAGCCTGCAGGCACCTGCCCTGGACACGCCACCACCCACGTCCTCCCCCGAGGCCCACGGTCTACACGGGCAGGCGGGAGGGGTGGACTAAGATGAGCCCACAGGGGCCCCACTGCCCTCCGGGGTGGGGAGGGGGCTGCAGAGGCTCTGGAGGGAGCAGGGGGCCAGCACCCCAGGAACCAAGCAGGCCGTGCAGGCACTGGAGCAGGCGGGGAGCAGTCAGGAAGGGGAGCACGTGGCCCTGCAGCCTCCCCAGGACTTGGGGCTGCCAGCGGGGACCGAGGGGCAGAGGGACCCTCGACCTAGGTCCCCCAGCCAACCCTGCCAGCGCTAACCTGGGACACCGAGGTCACCTCGAGCCTGTGACCTCACGGTGTGGGCCACCAGCCAGGGCTTCCTGGACCCCCCACACCCCTAGAGCGACACCCCCTCCCCTCCCCAGGCTGCAGAGGATCAAAGGTGGCACCGAAGGGACCCACAACACCCTGCGCCAGCCCAGGCTGGGGCTCAACACCACAAATCCAAAGTTCCCTGGGGAAAGCACTTCCCAGTCACGTGCTTCAAAGATATTCAGAACGTTCACTCTGGCCCGTAAGCCCCCTGTGTGCCCCACAGCACCCAAAGAACCTAGAGAGGAAGACTCCCAGAGCAGCCCCCGTGAGCCCCAGGGCAGGAGGAGGAGGAGCGGGAGTGGAGGGCTGCCTGGAGGAGGTGACGCTGGTGCAGGTGAGGTGCGACAGCCAGAGCCAGGGCTGCGGGGGAGCGGAAGAGCAGGAGGTGGGCGGGGGGGGGGGAGGGGTTACATCTGTGCCTCACGGGTGGGGCCTTGGAGGCTCGGGGAAGCCGAGGGAGGGCCTGAGGCTGACACAGAGCAGGGAAGGACCAACCCCGAGTGCAGGCCGCTTCCAGAACGGCCCCGAGCGCACAGCGGCCGAGCCAAGGCCAGGTCAGCCAGGGACGCCACACGGCCCTGCTCCACGCGGTCAAGGCCACGAAGCCCTCACAGAAGGACAGGACTCGCCCCAAGGACAGGACGTGGGCGCCCGGCCAGCCCCACCCGGCCCTGCCCTTGGCCTTGCAGGAGGACGGGGACAGAGCGCCAGGGGACGTCTGTCCCTCAGAGCAGCGAGGGCCCGCGTGCTGACCCCCAGGGCTTCAGAACCGAGGGACGGGCCGAGCCCCAGGTGGCCTGGGTGCTCACCCTGCGGGCACAGGCTGGCCTGTGTGTGAACATCGGGGCACAATCTCGGATCCGGACCACAGCCCCCCAGTCCGGGGGTGGCCCTCAGTCCCAGCACCGCCCCCTGTCCACCAAGGAACCAGGCCCGGCCGAGGGCCGACCTGCCCCAGCACCCCGCTCCACCCTGAGGGGGCCAGAGCCGCGTCCCCAACGCCCCGGCCGCCCCCGGACAAGGCCTCAGCCCCCAGCTGCCTCCCCAGTCCCACGGGGGGCCTCCTCCCCTGGGGTCACTGCCCCACGTGCCATCCACCTGTCTTCCAAAGGCCACCTCCCCTGGCGCAGACTCAGTGGCCACGGCCCCCAGGAAGCCAGCATGACCCGCTCCCGCCCCCGCCCAGGTCAGCGTCCCCGAGCACCCTCCTCGGCCTCCCGGGCCCCAGGACGCGCTCCGGGGCACCTGCTGCGGCAGGACCTCCCGGGAAGACCCTCCGCACGCACCTCTCCGAGCCTCTCGCACATGAAGTTCTCCCAGCCGTCCTCGGGGGGCGCCTCGGGGATGAAGAGCCAGTCGGCCCCCGAGGCCAGGGCGGACACCAGGGCCAGGTACCTGGAGGAGCAGCCCAGCGGCGGGCCACAGGCGGTCACCGGTCACCGGCAGCCAGTCCAGCCCCCAGACGGGACGCGCCCCGCCCAGCTCATTCCTCCAGCAGGAAGTCAGCACCTGCTGCGCTCCGGGCACCGGGAGGTGCTGCCCCCACCCCTGCTCCCCAACGGCCCCCCCGCCGTGCCCCTTACCCGCAGTGCCGTCCCATCACCTCCAGCACGAAGGTCCTCTGGTGGCTGTGGACAGACAGGGTGGGGGGCTCAGCGCTGCACCTGGTGGATGGACCCCACGGCCCGGCACCCCAAACAGCCTCGGGGCACGGGAGCTGCGCCTGCTGTCCGGGCCCCAGCCCTGCCAGGGAAACGCCCGGGACAGAGAGGGTCCCCGGACAGCCGTCCAGCCCCGGGACAGCCGGGTCCCTGCCTACGAGGCCATCGCACCCCACCGTCGGGCCGTTTCCCCTGATCTGTTCGCCGGCTGCAGGCCACTGACCTGGCCTGACCTGGCCGTAGCCTGGGCGCCCCCGGCGGACGCACCCCTGCCCCGGGGCCCCAGGCCTGGCTCACCTCTGGGCGGTGGTGGTGATGGCGTCGATGACCTCCATGATGCGGTGCAGGGCCGAGTCCGTGCCGATGGTCATGTCGGTGCCGCAGAAGTCGTTGTCGATGGAGCCCACCAGCCCCACGATGCTCAGGTGCGAGTAGGTCTGCGCCGTGCTCTCCGAGATCCTGCCTGGGCGGGCGGCCAGCCCTGAGCCCCCCGGCCCGCCCCGCTCCCTCGGCGCCCCGGCCCCCGAGACTGTGGTCCCAGCGGGTCCCAGGCTCAGAGCGCCCCCCAGCCCGCCCTCGTCCCCGGGTCCCGCGGCAAGGGTTGAGGCGGCTGAACCACCGATACAGGCCCAAGAGACCCCCCCCCGGGAGCCCTGGGCACACCCCTCCTGTCCGGGTCCCCACGAGGGCCACCAAACTGAACCCCAAGAGGTCACTTCCAACTGGCAACCTCGGGGCCTCCGTCTGCAGGTGACGAGGTCACCCCCGCCCGGGAACCAAGACAGACCAGACGCGCCCACACGGTGTAGGATGCCGTCCGGGGACTGCCGGCCGCCACCAGGAGCAGGGACGCTAGCCCTGACGCTGTGTCCCCGGGCGCCCTGGGCTCAAACACTGACACCCTCCCCAGGGGCCGAGCCCACCTAAGGCTCCAGGAGAGGCCGGGGTGGCCCTGACCTTGGGCCCAGCCCGGCGCCTCCCGCGTGCTGCCCTCGCCCTGCCTGGCCCCCCGGCCCCGACCCCCAGCACCCCAGCACCCGCCGCCCTGGGCCCCCACCCACCTGCCGCCACCAGCTCCTCCAGCAGGCTGCCCCACTCGCTGCGGAAGATGTCGGCGCCCGTCAGGCTGCCGTCCCCGCCGATGACGCACAGGTTGGTGATGCCGCGCTGCACCAGGTTGTAGGCCGCCGCCAGGCGTCCCTCCCGGGTGGTGAAGGCCTTACAGCGCGCGCTGCCGATGACGGTGCCGCCCTGCACGGAGCACACAGGCGCCGCCCTGCACACAGCCCTGGGGCACCGCGGGGCGCAGACCCCGAGAGCAGAGGCGGGGCTTCCCTGGAAGCCTGGACGGGGCGCCCCCTCCCGGGGCCTCGTCCTTGCACGGAGCCCGGAGCCTGGGGGAACGGCCGCGGCTCAGGCTCGGGAGGTTCCAACTAGGACGCGGAGGGAGAGGACTCTGGAATCTGACCTGGGCACACGCGTGCACACAGACACGCGTGCGTACAGACAAGCACACGCGCACACACAGGCGGCCGCCAGTGCCCAGAGCCCCGCGAGGGGAACACACCTGCAGCCACGTGGCCCTTCCAGCTCGGCCGGGCTCCCCCAGGACGCCCCCCCGCCCTGGTCACGAGACCCTGAGATCCTGAGACCCACCAGGCTGCGCCCGGACCTGAAGGGGTGGGACGGCGGCACCGCCCGGGGGCATGGCCTCGTCCTCCCGTCTGCCCACCCCCGCCCCAGGCAGGATGGACGGAGCCTCCCAGGGCTCCTCCTGGAAATGCTCGGCTTTCCTCCCAGGAGCCCCTCCTGTCCCTCTTCTCCCTCCTGCCCCCTCCTGCCCCTCCTGTCCCTCTGTGCCCCAACCCCTCTGTCCCTTCCTGCCCCCTCTGTACCCCGTCCCCTGTCCCCTCTGTACCCGATCCCGTCCCCTGTCCCCATCCCCTCTGTCCCCTCCTGCCCCTTCTCTCCTGCACCCTCCATCCCGTCCCCTCCTGCCCTGTTTCCTCCTGCTCCCTCTGTCCCCCCGTCCCCTCCTGCCCCTGTCCCCTCCTGTCCCTCTTCCCCTCCCACTCCCTCCTGCGTCCATGCTCCGGGCTCCCTGCTCCTCCCCAGACAGCAGCTCTTCCCAGGCCCCTCCATGACCACTTGACGCTGCTTCACAGCCTGGCTCAGGACTCGGCCTAAAGCCCCGTCCCTGGGGCTGCTCGCTCAGAACAGGGAGGCCACAGCCACCCAGACCCGGGGCCACAGCAAATGGCCAGATCAGGGCCTGAGGCCTGAAGACACCTTCCCTAGACCCTGGGCTGAGGGACAAGGAGGTGACCACGGGCACGGCGGGGCTGGGGGTGTCCAATGAAGCCCAAGAGCGAGGCTCAGCCACGCCCCAGTGGACTGACCAGATCGGGGACAGCAAGCTGGCACCTGGGGGAGCGGGTCCAGCAGAAACGCCCGTCCTGGGCAGGAGGGGATGGGGCAGGAGGGGTCGGCAGTGCCCGGGCACCAGGGTCCAGCTGGCCCCCCAGCGCTCCCGCTGACCCATGCGTGGCTTACAACCATGACCGGCCACTTGAACAAAGAGGACATCGGCTGATGGCCGGGATAAACAGGGTGGCACGTGCCCACGCGACCTGGCGCTGTGGTGCACAAGGGTCACAGAGCGCCTCTCCAAGAACCCGCGGCCTGAGCAGGGTGTCCGTCCCCATCCTCTGTGAGCAAGCCGGGGAAAGACGCCTGCTCGCCCGCGGCCTCGGCCCCTGGGAAGCTCAGAATGAGGACCGCGGGGAAGACCAGGTGGAGGCTGTAGGGGCCACGGGGAAGGTGCGGTACACGGTTCCCCAAAGGTCTTGACCCCTCCCACCCCTTGCTGAAAACCAGGAGTAGGACACTTCTAGCAGAGACATCCTGGGACCACCAGGTCCCCGTGACCCCGGTCAGCCTGAGCCCACCCGCTGCAGGACAGTGGACGTGTGCACTTCTGTGTGCGTGTGCGTGCTTATGCGTGTGTGTGTGTGTGTGTGTGTACACACACGTGCTCATGGGCAGAAGGGGCCACCCCGCCGCAGCCCTTACCAGCTGGATGATGTTGGAGACGCTGAGCCAGTTGGCCTGCTTGATGTTCTCACCTCCTTCCACGAGACCCTCATAGCCCTGAAACCAGAGGGGACGGCGTGAGCCAGGGGCCCCCAGCCCCGCCAGGGGGGGAGCTGCACACCCGAAGTTCCGCCCTAACCCTAGCCAGGGGGGGAGCAGACCCCAGGGTCCTGACCGCCGAGGATCCCCTGCACCCAGGGCCTTGGGTGACAAAGCTGGGGTTGGCCAGTGGTCACGGGCTATCAGAGGGAGAGGCCCGGGGCACCCAGCTGGCCCTTCCAGAAGCCCTGCTGCGGCACAGACGGCATTAACACGCGCCGAAGGCTGGCCAGTGGGCCCTGGGGGGGTGGCCCCTGGATGGGCGGCCCCTGGGTGAGCTCCCGAGCCCCGCCGCGCACCAGGTCACCCCACAACCGGCCCCGCGGTGAGCAGCCCTCCACCCAGGATGGTCCCTGCAGAGGAAGCTGCCGTCCTGCCTCCTACGGGCACTGGCTGGACATCAGCCACGTGCAGGGACGCGTGCTTGTTGGTGCCAACGCACATTTGGGGGTCACACGTGTCCGTGGACAGGCCTGAACGTGGGGACTTGGGAGCATGAACCTGACGTGCTCATGGCCACCTCCTCACGAGCCGGCAACACGGCCGGGACTCCTGGGCGCTCGCCCCGCAGCGCTGGGCCGCCCTCTGCTTCCCAGGAGCCGAGCATCGGTCCCGGCAGGTGGCTCTCCCTTGAATTCCCCTGATGACCGCACGCTGCTTCCCTGGGACCCAGGCCGCCAGCCACCTGCAGGGCCTCTGGGAGGAGGCGGGTTCCAGCGTCTCGCCCAGCGGCCTACCCCCTTCCTAACTGCAGGGCTCTTGCCCTCCGGGTATGGGGCAGGTGCCCTTGTAAGTAGTGCCCGAGAGAGGGTGCCCGCGAGAAGACCCAGCAGCACTGCGCGGAGAGGACCAAGGCCGCCGCCTCCCTGCAGCCCTCCCAGCACCTCCAGGGAAGCCGTGAACAGCCACTGTCCTACCTGGGGCCGGAGCCCGGCCTGGCTCTGGATATCTGCTCCCCAACCCCCTGCGTGCTTCCTCCCCTCGGGCCAGTTCACCCTCGGTCCATCACCTGGGCCCACAGGGTCCCGGGCAGCGAGGCGCTGGGGCGGGCAGGGCAAGTGCTCCCACTCCCGTGGAGGAGGGAGCAGGTGCCGCCCTGCCAGGAAGCAGAGCGAGGGTGCCTGGGGCCACAGGGGCACCGGGACCCCGGTCTGAGGGACCACCAGGCCACTTCCTCCCTCCACATCTCCCTCCGGCGCTTTCTGCCATTAGGACGGAAGCCGATCCCTCCCCCCAACCCAGGCACCAAAACGCCCGAAAAACAATGTGCTAGACCCCTAGCAGTGGACACCTCCAGTGGTGTAGACCTCCAGCAGTGTAGACCTCCAACAGTGCAGACCCCCAGTGGTGTAGACCCCCAGCAGACAGCGCCCAGAGCAAGCAACCCGGCCAGGCAGCACTCAGGCCTCAGCAGCCCAGGACTGGGTACAGAGCACGCGCACCACGGCGGCCCGGCCCCTGCCCCAGTGCACACCCAGCATCCCTGGAGATCCGGACGCAGCCGGGCAGCTTGGCTGGAGTCCAGTCTGCCAGACTGGACTCCTCTCCTCTCCTAGCCTTGGAAACTTCTAGAGTGTCCATGCCTGCCTCTACCCACTTTTTGTCATCCTGCCCCCACCCCCACGCAGGCCCAGCCCTATGGCAGCTCCCTGGGTCACCTCTGAGCTCAGTGACAGCAGACCCGCTTCCCGACCTTCTGGGTGTCCGCACTGGGGAAAGCGCTTTCGCTCACTGTGTTGCAATGGCTTCTGTGCCCTGACTTCCCCACTTCACAGAAGGAACAGATCACGGTCAGGGACATAGGGGACACACCTGTCACCTGTACACACTCAGGGAGCCCAGGCTAGGACCCACCCCGCCCTGTGTGAATGGTGCTTGTCCCTGGAGACACTCCCCCTGACCCCCAGAAGGTTCTAGAAGGGGGATGGGCGTTATCAGGCATGGGCCCCACATGCCCTGCTCCTGAGACTGAGACATCAGCTTTGCCACATCCCCCCATCCAAGCCCGGTCTGAGGGTCTAGAGCCCCATGTGGTTCAGGGGATGGGGGGCTGCACATCTGCTCGCTCTTTCATTTACTCAGACATCCTCCTGCAGCCAAAGATTGGGCACAGACAGGCCCAGATGAGGCCAGGGTGAAGGGTCAGAGTGAGGCCGGGGTGAAGGAAAGGGGTGAAGTGGCAGGGTGAAGGGGCAGGGGTGAAGAAGTAGGGTGAAGGTGCAGGGTGAAGGGGCAGGGGTGAAGGTGCAGGATGAAGGGGCAGGGGAGAAGGGGCAGGGTGAAGGGGCAGAGGAGAAGGGGCAGGGTGAAGGGGGCAGGTGAAGGGCAGGGGTGAAGGGCCGGGGCAGGCCGAGGGAGCGGGGAAAGCCGAGCAGCCTGGGTCCCTACAGTCTAGGTAAGAAGTGGAAACAAAGTAACAGCCGAGCCCAAGGCCACCAGGCCCAGGGGATCCCTCAAGCCTGCGGCTGGAGCTGGGTGTGGGCCCGGGAACCGAGGCTGGAGGGTCAGCCTCGAATGTGACCCAGGGACGGGGCTGGGGGCACGGTTGGGGGGGCACCACGGCGGGGGGGGCACAGCCGGAACAAGAGGGCCATCTGGCCCCGTAGCTCCTCCGGGTACTCAGAGCCTGCCCCATGTGCCCTGGGCCTGCCAAGGGGTGCGGGAGGGCTGGGGCCCCAGGATGGGGCGGGGAGAACCCCGGGCAAGGGTGAGGTCCCGGGCCTCCAGGGGCCACAGCTCCCCTCCGCCCTGCACCTCAAGGCCCACCCCACAGACACCCAGGGAGGGCTCCCCACCCACACCCCAGGGCCGGGCCGCCCGTCCCCACCCCTGCTCTCTGAACCAGGACCGCGGCCAGGTGTCCACCCTCCCCCCTCCGCACCGCGCTGGCCCGGTGACCGGCCGCCTTACCTCGTAGATGAGGAAGACCTTGGCTCCCACGTAAATGCCCATGCGCGTCACAGCTCTGACGGCCGCGTTCATTCCTGCGAGGGGGTGAGGGCAGCAGCCATCAGTGGAGCGCGCGGGGCGGGCCCGGGACCATCGCCCTGCACCTCGGGGCCCCAAGCCGGGGGCTCGAGGTCCAAGCCCGGGGAGCCCGGTCAGGCGGGGCGGACCCCGGCAGGGCCACCTGGCTCTGCGCACGCGGTTACAGAAGCCGGCCGGATGCGGCTGTGCCCGCGCGGGCACCAGGGGTGTGCAAATGCTCGACCCTGCCTGGCCTCGGCCACCCCCGGGTGCTCAGCGGAGCCCCCACCCTCCTGCCCCACAGGCCAGACCCCGCCTGGGCGATGAGGACCAGGGAGCTCAGGGAGCACTCTGAGGGCGATGCCCACGCGCCCCGAGGCCGGGAGCACCCCCACCCCTGCCCCACGCCCTGGGCGGGGGGGGGGGGGGCACCGTGACACAGGAGAGGACGGTGCCCCCAGGGTGCCCCAGGGCCAGCATCGACTGGGGCGCCTGGCAGCCCGGGCAGTGCAGCCAGGCGCGCTCCGGCTCCTGCCCTCCAGCCCACGGCCAACAGGGCCCCCAGGCTCCAGCAGGGCACCCTCCTCCCTGTCGCCCAGCCGGGGGCCCGGCCGGGCAGCTGCCCCTCCCCCACCGCAAAGACCAGCGCGTGCGCGGGTGGGAGGAGGCACAGCACACGGGAATGCTCCACGCCCACAGGAACCTCAGCCCCTTCCTGTGGCCGCCGAGGCCCCCAGAGGCCAGGTGTCCCCGTGAGGCCCCGCCCTCGGGAGCGGCAGGCAGCGGGCGCTCAGGACGTGCACCCGCACGAAGGTGCCCGGAGGTGCCCGGCTGCTCTCCGACGGCGGGATGGGGCCCGGCCCGGGGAGCAAGCGCCCCCAGGCCAGGGGGCAGAGCTGCGGGTGCAGGGGCACCCAGCAGGGGCACACATCGGGTCAGGCACGCTGGGGCTACCTGCTGACGCCGGGCGGGGGGCCAGACCACAGAGGCGCCCCAGGCTGGTCTCCCCCAGAGGACCACCGCCTGCTCCTCCTGCCTGCCTTGCTGGGAGCGCACTCGCGCATCCTGGGCTCTGTCCCAAGCTTCGGAGCTTGTCCCCAGAGGAGGCCCCTGCAAACACCAGGCGCGGCCGAGGCCCTGGAGCCGCTGCCCTCGGGTCCCCCCGAGCTGGGGGAGGCAGGCAGGGCCTATGGGCTCCAGTGCGGGCAGCAGCGCATGGGTCCCGGGGTGCCTCACGGCGTGTGCTCCACATGGTGGCCCCAACGTGAGGACTCTGCCCCTCTACCCTGGTTACACGGGTCTCCCCAGGTCTGCAGCCTGGAAGGCAGGGCCCAGGGGGACAGAGCAGGTCACAACCAGGGCTGCAGGGAGCACGTAGGAGGAGCCCAGCAGACAGAGCGTCTCCCACACACAGGCTCAGGGCACAGGCTCCCAGGAGGGCGCGTGGTGCCTTTGCTACCATGCCCCGTTCCACAGGGGAGACGCCCAGGTCCCAGCGGAGGGGAGGGACCTGCTGGAGCCCCAGTGGGTGAGGGCAGCAGCAGGAGGTACCCCGACTCCTCCTGGGCACAGGGAGCCCCAGGGTCCTGCTGTCTGAGGTCCAGGGGCAGGAGCACCCAGATGTCACAGGGACAGAGCACAGAGGCCAGCTGGGACCTGACCTGGCCACACTTGCAGCTTATACTCCTGACTTCAGCAAGAAAATCCTATTTCTAAAGAAATCATAAATGTCTCCCGACCCACCCGCAAAGCTTCCTGCACCACCCCCCCTCCGCCCCCAGTCCCTGGCCAGCCCAGACTTTCCACTTTCTGGTATCTCTGGGTCCACCGCAGGGTCAAGGTCCAAGCCCCACCCTGGCCCAGGAGGTGAGGACAGAGGCCACGAGTGGGGGCAGGCGGAGGGGAGGGCAGTGGCCAGGGACCCAGGCCCATGTCTGATCAGGTCTCCTCGGTGCCCCCTGGGCAGGCCAGCCCTGGGGTCACATCATCTCAGCAGCCCACAGGTGGGCTTGCCGGGGACCCCGTTATGTGACAGCGAGAGACTTTCACAACAGGACTGTGCCAGCTGCCACGGAGACGCGGCCCGAGGGCTAGCTCTCCCATACGCCTCACTGTAAGCTGCTTCTTAAAAAAGCCTTTTAACGGTCCTTTAATCTGCTTTTCCTTCTCCAAATAAATCCTAGGCGGCAGCCCCAAGCCCCAAGCCCCGGGGGGGTCAGAAAAGCAGGCAGGAGAGCAGCTGCGGCCTCCCAGACTGACCCAGGACCCAGGACCCCCGACCCTCCCATGGGCCACAGAGACACCAGTGAACTACTGTCTGAAGTCCAGGCGTCTGTGTCTCACATGACCTTTCTTCATCAGCTCCCAGAAAAACAAATGTGTGAGAAAGTGGTGGCCGTGCGGTGACACTGGGCTCGGAGGGACAACTCTAATTGTAGGCTGGGAGCCCGGCTGGGATGATGCCAGGTCGTGGGGTGGGGAGCTAGCGGGGTCCGCGCCTGCAGAGACAGGACACCCAGGTCCACACCTGTCTCTGGGAGAAGGAGGCGGGTGGGGGGCAGAGAGGGACACCTCCTGGGGGTGAGACTGCAGGGTGGGAGCCGTGGGCAAGCGGCGCCAGTCTATAGCCTTCTAGGTACTTCTGCACAAAGTACCCCCCTGCTGCCTTCCCACAATGAGCTGGCAGGAAGCCTGAGGCCCGAGCCTGCAGAGGATGCTCCGTCCCCTCCCCTGTTTACAGAAGGGGAACCGCGCCCTGGGCAAGCGCTTGGGTCAAGCCCGAGCCTGGTCAGGTCTGCTCCCGCCTGAGGCTGGCTGGGATTCGCGCATTCCAACAAATGCAGGAGTCAGCATGGGCGCGGGCCGTGCCCACCAGGGTCCCCATGCTCCAGGGCACGCAGCGTGCCATCAGGTCCCTATGAGCTCAGCCTTTATTTGGAAGGCAACAGGGCCCCCTAAGCTGAGAACCCGCCCTCTGGAGCCAGATCGTGGGGGCAGAGCTGGCAAGAGGGCAAGCACCCACGGACTGCTTTCGGGGATTACACCCCAGAAAGGCCCATTCTCCCCAGGATAACGGCTGGCCCCTGCATTTTCCTTCCGGCATCGGCCCGAACCCTAAACTCAGAACCTGTGGAGTCGCCCTCCGTGGTTGCTCCAACCAGAACCGTAGGTTACCCGTCTACAACACAGAGAGCACACGGGAGGGAAGCAGAGGCCGCCGGTCTCAGGAAGCGAGGAAAGGCATGTGGCGGGCGGCCGGGGGCGGCCAGCAGGTGCACCGACAGCTCAGACAGGCTGCGCTCTCACCTGGTCCCCCGGGCAGGCTGGCAGCACCCTCACCGCCAGAGCCCCTTCCGCCCTGACCGCTGGGCCACCCTCTGCTTCGCCTGTGCCAGGAGAGGGGCAGGGTCACACCATCCGCAGGCTTTGCGCCCGTCCCTAAATGAGTGCCACTCCACCTTCTCAGCCCCGCTCAGGTGCTGCTGCTCCTTGTGCACGCGGGAGCCTGGGTGGAGACCCTGAGTCTGCGGGACCAAGGGAGGAGGCGTCTATCCTCCCACACCTGGGCACGATCCCCCACCGTCCAGGCATCATCCTTCCCCGAGGCCGCCCTCCAGGGCTGCCCACCTCGGCGCTGCCTGCCGGGGAGCCGCCACTGCCCAGCCCACAGGCAACAAGTGCTCCCGCCACCGGGGCCGCGGACTGCGGACGTGCAGCAGGGCACGCTGCCTGCCAGCCCGCCGGAGCCAGAAGGCCCCCCGCAGCTGCAGACAGACGGACAGACGGAGGCTAGTTGTCTCTGCCCTCCCGGGCTGCTGAAAGCCTCTCCCTCCCACCTCCTCTCTGCTCCGGAATGGGGAAGCAGGGATGTGTGCCTGCATTTCCCGATGGATCGGACGGAGGCGAGGCGGACGCCCATCCCAGCGGGGCAGCCACCCCTGCAGCGGCCCAGGCGCCCTGGGGCTCGGGGTGTGCGGGTGGCCGAGCTGCTGCGGCAGGGCAGGGGCGCACGGGCCAGCCCAGGCCAGAGGCCCCGGAGAGCAGCCGTCAGGGCGAGCCCAGGCTGCGGGCCGGGCTGCGGGGCGCCAGGGAGCAGGCCACCGGGAGGACGGGTCGCGCTCCAGGAGGCCCCGAGCCCAGCCAGCGTCCTCCCCCAGGCCTCCAAGCCGAGGGCCCAGCCCCGCCAGCCCGGATGCGGCGGGAGGCACCGCGGCCCCAGGTCGCGCGTGGGAACCAGGAAGAGCGGGCCCCCGGCCCTGGGGGGGGCGGGCGGGGCGGGGCGGGGCGGGGCGGGGCGAGGAGGCCGTGGCGGGCGGCACGTCCGCGGGCAGCTCGGGCGCGGGCGCGGGGGCGGGGGCGGGACCGGGTCGCGCCCCGAGGGCCCCGGGGACAGGCCGACGCCCCCCGCCCCCCGCGCACCTTGCGCGTCGCCGCCGCTGGTCAGCACGCCGATGGCCTTGCCGGCCCCGGACATCCGCAGCTTCTCCAGGTCCACCGTGGCCATGGCGGCGCCGACACGGGCCGCGCTCGCTCCCGCCGGGGCCGCGCACTGTCGCCGGGACCGCCCCGCCCCGCGCCGCCGTCCCCGCCGTCCCCGCCCCGCGCCACGTGTGAGGTCACGGCCGCCTGCGGTCGGCGAGGGGGCGGGGCCGGGAGGCCGGGGGCGGGGCCTGGAGGCCGGGGCCATGGAGACGGGGCGGGGCCAGGTGGGCGGGGGCGGGGCCTGGAGGCAGGGGCCATGGAGACGGGGCGGGGCCAGGTGGGCGGGGGCGGGGCCTGGAGGCAGGGGCCATGGAGACGGGGGCGGGGCCAGGGGGGCGGGGCCTGGAGGCAGGGGCCATGGAGACGGGGGCGGGGCCAGGGCGGGGGCGTGGCCTGGAGGCAGGGGCCCTGAAGACGGGGGCGGGGCCAGGGCGGGGGCGGGGCCGGGAGGCGGTCCCCAGGTCGCGGGGCCAGGGCTCCAGGCCGCGCCCCCACCGCCCGCGGAATCCGCGCCCAGGCCCGACCCGCCCGGCCCCCGTTGCTTTCGGCTTCCAGACCTGTTCCGTGGCGCGAACGCGTCGCGCTGCCCGACAGTCCACGTCCGGGACCCCGGGGCCATCCCAGCCGACCCGCCGGCCCCGCGACCCCTGCGAAGTACCTGCAGGTCGAGGCCCGGCCTGTTTTGACTTTGCTTTTAAAGAAGTCGGTTCCAGGGGCAGCCCTGGGGGGGGCAGCGGTTTAGCGCCGCCTTCAGCCTGGGGCGCGATCCTGGAGACCCGGGATCGAGTCCCGCATCGGGCTCCCTGCGTGGAGCCTGCTTCTCCCTCTGCCTGTGTCTCTGCCTCACTCTCTCTGTCCCTCATGAATAAATAAATAAATAAATAAATAAATAAATAAATAAATAAATAAATAAATAAATAAATAAATAATCTAACTCTTTAAGAAATTGGTTCCGGGAGCCCAGTACCCCTGCGTCCTGTTTGGGCGCCCAGGGAGGCCCTCGGGGAGGGTGCGGCTGCCTCATTCAGAGGCCCAAGGCAAGTTAGAGCAAAGCCAGCCTTGTCTCCTTCCTTTATTCCTGCTTCCGTAAATACCTGCTGGACCCTTGGAACACTGGCCCCCCAACGTCATGGGCGGGGGTGCGATCTGTGTAAGGCCTGGGGGGCCTCTACCTTGCATGGTCCATGGGTGAGTCAGGTGGAATGATGGAGCCCCTCTGGTCAGCCAGGACCCCAGAAGTGAGGACCCAGACAGGACAGCAGAACAGCCAGGGAGCCTGGTCCCCAGAATCCCTGTCAACCAAATCCAGGGCTCCCCAGAAAAGCGCCCATCCTGCAGGAGCCCCGACCCAGGACTGGCCATTGGGAAGGCCCAGACACCCACAGGGAGTCTTGGGAGGCAGAGGATATTGTTTCCTGAGCTGAGTGGTGACATGATGTGTTTGCTTTATGAAAACTCAGCAGGCTGATCACCTGTGATTTGTGCTTTTTTTTTTTTTTAATATGTGTTATGTTCTGATCAGAGGTTTGCCCTAAAAATGTTCCACTGGGGCAGTATGGGAAACAGGGAGGGATTAGTCCAGAGGGGGCAGAGGTCAGTTCTGCAGGACGAGTGAGTCGTGGAGCTCCACCATCCTGCATGGCGCCTGCTGACAATTCTGCAGGGGCGCCTGGGGGGCTCGGTGGGTTGAGCATCCAGCCCTTGGTTTCAGCTCAGATCAGATCTCAGGGTGATGGGATTGAGCCCCGTGTCAGGCTCTGTGCTCAGCATGGAGCCTGCCTGGGCTTCTTTCCCTCTCCCTATCCCTCTCCCTCTCCCACCACCACCCTTGGTCATACTTTCTCTCAAACAAGTAAATAAAATATTTTTTTTAAAAAAAACTCATGCTAAGTCTTTTTATCACAAATAATGATGATAATAATGAATAAAGAGGGTAATTGAAAATTTTAAAATGTTCTTGCCACAAAAAAAAATTCCATTATATGAAATATTGGGAAAGAACAGAGCTTTGGGCTTGGCAGGGGGCAGGGAGCCAGGGGGAGTGGTGAGTGTGAACAGAGACCACCCGTCCTACTGAACCGTGGAATATACGAATGCAGCAAACGCTGTATCCCGGATAAACCCTGTGAACAAGACACCGTACGTTCCCTCCAGGGTAACCGATACGCTCATGTTTCTGTTCACCATTTTCTTGCTTTTTACTCTCTCATGGTTTCTGAGCCGGGGCTTAGAGAATGGCTCCACGGGGTGGTCCGGGAGCTCTCATGAGGGCGGCCGCATCATCTGCAGGCTCGACGGGGGCTGGAGGGGCTGCTTCCGGGATGGCACCTGCACATGGCTGTGGGCGGGCCCTCACCACAGGCCCGCTTGAGTGTCCCCAAACATGCCACTGGCTTCCCCCAGAAAAAGCCATCCGAGGGAAAAGCCGTAGTGCTTTTGGTGACCTAGCCTCAGGAGTCACATAGGGCCCTTCCAGCACATTCTATTCACCAGAAACAGGTTGCTAAATTCAGCCCACGCTTAAGGGGAGAGGTCTAGAGCTCCCCTTCTTGAGGAGACGGATATCAAGGAATGTGTTGCATGACTCCATCATGTGCACACGACCCAGTATTTGTAGACTCTTCCTTGCCCAGGTGTCGTGGGATGCCACGATGAGGTGCCCGGTGCGGGTCTGCCTCCCGCCGCTGGGGTGGGCATCACTGCCTCCTCCCAGTGCAGCGGTGCGCATTTTCTGTCTGGGACAAGTTCTTGAGTTGTTTCACCAAGGACTTCTTCCGCTCTGCTTTCCCCTTTCCTCTTCTGGGAGCTCCTGCCATTTACAGCTTGGATCCTGGGCTGACCACCTCCATGTATGACCTGTACTTGCCTATTTTCTGACTCGTTTCTGCTCTATGTTCAGAGGGATTTCCTCCACTTGCTATCCTGACCTTGCGCGACGTTCCCTGTGTCTGCGGGCATGGTTTTGACTTCCAACAGCTGCTGTTCTCTGACTGTTCCTTTTAACAGAATCCTGTTCTTGTTTCATAAATAGAGGGCCCATCTCCCCAAGGATCTTGCCAGTTTCTTTTCATTTTTAAACATTCTCTGCTCCCTTCCGGGTCTCTTCTTTCATCCACGTGGCTTTCTTTCTTTTTGCTTGTCCTGGTCTAGGCCACGTGAGAGGCCTTCCTAATGTCTGTGAAACCTCCGTGACATGTGACTTACAGTCATTGGGCCTTGTAGGGTGAGCTTACTGGGCCACTTGTTGGGGAACTCCCCAGGACCATTGTCTCTACAGGCAGGTCAGGTTCGAGAAGAATCTTCCCGTCTCTTGTCTGGAGCTGAATGAAGAGAGGTGCCTGAGGTGACCTGACCATGTGCATTCAGTGTCAAGCTGCTGCCTCAACTATTTGTGGCATTCTCAGGTCCAGACACTGTGTGCCCCCTCCAGAGAATAGGCCTCCCGACCTCTGCTGGGGTGACGGAGGGGCTGTGAGTCTCTCCACCTGCTTCTCAGCTGGCTTGCCCCCACCCCTCCACCGAGCTAGGGTCCCCACCAGGTACATCTGCCGAGGCCTCAGGACCAGGGGTTATCAGCTCAGGATCCAAGCCGAAATATGTGATGCACAAGCAGTGCTGGCCGGTTGTAGGGTGGTGATGGCAAAGCAGGATCTGTGGGGTATTTAGGAGGCCCAACCAGAAAGCCTGGGGATGTAGGGTGGGATGGTGTTGGTGCTAGCCAGGCTGGACATCCCCTTCATGGAGGTCCACTTGGGTGGCCCGTCCCATCCTCCTGGGCGGCCCTTCGGCAGTGGCAGGGCAGCTGCTCAGCTCCTGCGGGCAGGACGAGGGCTGCTCAGAGAACAGGGAGCAGGAGTCCCACCTCCGAGGTAGGAAGCATCACGCTGAAATGTCATCCATTCACTCATTCACTCACTTGCGCACAGGTCTGTCGAGAGACCAGTAGGCCTGGGCTTGGGGCCGGGGTGGGCGACCACCCACGCACCGGGGCTCCCAGCCCTGGGCAGGCATGTCCAGCGTGAAGTGCAGATGTGCCTCTCAGAAATCATACTCTTACAGGTATTTAAAAATAATCTGGGGCAGTCCGGGTGGCTCAGCGGTTTAGCGCCAACTTCAGTCCAGGGTGTGATCCTGGGGACCCGGGATCGAGTCCCAAATTGGGCCCCCTGCATTGGGCCTGCTTCTCCCTCTGCCTGTGTCTCTGCCTCTCTCTCTCTCTCTCTCTCTCTCTCTGTCTCTCGTGAATAAATAAATAAAATCTTAAAAAAATAAAAATAATCTGAATGACAAAAATATTTACAAAGGAAAAATCATCCATAATCCCTGCTATAACAACCTGTGTTCAGGGCCCCTGGGTGGCTCAGCGGTTAAGCGTCTGCCTTCGGCTCAGGGCATAACCCTGAGGTTCCGGAATCGAGTCCTGCATTGGGCTCCCCACATGGAGCCTGCCTCTCCCTCTGTCTGTGTCTCTCTCTCTCTCTCTGTGTCTCTCATGAATAAATAAACAAAATCTTTAAAAAATAAACACCCTGTGTTCATTGTTCAATGTTTTCTCCTGGTATTTCTCCCCGTGCACCTACACACACACACACACACACACATGTGCACACACATACATACACGTATCCACATACGTACGTTCTCCTGTCCTATGCATCCTTCCACACACACTCTATACCTTCTCTCGTTATACGTGCACGTACTCTAAACTCGTAAGTGTGCGCACAGGGATATTGAGCATGTAATATAAATATATAAACATTGTAAGTTAAGTAAACAAATTTAACTTACATTAATGCTCATCTGCCTGGGCCCCCAGGCGTGTACTCATCATTTCTATTCCTGGATAATATCCCAATCTGTGGCTGTGACATTGTTTCTCAAAACAGTCCCTGAATGCTGAATGTTTGGTTCCCTTTCAAAGTCAGACTCGCTAATTCGGCAAGTATTTGCCACGCGGCCCTGCACCGGTCAGCCTGGTCTCCGCGCCGACTGCAACACGGACGCCCCCGGCGCACACGGTCCGGAGGGGACAGGCGGTGAGCAAGTAACTGGACAAAAGAAGGTCACAAAGGGGGTGTGCACTGATGGGAGGACAGGTGGCTGTGGGCGGGAACGGGGGGCCTCCGCGGGACGGGATGCAGCTGCCCTCCTCACACACGGGAGCGGGCTTGCTCTGGCCCGTATGTCTCTGCAGGGGTTGGGGCGCTTGGCTGGGCCGCGTGGAGCACATCACGTGGACTCGCCAGTTCTCTGGCAGCTTCCAGCCAGTTTGAGGGTGGGCGGCTGAAGGAACTCTGCAGGTGGAGCAGCCTGGCCCGGCCCTGCAGCCCCGTGAGACCCCTCCCAGAGGGGCTTTCAGAGTCCCCTGAACATTGGCAGGGGTGTGGCCCCCCAAAAGTGTCTTTAAAGCACCAGGGTCGCAGCCGAGTGGCTCCAGAGGTCCTGCCCAGGGCCCGCGTTCGAGGCACCAGTTCATTCTAGTCCAGATTATGGGCAGGAGCTCCAGCCCTGCTTTGCTACATTCAGTCTGTGCCCAGAAATACTGGCTTTTCCCGAGCCCGCCGGGCAATTCCACGGGCACCAGGCCCTTCACCCACCTGTTAGCGAACCCCCGACCCTCAACCAGCCCGGCCTACTCCATCTGCCAAACAGGACCGGGCACCTCAGGGCAGGACTGGCTGCAGGGCCCAGCACCAAGTGAAACTCAGACCCCTTGCTCATAAATCGTTAATAATTTTGAATCGGTGACAACTGAGCCTCCAACCCAGTGCCCATGTGTCCATGGGCTTTGCTGCATCTGTGGACTGGAAGAGCCGATGCTGGTATTCTGGCCCAGTCGTGTCCCCGCTGAAGGAAAATGTGTCTCGGGGGCACCTGGGTGGTGCAGTCGGTTGAACATCCAACAGTTGGTTTGGGCTCGGGTCGCAATCTCGGGGTTGTGATCTCGGGGTCGTGATCTTGGGGTCATGGGATAGAGCCCCGGGTCAGGCTCCTTGCTTAGCATGGGATCTGCTCGAGATTCTCTCTCCCTCTTCCTCTGTCCTTCCCCAGCCCCAAAATAAATAAATCTTTTTTTTTCTTAAGATTTTATTTATTTATTCATGAGAGACACAGAGAGAGAGGCAGAGACACAGGCGGAGGGAGAAGCAGGCTCCGTGCAGGGAGCCTGACATGGGACTCCATCCCGGGTCTCCAGGATCAGGCCCCGGGCCAAAGGCAGGTGCTAAACCGCTGAGCCACCCGGGGATCCCCAAATAAATTTTTTAAAAAATAGAAAAAAGTTTCCAGGACACTTGCTAACAATGGCGAGGGACTTCTCCGGGGGACCAGTGCAGCAGGGCAGGGAGGTCGGGCTCACGCCAGAACACAGCCCCAGGACATGGGAGGTACAGCCAGGGAGCAGGTGACATACTGCGGGGCGGATGAAGGACTGAGAAGAAACCCCGAGCTGGGGGCACTGGGCCACGCCCCCGCCAGGACTCCCACTGAGGGCGGCCCCGTGACCCGCCATCCACGGCGGCCCCCAGCACCTCGGAACGTGACGGCGTTTGGAGACAGGGTCTTACAGAGGTGATTCGGTTAAAATGAGGTCACGAGGGTGGGTCCTAACCCAGTCTGACCAGGGTCCCCATGAGACAAGGAGGGCCACCAGGGGAGACCCCGGGCTGAGGGAGGTGTCCACACGCCCAGGAGAAGGGCCTGGGAAGAGCCAGCCCTGCCCATCGCCTGGACCCCGGACGTCCGGCCCCCGGGACCGAGTGGCTACCGTTTGAGCCACTGAGGGTAACCAACGTGGCAAGGTGCAGGGCGGGACCCCCGCCGCCGGTGTCCACGGCTGGCTCATCCAGCGTGGGCCTGCTCCTGGTTTGCTGGACGTGCCACGCAGGCTGGTACAGAGGTGGCCGTCGTTCCCGTGCCGGACAAGCAAGACCAACCTCCACCCCCACAGGAGGAGAGCCGAGACCAGGCAGACGCGTGACAGCTGGGAGGTCACAGCTCGGGGCCCCGCCTGGACAGCAGCCACTCCGGTCATTGCTGTGCCGCCTGGCCGGGGAGCCCACGAAGCTGTGTGGCCCACGGCGTGGTCGGATGGAGGGGGTCAGGGCCTCAGGGGCTCAAGTCCCCAGGAGGAGGAGCCTGAGTGTAAGGGGGGGACCCAGGCTGGGCCCTCCCGTTACGGCGAGCTCCCTTCCCGCCGGCGCGGCCTACCCTTCAGGCACCAGAAATGCGGGGGAGCCCAGAGCCGCCTGAGCAAACACACCCCACAGGACAGCATGTCGAGACCCCACAGGAGGAGCTTTTTATTTGAGGACACGCGATGCCTAGTGTGTCCACGAGCACGGGCCGTGCCGACGAGCTGAGCGTGGACGCCACCCGGACCTTCCAGGTTTCCTGGGTCCTAACCTGGCCAGGTCCCAGTGGGGGGGGGAGTGTGTCCCCCGGCCCCTCCCGCAGCAGGTCACCGTGAGCACGAGCGGGAACGCACCGGCATCCGTGGATCCCGAGGCAGGAGGGGGTCCGCTCTCTCTCGGCTGAGGCGGCATCTGGGGGGCCTCCCCTCCCCTAGCGCTGCCCCGCAGACCCCCGGCCTCCTGGCTCAGGAGGGGAAGGGGGGCGCCTCGGCCAGCGGCCGGGACATGCTCTGGATGGCCCACTGCAGGATGCCGTCGAAGGAGTGCTGCAAGACAGCAGAGCGGAGCCTCGCACCTGCCAAGGCTCCAGGGCACACTGGGCACGCCCTGGCCGCCGGGGCCGGCGGGAGTCATAAGCATCTGACCCTCCTTTTCAGAGGTAGGGAAACTGAGGCCTGAGGCACCGCAAGACATGGACTCCTCACGCAGTGCTCCATCACAGCATCCCGGGGGCACAGGGCACGGCCTCCTCGCCCCAGGGCTGCGAGGCAGGGCCAGCTCCTGCCCTCACTGTGCTCAGGGCCCTGGCACCCCACAGGATGGGGGAGTCACGAGGAGGCCCCATATTCCAGCAGGATGGGGTGCCTGCACCCCCGAGGGGGCTGGGGAGTCTTCCCCCCCTTTCTCCAACGGTCTTGGGCGGCCGCCCCCGCCACAGCTCCAGGGCCCTCACCCAGCACCTGGGGTCCCCCCCAAAATCCCCGCACTGTCTCGGACCCTCCTGTGCCCAGCCCAGCACACAGGGAGGGGCCCCACGGCCCGCGGACACCACGTGTCAGCCTCCTGGGTGTGGGGATGGCTGGAGGAGTCTGACCTCCCGTCGAAGAGAGATGGAACCCCTGAAAGCCCCAGTTCCTTCCCAGCCAGTGTAGCTGTTCACCGAAGGGAGAAGAGCCTGGGTTGATGAGGGCAGTGAGAGGTCCGGGGCACCCGCCCGCCCTGCCCCGAGGTTGTGCAGCCCCCCAGCCCCCCAGGATCCAGGCCCTCGGAACCGGATCCCCTCTAGGGTCCCCTCTAGGCCCCTCTAGGCCCCTTGGTGTGCTCGGGCTCCTGCATGCGTCTGAAGCAGCCTGGCCTGTGGTGCTTGGCACAGCTGGGGTGGGGGGGCACCTCCCAGCCCCCCAGAGCCTTTAGGGGGTTGTAGAGGAGGAGGTGCAGGCGGAGGCCCAGCCTGGAGGTGCATTACCTCGTTTAGGAGGGACTCCAGGTCGTCTCTGTGTAGAACCGGCTCGTGCCCAGAGGAGCCGTCACCTGCCTGGAGCCCAGGAGAGGAGGGTCAGCCCAATCTCAGCACCCCTGCTAGGGAACCCCGAAACAGAGCAGGACTCCCTGCAGAGGCCACAGGGGCCTGGGGCACAGGCGCTCATGCCAGGGCAGTGCGGTGGCACTCCTCCCAGGGTGCTGGGCACAGGCAGGGTGCACATGAGCGAGTGTGGGCTGCCCGCAAGGGCCCTGGCACCGCTGGCAGCTGGTTGCCCGAGGCCCCCAGGCCCGCCAGCCTCCACCTGCTACACGCAGCCTTCCGGGGAGAGCCGGGCAACTCAGAGAACCAGCTCGAAGGGAGCCTGTCATGGGTGGAGAAACAGGCCCCGAGAGGGAAGTCCCTGGTCCGATGCCAGCCACTCAACCACCCCACAAAGGCTGCCAGGGCCCACGGCGCCCCTGGGGAGGGGGCCAGAGCAGGGCATGAGCCACAGGAGACTGGCACGAAAGAGCCGAGTCTCAGCTCATAAACACAGGCCCTGGGAGGCCACAGCACCCAGGCAGTGAGGGAGGAGCACAGCCTCGGGGTGTGCAGGGCACCCAGGAAGGGATGGGGCCACACCCACATTCTCCCGTAGGGAGTGGGGCTGCGGGAGGGGCTGAGGGGCTGGCATGTGCTCCTCTCCAAGGTCACTGCGCGCTCCACCTCAAGGACAAGAAAGGAGTCTGCGTTTAAGAGCAAAGAGCCCAGGTGTCCGTGAAGAAGCGTCTTCTGGAGGGAAGGACCCCTCCTGGTGGGGGAGCAGGGGTCCCCCTGAGAGGGCTTGAGCACGGGCAGTGCGGAGGGGCGGGGTGATGGGAGGCTTCCACGCTGCAGCAGGCAGGTGCGGGCCAAGCCTTGGGGTTGCCGGTGAGCCCCCTCATGGGCAGGGCCTTGGCCCCCCCCAAGCCGGGTTCCTGCTCAGAGCGCTGGGGGGTGCCGTGTGGCTGGGAAGGAGGATGGGCCACGGATGGGGGTGGGACTCCTTGCCTCCCCCAGGGCCTCAGAGGTTCTTCTGGGGGCAGGGACCCGGTCGGGAAGGCCTGGGGAAGAGGGTGCCACCCGGAGGCTCCTGAAGGGACACACAGGACTCCCACCCCCCAAGTTCTGAGGGAGCCCCAGGAGGACTGCCACTCAGCAGGAAGGCAGACAAAGACCGCAGCGAGCCAGCTGTCCCCAGGGGCTCCCGCTGGCTCCCGGGCGGTCACTGCTGGAGGACCAGGAGCCCAGGTGGGGTCACACTGGGCGTCACGCGCGCTTGCTCATCCCTGCTGGGCGCCTTCTCGCCGCCACCCCTCCAGGGGCAGGTGCACCCCAGGGGCTGGGAGAGGGGGCACTGAGGGCGGGGCCGGGTCACCAGGGAACAGGTGCATCCCACTGCCATCTCATGCCACCAATGCTTGTAGCTGGCTCTCCCTTCCAGGTAGACGTTATCTCGAAGGCGGCTATTTACACACACAACCCACGGCCCGGGGCATGTTCACCCCCGCGAAGCTGGCACGGGAGCGTCCCTGGAGGTGTGCCGGCCGCTCCAGCCCCCGGGGTCCCCACCTCCCCGGGCAGCACTGACCTTGGCAGGCCCCGGCGCAGCACGGGCAGGGGTCGAGGCGGGCGCCCCGTCGCCGGGGGCCGGGCCCGCGTCCCCGGAGCAGGAGCGGCAGCGAGGGGCCCTGTGCACAGCGGAGGAGGGGGTCGGGCTGGCGGCCCGCGGTGACCCCTGCCGGCCCTGTGCCCCCCTCCCCGCCGCCGCACTCACCCTGGCCGGGGGGCGCCCCCGGGGAAGTGGCAGCGCCAGTGGAAGGCGGCGGCGCAGTGCGTGCACCGCAGCACATCGGAGCCGTCCCCGCACACGCCGCACCGCGCCGCCGGGCCCTGCGGGGAGCAGCGCGGTGACTGGGGACCGGGGAGCTCAGGGACACCGGGCACCTTGGGGCTGCAGCCCCAGGAGATCTGCTCCCCCTTGGTGGGCCCCTGGGGCTGGTCAAGGGGACCCCAGAACCGCCCCCCCAGAAAAGGCAGGAGGGTCTGGGGCACTGGGACTCCCCAACAGGACGGCCGTCCTCCTTGTGGGTCCTGGAGGGTGACGGTGGGAGGTAGGGGCTTCAGGATCAGGGACGGACCATCACTCCTGCCCCGCGCTTCAGAGCCCTCCACCCTCGTGCCGGGTGCACTCCTCCCAGCACCCAACCCCGGGGCCGCCCTTGCATGGCCAGTCTGGCTCAGCCTGGACCCCAAGCCTCCCCGCTCCTCCCAATGCCCTGCATGTCAGAGCTCCACCTGGCGGCTGTGCAGGTCCTGGCTCCCAGAAGACAGGGCCACCCCCCAGCACCTCCTCACCTGCTGCCCCTCGGGACCCACACACAGGAGGGGGCGCAGGGCTGAGGGTTCCAGCACCGGCGACGGGGCTGCAGGAGGTGGGGCCAGCGGGTGCTTGTAGGGGCCAGCAGCGTCCATCCCGGCTGGGGGCTCCCTGGATGGGCCCTTCGCGTCTTCTCCTGCCAGCCTCAGTCCCAGGAGGACCTGGAACCAGAGGATCAGTGCTTGGCGAGGCCCCAGGGCACTTGCACAGCACCCCCCAGGGAGGTCTGTATCGCCAGGACCCTGGGAACCCCGGGAGCTGGTGTGGGGGACCCCACCCTGGGGTTTGGGTGCAGATGCTGGCTCTGTGCCCCTAGCAAGGTCCTTGAGCCTGTCCCCATCTGAAGGCGGGGCGTGTGCAGCCCACACGGGCTGTGTACCTGGGCAGAGCAGAGGCCCCTGGGCCAGCCCTGAGAAACGGGCCATTGTGGGGCCACTTCCCGGTGTAGACGGCCAAACTGACGAGGCCAGGCCAGGGGCAGGGGGTGCAGGGTCTATGGCCCACAGGAATGGCCGGGAGGCCGGACACAGGGCCCTGGAGGGGGCTGGTGCGTACCGGGGTCTCCGCAGGTGGCTCCTGGGGTGGGGGCTCCTCGGCCTGGGGCACGTCCCGCTGGGCTCTTCCCTGGAGGCAGCTGGAGCACCTCCAGGTCCCACTGCTCACGCGGTCACCAGCCAGGGTCATGCAAGGCCAGCAGAAGGGACAGTAGACTCCCAAACACACAGGGCAGGGGAGGCCCGAGGCTCCTCCAAGTCACCCCTTCCCTTTTCCAGATGGGGAAACTGAGGCCCAGGCAGGACGGTGGGCAGAGGCACAATGGAAGCGCTGCCCCGGCCGGTCAGCGGGAGAGCCCGGGATACGGGGAAGTTTAGCCCTGGGGGCGGCCCTCCCCGGCGCGGTCGGTGTCCCCTCTGAGAGCTTCCCGATGAGCCCCAGAACCCCGGACCCCAGCTAACCTGGAGCGGCCTGTGCGTGGCTCTCATGGGCCCCACCCTGTCAGTGGGGCCTCGGAGAACTGGGGTGTTTATACCCCCGGGCCACCCACGTTTCCACAAGAGGGGATGGCGGCCAGCCGGGGGGGGGACAGGGTCGAGGGCAGGAAGGAAGCTGGAGCTGAGGGATGGCCCCGCCGGATGCCCTCACGTTAGTGACGAGCATCTGGAGCTCAGAGACGGGCGACCTGGCCAAGGCCACTCAGGGGGCTGGGCAGGGCCAGGGCTGGGGGTGTCATTTCTCCCGCCTGGGCTCTCCCCCGCTGGCTGCGGTGACCCGAGGGAGCCGGTGGTAGCGGGCAGGGCCGGGAGGGCCAGTGCCCTGCCAGGGACGGGCACCCGCTCAGCCTGACTTGTGGTAGGACCTTGCCTGGAGGGGGGCCCGGCTGGGGATTTGGGCTGGGGAGTGTGGTGAGATGGGACAGGATGGGGGGCCTTATTCTGCTTCTCTGCCCCCTGGGGCCCTGCTGGCCAGGCTGGGGGTGGGGGGCAGTGTGGCCACATGGGGAGGCGGGTGGGAGGCTCCAGCCCCACTGCCTCCCTCCTGGGGGACCCCACTTCCCAGCCGTGGAACGGGGACCCTTCTGGGCAGCCTCCTACTCAGGGGGCAGATGGGTAGACACGGCCATGAGGGCAGGTGGGGGGTGGCCAGGCTGACCCGGGTGCCGGGCTCACCTGGGAATGTCGTGGAGCGGCGGGGACAGGCAGGCCAGGTGGAAGGCCCGGGGGCAGCCGTCACAGCAGATGAGCTCCCCGCCATCCCGGCACACGGCGCACTCGTCCTCGTTCTTCTGACACGGGCCGGACACACGCATCCTCTGGAGGATCCCGGGCTGGGGCAGCGCCCTCCCCGAGAGCCCCTCGGAACAGCCCCAGCGTGGCGCTCCCCGGGGGTGCGCGAGTCCCCGGCCTGCTCCCCGCCGGCAGACGCCGGCTCCCTGCCGCCCCTGAGCCTCTGGTGCCCACCGCGCACCCCGGGGCCGGGCCGTCCATCCTGGGAAGGCTGAGCCTTCCGAAAGCCCAGTTTCTCGTGGGCACCGTGCTCCGGGCGGCCCCTACGCGGCACGCCTGGCCCCGCGCCGCCCCTTCTTCCCAGGCACCCGCTGGGCCCGGTGCCACCTGCCTGCACCCCAGCCCGCGTGGTGCCACCTCCTCCGGAAGCCCACCAGGGCAGGCAGCCGTGTGCAGTGATACTGCCCGCTGCCCCGCCAGGCGGCTGGGGGCTCCCGGGGGGCGGGCGCGCGTCCTGCTCCTTCTTGGGGGCCTGGGGCTCAGCACCTGGCATGAGCGAGGGGCGCCCGGGTCTGTGCTGGGAGCCCCACGACGTGCTCAGCCCCATGACGTGCTCGATGCTCAGCTTCCTGGCCCCCAGCAGGGGCCACGTCCCCACCCACCGGCCCGCTGTGAGACAAAGGACAGCTGGCGCCCCGACCAGCCCTGCGGTGGCAAAAGCCTGGTAGGACTTATTTTCTCTGACTTATTTGAAATTTTACAATTGTGTGTTATCAGAAAAAATATTATTTAAAAAACAAAAAGGCTCTACTCTGTGAACAGAAGCTTAGGCCTCTGTCCTCACCATCCAAGCAAGGGCCCCGGTCAAGCGGCAAAGTGGCGGATGGGCCACCCTGAGGACCATCCGTGGAGGTGAAGGAGATCCCCCCTCCCTGCCACCGTGGCCTGGGCATTACCTGCTGGAGCTGGGGCTCGCTGGGGAGGGCAGGAGGGGCCTGCACCCTGCCCGGCTGGCCTGCTCTCGGGTCACCTCCACCCTCCTGGGGACGAGAGGGAGGGTCACCGGAATGAGCTGGGCGCAGCCCCAGCTGAGCTCTGGGCGTGCTGGGGGCGGGTGTCAGGGGCTGTGCTTACGGGGGCAGGAGCCTGGGCCCCCTTGGCCCGGACCAGGGTCTTCAGGCCGCTGCTACGGGTCCTGTTCTTCCCCCCACTGGGGTCTTCGAACTTGCTGGGAGTATAAAACTCCCCCCCCACCTGGATGCACTTCTTGGAGCCACCTGGGAGGAGAGGCTGGCTGGCCCCCGCTCGGCCGCACTCTGGCCTGGGCGCCGGGTGCAGGCAGGGGGAGGCTGGGTGCCCTGCCGCTTGCTGCCCCTCCTCCCCCACCCCACCTGGCCCCCCGGGCTCCGGGCCCGCATCCTGGGCACAGGACGGCTCGTCTTCAGGGGCTGTACTGGGTGAAGCCTGTCCACCAGATTCCCATCCACCTGGAATCTCGGAGTGCAGACGTCTTTGGAAGCAGGGTCTTTATAGGGGGGATTAGCTAAGACGGGCTCCCGAGGGACACTGAGTCCGACGGAGAGGACACAGGCATAGGGAGAAGAGCCTGGCTTGGAGGCGGAGTCTGCAGTGACAAAGCCGCAGCGGCCAGCAGCCGGACGGGCACGGGCCCCTGCCCTAGAGCCTCTGGACGCCTGGACTCTGGATCTCCTGTTGTGTTAAGCTGCCCAGTTTGTGGCCAGTGGTTATAACTGCCATGCTGAACTAGGGCGGGCCCCGGGCACCCTCCCTGGGGGGTGAGGTGTCCCTGTCCTGACACCCCGGTGGCCGGAGCCCAGCCCAGACGGAGGGGAGGGAGGCGGTGTGGGGGCGGGAAGGCGCTGCAGGCCGTCCCGCTGGAGAACCAAGACCCTGAGGGGCCCATCCAGGCGGGCAGAGGTGACCCAGGATGTGGTCACCGCCAGGTGCTGAGGAGGGACACGGATCCAGGGGGCCTGCATGCCCCTGGCCGCCCCTCTGGCAGCGCCGTCTACCTGACTCAAACACCTGCTGGATGAGGATCCCCTCCAGGGCCCCACAGGCTCCTGGGACATCCCCGGACGACACGGTCACGGCTCTCTGGACCGAAGTGGACATGGTCTGAATTCCTGGGGAAGGGAGCACCAGGTGGGGGGGGCGTCATCCATTGGAAAGAGGACCCCTGAGCACCTCTTTCCTGCAGGCAAGGAGGTGGCAAAAGGTGTCTGGGCTGCGGAATCCTCCTTTCCTCCCGCCCGGGGCAGGACAGACAGCCAGACAGCCATGGGTATGTGCGCTATGCACGCGTGAGCATGTGCGTGTGTGTGCACGGGGTGTGCAGTATGGGCGCTGCTGTGTGAGCCAGGCGGACGCCGTGGGCAGGACGAGCAGGGACCCCAGGGCGTGGAGGGGGGCAGAGTTCGCAGGCCCGCCCTTAGGTCAGGTGACCCTAGGGGGTCTCCGGGGTCCCCCACTCTGGGGCAAGGAGGGGACAGGAAGGGGCCAGGCGTACATGGGCTGACTCGAGGAGCCTCCTCTTTCTTGGTGCGTCTGTCCAGCCGAGGCTCTGGGGTGAGGCGCTAGGTCAGCACCCCAGGGGGCCCTCCGCCCCCACCCCGCCCGCCCCGGGGGAGCCTCCGGGCCTGGCTCACCGTTCCCCAGCGGGAGGCGCTGCGGCTCTGCGCTGCTCTCGGGCTTCCTGGGCTTGGCCTTGGCCTGGGAGCCTGCAGGGGGAGCCGCACCAGCCTGGCCTCGTCGCCCCACGTGGCCAATACCTGCGGCCAAGGGCGGTGCGGGGGGCAAGAGAGCCCCCGGGGTGCCTCCCCAGCTCCTGTGGATGCCCTTGCTTTCCTGGGCGCTGCTGTCCACAACCAGAAAAAGGAAGTAACACCCGCCTGCCTGCTTCCGGGCTCCTGGGACAACAGGGGACGGCCTGGCCCACCCCCCTAAGGATCCAGAGGGGCCCAGCTGGGGGGGTGTGGTCAGGTCGTGGCGGGCTCCCCAGGCCCATCTGCGGCCCACCGGCTCCTCCAAATAGGTACCTGGGCTAGAGGTGACCCTTGGAGACAGTGCTGCTGGCGGGGTGGCCCTGGGCTCCTCCGGAACCTTCCTCTTGGCAGGGGGTCTGGGCAGCAGCGCCGCGGCCTTGGGGCCCGGCGGGGGCTTCCTCCCCTTCCGGGGCTGGCTGAGGTCCACGTCTGCAGGGTGCAAGCAGGGGCCGAGCCTCGACACCAGGACCCACACCTTGGGAGGCGGGCAAGACCTCAGCGGGACGGTCCTAGGCGATGTAGGGGGCTCCCTACCCCCCCAACCTTCCCTCTGCCATCCAGCTGGGACGACCCCAGCCACCCGGCCCCCAGCGTGGAGGTCGAGCCCCGCAGGACCCCGGCTCCCCCCGACCTTTGGGGAAGCTGTCTAGGATGGGCTGCAGCCGGGCGTATCTCTCCACATTGTAGTCCTTAAACAGAACCCTCCAGAAGTCCAGGATGGCAGCTGCGTCCTGGGTCAGGAGCCACGAGAGGAGCGCGTGGAAGGCCTGCGGGCAGCCTTCCTTCTCCTTCAGACGCAGGGTCTCCTGAAGCGAGCGTGGGGAGTGGGAGGTCCTGCCTCCTGCCTCCTGCCCCCCAGGCCCCCAGCCCCCCGACTTCCTGCCGTCCGCCCGCCCCCAGGTGCTGCAGGTGACCCAGCACCTGCCCGTGCCCCTGGCTGTCGGGGGCGCGGGGTTACCCGGGGATGCTGGGGGCGGGAGGCCACCTGGATCTCCTCTTCGGGGACCTCACCCCGGCTTGGAGGGCAGCTTCAGGAGGGCTGGCAGGGCGTTGGAGAGGCGCGGGAGCTTGTCCCGGAGACGCTGCCCCGTCCCCTCTTCACACCCACAGCCCCATCCCAACCCCCTCAACCCCACTCGGGGGGACCCGGGGGCGGGGCCCCCCCAGAACTTGTCTTCCCAGACATTGCCCCAGGCTCGAGGGCAGGGCAGGGCTTGGGGCAGGCTAGGGGGCGTGGGGGGTGCGGGTCGGGGCCCACCTGGAACTTGTCCTCGGGGACCACGTCGTGGTCGGCCAGTGCGTGCAGCAGTGGGAAGGCGCAGTCCACAGCCATGGCGATCTCCGTGCGGTGCAGCCTCAGGAGGCGGCGCAGCCCTGCGTCCCCGCCGGCCCGGGCCTCGCCCGCCATCGCAGGGTCTGGGGGCAAAGGGCTGGAGGCCCCCTCTCCCCGCCTGGGGTCCCGTGGCCTCGAGGTGCCACTGGACTTGTGGAGCACCTGGGCCATCTCTGCCTCCCGGCCCGAGCTGGCCCTGCCCTGCCGGGCACCTGGGCGAGAGCACCTGGGTGGGGGCACCTGGGTGGGGGGGGCACCTGGGCGGGCTCACCTGAGCAGGCTCACCTGGTCAGGTTCACCTGGGCAGGCACGTCTGCAGGGCTGAGCCCAGCCAGCACCCAGTCTCTATTATAGCCGACTCCCCGACTCCCCGTGGAAAGAGCAAAGGCTGTGTGTCCCCGGAGCCAATCAGGGCCAGAGGGAGGGGCAGGAATGGAAACTTGAATTCCACACCTGCCAGCAGGTGGTTGGCTTCTCTGTCCTTTGTAAAGGAAGCTTCCGGACCAGGGCCTGACCCCTCGAGTGGGAGGGCTGGGAGGCCCCCCGATTCCTGAACTGTGGTTCCGTTCAGATGGGAGACAGCCAGCACGGGTGCCCTCTACCTCACCCGAGGCCCAGCTCCCGGGCACCTGCAGGGGCTGCTCAGGGGCCCCAGCACTCAGAGTCCCTGTGGGGAGTGGGCATGACCACCTGGGCCCCCGCTGCCCGGGGCCCAGGACCTGGGACGTAGGAGGGTCAGGGGGAGGAGGAGCGCCTGTCTGAGGGCGGACTGGGTGCCCGTGGGCACAGCACTGGGCATTGCCCGGAGGCCGTGTGATGCCGGGCGAGTTGCTTTCCTTCTCTGAGACTCAGCCACCCTCATCTTTAGCCCGAGCACATCGCCCTGGGGGACCCAGGTGCCACCCAGCCCCCCTTCCTCCAGGTGGACAAGGCAGCTGAGCTGCGGACTGATGTGCCTGATGTGGGCCGCAGGGGCTCCTGTGCTTGGCCGCTCACAGCCCGGGGCAGCGACGCCCAGGAAGCTTCCTGGGGCTGCGTCCGAGGCTGGATGGTGGTGTCGGGCAGTGGGGAAGCCGTCCTGGGGAGGTGCGCAGAGGGGGACGCGCATCCCAGGCCGTGGTGGCAAGGGCAGGGGACCGGGGCCTGCAAGGGCGCTGGCCCCACGGTGGCCTCGCACGGCCTGGGCAGAGGGGCCAGGGTCACAGGGAGCGGCCGTCGGGCGGCCAGGCTGCAGAGCCACGGGCAGGGCGGCGCTGGGCTGGGAGGGGTGGCCTGGGCGGGGGCGGGGCCTGGCATTTCTCAGGAGTTTAGGTGGCTCTGTTCTATCCTGAGGTGGGGGTCCTCCGGGGGCTGAGGGCCCCTCCTCCCGGCACGGGGTCCTGGCTGGGTTTCTGGCCTCCCCGGGCCTGGGTCCCTGGGAGTTCAGTCCTAGACAGGCTGACCGCCCCAGGGCAGGTGTTCTGGGCGTTCTGGCGGGGGGGTTCACCCAGAGAGCTGGGGCCCATGTGCAGACCCCGAGGGTAGTGAGGGTCGGAACAGGCTGGCGCTGCTGTGGAATGTTCTGGGGCCTCTGCCCTCGCGCTGCCCACCTCTGGGGCCCGAGCTCAAGGGCTGCGGTGCCATGGTGATGGCCGTGGAGGTGTGGGGCTGGGGGTGGCGCCGTCCACAGACCCCCAGAGGGCACACCCCGTGGGCCCCCGCCCACCCTGTGCCGGGCTGCCCTCTCAGAGAGGTCTGTCCTCGCCCCTGCCCGGGCCTGGGAGCCCCCTCCTGGCCTTCCCCCAACGTCTGCATGTGCGTATCCACGGTAGCACCCAAAAGCAAGCAGACATCAACGTCACTGCTGAGCCTGGTGTCCGCCCGAGCACCCCGAGGCTCCCCGCTCATGTGGGTCGGGCCCCGTGGAGCAGAGCCACTTCGTGTCGCATCTAATGGCACCTGCTCAGCCAGCTAGCTCCCGAGCTCCCACATAAGGCTTGGGGTTATGGGGGGACCGTGGAGCCTGGCTTGTGGCTCTAGGGGTGAGCAGCGGCCGCCTCTCCGGCAGCCCAGTGTCCCTCCTCCAGCACCACCCCACACCGGCGACTTTTTCCCCAGTGCCCAACCGGTCAAGGGATACTTTAGCCACAAGATAAGTGTCCCGGGGATTAAAAATAGTCAAGAAGCTCAAGGCTTCACTTCCCTCGGGCTGCGGAATCCTGTGGCGCCCCTGGGTCAGCAGCCGGCCGGGCCTGCAGGTGCCACCCGGCCTCTCGCTTGGACATCAGCAACGAGGCTCCTTGGAGAATTTTGGACTTTCCAGCACGTGGGGGGTTTCCCTGGCAGCCCCTCCCTGCAGGTGACCTGGGGACGGGGGGTGGGCAGCCTGTGAGACCCATGGGGGACCCAGGGCAAGGGGCCCAGCCCTGCCTTCAGCTGCCCACTGCCTTTGTAGGGCCAGGCCTCACTCAGGTCCCCCCCCACTCCGAGGTGCTGGGCACAGCGACATGCCCGCCACTTGGTGGGCCACCTCCAAGCCTCTGTCCTCACCTGCAGGGGCTCTCTTCTTTGTCAGATCCGTCTAGCCCGCCATGCCCCAGGCCCTGTTCTGAGAACGCTGCCATCACCCTCGATCTCAGAACTGCCCTGCTGGGTCGGCGTTATCATCACCCCATTCTACAGATGGGGAGACTGAGGCAGAGAGAAGCTAAGGAGCTCGATCCAAGTCACACAGCGAGTAAATGGCCTTGGATGGATAGTGGCCGGGTCCATGCTCTCAGCACGCAGGACCCTGCTCACGTGCCCGGGCCGCGGGGGACGAGCAAGGTTCTGGTGGCACTGTGTGGTGGCGGGGGGAGGGGGCACCGAGGGGGCCTGCTCCTTGGCTGCTGGGCCTTGGCTCCCTCAACGAAGCCTGGACGCAGTGACCTTCTGCTTTGCTGCAGACAGAGGCGTCAGCATGTGCGGCTCCCAGAAAGGGCTGGGTCCCCGCAGTGAGGAGGGAAGGGGTGCTTCAGGGGCCTTAGAACAGCAGCCCAGGCTTCAGCTTGGGGAACGTGGGGGGGCCTGGGTTCTGCCCCTGGGGACTCCCCAGTTGGTGGGGCAGTAGGGCAGGCCCGGTCTCCCAGTGGTGACACCTTGCGGGACTTTAGGGCCCTATAGGCCACCAGCTCGCAGGGTGACCCTTCCCGAGCTTCAGTGTGCCCATGAGAGATGCTCGGCATCACTAATTATCAGAGAAATGGGAATTAAGGCCGAACGAGCCACCACCTCGCACCCTCCAGGAGGGCTTTGGGCTAAGAGCCGAAAGCAGTGTGTGCGTGAAGATGTGGAGAAATCAGAAGGCTCGTACGTGGTTGGTGGGCGCAAATGGTGCACCTGCTGACAAAGACGCCTGGTGGCTCCTCAGTGCGTTCCTTAATAAGCTTAAAATCTTTTCCTTTAGAGATTTTATTTTTTAAGTCATCTCCACACCCAACACAGGGCTCAAACCCACAACCCCGGTATCAAGAGTCACGTGCTCTATGGAGTCAGCCGGGTGCCCCGATCTCCATGTGACCCAGCCGTTCATTCCACTCCTAGTTAGGCCCCCAGAAAACTGAAACGAGATGTTCAGACAAAAACTGGTACATGGGGGCGCCTGGGGGGCTCAGCAGTTGAGCGTCTGCCTTCGACTCAGGGCGTGATCCTGGAGTCCCGGGATCGAGTTCCGCGTCAGGGCTCCCTGCATGGAGCCTGCTTCTCCCTCTGCCTATGTCTCTGCCCCTCTCTGTGTCTCTCAGGAGTAAAACAATAAAATCTTAAAAAAAAAAAAAAAAAGAAAAGAAAACTTGTGCACAAATGTTCATGGCAGCACTGTTGGCAACAGCTAAAGGGTGGAAACAACCCAAATGTCCATCTATAGAGGAATGGACGAATCAAAGGTGGCCTGTCCCTACAACAGAATTATTCAGCCGTGAGGAAAGGTTAAGTGCGGGCACCTGCTACCACGTGGGAACACACCTCTAAAACGTGATGTCAACTGAAATCAGCCAGACATAAAAGGCCATTCATGTGAAATACTCAGAACATGCAGATGCGTAGACATGGAAAACAGGTTATTGGTTTGCAGGAGCTGGGGGAAGCAGAGGGGGTGACTGCTAATGGGTACGGAGCGTCCATCTGGGGTGGTGGAAGAGTTCTGGAAATTGACAGTGATGGGCGCACAATGTTACCATATACTAGTTACTACTGCGTTTTGAACTTGCAAATGGTAAAACTTGTAAAATTTATGATATGTGTACCTCACTGCAAATAAAAATTAATTCTAAAAATCAGTCAGACATATTTGTGTGGATCTATCTGTGGGTTCTTGTTCTGTTCCATTGAGCTGTGTGTCTATCCAACTACCAGTCCCACCAAGTCTCGACTTCTGGAATTATATAATACATCTTGAAACCCGGTAGGCCATCTCCTCCATTTTCTTCTTCTTCTCCTTCTTTTTTAATATTTTATTTATTTATTCATGAGAGACACGGAGAGAGGCAGAGACACAGGCAGAGGGAGAAGCAGCCCCCCCACCCGGATGCAAGACTCGATCCCAGGACACCCTGAGCTGAAGGCAGACGTTCAACCACTGAGCCACCCAGGTGTCCCTCATTTTATTCTTCTTTTTCAAAACTGTTTCTGTTGCTCTAGTTCCTTTGATTGTCCATATACATTTTAGAATGACCCTGTTTATAAAAAAAATCTTGCCAAGGTTTTGATAGAAATGACGTTAAACCTATATACTGATTGGTGGGAAATTAACATCTTTATTATGTTGAGTGTTGCAATCCATGAACATGGTATGTTCCTCCATTTATTTGGAGCCTCATTGGTTTCTTCCTTCAGTGTCCGCAGTTTTCAGCATACGAGCCCCATACATGTTTTGTTAGACTTACACCTGAGCAGTTAATTTTTTGTGCAAGTATAAATAGTTGTGTGGTTCTATTTTCAGTGTCTACATGCTTGTACATTGTTGGTATGTAGAAATACAGATTTTTTTTTTTTTTTGCACGTTCATCTTATATCCCACAACCTTGCTGAACTCCCTTTTATGGTTCCGGAAGTGTTTTTGTTTTGTCATGTTTTATTATAGAATCTTTGGGATTTTGTACAAACACAATCACGTCATCTGTAATAGAAACAGTGTGGCCTCTTCCTTCCCGATCTATCTACATGACCATCGATTTCCTTGCCTCACCTCGGTGCACTGCCTAGAACCACCAGCACCATGTTGACTAGAGGAGATGGACATCCTTGCCTTCTTTCTGATCTCAAGGGGAAAGAATCCAGTCTTGCACATTAAGTATAATGTGAGTCCTCTTTATCAATTTTAGAAAGCCCCTTTCTATTCCTCTATTTATGAGAGTTTTTCATCATGAACGTGTGTTGAATTTTGTCTGACGCTTTTTCTGCATTGATCAACATGGTCATGTGATTTTCTTTCCTGAAATGGTAGATAAGCATAGATTGATTTTTGAATCTTGAAAGAGTCTTGCATCCCTGGAATAAATTCTGCTTGGTCATGGTGTATAATTATTTTTATATACTCTTGAATTTGATTCTCTCATATTTTCTCAAGGATTTTCATGAGGTATATTGGCCTGTAGTTTTTTTTGTTGGTTTGGTTTTTGTTTTTATGATCTTTGCATGGCTTGGGTATCAGAATTATAATAGCTTCATAAAATGAATCAGGGCATATTCCCTGCTCTTTCATTTTCTGGAAGAGATTGTGTAGAAATGATGTTAATTCTTTTGTAAATGTTTGATAGAATTCCCCAGTGAAGCTGTCTGAGCCTGGAG
Organism: Canis lupus familiaris; assembly: GCF_011100685.1. Taxonomy (NCBI): domain Eukaryota; kingdom Metazoa; phylum Chordata; class Mammalia; order Carnivora; family Canidae; genus Canis; species Canis lupus. The sequence continues at coordinate 38,027,100 of NC_049252.1, read as the reverse complement.
AATTCTTTTGGGGGAGTTTTAAAATTAAGAACTCAATTTCCTTGGGGCCCCGGTGTGGCACGCACCTGTGGTCTGCTAAGTGTCCAACTCTTGGTTTCAGCTCAGGTCACAATCTCAGGATCTGAGCTCAGGCCCAGCATCAGGCTCCAAGCTTGGCAAGGAGTCTGCTAAAGTTCCTCTCTTCCTCTACCTCCATCCCTCCCACTGTCCTCTCTCTTGTTCTCTCTCATATAAATACATAAAATCTTAAAAAAAAAAAAAAAAAAAAAACATTAAAAAGGGCAGCCCGGGTGACTCAGCGGTTTAGTGCCGCCTTCAGGCCAGGATGTGATCCTGGGGTCCCGGGACCGAGTCAGGCTCCTTGCATGGAGCCTGCTTCTCCCTCTGCCTGTGTCTCTGCCTCTCTCTCGCTGTGTCTCTCATGAATAAATGAATAAAATCTAAAAAAAAAAAAAAAAAATTACATTAAATGAAGAATTCAATTTCCTTAAAAGCTATAGGCTATTCAAATTACCTATTTTATAGGTTAATTGTGGCAGTTTGTGGTTTTCAAGGAATTGATCCATTTCAACTAAATTGTCAAGTTTTTGAGTGTAGAGTTGTTCTCAGTTTTTCCATATTATCCTCTTGATGTCCTCAAGGTCTGTAATGATGTTCCCTGTATCAGTTTCAAAACTGGTCATTTGTGCCTCCTCTTTTTTTCTTCATCGCAGTCTTGCTAGAGATGTATTGATTTTTCTTTTCTTTTTGTTTTTTTAAGCTTTATTTATTTATTTTTAGAGGAGGGTGCCGGGGCAGAGGGGGAGGGAGAGAAAATCTCAAGCAGACTTCCCACTGAGCACAGAGCCACATGGAGCCCAATGTAGGGCTCAATCCTAGGATCCCAGAATCATGATCTGAGCTGAGCCAAGAGTCAGGTATTCAACCAATTGCCCTACCCAGGTCCTCCAATAGGTATTGATTTTTAAAAATTTCTCCAAGAACCAGCTCTGTTTCATTGATGTTCTCTATTATTTTTCTGTTTTCACCTGTATTGATTTTTGCTCTTATTTTTATTATTCCTTTTCTTCTGCTTGCTTTGGCCTTATTCTGCTCTTTTTTCTTCTAGGCTCTTTTTTAAAATATTTTATTTTATTTAAATTCAACTAATTAACATATTGTGTATTATCAGTGTCAGAAGTAGAAGTCGGGGATTCATCAGTCTTATATAACACCCAGTGCTCATGACATCACATGCCCTCCTTCATGCCCATCCCCCAGTGACCCCATCACCCCACCCTCCCCTCCAGCCACCCTCAGTTTGTTTCCTAGAGTTCAGAGTCTCTTACAGTTCGTGTGTTTCTCTAATTTCGTCTTGTTTTATTTTTCCTTCCCCTCCTCTATGCTCTTCTGTTTTCTTTCTGTTTCTTTTTTTTTTTTTAAGATTTTATTTATCTATTCATGACAGACAGAGAGAGGCAAGACCCAGGCAGAGGGAGAAGCAGGCTCCCTGTGGGGACCTTGATGTGGAACTCAATCCCGGGACCCCAGGATCACATCCTGAGCCGAAGGCAGCCGTTCAACCGCTGAGCACCCAGGCATCCCTCCTCTGTTTTATTTCTTAAATTCCACATATGAGTGAAATCATATGGTATCTGTCTTTCTCTGATTGACTTACTGTTTACTAAGCATAGAACCCATAGTTCCGTCCACGTCAATGTAAATGGCGAGATCTCCCTCCTCTGACGGCCGAGTGACACCCGGGGTGCGCAGGGACCACTTCTCCTCCCTCCAGCATCTGTCCGTGGACATCGAGGCTCCTCCCGCGGCGCAGACCCCGTGGACACGGCCGCTGGGAACGTGGGGTGCAGGTGCCCCTGTAGCTCACCGCCTCTGGGCTGTGGGGTCGGTACCCAGCAGTGCAATTGCCAGGTCGTAGGGCAGCTCCGTGTCCGGCTCCTCGAGGCCACCCCCACCCCTGTCCCCACAGTGGCCGCCCGCCTGTGTTCCCACCAGCAGCAGAGAGGCTCCCCTTTCTCCACGTCCTCCCTGCACCTGTCGCCTCCCGATGGTGGCCGTCCTGATGGGCATGCGGGTGGGGGGGGTGGTCCCACGTGGTGTTGGTGTGTGTCCCTGACGCCGAAGGACGGGGAGCATCTTTCCACCTGTCTGGGGCCCCGTGTGGGTCTCCTCTGGAGACGTGTCTGCTCATGTCTTCCACCCACCTCTTGACTGGATTGTTGGTTTTGGGGTGTTGAGTTTGACAAGTTCTTTATAGATCTTGGATACCAGCCCTTTAGCTGACAAATCGTTTGCAAATATCTTCTCCCATTCTGTAGGTTGTCTTTAGGTTTTGTTGACTGGTTCCTTCACTGTGCAAAAGCTTTTATCTTGATGAAGTCACAATAGTTCATTTTTGCTTTTGTTTCCCTTGCTTTTAGAGACACACCTTGCGAGAAGTTGCTGTGGCCGAGGTCAAAGAGGTTGCTGCCTATGTTCTCCTCTAGGATTTTGATGGATTCTTGTCTCACATTTAGATCTTTCATCCATTTTGAGTGTATCCTTGTGTCTGGTGTAAGAGAATGGTCTAGTTTCATCCTCCTGCATGCGACTGTCCAATTTCCCAACACCATTTGTTGAAGAGACGGTCTTTCTTCCATGGGATAGTCTTTCCCGCTTTGTCGAAGATGAGTTGACCATGGAGTTGAGGGCCCATTTCTAGGTTCTCTCTCCTGTTCCATTGATCTATGTGTTGTTGTGCCAGTGCCAGACTGTCTTGATGATCACAGCTTTGTAATACAGCTTGAGGTCAGGCATTGGGATGCCCCCAGCTTTGGTTTTCTTTTTCAACATTCCTTTGGCTATTCTGGGTCTTTTCTGGTTCCACACAAATCTTAGGATTATTTGTTCCAAATTTGAGCAAAATGTCAATGATATTTTCATAAGGACAGAATTGAACGTGTAAATTGCTCTCGGTAGCATAGACATTTTAACAGTATTTATCTTTCCAATCCATGAGCATGGAATGTTTCAGCCACTCTGGAAAACAGTATGGAGGTTCCCCAAGAAGTTAAAAATAGGGTTACCCGACAACCCAGTAAATGTGTTACTAGGCATTCTCCCCAAAGATACAAATGTAGTGATCCAAAGGGGCACCTGCACCCCAATGTTCACAGCAGCCGTGTCCACAGGGGCCGCGCTGTGGGAGGAGCCTCGATGTCCACGGACAGATGATGGAGGAAGAAGACGTGGTCTCTGCGCACCCTGGGTGTCACTCGGCAGTCAGAGGGGGGAGATCTACTATTTACATCGACGTGGATGGAGCTGGAGGGTGTGATGCTGAGGGGGGCGAGTCGGCCAGGGAGACAGTTATCACACGGTCTCCCTCATATGTGGAATTTAAGAAATAAAATAGTGCCGACGACTATAAGGGAAAGAGGGGAAACTGAGTGAGGGAAAAAACCAGGAAGGAGACAAACCACGAAAGACTCTGAACTCTGGGAAACAGAAAGTCGCTGGAGGGGAAGGAGGTGGGGGATGTGGGATAACTGGATGATGGGCATGAGGAGGGCACGTGATGGGATGAGCACTGGGTGTTATAACCAACTGATGGATTATTGAAAACTGCATCTAAAACTAATGTGGTCTGTATGTTGGTCCATTGAATTTAAATAAATAAACAAACAAACTCATTAATTAATTAAATAGACTTTCACATTGAACATTGGGAGTACAAAGAATACCCACTAGAACCCTGGCCTTAGCACAGAAGGCTAATCCCCTGGGAAGGTGTGTGGGTGACTGTGCCCAGAGTTAGGCTTTCAGGGTCCTGCATCCATGGCGAGGGTGACATATCAAGTGGGCTCTCCCCATCCAGGACTCACGGGCAGGGACCTCTCCCACAGGGGCCGACCATTCCTACCCCTCCCAAGCGGCCTGGCTGCTCCAGGCTCCATCATGGACCCCAAAATATCAGGTGAGGAGGAGAGGCTGTTGGAAAAACCCACAGATCCTCCTTGGGGGGCTCGGCTGTATGGAGGGAAAGAGACCAGGTCACTGTGTCACCCTGCAGCACAGTCACCCTCTTGCAGGAACACCTGCAGTGAACAAGGACAGGCTGGTCCCACAGAGTCCATAAAATGCTAAGCCCCGGCCGGTGCCAGGGGATTTTTCCTGGGTCGTTAGGGTTGGAATCCTGGTGTCTTAGTTAATACCTCTGGGGTCAGCCTGGGTCTCAGCCGCACAGTGACCAGCCTGCCCACAGGGACCACGTGAACGAGGGAGGGAGCATCAGAGGAGAGAGCTCCCTGGACCTCTGCAGACAGGACCCAGCAGCAGAAGCGGCAGTGGGCCTGCCCGGGGGAGGAGGCCCTAACTCTCTGCCCTGACTTCTCTTCTGCCCAGAAAGGGACAGGCCTGGCCTTGCCTTGACTCCCTAGGTTTGCTGGGGGCCTGGGTGGCTCAGCTCCAGGCTGGGACGTCCCTTCCCACCTCCCCCAGTGCTTGTGTGACTGAGATCACTTTCTCCTTCAGAGCAAAGCTGGGGAGAACTGTTTCCAGGGCTCTGCTGGCCTCCCCTCCCCCACCCAATGGACCTGCCCTGGTTGCCTGGCACGTGTTTACCTTAGAGATGGAACCCTCCACGGGGTTCCGAGTGGTCAGCTGTGGCCCACAGGACACTGGCCCTTGGACCCAGAGCCCTGGAGCCCTACGCAGCCACGGAGGGCCCTGCTTCGGCCACTGGATCCTTTCCAGCTGGCCCTGGGGCACCTGTGGCGAGCGCTGCTGGTGATTCCTGGAAGCCGGGGATGCAGCCCACGTGTCCCCGAGTTTCCCTGGGCGGCGCTGCTGTGCACTGTGGGGCCGGTTTCCCTCGTGAAGAGACGACTCACTCACTCCAAGGAGGAGAAGGGCTGGGCAGGAGCCCTTCTGACCTCCACGCAGCCTGCGGAGCCCCCAGTGAGGACAGTGTGGCCACCGCACATGCCGCTGACACCCGCAGGCCTCCTGGGGGGGGAGGTCCGCCACCCAGGTTACAAATCCTGTGCTTGTTGGAACCGAATAGAAACCTGAACTCGTCGCGTGCCAGAGCACACTCTCAACTTTGTGAGGATGGCACAGAAGAGCCTATGTCATCCACGTCCCCAAGTCCCTGGTGACAAATCCATTTGAAGAGCATCAGAGAAGGATGGAGACCAACTTCTGAGCGAAGTCCAGAATGATGTGAGTGGAAACATTCACTTTCCAGAAAGTCTGATCTGCTCCCCCGTGAAATTTGGAGATGGAGGGAGGGAGGGCAGGACAAGGCACAGGAAGCAAGGCTGGTGCAGGGGGAGGCAGGCACGGAGCCGCTCCCTAAAGATCCAGCCTGTCCCGTCCCCAGGCAGGCCCCGGGCTGCAGGCCGTCCCCTCGCCTGACCCCACTGCAGATCTCGGGGGTGCAGGGACCCGGGGAGTCCAGCCGGAGAGGGGAGCAGGCCACGACTATGACCCCGTCCAGCGGGCAGCCATTGACCGAGGCCTGTCCCTAGTGACGCCGGCTTCGGTGTGTCCCCTCGACGTCCCGGAGGGGAGCATCGGGACAGAGCCACACGGCCCTGGGCAGAAAGGCCAGGAGCCCAGAGCTGGTCCGACAAACACAGCCTCCAAACCCAGGAAGCGTCTTTGCAGGCGCACAGCTCCCAGCTGGAGAGTGGGATCCGGGGCTGAGGCTGAGCCTTCGGCATCACGGGAGGAGCAGGAGCCCACGTCCTTCGCCCACGTCCTTCACCGCGGCGCTCCGGGAGGAGGCACAGAGCCTGGCAGTGAAGCGACTGGCCGGCCTGCAGAGACGCCTGGACTGCGCCCAGCAGACTCGCAACCTCGGCCAGGTGGCCCAAGCCCTGGCCTGGAGCTGCAGGGACACCCCACCCACCGTCACGAGGAGGCCATCTTCTGTCAGGACAGGGCCACCAGAAGCTGGGTGGCAGGTGTGTGCAGCGAGGGAAAGTTCCAGCAGCTAAGGCAGGAACGTGAGCGCCAGAGGCAGAGGCTGGCCGCGGTAGAGAGGAGCTGCCGGCCCTTCCCGACTGGCCCCCCGCACCTGCTCCTCCCCGCAGCCCCCAGAGGCTGGCCGTGGGCAGGGGTCCCCGGGGTCATCGGGCCCCAGGAAGGAGGAGGGCTGCCCCGGGACGGCGCAGGGGTCTGGGGTGGCCTGCAGGTGGGACGGGGCTCGGGGCAGCTGGGTCCTGAGCTGCTCTGCCTGGAGTCCCTGTGAATAAGGCCTGACGCTCTCCCGAGGGAAGCTACGGTTGTCACCCCGTGCCTCAGTGACACTTAGCCTCAGCGACAGCGCGACAGCGTTACGTCCTAGAGCTCGGTTACTGGTCTCATGATTACGTAGCTTCCCTGTCAGACGCTTAGAATTATATAAGGGCTGTATTTCGATGGAAATTAATGCCACTGTGACTTCCCACATCCTTGAAGGTTGACAAGGATAGAGACGTCAAAATAAGACCACTTAGGGCACTAGGCCTCGGGTTATGAGTCTTCAGAAGTTACTGAATATTTACGTGAATAATATGTGGCTGGTTTTAAAAACAAAGAGAAAAAAAACAGCTTCCCATTGAAACAACATAAAATTGTTAGTGTCATCCCAAATTCATATTTTAGTCCTAAATTCATATTTTAGTCCTAAATTCAAATTTTAGTCCTAAATTCATATTTTAGAAGTAAATTCATATTTTAGTCCTAAATTCAAATTTTAGTTTTAAATTCATGTTAGTCCTAAACTCGTATTGTAGCCCTATTCATATTTTAGTCCTAAATTCAAATTTTAGCCCTACGATCATATTTTAGTCTTTTTTTACATTTTTTTTATTTTTTTATATTTTAGTCTTAAATTCAAATGTTAGTCTTAGATTCATATTTTAGTCCCAAACTATTATTAGAATCCTAAATTTATATTTTATTCTTAATTTCACATTTTGTGCCAAATTCTTATTTTTAGTCCTAAAGTCATAGGATTAGTTCAATCCTAAATTTATAGATAGGAAAACTTAAGAATTTGCAATCATTTCTTTCTTGTTCTGTAATTTCTTAAACTTTGTTTCAAGATACTGTTTGTTGTGTAAAAAAAGAAAAGAAAAGAAAAAGATACTATTTGTTATTTCACATTGGTAAATTTGATGCAGTCAAGTTACAAGTTTTCTCAGATGGCAAACACACACGCCCACGCCCGTGGGTGCCCACGTACACACACATCCCCTGATGCAGGATCTAGACACTTTTAGCTGTTTTGTGAGTCCCAGAAAATGTAAAACCAGAGTGGAAAATTGTAAAGATTGCTTATGGATAAATAAATAACTGAAGAGAAAAAAATATGTTTCGTGTATAAATAGAGGAAAGACTCCAGGATCTTTCATTCACGATTTTATTAATTTGGGTCCTTTTCCTTTCCTTTTTGAGGAGTCTGGGTTGGGATTTGTCCATCTTACTAATTCTTTCAAAGAACCAGCTCCTAGTTTCGTTGATCTGTTCTTCTGTTGTTTCTTGGTTTTTATTTCATTGATTTCTGCTCTGATCTTTATTAATTCTCTTCTCCTGCTGGGTTTAGGTTTTATGTGCTGTCCTTTCTCCAGCTCCTTTAGGTGTAAGGTTGGGTTGAGTAGTTGAGACTTTTCTTATTTCTTGAGGAAGGCTTGTATTGTTATAAACTTCCCTCCTAGGACCGCCTTTGCTGCATCCCAAAAGTTTTGAACATTCTGTGTTTTCATTTTCATTTGTTTTCATGAATTTTTTAAAAATTTTTTTCTTTAATTTCCTGGTTGACCCATTTGTTCTTTGATAGGATGCTCTTTAGCCTCCGTGTATTGGTGTTCCTTCCAAATTTCCTCTTGTGATTGAGTTTAAGTTTCAAAGCATCGTGGTCTGAAAATATGCAGGGATCATCCCAATCTTCCGGTCCCAGTAGAGACCAGATTTGTGACCCTCTTCTAGGTTCTTTTTTTTTTTTTCTCTTCTAGGTTCTTGATGTGGGGACATAGATTATCGCTTGGAGATGTTGCCTCTTTTCTAATGTCTGTGTCAGCGCAATAGCATTCTCTCAGCCCTGCTTTAGCTGCAGCCCACAATGTTGGGTATGTTGCTTTATACGTTTTTATCGAATCCAATGTGTTTTTATTTTTTATTTTTGGATTTCTCTTTAATCCATGGATGATTTAGAAGTGTGGTGTTGAGTTTTCAGTGGTTGGAGACTTGTCTGTTATCTTTCTGCTATTAATTTCTAGTTTGACTCCAATATGATCAGAAAACACATGTTATATGACTTCACTTCTTTTAAGGTTGTTGGGGTTTGTTTCATGGCCCAGGACTTCATCTGGGCGTGGTACACAACTGTGCACGCTTGAAGAGAATGTGTAGGTGCCGCTGTTGGGTGGAATGTTCTATAAATGTTGCTTAGATGCTGGCTGTTAGCTGCTGGTGATGTAGGGTTTCTCTACGTGTTTGCTGATTTTTTTGTCTATTGCTGAGAGAGGGATGCTGACGTCTCTGGTTGCCCTGTGGATTTGTCTGTTCCTCCTTTCAGTTCTATTAGGTTTGCTCCACATGCTTTTCAGCGCCCCTGTTGGTTGCAATCATGACTAGGCTTTCCCGTCTTCCTAGTGGGTTAACCATTCCAACACTATGTAATGATAAAAGGGCCAGTTTTCATCATTCTGGTCATTTTTTTGCCTTGAATTGTACTTTATCTGCTTTCTTGTGATCAATGTTTGCATGATACAGCTTTTCCCACCCATCCTGTTACTCCCCATCTACCTACATTATTAAAATTGAGGTTAATTTCTTGTACACAACATACAGTTGGTCATTAAAAAAAAATCTGCTCTGTCCAATAGGGCTTTTGACTGGTAAACTTAGAAAAATCTACATTTAATGTAATTATTGATGTGTTGGAGCTTAGCTCCACTATTTTACTTTTTCTGTTCATTCTTTCTTTTTCCCACCTTCCTGTGGGTTACCCAACACCTTAGAGAACCCCGTTGTGATCTGTCGACAGTATCTTTTCATATAGATTTTTAGTGATTGCTCTGGTACAATATTATCTATACACAACTCATCACGATCTTCTGGTGTCAACATTTTACCAGTTTGAATGAAGCGTAGAAATCTCACCTCACTTTACAACCTTTTAGCTTTTCCATTTATAATATAATTTCCTTAAATATTTATTCTAAGTACATTTAGAACTACATCAGTGTTATTTTTGCTTTCACCATCAAACATAAATCTATAAAACTCTAGAGAAGAAAGGAAACGTATTCACCCACATTTTTACTCTTTTCATTGTTCCTACCTTCTTGTTGACGTCCCAGAACTCCTTCTTGAATCATTTCCCTTCTGTTTGCACATTCTCTTATGGTAGGTCTGCTGGTGACAAATTCTTTTAGTTTTCTTCTATCGGAGAATTCTGGGTTCCTCCTCCACTCCTGAAGGATGTTGACACTGGACACAGAATTCTGGGTTAGCAGTTCTCCTTGTTCAACACCTGAAAAATGTTTCTGACCTCCACAATTTCTGAAATTTGGTGTCATCTGAACTGTTCTTCCTATTGTAGGTATGATGCCACACCTCTCTCACTGCTTTCAAGACTTCCTTGTCCTTAGTTTTCAAAAGTTTCATTATGATGCATCTCATGTGAATTTCTTTGGATTTATCCTATTTGGGATTTGTTTAGCTTACTGACTCGATAGGGCTTTATGACTTCTGCCAAAATTTGAGAACTTTTTGTCATCATTTCTTCAAGTACTTCTCAGCCTCATGCTCTTTCTCTGCGCCTTCGGGTACCCTGATCACAAATCCTGTGGTGTATTCTCACATCTTTTTGGCTCTGTTTACTTTTCTCAGTATATTTCAACTGTGTTGTTCAGACTGGGTACTTCTGTTCTTTTTTTAATTTAAAAAATTTTTAATTTAAAAAATTGGGGGGGGGATCCCTGGGTGGCTCAGCAGTTTCGCGCCTGCCTTTGGCCCAGGGAGCGATCCTGGAGTCCCGGGATGGAGTCCCACGTCGGGCTCCCGGCATGGAGCCTGCTTCTGCCTGTGTCTCTGCCTCTCTCTATGTCTATCATAAATAAATAAATCTTTAAAAATAAAATAAAAATAAAATAAAATAAAAAAATTTTTGAGTAGGCTACACACCCAGTGTGGAGCCCAACGTAGAGCTTGAACTCACAACTCTGAGATCGAGACCAGAGCTGAGAACAAGAGTCAGATGTTTAATTAACTGAGCCATCCAAGCACCCCTGAGTACATCTGTTCTATCTTCTAGGTCACAGATTCTTTCCTCTGATCCCTTCATAGAGTTTTTTTTTTTAACTTTTAGTTATTTAATTGTTATTTATTTAAGTATTGGATTTTCACTGGGCTCTTCCTTATATCTTCTATTTCTTTGCTGAGACTTTTTCTTTACTGGAACTTGTTTTTCTTTACTGGGACAAATTTTTCCATTTGTTTCTAATGTTCATAATTACTCTCTGATGCATTTTTATCATGGCTGCTATATTACTCAGAGATCTCCAGAGAAACATAGCCAGTAGAATGGATGTATATTATTTAAAAATTGGCTCTTAGGATTATGGAGGCCGAGAAGTTCCAAGATGTACAGCCAGCAAGCTGGAGACCCAGCAGAGCTGATAGTGTGAGTTCCAGTCAGGAAAGCAGGCGGCTTGAGACCCAAGGAGAGCCAATGTTTCAGTCCAGTCTGAAGGCCAGAGAAGACCAATGGCCCCAGCTCAGCGTGGTCAGGGAGGAAGAGTTCTCTTGCTCATGGGAGGGTCAGCCTTTTTACTCTCTTCAGGCCTTGCACTGATTGGATAGCACTTTTTGTCTGTCTCTGTTGGTGTGTCTGGGTTGGTGGCTTCTCAAGTGGTGAGTCTGGTATATATGAGGCAAAAATTAGAAACAAATCAAACCAGGGAAGTCATCATCATGGTATCCCTTGAGTTCCAAGTTCCTTTGGAAGCTTGGTCTGCCTTCTTTCTGCCTTTCAGAATCTTCTTATGGTCATTTTGTGTATAACACTCAGGGGTTTTCTTTAGACTTAGCAGGAGGAATACAGAAAAGCATGCCTATCCATCTTCCTACACTGACATTGCTATTTTAAAAGCATGTAAAAAATGTACACTTTCCAGGAGCACCTGGGTGGCTCAGTGGTTGAGCATCTGCCTTCAGCCCAAGGCGTGATCCTGGAGACCTGGGATCGAGTCCCACGTCGGGCTCCCTGCATGGAGCCTGCTTCTCCCTCTGCCTGTGTCTCTGCCTCTCTCTCTCTCTCTCTGTGTGTGTCTCTCATGAATAAATAAATAAATAAAATCTTTAAAAAAAATAAATGCATGCTTTCTAACCTGCGCATGGCTTCCCAGGTGGTCTTTGCTTTGACAGAAGGTTCTAGGGTTTATTCACTTCCTTTTTTGAGTAAAAGGCATCAGAGGGAGGACACCAGGCATGCTCCTTCCTCCAGGATCCCAGGTGTGCCAGGTATGAATGCAGGGTGAAGTGTATAAGCATTTATTTAGCACCGATTCTGTGCCAGGCAGTGTTCCGGGAGAGCAAACTCACCAAACTCCCTGCCCAAGAAGTTCTCACTCTAGCAGGAGGAGATTCATGATAAACAGAATAGATAAGTGACCCATGCTGCACCTAGAGGCGAAGAGTGCAGAGGAGGATAACAAAGCAGAGAGGATGAGAGAAATGGGCATAGGGAAGGAGGGGTGAGGTGAGACAGGGAGGGGGCTGCCTGAGAAGACACCTCTGAATAAAGACCTGAGCAGCAGGTGCTCTGCAGGGAGCAGCACTCTAGGCAGAGGAGCAGCAGGTGCAAAGGCCCTGGGGCGGCACCTGTCCAGCAGGGAAGCCAGTGGCCCAGAGCATGGCCAGGTAAGCCCACCCCTTGGGGTCTGGCTAGTGCCTTCCGTTGAGAGCGTGTGGTCTCTGGAGCAGCAGCGTTGGCATCCCCGGGAGCGCACTGGAAACGCAGGTCTGCAGAGTCCACCACTCTGGGGAGCGCCCGGCAACCATGTTTTTCTAAGACCTTGGTGGTGAGAAGGGGAGGAGATTCTGCTGGAACCACTGGCTTCATAAAATAGACCTTCATTTTAGGCAGAAATTCTAGAGAACAGCGGTAATGATGGACCTGAGTCTGCAGACTCCTCTCATGGATTTTTTTTTCTCCATTTTGTCTTTATTGAGTTACATGCAGTGACTCACACAGACCTTGAGTAATCCTCAGGTTTGACAGATGTCCCCACCTTGCGGCTCCCACTCTCTTTATACAGAGAACGCCTGCCTCTCCCCAGGGGCTCCCCGGCCTCCTCCTGGAGGCCACCCCGACCGCTCCCCATCACTGGAGACCCGTGCTGCTGCTCCACGGGGTCTTCCGTAAAGGGAATGATCTCATGGAAGCCCTTTCTCACTTGACTCCGCTCGCTCCGCTGATGCCTGAGGTCAGGGCCCCGTCTCTGCAGCGTCGGGGCTGCCAGTCCCTTCGCGGCTGGACGCACCAGGTTTGCGCCTCCACCTGCCCGTTGGAGGGCGGTTTGGGGCACCGTGGACACTGCTGATGTGGGATTCTCATTTTTTCATTTTTGGGGGCAAGTAAACACCCAAGGGCGAGGTCCTGGGCCACAGGTGAATACAAACTGAAGGAATGCCACGGTTTTCCGCGGCGGCTGCACCATTTTGCATCCCCGCCAGCAGCACCCGAGGATCCCAGCTGAAACCCAGGTGTTGTCTGGTTAGAGCCATTCTGGTGGGTTTGAGGTGGTGTCTTGTTGTTTTAATCTGCATTTTCGCGTGATGCGGAATGTTTTTGACATCCATGCACGGTTGCCCGCTTGCTTGTCGTCCCATGGACTGCCTTGTCCAAGTGTTTTGACTGTTTTTAAAAAATTGTTGTTTGCATTATTGATCTGTAAGGGTTCTTTGCATATTCCAGACACAAGTTTCAGTCAGATAATACAAAAACTCTGCGCGTATTTTCCCTAATCTGGGTGTTGCCATCCCGTTCCCTTAAAGGCATCCCTCGAGGAGCAGAACTTTTTAATTCTGGTAAAAAGTTTAATTCTGATAAATTAAAAGTTTTAATTCTGATAAATTTAATTCCATGTGTCCATTTTGCATTCATGGTGACTGCGTCCTCCTGCACCCTCCCCAGATCCGTGCCCACCCCCACTTCAGAGGTCACCTTCTCTTCTCTTCTAAAAGCCATATCACTTCCTTTTTTTAAAAAAATGGATTTTATTTCAACCTTTAGGGTCTCAGTAAAACTTAGAAGAGAGTTCGGAGTTACCCTACACCCCCATCTGGCCTCCCCACCGCCGTGGGCATGGAGCCTCTGTGGTGCCTCCGCTGTCACCGTCACCCAGAGGCCAGCGTTCACACCGGGGTTCGTTGTGGGTGTCGCACATTCTGTGGGTTCTGACAAATGTGTGATGACGCGAAGCCACCATTGGAGGAGCACGCAGAGTGGCCTCACTGCCCCGAACACCGTGTGCTCCCTTGGAGCACCGTGCTCCCCGGGTTGACAGTGTGCCGACGTGGAGCAGAAGCAGGGACGGGGGGGGGGGGAGGGGTGGTCCAACATCCCAGCACCATGTCCCTGCTGCTGCATGGCTTTTGTTCCCTTGTCACAGGCCAGCGGGCCTGAGGCAGGAGGGCCACTGCCTGGCTGTCCCCACTCTTCCACGGCTCTGCACCCGTGCACCCTCACCTGTGCCTCATGGTCCAGATGTCAGCGGCTTAATCTTCCCAAATCGGGCTCCGACCCCACCTCCGCCCACCACAGGGTGCCCGCCTGCCCCGCTGTGGCTTTCCTGGGACTTTGTGGAGCAGGGCCCGTCCTGTCCCCTCTGTCTTCTGTCTGCCGGGCCAGCGTCCAGCACAGGACCTTTCCGTCTGGCCTCGGCCCTCGGTGGCCTTTCCCCTGCCAGGCCTTCCACCTGGAGCCAAAGCCCTGGGCCGTGGGGCGCCGGGGAGCAGCGCCCTGGGCCCAGCCCTGGATGTGGACCCGCTCAGTAGCAGGTGCCACTGCAGCTCCCACTACCCAAGGGTTAAAAGCGTGTCTCCAACGGCCCAGCATCACAGAAAAGCCCAGAAGAAGAGACACTGGGCACTGAACAAACATGGGGAAAGCACCGTGGGGCGGCTGGGGTCGTGGCGGGGGGTTTCCCACGGGGAGCCTGCCTCGGGGGTTGGTGACAGACGTGAGGGAGGGCAACGCTGGGGCCTGAGCTGGGACGCCAACAGCCCTGCCACCAGATGGGACAAACGGAGCTGGTACAGGGGACCCCGAAGAAACATGTCACATCTGGGGACCTGGGCTGCATGGCCTTCCCCACATTGCCCCTCACATGGACGTGTCCTGCCCTGCTGGCTGCCCGCGTGCCACCTCGGTGTCCTTGGCCGCCCTTCCTCTGCCTCCCGGCCCCAGCCCCCCATCCTCAGGCCCCTGCCCACCTGGCCGCAGGCTGTCACCTGCCCAGCCTCGACCAGGGCCCCCGGCCCCTGGAACAGAGTCAAGCTATGCTTATTGGGGAGTCTCCCAGCCTCAGGGACAGGGGACAAGGGAACCAGTTGGGGAGGTGCTGGCAGCCCGGGGCTGGGGGAGTGAGACTCCTGCCCTGGGGGGCACTCGACAGCCTTAAATCACTTAAGAGGTCCTGGGATGCCCAGGTGGCTCAGGGGTTGAGCATCTGCCTACGGCTCAGGGCTTGACCCAGGGTCCTGGGATCGAGTCCTGCGTTCGGCTCCCCGCGGGGAGCCTGCTTCTCCCTCTGCCTGTGTCTCTGCCTCTCTCTGTGTCTCTCATGAGTAAATAAATAAAATTTAAAAAAAAGAGCCTCGGACGGGCACCCCTGAACCAATGTTCCCAGTCTCCCCCCACCCACCCGGCCCCCCCTGGGCAGGGCCTGGACACTCATTGGCCCTGCCGAGTGTCTGGTGGTGGGGGCCGGGGGCTGAGCCACGGCAGTTGGGAAGCACCACCCAGACCAGGGTTCTCTGGAGACCTCAGGCCCAAAACACAAGGTGGGGGCTGGCCCGTCCCTACCTGCCTCCCTCTTGAGTCTGCAGAGAACAAAGGACAAATGTCACCTGCTTCATGGTTGGAGGGGAGGTCCCTGCAGATTATGCACGAGGACCAAGGAATGAAAACCGCAGAACACATGCCTCACACCTCACCCCCATGAACGGGCCGTGAGGGGCGCACGTGTTCGTCCGGTGCAGGTCGGCAGCGCGGTGTGCTCGGTGGACGCGGTGTGTCCAGCACAGTCGCCCGCGGCCCCGTTCCCGAGGCTCCCCTGCCCCAGCTCCGAACAGGGTGCTGTGGGGAAGGGGCCCGTTCTGGGGATCCCCGCAGAGGCAGGGAGGAGCGGCAGTCCCCGTCTCAGCCAGGAGAGGGGGTTGTCTGGTCATTTCTGCGGACGGCTTGTGCTGACACAGCTTGGAAGGCACCTTGTCTTTTCCTCTCTGGTCACAGTCACCAAGCTCCCACGGGAGCACAGGGGACCCTGTGGTGAGGCCCGGCCAGCTCTTAGTGGTCAGGGGCCCCTCCCTGCCTCTGTCGCCGAAGCTCTGTGCCCAGCCCGGGGCCAGCAGCTTGGGGGGCGGGGGCACGGGGAGCCTTGGGAGGGGCTGGAGGTCAGACTGGCCCAGGATGTGCCATGTGGCCGTGCTCTGCCCGGGGGGCTCATGACTCCCATGGGTGCATTTTAGTCTCTGGGAGAAGCCCTGCGGGGGAAGCGCTTGGCCCTCTGTCTCCCCCCTTCACACGCCTGGCAAAGAGCATCTGCCTTAGGCGCATTTATAGACACTACACATCAAAGTGCGTTCACGGAGCCCCGTTGGGGAAGCCCGCTCCGGAGCCGAGAGGTGACCGCACAGCTTCTACCCCAGGAGCCTGCCGTCGTCTGTGGACAGGGCCGAGCTGTGACATCTGTGAGCTCCACGGCCTGGGAGCTGTCTCCACATCTCCTCTGTGCGACTCATCTACAGGAGCCCCCACCTCTTACCTGGAGGAAAAGAAAAAGGACCTGAACCCCAGGCCCCAGATGGACACCCACACTTCTGTCGCTTCCCAAACGTGATCCGGGGCAGCAGCAACAGTCGTCCGGCGGTACCTGTCATCCAGCCGTGCCTGTCGTCTGCCCTGGCCAGCACGCACTCCGGGAGAGGCGCATCACTGCCTGGCTGCGGGGCCCCTCTCTGCTTCCTTTGCCCCATCACCCTCTCTGGTTGCTGGTATGGGACCCTGAGGCCATCCTGCTCTTCCTGGGGCCACTGTGCAAACACAGAAAGACAGACAGCATGAGGGCTGACGTGGGGTGGGGGTTTCCCTCACGATGGCCGGGATGCCAGTGTCGAGTCCGCTTGGTGTCCTGACACCAGGGTGGGACCCACTCTGGCTGTGTGTGAGCACCCGCAGACCCCAGCTGGGCTGGAGGCCATCCAGGGGTCTGGAGGACTCCCTCGGGCCCGAAAGCATCTGAACTCCCCCAGGATCAAGTTGTGGGTGATCCATCAGGCCAGAGGAGGGTGTTAGCAGCCACCCGGGAGTGACCACCTGGCCAAGAGGGATCCAGTCACATGCCCACTGTGGCTCTGAGGGTGTGGCGGCTCCTGCACAGGGGGCCAGGGGGTTTGCACGGTGCCCACCCCAACCCCGTGACGTCCTGGCCTTGGGAAGGCAGGGGTATCCGGGAACCCGATCTGGGTTGGGCGGGGGTGGGGTTCACCGGGGAAGCTTCAGAACCGGCCCTCGGAGGGCATGGACGATGCCAGGGTTGCGGCCAGGGCTGGAGAGGTTTTGGCCCCACGAGTAATTCCCATGGAGGTGGAGAAAGCCTATTTTAGGTCCTGCCCTTTGCTTGCACATGGGACTCTCCGTGTGTGTGGTCTTAGGCTTCCTGTGATTTCCATGGGTGAAAACAGCTGTCCAGAGATCCCCGCAGGCCCAGCACCCCACGAGCCCGCATATCTCAGGGTCTGACCTTGGTGGTGGCCCGAGGGATTGGTCACCCAGACGCCGGCTCCTCTGAAGCACGTTTCCAGACCGCCAGGGCACCCCCTCTCTGTGCCCCACTCCAGACAGCTGCAACAGGGTGCAAGGGACCCCAGGACTGATAGGACGGCACCTGCGTGGGAGCACCCGGGGCCATGCCAGGGCTTGTCCACTCCCCAAGTGCACGACCTTCTGTGAGCCGCTGCCCCACCCGTGAGGACCAGCGACTCCTGCCACCCACGTGCTCTGCCTGTTTGGGCCCAACAATGAGAAAACCGTCCCTTCCGTGGAGCCAAAAGGGCCCCTGGAGCCCCACATCCCTTTGTGTCAGCTGGAACGTTGCGGATGGGCCGGGGGCTTCGGGGCCCCAACTGCTCCCGGTCCCCGTGATGATTTTCACTCTGGTGTCCTTGTTAAAAAACAAAACCATGCCAAATAAAAGGAGAAGAAAACAATATAGACAATTTTTACTACAAAACCCCCCCGTAAATTTAAAACTAAAAATATGGGGGGACGGCCACCTGGGTGACACAGTCCGTTAGGCATCCGACTCTTGGTTCTGGCGCAGGTCATGGCCTCAGGGTCGGCGGGGAGTCTGCTTAGGATTCTCCGTGTCTTCTCCCTCTGCCCCTCCTGCTTGTGAGCGCTTGCACACGTGCCCACGCTCTTGACAAGAAATAAATCAATCTTTTTAAAAAATGTAAAAACAATTTTAGAATAAATATTTTTAAATGTTCAGAGGCTATCTTAAAACATCCCGTGCTCGCATAACTAATATTGTTACAACGTCCACATCAAGCAATCTACAGACTCCGTGCAAATCCCGAGCAAAACTCTGATGGCATGTCTTGCAAAAAAACAAACAAACAAACAAAAATTAAACTTGTGCAGAACCACAAAGGACCCTAAATGGCCAGAGCAATCGTGAGGAAGCAGAACAAAGCTGACGACATCATACTTCCTGATTTCAGACCGTACCCAGAGCTGTCGTAGTCACAATGGTGCGATCGCCGCACAAAAGCAGACGCGCAGATGAGTAGACGGATGTGAGTAGACAGCCCGGAAATAAACCCACACGTGCGTGGCCGATGAATTTATGAAAAAAGGAGCCAATAATCCACTGAGGGAGAAGGACGGTCTCTTCTATCAACGGTGTTGGGAAAACTGGACAACCCCACACAAAAGAATTGAACTAGATCGCTTCCTTACCCCACACAAGGCGCACACAGGAATAAACTCAAAATGGGTTAAAGACTTGAATGTGGGACGTCTGGGTGGCTCAGCGGTTGAGCATCTGCCTTCAGCTCAGGGCGTGACCCCGGGGTCCCGGAATCGAGTCCCGCATCAGGCTCCCCGCAGGGAGCCTCCTTCTCCCTCTGCCTGCATCTCTGCCTCTTGTGAATGAATAAATAAGGTCTTTAAAAAAAAGGGGGGGGGTTGAATGTAAGACCTGAAACTGCAAAACTCCACATCTGTAAATCCGATATCTGATGAGGTGTCAATAGATGAAATATATAAAGAACCTGGATAAGTCCGCAGCGGCGAAGCAAACAATCCTGTATTACAAAACGCGCAGCAGATCGGAATCGTACCTCTTTTTCCGAAGGAGCCCTACAGGTGCCCGACAGGAACAGAGAAAGATGCTCAATGTCACTGATCAGGGAAATGCAAATCAGAACTGCAGTGACATCACCTCACACCCGGCAGGATGGCTGGGATCGGAATGACAGGAAGGGCCGCGCGCTGCTGAGATCGGAGCCTCTTACCTGCCGGTGGAGGATAGAGCTGCCCTACGACCCGGCGGCGACCCCAGTTCTGCGCTTTGATCCAAAGAAAAGGAAAACACTGACTCACAAAGCTGTCCGCACCCCCGAGCCCCCTGCAGCGTCGTTCGCAGCAACACAGACGCGGAAACCACCTAAGCGTCCGAGGCTGGATGGACGGACGGAGAAGACATGCGTATGCGCTCAGGGAGTAGCACTCGCCACCAAAAAGAAGGAAGTGTTGCCACTTGCATCAACGCGGATGGACCCGGAGGGCACGATGCTCCGCGAAAGAAGTCAGAGAAAGACGAACACTGGGTGACCTCTCTCTCTCTCTCTTTTTTTTTTTTTAATTTTATCTTATTTTATTTAAATTCAAGAGTTAACATATAGTGTATTATTAGTTTCAGACGTACAGGTCAGGGATTCATCTGTCGCACGAAACACCCAGTCAGTGCTGGTGACATCCCGTGCCCTCCTTCACGCCCGTGCCCCAGTGACCCCGTCCCCCAACCCCACCCCTCCAGCCACCCTCAGTTTGTTTCCTGTGATTAAGAGTCTCTTATAAAAAAAAAAAAAGTCTCTTATGGTTTGTCTCCCTCTCGGACTTTGTCTTATTTCCCCCTCCCTTCGGCTGTGATCCTCTGTGCTCTTTCTTAATTCCACGTATGAGGGAGACCATGTGATAACTGTGTCTCCCACAGGACCTCTCTTGCATGTGCAATCTTTTTTTTTTTTTTTTTTAGATTTTATTTATTCATGAGAGACACAGAGAGAGGCAGAGCCACAGGCAGAGGGAGAAGCAGGCTCCATGCAAGGAGCCGGACGTGGGACTCGATCCCGGGACCCCAGGATCACACCCCGGGCTGAAGGCGGTGCTAAACTGCTGAGCCCCCCGGGGCTGCCCCTCGTATGTGGAATCTAAACACACACACGCCCTGGACTCGACTACAGAGAACAGGCTGCCGGCGGCGGGGGGTGAGGGGTCGGGGGACAAATGGGTAAAGGTGATCAAGACACACAAAGTCCTAGATCCCAAACAAGCGAGTCGCGGGGAGGCGCCGCGCGTGCAGAATGGTGGCCACGCTTACTGACACTGTATTACACGAAAAATGCTAATTCCCGAACGGTTTAGTATTTGCAGACAACTTGCGGAGCTCGGAGCGCAGAGCCCTGCACCCTGCACGGCTCCCCCACGGTCACGGTCTTGTGTTGCACGCGGGGACGGATGGGCCGTGACCTAAACCAAGGAGCCGCAGGCTGCTCACATTTCCCTGGTTTTCCCTAATGTCCCAAGATCCGCAGTGACGTGTCACCTCCGGGGCTCCTTCGGTCCCTCTTGGCTGCGCCGGGGCTTTGGACTTTGCCTTTGATGACCTCGAAGCTTCTGGGAACCCCCGGGCAGGGTCCACGGGGGTCTCATGGTGATCTGCTGGCGGGCAGACACACGTAGGGGTCCTGCGGTGCTGGGGGGCGACTGGGGGGCCCTCGTCGGCACATCCTGCCCAGGGCTCACGCGGTCAGGCAACTGTCCCTGTTGACGTCCACCTGGGGACCTGGGGGGGGGTGTCCTGTCGGGTTTCTCCCTGCAGACCCCCCCCATCCTGCCAAGTCACGAGGCCCACGCCCCAGCTGGGAGGAGGGGAGTCCTGACCCCCGCCCTGATGTCTCCCCCAGGTCTGCCCAGCACCAAACCAGCCAGAACCTCCTGCTCACGGCCCCTGTGGCTCCCCTATGGGCCCGCCTCCCGCCACACGGACCCCCTCCCGCCTGCGTCAAATGCCCCGGCTCCTGTTTCCTCGAGCTGCCCTGGGGGCCACCCCAGCCACCTAAGCCCCCCCACCCCACAGAACCCCCTCACCCTGCCCTCTGCACCTCCTGCCTCCTCCCCTTGGAGCCTCCTTCCTGCTGGATCCCCGCCTCCACTGGAGCCCCCTCTGCTATAACCACCCCCCACTGGAGGCTCCCTCTTGGAGCCGCCCCCCCAGAGCCCCCCTCCTGCTGGAGACCCCCCACTGGAGCCCCCGCCCCTGCTAGAGGCCCCTCCCCTTGGACCCTCCCTGCTATAGCCCCCCACACTGGAGCCCCACACTGGCGCCTCCCCACCTTGGAGCTCCCCCTTGGAGCCCCCCCACTAGAGCCCCCCCTCTTGCTGAAGACCCCCCACTGGAGCCCCCGCCCCCGCTAGAGGCCCCCCCTTGGACCCTCCCTGCTATAGCCCCCCACACTGGAGCCCCACACTGGCGCCTCCCCACCTTGGAGCCCCCCCTTGGAGCCCCACCTCCCCCTGCCCCCAAGCCCCGCCCCCAGCACCCCTCCCCCCAGCTCCCCACCTCCTCGCCCAGCAGCGCCCCCTTACTGAACCGCCCACACCCTAAACCCCCTCAAAGAGGTGGGCTCTGGACCCCACCCACCCTGAGGGCTCCCCCTCCCCCACTGGACTCCCTAGCCCCCCCAGGGTGAGCGCCCCCAGGAGCCCCTCACTCTTCCACCCCACACCCCCTGGCAGTGAGACTCCCCGCCCCTCCCCTGCGCTCCCGCCCCCTCCCCCGCCCCCGCACGTCACGTGGGAACCCTGCGCCCCCACCCCAGTGCTCTCCTGTGGGCCTGCACCCCTGCCCCCAGTTCTTCCACCCCGCGCGTGTCCTGCGGGTCACCAGGAAGCCCCTTCGCGGGTTCCATGGCCCTGTCCCCCCGGGTAACCCTGGACTGCTCAGTCCTTGCCCCGCTGGCAGAGGAGCCCTGGCCTGAGACCTATGAAATCCGTGAGCCCCTCTACTTCTCCGACCTCCTGTGCTTGGGGTGCCCTCCCGGGAGACCGCAGGCGGGGGTCTGGGGGGACCGGGGAGGAGAGGGCGTGCCAGGGACCCCAGCTGCGGGAGGACCTGGGTCCCACCGCCCTCCGTTTTGTGGGGAGCAGCCCACCGGACCCCACACTGTGGCAGGGCCCCGGGCGGGGAGGGACACGCCACAGGGGCACACGGGCCTCCTGTCAGGACCTGCGCCCACCTCAGGTCTCCCTGGCCCCGGGGCCTGGGGCGGGAGGGGCAGGTGTCCCCAGAGCCCCGGGAGGTCTGGTTCACCCCCACGCGGGGCGCCAGGGTTCCCGGCAGAGGCCCACTGGCCCATCTCCCCCCGTGCACGCCCGTCTCCCGGTGCGGGTCCCCTGGTGGCCGTCCCAGTCCTGGAGCCCGAGGCAGAGCCGAGCAGGGACATCATCCTGGTGGGCTCCAGCAAGCCGGCGCCCGGTTCGTGCCGGCCCCGCAGAGGTGAGGCTCCCGGGGCGGATCCATCCCTGAGGGTGCCACCCGGGCCTGCGCCCGACTCCCGGGCCTCTGGAATATTTACACAAGATTCGGAAACCGGCAGGGGCAGGAGGCCCCCCACCCCCCGCCAGGGCCCCCAGCCCCCGGGGCCCTCGGCCGTGTTTACACGGGAGAGACAGGAGGCAGAGGGAACGGGCGTGCGGCCGCCTTTTGCAGGTGTCGGTGCTTATGAAGTCCAGGTGGACCGGAGAGACATAGAAGGTGAGCGCGGCCCGGGCGAAGGCGGGCGGGCAGCCCGAGTCTCCTTTCTCTGTCCATTTGCCAGTTCTCGATTCCCTTGCATTTCCCTGTACGTTTTTTAGAAAGATTTATTTGTTTATTTGGGAGAGCGGGTGTGCTGGGCAGAATCCTGAAGCAGGCTCCCCACCCCACGCACAGCCCCACGCAGAGCCCCACGCAGGGCCGGATGCCGGGACCCTGGGATCGTGACCTGGGCCGAAATCACGAGTCCATTCCTTCCCAGACTGAGCCACCCAGGGCCCCTCCATAGGCATTTTAGGATCAGTTTATCAATTTTTGCAAAAAAAAAGCCAGCTGGGATCTGGAGAGGGATCTGTAGACCTGCTTGGGGAGACCTGTCACCCGGCTAAGCCCCCGATCCGTGAGCGCGACCAGATCCTAGGATCCGTTCCCGTTTGCTTAGTTCTTCATGTTTTCCCACAACATCCGGGGTTTGTCGGAGTCGGGGTCTTGCGCTTATTTCGCACGTGCGTTGCTAAGCGCGGTGCTCTGTTTGCTGGCGTCGCGGCTCCTGCGGCACGTTGGGCGTCCCCCGAAGGCATGTGCATCTGCTGCGGGAGCCTCCAGGTGCACACGCAGCACCCCCTGTTCGAGGGGGGGATGTGCGCTCCGTGCAAGGTAAGCGGGGAGGTGAGGGGGGCCTTGCAGGGGGCCTGGGGCAGAGCAGGTGCCAGCCTGGCCCCGCCCCTCTCCGAGGACAAGTTTCTGGACTGCCTGTTCCTGTACGACGACGACGGCTACCAGTCCTACTGCTCCATCTGCTGCTCCAGGGACACGCTGCTCATCTGCGAAAACCCGGACTGCACCCGGTGAGGCGGGGGCGCCGGCCAGGCTGGGGGGAGTTTGGGGGCGCTGGGGGGCTAGTGCGGGCGAAGGAGCCCGGTGGGGGCTTCCCGCCAAGATGGTTTCCGCTTTCATCCCAAATATTGTGTTTGGTGTGAGCCCTGACGTGAGGGCCCCGGGTGTGGAAAGATTTATGTTCCTGATTTTTCTTTTTGTTGTTAGCGCCAAGCTCTGCGGCTCCCTCGGTCGGAGCCAGCCGGGAAGTGACGCAGAGCCCGCTCCCCCGGGGCTGGCGGGGGCGGAGGCCGAGCTCCAGCTGTGCTCCCTCCCCTGGGGTCCTGGGCCACCATCCCACTCACATGGTCCTCCCCCCACGCCCCCCCAGCTGGGGTCCTTGCACCTGTGTCCCTGGGAGCCCCTGACTTCCTGGCTCCGCAGGTGGGCGGCCGGAGGCTGAGGGCATCTCCCCCCTCGCTGTCCTCTGCAGGTGGCTCCTTCCTGTCCCTGCAGGTCCCTGGCAGGGACTGCACCCCCTCCCCCCCCCCCCGTGCTGGGTGACAGTTCCCCCTCACCCCTGCACCTTGGGTGGGGGGCGAGACCTCTCACAGGAGGCAGGCTCCCTGGTCTGTGTCCAGGGCGGGAGCGGGATGCCATCGCGGTCACTGCCGCTTCCTCTCTGACTCTAGATGCTACTGCTTCAAGTGTGTGGACACCCTGGTGGCCCCCGGGACGTCGGGGAGAGTTCAGGCCACGAGCAACTGGGTGTGCTTTCTGTGCCGGCCCTTCCCGCGCAGCGGGCTCCTGCAGAGGCGCAGGAAGTGGCGGGGCTGGCTCAAGGCCTTCTGCGACCGGGAATCGGTAAGGGGGGGCAAGGGGGGAGGCAGAGGGAGGGGGGAGGGGGGAGAAGGGGAGAGGGGAGGGGGGCGGGGGCCTTAGGCTGAGGGCCTCGCGCCAGCCCTGCTTTCTCTGCAGAGCCCTGGGTTCTGAGTGAGGGGGAGGCCAAGGGCTCTAAGCAGATGCTCCTTCCTGTTTCTTGGGGGTGCGCTCCCTGCACTCAGTGCTCCCGGTGCTCCCGATGCTCCCAGTGCTCCCTGCTCCCGGCACCTTGGCTGGGCAGGGGTGCTCCCTCCAGCCAGGCAGGGAGGGAGGCATTAGCAGCGGGTGGGAGGGGGCTCAGCACAGGGGCACCACCGAGTCCAGCCAATGGGAGCGAGGGTCCAGACAGGACGCTCTCCCTCAGCGTCCCCAGCGGGACCCAGAGCCGCCACCCCTGGACTTGGGACTGTGCCTCCAGAGTAGAAGTAAATTAGTGGTTTTAGGTCTCAGCTTATACTCACCGCTACGGGCGCCCTGGAACCTAAGACGCAAGAGTGACCCTGGGTCAGCAGGCAGGGACGGCAGGGCCACACTGGACCCAGCAGCCCGGGCTCCCGCTCCCCCAGCCTCCACCCCTGCAGCCCCCGCAGCCTCCACACCCCTAGCCTTCACCTCCCCACCCTCACCCCCACAGCACAGCAGGACACTAGAACCCCCCCAGTGTCCATCAGAGCTGCACTTGTTCCAGACCCACTGCCCTCCTGGTGCCCTCTGACCTCGCCACCCCCCACCCATCGGCTGCAGCCACAGGCAGACCCTGCCCCACGTGGCTTGGGGGCTCCTGCTCAGGCTGCTCAGGCCAGGAGTCGGGGAACCCCACTCCAGGTAGTCAGGATCCCCTGAGAAGTCCCGACGAAGTGCTTCCCCAGGAAAGGCTTTTCTTCCTCCGCGATCAGGAAAGGCCCCTTGCGCCTGCCTCCCTGCACTGGGTGGGCGTCCGGCCTGGAGACCTCAGCTGGGGGGCCGGGGGCGGGCCGGGGCCAGCCTGCCTTGAAGGCGCCTTCCAGGGTGTCTCCCTGGACCGGAGAGGGGTTTTCCCGAGCCTCACGGGCTCTGCAACCGAGTCACAGCGAGAACTGGGTTTTCAACAGGAGACTCCCCTGGAGACCTATGAAACGGTGCCCGTGTGGAAGCGAGAGCCGGTCCGGGTGCTGTCCCTCTTTGGGGACATCAGGACAGGTGAGTGACCTGAGGCCCAGCTCTCCTGGAGCGGCCACACGCCCGTGCCTCCCTCGCACCCCAGGCCGCCCCGTGATGCGCAGACACCCGGCCGGCTCGGGGCGACCGGGGTCAGGGCCCAAGGCCACCCTGCCTCATCTGCCCACCCAGGCGATGCCTCCCTGGGGGAAATCATAAGACCCTTGCTGCTCCCGCCTTCCCGTCCGCCCACAGGCCGAGGCCTCCCGGGCTGTGCCCGCGCCCCTGCAGCCCACGCCCGTAGCTGTCACAGCCCGGCTGGGTGACATCAGCGCCAGCACCAGGGCGTCAGGATTTCCTAACCCGGGGCGTGACGCAACAGTGGGGCCGGGGAGGGGGGGGGAGTCTGCTTTTGCAACAAATTCCTTGAGTTCTTGAATCCATCCACAGTGGGATTGGCTTGCTCCCAAGCGGCCTCCGCCCCCGCCCCCGCCCCCCCGCGTCGTCCTAGAGACCGAGTCTGAGTGTGCTGTTTCCTGATCGCTCGTTGGCCCTTTGTTCTGTGCGGGATCAAAATGAACGCTCGCCCCCCTGTGCTCCCCTCGTGTCTCCCCGTGCAGAGCTCGTGAGTTTGGGCTTCTTGGAGGGTGGTTCCAACCCGGCAGGACTGAAGCACTTGGATGATGTCACGGATGTCGTGAGGAGGGATGTAAGGACCGCCGTGTGACTGGGGGCCAGGAGATGTGCAAGGGACCCGTGGGGGTGCCAGGGGAGCCTGGGGGGCCTGGGGGGCCTGGGGGGCCAGGGGCTGGGGGGAGCCAGGGAGGCCTGGGGAGCCAGAGGGGCCTGGGGCGCCTGGGGGCCCAGGGGCTTGGGGGGCACCGTGGGGGCACCGTGGAGGCCTGGGGAGCTGGAAGGCCTGGGGGTCCTGGGGTACCAGGGGTCCTGGGGGGCCAGGGGGCTTGGGAGGAGCCGTGGGGGCCTGGGGAGCTAGCCTGGGGGGCCTGGGGAGCTGGGGGACCTGAGGGGCTTGGGGGCCCAGGGGGCTTGGGGGTAACTGTGGGGGCCTGGGGAGCTGGGGGGGCCTGAGGAACCAGGGGTCCTGGGGGCCCAGGGGGCCGGGGAGCTTGCAGGAATGGCACCCCGCAGGCAGTGGCGGAGATGAGAGGTGTGCTTTCGCGGCCCCCATGCCGCCCGGGCGCAGAGCAGAGCCACGGGCCGGGTCCCGTCCGAGTCCGGGTGGTTGAGGCTCGAGGGGCCAGGTCCCAGCAGCGGGGCCGGTGCTGCCCGGGCAGCGGGACTAACCCCCACCGCCCTCTCAGACAAAGTCTTGAACTGAACAGCCAGTCACGGGGGGCATCCTCTGAACACCTGACGGAATGTTCCGGCTCCCTTGGAGGCTGCTTTCTGCTGGCCTGGGCAGTGACCTTGGAGGAAGCGCCTAGATGACTCACCAGGCCTCAGATGATGGGAAGGGGCCGGGAGGCTCCTCCTGGGGGCCCCGGGGCAGGAGGCCCTGGTCTGTGGGTCCCTGGCACCAGGAAGGACAGAGCCTGTCCCCCTGAGCCAGCGACCGTGGGCAGAGGGGCTGGGCCGGGGGTGCTGGCCATTGAGGGGGTGCTGACCGCCGGCCAGGGAGCTGCGGGGTCCCAGGGGCTGGCTCTTTGGGCGTCCAGTTTTGATACAAATACTTGAAATCTGTTTCCTACCAGTAAGTGCGTGACATGGGTTGTCACTGCAACCCCAGCTCAGGCGGGTGTGGCCTCGCTCGGCCTCCCCGTCCCCACCTCACTTCGTCCCGAGCCCTGTGCCCCCCTGGGCGGGTCTATCGCAGCCCCCCAAGCGATGGGGAGCAGCAGGCACCACCTGCTCCTGCCGTGGGTTTCTGGGCGGATTTCAAGGGAGCTCAGGGGGTTTCTGGTGCAGCTGGAGGGGGCGGCCAGGCTGCCGGCGGGACGGGGACTTGTCGCTCAGGCTGGGTTTTCCTCTGGGCGCGTCACTGCAGGTGGGGGTCAGCGGGGTCGGCTGGGTTGCGTGTCCGGCCCATCAGCCCACACCCACCACCTCCGCCCCGTACCCCCTCCTCCACCCTCGGCTCCAGTCAGCTGCCCTTCCCAGCCCGCTGCCCAGCCCCCTGCCCCAGGAGGGGGACACATAGAGCATTAATAGCCCTTGGGGACACAGGCGGCAGGCGGGGGATGCGGGGCCGGGGGCTTTCCGCAGGACACAGGCGCCTGCTGAGCGGGGAGGCGGCCGGTCCGGGAAGCACAGGTCGGCTCGGGAGCAGGTGCTCTCTGAAAACCAGGGGCCCGGGACTGCGTGTCTCGGTCTTTTTTTAGTAGAATGACAGGAGCTAGGGTTGTCATTAGTGGGAGTCCCTCAGGCCTCCTGGGGGGGGCACTTAGGTCACTTTGGGGCTGAAGGGTGCCCTCTGGTCTGCTTGGGCACGGGGTGGGGTGGATCTCGTGTGCTCCCGCCAGCCTGCAGTGACTGCTGACCCCTGCGGCCGCGTGGTGGGCAGGGAAGGCCGTGCCCGGCTGTCACGTCAGGGGCGCACACAGCCTCCCCGTGGATCCTGGGGGGTCGCCGTGCCCACCTTCGCGGGGCAGCCACCTCAGACTCCAAGTCCCTGAGGAGGGCTGGTCTCCCCGCTGATGACAGAGGCCGGGCTCCCCGCATCCCCGAGGCCGGTGGCGGCCCAGAGCCCACTCGGCGGGTGTGGCCTGGTGGGTCTCACCTCCCCGCCCAGGGCCCGTGGGGGCTCGGCCTCATGGTGAGCCTCCCGCCCGGACACACGAGGCGCCTGCGGCTGTGGGCCCGTGGGCACCTGTGCCCATGCTGCCTTCTGCAGTGTGCCCGTCCCGCAGGTGGAAGGATGGGGCCCGTTCAACCTGGTGTACGGCTCGACACCCGCCCTGGGCCACACCTGTGACCATCCTCCGGGTAAGCGTCCGCGGCCCACCCGCCCTCCCGGGGCCTCTGGTCCCCACGCCCATTTGCACCCTGACGGACAGCAGAAGGTGCCACCTGTCTACGCTCCCAGACATGGCCGTCCTCGCGTGTCACCGGCACGAGTAGCCCATCTGCTCGGCGAGTACGGTGCGGTGGATTTGACCCACGGGAAGCCGTGGCCCCACCTGAGAGCGGCCCCCACCTGCTGGCCCCGTTGCTCTGCGTGGACGGATTCCCTGGGGGGACACACGCACGTGCTTTGCCAGCCCCGTTACACCCATCCCAATGTGGGTGCGCTGGGTGAGGCTGGGCGCTGGGGCCACCCTGGCTCTGGGGGGACAGGCCTGCCCGGGGAGCAGGTGGGGCCGGGGGCCAGGCCAGCCACACCGAGGGGCCCGTCTGCAGTCACCCCGCGCCCTCGCAGAGCCACTCAGCCTCCCCCCTCCGCCGCGGGCATGGCCCAGACACGCCCGCGTCCCTTCCCCAGCCTGGTACCTGTTCCAGTATCACCGCGTCCTGCAGTACGCGAGGCCCCGGCCGGGCTGCCCGAAGCCCTTCTTCTGGATGTTCGTGGACAACCTGGTGCTGACGCGAGAGGAACAGACCGTGGCCACTCGCTTCCTGGAGGTACGTGCGGCACCACCGTCCACGCCTGTGAGGGCGGCCTCCCCGGGACGCGCCAGGCACGGGCCGTCAGGTGGCCTGGAGGGCGTCCCCTGCACGGGCACGCTGCTCCTGCACTTCTAGACAGGCCACCGCGGGGCTCTCGTGTGTGCACACGACCATCTCCGTACACGTTGCACAGGGGCACGCACCGCACACGACATAGGAGCTCATGCATGCACATAGGACCCAAGAGGTGTGCTTCCGCGGGCCCCATGCCACCCCCATGCCACGTGCACACAATACGCAGTGCGCTGGCACACGCCACACACGTACACGGATTCACACGTGCACTCACGCTCACAGGCGTGCACTCATCCTCGGGGGGCACCACCAGCGTCCTGACCCTGGGAGCAGCCGTCCTGGGCTCACCTGGCCCGGGCCCCTCCCAGCATTGCGCCCCCCAGGAGAGCCCCCGGTGGGGCCTGGTGTCCCCCTCTGAGGACATGTCCCCTGCGCTCATGGCAGGAGTCCTCGCCGCTGACTCTGTCCCCTTAACGTCCTGGCAGCC
Source organism: Canis lupus familiaris (assembly GCF_011100685.1). NCBI lineage: Eukaryota > Metazoa > Chordata > Mammalia > Carnivora > Canidae > Canis > Canis lupus. The sequence goes on along the minus strand of NC_049252.1, from coordinate 37,997,835 downwards.
GCCCCCATGCTTTATGCAAACACAAGCCGGTCAGTGGAGGGCCCCCCCCAAGCCCCTGGGAAGCCCTCCCTCCACAGAGATGCCCCCCTCGTTGGTCGTTCTGACCCAGGACCCTGTGCGGCTCTGCTCTGTGCGGCCGCGAAGACGCGTGCGGTCTGCTCCCCGCTGCTGGGTGTCAGGGTTGCCGTGGCTTTATGGGGGGACGACGGCACGGCGATGCGGGCGAGCGGGGACATCATGGGACGTGCCCCAGAGGTGACACCGCTGGGCAAGCTGTCACTCTCACAGCCGTGTCCACTGCCCCGAGTGCCCCCAGGCAAGGGCCGTGGGGTCACGTGGGGTGCACGGCTCCCTCCCGTGCAGTCCTGCTGGGTTTCAGCCTGGGACCCCCGTTCCCTTCTGGCACTTTCTCCGGCGGCACAAGCAGGACCTTCCTTTCTGCCGTCCGACTGCATTTGATGAGCCGGGTTGGCTCCTCTGCATCCCCGGGCTCCCGCGCCTCCTGGGGTCCCGTGCGGGTGACAGTGGTTCCCGGTTGATTCTCTCCTTCCTTCTGGGTCCTTGAGCCGGTCCCTGGGCCCCTCCGGTCTCGCCGCGCAGGCGCCTGTCCCAGGATGTCGGGCCGCAGCCGCGACGGGGCGGCCCTGGCTGTGTCTGCCGGTCGCAGAGGCGTTCCCGTGTTTCCCTACGAAGCTGACGCTGGCTCGTAGGTTGGGGTTGATGGATTTCACTCAGCTGAGGGCGTTTCCAGAAGCTTCCATCGGCTCCCACGTTCTGCGGTGCGCTCGTCTAGAACAGTTGTCGGCTCCGTCAGACGTTCTTCTTTCCAGTCTGCGGAGATAACTGGGTCGCTTTCCTCTTTCGATCTATTGAGGGGACAGGCTATGCGGCCCGGCCTCCGAGGTCGCTAAGTGACGTTCCCCTAGAGTGCCACCCGTGAGCTACAGCTTTAGAAGTCGTCTGCGCGAGGGGCCGCCACGCGTCCTCGTGATGCCCCTGCTTTCCTCCTCGTCCCTGATGGCTTCTCCTCGGTCAGGAGCCTAAAGCCTCCTCGGAACAGCAGCCGGGACCAGGTTTGTAACCTGCACTATTTATTTAAAAAAAATTTTTTTTTTTAAATAAGAATTGTGGGTCCACCCAAAAAGTGCAGATTCCAAATCTGGGCACCGGCTACCAGCGGCACACGTGCTGACTTTGCATCTCGCACATGCGCTTGGCGGGGTCGCAAGTGGTCCCAAACCAGAGGTAGCCCAAGGGGCGGCTCCCCATGTTTCCTATGGTGCTGGGGACCCTCTGTCCTGCCAGGAGCGGGTGGGGGGGGACCTAGACGTGCCCGGTGCAGGTCCCAGCTCTTCGGCTCCGGCCTGCGAACCCGTGTTTTGAATGAAAGGGTCGCGACAGCCGTGTTTCGGTTTGAAAAGGGAGGAAAACCTGTGATGAGCGTAGGGAGCAGAGCAGGGAGGGAGGCACGCGGGCGGAGGGAACAGCAGGCGGGCGTGAGCACGAGGGGCGGTTGCGTCAGAGCAGCCGGAGTCCCCAGGGAGAGGCCCGGGCCGGCTCCTCCTCCCTCCGGTGACGGGTCCCCCCATCACCACCCCCACCCCCCGGGCCGTGTTCATGGGCCCAGCGACGGGTCCGGGTTAAATGTGCTCCTGCAGCGCAGGAGCGAGCTGCAGTGCCACGTGTTCCTCTGTGGTCAAGGAGCCTGGGCTGCCGGTGTCAGCGTCCCCTCCCGGGTGCCCTCCCGGGGGCCAGCCCCGCCTGGAGCAGGAGGGGATGTGACACCAGACCTACAGCCCCGGGTGCCCGGAGCACAAGGGCCAGGTCTGACCAGGAGGCCCGACGGACGCGTTCTAAACGCCGGTGCTCCCGGGGTCACGCACGCGGCCCGAGCCCACAGTCAGCCTTTCTCAGCCGCGTGTGCGGGTCCAGGCGGTTGGCTCCGCGGGGCGCAGCACAGAAACCTCCATCCGCCCAGAGCGACCGGCGGCGGGTGGCTCCCCCAGCCCGGTGTTGGGGTCGGGGAGGCCCATGTGGGGTCGGAAACGGTCCACGGGGGACCCTCCCGGCCCCTGAGTCCACGCGGGCACAGTCAGCCTATCTCCTGTTAGGGGCCAGGGCCTGGGTGGCTTCTTGCCTCAGTTTCTCCCTTCCGTGGCTCGCTCTCCCATTGCTGGGAGGTCTGTCCCCTCCCACCCCACGCCCTCCCTTCCAGGGTCACCGAGGCTCCGGAATCCCGGCTGCTCGAGGCCCCGGCACAAACCCTTTGTCTGCCGGCAAAGCCTCCTACCTTCCGGGAGCAAAACGACCTCAGCCCAAGGACCAAGGACATCTTTGTCCCTCAGGGAAGCCACGTCTGAGCTGCGGCGGGCGGGAACCCCTGCCCCCGGGACCCGCGGGGACGGAAAGGCGACGGGTCTCCTGGTGAACAGTTTCAGGATATTCTCTCAGCTCCTTTCCCTCGTGAGGTGCTGGAGGGATCGCGGGACGCGTAAGCGCCGCGGAGCCAGGCGGCCGGTCCGGGAAGGCGGCTGCGGCGACGGTCCCCGCGGGGCCGAGCTCGTGCCCGTCACCCTGACCCCCGCCGCCTTTGCACCCGTCAGGCTGACCCCGTGACCATCCAGGACGTCTGTGGCCAAGCCGTGCGGGACGCCGTGCACGTGTGGAGCAACATCCCCGCCGTGAAAAGGTGTCTGCTGCGTGTTCCGGGCACGTGGGGGCTTTGGGGACGCCGACGAGCGGGGAGGAGCCCGGGTGTCCCCGTCCCGGGCCGTGCCTGCTGGGCCTCCCGCCCACCCCCACAATCCCGGGCGCGCCAGCTCGGCAGTGCCGCTCCCGCCCGGGGACCCTCCCTCGCTCCTCCACCAGGGGCCGGCGTCTCCCCGGGACCCGTGTACCCGCCCCCTGCGCCCTGGCACCCTGTCCGCCCCTTGGAGCTCCGCCCTGCCCACACCCCCACCTGCTCGCACTCACACTGTGTGCTCACACTCACCCACACACCTGCTCACACCTGCTCACACTCACACCTGTGTGCTCACTCATTCACACGCCCACACCAGCTCACATATTCACTATCTGCTCACACTCACCCACACACCTGCTCACACACCAATGTGCTCACACTCATTGACACAGCCACACCAGCTCACACATATTCACATAACTGCTCACACACTCACCTGCTGACACTCATCCACAACTTGCTCATACTCATTGACACACACATCTCACACGCATGTGATCACACTTATTCAGTCACACCAGTTCACACATATTCACATAACTGCTCACACACACACACTTGCTCACATTCATTCACACATCACACCTGTTCACACACAGCTGCTCACACTCAGGACATACAGTCCTCTGTTCATGCTCATTTACATACCTGCTCACGCATTCCTATTTAGCTCACACTTACATCCTCACACCCACCTGCTCACACTCATTCACACAGCTGCTCCTACATTCACCGGCTCACGCTCATTTGCACACACAGGCTCACACACTCCCACGCTAACACAAGCGCAACCACAGTGCTTTCCTGGGCTGTACTGAACCACCGTCCCTGACACACGCCTGCCTTGGGCCTTCACACGCGCCCCTTCTCTGCTGCCGGAACATTCTCGTGATTGTTCTTACGAGCATCCCGTCTGTCTCTGGGCCCCACCACATCCCCAGCCCTGGTGCCCCAGCCTCACACCTCCGGGCAGCTTTCTGCTCCCAGGACACCTGCACGCTGTGCCCCAGAGCCCCGGAGGACACGGCCGTCCCCCCATACCCCACACCATGTGGCGCCTGCCCTCGGGTTGAGCCAGCGTGGCCAGGATCTGAGCTAAGTCTCCTCCTCCGGACAGCAGGTTTCTGGAAACTTCTCCCCCCAGCCCCCACCTCCCAGTCCCAGCATCCCCCCACTTATAGTGTGGCGAGTGCTCTGGGCCCAGCCCGCCAGGGCCGGGCGCCATGCAGGGGGAGCCCCCGGGGAGCAGCTTCCTGATGCCCTTCTCGCCCCGAGCACCACCTCTCCTCCCCAACCCCCCACCCCCGGTTCCCCAAGTGGCCTCACAGGGGCACAGTCTTTAGGGCTCACCCAGCCCAGCGGTGAGGACAGAGCCCGAGCTCGCTGCAGGTGGGCAGCTGCCTCCGCACAGCCAGCCGCGGTCATCCCGGTCATGGTCGCGGTCATCCCCGTCGCCCCCCAGACGGGAGGGCGGCCCTGGGGAAGTGGGGGGGGGGCAGGCAGCGGCGAGGGGCTCTGCGTGCTTCCCGCTCCTCATTTGTGGCCTTAATCCACTAAGTAAACCCAGAAGCTTCTGAATCCGGTGGGAAGCCCGGGCCCCAAGACGGTAGAGGGGGTGCCGCTGCCAGGTCCAGAGCCGGGCGTCCCTCCGGCCGCATCATGTTGCAGCCAGGTCCACGTGTCGCTCCCCACCCCGCCGGCCCCCCGTGGGGCCTCCAGCACGGAGGGGACGCGCGTGGTACCCTCTGCATCGTGGGTGCAGTAATTCCTTGGGAGGATGCACATGGTGGTTTAGCCAGCCTTGCCCACCGAGTGGGCAGGGGCTTCTTCACACGGGCAGTGGGTCCGTTGAGCAGAGGCCGGCCCTGCTCGCCCCCGGGGGGCACGGGAGACACGGGGCGTCTCGTCCCCTGGGGCCCAGGACTGCTCGGCACCTGCCACTGAGGCGGGGGAAGCCTCTAAGCATGTTTATCGTGGAGCCCCCCGGGTTGTCTAGCGGGACTGGCACCGGCCAGCTTCCCCCCGGTGCCCCCCGACCCCGACCCCGACCCCGGCCCCGGGCGGAGCTCGGCTGGTAACGAGCCCCCTTCTCTCCTTGGCAGCAGGCACTCAGCCTTGGCCTCCCGAGAGGAACTGTCCCTGCTGGCGCACAACAGGCAGAGGACAAAGCCGCCCCTCCAGGGCCCAGCCAAGCTGGTGAAGAACTGCTTTCTCCCCCTGAGAGAATATTTCAAATATTTTTCAACAGAACTCGCTTCCGCTTTATAAATGATATATTTTACCGAGGAGGGAAAAAAAAAAAGACTTTTCCTAGAAGTGGGGAACTTTCCTTACATTGTTTCTTTTTTCCTTTCCAAATTGTTATTTTATTTGCTTGACCTTGGATTTCCCAAGATTGCTACAGACACATCTTTCCTTTGGGTGTGGTGACGCAGGGCACCTTGTCAGAGGGCGTGAGGCTCCCAGCACCCAGCCAGGGACACGAGCCTCATGTTGGGAAGCAGATTTGCCACTGAAAATGTTTCTTGTGTGCCGGTTGAGAAGTTAAAAATATATTTATTGTGGTCGTCACTGGTCATCTTCTCGTGTTTCTGTGCGCGTCGCAGAGCTGGTTTCAAGTGACACGGAACGAATCCTAGAGAGATCTTTCCCCGTTAGCCAGAAAATCCCCCAAGTGACGTAGACCTAGGTCGTCAGGACACACGACGTGTCCTGAGCGTCACGACAGGGGTGAGGGGGCCCGGGGCCCGCGCCGGCGCCGTGAGCGGTGTGCACGTCCCTGCAGAACAGCGGGGCTCAAACTGGAGCCTCTGAGGATCTTTTTTATTTTTTTAAGATTTTATTTATTTATTCATAAGAGACACAGAGGCAGAGCCACAGGCAGAGGGAGAAGCAGGCTCCATGCGGGGAGCCCGATGCAGGACTCGATCCCAGGACCCCAGGATCCCGTGCTGGGCCGAGGCGGCGCTAAACCGCTGCGCCCCCCGGGCTGCCCCTCTGAGGATCGTTTTAAAGAGTATCTTGAAGCGGGACACTCGTCGTAATGGTGAATTTTATGTTCGCCATGGCTGGGCCACGGGGCGCAGACGCTTGTTCAAACATTATTCTGGATGTTTCTGTGAAGGTGTTTTTTGGATGAGGTTGCTGTTTAAACCGTCGGACCCTGAGGGAAGCAGACGACCCCCTAGCGTGGGTGGGTGCCACGGTCTGAAGGTCTGTGCCGCACCCCAGGGGGCGTCTGGGATGCGACTCCAGAGTGGGACAGGAGCCCTTATCAATGAGGCCCAGGCGCTCCCTGGCCCTGAAGGATGCATGACAAGCGTGTGACCAGGAGGAGGACTGTCACCCGGCTCCGCCAGGACCCGGACCTCAGCCCTCCAGCCTCCCGAATGGGAGCAGTGCGTTTAGAAGCCATCGGGTGACACTTTGTTACAGCAGCCCCGCCGGCCTGCGACCGTGGGCGTCCACCCACCACTGAAGGTCCGAGTGCCACCAGGCTGAGCTCCTCGGAGCAGGGAGCCCTTCAGCAGGCCGCCCGGGGACCCCGGGGACCCCTGCTCCCCTGTCTCTGGCGGCCGGCGCAGCCTGGACGTGTTGGGTTCGTCGAGCCTCCACAACCCCAGGCAATTCCTTGCGCTGAGCTTCTCTGTATATACGGCACAGCCTGTTGGCTCTGCTCTCTAGAGGGTCCCGACTGACATTTGGGGACACATCGTCACCGAATCCGTATGAACCTCCGTTCACGGGTGGTTGTCACAGGTCTAGGGGCCAGGGGCTCATTTAGCAAGATCTGTAATGAAACCTAGGCCAGGGCGCCTGGGGGCTCCAACAGTGACGCGTCTGCCTTCGGCTCAGGTCATGACCTCAGGGTCCTGGGATCGAGCCCTGCAGCGGGCTCCCTGCTCAGGGGGGAGGCTGCTTCTCCCTCTGCCCCTCCCCCGCTCACACTCTGTCTTTGTCAAATAAAGGAATGAATGAATGAATGAATGAATGAATGAATGAAATGTTAAAGAAACTGAGGCCCCAGGAGCCCCAGAGAAGAAGGTAGGGTCGCGGTGACAGTGGCATCCAGGCACAGATAAGACCTTCCCGGTAGGCCAGGTCTAGGGCAAGCTGACCACCAGGGTGCGTGCCTGTGACAGTGCCCGTGCGGACGGGGCATGGTGACCTCCGCACAGGTGGGCTGGTCTACCCCAGGGACCCCGTGTCTGCTCTCTATCAGGCCTTGCCCTAGTGGGGACCCAGAGCTGCTCAAAACAGGTTGACACTCTCCAGCTCTCAAATGCCCAGAAATGCTCCAAGTATGTAATCCCACCCACAGACCCCAAAAGATGTCCCCGTCCTAATCCCTGGAGCCTCTGAGTGACACCTTCTGTGGCAAAAAATGATGCAGCCCATACGGTAACGTGAGATGGGGAGGTTGTCTGGGAGGACCCCGGGGCGCCCCACCTGTGATCACCAAGGTCCTTATCAGGGCAGCCAGAGGGAGGCCTGACCTCATGCGGGGCAGGTCACGGTCCTGGGGACAGAGAAGAAGCTGCAAGGCCAGGGGGCCTGGCGGCACCGGGAGCAGAAGCACCCGAAGGGCCCTCGCCTAGGGCCCAGGCCTGCAGCCTCCAGGACTTAGAACGCATTTCTGGTGCTTCACGAGCCCAGAGCCCAGCTTGGTGGTGACGTGTTATGGCTCCTCCAGAAAAGGGACATACCCCGGAGGGGAAGAGATAGGCTCCAGGGACCTGGGACCCTGGGACATCCCCCGGGCGGGGGCAGCGCAGGACACTGAGGGCGAGGCCTGGGTCTCGAGCATCCCAGGGCATCCCCGGGCGACCTGCGACCTGCCCCGGCTGGGCCCCCACCCCCCGGAGGAGGGGCAATACCATCCCAGCTGTGCCCAGGAGGCCCCGACATTGGTCCCTCCGACTCCCTGAGAGGCAAGGTCAGGGGCAAGGGGGAGAAAGGAGCGCTGGCCCGACTGCAGGGGCCTCCCCAGGGGAGTTGTTTCCACTTGTCTTCATATAACTCTGTGTGTGACCCACGCGCCACCGTGGGCGTGAAGGGTTTATGTGTGGGCTCACAAGAACCAGCGGCAACTCACGCTTATGGGAGAAGCTGTTGTAACTACGGTGCCCTGGGCACTGGGGGGGCAGTGCAGGCACAGGGGGGTCAAGCAACTTGCCAGGTGGCACAGCTCCTGGGAACACAGAGCTGGGGCTCGGAGGGGAAGCCCGGACCAGGCCGAGCCCCTGGGCTGGTCTGGGGTGGGGGTGCTCCTTCCCGAGGAACCCAGCACCCCTCAGCTCGCCTCCCTCCCCACTGCCCCCCTCTCCATCCTTGTCCTCCCACCCGCTGAGTGCTCCCCCCAAGGCTTGGCTCCTTGGTCCAATCAGAGGTTGGCCCGGGCTCTGCGCGCAGGGCGATCCGGGAGGGCTGCGAGGTGGAGGTGGAGGTGCCTCCGGCCACCCGTGGGATGTGCCCAGGCTAGTCCCATCCCCGCCGCGTCCTCAGGCTGTCCTCACCTGCGGGATGTGCCTGGGCTAGTCCCATCCCCGCCGCTGACATTCCTCCCGCTCCCAGGGACACCCCTCCCCGCAGGTGTACCCGGTGCCCTCGGCTCACCCCGGGCTTCAGACGGCCCCAGTGCTCTGGTGCTCTGGTTCTGGGAACAGGAGGGGTCCTGAGGCCCCCGGCCATTTGGTGTGGGCCCGCACCCCGCTCCCCCCGCCAAACCCGCTGTCGTCTGGGCCCCCCTCCACGGCGGGTCCCAGCTCAAGGGGAGGGGCCACCCCAGCCCTAGGCTGCCCTCGGGGGTCACCCCGCCCTGCCCGGCCTCCAGCCACCTCCTCTCCCGTTTCCACCGGAGACTGCCCGTGTGGACCTGGCCTGCCGTGGGCGCGCAGTGTGGCCCGTGAGGGGGTGGGGCCGGCGGTGGCGCCGTCGGGGAGCCCTCCCGGCCAGGCCCGCGCCCTCCGCAGCAGCCCAGGCACAGACCTGGCGGGGGATGGCGCGACGTCACGCCGCACCTGCCAGCTCCGCCGGGCCGCGGGGAGGGGGGCGTCTGGGCCCCGGGCATCCCAGGACCAGCCCTGCGGGAGGGGCACCGTGCGCCCTTGTGGCCCCACCCACCTCACCTGTCGGGCCGTACCTGCGGGGGGGGGGGGGGGGGCGGTGCAAGGTGACTCAGCGGGCAGCGCGGTGGGGGAAGGGAGCGCCCGGGGCCTGAACCGGGCGGGGGGTGGGGTGGGGAGAGCTTCGCGAGCGTGGGGGGGGCAGACACGACCTGGTTTCCAGCGCGGGCCTCTCAGAGCCCTTCATACCCACCTGCGCCGCGGCCTGCGGCCGGGACCCCACAAGGCACACGGGGCGAGGCCGGCGCGGTGTCCCCGACGCCACGGGCCTGGGCCTGGACCTGAACGGACAGCGCGCTCGCCTGCTTCCCTCCTCCCCTCCCTCCTCCCCTCCCTCCTCCCCTCCCTCCTCCCCTCCCTCCTCCCCTCCCTCCTCCCCTCCCTCCCTCCATCCACTCGCTCCTCCGCGGGCGCAGCTGCGTCCCCGGCCTCGGAGGGTCGCGCGGAGGCGCACGCTCGGCCCCCCCACCCCTCCCCGGGCAGGGAAGCTCGCCGGCGACGCGGGGTCCTCGGGAGCGCCCCTCCGGCCTGGCGAGCCCCCGCCCGTGCCACGCGCCCCCGCCCGCCGCAGCCCCCGGGCCTGGAGCGCCCGCAGCCGCAGCCTTCCGCGGGGCCCGGCCCACCCCCAGCCGGCCCACCCCCAGCCCGGCCCGAGCTTCCGCGTGCTGAGCCCCGCCTACGGCCAAGGTCGAGGGCGGGCCCGAGGGGTGGGGTCACAGGGCGGCGGGGGCGGGGGCGGGGGCGGGGGCCTGGCCAAGGGCTGGGGCGCGGCTGCCCGAGCGCTCAAAGCCTCGGAGGCGCGCGGGCGCGGCTACAGCTGGGCTCGGGTGCTCCGTGGTCACCGCGCTCCGGGGTCCCCCGCGCTCCGAGACCCGGGGTCACCGCGCTCCGAGGACCCCCGCGCTCCGGGGAGCCCCGCGCTCCGGGCCCGGGGTCACCGCGCTCCGAGACCCGAGGTCCCCGGCGCTCCGACGGCTCCCGCCTCCGGAGGTTCCCCGCGCTCGGAGCGCTCCCGAAGCTCGAGGTCCCGCCCCCACCATGTGGCTGAGGTGGTGAGTGGCGGTTTCGGGGAGGAGGCCTGCGGGAGCAGGGTCCGGAGGTGGCCCGATGGGACAGGCGCTCCCCGGGTGACACAGCGGAATCCGTGGGACCGCCGGCCCCTGGGAGGCAGCCGTCCGGAGCCCCTACCTGCAGGGGGTGGCATCGCGGGGGGGGGGGGTGGGGCGCTCATGGGAGACCTGTGGCCGCGCGTGGGTGTACTTGGAGGCAGGTCCCCGCGGAGGAAGGGCGGGAGGGCACCCTGGGCGACCAGCACAGAGGCCGGGGTGACTCTCCAAGGCCAGCTGCTGTCCACCGCTGGGTGCCGCACCCTCCCACGCACCTGGGATCCTCCGCCTTCACGGCCTACGGGGAGGGAGGGTGGAGCTGGCTCAAGCGGCCCCACTCCTGGTGCCCAGCAGCAGGTGGGGTGACTGCTCTGCCCCCAGCTTTTTGCCAGAATGCCCCCTTCAGGTCGTGTTGTGGGGTCCACAGCCTGTGCCCCCTTTGATAAGCTGGTGTGTCTGTGACACCCGGGTCCTGCCACCGGGTCTCCCCAGCTATAAATGTCGGTCCTCGGATGCCACAGCCACCCATACCCCAGAGCCTGGGGGTTGGCCTGGGGGCCGGGAGGGCCCAGGAAGAGGGTGCAGGGAGCACCCCGGGAAAAGGCAAACCTGTTTCCCTGGCCAGAGCCCAGAGCCTGTGTTCATGCCCCCAGGAGCCCACAGATAACCCCAGGAGGCCCGCGACTCTCACAGGCAAATGTTTCCTGGGCCCTCAGCACAGAACGGGGTGGGGGGGTCTGATGGGCACCAGGAGGCCAATGGGGGGGGTCACCCAGGGGTTCTCACAGCTTTGTGGTTTAGAAGGCTGCTCCAGCTCTGGGTAAGGGGCTGGGGGTGGCGGCTGTCATCCCCGCAAGCCGGAGTGGTGGCCCCTACAGGCACAGAGAGAGGACAGGCGTGCCTGCAGGCTGGGACTTCTGGATGGGGGGGCGGGGGGGTTGGTGGCCCAGAGTCTGGCTTGGCAGGCCTGCAGCACATGCCTGAATGTACTGGGCACCCGGATGGCAGCCGGTGGGGGCGGGCAGGGGTTCCGGTGGATCAGAACTCGCAGGATGCTGGGAGGCCCGCAGGACCAGGCGGCCAGGCTTAGGCTGCAGGGTGTGGGTTCTCGCAGGTCAAAGTCTGCTTCAGGGAGTCTGGGAAGTCCCCAGAGGGGGTTGCTGGCCTCTGGGGCCGAGCTGCCCACCAGCTCCAGAAGAGTCACCTGACTTGGTCGCAGAATGATCCTGTTCCTTCAGAGGGCTGTCCGGCAGCCCAGCTGGCCCTGCCACTGGGCACGTTAGATCCTCTGTCTCCCAAAGCTTTTTTTTTTTTTTTTTTTTTTTTAAGATTTATTTGTTTATTTCAGAGAGAGAGAGAGCACGAGTGGGAGGGGCAGAGGCAGAGGGAGAAACCTTGGCAGACTCTCCCCTGAGCGTGGACCCAGACCTGGGGCTCCATCCCACGACACGAGATCATGGCCTGAGCCAAGACCACGAGTCGGACGCTTAAGCCACTGAGCCCCCCTGGCCCCCTCCGTCTCCCATCTCCCAAAACTTAAATGTAGCTCTGACCACAGCTACCTTGAAAAGTGTATTTTTCTGGTTTCACACAAGTGCTTGGAGTCCATCCCGAGCAAAGGCCAGGCCAGCACGGGGTTGAAGGCCGTGGACTTGGGGGTGCCTCTCAGCACCCTTCGGGATCACACGTGTCAGCCTTGTGTTTCTGGGGCCTCGCTGGGGCTGCGGGGGGTGGGGGTGCTGACCCTCCCCTCGCCGAGTCCCTGCGTGGCCCGGGAACCCTCCCAACCACGACAGGTGGAGGCGGTGGGTGTATTCACATTCCTCTGTGGACACAACCGCTCCTGCCCATGAGGAGAGGCCTGTGGCCTTGTTTGGAAGAAGCAGGACTCACCTGCCTTTCTGGTTGTTTCTTTCCAGTCCCGGAGTGCTCCTGCTGCTGCTCGGCACCCTGCAAGCCAGTAAGTTCAGGGGTGGGGGCTCCGGCGGGCTGAGCGCTGAGGCTGCGCATGCGGGCGTCAGCAGGGTCCCCACCACCGCCCTTCCTGCTCTTCCGGGGGGGCCCCTTGGAGGAAGGGGAGCCAGGGCTCCCCGTTTCTCCCGACACCTTGGCTGCAGTCAGCCCTGGGCACCTCCAAAGCCGCCACCTGCAGAAGAGCAGGGATTGGGCAGCGCAGCCGAGCGGGAGGCCCCGCCAAGCCTTCCAGCCCCGAGGCCGAGGGCAGCGCACGCAGTCCGTGGCCGTGGCAGTACAACCGCTCTGGACACAGCCACTCAGCCTTCCTGACGTCGTGCGGGCAGCATTCTCATGCCGTGGCTGAGAAACTGTTTTCTTTTAAACATTTTCTTTTAAACATTCAAATTTTCTCCCCCCGCCAAAAAAAAAAAGAAAGAAAAAAACCCAGTTTTTATTTTGAATTAATTGTAAATACCCAAAAAAGTAGCCGAAACAGGGCCGAGCAGTCCTGGGTGCCCACCTGTTCCCCCACTTCTCCCGAAGCTCGCCTCTCGTATAGGGATCGAAGTCCACGTTGGGCGATACGGGGCTCACCAACAACGTCTGCATCCTAGACACGCTATTGCGTTCCTGCGCCTCTGATTACAATTCATTTCGTTTCTGCTGAAATGAGTCAGAAGTGGCATTTGAGTCTTGCCACCAAAAGGGCGTCCCTCCCCGCGGTAGGGCAACTTTGCAGGCTGGGAATCAACTGCAAAAAATCCATCTTGTGCTTTTCGAATCACAGCAGACACTCAAGAGCAAGAAGTCAAGGCGCTCGTGGGCAGCAGTGTCGAGCTCCGCTGCGTTTTCCCCGAAAGACACACGTTCGACTTAGATGACCTTTATGTGTATTGGCAAATCAGCGTCGTGGGCCAGCCCAAGACCGTCACTTACTACCTGTCCGGGAACAGCTCCACCGGCCAGGAGGACGACCGCTACAGGGACAGGGCCCGGCTGTCGCCCGAGAGCATGCAGCGGGGCGACTTCTCTCTGCACCTGTACAACATCACCCCCTACGACGAACAGAAGTTCAACTGCCTGGTGTTTAGGAAGTCCTTGGAGTTAAAAAAGATTTTGGATGTGGAGGTGACGCTGCACGTCGCAGGTAAGAGCACGGCCGCGGACGGGACCCTCCCGATCCCCAACCCTGCAGCCCAGACCTAGGATTAACAAGGCCCGTTTCCGCGCTCCTTCCCCGGTTTCTTCCCCAAAGAACCTCCTGATCTCAACGGGGTGTGAGGCACAGCTGGCTCGAGACTCGTCCAACTCGTAGGAAGGTTTCTATAGCCTGAGTTGACCTGGTCTCACAGGAGACCTGCTCGTCTTGCTGTGTTTGCCTTAAATTCCCCAAATCAACTCCAACTGCATGTTCTAAATGAAATCAGGAGAAAGTGCTGTAAAGCACCAAGTGAGATCAGAATTTAGGAGGAGGAGGATTTCAGGCGACCAAGGACCTCAGTGCAGCGGAGACGCGGGCTGCGAGCTTTCCATGTCACCAGGCTCGCACAGGCCCGCCTGCTTGGGTCGCGGGGTGGGTGCCAGGCTCAGCAGCCCTGCTCCGGGGGGCGGTGGGGGATGCCCCCGGCTACAGCCCTGGTCCCGCCTCGCCACCGGGGTCAGCGGCCTGATGGGGCCTCCTCCCCTCTCACGGGGCCCCTGACGCGTGTGCCCGTCGTTTCTGACCTTCCGGAACCAGTGGCCTCACCACCATCTCCCCTCCCCGCAGCGAACTACAGCATGCCCGTGGTCAGCGCCCCAAGCGACCCGTCCAAGGACCGGGAGCTCACCTTCACCTGCACGTCTGTGAACGGCTATCCGCGGCCCAACGTGTACTGGATCAACAAGACGGACAACAGCGTGCTGGACGGGGGCCTGCAGAACCACACAGTCTCGGTGAACGCCCAGGGCTTGTACGACGTGGTCAGCGTCCTGCGGGTCCCCTGGGCCCCCAGCATCAACGTCGGCTGCTGCATAGAGAATGTACTGTTGCACCAAAACCTGACCAACAGACCGGCAGGTACGGTGCCCCCGGGGTCTGCACGCGGAGGCCGCCCCAAGGCCGTGGGCCTGTGGTGACTCGGGCGACTCTCTGAGGCCGAGGCCCCTGCAGGGTGACTTGGCAGTGGCTTCCGAAAAGCTGGCTGGAAGGCGAGGGGGTGACAGGCAGCCCTTGGAGACGCGGTGCACCAGGGCTGCTGAGGGCAGGCACGGGGCTGGGCGCTCAGCGCATGCTGCTTGCGTTTGAGTTTCACTCTCAGCCTCCGCGTTGTGGACCCGTTTTGCAGACGAGGCACTGAGGCCTGGAAGGCTGTGTAGGAGCGGGCAGTGGGGGCCTCGGGGGGTGAGGGTCCCGCCTGCACAGTCCTTGAGCTTGTGCCCGTCACAGGGCCAGAGCCCCCACGCGAGGGAGGGTTCCAACGGCTGGCACCGGGGTGGCTGCTGGTCGGGGCTTCCCTGCGGGAGGGCAGCCGGCAGGCGACTCCTTCACAGGGGCCACGGGCTCTCAGTCTGTGTGTCCTCGTCACTAGGGACATCTTCCTGGAGCGGGGGGCGGCCCCTGTCACTAGCATTGAGACGACAGTTCCCAGGGGGTGCAGGGGGAGAGAGCTCCAGGGTGGGGTCGGTGGCGCCTGCCTGCTGCAGGAAAGCCGTGCTGCCTGCAGGACCCGCGGCCCTACCCCGTCCCCCGTAACCCGCGGGGCCCCGAGCACAGCAGACAAATGCAGGCACCTCGTTCTGGAATCATGAGAATTCACGCTGGCAGCCGCAGAGCTCATCACCAAACATGAGCCCTGTGGGTGTGGGCCCATGAGCCGTGTGGGTCGCATGCCCTGAGGCTGGCCTGGACCCCCAGGAACTCCTGCAGGGCCCCCATCTGCCTTCCTGAAATCCGGGCACGGCCTTGTGACTCAGGGGTCACGGTGTCTGAGCCCAAACAGACCAGGACCAGGGCTGTACCAAGAAGCCCGCCTCTGAGCCCGGCCTCTCGGCCTGTGTCCCCCCGGCAGGCAGCCCAGGCAGCAGGGGAACCAGGAGGTTCTCTGAGGGCACTGGTGTCAGCCCACACCCCGCGGATTAGCATCTATGGGCCGTCGGGCACCAGGACACGTTTAAACGCTTCCGGATGATTCTAACGTGCGTTCCAGGCCGAGCCGCGGAGGGATTTCTCCAGGTTGGGAGAAACACGGGGCGTTGGTAACGAGCTTCCGTTGCTTGTCTGCCCCTGGGCACCGCCTTCCGGGGGCTAAGCCACGGCTCGGGGGACAGGAGGGCTTAGCACCCACCCACCCCCGTGCACGGCCGCTGCGATGCAAAATGGTGCAGCCGCCGTGGGGGACAGTCGGGCCGTTCCTCGCAAGGTTTCCGCATGCCCAGAAATGCCACGCTCAGGTGTTGGCTCCGCGGGACTGGAAACGAGCCTCATGGCCTCGTCCGTGAACAGGCACAGCGGCCTCGTTCACGCGAACCAAGTGGCGAATGGATTACCACGTCCATCCACGCGGGGGGATGTTAGCCACGGAAGGGGACGAAGCACTGCCACGTGGGTGGGCCGTGAGGACATCCTGGGCAGTGGGAGCCGCGCTGCGATCCCGTGTCCACGCGGCGTCCAGGGGAGGCAGATCCACAGACAGGCAGGGGGCCCGGAGGGCAGGGACTGTCCACGGGGACAGGGCGCCCCTGTGGAGCCCAGAATAGGCTCTGGGACCAGACAGTGACGATGGCCGTGCCACCCTGTGGACGTTCGAAATGCTGCTGAATTGGTCACTTGGAAATGGCAACGCGGACGTTACGTGGACGTTATTTGAATTTCACCTTGGTTTTCTTTTTTTTTTTTTTTTAAGCCAGCAATAAAGCAAAAAACACAAAAAAATCACATTAAATCATATTTTAAAATGTATAAAAGCCAGGAGGCCTCTGTGCTTCCCGCCATGCCCTGCCCAGGTGCGGGCGCCGCAGAGGTGGGGCCGAGGGCGGCTCAGGGGCGCGGGCGCTGTGTGTGCAGGACTGAGGCCTGCCTGGAGGAGGTGAAGGCTCACCTGAGGGACAGGACCCCTTCCTCCAGCAGCCTCCGGGTTTAACCTCACAAAGCAGTGCCGGGAAGTTCTGTGGTGGAGGCCCCTCCTTTCCTCTGCACCCCGTTAAGTCTTCGGTTGCTTTCTGCTTTCTCGTAGAACCGATCCCTGGAACCGAGCCCGGCAACACAGGGAGCCACAGGGACGTCCACAGGAGGGATCACGGGGCGGTGCTGAGCGCCGTGGCCGTGCTGCTCGTGCTCGCGCTCGTGCTCGGGGCCGTGGGCTGTGTGTGCAGGAGCAGGTGCCCCCGCACGGACCCGTGCAGGTAGGGGGCCAGGCGCCGGTCGCCGCGGCGCTCCATTTCCGTGGTTGGCGGGAGCGGTTTGCCCTTTTCGGGACGTTGAAAAGCTCTGCGAGCTGTGGCTTTCCCCGCGAGGTGTGGCTTTAGTCGCGCCAGCGTCCTCCGTGAGGGCTCGCGGCTCCTCCAGCTTCTTGGCTGCGGGGCCAGGCCACAGTCCGGCTCTAGGGAAGCCGAGCTGCCTTGGGCCCCCAGCGGCCAAGCTCAAGGGCAGATCTAGACAGTCTGGGTGCCGCCGACCCTCTAAAATCCAAGCGGCGGAGCTCAGAGGAGCCCAGGATCCGAGCAGGGTCACACGCCCGGGGTCACCAAGGCAGGCCCTGGGGCCCCAGGCCGGTCTGCTGGGGGAGGCTGGCCGGCATCCCTTGAGGGAACTGGCGAAGTCGGGGACCTTCCTGGCCTTTTGGGAGGCTGGGGGCCAGGGCGTGCTGGTCAAGGGACTGGCCGTTAGCTCCCGGCCGGAGGCCCCCCACGCAGGGTCCCTGCAGCTCATCCCCGGAACACTCCCGGCCCGCTGCCCCGCTGCCCAACCCGCCAGCCCCGGGAGGCGCCAGGGCCCACCTCCGACGGCGCAGCTCCCTGAGCGCGGGCGGCCCGCCGGGCCCTCCTGTGGGGTCGTGGGGTCCGTGCTGCCCCAGCTCCCGGAGCCCCGGGGCGTTGGAGCAGCGCCTCCCCTCCCTCTGCCGCCCACCCTGAGCGTGTCTGCTTCATCCCTGCAGGTGGCGGGCTGCCAGGCCGGAGCAGGCCCTCTTCGGTGAGTCGCGGGGAGCGGGGCACAGGGCGCTGGCTTCCGGGTGGCTGCCGTGGGCCCACGCTAACTTGACGGACGGGGGATGGGTGTTTCTGTTTTCGGAGACACAGTGGAGCCCTAGGGAAGGTGCTTCCCGGTTGTCCCCTTGGGATGTAATCCGATGCTTATGTACACTTGCTGACGTCCGGTCACAGAACATTCCAGGCACACAGGGCAGCAGAGAGCCTGGGATGACGCACCCCAGGCACGTCCCCCAAACTGCGCTCTGTCTCCCCAAGTCCCCCCCCCGGCCCCCTCCCCACGGGGGGCTCAAGTGGGTGCAGACCCTGCGCCCTTTGTCAGAGGACAGTTACCCAGTGTCCCCTGGTAAGGGCAGGCACCCCACTGTCCCGGGGGCAAAGGTCGATGTGATTCCCACCCGTTTGGGGGATGCAGCCGCACACGGAGCCTCCATTCCCCACATGGCAGGTGCCTCGGGCGGCAGGGGGCAAAGGGCCCGTCATTGGCCACCTGCACCTGACACCAGAGGGGGTGGCCGCTCCACTAGCCCATCTGCCCACCCACGCAGCGGGCGTCCCGAGGAGGCTGGGCCGCAGCGCCCACCACAAGGGCCCCACTGTTTCCCGGGGCAAGCTGGGTCCCGGTGGCTGGCTTTGATCCCGCCATCCTAAGTCCCGAGACAAGCAACCCGTCTGCCTCCTGAACGGAAGGAAGCAGGCACTGTGTTCCGTGACACCCACTTCTCTTTTTTTCCAAGACTGCGTTTGAAGAGAACTCGCCGCCTGGGACGCGGACAGGGCTTCTGCGAGATGCCACCAGGAGGGACAGCGGACGGCAGCTTGAGAATTGACCCGGGCAGGCCTGGTGGCCAAGGGGGACCGGCTGCTCCCGTTGGCGCCGTTAAGAAGGGGGCTTCGTGGCCGCGGGACCTCTCCGACCTGGAAGGGACGCGCAGGATCGTGCTGGATGCCAGGGCGAGTGTCCCGGCTGCTGCCCCCATCCTGGGATGAGGACCTTCCGACAGGCTCGGCGGCTCCAGAACACGCAGCCCCCACGGGAGCGGGCTCCCCACCCCGGCGCTTCGTGGTGGCTCCTGACTCCACGGCCTCCTCGATGTCGGAAACCCCCGGGGGCTCCGGGGACGGGGTTTTCTGAGACCAGAGGAGGGCGTCTCATTTTGGGAAGAAGAGAGCGGGTGCCTGGTCTCTTCCTCACCTTCCCTGCTGGGTGAAGGTCACCCAGGGGTGTCTGTGGGACACGTAGATGCGGGGGCCCCACCCTGCCTGCACCCCAGGATGCAGGACCTGTGTGTCTGCGCGCGTGTGTGTCCAGGACGCAGTCAACGCTGCCAAGCCCCTCCCCGAAGGACGCCTGGGAGCCTGGGAGCCTCTGACATCTTCACTGGGAAGAGAACCCGACCTTGCTCTGGTCAGAAGCTGGGTTTCCCTCCCTAAAGACACACGGGGCTTTCTCGCGAAGGCAGTCTGCTGCGGCGGCCACCCTGGCAGGAGCAGCGGCCTCCGGGGGACACCCGGGGACAAAGCAGAAAGTCAGAAACTCGCTCAGGTGGGATGGGGAACGCGGGCTTCACCAGGTGGCCGGCGAGGGCCCTCGGGGCACCACGTCACGTGCGGCGGGGCCTTGTCCTGGCAGAGGGGCAGCTACTCAGCATGTGGCGCTAACTCCGTGCCACCCTCTGCACCCGTCACCATCGGGGCCCCAGAACCTGCAAGGTCACCACGAAGCCTCCGACGTCAACTCCAGGCTCCTCGGAGTGCCCTGGGCCTGGCAGGCGGATAGGCGGTGGGCAGCACCCAAGGCCACGGCCCTGATGGTTCCCCCGAATGAATGTAGCAGCTAATGTCTCCAGAAGGTTCTGCAAAGGAGGCCGGCGGGTAACGCAGGCGTGCACAGCCCCTGGGAAATGCAGCCTGTCGCCCTGCCTGCGGTCACTCGGCACGGATGGGCGGGCATAAGAGGCCTGCACGCCCCAGACCGCGACAATCCCCGGCACCGGGCTCGGTGGTGAAGCTGAGCCCAAGCCTTGTTACAAAAAAGGATCCATTGTGTATTTTTGTACCCAGAACGCCTCGCCCGGCTCTGGCACGAGAGTGGTGAGGACGGCACCCGGACTTCACGTGAAGCATTAGAAGGGCGCGTCCCTGCAGAGGGACGGGGAGGCCACGGCTTCGGAGCAGGCAGCAGGTGGCCGCTGGGCTGCAGGAGGGGGCGCGGGCCCGTCTGCGGCCTCGGGCTCGGGGTCCCGACCAGCCTGTGGCCCTCCCGTCCGCGGCAGACCTCGCTGGGCGCCCTCCCAGGGTCTGGCTCGGGGTCTCCCCGTGAGCGGACCCCGCCCTGGAGGACGCTCCCAGCCGCTCTCCCACTGCTGCCCGGACCCTTGGGTGTGGGAAGACGCACGGTGGCCCCGCACCCTCTGGCCTGACGTCACTGCGCTTGTGCTGTGCTCTGCACAGGCCGGAGGCCCCTGTTTCCATGTGTTTCTGGAAACCTGATTTACAAGAATACAAGGTGGAAGTGGTGTCTGCGTCTAGTGGCTTCATCGGCACTCGGGTGGCCCGTCCTTACCGCGGGCCTAGGGACTTGTCCCCGGAGGGCACCGGGCGAGGTCCGGTGGCGTCTTTGGTCGTCACACTAGGGGTCGGCACTGGCCTCCCACAGGCAGGGGCACACGGGCATCCCCTCAAGAGGCAGCGGCGTGAGAGTGGGAATCCCTGCCCTCCCGTCATCTTCCCATGGGAGGCAGGGTGGTGGGGCCCGGCTTCCTGGCCTCCTGTCCCCTTCAGCGCAGGGCTCCCCAGAGCTGCTCGGGGGCCCGGGCCCAGGCGGGCTCTGGGTGGTGCTGAAGCTCCCCCAGCCCACATCTGGCCCTTACCCCGCCCCCCATTCCCAGCCTTCCAGAAACAAGGCAGCGGGCCTGAGGGATCTGAGGTCATTCTGTCCTTAGAGACTGACCCTTAGACCCCCAACACTCGAGGGCGTGAGAACCCCCCCACCCGCCTGGCCACTCCTGAGCTCTCCAGCCCCCATGCAGGGCCCAGGGGCTTTAATGTCAAAGAATCTGGGGCGTCCTATGTGGTCAGCGCGCCTTCAGGGGCCAGGAGCTGAGCCCTGGGGACCGGGGAGCGCAGTCCACATTCCCTCCACCCGAGGAGCGCCCGCCTCCCATGGGCCAGGCCCAGGCCTGGGTCCTGCCCTGCCGGCCACGGTTCCCACGGCTGCCCAGGCCCCCATGTCACCCTCCCCGTGGTCTCGCTCTCAGCCTGTCTGTAGCAAGGGGGACCTGTGTCCGGCTGTAGCCTGCGTCAGAGCCTGCGAGGGAGCCTGGCGGGGAAGGGGTGGCCTGGCCACCCCGACCCCCACCTCCCTCTGGGCCACGCCCCTCCCTGTGCGGGCAGCCGCAGCCGGGCACCTGCGCTCCCATCTCAGCCCCCCTGCACGAAACAGTTTGGGCTGGGCTGAGGCTGGAGGAGGCCGTGGGTGAGGGACGGGGCTGGTCAGGGGAGTCCTGAGAAGGAAACGTGGCCAACCCCAGAGGGGTGCCGGGATATACGGGCGCGTGGCCAGGGCTGCCAGGGTTCCAGACCCAGCAATCGCCAGGCTCCGGGGGACTGAGATCTACCAAATCCTGTGTCACCGCAAACACCAGGCTCCGTCCGGGCCCGGGGCCCAGCGACAAGGGGCCGCGGCGATCCCCGGGGCCCACGGAGCCCACGGAGCCCAGCGCCCACCCCGCCCAAGGATGTCGGCGGCCGACTGGCCCCGAGAGAAGTCACTGATGAGATTTCACACCAGACTCCAAAGTCAAGAGGCCCTAGAGCCACACTGGTTTTTAGGGCGCAGAAAAGTGACTTTTAGAAAAATCGCTTCCTCACAACCAAGGGGGGGGGATAAATAGCGGAGCCTGAATGGGACGGATCCCCTCGCCTCAGCGGCCAGCGCAGCCCAGGGGTCAGCGCAGCCACAGCCGAGTCTTGGGGGTTCCAGCCTGACCGCGGAGAGGGCGCTTAAGGGCTGCTGGGTCCAGACTCCGGAGCTCCAGCTGCTCCCCCCAAAGGGTGCCATCCGGGCGCCCTGCAGATGCCTCCTCCCTCGGGGGCGTGTCGGCGGGAGGGCTGCTGCGCGGGGGCGCGGGTCCTCGCCACCTGGGAGCCGGGCCCCCCAGCTCTCCGCGGACTTGAGGCGCCGCGCCTGAGGCTGTGTGCGCAGGGGGTCAGCATCTCAGGCTCTGGCCACGTTTCTTGTTTGCCCCCGTGCGCGATCAAGATCCGGGAGCCCGCGCTCCTGTGCCGTGGCGGACGGGGTCCTACGCAGACCTGTCTGGGAAGGCAGAGAGCGCGGGTGGCCATCTACGTGTGAGTCGCCAGGTGGGAACGAGGGGTCTCCGGAGGACCAGGGACCCACAAGGGGAGACCTGCCACGTGGGCTTCGCGGGACAGGAAACGCCCCCAACTGGGGAGCGATGTTTGTGGAACGTGGCTTGAGGGTCGAGCAAACTCGGGCATCATTTTCCCTCCGTAACAAAGCAGCGAGCAGATGCTGGAGTTACGTCCGACAATAACGGCGCCTTGAACGGATCTTTAATTCTGAGGGGCCGGGTCTGGGAAAGGCTACGGGCTACGGGGGCAGAGGACCCATAGTCGGGGGGTACCCAGGGCCAGATGGGGATCAACGGTCAGGGGGAGACCCACGGCTGCCGTGCCCAGGAAGGGCCAGGAAGGGCTTGTCCGGGGTGGGTCCCATTATGGAGCGTCGTGCCACAGGGTGAGAAGTAGTGAGCTGGTCCTCAAGAGGCGGGCGCCCCGGCCTGGAAGTCCTGCGGGGGGTGCCAGGCTTCGGGGAGCGTCGCCCGGGCTGCCAGAGCGCACACGCGGGGCCGTGGGGCTGGAACCGGCAGGCACATCCCGTGCGGGCCAGGGCGTCCCTGGCAAACGGCGGCGAAGGGCCACGGGCAAGGTTGCAGTAAGACCCAACTCGGTTAGAGGAAAAAGCAACAGATTTTTAGTTAAAATTACCTCCTGAACTTCCTGTCTGCTTTTTGGGTCTGAAAGAGGAAGTGACACTTCACAGCCTAAGAAGCCAGTTCGGAAAGGGCCCCCTGAACGTGCAGGGTTCCCAGGGAAGTGGGGGGGTGGGTGGCAGGGCAGCTGCGGCTGGGAGCCAGGGCGTGAGACGGGGGTGCCAGGCGGTGCCGTCCACCCTGCCCATGCCCACAACTCAGCCCCTCTGCACAGAGCGCAGGCCATGCCCGGAGCTCCGGGGCCTCTGCGGGTTCAGCCTCTTGACTGAGCTCCTGGACCTTCCCAGAGGGGCTGCAGCAGGCCCCTATGAAGGGAGGCCAACAAGGTCCCCGGAGGGCGCCCCCCTCCTTCCTGGGCCCTGCTGTGCTCCTGCCCACGGCGCCTGACCCAAGGGAGGGCCTGCCCAGGGCCACACTCCAGGGCCCCCCGAGCCCCGCGCATGTCAGCAGGGAAGCTTCCTGGCATTGCTCAGAGACGGGAGCCCCGCAGCAGGTGGACCGGGGAGGCACGCAAGGAGGTGAGGCAGCCATGTAGGGTAAGGGTCAGACAGGAAGCTCTGGGGACCAAAGGATACGATTAGATAAACACACAAACTAGCTTGGAAATTGTATCAAATTCCTCAATGGCCGCAGTTTTTTCTGAAAAAAATTTCCAGAACAGCTGGACTCATTCCTCTAGACCATCAGGCCAACCTCCTGATCTTACTCCATCAAAAAAGATTGGCCTCATTCATTCAGACAAGAACATTTAACAGACTGAACCCAAACCCAGGGCCCTTGGGACCACTCTCATTGGGTTCAGCTGGTGGAGGGTCAGACGGAGGGGAGACAGGGCAGGCCTCACTCCCCAGCTCCCTCCAGAGAGGTTGGCTGTGCCCTGCTCCAGACCCGCTCCAGGCCTCGCTCCAGATCTGCTCCAGGCCCACTCTAGACCCTGTTCCAGATCTGCTCCAGGCCTCAGTCCAGACCTGCTCCAGATCTGCTCCAGACCCTTCTCCAGGCCCCACTCCAGACCCACTCCAGACCCCGCTCCAGACCTGCTACAGGCCCTGCTCCAGACCTGCTACAGCCTCTGCCCCAGGCCACCCTCCAGGCCCCACTCCAGACCCTGCTCCAGATCTGCTCCAGGCCCCACTCTAGGCCCCGCTCCAGGCCCCACTTCAGACCTGCTACAGGCCCTGCTCCAGACCTGCTACAGGCTCTGCCCCAGCCATCCTCCAGGCCCCACTCCAGACCCTGCTCCAGGTTCGCTCCAGACCCTGCTCCAGATCTGCTCCAGACCCTACTCCAGGCCCTGCTCCAGACCTGCTCCAGGCCCTACTCCAGGCCCCACTCCAAATCTGCTCCAGGCCCTGCTCCAGGCCCTGCTCCAGGCCCTGCTCCAGATCTGCTCCATGCCCCACTCCAGACCCTGCTCCAGATCTACTCCAGGCCCTGCTCCAGATCCTGCTCCAGATCGGTTCCAGGCCCCGCTCTAGGCCCCGCTCCAGGCCCTACTCCAGATCTGCTCCAGGCCCCACTCCAGGCCCCACTCCAGATCTGCTCCAGGCCCTGGTGCAGGCCATGTTCCAGATCTGCTCCAGGCCCCGCTCCAGGCCCCACTCCAGGCTCCGCTCCAGACCCTGCTCCAGACCCTGCTCCAGACCCTGCTCCAGATCTGTTCCAGGCCCCACTCCAGGCCCCACTCCAGATCTGCTCCAGGCCTCGCTCCAGGCCCCTCTCCAGACCCCGCTCCAGACCCTGCTCCAGATCTACTCTAGGCCCTACTCCAGATCTGCTCCAGGTCCCACTCCAGGCCCCACTCCAGGCCCCACTCCAGATCTGCTCCAGGCCCTGCTCCAGGTCCTGCTCCAGATCTGCTCCAGGCTCTTTTCCAGGCCCTGCTCCAGAGCCCACTCCAGACCCTGCTCCAGATCTGCTCCAGGCCCCGCTCCAGGCCCTACTCTAGGCTCTGCTCCAGGTGGGGCACTCTGTAGGTGCTTACCCACTGGGCTGAGCAGTCACGCTCTATGGCTTGTGCACTTGTGTTGCTTGTGGGCGCTGACGCCCCCGGAGTTAAAAACAAGCCTCTCGCATTTCACCCTATTGTGTCTTCCTACGCAGCCACACCATGAATGGTGAGTATTTGCATGGCACGTTGTTAGAAGTCACAGCTCATCGGATCTTCATAATAACAGTGCAGGTAGGACAAGCAAGAATGCCCCTTCCCAGTGGCAAGGAAGCTGAGCAAAACCACCCGCCTGTCACACTGCAGATAGCAGAATCTTCCAGTTCCATATTACGGCCTCTTTCTACTGTGCTGGGGTCCCTGCTCTACCAGCTGAGCTCCTGGGTGTCCCCCCAGGGGGTTCAATTGTTGATATGTACCCTGCGGTCACGTCAGGATTTCCTGGGAGCCGTGAGCAAAGTCCCATCCCAGCGCAATTATGTCACAGGGTCTGGAGTGGGCCCCAGGTACCAGGTTTTAAGGCTGCCCAGGTGAAGAATTCCAGGGTGAATATTCCAGGAGCCACCCAGCCTGGCTCTGGGGATTGGGGCGCTGGTGACAGCCACACCTGAAGGAAAT
Organism: Canis lupus familiaris; assembly: GCF_011100685.1. Lineage (NCBI taxonomy): Eukaryota > Metazoa > Chordata > Mammalia > Carnivora > Canidae > Canis > Canis lupus. Next base: position 37,973,134 of record NC_049252.1, on the reverse strand, counting down.
CCCACCTCCCGATTTTACGGCACGAAGACCAGGCCCCAGGGGTCTGTGATCCAAGGCCGGCAAGGCACCCAGGGCGAAAGTCTAAGGCAGGGTTCGCCTACAGGGGCCTACACGCCCTTGACCCCGCTAGCACGCCCCCCCTGCCACATGGCACCGTCCTGGCCCTGCTGACCCCAGGCTGAAACCGTGGTTAGGTGTTCAGAAACGTTGCAGCCAGTTGCGAAGGCGCTGGCAGCGTGCGGACGGCTGCAGCAGGTGCGGCGTGCTCGTGCTGCAGAAACGGGCACACGCGGCGGGACTGGGGTGGGCTCGGCTCCGTCCTGGAGGGCCACTTTGCCAGCGCACACTGTTCCCTGGTCTCTGAGCCCAGAACCCTCCCCAGATTATTTATCTGGATTTTTGCATTTCCTGTCCAAACGTCCTAACTGATGAAATGCTGTTTAGCTAAAAGCACCCTCCGCAGCAATCAGCCAAGGGCATTTTCTCTAAATAACGATGCTCTACAGGGGCCCATAGTTTATTTGCAAAACCCAGGAATGAACTGTTAGTGTCTTTTTTTTTTTTTTTTTAATGTTGAATGGCTGCTTTTCCACAGGAGGACCACCCCCCAGCCCAGCAGACTGGTTATCCGCAGGGCTCCCCAGCAGCAGCGGCCTCTCGAGGTTCTCCCCAGGGAAACCCCCAAAGACTGCATTGTTCGCTCAAGAAACGGTGCTCAGCTCCAGGACACATCACTTGTGTGGCTTGATTTACAGTAGCTCCTTTTGATAAGGGGAATTTCCATCAGTTCGTTAAAATGTTTTTAACGGCCTCTATTTTTAACACTTTCAGCTGAGGCCCCCTTTGTCTTTTTAAGTCCGAAATCCAAGTACTTTCTCTTCTCAGGGAACTGTCTTGTTACAGCAGCCTTGGGGCTTTCTGGTCATGCATCCGTCCACCCAACCACCCACCCAGCATCCATCTATCCATCATCCACCCATCCATCACTCCATCCACCCACCTAGTACCTACCCATCCACCCATCCATCCCTCCACCCATCCATCCACCCAGCATCCGCTCACCCATCCATCTACCCACCCACCCAGCATCCATCCATCTACTGACCCATCCACCCACCTAGTACCTATCCATCCACCCACCCATCCAACTAAATCCATCCCTCCACCCATCCATCCACTCATCCAGTATCTATCCATCTACCCATCCATCTACCCACTCAGCATCCATCCACTCATCCAACCATCCATCCACCCATCCAGCCACCCACCCACCCATCCATCTAATCCAGCCACCCACCCAGCACCCATCTACTCGCCCACCCAGTATCTAACCACCCATCCAGCCAGCCAGCCACCCACCCAGCATCCATTCATCCAACTATCCAGCATTTATTCACTGGATATTCATTCCCCGCCCCCGCACCACAGGAGAGTTCAAATGTTCACTGAGTGCTGAGTCAGGTAGAAACTGTTCGAGGCACTGGGGATGTGGCTGTGCTGCAGAGAGAGCAGGTGAACAAGAGAACGACCAGGTGATCAGGGCTCTGGAAGAGAATCAAGAGAGTGACAGTGCAGAAGGGGAACTTTGTGTTCTTTAGAGGGGTCTGAGGAGGTGGTGTGTGTGCAGACCCACCCCCTGTGCCCTGCATTCATTCTGGGCAGTGAGGAGCTGTGACCAGCTGGAGGGAAGACACATGCTCAACCATCAACCTTCTCCCACGGCCGGACTCAAGCCCGCACCTGCTGCCAGAGACACCAGGAAGAAACCAGGTGGCAGGGGAGGCCAGTGGAGGAGGGGGTACTTCCCCGCAGGGGCTGGGCTCACCCAGTGGTGAGCAGGGACTCGGGGCCCCCTAGACCTGCTCCTCAGGATGGAGGATGGCTGGGCTTATCCTGCAGTGGGTGGGTTTACTTTGAAGCGGTAGAACACACGGTACGTTGATACAGATGTGCATTCACTGGGACGGTGATTGCTCCTGCTCCCCCTCCTCTCCCCGGCTCCAGCAGCGTGTTGTTTTGCCCGAATCTTCAGCCCACTGCCCTGGGAGGGCTCTTCCTGCCACCGGGGCCCGGGTCATCCAGGCACTGGGCTGGGCGTGTCAACAAGTGCCTGGCAATTGCGTGGGGTTCCCACAGCATGATCCGTCTGCACAGGCTCCAGATCCCTGGGGTGTTCTGACGTTGGCAGGCGTGGGACAGGGGCTGGCACGCGTGTCCGGAAGGGCGTTGTCTGGGTGAGCAGGATGGGAGCCACCCTCCCTCCCCTGACCACCCCCTAGCTGCTGGAAAGGCCCCACATCTCAGGTCCCCAGCATTGGAAGGGCCTGCCCACCACAAGGGCTGGGGTTCACAGCTGTTGGCAGAGAAGGGAGGGGACTCAGCCCTGGCACAGACTCTGAGGCAACTGTCCCTTATCCCGTGGTGGGTGGAGGAAGGAGGGAGACCTGAGCCTCTCTCTCGTGGTGGACAGGAACTTGATGAAGCTTTTTCCAGAATCCGTTCCCAGATAACCTCTGACATTAGCTGCCATGGCTAATGCCCTGTGCTTCAGCCTCAGAAAGACCTAGAAATGATCCATCGGTGCCCTTGGCTTTCAGAGGCCCCGGTGGCCTGTTAGATGCCCACATGCAAGTGCTGGGGCCCTGCTCTGTGGTCCCGACCCCCATGGGGCCCATCTCTGTGGTCTTGACCTCCCATGGGGCCCATCACTGTGGTCCCAACCCCCGACGGGGCCCATCTCTGTGGTCTTGATCCCCATGGGGCCAGACCCTGCGGTAATGGAACAAGATCTACATTTATCTTCTGACCTGAAAACATGCAAGAAATCAGGATTCAGAATGATATGCCCAGGACAATCCCCCAGGAACAGCGTGTCTGGGGACCGGGGATTTGGCCGGTGTGAGCAGGAGGCTGAGGGAGGGACATGCAGGCGGACGCCCACGACGGCTACACCCTCCAGGTCGGCGGCCTGCACAGTGGCCCTGCTCCCTCGCCTCCTCCATGGGCTCAGGGGGTCTCTGGCTTCCAAGAGGCCTCGTTCTCGCCTCGGTGTCCGCTCACCTGCCCCACCTCCTCCCTCCTGCACCCGCCCGCTCACACGTGCCTCGGGCTCCCCCTTGAATGCCCACCTCCTGCACAAGCCTTCCCCGTGCTCCTAGGGGTGGCGGTGTGGCAGGACCCCATCACCTCTGCTGGAGGCAGAGAGCGACAGAAGGCCCTGGCGGGTCACCTGGGCCCTGGGGTGCTGTGAGGAGCCTGCCCCAGGGGCATGGGTTTCAGCACCACTACCCTCTGTGGCCCGTTCTGACACCGTGTGTCCCAGGGGAGAGGGCTGCTTCTCCAGGGAAGGAGGAAGTGACAGGTGGGCGCGACGTGGCACGACAGGCCCCCACACCCGGGGCTGAGGAGGGCAAAGTGGGGTCGGGGGGGATGTGCAGGACGGGACTGGTCACCGAGAGGGCAGGGACACCAGCGATGCCAACAAGCCAAACGCAGCCAAGGAAGGCAGCGCAGGCCCTGTCCGGGGCAGGACTCCTCCCAGGCCCACTGGGGGCCCGGCTCCGCGGGAAGCAGAGCCGCACCCTGGCCGCCACCCGCGACCGGCCGAGGGCACCCCACCCCAGCACCGACAGCCCACGCGGCCCCAGACTGCGTGCAGTTTGAGGACGGTCGCAGGCAGCAAGCTAGGCCCCCGGGTCAGGGCCCCCCCGCCCACCCCCTGCCACCACAGGGCAGTGGTGACGCCGGTCACTCTTCGTGTGCAGCGGCAGCCGCCTCTCTGTGCCCAAGACGGGCCGGGTTAGGGCCCCTGCCACCCCTGTGCCCTGGAGGGGCCTTCGCTCTCTAACTTCGGAAAACCCCTCCAGAAAAGTCTAGTAAAAGCAGGTGTGCGGTTTATTGCAGGAGGAAATAAAGCACAACAGCGGGGCAGCCACGCTCGGGCGGCCACCCGTGAGGGGCCGCGGCCCGGAACCCCTCCTGCACCGCCAGGCGCCGGGGCGTGCAGCCCACCTGGGGCCGTGGGCGCTGGCCTGGCCTTGGTGGCCGGCGCTGGGCTTCGGCGTCCCCCGAGGGCCCCCGTGCATGCGGCGTGAGTGTGGCCCGGCCGGCCCTCAGCTGGGGCGCCGTGGGGGGCCCGCAAGGCTCACTGTCGGGGTGGTGAGGCTCAGCCCGCGCCCCCCGAGAATTACGACTGCCTTTGTGAGCCGACCCCATCTCAACCAGCGGGGAGAAGGCAGCGGCGGGAGGGGTGCCAGGGGCCGGATGAGAGCGCGGGCCGAGGAGGGGGCCCGGCCTCAGCAGGTGCCGCGGGCCTGCTCACCCCCGGGCCCGGCTGTGACTCGGCTGCGCTGACCCCGAGGGGGGCTCCAGGGGCACAGGCCCCCCGCCGCCCTGTCCCCCAGACGGCACCCCGATGCCTGTCCCAGCCATTTCCTGAGGCCCCGGGGTGTGTCTCCTGGCGGCGGGGGGGTGCGGGGGGGTTGGGGGCAGATCCGGGGGCCTCACCAGACCTCGACAGGCCGGCTCTCGGGCCCATTTCCTCCTGGGTTCAGGGCTGCCTCGTGGGATTAAAGGCATCTCCCACCTGAGCACCGAGACTTACTGATTTTTGTAAATCATGAGTAAGTAGATGGAGCAGGTGCTGGGATCGGCGGCCAAGAGACCAATTTATGTCCAGAACATTCTATATCACAGCCCAGCACACGTATTACGAGGCGATCTTCCCACGAGGTACAGTCACGTCTCGTGCTGAGACTTGACGTGACTCATTTTCGCCAGGGACCCGGGCGCTGCTGCAGGCGGCTCAGAGCGGAAGTGAGGGAGCCTAAGTTCACGAGGCGCAGGCAGGGAGCCAGGCACCCCCAGGCGGGCTGCGTCCCCGGGAACAACTCCTGTGCGGCCGCGCTCGTTGGCGCAGGCCGCGGCGATCAAGGTGCTGCAGCCCGAGGGCCTCCCCACGGCCGGCGGCTCCCACGGTCGGTCGGGGGTGGGGGTGGGGCCTCGGTCACGGCCGCTGCCCAGCTACACGCTGGCGGCTGCACCCCCTTGTCTGGCATCTGCCCCAGCTGCCCGGGCGGGTCCCACCTCCCTTCCCTTCTCTCATAAGCACTCCTGCGGTCGGGGTAGGCCCACCCTAATCCAGGGTGATCTCATCCCCTAAGTTAATTACACCTGCAAATAGGATCTGCACTCATGGGTGCCGGGGCTGCGGCGGGCGTGTCTCCTTGGGCCACTGTCCAGCCCGCCCCCCGCCGCCTGGGAACAAGATCGGCCCACTCTGCTACCAGTCATGTATAATTCACAGCAAGTGAAAGCCCAGGAGGAGTTACTGTTCCTACAGGACATCCTCTCTGAGTCTTTGTTGCTCATTCTGAATTCCCTTACACTCAGTCCCCAGAGAATGACTCAGGGCCTGTAGGATGACAGATGTCACTGTTATGCTCACTGGTTACCTGGGGCTGCAGGCATAGGCTCTGGGGACGTGGGAGCTCTGCTCTGCACACGGGGCCTATGGGGCCCCCCGGGTAGGCGTCCAAAGAACCCATAGGCCTGGGGCTGAGATTTGAGAGGCTGGGCTTTGGGGCTCTGTGCACAGGGTGGGGTGGGGCACGGATGGAACCTTCGGAAAGACCCACCCTGAGCATCCCTTTCTCTCCCAGCCTCACTTCCTCTTCCCTGAAACCTCTCCCTTCAACACCCAAGCTGGCGAGCATCATTCCCAACTCAAAAGCCCAAACCACCACCACAAAACTCCAATCTTCTGCCCGGCCCTCCCCTCCCACAGTTCCTTCATCTTGCAGAGGTTGGCCTACCTCAGGGCCTTTGCATCTGTTGCTCCCTCTCCTACGGTGCTCCCCTGCGGGTCTCTGAGGGCACACACTCCGAACTCCAGTTGGTCTCTGCTCAGAGAAGCCTGGTCACCCCCACTCGTGCCTTCCCCACAGAGTCCTGGCCATGCTCTACTGCATTTGTATGGAATCTCGTCTTCTCCACCCCAGGTCCCCAGCACCTAGAACAGCGTCTCTCCTGTAGCTGTCACCGCCAACACCTGAGGTGCTCTGCAAGTAATAATCTGTCAATGGATAAGGGCTGGACCCTTGCTCCTCTGTCCTGGGAGAAGCAGTGGCTTCTTCCTTACCTCCCTGTCCTCCCACCCAGGTCCATCTCAAGTGCAGCATGCCCCCCAACACACACCCTCCTGGGCTGCCCTTGGGTCGACTGGTGTCTGGGTTCCCTCTGCCTCCTCACTGGGGATAAGGAGCTGGCAGGGTCTGGGGAGGCAGGGGTGTTTACAGGGAACAAGGTTAGGTGGGAAGTGCTGGGTAGGGTGGAGCAGGCACCTGGGGAGGCTAAGGGTTGGGGGCATTAACCAACCAGGTATGAGGGACTCACCCTGGCCCTGCTGCACCTTCCATCCCCCAGGAGCTGAGGCTCCAGACCCCACCTTCTATAGGCTGCTCTGCTCCTCAGGTGTGTGTCGGTTCCTGGGATGGGACCCCAGGCCTCTGTAGTTCTAACTGGAAGGAATCAGGTAGAGCCTGGAGCCAACAGCTCTGGGGGCACGGGGGCAGTGCTCTGGGCCATAGGCTTATCCCTGGAGACCTAGTCAACAGGAGGAAAGTAGTTGCATCACAAAGCATCTATTTGCACAAATTGACCTACAGGGGCCGAAGGACACCCGGGAGTAGGTATTGTTATGAGCTCCCAGGAAGAGAGTGGAGAGGTTGGAAGAGGGGAGCATAAGAAAAAAAAAAAAAGAAAAGCATGTAGAAAGACCAGGGAAAACATAAAGCAGTATCAGAAAAGAAATGTAATCATACTGTGCTACTGGCCAAGAGACTCTTCTGCGGTCAGGGTGGGCCTAGGGGCTCTGACGGAGACCTGGTCAGTGTCATCTGTGATGGACAATCTCCCTAGTGACCATGGACAGAAGTAGACTAGAATCTCTGAGAAAATTCTAGGGATTTTTAGAAGACCAATGCACGTTTCTCTTCCCCAAACACTCACAGAGAACTCAGAAAGCCCCAAAAATTGGGGCCACTGGGATTTATTTTCCAGAGAGAAGCACATTCCAAATTTGCACTCTGACCACAATTAATGGGACGAAGTCCCTCCGTGTCCATGGCTCCCAGGAAAGCAAACAGAAGCAAAGCCCCACTGCAGGGTCCACCCAGCCCTAAGCCGAGGCCCCTCCAGGCAATACTCGCCTTGTTGAGCAATTAATTGCTCTAGGCGTACCTCTGCAAACGTGTCCCGAGTGCCTGCTCCATGCTCAGCGCCAGGAAGTCAAGAAGCAGATGAAACAGGGATCCTTGGGTGGTGCAGCGGTTTGGCGCCTGCCTTTGGCCCAGGGCGGGATCCTGGAGACCCGGGATCGAATCCCACATCGGGCTCCCGGTGCATGGAGCCTGCTTCTCCCTCTGCCTATGTCTCTGCCTCTCTCTCTCTCTCTCTCTCTCTCTCTGTGACTATCATAAATAAATAAATAAAAAAAATTAAAAAAAAAAAAGAAGCAGATGAAACAGTCAGACAATCTGTCCTAGGTGGCTTCCATCTGGCCCCCTCTCTGCTTCAAGGAAGCCCCTCATTTTGCAGGATTCTGTGAGAGGAAGTAGGGTATACATAATGAGCGGAAACAGCCCCCTGCTTCATCAAGGTCAACCCCGTTGGGCCTTGACAGGAGGAAGACGGTTCCATCATGGAGCACCCATTTGCACAAATTGATATGTAGGGGCTGAAGAGCACCCGGGAGGAGGCGTTTTAATAAGCTCCCAGGGAGAGAGTGGAGAGGCTGGGAGGAAGAGAGGAGTGTAAGAAAAAAAGAAAAGCATGTAATAAGACCAGGAAAAACATAAGGCAGTAATAGAAAAGAAATGTAATCATAGTGTACTTCTGGCCTTTGCTCTAAGCATTATTTATTCCATCAAAATAACATACATGGTTGATTACGAATCATGATATTGAGAGACTGAAGATGAGAAATTTGAGTGTAAAAGAGCTAAAATCTATTCATAGCAAAAGGCCAATAAATAAAGTCTAAAAACGATACCATCAAGGTGGCATGCTCTCTGTGTTGTGGCTGTGGTTGATGCCCTTAATGCACTCGTAAAAATGTGTCTACAGAAAGCACATACCTCCTCCAGTCCCCCGGTAACCCCGCAACCCATCAGAGGGGCACCTTAGTAGACTACTGGCAGAGTTCCTGTCTATTGTTTTCTTTTTTCCCTTTTTAAAAGAAGATTTTATTTATTTATTCATGAGAGACACAGAGAGGCAGACACATGGGCAGAGGGAGAAGCAGGCTCCCTGCGGGGAGTCCCATGCGGGACTCGATCCCAGGACCCTGGGGTCACGCCCTGAGCCGAAGGCAGACGCTCAACCGCTGAGCCTCCCAGGTGCCCTCTGTCTATTCTTTCTGAACACAGATTTTACCCTCAACACTACTGACATTCTCTACGGTGGAGCCATCCTCTGCACTGTAGGGTCGTGTGCAGCATCCCTGGCCTCGGCCTGCTAGGTGCCAACAGCAGATATGTCTTCAGGCACCACCACAGGTCCCCGCCAATTGCCCCTGGTGGCAACTAATGTTATAGGATTGCCATTCACAAACCTGGTGCTGACAGATGTAAAAAGTTTAAGTGTCTGCAAACAATGGGCTTCAAGTTCTGAATCAATGATTTCAGCTGGCAATGTCACAAGTAGTTGGAAGTAGTAATTACATGTTTATTCCTAATGCACCGGAGAAGCCCACCCAGCAAGTGCCCAGATCCCACAGGAAGCCTAAAACATTTCCTACTGATCACACTTTGTATCACCGGAGCTCAGCTTCTGCGTGAAATTCAAGTGTGCCCGGTACATTTTTAGACCAGACTTCTTCTTATTAATGGAAATGTTGGTTCTAAAATTTCTTCTCAGAAGTTGGATCTTTTTTGTGCCTATTTTTAGAAATTTTGCTCTTTTGATTCCCTAAGGGAAATTTTGTGTCGTGCAAATTTTTTATAAAATGACACGGAGAGTTGAAAGGTGATTACCAGGGGCCGCAGGGGGTGGGGTGAGGGGAGACAGGCAGATGTTGCCAAAGGTTACAGACTTTGGTTACTGCCAAAGGTTATAGAATGAGTAAGTTCTGGGGATCGAACGTACATCGCGGCGATGATGGTTAATAACACTGTCCTGTGCACAGGACACTTGCTAACAGACTCGCTCTTAAACGTTCTCGCCACAGAAAGAGGTGCTGATCACGTGGCCAGGTGGGGGTGTGAGCTAACAGGACGGTGATCATCATTTCACTATAAGTGTATCAAATCAACACGTCGCGCACCCCAAATGTACAAAATGTTATATGCCGATTCTGTCTCAATAAAGCGCAGCAGGGAAAAAATAAAGTCACACGGCGAGAAAAGTGACACGGAGTATCTCAGACGGAGACAGGAGGTTTATGCTGCCTTTCCAGCGAATCGGTAAGGAGCACAGGCGCACCCAGCGAAGTTTTAGTTCTATTTGGCCAAGAAGAGAATCGGTTCCATGTAGAGTCGGTCCGTGGATTCCTCTTGGCAGAGATGTCTCGTAGAAAAGAATAAGATGCAGCTGGAGGATCGCCCTTAGAGTGAATTAAAAATAAATCGAAGCCCCTCCGCCAGGCTGGGGGTCCTGGGCACCTGTGTACTGGCTGGAGAGAACCTGGCCTCTGGGCAAGACCCTCCGGCAGCTTGTCAGGAAGACCAGGTTCCAGAGGGCGTCAAGCAGCATCTGGTCTGAGAACGCGTCCTTTCTCGAGTCAGTGAGAGCTTTGCGTGTCTGTTTTCCGGGCCCTCGTGGATTAATTGTGCTTCCTTAGGAGAGCCAGCGGGAATGGTAACAATTAAATGCATCCCACCACGAAGGACAGCATTCCAAGGGAATTTCACATTCTGGAACTTAAGAAGTGGGACTCTGGTTTGCTTCCCTCCAGCCAATAACCAGCCTCGGCTCTCGCTCCGGAGCTGCCTGATGGCTCCCAGCTGGGAGCGGGGTGCAGGCCTCCCACGGGGCACCTCTGACATGGGGAGAGACCGAGACGCGGCAGATCCAAGTGCTCCGCGGGGCTGTCGAGGGCCCCCCGCAGCTTCTCTGGGTCTGGACGGGGCTGCAGAGCACCCTGCACCCTGGTGGTTTCATTTCCACCAGGGACCCCCTGAACCCCTGTGACGTGGGGGGGCTCGCCTTCTGTGCTCCCCGCCCCCGCCGGCCAAGCGCCTTCCTGCTGCCCACGGCTCGGCTCGTCCTGGGGTGCGCACCCCGCCCCCCCCGGACGCTGGCCGGAGCCCACTGTTCTCGGACACTCGGCGCCCGGCGCCTGGCGCCCAGGCTGGGGCCGACGCGCTCACGCTGCCCGCAAGAACTCGCCCTGGAAACGTCCCCAGTAATGCAACTGACAGGAAGGTCATCCTACTCTTTCAAGTGGCAAAATAAACATCAGGGTCAAGGTTCTGGCCCGAGGCCACTGTTTGTTACGGCGCTTGTGCAGCTGTTCGCTAGGAACCACTTCATTCTGCCTTGCTCTCCTTTGGCTTTTCTTCAGTGTGGTCTTCCTATGTGAGGTTTTTGGCTTTTTAAAATTTATTTATTTATTTATTTATTTATTTATTTATTTATTTATTTATTTGAGAGAGAGAGAGACAGACAGAGTCTCCCGCAGACTCCGTGCTGAGCGCAGAGCCCGACGCGATCCCACGACCTGAGCTGAAACTAAGAGCTGGACGCTCAACCCGACCGAGCCCCCCAGGGGCCCCTTATGTGAGTTTTTATAACCACCACTCAAATGTGTCCATTCTCATGCTGATTAAGTGAGTTTTACGGAAATTCTGGTAACAGTGGGGTGCTAGTTTCCTACTGCGATGTCAGGAAACACCCCGATTTAGTGGCTTACCACAGCACACGCATGTGACCCCACCGTCCTGTAGGCCAGAAGTCCAAAACCACAGCAGACGGTTAGAACGAAGGTGCCAGCGCGCCGCGTTCCCCGAGGGGGCCCCGGGAGGATCCATCTCCTGCCCCTCCCGGGGTCTGGAGCTGCCCTGGTGGCCGTTGGGCGGGCCTCCCGCTCTGTCCCCTGCTCTCCTTGACTCTGAGCCCCTGGGCCCCGGGAGCCCAGGATCACCTCCCTTCTCAAGTGTCCTCCCATCTGCGAAGTGCGGCTCCCCTGCAGGGGAGCACTCCCAGGCTCCGGGACGGGACTGCGGGGGTCCCGGGGGGACCAGGAGGCCCCCTGCTACACGGAGACCCTGTGTGGGTTTGCAGCAAAGCTTTCCAGAGAAGTAGGAAACTAAGATTAAAAAAAAAAAAAAAAGGCAAAGAGTAGTAGAGGTGACCCTCCGAAATGACGGCAAACGGGGCCAGAGGGGGTCACCCCGGCCAGCAGGGGGGTGGGCGGCATGATGGACACAGAGCTCCCCTTCTTTACAGGCTGTTCCTATTTCTTTTGTTTTGTTGGATTTTTTTTTTTCCTGAGAGCAACTGTTATTTAATAACATTTTGCCAATTACAGAAGAGGAAGAAGGTGAAAATGAGGAAGAGTGCTGGGCGCCCCGTCCCCAGGGTGTAGGCGGCTGGCGGAGGGCGTGGAGGGGCGAGGCCAGGCGACCAGGAGGACACGGGGCCGGAACAGGTGCGTCCTGGCTGCCAGCCTTCAAACTGGGTTCACAGGAACGCGTCCCCAGGGGCACAGGGAGGGACCAGGTGCCAGAGCGCCCACGTGGGAACGTTCCTTTCGGGAGACGCCCGCAGCCGCGGCTCTGGGTGCCAGCACACACCCCACTGGGGGCGAGCCTGGCCGTGGGTGCGGCTCTCGGGCACCCGCCGGGCGCTGTGGGTTCTCCTGGGTACGGGGTGAGGGGCAGGGGGGTGACCTGCGGGGTCACCCTGACGAAGGCCGGGAGCCAGGGTCACAGCAGAGACAGGGCACAGGGTGAGCCCTGCACACGCAGAGGCAGCGGGCCTCCTCCGCCACTCGCCAGCCCGCGGTGGACACGGGTGGGCAGAGGGTCGCCCTGAGCCCGGTGGTCCGGGGACCTGCAGGCCCGGCGCACCCTCCTCCAGCGTCCTGGACAGAAGCCACGTTCCCGCAGCCCGCCAGTAGGCACGGACCTGCCCGTCCAGGCCGGGCTGCGCACCGGTGGGTCCGAGCCGCCCGACCACCCAATTGTGGTGACAGATCCATCGTGTTGGCCCGACTGACACTTGACTCGTAGTTAACAACTAACGAGCCCACGAGTCTGGTTCGGGCACAGCACGCGTGCACGCGCCCCACCTCCCCGAACCCCGACTCGTCCTCACATGCACACGTCCCGCCGGGGAACACCAGGCCTGGGCTCACTCCCCGCGGTTACAACAGGCATAGGCTTCCCGCCACGTGTCGCACTGCCCTTCTACGAACAGTGACGGGCCCGGCCTGCCGCGCCGGCCCGGGACAGCCTGCAGGGAGGCGCAGCTTAGCCACAGGAAACACGGCTTCTGCCCGGGCTCCGGCTGGGTCGCACTCGCTCGGCGCGTCCACCCACGGCTCCTGGGATCTCCGGGGCCCCACTGGCGCGTGTCCACCGGCAAACAAACGAATCTCCAGTGACGGGTGTGGCGGGGGAGGGACAGCTGCCAGCGAGGATGCTGACCTCTCGTGGGGGCTCACGGCGGCAGCTCGGTGTTTTCTGCAAAAATCTATTTGAAGCACGTAAATATACACGCACGTTATGTGCAGTTGTTCAATTTATTTTCTACGTGTGTAAATACATACAAATGCCAGACAGCGAAACGTGTGATGAAACAAACGAGGCTAATGTCAAACAGTCCCCGAGCGTCTTTTTTTTTTTTTTTTTAATTTTTATTTATTTATGTTAGTTACAGAGAGAGAGAGAGGCAGAGACACAGGCAGAGGGAGAAGCAGGCTCCATGCACCGGGAGCCTGACGTGGGATTCGATCCCGGGTCTCCAGGATCGCGCCCCGGGCCAAAGGCAGGTGCCAAACCGCTGCGCCACCCAGGGATCCCAGTCCCCGAGCTTCTGTGAACAGGTGGCGCTACGAGCCTCGCAGGCCGAGACGGATTGGAAAGCCGCAGCCACGTGGGGACGGGTCCCTCCCCGCAAGCGGCGGAGCCGGCGGTGTCCCTGGTGGCCGAACCATCGCCTCTGGGCACCCGGAGACCCCGACCCCCGCGACCACGGAGGGCCTCGCCAGCCACCTGTCCTGCGACCTCGGGGGCTTCCTGGGAAGGAAATCGGACGCTTCTCCGCTTACCCTCTAGCCGCCCAACGTCTTCCCGCGCCACGGCTGGGGGAGGGAACGGCCGCAGTTGGCACCGGGCTCCGGGCCATCCCGGCCACGAGAGGGCTCGTCCCGCAAACCTGAGCTCAACAGGGCCTCGCCCGCCTCCTCCAGAGCCGCCCCCGCAGCCACGGGCCGGGTGAGCCCCGCCGCCAGGGAGGGCCGGGCGTCCTGGGTCCCCCACCCCCTGTGCTGCCTGGGCACCCGGGACCCTGCTGCCCCGGGCCCTGCGGCTGCCGGCGACAGACGGGCGGATAGGACCCTCCAGCAAACGGGTGGGGGACGGTTCTCGGGCAGCGGGTGGGCGGAAACTCGACTGTAGGGGCGGGAGGGGGAAGGTAGGGAGTCCCTACGGGGCGGACGTGGCTCCTGGATTGTCCCCAGCGGGTGATGGCCAAGGCCCTCGGACGCACCTCAGGGCCGCTGCTCAGTCAGGGCCGATAGGAGGGAACAAGTGAGCCCCTTGCGGACTACCTGAGCTCCTGACAAACCAGCGCGGGGGGGGGGGGGGGGGGGGGGGGGGCAGGGCCTCCAGCCAGGCGCCACCCCGGCCCCAAACAGCCACCCACTGCCGCCCGCTCAGAGCCACCTGGAGCCCTGCCCTCCCCAGGCACATGGGTGCCTGGCCCCCACCCCCTGTCTCCTGCACCCCTGCCCCCCATCTCCCCACCCCTGCCTCCTGCACCCCCACCCCCTCCTCCTGCACCTCACCCTGCTACAGCAAACTGGCAGAGGGCCTAGAGCGGGGCGTCTGTGTTTGCTGGTGCGGTACTTAACTGTACGATGTGCCCGCGGCTCGGAGTCTCGAGCTGCGTTCCAGACTCGGTGACCCACCGGCCTCCAGGGGAAAGCGCTGATCCTGGTCCTGGCCCAGGGTACGGGGTGCTGGCCGAGGGGGGCCTGGGGCCCGGTGGGGGCAGGCGGGCAGCAGCCCCAGGGCGCCCAGCTTTCATCCCGCGGGCAGTTGGGGCCACCGCAGGGCTCGCGGCGGGAGTGGCTGAACCGGATGCACCGGAGGCCAGGCGGTGGGAGGCCAGGCTGCGGGGAGGCCAGGCTGTGGGAGGCCGGGCGGCGGGAGGCCAGGTGGCAGGAGGCCAGGCTGCGGGGAGGCCAGGCTGTGGGACACTAGGCGGTGGGAGGCCGGGCGGCAGGAGGCCAGGCGGTGGGAGGCCAGGCTGCAGGAGGCCAGGCGGTAGGAAGCCGGGCGGCGGGAGGCCAGGCAGGTGCGTCCCCCGGAGGCGGAGCCCTGGGGCGGCTCCCAGGTTTTGCTCTGAGCGGCCGCGGTCTAGTGCAGGGTGCATGCAGGCTCCGCCGTCCCCTCGGGCACACAGGGCAAGGGCCGCGGGGCTCAGGCAAGGGAGGCTTCAGGGCCCGGCCTAGATGTGCGGGGACCACCCTTGCCCCCCAGCGACCCGTGTGGCTCAGTCACCCGGCGGCACCCAGGGCTGGGAGGTGCGGACCCGCTGCGCTCCCAGAAGGCACAGGACGATAGCTCGATCGAGGACAGGCCACCCCTGCCCCGGCGGAACCGAGACCTGGCGCCCACACCACCTGCCCCCGAGGCCCCTCTGGCCAAGCACAGGCCCCGCGCCACCCCGAGAGTCACATTCCCACCAGGAACCTGAGTCTGACTCTCAGGCTCCTTTATGCTCCCCCTCTGCCTGACGGCCATCCCTGCACCTCGTTTATGTCACCACCTGTCATGGTGCCACGGTGGCATCTGCTCTCACAATAAACCTAGCATCTCCAATTCTACCATTAGTTATTCTTTCCTTTAGTTGTCGCACTGGCCGGCATTTGCTGGGGTGACAAGCAGCCCCGACGTCTCAGGGGCTCCGAGCGGGGACCGCGAGCCCACCACCGCTCTGCCCGCACGGCCGGCCTAGAGGGGGCCTCTCATCCCAGGGTTCTCCCGGCGGCAGCGGCTACGGCAAGAGGGCAAGAAGCAAACACACAAGTTTGGCTCGACTGTGGCTACAGCCCGTTGGCCGGGGCAAGTCCCGGGGTCGAGCTCCCCAGCAGTGGGGCCGGGCACTGGCAGCTGGAGGCCAAGGGCTACCCCCTGGCCCAGGGGAGCCGCAGAGCACCCCCCACCTCCATGGCTGGCCTCTTTGGGGTTCTGCCCATGTCCCCAGCAGCGGAGGGTGGATCACGGGGCTGCTGCCTCCTTCCTGCCCACCCCCCAGCACAGAGCCACACGGGGCCAACAGGTCAGGGAGGAGGGACGGCGACGGGCGGGGGCAGGGGCAGGGGGTCCCCCGGGGTGACCCTGAGGCACTGTCCCTCGGGTCTGGAGCATTCTCCTGCAGGCCGGAGAGGACTCAGGGGCCAGGGGAGGCCCCGCGGTAGGAGGCAGACCAGAAGCCAAGAAGGAGGCACTCACAGACCCATCCCGGGACAGCTCCCTTCCTCTTGGGGCTTTCCTGGGACTCTCTGGGGACAGGAGAGAATGCCAGCTGCTGCAGCCACTCTCGGCATCCTTTCTGGACAGCAGGCTGGTGGCCACCGGGCCCGGCCTGGCCCTGTGACGGCCTAGCTTGTGCATCTGGGAGGCCCTGGGGGTGCCATGGCTGTGCTTGCAGCTGCTGGAAGTTTCTGAGAAAGAGCCGGATGAGTGAGCAGAGAGGGCAGAGAGGGGTGGGCACGACAAGCCCCCGGGCGGCCGCTGTGAGCAAGGGTCACCCTCCCCCGGCCCACCCCTCCAGCTGGCCGCCACCATGTGCCTTGGGATGGAACCGAGCCCCGTGGGGGACAAGGAACCCCGCCAGGAACCTATGGCTGGGCAGTGGAAGAGCTGCCTCGACCCGAGGCCCCGAGACACAGCTCCACGCCGTCCCCTCGGGCCGCATGACCCGGAGGGCGTGGGTAGTGATCCTAAGACCCCAACACGTCGCCAAGCCCCTGGGACCTAGAGTCCACGGCGAGGGGACGAGGGGAAGCCCTCGCCCCAGGTCACTCAAGGCCTCAGGCCCGACGCCCAGAGGGCACCTGTGCACGGCCGGGTTCGGAGCTGACATCTCAGCCGGGGAGGCTGTCGTGGTGTCCTTGGCCACAGAGCTGGTGTGAGACGCCGCCAGGGCTCTCTCCGGCTGGGGGGCGGCTGAGGCTGAGGCTGCAGAGTGCACGCAGCCCTGCCCCCTCACCTCTGCGGCCACTGCCTTCCTCTGAGAAACGAGCATGTGACCTGCACCCTTGTGGCCGCGGAGGTGAAGCGTGGTGTCACCGTGGTGTCACTTGCAAAGGGTCAGAGCACAGCCCGCGTGTTCAGTATCCTCACTGCAGCCCCACCTGGACGAGGCACCTCTGCCCAGCCCACCCACCCCAGCCCACGGGTGCCTTGGGGCCTGCGCTGCGTTCCTTCGCGTGACATTGTTAACTGGGGGCCCTCAGGCACCGAGCGTCAGGCCAATGTCGGGGGATCCCTCTCAGCTCTGTGTCCAAGGCGGGGAGGGCTTCCTCCTTCCCAGGGGCCGAAGCTTCACCCTGGCTCCCGGACCACAGGTGGCGTCCACTCCCCAGAGACTCCAGAAAGCGCTGGCGCCCAGAGATGTAAGCCGTGCATCGTGTGGCCACTCCAGGTAACCTGAGCCCCGGGCAGATCCGTCATGGAGGGAGCCACCGGGGAGCCACCAGGCAGCCCAGCAGGGCCCCGGCCAGACTCCCGGCCAAGCAAGAAGGGCCGGCGGGCCCAGGGGGACTGGCTGGTGCTGGTCTCCTGGCTGAGGGACATCCCCGATCCCTCACGGAGGAAGCACTCCTGAGCCTGCTGACTCACCCTCCTCACCCGCCAAACCCAGACAGGGAGCTGCATGGGGCTCAGCCTTCCTAGACGAGTCCCGACTCAGGCTGTCCTCGCTGTGCTCAAGTGTCCAGGTTGGTGGGTGCCCCTGGCTTGGCAGGCAGCGTGTAGGTCCCGTGCGTGCAGGTCCCGTGCGTGCAGGTCCCGTGCGTGGGCAGGGCTCGGCTCTCTCGGGTGCACGGGGTCCACACGGGCCCCACCGAGGTCCCCCATGTGTGGTGCACACCAGGAACATGCCCAGAGCAGCACCAGCCGCGCACGGGGACAGGAAGGATAGCAGTCAGAGCCCTGACCCCCAAGGAGCCTCGGGCCCGGCAGGGGAAGTGACTCGGGAGGGAGGGAAGACGGTGGAGGCTGGGAGTGATGCTCACCACGTCCACACACGTGGGCACATGCGAGCACAGACATCCTCACAGCCGAGGGCAGGGATAAGACAAGCATGACCCAGGCCCATGGACGAGAGAGGTCCACGGTCCACCCGGAAGGTCCCAAGGCCAGCAAACCCCAGCCCCGGCCGGGACAGTGACCCAGTGACAAGACAGGACGGCAGCCCTGCTGGCTCCCCAGATGGAAGGGCGGGTGCCAGCAACCACAGTGGCAACTGGGGAGCAACCACAGTGGGAGCAACCACAGTGACAACTGGGCCAGAGCTCATGCCCTCATCCCCCTTCACCTCGCCATGGGGCACGCCTCCACGAAGACTTTCACATTGTCTGATTTCCATTTGCATGCGAATTTTTATTGTTTTTAGCTGAGATTTATCAAGTAGTTCTGCATGTCTGTCTTCAAGTGTGTTGCTTGCAAATTCAAGCCAAGGTTGAACAGATGGCCTTGATTAAACATTCCCTCAGCCCCAGCTGCACAATCCACCAGGATTGCAGCCAGAGGCAAAGCAAAACAAGAACACAGGGAAATCTCCAGTGGGAAAGTGAGGAACTCTTCTTGAAAAAGCCCACCAGGGGCACCCGGGTGGCTCAGCGGCTGGGCATCTGCCTTTGGCTCAGGGCATGATCCTGGAGACCTGGGATCGAGTCCCACATCGGGCTCCCCACACGGAGCCTGCTTCTCCCTCTCCTGTGTCTCTGCCTCTCTCTGTGTGTCTCTCATGAATAAATAAAGTCTTTTAAGAAAAATGGAAAAGAAAAAGCCCACAAACACATTCAGGTGCAAAAGGATGAAGCTGGACCGTCAACTCACATCAGGTACAAAAACTGACTCGCGCTGGACCCAGACCTAAATGCGAGAGCTTAAACCACAAAACTGGTAGAGGAAAGAGTGTGGGACAAGCTTCCTGACCCTGGATTGGGCAACGATTTCTTGGATGTGACACCAAAAGCACAAGCATCAAAAGAAAAAATAAGTGAATTGGACCTGCATCAAAATTAAAAACTGTAATGCATCAGAGGACATAGTCAGCAGGGGGAAAGGCAGCCCCAGGGTGAGAGAAGAGATTTGCAAACCATAGATCCGATAAGGGGCTGATATCCAGAATATACAAAGAACTCCTAGTGGCCAACAAAGACCAAAACAAGCCTGATTTTTAAAATGGGCAGAGATGCCTGGGTGGCTCAGTGGTTGAGTGTCTGCCTTCAGATCAGGTCATGATCCTGGGATCCGGGATTGAGTCCCACATCGGGCTGTCCGCAGGGAGCCTGCTTCTCCCTCTGCCAAACAGAGAGAGTCTTAAAAAAAAAAGATAAATAAAAATAGGCAAAGGACTTGAACACACATTTCTCCAAGGAAGATATAAAAACTGTCAATAAGCACAGGAAAAGATGCTCCATATCACTAATCCCTAAGGAAATTCACACCCAAACCAGATGAGCCATCACTTCATGCTCCTCAGGACAGCTCTGATGAAAACAACAATAACAACACAAACCAAGAAAACCAAAGGGCTCAAGAAAGGGTATCTGGGAAGTCTCTGTACTTTCTACTCGATGTCTCTTAAACCCAAAACTGCCCTAAAAAATAAAATCTATTCATTTTTTTAAAGTGTATACACAAAAATAAAATCAAGAGCTTTAAATGGAAAAAAACAAAAACAAAAAACAAAGGACAAAACCCAAGCATTTGCAAGGACGAGGAATCGTTGGAACCCTTGTGCGCTATGGGTGGGAACATACGATGGTGGAAAATGGGGTGGGAAATCAAAGACCTATCACATTATCCAGAAATCCCACTTCTGGGCATATGGCCCCCCAAAAAATGAAAGCAGGAAGTGAGTGGGCGTTTGCACACTGATGCTCACACAGCGCTCTTCCCAATAGCTGCACAGTGGAAGGAAACAAGCCAATGTCCACCAGCAGATGGATGGATAAGTGCAACGTGGACAGTACAGACACCAGGAGAGTCAGTGGGCGTGGGGGGCTGGGGATGGGGGGTCAGTATTTCATGGGACATGGGGTTTCAGGTTGGAAAGACGAGGAGCTCTGGGGGTGGACGGTGGGGACGGCTGCACAACAGCGCGAATGTGCTCCGTGCCACCGAGCTGTGGGCTGAGAAATGGCTGGAATGGTCAACTTCATGCTACGTATCATCTACCACGACTTAGAAGACAAAGGCCCTGGGCATAACTGAGTACGTGTTTTCATGATAAAAACGCTCAGCTTTACGGTTCACAAAAACTCCTTATGGTTACCTCTCGATGGCGGGCACCGCGACCGCACGGAGGCCTCGCGGGGACGACACCCCAGGTCAGCCGTGCTGCCGTTGGTTACCTTTAAACTCCTGTGTGGCAAACACCTGCTACTTCTGTGAGAGTTGTGACTTTAAAGCCAAGAGACCTTAAATAATTTAAGTCTGTAAACCAGTAGCAGAAGATGTAAGCGGACCCTGATTTGCTATAAGCGCGTGGATTAGATAAATCAGAGTGATTTGAGTGTTTGGGAGGTTCGGTTCGCTTGCGTTGTCATGTTTCCCGTCAGGGAATCACCAGGGACCTTGGAGCGTGCAGGGGAGTTCACTTTAATGAAGAGCCAGGGCACAGCCGTCAGTGTAGACGAGGCCGGAGGTCACGCCGCTGGTCCCTAACTGTCGCCAGTGGAACCCGCACTCCGGCGATATGACCGTGTCCGGGGAGACGGTGCCAGGTGGTGGCCGGGAACAGCATCCGCTGACGGAGGCGACGGCATCAGAAGTCAAAGCGAGCGTGCACGTCAAGGCCCCCGAGGACACCCTCTCACCTCTCCTGAAAATGTCTGTGGGCGTCATGGCCGGGGTCCCCCGGGGCCCACGGCACCCAGGCTGGGCACGGAGCTGCTCCAGGACTTTGGGGCTGAAATGAGGGTGTCGAGTCCAACCCCATGGAAACAGGGAGCAAACGGCTGCTTTCTTGGCAAAACAGACAATGCCAGACTCAGTCCTAGAAGTCCATCTGGAAGGTTCAGCGTCCGCCGGGGAAACCAGGAAGAGGGTCAGCGCTGTCTTTGGAAAACACCAGCCTAACCCGATCTTCCTTGCTTCTTCAACAGCTATTTCGATCTCGCGTAAACCCTTCTCGGCCACAGAAAGATGGAAAGCTTCCTTTCATTACGAAAACGGAACCCCCCCTAAATATAGCACAGGGAACGACGCCACGTCAGGCGACATATAGACGCGACTCTCCCGACGCAGCGGCCACCGGGCCAACGTGTCCCGTCACCACACGCTGCCCCCGAGCCCCGTCCGCGCCAGCAGCGCCGACACGCGTGGGGAGCGGGCCGTCACGCGAGCCGGGAAGGAACACACGCAGGAAGGCGGCAGGCACCCGCGCCATGTGCTCCCCGGGAGCAGCGGCTCCCGTGGTGGGAGGCCCGAGCGGGCGGGGTCGGCAGAGGTGGGCGCAACGGCAGGAGCGTGGGGACTTGCGGGGACCTGCAGGTGCGTGCCCGGAGGTCGGGAAGGCGCCGTGGGGCAAAGGTCAAGCAGACCCCGACCCCGCTCTCAACAGTCCTCTGCTTGGGCTCTCAGGGCCGGGTCACCACCCACACTCCCGGGGAAGGGCCGGGGGCTTTCCTGGGTCCGGTGCCCACCCCGGGCAGAGGCGGGGCGCGGGCCGTTCAGAGCGTGCCCCCCATCCTGCCCTGCCCCTCCGAGGAGGCCGCGCGCCTGCCAGGCAGTGGGGCTGAGGTCCTGGGGCCCAGGGGAGCTGGTTCGTCCGTATTTGGGGGTCAGGATAAGCTAGAAACGAGAACAGGTGAAGAATTCAGCAGCAAATATCACAGACACGGTGCCTTCCCTCCCGAGATGCTGTGCGGCCGTCGGCAAGGACTACGAGCATCTCCCCTGAGCCGAGGACACCGTCACTTAACAAAACCGAGAGGAGTTCTCGCCTCCAGTTCCAGCTGCAGACCCTGAACTGCGAGAGGCCACCCTCTTCCAGCCAGGCCCCCCGTGGGGTCCACCCCCCAGGGCGCCGGCCCCCGGGCTTCCCGCCCACGACCCCCGCACACTCGGGTCCAGACGTGCTGGCGAGGCTGCCCTGCAGCCCACGTCCCCGGGAGGAGCCCTGCGCCCGCAGGTCACGGCCCCGTGTTCACCCCGTCCTGGGTCGGCACCAACCCGGTGATTTCAAATTACTACCGGCTGAGTCGGGGGCGGGGGGGAAAGTGTCATGTAACCCAGGACCCCCATTCGACTCTGCGGTGATGAGTCTGAGTCCTCCTCACTGGCCTCATCCGCAGCCTCTTGCAGAGTTGACTTGTTCCACGCCAGACACTCAGCAGGAAACCACTCGCGGCTCCGTGTTAGCACCTGGGCACCCGGCCCCGGCCGCC
This sequence comes from Canis lupus familiaris, assembly GCF_011100685.1. Lineage (NCBI taxonomy): Eukaryota > Metazoa > Chordata > Mammalia > Carnivora > Canidae > Canis > Canis lupus. The sequence continues at coordinate 37,951,281 of NC_049252.1, read as the reverse complement.
CGGCCCTCAGGCCCAAGCTCCCCTTCCCCTCCCCCTGGAGACGCCCCCACTCCTGGAGTCCCAGGCAGGGTCTCACGGGATCCCCACTCCCACACCAGCGCCTCCCCTCCGAGGCTCCAGCAAGGAAACCGGGGCACACAGCTGGGTGCACACGGTGGCAGGGCCGCCCTGCGGAGGCTCCCCCTGCAGACAAGGCTTCCAGGGCGAGGGCGCTCGCCTGTGGGGACCAATGATGACGGAGCAGGGACCTGCAGGCCCAGGCAAGTGCAGGCACGACTGGGGTGGGAGCCACGTCTGACCGGCCTCTGCGGGACCGGCCCTCGGGCCCCGGGAAGCCACTCAGGCCTGCTCTCCCCGTGGGGCAGGTGGGCAGGCCCCTGGGCGCTGGGGGTCCACGCAGGCTCCACTGACTGTGCACCCCTGCTCCGCCGAGCTCTCAGCTCTCCCCTGCTCAGTGGGGTCCTCAGGGTCAGAGGGCACCGCCCTGAACTATGCCCAGGGAGTGCATGCGAGGCTGTGTGGGCTCCAACACGCACGTGCACACACACACACACAAGCATACACGTGCACAGCTGGCGTCCTGACACAGCCGCTGGGGACAAGGGAGTTATTCCCACGGGGCAGGCAGGCAGCCTGAGCCAGGAGGGGAGGCGAGGGGGGCACGTGTGAGCCCGGGAACGGTGGGAGCGGGCTGCGTGGAGCGGGGCGCCTGTGGGGAGCAGCACCCCAGGTCACTGGGTGCAGCCGCTTCCGAGAGGCCCTGGGGTGGACAGGACTCTGGTGGAAGGGCAACGCGCCCATGTGCCACGGTCGGCAAAGGGCCGGGGCGGGCGGACTTCCAGGACGACCATGTGGCGTCCGCCCCGAGTGCTCCCCGCCCACGCCGCTCCTGGGACCACGCCCCACGTGGAGAAGGATCCTGGAGATGCGACTCAGTGACACGTCCGCTGAGCTTCCTGGGGGAGGGTCCCCGGCCTCATCGTGGCAGCCCTGGAGCACCGTCTTCTCCGGCCCTCACGTGAGGGGCGGTCAGGATCCTGCGTGCCGCTGCTGGCCTGCACATGGAGCCCCCCTGCCCCCCCAGGGAGGCCCCCCACCCCCGGGCGGCATGGGGTTCTGCCGCCACCCAGTCGGCCGAGGCTGCACCCGCCCCGTGGGCACCTTGCGTGGCCTGCTGAGTCGGCAGCCGGGAGCCCACCGGGCTGCTGCGCACTCTGCCCACAGCCCGAGTGGGGACGCGGGTGCGGGTTCTTCCCACTTTCACGTCTACTGTTGTGCTAACACACGCGTCACGAAATTCTCCGTGGTGTGTATTTTAAAATGCAGGCTCCCGTGGCACAGAGAACATCCGCGGGATTGCACGCGTCGCCTCGATCGCTTTCAGAACCTTCGGGGAACGCCGGCCCCAGATCCAGGCCTCTGCCAACTGGCCTGGAGAAAGTGGTGAGCCTTGGCCGGAGGCCACGCGGCGTGGGAAGTCCCGCTGCGCTCAGCAGACGGCCCGGACACCGTTTCCTCCGGGCAAGCCCCACCTGTGTTGACTTTCTCCAGGCCGCTGGGGAAACTCCACGCCCAGCGCTCCAGGGCCAGCACCGGGCAGCGTCCCACCCGCGGCCAACCTCAGGTGGGTGTGGAGCGAGCCCAGAAATGCCCCAGCTGCGCTGCCCGGTGGGGCCGGAAGGCGTCCGCCCTGCTCTGGCCCCCGGCATCCTCCAGGGCAGGAGCCCGAGTCCGGCAGGCGCAGGGGCGGGGGTGCCAGGCCGTGGTGCCCCCTCCCACCGCAGTGACCCCGCGGTCCAGGGCTGTGCCCGGGGCGGGCGCTCCCAGGCAGTCAGGCGGCTGCAGTCCCCACCCCTGGCGGCAGGACGCCAGCTTCCCGCCCCAGCACGGTGCCACCCAGAAGGTTCCGCGAGAACGGCTCACTTCCTCCCAGTCCGGCCTGTCTCAAGGTCAGGCTCCCACATGGAGAAACGAAAAGTCAGGGCAAGTCCCCCTGCTGCTTCCCAGGAAAGTCCCGACAAAGTCCCGCTCCCTCCCGACATTTTCATGAGGCTTATTTTAGCCTGAGGAGGAAAGGGGATTTCTTCCTCCTGAGGCCGACAGTCTGAGGCCGCCCTGCTGGCCGTCGGGCTCCAGGGGGAGGCGAGGATCCCTGGACGGAGGAGCAGAGGGGGCGCCCCCAGGCCGGGACCCACGGCGCCCCACGGAAGGGGGGCACTCAACCCTCGACCCTCGGCCTCATGCCTTCTAGGGCTTTCCTGGGGCAACGGGGTCTGCGGGCCTTCCGGGAACCAGAGGCCCCTGCAGATAGGGGCCTAGAAGCAGGTGTGCGTGGGGTTGGGGAAGGTGCCAGGGCAAACAGGACAGCGTCCTGGGCTCCAGCGTCCTGGGCTCCAGCAGGTGTGGCAGCCCCTGGAGACCCTGCTGGGGGGACAGTCCCTGGGGGAGGCATGCCCGGCCCCTCCTCCCTGTCATCCTTGCTTCCCCGGAGCCTTGCAGGGCCGCCTGGTCCCAGCCCCTAACAGCAGCCCTCCCAACGCTGGCCCGCCAAGTCCCTCTCCCGCGGCCCCGACGTCCTTTATCTCTGCTCTCTTCAGGTTGGAGGCGTCTGTGCTGCTATTCACTGGCTTCCATCCAAAGGAACCGTGATGCGCAGCCACACTCTGCGAGGCCCCTCCCTGCACCGGCCCTCCATGACAAGCACAGGGACCGCCTGTGCAAAGGCCCTGGGGCACAGAGGTGCTTGGAGCGCAGAGCCGCGGAGCTCAGAGGGGTCCCAGGTCCAGGCAGGGCCGGGCATGGCTCCAGGGCCGGGCCTCCGAGAGTGTGAGCTGGACACACGCTCCACCCTGGGTGTGGGCAGTGCCCGCCTTCATCTCCCGCGACGGCGGCCGGTGTCCCCCCAGGGCCCTGGCGTAGCCAGCACTCTCCCCGCTGACCTGGGTGACTCCACTTTCACACGGGGTTTCCCCAGGAGCTGTGTCTGTGGCAAAGAGCCTGACCAGGAAATTCCCAGAGCACAGTCAACGAGGAAAAGCGGGCCTCAGGCCAGGCCTGGCAGGACCAGGCCCGACCAGCCCAACAGGACACGGGCTCCCGAGGCCCCTGGCCGCCGGCTGCTCCCGGGGCAGGGCGTGGGGCGTCCCCGACTCGGGCCTCTGCTACAGGGACGGCAGCCATGTGGTGACCTCTGGGGACGAGGGCGAGGGCCCGAGGCGGGGGGTGGGGGGTGGACTAGCTGTGGTCAGCGAGGGGCATGGGGCAAAGCAGGGGTGCCCGGGCCCCGACAGCTGGAGGTGACCCCAACTCTGAAGGCAAGAGGGCCGGCCAGGGACAGAGGGCGGTTGCGGGGCAGGGCCCACGGGGTCTGGAGCTCTGCGCGCAGGAGGGTGGGGAGGAGACGCCCCGGGGTGGCCCAGCAGAGGGGACGCGGCCTGGCCCTGCTTAGAGCCCACGGAGCCGGGAGCCCGGGGTGGTGAGAAGGCTGCTGACCCTGGGCCGTTCCAGGAGGCGTCGTCTGCATGGTGCCCCCACACCAGGAGGTCGTGCCCCCCCCCCGCACCCCGGGTGGGCCGGGGCCTGTGATGACAGGGCGGCAGGTGTGGCGGAGGCGCCGGCGGCCCGGGCGGCGCGGTGAAGTCGGTGCACCACGCGTTCCTGCGTCCTGGCACTGGGCCCCCCCCAACCCCGGTGAGCATGCGGCCGTGGAGACCGTGGTTGGGGCGCGGGGCGCGGACGGCACACCTGCAGCCCTGGCCTAACCTGCCCTAACTCGAGGCACCTCCGGACGTAGTTTCTTATTCTCCCCGTCTCCCAGGTGAGAAAGTTGAGGCCCGGAGCGGTGGGCAGCCCGCCCCAGGCCACCCGGCACGCCACGGAGCCCCCGCCCCAGGGTAGGCTGATGGGCGCTGCCCGAAAACACTGACATTTTCGATATATTTTTAAGATTTGAGAGAACAAAGTCCACGTGCAAGGTGGGACTCTTGGTATTTTGAGGAAGCAGAGCTAAGTTTCCAAGAATCTCCCGACCGGCAACAGGCAGGTTGACACAAGCGCGTGTGCCCTGGGGTGGTGGCCCTTCCCGCGGGTGGAGGCAGGTGCCGAGCCAGGGACCCCGGGAGACGTCGCAACTGAGTAATACGGTGACATTCTTAGAAACCGAGAGTTTCAGAATAAGACAAAGGGGACCCAGACAACGAGCGAGGCCAACGGTCCTCCTGACGGTGCTGAAGGTGCAAACGTCGCCGGTGCTTTCAAGGTTCCTCCGCGGTCGCTCCCCGACCTCTGCCTGCCCGCAGCTGGGCCCACAAATAACCTAGAAAGCACCTGCCGCCACGTGCGCCCGGGCCCGGGACTGGTTGGGAAGCGTCGCCCGAAGGGACGGAGACGCGGGTGCGCCGGCCCGGGGAGGCGGGAAGGGGGGCGCCGGCCACCTGGAACCGCAGCTGCGGCAGCCCGGCGGCTGCACCTCCACTCGGCTCCGCGCTGCGACACTCCGGACGAGTAAACACGCAGCCTCCAGAGAGAGGTCGCAGTGAATCTAAGAGAGACACTAAACCGAGGAAAGCGGAAGAGGCCGGGAAGAAGGGGAGCGGAGGGAAGGCTCTTCCTCGCGGGGGCAGCCAGCCGGTGAAAGCAGGGAGGGACCCCCGCCGTCGGCCGGGAGCCGCCGCGTGGGTGACCGGGGCGCCCCGTGGGGCTCACTTGGGCGCCGGCAGGGGAAGTGGTCCCGGCCCCCGCGGCCAGGAGGCCAGAGTGGGGGGCCGCCCGCGCCCGCAGCACCCGCGGGGCCTGGCCAGAGATGCTCCGCCCGGAGCTCGGGGAGCCTCTGGACCGGATGCTGGTCCGCAGGTGCTGACACGGGGGGCTGCCCTACACGGTGGGGGCCCGGCCGTCCCCGGGGCACCGGCAAGCACCTCCAAGGGCAGAGAAGGCCCAGAACAGCCCCCCTCGACCCGCCCTCCAGGAAGGGGGCGGCTGGCGAGTCAGGCCCCGGGTCAGGTCCAGGCGGGGTGTGGGGGGCGAGGCCCAGGGTGCCGGTCCCTGTCCGGGCCAAGGGGTCGTCCTCCTGAACTGAGTCCGGGCGCAGAGAAGCTGGCGGACCCCGCGTGGAGCCGGGAGGCGTATGGGGAGCAGCAGAGCCGTCCCCGTGGGAACTCCCACAGAATGTTCTAGGGCAAGGGGGCGTGAGGACATTCTCCTTCTCCCAGGAGAGGCATCCAAACGCCTACAGCTTCCAAGTCACAGCCTCGGAGGCCGCGTGCACGTCTGCTGGGAACGGGCAACGCGGAGGTGCTCGCACCCTGGGCCACGGTCTCCACGGCCCGCAGCCCTGAGGACGGCCGCCGCGGCAGAGCGAAAGCAGGGGACGGCGTGGGTGGCTCCGGCGGTTCCTCAAATGTTGAAAACAGACCCAGAGATCCCCCCCCTGTGTTGTTTATCCAAAAGAAGTGAAAGCAGGATCTCAGAGGGAGGCCCGCACAGCCCCGTCGACAGCAGCGTCACCCACGGCGGCCAGGATGTGGGGGTGGCCGTGGGCGCCCACGGAAGAGGGGCTGAGCCAGCTGCGGCCCGTCGGCGTGACGACAGGTCAGCCCCGACCAGGAGGCCGCCCCGCACCTGCTGCCCCGCGGATGAGCCTTGAGGACAAGGTGCCAGGGGGACGAGCCGGTCCCCGGGGGCCAAACAGGGCGACGTGGTCACTCACGGGAGGGCCCCAGGGGAGCAAGGGCCTAGGGACAGCACGGACGGGGCACCAGGGGCAGGGGTGGGGGGCGGGGAGGCGGCGTCCCACGGGGACAGGGCTCAGCGGGGGGGGGGACCGTGTCCTGGACGTGGATGGGGGGGCGGCTGCCCCACCGCGTGGAGGTGCTGAGAGCATCGAAAATGGTCCCCGTGCTACGTCTGGTGGCACATGCACGTCACCGCGGTTGGCAAAGGTAACGGTGGCTCCAGAGGCGGCCCCGACAACAGAAGGTCGCAGCCATCTCCCCGTGTCCTGACCCAGAAACCCCGGTCATGTCACCCCCGTCAGCCCCGCCCGTGGGGCCGCACAAAGCTGCCTGCCAGCGAGCGGGGACAGGGACGGGGTGGGGGGGCCGGCGAAAGGGGAACTGGCCCCCGGGGGCTCCGTCCCGGGCCGCACGGGCTGGGGAGGGGGCGCTTCTGCCGCCAGCCCAGTCATCCTGAAATTCAGGCCCGCGGCCCCGGCGCCCAGAACTTCCTGAATGTTTCCTGAGGCCGCGGCCGCAGACTCGGAGGTCCAGGGGGCCCACGCGGGCCGGGACACGCCGAGTCAGCCGCCCCCGCCCCGGGCTGCGCTCAGGGCTCATTTCCACTTCTCCCACCCGCGGCCCGTGGCCTGTGCTCCGTCCCTCGGCGCGGCCCAAACCTGGAGGAGGCCGCGGGGAGCTCGGCCAGGGGAGCGGGGTCAGCAGGGCGACTGCTGCCCACCCGCGGCCTCCAGCAGGGCCCCCAGCTCTCCTGGCGCACGCGGCCCTGGGGTCAGGACCCCCCACCCTCCACCCACAGGAGTCAGTCCAGCACTGTGTCCCCCTGCAGAGTCTGGGTGTCTCCCCGCGGGGTCCCTCCGAGGGACCCGTCCGCCCGCCCCAGGGTGTCCCAGCCCCCACGGGCCTCACTGCCCTCTGGGGGACACCCTGTGGTCCTGCGGCGGCAGAGAGGCCCAGGGCACAGTCAGGCCGTGGTGTGGCTGCGGCTGGTCTCGGTGTCAGGGTCGGGGGACACACGGTGGGGACGGGGGGACCTGACGTTGTGGGGTGTGGGGCAGGCGAGTGGCTGGAAGACGCCGTTCCCGGGGCTGGGGGTCTGACGTGTCCCCTGACCCCCCACAAGCTTGGGGGCCCCAGCCCAGGAGGGGTGGAGGCGGCAGGTTCCCGGGAGCGGGCGCCCCAGGGTGAGTCCTAGCGAGTCAGGGCCCGGCTCTGAGGACAGGTGGCCCTGCCATGGCCCGGGCCAGAGCCCCCTGGGGACGGGCGGCATGTCCCCTGCCCCTCACAGAGGCTTCCCTCTCGGGGGCCCCTCCAGCAGAGCCCCGCCAGGTGGGGCCAGTGGCCCAGCACCAGGAAGGGACGCACAGAAGGGCCTGGGCCACAGGTGTCCCCTCCGTGGTGGTGACCAGACTAGGATGACAGATTCGGGAACCTCACACATGGGGACGCGCCGTGGCGCAGAGGTCGGGCAGGGAGCGTGGCCCCCGGGGAGCCCCCTTTGTGAGCCTGGCTCCCAGGGGGCTGAGCCCGGAGGATTTGCAGGCAGACGTCCAGGCGGCCGCGAGGGTCTGTGCTCCCCCAGACGGGACAGCGCGTGGTCCTCGGTGCAGGGCTCCGCGGCCTCGGGGACGCAGCAGTCGGGGCAGGCGGCTGGACACGTGTACTCAGGTGCCTGCACAGAGCAGACGGGGCGCGCACCCCCACACCGCCCGTCGGGGGCCGGGCCAGGGGCACGGGTGGATGCGGCTGCACCGGGTGCCGAGGTTGAGGGGCTCACAGCGTGTGGAGATTCGAGGAGCCTGGCTGAGGTTTGGTGGGGGGACCTGGGGCAGGTGAGGGGAACCGCCCCCGCCACACACGGCGAATGCAGGGGCCACGCTGAGGCAGGGCAGGCGGGGGCGCACAGGCAAGGGGGGCCGCAGGTCGGGGCGGTCGGAGGAGCTGAGTGCTGCTGCTGCCACGGGCACCTGGGTTTGCAGAAGCGTCCAGGAGGAGGAGACACGGGGGGCCAGGGCAGGGGTGGCCCCGACACCTCCAGGGGGGCCCCGGGAGCCCCACTGTGCCCAGCACCTCCCACAGCCCCGTCTGAGTGCTCCCACCACCTCAGGTCAGCGGGAAGGTGGGCCGTGACACACGTGGTGATGGCAGGGGGGCCTGGGTGGTGCCCCCCGACACTGAAGCATAGCCCAGCTCAGCCTGACCCTGCGCCGCCCCTGGCCCCGAGAGCCGAGCCCCCGTCCCCGAGAGCCGAGCCCACCGTCCCCTGCTGGCCGCCCGCGCCACCCACCCGACAAGAGGCCAGCCCGTGTTCGAGAGCCTGGCGGTACCCCCACCCCGAGAGGCGGCCGAGCTGCCGTGGGGCCACCGCCCGAGCCCAGGAGGGCAGAGGCGAGGTGCCGTGGGAACTCCCGCCATCCACCACCCCCACGGCCACGGCCACGGCCCGAGCAGCCCGCGAGTGGGGCTTCCCAGCACAGGGCATCTCCCCACAGAACCCCCAGGGAAGGCCCTGGGGACCCTCCTGCCAGGCCCCACAGCGGGAGGCCCTGGGGTCAGGCCCTCAGGACCACAGGGGCCCGAAAGCATCCTGAGACAACAGCCCCCTGGGATCCTTGCTCTGCCGCGGCTGGGCTGGAGGCGGCCCGCACCCGCAGCCTGCAGCCCCGTTTCCTAGGAAATTCCGAGGAAAAAGTCTCGGAGACCAGAATGTGCTTTGTAACTCCATTTATTATTATCAGTTTTCAAGAAATAACTCTTTAGCAGAGAGCGCGCGAGCCGGGGTGAGGGGCAGAGGGGGAGACTCTCCAGCCGACGCGGTGGCTTGGTGCTGAGCGCGGAGCTAGACGTGGGCTCCCCCCGCGACCCCGAGGTCACGGCCTGAGCCAACACCAGGGGTCGGACGCTCAGCGCTGGGGCCAGCAGGCGCCCCCGCGACCCCCTTCATTGAGGAGAAGTTGCAAACATCGCACCGTCAGGTCCAACGCGGAGGGGAGGACGCTCTCCGGCAGCACGTCCAGGCGGGAACGCGGGGGGCCCGCTCCCCTCCACCAGGCCGGCCGCCCTCCCCGCCGCCCACCCTCGCGGCCGGCCCGGCCTCCCGGGAGCCTCACAAAGCAGGGGGGTGCGGGCCCCCCCTCCCCGGCCGGCAGCGCTGGGTTCGGGCGTCCCTGGCTCAGCCAGCGAGGGGGCCCAGGCTGGGCGGGAGCCAGAGTCCAGGTCCTCGCGGACACCCACGGGGCAGGTGTCGGGGCTCCGCGTGGCGCTGGCGTGGCGGGGGCAGGGGGCACACTCCCAGGAAGCCCCCTCACCGACACACGTCACAGGGCCCCCCGGGGCCCCCTGGCACAGGGGACGCACAGAAGGAACCACGCAGACCCGGAGGAAGCGCGGCGCTGGGGAGGCTCCCATGGCCCGTCCTCGGAGCCGGGCCCCCCCGCTGCAGCCACGCCAGGGCCCAGCCTGGGGCCCGAGGATGCGGTGGCCGCGCTCTCCTCCAAGGTGACCCGTTTGATAAGGGACAAACCTTTGAGACCCATTAAGTGCTTTCAATAAACTCTGGTCCCCGGCTGGAAATCCCCCCCAAAATCCCCTGCTGGGCTCCACAGACCTACTTCCTCCACCGGGGCCAGCTGAGGCCTGTGGGGCCTGCGTCACCGCCCGGCTCCGGCCCCGTGCAGGCCCTGCCCCGCAGGAGCAGCCGGCGGTGGGACCCAGGCCGGGCACCCCCTCGCCCCCACACCGAGGGGCACCCGGGCACAGGCTCCGCAGCCGGCACCCTGGGTTGTCTGGGCCGGGAGGCGCTCGGGACCGACGGACCGGGTGCTCGCCCTGCCCTGCCGGCGACCCCGGGGCGCACCCCGTCCTCCAGAGCCATCACCGGGGCCCCGCCCCACCCCGGCCTGTCGCCCCCACAGCACACCCTCCCCCGTAACTCCCTGGGCCCCGTCTCCGGTTGTTTCTGGAGCAGCGGTCAGGATGGCGGCTGGGGGCCCCATGGGCAGGGGCAGCCGCGACAGAAGGCACCCCGGTCCGTGGCCCGTCCAGGCCTGGCCCGTGCCCACAGCTGGAGGAGCCCCTGGAGGCGGGCAGGGGGCAGCTGGGCGGGTGGCGAGGGTCCCGGAACCGGACGGTGCTGACTGTCCTCACTGCCACCCGACCCGACGGTAGGCAACTCGTGCGTGAATTTTCCGAAATTAAAAGGCACAGTCCATGTGCCCCCTGAAAACCTTCGGAGTGGGGAGCGTGGGTCCTTCCCCGCCGCGGTCCTGCCCTCGAGGCTCCGGGAGGGTCCCCCTCACGCGCCCCAGGACCCACTGTCCCGTTGAAGGCGGGCTCTGACTCAGGACGGCTCCTGGCTTCACCTCCGCCTCTGTAGGGACCTAACAAAGACGGTCTAATGGGCTGAATTGGGTCCCCCTAAACCTGCACGTTGAAGCCCTGGCCCCCAGCACCCCAGAACGGGGCTGCAGAGACAGGGATCCAGTTCAAGGGAGCTCACTGGGTGGCCCTAAAGCTGCAGGACCTCGTCCGTGAGGATGCAGGACACGACGGCGCCTACGGCCGGGGAGACACGGCAGGGGAGCGGCCCTGCCCACCCCGCCCGCACACGCGGGCCTCCGGGACTCGGCGTGCCGCGGCCTCCCCAGGACGTGACACAGACGGGCGCCCACCTCCCCCCGGGCCGGAGCGGAGGGTCTGGGCGCCCGTGGGACCCCGGCCATGTGCACGGCGCCCCAGGTGGACACAGAGACTCCTGGAGACACGTTTCACGGAACTTCCTGTTTCGGGCCAGACAAGAAGCACCACGAGACGCCGCGGGAGGAATATTTCAGTACTTCTGCTATTTGACCGCAGCCCCACCAGGAAGTGCAGGGAAGCGAGAAAACGGGGCAGAAAACATTGACGAGATCATTAAAAAAACACAGTGACGTTAGCACTTTCCCAGGACGATTCCATGGATTTTTCCCATGTCCCTGCTGCTCTCCCCGCAGAACAGACTGCCCTGCAGCCAAGAGCTCGGGCGACACGGGCGCAGGCGGAGCGGGGATGCGGGGGCCACACGCGGGGACGCCGCGGACGGCCAGGTGCTGGGGGCCGTTGTGCACGGAGGGCCCCGTGGCCCCGTATTCCCAGGGCAGAGGCCTGGGCCTGGACCTCCGAGAGGCGCTAGGGGTTTCTGGGAGACTCTGAGTGGACCCAAGGCCCGTGAGCCTGGGAGGTGGGCGTCCTCCGGGGCGTAGGTGTGCTCACAGGTACACGTGTAGGTGTGCGGGCGTGTGTGCGTGTGCGTGTGCACGCAGGACGTTACATGCCTGTGCAGGTGCGCAGCGATGAGCGGGTGCACGGGAGCCCCTAGCACGGCCCCCGTCCTGACTGCGTGGCCGACGTGCGTGCCTGAGTGACGGGACCCGAGGGCAGGGCAGCACACCAGCCCCCACCACCAAGACCCAGGGGGTCTGGGAGCCATGGCTGGGGAGGGGCTCTCACCTGGTGCCTCCGTTGCTCCCTCAACGAGATCCCAGTGCCTGTGTGAACACACTAGCGCGTCCCAGCCCCGTACCTGGGGAAGTGGCCTGGTCTGGAAACAGGGTCTCTGCGGATGGGACGAAGCTGAACGGAGGTCACCGGGGCGGGCTCCTCCCACGGGGACCGGTGTCCCCCTAATATGGGGAGACGCGGACGCGGGCAGGCAGGGAGGATGCGGGCAGACAGCGGGAGATGCTTCCACAGGCCCGGGAGCCCCGGAGCCGCCAGCAAACGCCCCGCAGCTAAGAGAGTGTGGGACATTCTCCCTCACGGCTCACTCGGGGGGACGACCGTGCCGTGTAACTGTTACCTGTGCGGGCCTCACCGGCAGCCCTAGGAAGGCGCCACACCTGTCACAGGTGTGCAGCGATGAGACAGGGAGACCAGGTATGGACAGCGCCCGGCACGTTGGGGCACGCCTGGGGAAAACGGGCTGACGTGAGCAACGGGAGCCTGGGAACTAGAAGGTTCCGGAGAGGCTAAAGGAGGAGGGGGAGCGTGAGCCGCGCCCTGAGCCCGACCAACACCTAGAGCAAGGCCTGCGAGCCCAGAGCAGACCTGGACAGCCCCGCGGCAAACCCCAGGGGCTCCCTGCGGGGGGTCTTGGCGGCTGCCCCGCTCAGCAGCGGACGTGGGACGCCTATGACCGCGGAGCGCCTCTGCGTTTGCAGCCTCCGTTCTCAGAGCACCGATGCGGGTGCCTCCCCGCTTGCCCCCCAGGACCGCGTGGACGGAAGGGTGCAGGCGACTGCTGAGGACACCCCTGTGGCAGCCCGTGGACAGGGCAGGCCGGCCACCACCGTGGGCGCCACTGACCCTGGACCTCAGCTCTCGTCCCACAAATCACAGATGCTCCAAAGCAGCCCCCACACTCGTGTGGGTCGTGTCCGTCAGGCCTCCTCTGGCTTCCCGCTGAGCACGCCCAGTCCCCCCGAGTTCCGCCCTCCAGGTGGAGAGCCAGGGTCCCGGGAGCTGCTCAAAGCTTCTCTGAGCAAGGTGGAGGTGGGGCAGGAGGCCGGCCCGTTGTCACACAGCAAGGGCCGTGGCCAGAAGCGGCATCCACGCTGCCTCTCCCTGGCCGCCCCCCGCCCGGTGCTCCGTGGTCTATGGTGCCGGGCACCGGTCGGGTCTCCGGAGGCCTGGCTGGTGCTTGTTTCCCTGCGGCCGCGCCGCTTTCTAAGAAGGAAACTCATACTGTACAGCGATGAACACACGCACCCGTGCCGCACCCACAGTGCCCGACGCCTTCCTAGGGGCTCCCGTGCACGCTCCCATCCCTGCAAGCCTGCACGCGTACGCAACACGTCCTGCAGGCACACACACGCACACACGACCACACACCCACACGAGGACCTACGAGCACACCTAGCTGTCCACGCGCATACACACCACATACACACGCCCGCCCAGCGGCATGCCCACACCCCACCCTCGCGAGCCCTGTGAGCGAGCGTTCTCACCTCCCTTCTCTGCGGCCACGGCAGTCCCGTCATCTGCCTGACGCCGCCAGTAGAAGAGTCCGGCACTGAGTGACCAACACTGCCCCTGGAACAGGAGGCGCCCTGGGTCCTGGGTGGTGCTGCTGGCGGCCACGGGCGTGGGGTCTCACCCGGGCAACCAGCGTGGACTGGCGGCGCCCGGTGATTACGGGGGAGCCTGTGGCTCCCCGGGCGGCTCCCCAGAGGACCTGTGTGCACGGGGGGAGGATGGGGCTGGGGCCCGATGGAGCCTCACGGCACGTGCACGTGGTGGGGGCCGGGCCTGCCCTGCTGGGGACGCTTGTACGAAGCCCCTCTTCACACACGGGTGGACCCCGAGCACACAAATACCTAGCACGCTGCTTCCTCACTAAAACCTCTTTTTCTCTTGGATGGACAATGGTTTGGGCTTTTATTGGTGACCCCCTGACCCCTCGCACACGCCTCCCCCCAAGTCCCACCCCTGCCCCTGCGGCTCCAGCACCGGCTGTGGATGCTCCCTGGACACTGACACCCAGGGTGGGCTCAGACATGCGTCCAGCCAGCCTTCCTGACCGGGTCTCTGCAGGCCCAGAGGACCGGCAACGCTGCTCCCGAGCACCCCTCTCTCCGGGTCCTGCTGTGCACCCACGGTCTAGCTCGAGGCCCCACGTGCGGCAGCCGCTCAACAACCGATGAATGAGGATATGCACAAGGTCACAGCTGGGGCTCCAGGTCACTTGGTGTCCAGAACGGCTGGTGGGCGGGGACAGCAAAACCACGGACACATGACCCACCGGGCCAAGAGCGGCTGCCTGGGGAAGGAACACCATAGACAAGGTCCAGCAAGAAACCGCCATGACCACCTCACACCCACTAGGGGGGCGATTATCTGAACATGACAAGCGTAGGCAAGGAGGTGCCGAAGTCGGACCCTGTGCAGTTGGCGGTAACACGAAATGGGGCAGCCACTGGGCACAACAGCACGGGGCGGAGGGGGCTCGAAAATGGGAGCCACCATGTGAGGTAGGGATGGATCCCACCTCTGCACCCGCCACAGAGGGCCGGTCAGGCACCTGGTATGTTCGTTACACACAAAGCCTGAGGGTGGAAGCCACCTGGGGTCATCAACACACGACTGGACAAACGGAACGCTGAACCATCCAGCCACTCGGAGGAAGGACGTCCCGACACCTGCTACAACGCGGATGAAGCCGGACGACCTCATGCTCAGGGACGTACGCCCGTCACGGAACACAAACACCATGTGGGCCCCCTGAGCCGAGGGGCTCGAGTGGCCAGATTCAGACACAGAAAGTACCCTGGGGGGGGCAGGGCGGGGCTGGGGGCTGGGAGGTAGGGACGGATCCTGGAGGTGGGCGCTGGGGACTCAGCACCACTCACGGGTACGTTCCAGGATGGTTACAACGATAAGCTTTGTTATGTGTATTTTACTATAATAAAAAAGAGAGAATGTTTAAGAAAGAAGGAAACCTGACAGGAGGGCAGCCGGCCCGGAGCTGCAGCGGGGTGACCCCAGTGCAGTGCAGCCCTGATGCCCACCCGGCCGCCCAGCACCCTGTGCCTGGCCATCCCCCTCCTGTTCTCCCTCCTCCTGAGCCTCAGGGCCTCAGCCCCCCGCCCTCCCACGCCCCTGCCCCCCATCCCCTGGGAAGGTCTGATGTTCTCCTGAAGCTGCAGACCGCCCGTCCCGCTGCGCCCTGCGGAGCTCAGGCCTCTCCTGCACCCAGCCGCCCCAGCCACGTCCTTGGGCCGCCCGCCTGGGTGTGCAGGTGGCTGCAGTCTCCCCAGAGACCGCTCCAGATCCCAGCCCGTGCCGTCTGGTCAGACTGGGGGGAAAGGCTCATCGGGGGCGGCTGCGAAGGTCCTGGCGCGCTCAATGTCCTTGTTCAGCCCACCAGTGCTGACTGCACCCCTCACGGCAGGCCCTGTGCGGGGGACTCGGCCCCGACACGAGCAACCATAGCCCTGCACAGCCCCTGGGGCTCAGCCAGAGGCACGGAGCCCGTGGCGCAGGACACCCTATGCTCGCTGGACAGGCCTGGGCCCAGCCTGGGCGGGTCTCGACCCCTTACCTCTTCGGAGTAACAAACTACCCCCACATTTAGTGGCTTAAAACTTCACTTTAGGGATCCCTGGGTGGCGCAGCGGTTTGGCGCCTGCCTTTGGCCCAGGGTGCGATCCTGGAGACCCGGGATCGAATCCCACATCGGGCACTGGGTGCATGGAGCCTGCTTCTCCCTCTGCCTGTGTCTCTGCCTCTCTCTCTCTCTCTCTGTGACTATCATGAATAAATAAAAAAATTTAAAAAACAAAAACAAACAAACAAAAAACACTTCACTTTATTTGCTCACGGTTCTGCGAGTCCACAGTCTGGGCAGCCTGTGCGCCTGTCACCATTCATTCACGGGTCCAGCTGTCAGACGTGGACCCCCAGCCGCCCCTTGGAGCAGGATGTCCGGCGCTCCGGCTTCCCGTCTCTCGGGAGCACTTGGCCCTGGACACAGCATCCGCCTCCCACCCACCACACAGCACAGCACAGCTGCGGCGCGTCTCTCAAGCCAGCACGGCCCCTCCCTTGGCTCCCACCCACTCCTTTCTCACACAGAGGAAGGAGTCGGCACCAGGGAGCACTTCCAGGTCCTACAAGAACCAAAGCCACACGACCTTCCTGCACAAGTGGGACACAGAGAAGACACTGCTGGTCGGCTGGGCAAAAGCCGGGGCCCCGGAGCAAAATCTTGCCCTCGGCGTAGAGCACGCTGCAGGCAATACCCCGAGGACCTACAACTAGGCCTACCGCATTCAGACTGCGCAAAATCAGGATCAAGATCAAGTCTTAAAAGAAGTTGGAGGAAAAAAACCACCTTACCAACCAAGGAGCAAAGATGACTTTCCAAAGAGTCCTCAGACACCAGCACGAGCAGGAGGACAGTGCAGCGAATATTTAAAATCACTGAGAGAAAAAAAAACCACCAATAAAA
Organism: Canis lupus familiaris; assembly: GCF_011100685.1. Lineage (NCBI taxonomy): Eukaryota > Metazoa > Chordata > Mammalia > Carnivora > Canidae > Canis > Canis lupus. The sequence continues at coordinate 37,935,561 of NC_049252.1, read as the reverse complement.
ATAGAAAAAATCAGAGAGAATCTATCACATCGGCAGATTAAAGAAAAAAAATCACATGACAGTATCAACAGATGTAGAGAAAGCATCTGAGAAATCCCAACACCAATTTATGATAAAAACTCCTAGGAAATTAGAGGGGAACTTCCTCAACCTGATGAAGAATGCCTACAAAGCATACTTGACGGCCAGGAACTCAGAGCTTTCCCACTAAGACCAGGTACAAGGCAAGGATGGCCCCTCTCCCCACTCCTTTTCAGCATCGTGCGGGAAATCTCGCACGATGCTGAATTAACCTTGTTAATGCAATAAGGTAAGAAAACAAAAGGTATAGGGTTTGGGGAGGAAAAAACAAAACCGTCTGTGTTCACAGATGATGCGATTTTCAACGAGAAGATCCAAGGAGTCAACAAAAACCCCTCCTAGAGCTGGTGAGCCATTGCAGCAACGTTGCAGGGCACAAGGTGGATGCACACGACACCTTGAAGAGGAGCGAAGTCCCAACGCTGACACTCCCCGGCCCCGAGAACTACCCCGGGCCCTCAACTCCCAGCAGTACGGGGTCGGGGACAGCGGAGCAGGAGATCACAGACCCACGGGGCCCGACCAGCCGACTTCGACAAAGGAGCAGAGGCAGGATGGGGCGGGGTGGGAGTGGGGGGGAACACCGCCCATCCGACAGCCGGCGCCGGAACACCCAGTCTCCACAGGCAAATACCCCAAAATCCACAGAGATCAACTCCAAGCAGGTCACAGGCATAAATGTAAAAGGCAAACTATAAAACTCCTAGAAGACAACAGAGAAGACCGCGACGGGCCTGGCGGTGATGCCTCTTTAGAGACGACCCTGCAGCCACGGCCTGTGGGACGGGACTGGTGAGCTAGAGTCGCTGGCAGGGAGAACGCGGGCTGTGCCAGGACCACCACCCCCGGGAGACGAACTACACGCTGGGGAAAGGGCTGCACGCGAAACATCGGAGAAGATGCGGACCCCCACGACCACTTTTACAAATTCAAGGAAATAAACATCAGGCTTTAAATTGGGCAAACAGGGATCCCTGGTGGCTCAGTGGTTTGGCGCCTGCCTTTGGCCCAGGGCGCGATCCTGGAGTCCCGGGATCGAATCCCACGTCGGGCTCCCTGCATGGAGCCTGCTTCTCCCTCTGCCTGTGTCTCTGCCTCTCTCTCTCTCTGTGACTATCATAAATAAAAAAAAAAAATTAAATTGGGCAAACAATCCAGAAGGCACTTCGCCGAAGAATATGCGAGTATATGAGAAGCTGCTCCGCGTCCCAGGCCGTCAGGGAGACAGCGACAAAGACATGGGTGACGCACGGCCTCTGAGAACGGCCGCCACCCAGGCCCCAGGCCACGGCTCCGGTGGCGAGGACGGGCGACAGGCGCTGGTTCACCACTGGCGGGGCTGCGGGACGGGCCGCCTCCTGGGAGGGCAGTGGGTGGCATCTTCCCAGGATCACCCGCGCTCCTCCGGGCGCCCTGCAACCTCGGCCCTGGTGTCCACGCGACACCCACGCAGTGTCCACGGCAGCTCTCTGCGGGACGGCTGGGCCCTGGGGCGCCCACGCTGCCGCTCAGCAGGGGCACGGACGGGAGATGGCCCAGCGGGCAGCAGGAGTGCACCCAGCACTAAGGGGGAGCTGCCCCCCCCTCCAGGGACCCAGAGGAACCATGAGGGCAGGTGACCCGGCGACGGCAGCCAGAGCAGGAGGGCTGCGCACTGCGCGATGGTCTGGGGCAGACACAGCCGCGGGGATGGGGCAGGCTGGGGCGCCGGGGGTGGGAGGGAGGACTCCCAGGGCCAGCACCCGTGAGGGGCCGCAGTGCTGGGTGCGTCGTCACCCAACCCCCGCCGACCTCACTTCCCCTGCGGGCCCCGGGTGATGACGACGTGTGGGTGCGGGTTCACCTGGGGTCACACACAGCGCGGGTGCGGGATGTGGCAGGGAGAGGAGGGCTGCGGGAAACCTCTGTACTTACTGGTTTTTTTTTTAAGATTTTTTTAAATTTATTTATTCATGAGACACAGAGAGAGAGAGGCGGAGCCACAGGCAGAGGGAGAAGCAGGCTCCATGCAGGGAGTCCGACCTGGGACTCGATCCTGGGACCCGGGATCACGCCCTGGGCTGAAGGTGGCGCCAAACCGCTGAGCCCCCCGGGTGCCCCCTGCCCCTTTCTGCTCAGTTTTGCTGAGAACTTAAGACCGCTGTAAAAAAATGAAGTCGATAGAAAACAGATGAATAAAACGTGCTTCCCAGGGAAATCTTGCTGAAAAAAGAAACGGAGGAGGAGCTGGAGCCACCCTGTGGTGCGCTGAGGGCGGGCACCGGGGGCCCCGCGTGACGCAGGGCGGGCGGCAAGCTCATGCTGAGCTCACCACTGCCGGGGCTCCCGCCTGGCCCTGGGGACGCTGGCGGCTGCCTTCCCGGAGCCCCTGGGCCATGCCGAGGGCACACGACAAACCAGGAACGGGTAGGCAGGGCCGCAAGCTCACGACAGCAGGCCGGGGGGTGCAGGAACCCCCCGTGGGGTGATGCTGAGGCAAGGGCTGAGGGGCACGGGGAGCTGGGCTTTGCAGGGGAAGGGACGAGGGGTGAAGGGTCTGGGCCACAGGCATGTCCCCGGCCTGGGGGGTGTCCAGGAGTTTCCGGGGCCCCCCATCTACAGCCTTGCCAAGGACAGCAGGCACATCACCCGTGACCTCCGTGGCCCTTGAACTCCCTCTCGGCCATTCCTGCTGGCCTCCATCTGGAACGTTCTTGACACACAGCCGGCCACGTCGCATCCACCTGTTGCCCCCCCATTGGATCCGAACAGTGCTGGGCATGCAGGAGGCGCTCAATCGTTGTCCACAAATAAACACCTGGACTCCCTCTGGTTCCGGTCTGCCAGGGCCACCCTCCGGGCGTTCCCACCGCTTCACGTGCACTTCCCGAGCCCGGGCCCCCGCCGGTCCTCCCGCCTGGTCCTCCCGCCTGACCCTCCCGCGTGGGCAGTCAGCGAGGCAAGCGGGTGCGAGTGCGCCGGGCTCCGGCACATGGCCTCATCACCGCCGTGGGATTTTAGGAACGCAGGACATGCACGCGCCCTTCTGAACTGGGCGGTCAGACGCTCCATCCTTTATTAAGGTCCCGGAGGGTCCACGACGGCCAGCACAGAGCTGCGCGGATGCCGCCCGGTCTCGCGAGCATTGCTGGGGGGGCTTTTCCTTACGTTCTCCTTCCTTCTCTGCTCACCTGCCCTGCCCGTGAAGCACCGCGGGAGGGGACTGGTCAGCCTGTCGTGTCCCGAGCACGGGCTCTGCGCCCCATGGCACAGATCTGTGTCCCGAGATCACCCACGCCCCGCGCAGAGACCCCTGAAGGGGTACAGGCGCGTGGGGGCTCCCGGCGGCACCAGGGGCTGCCCGGGCACAGGCACAGGGTCCACTTCCCGAGGGCACCCGGCTGCGTGGTGATGGCTCCTGGGCCGCTGGACACCACTCTGCTGCGGGGCACGTCCCCGGGCATTTCCAGGAGACATGAGCTGCACCGCAGAGCAGATGGACTCCCACGCGCTGCTTCGGGATGACCTGGTGACGTAAAGGTGGGCCCACGACAGAGCACGGAAGAGGCGTCCCCGACCTGGGAGCAGGGGTCGTCCTCCACACGAAGGGCCGGGACGGGCCTCCGCGGCAACTAGGAGGGTCTGCTCCCCGAGGCCCCCAGGGAGAACGGGAGAAATCACGAGGGGCCCACGTGCCCGACAGGGGACCCGTAACCCAAACGCACATGTAGCTCCGGTAACAAACAAGAAACCAAATGTGCGCTTCACCAAAGCAGGTCGCCGAAGGCACAGAAAAAGACAAAAGGGTGATCGGCCTCGGCGGACATCAGGGCCACAGTGTGCTCACCCGCCGGGGGCGAGGACACCAGCAAGGCCCGTCAGGCGCAGGCGCAGGCGCCACGTGGGCTGGGGCCGCCGGGACGCCCATGCACTGCTGCAGCTCCTCCAGGAGAGCTGGGGACGCCCCCCGCCCGGGGGCCCCACACTGGGACACGGCCAGCGCACCCCCAAGGACACCGTGGACGCAGTGCTCGCAGGACACGGGAGAGCCCCAGCGGAGGCCCATTTGAGAACACGGCCCAGGGGACAGCCGCACGGCGCGCCATCGCCCTGAGCGCGGCTCCGGGGGTGGAGTCTGCTCTCCGTCCACAGCGGTGTTCGCCATGTGCCGCCTCCCCGGCCAAGGGCCATCGTGGCCAGGGCGGCTGGGCCCGCGGGTGGGCCGAGGGGGCTCCTGCTACAGCAGGACCAAGGGAGGCCCTCGGAGCACAGGGGGCGGTGGAGGAAGGGTCAGAGACGTGCAGCCAGCGGGCACAGGTGCCAGGTGGGCAGGGCACCGGGGGCTCCGGGGGTGTGATACCTGGCGCTACTGCTGTGTCCATAGGTGCCCGCGCTCCCGCCAGGGGAAACCGCGGATTCAGCGTCACTTACCCCTTATAGGGGGTGAGTAGGGGCCTGCGCATCCGTGCCCTGTTCCCAGGCCGGCACCGACACGGCTCAGAGTGAGCTGGACCAAACTCAACGGCCGCTGTGTGGACCCCAGCAGCTCCGTCAAATCCAAATGAAGCACAAACGCTACAGCGTCTGGGGTTGGGGACACCCTCCCGGGGGTCACAGCACCCGGACCAGAGGGGGAAACGTGCCTCTGGGGGTGAAGCCCGCACCACACAGGCTGCCACCCTGAACGCATCTCCCCACGACGGACGCACGCACGACGACGGACACCGGCTGGTGGTGCTGCCAGACACTTTATTGGTCCTTCTTCGTACACCTCAGGTGGGCCGCTGCTCGTGGCCTGGGGCCACCCTGCGGGGCCTCCGTGACCTCTCCTTCCTGGAGGGCAGGAACCCTCGCTAGCGCCCCTCACGTGCCAGCTTCAGAAGGCGCCGCACGCAGGTCGTCCTCTCTGCCTCAAATGCAGCCCCCTCGTCATTTTAGTGCATATTTATTACAGATTAGATAGCTTCCAATTATCGATCAGTGACAGGTGGATTTCCTAATGACTAGTTCGTGAACTTACAGAAACTCTTCCCCCAACACCAAGTACCCTAAGCCGGTCAAATGTGAGAGCAGGGTGACGTCAGTCCCGATTCTCTTCCTGGAAAAGCAGGCCCCACTTCGATCTCGGGTCACACAAGAGTCCAGCCTCTGCCACGGGGACAGAGCGTGCACCCCGATCCAGCCCCACCTCAAGGACGCCTCTTCAGGCGGGACATAGCTACGGACAGAGCTACAAACAGGACAGCGAATTCCTGCCCCAAGCAAGCGAGCAGCGGAGGAAAACAGGCCAGCAGCTCCCCCTGCTGGAGGAGGCAGGGCTGCGGCCGCGTCACTTGGCGCAGAGTTCCAGCACCTTCTTCACCATGGCCCCGATGCCGTCGTGCACGTGGTGAAGCTCCGTCTCGCACATGAAGGCCGGGGTCGTGACCACCTTGTTTTTCTTGTCCACGTGGGCTTCGTGCACAGAAGTTATGGAAGAAGCTCACCCAGCAAGGACCAGGGGGTGTGCAGGCGTGAAGCTCCCCCGCCTCCGCCCCGAGGGCTCCTCCTCCTGCTGCCTCTGCCCACAGGGCCCACGACCCACACCGACCCGAAGCCTGCACGGCCTGCACCGCCTGCGCTCCGTGAGCGGAGGACACACCCACGAGGAGGAGAGGAGCTCCCAAGCAGACTGCTGGCTTCACAAGACACCCCAGGGCGGCACAGCCCAGGGACTGGACACACCCGCACACCTGGGCTGCCCCACAGCAACCCTGGACACAGCAGAAGCACCTCTGGTCTTCCCACCAAGAAACTGTAACAGACAGCTCGTCCCAGTGCCTGCAGCAAGAGGCCAGTCCAACCGGGGCCCTTCCTACATGGCTGCACTCTTGTCCTGGTCACACCAACACCAGGCAGTGACAGGCCTGGCCCTCGCTCCGCCCCAGCCAACATGCACCTCCCTGGACTCAGTGCAAAGGCCCTGCGGCCAGCTCTACCCAGGCAGCCGCCGGCTCTGCTGGCCACTCTGCGCAGCAGGGAGACACTTAAACCGCCTGCAAGGAAAGGCAGACACCCAGGGGTCACCCTGTCGTCTCCAGCACCTTCTGGGATGCTGTGCGGCTCTGTTCCCGGGCTCTGGCCCACATGGAGTCTGGGTCCTGGTGTGGACCTGGAACGTGCTCGGCCTGAGTCCCCTGCAGGAGGAGGAGCGCCTGGGCTGCCTGCCCATCCCCACCACCCAGAGCACTTCCAGCAAAGCCAGGCAAGCCCCCGTGCTTCTTCCACCTGCAGCCTGTATCTCCCGGGGGTGCGCTCCCTGCCCTCGGGGCGCAGTGTTGCCCCATTGAACCGAGGCCGTCTGCTCACCCGACCAGGCAGCCCAGCGGAGCTCTGGGCCGGGGCAGCAACATCCGGCCAACTTAGAAACGCGGCCAGGGGACAGGTGCTACGCCTGTGATGCACGTGCTCCCAGACGCCCCCAGCAGCGCAGTCCCCCAGGCCCAGAGGGGGGTCCCGTCACCACGGCTGGCAGAAAGGATATGGTCACTTCCTTCACACAATGCTTGGCGCCCAGGGCTTTGATGGCTTCCGCGGTCCCCGCATACGGCCACCTGCCACCTTCCTCTTGCTCGTGGCCCACGGTGACCTCAACGCCATGGAGCACTTTGGCTGCGAGGACAGACGCGATGCAGCACAAGCTGAAAAGTGAGGGACCAGGTGAGCACGGGGCCGCATGTGGATGCTGGGGCGCAGCGGGGCACACGGAAGGAACGGAAGTGGCCTTGGGGAGGGGCGCCAGGCTGCCACATATGCCCCGAGCCTCAGTCCACCGCCCCACGGGCCCCAGGAACACAGCGGAATGCCAGTGGGTGCCGGGCCACCTCGCAGAGGGGAACAGATGGCAGCAATGGACTTAGGCCCGACTTTTGGGGGCTTTTCACACAACCGCAGCTCACCACAGAGCCGGACTACTCAGGGACCCTTCTCTGGAGAGGGCGCCAGAAGCAGTCTCATGGGACCTGCTGGAGAGCAAGGGCGTGTGGACGCACACCCGCTGCCCCACGTGCCAGATGCCAGCAGCTGTATCTTACCACAGCCTCCAGGGGCCCCTCGCAGCAGTGCCAGCCCCACTGCACCCCCACCCAGGCCATGCCCACAGCACCTGAGCCCCGCTGTTCATTCCCAGGTGCACATGGTGGCATGCAGGGCGGTGTGGCCCATGTGTGCCCTTGGGGCTCCTCTAAGGCTCTGCTCTTCACCCGGGGCCCCACTGCCCTGCAGCTCCTGAGCCTGGTCGTTCGGCCAACACCAGACCCCCAGGTGCCAGACACAGGACCAGAGCCCTGCCTGCAGCTGTGTGCACTCGGGGGATGCGTGTGGCATCCACTGCTCGGCTGCAGGCCGGGCCACCCCGTCGTGAGGCTGGCGGGGACGGCCCTGCCCTCCCCTCCCTCGGGGTCCACGCACACTGCCAGCGGCAGCCCAGCCCTCTCCCCCCGCTCATCTTCAGCGGGCCTGCTTCTCCCGTGCCCACCGGACAGGCTCTGTGCACAACCTGCCAAAATAAGCTGTGAAAAAATAGCGTCAAAACACATTCACATCTGTTTTCAAACATCACAAAACCTAAAACAACTTGCTTAAAAACCTGTGGGGGGGAAACGTCCCTCAGCCACCAAGTAGGTAAAGTCACCAGGTGTGGAGTCTCCAAAGCGCCCCAGGTCACAAGCCCGCGGGGGACCTGGCAGCCAGCACAGGACGCACACACACCAGCACCCGCCCTGTCTCCGGCTGTGGACACGGAAGCCGCCCGAGCCACGTGCTCCAGACGCAGGCGCCCGCGGGCACCACTCCCGCTCCGAGGTCAGGGGGCACACGAGCAAGGTGGCACCACCATCGGACCCTCGCCCCCAGCTGTGCTCCCAGCAAGCAGGGCACCAGGGTCCTCCCCGGCGCTCACCCCCATGTGGGGTGCCGCTCCAGGGATGGCATCCCGGGAGGGGAGAGGCAGGTGGCACCACTGTCATCAGCTCCCTGACGGCTCCGCAAGGTCTCTTCCGAGCAGACGAGCCTGACCGCCGGACCCACGGCTACCACCTTCACGAGGAGGGAGCTCCTGCACAGAGCCTGTCCTAACAGGACCCTGCTCACACAGCCCCAGGGAGCGGTCCTTGGTGCGCCAGGCAGAGCAGGGCTGCGAGGGAGCTTCTCCCACGGTGGACTCCAAGCCGAGCCCTCTCCACGCTCCAGCACGCTGATGTGGATGGCCAACACATGCGCTGGTGCACAAGCCAGGGGTGACCGCTGGGAGGTCCACGCAGGCCAGATCTGGTGCATAGTGGCTGTGCCAGCCGTCCTGAGCATGCAGGGGCCACGCGGCCCCACAGGAGGGCGTGGGGAATGGTGCTCACAGGTAACGCACCAGGCTACCTGGCGTGAGGACAGGAAGGCAGACACCAGGCGAGGGAAGGGGTGCTGGAAAAGGCTGGGGGGCGGGGAGGGCTGCAGGGGGAACTTTCTAGAAGCTCTCCTTCCCATTATGTCACCAGGAGAAACTGACGTAACCACGTGACCGGGGAACTCTCCAAGCTGGAAGGCACCCGTGACGGCACGTGAACCCCCTCAGTGAAGTCAGCCTTAGGACCACGCGGCCCTGCCCTCCCCGCCCCACGTACCCGATGGGCTTGCCGGCCTTGTGGAACTCCTTCAGGACCCTCTCCACATCCTCGTGGACTCTGCAGTCTTTCCCGTCAACGGCGAATGTGCTCCTGACAAGAAAAGGCGTCCTCAGGTCTGTGTGCCTGGGGAGCCTCTGACCCCCCCGGAGACGAACGTGTGGCTCTAACTCCCAGCATCCGACGTAAGCAGGTAACACGCGTGTGCGTGGCTTTACACGTAACTACATATAATTTTTTCTACTTTTTAAATCAGGAAAAAGGAGGGAGGGGGAGGGGAAGCAGACCCCAGAGTGAACCAAAGCCAGCAGGTGCGTGGGTCCTCAGAGCTCTGCTCCGTAAGCCCAGGAGCAGCGAAACCCACACGGGCCCAGAAGCTGCGACAAGGACCCCACAGACGAGGAAGAGGCACGTGGTGAGATGAGACGCGGCTCCTCTCCCCAGGCGAGCAGCTCAGGGGTCTGGGCGGCCTCCCCCCACAGCTGGCGGCTACGTGCTGGCACCTCCACGGAAGGCGACTGGCGGGACCCATCAGATCCCAGAGTACACGCTCTCTGCCCCGTGCACGTGTGGACGCCGCCATCCCACGAGGTCTGCTGCTGCGTCAGTGCCCGTGAGCCGCCCAGGCACCGACGGAGGCTCAGGGTAGGCACGCGCGTCCTTACGTACCATGTCTTACACCTTAAATACTCACACCTGCACCCCCCGAAGCCATCAGGCCACACAAGCGTCCGTCAGTCGGGTCATCTACCTGACGGATCCCGCCTGTGCCGCTGTGAGGTGGCTAATAGGCCACCAGTAAGCCACGCCGTTTGTGAAAAACACAACGTTCAGGATGACAGGCTTAACAGGGCCCCAACCAGGAGGAACCGGGTTCCCACTGTGAACCTCTGCCCCAGCGATCTCACCTGTCGCTCCTGCTGCGTGCGCACTGCACAGCTGACAGCCACGGCTAAGGAGGCCAACCCCCAGGAGCAGGCCTCTCTTCTAGAAAGGTCGGGGAGACTGGGGTAAACGCCCGCAAGCTACAGCTTCCCCCAGGAGGGGCGAGCTCACAGACAGGAGCACTGACCCGAGGCCACTGCTCCCTCAAATGCAGAGACGAAGACCCACCAACAGCCCAGCACACCGCACCTGTGCTTCCAGGTCAACCGCGTGTGGGCGGTCGGCTGGGCCACAGACAGCACCCCGGCAGATCCCTAAAGGGCCCTCACCCCAGGGGCGGTGTGCTGCTGGCCAGAGATAAGGCTCATTTCCCGAGAAAAAAACCCTGATCCTGGCAGAAGCGTAAGTCTGGCTAACAGAGACCGTCCTCTGTCCCCCACCGCCAGAGGGTGTGGGAAGGGGCGGTGACAAGGGGCGATCACCGGAAAGGCTGGATTTGGAAGACAAAGTGGATGTGAGGGGAGGCAGGGCTCCCAGCAGGAGGCAGGAGTCTGGGCACTGCCTCAAGGGGCTCGGGACACCCGGCTCGGCCCTGGACAAGACCCATTCAGATGTCTGCAGGCCGAGGGCAGCCACAGCTGTCCGAACATGTAGGGAGCCTGCCTGGGCGCCTCCCTCACTTCTGGGCACAGGACGCCACCCACTGCGCTGCAGCCCGTCAGCTAACCTAAGTGGGGGTGCAGCGAGCACAGGGGTCCAAGGCATCTGGCTTGCACCCTGCCCCACGTGGTGCCCTGAGTACAAGGAGGCCAGAGGGAGGGGATGAGCTGACAGTCGGCCCAGGTTAGGGGAAGCAGCTTCGAACACCAACATGACGTCCCAGCTGAGTTTCAGGCAGGCAGTGGCACACAGGTCAGGGAGGGGGAGGTCAGAGGGGGTGCTGGGGCAGGAGCAGCAGGGGAGAGGGCCTGGCCAGGTCCCATGGGGCTCACAGAGACCCGGAGAGCACAGAGGAGGACAGGGAGGGCAAGAGCCTGTCACAGGAGGCAGTGGCGGCCGAGACCTTGGACAGGAGACCCAGATGGCACAGCAGGGGAGCCTGAGGGGTGCGTGCTGGCCGAGCCCGTGCGGGGAGGGTGCAGGCGGCACCCAGCACCCACGCGGTCTGGGAGCAGGGAGGCGGAGGGCCGGGGCCGGCCATCTGAGTTCACAGCCACACACTTTGTCAGGGGCCCCTGGGCGTGGGACAGAGTGGCTGCCTCCTTGCCCACGACACAGGAAAACACTCCACCCAGAGCCCAACATGCCGACGTATTGTTTCCAATGAAAACCGCACGGTCCAGGCTGTCACCCCCACAGCACACGTTTGAAGCCCGATGCGTGAGGTGCAGCTGCTCGCGGTCTTCCACGTCAGTTGCGAGGAAGCCACCCCAAAAGGGACACGCTGGCACGATGAGGCCAGTGGAGAATTTCCATGAGGTGCCCAGAAAGAAGAGATCAACAAATGAGAACAGAAAGAGGACCTGAAACCGGGAGCGCGTCACGCTGGTGTGGTGATAGCTTGAGGGCCAGCTCCCCAGCAATGACCCAAGCAAGGGGCCTCCCTTCCTCTGGCGGGAACCAGGCACCGCACGGCCCGCTAGAACAGCGGGTTCCCTGCTGCAAGGTCAACAGGTGAGTCGGTGTCAGTGAGGGACACGTACGGGACTCAGTCCTGATATGACAAGACCGGCCAGCACGGTGGTTAATCAGAGAACGCCCCCGCCCCCCCATTCCCCCAACACACGGTGGCTGGTACCGGGAGCGCCCAGAAAGGAGAAAAATCCACGTGCTGCTAGAGCTCCGCCCACGCCCCGTCCCAGAGCAGTGTCCTCCATGCAGCCTGTGGCCCCCCAGCCCCATCTACCGCTGTGCTACAGGTGAAAAGCAGAGACCCCAGAGCTCCAACACGCACAGGTTTTTGGCGGCTCCAAAGCCTCCAGGGAAGATGGCAGCGTCGTGATTGGCTGCGCTGAGCCTGGCCAGATCGGTGATCTTGCCCCGGGTGATCCTTGCGGACTCCGTCAGGACGTTCCTGGGAGAGAACACAGGGAGGCCTGAAGCCAGTGTCGGCCTGCAGAGAGCAGAGCGGGGTGCAGGGGAGGCCACCCCACAGCCAGGAAACACTTCCTCTGGTCCAGGGAAGACACTGGCACGTGTGCTGGAGGTCGGGGCCTACAGAAGACAGTAGAGCCCCTCTGAGCATCTGAACTACTCAGTCGTGTGGGCTGACGAAAAACAGGACGGCGGTGAGAAGGTCACGGCAGCGCAGGGCGCGAGGGAAGGAACCTGGGGTCAGCCACGGCAGGCGCTGCTTCCCCAGGCTGTGCGGCCCGAGGCCCACATCCCAGGCAGCAGGACAAAGCCTGGGGGCCGCCGGGGGCACTGCAGCTCCCAGGAGACAGAGCTCTCACTGTCTGGACTGGCTGGAAAATGCCCTGCTGCCAGAGTCGGACAGGATGGGCACGGAGGAGCTCAGAGTGCAGAGACTGCACGAGCCCTCAGGACAGAAACGCCCCGACACATTGGGGCCCACGCAGGGGGAGGAGGCCGGAGTCCAAACTGAGCCCCACGGCAGGAGGACGTCTGGCAAGTGTGACAAAGTCACAAGAGCATCATCAGGGCGCCGTCACAGAACGGCCAGAGCTCCCAGGCTTCCATCCAGGGACACGTGCCTCGGAACGCAGCCAGATTCCCAGTGGGACAGAGGACCTAAGCATGCAGGTTCTCAGGGAGCTTCTATCAGGCCTTGTCCACCCTCCAGGCCGCCGGCGCCAGGACCTGCACCTGCTTTCGCTCTCAGAAGGCTGCCCCTTGGTGTGGTCAACCACGTGCATCTGAGGGATGTCAGGAGCAAAGGTCTGCACCTCGGCCCCGCCACGACTCAAGTGAACCAGCACCCTGCACGGAAGAAAATCAGACGAGGCTCTGAGCCGCAGCCGACCCGGCGTCCCTGCTAACGTGCGTCTACGAGCAGCACTTTTGCGGATGCCCCATGGAAGCCCCTCCCGCACACGACCCTCGTACTGGGTTACAGGAAGCTAGGGTTGCCTTACCCACGGCGCCAACTCGCTGTCCCTGAACTAGCCTGCGGAGCCCAGCTGGCCCCAGGCTCCCTTTACAAACCGGGGTGCAGAGCACGGGTGACTGGTGTCAGAGCCTGGACGCTGAGGTTCCCAGGCTGCTGCTTCGGGATGCACTCCCTCCCGCGGGCCAGCGGATGCAGGGCCCGACACTCAGTCCAGGTCCCGCTCTGTGCCACGGCTCCCGTCACAGCCGGAGGGAGGGCCCCCCTGCGCCGGGCTCCCCCTTCGGAGGAGGCGGCGGCGTAAGGTGCGGGGAAGAGCCAGCAGCACGCCGGTGCCCAGGCCCTGACCTCTGGCACCCGCAGGGCTCTGCACACGCAGCCCGGGCTGGAAGCTGTCGGGGCCGACCGCCCAGTGCAAAGTCTGTTCCAGGCTCGGCGCCCACAGGGCACCCCCCGGCCGCAGGCCGCGAGGGACGCGCCCCCGGCCCCGCCCTAGCCCCGCCCCCGCCCCGCCCCCCGCAGCCACCGGCAGGCTGCAAGGGACATGCCCCAGCCCTGCCCTAGCTCCGCCCCCGCCTCGCCCCCCGCAGCCACCCGCAGGCCGCAAGGGACGCGCCCCCGCCCCGCCCCCCGCGGCCACCTGCAGGCCGCAGGGACGCGCCCCGGGCCCCGCCTCCCGCACCCCGCCGCCAGCTGCAGGCTGCAAGGGACGTGCCCCGGCCCCGCCCTGGCTCCGCCCCGGCCCCGCCCCCGCCCGCAGGCCGCAGGGACGCGCCCCCGCCCCGCCCCCCGCCGCCCCTCGCCGGCAGGTCCCCGCGGAGGCGGCCGCGGCCAGGGCTGGCTCCGGGCTGGGACGGCCGCCCGCTGCCGGCTGAGCCCGGGGGACGGCGCCCGACGCGCTCGGCGTCCTCCGCGGCCCCGGGGCTTACGCTGCGGCCTCCTGCAGCTCCGTCCCGTCGTAGACCCCGCATCCCGACAGCACCTGCGGGCGGCAGCGGTCACGGGGTCCGCCCGGGGCACCGGCGGGGGCGGGGGGTGGGACGGGGTGACGGCGGCCAACCCGGGAGGGGCCCGCCCGCCGCCCGCCGCCCGCCGCCCGCCTACCGCCTACCAGCGCGACCCTGGCCCCCGGGCGCGGCGCGGAGCCGTGGAAGGCCGCGCGCGGGGCGAACGCGGAGGCCGCCCGGAGCCTGGACGCCCCCAGCGCCCTGACCGCTGCCATGACTGCGCGGCTGCGTCTGCGTCTGCGCGTGCGCCTGCGCCTGCGCACGGCCGCCCGGCCCCCGCCCGCGAGCGCGCCGGTGGGCGTGGCCGCGCCTGCGCACAGCCAGGCCCCCGCCCCCGTGCGACCCGGCCTCGGCTCCCGCCCGCACCTGCCGAGGCGCCCCCCCGCCCTCGCCTCCCGGCCCGAGTCGTCGCCCGCGGGGATGCGGGGATGCGGGGCCCTCGGGTGTCCGGCCCCGTGGGACCCAGGAAATTCAACAAAAATCCCCTACCCCTGCACTAGCAGAGCGGGATAACTCCCTGTTGTGCGGCGCCCGCCCTCTCCGCGTGACCCGCCGTGACCTGCTCAGAGCTCAGGGCGCCCCCACCCTGGCCCGGCCGCCCAGCACACCCTTCCCGGAAGCCCGCCCTGTGCCCGCCGAAACCGCGCGCCAATTCCGACCCGAGCCCAGAGCCATAGGCCAGTTCAAGCGGTCGCTGTGGGGTGAGTCGGGATTCCATTGGCCCCTACGAAGCTGCTACGCCTCTAGCCCCGGCGCCCAAGGCCCTGCCCCGCCGCGTCCCGTGCGCTTGGACCCAGGCTCCAGCTTGTAAATAAACCCTCGTGGGTTTGCATCGGTGTCGGCTCCTCGGTGGTTTCTCGGGTTCGCGATCTTGGGCGCGACATTTGGGGGCTGGCCCGGGATCCGAGGGACCCCCCAGGACCCCATCCGGAGGGTCCCACGCGTGGTGAGTGCACTCAACTTTTTCCACCTTTTTGAGCGCATATTCTCTGAGAGCCCTAAACCGTACTTTTACCTGTAGGAATTCCAATCTGTATTGGGTCAGCATCGGCTTAGGCGGACGCGCTGGCGGGCCCTCGACCGGGGGTCTTGAGATGTCCCTTGCCCCTGCCTGGAGGACGGGGTCCTCATCTGTAAGGAGGACAGGTGTTGTACGCTTTGCAGCAACATGATCAGGGTCCTGAGAGAAAGGGATGGGGAAATAAAAGAAAAGTAAAGAAATGAGGACAGGAGGGACACAGTGGATGATGTCCAAGCAGTGTCAGCTTTATTCAAGGTTCTACAACATTATAGGCAAGACAAAGACAAGGAAGTATCTATTCTTAGCATATTTGTGAAACCCTCCAAGCTTCCCCTTAGTCAGCATGCAAGGCAGACCCACTGGCACCAGAGGATCCTGGTTAAGAGGTGGGTTTGTTGCTCCAGATGTACATACCTCGGAGGGACATTAGATGTGGCCAACAGGCCAGCAAGGACAGCACAGGCCCCTAGTTCACTTTGTGGCCAGGCCAGAGCACATTGAATCTACTGTGTTGTGTGGGCGACCGCGTACAAGCGAGCCCTGAAAACCGTTGCTCAAGCCCCTTTTTTTTTTTTTTAATTTTTTATTTATTTATGATAGTCACAGAGAGAGAGGCAGAGACACAGGCAGAGGGAGAAGCAGGCTCCATGCAGGGAGCCCGACGTGGGATTCGATCCCAGGTCTCCAGGATCACGCCCTGGGCCAAAGGCAGGCGCCAAACCGCTGCGCCACCCAGGGATCCCCCTGTAATCAGGTTCTTTACCAATCATGAGAATAATGCGTTGATGACCTCTTAATATCAATTGGGCTAACATTTTAGTGTAATCGTTTATAACATGTCATTGATTTAAGGCCAAATGGATCCATTCCAAAGGTCCATGAGATTGCCAAATGACCGCAGCTGGTAATTGGGAAGGCATTAACAAGATTAAATCTAAAGGTTGTGTAAGATCATACTGAGTTACATGTGCCTGTGACAACTTATTAACAAGCTGTAAAGCCCTTTGGGCTTCTTCAGATAATTTGCGAGGAGATGAGGGAGCACTCTCTCCCTTAGGAGTATCAAATAATGGCTTTAAGTCATTAGCTGTAATATGTAAGAAGGGTCTAATTCAATTAATATCCCCCATTAATTTTTGATAGTCATCTAATGTTTTTAACGAGTGCGTTCTAATGGATAATTTCTGAGGTCTGATTGTTTTATTTTCAACAATGAAGCCGAGATTCTCAAAAGGCTCCATTTTTTTGGTATCTCTTCAGGAGCAATTACTAGATTAAATTGCTGTAATCTGTTGGTCAGATCTGAGAAAGCTTCTTGCGACATTTCCTCGGTCGGTCGGTGCAGCAAGAAGAATATCATCCATATAATGAATACAGTAAACGATGGAATTAAACTTCTTACGAAAAGGCGAAAGAGCTCTAGCTACAAATTCTTGGCACAAGGTGGGGCTGTTAGCCATTCCTTGTGGCAAAACCTTCCAATGAAATCTTTTTGCGGGTTCCATATGATTTATGCTAGGAATAGAAAAGGCAAATCTCTCATAGTTCTGGGGAGCCAGAGGAATGGTAAAAAAAAGCAGTCTTTTAGATCCAATACAATCATCTTGAATTGTAAGGGTATAGCGGAGGGTGTGGGAAGCCCTGGCTGTAAAGTCCCCATGGGCTTCATAGTAGCATTAACTGCCCTGAGGTCTTGTAATAGTCTCCATTTTCCTGATTTCTTTTTAATTACAAATGTTGGAGTGTTCCAAGGACTGTGAGTGCTCTGTAGATGACCCCAAAGCAGCTGTTCCTCTGCTAATGCTGCTGCTGCCTCTAATTTTTCTTTTGGTAGGGGCCACTGGTCTACCCATACAGGGTCATTACTTTTCCATTCAATAGGCAGTGCATGGGGAGAGTTCAGTGGCCCCCTTGAAAACCCAGTCCTTTTCCAGTGGTTTGACCTATCAGACAAATGGGGGCTGGGTTTCCTTGTAAATTTTTTCCTAAACCTTTGCTTGGATCATAGCCCATTTTATTCATTAAAGTCATTACTATTTTTTGTTGATTTGGCATAGATATTGGGGCTGTAATGAGGAAAACTCTCATGTCGGTTAGTATATCTCTGCCCCATAAGTTTAAATCTATTTTTAGGACAAAGGGCTGAAAAGTTCCATAATGTCCTTCTGATGTAGACCAATTAAGAAAGTTAGCACTTATTTGAGGGGCACACGCGTAGCCTACACCCCTTATAGAAACCTCTGAATCTGTAAGGGGCCAACACTTTGGCCAGTGTTGCCTGGCGATAACAGAGACATCAGCTCCAGTATTTATCTCAACCCGACAAAGGGCGACCTTGTATTTGTAAGGTTATATATGGCTTGTCGGCTGAAATCAGCTGAGTCCAACAAATATTGGTGGAGCCGAAGCCATTTGCTCCCCGCTTTCCTTTTACAGATGGGTTAGAAGTTTCATATCTAAGAATAATGATTAATTGGGCGATAGGCATTTTAGGTTGTAAATGGAGAATGCCCTCCTTTAGTGTTACTATAATTTTAATTTCTCCTGTATAATCTTCATTTATTACTCCCGGGTGAACATTTAGTCCTTTCATAGTCCAACTAGATCTTCCTAAAAGCAATCCCCAGGTTCCCTTGGGAAGGGGTCCCCATATTCCTGTTGTTATAGCTTTGGGGGTTTGTCCAGCTTCTAGATATACCAGGG
The DNA here is from genome assembly GCF_011100685.1 of Canis lupus familiaris. Lineage (NCBI taxonomy): Eukaryota > Metazoa > Chordata > Mammalia > Carnivora > Canidae > Canis > Canis lupus. The sequence continues at coordinate 37,918,164 of NC_049252.1, read as the reverse complement.
TGTCTGGGGCTAAGTCTAATCCTGCGCTGGCCGGGGTACCCCGGTGTAATTTGCTGATGTCTGGGAGGTCGGCGGTATTGGCCCCAGGGCGGACATCTGAGGAAACATTGCTGCTATTGTTTGTTGGGGCCGCAGCGGGCCCGCCTCCAGTTTCCCTGAATATTTCCAAATTTATCCTTTTGGGAATAGCACTCATTTGCCCAATGATAGCCTCTTTGACCTCTGGGGCACAGAGATGAGGGTTTTTTCCCTATTTCTCCAGGTCTTTCCAGCCCACCTATTAACTGAGGGCATTTAGCCTTGAAATGGCCTGCCTGTCCACATTGAGAACAAGTTCGTCTTTTTTGGTTACCTCTTTGCTGCATACGCCTCTGCATTTCCTGAGGGGAAATCCCCCTCAGTGCTGCAGCGAGGGTAACTCCCTGTATATATGAAGACCCTATTTCAGCACATAAACGAATGTAGTCTTCCAAGGTTCCTTTTTCCAGGGTCGTACAGTGGCTTGGCAGGCAGAATTAGCATTTTCAAAAGACAGTTGTTTCACAGTGATTGTGCCTGCTTCCCCATCCACCGCTATGCGTCCTACTGCTTTTAACAAGCGAGCCACAAAGTCTTGATAAGGCTCATCTGGTCCTTGTCGGATTTCGGATAACTCTTCCGACCTGGTCCCTGTTGAAGGAAGTCTTTTCCAGGCCTTAAGGGCACACTGTGAAATTTGACTGTATGCTATTGCTGGATAATCAGTTTGCATATTTACCTCAGCATAAGCCCCTTCCCCAGTTAGCATTTCATAAGGAACCGGAATATTTGTCCTACGATTATACACACCATTTCATTAGCTCTTTCAAAAAATTCAGTTTTCCAAAGTAAATAGTCCCCACCTGATAGGCAGGCCTGAGCTATGACCTTCCAGCCTCCTGGGCAGAGGGCGTCCAGTCCCACACTATCTCATAAGGACAGGGTGTAAGGAGCGGTGGGCCCGTACTGGGCGGTGGCTGTCTCAATCTCTTTTAGTATCTTAAAATTGACAGTAGAGTAGGCTCTCTGGCCATTACCATTTTGCATGACAGGGAAAGCCAAAAAGGCAGAGGTGTCCTTTGAAGTTTGTTGAAGAGGAGTTATTTTCAAAGGAGACAGCCCGCTAGGAAGGTGTTTGGGAAATACAGGGGGATATCGACCATTGGATATCGACATGCTTTTAGAATGGAACCCCAGACTGAGGGTAAGGTGTCATCATATGACGACCATAAGGAGGATCTTTCCTGTAAGAGGGAGGATCAAAATTGCATGGCTGTGGCTTGGCATGATCCATGGAAGAGGGTCGTATTTTTTTGCTCATGCCTGGAAAGGGATCAATATCATGATTAGGAGCGCAAGTTGCTTATAAGTTTTCCAGTTTAGAGGGGGGGCCCTGACGGCCCTGGAGCTGAAGATGAAAAAAAAATTTCCTTATCATTATCTAAATATACCCCATCTCCTTCAATTTCATCTCCTCGGGTTTCAAGTAAAGGTGGTGCCGTAGGGATGTTCGTCTGAGGCATATTTATGGTTTCCTTTTGCAGTTTTTGTCGGGGAGGGAATTGAGAGGGCGATATCTGTCCTGGTGGTGATGGTGATTCAATCATCGAATTATTATTCTCCTTTTGTTCCTCTGACGAGGTCTGAACATCATTCTCAGGGAGGGATTCATGAGAGGCTATAGAGATTAATTCGAAAGTGTGTTGTGGATCTAAAGCCTCTTTTATTTCCTCCCAAATTTGCGTGGTGCCTGGAGGACAGGCCATAGGACCACGTTTTTTAAGTTGATTTTTAATTTTCTGTCCTACCCTTTGCCAGGCGTCCAGACGGACAGTCCCTTCTTTTGGAAACCAGGGACACAAGTCCGATACGGTACAAAAGAATTGCTGCAAGGCCTTTTTAGAGACCTTGGACCCTTCTCGCTTCATAAGGGCCTGCAAGGGGGTCATGAAAACGACCTGTTCCATAGACTGCAATTTCCCCATTATTTTTTTACTCCTGTTGTGGCCCTAAATAGCCGGGCTCCCCTTACCTAATTGTCAGCGACGACTTACCTATATGTGCACTTCCTCTTGCATGTGCTCAGGTCCCTGTTCGGGCACCACTTGTTGTGCGCTCTGCGGCAACACGGTCAGGGTCCTGAGGGAAAGGGCTAGGGAAATAAAAGAAAAGTAAAGAAATGAGGACAGGAGGGACACAGTGGATGATGTCCAAGCAGTGTCAGCTTTATTCAAGGTTCTACAACATTATAGGCAAGACAAAGATAAGGAAGTATCTATTCTTAGCATATTTGTGAAACCCTCCAAGCTTCCCCTTAGTCAGCATGCAAGGCAGACCCACTGGCGCCAGAGGATCCTGGTTAAGAGGTGGGTTTGTTGCTCCAGATGTACATACCTCGGAGGAACATTAGATGTGGCCAACAGGCCAGCAAGGACAGCACAGGCCCCTAGTTCACTTTGTGGCCAGGCCAGAGCACATTGAATCTACTGTGTTGTGTGGGCGACCGCCTACAAGCGAGCCCTGAAAACCGTTGCTCAAGCCCTTTCTCAAGCGTCAACTAACTATTTACCCTTTGGGCTCTCGAGCCTTTTGAGTGAATGAGGGACGCAAGCCCGGGCCTGGTTTGGTTTAGTTACACCAGCTAGTCCGTGGCCGCCCACAGACGGGGTCCTCATCCGTGAGGAGGACGGAGGTTCGAGGACGGGGTCCTCATCTGAGAGGAGGAGGGGTCCTGTCTGTGAGGAGGGCCGGCTGCCAGCCCTCCGGGTTACCTTCTGTTTTGTCTCTGCGGCCGCCCGGGAACGTTCGTCTGTTACCGTGTCCTTGTTGGCTGTGCGGCTGGTCGGGGTTACTGTGTTCACTGTCAACTGTTTGTGCGTTTGACTGTGTTACTTGTTAACTGTCCTGTCTGTGCCTTGGTGTGGACAGGGGACGTAATGGGGCGGACGCAAACCACCCCCGTCCCTTATGCTCCCCTACTTCTCGGATGTTAAGGAAAGAGCTCACAACCTGAGCACAGACCTACGGAGAGGGAAATTTCGAACTTCCTGCACGTCAGAATGGCCAGCCCTTGACGTGGGATGGCCCCGAGGAGGAACTTTCCACCTACCTGTTATCTCACAGGTTAAGGCCGTGATCTTCAGGGACAAACCGGCCGGCCACTCTGACCAGGTGCCCTGCGTCCTGGCCTGGCAGGACATGATCGAGAATCCCCCTCCTTGGCTAAAACTATTTCTCCCCCCCAAGCAGGACCTACCAAGATTCTAGCCCTGCGGAAAGGCCGAGAAGGAGACCGACTCTAAGACAAAAGTGCCTCTTCATTCAGTTTTACAGGATTCCTCTCCGGAGGACCTGATCCTCCCGCCGCCCGATTGGGCACCCCCTCGCCCTCCCGCCCCCCCATCAGTGGTGGGGGGGCTGCAGAAGGGGCACCCCCCTCCCTGACGAGGGAGTCCCTGTGCGTGGGCCACGCGGACGGCCCCACCCCTAAGGCGGGCCGGCCCACTCCCCGCCTTTCCCCTCTGCGCCATGGCCCCCCCCCCCACGAGACTGGCGGACAGCTAATGTTATACTGGCCGTTCTCCACCAGTGATTTATATAATTGGAAAACCCAAAATGCAAAGTTCTCTGATAATCCAAGAGATCTAATCGGGCTTTTAGATCCTGTTCTCTTTACCCAGCAGCCTACTTGGGAGGACTGCCCACAGCTCTTGCAGGTTCTCTTCACCACCGAGGAGAGAGAACGAATTCAGGTGAAAGCCCGGAAGTCTGTCCTGGGAGAGGACAGACAGCCGACTCAAAACCCAGACCTCATAAACGCTGCCTTCCCCTTATCCCGCCCCACCTGGGACCACAGCTCGGCTGAAGGTAAGGAGAGACCCCGGGTCCACCGCCAGACTCTCCCGGCAGGTCTCCAGGCTGCCGCGCGCAAGCCTCCCAATCTGGCCGAGGTCTGTGGTGTGAGACAGGGTAAGGATGAGAGAACAGCAGCCTTCTTAGAATATTAGGAGAGAAGAGCTTGCAGGACTTAGTAACAGTAGCCGAACGAGTCTATAATAATAGAGAAAGTCCGGAAGAACAACAAATCAAACTAAGTGACCGGCAGACCCGAAACCTGGCCAAGATCCTGCTGGCCACAACCATGGACGACCCCCAGGAAAAACGGAGACACCTCAAAAAACTGGCTTCAGGGACAGGTAAGGAGGATGGCCCTGGTCCCCGTCAGGAGCGTCCTAAACTAAACAAAAACCAATGTGCTTCTTGTAAAGAGGAGGGCCATTGGGTAAAAGATTGCCCTAATAAAAGACCTAAGGCCCCTGCCAAGATCTTAGAAATGGAGGACCTGGACGATTAGGGGAGTCGGGGTTCAGCACCCCTTCCTGAGCCCAGGGTAACTCTCAGGGTGGAGGGGCAACCCGTTGAATTATTAGTGGACACTGGGGCACAACACTCGGTCTTATTACAACCCCAAGGAAAATTGGCAAGCAAGACTTCACGGGTGCAAGGGGGCACGGGCACCAAACAGCACTCACGGACTACCCGAAGCTCAGTAGATCTCAGCATGGGCCGGGTATCCCGTTCCTTCATGGTTATCCCTGAGTGTCCCTACCTGTTATTAGGTCGGGACTTGCTCACCAAAATGGGGGCACAGATTCGCTTCCACCCCGAAGGGGCAAAAGTCCTAAATAAGGAAGGGCACCCGATCCAAGTACTTGTCCTAAGTTTAGAAGATGAATATCGTCTCCACCAGACACCCTCAGCCCCGATGACTGACATTGACCATTGGCTGCGGGAATTTCCCCAAGCGTGGGCAGAAACTGGGGGGAATTGGGCTGGCACGACCCCGACCGGCCATCTACATAGAACTGAAACCGGGAGCAGACCCTGTCAGGGTCCGCCACTACCCTGTGCCTCTCGTGGCGCGTACGGGAATCACACCCCACATACGGCGACTACTGGACTCGGGCATTTTGGGGCCTTGCCAATCAGCATGGAACACCCCCTTGCTGCTGGTGCGAAAACCACACTCTAACGATTACAGGCAGTCCAGGACTTAAGGGAAATCAACCGGCGAGTAGAGGATATGCATCCTACAGTCCCAAACCCATACACCCTCCTCTCCACCCTGCCTCCAGATAAAACTTGGTTTACGGTATTAGACTTAAAGGACGCCTTTAGTAGATGATATCCTGTTGGCGGCAAAGGACCAGGACACATGCCTGCGAGGCACCAGGGACTTGCTCCAGACCATAGCAGCCCTAGGATACCGGGCCTCAGCTAAAAAAGCTCAGCTCTTGCAGAACGGAGGTGAGCTACCTAGGGTACAAATTAAAAGATGGACCAAGATGGTTGACGGATGCACGGAAGGAAACTATCCTAAGAATCCCACAACCACGAACCGTCCGCCAGGTACGTGAATTCCTGGGGTCAGCAGGGTTCTGTCGATTATGGATTCTAGGTTTTGCCGACATGGCCAGACCCCTCCATGAGGCCACCAGACACCAGCAAAATTTTGAATGGACAAAGGCCATGGACAAAGCCTTTAATGACCTTAAATGGGCTTTGCTGTCTGCCTCGGCTCTCGGGTTGCCAGACCTAACCAAGCCCTTCTACCTGTATGTGGATGAGAAAGACGGAGTGGCAAAAGGGGTCCTTGTCCGGTACGTAGGTCCTTAGAAGAGACCCATAGCCTATCTCTTCAAAAAGCTAGACACGGTGGCCGCTGGATGGCCCCCATGCTTAAAAATTATTGCTGCAGTGGCCATGATGGTTAAAGACGCAGACAAGCTGGCCAGGGGGCAAGAACTGCATGTTACCACCCCACACGCCATTGAAGGGGTACTCAGCCCCCAGACCGCTGATCAGCAATGCCCGTCTGACCCATTATCAGAGCCTGCTGCTAAACCCCACCAGAATTTTATTTAAGCCACCAACAACCCTGAATCTGGCGACGCTACTCCCTAACCCAGACTGGGACCCCCCCTCTACATGATTGTCAAGAAATTTTGGCACAGGTGCACGGAGTCAGAGCTCATCTCCAGGACCAGCCACTGCCGAACGTGGACGCCACCTGGTACACGGACGGCAGCAGTTTTGTCCGAGAAGGAGTCAGGTACGCGGGGGCAGCCGTAACCATGGAGACGGAAACTATCAGGGCGGAGCCATTGGCAGCCAGAACATCCGCTCAACGGGCAGAGCTGACCGCACTGGCCAAGGCGCTGACCATGGGGGAAGGTAAACGAATCAACATCTACACCGACCACAGGTACGCCCTCGCCACCGCTCACATCCCCGGAGCCCTTTACAGGGAGAGAGGGCTCCTGAGAGCAGAGGGAAAGACTGTTCAAAACCAAACGGAGATCCTTGAACTCCTGAGGGCCCTCTGGCTGCCCAAGGCCCTAGGCATCATCCACTGTCCGGGGCACCCAAAGGCAGACACGCCAGTAGCCAGGGGAAACCGGCTAGCCGATTTAAAAGCAAAGGAGGCGGCCCTTACGGTGACCGAAGTCTTAGCAACCAGCTACCTGATCCGGGGGCACCGGCCCTGCCTGACACCCCCAACCATACTGATGCTGATTTACACTGGATCAAACGCTTGCCTGTGACCCAGTGCTTGTGTGGCTGGGGGAGGGCCGCAGACTCCAGCATCATCCTGCCAGAGGAACTAGGACGGCGAGGCCTGTCCAGAATGCATCGGGGTACTCACACGGGAACAAGGAAGATGGAAGACCTCATACGACATGCAAAGATCACTATTCAAGACTCTCGAGCAAAGATCGAGCAGATTGTGGCGAGCTGCAGTGCATGCCAGTTAACTAATGCCACTGCCCATGGATCTAACCCAGGCACCCGGCTCCAGGGGGACCGCCCAGGAGCCTCCTGGGAAGTGGACTTCACTGAGGTGAAACCTGGAAAATACGGATACAGGTATTTACTACTGTTTGCAGATACCTTTTCAGGATGGACAGAGGCATTTCCCACCAAACATGAAACGGCACAGACTGTGACCAAGAAGAAACTGCTGGAAGACATCATACTGAGGTATGGTTTTCCTGTTAGGATCGGATCAGACAACGGCCCAGGATTCGTCTCTAAGGTAACACGGGGAGTGGCCCTAGTACTTGGGGCAGATTGGAAATGACATTGTGCACATAGACCCCAGAGCTCAGGACAGGTAGAGAGGATGAGCAGAACAGTAAAGGAGACCTTAACTAAATTAGCCCTGGAGACTGGCGGGGACTGGGTGACTCTCCTCCCCTTCGCCCTATATAGGGTAAGGAACTCCCCATATAAGATGGTACTGACTCCCTGGGAGATCATGTTCAGTCTTCCTCCACCTGTTATCCCCAATTTAAAACCTGAGGTGCTTGCTGAGTTTGATGATCACCAACTCCTTTTTTTCCCTCCAAATGTTACAAAAACTCACGAACAGGTGTGGCCTAAGCTGAGGGCCCTCTGCGAGACTGGGCCACCCCTGGACTCCCATCGGTATCGACCAGGTGACTGGGTGTATGTGCGGAGACACCAACACCAGACGCTCCAACCCCGCTGGAAGGGACCCTACATCGAGATCCTGACCGCTCCCACCGCTCTCAAGGTCGACGGGATTACTCCCTGGGTCGACTACACCCACGTCCGGCCAGCTGACCCACACGCCGTCCTCAAGGACTTTGTTCCGGAATGGAAGAGTCAGCCCGACAAGGACAATCCCCTAAAGCTAAGGCTGCGTCGCTCCCACTTACCCCACTAGTATTACTTGCACTGTATCCCCTTGCGGCTAAAACTAACCCCCACCAGCCACTAAATCTAACCTGGCAAATCCTCACCCCGAGTTCTATGGAAATAATAACCCAGCTGACAGGAATACACCCTAGGGGAACCTGGTGGCCCAATCTAACCTTTGACTTATGCGACCCAAAACTTTTCGGGGTCCACCACGGCCCCTCGGCTCTCCATGGCCGAATACCCGGATGTGTCGGCAGGTGGAGCTTAAGCTCCCTCCGTGCCACCTGCTTTTATGCATGCCCGGCCCCCTCTCTGTCTGACCATAATAAGGTCTCCAGATGTGGAGGCCCCGAGGATTACTTCTGTAAAGCATGGGGTTGTGAACAGACTGGGACATGTCATTGGCTGTCACAGAATCCGACCGGCCTTATAAAAATCCAGCGAAAAGCCACGAGCCCCACATGCTCGGGCGCTGGGAAGTCAGGCCGCTATCTCTGTAATCAAGTCACCATTTCCTTCACAGAGGCCGGAAAACGAGATACAAATTGGGGGGTAGGACTTCTCTGGGGACTCCGACTTTACCAAAGCGGGTATGATAATGGAGTCCTATTCATGATCAGACAAGTCGAGAAGCCGCAAGGTCAAACCCAAGGGATAGGCCCCGACCCTGTGCTAGTGCCTCCTCAATCTCAAGTAATATCTACAACACCCTCTTGAAATTTTCCCACAACTCCTCCGGTTGGGGCACCCCAGGCCCGACTCGCCTTCCTCTCGACCCTTCTCAACACCCTCTTTGGGCCCTGACGTCCCAAGCTTACAAATTCCTCAATGCAACTAAACCCAATCTTACCCAATCCTGCTGGCTGTGCTATGACATCCGGCCCCCCTTCTATGAAGGAATTGCAAAAACGGGTCAATATGACACAACCACGGACCCTAATGCTTGCAGGTGGAACCCAAAGCCTGGTAGTAAAGGCCTCACCTTACAATCCGTGTCAGGCCAGGGGCTCTGCATAGGCCCTCCTCCACGCCACTACCAGATTCTGTGCAACGTTACACAGCCCGTAAACAGTACCGGGTGTCATCTACCGCCCCAAGACAGCTGGTGGGCCTGTTCCGAGGGATGGACTCCCTGTGCTCATGGACACGTTATAAACAGAACTGGGGGCTTCTGTGTGCTAGTACAGCTACTCCCTAAAATTATCACTCAGATGAGCAGGTACTTCAGTGGTTCGATGTGGGTACCCACAGACGGGATAAAAGAGAACCCATCTCGGCTATCACCATCGCTGTGCCAGTAGGATTAGGATTAACAGGCGCAGGGACAGGTGTCGCTTCACGGACTATGCAGTCCCACTGTAAAGGTCTGCGAGCAGCAATCGATCGGGATATAGAGCGAGTCTATTTCTCACCTCCAAGACTCCCTAACATCCTTGTCTGAAGTTGTCCTTCAAAACAGAAGGGGATTAGGTTTGTTTTTTTTTTTTTTTTTTTTACAACCGGGGGGGTTATGTGTGCCCTAAACAAAGAATGTTGCTTCTTTACTGACCACTTGGGAATAGTCCGAGAATCTATGGCAAAGCTCAGAGAAGGTTTAGCTAGACGAAAATGGGAACGAGAACAACAAGGAAGGTTCGAATCCCGGTACCATCATTCCCCCTGGCTGACTACCGTGTTATCCTCCCTGGCCGCCCACTCGTCACCCTCCTCCTCCTGACCTTCGGACCCTGCCTCATTGATGGAGCAGTAGCTTTTGTCAAGGACTGAGTCAATACAGTCCAACTCATGGTATTCAGGCAACAATGCCAACCACTGCCTCTTTCTACAGAAACCCAGAACCCATGATTGGGTCCTGCATAGGATCCTCTGAAAAAGGGGGGGAATGTGGGACCCAGGAAATTCAACAAAAATCCCCTACCCCTGGACAAGCAGAACAGGACTAACTCCATTTTGTGCTGCACCCGCCACCTTCTGTATGACCCCCACATGACCTGCTTAGTGCTCAGGGTGCTCCCCGCCCTAGTCAGGCCACTGAGCACACCCTTAACAGAAACTGGCTCATAACAACGTAACCCTGCCTTGTGCCCACCAAAACCGCGCCAATTCTGACGAGGGCGATAGGCCAGTTCAAATGGTCACTATAGGGGTGGATTGTGATTCCACTGGCCACCTGCGTGTGGACCGACATGACTGTGCAACTTTCTGTGTGTGTTACAATCCCATTGGCCACCGGTCCCTATAAAGCTGTGCCGCCTCTTAGCCTCGGGGTCCAAGCCCCTGCTCCGCTGTGTGCAGTACACTCGGACCCAAGCCTGAGCTTGTAAATAAACCCTCGTGTACTTGCATCGGTGTCGGCTCGTTGGTGGTTTCTCGGATTCGCAATCTTGGGCACAACAACCCGGGCTCTCCGCTGAGCCACCGGGGCTGCCCCTCACAGTTGTCCCAATTTTTAAGACTTCTACGGTTAATGTCTGCAGAGATTCTCCTGGGAAATGAGAATAAACAGTGGATGTTATAAAAGTAGAACCAGAGATGAGCTTGGAACAGTCACGGCTTCGTGAACCTTCATCCCTGACCCTCCATTTCTACACATGGACCCAGGAGAGCTGTTCTCGTCCTTTCACTGCAGCTGGGGTCCAGCGGGTCAGTGTCACGCCCAGGCCAGGGGCTGGCTGGAGTGGTGGGATCGCGGGATCCACTCCTTTCAGGTTATGCTACGTGCAGGCTGTGCCTTGGTGGGTCCAGGAGCCGAGCCGCAGCCAGCCGGTCTCCCAGGCCTGTAGCAGGTGCTGCTGCTGCCAGGCCGTGTACGGGGAGGAGCCTGGCCACAGCTCTGGGATGTGCAGAGCCCTGCTCCCACTCGTCTGCACCCCGGGGTCTGCTCACGGTGCTTTTTTTTTTTTTTTTTTTAAGATTTTATTTATTCATGAGAGGCACAGATAGGGGCAGAGAGAGAAGCAGGCCCCATGCTGGGAGCCCGATGCGGGACTCGATCCCGGGACTCCAGGATCACGCCCTGGGCTGCAGGCAGACGCTCAACCGCTGAGCCACCCGGGCGTCCCATGGAGCTCTAATCTTAAAAATAAAGCGGAGTTGTTTTACCAACAAAAGTGTGTTCATTGGAAAACAGAGAATTGCAGACCATGAGAAGGACCCAGCAGGAAAACGGAAACCATAGAGGAGTCAAGAGAACAGCACGGAGGAGGCTCTTTTATAGAGGAAAGGGGGGCGGGGCTGTTGTAAAAGGAGTGCCCATAGAGTGGGGGCTGGAAGTGTGCTGGCCTGGAAGCCTCTCCTCGGCTGGTCTGCAGGAACCCCAGAGGGATGGGCCGGGGGCTCCCCCCGCTGGCCTCCAGACTCCGCTCTAAAGGACAGTCCCTTTTGCCAACCTTCAAGACCTGTGCGCAGACGTCAACCTTACCAAAACCGTGAACCTTACCAAAACCACAGAGGCAAGGACTGGGTTAGCCGTGCATTGGGGGGGGGCTGTGGGCAGACCCCGGTGACTGCAGTGTGGGTGCACAGCCCAGATCACGGAGCCCCCAGGCGCGGGTGCAGGCTGCAGTGGCTCCCGGGCACGGAGGCGGGCCTGGGGAGGTTGGCAGCGCCTGCGGGGAGCCCCAGGCTGGGACCCAGTGGACGGACACTGTGTCCACCACAGTCGGGGAAGTGCTGCACCCAGCTGTGCCCGTCCTGCCCCTGGATGGAGGCTGTCCCCACCTCCCCACCGAGCCCCAGGGCCCAGGAGGGAAGAGCAGCGTGTCTCCCGTCCACCCGTGCCCAGCTGGCACAGGGGCGAGTGAGCTCCCAAGAGCACCGTGCAGTTCCTCCCCAGTGCGCAGGGACTCTGGGGGCGAGGGCTGGGGCGTGCCGGGCTGCCCTGCTCATTCCCCCGCCACAGGCCCGATCCCGTGACCCAGGATCCATCTTGAACATCTTCAATCCAGGGTTCAGGTTTACTCCACACTTTTATTGTAGAAAACCTCCTTTTCATCTATCATCCCAACTGTATTAAAAATATAAGTTACACTCCTACAAAGTTCAAGTCTATAAAAACGAACCCATCTGCCTCCCTGGAGAGGCGTTTCCAAGAGCAGATGAGCCAAGCTCATGTTTGCTCGGAGCGCGGGTGCCCGGCCGTGTGCCAAGGCCGTGCTGGCCCGGGGAGCGGCTGGCTCCGGAGCTGCAGCCGCGTCTGGCTCGGAGTCCTCCGGGCCGGTGCCCCCGCAGCCCTGCGCACTGCCCTCCCTCGCTTCCGGGGCCCAGGCCACGGGCTCCAGTCTTCGGGGGTCTTCATCCAAACAAGCGGGGCTGGGACGGGGCCGGCCCTACACCGGCTGTGCGGCCCCATCGCCCTGCCCTCCCCCGAGCAGGTGCAGAGTGTCGTCATCGGACGGGTCTGCTTCCTCCTCGCTGCCCAGCGGTTCTGACGGGCGCTTTCTGCCCCGCTGCCTGGACACTGCCAGAATGTACTGGATGTTATAGCGGTTCCAGTCACAGCTGTTAAAAGCACACAGGGGTCGCGTCAGTGATGGCTCTTCTCTCCCATCAGGACTCTGGCTCGCCCGGCACCCGACCCCCTTCTGTGAGCCCCCGACCTGCCCGCCCTGCCCTGCGGCGCGATGCACCCATGCCGGTCTGTCCTCGCCACCCTGCCCTGCTCTGGGCCTGACGCAGGCGGCCCCAGCAGCCCCGGCAGCCCCCGAGGAAGGGGCCGGCGCGCAGCCTGAGAGCAGAAGGGATGCCCCAAGTCAATTAATTCTCCACATGAACACAGACAAAAATCACACCCTTGTTCCCTTGTTCTATGTTTCACATAGAAAACCATGTGGCAAGAACGAGGTAAGGGTAAAGGGCCCACAGGGCGCCACGACTGCCCCCGCGGGAAATCCAAACAAAATCTAGCTTTGGCAACGTAACTGGAGCCTCCCGCGGATGAATACTCAAAAGCTGGCTGCGCCCTGTGCAGCAGCAGCAAATGGCCCCACGCGGGAGTCCCGGGAACGATGCCTTTACGCCAACGCCGAAGTACAAGCGTTGGTCTGAGAGGAGCTCTGCGGCGTCCCGCGGGCGGGACTCTCAGAAGAAAAGCCTCCGGGAGGGAGGCTTGTCCTCGGCTCCTAAAGACCCAGGACGCCGTCAAGGACAGACACGGACCTGCACCTGTGCACACCAGGCAGAGAACACACCTCCGGGGATGGCGTGGGGACACCCGGCCCCAGGTCGCTGCGTGCCCACCTCTCCGCTGGGGCACAGCCTCCTCCACCGCCCTGACCCGGAGCACACTTGTTTCCTCGGAGGGCGCTCTCCCTCCAGCTCCCGGCCGTACCTGAAGCCGGCCAACCTCGCGTCCCACCGTGGGGCAGCCCAGGTGGGGAAGAAGCCCCTTGCGACACTGGCCCCCAGTCCCCCAGACAGACGACGCAGGCGGCCACCCTCGCGTGGGCCACACGTACAGTTTGGAGATGTCGTCCAGGTGCCGTTGGATGCTCTTCTGAAGGAACTGAACGGCCGGCAGCACCTTCCCCGCCCTGCAAGGGAGACCTGCCTTGGTACACAGCACCAGCCCAGGGCCGCCCGGCCCCTCGCGCACGATGTCCCCCTCCCGACACGCGAGGCGCAGCCCAGGGGCAGGGGGCACGTCCCACCTGGACTTCAGCTTCTGGCCGTGCACCATGAGCAGCTTCTGGGTCCAGATGAGGTAAAATTCCAGGTGGCGAGACACTTCAAAGGACGAAGCTAAGAACTCCAGCACTTTCTCCACGTACAGGTCAGGAAGCGAGGAGCTGACAACTTCCACTGGGGGACGAGGAGAAAGCCGGGTTCGCTTTGCGGAGAACTCCCCCCCCCCCACCGCCCCCATCAGGAGCAAGAGCGAGGATGGCTCAGCCCCTCAGCATCCCCAGAGACCGACCTCGTGCGCCAAGCCCCCGCGGAGTCAGCCCACGCTCACCCTCGTCCCAGGGCACCGACTCCAAGGTCTCCTGCAGCAGCTTCTTCTCGTTGAGCCGGAAGGCCATGAGGATGGCCCTGGTGAAGTCCTGCTGGCGCAGGGCCGCCCGGATCCGCGCGGGGGTGATGCTGGCATCCAGCTCAAACGGGTCAAACAGCATCTGGGCGTCCAGGGAGTAGACGAGGAGCCCCTCGGTGGTGGTGGCCGCCCAGCAGTGCCCTGGGAGGCAAAGCAGCGAGGGCCTTCCTCCGCGCTCATTTCCACTCTCCCCACTTTTTTAAAGAACAGGTACTGACTTATCCCCCAACAGCAGGGAGGTGCACGGGCTGCCTTCCCGCCACTCCCAGCCCCGCCAGCGTGTGCTTGTGAGCAGACACACACGTGTGTGCTGCCGTCCTGTCTGCAGCAGACCCAGGAACTCCTCTGTGGGGCACACACTGCTCTGTGGGCCACGCAGCCTCTGCTGCGACGCCGTGGTGCCCCGGGGAAGACACGGGAGACCCAGCACGGCGTGGAGCTGAACCCCAGGCCCACAGACGAGGGGCTGCCCGAGTCGCCCCCCGAGCCCCGGTCTGCATCCCTGGTCGCACTGCGGTACGCGGCCCCGTGCTGCTCTGCACCCTGCTGCTTCCGGCACTCACTCGATGCCAGGGAGGGGGGCTGTGACCCCACAGACAAGCCCCCTACGAGCCTCCCTCCTGCATGCTCCGCCCCAGGCTCCAGGCCCCGTGGACAGACTCTCCCATGCGGCCCCTCCCAGACTGGCACATGTCTGTGGTGCCCAGGGCAAGTCTGAGAGCCCAGCGCATCTGAGGCCACCCCCTCAGCGTCCTCAGAGGAGGACAAAGGTGACCACGTGTTACCCATGGGGACACAAGGCCCTGAGCCAGCCGGGAGTGTGACCAGCCTCGTCCCTGGGAACACAGGCAACAGGTGCACCGCGTCACCGTGAGCCCGAAAGCCCAGCGGCTCCCCCACCCCTCCCAGCACCAACCACCAGTCGCGCGGGGCTCACCGGTGGGAGAGAAGCGAAGCGAAGTCACCCTGATTTCAGGCTTGAAGTGCCGAGAGCTCATGTCACCTGGAAGAGAGCAGCAGCGCCTTGCCCCTGGCCGGATGGAGGGAGGGCCCCTGCCGCTCTGGGCCATCTGCGCAGCCCTGCCCCGGCCTCCCTGCCCCGTCTGCAGGTGCAGCACGGGAGTCCTGCGCTAGGGCCCCGGAGGCTGTGACGGGCGCCGCTGGCCTCCACGGACGAGCCCTTGGAGCACCGCTCGCAGGCATCCCGCCTGGCCGGTGAGTGGCACGTCTGCTTTTCCCACCCAGGGCTGTGAGGCAGGCTGGCTCCAGCCCCCACGGGCCCGTCCTGCCAGGCTCTTTGTGCAGTGCCCGTCCCACGACCGCACGGGGCAGCTGTGGGTGGAAAAAAAAAAAATCCCTTCTGGAAATTTATTTTCAAATCTGCGGTCCCAGGGATGGTACGTCCCCATGGCATGAAGTCCAGTGACGGCCATCGTCAGAACAATCGGGCTCCTCTCGGCCGGGCCCAGGCCACCTGGAGACCACCTCCGTGATGTTTCACGCCTGGCTCCCCAGAAACCCTCCGCTGGGGGCTCTCGACCTCGGGATGACCTTCTGGGTCCAGCAGACCCCCCGGTCTCTCCACACTTGGTGCCAACAAGCACCTGCTCTGCCCAAACAGTGACCATCGAGACGTCTCCAGACAGGCTGAGACCCACCTGTGCACGTCACTGAGAGGTTAGGGACGCCGTGCTCATCAGGAGATTCCCGAGAACACGTGGCGCAGGCAGGGGCTGCTCCAGGGGCTGCGTGGAAGGTGCAGTCCTCCCTCCACCACGCGGCCAGGCAGGGTGGGCCCCAGGCGCTGGCCATGGCAAGAGCAGGGCTGGAATGAGCCTGCCCGGGGGGAGGCCGGCATGCAGGCTTTCTGGCTGGCGGATGGCCCCCCGACAATCTACCGGGGCCTGACGGACCCCACTCTCCTGCCCTGACCTTTTGAAGGGTGTGCACCCCTTGGGCCTCCTGGATCCCCTGATCCCTGACCCTGGAGCTCTCCCCGGAGCCCACATGGGGGTTAGCACGAGGCACAGGGCTGGGCGTCAGCCAATGAGCAAAACCACAGGCCCAGACAGGCGGTGGGGGGGGGGGGGGGGGTGGCGCGGGCCACTCGTGTGTGGCAAGAGCTCCTGGACACAATCCCTGTGGCCGCAGCAAGACAGCACAGCTGCTGTCACCCAGGGTAAGTGGGCGGTGGGCAGGGCAGCCTGCGGCGACCAGGACCTTGGGGGACACCAGAGGCCCTCTGCTCACCTTTCCTCACGCCCGGCAATGGTATGGCGACTCCGTCCTCCGCCCCAGCGTCCTGATCGATCAGTGCCAGGTTACCAAACTCTGTCATTTTCCTTCGGTTCAAAAACTCCTGGAAGGACAAAGCCCAGATGTCTCGCCATCAGGTGGAGGGCCTGAGCCCGGCCCCCGGCCCCCGGCCCCTGCCCAGCTCACAGGCCACAAGCACTGGAATGCACATGGGCTGCACGATCCTGAGACGGCCACCAGCCCGTCCGCAGCCCTCGTCCCCAGAGCCTGCGGCCACCGTGGTGCCCCGAGTCTCCAGTGCACCAGGACAAGGGCTCTCGGCAGCCTCTACGAGGCCGGGACACGCCAGGCGTCTGCTCGCTAGCCTGCCCGCCCCAGGTCCTCAGGGAAGCAATGGGACCCGTGCCCTGGGGTCACTAAGCAGGGGCAGGCGTCGCCCCGCAGTGGGGCCAGGGTGTGCGGAGGGCAGGGAAGGCCGGGCAGCCCTGTGCACCCTCACCTCCATGGCGTCCAGCGACAGGTTGCAGGAAATCTCAAACTTCTTCCTGAGGATCTGCTCCTTGACGTGATAGATGCACACGAACTTGGACATCCCTCCTGCCAGGATGCTCTCGCCGTCCGCAGAGTAGCACAGCGTCGTGAAGGCCCTGAGGCAGGGAGACAGGACCACAGTCGCCCCGGGCACCCCCAGCGTGTGCTCCGCCCCCCACACCCCAGAGGGTACCCAGTGCCCCCAGCATCCTGGGCAGGGCTCTGGCCTGGGCCCCACGAGACCCCGTCACCCACTCCGCACTATGGGAGCAGCACACCCCGGAGGGACCTCCCGAGACAGGACCCATTTATGGGAAGGACCACGTGGCTCACGCTGCAAGATTTCCTTGTCGAAATCAGACGGCAAAGGAGGCTGCCCTGCCTGCCACGCACGCAGCGACCACGACTACCGGCAGGGCTGCCGATGCGGCCCCAAGCGGGCGGCACCAGGCACGCACTGGCCCGGCTGCTCACAGGACCCCATGCAGCATCGCCTGCGACACCCGAGAGCGCAAGCCACAGGAGGAGGGTGAGACTTCACCAAACCCAAAGACACCATCGAGGGTGAGAAGAGCCCCCAGAGCGCCAAGAGATTTCCAACCCAGATCGCTGGGGCGTCGCCCATCTCGAGCGCATGAACTCTCACGGCACCAGTCGAGACCACGCACCAGACAGACCTTCTTCCCCAGTCCCCGTCCCCGGGGGGGCCGGTCGGCAGAGAGGACGCGGGACCGCACCAGCCCTCTCGGACATGCGGACCCCAACCGCGTGCGGACACTGGCCCCCCCCAGCCCAAGGGCTGCCGGTTAGAAAGCACGTGGGAAGGGGCCGATGGGGCTGTGGACGGCACAGCCACCTCGCAGAACACGGACTCCCTAGAGAAGCAACCCCGGTTACCGCGTGACCACTGGCCATTCCCCTCCAACACACGCTCAAAGACGTGAGGACGGCCGTGCACGCCAACGCCAACGAGGACACACCGATCATGACCCCCGTGAGTGCTCCACGCCCCCAGGAGGAGCCCCGCCGTTACTGTGATTTTTAAGGGACTAAAACAGGAAATCGTTGGCTCCTCAACCATTTCTTAGCGCATACACGGCTCGCCGAGGCACTCACTTCCCCTTGGCCGAGTGCTTGGCGGTGACCTTGTCCAGCTCCTTCCTGCCCGTCTTGAGGTCGTGCCTGCCCTCGATGGAGCCCGTCTGCACGGCGTTCTCAGGGTCCCAGAAGGTGATCTGGGAGTTCAGCGTGGCCACAGCCAGCTCCGCACCGTCAGGGCGGAAGGTCACAGCCAGAGCTGAAGGGACACATGTGATCAGGCCCCGAGGAGGAGCCGAGGCCCCCGCAGCAGCCGCACCCTCCCAAGTCCTGCCCGAGCTTCCATCCAGGAAAGCCAGGTGTGCAGCAGCAGCGCCCTGAGTCTGCGCACGATGGGCAGTGGCACCCGGCTCTCAGAGAGGCTCCGCCCTGCGAGGGAGGCCCCGGGGTCTAGATGGGGTCCCGGACAGACACAAGGCCTGGACAGGCCGAGCGGGGGAGGCACACGGAGGTCACAGCCAAGGGGGCTCTGAGAGGACCACAGGACAGACTCGGAACAGAGCGGTGGGAGGCGGGAGGTCAGTGTGGTCAAGGCCCTGCGGACACAGGCCACCCTCACCCACACACGCCCGGCGGGACCCCAGGGGTCCTGAGACCAGGCCTCCCTCCCATGGCTGCACCTGGTCCCCGTCCCCAGGCACCCACCGTCCGAGGTCAGGCCCAGCGTCTCCGTGGTCCTCCAGCTGTCCGCCATGTCCCACAGGCGCACCGTCTTGTCCCAGGAGGCGCTGGCCAGGACCGACTTCACCGGGTTGAAGCACAGGCTGCTGATGGGGCCCTCGTGGCCAGACAGAACCTGCGGCGTCCAGAGCAGGGGTGTGAAGGGACAGTGGGGCCACGCCGTGCACCAGGCCCTCACCCTGAGGCTGTGGGTTGGCGGGCTCACGGGGTGTCCGCGGCCAGAGGACCCTGCTGCTCCTGCCCTCGAGCCCGCAGAGACGCTCTCCCGCGTGGGCCGTGCCCCTGCCCCACCCCCACCCCGGCCCCTGGCCACGTGGCCCTTACATCCAGGAGCCTCCCTGTCTGCATGGACCAGATGAAGACCTCGAAGGAGTCCTGGGCCCCTGCAGACACCACCTCCCCGCTGCAGTCCACGGCCACGCAGGAGAACTGGGTGGGCCGCGGAGACGTGAAGGTGCGGAAGTTCCGGTACCTGCCCAAAGACACAAGTCCAGGCAGACACTGCTCACACCCCGAGTCCCTGGGGCTGCCCTGAGCCCGTCTACACTACGTGCCCCCCAGCAGGGCCATGAGCCTAAAGCCCCGCTATCACGCCCGCCCACAGGGAGGACGAACATGAAAGTCACCTGTGAAGGTCAAAGGCACGCACGGTCCCATCCATGGAAGAGGTCACGATGACATAGCCGGTGGCAGTGAAGGTCACACCGGTGACCCCACTCGAGTGCTCCGTGAAAGTGATGAAGCAGAAGCCACTGAGGGTGTTCCACACCTTGACCTGCAGGCGGGCGGGGTGAGGAGCGGGGTGGCCAGGGCTCAGGACCACGTGCACCCGGGCACGTCAACCAGGGCCCCCCAGCCGGGAGATGCACGCGCACCTGCCCCTTGCCTCCCGGTGAGTGGCAGGAGAGGGCCCGGGTCCCCCCACCCAGGCCACAGCCGCCCGAGGAGCCCCACCTTGCCGTCGTCCCCGCCGGTCACGATGTACTGCCCGTCGGGGGAGTAGGCCAGGGACACCATGCTGTTGAAGTGACCCTGCTGCTTGAGCACGCAGGACTCGCTCTGCCACTCCCACACTAGCAGCTGGCCCAGACCTTCGGAGCACACGTGAGGGAGGGGGGCCTGAGCGCCTGAGCCGCCGAGGCAAGGACCCCTTCACACGCGAGCAGGGGACCCAGCAGAGTCACTGCGGGTGGCACCTGCTGTGGTGTCACGACCCCCCCGACAGCCACAGGGTGCCCCCGCCCCCCAGACACAGGCCCAGCGGCTCACAGGCCCAGCGGCTCGGGCACCAAGGCGCTCGCAGCTCAGAAGAGCGCCAGTCCTGGACCTGCACTGCCCCCAGGCCCCAGGGCCCCAGGCTCGGGGGGGTTTCTCCCGGGAGCTGGGCAGCCCCACGGCCTTGGGGGGTGAGGGGGCCACGGTCAGCGGTCCTGTTCCTGTTCTCGCCTGACTCTGCAGGAGACGAACCTGAACAGCCAAAGGCAAGCCAGTCCCCGGAGCTGTTGACGGCGATGGACGCGATGCTCTGGTCAGAGATGCTGGCGGGAGAGCGCGGTGTGAGAAGGCGACACCGCGAGCCCCTCTGCCCGCCGCCCGCCTGGCCGCTCTGCACCCCCACCCTGCACAGCCGGGCCCCCACAGCACCCAGCGGGGCGCTCACCTCAGGGAGTGGATGAGGTTGAACTCAGGCAGCTCGTGAAGGTGGAAGATTCCGGAAGCAAAGCCGGTGACCAAGAGATGGGTCTTCTTGTGGTAGGCCGCAGCGGTCAGCTTGTTGAAATCTCCCTCTTTGTTGAAAAAGTACCTACACGGGTGGGTGGTCAGAGGACGGTGGACGGGCAACCAGGGAGCCAGGCTGCGTCAGCCTGCGCCCAGCCCCCGGACCCAGGGACAGGGCCCCAGCTCCACGCAGGACCCCTGGCCCTGCAGCCCCGGGCCCTGCCCCTGGGACACGGGGCAGCCTCCGCGCCACGTTTCAGCGTGGAGGGTGCGAGGTCCTGCCCCACCCCCGGGGGGCACCTACTTGGCCAGCCGAGAGTATCTGACTTTCCCCTGCTGCTCCTCGGCAGCCGGCGTGGCTTTGCCCCGGACGGTGGTCTCCTCCTCCCCCTCCTCTCCGTCCTCCTTCTCCTCCGCCGCCGCCTGCAGCAGGTCTGCCCTCCAGCCCGTGGGGGCTTTCAGCCGCAGGCCCTCCGGGGGGGTGTCGCACTGCCACACACACAGGGCGCCGTCCTGGCTGAGCGTGTACAGCTGTAGGGGGTGCGGGCGAGTGGGCGCGGGTCACCCTGACGGCAGCCCACGTCAGCCACCTGGCAGAGGCCACGCCCAGGAGATCGCCAAGGGACGCCACTGCTTCCTACGCACCCCAGTGACCCGGGAGGCCACCTGTGTCTACCCGGGAAGGCCTGGCGCCTGGCTGAGACCCGGGATGCCACCGGGTGAGACACCCCAGACGTGGGAACGTACGTCTAGGCTGCTGGATTCGAAGAAGCAGGCCACGATCGCATCCTTGTGTCCCCCCAGCGCGTAGTAGATGAGGTTGTCCCAGCGCTCGGCTCCGAACACCCACGTGGACATGTCTTTGCTCCCGACCGCAAAGCACCTGCCAGAGAAGCCCACGCTCGTCCTCAGGGGCCCTGGGGGACTGCACGCAGCTGGGTCTGCCCAGCCCGCACCTCCTCCTGAGCGGCAGCTCCGTCTGTGTCTCTTGGGGGATGGGTCACCGCCCCCCTGCACGAAGCAGTCCCTCCAGGAGGTGGCCCAGGAGGGCAATGAGCACCCGCCTCCCTGACTCCCCGGGTCCCAACCTGAGGGGACCCCGCTTACCGCACACAGCCAGCGGAACAGGCGGTGCCTCGCTGAAGAGGTGGAAGGCCTGGCTGCAGGGCACCCAACCCGGCCCGAACACCCACCTGCTAGGAGCACGAGGGCTGCCGGGGGCTCCCCCCTGCCCCGCCACGGTGAGCCGGTGGACACACTGGCACCAACCACCAGCCCCCACCACTCCCTGCACACAGAGTGCAGGGCAGCCGAGAACGAGCCAGTAGCCTCCCAGGGTGGTTAGGGGTGCTGCTGTGAGAGGACGGGACCGGCCCCGTGCTCCAGGCCTCGACGTCCCACTGACACAGCTGCTCCAGATTCGAGCATCCTGGTCTAGGTCTGCGCCCTGGTTTCCAGTGACAGACGCCAGGGCGGTGCAGCCCAGCCCAGGACCAGCAGCCCACCCGGCCCTGCCACCCCACAGGACGCCCAAGCGCCCGTTTCAGAACAGAACTGCGGGATGCGACAAGACACACAGGGCTCCCCACCCCACAAGAGGCTGGTTCCGGCGTCCCCCTCAGGCCCCGCACCCGGGCCTCACCGCGAGTCGTCTGTCCAGTCGATGCACGTGGTTTCATCGTACGGCCCAAAGTAGGTTTTGTCCAGGACAAACGCGTTGAACTCCCGCTTCCTCCCAGGGGCGTGGTACATCTGAGCGAGGTTGCCTTTTGTGACAACGAACTTCCTGCCGCAGAAACAGGGCGTCGTGGCCCAAGACCAGCTCAGAGGCTGGGGACAGCGCCCTGCCCGGAGGCCGTGTGCACCTGCCTCTCTGTGGCCCCCAAGCCCCCTCTTCTCCGGCAAGGACCCCGAACCCCGGAGCACAGGCTCCTCCAATGCTGCCGCCAGCCTGGGAGACCATGGCCAAGGCCAGGCCAGCCCTGCAGAGCTGGAAGGACAACATGGGCTCCGCGTGACGGGCGCAGGGGAGCGGCCACTGCCCTCCAAGGGCCTTCTGAGGCCGGACACGGGATGCGGCTCACAGCTGAAACCCAGAGCCGCCCCCTGCCCAGCACATCCGGGTCAGCCTCGGGGGAGCAACCTGGGAACGAGCCCTCTCCTGTGGCCCGGGACCCGCAGCAAGGCTGGGGCTGGCCTGGACCCTGTCCGTGCACATTCTCCTCACGGTGGATGGTGAAGCTGGGGGGCAGGGGCTCCTTGGCGGCTCTACTGCCTGGAGGCCACGAGACCCACCGAGGCCCATGACTGCTGTGAAAGCAGTTTTGGTTGAGAATCTTCACGTGGGAACACCAGCCTGGAGCAGGGGGAGCAGGGACTGTGGCCATGGACGCCTGTTGAGGCAGGAGCACGGCTCCCATGGACATGCCTCTGGTTGGAAGAGCCCCAGAGCCCTGCTGCATCAGTCACGGCGTCTGGACCTCGAGAGCTCCCTGCCCCAAGCGCCAGGCCCTCACCTGCCATCGGGAGAGAAGCAGACGCTGTGCACGGAGCCCTTGAAGTGGAACTGGTGGAGCACGGACCTGCAGACCAGGCTGACCAGCAGCGCGTCCCCCCCTGCAGGGACGGGGAGTGGCATGTGTGGTCACCCCACGCACGACCCCGACAGCCCAGCCCAGGACAGCCAGGCACACGCATATCCTGCGCACACACACCCTCACCCCAAAGCCCACTAGGGCCCCAGGCAAGGAAGTGACCGGGGCAGAGGACCCAGCGGCTTGGATCCCTGGCAGGACCGGGTGTTGGCCTCATGCCCCCCCACCGACCACCTGAGCTGCTGTCCCCCCGGCCGAGGGTGGTTACCTTCATCGACGATGATGGCCAGGCGGCCGTCTGGGGACAGCCCTACACACTTGACGTTGTACCGAGTAGCCAAGGGCAGAGTGTTGGATCTGTTGCTATAAAACAAAAGCCACAGTCAGGTAGTTGGTCCCAGTTGTCGGACGAGGGGGCAGCCTCCGACCACCCACCCCCTGCCCCCTCCTGTCCCTGGCCGGCTCCGGGCCCAGAGCTCACGGCTCGTCCCCAGCTCCCTGCTGGAGAAGAGGAAGTAAGACCAGGTTCCTGGAGAAGACTTGGCGAAACGTATTCAAGCCCTTAAAATCGGGCTTTGGTTTGGGGCCCCTGGGGACTCAGTGGAGCGACCGATTCTTGATTTTGGCTCAGGTCACGGTCTCAGGGTCGTGGGATGGAGCCCCCCGAGGAAGAAGACGGGCCCTGCAGGTTCTTCGTTCTCCCTCGCCCTCCTCCCACGCACAAGCTCACTCGCTTGCTCTCTCTCGTTCTCTCAGCAAGAAAAAAAAAAAAAAAAAAAAGGCGGAGGGGCCTTGGCCGTTCCTGATTTTGTCTGTAGGAGAGCTCCCCGAGCCACCTGTTCAACAGAAGGGATGAACCCCGAGGACAGCGCGTGCACATGCAGCCGTCGGGACGGAATGGGGCACCCGGGGGCTCAGTGGTGCGCGGCGCCTCGGCCGTGGCCCCGGGGTCCGGACCGAGTCCCACGCGGGCCCCCGCGGGAGCCTGCTTCTCCCTCCGCCTGGGTCTCCCTCTCTCTTACGAAAAAACAAGGAAGGTGAACGTCAAGTACAAGCACCCCTCGGCTCGGGTCTAACTTTGTCCTCACGACTGCGCCTCCCGCTGCCAAGAGCGGTGACCCCCCCTGTGCCCCGCGGTGCAGCGGGCGGCCTGGCGCGGCGGGGCGGGCGGGGCGGGGCGGGGCGGGGACGGGGCCGCTGCCCACTTGCTTTTTCAGGTCGAATACGGTGACTCTGTTCCCCACGGGGCTGATGACGGAATCGCCGTCGCACGTGAAGTTCAAGTTTCCGCAGCGATAGACCGTCCCCAGCAGGTTGGAGAACTGAAAGGAAGGCGCTCGCCGTGGTACCGGGCCCGGGAGCCAGCCGCCGCCGCAACGACGGAGCCCCGCCCCGGCCCCGCTCAGCCCCGGCCCCGCCCAGCCCCGGCCCCGCTCAGCCCCGGGTCCCTCGGGCCGCCTCCCCGGCGGGGAGGGGGGCGGGGGGGGCACCGGGGACCCCGCGGGGCGCCACCGCCCCGAGCCCCGAGCCCCGGCCGCGCCGCGTGAGCGGGACCGCAGCCCTGCCGCCCCTCCCCGCCCCCGCCCGCGGACCCCGGACCCCGGACCCCGGACCCCGGACCCGGACCCCGACCCCGCGCGCACCCGGTACGCGAACTTCATCTCTGCTGCCGCCGCCGCACGTGTGCGCCGCGCCCGCCCGCGGCCCCAAGCGCGCACTTCCGGGACCCGCCGCCACGCCGCGCCGCGCCACAGCGCCCCCAGCCGGCCCGGAGGGGCAGGGCCGCAGGGAGGAGCCCGGCCGCAGGCCCCGCCCCCGCCGCGCCCCGAGGCGGATCCCGGCCCCAGGCCCCGCCCCCGCCTGCACCCAGCAGGGCCGAGCTCCCGTCCTGTAGAGCGGGGTGCGCGCCTCGGCTCAGGTAGCTCCCCCTAGGAGGTGAGGAGCTCCGACCCCACGTGCAGCTTCAACAGCTTCCGCATTACGACCCGGGGACCAAAAGCAAGACTCGAAGCAGCTTTAGAAATTCTTTTCGCGATGCTACCAAACGTCACAAGGGTAGTTACCTTGTGACACGTTAGGTTGGCACATTGTGTTTACAAAAAACCTAAAGACTCAAGTGTCTTTATTCCTAGGGGCCACCGGGGGATGAACTATGAAAAAAATCCCTGATGCTCCCCACAACGTAAATAAATAATCTTTGCTTCGAGTCAGGAAGCATTAGGGAGAAGGCAAGAAAATTCTTCACACGCTCCTCTTTCAAGCCCCTTGGCAAAAGAATGAAGTTCAAAACAGCAAAGTTTCTTCTTAAAATGTGTATTTTCAGAATTACAATGCTTACATTTTAAACAGTCTTAATACAATGGCTTTAGTCTAACAATATATTACAGAATAATGTGAAAAATGACTCTCATAGTAAACCATGAAAATGGAATTAATACCTGCAGTGTCAAAGTCACCAACTTGTCACCTTTTCCAGTCACAGAATCCCAGCAAATTTTATTGACGACGCTTTCGGGTCTTACAGCCTGATATAGTCGACGGCTAAATTTAGAGAAAGGGGCACTTCCATGAAAAATCAAATTCCAAAATCATGGATTTATTTTAAAGATCACAATCGACAGCAAAAACATTTAGATCAGCATAGTTTGTTCTTTAAAAAGTGGTATAACGTTTCATTTTATGTACACATCTGGAGAGACTCCTTGATTTCATTTTATAACTCAAGCTTACTTTAAACACTAAAGAAACACTGAACCGGAGCCGGTGTGTATCTCCTCTGCTAACCATGGGATACCAACCAAGACTTACTGGTACACGAATCCAACCCATGACCAGCTGCGCTGACAATGGACTGTAGGTAAAAGTCATTTTCAGATTAAATACAATTCCCATATTAGAATCAGAAGTTATAATTTTTCCGATCATAGGAAACCCCATGAAATTCACCAAAATTATAACTTATTTCCTTTTCCATTTGCTAGTATTTACATCTTCCACAATATGTGTAAAACGGCTGCATATTCTGCTTTTTAGATGCACATTCTATATCCGGCTTCACAATTATTTAACAGCTGCTGCATCTTTATTAACAAAACCAGCTTGTCTCAAACGTATAAGCCTTATTTTATTTTAAACACAACAAAAATCCAAGTACTGCCTTAAAAAAAAAAAAAAAAAGTGAAGCTTAGGTGACATTTTTCTTTTGTGTAGAACCAAACAAAAACAGAGGCACCCATGTAACTTAGGTTGCAAAAGATCTTTTGGGTAATTCCCAGGGTGGGGTGGTGGAGCGCCAAACCTGCAATAAATTTGATTTTATACAAACTGAAGATAGAAAGAAACCACCACGAGCATTTTGGATTCCCCCTTCATTTTTTTCCCTCTAAGTATATTATACAACTAGAGAATTTCATCGCGGGATTAGAACCCAGACACAAAGAAATCAAGCAGAAATAAGGTAACCATCGAATCAAATCCCCCTTCCGGAAGGTGAGAGGGAAAGCCACATTATACAGAGTGTGAGGCTTTTATGACAGAATCGAATCTCAAAGATCTCTTTATTCCCAGGGCTTGAAGGCAGATCTGTAGGGAAAACATCAATTTTTTACAACAAAACAAACTTATTTTAGAAACCCTAAACTATCTATTATTAGATTCTGAAGCTCTAATTTGCCTAACTCGTTGATTAGTTTTAAAGTGCACCTAAGGAAGATAAATTTCTGAAAAGTTTAATTAAACACACAGATATTGATCTTCTTTACACATTTCCAATTTCTGTAAATGAAAAAGACAGGGGGCAGGGTAGGGGGAATCACGCCACCTCATTTGTTGAGTGAAAAGACAGCGCACAGAAGCGTGGACACGACTGCTCTGTTCTAGTTGCTCCGAGCTTCCCGCCGGCCCCCGCTCCCTGCTCCCCACCACCACCCCACCCCATCACCCCGCCAGCCTCGCTCCCACACCCACAGGTGACCGGCAGGACTGGCGGCAGCTGCTGCAGAGGCCCCCTCTCCTCTCGGGCTCACATGCTTGAGGTTGCTCCCGCGCGGCCGCACCCCGTGCTGGACCTGTCTACACTCACTTGCAGCAGCCCGGTCAGGCTCGATTCCAACCACGCCTTGCCAGGGAAGTAAGAGTTCTCTATTTCTTATGTACAAAAATACATCGCTTTGGAGAGCTGGAAAAGGTTGCATACACCCAACACTTATTTACAAGCTGTGACTCTCACACCAGTAAAAACAAACACACATTTATTTTATCCTTGATTTTTGGTGCAACTTATACATAAACATTACATCAGTTAGTCTGTACTTTTAAAAATAATAAATCAACCATATGTACAATTAAATTTACAACCGAAAGCAAATTAATCCATTGGTATGGTATGATGGCAATTTTAGTGGGCCGGCAGAGAACATTCCAAGACTTTCGTCCTTCCCACAACCAAACTAGAAGCACACTGAGAGGGCACTCCCAGTTCTCCCCTGAAATGGAGCCTCTTAATGTCTAGGACTCCGGTGCAGAAGAAACATATTGATTACACAGTGACGATGACATGTGAAGACTTTAAAGGTGAGAAGAAAACAATGTATCAACCCCCACATATATAATGATAATTAAAATAAATACATATTTAATTCCAAGTGCATATGACATTCAGTCAACATCATGGGGAGCAGGGGTTCCAGAAACAGTTATTCCTAAACTACTTCGATGCCAAGTCGTCCCTTAGGCCCTGGTCTAATCTTCCCAAAGTACCTTTAAGATGGCTCCAGCTAATGGAGGTTCCAGGTCCGCCCCGTGCGACCCCCAAGGCACAGAAGGGGTTCTGTTCCCACCCCACCCCAGCCCTCAGCCTCACTGACCTGCCCTAATGGGGAGTTGTTATTCTAGAAAAGCACTGCTCATCTGGGATAAAGGACAGTGTTTTATCCCCCAGGAGACTCACGGATCCACCTGGTCCAGTATCGAGGGGGCAGCCGTGTGTCTCCCCGGAGGGCACACAGACTCCAGAAGGAACCCGTGGACCAGGAGGCTGCCAGGTGAGCGGGGAGGGGGCGACGGGAGGGAGTGGGGCTCTGGGCCAACACTGCAGGACGCCGGCACGGGGACAGGGACACTGGGATGGGGAGATGAGAGAGTAACAACACCACTGACAACACAAAAATAAACGCTGTAACTCAGCCGACCAGCCGCACGCCGAACTCCTCGGAGGCTTCCGTGGCCAGGCAGGATCACCGAAAGTCTGGTTAGCGCGAGAATGTTGCGATGGAGAGAGCAGTGGAGCCAGGATCCCTTCAAGCGCGCGCACACCCGGCCGGGGGCGTGTGCCGACCCGAGGCGGGGTCATGTGACGCTGACTTCGAGCACATGGTCGTCTTTGCTGGGGATGACCAGGATCTGCATGCCCGTGCTGGAGTTGAAGACCTGGCCGGGCGGCAGCGCTTGGAGCCGGGGCATGGGCAAGCCTTTGTGCTCGCTGCTGGAGGCCGAGTGCACGCTGCCCCTGCTCTTGATGCTGCCGCTGTCCAGCTGCTCATCCACATGCTTGTCCACCGACAGGCTGTCGTTCTCTATCCAGCTGTCTGCAAAATGCACGGAAGTGAGACACGGGCCCACTGACACGGACCAGTGACCCATCCCGGGAGCAGCGGGCCGCCCGAGCGACCTCAGGTGCACATACACGTCGCCTGAGGCAGCCCGTTTAGAGAGAACCTAGTGCGTGGGCCCTCGGAGGACCCGTGTGGGTCTCAGAGCAGGTGCCTACAACTTGTGACCCCGACCGGGTGTTTGGTGTCAGACCCCGCTGGCACCAGACCCACGCTGTTGATCCACAAGCCCGGTGGCTGGAGCTGGGTCAACCACCTCCTCGCACTCCCAACAGCGAGCGCACCCTTCATCTCCAAGAATCCTTACCGGCATCCAGTTGTGAGGAGTGCGCAGAGTGATGGGGGAGGTATTTAAACAGCCTGACGTCGGGAAGGGGGAGGTACCCCGCAAAGAGGGGCATCACCTCCATGTGGACCCGGTGAGTGGCCTGCGCGGCCACAGGCATGGAGATGACGCCAGAACTCTTCCCGCACACTGCCCAATTGCTGCTGTTGTCCACCACTGAAACAAGGAAAGCACTGGTTTTACCCCAGGAGAGGGCACTCCGTGTTCACACCAAAATAAGAGCCACCAGCAGCCCCACACTCCAGAGTGTAAAATCCGAAACTGGATACATTCTATATCTTGCTGCCTCATAACTGTACCTGAACAGGAAACACGTATGGTTTGATAATAAGATACGTGTTGGATGCACAGGGAAAGTCACTTTGTTCTGCTCAACATCATAAACGAACAGTGATAAACTGTGCTGGAAGGCGGTGTGTCAGACTACGGGCACGCTGGCTGTCAAATTTGGAATGGGGTGGAACAGGGTGGTGGTCCGTCTAGCAGGTGGTGGCATCAGACTGGGGGTCCCAATCCCAACCTGCCGCTTGGACAAGCCTCTGGGATGGGACGGAAAGAGACGTATGTAAGCCCTTCTACCTGCAGCACAGCAGATATTCCTAATATATGCAGTTATTAGCACTAATTATTAAAACACAACCGTGACATAATTCAGTGTAATTCAAATATGTAATCGAGCACTCAAGAAGTTGGCGGATCAGGAGCCTTGTCTGGACAAGCAGATGGCCTTGCAGAGAGGTGACAGCAGCCCTGTCAAGGGGGCACATAGCAGGGCCCAGGAGCTCCAAGGACCGAAGGTCCCCAACAGCAGAGAAGGGAAGGGGTGGCAGAGGGCCGGCTTCCTACACAGGGCAGGGGAGCCTCTGAGGGAGGTGCCGCAGCAGTTCTCAGATGGTGGTCCCTGGGGCACCAGGGGGTCATACCCCTGCCTTTCTCCCTGGGCTGCCAGGCACACCGGTGGCTGGCGCCGGAGGCCTGAGGGTGAACCGAGGCCCCACATGCAAGGGGTCAGGACAGTGGGTTCCTCACCACACACTTGAGGATAGAAACTGCCAGTTTTACTTAAGGCTGTCCTTCGTGGAGTAGTCAAAATTAATTTTATTAAATCCAATCTTTAAAGAAACATCTTTTTAACTTTAACTCTGAAATGATTATAGACTCCTGAGAAGCTGCAAACCATTCGAGAGGGGCCCCGTGTACCCCTCACTCTGGGCCCCCAGGCTCCCGGGCTCACTGGGACTGAGCCAGCGGTGCTCTTCAGTCTGCGGTACTGGGCAGATGTCATCTCGAAAAAGAAGGGCGTGAGCCTGTCACTTCAAAGAAGTGGCCAATGATACAGTTCGAAACTCTGATCAAAAGGGAGAATTTCAGAAAATCTGCCTTTGCCACTGCGAGCCCGGCAGCGTCCCAGGACTCGGACTACCCTGATGAGCTCCGAGCGGGCTGGAAAGGGGTGCCAGCCGGAGGTAAGAGGGCCTCTCAAACTACAAGCCAGATCTAAGGCTCTGAGGAAACGGAGTATGAAAAGTTGGTTCACGTGGTTTCAGAGTCCACTCTGGGATGGACCCAGCCTGGAAGAAAGTTCCACTTGTCAAGTTCTGGTGAGAACCACGGTTACAAGAGGGCTGTCGAAGGAGGCCTCCCTTTACCAACTACCCATCTGGGCGACCCTGGGGCGCCCTCACATCCTTCAGCCACGTCACCACACACGGAGGGCAGCAGGACGACTCAGCTCCCTTCTGGGAATCCAGACGTTAGGAGAATCCAGGGGATGCACAATTATGTCATTATTCTTTTTGTCTTGTTTTGTTTTGGAAAACAGTTCTTTTTCAAGTATGACGTCATGTAATGCATTTACTGTGATTTTTAAGGGACTAAAACAAGAAATCGTTGGCTCAACCATTTCTTAGAGCATAAACGGTCCTGACACCCCAAACTGAGCAGCCCAGGCCCTGGAGGAGGCAGATGGGGACGGGGAGTCTGGAGCAGTGGGCAACAGGGAGGAGCCCGTACAGGGGGCCAGTGCTGGGAGATGGGGGGAATGGAGCTGGGGCTGGGGATGTAACGAGGCCCAGACTCCAGGACACATGGACTGCTGGGCAGCAGCGCTGGGAAGACCCTGAATCACAGGCAGAGAGGGAAGGGCAGCTCTGGGGGCCACGGCGTTCCCAACGACCGCTTGAGAAAACCTGACTCCCTGGCAACCAAGCCCAACATCCCGCCCGCCTAGGACCACGCCATGTAATAAAACATTCAAATGAGCTTTTCTGATCCTAGAACATTCTCTCTTCAGATAGGGAACACTACTGTGGGAAGAGGGGGCACAAGCCCATCACACACGGGGTAGCACGGCAGTTAGGGGAAAAGACACCCCCAGACCTACCTTCATACATAAGCTTGGTCGAAAAATAGTCGTCCGACTCTGTCAGTGCTTCGTCCTTATCCACCTCTAGGAGGTCCGAGAGCCGCGTGATGGACACCTCCAGGGAGCACAGCGAGCCTGTCCGACAGTGCTCCGTGCCTGAGGGGGGCAGGATCTCAGCTCTCACGCTATACAATGTCTGGGCAAGAAGGGGAGAGACAAGCGCGTGTGTGAACAGCCTGCAGGGACGGTATCCTCGGCCCCGGCTGCCCGCGGGCATCGGAGGAGGAGGGCCTGGCTCGGCCGCTTCCAGGAGTCAGAGGAGATGCCGGCCACGGCCCCGGATCAACCCCCTCGCAGGGACACGTGCTGGGCGAGCCCCCGCCGCGAGCACCCGAGTCTTTCTCAGGCGGACCCTTGCCGCTCGCTGTCACCCGACTCAGGATTATCAACAGTTTGCTCCATCTGCTTTCTCTCTCTCTGGACTGACAGGTATTTGTCTCCTGGGGCACTGAGGGCAGAGCCCAGAGAGCCTGTCGCTTCACCCCTCAGTAGTTCAGGAGGCACCCCTAAAAACACGCACATCCTCTTACAAACACGACCCAGAACCGCAACGAGCGAAGGCAACACTCCTTCCTGGCCTCTGGCCAAACGTTCTCCTTTCCTCGATGACCTCTTCGCCCAACAGCCACACCTATTCCCACCTGCCTGACATCCTCACCACCTGGGACAAAGACCTGAAGCCTGGCGGTGCTACTTTGGAAGGTAAGGGTTGTTTCTTCAGGATCCTGTGAGAGTAACTCCGCTGCTCCTGCTCTTGCTGCCTCAGTATCCGCTCTGTTGGCCAAGCAGCCTGCGGGGGCTCTGCATGGACACCGGCCCTCAGGCAGGCACATGCCCTGGGTACGGGGTCACACGCAAACGTAAGCTCCTGACAGCGTCTCCCTAAGCCCCCTTGTGATCAACAGCCCCCAGCACCTTCCCCTCATGTGCCCCCGAGATAAAAGCCCCATGGGGCTTACACGAGCCCCACTGTCCTGGTTCAAAATGACCAGTCCAGTCCTAGCCCGGGAACCCCAGATGCCAATAAAAGCACCCGGCCCCCTCCTGCCTGCGCCCCCAGGTGCTCTCTGCCTTCACCTCCCCATGTGGCCCCTCAGGGGGGGCCCCCATGTACTTCCTCCAGGACCTGTGAGCAATCAACTTCTCTTATGCAATTGCTCATGGCCTTTTGTTGAACCAGGACTGACCATCCGGTGCCCTGTGCTACACGCAACAAGAGCTATCTTACTAAAGTCATATAATGTACACGAAATCATTATAGCAAACTGGATTCAAAAGTATCTACTGGTGTTAGGAAACATTCAAATAAAATACATTTTAGAATATTAAGAAGCCTATTGCCAAAATAAAGCGTTTTCCTGGGAGCCAGCGAGGTTTAACAGTAAGTAGTCCCAGATGGGTTTGCTTGGGGATTTTTTTTTTTAAGATTTTATTTATTCACGAAAGAGAGAGAGAGAGAGAGAGAGAGAGGCAGAGCCACAGGCAGAGGGAGAAGCAGGCTCCATGCAGGGAGCCTGATGCGGGACTCGATCCTGGGTCTCCAGGATCACACCATGGGCCTAAGGCAGTGCTAAACCGCTGAGCCACCCTGGCTGCCCCTTGCTGGGGATTTTCCCATTAAACACCCAATGACATCTGTCTGGGAGTGGAAACCGACTTCTACAGATCTGAAGGAAGCCACTGCCAGGATCTTCTGCAGCCTTCCAAGGTCAAGGGCATAAAAGACAGGGTTGGAGCAGAGGCATCTGTGGGGCAGGGAAGGAGGAGGAAGCACAGGAGGGAGCAGGGAGAAAAGGCAGCTCTAGGGTGGCCGACTGAACAGCTCTGTGCTCCCAAGAAGCTCCCAGCTGGACGCGTGCAGTCTGGAATGTTTGCGAGCTCAGCTGAGGAAGGGTGAGCTTTGCTTGGAGCTTGGATCTTGGAAGGGAGCCCAGAGACAGTGGTGAAGGGACATGCTGTCCTCAGTGCATGTCCTCGATGCTGCCTTCTGACGGCAGTGGGACAGAGACGGGTGGCTGCGGGGCAACCATGGGAGCAGAAGGTAGCAGTGAGGTGCCTTCCACACCTGGAACAAACTCTTAACACCGATGGCCAACTGATTTCAACAAGGATGTCAAGACCATCCAATGGGGTAGGAATGACTAGTCTTATGAAAAAATGCTACAGGGACATCGGAGTAGCCTCATGGGAAGAATGAACTTGGACCACCTCTCATGGAGATTGCAGACCTAATGCAAAAAAGTATAAAACTCTTGGAGGAAAACACAGATGATGGGGACTAAGGAAGGCACTTGATAGGATGAGCACTGGGTGTTATATTATATGTTGGCAAATTGAATTTATTAATTTTTTAAAAGATTTTATTTATGTATTCATGAAAGACACAGAGAGAGAGAGGCAGAGACACAGGCAGAGGGAGAAGCAGGCTCTGCAGGGAGCCCAATGTGGAACTCGATCCCGGGACCCCAGAATCAGGCCCTGGGCCGAAGGCGGTGCTAAACTGCTGAGCCACCTGGCAAATTGAATTTAAATAAAAAATTTAAAAGAAAAGCATTTCCCAAACATTCAAATCTTTAAAAAAAAAAAAAAAAGGAAAACACAAGATCTTTCTCATCTTTCTGATCTTAGGATAAGCAATGATTTCATAGACCCTTCAAAGTACAAGCAATAAAGTGATTAATAAGGTGGACTTCGTCAAAGTTAAAAACTTTTATGCTTCAAAGGACACATGGGGAAGGCGACAACACAACCCACAGAATGAGAGATGTGTGCAAGTGGCACCTGTGACAAGGGGCTGCCATCTAGTCTACATGAAGAACTCTTACAACACTAGAATAAAAAGACAACTCTAAATATTTTAAAAATGGGCAAAGGATATGAATAGACATCTTTCCAAAGAAGACATGCAAGCAGCCAAGAAGTACATGAGAGGTGCTCGGCCACTCGCCGTCAGAGAAACGCTCATCAAAACCATGTTGACAAGGGCACCTGGGTGGCTCAGCAGTTGAGCATCTTGCCTTTGGCTCAGGGCATGATCCCAGGATCTGGGATCCAGTCCCGCATCGGGCTCCCTGCAGGGAGCCTGCTTCTCCCTCTGCCTGTGTCTCTGCCTCTCTCTGTGTCTCTCATGAATGAATAAATAAATAAATATTAAAAAAAAAAAAAAAAAAACCTGCATTGACAGACCCCTCGCACCTGCTGGAAGCGGAAGGATGCCGAGGACACGTGCTGGTGAAGATGTGGCAGCTGGAGCCCTCACATATCTCTGGGGTGTGTAAAGTGATGTCCCTTTGGAAAACAGCAGTGGCTTCTCAAAAAGTTAAACCGAGTTCCCACACAGCCCAGCGACTCTGCCCCGATACTCACCCAAGAGAAGTGAGCACTGAGAAGTCACACGGGGATTTTCACAGCGTTATTATTCCTGACGGCCCCATAGTGAGAACAGCCCAGACCCTAGCCACTGAGATATGAGAAGGAAAATGTGGTCCACCCGCACAATGGACGGCTCTTCCTCCATAAAAACAAATGAAGTCTGGTATACACTACAGGGTGCCAGGGGGAAGATGCCAGCGGCAAAAAGTGCCCATGTAGGGGCACCTGGGTGGCTCAGCTGGCTGGGCATCTGCCTTCAGCTCAGGTCACCTCAGGGTCCTGGGATGGAGCCCCACATTGGGCTCCCTCCTCCATGGGGAGTCTGCCTCTCCCCCGGTTCATGCTCTCTCTTTCAAATAAATAAAATCTTAAACTAAATAAATAAATAAAAGTACCCATGTAATACGCCTCATTTGCACACAATGTTCAGAATAGGCCAAAATATTGGCAGATCTGCCCCTGGATTAGTGGTTGCCAAGGCCTGAGACGAGGCAGCGGTAGGGGGGTGACAGTGAGTGGGGTAACAAGGTTTCTTTCTGGAATGATAAAAGTGTTCTAAAATAAGGATCACAGTGATGGCTACCTGCATCGAAGGGGACACTTCAAATGGCTGAACTTCATGGCATCTAAGTTATATAACTCAATAAAGCTTTCCTTAGAGAAGTGGCATCCCTATTTCCAGTCCTCACAGAATACTGGTTTTCGAACAGCAATCCCAGCAGATAGGTTCTTCACTCAGTTTGTACAGTTTTTTTTTTTCAGTTTCTACAGTCTGAAAGAAAACCTTATCTGTGCTCTTCGTGATTCAAAGAGGAAACAAAGGAAGAAGGAGCAGTGAAACCGCCAGCACCCATAATCATGGGCAGCGAGCAAACCCGATGAATGTATGTGCACTGTAGCACATGAATGATTTAACGTGGCGCGCTGTGAACACACCGGGAAGGGGTGTGTGTGCTACAGAAAGACCCAACATGCTGGAGATGCTGCGGAAGCCTAAGGCTGATCAAGACAGTGAAACGGAGCAGGGAGGCGGCTGGAAGGACATACTAAAAAAACTGCTAACATCAGGAGCTATAAAGACGAATACACCTGAAGTGTTGTTTTACAATTTCAGTAGAGAAGGAAAGGAAACACCACAAAACTATGTATTTACATTCTCATCTACCCAACACAAAATCCAAGTCTCAACAAAGAAACCGAAACACAAGTGCATCTCCCTCCTCAGCCCAAGGCCACCTCCAGCTCCACACGTAATGCACAGGTTATAGGAGAGTCTTCACAGCACAGATTCACAGATTAAGTAGATTTCTACGATATTTTCTTTTTCTTTTAAAAATAAAACCCCTTTATAAAGTAACCACCCCGCGTGGCAGCTAGGATCAGGACGAAAGGACTCTAGGAAATAGTTCCAGGATATTCTAAACGTGAACAAGGGAAAAGGGAGCAGAGACCCGGAGCCTTCGCTCCTTACACTCATCTTACAGCCACTGGCAAGACTGCACACGCGCCAGGCATGTCACCCGAGGAGCAGCTGGGCGTCTGAAGTACCAGCAGCCAACAACTGAGCTGTTGATTTTCCCGGATCTGTTGCTTCATTATATTGAAAGGTTTTTTCCTACCTGATTTTTTTAGATTAAAAGGAGTGTGATGCCACCTTCCTTTTTTTTTTTTTTTTTTTTTGCCACTTTCCATTTTCCCACCGCACACCCCCGCCAAAAAATATGATACATACAAAAAAATTTTCCACTTGAAATTCGTAAGTATACGGCTTTAAGGGGATAGAGAGCCGTCCTTCGGAAGCTGGGGAGAATCCAACGGAGAACTGGCAGCGCAGAGAAGGGGGAGGCTCCCGCGTCCACTTCAGCTCCCACACAAAGAACACTGACTGCTTGCTGTAGATGTGCTGCAAAGAGAGTCACTGTCATTGCACACACAGACGCAGCCCACACCGCGCCTCGGCTGCGCTCCAAGCCGCGCTGCCAGCCACCTGCCACGACTCTGCCCCCTGGTGCTCCCATGTGGGTCACCTGGAGGCCTGTGGCCACAGCCCCACCCACAGCCCCGTGCCTGCCTTGCCGCAACGAGATTGGGCAAAGCTGGTTACAAAGTTTTAATCTTTTGGGGTGCCCAGGTGGCTCAGTCGGTTAAGTGCCTGCCTTCAGCTCAGGTCATGATCCTGGAGTCCTGGGATCAAGCCCCATGTTGGGCTCGGCCTGGAGCTGCTAGAGATTCCCCCTACCCAGCCCCCTCATGCTGAGGCGCACACTCCCTCTCTCTAAATAAAACAGAACATTTATTTGTGTGTAGTACCTCATTCATTTCCAAAACAGAAATGCCATCAACCAATCAAAAAGGGCATCTTTGCATTCATGCCAAGTACTTTGCATTTAATGTTAACTTAAACACAGAATAAGCACCATCTCATGCCTAATGTCCACACCTACAAGCACAGGGACAGGCTGGGCCAGCATTTGAAATGGGTGGAATCTTAGCTGG
This sequence comes from Canis lupus familiaris, assembly GCF_011100685.1. Classification (NCBI taxonomy): domain Eukaryota; kingdom Metazoa; phylum Chordata; class Mammalia; order Carnivora; family Canidae; genus Canis; species Canis lupus. Next base: position 37,881,263 of record NC_049252.1, on the reverse strand, counting down.
GGAAAAAGTCCTTGAAAAATGCTACTGATCAAACATCCCAAGAAAACCTTTTATCTCCTAAACACTCAGCATTTACTGTCAAAAACACACAAGACGAAAAAAAAAAAAAAAACACACATGACAAACGAGTATTTGAAACAGGAAGGTGAGCAGTAGCCAGGCAGCGTGAACACAAGTAGGACTCTTTCACACGGCTACACCAACACAGGGTTCCCTCCTTGGGTGCAGACAGGCGTTTAGCTCCGGGCGGACGGGAGTGAGGGTGTCCATGCAATCAACACGGAGCTCAAGAATGACCCTATAGTTACATAAATCTGTGCGCCAGTAGGACAAGTTTAATTCTTCCACAAATATAAACATCATTCTATTTCCCAATCCATCCACCATGCTGCTCGGGGCACGGAATGAAACCCAAACATGCACATCCAGCCACAAAGCTGCAGTTTCAGAGCCCTTGGGAATGTGCTTGCGCCTCCTGCTGTTCACTTCTCCCAGTTTTTGTGTTGCCAGATTCCCTCTACAAACACACTGTGTTTTCCTCAGAACTTTCTAGATACTCCTTCATCACACTCTCGCTCCCCCTGTTCTCTGCCCCATTCTGGAGAAGGGTTACCTGCGGGGTCTTGGTGTTCAGCGGTACCAGCTGCAGGTCACCACTACTGCCAGTATCCACAAGGTTACCGTCAGACAGCTGAAAGTCAAGTTCTGACAAGTTCTGGACACAAACTTGAATATATTTCCTAAAGCAGAAAAACAAAAAAGACGATTTTGAAATCTAAGGATTTTAATACATGTATTTTGGTTGAGAAGACACTCTCTGGGGAATTGAAAGAGTGACAAAGTAAAATAAGAACCAGTTGCTTAAAAAAAAAAAAAAAAAAGAACCAGTTGCTACCTATATTTCTACTTCCAACCTCACAGGGGAAAGTGTCCCCCAAAATCAAATCTTCCCGAGCAAGCCAGTTCTGAGGGAAAATGGATCAAAGAACGCTCTGCTTGTGACCCATGTTATTACATGATCAGAACTGGCTTTCCTAAACAAGCAGCAGCTTGCACTAGGTGAGGAAAGTGCTCGCTACCCCGGACACACAGGGTTCCCATCAGTCCCTGTCACATGGGAAGAGGAGTCTGAAAAGCCAGTGTGAAAGGAAGCAACCCAACTTCTGTTTAGCAGTGTTGGTGTCTTTAGCCATTCCTACCTACAGTCCCGTCCCCATAACAGGAAGGGCAAGAAAGCAAGCTGCTAGTATAATGTTGCACTCTACATACAGTTCTGACATTTTTATTACTAATTTATGCAAATGTCAACAGATGAAAGCAAAAGGAATTCCACAGTGAGAGGCCAGACTCAGCCCTGAGCCCAGGGGTCCATGCGCACACCATGACTGATTGGGGTCAGGCCGACACTGCCCCCTGATGCCGAAGGATGAAGCACGGGGCTCCACCTCCAAACAGTCTCCTCCAAAGGCAGAGCTGGAGTCTAATCCAGCTTCTAGAGCAATGAGTGCTTCTCAACTGGAGGCAATTCTGGCCTGCAGGGGGCATCATGCTGCATCTCAAGATATATTTTTGGTTGTCACGAAAGGGGTGGGGAGGATGGAGAGTGCTGCGGGCATAGAATGGGAGAGCCAGGGGTACTGCATGTGCAGGACAGCAACCCCTCAGCCCCACAAACGAGGAGTTCTCGGACCCAAAGTATGAGTAGCTCTGAGGCTGAAAACCCCGCCCTTGAGGCAACCAGCAGACGGCAGAGAGCCACAAGAATGTGACCAGTCAAACTCAGAATGGTAGACCTTCTTTCTAAAGGAAAACTGAGAGGATGATCAGCGGTTTAGCGCCTGCCTTTGGCCTGGGGCGTGATCCTGGAGTCCCGGGATCAAGTCCCACGTCAGGCTCCCTGCATGGAGCCTGCTTCTCCCTCCTCCTGTGTCTCTGCCCCTCTCTCTCTGTGTGTGTCTCAGGAATAAATAAAATCTTTAAAAATAAATAAAAAATAAAGGAAAACCAAACCAAGTTCGGCAATGGGTCACTGGCTTGACAAATAAAAGGAGAGATGAAAAAAGATCAGGGCCTTGGTGTGGATCCCACGTGCTACAAACCAACTGCCCAAAGTTCTTTAGAGGCAGCTGGGGAACCCTGAGTGTGTTGTAGCACAGCAGGGAGTCACCACGAATCAGAACAAGGGGAATCAGAACGAATCAGAACGGTGTCATGGTTGCATAAGAAAGCACACTCAGCATCACTGAGGCCAAGCTCTGAGCAGCAAAAGTGTCCATGCAGGAGAGCACGGCACGGGAGTGGGGCCCGGAGTGCGCCTTTACCGTGTGCCGGCTGACAGGAGCGAGTGTGTGGTCCTGAAGGGCACGCTGAAGGTCAGGGCGATGACGGTGGAGTAGATGGACCACGGGCAGTCAATGGACACCTGAGGAGAAACACAGGGCCGTGCGTTCAGACCACCTGCCCGACCACAGCCATCACAGCAGCCACCCAGGTCAGCAGCGGCTGCCAAACTGATGGCCTTCCCACTTCCTATTTAGAAAGCAAACCCCCACTAAACGTGTGCATAAACAAAGCAGAAACGTAAAGCTGCACACCCAGACAAGAATAGTAAACACGGGAGTAGCCAGACATCTGCGAGTCACCAGAAGGGTCTTGGAAGCTCTGGGCCATATGCCCCACCTCGCGCTTCCCACACTGACATGGCCAGACAGGTTTTCTAACACGCAGGACATTATGACAAAAGTGCTTTTAGTCACTTCGTTAATATGACATGATCAATCAGTAACTATCACAAAATTAAATGAGTTGTCCAAACACTGTACACAATGAACATATAACAGGAAGGCAGGCAATCCTGGGGGCAGAGCGTGGGCCAAGCCACTAACTGCCCTAAGAGCACCGGCCTGCCTTTTGAGGTCCCCCACAGGACAAATGAATACACCAAGCATAGACCAGTGTTCAGCCAGCACTGGTTTTCAGCCTCCTGAATTCTGTTACAAGATAAGGAAAAAAGAAATTTCAGGGAATGAAAATTTAAAATGCACCCTTAGGTGCTGGCCGGTCTAATGTTCTATGCCATAACGTCTTTGCTATGACTGTTTGTTAGCCTTTTGTTCTACTGTTTTTGTGCATGCATGTCTTTTTTTTAATGATTCAACTTATTTAAACTAAAAAACAAAACAAAAAACAGTTCATCCATTTCTCCTAAACCCCACCCCATCCTAGGCACCCATCAATCTGCTCTCTGAGCTTGATTTTAGTTTTTTTCAGATTCCACATATAAGAGAGATCAAATTGTATTTATTTTTCTCTGTCTTATTTCACTAAGCTTAATGCTCTCCAGGTCCATCCATATTGCAAATGGCAAGATTTCCTTCTTTTTGGTGGTGAAGACTATTGCCCTGAGCACATACACAATGTTTTCTCTATCCATTCATCCATCCTCGGACACTTAGGTGGTTTCCATGACTTGGCTATTGCAAATGATGCTGCAGTGAACATGGAGGTGCAGACAGCTTTTCAGGTAACTTCATTTTCTTGAGTCAACACCTAGTAGTGTGAATGCTGGATCATATAGGGTAGTTCTATTTTTAACGTCCTGAGGAACCTCCATTCTGTTTTCCAGAGTCGCTTCACCAGTTTGCATTCCCACCAACAGGGCACGAGGGTTTCCCTTTCCCCACATCCTCGTCAACCTGATTAGTGACGTCGAGCATCTACATGTCTTCTCCAGAAAAATATTCAGCCTCTGCACATGTTTTAATCAGACTGTTGCAGGTTTTGCTACTGAAGTTATAGGAGTCCTTTATATATTTTGGGTATTAACACCTTATCAAATACATGATTTGCAAGTATTTTCTCCCATTCCGCGGTTGTCATTTCATTTTGTTGATGGTCTCCTTTGCTGTGCAGAAGCTTTTTAGGTTGATGGAGTCCCAATAGTTGACTTTTGTTTTTGTTGCCAGATCCATTAAATCATCGCCAAGACCAGTATCAAGGAACTTACCACCTACGTTTTCTTCTAGAAATTTTATGGTTTCAGGTCTTACATTCTAGCTTTAAACCATCCAAAAAAAAAAGGTAACTCAAAATGGATTAAAGGCAAGAGTCCAGTTTCATTCTTCTGCATGTGGTTGTCCAGTTTTCCCAACACCATTCATTTGAAGACACTTTTTTCTCCACTACACATTCTTGGCTCCTTTGTCATAAATTAATTGCTCATATATATGTGGGTTTATTTATTCTGTTCCATTGATCTGTATATTCTTTTATGCTGCTCCCATAGTGTTTTGATAGCTACAGCTCTGTAATACAGTTTGAAGTCAGGGAGCATGATGCCTCCAGCGTTGTTCTTTCTCAAGATTGCTTTGGGTATTTGGAGTCTTTTGTGATTTCATACACATTTTAGGATTATTTGTTCCATTTCTATGAAAAATATTGGATTTGATAGGGATTATGCTAAATCTATATATTGCTGGGTAGTATGGACATTTTAACAGTATTAAATCTTTCAATCCAAGAGCATAGAATACCTTCCCATGCATTTGTTTCTTTCATTAATGCCTTATAGTTTCCATGATATGTGTCTTAACCCTCCTGGGTTAAGTTTATTCCTAGGTATTTTATTCTTTACAACTTCAATGCAATTGTAAATGGAATTGTTTTATTTCTCTGATAGTTCATTATTAGCATACAGAAACACAACAGATTTCTCCGTATTTATTTTGTATCCTGCAACTTTACTGTATTTATTGTAAGTTTTTTGATGAAGTCTTCAGGTCTTTATATATATAGTATGTCATCTGCAAATAGTGACATTTTACTTCTTTCTTTCCAATTAGCATGCCTTTTATTTCTTTTACTTGACTAATTGCTCTGGCAAGGACTTCTGGTACTATGTTAAACAATAGTGATTAAGAGTGGGCATCTTTGTTTTGTTCCTGATCTTAGAAGAAAGGCTTTCAGTATTTCACCATTAAGCATGATAACAGCTGAGGGCTTATCATATATGGCCTTTATGTTGATGTATGTTCCCTCTATATCTACTTTGTTGAGTTTTTATGGTAAACAGATATTGAATTTGGCCAAATGCTTTTCCTGAGTCTACGGAGATGATCATATGATTTTCATTCTTTACTTTGTTACTGTGGTTCATCACACTGATTGATTTGTGGTTGATGAACCATCCTTGCCTCCCTGAAATAAAGCCCATTTGATCACGTATATGATCCTTTTGGTGTATTGTTAAATTCGGTTTGCTAAGGTGTTTTTGAGGCTTTTTACACATATGTTCATCAGAGATACTGGCCTGTAATGTTCTTTTCCTGTGGCATCCTTTCTGGTTTCTTAACATTGGCCTCGAAGAATGAGTTTGGAAGAGTTCCCTCCTCTTCTGTTTTTCGCAAGAGTTTGAGAGGAACTAGTATTAATTAATTCTTCTTTGAACATCGGATAGGATTCAACAGTGAAACCACCTGATCCTTGTTTGTTGGGATGTTTCTGATTTCTGATTCAGTCTCCTTACCAGTAAGGTAAGTCTGTTCAGATTTTCTATTTCATCATGATTCACTCTTGCTAGGTTGTGTGTTCCTAGGAATTTATCCATGTCTTCTAGATTGTTCAGTGTGTTGGCATATAGTCATTCATAGTAGTCTCTTACAATCCTTTGTATTTCTGCGGTGTCAGCTGCAACATCTCTTCCATTTCTGACTTGAGTCCTCTCTATATTGGCGAGTCTAGCAAAAAGTCTATCAATTTTACCTTTTCAAAAAACCAGCTCTTGGCTTCACTGATCATTTCTATTGTCTTTGTAGTCTAATGCATTTATTTCTGTTCTAATGCTTGTTATTTCCTTCCTTCTACTAACTTTGGGCTGTTTGTTCTTCTTATTCTAGTTCCTTAAGGTGTAAAGTGAGGTTGTTTGAAATGTTTCCTTTTATTTTTTTTTTTAAAGATTTTATTTATTCATGAGAGACAGTGCAGGGGGGACGGGGAGAGAGAGGGAGGGAGGGAGGGAAGAAGGGAGGGAGGGAGGGGGAGAGAGAGAGAGATGCAGGGACACAGGCAGAGGGAGAAGCAGGCTCCAGGCAAGGAGCCCAACATGGGACTTGATCCCGGGTCTCCAGGATCACGCCCTGGGCTGAAGGTGGTGTTAAACCACTGAGCCACCTGGGCTGCCCACAATTCCTCTTCTTAAAGTAGGTCTATATTGCTATGAACTTCCCTCTTAGAACTGCTTTTGCCACAACTCATAGATTTTGGTATGTTACATTTCCATTTTCATTTGTCTCAAGGTTTGTTTTGATCTCTCTTGATGTGATCTTTGGCCAATTAGTTGTTCAGTAGCATGTTGTTTAATCCCCCACATATTTGTGAATTTTCCCATTTTCTTCATGTAATTAATCTCTAGTTTCATAGTGTGGTGTCAGAGAAGATGCATGATGTGACTTTAACCCTCTTAAATTTATTAAGACTTGTTTTGTGGCCTAATACACAATCTGTCCTGGAAAAATGTTCCATGTACACTTGAGAAGAATGTGTATTCTCTGTTGCCTTTGGATGAATGTTCTGTAAATATCTGTTAAGTCTACTTGGTCTAATGTGACACTTATGACTAGTGTGTCCTTACTGATTTTCTGTCTGGGAGATCTATCAATTGACATAAATAAATGTGGTATTAAAGTGTTGTTGAGGATTTCTGCACATATGTTCATCAGAGATACTGACCTGTATCTTCTTTGTCTTTTGTTATAACCTTTATTTTCAAGTCTATTTTGTCAGATAAAAGCAGAGCTGCTCCAGATTTCTTTTAGGTTTTGGTTTCACTTTAGTCTGTGTGCCCTGTCTGAAGTCTCTTGTAAACATTATATAGATAGGTCTTGATGTTTTTTACCCATTCAAGCCACTCCTTGTCTTTTGATTGGAAAAGTTAGTCCATTTACATTTAAAGTAATTGTGGGTAGACATGTGCTTGGTGCCATTTTGGTTAATTGTTTTCTTTCAGTTTTTGTAGTTTCTGTTCCTTACTTCTCTGCTTTCTAATCCTTAGTGGTGTGATGCCTTTCCTTGGCAGTATGCTTATATTTCTTTTTCTTTATCTTTTCTATGTTTGCTACAGGCTTTTGCCTTTGTGGCTACCATGAGGCTTACATGTAACAACTTATGTTTATAATCTACTATAAGTTAATAACTTATTTCTAAAGCTCAATATTTTTACTCTCCCTCACCCCCACATTTGATGTTTTTTTCCTCTGATGTTTTTGATCTCACACTTTACATCTTTTTATCTGTGTATTCCTTAACTAATTATTGTCATCATAGTTATTTGTACTACCTATGTCTTTTAACCTTCATAGTAGCTTTATAAGTGCTTAACCCATTATACTTTTCCTATATATTTATCTTGTCAGTGAGATTTGTTCTTTCACATGTGTTCTTGTGAATATCCTTTCTTTTCAGCTTAAAGAAGTCCCTGGAACATTCCTTATAAAGCCAGGTAAGTGGTGAGGAACTCTGTTAGCTTTTGTTTCTCTGGAAAACACTTTATCTCTCATCACTTCTGAATAATCACTTTGCCTGGGCAGCCCGGGTGGCTCAGCGGTTTAGCGCCTGCCTTCGGCCCAGGGTGTGATCCTGGAGACCCGGGATCGAGTCCCACGTTGGGCTCCCTACATGGAGCCGTTCTCCCTCTGCCTGTGTCTCTGCCTCTCTCTCTCTCTCTCTCTCCCTGTGTGTGTCTCATGAATAAATAAATAAAATTTTAAAAAAATAATAATAATCACTTTGCCTAACAGAGTATTATTCTTAGTTAGAGATTTTACTTTCAGCACTTTGACTGACTGACTTTCAGGTCAGTTCCCCTGACCTGCAAAATTCCTGCTGAAAAATCTACCATTAGACTTAGGGGAGGGTTTCTTGTATGTAATAAATTGTTTTTCTCTTGCTGTCTTTTATTTTTTTTTAACCTCCTTCCCCCCTGCCCCACCCCATCTCTTGTTGCTTTTAAGATCCTCAACCAGTCTTTAATTTTTGACATGTAATTATAATATGCCTTGGTGTGGGTTTCTCTGGGCTTCTTGGATCTGGATATGTTTCCTTCTGCAGATTAAGAAATTTTCAGCCATTACTTCTTCAAGATTTCTTACCTTTTCTCTCTCTCTTCTCCTTCTGGAAGCCCTACGATCCAAATAACAGTCTGTTTCCATTTGTTCTATAAGCCCCTAAGCTATCTTCACTTTTTTCATTCTTTTTTCTTTTTGCTGTTCTGATTGACTGAGTTCCACTGCCTTAACTTCAAGCTGACTGATCCTTTCTTCTGCTTCATCTAGTCTATATTTCAGTTCAGCTATTGGAGTCTTCACTCTGTGAACTTCTATCTGTACATTCTGATACTTCCCATTTCTTTGTTAGGTTCTATGTTCATCTGTTTTTCTCTCATGTGGTGAGCATCTTCATGAGCATTACTTTGAACTCCTTATCAGGTAAATTTCTTTTCTCCAATTCATTAAGATTTTTTTTCCTGAGGTTTTACCCTGTTATTCCATCACTGGAACATATTCTTCTGTTCATCCTGCTGGACTTTCTGTGTCTATATAGTACATGGCATAACCACCTTTCCCAGTCTTAGAGGTGCAGCCTAATGTAGGAGCTGAGCCTCATAATTCAATCTTGTTCCAGTTTTTGGTTGTTGCTCAAACCTTTGTGCTGTCCAAGGGCTTACTATATTTTTAATACCTCCTAGCAGGTGAGGCATGTGCCAAGACTTGTCATTGTCCTAGAGGGGAGTATCTCAGCACCTAGACACAGGGTGACTGGAAGCCAGACCCACAGGCAGCAGCTTTTTAAAGTATGCAAATACGTATACTCCTATGGGACTGCAAGCATACAGTTCTACATGTGGACTGCAAGGGTACAGTTCTATGTGTTAAAAAGTCCTCAGGGCATCCCTGGGTGGCTCAGCGATTCGGTGATTTGGTGCCTGCCTTCAGCCCAGGGCGTGGTCCTGAGGTCCTGGGATCGAGTCCCACATCGGGCTCCCTGCATGGAGCCTGCTTCTCCTTCTGCCTGTCTCTGCCTCTCTCTGTGTGTGTGTCTCTCATGAATAAATAAATAAAATCTTAAAAAAAAAAAAGTCCTCAGAAGTGGTATTTATGTTATAAGACATGGACACACCTGAAAAAGCACAATGGTAGAGATGCGTTCCTTGAGCTGAGGATCTGGGACAAAAGTTCATGGATCTTTCAGGTAACTGTCAATAAACACCAACATCAAAGCATATAATGATAGAGCTTCCTCTTTGCTAAGTCTGACCTGACTTTCAGTGGACAGAAACCAATGCATGTCAAGACACAGAACTCACTCTAGCCTGTTCACCAAGACAAATGGACTACAGACCCAAACTTACCTCCCCTAAGCAAACATGCTCTCTCTTCTAATAAACTGTCCTCCCCCCTGGAGTTGGTATAGAAAACTTAGAGCCTGTTTGGCTTTGTCCTTGCAAGGTGCACCCTTTATCTAAGAAGGGGTGATTCAAAGATATAAATGCTAACCCCAATGAGAGGATGTGGAATCGGGAATGGGAAGTGTGCCACTTCGACACAAGTCATCTCTTAAGTACTGTCTTTCAGAACAAGCACGAAGGCAGAGGCTGCCAGCGCAGGCTGGGCACTTCCAGCCCTCCTTACTTTATGGTCTGTGGTAGCCATGCAGTAGCCAGCTTTCTGTGTGTCCTTATGCTTCCTGTGGGGCTCTGTTACCCCCAGCGTGCTGCTGTCTCCTCCAGTTACTGGAGCTGAAGGTAAAGAGAGAACTTCCAGTTCAAATTCAATCATGTGGTACGCAGGAGCAGCAGGCAGGCTGATGCTTGTGACCTTGTCAGACGACTGAACCCGGAGCGACACATCAGAAGCCTTTTCTAGGAAAGACAGAAAAAGTCACTTCTAACACATTCCCTGTGTTTCCTTGTTCCTTTCTCTTCTAGTAGGTGACAGGCCCAGCCCAACTCCCGCTGCTCCTACGCACCTGGAAGAGTGTATCTAAGAAGGATTAAGGTGGGAGGGCAGAGGCAGGAAAATGAGAAACGAACACCCTCTCAGACACTAATGTCGTATAAGTTGGCTGGTTGTAGACCAGACACGGCCACTGCGCTAAGTCTAAACACAGAGAAGGGACACTTCCCACGTGGCCCACCCATGTGCTGTGTGTTTCCCTGTACAACATGCTCCCATTCCACTCCACTATCAGACTGGCTCCCATCCAGAATGAGAGCAGGTCCTTGCGTCTCCAGACCTCCTGCCTGGGAACCAGGGGAGATGGGACTTTTCTAGGGCTTCTGGCCAGTGCCTGAAAAGGCCTATTTTCTTTTACTTTTCGGTGAGGAGGGTAAAGGAGGTAGGAAGAGACTGCAGGCTGGCAAGGCTTCATCTAGGACCAGAGGCCCTGTCCGTGATGCTGCATCAGAAGCCCTTAGCTAGGTCACACCGCCTGGCCACCCAGCACACACATGGCTTTGCCTATTCATCCCAAATACGAAGGCCCGCCCAAGGTCAGGGTCCCAGCCCACCTACAGGCAGGACGTTGCCAAGAAAGAGTCGCAGGGAGAAGGGATCCTCAGACACCGCCTGCGGATGGCCGGGACCACGGGCGCCTTACGGCCTCACAGTGCGCAACAATGGCAAGGGTCCGCCTTCACCGGGTGACTGCCGCCTCACCTCTTGTGTTGGAGTAGATCACTGCTCTGTTCTCTGCATGACACAGGATGAGCATGGCTTCTGCGTTGCTGAGCTGGAGGCTGTCCCCGTTTTTTACTGTATAATGGCCAGTAGTGACAGTGAACTTTACCTTCTGAGGAATACCAGCCAAAAGGCTATCTGAAGGGAAAAAGACGGCAATCAGCATCATGATCAATCAACGGAGGGCCTGGTGTGAGGCTAAGAGGGTGCTCTGCTTCTTCTGTTAGAGGGCTGGTCCCTGCAGATACTCCCCGTTTCACTCCTGTTCCACCCCTCCACCCTCACTTTTCATCTCGATTACAAGGATGCAGAGTTGAGGGGGGCCTTGCTGGCAACATGAGAACCTGAGTCTCAGAGGCACCAGAGACAGAGTCAGGGCTCACGGTGGCAACCACATCTATGAACGTCCCAAAATGTTAGTGAGAGAGATGCAGGTAAGGAGGCTAAAGAACAGACTAATGAAATCGAATGTACTGGTGCTACTCAGAATTGTTCTGGCTTTTCTAGGTCAGACCTTCAGGACCCACTGGGTGGAAGGTGCGGCTACTGCTCTCCTCGGGACAGAAATGGGGAGGGCGGAGATGGGCTGAGGTCCCCCGGAGTCCTGTGCCAGGGCAGGCAGAAGGGAGAAGGCGAGAGATCAGGACCCAGGAGGAGGAGTGGCCAGATGAGAGGGACGGGAAGGCACGGGCAAGAACAGGAGTGAGGGCCGTGGACAGGAGCAGGGGCGGGAGCACCAGCGGCTGGTCCCGGGTGAGGTTTGGGGTGTCCCAGGCCCTCAGAGTGGCGGTGCTCAGCTCTCCTCGTGAGCGCTCCTCCAACGGAACCGTCAGAGAGGCTGGGCGACATCTCAAGGCCTTTCCTGGCAGCCGGGGAGACTTCAAAATCAGAAAAGTAAGGAGTATGGACACACTGAAAAAAATGCCTTCCTTGAATTTTTTTTTTCCCAAATCAAGAAATGAGCCAAATAAATATATCCTATTCAGCCTGGACAACTGAGAAATTCACTCGTTAGTGTTCTAATCGAGTGCCACATGGTCTTTGATCATTTGTTTCTAACTCCTTCCAATTGTAGGACTTAACGGAGGGGAGGACAGCAGCTTTGGATGGGACTCCCGTGTAGGGAGGGAAGCGCAGCGCGGCCCGCGGCGAGAGCGGCCCGGCTCCCCCGGCGGCCCACTCACCGGCCAGCGGCTCCACGTGCAGCTGCGGCTCCTGAGAGTACACGTCGTACTGCACCCGCGGGGACAGGTGAGGCAGGACGAACCACACGGGGCCCACTGAGGCGCGCAACTGCCGCAGCGTGTATGTTCCAGGCTCCTTGGCCTACGGTCAAAGTCGGGTGTTCAGAAAGTTACCCCCCGCTCTTGTAATGGGCTTCCCAAGGGAAGGCTGCGCCACCATCCCTGAGATGCCCGTTTTCCTTACCCTCTCACCTATTACTCGATGCTTCTACCTCAGCCTGTGGGCCATTTGCCAGAGCCCTCAGAGTCTCTTGGTCGAAAATTTTCTGAGTAACTGATGCTTAAATCTGCCTGTCCGCTTCTAAGAACGTACTTTCAATTTAATAAATGTCATCTGTGGCATTCTCTTCTGAAAGGGGTATTTTGTTGTTGTTTTTTGCTTTTTTTTTTTTTTTAAGATTTTATTTATTTATTCATGAGAGACCAGAGAGAGAGAGGCAGAGACACAGGCAGAGGGAGAAGCAGGCTCCATGCAGGGAGCCCGACGCGGGACTCGATCCCGGGTCTCCAGGATCATGCCCTGGTCTAAAGGCCGCGCTAAACCGCTGAGCCACTGGGGCTGCCCTGAAAGAGGTCTAATGGAACCTTCTGCCTGAGATCTGAGACCTGCTCTGAGCCTAGACTAAGGCCTAGTGACAACAGCTGCACTTTGCACTGGCCGAGTCCTCGTGGCTCAAGGGGGCCTCACGGGACACGCTGCCTGAGGGGAAGATTTGTATCAGAGCAGGTGCCGCTGTTTTGATATCCACGCAGCCAGTGAAAGGAAAACAAAGTTTGACATGAAACCGTGCCATCTTCTCTGGAATGTCATTTCAACAAATGAGGGTATATTTTAATACAAAGGGGAAAAACTCTCAATCCAGTGAGAGCAAAAAGAATTACCCATGGTAAGAACTTCTTGCAAAATGCATCAACTGTCATAAAATTGTGTGCATATAAAAATTTTTTAAACATTAGGCTATTTTTCTTTAAGGATATAAACAAAAACGAGGGTAACACACCGAGGCCTCTACAGGATTCTCACCACACTTCCAACGGCTCTGGAGAGCTTGAAACCCTTCCTGACCATCTTTCAAGTCAGCTCCTCACCCCGACACCTACCTGTGTCCTGAACGTGATCCTATTGGCCCCCGGCTCCAGTGTTACGCCGCTGCATTTCAGCACGTGGGCCCCATCCTCCAGAGCCACACCTGATGGTGTTTCCAGAGAAGCGCTGCTCTCCTGTCTTCTCAGGAGCATATGGACATTTTTGCATATAATCCCTGTTGTGTTCAAGGAATTATCAGAAGGACTCCTCTCGAACATCTCATACAACTCCAGCGCTGGTAAGTTGTTTTGGGATGCGGGGAAAGGCGAGGTCTCCACCGGAAAGTTAATAATCCCGTTGGACGTCTTGTGCTTGGTAAGCCACTCAGCGGTCTTCCGGTAGTTGTTTTTCTCGATGCTGAAGTGGACGTTGATGGCGATCTGCTCCACGTAGACGGGGATGGGCATCTGACTGCACATGGTTATCTCCACGGACAAAACACCGCCCACGTGGACCACAGCGTTGGAAGGGGTAAAATGGAGGTCTCTCAGTTGTGCAAAACAATGCAGAGGGAGTACTATTTTGTGACCTGTAAACGCACATCACCACGAGTTACTCGCCATGTCTCACTCTAGACCACCTAGAGGCAGCAGGGCCTTGGTTACTGCCAGGCCTGTTGGAATAGACTCAACGTGACAGGCAAGAAGCACTGCTATTCAAGAGAGATGGCCTAAAACCTCCCGACCCCATACTATCTTCACACACTAAAACACATTATATTGTCAAAAGGAGAACATAAATGGGTGCCTAGATAGCTCCTGGAAATCATAAAATCTGAAAATTAAGGACTGTAAGTTCTGAACCTGAATTTCAAAACAATATTAGTAAACAGTCCAATCCTCAGAGCTGTTTTGAAGAATCCCACCACTTTCTCACCTACATAAAGAAATTCTCAAGTAACGATGTCTATATCCGCCCATCCTCTACGCCTCCCCCCGCAATATATCTGGAAATAAACCCAGGTGCTTGCCAACCTATGAAGTCAGCTAATGAAGTGGGGAGCCCCACCTCCTAAACTCCAAGAGGGCACTGAAGCCCCAGCCCCACAGTGACTACAGGGCAGCACATACTCTGGCCTCCTTTCTACAAGCACCTGGCTTGTTGAGAAAATCCACAAGGCCACCGGACTGACTGGTTAAGTGTTTAATAAATACCAACCAACTAAAGGAAGGACGTGCAGAGATTAGTGTCCTAAAAGCACAAGAAAACAGTGAACAATCACAGAATATTTTATTCATACAGAGACGTCAAGGAATGCTGGCAGGAGAAGCAAAACTCCACAGGATCACAGACCTGTCACGTGGTTCTACCAATGACCATTCTGGACACGTTACAGAATCTACAAAAACAAACCAGGCCATGTTGCTCCGGGGAAACCCACTTAGATGGCTCAATGTGAGTGAAATACACCCCAGTAATCAACGACCCTATCTACCTAAGGCCAAAATCTTTGGAAACACTGGGCTTTCAAGAAGTTAGTAACCGCTATGGGCTGCACTGTGGTCCGCCTCTGAAGTGGAAGCCCAAACCCCCAATGTGACGGTACATGGAAGGGGGTCCTTTGGGAGATAATCAGGTTTACGTGAGGTCATGAGGAATTAGTGTCTTTCTCAGAGGAGACACTGCAGTGGTCCCTTGCTCTCTCCTCTCCGCCCTCCCCACCCCAAGCCCATCTCTGTCCTTGTCTCTCCCACTGCCACGTGAGGACACATCATGGAGAGATGTATCATCAGAAACCAACTTTGCTAGCACCTTGACCTTGGACGCCTGGCATCCAAGATGGTGAGAAAGAATGTCTGATGTTTAATTTAAGCATTTGGTCTCTGGCATTTTCTTATAGCAGCCGGGTTGACTAAGGCAGTAATTATTTTACATAAGTACTCTCCTTGATCAACTAGACACGAGGAGCTAAATGTCACAATAAATTTAACTTCACCACACCACACCATCTGTGAAGTAAATCTGCCAAATCATTAGCCTAAATCTAAGCCTTTCAGACCTACCTTCCTGCAGATGCTCCTATGAGGAGACACTCAGCAAATTCCAGAAGGTGGGAAAGCCCATGAGGTAACTGACTCCAAGTCTTTAAAATGTCAGTGCCTTAAACCCAGATGTCACATAACTGAATGGATAAATGGAACGTGTCCATCTCTACCACGGACTATTACTCAGCCACAAGAAGGAATGAAGCACGGACACGGGCTTTGACATGGGTGAGTCCTAACAACAAGATGCTCGGTGACATACTGTAGTCACAAAGGATCCCACGTGGTATGGTTCCACTCGCGTGAAATACCCAGAATAGGGGTCTATAGAGATACAAAGTGGATCAGTGGTTGCCAGGGGCTGGTGGGGGTGGCAGGAGGAAGGCTGGGAAGAAGTATGAGGCTTCTTTTTGGGGAGATAAAAATGTTCTAGAATTAACTCTATAGCAATGGCTGCTCATATTTGAGAATATACTCAAAGCCACTGACTTGTACACTGTAAGTGGGTGAATTCTATGTCAGTAAAGCTGGCATATTAAAAAAGGAAACAGAAATGGGAAGAACTAGGGGATCCCTGGGTGGCTCAGCGGTTTGGCACCTGCCTTCGGCCCAGGGTGTGATCCTGGAGACCTGGGATCGAGTCCCATGTCGGGCTCCCTGCATGGAGCCTGCTTCCCTCTCTGCCTGTTTGTATGTCTCTCTCTCTCTCTCTGTCTCTCATGAATAAATAAGTAAAATCTTAAAAAAAAAAAAAAAAAAAGAAATGGGAAGAACTATTCTAAATTAAAAGAGAATTGAAGTACAGCAATCAAAGGCAGCAGCATGTGGTCCCCGACTCGACTCCACTAAACATTAGAACTTTGTTAGAACCTCGTTCTTCGGCTGGTTGGGGGCACCTCTGATTTCAGAAGGCCACGCGAAGCGGCTCCGTGGTGAAGCTCAGCAGTAAGACAGCATGGATCCACATTTGCCACACAGCTGCCGAGCCTAGGTGTTGAGCCGATGTCACACGCTGTGTTAGCCTTTCTACTTTGCTATAGCATTTGAACATTTTCACGAGAAGTTTTAAAAGTCACTCTGACCCGGGCCATGTGTCAGCTCAGTATCTCTCATAAGGAAATGGGACAAAGACCTGATGGTCTCACCCATATATTTCTTAAATATATGACTTAAAAAACAAAACGAAGGAAGAAACAAAAAACAGACAACAAAACAACAGACTCCTAAATACAGACCAAAGTGCTGGAGGCAGAGGGGTGGCAGGTGGGGATGGGCAAACAGAGGGACGGGAGTGCACCTGCGGCGAGGAGGTGCTGAGCATGAGGAATGTGGAGAAGTGCTGACTCCCTCTATCCTACACCCAAACTAACAGAAAGCTGTACGATAGCTAGACTTCAATATAAACAAATAAAACAAACAAACAAACAAACAAACAAACAAACAAAAAAGGTTTGTAAAAGCCCCCCAAAGAGCGAGTCTGACCTGGGCTGTCTGTCTGGCGGCTGGCAAAGCTGAGGATCTCTTGGCAGAAGTGTTTCCGCTCCTCTTCAGTTAGGTGGTGGTCGCTGGCCAAAAGGCTACTGGTCTGAAGGTAGCTGGACGGAGAGTCAAGGGGTCTGGGAAAAGGACCCCACCCCAAGTGGCGCTGGGTGCAACCCGCTCCACGGTCCCTGGAGTCCCCAGGTGCAGCCCCGTGGGGATCCTGCTTGGGCTAAGTTACCAGGAACTTAAAGGGAGATCAGACACGTCAACTCTGCACCTAATTTATCATTGGACACGGTACGTAAGTACGAGGTACGCTTTTCCTCTCTGAACTACTAGGTGCTTATTAAACACCCCCTGCGGGCACAGAAACCAGGTTCCCCTCTCGAGGGAATAACAGATTTAAAGGATACTTCTCAGTTTGTCCAAGATGTTTCTGACATTCGGCGAGTTGCTTCCTTGTGTGCGTGATGGGGAGCGCCCAGCCCTCAGCCAGGTAATTTTTCAATGCTCCTTGAAGATAGATTTCTGCCTTTTGTGGAGATTTTTTCCTCCTTGCAAATCAACAAACAGAAGCTGTCGTCATGGTTCACAATCATCATAACCTGCCCGCCACCCTCTGTAAGCCCATGCCGTGACACTGCGCCATCCTAGTCCTTCCCTGACCTCCCCAGAGGGAGGGGCGGACCCACTCGGGAGCGCATGAGCAGACCTGACACACGTGCTGGTGAGAAGCCCTCACGCTGTGCCCAGCATCGCACCCTGGCCAAAGGACTTTCACAGGGAATCTCAGGGTGACAAGACGGCGCTGCTCCCTACTGCGAGCTGACACAGAACACTGAGGGTAAGGCAAGGGAAGGACGTGTCCACAGGCACGCAGCTAGTTAGCCAGGAAGCTCTGAATCTCAGCCGGTGCCACACCACCCGCTGAAGACAGACACGCACAGAAGCCGTCTGCAGGGCCCAGAGGGAGACGGCGCCTGATCCACGCTGAAACTCAGGCGAACAGCCTGAGCAGGCTGCAGAGATTTACAGAGAACTCTGGAGAATTTAAATAGCAACACATATCACCCAGGAGAGGATCTTCCAGTCCCAATTTAAACTGTCAAGATGTTCAGAATAAAACAAGTTTACAGCACAGCTGAGGAGAGCCGGCCAAAGCCTCGGTGCCGATACCCACCCGGCCCTTCCCCGAGGGGCCGCAGCTACCGAACTCACGGGACCAAGGCCAAGGCCAAACAAGCACTCCCCTTTCTAGGCACCCCTGGGAGAGAGACATCCCAGCATTCACCACCCTACTCTTATTACAGAAATGAGAGCTCTCAAATTCTCAAATTACATAAATTTTCAAGCTCTCAAACTACGTGTTGGTGGTCCTATGTCCTCATGTTTCAGAGGGGTCAGAACCTTCAATACTTCCTCCGTCACTAGCTCCAGCCAAAGCCTCTTACGTCCTAGAGCAGGGAATCTACAGGCCGTTCCTCAGCCCCGAGAGTGGAGGCCAGCGCGCCCAGCTAGTCTGTGGAGGCTGAAGCAGCACCCGAGTCTCTGGTCGGCAGACCGGTGCCATTCCGCGGGGGCTCCCAGGCGCAGGATGCACTAGCGTCCAGGCGGGCCCACTCACAACATCTGAGGCTGCGGCTTTTTGCTGTTAACAGAACCCTTACTCCTCAGGTTCCCTAGATGGAGACTCGGGACCTGCCAAATTTAACCCCTGACTGCCCACAGCCAGGTGTGTGCCTGGCTAACTGCTCCAACCACATCTGAACACCAGGAAGTTTACTCAGATGATCTACGAATCCCTCTGCAGCCACTTTAATCAGTGAAATTATTCTTTCTGGTTTCATCTAATAAAATTACTTCATTAATTATACATTTCAAGAAAGCATTTCAAGCACACACTTGAGACTTAAACATCATTTCCCTTATAATTTCTATCCCTTTCCAGGGCTTGCTCTGAAATAGCAATTATGCTGCCAGATACGATTTCTACTCTTCAATAGGCTGATTTTATCAAGCACATGAGAAATATGCTAAGTTCTGAGTCTTTTCTCTAGCATTCAACCCTAGAGCTGGAGAGAGACCAGCAAGCTTCTCGGCATTTGTACACCCTGTGTCCCCCAGGCCCAGAGCAGCCCTCTCTCGCAGACAAAAGACACGCAGGTACTGCGTATCGCTGACCTCCAGGCTTTCAATCTGCCCACGAGGCAACTGACATAACCTAGAGAAAATTCTTTATAACAGAATATTTCAGAATCTGCATCCCAATTTATGCCACTGCATAAATCTCTAACTATTCATGATTCTTTTATTAAGTAAATTATAATGCTCGATTATCATATATGTTCTAAATACCACCTGCATATAGAGAAGTACATTACGTTAATTTAATGCAATAAAAAACCCACAAAGATCGGTAACAGATATTAAGGGGGTAACAAGCTGAAAATCTCTCCATTTGGCTTTCAGAAGAAACTGAAAATAAAGCTGATGCCGACTGGTTGGCAGGCTATATACATTTTCCATTCTGCATATTGATGGGCACTTCACATCAACCCCACACAAGAGAGACCCTCTCCTACTGGATGTGCGGCATGTTTGAAACCCCAAGAAACGTTCACAATCAATTACATGTAAAACTCAGCCAGGTCCTTCCCGACAAGCCTGGCAGAGCGGGTCCTCCCGATGCTCGTGTGCATCTCAATGGCAGCATGGGACAGCTCCTGCAGGGAAGGAAACGCCCGCATCAGACCACGCTTCAACGCTATACAAATCTTACACTTAGTCACTCAATGCTGAAGCGAAAGACCTCATTATTAATACAACATTACTGTTTACTTCACAGCTTTGCTTGTGTTGAATTTTTATGTAACGTGTGATTTATACAAAGTCATTAACTTGTACATAAATTATGAAGAATAATAACCTAATACGAATTTGACAGGCAGAAAACATTGAACTTCTGAGAGTACTTTCTGTATGTGGGTAACATTTTTAATAGTTTTCTCACTTTTTGGAGAACAGGGACAAAAAAGCTCTGCCAAATGCTCCCAGGTTACCCGGGGCTCAGGACTGCAGCTGGCCCACCCAGCTCCTGCCTGCACTGCGCTTCCCACCGGCTCTCCAAAGCAAAATCTTTTAAAGATCAAGTACAATACCTCTCTGTTCAAGTCCAAAGTACTTTTTTTGTACATGGAAAACCATTCATTATCCTTCCTTATAATTTCTATTCTGTTGAATGAGCAATACCACTTTGAACAAAATTATAAATATCCGAAGATGCCTTTATGCCTAATTATGGCACCGTGCATACTAATGAACGTTTCATGAGCAACAACCATCCCGGGTGTCATCTGCAGTTCCCCAGGACTCCACAAAGAAACGGACGAGTCCAACAAGAAGGAGGTCGGGAACACCATCCCATGCCCTATCCCAAGGCCACGTAGCAGCAAAGTCTTCCAGAGACAGTTTTCTGCCAGGGGGCCAGGGGTAGACCGCTACCATTTGTAATACTTACTAAGTAGTGCTTTTCAAAAGCTTCTACTGATGATAATGCTTCTTTGAGTTTCTTATAAGGACTCTGAGCTGTGTTGGCTTAAATGAAAAGAAAGAAGAGTCCTTATCCGTCCTCAGTATGTCCAGTCATGAGTCCACACCCACCCTCACACGCTACAGGTTCAGGAGTTCACCTGCTGCCTGGGGACATCACGGACAGCCATGCCACCTGGAACTAATCACGACCTCTGTGCTTGCCCAAGTAGGATAGTCATGAAAGAGCCTAACCCCTGTGTGTAATATTTCATTCTTGATTGAGACTAGAGTTTGTAACTCCATCACTTTCACGATGATCAGATGTGTCTTAAGCTGGAGCCTGGCAATGTGACCTCACACGTCACATAGGTGGTCTGGGCCACCAGGCTTTGGCTAAATCTCACTCTTACTACTCGCTCAGGTTTACACCTGCAAGAATCGGTAAGGCTCCTTCCAGAGGGCTCTATGAGCTACCAGTAACTTAGTGAGTAAAAGGATTTGTCTGTCTATGTTGCTCAGAAACTAGATCCCCTGTAATTCAGAGGGAGATGGTGCATCTTAACTCCACACAGGCTGTAGAGAGTCATGATCAGCTTGTATAAGCCTGTGAGAAACTCAGAAAAATTTTTAGAAATCCTTCCAGTTTCTTAAACTAACCCTAACACTTCTTTACATTAGTAAAAAGCAAATAAAATATCTTGCATATTAATCTGGTCAGCTAACAAGGAGTATAATTTCCCACATGAGGAACAATTACATTGTTAGGACTTGAGTTAAACATGCCAAGATACAACCGACATTTTCATTACTTTTCACTGTATCACTGGTCCAGATACACAACAAAAGTACCTGTTTCAGGTCGCTCAGCTCCCAAACCTGCCAAAAGATCAACTATCCTGTTGAGGTCCTCTGAGTTAGGTCCTTTTTCTGACACAAGTCCACACAGATAGCCCAAGGACTTTAGCTGTTGAGATAAACCCACAATTTCAGGTAATTTCCAATAGCAGTCAGCAGAGAATTTATGAATTTGAATATAAAAAATTAAAATCCAACTAAATTCTAGAAGAAATTGAGCTTTCCTATGTAAGTAATTCTCACCTGAACATAAAAACCTATCTCGACCTCACACCTGCACGTGGTAATTCTGAGTGACTCTCAGGCTGGCAGTCCTCAGCTTGTGCCACGCACCTACCTGCACTGTCCCAAGTTTCCAGGCCTCCCGCCCCATCCACACCTGCAACCTGACCCCAGCGGGCACACGGGGTGACCATCAATCACTGTCACAAAAACCCCTTGCTTTTCTACACACTTCACCCTTCTCTGTACCCCCCCACTCCCCCCCTCCCCCAATTCCTGGTGTGGAACATCTTCAGCACAAACAGGGCAAGGATGTGGTCTATGCTGAAGAGTGACACCAGGAGAGAACCATTTTGTGCATCACTATGGACACACCCCAAAGTGACTAGAATCACCCATATGATGACTAAGTGAACAACACTTCTCCAGACAGCTTCCTCCATCCTCCCACCCCAGAGGCACAGCGCAGAACAAGAGCCACGCCTGCATTCGGGCGGTTACCTTCTCAGTGGCATAGCTCCATAAACCCACGGTGTGGGCAATGTTGGAGTCAATCTGCGCCCGGTCACAACACCCTTCTATCCTCTGCAGCACCTCGAGGCAACTCAGGAACACCCAGCAGTCCAGAGCACCAGGCGGGACAGAGACCTGGAAGGTACAAGCACGGGCATGAGGACAGAGCTTGGGGAAGGCACCAGACCCCACACTCTACCACGTCCCTCCAGCAGCGACCCAACCCAATGCTGCGTCCACACAGCTAGGAGGATGAAACGGGACGTGAAAATAATCACATCAGTTCACGCCTCTGGAGAGGAGAGTGGGGATCTACATCCAAACACAGTCTTTGGTCTTGTATTTCCAGTGTTAAGGAGAGTCCTGGGAGGGACAGAACTTCCAATAATATATTTTGAAAAGCTTATTAGGAAAAGGCGGCAACAAAAAGGCTGACTCTGACCACTTTAAGTTTGAGGAACACACATTAGAAAGGGTGGAAGCGAGGACCTCAGGTGAGCACCAAGCTCCGTTTCAGGAAGACCATGCTCAATACGTGAAATCTGAGCATTAAGTAGACAACAGGTGATACTTAGGAATTATTTAATTCATTCATTTTTCTTAAGTGTTAGATTATGTTTGCATAAAAAGAGCTCTTGTTGCTTAGAGATACTCTCTGAACTCTTATTACCCACAAGAAAAACATGATGTCAAAGATCTGCCTAAAAATAACCCAGGGGACTGTGGACAGGGACACAGATAAAGAAAAGAATGGGACACGTGGGTGGGTGGCTGCCGTAGCTGGTGATGGCAGACCCAGAAGCTCACCACATTATCCTCTCTACTGTTGCATATATCTGAGCCTTCCCATTACAAAACCAATCAAGTAAACCCTATATCATCACAAATGCAAAAAGCATCTACCATATATGTATGACTCATTCTAAGATGCACTTTTCCCCACATTCAAGCATCTTTGAACTAGGAATGCGTCTCACCATCAACGGCATCCTAACACTTCAAGCTGGCGGGGCTGTTTTCCTGGTGGCACTAACAACTAAGGGATCTTCCAACTGGTACCCCAGTTGGGTGAGATCTGTTAACTGGTACTATTCAAAAATCGGAACTGCAGAGGTAATTGTACATCCCTTGATGAGGGAGACTGCCCAATGCCGACACAAAAGACTCCTTCCATATACCCTGAGCTCAAATACAAGGACCTGGAACCAACTGGAAAGAACCAGAGTCCCCCTAATGTTCCCATAGAAGCTAAGTTGCCCAGTTTTTGCATAATGAGATAAACAACTCTTCTCCTTCGAGAAGAAAAACTGACATAGAAACCGCTTATAGCGTCAGCAGCTCCTCTGGCTAGAGAATGGACCACACGCCAGGGGCGCACAGAAGAGCTGCTGGGCAGGACGCATCCTGGGCAGCCTGCACAGGGCGCATCCTTTCCTCGCCAGTCACCCCAGGCTGGGCTCTCAGACAGCTGACCCAGCCTCGCGGCCCTCCTGGCTCCAAGCCGCACACGCTGGTACTATCACCTCACAAGACACAACCATCATGGGCACCCGTTCTGTGGAAACTTCTGTTGAACATGCCACCTGTCCTCAGGCACACGCTAGTTGTCTGTCAGCAAGAAGAAAGGGGACGCACCATGGCTATCCACAGGGCTTCTGACCCCGATTAACCCAGAGAGGGAAGGGGAACACCCAGCAGTCAGCAGGGAATTGCCGCAGGGCGGGGCACCCAGAGGGGCTGTGGGGTGGGGAGGACTGAGAGCGGCTGGGGGGCACTGAGAGTGGCTGGGGAGGCACTGAGGGGTTATGGGGGGAGCACTGAGAGCAGCTGGGGGGGGCACTGAGGAGCTGTGGGGGGAGCACTGAGAGCGGCTGGTGGGGGCACTGAGAGGGGCCTGGTGCAGACAGGCAGGTTCGTGGGATCAGAGCAGGCAGGAGCTGAGAGCAGCTTCTGAGACAGAAGCCCCGACAGCAGGCCCGGACGCGAGCAGACTAGATGGGCGGCACGCAGCACGAGAGAAGCTACTCCTCTGTGAAAGACCATGAACAGATGTTCCCGAGGCACCTCTGTCTCCACCAAGGACAAGTACCACCCTGGTGAGTTTGAAACCCGGTGCACAGAAGGCAGCAGCACTGGCGCGCAGCAGCCCTGGCGCCGTACAGAAGGTGCACCCAGAGGCCCCACGGCCCCACGGCCATTCTGACTTCCCACCCGAGGCTCTGGAGGCGGCCGCACCCCAAGGAGCACAGGGGCTTCTGTCCATCCTACTCCCTGGACATGCTGCTGGTTCAAGCCCTGGCTGGTGCCGCCTTGCTGGCCCTCGTCTGGGGACGCACGCCACCCCGGGGTGACCGCTCGCTGGCCGCTGCTCGGCTTCTCCAAGCTCTGCTCGAGAGCTCCGCGTGCTAACTGGCTCTGGTTAGTGGAAGAAACTACCGCAGCTTCCTGCACCTTCCTTCACAGGCCATGGCAGTTTTTACTGCAAGACATCCGTGTAGTACCGGTACGTCCCGCGGGATCTTACAGCACCCCAGACCTGGTGCTTCCCGGGGCGCTGCCCTCTGACATTGCTGTGTGTGTGTATGTCTGTCCCACTTGGCTTCCAAACAAAGCCCAATACCCCAAAGGGCCCGACTGCCCTCTACACACTCCAAGGCCTGACAGAGCTGGGCTCCACGGCAGCCCCAACTTCAGGAGTGGCGGACCTAAGACTTTCAGAAATCTTTAAAATATAATTACAGTCCTCCTCTTCTCATTGCCTTAAAAAAAGAAGTTACACATACACACAGTGAGAGACGGAAAGGGCACCAATCCTAACTTTAGAGCTCCGTGAATGTTTACAGCTGCAACCAGCACTCAAATCAAGAACAGATCACCTTCATTACCCTGGAAGGTTCCCTCAAGCGCCCTTTCCCGGTCAAAATCCACCCTCAAGAGTAACCCCTTCCTGCCCTGGCACTGGCGGCTGAACTTCACACAAACCGAATCGCCCGGTACGAGCCCATCCGTTCGTGGCCACAATCCCAGCTTGCGGGGCCTGTCAGCAGCTCGGCTCCACTGCCGGGCCCTACGCCCGTCTACGAATACGCCACAGTCTATTAATCCATCCCTGTCGACAGGCGTTTGGGTTGTTTCCAGGGTTTGGCTACTGTGGAGAACGCTATTTGCGATACGGCCCGCCTCTCTGGGGGAGGAAGCCTTCTCCAACACCAAGACTCCCCAGCGCCCCTGTACACCAATCCACACAGGAGGCTAAGGGGGCAGCACCGGGTACCCCTCTCCCACAGGAAGGCCCGCGGCACCAGGGCAGGGAGACCAAGACTAGGGCTCTCAGGAGGCCTCATGGCCCTCGGAGGAGTCCTGGTCTCCTGGGACAGCTGCGGGGGTGCAGCGGATGGCTGCTGGACGCTGTTTTCACCTTTTCCCTTTCTTTCCCTAAAAGTGGAAATCCTCTTCGGATTTTCTCTGGTTAATGCGAACAAGTACGAATGCAGGTCTTTTGTAAAGGTGAAGTGGTGTAAAACGAACTTTTGAGGACTGGGGATACCCGCGTATCTGCTTTAGTTTCTTGAAACCCCCTCCTTTCCTAAGACCTCTAGTATCTGACTCCAAGAGCCATTTTACCGTTTTCTAAGCCCACAGTTAAAGGCATTCTTTTTATTCTTTCTCTTGTTAAACCTTCATGTTTTCCAAGACCAAACACTGAGAAACACTGCATCATAAGGAACCGGCACATGTTGGCCTCCTGCTGGAGCCCCTGCCCCCAGGACTCCCCTCCCTCAGTCGCCCCCACGTCCAGCTCGCTGGTAGCCACCCCCTTCACAAACCCAGCCCTGGCCAGACGCCTCACAACAGGCTGCTACAACTTTCATCTTGAATGCTGTGTACATGGAAGCAAAACGTCTACATTCTTCGGTGTCCAACTTCTTCGCTCCTCTGGTCCGCTAGCCGTCCGTCCGTTTCCACTGCTGTCTGTTAGGCCGCCGTGCAAGCGGACCACAAGGATAGTACCCCTGGTACGTGATGGGCATCGGGGTTATTTCATTTCCAGCAATTATGAATACTGCTGCCACAAGCATTTCTGCACCTGTCTCTTGATACACGTGTGGCCCTGTGTGGAGATACCCAGGGCGGGACAGCTGGCTCACGGGCACGTGTATGTCTGGCTCCAACAGGTACTGCCACACAACTCTGCACGGTGCAGGCGCAGACTGCCACCCCCTCGGCCACCAAGGAGCTCATTCCCCCCTGCTTGCTACCACGGGTGGAGCCCTGCGACGGTGGCCATGGTCGGGCTTGTGCTGGCCTCCACTGCAGACTTAGTTTGCCCTTCGCTATGATTAAGGACATGAAGCACCTGTCCATGTGCTCTGTGGCCATTTGGAGAGCTTCTTTGGCCTATTCTTCTATTGATGGCTCAGTCCCTTTCCCTGATGCGCAAGAGTTCTTCACGCTGTCTAGGGGAGAGCCCGTCCCGCCTGCATATCCACGCCGTGGCGCGCCTCTTCCCTGTAGTCCAGTCCCACACTCTCTTCCTTTACGGTCACTGCCTTTTGGTCCTGTGTCAGAAATATCTGCTAGCCTCCAGGTCGTGGAGATAGTCTCCCACATGCCCTCCTAGAAGCTTCTTTATCTTTCATGTTTAGATCAAAACTCCACCTGGAACTGTATCTGGTACGAGATCGAGATTTACTTTTACATATATTGAGATATTCAATAGACTCAACGAATAAATTTTTCCTGAATCCATTTATTTAAAATGTACCCCGACTGCCCTAGTTCAGACCGCTGTCCTCCCCAGTGGATTAATGCCTTGGTCCCTGGCTCTCCTGCCTCCATCTAATTGTGGGCCTCCATCTGCCCTCTGCCCCAGCAGGTCCCACACTTTTCATGGCACCGTGACTTCAAATCCAACAACGGCTCCTTACCAGGCTATGGAACCAAACCCAGGCTTCGGGAGGACATACAAACACTTCCAATCGCTCTGTAGCCTCACCAGCAAACCCTGTCTCACCCCCTAAGTTCCGCAAGACTGAGCTCCTTTATGCTCCCTTCACTAAAACTTTCTCTGCCCCAAACTTGCTCTCGCGTTTGCCACCACAAGCCTACATCTACCTGGCGAATTCTCACCCAACCTACTCATTCCATTAAAATGTAAACTCCCCAGGATAGGGTCGGGTCTATCTTGTTCTCTGCTAAAAATGCAGTGCCTAGAATAAATGCCTGCTTGGCATACATCATCCAAAACCACCTCTAGAAACCTTCCCTAGCACACAGTAGGTGCCACAGAAATGTTCCCTGAACTGAACTGAAGCCTCTGTGCAGAGATGGGACCTCTGCATCCTTGATACACCTTCTGTACCCGAACATTCTCCTCTGACCGCCTGGCGACACTGCTGACCCTCCATACCCATGGCCGGCTCGGTGCACTCGACTGTGGGTTCCTCGGGTCAAGAGGGACCTGCTCTTCCTCGTCTGTGCGCCGTGCCCCCAGCCCATACTTACCAGTGTCCTGAGGGCAACCAACTGGCTCCCGAATGCTTCCCACCCTTCTCTCCTCCTGAGAGCCACCAACCCTCTCCAGTTCCTCCTCAGCAACACCTCCACCATTTACCTGTCCTCCTGTCCATTCCTACTCCTCTTCCACGTCAGGTCCTCATGGCTCCAGGTCACGCCAACAACTCCCACCTGCCTACCCAGGAGCCCCACAGCAAGCACTCACTGACCATAAGCCACTCTCCTCAGTTACGCCTTGGCTTCTGTCCTCAGCTGAGCCCGAACCTCAGAACACTGATCCCAGTGGCCAGCCTGGAAGGCACGCCTTTTCTATTTCATCTAGTTTAGCCCAAAAGCTTCTACTACATGCAGCCTCTGCTTGCAAACTGGTGGCCTGGCTATGATGGCCTCTTGTGCCTGGCTCTGGCCAGTCTCCAGACCAAGTGGCTCCTCTGGGATCCTGGTGCTTCTTGGTCGACCCTGTCTGCCAACTGAATCAGTACTGAGGGGGACACATGTTTTAAAAAAATCATTTGGGAAGTCATTATAACATATATAATGACCTTCTAGAAAATATCTTCCTTATAGTCTCACAATTTGGTAAAGATTAAAATATATGCACATTACTTTTTTTTTTTCTTACCAAAGATGCAGGGAAACAGGCACTGCTAGTGTAACTGAAAAATGGGACGATCTCTCTGGAAGGCAATTTGACAATGTATATTAAAAGCTTTAAGGGACACCTGCTGGGGCTCAATGGTTGAGCATCTGCCTTCAGCTCAGGGCGTGACCTCAGGGTCCTGGGACAGAGTCCCGCATCGGGCTCCCCACAGCGAGCCTGCTTCTCCCTCAGCCTGTGTCTCTGCCTCTCTCTCTGTGTGTCTCTCATGAATACATTAAGTCTTAAAAATAAATAAATACAAGCTTTAAAAACATGTATGGGGATCCCTGGGTGGCGCAGCGGTTTAGCACCTGTCTTTGGCCCAGGGCGTGATCCTGGAGACCCGGGATCGAATCCCACATCGGGCTCCCGGTGCATGGAGCCTGCTCCTCCCTCTGCCTGTGTCTCTGCCTCTCTCTCTCTCTGTGTGACTATCATAAATAAATAAAAATTTAAAAAAAATAAAATAAAATAAAAAAAAAACATGTATGTCCCATATGTCCCCGAGCTACTAGTTCAACATGAATGAATACATCACATACAGAGATAAACAAAAATACACACTGATGAAGTTGCAAATAATTCTGAGCAATCCAAATGTTCCTAACAGGACTGACTGAATGAATGCACTTCCTCTGCAGACAGGCCACAGACCCAAAAGGGGACCTGCTGTTAGAATAAGCGATGACATTTCCTTCTGTATACCTATCTTTATTCCAAATTCATATAAACAATACATTCAATGTTTCATAAATGGAGGGAATTTTTTTAAGTGTTCTGGAAAAAAATACTCTGTGGAAAGACATTTGAGCTCACACAGAACTGCTCTACTTTACGGATGTTACGCCTCAATCCCTAACAGCTGTACAGGGTAGGTACAATTTCCATTTTTACACATTTTCAATCAGACGTGCTGGCCCAAGGCTCTTCAGTGGCACCCCTGGCACGGGAATTCCAGGTCCCACTACAGAGGTGGGGCTTGTTCTGTTCCCATGGCATCTGGCCAGCGTGTGGCCTCCCAGTCTCAAAGAAGACACTTCAGATCAACGGATAAATCAACCAGGAGGTTATCAGGACATGTTTTACAAACCACAGAAGCAAACAGACATAGCATTTTCTGCTCAAGAAGTGTCACAATTAGAGATGCACAAACAGGCTTAAAAGGATGAACAAAAGCCAAAGCTACAAGAGCTACACACGGACCCAGGCTGCAAGCTGGCTGAGCTCCTGGCCTCTCCGTCAGCACAGCCTGGGATGGCACCATTTCAAGCCCCCTCGGGCCTGTGTCAGAAGCCATGGCTCCATGATAGCTTCTGGCTGCTGATATAAATGTGCCAAACACCCCCACCAAAAAGCTAGCCCAGACACCAGGAAATGAGCCTATTTTTTATAGTAGAACTAAATGTATACAAAATGTAAATAATTTAGGGTCTTTTCCCTAAGTTTCCACAAAAATTTAAAAGAAACTGTAAGAATACACTTTTCCAAATAATTGCCAACTGAAAACTTTACTCAAGACAAAACACCCTCCCCCACCCCGCCAGAAACCAACCTCCAGAAAGAACCTGAGATAAGAAGGCAAAGAGAATAATTTTTGCCTCAGGTATCATGTAGCATCTAGCCTTAGGATAATGCTGACACACATGTTCGCATGGGCTCTCCATCCTTGGAAAGAAATGTTCGAGAAGACATTAACAGGAGGGTCACACTAAGACCTGACTGGCACCTCGGGGGGCTGACACTCAGCTCCCTGGACACCTGCTACCTGGCGGGTCTGCAGCACCCACACGGCAGCTACTGTCTGCCTCCATCTCCTGGACGGAGAAGGGGAGCCCAAAGGGGCAAGTAAACAAGCCCCGGTCCCCAGCAGGGAGGCACAGGGCGGGGTGTGGCCAGAGTGTGGGCCCTACGGCTCCAGAGCCCACTCTCCCTGCCTCCAAGCTGAACTGTCTTCCTAAAAGCTGACCTGCACAAAGAACCCCTAACGACAAGATTACAAATTGCTGGGACAGGGCAGCCCCGGTGGCGCAGCAGTTTAGCACCACCTGCAGCCCGGGATGTGATCCTGGAGACTGGGGATCGAGTCCCATGTCGGGCTCTCTGTGTGGAGCCTGCTTCTCCCTCTGCCTGTGTCTCTGCCTCTCTCTATATATGTCTCTCATGCATAAATAAATAAAATCTTTAAAAAAAAAATTGCTGGGACAGCAGAGAGGACAAAAAAGCGGCTCGTAGCAAAGGGCTGCAAGGGGACGGTGTTCACATCGGTGCTGACTACACGTGAGAGGAGGTGTCCCTGGAGGACGGGGCAGGCTCACCTGTGGGACAAGCAGAGCACAAGGGAGGTCAGCAGATTGTGCCCTGGGCAGTTCATGGGGCGCAGCACGCCTCTGGGGCCCAGCTACTGTCCACGGCACTCACGTGGCAGGATGCAGAAGAAAGGCACAGTCACAGACCACCCCACCCCCAGTGGGGGGATGAGGAGAACAGCAGAGAACAGCGAACGAGAAGTTGGGTCATCAGAACAGAGAAAGAGAAAGCAAACAGTGGGTAGTATGTCCTCACCCTGAACTCCGCTCTGGTCAACTCATCTCCACAGCACACAGCAGAACCAGAAAAGTACAAAGTACAATAACCGTGATTCATAGTGGGGGTGCAGCCCCTCGAGGAACGGCCCAAAGGATGACCCGTTCACTCAGAAAACAACCAGGAGAAAGGATAGTGTAACGGACACGAGGTGCACACCACACCACCACGCCCGTGGAAAGCCCGCAGCGCACTCCCGCACCAGAGGACGGGAGCAGAGGATCCAACTACCTCATGCCGACACACTGACCTGCAGGCAGGAGCATTTCCCAGGAAGCGTCCACACCACCTGCTCCTTGCATGCTTCTCTTTCCAGCCAGAAGGGCAGTAACCGACCTGTTTCCATGCGCTCCTACTATGGCCAGAGGTAGCAGGGACTCAGAGACAAGCCACGGTGGGCAGGAGATGCTGCTGCATGTGTGCTGTGCTGAGAACGAGTGGGACACCTCGCATGCCCCCATGCAGCCCACTCGCACCGTGTGGGTGCCGGCGTGAGAAGGGATCTGTGCTGGGACGAGGACGCCTGTGTGCTGGCGTCAGAGCAAGAGGCCTCCCCGCTGCTCCCCTAGGCTGGCCTCACAGATCCGGGGAGCTGTATGTAACACATCCACAGGCTCCCTTGCCTTCCAGAAGCCTGGAGGAGTGGCAGGAAGTGGTTCCCTGCAGGGCCAGAGGCCCCTCCCCAGGAGCGGCAGCCACTGACAACATCTCCTCTCCTCTCCTCTGCAGGTTGGCCACGAGGCTCTGACTAGTCAACTTCCGGAGGCAAGAGCAAGAATTTCGGACAGATTCTTAAATCTTGCAGTTGGTGACAGGTGGGGCCCAGCATCCCCCAACTCCCCCGCGCCCTGAGCCTCACAAGCACGTGCTAATGAACCCTCCCGGGGTTAGCACAGTTTGCAGACGCTAAGTGTGAACCACCTGGGCTCTACTGCACACCCTAGCTCTCCTCCAACCCCTGACAGGATCTCTAAATCGGGCCAAGTGTGCAGGCACACACATACACAGAGTGCCCTGCCTCACAGCCCCCGCTGTGTACAGCCAGATCGGAGCAGCCAAAGCAGATCACCCAGGTCTACACAGTAAGATGGGAGCTAAAGGATCATCACTTCAGGACGGAAGGCAGGATCTTCCCTCATTTGTTTAAGTACCTAGGCAAGAATAATAATTTGATACAAATTCTTACATTCATGAGTTTGTGGCTAGGCTAGGGATTTCTCAGCTAGGCTAGGGATTTCTCCTTTAGAAATTAAGATAATTTCTCTTCATTTAGGTCAGAAAAAAAATTTTAATCTCTTAAGATCACTTTAAACTAAGTGCTGAGCCTGTTCCTCAGTATCCTGGGGTACAGAGGAGGAAAGTGACTATGTTATGGGGGACTGCCTCCACCATGGTTTGGCTAACGCAGTACGGTTACACTCGGGGACCTCTTAGAACTGTGCCCCTGGGAGCGCTGGCAGGAGGCACGAAAGAAAGAACACGAGTCTGGCGTGGAGGGTTTGACTCTGTGACTGGTTACTGGGTAAATCACCTAGTCACTCTTGGGCCTGCTTTCTTCATTTGTAAAATGGAGTTGATCGCTCAGCTAGTCGTTAACCGCGGAATGGGGTGGGGGAGGTAGGGGTGTCCATGAACCCTCTAGATGATACGTGACACTGTGTATGTGCATCTGTGCCCCTT
Source organism: Canis lupus familiaris (assembly GCF_011100685.1). Classification (NCBI taxonomy): domain Eukaryota; kingdom Metazoa; phylum Chordata; class Mammalia; order Carnivora; family Canidae; genus Canis; species Canis lupus. Next base: position 37,849,194 of record NC_049252.1, on the reverse strand, counting down.
TCTAGGTAAAGACATCACTGAAACAAAAAAGGTGAGATTCCCCCCGCAGACTAGTTAGTCATTAAAGGTCCCTGACTTCACCAAAACGTGTATGATTTTATGAGCAGTAAGGGTGCAGGAGCCCTGGGGGGAATCGATCCTCAAAGGCCAATATTCCACAATCGACGCACAATATACAGCCTCACTAACGGGTTTCACTCAAACGTACATGCATACACGTTTGTAAAGTACCTTCCTGAACCTTCATGCTACTGATTAATGTGGCACAGCTTGCTGTGTGTCACTGACATTGTTATCCACGTGTTCACATGCAACATAAAAAAGTGGTTCTGAAATCACGCAAAGGTCCGCCTACAAAGCCTCATGCTGCGTGTGTGGCAGGTGAGCGATCTTCCTCAGGGAATGAGCCAAAGTTCTCTCAGAACCTACATAAAGAAACTGATCTAAGAGTCTTGCTTTGGGCCAACATGAACTCCCCAATGTTGACAGCAGGAATGACACTTTTGAACAGTTAAATAATCAACATACAGAGTAGCTATACAAATCATATGCTAACAATTAAGGACATTGAGAAAAAGAGAACCCTCTCCTCCGGCCCAAACAGTTCAATGCCTGGGATCCAAGGTTCAGAGTTATCTGTTTGAACAATGAAGAAACGGGTAAATTGGGAAAATGGGAGACTCACTTCCAAGAGCTTCAGTTCCTGCACACAGTTATGCAGCAGCTCTAGGGCGCGCTGAGCCACCTCCCACGGCCTCTGCAGGAAGAGGAGCAAGGTGCACTGGCGAGAAAACAGGTAACTGCGCAGATCTAACAGGGTGGCTTCTTGCCTCTGTATCAATTCACGCTTCTCCATATCTATGGGCTTTCGGAGGATCAATCCATTCCAGCTCTTCACCGGCTGGCAGAAAAAAGTCAGCCAGTTGGCACCATCTAAACAAACACACATCATGAAAGGCGCTGACTACAGATGACTTCACCTTCCTGAGATTCCCACTCGGGGCTGTGAGAACTCACGTACCAGCAGGTGGCCCAACAACCAGTTAGTCCCTAGCCATGGGCCCGCCCCCTTTACACTAGCATGGAACAGTCTCGTGATGGGGGGACAGAGCAGTAGCCACGAGTAGTCCCACCCCTGCGTGGCAATCGATGATGAGCACAAGACCATGAGGCACACCAACATACCATGCCCAGGGGTCATGACCAGGTCGGGATGCAACTGCACCCTGGCGGGCTAAGGCGTCAGGGAGACCTTAGGCTCCGTACTCAGGTCTGAGAGAAGGCACAAGGCCGGAGCATACTGGGCCAGCTCCTCTCTGCCTGCATGCCAGACATTAGCTTGTTCATATGATGTGGTCTTTCTGCCTCCCTTACCCTGTCCTTCTTTACTGAAGCCTCATGCCTGTCTCTAACTCAACCATGTCAGCTACCTGAATCACAACCCTAGAGGAAAGGACAGTAGGTACAAGGAAAGAGTAGTAGCAGGAAGCAGGAGGGAAACATCCTTGCTTGTCAAAAATTTCTAACTAGGCTCCGCAATTCTAACTTATAGCTCCAGACTCAAGCATGGCCTTAAAGTAAGCCTAAAAGCCCACGATAACTAGTCATTCAACCCATATGGCAAAAATTTAATCTATTTTTCTCACTTCAAAAGAGAGCTGTTGTACCATTTCATCATGCTGCATTCCCACCAGGAAGCAACTCAATATTGGCAAACTGATGTTACTAAACATCTCAAATGCCAAGTGCAACTACCCTTTACTGACCAGAACTTATACTCAGAACTGCTCAAGTGCACACTGAGGGAGGTGCCTACACCAGCAGGCCCCTCTGTCCGGCCCCCTGGCCAGCATTCTCCTGGCTCCCCTTCACATTTTACTCAAACCTCTCGGACCACACTAAGACCACCTAGCACTTACCATCACACTCTGCCCCTTCACCCACAACCCCTTCTGACAGCCTGTACTCATTACAATTACCTGACTTGAAGATTTTTATTCCTTTACTCTTTTCCCTTTCACATAAACTCCATGAAGGATGAGGTTTTGTCTTGTTACCTACTATATTCAGAACTGTGCCTGGTACATACAGGGTTCTCAATAAGCATCCGTGAAATGAATGAACAAAAATGAACAATCTTAACATTCACCTGCAAAATGTGGTCCAGGCATACTTTTGGGTTTTAATTTATCCAAGATTTATTTAAAAGCTGAGTGTACAAAGAAATTATGTGAAATATGATGTAAGAAATATGTAAGATATCTAAATATGTACAATATGGAGATGAAAATTAAATTTTTAAAATTTAATTAGTAAATACTTTGCTCTGGTTATGTTTACATTTGTATCTTAGCAAAGTAAGAGATCCAACCTCTGAGCTTCCTAAATTTGGTTTGGAGAGAGAACCAATAGGTGCCATTCATCATCATTTCTAGAAGACAGTGCCCAAGCTAAGTACCAGTACTCATCTTCCTACAGGTTTTCTAGTAGGCACTAGGATTCCTTGAAATCATTCCTTTCTTCAGAAACTTTAGCGTTCTTTCAAAAAGAATACCTAGCAATTACCCAATTGTGTGTGGTGGCCAGAATGGAAACAACCCAAAAGTCCAACATCAAGGGATGGTTGAATTAATGAATGAATCCACAGCAAAAATAACTGAAAACTTGATCTGTTAACTTGGAACAATGTCCATGATGGGCTGTTAATAAGAATAAGAAGCTACAAACATCTATATAATACGATGTCATTTCTAGCGAAATAAGTATCAACCAAAACAGTGAGAATGATTACGAACTCTTTTCTCTGTATGTGGTTTCATTGAGCTAATTTCACACTTCTAAAATAATTCAAGACTTCAAAATTTAAAAAAAGATGTACAATGGTGCCATTTAAAATTCTGCAATGAGCACTCAAATATTACAAAGACAGCTTATCAACAGAAGTACACGATTCCCACTCTTACGCTAGCAAGGAGGCACGGAAATTAGAAGCATAACTGGCCAGCTGTTATGTATAAACAACTCTTTATACCAGAAAAATACCTTCTTTGTAAATGCTTTCTTAAGATGCTCTAACAGTGAAAGTGACTAATTTTTAATTCTCCTATCATTTCCTATTAGAACCATGAGAATATATCCCATATAATTTGCAAAAAACCACAAAAGGTGATTTAATCATTAGGTAAATAAATAATGGCAGCTTCCAGACTATTTACAAGTGGGAAAAGCTATACTAAGAAAGAATTTGCTTCCAAAAGTGGACTACTCACCCCCAGCACCAAAGTTGACAACATATTGAGAAAACAGAGCGTCCAGTTCATCATACTGTACAAGGGCATCTTCAAACTGCTGCAGCATCTCAAACACAAAGGCAAGTTCTTCCTATTACCCAAACAAAAGGTTTTTAAAAAGCAAAAATGTCAATCAACTTTTTGAAACAACACATAGTTATTAAAGTTGCAGCATTAAAAGTAACATTTCTATTATACTAAGTAAAAGTCAGTTTTAGGACCTAAAGTGTCAACATGTAGAAATGCACACAGAGGAGGCCAGAAGAAGTAGGAAAAGGCCTCTATGACCCCTGGAACCATCCATGGCCCTTCAGCAGCAGGGACACAACTGGGCATCCTCTATCTCTGCTACTGCCCTTGCCTTCCCAGACACATGCTTTTTAATTGGCATTCTTCTTGGGGCACCCAGGTGGCTCAGTCAGTGAAGCATCTTCCTTCAGCTCAGGTCATGATCCTGGGGTCCTAGGATTGAGCCTTGCATCGGGCTCTCTGCTCAGTGGGGAGCCTGCTTCTCCCTCTCCCGCTGCTTGTGCACGCACACGTTCACTCTCTCAAATAAATAAATAGGTAAATAGATAAATAAATAGATAAATAAATGAATAAAAATATAAATAAAATTGGCATTCTTCTATATGGAAAAGCTGAACCTTCTCCTCCATTTACTAATCTAACCAACTATCTATATCTATGAGGGTTCATGGATAGGAATTGTATTCCATGGTTAAAATCCAGTTCCATCGTTGTACAGACTGTTCCAGCTATGGCCATGAGGAGGCTCCTTTAGGTGGTGTTAACTTTCTTTTCTTTTCTTTTTTAAGGTTTATTTATTCATGAGACACACACACACACAGAGAGAGGGGCAGAGACACAGGCAGAGGGAGAAGCAGGCTCCAGGCAGGGAGCCTGACGTGGGACTCGATCCCAGGACCCCGGGGTCACGCCCTGGGCTGAAGGCAGCGCTAAACTGCTGAGCCACCTGGGCTGCCCAGTGTTAACTTTCTTTTAATGGATATTCAGCTTGTTTGAGGGTGCTTCCTTACTTTCTGCTAAGTCCTATTCCTGGTCCATCTTGTATTTTCCCTACCCCATCCCTGGAATCAAACACTTCTAGAAGGAGCCCTGGCACTTGTTACTAAGAATGGAGTTTAGAAACCAAGATTTTGGCACTAAGTGTGTTTACATTACTGAGAAATATTTTTTTTCTAGGCCCTGTCAGAGGACAAAGGAAATATATGCATTCATATAATCCTCACACACGTGTCTGTATTTCTGATCCATCCATCCATCTATCCATCCATGGCTTCATTCGGATATCTCAGATTCCAATCCCACCCCACAGGGTTCACTCGGATTCCCCCGTTCCTTGTTTGTAACTCTTAGGAACCAAGTTTAAGAAGTTTGAAAGGTGAAGTGACAGGGCCACTGAAAGGTTTGCAACAATTCAACCCTACAGTGAATTGTGGACTTGTGCAATCCCCTTACACGCACCCAGTCACCCAAATACCACTAAGACACAGGCAACAGTCTGAGATAAGGGTCAACATTTCTAATCAGAACTGGTCTCTCATTTGTTCAAGGTGCATTATTTCTTCAGTAATTTACATATAAGTGCAATTTAAACACAAAAATTAGGTTTTTTTCAGTCAAATATAGTCAACAAGAATAATGAAGCCTAAGGGTATCATTCCTGTCACTCTTTGCAGGGTTAGAAAGGTCCCCTGGAAACTAGCTTAAGACTGTCTTTATTGGAACCCAAGACCATAGAATAAAACCACAGAGGAAATAAATGGCCCCAGGAAGTCACAATGTACCCACGGTGTCATGCAGGTAGTAGGCAACTCCGTCCTCAGGACTGTCACCACCACCAGCGCTTCTCTGCCTTAGTCACTTCCATGGGAGATGCCCAGAAGGCCCAACATACTAACAAAACCCAAATTACTCTGAGGACAAGGCCATTTCATAAAAAGCCAGATGCCAAGCTCTGAAGGAGCAGGAGAGCTGATGACAGAACCACCCAGGAGGCCACCTCGGATCTGCCTGGGGAGCCCAGAGAAGGAAACGGCTGTCAGCTACTGTGTGTTGTCCTTTGGTTTTAAAAACTATGCCAGTTAAGAATTACCACAAAAAACCCGCCTCACTTACAGAGACAGGAAGAGAAAGAGGAAGCTGCGTGGCTGCACGCTGAGTCACGTACCTGGACCATGAAATAGTCACAGAAGCTCCAGCCTGGCTCGGTCCTCTTCTCCCTCAAGGTCCTCATGTCGTCCTCAAATTTGCCTAGGTTTTTGGTAAAAGACATAAGAAGCGATGTCCTGAGTTTGGTCAGGAAGGCATTCCAGGATTCCTGAGTTCGAGAAGAGTCCTTCAGGGGGTCAGAGAGCACGACACACCTGCAGAGACACGGACGGACGGTCTGAAAATCCTCCCCAAGCACAGCACATGGCCCGCGGCTGCTACTTCCCTGCACGGCCAACTGCTGTCCTGCCCCACTTCCTCCTTTGTCCACTGGTGACAAACAGCAGGCAGGTGGTGAGAAACTAGGTTAGGAAAGGTTTCATCATCAACTGGCTTAACGCCCCACGAGCTGTCTGTGCTGCAGAATGATGGGCAGCGGGGAGGGAGAGAAGGCAAGAGAGTGGGAGCCGGCCTCCGGGGCTCCTTGTGGAGTAGGGCAATCACGTCGCCTTTGGCCCCCAAACCTCATCCACGCAGCCCCCTTCAGAAACCTCTCTGCTTCCCTGTAACCAACAGGCCAGGGCTGAGTTACTACCAAGCACGTGAGGGTGGTGACAGCGGGGACCCAGCCTCGCCATCCAGCCGAGCCCACTCAACTCCTCGAGCTCTGCTCTCTAAATCTAGCACTTTCCTATTCACTCTCCAAACCCGGCTGGGCTGACACAGGTCCTCATGGGACCTCTCCCCCGCTGCTCTGCCCTCTGGGCCTCACTGTGATCGCACCACCACCACGGCAGGTGCCAGGCTGTACACCCTTCCCCTCTGTAGACCTATCTCTCCCACCAGAGCCCAGACCGTGAGCTCCACAAGAGCAGGGTTAATAGGTAATTCATAAATAAAAGCTTAAAGAGGGCAGCCCAGGTGGCTCAGCGGTTTAGCGCCACCTTCAGCCCAGGGTGTGATCCTGGAGACCCGGATCGAGGCCCTCTTGGGGCTCCCTGCAGGGAGTCTGCTTATTCCTCTGCCTGTGTCTCTGCCTCTCTGTGTCTTTCATGAGTAAGTAAATAATCTTTAAAAACATAATAAAAGCTTCAAGAATGTGTCTTAACACATAGATATGATATAATTTCACTACAAAAAGAGTATCTGTGGGGCAGCTGCCCGGCTCAGTCAGTAGAGCACGTGACTCTTGAACTCAGGGCTCTGAGTTTGAGCCCCATGTTGGGCATGGAGCCTACTTAGAAGAGAATAGAATAGAATAGAATAGAATAGAATAGAATAGAATAGAGAAAAAAGGGGATCCCTGGGTGGTGCAGCGGTTTGGCGCCTGCCTTTGGCCCAGGGCGCGATCCTGGAGACCCGGGATCAAATCCCACGTCGGGCTCCTGGTGCATGGAGCCTGCTTCTCCCTCTGCCTGTCTCTCTGCCTCTCTCTCTCTCTCTCTCTCTCTGTGACTATCATGAATAAAAAAAAAAAAAAAGAGAGAGAGAGAGAGAGAGAGAGATAAAAGAAAAGTAAAGTAAAAGACTATCCATACTATGGTATGGAAATATCAAAGGCATAAAATTCCAAGTTTCCAATGGATTTGGAAAAGGCAATGTGTCCATCTAAGAGATTGGAAGAGCTGGATTTCTTTATCCTCAGTAATAATAATTTACAAAGAAAATTATTTAATATGAACTCAAATAATTTTAAAATGCTGGAGCTTGGGATCCCTGGGTGGCGCAGCGGTTTGGCGCCTGCCTTTGGTCCAGGGCGCGATCCTGGAGACCCGGGATCGAGTCCCATGTCAGGCTCCCGGTGCATGGAGCCTGCTTCTCCCTCTGCCTGTGTCTCTGCCTCCCTCTCTCTCTCTCTGTAACTATCATAAAAAAAAATAATTAAAATAAAATAAAATAAAATAAAATAAAATAAAATAAAATAAAATAAAATAAAATAAAATAAAATGCTGGAGCTTCAATATTTCTCCTCAGTAAATATGTTGCTTTGATTACTAGCAAGCAGCAAGCTGGACAGATTCTAAGTCTCTGTGCCCCATTATACCCTTTGGAGGAAGAGCCAAATCTCTGGAATTATAAATTGGTGGACAAAAGACAAAAAATGTGCAGCCGCCCATGGTCCAGATGATCCACCAGTTGAACAATGAGTACCAAGAAGATTTAAAAACCGGTAACAGGCTTCAACTCCAGACATTCCGCCCCCTGGTGCTATTTCTTCCCCTGAAAACAAAGGGGTCCCACCAGCTCTCTCCCAGCGCCCCAAAGGACTAACATGCATTGATTCACTCCAGGAGCTGCTGGAACCTATCGGCGGGCCGTTTATCCCTAAGCTGTCCTCCAGGTTGAACATCACCGCCACTCATTCCGGCCCAGACACAGAATTCTCCCCTGAAGCCACAGGGGTGCAAGGGAGAGGAAGCGTCCTGAGACCTTCTGTGTCCCGTGACCCGGTGCTTACCCAGCAGACCCCATGTTCTTTAAGTCCTCTAGCCCTTCTTATGCCCTGCAACTTCTACTGTTTCTAGATCTTTATATATATATATATATATATCTAACAAAAAAGAACCATGCTTCAGAAATTCGCATTAAGTTTGGATGATTCACTCGGAAGGGAGAGCCCAAAACCCTGCTCAGAGAAGGGTCCCCCCCAAGCACGGGCGGCGCTGTGCCCAGGGCAGCCACAGGCAGGGGCCCGGCCCCACCCGTCACGGGGCCACCACTAGCCCCGGCAGCTCGCGGGGCAGCCCTCCGACAGCAATACTCACCAACAGCCTGAAAATTGCACAGAACCTTTGGCCACACAATTTTCCTTTTAGGGATGTACCCTAAGGAAATAATTAAGGACATACAGAACATCCAAGCTCGAAAGATGTTTCCAATGCTGTTCATCCTAAGTGGTAACGCATCCATCCAGCAGAGGACTGGATAAAGACCGAGTACATCACCACTAGGGAGTGTTACACACTCACTGGCAGTAATGGCGGAGAAATACACCTATTGCTCATGGAAACATTTTTATAACATATTAAGGGCAAAAAAGCAAGTATGAAACATTGTGCATGGTATACTGTGCACACACACACACGTGTTCTTTGTGTGCACATAAAGAGAAAAAGTTTGAAACATACACACCAAATACTAAGAGCTAAGATCTATTTTCACTTTACTCATTACCTTCTTCTTACAACCCTACCATGAACATGCAATGTTTATAATCACAAATTACATACAAGGTTAAAATTAAACCAGTAAGCCTCCCCATGGCCAAGTGCACCATCATTTCCAAAGGCCAGAAATCACACCAGCTAATAAAACAATTGCTGATACGGATGTTATCAAACTCATATATATATATAAATCTGACCCCACTCTTTAAAAAATAAAGTACAGATTTGTTAAAGGGAGCTTGCAAATTAATGAAAATCTAAATGCTGGAAGGCATGTTTATATACTGAGAGGAAATGTCAAAAATTTTAGTAAGTTAGATTTTATGTGTATGGATATAGAATGACTCATTACAAACAAGCTAGGCTTTGATGGACTCAGCAGGAACACACTTTAAGCTGTCAGATAAAATTAAAACATAGACTTAAAAGGAATCAACAGGCACTTTGAAAAAAATCTTACACTTCAAACATGTCACAGGTTTAGATTAATATGCCCCATTAGTCCCAGGTTATGTACTTAATAAAATCACACTGAAATGAGACCAAGAGGCCATTAGGTCTGGCCGCCAGTCACCACTCCCCACCCCTTCGCTACCCCGTGCTGCCCACCCCCCCACCCTCCCGAGGAACCCCAGAGCCTCTTGGCGGCTGCTCCTCCTCCTTTCCAGAACAAGTGTGCAGTATTCCCGAACCACACAGGAAGGACACTCAGTCAAGGGGCACCTTGTTGAAATGCGAAGCTGATTCCTTCAGGCTAAGTAACTTATGAATAACAGGCCTTAGGAAAAAGTCCCACAAGTCCAGATGCCATGAAATTTCTCTAAGATGAACCATAAGCTCCACAATCTAACATTTATTTCAAACTATAAGTAAAGTAAGCTTGAACATTACTCTGTGTCCAGAACCATGTGGAACATTAAAAGGAAGCCCACAGTTAAGTTGAAGAACTGTCAACTTACTGGGTGGCCCCGACACAGGATGTGGTCTCAGAATGAGAACAGCACAGGACAGTGTCAGTCATGCTCCCGGCCACATACCCGGGCCTTCCGCCAGAGCCCATCCCCAGCACCTCAGTACCCTTTGCTCGGTAGCCGAGCCCCCGGCTCCAATCTCTTGTCATGCTCTGAGCACTGACTGCCGGGGTGCCATGGGTGTGGCGACGTGGGTGTGAAGCAGTGCCCTGTGTCCCCGTGGGACCACGCCCAGCACCAGACCCCAGGACCCGGGGGGAGTTAAGGCAATGAGCACACCACCACCGGGCACCAGGAGGTAGGCCGGCCTGCCCAGCTAGGCCTCACAGCAGAGAAGGGAGGCGAGCTGCCCCCCCAGGAGACAAAACAGGGCCAGACAGAGAGAAGCAAGGGGAAAGTAGAGTCCGCGCAGGGATGCCGACACTAGACCCTCAAGGTTCCCTTCTACAGATTCTGAAGATTAAGTCAGCATTTTAGAATCTTGGTTCTGAGGAACTCTTGATAGATACGAAGGTAAATGAAACACATGGCGCCCTCACAAAGTGCATGCAGGGAACCCTGCTGTCCACGAGGACGACACTTCCCAAAGCCCCGGCTGCACTAACACGCTCAGGGGATCCTCCAAGGGGACCCCGGTGTGGTCTCTCCCGCCGTAGTTACAACTTCCAGCATTTCAGCCAGTTACCCGGGAGGCCGGGAGGCGGTGACCTGGGCTACTCCTAGTAATCTCTATCACCCAGGGGTCAGCCAATGGGGTAAAATTCAAGGTATACTTACCTGTCACTCTGTTTATTACAAAAATCATTCCTTATTTTGTCCACAATAGAAGTTCGGGGAAGGATGTTGGTTTTGTTTTTTTTCTTGGCATCGTTTTCAACTACCACTATCAGCCAGTCCACAGAGCTATGAGCTTTCAGAACATTCTGCCACTTGGTAAGGTCGTCTTTTACCGTAGCTTTATACACTTCCGTATCCTAAAAACAAATAAGTCACTGTGAAGCAAAGTTCATCAACGCCCTTCAGTGCAACAGCACGAGCTGTCCACTAACAGCTACATCGGCCACAGCACGACCTCGCTGGGAGCTGCGACACTGCACGCCAGGCCCCATGCCCACCTGCCCCGATGACAGGAGACGGTCCTAATGTCTCAGAGGAAGAGACCGAGGCAGACCTACCCACAGCAACATAGGCCACGGGGTAAGCTGGGACTTTAAAAACTCAGGTTGGCTCTGCCAAAGGCCTCGTGCCCAAGAACTGCATAATCCCACCTGCCACCTGCCTCATGTCGAAGCGGCTCCTCCCACCCAGGTCTCGCGGCCCAGAGGCCTCACATCTGCAGGACACCTAGGCTGCCTTCGAGCAGTGTCCTTCATGGCTCCCCAACTCCTTGCCTGCCCCTAGAACCACTCTGACCTGAATGCCACTTGCAGGCCACAGCAGGTGCAAGGCAGCCTCGGACCTAAGCCCAAGATAACAATCTAGGGTTGTTTTTTTTTTAAGATTTTATTTATTCATTCATGAGAGACACAGAGAAGCAGACATAGGCAGAAGGAAAAGCAAGCTCCTCGCAGGGAGCCCGATGTGGGACTTGATCCCAGGACCCCAGGATCACGCCCTGGGCCAAAGGCAGACAGACGTTCTGCTGAGCCACCCAGGCATCCCCAATCTAGGGCTTCTTGAACGCTGTTCTCATTCAGAAAGACCGAAAGGAGAATCATCTTGGTCCTAAAGAAAAAGAAAATCATTGCTGCTTCTGACCCAGAGTCCCAAACACCAGCCTGCACAAAAGCCCGTGAGCCTGCCTCAGCTCATCCAGAAAAAAGTGGGAACACAGAACATTTCCTTGCCTTTGGTAACTGGTGATGATCGCCCTTACACTCCATAAATCTACTTATCAGACTTGGAGTGAAAATCTAAAAGCAAGACACTTAATTCATATCCAAATCAGGCAATTAAAAACTTTCACAAACTATACTATATAGCTACTGTTTAAATATGTACCCTCCCCCCTTTTCTTTAATAGAAAGATTCCTTGTTATCATGCCCATATTTTCTCTGGATTTTTTAGTCTCTCTCAAATATGCTAACGGGATCAATCTATGAATGAGAAATCCCAATTTCTGTACCCATTTCCTCTTTGGTTTAATTGGTAAGTGAAGGTGAGTACTGAAGTGAGTACTTTTCATTTTTAGTGTGATTTTTAAACCCACTGTGTCCTCAGTTTAAATTAAAAACAAATATAAACTGGAAAGATCTTCTGCTGAAAAAAAAAAACCGAGGAAAACCATCTCGTGAAGACTACAGCCTCCATGGAACGGCAGCTCTTTGGGCTGGATGCTTCCGCCTCGCAATGCCAGCGCCCTGCTGGGCTCTAGGAGCCCACAAGCATCATGCCTGCAGAGTGAAACCAAAGGCCACAGACCCCAACGTCTTTAAAATCAAACCTCAGGGTGCAGGACAGGGAGCAGGAAGAGCCAAGAAGCACGGGAAGGCCACCCCAGGGCTGGTGCCAGGCACCCTCTCCCCACTCCAGCACCCCCAGCCCTGGCTCCCAGCTCTCCAAACCAGGGAGGCACTCCCACACCCCCTGAGGGAACACAATCGCCTCCTCTTGGGATGCTCTGGTTGCAGCAGAGACCTGGCTGTGTCCCCACAGTTCTGGTGAAGTAAGTGGTATGTAATCTAGGCCCTCACTTGCAACAGTGAGCAAACCACTAAAAAGACCCGCTGACTGTTCAGAAGAAGAGTCCAAGCTGAGCCAGTAAAGTTAAGAATGTCTCCAGGAAACAAAGTCAGGGAAGGTGGGGAAGGTGCCCACGGTCAGGGATGAGGAGGGCACCAAGGTGGGGAGTGGCCCTGCCTGGGCGCCAGAGGCACAAAGGGCAAGAAGGGTAACACAGCACAAGATATGGAAGCCCAAGTGAGAGGATGAAGGACCATAGGGCTGGCAGGAGGTGTCAGAGACCGAGAAGGGCAAAGAGGGGCTCCCTGTTGGGGTGACTTAATCTAGGGTGTTGTGGATCAGCTGAGGGGAGAAGGGAAGTCATCCAATGTGGAGCATCAGCCCCAGGGCAGGGAGAGGGCACCATGCTGGGGGGGTGGGGTGCAGAGGAGCAGGACAGCAGTGGCAGGATACTCCCTAACAGCAGTTATTCAAACAAGCAAACCTCTGGAGCACAGTGAGGACCTGGCCTCTCCATGCCGGAGAAGGAGTTACGGACATGGAAAAGGAAGAAAGAACTGCCGTGTGGTGCAGGACTGGAATCGGACCGTGTATACACATGCACACATGTATGTGCACACATGTACACCTACAAACGGAAATAAATGTAAATGTGTGCATGGGTGGGCACACAGAGGCACACATACATGTACTTCCCAGCTGGGCCCACTGCAAAGGCTCCAGAGATAACACGTCTAGCTCCAGGGCTTGGTTTCTAAATACAGTTTCCCACTAAGACAAACCAGAGCTCAGCGCTCGCTGGGAACCAGCTGACCCCTGGGCTCAGACAGGGAAAGGACGGGACGACCCTGGCATACCTTGTGTTAGGGAGAGCTCAGAAAATAAGGACATGTCCAAAGGTCTTAGAAGCCAAATCTGGGACAATGTGAGCATGAAAATCAATACCAATAGGAAAGTACTACCCTCCCCAAATCAGAAATCAGCGGGTGCATCCTGACATCAACACACAGGATGACCTCCAGACAAAACGAACAGGCAGGGAACTGAATGACTGCTGGAAGCTCCCAGCCTGCGGCACCACGAGGGGCACTGAGGTCCTGTATGCCAGGCACCCTGCATAGAGCCAAAGGCAGGCACAGTGCCCTGGGAGGCAAGGACAGCTGACTTCACAGGAGGCCAGAGGACGGGGGCCCCTCAAGTGATCAGCAGGAGGCTGACCAGCACACAAGTGTAAGAGCGACTCAGAGCCAGGGAGAGACCCCTCCAGACAGGACTCAGCTGCCACACAGGACTGGGATGAGGGCCTGCTCCCACAGATGGGGCTGGGAACCTTCAGATCCACTAGGTGGAGAACTCGGGAAGGAGGAGAGAATCAGTGCCTGACTGACCTCTATTCCAGACCCACAGGTCACAAGAGCCACACCTGAGACGATCACACTCTAGTAACTTAATGACACAACGCTCAAGAAAATTTCTAGGATGTAAGCACTCAAGAAGATAAAAAATTCACGATGCATGGCAGCCCATAAAAAATTGCCGAGCAGTCAAAGAAGAATATGTGGTCTATAACAAGTAGAAAAATCAATCAACAGAAGAGACTCAGTAATAACACAGATAACTGAATTAGTAGACAAAACCATTAAAAAACATATTGTGACCACATCCCATGTGTTCAGGAAGATTCCATCAGAGGAAAAAACGATGTTAAGCAGAGACATTGAGGATATTTTTAAAAGGTAGAGACCCTTACGGATCTTCTGGAGATGAAAACCACATCTCAACTGCAAAATACACTGGATGGGAGGGATTAAGAGCAGTTTAGACACCACAGAAGAACGACTAGGTAATGTGAAGACACAGAAGCAGAAATCATCCAAATGAAACAGAAAGACTGAGAAGCCACCAACACAGTGTCATTGAGCTGTCGGTGTTTCAGGACCTGATATGTGAGTGACTGGAGTCCTCAGAGGAGAAGAGAGGAACACAAGTATCTGAAGGAATAACAACCAAAAATGTTCCAAATCTAAGTCAAAATTACAAACCCACAGCACAAGCACAAGATACACAAAGCAAACTACACCAGGGCACACCATAGTCAGTGTAAAACCAGTGACAAAGAAAAAAACCTTTAACCATGGAAGGGGGAAAAAAAAAGATACACTACATACAAAATAACAACGACAAGAATGAAAGACTTATCGGTCACAATGTAAACCAAGACCGTGGAGCCAAGTCTCTTACATGCTGGGAACAAATAAAGAACTGTCAGTTCTAGAATTCTCATCCAGCAAAAAATTTTGCAAAAATAAAGGCCTCCTCAGCTGCATAGAACTGAAAGAAGTCTCACCATGGACCTGCCCTATAGCAAAGGAAAGAGGAGCCCTGAAGTAGTAGCTAAGAGACATACTTCCTACGTCTAATTTCTACCACATAACTGTTTAAAGCAAAAACAGTAACAACGTACTGTCAGGTCTGTAACAAGCATGGGACCAGCAGGCCTGCGCAAAGGTGGGCGGTGGCCCAGCACCATATGAAGGGAGGAGGTGATGTTGAAGATGGGTGCTAGAAACCCAAAAGCAACTACTAACGTACAGGGGTTCTACTTTTAATTCTAAAATCCTAAACATTATCTACTTGTTCTAGAAAACTTCCCTTAATAGATAATGATCAAAAATAAAGCAAAACAACAACAACAAAACACAGGATCCCTATTAGAAAATGTAATTTTAAGGGGGGGGGGGACCCCTCCGTTCATAATGTCCACAAAAAAGTGTATCTAGCAATAAAAATCCAAGATGTCTATGAAAAACATTAGCACACATTACTCAGGGTATCAAAAAGTCATAAAGAATGGAGAAACAAAAACCATGGTCCCACATGCAAAGAGTTGTGATTAAAATTCTCCCCAAATGAATCTGCAACTTATTCAAAGCAATCCCAACCAAAATACCTCCCTGGTTTCTTTTTCTCTTTTCAACTGCTCTGTATGGCTTTGTAACAAAGCATGACAACATACAGCAGTCCAGAACATTCGTTCTGCCACCAATCTACAACCTCAGCAAGACCAGATGCATAGCTTGCCTGCCCCACCCAGTGTGGCGCATGAAGGCTGGAACAAGAAACCCATCACGTGTCTGCTGCCAGATGCTAGCCTGTTGGCCAGAATCTGCTGGGACCGGGGCTGCACACCTCCAGGTGGCCTCCCCATGTGGGCCCTTGACTTCCTCAAAGAATAGTGGCTGGGCTCTGAGAGCATGCATCCCAAGAGGATCCCAGAGAAGGTGTATTACCCCTTTTATGACTTAGTCTCAAAAGTCAGAGTGCCTCTCCTCCCAGTCAGAGGGCCACTTCAGAGTCAACTAGAGGAAACACAGACCCGGTCTTTCAATGGAAGAATGTCACTGCCACATAGAGAAGAGCATGGGAGATGGAATATGTGGACACAGTCATTTTTGGAAAATAAAATTTGTACAACTAACAATCTGATTCTACAATTTATATGGAAGAAAAAATGTATACTTGACAAGGGATTTACTTTAAAAGAGCAGATTATCAATACATGTTATAAAAATGTAATAATTAAAAGTCTGGTCCTGGCACAGAATAGATGACGATCAACACAATATTGCACACACATGACCACTGGTTTAAAATAAAGGGGACATCTTCAATACGTGGAAAAGAGACAGATAATTATGAAATGATGTTAGGCCAATATGCTACCTAGTTAAGACTGTAAAGTTAGACCCTAAACCACCACACCTCCTGCTGCACACACAAAAAAAAACTTGAAGCTCTACAGATTCAAATATAAAACACAAATTATAAAACTATTAAGAGAAAATATAGGAGAAAACCAATTATTACCTTTAGGCAGACATGGTCTTCCTACACATGATCAACTCTACTCAGAAACCATTTTTTAAAATGACGTATTTCACGCCATAGAAACTGTAACAGTCACAAATACCTATGCACTGAATGATACATGAACCATCTACATAAAACACAAACCACAGATGATGCAAGCAAGAGAAACAGAAACACACCAGTAACAGAAGACTCTAACACACCGCTGTCAGCCACAAGCAGGTCAAGTGGACAAAACAAATAAAAAAATAACAAAAATAATATAAATGACCTAAACATTAAATCAGTAAGACAGCTCTAAAGGATCTATATTTAGCATTACAATCTAAAAAGTAGAGAAAATACATTCTCAAACACACATGGAACATCCACAAAAACTGATCATTTATTAGATCACAGAGAAAAAGTAAATAATTCATAAAGCAGAATTATGAACATCCTAATCACAATGCAATTAAATTAGAAAATTTAAAGTAAAAATTTAAAGAATTTTTTTCTGGAAATTAACTTCATGTTAAACTGTTGAGTGAAAGAGCCAATACAAACTAAAAACAGAGAATTTATTTTTTTTTAAGATTTATTTATTCATTCAGAGAGAGAGAGAGAGAGAGGCAGAGACACAGGCAGAGGGAGAAGCATGCTCCATGCAGGAAGCCCGATGTGGGACTCGATCCCAGGTCTCCAGGATCACACCCTGGGCTGCAGGCAGTGCTAAACCGCTGCGCCACCAGGGCTGCCAAAAAACAGAGAATTTATGAAAAATGACTGACTATTGGGATTTAAATTCCTATCTCTAAAGATCTGTATCATTTAAATTTAAAATGAAAATAGGGATCCCTGGGTGGCACAGCGGTTTGGCGCCTGCCTTTGGCCCAGGGCACGATCCTGGAGACCCGGGATTGAATCCCACGTCAGGCTTCCCGGTGCATGGAGCCTGCTTCTCCCTCTGCCTGTGTCTCTGCCTGTGTCTCTGCCTCTCTCTCTCTCTCTCTCTCTCTCTCTGTGTGACTGTCATAAATAAATTAAAAAAAAAAATTTAAAAAAAATTAAAAAAAAGAAAATAAATGCATTCCCAACTCATAAAAGAAAGAAAGAAAGAGAGAGAGATAGAAAGAAAGAAAGAAACTAGAAAAAGAACAAAGTAAACCATAAGAAAACAAAAGGACGGAAATAAAAATGAAAGCAAAAATTAATAAAGTAGAAAACAGACTAGTGGTATGTCAGAAATGAAAACCCTGGTTCCCTGGTTAGAAAGAATCCACAAACTACAAAGAGCTAATTTAACCAAGGTAGAAAAGGGGGAAAATACAAACATACAAAGAAATAATAATTGCCACAAGAGCATATGTTAAAAGTCCAAAAAAAGACCACTTTGCACATCTCAATGAAATGTTTATAACCTAACTGAAATGTACAATTTCTATGAAAAATATAGTTTTATCAAAATTGTCAAATGGCTGCAAAAGACCTACTTCCGTGAAAGGGACACAGAACATGATCAAGGAACTGTCCTATAACAACATACCAGGCCCAAAAAAAAAAAAAAAAAAAGAACATACCAGGCCCAGATGGTTTCACAGGAGAATTCCATCAAATCTTAGAGACCAAACTGTTCTGGTGCCATATAAATTGTCTCAAAAATAGAAAATAAATGAAAACTTCCAAATTATTAGGAAGCAAATATAATATTGATACTTATGTGTAAGACAGAAAATATAAAAAAAGTTATAGACCAATCACTTGTGACCATAGATGCAAAAAAAAAAAAAAAAAATCCTAAATTAGGTGAACAGACACCATTATCACTTTATAAAAATAATACTTTCACCAAGCAGTTTTTATACCAGGAATGCAAGTATGGTTCAATAATAAGAAATCCACTAATATATTTCAACATATCAGTAAATTTAAGTAGAAAAAATCCATGATTATCTCCACCAAATCTGAAAAAGCCTTTCCGAACAAAATTCAAGAATGTATTCCTAATAAAGATCCTTGAGGAATCAGGAAGGGATGGAACCCCCTTCAAGCTCATGCACATTTCCTCGGCCCTACAGCCAGCACCCTTCCAACCGGGCACACACTGCAGGCACCCCCACAGAAGTCAGGAACAAGGTAACCAGGCCCACTGTCTCTACTACTATTTAACAACAAGTTCAGAGGAAATTATTAGAGGCCTAAAAACTGAGAAAGAGATATGACGAGACATGTAGGAGAGCTCTAGACTCTGGGGCCTAGGGAACCAGTGATAGAACGAATTCACACAGTAAGAGAATTGGCAAGGCTAACGTGAAAAAAAACAACAGCCTTCCCATATACACTAATCAGCTAGAAGGTACCATGAGACAGAAAACCCCATGTACTTTAGCAACAGAAAAGTAAAATGCCTAGAAATAAATTTAACCAGAAACATGCAAAATCTGCAATGAAGAAAAGCACAAAACACTTCTGAAGGGCAAAGAAGCGGACTCATACAAATAGAAAAGACATCCCTCGTTCTGGGTCGGAACATCTCCACACCATCAAGATATTGTATCTGCATATGGTAATTTATAAGCTTAACATGGTCCCAATAAAAAACACAGAAAGTTTTGTCTAGAGCTCAGTAACTTGCTACTGATAATCCTACAGAGAAGTAACCACAAGAGAGCAAGAGGCAAACCATGAAAAGGAGGGCGGCCTCGCCAGCCAGGTGGGAACTCGGACCATGATGCGGGTGCGTGGCGACTGCAGGCCAAGGTCTCCGGACACGTCTGGCTGCAGCTCAGGAGCTGAAACCATGGCTATGTGTGTCTAGGACAGAGCGAGGAGGCACCTGCGTGATGCTGTGCAGAGCCAGGGCAGACGCAAACATGGAATGGGACCACACAACAGAGAGCCTGTGGGGTGAGGCTCAAACCAGAGGCACCAGTGGCAACCTGTGGTCTCTGAGACCCACACCTTCCCACCTCTGTCAACCAGAGGCCCAGCAGCGCTGACACGCCCACAGCACCAGGGGCACCGGAGCTCTGGGAATGAAGGGCAGACCCCAGGACAGAGGTACCAGAGCCCAGGATACCTCGTTGTGCCTGAAAGTTGAGAAGTCCCTGAAAAGGACCCAGGGGCCAGTCTGAAGTGACTCTTATGACCTAAGCATCACAGGTAAGGATGGAACTGATGGCAAAGCATTAAATGGGACAGAAACCCATGAGGCTTTCAGAGCAGAGCACCACTGATGGTCTGGAGTGCTGGTCACAGCCCTCAGGAAAGACTGGTTCAGGAAGAATCATCGCTGGTGCCCAAGCGAAGTCAGAATGCTGGATGAGGAGCAGGAAAATCCTGTGGTCTATTTTTTTTTTGTAAGATTTTATTTATTTATTCATGAGAGACACAGAGAGAGAGGCAGAGACACAGGCAAAGGGAGAACCAGGCTCCCCGCGGGAAGCCCAATTCAGGACTCGATCCCAGGACCTCGGGATCATGCCTCCCAATCCTAGGACCTCGGGATCATGCCCTGAGCCAAAGGCAGACACTCAACCACTGAACCACCCAGGTACCCCTAATCCTGTGGTCTTAAAGTGACCCCCCACTCCCCCTAGAGATGGCTTACTAGTTGCAAGGGGAAAACCATTAATTACAGCATGGAGAAACTCTGACCATAACATCAAATCTAACCTCACTGCCAAGGGGGCCGTAGAAAGAGGTAGTTAGGGTCACAGGCCCAGGACAGCCATCCTTAGGCCAGTTCACAAGGTGGGCCCTTGGCTGAGGCCTGGGAACATGAACTGTGGGAGGGTCCCACCACCGTGGGATCAGAGGGCCTCATTGGGCATAAGCTCTTCATACAAATAACACAGCTTGTGCCGAATACTTGCTTTCCCTCTGGGGTCTAGAGTTTTGGTATGAGTCAGGCAGAGGGTGGGTGCCCATGGGCCTGAACCCCAATAAAAGCCCTGGGTGCTGACCTCTGACGAGCTCCCTGGTAGACAACGTGTCACATACGTCATCTCGCTCACTGCTGACGGTGTAAGCCCACTCTGCACAACAGACTCCACTGAAAAAGCTACAAAGCAAAATCTGCAAAGGCAAAAGGGTGTAGGAGTAAGCTTCCAGCCCTTTCTTATGAAACCACACAACACTACTTCTACATCCTCAGGTGAAAATGTCACAACACGTAATGATTTGTGCATGCTATATTTCACTAAATGCCTGTTTTATTAGAGCCAAAACACACAAGAAATGAACCACAGTGTTTTCTGTCAGTTAATGACAGAAGAATTCTGTCAACAGTGACAAGCTTCTTTCCAGGTTCATAAATATGCAACTGCAAAGTACTAGTAAGGGCTCTGGTGACCAGAGCATCCCTGCTCTGGAGGCGCTGTGATGGTGAGGAAGCAGGTCAGTCCCCTGCCCTCAGGAAGCCCTCAGGAGAGCCCCACAGGGAGTATGAAGTCCAGGACAGTGAATATGGAGGTTAGGCAAACAAAGCTGGGAGTAAATAACAATCCCAGAGGCCATGAGGGTGCAGGGAGCTCACAAGAACTCCAAACACAGCAGTGAGATCATACGTGGTGGTTACCAAGAGGGCACACCCCGAACCAGAGCAGAAGCATGGGGCGACAACCAGGCATGTGCCTGAGGACGGGAGAGAAGAGAACACCAAGTAGAGTACATTAAAAAGTCAATCTGAAAAATTACGATTTCCTGAACAACAGCCAGACTGGTGACTTCTCAATCCTATTCCAAGGTATTTTCTCATAATTTCTTCTCCCTTTGTGAATACTTACACAGCATTCCGTCCAATAAATATGAAGGAAGGGGAAAGTAAGTAGGGCTTTGTTTCCTTCTTTGGGCAGCAGCTCCTCTTTGAATTGAACGAAGTTAGATTCTAGGTGAATCATCTTTGGAGCCCGGCCATAGGACCTATGAACAATTTTTAAAACATCACTGAGAAAAATGACAACAGAAGATTCAGCAGAAAGAAAAGGGGGGAAAAATGCAACAATAATTAAATCATATCCACGAGTTCAAAGTATAATATACAGTATTAATCCTGAATTATAATGGCAATACTCTGTCCAAAAGAATTCTGTAATATCTAAACACGCTTCCTATGTACCTGTCAAAGCTCCCTCTCTGTAAGTCTTTCACCTTACTCAGGTGACACGCGCACAGTAATATCCGACTTAACCAGGACTATTTGCAACAACACAGACTTCTGAGAAAAATGGGTATTATTTAGAGCTTCACTGAATCTGTAAGTCACTATTAAAAAAAAAAAAAAAAAAAGATTCCCAAAGGTCAAAAGGGGATTTTGAAGATAGGAAAGTTTCAAACTATACAAATACTTTTGTTTTATGATCCCCTGTATGACCCAAAACAGAAAACAGAGAGCGCCCTCGGCCCCGAGGGAGGCACAGAGAGGAGGCCCGTAGGCTGCATACGCCCAAGCCAGGGCTGGCAGGGTGTGGACGCTTTCACTGTACTTCTACAACATACCTTAGGCTACATCTATTTTTCCTTCATACTTACTTCCCACTTCTAGTAGCTGCATCTCTAACACATCTCTAGCTGCATTTTGTATTTTTTGTCCAATCTGAGGGGTCTGTGCCTAATAAACTGAAACTAACTGTATTTAACACGATTATGAGGATGCTTGAACTTGTGTACTTTCTATTCAGAGACTATTTTTCTCTGTCCTTTGTGAGACTCATCAAGTTTTCTTTTTCCATCCTTTTCTCTGTTGGTTTGAAAGTTTAACCTTCTATTTCTATTCTGCTGTTGGTTACATTTCTATTTTTAATACATAAAAACTTAAATTTTTCTTTCTAAAAGTAGAGTAGATGTCTACCCTCTCCTTGAACAAGACAAGTACATTTTCTTCTCTCTGCTTTCTTCCTTACATCTAAAATTGTAGATTTAATTTTTACAAATTGAGTGATATCTTGAGCTTATTAACTAAATATTTTTATGACTTGTTTGCTGACAGCTGCTTCTTTCATCTATGAATTCTGAGCTCATTTTCCTTCCTGTTGAGATGTGTCCTTTCATTATTTCAGGGTGGTAAGGTCTGTGATCAGACATGTCTGAAAACATTTTATGTATTTCCCAACCCTCTCCACGTCATGGCAAGTAATGAATACAGCAGGCGAATGGCACACAGGAACACACACGTGAAGCTCCGTGCAGCCAGAAGTGACGGATCCTGCGGCCCCAGGTGGTCCCCAGGCCTTGGAGAGACAAACCCTGTCGCTCCTACCTCAGCCAGGCCCACAGGCCAAGGGGCAGGGCAGGGGGCAGACGGCAGGGGTGGTGGAGGGGGGCTGACTCAGTCTTCCCTTCTGCGTGTGAGTTGGAGTAGCACAGACTTCTAGGTCGAAAGAAGTTTTCCGTCAGGACTCTGAGAAGTGCTGGCTCTTACTCTCGATTTTCGATGTTGTCAGAGACGGCAGATCTGGTTTCTTTTTTTGTCTGTCTTCCTGGCATGGCTTTTGGTTCGCTTTGTTTTGCTTTCATTCCACGGGACTTGGTAGTGGGGGCTCCAGCAAGCCCCTGATTCGCCACAGGGAAAGTCCTGACCTTAATTTTTCAGATGCTGCTCGTCCCCTACTCTCTACCCCCTGCTCTGAAACCTCTAGCTAACGCCCCCACGTCGACGCGGCCCAGCGCCCCCGCGTGCAGCTCCGGGCACCCAGCCCCAGGGCGCCGCAGGGCCGCGCAGCTCCGGCTTGCCACTCCCCGATGTGCTCGGCGCCCTACAGCCGTCCCTGCAGCTAGCAGAATCTTGGCTTCAATTCTCGTTCCGAGGTCTGCTCAATCAACTGTACATTTTTATCACAGTCACACGCACCTACTTTAACACGTCAGGCAGCATCAACCGGCCTCTCGTTCTCTCACACTCACGCGCGGCTCCCGCCCGGCCCCCTCCGCGCCCGCCCCCCTCCGGGTTTCCTAGAGCTCCTCTGACAACTACCACAAACCCAGAGGCTTAAAACAACACGAATTGTCTGGCAGCGCAGGAGACCAGCAATGGGAGGTCAGGAGCCGGCAGCGCTGGCTTCCCTGACCCTTGGTGGGAGAACACGTCCGTGTCGGGCGTCTGTCCGCCCTGCCCTCCACCCTGCCCGCAAACCCGGGCGGTCTGGGCTTGCAGCCGGGCCCCGCTCTCCCCGGGTGCCCCGATCTCCAAGGCCAGCTCTGCACGGACCGCAACTCGGCCTGCGTCCATGTCTTCTCGGGACACCTGTCACTGCACTTAGGGCCACACTGCTCCAGGCTGATCTCCCGTGATCCTTACCTCCATTATGCTACAAGACCCCTTTCACCAAATAAAGTCACACTCACAGCTTCCAGGGGGACGCATCTCCTCGGGGCCACCATTCAGCCCACTGCATCTCCCCCAACACTCTCATTTTTGACACAAGGTCCAAATGTCCACGATGGGAGACGCGGGCTCAGCGCTGCCCGCCATCCTCGGGCCTGCCCCCCGCCCTCCCAACTACCTTGTCGCCGTCCTCTGTCCCAACTCCGGGACTCCCTTCCTACTAAATGTGCCATCACCTCCAGTTACGCAGCTCTATGATGTGTTTTTCGTCCTCCTGCATCCTCGTTCCCTCAGCTCACAGCTGCCCGGGCACTGCAAACCCCATGTGCCACCGACGGGGCCAAGCCTCAGCTAGTCCGTCCGTCCCTGTCTCGGTCCCTGTCTCGGTCCTGTCTCTGGGCTAGTATCCCGCAGGCCTCCTGCTCCCATGGGGAAGGCACCGGGGGCCAGAGCAGGGCTCTTTGCAGCGCCCTCCGGTCCATCCCGCCCCGCCTGCAGAGTGTGGAGGAGGCAGACAGCTCTGGTGCTGGCCGCACCTGCTCACACCCAGACTGGCCCTTTCCCGCGCTTCCTGCGGTGCCTCATATCCACGG
Source organism: Canis lupus familiaris (assembly GCF_011100685.1). Taxonomy (NCBI): domain Eukaryota; kingdom Metazoa; phylum Chordata; class Mammalia; order Carnivora; family Canidae; genus Canis; species Canis lupus. The sequence continues at coordinate 37,825,142 of NC_049252.1, read as the reverse complement.
CCCTGGAGCTCATCTGGCCACGAGCCACAGGCTCCCGCAGAGGTGGCCCTGCGCCGCCAGTCCCCTCCCCGCGTGCTCTGGCCTTGCCTGCTGTGGTCCTGGGCTCGCTCCCTGCGTCTCCAGGAGCTGCCTCTGCAGATACGAGACTCAGGGGCTCAGCCTCCTCTCCGAGGCCTCCATCTGTCATCCTTCTCGAGCAGGTGTCCAGTCTCCACTGTGTCACCCGCACGCACTCTGTCTCTGCACCCTCACCCTTCTTCAGCCCTTCCTCTGGCTCAGACAGGTTCAGGGAGGCAAAGAGATGAACACACACTAAATCTATGTCTCTCCTTGTTTCCTTACAACCCCTGGTCTTGTTTCATGGACATGCTTCTTTGTTTTCTCTTTCTGAATGTTTAACTAATGTGTATTAGAAGTCCTCTCCAGACGTTACTTCCTCCACTGAGTTACCTTCTCTCGCTGACAGCACAGGGCCTGCTCAGATGTTGAACGATTCTCCCACTTTCCATCTGCTCTTTCTAGTCAATGTAGTAGTTCAATGCATTCCTTCTAACAGTGTATCACACACAAAAATGAGACTAGACCCCATCTCTGGTGAGTCACACCCAGAAAGCCACGTCAATTCTTCATGGTGGTGGAGGTGCAGCATGCTGCTGGTCAGAGGGAAACGGTGTGGCAGGAGCTGGGCTACGTGAGCATGAATGACAGCCGGGATGTGTACACACCTCGATTAAAATCAGATTCCCTGCACCAACAAGTCAGAATCCAAACATTTTCTAGAAATAATAGCTAACCATAGCAGAAAGAAGTTTTCCAATAAGATAATTCAAACATGGACTACTTCTCCAGACAAGTCCTGAGACAAACAATCGCCTACAGAAGGACACATAGGATTGTTGGTCTGGTTTCCCTCAATTTTTAAATAGCATCTTTCTGTACACTTCCTCATCCTTACAAAAAGAGCACGGGAGCTCAGGGTGGAGAGGTCGTGCTGAGACCATAGGTAAAGGCCACGGGTTCTACACTAATGTGGAGGCTGAGCGCATGCCTCCCCTCCAAAGTGCCCGTACCTTTAAGACACTCTGATGCAGACTTTGAATCACAGAAAACAAACTGAGGGTCCCTGGAAGGTAGGGAGTAACTGGGGGATGGACACTGGGTGTTATATGCAACTGATGAATCACTGAATTCTACCCCTGAAACTAATACTATACCATATGTTAACTAAACTGAATTTAAATTCAAAAAAAAATTTTAAAAGACACTGATATACCACGAGGAATCAGATGTCATTCCTATAAAAGAGAACCTTTAAATCAAAAGAACTGTCTTGTTTCTACCACCCTAGGTCTCAGTAAGAAAATCAACATAATCCTTAAAGAGTGAGTCCCACAGATTATGTGATATGTTCAGTTTCTTTACAAAACACCTTAGAACTTAGGCTTTAACTTTTATGACCTCATTTGCTCACAGAAATGTCTACAAAATATAGAGGGAGATAAAGCCAAAGAGCAAATATGCCACACCTTCTCCATTCCATGGGTTCTCTTGGAAGCTGCTGGGAAAGCGTTGGATAAATAGAGGTAAATAAATTCTGATCTCCAGCACCTACAACAGGAATAAAGAACAGAGTTACAACAGGCAACATGGGCTATAGAACGTACTGAATTGGTAACTTACACAATTTTATATTTAGTAAAATGACATCACAAAACAAGATTGTTTTATACCTTTAAGTTATTGATCTCAAGAAAACCCAGCCCTTGACATTCAGTCTAACTCCACCCTTACGACACCTCCATGTGGTTCGAACGGTTTTCCCCAAGGAGAATGAGGATCGGAAAAGCTGAGTACGTTGCCCAAGACCACAAAGCTGAGGAGAGAGGGAGCTGGCTCAGCTCCACCAGCAACCTCCTGAGCGTATGGCCCGCAGCTACTGCTTCTGCTTCATGCAAACGGCCACAAACATCATGCAGAAAAGGAAACCCCAGGAAGTGAACGTGGATTTCCTCACCCAAATAAACTCAATATGCATCCAGACACTAGTAGGAACTAAAATACATACAGAACACTCTGTGCACATGACACACAAGACACGAGACACGTGGCTTCTCTGCATTAGTCCTCGCAGTCCCTGCTAGGGCACGACCAGCCTTCTCAGATCAGGAAGGCAAGGCTACAGGGGTCCGCCCATTCAGAACACAAAGCTGGCTCTTGGGGATCCTAGTTTTGCATCCAGGTATGTGTGACTTCACGCTACAGGCTCAGTTTTTACTCAGCTCTTTTATCTTAGTGTTAACAGAACTGCAAGGTCCATTAGCTCCCATAAAATGAGAGGATAACCACATTATCCTTAGGCTAAAAAAGAACCTTTTAATGTAGATGACTCAAACTCTTACACTGGAGATCCTCAAACTTTAAGCAAAACCATTATCCAAATTGCTTTTGTATTGATCTTAAATCGTTGGGAATTGATGTGGGCCATTAATACACTGGCTTATTTTGCTATCATGAACATTAAAAAATAAATAAATAAAAGACCTCCCCAAAACCACATAACGAGATGATCACTGCTGAGAGGAGCATTGCTTGTGGGGAACAGCCAAGCGCAGCTGTCAGATGGGCACAGAGAGCCCCTCAGTTGAGTGTGCCACCCCTCCTGGGCCTCAGAGGGCTACCTGTGAAATGGGAAATAACACCTAGGGCTGTGGTGATGGTCAAATGAATCAGCCTTGACCCGGGCCTGATGCAAAGTAGTTTAGGTTACTCTTACTACATGTTCTGTTCAAATAAAAACAATTTTTATGTTTTAACTTAGCATTTTTCATTGTATTTCTTTATTTGATAATCATCTTAGAAATCATTAAAGTAAGAAAATAATCAGCCTCAGATTTCTTACCTTGGATTGCCATCCCTATGGCCTCCTTAGAAGGTTCCAAGGTTAATGTACAAAAATTGCCACTCTTCTGCTGAGTGGCCCTGAGGGCAAGCAGTAGAAGCTCTCTCCTGCTTCACCTGTGTTCATCCTCATAACAAAGTCTCACACAAATACACCTGGGTACAGAGCCTCCCAATAAAGTGCCCCCTACATCCCCCAAGCTAGCTCTCTTGGAAAATCCTGTTAGAGTAAAGCTCATGTAAATGGGGACCGTAAGGTAAGTTTTCTTACACTATCTCATGGAATAAATCTTTAATTTCTGTCCTAAGTTCAATTTTAAAAGATCAGAGGTCAACTAGCACACTAATGGCAGACTTCAATGTGACTGTCTGACCCCGGTGCCTGCCACAAGCTGAACGGTGTGCCCCCACAAAATTCCTGTTGAAGTCCTAACCCCCAGGACCTCTGAGTGTGACCGTATTTGGAAATCAAGTCTTTAAGGTCTCCAGGCCCTGATATAATCTGACTGGTGCCCTTTTAAAGAGAAAATGTGGATACACAGAAAGAGACAAGCCCACATGAAGACACAGAGAGAACACAGCCATCTATGTACACAGCAAGAACAGAAAGGCTCTGCAGCCAACCCCACAGACACCCTGATACTGGCCTTCCATCCTCTAGAGCTGCCCACTCGCTGCTCCAGCCACGCAGGCTGTGCTCCTCTGCAGACTAACACCCCTGCCCCCTCAAGTTATACCTGAAGGTCAAATTCTTCTAACCCACTGAAGCTCTACCAGGACTGAGAACAAAGAAAAGCTACCTGATATTCCAGAACGCACGCCATCATTGTCCTAATAGCTTCAATCTTTGTATGGAGCATCCTGCAAAGCTGCGATGCCCCCTGGAAATGGGCTCCAGAGAGCAGGAGAGTGGAGGGAGGAAGATAGGAGACTGTGTGTAGGCATAGAATCCCAATTACATCTCTGCTTACGCGATGGGTGACCAAATTTACAATACGTACTTAGTAGAATCCCCAAAATAGCCCAACCATGGAGTAGAAAGGTCCTTAGAGCTTTGAGGTCTGAACCAGAAGATAGAAGACGGAGCAACTTCTGGGCTGATGTTCATCAGAAAGTAGCTACTAACAGCAAAAACGAGGTGGAAGACTGATGCGCCCAGCTTCAGAGAACCCTGTTTAGAGAACTGTGTTTATTTTTCCACCTCAAGAGGCCTATTAAAGGACTGAAGTCAAAGTATTTATTGTAATAACTAAGATCCCTTTTCGTGTGAGAAAGGGGAGCCTCCTCAGTCCTTAATAAGGGTAATTCAAAGCATAATCCCATTAACATAAACCTCTCTTTCGGGATCCCTGGGTGGCGCAGCGGTTTGGCGCCTGCCTTTGGCCCAGGGCGCGATCCTGGAGACCCGGGATCGAATCCCACGTCAGGCTCCCGGTGCATGGAGCCTGCTTCTCCCTCTGCCTATGTCTCTGCCTCTCTCTCTCTCTCTCTGTATGACTATCATAAATAAAATAAAATAAAATAAAATAAAATAAAAACAAAAAACCTCTCTTTCCCTGCTCTGCCGGGCCCATTCCCATCACTGTAGGGGACACGTGGAGACAAGAGGGCTGGGGGAGCACACCGTGCCCGCGCCACCCGCAGGCAGCTCCCGGGGTGTGCAGACCAGGGCGGCTGGTCGGCCTCCACCCCTGGCCAGTATCAGGGCAGGGCAGGGCCCTGGCAGGAAGGGCTGCGAGGGGCAGACACAGGAGCCACTCAGATGTGAAGGCAAACATCGGGACAGTCATCCTGCTGGGAAGAGAGGGACACAGGCACCCAGGGTGCTGCCCAGACCTGCTGGGCACCTGCCCCAGGCTGAGAAAAGCCCCGCTCAGACGGCCCCCAGTGAAGGCAGGCAGAGTCCCAGATTTCTGATGGTATGAACCTGTTTTCTCCTTATTTCTGTCAGCAGTAACTAGATTTTGTCAGATGCAGTCAGACGACTGGCCAGACCTTTGTTACCTCCCACATTCTCACATTTTTACCAGCATATATTTGCATGTATTAATCATGTAATTTAAAACTTTTTAATGCTAAAAGCAGTAAGAGCTAATTAAATATGGAGGGAAAAAGAAGCCAAAAAATAAGATTTCAGTGATTTAGGCATAAATGGGTCCTATTTCAACCAATTCAACATTTGTCTTACAACAGAAGGAACTGGGAATTCAATTATGGAAAAAGTAATTAGTAACCTGTATCAACATTAAAAAGACACTAATATGTATCCAGTTTATAAGATAAAAGTAACTACAGATATAAATACATCACTTACACTTGAGATCACCGACAGTAAGACAGTAAGAAAATGGCTATTTTTGAAACAACTCTAACCTTCAAAGCAGTCGATCATAACAGAAATAGAAATCTGGAGGCCAGTCTCCTGACCCAAGATGCTGTCACTGAGATTAGAATCTAACTAAAGCCTAACAGCAGGCCAGACCCCCGCCCCAAACCAGTCCTACACCATGTAGCTCACTGGTCTGCTCCCTGAAGAGCAGTGGACACTTTCACTTTCAATCACTTGATGCCCAAAACCTTTATTTGGGGGCCCACTAGAACTACAAAGTCACAAGTGTTATTTAGACATTTTTGAAATTCAGATTTTTAATTCTTAACACTAGATGGCAACTGGAACAGAAACAACACTAAGCTGACGGAGCACAGGACTTTGGGATGTCCTGTTTTGCAGCGAAATGTCCCAGACAAGACAACCGGCACTGCACCCTATCAGAAGTCTCGGTCTAAACCAAACCATCGGGAGGGTTTCAATTTGAGAACAAGATTACAGGGGTGTTCACTTTCTGCATCTCAGGAATATAATAGGGTGTCTAGGGACGCCTGGGTGGCTCAGCGGTTGAGCATCTGCCTCCAGCTCAGGGCATAATCCCAGGATCTGGGATCGAGTCCACATCGAGCTCCCTGTATGGAGCCTGCTTCTCCCTCTGCCTGTGTCTGCCTCCCTCTCTGTGTCATTCATAAATAAATAAATAAATAAATAAATAAATAAATAAATAAATGAATATTTTTAAAAAAAATATATAGGGTGTCTAAACTAAACTAAAAGGTACATAGTCTCTCTAACCTAAAAGAAAAAGGTTCGTACCTACATTCAAAAGCTATGCACTGGTTGTTGCTAATGGTCCTATAATGTTTATACAACAATTTTTAAAAGATTTTAGGACTCAAATATGACATTAAGATTGAATTTGGCACTGAGTGTACAGAAAGAGTAGCATGAATTACCAAATGTGGTTTGAGTGCTTGGCAGCTATAAATTATGCCTCAGGGGAGACACAAGCTATTTTGAAGTTACTCAGTCAGGAAGGACACAGGGTTTTCATGCTTGTACAATCCTTACTCCCTGTGTTTCTTGTTTTTTTTTTTCCCCAGACATATGTTAAGGGCATTTGGAAATCTGTCATAGCCCTGCTCTCCAGAGCCTGTGAATATGTTACAAGACGAGGGAGAAATTAGGTGGTAGATAAGGTTGCTAATCAGGTGAACTTAAATAAAGAGATTATCCTGGATCATCCAGGAGGCCAATGCACTCAGAGGGGACGATGGAGGCAGACCCAGAACCAGAGTTGGTATCGTGAGGACTAAGCTGGTCATTGCTGGCTCTGAAGATGGAGGAAAGGCCGTGGGCCCAGGAACGTGGGCAGTCTCTAGGAGCCGGTAAAGGACAAGGGAATGCATTCTCTCCAGAAGGAATCAGCCCTGGCAACCTCTTGATTTGAGCCCAACGAGACCCATTTCAGACTTCTGACCTCCACAACTCCAAAATAATACATTTGTGTTATTTTGAGGCATTAAGTCTGTGTAATTTGCTATAGCACCCACAAGAAAAATTAAAGCGTTTAATTTGAAAAAAAAAAAAAAATTCTACATACTACCTTTCTTCTGATGCTACAGGAGGGCTTAGCACCAGGTGAGAGCTAGCTAAAAGAAGTCAGAGGAGCCATCTGCTTACCACCAATACACAGCACGAGGGGCCTGGAACACTTGCAGGGTCTGGCACACACTCACTCACAAGCCAGCCTGTGGAGAGAGGGCTATTCCATTGATTGGAAACTAAGCCAGAGGTCAAGCGTGGAAACCTGCTCAAGGACAAGCAGCTAATGAGCTTCAAACCTGGGACCTATTCACCTCCAGGCAGCCTGGCTCTGGACTCAATATTCTTCTCTGCTGGGGCACCCGGGGGGGCCTCAGTAGGTTGAATGTCTCCTTTGGCTCAGGTCATGATCCTGGGGTCCTGGGATCAAGTCCCACATCAGGCTCTCCACAGGAAGCCTGCTTCTCCCTCTGCCTGTGTCTCTGCCTCTCTCTGTATCTCTCATGAATGAATGAATGAATGAATGAATGAATAAATAAATAAATAAATAAATCTTAAAAAAAAAAGTCTTCTCTGCTGCCCTGAGTTGCTTCTCTATTTCTTAATTTTATTATTTGCTAATTAAACTGCACGGAGGCTCTGTCAATGCTGTCTGGCTGAAGGTACAGGTTCCAAAAGACCTTCCATCAATAGTGAACACTTCTGTCATTTGCTTACCAGTCACTAGCCCTTAAACATGCAAAGCTATGAAATCTCAACACTAACGGAGAAAAGGATCAGGACACGGTAACCGTGAGAAAAGTGGCAGAAAAAAAACAAAAGGTTCAGCCGATTTGCAGCTGATGGGTAACTCTCCTCATAATATATGCATTTTTAAGATCAATATTTTTATTTGGAAATTTATGTTGGGTAAAAGATTTTAAATCAAGATTGATACTCTCATACAGTATAATTCTTCTTCAAATTCTTTAGTATAATCTTAGTAAAGGGAACTAGTAACTTCTCCAATAAAACGCATCTCTCACTTTATCTTAAGCTGTTGAAGACATCCAGATTATTTTAGTCTGCTAACAAAATGGGTGTATTCAACCATCTCATGGGCAACGTCTCAAAGGCATTAGATTTACCTCCACAGGCTCCCTGGCACTGAGGGGTGGCAAAGACGATGCAGACTGCAGCCCAATATAACCAAGTGCTGTGCTGAGAGACCTGCATTTGGAGCACTGCTGTGTCTTCCCCTCTGAGGACCTCCTCCGCCATGGAGTGGCTGGACTGGGACCAGATGACCAGTTCCAAGGCCCTTCCAAGCAAGGGATTCTAGGAGTCCACCTTGGAACAGATAAGTCAAACGAAATGTATACTTTTCCTAGCCTTTGCTTTACAGAAAAATTTTCAGAAAGAGCCATTCTTAAAGTATGCTGTTAAGGGAAGAAAGCTCCAGCTCTCCAGGAAGCAGCAGTACATTCCTGTACTTGGGTGGGACTTACAAGGGTGAAAGAGAATACAGGCATTACCCCTAACAATGGTGTATACACTTGCCCAAGACCAATAATGCACACATGAATTAACTGTTCAACGGCTTTTGGTAAAACAGACTTTCAAATGGATGATAGAAACATCCAAGGTCACAAACTGGGAGGCCATGTCTGTAATTACCCACAATCACGTATAAAACGTGCTTGCTATACTTCTTGTATAACATCAGCACAGCAAGGAAAATTAATGGATTCTTCAAATTAGTCACTCTTTTGCGGGAAAACTAATACCAAATGCATCTTCACAGAATATGGAAACCCTCCCCAGTGGTCCTCTCAGAGTACTTACCTGCACATAAAAGGCTTTCACATTTGGGGGTTGGAGGTGGGGAGTGAGGCTCAAAAGAAAAAACAAACAAGATCCATATGTCATCCAGATTCGGGAAGTAAAAGCCGAGGTTTATTCTGTGCCCTAAAATGACTGGGGAATGGACCCCCATTTCTGTGTAAACACACTGCCCTCCCTTCATTGCGAGGTGCATATATGAGAAGAAACCAGTGGGCCCTCCCACAGCTCTTTACTGCAGAGGACAACTCTAAAGAAAAGTCATTCCTACAGTCAACATGATGGGGATGATGGGGATCACCTTTATCTTCGGTTGTCCCGCCAAAATGCCAACTGTAGTTCACACGTCAGTATGTCCTGCCATTTCACTGCTGGCGGTCAAGTTATGCCTCCCCCATCCAGCTTCCAGCTTCATCCCTGACCCTAACTGTTGCATCACCTCAATCCAAAACCCCAGCAATCCCTGAAGGAATCCATCCCAACAGACACACACACAAAGCTACTTGATTCAGGACTACCTGAAAGAGCAAAAGCAATTTCCACAGATAGCACCCAAGTAGAATAACCACAGAACATCCACAAGCCACATGGCAGAGTACTACAGGACTGTTAAAGCAACAGGAAAGATCTCCAGGAAACGTGGAGAGAAAAAGCCAGGGGCAAAAATGTGTCTTGGTCTGCAATTTCCTATCTGAGGAGGGAAGCACAAATGTGTATGAATTTTTTTTTTTTTTATGATAGGAGAATACTTAGATAAGGGAAGGGTCAGGGTGGAAAGGACAGAAATAACACTACATTGCTTATAATTATACCTTGCTTGGAAGATTTGGTTTCAAAAGCAAGCATTTCATATAATTACAAAACGAAGTTAAATGCTTAAAAAGTTTTCCCGAAAAATATCAGAAAAAAATCAAACAAAGTGAGTTAAATGCACGTGTGGCTGGCAGTACAGCCACAGAGAAAGAACTCTGGTGAGACTGGTGGTCAGACCATGTGCTCCTGGTGCAATATGTCCAAATGCCACAGAGAACCAGTAAAAGCATTTTAAATCTGTGCTCCTGAGTCACTGTTGAAGCAGTGTCAGAGACTGTAAAGGTAGAAGAAGGGGCTCCCAGGACCTGTGGCATCCGCTAGGTGTTTGATAAATGCTCGTTCCCAGGCCCGCCCTGCCTCACTGAATCAGAAACTGGGGTGGAGCCCAGCATCGGGCTCTAACAAGCCCACTAGGGGATTCTGATGCAGCTCAAGTTGGAGAAGGCCCTACCTCTGTCAGCCCCAAGTATCCACAGAATGAGAAGAAAGAAAATACAGAAGATCCAGCAGCTCATTAAAACCCCTAGGTCCGGGGATCCCTGGGTGGCACAGCGGTTTAGCGCCTGCCTTTGGCCCAGGGTGTGATCCTGGGGTCCCGGGATCGAGTCCCGCGTCGGGCTCCCAGCATGGAGCCTGCTTCTCCCTCCTCCTGTGTCTCTGCCTCTGTCTCTCTGTCTCTCTCTCTCTCATAAATTAAATCTTTAAAAAAAAAAAAAAAAAAAAAAAAACTAAGTCCTGAAACCAAATCAAAAAGACCAGTGTGAACTTAGGGTGTATTTTATCTTTAAATTCCTAGCTCTGTCCCCTAAAAAGAAGACCCAACAGCAACCAGGAGTCCGAGCACGCAGACCAGGGTCCTGACAAACCTTTTCCCATTAAGAAGCAGCAGGGCTTCTTGGAGAAACGGCAGACTCTGGGGCCAGGGCAGGAAAGGCGTGTGGAACACTTAACACAACAGAGAGCACAGAAACTCTCAGGGTTCGTCCAACTCGGGGGGCCCACTAATCGGCAAAGATGAAGCAGCCTGCAGGGCAGTAAGGACAGCAGGGCCACGGCCATGGGCTGTGACAGAGCAGGTAGGTTGAAGCCTTAGATTCAAGATACTTTAAAACAAAGTAACTGATCAGCACGAGGGCCCCCCCCACCCCCCCCACCCCCCCCACCCCGAGTGAACCAACTCACCCTGAGAACAGCTACAGAGGAAGGGAGTGAGGCGCTGACTTTTTTTTAAGATTTTATTTGTCAGAAAGAGAGCGCGAGCGGGGAGCAAGGGGAGGGCAGAGCGAGCAGCTGAGCAGGGAGCCCAAGGGACGGGGGTCACGACCTGAGCCGAAGGCAGGTGCTTCCAACGGAGCCACCCCGCGCCCCGCGAGCCAGGCATGTAGTCTGCCTTTCCCACACAACTACCCTACTGGGTAAGCGAGGGACACACACGCACACTTGGCACAGACACATTCCTGCTAACAAACGAAGAAGAAGCGGGAACACTAGAGTCCGACCATCCCGCACCCACAGGGCTGAGCGACAGGGCGAGGGCCGCTCCCCCCGACACCCCTGCGGAGCCTGCGCACCACCAGCCGGGAGAGTCTTGCCAAAAACACGCAGCCTGAACCTGACCCAGCCCCCGGCTCCAGGGACCACCTTCCGGGAGACACAGAACCCCCAGGACAGAGGATGGCGGTCACGCGGGACACAGCCGGCCGAGTGGGAGAGTGAGTGTGACTCGGCCACGGATGGAGGACCTGGGCTCCTCGGGAACCGGCCAGGAGCCGGAGGGAGGCCGAGGGGGACCCGAGATTAGAAGAGACTCAAGACCTCATCTGGATACTAATTAATTCAAAGGCTTTAAAAGAAAGAGACACACTGAAAATGTGAACGCTGAATATTTGATATCGGGGACAGTATTTTAGGTATGATAAAGGCTTTACAGTTCTGGTTTTAAAAGCCCTGCTCTCTCAGAGATGCGCTGTCCTGAGCGACACCCGCCACCTCGGCTCCGGCTGCCGTGACACAATACGACAGGCTGGCTCCCGGCGCCCCACTGGCTCCACTTGTCTTCCCCCGGCTCCCGAGCCGGGAAGTCCCAGGCCAAGGTGCTGACCACTCGTGCAGGAGCCTGGTCTCCTCCTGCTTGGGGCCCTTCCCTGGTGTGCACGAGGGGGTGGGGGCAGCACCCTCGGCCCCTCTCATAAGGCCACTGGCTCGACCCTCAGGGCCCACCCTCCGTTCCTCTCCAGGCTGCTCTCCGCCCAGGGCCCTACCGGCCACCCGGGGACCCCATCTCCAAATGCCGTCACCCTGGGAGCCAGAGCTCCAGCACACGAGCTGGGAGAGGGGAGACACCTTCCGTCCGTAACACACACCTGCCTGCGGGGCAAGAACGTGATGCCCGGGGGCTGCTTCAGAGTAACACAGGGTTACAGGGAACGAGGCTCAGGGAAGCAAGACTGGGCAATTCTCCCAACTGCTGAAGCTGGGTAGACAGGTTTGTGGGGTTTTGTTGGACTACTCCACTTTTGCACACGTTTGTAAGTTTCCATAATAAAAAGTATGAAATGCTACAATTCTCCCACTTCCCTTATCCTTCTCTTTCCTCCACAGCACTTATCACTGATTACATAATTCGCTATTTATGCGTATCGTGTCCCTCCTCCCCCTGGTGGAAGCGCTCCGAGGGCTGGGGTCTTTGCTGCTGGATGTAACCCCAGCCCCTGCAACAGTGCCCGGCCAGGCCAGGCGCCGAGCGCACCCCTGCTGACCCCAACTGGGCAGCCTCGCCAGGCCCCTTCATATCCTACGCCAGACAACCCAGGGTCCCCGGACACGGACACCCCGCGCAGAGGGAACAACAGTGCTGGCTGTCAGAACATGTTCTCACGATAGGAATGCAATTTTAGAATGGGTAAGATTATACTGGCGATTTCTAGTGTGGCTGACTTACCAGCCCTTAGATTGCTGAACCAAAGGAAGCGCGGTTTTTATTTTACTTAACTTTGTGGCAAAGGCTTTCTCTGAGGGGTAATTTTAGGGAAAAGCCCCCCTTCCTTCCATCTGGGCAGATGGTGTCTGCCTCCCCAACTGCTTGGTAAAGTGGTAGTAGAGGAGGAGCCAGGCACCTCGATGCTGATCCTCACTGCGCTATCACACACTGAGAGGTCCTGGTCGGGCCCAGCGCAGCCGGCCCTCGGATCTTCGTCTTCAAAATGGGCCCTCGGACGGCCCATCCTGGTGTTCACCTGCACGCTTAGAAACTTACTAACTGATCCAGCTGATCTAAAAGTACCCATAAACGGTGAGCTAGGGAGGTAGTAAAAATTACTACCCATATGAGTTATTGTTAGCTCCATGGCTCTACCTAAAATTGTAGCTCTAGAATGTATGCAGCTAGTTCCAAATGCTAAACAGATCTGTTAAAAACAAGAAAAATTTCCAAACATACAACAGTTCCCAGCGAAACCAAGGTCTAAATCTGTTGTCAGTTTCTTCATAATTTCTCTACTCACTTTTTTTTTAATTTTGCAAACAAGGGCCTAAAATAATACGAAGGAACAAAACATTATGGAACATGAGTGGCAAGAAGCCAAGTAAAGACATTTATTTCCCTAGGGGAAAATAATAAAAGAGAGATTACAAAAAATGTTCACTATTTCTAAGAGATCATCCCACCTTGTGTCAACATCTAGAGCCAAAATCCCAGATGCCAAGAAATCATCCCCCTGGTCAACAGTTCAACGAGGACAAACCTCTAAAGACAGAAGCAGCGATATAAAAACCAGAGAAGCACAATGGATGCTGGCTGATACGCACCAGACACAGATGCTGTGGTGTAGGAAAGGACCCGGCCCCCAAACAACATGTCCACGCTCGACCCCCAGAACCTGTGCATGGGACCGGATTTGGAAAAAGGATCTTTGTACGTGTAATGAAGTTCAGGCTCTCAAATGAGATCACCCCAGATCATCTGAGTGGGCCCTAAATCCAACGACAGTGTCCTCATACGGGACAGGAGAGCAAATGCAGAGATAGAGGAGCCGCACAAAGACAGGGCAGAGACCTGAGCAAAGCGTCAAGGGCTACTGGGAGCTGGAAGAGACAGAAGGATCCTCCCTGGGAGCCACAGGAGGGAGCACACAGCCTACCAACACCTTGATTTTCAACTTCTGGTCTCCAGAACTGTGAGAGAATAGATTCCCCTTGTTTTGAGCCACTAAGTTTCTGATAATTTGTTACAACAGCCCTAAGAAACTAATGCATATGCTATAAAATACAAAAATAGAACGCATTTTTCCTAATGCTATTCCAATTCATGTTTTAGACATGTTTTTTACTATACTTCTTAAATGTCAAAGAAACACGGCTGAACACGTAATTCAGAAGAGGTCCAATCACCAATAAACATATAAAAAGGACTTCACTAATCATCAGGTAAATGCACCCCCAAACAACTACGATGACCTTGGGCTGGACAAAGATTCTAGATACAATATCAAAAGCACAACCCAGGGATCCCTGGGTAGCTCAGCGGTTTAGTGCCTGCCTTCGGCCCAGGGCGTGATCCTGGAGTCCCGGGATCGGGTCCCACGTCGGGCTCCCTGCATGGAGCCTGCTTCTCCCTCTGCCTGTGTCTCTGCCTCTCTCTCTGTGTGTATCTCTCATGAATAAATAAATAAAATATTAAAAAAAAAGCACAACCCACACACAAAAAATCTGGTAACTAGACTTCATCAAAATTTAAAATGTACTTCAAAAGATAGCACTAAGAAAATTAAAAAGACAGCCAAAGACTAGGAGAAAGTATTTGCAAACCATGGATCTGACAGAGGACACGTATCAGCAAAAATCATAAACTCTTATAACTCAATGATGATCTAATTTAAAAATGAAAAAATATCTGAATAAACATTTCACTGAAGAAAGTAGACAAATGGCTGATTAGGAAGGGCAAAAATGCTCAACTTTGCTAGCCATGAGGGAAATGCAAACTAAAACCAAAATCAGATACCACTTCGCGTCCACTGGGACAGCTACGATAAAGAAGACAGACAGGTGTGTGTCCACAAGAATATGGAGCAACCGAAACCCTCAAACACTGCTGGTGGGGATGTTAACTGCAGACACTTGGGAAGACAATCCAGCAGTTTCTTAAAAAGTCAGACATAAGCTGATCATGCAACACAGCAATTCTGCCCCTGAGAACCTTCACACAAAGGACAGGAACTCATGCCCACGCACAGGTGTGCGAATGTTCCCGGCAGCGTTACTCCCGACACCCCAAAATTGGAAACAACCTAAAAGTCCATCGGCTGGTGAACACAGACAAGATGTGGGCCATCCGTACGGAGGACTACTACCCAGAGGTGAAAGAAGGAACGCACGACAGATGACGGCACAACTCCACAAAGGAGGATGCTGAGCCTCCAAATGCCGCTGAGTGAAAAAAGCCGCACAATCTCATTTCTACGAAAGGTCTAGAAAACACCAGCGTTGAGAGAGAGGTTGCCCACGCCCAGGGGTGGGAGCAGGGATTACCTGCTCAAGAGCATGAGGGACCCGACGGGTGATGGAAGTGGATCGTGGTGCCGGCTGCACAGCTCTGGGGACGAACGGGGTCCAGAGTTGTGCACGTAGGATGGATGACCCTCACTGTACCCGGATGAAAGCTCAATGCAGCGATGAAAGAAAACTTCTGCGTGTGTTGCGGAGCCGTGTCACTCGGAGTGCACCTCTACACGGGGCGATTCGGAAGCTGCCTCCAATATCTGAACTGCTCTTACCTTCTGACCCAGCAAGTCCATTTCTGGATTCCATTCTTTGTTTAAAAAACCTATTCCTCCTTTGTTTATGTGTTCTTAAGGCTTAAAGGTGGTTTTGAAAGTTACAGATATATCTTCTTTCAAGGCTTCATCTACATGCCAGGTTGACAGTCCTCCAATCCTACACATTCCACCTCAGAAGCCAAATACTCAACCCAAGAATGCTCCGGTTTGGTCTCCAGTTTCCACAGACTTGTAGTAAAGAAACCGTATCTGAACTCAATTCAGAGGAACCAGTTCAAAGAATATGGTCCCTAGCATACCAGTTAGCTTTATTTCTTTTACCAGATTAACATATATTCCCTGGATTCAAAAACTCCAGGGAATGTTGCAATATCAAAAAGACTTAAGCACAGAGCAGTTTAACTAAAACCAAGTCTGAGTGATCAGGGTTCAAACCATCCAAGCATTTCCCACAAAGCTGTCTTATCTCGATGAGACACGTGTTGGGAGAAAATAACTCTACGCTGTCCAAAGCCTCTAACTTATGGAGGCGTTAAAGATAGCACGGTGTTTCCCTTAGAGACGCTCACTCACTTATCTATTTCGTTTATTCGACAAGTATTTACTGAGCACCTACTGTGTGCCCAGCACCGCTGCAGCTGCCAGAAGCACAGGAGTCACCAACAGAAATTCGGACCCTCTCACTGTAGCTGGCAGGCAGCCTGGGTCAGGGGTGGAGAGAGACAATAAGCCAAGAAAAAACAAATGTTTGTGTCAGGGGGATGCTGAGCCAAGAAGACTGAATAGTCAACAGTGTGCCAAACAGGGAGCGGGGTGTGGGAGGTAGTATGTGAGCAGCTACCAGAGTGAGGGGGAGGCAGTGAGGGGGGCCAGAGAGCAGTGCAGGCTCGTAGGAAGGGGAAGGCTGGGGGAGGTGAAGGTACAGCCAGAAGCCAGGCTTGGGGGTCCAGGGCTTGTAAGTCATGGAGGGGCTCCTGGTCCCCAGAAAGGTCTGCGAGTGTTATGCTGCTGAGAAGGTGGCTAGCCCAAGAAGGGTCCGAGCAGAGGACTGCATGCCTCTCGGGACCCCTCGGACGGGCACCCGGGTAGCTCAGGGGTTGACCATCTCCCTTAGGCCCAGGGCATGACCCCGGGGTCCTGGGATCAAGTCCCACATCGGGCTCCCTGCATGGAGCCTGCTTCTCCCCCTGCCTGTGTCTCTGCCTCTCTCTGTGTCTCTTGTGAATAAATAAATAAAATCTTAAGAAAAAAATAATATCTTCTAAGACCAAACCACTGTGAATACACATGAAATCAGGTTCAGAGCAGTCACAGAGCCCAGACTCGAAGGGAGGCAGGAGAGCCGCAGCCGGCTCCGAGGCCAGCAGGGCGAGGAGGCTGCCCGAGGCAGAGCCATGCTGCCCTCCACACCTGGATCCACAGCTCAGGCCCAGGCAGCTGTGCAGAGACAGTGGGGGACCGGCGTACCCTGAGACCACACGCAGGCGACGCCACGTGATCCCCATGAAGAGACGCTCTGACACCTGGGGAAAGCTTCTCTTAGACGACAAATTCTTTAGCCCGTCACTCGCACTTCCATCGAAGACGAGCCCCTCGGCCCTTCCCGTGTCAGTGTGGGGGCCCCACCACGCTGCCGACCACTCCTTTCCAGGCAGAGACCAGCTCCTGCAAGGTCCGCCACGCTCGACTATCTCGGACATTCTTCAGAACTTAAGAACAAATATCAGGCCCTTGCATTTCATTTGCATAAACCAAATTTTAATAGAACCACTTCTGAAACACATCTTGTAAATCAGGCCTGTAAGCAAAAGTTCAAACAGAGAAGCACTTTTTACTTCAATGTCACCAGTTCAAACCCACCCTAGAGTTGGGTTAACATGCTAGTCACAGGTGTTTCCAGACCATGTACCTGGGTGCCTCCGTGTACCACAGCAAACCCACAGAGGCCCCACAGGGCATTCTGAATTTAAGAGGAAAATGCAACGCCAGAGATGGACCGGACCCCACTTGAGGTATTCAGTTTCAGTATTAGATGCTGGTACATTCCTCTCCATGGCATCACTATGTCACAAAACAGCGGGGTTGCTATGATAAAAGGAAAGTACCACAAACAAAAACCAAAAAACCACAGAGGGCGGCAACGTCCATTGGACTCCCAAGCTAGAGAAGTTGTGCAGTGCCCAAGAGGTGCAACCATCCCATTAGTATGTCACCACGGTTATCCAAGAATGAAATAAAAATGTTTCTTCTAATTTATGTGTATGACTTTCCCCAATAACGACTGTTAGGGCATAATACTTATTTAATAAAATTAGTTGGACCTAACGATTTAATAAATGGAGTTATTCAGTATTCTCGTTAACCTAGAGATGCCATGACAAAGTTACCGAGACACAAAGGCACAGTGAACAAATGAAGTTCAGGACTTACTCCTTAGCAGCTAACAGTCTGGCACGCTGATGCCTCTTCTGCGTGCTTTACACACGTTCATTCTTTCAACTCCGCATCAACCCTATGAGATTGGTACCGTGGCCATCCTTATTTCACAGATGAGGACGAGCTGGTCCCACATAAAGGATCCACGTGTGCTTAAGCATGCGCGGGCACGACGGACACACGGAGCCAGGCAAGGGCATGTGGTAGCATTTCAGTCCTCGAACAGTTGAGGTTTCTGAGGACAAACGCTTCTCCTGCGTCTCAGCTGTTGATTTGTTACCAGCTTAAGAATTCAGTATGAACCAAGGTCTGCATTTATGTGCATCAATTGGGAAAAAAAGATATTTTAAGTGACTTTTCTGGGACTCAGACTGCGACAGTGGTCAAATCACAAGCACCACACTTACGGGGTGGGTGAAAAATTAACAAGGTGCACATTTATAAACTTTAACCTGGGGGGCGGGGTCAAACTCCACACACAAAGCATCATGGCTTTACTCATTTTTGTTGCCTTTCCCCCGCTTTCAAATGTATAGATGTGGAACCCCAAATAGAGAGATCCAGAAAAGTAAACCACACAGTCTAAGAAGTGACTGGTAAGATGAGATCATCTGCATGGCGCATTGTGATTTTTCAAATACTATACAATTCTTTGTTGACTGTATATTCTAGTCTTGTCACGATGCTAACAGCCCACAAAGAAATGCCACAAATCAGTGGAATTACAATAACTTTGTCCACAAAAGGAGAGAGCTGGAAAAGGAACGGGTCTTCCCCAACATACCCTTGTAACAGAAACCTGTCTTAATCTAAAGCAGAGAACTGACCCAGTGCTTGGGGAAAAAGAAAAAAAATCTAAGCTAATACTTAAATTTAGATCAAATAAATCTGCTGGGTTTGCTTCAGTTGAACTGTACATTTTTCATGATTAATGAATTATGCTACAGGCACTCAAATTGCTATGAGCAGGTAATGCATCAGCCGTCATCACACCATCAGCACCGCTATTTCACAGATGGTCTCTGGTACTTACTAGCCTAACTAGTCTGGGGTCTAAGCAGATCCCCTGCTGAGGCTGTTGGTAAGAGGCAGCTAGGCAGCAGGTTCAGAGGCTCTTAGTTATGGAGTGAAGGCCATAAAAAATGTTTAGGTAGCTTCAGAATATTATTAAAATAACTCAGCAAGCTTTCAAGTAATCGTGCATTGTAGTTACCGCTCGGCTCTGGGGACTTTCCGTTCTTCTCCCAGCAACACACATCTAACTGGTTCCTACACTTACTTGAACACACTCTACATCCTCCTCAGAAAGCTCCACTCACAGTTCACTTCGACTCAAAGTGTCCTAAATTCCAAGAGCAAAAGCCAAAGCAGCACAAACTGTGCTCTCATCGGAAAAGGAACAAACCCGACTTCACAGGGGATCAGGCTGCTGAGGATAGCCAGGTGTCCCGGGAGCAGAGCCACTGGGAACACAGATGTGTTGCAAACTAAGAGATCATGTACATGACATCAAAACTTCCAAGAATAAGGAGCCTCGGGGTGGATTCTTCAAAAGCAATTTTCCTACTGCCTTTGTCTACAGGGCTTAGGCCAACTCCTCCCTTCAAACCACAGGCTGGAGGCCGGAGAGAACGGGACAGATAAAGAAAGTATGGGGCAAAAACCAGGGCAAGTGCCTCCCAGAGCCGCAGCCCCAAACACGGAAACACCCAAGTGTAATTTCAAGTGTGAACAGGGAAGCCAGCTTTTCTCCACGCTAACACACCTGTCCAGTTTAGAGAGCCCTTTTTTATTATTCCAGCTAACTTGTCTGAAAGTTTACCGACGGCACTTTCTTTCCTGGGACTCCGACGAGTGGAAGGCTCTGGCCTTTACGACAGAGACGTCGTTGGCCCACACAACACTGCATCCAGAGGCTGCGGCTACCTTCTACAGGAGACGACGCTGTCCCCTCTGTCCCCTCGCTGTCACGCAGGTGGGCATGAAAGTAAACGCTAAACACGCCGGTCACTGTCTGCTGGGAGAGCCAGCTACTCAGTCCATCATGAGATTCAGGAACTTCCTCCCCAGAACTGTATTTACAGGACGCCTGCAGAACCCTGTCTAGGCCAAGGGGTGCGAGATGCAATTAGATGATGCGGATTCTCCCGAGCTCAGGGGCTGTGGGCACTGGGGGAGGCGTTTCCAGGGTCTGCGTTATACGGGGGACACCCGGCAGGATGACCACCGGGGGTGCGGCTCCTCTGCCCCAGCACCTGGAGAGCACCTGCGGGGGGGCCTCCAGGTCCGCGTGCACCTGTCCTCTGGGGCTGAAGGTGGAGCAAGCTCTAGAGACGACCGAAGTCAAGACGCCCCGCCGACAAATATAGGGGGGGAGGGGGGGCGGGGAAGAAACGGCTGTGGCTGGAGCACGCCAGGGTCCAAGTCGGGAGGAGACAGCCCACTTCCCTAAGGAAGTCTGTCACCCGGAGATGAAGCCACACACTTCAAGGTCAGACACCCAGTCCCTCCGCGACCTGAGCAGAGAGGACACGCTAGGGGCGCGCCCGCTGGACGGGAAAAGGGAGAAGAACACGAGCGTGCCCCAGACTCGCACAGCAGTCGGCCATGGGCGGCCTGGGCGCCCGCTTTTTCCGCAGAAAACAGGGCCTCCGTTGAAAGCACGGAAGACACAGGAGGAGAGTCGACGGGACACTGTCAAGGTCTGAAATCCCCGTGGTCCGAACGGAACGTCAGCGACGCCTCGGCGCGGCCTGTACCCTCCGCACTTCTCAAAAAAGTGTCTAATCCTAAAGTTGCGGCTGCAGAGAGAAGTTAGTGGGGGGCGTTTTCCGGTCACAGGAGGAGGACCCCCCCCCCCGCGGCCTGTGCGCGCCCGCGAGCCCGACCCGGGGCAGAGGGGCAGCTGCGGGGACCGCGGGGATCCGAGCGCACGCGCCCCCCAAGCCCCCTAGCCCCGCCCCCAAGCCCTCAGCCCCGCCCCCAAGCCCTCGGCCCCGCCCCCAAGCCCCAGCCCCGCCCCCGCCACGGCCCGCGGGCGTCCCGGGGTCGGAGGTCACCCTCGGGCGCGGAGGCCCCGCCGCAGCCGCCGCCCCGGCCACGCCTCCGACCCGGGGAGCGGCCGGGCCCGGAGCGCGGGGGTCGGGGGTCAGGGGTCGGGGGTCGCGGGGCGGGGGGGCCCCGGTTCCTCCCGCGCCGACGGCACTCACAGGTGACGATGGGCTTGTTCTCCATGGTGTAGATCACCGGCGGCAGCGGCTCCGCAGGGGCGGCCATGGGCGTCCGCCGTCACCGGCCCGGCCCCCCGCGCCCCATGGGCAGCCCCGAGGCCGCGCCGGGCCAGCCCGAGCCTGAGCGGCGCCTCGACACGGAGGCCCGCCCGGCCGCGCGAGGCAGCTCCCGAGCCGCCCGCCGCCGCCGCCGCCGCCTCCCGCAGCACCACTTCCGGCCCCGGCGCCGCCGCGCTACCGCTTCCGGGGCGCGCGGCTTAAAGGGGCGGCCTCCCGGCGGCGCTCGCGCGCTGTCCTCCGACAGAAAGGCGGGGCGGGGAGGGGGCGGGGCCCCACGTGCGCCTCGGAGCCGGGACCCCCCCCCCCCCCCCCCGCCCCCGACTGCGGCCGCCCCTCCGCGGGCCCGACGGCCCAGGGGACCCTCCTCCGCCCCCGGCGTCAGCCACCGCCGGTCACTGGCAGCCCATGGACACGGGCACGGCCCCGGGGTCACCGACAGCGCGGGGAGATGGGTGCCCCCTGGGGTCACTGTCAGCACCTGGACAGAGGGATGTACATCCCCCCCCTCCCCCGCCGGGTCACCGTCAGCACCTGGACACGGGCACGGCCCCGGGGTCACCTACAGCACAGGGAGACGGGGTGCCCCCTGGGGTCACTGTCAGCACCTGGACAGAGGGATGTACCCCCCCCCCCGGGGTCACCTTCAACACCTGGACAGAGGGATGTACCCCCCCCCCCGGGTCACCTTCAACACCTGGACAGAGGGATGTACCCCCCCCCCCCCCGGGGTCACCGTCAGCACCTGGACAGAGGGATGTACCCCCCCCCCCCCCCGGGGTCACCGTCAGCACCTGGACACAGGCACATCCCCGGGGTCACCTACAGCACAGGGAAATGGGGTGACCCCCGGGGGTCACCGACAGCAGATGGACAGAGGGATATACCTGCCCCCCCACCCCCCCCACATCACTGTCAGCACCTGGACAGAGGGATGTACCCCCGGGGTCACTGTCAGCACCTAGACACGGGCACAACCCTGGCATCACCTACAGCACCTGGAGACGGGATGCCCCCCAGGGGTCACTGGCAGCAGCTGGACATGGGGATGTCCCCCAGAGGTCACCTAGACATGGGGATGCCCCTCAGGATCACTCTCAGCACCTGGACAGAGGAATGTACCCCCAGAGTCACTGTCAGCACCTGGATACAGACACGACCCCAGGGTCACCTACAGCACAGGGAGATGGGATGCCCCTGGGGGTCACCAGCAGCAGGTGGAAACAGGGATGACCCCCAGAGGTCACTGACAGCACCTGGACATGGGGATTGCCCCCCTCCCCCAGGTGACTATCAGCACTTGGACACGGGCCCAGCCCCGGGTCACCTACAGCACGGGGAGATGGGATGCCCCCCGGGGGTCACCAACAGCAGGTGGACACTGGGACGACCCCTGGAGGTCACTGACAGCACCTGGACACAGGATGCCCCCCGGGGGTCACTGTACACTGGCGTGAGAGGCACTGACACCCGTGGACCCAGGGACCACCCTGCGGTCACTAGGAGGAGCATGTGGACAGTGGCCGGGCAGCTGCTCACCCTCGGGGTGTGCTGCCCAGAACCTTGCTCTCCTTGTGTTTACAGACACCCAGTGCCTCAGGGGAAACAGTCAAAGCACCAGATTAATTCCCACCGCTGGGCCGAATGGCAGTTGCTCCTTGCGAAACTCCTGGTCTGGTGTTTTCTTGTTACACTGGTTTTACAGTATTATTGCTGCCATAAAGTCGAGCAGGATTATTTACCTTCTGGCTGTAACCAAAGACCCTACAGCACTGCACTTACTCCTCGAGTCTCACCTTGGAGACGACTCCCCAACCCTCCGGTGGTGGAATGAACTGCCTCTTCCTGAAATTCCATAGCAGGTTGCCCACACTCCTGTTAGCACTGCTTTCCTGTCTCGGTGACAAACGCCTGCACGAGGGACTGCGCCTTCTACTTGTGTCCCAAACCTTCCCCCATACTGAGCCACCCAGGGCCTTCCATGGAGTGGGTGAGTTTTGGGAATGCCACAAAAAGAGGCCCTACTGTAATGCATGTAAATTTCTTGTGCAAGGAAAGTCGTTTTGGGGTAGCCTTTGCAGATGAAATAAAGCAAGTGTATGTGGGAAATAGCTTGAGTGTGAACAAAGGTGCTGATCGTGCGTGCATAGTGTAGCATGTGCATTGTAGCTGAGTGAGGATGCAAAGAGCAGAGTTTTGGACAGATGGAGCCAGTGAGGCAGAGCGCCGGAGAAGAAGGAACTAAGGAGGGGTGCAGAGCCAGAGCCCGTGTGGGGGTTCCCTGTAAGTCCTGGCCTCAGCCGGGCTCAGCATTGTAGGATGAGGCTCCACGGGGCTTACCAGAAAGCCTCTGCCTGTGACCTAGTCGAGCATGGCACAGAGACTAGAGGTCAAGCAGGGCTACAAAGCCCTCCGTAACTTCTCTCCAACTCCCGGGGCATTCCACTGAGACACTAGATGGAGGACCATGTGCCCAAGAGTTAGCCAACTTTATCTGTGGCGGCCCAGATGAGTATTTTAGGCCTTGCAGGCCATCTGCAGTTTCTGCCTTACATATTTTCTTTGGGACTTTTAAAAAACAATTATTTGAAAATATAAAAACCGTTCATATCTCAAGGGCCAAACGAAAACAGGGCATGGCCCAGATGTGACCTATGAGCCATAGGTTGCAAACCCCTACCCCAAAATAAGGCCTACCTTAAAATGGTATAACACAAAGACTTGACAAGATCTTCAAGACAGACAGCACTTGGATTTGAATCTTGCCAAAGTGGTGGGGCTTGTGGATGCCTTGAACATTCCTCAGATCCAACCTAGCAGAAAGCATAAAACCAATCCTATACAGAGTCAAGGTGATAAAGATAGTAGTTGAACTGCCAGCAAGAACAAAAGACTCTTCTGTGGAAGGTGATCCAGAGTCTGTACGACTCATGATTTATCAATGCTCAACATATATTAGAAAATCACTACTCCTAAAAAACCAGAAAGTAAGGGGCCCCCGTGGCTCAGTGGTTGAGCGTCTGCCTTCAGCTCAGGGTGTGACCCCGGCGTCCTGGGATCGAGTCCCACGTCGGGCTCCCTGCATGGAGCCTGCTTCTCCCTCTGCCTGTGTCTCTGCCTCTCTCTCTGTGTCTCTCATGAATAAATAAATAAAATCTGTCTAAAAAAATTAATTTAAAAAATTAAAAACCAGAAAGCATAAACCATAATCAAGAAACAAAGCATTCAATAGAAACCAGCCTCCAGATGGCCTAGATATCATATTCACAGATTAAGACCATAAAGCTGCTATAATAAACATGCTCTGAGAATTAAGAGGAAAGATACTCTTAATGAGTAAAGACAGGGACTCACAGCAGAGTAAGGGAAAGTATAAAAATAATGAAATGGAAAGCCTAGAACTAAAAAGCATAGTTACAGAAATGAGAAGTTCACCGCATTGGCTTAACAGCAAGTTGGAAATAGCAGGAAGAGTCCGTGGCCTTGAAGAGAAATCAATACAAATTTTCAATCTGAAAAAGAGAAAAAAAGATGGAAGAAAAATGAACAAAGCCTCAGAGACCTATGGGACAATATAAAGTGGCCTAACAGGAGTCTCGGAAGGGGGGGGGCGGTGCTGTCAGAATGTGGCAGAAAATTTATTTGAAAAATAATGGCCAAAAATTCACAAATTTGGTGAAAAATCTCAACTTATTGGTCAATAAACTCGGCAGAGGGCAGCTGGATGGCTTAGTTGGTGAGGTGTCAGCCTTCAGCTCAGGTCATGATCTCAGGGTTCTGGGCTCGAGCTGCCTGCTCAGTGGGGCATCTGCTTCTCCCTCTCTCTCTGCTGCTCCCTTCTTCTTGTGCATGCATGTGCATGCTCTCTCTCTCTCAAATAAATGAAATCTTAAATTAAAAAAAAAAAAAAAAAAGAGAAGATCCCTGGGTGGCTGAGCGGTTTACCGCCTGCCTTTGGCCCAGGGGGTGATCCTGGAGTCCCGGGATGGAGTCCTACGTCGGGCTCCCAGCGTGGAGCCTGCTTCTCCCTCTGCCTGTGTCTCTGCCTCTCTCTCTCTCTCTCTCTCTCTCTCTCTCTCTCTCTCTCTATCATGAATAAATAAATTAATTAATTTAAAAATTTTTTTAAAAAAGAGCCTCAGTAGAACCTGAGGACCAGAGTATCCTGAAAGCAAGCAGTGATAAAGACATGTTACCCACTGTGGAGCAATGACAAAAATTTCCACCAAGTTTTCGTCAGACACCGTGTCAACCAGAGAACCATGGTATCTTCCTTTAAAGTGCTGATTTTTAAAAACTTATCCCAAAACTCTACATCCTGCAAAAATATTCTTTAAAAACAAAGGCAGATAGGGATGCCTGGGTGGCTCTGTGGCTGAGTGTCTGCCTTCGGCCCACAGCATGATCCTGGGGTCCCTGGATGGAGTCTCACATCGGGCTCCCTGCATGGAGCCTGCTTCTCCCTCCACCTGTGTCTCTGCCTCTCTCTCTGAGTGTCTCCCGAATAAGTAAATAAAATCTTTAAAAATAAATAAATAAAAATAAAAACAGAGACAGATAAAGATATTTTCCGATAGCGTCACAGAATCTGTGGCCAGCGAGCAAGTACGACAAGACCTGGTGAAGGGTGTTCTTCAGAGTGAGAGGAAACGACACCAGGTGGAAAGTAGGAAGGAGAGCTCTGGAAATGATCAACAAATAGGTAAACATGAATTGTTAATGCTTCTTTCTTCTTTCCGTAGTTCCCTTAAAAGACAACTATTTAAAACACGCGTAATGATGTGGTGTGATGGTTTAGAATGGATGTGGTGGTCAAAGCCGTGACAACGCTGGCGCAGAGGACGGGGTGGATCAGGGTAGAGCACCTGTGCCGCTTGGTTACACCTGCGAAGCGGGACATCGCAGATGTGCATGAAGGTGGGGACTGAAGTAATACAACACTGACTCAACGGAATTCGACGGAAGAATCCTTATATCCAGCCCCACAGCAAAACCACTAGAAAAGAATAAAAATAATTTGAAAGGATTTTCCAAGAAACCAATAGAGAGAATAAAATGGAATCCTATGAAATACTTGATTAATCCAAAAGAAAGCAGGAAAGGAACAGCAGAAGAGTAAGGACAGAGAGGACCAGCCCAAGTGGTTATCACTTGAAAAGATGCTCAGCATCCATAGGTATCAGGGAAAGGCAAATGAGGGGGGCACTGACATATCGCTTCACGCCTATTCGAATAGTGAAAATAAAAATTTTTTAATTGTTCAGTTTTTTTTTTTCAGAGAGAGAGAGAACACCTGAGCAGTAGGGGGAAGGGCAGAGGAAAAAGGGAAGGAGAGAATCGTCCCAAGCAGACTCCCTCCTGAGTGCGGGGCGGGCGGTGGGGGGGTCCATGTCATGACCCTCAGATCCTGACCTGAGCTGAAATCAACAGTCAGACGCCCAACTGACTGAGCCACCCAGGCGCCCCCAAAATAAAATTTTTAAAAATCTGCCAATATGAAGTGTAGACTCCCAGCGCAGGACTTGCGTTAACTAGCCCAGCCTCCCCGAGACATCGTTCAGAGGCTCTGGGAAAGCGGACACTAAGCACTCTGTCTCATGACCGTGCAGGTGCCATGTCCTGCCACCACCCCCCCCCGCGCCACCTGGCTCCTTTTTGGAAGAATTTTCTTTTCTTTCCTTTCTTTTCTTTTTTTTTCTGCCCTACAAGGTACTTTTTTTGCAGTACAGTTGACACACAATGTCACATTAGTTTTGGGTGTACAACGCAGTGATGCAACGATTCTGTGGGGCGTGCTGGGCTCACCCCAAGTGCAGCTACCATCCCACAGCACTGGCACATGGTCATTGACTGTATCCCCTGGGCTGTGCCTCTATTTCCGTGACTTATGCTGTAACTGGAAGCCCCTACCTCCCACTCCCCTTCCCCCGTTTGGCCCATCTCCCCCACCCTTCTCCCCATGGAGAACAGTATGGATGTTCCTCGAATACTAAAAATACAGCGACGCCGGGTGGCTCAGCGGTTGAGCATCTGCCTCAGCTCAGGGCGTGACCCCGGGGTCCTGGGATCGAGTTCCGCATCAGGGTCCCCCCAGGGAGCCTGCTTCTCCCTCTGCCTGTGCCTCTGCCTTTCTCTCTCTCTTTCATGAATAAATAAAAATAAAATATTTAAAATATGTATATATATATATATATATATATATATATATATATATACACACACACAATTACCACATGCTAGCCAATAATTCCACTACGGGGTGTTTACCCAAAGAAAACAAAAGCACTAATTTGAAAAAATGTGTGCACCCCAATGTCTATAATCGCCAAGATATGGAAGTTTCCTTTCTGGAAGGAGGGAGGGCTGCAGCCAACCTTCTGGCTCGTGAGCTGAAAGGGGACTCCTGGGCTTTTTCCCTCTCAGCAGACTTATCAGAACTTTTTTACACATGGGAATTTAGAAAATACTTGAATTCAGCACTTGAATACTTGAATTCAGATATTGGTTTAGTGATTCCTTTTAATAAGGGTGAACATGACGCTATTCCTATTAATCGATGTCTATTCTTTTCTCCAGATCCTTTTCTCCTGAGACAGCATTTGTTTTTTGTTTTTTTTTTGGGGGGGGGTTGTTTTGTTTTGTTTTGTTTTTTTAAGGTTGCTGGAACTTGTGCTCAAATGGTCTTTCCTGGTAGCCCATTACGTTGTCTCTGGGCATCCAAGAGCCTGTTAAATTATGTATTGGGATATTGCATGTGTTGGGATATGGCTACTGTCCTTGTGCTTCGCGCACATGCAGAACCCACTCTCCACGTCTGCTTGTGTCTACAGGGAGGGTCCACGGCGTTTGCGCTGTCTCCACAGAGACCTGGCTGAAGGAATGGCCAGCCCGCAGATGTTCATGGCAGGTTGGTTCCTAGTAGTGAAAGAGCAGGAACGACCCAGAATGTCCCCCCATGGGTGACTCGTTAAACACGCCCCCTGCACCGTGGAGCGCGACACGGCGATAGGAAGGAACGCACTGCTGGCAGGTGCAGGGACCTGGGTGGGCTTGAGAGAATGGTGCCGGGTGAAGGAACCCACCCCCAAAAGGTCACATGCTCTGTGATTCCGTCATAGAACACTCTTGAAATGATAAAATCACAGATCTGGAGAACAGATGGGGTCAGGGGAGGGCGTGGGGTAAGCAGGGAAGGGGGCTGAAGAGTCCTGGTGGGGACGGGTCGTGCTGCATCTGGGCGGTATCATCATCAGTATCCCGGTCGAGGTGGGCACCGGAGCTCTGCCCCACTCACTCCCGGGGAGAAAGGAGGTAAAGGACACACTGCAGGTGCATGTGGATCTACATTATCCCAAAATAAAAGTTTAATGAAAAACCCAACTGATGGGGGCCCCCGGGTGGCTTAGGGGTTGAGCGTCTGCCTTCGGCCCAGGGTGTGACCCCGGGGTCCTGGGATCGAGTCCCGCATCAGGGTCCCTGCAGGGAGCTTCTCCCTCTGCCTGTGTCTCTGAGTCTCTCATGAATAACTAACAAATTAATTAATAAATCTTTAAAAAAAAAAAAACCAACTGACTTTAAAGTCGTAACACCTGAGTCTACAAAAAATCCGCAGGGTGAACTGTGCGATGCTTGAGCATTTTGCCCCGAGCCCGCTCCTCTGTGATCCCGCTCGGCGTGCTGGCCGCGGCTTGAGGAGCATCTCCTCCACCTGGGTCCCGGGCCTCTGGGTCACATTTCTGTGCATGCAACGGAGCCATCGGTGATTTGTGCCTGGGGTGGGCAAATAGTGCATGAAAGAAAAGTAGAAGTAGGAACAATTTTGTGCAGAAATAATCTACTCTGGGATCCCTGGGTGGCGCAGCGGTTTGGCGCCTGCCTTTGGCCCAGGGCGTGATCCTGGAGACCCGGGATCGAATCCCACGTCGGGCTCCCGGTGCCTGGGGCCTGCTTCTCCCTCTGCCTGTGTCTCTGCCTCTCTCTCTCTCTCTCTCTCTCTCTCTCTCTGTGACTATCATAAATAAATAAAAATTTAAAAAAAAAGAAATAATCTACCCTTCAGATAATCAAGAAAATGCCATAGAAAGGTTTTTTGCTTTGTTTTTTTTCCTACTGAACTAACCCTGGCGGGGTGGGAGAGCGGAGAAGGGGAGGGTGAAACAGGCGTCCAGTGCACAGGAGGGGGCATCGGTAGACGCCCGGAGGCCACCTTTTGATAAAGCATGGATCACGTTCCATCCTGTCACCCTGCGGTTGCACTTCTGGCTCTCTTGAAGGAAATAGTCTCTCCCAAACCTGGGCGGATAAAAAGCACCTGCTGTTACCACCTGGTTAACAAGAGTGGGGGGATGCACCCCGGGCCCCCGCCCCTCCTGGAACTGCTGCTGTCTTGGCGCATTGCTTGCATGAAGAACCCACCTTCCGCGTCCGCTTGTGCGGGGACAGCACCCTCTTCCCAGGTTTGACTCTGCATAATGTGACTCAAATCAAATAATTAGGAGTAATGAAGTCAGACCTGGCGCCGTGGTTGACATTTCCGGACATTCTGCTCAGTGTTCCTATATTTAGCTCACTTGCCTTCTCTCTTGGCTTTCTGACAGCCTGGAGTCTCGCATTCTCCTCTCAAGCTGAGGTTATCCCCCGAGAGGCCTGTCCCTCACCTTTGTCCTGCTTGATGGAGGTGGGCGGCAGGGGCAGGAGGGGCCACCTTGTTGGAGACCCTCATTGCCCTCCAGCCACCCTTTCTGGCTTCTCACACCCAGGGAGCTGCCCCTTACCACGGCAGCAGAAGCCGGCTGTGGGCTGGCTTAGCCCTGCCAATGGGGCCCACATGTCTTGTGCCAGCCCCTGACACGTCCGATGTCCGGTCACAGGGGCAGAAGAGGGAGCTAGGACTTAAGCACCGGTTCAGGGCTGGGCAACCCGAATGCTCACCTCCAAAGGCACCAAAACTCCATCAGAATAGTTGGGAAGGGTGACGTCAGCTAACCCAGGTTTCTGTGAGTCTCTTCCCACCAAACCAGCACAAGGTACCACTGTCCAATCACGGGGGCCTGAGTGGGGCACCCAGATGGTAGTAGACACACGTTAGGGGCCCCAGGCCACATGCCTACAGCTCTGTCTGGTCAGTGGCAGCTGGATGGCCCGGGCACTGGTAGGGTCTCACCTCGGGGACCGCCGGGGCTCCACTTTCCTGCCTCGGGCCCAGGATCTTCTCCAAGGAACTAATACCAGCAAGCCCTCCATTGAGAGCATGGACAAATGTGCAAACCTCCCTTTCTCAGAGCACGTTCTGCGTGGTTCCTGAGAGGGCCAGTGGGATTGAGCCCGAAGAGATGACCAGCCCAGTGACAGCCCCTGTGGCTCTCTGCCCTGCCCTTCCTCACCCTCTCCCCCCTCCCTCTTTCCTCTCTCTGGGGCCACCAGCAATAAACCACCTGCACCCGAGTCCCCCCAAGATGCAGCCAGTCAGTAATGGATGAGGTCCTGCTGCCCCACCCACTAACCCACGGGGGGCACCCATGGTTGCCCAGAGGTCTGAAACAGGTGCCTCCATGGCCTGGTTACAAATACTCAATAATTCATTTATCTAAAAAAATTTTAATTTAAGATTAAATTTGATTAACATAGAGTATGTTATCAGTTTCAGAGGTAGGGTTTAGCGATTCATCAGTTGCATCCAACACCCAGTGCTCATGACATCACGCGCCCTCGCCTAAATGCTAAATGTTTAATACCCTGCCCCAGAATTTGCCTGGCTCAGAGAATCACACTGAATACACGCTTCATTGTGAACATTGAGTTACTTGTTAATAACAGAAAACCCAGTTTCTCCTTGCATCTTTTATTTTTATTTTTTTGAGATTTTATTTATTTATTCACAAGAGATACACGGAGGCAGAGACACAGGCAGAGGGAGAAGCAGGCTCCCTGCGGGGACCCTGATGGGGGACTTGATCCTGGGACCCTGGGGTCACGCCCTGAGCCGAAGGCAGATGCTCGACCTCTGAGCCACCCAGGGCCCCCTCCCTGTGGCGGACCACATCCCCGGAGGGCCTGGCCAGGGAGGCCGCCGCACGCCCCGGCCTGGTTCGGGTGGGCACCAACGGCCTCGCTCCACGGGTCAGCCAGCTGCCCCCCCCCGCACACCGGGCCCGGGGCTCCAGACCAGAGGTGCAGACGGCTTGCGAACCGGTTGGCACCGTGTCGGTGTTGGCGGATGGCTCGCCACGGCCCGTCTGTCCTGCCGCGTTTTCCGAGTAGAGGGGCCTGCTGTCCCCCTCGCACCCCTCGCTCGCGGCCCCAAGGGCTGCATCTCCCAGGCCCCGGCAGCCCCGCCGACCCCACAGCCCTCCCCGCACCGCCCCGCTTCTTCCTTCGCAGGGATCTCTACAGACACACGGGGGACGGGGAGGGCGCTGGCCGTGCTCCTGGCCTTCCCCCCGAGGGCCCGCCCGGCCGGGAGCGTGGACGAAGGACGTGCCGCCTTGCTGAAGGCCCATCCCCACGTCGGGAGACTCGGGGGAGAGGCTGGCCCTGCAGCAGCAGGAACAGTGGCTCTGCCTCTCTCAGTCCAAGGTGGAACCAGGACAAAACGTGACCACATTCAAGACCGATCAGTGAGCTACAAGTCGGGGAGCCCTTTCCGACCCAGCGCGGGGCTGCCCTAAAATAAATCTTATAGTGGGATGAAATTTAATTTTCTAGGGAAGAAAATGACTCTAGAAAATAAAGACTAAACAGATAATTTCCAAAGCATTAGGGAAAGTTGTTGTTAAAGCTCCCCCCTCCCTAAACTGCCCCTCATTCAGACGGCTTCCCAGGGAAAGTCCACCCTCTCCAAACTACTCCAGAGCACAGAAGAGGGAGGGGGGTCTGGGGGGGCCCAGTGAGTTAAGCACCTGCCTTCAGCTCAGATCATGATCCTGGGGTCCTGGGATGGAGCCCCATGTCAGCCTCCCTGCTCAGTGGGGAATCAGCTTCTCCCTCTCCTTCCGCCTCTCCCCAGCTCATGTCGCTCCCCCTCTCTTTCTCTCTGTCAATTAAATAAATAAAATATTAAAAAAAAGAAAGGAAAACTTACAACTCTTTTACATTAAAGAAGTATAATATTCATGCCAAAACCCGATAAAGACTGCACATAAAAGAAATCTAGAAACCATCGTACCTTACAAATGTCAATGCAAAAGTCTTAAAATATTAGCAAGTAGAATCTATCAACGTGCTGAAGAATAAGATATTACCAGATGGAGCCTGTTGCAAAAGTAAAATGGTGAGTTAATACTAGAAAATCTGCTCACATAACACATCAAAGGAATAGATCTAAGGAGAAACCCCTTGTAAATGTCTGTTAGCTCAGAAAAGGCATTTGCCAAATTCACCAGTTGTTCTTGATTTCTAAAAAAAATGCTCGATGAAATAAGGATGATGGATACTTTCTTAATACAGCAACACACGTAACATTATAGTCATATAAATACCAGCCCAAGAGTCTGCTCCATACTTAATGCAGAAGCTCTGGAATTATTCCCTTAAAGTCAGAAACAAGCCAGGGACCCCAACACCACCACTGCTCTTCAACATTGGGCGAGATACTGGCAAATGGTGTAATTAGACCAGAGGAAGCAATCAGAGGCATAAAAACTATCACTCTTTTGGAAATTAGATGAGTAATAAAGCACTCATTTTATTTTATTTTATTAAAGAGTTGATTTATTTATTCATGAGAGACACAGAGAGAGGCAGAGACGCAGGCAGAGGGAGAAGCAGGCTCCCTGTGGGGGGCCCGATACGGGACTTGATCCCAGGACCCTGGGGTCATGCCCTGGGCTGAAGGCAGGCGCTCAACCACTGAGCCACCCAGGGGTCCCTAAAGCACCCATATTAGATAAGCACAAGTAATAAGAGAATTTAGCGGGTTACTTATAATATTAAAATTAATCTGCATTAATTCATTAGTACCCTTCGTATATGTCTACAATGATTGACAGCTAATGCGTGTGTGTGCACGCATATCATATAAAACATATGGGGGAGAGGACCCTACAATAGCAACAACAAAAAGAGGAAATAATGGGGCACACGTGTAACAAGTAACATGTAAAACATACATGGGGAGAACCTTCAAAGACCCGAAAGTTGACTTGCCTGGATGAAAAGACGAACCATGCTCTCGCCGGGAGGGCTTAAAGTTGCGTGTGGGCAACTCTCCCTAAGCTGATTTCTAAATTTAATGTGATCCTTAAAATAATAAATATCAACAGGGTGATTTTTTTTTTGTCACTAGAAAGGCTAACTTCAACCACGGTGTCAGAAATACACAGGAAAGGGTAGCCAGGAAAATTCTGCCAAGGATGAGTAATGAGCACACTCCACGAGGCGGTAAAGCTCTCGACGAAGGCTTAACCGCTGGCCGGAGCGGCATGGACGGCGTGCTGCCCACAGCTCAGCAGAACCGCCTTGCGCAGGGAGGATCAGACTCAAATACGGGGGGAATTTAGTGTGTGCTCAAGACAGAAGTTCAAATCAAATGTGAACACGGACTGAAAGTATTAGAAGAGCCCAGGACCGAGAGGCATCGAATGAAGAAGTAGAAATCGTACTTCTGTTCTTTCCACAACTGCTTTCAGGAGTTGGGCCAAGTTAGTTCAACGGGTCAACAGGACAAGACATTTCTGCCCATTTATCACCACCGCCGCCTCGGCTGATTTTGTGAATCTGTGTAGCCGAGCGCGTCCGATTCAGCAGAGCGATTTACCAAATGCTATCGAGTAGTGCTTACGTGTGCTTGGGGCTTTAGAGGCGCGCATCCCATTGAATCCCACTGCTTGGATCTATGTACCAGACGGAATCAATACTAATCTCATAGGGCTTTGGTGAGGCTTATCAGATATTTGAAAAAGAGTCAACACAAAGTCAGGCACTTAGCAAATTTTGTTAGGACAACTAAGTACTCAACCGGAAGAAGATCCAGTTAAATCCACACCTCACTCTCTACCCCAGGATACAGTCCAGGGAGATCAAACATTTGCACGTAGAAAATGAGCCATGAAATTGTTAGCAGAAAATATGGTGAATTCCTCCAGCCCCACAGTGGAAAAGGCCTTCCTACTATGTGTCAAAATCCAAAGACCAAAGAATAAAAGACTGAAAGTCTGATTGTAAAAATAAAAACATATGCCTGGAAAAAAAAAAAACATAAAGTCAAAAGATAAAGAAGCAGAAGGAAAAAAAGGAATATATATCACAAAGGATGAATTTTCCTTTTTTTTTTTTTTTTTTTTTTTTTTTTTTAATTTTTATTTATTTATGATAGTCACAGAGAGACAGAGAGAGAGAGAGGCAGAGACATAGGCAGAGGGAGAAGCAGGCTCCATGCACCGGGAGCCCGACGTGGGATTCGATCCCGGGTCTCCAGGATCGCGCCCTGGGCCAAAGGCAGGCGCCAAACCGCTGCGCCACCCAGGGATCCCCCAAGGATGAATTTTCCTAATAAATAATATGTAAAGAGCTCCTGAAAATCAAGAAGAAAAAAACTAACCCAATGAAAATAAAGACATGAGCTCCACTCCCCTCCCCCTTCAACTTCAGATCAGATGCCAATCACAACCCGCAGGTCCTGGGGACCCATCCGTCACTTCTGACCACCGGCCACAAATCAGGGTTCCCACGACCCCCCCTCGAGGCCGACTCATTCGCTAGGGGAGCTCACAGATCTCAAGGAAGCTCATCTCCGGGTTCTCTGTATCATAAAGGATGTGATGAAGGGAGCCGATGAACGGCCACATGGGGGTGGGGGTGGGGTCCTGAGCGCAGGAGCGTCTGTCCCACCGAGCTGGGGGGCGTCACCCTCCCCGCGTGCACCTGTGACTCACCCGGCAGCTCCCCGGACCCCGCACTGTTGGGATTCTCAGGGGCTTCCTCCCGGGGCCTGAGATGCCTCATTGACCCTGTTGCCAGCCCCTCCCCCACCCTGGAGGGGGGTGGGGGGGGCCTGAAATTCTGGAGCTTCTTTGTGGGTTCAGCCCCCACCCAGGAGCCCCCCCAGGAGCCCACCTGCATCACCATTAGGACTCTGGTCACTTAGGAAGCGAGGAGGGCTCGGGAGCGCAGGGCCGGGCCCCGGGGTGGGGGTGGGGGTGGTCAGAGCCCAGGAGGTCGGGACAACTGGGATCCCACACTCATCACATCAGCAGCAGGTAGATTCGACAGGTCACCCCGCAGCGATACCGGTGGGCCACAGGCCAGCGGCGCCACAGGTGGACGGGCCAGCAGCCGTGGGTGGGGACTGGCGAGTCCATCCGGCTGCGATGGCCACGCTGCTGCAGCCCCAGAGCAGTCCTGGGCCGGGGGAGGGGGAGGGGGACGCCGAGGACAGGCGGGGGGACGCGGGGACCGCTCCCTGTGCGCTGGGCTGGACGGTGAGTGTATTAACTACTCGGAGAAATCCAAGGACTGCTTCGCCGCTCCCACCGTTTGACAGCCCTCCTGGGAATGGGGTGATCGTTCTCCTCGGAACCTCGGCAGAGGCGTCCTAACTAAATAAAACCAGCCCGCTTTGAGGTTCTTTATGATAAACAGGTACTTTGAGGATTTCTTTAAAATCGGGCAGGCCTTCCCCTTGAGGCGAGGCCCCCGTGTCCTGCGGGGGGGGGGGGGAGGCCTGATGCACGGGAACCGTGGCAATGGCTGCAAGCTGACTTCCCTCAGGCAACCGTCCCTTGCACCCCTCGCGGGTCCTGGGCCCATGGGAGCCCCGGGTCCCCGGCTAGCCAGTGCGCTCAGGCCTCAGTTCGCCCCTGCAGGTTCAGCCCCGGCTCTGGGCTCTGCCCCGTATCATTCTCCTTTTAGGATTTGTGCTGCTGCAGTGAGCACCGGGCGCGTGAAGCTCCTTGGGCCCTCGGTGTGCTTTGGAGGGTTGGGGAAGAGTGGCATCCCTGAGAGCCGAGGTGCCGGGACGTCGCGTGTTCCAGAGACACCCAGTAGAGGCGCCGCCACCGCCCTGTCTGTCCAGGGCCTCCACATTCCCAGCCACCTGCCAGCCTGGTCAGGTGAGGTGCAGGCGGCCGTCTCCTGGGCCTGACGACAGCCGTGACTTTGTCAAGCTGCTGAGCCAGGTCAGTACGGACTCTCGTCACCCGAGGACACTACCCCCTCCTTGGTTAGGCCACTGTTCACAGGGTGTCCTGCTGCTCGTCAAAGACCCCTGCGGGGAGGGAGGACCTGCCCACCCAGGCGACCTGGCCCGGAGGGAAGGGCAGGGAAGGCAGGGAGGGGCAGGGAGGTCAGGGAAGGGCAGGGAAGGGCAGGGAGGGCAGGGAAGGGCAGGGAAGGGTAGGGAGGGCAGGGAGGGCAGGGAAGGGCGGGGAAGGGTAGGGAGGGCAGGGAGGGCAGGGAAGGGCAGGGAAGGGTAGGGAGGGCAGGGAGGGGCAGGGAGGTCAGGGAAGGGCAGGGAAGGGCAGGGAGGGCAGGGAAGGGCAGGGAAGGGCAGGGAAGGGTAGGGAGGGCAGGGAGGGCAGGGAGGGCAGGGAAGGGCAGGGAGGGCAGAGAGGGCAGGGAAGGGCAGGGAAGGGCAGGGAAGGGTAGGGAGGGCAGGGAGGGCAGAGAGGGCAGGGAAGGGCAGGGAAGGGCAGGGAGGGCAGGGAGCTCTCCCTGCGTGGTTATAGCGGGGGCCTGCGGGAGAAGGCCGACCCTGACACGGCCGCCGGGTTAGCGGGGGAGCACGCAGAGGCACCTCCTCCCGACCGAGCTCTCCGCCCGGAGCCCGTGCCCCCAACACCCACTCCACGCGTGCCTCTCGGGGTCACAAGAGCCAAATGCTGCAGTCTGGGCCGCGGCTGGCACGAGCCGGAGCCAGCTGGAGGGCAGAAGGCGGGAAGTGCATCTGCGGGGGGTTCGGACGCTCTTCTGTGCACTTGAGCAGAGATGGGCCAAACAGCAGTCACGGCCTTCGCAGCCACAGGACCAGTCCCGATGCCGAGGGACAGGCGCAGAGCGTGGGCCACACCAGGCACCCACGACACAAGTAAAACCTGTGACAAAGCTTGGGTGATGGCACCTGCCCCCTCAAGGGTGGGGGAGACTTGAAGGAGAAGCTGATTCCAGGGCTCGCTGGGCCCTTCCAGAGAGATCTTGGGGATCGATCCTCCCAACGCTGCCAAGGATCTGGCTGGAGCCATGGTCATGCATTTTTAAGTGGCCATTAGTCGGGGCCACCTTCTAAATGGGCGTTGTGGCCTCGGAGGCTCCAGGCGGGGGTGGCGGGAAGGCCCCGGGCTGGCTGCGGGATGTGGTTACACCTCCACCCAGGACGGCCTCTGGGCCGGGTCCCCATGCGCCCGCCAAGAACAGGACACTCTGCTTGTCCTCGCTGTGATACATCCTGTCCCCAGATGACTTCTCGGGCCGGGCTGGTAACACTAGCATTAGCGTCTCCGTGAGCGGCGCTCTGGGCCGGGCGCACGGTTGGGCCCCGAAAAGGGACTTGACCTCGGTCCCTGAACTAACCGACCTCACTCCCTATGCACCTGTGAATCTTCATTCTGCATTTTTAGAGTAAATGATACAACCGATGGCTTAGTCTTGGGGTCTTCACGTTCCCCTTATTTGAACAGAATTTTAATTCCAAGGTGTTTCTCTGATGTGAGTGAAGGTGGTTTCAGCCAGCGAAGGGTTTCAGGCCGGACCCCGACAGGCATGTCCTCGGCCGTCACCGGGTGGTCTGGCCGCCTACAGCAGCTGTGCTGAAATCAGGCCCAGGATCTGACTGTATGAGACTCCCTCGCGTCTGCCCACATCTAGGGGGTTCCAGGACATGAGAGTTCCAGGGCTGACACGGAGACGGCCTCAGGAAACTGGATTGGTTGTTCACTTTAATCAAAAGGAAGCAGAACTGCAATGGGCTCGTCTCCTGTGCTAAGGTCAAGACCCGGAGAGGAACAAAATGGGACCCTGAGACTCAGGACGGCCGTGAGGTTTACTAGACAAGCCTGAGAATCTCAAACTCCAAATCCCCCCAACCTGTGGGCGAGCAGCAGCTGCCTCCGTCTCCCCCACAAGGGAACGCATCACCCCTGGCCTGGAGAGCCACAGAGTCCCCACCTACTGTCGGGAGGAGAGTCAGGGCGCAGGGCCCTGGGATTCTGAATGATGCCACGCCTTCTGCATCCCGTAGCTTAACCCTATTTGAAAGCAGCGCCTGGCGTGCTCCTGGCTCCTAGTAGCTGCCGGGGGCCTGAGCGTGGAGCAGCATTGAGATTGGAACTGCCCCTCCCAAGCGAGGCGCTGTGCCAGGTGAGGGCAGCAAGCGTGAACAGGCCAGAGGGGCACAGACGGTGGTCCAGACCCTTCCATCACCTGGGCTGCCCCGACACCTGCCTCCCAGCACACGCCGTGGCCTCCTGGGCCGTTCCCTGCCACTGCTAACAAGGAGCATCACAGGTCTGACTCACAAGAGGCTCCACTTGATACTAGGTGCAGACCACAGGGGTGCCGGCTGTACCTGGCCCGACCCGGTGTGTCCCCAGAGGCCCAGGGGAGAGGAGACCCTCCCGTGTGCAGGGCTGGAGGGGACACCGCCACTCACTACATAGGGGGAGAAGCCGTGTGGATGGGTTGGCTGCTGGTCACGGGCCCGGAAGCGGCAAAATTGGAGGACCGGAGTCAAGAAGGTCTGGGGAAAGGTGTCGGCAGGAGGCCTTTGGTCCAAGGGGGTAGCACAAAGTCTGGGGGCCTTTGTGTCCTGTCAGTGTGCACCAGAGAGAGGACACACATGGCAGAGAAGCACCACGTGGACACACGGCTCCTCGGGCAGATGCCAGCCTTCGTCACGCTCCGGCCAGGCCAGCGTCGGCGTGATGGGCTCGCGGACTGAGTGGCTGAGAGGCCGCAGTGCAGGGTCACAGGCTGCGTGGGCCAGCAGCATGGGCACCCTCTTGCAAAGGTGACGTGTCTGAGTGTCCCACCTGCCAGGGGAAGCCAGTGATGTCAAGCCTTGGAGACGGGTCTTCTTCTCAAGGAGTTGAACCCGCCACTGGGGTTCCGACTGATGACAGGAGACGCCATCCACACTGGAGGGCAGTGGGTCCTCGGTACCTGGTCCTCGTTACCTGCCCTGGGCCCGCGTGGTCGGTATTCAAGGCCTCGCCTAGTGCCAGACTTACCACCACGGGACCTCACAAACCATAGCCTCAGGTCAAGGGGCTCAGTTTGTAACAAAGGACTTGTGACCGCAGAAATCACTGGTTCAGCCGTCACATCACGTGACCTGGGGCAGCCAGCCTCGTGAAAACTGCCTCATCAGGGCTCAGCAGAGGCACCCACCCTGTGGGCTTGGGGTGTTAAATTCCAGGGGAGTCAGCCAGTAGCTGAATACTCGGCCTGGGAACCCAGAGGTAGGCGTAGGACCGGCTCCTCCACCACGGACCCCAGAGACACTAGCAAAAGGGCGCTTCTCATCCCTGCAACGTTGCATCCTGTTGGATTAGAGGTGCTGATTTGGGAGGAATGTGGGGGATGCCTTCCTGGAGTTGCATAAATTACCCAGAAATAAAGCAAAGGCCACTCCTGGCCACTGTGAGTCCTTTAGGCCAATAGCCTGGTAATCAAAGAAAGGAGTCGCTTGGCTAAAGAGGTCATTGTCCTGATTGCACTGGTACACGTGAGCAGGGAGTATTTTTAGAACGCAGGGGATTTTCTGGGGCATCTCTTCCTTAGATGTTCAGTGGTAACAGGATGCTTAAAATGTTGCAAATATTAAGAGAAAGAACCAAAATCAGCGCAAGGAACATGATACTCTATGAAAAGAACTGGTATGTTTTAAAAAAAATCCTAGTGATGGGGCACCTGGTGGCTCCAACGGTGAAGCATCTGCCTTCAGCTTGGGTCATGACTCCAGGGTCCTGAGGTCAAGTCCCACATCCACATCCAGCTCCCTGCTCAGTCTGCTCCTCCCTCTGCCCTTCACCCCCCTCCCCTCGCTCATGATCTCTCTCTCTCTCTCAAATAAATAGACAAAATCTTAAAAAAATAAAAATCCTAGTGATGATCATGTAAAAATTCAGGTTGTTAGTGGACTATTTAAAGGGAAGGTTAGGAAAAAATAAATAAATAAAATAAAATAAAATAAAATAAAATAAAGGGAAGGTTAGGGCAGCCCGGGTGGCGCCGCCTGCAGCCCAGGGCGTGATCCTGGAGACCCGGGATCGAGTCCCGCGTCAGGCTCCCTGCATGGAGCCTGCTTCTCCCTCTGCCTGTGTCTCTGCCTCTCCCTCTCTCTCTCTGTATGTCTCATGTGAATAAATAAATAAAATCTTAAAAAAAAATAAAGGGAAGGTTAGATGCAGCTGCTAAAAGAATTTCTCAACTAGAAGATAGACAAGAAACAACCCAGAATTAGCTAGAACGCAGCACAGAGAGACAACAAGATGGGACACAGGAAAGAAGGTCAGAAACCCAGGGACAGAAGAACAGTTATTGGAGTTACGGGACGAAGGTCAGAGGGAATGGGGCAGAGGCGGTGTGTAAAGACATGGTGG
The DNA here is from genome assembly GCF_011100685.1 of Canis lupus familiaris. Classification (NCBI taxonomy): domain Eukaryota; kingdom Metazoa; phylum Chordata; class Mammalia; order Carnivora; family Canidae; genus Canis; species Canis lupus. The sequence continues at coordinate 37,784,704 of NC_049252.1, read as the reverse complement.
CCGGAGAATTTCTAGAATTGAAGAAAGACTGTCCTGAGATTCAGGAAGCAAATCAAATTTCAGATGAAAAGAAATGCACGCTTAGACACACCGTAGTTCAGCTGAGGCCACCAAAGGGAGACTTTCAAACCAGATGGAGAGAAAGGACACATTGTCACCTGGGGGATAAGATGGTCAGCAGACTTCTCAGCAAGAAGAGTGGAAAGTGTCAAAAGTATGGAAAGAAAGGAACGACAGGGATCCCTGGGTGGCGCGGCGGTTTAGCGCCTGCCTTTGGCCCAGGGCGCGATCCTGGAGACCCGGAATCGAGTCCCACGTCGGGCTCCCGGTGCATGGAGCCTGCTTCTCCCTCTGCCTGTGTCTCTGCCTCTCTCTCTCTCTCTCTCTGTGACTATCATAAATAAATAAAAATTAAAAAAAAAAAGAAAGGAACGACAGCCTACAACTAATTATTCCCACAACCACACCCCCACTACAAAACCAGAGCAAGAGAAAGAATTTCCAGGAAACCCAAGGCTGAGAGACTCTACCCCCAGGGAATCCCACCAAAGGCACTTCAAACAGTTTGTTTCAAGAGAGAGAATGATCCCAGAGGGAGTTTCTAACGGCTGATGGCAACAGAAGCTACAAACATGGGTAAGTCTAAGCAACCACAAACTGTAGGTGAAAATAAAAGTTACTGTAGGTGTAAAAAAATGAGAATGAGCTAGAGATGCTGAGAAGTGTGACAGGTCACACGGTGGGGCTGATGCCAGCCCCACTGAGCACTAGCAGCGGCCGGAAGAAGACTGAGTCGTGGTTAACTTCAGGACTCATCATGTCAGCACAGCATTTTAAGAGGACCCACTCACTGAAAGAATAAATATAACCAGCAGAGGAGGGAAAGCGGGGAAGAAAAGTTGACCAAGGAGGCGGAAAACAAACAGAAAACGCTAACATGCTGGAAATAGGGGCACCTGGGGGGCTCAGTGGTTGAGTGTCTGCTTTTGCTCCGGTCATGATCCCAAGGTCCTGGGATCGAGTCCTACATCGGGCTCCCTGCATGGAGCCTGCTTCTCCCTCTGCCTGTGTCTCTGCCTCTCTCTGGGTCTCATGAATAAATAAATAAAATCCTAAAAAAAAAAGACGCTGAAAATAAATCTAGTAATAAAAATGAATGTAATTGATCCAAGCTCACTGGAGAAAATAAAGAGATATTTATTTTCTTATAGGATTAAAACCAAAATTGACCAGGATATATTGTTTATGAGAGACAGAAAGGACAAACCCAAAACGCAAGGCTACAAATGGGTTAGAAGGAAGTATGAGTTGTGTATGAGGCAATAAATAAGTATTGTGTCACTATGCTAACGTTACATTAGATTTATTTATTTATTTAAAATTTTTATTTATTTATTTGAGGGAGAGAGAGCACGAGCAGGGGGACAGGCAGCGGGAGAGGGAGAAGGAGAAGCAGGCTCTGGGATAGAGTGCGGAGCCCAACACAGGGCTCGATCCCAGGGCCCGAGATCACGGCCTGAGCCCAGGGCAGATGCTTCACCGACGGAGCCACCCAGGCACCCCCGTCATTAACTTCGATTTACAGCAAAAAAGCAAAAGGCAAAGTTCAGTTCACCAAGAAAACAGAACAGCTGTGAATTCGTATGTCCTGAGCATCGTAAGGCAGAGATGGAGAGCATTTCAAGGGGAAACGGGCAAGCCCAAGCCCGTGACCCCTGGGCAGGAGATCTCTCCATCCGCCTCAGGGGTGGAGTAAAGCGCACCAGGCAAAGCAAGGCTACAGTGGCTTGCAGGAATCGAAGCAGCGCGCTTGGTCCAGGGACACGCATGTAGAGCTGCGCAGCCCGCGACGGCAGCCGGTCCTCAGGGACGAGGGACCCCGTAACCGCGTGGAGAACTCGCGCTTTCTTGGGAGATAGGAGAAGGGGCCAGATGGGAGGGTCGGCGGACACGCCGCGCGGGAGGGAGCAATGCTGTGACGCCCTCGGTCCTCCCGGTGAGCGCAGCCCCGCAGTTCCAGGGAAGATCCCAACGGGTTCTCTTGGTTTTTTTTGTTTTTTTTTCTTTTGTTTTTTAAAAGATTTTATTTATTCATGAGAGACACAGAGAGAGGCAGAGGGAGAAGCTGCTGCCTGGGCGTTTTACAGGGTGATGACCCGCTCCCCGCGGCGTCCAGACGCTTGGGTAGGGACTGTGGTTAGGGTGCCTGCCCTCGGCTCCTGCTTTGCTTTTCCCCGGGGGGCTTTTTTATTATTATTATTTTTTTAAAGATTTTATTTATTTATTCATGAGAGATACAGAGAGAGAGGCAGAGACACAGGCAGAGGGAGAAGCAGGCTCCACGCAGGGATCCCGACAGAGGACTCGATCCCGGGTCTCCAGGATCATGCCCCAGGCTGAAGGTGGCGCTAGACCGCTGAGCCCCCTGGGCTGCCCCGGGGATGTTTTAAAATGACCCCCCGGGGGCGCCTGGTGGCTTAGGCTGTTGGTTGTGCGACTCTTGGTTTCGGCTCAGGTCCTGATCCGTGAGTCCTGGGATCGGCCCACACTCCGTGGGGAGTCTGCTCCTCCCTCTGCCCCTCCTCTTTCTCTAAAACTCCAAAATAGGGGATCCCTCCATCCCTCAGGGGTTTAGCGCCGCCTTCGGCCCGGGGCATGATCCTGGAGACCCGGGATCGAGTCCTCTGTCGGGCTCCCTGCGTGGAGCCTGCTTCTCCCTCTCTCTGTCGTGAATAAATAAATAAAATCTTTTAAAAAAATGAAAAAACTCTAAAGTAAAAAAAACAGCTTAAAAATAAAATAAAATGACCCCTCAGAGTCGAGGCCCTGAAAAGTCAGTGACCCTCGCCCCAGCCACCGGACACGTCTCCTGCCCGCTTGCGGCGGGGACGGAGGGTGGCCCTTCCCTGGGTCGTCGAGCACCTGCGACGGGGATCTGGGGATCTGTAGGAAACTCATGACTCCACTTCCTTCGCGGGGCTGTACTGAAACCGCTGGTCAGGACGGCGGCCAGTGGCTCTCAATCCCCGGGGCTGCTGAGCGAGCCACCTGGCGACCCAGTCGGGGCCCATGGCCCTCGTTCAGCAGGTCATGATTCAACATGCCAGCTCCAGCTGCACAACACGCCTGGCGATTCTAAATCCTTCTCTGCGCATTGAGACGCCCACCTTCACTGCCGGGGACGTCTCCTCGAGGACCCGGGAGCCTCTCTGTCGCAGACACTGGGGGCTCCTGATCTCCCCTGGGAGGTCAGGGCTCGACCCCGGGGGTGCCCTGCTCTGAGCACACCACTGCGTCTGTCCTATGGGAACGGGAGCTTCTCCCCTGGGTGGGTGCTGGGTGGCAAGCCCAGGTGGCCGGGTCCCATGGCCCCCACCCCGGCCACCCCGCCCTCTGCGCCCTCCCTCTGCTCACCCGGCCCTGCAGAGTCTCCTGCGTCTCCTCCAGGGAGGCTGGGCTCGGATCACCCGGGCTCCCTGTCCCAGCCGCTGTCCCCAGCAGCTCCACCTTTGCCACCTGGGCTGGTGGCCAGCGCTGCTTCTCCCTGACAGCGGCAGGGCTGGCTGCTCCTGGCCTCCTCCATCCGCAGGGGCCCCGCCTGCCCTGGCCCTCGGGGAGTCCCTTTGTCCACTCCTTCCTCCTGGGAGGGAGCCGGTAACGCAGCCTGGCTGGGGCGGGTGCGGCCTCGGCAGGGTGCTGGGCACCCAGGACCCAGGGCCCGCTTGATGGTCGACACCTGAGGTCCATCTCCCACTCCTCACTTCCCACCACCCGAGCCCCGGGCCACCCTGGAAGAGAGGCGGCCTCCCCGCCCTGCTGTGCTCTGGGGAAGGGGTGGCCCTGCACCCTCAGACTGTTGCACGCTGCAGAGGTAGGGGCAGAGGGTGCGGCCAGTTCTGAGCGCCCGGGGCTCTCCTGGTGAGAGGAGGCCGCTAGAATCCACCCAGGCGGAGACCAAGCAAGGACCTGTCCCCGTGCAGTTGACACAGAGGAAGGAACCCTCACGCCAGGGCCCTGGAAAAGGTGTTTCTGGAAGTGTAAGCAGGGCCCCCGGGTGGCTCAGTGGTTAGGCCTCCGACTCGGGCTCAGGCCGTGCTCAGGCCTCAGCCGGGAGTCTGCTGGTCTCTGTCCCTCACCGATGGGGACCCGGACCAGGGAGTCATGCTTCTGACAACAGTCTTGGGGACATTATGTCCCAGGAGGCGTCCCGGGCTGCCGAGGGGCTGCGAGCCTGAAGAAGCGTGGGCGGCGTGCACCCCAGCTCTGCAGCTCCCGGGAGTCCCTGCAAATCTCTGGGCCCTGGCGAATGGGCTCCCCGCCCCCCCCCACGACGGGCGGAGAATCCCGCCCTCCACATGCCTCCCCGAGGGCACCTTGGATCGTGCAGGGGATCTGCAAACAGGCGAGCTGGCTGTCCTCCCCCCGCCCCTGCCCCCGCCCCCAGTCTCGGTGTAAGACCACCGAGCGCCTGCTTGTGTGCAAGCACAGCCCCGGGCCCCTGCACACCTGCTGGCTCCCAGTGCTCTGGGCCCTCGGCCAGCCCCGCCCGCACCCCCCGGGCCTCCCCCACCAACTCAGCACGGGGGACGGGCGGGCGCCGCGACGGCACCGGCCCTTGCTTCTCCTGGACGGAGCAACTGTCTGGCCGTGTGGACCTACACACCCTGTTCTACAAGACACGTCCCCCTGGAGGGCGGCTTGTGGGCATTGCGGGTGCACCGTGTTATCTCAGGGCATCGGGCTCCATGCCAGGAAGCTGGGGGTACCCCTTCAACCACCTGCAAGGTTCTCCCTGAAAACCTCACGCCCTAACCGCCTATGTCACACTTTCCGTACATTCCACGCATTTATTCTCCCCACGTCCCACGAAACCCGCTCCGGGACGACGTCGTCCCTCTGGGTGTGTTGCTGTGCCGTGGCTGCTGCCGCTGGAGCCTGACCTGCTGACGTCACCCACTCCCTCGGAGACACCACAGGACAACTGGATCTCTTCACGGAGTTTCTAGCCCTTGGGGAGCACTTTTGTCAAGAGGGGCTTCCCTTTCCGGAAAGTCCACGGCCGTGTGGGTCACCTGGACAATTCAGCGGTCTTGGGCATTACGTGAAACATGAGGAAACATGACAATAAGGCGTAAATTTGTGATTTCGTATCATTTCTTAATGAGATTGTTCTTTTTTTCAATATTTTATTTATTTATTCATGAGACAGACAAAGGGAGGCAGAGACACAGGCAGGGGGGAGGCAGGCTCCCTGCGGGGAGCCCGATGCGGGACTCGATCCCAGGACCCCGGGTCACGCCCGGAGCTGAAGGCAGACGCTCACCTGCTGAGCCACCGAGGTGCCACTTAATGGGATTGTTCTTGTACGAGCACCCCAAGCTTTCCTCTGTTTGGGGTGTGTATGTGTGTGTACATGTGTGTGCACACTCATGTGCATATGCTGACACAGGCTTCTACATGTTTATATGGGCACACACATGCATGTGCACCTACATGTACTGGTATGTGTGCACACTTACACACTCGTGTGCACTGGTATGTGTGTGTGTGCGCCGGTGTGTATGGCTGCGCGTGCACACACACATGCTCCTCTCATTACATCAGGTGGCCAGGGGCTGATGCCCAATACTGAGTCTCCCCAGCAGAGCCAGAGGTGGAGCGTGGCCAGCAGAGCAGGGGGCTCATGATGAAGCATGGCCCACCTCCCGGGTATCCTGGGTGTCCGTGAGCCTCCAGGTGGGGAGCCTGAGGGTCCCTTCCACACTGTTCATCTTCACCAGTGGGTAGTCACGTTCAAACGGGACCCAGCACGCAAGCAAAGCAGTGCTGCGTGCATGGGGGATAAGGGTCTGGTCCAGCCCTGCCATTCCAGGACAGCAAGTGGTACGGGGCCCTTTGGTTCCGTCTCCTGGGAACATAGCATCCTCTCGCCCCGGATCCTGCATCTGTGTGGGTGCAGGTGCACGGCCGTGTGAGGGCAGATGCACGGGTATGTGTGTGCGGTGCATGGGTGTGAGTGTGCAGATGGACAGCATGTGTGTGTGTGCAGGTGCATGGGTGTATGAATGCAGGTGCACGGGTGTCTGTGCAGGTGCACATGCATGTGTAGGTGCACAGGTGTGTGCAGGTGCACAGGTGTGTGTGCAAGTGCATGGGTGTATGTATGAGTGCAGGTGCACGGGTGTGTGAGTGCAGATGCACGTGTGTGTGTGTGTGCAGGTGCACGGATTTGTGTGTGGGTGAGCAGGTGCACACGTGTGTGCAGGTGTATGGGTGTGTGGGTATGCAAGTGCACAGATATGTGCATGTGCACGAGTTTGTGTGCAGGTGCAGGTGCACGGCTGTGTGTGCGGGTGCATGCGTGCACGTGCTGGCTCATTTGTGTACTCTAAGGACTAATATTTTAATTTTTTTAGAAATCATTTATTTTAGTGCATGAGGGGGGAGAGGCAGAGGGTGAGGGAGACAGAACCCTCCAGCAGACTCCCTGCTGAGCACGGAGCCCGACCTGGGGCTCGATCCCCTGACCCTGAGACCACAACCTGAGCCAAAATCAAGAGTCAGATGCTTAACCAACGAGCCACCCAGGTCCCCCTCCGAGGACTAATATTTAAAAAAATTAGCCTAGACGTGGGACTTCCGGGAGAGCCCATCGAGCCTGGTCTCAGGCGGCCTGAGCGGAGCGTCCCCAGCGCCGCGGCCACACCAGAGCACAGCAGAAAAGCACATCACCAGGGGCTGTTCCTCCAGCACAGGTGACACCACAATTCTTTCAGCTCGATTTATTTTCACAAGACAGACAAATGAGAGCCTGGAATAGCTCTTGGTTCTAACAAGAGTTCTTTTCTTTATAAAGAAGAAAAAGTGGTCCTTGATTTTTTCTCCACAGAATGAATTTGTTGTTACAAAAAAATAATTTCTGATATATACATGCCTACTTTGGAAAACCTTTTTGTTCTTGATGGCTTTTAAGACCCGTCTGCAGGCAGAGGGTCACTTAGCACTTTGTGCACCAGCTGATCTTGTCCTTTGCCCTTGCCAGGTGGTCACCGTCCGTCCCGATTTCCCCTTCCAAAAGCATCTTACGTGAAATGGAGAAGCCTGAAAAGTGCAACCAGCAGGACAGCCTCCCAGAGAGCGGTCACCCCGGGGTGGTCCGTGCGGGTGGGCGGCCCGGGGTCCCCTGCTCCCCCGGGGAGCACCTGAGCACGCTGGACACCAGGGGACAGGAGGAGGACACGGTGGCTCTCGTTCATGCTGAGGACATTTTCTCCCTCTCTACGGCAGCAGCAATGTTAATAAACACACACGGTGCCTGCAGCATCTGACCTGGAGTGTGCCCCTGCTGAGGAGGTTCACGCACGCCCACATACAAAGCGATGTCCACAGAGCACGGCAAACACGGCCGAATGTCTGGGACACAGGCATTTAAAACCTAAGGTGGCTCGCCCATCCCCGCCCATCCCCACCCACCCCCACAGGCTCCCATAGGCCAAAAATACTGCTATTCTCAACTACATAAAGCTCGTGAGTAGCAAAATTTGTAAAAATTAAGTGTATAAAAGGAAACATCCGTATAATACATTTGCACCCTGTATGTAATTCATCACTCTTTGAAACTGGCCAACGGTCAGGTAGGACAGAGCATCCGTAATAGAAAAAGAACCCCGGCGGCCGTCACACGGGTCGCGTCAGGGGTCCGCGTGGTTCTCCAAGGACAGAGACGCCCGTTTACGGCTGCAGTACTTGTGGACGGTCTTTACGATTAAGAAGCCAGTGGGATTTCCCGGCGTTTGGGCAAGTCACATTTGATTGTCACAACGTACGAGTCTTACGGGTCTGAGACAATAAATACAAGCGGATCGGATGCCTTTCTGCGTTGCATCCAGTAACTCTGGTATAATGTAACACGGCTCAGTGCATCTCAGTGTCTTGTTCACAGCTCCACTTTGTCCCTTGGCTTTTGCAACAGAAAGTTAAGAAATTGAGAAGTCTATGAGGAAAGAAAGCTCCAGGTGGGCTTGTCATTACAGAGCTTAAAAATTTTAAGCAATTCAGTGGTCTTTGAAAAGACTATGCGGGTCAGCTTCTCTGGCCATGTTCTAGGGGCCCTAAAAATGCTCTGGTCCTTTCCGGCGACGGCACGGAATCGGGCAGCGGCAGATGCTCGGGGTGTGTGGCCACCCCTCGGTGGAGCAGAACGCACTGTGACATCTTCTACCCCGAACCAGTCCCTGCGGCTTTGTGCCCTGACCCTGATGGGCAGGAACGTGGGGCCCGAGTGTCTGCGTGACCCCAGCGGCCCTAGGGCCCGGGCGCTGGCAGAGGTTTGCTTTTCTGCAGGGGCTCGCTCACTACAGGAAGGGGCAGGTGCACGGCCCGGGGCGGGCTGCGTCCAGACGGAAGGCCCGCCGCACGGCCCCGGGCCCGGTCACACTGCGGAGGGTCCAAGGCCGCGTCACCCCGCTGAACACCGAGCACGGCGCGCTGCGGAAAGCATGCAGGTACCGGCGAGGAACCGAGGCATGAGTTGACGCACAAGGTTGAACAGTTCACCTGAAAAATCAGCGGGCTGGAAAGGTTCTCCTGGGCTTGTCCTAGCAGGGTCTCAGCAGAGACAAGGCGACATGCAGAGCGCGACTTCCTCACCCGGATCTGACCCCCAGCGGCAGCCACGTGGGCGCGGCCGGACTGCAGACGCCTCCCGAGCTGATGGACTTCAACGCTCAGTAAGCAAACGAGGGGGAGGGGAGCTCCGCGTGCCCTGGGGTCCGGGGGGGGGCGGGCAGGAGGGACGGGCACGCGGAGATTCCAGATCCATCGGGCACCGCTGCGGCCTCGTGTACGACACGGTGCTGTTGACACTGCTTCATGCTGCTGCTCAGGGGGCTGGATGTTGAAGTCATCTCTTCAACTAGACTCGCCTTCTGGAGGACCACGCACCGGGCGTGCCGCCACCAAGTGCAGGACGGCCAGGCTCCCTCCCTGCTCTGGACTATGGCCAACGGGGACATGCTTCCCTTCCCACCTGCTCGGCCCTCCCCCAACGCCCCCTCAGCTGCACGCAGTGGCGACGGTCGCCCACACTATACCGCAGGGTCCCCAGGTCACGCAGCTGCCACAAAGCCGCGGTGAAGCCACAGGCGCCTGAGAAAGCCCTGGAACCCCCCGGCCTCACCGGGGAGTCAGACACCGGTGGTCCTCTCCTTGGCTGGACGCAGTGGCTGTGACCGCCACCCCAGCTCCACTCGCCGTGCACGGGCCTGTGCTGACCGCAAGCTCAGAGCTCAGCCCGTGGGGTGCTCACGGGGGGTACCCAGGGCGCGGGGCCCGAGTGCACCCCAACCACCCGACGGTCCAAGCGTCTGGCCTTTGTTTGGACGTGACGTCAGCAACACGTGAAGCTCAGTTGCGGGGCGTAAAGAGAAAAGAAAACCACTATCCTGATTTATTCATTTTAAGTTGAAGGAATTCCCTCTCCCTTTTCCTCCTGAGGTGGATGAAAAGCAACTCCACCCCCTCCATAAACCAAAAAAAAAAAAAAAAAAAAAAAACCCCAAACATTCATGGTGTAGTTTTTATTGCTCTCAAAGTCTTGGCATCAAGTGCACAAGCTCATCTGTTAGATCAGAAGGGGATCACTGAGATTGAGGCCTGCGCTGGCCCGGGCGTCCGCGGCTCGCTGGGTGGCTCTGGCCGGGCTCCCCAGCGCACGGGCTTTGGGGGGGACAGCATGGATCCCGGCAACAAGAGCTGGGCGCTACTGGTGGGACCTACGTCTACGTCTGGTAGGGAATGCAGGTGCACGGCTGTGCCCTGCGGCGGCCACGGGATGTCCCAGAAGTTAGTGACACGCACACGGGGGGCAGAGCCCAGTGGCCGGGGGGGGGGGGCGGGGGGGCGGGGAGCCCCAGGCGGTGATTCCCTCCCTGCCTGCGGGCTCTGAGCTGGGGGGCTGCCTCAGCCCCGAGTCTCACAGGGACCGTCACCTTCACCCTGCACCGTGCCCGCGCCCTTCCCCATGGCGACCACCGGAATCCCGCAGGGTCCCCCTTCTAAAGAGCGGGTGCTCTCTCGAGAAATCCTCCCAAAATACAGACTTAGGGCTGATGCATAGTTATTTGTCTAATTTAGCTTATCTTCTTCCCATGCCTCTTCTCTCCATTTCTTTTCCTGGAAAATTCAAGCTGCCTCTCTCTGGAATGTGGGCCTCGGGCGCCAGAGCTGACACCCCGACACCCGCGTTTCCCCCCTCGCTGAGCAGGCCGCGCAGAGTGTGACGGGAGAACAGCACACGGGCAGTCTTAGGAGGAAGTCCAGCGCAGGCGGGCAAGCTGCGCCCCGGGAGCCGGGGGTCCCCCCAGGGCCCTCCTGCCACCCGCCCGGCGGCCCCAGCCCCATGCCTCCATCCGCAGAACATGCAGCTCCCCGCTGGGGCTGTGGCCCAAGTCAGGATGTGGAGAGACACCCCCTGGTGGGGGGAGCTGCGGGGAGCAGTGCCCCAGGGCACCCGGGGGGACGCCCGCCTGCCCCCACCCTGGACCCCGGTGCCCACTTGGGAAAGAGGGCGGCACAACCCGGAGAGGCTCACCACCTCTCCTGCCCACCGGGGAGCTGAGAGCCCTCCACGGACCAACTGTAGAAGCAAAACCTTAAAACCTCTAGACGCCAGCGAGCTCCGAGCGGACGGTCTGCAAGCACCTCCAGGAGGGAGGCCTGACGGCGGCGATCCTTTAAGGAGCATCCAAGAGCCCCGTGGGCTGCAGGGCAGCCCTCCCCTGGCACCGGGGGGCAGGGGTGCGGCCCCGTGGAGGGCTGCCGCCTGGTGGCCACGAGGAGACGGGGACAGAAGGCTTTGGGGGGCTGAGGGGGTGCCTCCACTACAGAAACAGATGCTAGGTACTGACACACGGGGCCAGGTGGTCGGAACGTGCGACGGGTGCGCCCGGCTCCCCACGCATCGGACACTCGGCGAGGGCTCCTCACCCCAGGGACGCTCTGCGCACCCACCCCACCGCTGGAAGTGAAGGGCCGGTGCCGGGCTGGGCGGGACAGGCGGGCGCTTGGGGGCCTGGGACGCACGTGTCCCCGTTGCCAGGAGGGCAGGGGCAAGGGCAGGAGGAGGCAAAGGGCCAGGATGAGGTCCCGAAATAACCGATAAAAACCAAAACTGGGATCTAAGTTTAAGAAGAGAAAGCATCCGAAGGCTCCCTCTGGCAGCCAGAATTCTCTGGAGATGACATCGGGGTGAGACCCGTGGCCCAGGAGTGGCCCCCCCACCCCCACACTGTCGCCGCCCCAGTGCCCGGCCCTGCGGCTGCCTCTCGCCCCCGCGCAGGGGTGCGGCTGGACTCCTCCTCCGCGGGCCTCCGCCGGCTTCACTCTTGGCTCAAGGTTTACTGGTCAGTATTAGTCACCAGTTAATAAGAAAAATAGTTTCTAAGGGTCTTTTTTTTTTTTCGATCTGTGTGTGTTGTTCTGCTTTTAATTGAGTTAATTGGATACCACCGTCAGGTTCTGTATGTGCAATCACAGCCAGTAATTATTCCTTTTTCTTAAATTCTTGGTTTCCGTAGCTAGAGCCTTTTTCTATCTCAGTTACTCCTATTAGCCGGCGGACTCCAAAGGAAGCTTTAAAACAGGAAAAAGGAGGTTAGACCGATCGCTTGGCCGTCCAACTGGAAAAACCAACATGGGGGGTCCCGGACCTTTTGCCTCAGAGCTCCCGGGGGGGACGGCAGGCCAGCCCCCCCCACTCCCACCGCAGGGGCGAGGTAGGCGTGGGCCTGGGGCTGCAGTGCCCTGCCAGGTGCCCAGGGACACACGGGGTGTCCATGTGATAAGGTTCCGTGAGGGACCCTGGGCGCCCGGGTCGGGTGCTGGGCTGTAATGACCACGTGCGCAGAGACCCTCAGACCACCGTGCAGACTCAGCAGCCCAGGGCCCCTCCCAGGGGCGCCCGCCCAGCTTCGGCACAGCTTCGCCAGAGCAGGTGGCCGGTCAGCTTGCAGGGAGCCCGGGGACGGGGCTGCGGTCTGCGTGACCCCGCAGCCTAGAGGGCAGAGGCCGCTCTCCGAGGCCAGGACTCCCCGTGGACCCGCTCCCTATGGGCCGGCCGCCTCGATGGCTCCCAGGCTCGGGCACGGTGGCAGGTGCTCAGAAGACCCCCCCGCCCCCCCGAGCCACGTTATTCACGTTCGTTACCTGCCCCGACAAACCCCAGGAACGTCAGGATCAGAAGGGGAGAGCCACTTGCAAAGACGCCCAAGACACAACTGAAGAGAGGAGACAGGAGGACCGTGGCCCAGGACAGGAAGTTCAGGAGCGTCCACGGCCTCCTGGGGGGTTTGAACTGCTCCCCCGGGAACACGCCCTTCTGGTTGTACATCTCCTGTAGGGCGTCCTGGAAGAGTCGAGAACAAGGCTGCTTTAAATGTTCTTCTTCTCTTTTTAGAGATTTTATTTATTTGACAGAGAAAGAGAGAGAGAGAGAGAGAGAAAGAGAGAGAACAAGCAGGGGGAGCAGCAGAGGGAGAAGCAGACGCCCCGCTGAGCAGAGAGCCCCATGTGGGACTCGATCCCAGGACCCGGGATCACGACCTGAGCCGAAGGCAGACGCTCCACCGACAGAGCCCCCCAGGTGCCCCGAATGCTCTTCTAACACGAGAGGGGGGTGCTGACGATGAGAATGACGCCGCCCGTCAAAGCTCCACGTAGATGAGGTGACGGCGTGTGCAACAGGTGGGGGAGGGCAGGACCCTTGCGGGACCCGAGGCTGCTCGCACGGAAGCTCGAGGAAAGCTGGGGGCACACAGGTACCTCTGGCCCCCATGACGGCTTGTTGGGGGGGCCCTCGTGGCTCCCGTTACCTCCTGATGGAGTGGGGGGCTGGGGGCCCAGCAGCCCCGGCACCCACTGGTGGAAGGGCCTCACCCCTCGCCTCGGCGCACTGCTCTGCGGCCCGACAGCTGTGCCTGGGGCCCGGCCTGCTCCCGTCACCCCATCCTGCGGGCACCCCCACGTTCCAGGGGCCTCTGGAGCCCGATGCCCCCGCCTTGCCCTGACTTGCGGGGGCTCAGTCCCACACCCGCAGGCCTGGCTTGGCGGCGGGGTCCTGCCTGCGGCGTTGGGGAGGGTCGGGGAGGACAGACCTGCCACAAAGCCCTGGTGCCTGGGACGCCACAGCGTGAGCGTGTGCTGTGCCGTGGCTTCCTCCAGGCGGGACCCGGGTGGGGAGGCGTATCTGCTGTGCACACACATGTGCCGCGTCTGCCAAGCGTGCCCGGGAGCGGCACCTGCCCGCAGCACACGGGGCAGTGAGACTCGTTCACACGGGCTCCGGGACAGGAAATGCCAGCGTCCTCTGCTCCTTCCCCTGGCAAGCCTCCGCCAGGACAGCCCCAGGCCCCCTAGCCACGCCCACTCCGCGTCCCTCCGAGGCCTGGCAGGCACTCGGCCACCGTGGCCCCCACTCGAGTGCCCAGGAGGTGGGAGCCCGGGACTCAGGACTCCGTCCCAGTTCCCTCACCACCGCCTTCCCTGACCGCGGGGCACACACGCAGCAGGGGTGAGGCCAACAGGCCTGCAACCCCCAGCACCCCCAGGTCAGCTTCCACATCTGCGGATTGGGGAGACCGCACGGCTCGACCTCTGTGGCCCGTTGATGACGCCACATCATCAGGTTATGTGGAGCTAACTGGTAAACAACCGACGACGTGAGCTGTCAAGGCCTCTGGGAGGCCGATGTCGCATGAGGGTCCAAGTGCCGAGTCCGGTCTCCGCGGGGTCTGCGTCTGGCCTGGCAGGGGGCCATTCGGACCCTCTGCTCACAAGACGGGCACCCGAGGGGCACCTCGTGCTCAGCTACGGGACGCAACCTGTGCAGTCTCTCTGAGGCCGACTCGGGAGACATTTCACCAAGTGCCGATAGGCGACTTCCGCAGGTTACAGCGTTAGTGTCTTGGAGAGACGCTCGGCACAGAGTGGAACACAAGCTGTTCACAGACAGGAAGATGAGGGGCCTAAGCGGCGGTCACCCCGTGGTGAGTCCTGGAATAGTGCACTTAAGAGGAATGAGTCGGGGCGCCCGGCTGGCTCAGCCAGTGGAGCGTGCAGTGGGTCCCCGTGTTGGGGGTAGAGTTTACTTCAATTACCAACAGGTGCCTGGGTGGCTCTGCTGGTTAAGGGTCTGACTCTTGGCTTCGGCTCAGGTCGTGATCTCGGGGTCATGGGATCGAGCCCCAGGTCGGGCCCTGCACTGGGTGTGGAGTCTGCTCAGGACTCTCTCTCTCTCTTCCCCCAACCCTTCCCTCTCTATTTAATAAATAAATAAATAAATAAATAAATAAATAAATAAATAAATAAATAAAATTTAAAAGACCTTCTTAAAAAAATAAAAGGAGTGAGTTAAATATGTTTATGTCAATGTTGACAGATATAAACTCAACGGGGACTGAAGAAATGACATCACACGTAGTGTGGTGTCCTTAATGTGAATTACATTCTAAGTGACGCAAAAGACAACTGAAAATACTATCCTATGTCTCAGTACTATAGGAAAAGATGGCAAATAACATCAAAATACCCTGAGAAGTCATATATGTCACTGTGTGTCACTTTCTGTGTCTGCGTCAGATGATTTTGGAAAGTGAACCTTTGAGATGAGATGAGGCCCCTGCTCCATCACCTCCTGGGGCTGCCGTGCTCCCGGCTGGGCCACTCTGCCCCTCCTCGCCCGGCCCCTGTTCGCACACGCACTCGGCAGGCACGTGTGCGTCAACACAGTGCACGTGCTGCCCACACACCGTGCCCCCTTCCTCACGGAGCATCATATGTACGACACGCACACTGAGGCCATCTTGGTTTGCACATTATGTCCCCACGATCTGGTTATGTTGCTGACACATGGTTTGTTCATTTTGACGGAAGCGCAGCACACGAAGACACACACAGTGTCCCACTTCCTAATAACGCACGGTTAGGTTATGTCTCATCTTCCGTTGAACAACACTGTTTCTTGCAAGTTTCAAACTCTCAGACGACGCCCTGGACTCCGCGATGGGCTCTCCTTTGTGATCTAGTGTGTTCAACACCTACCCCCCACCCCCCGTTCTATCTACGTGGACGCATACGCTGCATTTCCTCTTCACGGAGGCTTTATTTTTCTTCTGCAGAGTTACTCTTGGAAATCATACATTTTATCTAAGTTTTCGGGTGTGTGAGCCTAAAGTGAGCGGTACTACTCTCATATCGCTTCCCCCTGCTCTTTGGTGGGTTTACCTTTTCATTCCTATTGACGCTGCCTTTCTTCTCACCAGTCAGTCCTGACCACGGCTTTCTATTTTATTAGTATTTTTAAAGGAAAAGCGTTTAGTACAGTTGATTCACTCTTTGGTAGCTTTGCTTTCCATTAAAATGGTTTATGCTATTTTCATTATTTTCTTTGTTCTGTTCTCCCCGGGCTGACTCTCTTTCTAACGTGTGTATGCATGTGTTATGTGTGTGGATGGCAGCGTGTGTGATGAGTAAGAAAATAAAATGTACGTAGGACATTTAGAAGGGGCCCTGATAGGTGTCTAACATCAACTTCACAGCCATTCCCTGGCGGGGAGTATGTCTCTACTCTGCAGTTATTCTAAGATCGCCTCGTTGTCTTCGGTGTTCTGCAATCTCATTGGTAAGTAGGGGTGGATATCTTTTTATTTACCCTCTTCCAGACTTGTGTTTCTTGAACCCGATGACTTCCAGAAGCTGTGTGGTCGTTGTCTCTGCCACCTGCTCTTCACCACTCCTGCCTCCTTCTGGACCTGCCAGGAGTTACCTCCGGGGCCTCTTGGTCCATCGTCCGTGTCTTCTCAACTTCCTTCTATGTTCTCCTTTCCTCTGCGCTACATCTTGAATAATTTCTTCTCAATCTTCCAGTTTACTGACTCTCTCTTCAGCTGTATCATATCTGCTATTTAATCGATTAAGACTTTCCTGTCAACGACCACATTTCTCCTGCCTGTACACTCTACTTGGTTTTTCTCAAACCTGACTTCCTGTAGGCGTTGCTCTTTTGTTTTCCGTTACTCCTTTGTGCCCGATCACTTCGAGAATACTGATATTCGTGTTGGTTTGATAGTTCCCTTAGCGACTGTCTCTGGAAAGTCTATCTCTTCTGTGTCTGCGCACCCTGTGCACGTGTCTGCTGACATGCTCATCGCCAGCAGAGTTGCTGTGGAAATCTCGAGCAGCTGAGGTTTAGAGGACTGTTTCTCTCCCGGGGACTCTGGAGTCATTTGCCTAGAACTGCTCCTTGTGCTGCTATTTTCGCTTTGCTCTCCTTAAACTATGCGGCTAGTACAAACTCAAACCCCAAACACTTTGAGGGCCGACCTGTGACTATGAGTTATCAGGGGGACCTTGTTGAGACCAAGAGGAGAAGGGTGAGGCTCAAAGCCATTTCCCCATGCCGGCAGGTAAGTTTCTTTCTGTCCACCGTGCAAGGGAAAAACTCTGAGCGTTCCTGCCTAGAATGAGGTCAAACCCTTATCTCCTGTTTCTGGGTAGGCATTAAAACTCAAGAGTCCAGGTTATGGGGACCTGCAAATGCCACTGGTGGAGCGTGCCACTCCCAGTTCACAGGCTCACCACCTGATTCTCAGCTCCATCTTCTTCCTGACCCTTAGAGATTTCCCTTATTTTTTCTTAAAAGATCACCAGGGCCTTTAAAAAGATATTTGTCATATGTGGAAAGGATCCTCTCATTCTCTAAGGCTCCCACAATGCTGAAGATGAAGACGTCTCATCCTGTATGTTTGTGCTGGCGCTACGTTTCAGGGGAGGGTGTGCTGGGGGGACATGGAGTGGGGACCGGTGTGGCTGACATGAGGATCTCTTCACGTTGCCTATGTATAGCTCACACCCACGATATGTGTAGGCTGTAGCTCTATTAGCTCTTTTGCATGAAATAGCAAAACAAATGTGATAACACGCCATCAGCCACGGCTGTATGAACACTATCCTTTATATTTTCTCTACTGTGTTGATTTCTCACAAGTTAAGAAAGATGGAAGAAACTGGAAAGAAGGTAGAGCGTGTTTGATAAGCGCATGGTCCTCCTGTCTCCAGCAGCCCTTGAGCCCCCGCCTGCCCCAGAGCTCCCCCTCTGAAACGTCTTCACGAGACCCCCGGGGGAAAAAGGAAAACCGCGTGCCCTTACCTTCTCCTGGTACAGTTTATGAAGCCACTGAGCTGCTTCCTTTTCATCCAGTGGGATCTCTTCCAGAGGAAATCTCCTGTTTTGTTGAGAAGATTGAAGCAAAGTGGCTTACCCATTGGATGGCATCAACAGAAAAGGGGAAAAAAATCACTGCAAGGCAGGGTGACTCACCGGCCCCACTTTCTCTGCTCATGGGACTCACTTGGGTTCTAAAGCCACACGCACGTCAAAGGCCTTCACCCAGACACAGTGCTGTACTCCCTATGCCCCGCGGGACTATGGGGGCCATGGAGGGCGAGCGGGGCGGGGGGGCTGTCCCTCTCCAGGGCACAGCCGACGCATTTCACAGGCAGTGCTCACGAGCAGTTTCACGAGCAGATCGTGCCCCGTTTCCACTGCGAAGGGTGAGCATTTGTTAGCCTCGGCAGGAGTTCTGTTCTTTCTTAATGGTTTGTTGTTTGGAAATAATCAAAACTGAGAGGGTCTTCCACTGGGCAGAGATTACTTATTTCACAAATGAAATCTACTTGCTCCAAACGGGGAAAGCAATAGAGATTCAGGACTTAATGATCTTGACTCACAAACAGCTGGGTTCGGTGAGGACACTAACTCACGCATGACCCCAGTCCCCGGGGGGCCGCCAGCCCGGGAGCGCCCGCGTCTTCCTGGGGAGACCAGCAGGGCCAACAGGGCTGCCCCCCCCGCAGCCGCAGCACCGAGCCCGCCAGCAGGGGCCGCCGGGGACACGCGTGAGCAATGACCATCGCGGTAGTCTTCCCGCCTGGCTGCCCCCCGCCGTGGGCCGCAGCATGAGGAGCCCCGCAAAATCTCCGTGTTGGAAGGGATCCTAACCCCTCTGCCTCTAAAAATGGAGAGCCTGGCTTTATATGGGTCACTCCTGTCGATCTTCATAGTTACAGTGAGAAGGGACACACGCCACCAGACATGGCAGCGATGCTGGTGCCGCACATCACGCAGTCTCAGGGAAGCTCTGCTGCACGCTCCCAGGCAGTGAAGGAGACGTGCACCCCCTTGTGAACAAAGACGCTTTAACTCTGTGGGCCCCAAAAGACCTTGGGAGCCGGGGCGCCACAGGTAAGGAGACAAAGGTCAGAAGGGGCTTGCCCACGGAGGGATGGCTGTCTACAGGCCTCCAGCCCACTTGTCTATCCTCCCCTGGTTTTGGATCTGTATCCTGTAGGAGATAACCACCCCCAGGTCCTAGTGTTAAATGGCTGTTACACGCAGTATGAAACGTATAAAATAAGAATTTCAAATGATGATAAAAAAATAAATAAAAAGGTGAGCATCTGTGTCCTGGAGTGGACTCCGGCCACTTCAGGGATGCGGGTGCCCGTTGCCGGAATGAGCACGGGGAGCCTCACAACACTCCATCGGGCCATGAGAGCTTTGGCTTGTTTGATTATAAGCATGTGCTGGACTCACTGGGATATTGCTTTCCTTCAAAATACCTGAATGGTAAATATCACAAAATAGTAAACCGAAGCTTTTAGAAGTTCGGAGCACATATCTGTTAAAATAAGATGAGGCACAGTGTAGTTCTGCAACAAAGGGGGAACGCACAGAGTAAGGCACGGGGCTTCTCCTGGAAGGGACCGTCCACTCGGAGGGGCAGGGCAACCCGGCGGGGTGGCCGGAGCACCCACCCGGAGCTGGATCAGGGCGTCCCCCGGCTCCGCCCACCCCTCACTCCCCAGACTGGCTGGGGCGACGGCTGACGTCGCCCCAGGAGGAGGCCACCGGGACGCTGCTGGCTCTAGGGACCTGAGGGCAGGGATCTGGGGCTCTGGCCACATCCCGGGGCGGGCAGGAGAACCTACACCTGCTCCCAGCCGGGGCGCTGCACACTGCGGGGGAAGCAAGCCCCTGCCTCACTCTTCACATTCCCGAGATGATTCGGGGGGGCGGGGTGCCCCGGCTGTGTTCTGGAGATTCACATGAGGAGGGTCTCTGGGAGCCCTGAGGGCGGGTCTGACTCGGGGGTCGCCCAGTCAGTGCTGCCGGGTGACAGTCCCCGGACCTAACAGACAGCTACGCCCCAGGGGGGTTCGGCCTTCCTGGACACAACTGACGGAACCAGCGACCGGGAAGTCCCAGTGGGGTGAGCCAGACGAGGGGAGGCCCGGGAGGCCCCGACTAGATGTGTCGAGGGGGGCCGAGATCCTAGGCCCCTTTACTTAAGGACCCCACACCCTGGGGCTGGAGCAGTCACCCTTCTGCCTGGAAGCCCGGTCACGGCCAAGCTGAAGCTCCGCGCCTCTTAAAACACTTCTACGTGCCCTCCTGCCCCTCCACCCCCCCGTCTCCCCCCTCCCCCCGGGCAGGAGAGGCTGCTCCTCCCTCAGAGCACCCAGAACACTCTGTCTTCACCCCGCACCCACTCCCGCACCCCACCTCTGCGGTCCTGGGGAGCCGGCTGCCTCCACGGGCACCGGGAGGGCCCGGGGGGTTCGGGGGGTGGGCATGGCAGCTCACCTCACACACATGTCCGCCTCATACTTCTTCCCATAGAGGATTCCCAGCAAAGATGGGTTCTTGTTTCCACGGAAATTCAGTGTGACGTCGTAGACGGCTGCAACTGTTGGGGTCGGGGAGCCCAGGTGGGCGTGGGCACCTGCACCTGCACCTGCACCTGCTCAGCCCCAGGCCCACGCCAGCACCCTGCTCTACCTCAGACCCCACTCTCACACCCCACTCAGCCCCAAAACCCACCAGGCCATGCACCCCGATCTCATACCCCACTCAGCCCACACCCCACTTACCCTAACCCCGCTCACCCTGGCCCTATTCTCACACCCCGCTCACCCGACCCTGCTCATCCGACCCCACTCACCCTGGCCCTGCTCTCACACCCCGCCCAGCCCCTCGGGCTCATCCACCCACAGGGTCGGGGGGACACAGGTCACCGCCTTTACTGACCACTTGTGTTCAGATTTACTGTCTGGCTGCCTCTCCTCCACGCCCTGTCCTTGTCCCTTCCTTTGATCTCGCCCCCTCTGGGAGTCATCAGAATACGTGTCTTTTCCTTTCAGGCTTTCGGTCACAGACTTTTTCCTTATTTTTCCTCATTTACTTATTCATCACGTGTTGCACTGACCAGCATTTCGTCACCTCAGGAGCGCCAGGACCGTCGCTGTGCCAACTCCGCCTACCGGCCCCTGGTGTCATTCACTCCCGCCCTCTGGGTCCCGTCGGTGGCGCGTCTGAGCGCGGAGCCCAGGGAAAGCTCGGCGGCCCCCTACCTGTCCCTCGGAGGCACTGGACCGCCGTGGTGAAGCCCTTGGTACGAGGCAGCAGGTGGTACTTGAGGACGGGCAGCCCCTTGGAGACGGCCACCTCCATGCTGACGCGGTGTTTCTTCTCCGTGAAGCGCGTGCCCTCACAGTACAGGAGGAACTGGGACAGACGGGGACACAGGTCAGCCCAG
The DNA here is from genome assembly GCF_011100685.1 of Canis lupus familiaris. Lineage (NCBI taxonomy): Eukaryota > Metazoa > Chordata > Mammalia > Carnivora > Canidae > Canis > Canis lupus. The sequence continues at coordinate 37,764,053 of NC_049252.1, read as the reverse complement.
GCCGCGGGCGGGCGGCTCCACGGAGGGGCGGCTCCCCCTCACAGAGCGTGGACAGACGACAGCGTGCGGCATCCCTCACGCGGCGATGTTAGTTAGGGCTGCAACCCACCCTCCAGCCACACACAGTCCCTCAGAGAACAGCTACCAGCATCGTGCTTATTCCCAAAGCTGCAAGACAACGTCCCAGAAGGAAGTGAAGCAGGAGGTGTCCCCGGGCAGCAGCCTTCCCACCAGTGCGTGGAAAATAGGGAGCCTTTTATCCATTTGCCTAAACGTGAGGGTGAGAAGTACAAGGAAGGAGCCAGTTCTCAAGGAGCTACTGCTAGAGACCAGAAAGCTAGAAAGAGAACCAATGTTCATCGACTGACAGCCACGATTTTGGATGCCTGGCCCATCAAACTGATGGAAGGGGCTGGAAGATATGAAGAAGCGCCCGCCCCAGGGGCCGAGCGGGTGTGCTTAAGAGGAAGGTAAATCTTTGGATTGAAGCATTAATGTGTCCCCAGGACCACAGGGTGCCCGGGGTTCGCTCTGCAGCCTGGCTCCCCCGAAGCTGCTCCCTGCAGAGAAGGCCCCTGAGGGCCCGGGTGGGTTCTGGGCAGGGGCCGGGCAGGCCATGCTCTGCTGCTCTCAGGGCAGCTCCAGACGCACAGCTGAGCCGGGGATGCAGGAAGGGGGCTCCCTCTCCAAGCACCCTCAGCAGGGCTCCGGGTCAGGACGCGGCAGGCAGAAGCGGGCGGTCCAGGAGGGGTCCCCCACTCCATGCAGAGGGCGCGGGCGCTGGCTCCCCGCGGAGCTGCTTGCTGGTGCGGGAGCTCCTGTCGGCTCACAGCTAATCATTCGGGCTGCAGGGTGTCAGGAGACGGGGCGGGGGGGGAACTCACCCACATGTACTCGGGGTAGTCGGACAGGCGCTTCAGCCCCTGGATGACGGTGTCCCGGTCCTCCTCCCATTTCCGCTTGCAGAACACGATCTCCAGGAAGTACCACGTCCAGCCGATGAGGGGCACGTACAGCAGCTCCCTCTTTGCGAGGACTTTGGAACTCTGGGGGGGGGGGGCGGTCAGTGAGGGTCCAGACCCCCACAGGCGCCCCCGGACCAGCTTGGCGGCCAGCGAGGAAGCCCTGCTCTGAGCACAGCTGCTGCCTTCAGCAGGCCCCAAGGGCGCAGGCAAGCTGTGCTACAGACAACGAAACTGAGGCACAGGCCTGGCGGAGGGAGGGGTGTGCACTCCGGGGCTGCCCGGGGCCCGCTTGGGCCGCCAAGCACAGCACACTGCTCGGCCTGCCTCAGCTGGTCAAGGGAGCTCTACAGGGACTCTGGGCGTGTAGGGCTCATGGGAGGAAATGCGAGAAACCGGAGCGCAAGACACGCCCTGGGATGCTGAGGGCCACCCTGACCTCAGACTCTGGGCTCAGAGGGACTGAGGGCAGGACCAGGAGGGAAGGAAAACCCAGGTCCCATGTGACTCACCCCCAGCCCCTCCCTGGGGTCCCCACACTGCTCACCCCCAGCCCCTCCCTGGGGTCCCCACACTGCTCACCCCCAGCCCCTCCCCGGGGTCCCCGCGTGGCTCACCCCCAGCCCCTCCCCGGGGTCCCTGCGTGGCTCACCCCCAGCCCCTCCCCGGGGTCCCCGCGTGGCTCACCCCCAGCCCCTCCCCGGGGTCCCCGCGTGGCTCACCCCCAGCATGCCAAACCGCTCCGACATGGTCCACCCACAGAGGAAATCAATTTCGAAGTTGTGGTTGAGGATGATGACCACGTGCTCCTTGCCGAAGCGGTCCACCGTGGCCTGGTCGGTGAACAGGGTGCACTCGGTACCGGACCACCACTCCAGAAGCATAACCAGCTCTGTGGACACAGGGGCGCCGAGTCAGCAGGGCCAGGAGGCCGCGCTCGGGTCCAGGCCCCACGGCGGGGGACACGGGCCGAGCCCGCGCTCCGGGCACCTCGACGCAGCGTTGTCCGGAGGGGACCTCCTGCTAGAAACGAGCTCCGACGGTTCATGTGTCATGAGTTTGACTTTCCTAAATTATAATTATGTTTTCTGAACAAAAATCAGGATGAGGACAAACGGGAAGGACAAGTAGAGGAAAACCGTAATCATGGGTGGGCATTGTCAGGTCCAACTACGATGACTCGAGGGACTGTCGTGTTTCATCAACAGAACGGGAGGAGGGGTGCGTGCACGTGCGCCCCCAGCCCAGGACCTCCGGGCCGCCAGTGTGGATGTGCTGACCCCACCCGCTGGCGCACGGCCACCACAGCCAGGCGTCCCAAGAAAGGTGACAACGCAGACCGGAAGCAGGACCGTGACACCTGCCCATCCGTCTTCTGATGGGGCTGGGCCCTGAGGACGGAGGCCAGGGCCTGGAGTCCACACCCGACTGCCTGGGACTCAGTTTCCCCATTTGCAGAAAGGAGGCAATGGTGGCTCTCCTTCCAGCAGCCCGGGCCGAGGCGGGGCCGGACACAGGGCTGATGCGCAGCCTCTGGGGTCCGTCCCCCTCCTTCACTTCCAGGCAGGAGCCGGACGAAGTGTGGCCGTGAGACGATACCGGGACCCTCACCAGCCACGGCCCCTTCCACCCAGGAGGCACCCCGGGGCAGGGTGAGCGGAAAAGCCGCCCGTCAGGGGCACTCGGTCCCAGTGACCCCACCAGCCCGGCCACTTCCATCCGCATTTAAGCGCCCGGACGGTGGCGCAGGTGCAGACAAACCATCCAAACGGACGCTCCCAGAGAGCATGCGCGGGTGCCCACGGGCACTCGGGAAGACGCTCAGTACCATCAGTGTCAGGGAACGCACACCCAAACCAAGGGAGACGCCCCTTCCCGCCCCTCGGGACGGCTGTCCCTGGACACCCCCTCACGGCGCCACGGGGGACACAGGACAGGGCAGCTGCCGTGGCCCAGGGCGGCTCTTCCTCGGTAACCGGCGTCCACACCGAGCTGCGGGATGGCCCGGCGATGCCACCCTGGGGGCCTGCCCGGGGCCCTGGAAGCAGGGGTCCACGCGAACGCTTGTGCACGGGTGTCCCAGCACCACCACCCCCCGGCCGCAGAGCAGGAGCAACCAGATGCCCGCGGAGTGACGGCCACGCCCGGATGACCGTGTGCTCGCCGAGTGGGTCTTGCGGGGCCGACGTGTACAGATGTGGGCCACATCCACGACGGGCAAGGCCACGGACGGGAAGTAGCTTACAGGTTGCGGGGGATGGAGGTGACCGCTAACGGGCAGGTTTCCTTTGGGGTGAAGGCACCAGGACCACCGCCCTGAACGGGCCGCACGGTGCGAGGAGTGGGCTCCGTCTCGTAAAGCTGGTTAAGCGGGGGGGGGGGGGGGGGGGGTGTAAGCCAAGGCCACGGGGCAGGCAGCGCAGCCCCTGGGGAGCCCCCGGGAGACGCCCCGCCGGACCGCGAGTCAACGGCGAGCCCGGGCAGGGCCTGGGCGGGGCCCGGGGGGCCCCGGGTCACCCCAGGCCGCTGTGGAGCCGGGAGGGGTTCCCGTTGTCTGGCAACGCCCCTGCAGACCTCTGCGCAGGCCACCCGGCCCGCCCCCGCCGGCACCGCCACCCCGCGCCGCTGCAGCCCCGCCGTCGGGGCCCTCACGCAGGCCGAGCCGGCAGCTCGCGTCCTCCTGGGACCGGCTCCTTTCACTCAGCGGACGTCCCACGGAGCGTCGCCTTGTCACCCGCGGTGCAGTCCTGCGCAGAGGCTGAGTGGCTTCCCGGGTGCAGCCCGCCTCCTCCCTCTCCGTCCGTCCTCTGGGCGACATGGGCTCCCACCCTTGGCCCCGCGAGGGGCGCTGCTGGTGACGCGGGGAAGTTCCGCTCTCCCCTCTCCTTTGAGGGGAGCCAGTTCAGCCCCCGCCCCGACTCAGAACTGCCAAGGCCCCGAGGGCAGGGCGCACCTGAGCCTCGCCGGCCGTGCGGCCCCCGTGACAGGGACCCAGCGGGGGCTCCGGGGCCTGCCCGCCACGCCGGCACTGCTCCCCAAAGGCTGGCTCTCCCAGCCGTCCTGCGTTTCCGAGGGGCGCCCAGAAACCACAGACGGGGGGAGAGGGCGTGCATCTCCAGGACTAACGCAAGACACTGGATTTTCTAAAAAAAAAGATGTTTTTTGCAAACGTTTCTTCACTCGGGCCTGACAACTCACGCCTCACTCACACTGGCACGTACAACCACGTCCACGTGCCCCCCCCCCCCCCCCCCCGTCTCCCTGACCGCCTCCTGGAAAGAACCCGCAGAGCAGGCCACGGGCCCCCAGGGCACAGCCTCAGGAGCGCGGCATCCTGGGCTCGCCTCACTTTGTGGGGCCACGGCCCACGGCCCACGCTGAGTAGCTGTGGCAAGCGTGCCATAGACAGTGGCAAGGCCCCAACCACACCCCGCGGGCAGCAGGACGGCACAGGGCCACGCATGTTACCCCGAGGCCGTCAGGACCGTCACCAGCACCCACGGCCTCCCCCGGTGCTCGGACGGCCGCGTGGAAGCACAGCGGAGCAGGAGGCGGGGGCTGCGGGGGGCCAGTGGGACCCGCGTTGGCGCAGGAGGACACGGCTGGCGTTCCACGAGGGACGTGCGCAGGCGGGCGGCCTTCCCCTCCCCCCCCCGCCGTGGCCAGTCCTCGGGACCTTCCCTTGCTCATGGAGCACCAGGGGTCTGGGCCGGGCCGGGCAGCGAGGAGAAATGAAGACAGATGGACAGACACCGCAAGTCCCCCTGGGTCCCGGAGAGCGGCTCCTGGGAGGGTGGCCGCGGGGAGGCTGTGGCTGCTTCTTCCGTCCAGGCCGGGCGGCCAGCCTCTCCGTGGAGCACGACTGCCAGGCCCGGCGTCCGTCTGTCCGTCCGTCCGTGCCCGCGATCCCGGCCCAGCTGGGAGCATCGCGAACGAGGAGCTGTGCTCCTGGCTCCTGGGCGCAGCGCGGATCTTGCTGCGACCTCCCTCCTCCGGGTGCACGCCGGCCCCCGCGCGGTGAGCGAGCTCCTCCGCTGCACCCACTCTGCTGCGCACCGCGTCCCCAACCGTCTGCATGGACTCGGTCTGGGCGGCGCGGCTCTCCTCTCTCCCCTCCGGCCGCCAAGGACCAGCCGTGGCCAGGCTGGCGGGACCCAGGGGCGGGACGAGGGTCAGGCCGGGAATGGGCTCGGGGTGGCCGCCGGGAGGGCGCCGGGGGTCCCAGGCAGAGAGCAGGAGCGCGGCCAGCGGCGCGGGGCCTTAGAACAAGAACGTGACTGCAGCGCTCCCCACGCACACGCCCCGCCTGTGCCAGCCTCACAGACGGGCACCGACATCAGGAACAGGACGGCTCAGCCGTGCCCGCCCCCCAGGTCTCTGCCCTGCGCCTCGGCCGTGCCTTTACGTCGCCCTCTGTTCTTCCTAAAGATCCCTCTTCCGCAGGGATTCCAGTGTGTGCCCGGGGGCGTGAGCGCTGCCACTCTGCCGGCCTCGCACTCTTCCCGTCACCCTCGGGAGAGACCGCCGTGCGGGGTGCAGGCCCTGTCCCCGGGTCGAGGGGCTGGGACGGCTGTGGGGCCAAGGCTGCACTCCATCCGTCCATCCGTCCATCCGTCCGCCGCCCCTGCCGGCACCCTGGCTTTCCTTTCTGGGTATTTCCACGCCTGCTCTGGTCTCCGTGGTTTGTGACTTCCCTGGGGCGAGTCGCTTTGTGTCCCCTGCTCCTGTCTCCGTGCCCCTGGGAGCATCCTCCGCCGCCGCCCGCAGGCCTGGCCTCTCCCCCGTCGGTCGTTCAGCCCCGTGGTCGCTCTCCTCCCGGGGCCGGGCCGCTCACTTGCGTCCCGTGTGCCCGCTGTCCCCCGAGCTGGCTCTGACGTGATGTCACATCCGTTTGCTAAGAGCTCACTTCAACAATACCCCAGCATCACAGCGTCACTGATGGACGTTCTGGTCCCTTCGGTCACTGCGGGTGCTCGCTTGTCGCCCTCCGACCGTGTGCGCCCGCGGGCTTGTCTTCCTCTGTGAGGCTCCCGGAGCCCAGCGGGGGCACATTTCCCCCATCGGCTGATCCAAGGGCGCTGCTCACCTGCCCCCGCCCCAGCCACCCCCGGGTCCCTGCCCTGCAGCTGCCTCCCCCCGGGGCCCTGGAAGGCAAGCTCAAGGTTCTGCGTCAGCACCCCGCTTTCTGCCGAGGGGATGGGGCGGGGCCCAGAGTGTCCCTTAGGCCCCGCGCACGCAGCCACACGGCCACAAGGCGGCTTCACCCCGGGCTCAGCCGTCGGACCCGTTTGGACCGAACGACCCCGCAGCAGGTGGAGTCTACTGTTTAGTTCTTCAGTAACTAGTATTGGCCCTTCTGCTGTGCACTCGTCGCACCCACGTGTGCTCACGGGCAGCTCACTGCACGTTTCACACGACAGGATTCTAATTCTCCTCCACCCCCCAACACACACACACACACACACACCCTCTTTCGTCTAAAAAAGAAACCAAACCCTAGGAACTGGCGCTGTTACGCGTGCAAGGCGAGTGAACGCTACGGGCCAGCTCGCTGGTCTCCGCAGAGGCCGTGGGAGGTTGTGGGCCTTTGGGCCTCCTTGGGGGGCTTCTCGTCTCTGCTCCCGAGCTGGAGGGTGAACAGAGATGCTCCGTCTCCTGCAGAACGTAAAACAGGTATTGTTCCTTCCTTAGTGCAAAAGAAACACGGGCTTGTGCTAAAACACGTCAACGGTACATAGTTGGACGTAGAAATAAATGTCAATGATAAAAAAGGAAAAAATAAAAAGCCCAGTAAGTAGCAAATAGGTAAAACAAAAAAGTGAAAACTAGAAGTCCCTCCTTCCTCTGGTCCCTGGATACTCAGGTTCTGGACGACCCTCTAGGCACGGACAGCATGTGCGCACGTCACACACGTGTTGTCTTGAAATAACCAGCAGCGTGGGCAGCCCCGGTGGCCCAGTGGCTAAGTACCTGCCTTCGGCCCAGGGCATGATCCTGGGGACCCGGGATCGAGTCCCACGTCGGGCGCCCTGCGTGGAGCCTGCTTCTCCCTCTGCCTGTGTCTCTGCCTCTCTCTCTCTCTCTCTCTCTGTGTCTCTCATGAATAAATAAATAAAATCTTTTTAAAAATGTACTTTGAAGAGGGTTCTCTATCAGTAAGGCCCGCCCCTGCTCGTACCGGCTGCCGGGCGCCACCGGGTGGACTCACCATACCTGGTCTCCACCAGCGGGCACTTGGGTTGCTGCCAGTTTTGTGCTAATGTAAAAATGATAAAACGAGAGCATCTGTGCACATATGTACTTTTTCAGGTAAGTCTCTAGGTAAACATTCTTATTTTGTAGAATAACGGTAAAGAACTATAGCTGTTCGAGTTGCTGACATCCCCGGCAAGTCGCCCTCCGAGGACGTGCCTGGTCCCCCGAAGCCCCAGTGTGAGCACTCAGCTCCGTCAACAGCGGGCTTTGCCGTCAAGCTTTGGCGTGTCCGTCCATCCGGCAGGTGCAGACTGATTTTCTACGGACACGCACACACGCGGGTGCACGCTAGCCACAGACGCACACGGCTACACACGTGTACTGAATGAGAAGGTGGGCGAGAGTCCTTCTCTTTCACAGACGGGAGCTCACAGATGCGCCAGAGAACGGACGGCCCTGCAGGCTGCCCTGGCGACCGGCGGGGACCGGCAGGCAGAGCCCGCGTGAGACAAGGCTGGGCGGTGGAGAACCGGGTTTACATTCGTCCTCAAAAATGCAAAATACTGTGTTAAAATCATACAAAGCTGCCTTCTCTGTGGGACCGAATGGTCACACGATGGAATGTCACACGGCTCAACCCAGGGAGGAGTCTGGGGCCGAGCATCCGGCGGCCAGGAACCAGCCCCTGGCACTCCTGGGTGCCTCTCCGTTCCCGGTGCAGGGACAGCTGGCCAGGACACCCCCGCCCCATTCTGGTCACGTCAGGAGCGTTCCTACCCCCGAGGCCCTGCCTGTTAGGGGGTGGACACTGCTCTGCCCGGGGTTCGTCCAGCACAGAGGACGGCCTGGCCTGCACCTGCCCGGCCCCCACCTGCCTCCAGCCCTCACCTGCCTTCAGCCTCCACCTGCTGCCTGGCCTTCCCGACCCCCACCTGCCCCACCTGCCGCCCGGCCCCCACCTGCCCTTACCCACCCCACCTGCCTCCAACCCTCACCTGTCTTCAACCCCCACCTGCCTCTGGCCCCCACCACTGCCTGGCCCCATCTACCGCTGGCCCCCTCCCCTGCATCCTCGCGCCCCCCCCCCACTGGCCACCCCCACCTGCTGCCTGGCCCTCACCACCACTTGCCCCACCTGCCGCCTGGCCCCCCACCTGCACCCCTCCTGCCCCCCACCTGCCCCACCTGCCACTCAGCCCCCCCCCACACACCCTCCCGCCCCCCACCGGTCCTCACTGGCCAGCAGGCCCCCCCACCCTCCACGTGTCCCCTCCCCCCCGGGCCCCCACCTCCCAGGCGTGCGCGGCGCGGCGGCACTCACGGCTCCACAGCGAGTAGGCGAGGCGGCAGTTGAGGCGGCGGTACAGCTGCTTGTTGATGGGCCAGAGGACGAGCGTGCATAGCTGGACGAAGTTGATGAGCAGCCCGCTGACCACGAAGACGAACCCGATGAGCAGGTGCACAACAAACTGGGTCTTCAGGTAGGCGAGCAGGCCCATGGTCGCTGCTCAGGAGCGCGTGCACGGCCCTTCACTGAGAACAGCCGTCCTGGAAGGACAGGGACGGGGACGGCGGTCGGAGGGGCGCCCGGGAGCCCCGCACTCCGCAGGCACATGCGTCACACACACACCAGACACACCCTACATACCACACAGCACACCCAGACCCCACACACCTACGCACCACACACGCGTGCGCACCACACACACGCCCTCACGCACAAAGGAGGGAAGACATGAAGTGATGCCCCTAAATGTCACCAGTCGTTAGCTCTGGGAGGAGGCATTACAGGTAGGTTTTATTTTAGGATTTTTTAAGCATCATTTAAAACATCAAACTGCACATGGAGTCCCTATAAAAACAGACCCACGGTACCTCAACTATTTGATTCCCAGACGGTGCTGCACCTCCTACACCTTTGTTTGGGCTCACACACGTGCCCTGTTGGGCCACCCAGGGACCTAACCAGTTTTTCTCCCCTTGTCACATGTTCCTTACTTTCAATGGTGAAGCCAAAGCTCATGTTTCCTGGCTGCACTTGTGTCCCCACCCCCCCAAGTGGCAGAGAACCAACAGGAAGCCGGGACCCAAGCTCAGGGCTCCCGAGGCCGGGCACCTGCAGGCCTGGTCGGCGGGAGAGGTGCCCGCACGCTCTTTAGGGGTGGGGTGCGGCGCGGGGTCTGGGACAGGCTCCCCGCTCTCCGGGGCAGGCCCGGCTTCACTTTACAAGCTGAGCACGCCTCGGGGCACCGGGGAGCCAGATGACCGTGCGGGCACCCAGGCGCTGTGACTTCCAGGCTGAGTCGTCAAGTGCACGTTGGCTCGGCCCTCGGGCCTCGCGTGGTGGGGCTGGGGGAGCCAGCTGCCGTGTCAGGGGGACGCTTGAGCCGCGGGCCCTGCAGGTGGAAGCTGACCGTCCAGGCCCGCAGCCCGGGAGCCACCTGGCCCACCAGCCCCCTGTGTCTCAAGTACCGAACCCGAGAGACCGAGGGTGATGCAGGATCGCGCTTGCCTCTCACCGCCGGGTGTTGGGAAGGTTCGTTACTAACTCATTACTCCGCAGTGACTGCGACCGATGCTCTGAACGCAAAGGACAGAAGACCCAGCAGAGGCTGCAAAGACACTGCACTCCTGGGGACCCTGCAAACGCTTCCCTCCGAACAAATGGAAGCACAGAGAGGTGCCTTGGCCAGGGTCCCACCGTGAGAAGCAGGACCAGACTCCAGTGGGGGCGGTGAGACAGGCCCACAGGCCTTCCACGGGCAGGGACGCTCCCGGTCAGCAGAGTCTCGAACACGCCAGCCAGAACGGCCTGACGAGTCCCCTCCTCCTCACGCAGACTGGAAAGGATGGCTTGGGCCAGACCCGGCATTGCTGCCCATCCTCTGGCACCTGACACACGGCAGGCTCTCTGCACCCCACTGCCCCCAAACACCAGGCTCCACCTGCACCCCCACCACCTCGGGTCTGGCCCTCGGCTCTGCCACACGGGCCACAACACCCAGGGTCCCCAGAAGGCAGCTCGAAGGTTGCCGGATCAGCCAGGATGCTCTTCAAAGCAGACTCCAGGGGCCACGCGGACCTGCTGGTGCCACCGCGGGGGCACGAGGGACAGCACATGCACAGCTCAGATGCACTCACTGCTGTGCAATGTGACGGCACCTGGAAAGCCACAGCCGGGGTCAATGCCGTGGCCGCGTCAGGGCGCTTCCCATCACCCCTGGCCCCGTGGATCAGCTTCCTTCCCTACAGGCTCGCATGAATAGAACCACGTGGGACCTGCCTTGTGGCTCCACCGTCCAGCCTCAATGCAGGGCCCCCTTCCAGGGCGTGGGCGTCCCGGTCCGCCCATTCACCTGCCCGTGGCACCGAGCCGCGTGCACCCTCAGCGACCATGTGTGTTGGAGCCCAAGGCTGCGTGGCGCAGGCTCTCGCTCCAGACCCTACTTCAGCAGTCCCCGAGGTGACAAGGTAGCCAGTCCCTGCTCCGCCTGGGTCTCTCCTCTGAAAGCCCATCCCCAGGATTCCCTGGGGAGCTGCAGCCACCCCTGGGCATGCGTTTCTCACGGCCTCACCACCGACACCGCATCTCCTGTCTGGAGCGCTGGCATCTGGGTCCAGCCGGGCCTGGGGCTCCGCAGGGGCCCTTGACAAGAGCCAAGGGATGTGGCCTTGGCCGCGAGCTCCATCCTGGCTGCTAGCCCTCTTCATGACTCAAGGTCATGACCTGCCGTGTCCCTCCTCCGCCGCCACCCTCAGGTGGGTCCCACTCGCTGTCCCGAGTGCGGGCCTGGCCCTGGGCGCTCCTGTGGCTGGCATCTCAGGACACGCTCCCCTGCTGCTGGGCACCTGCCTGGGTTGTCAGCGTCTGGCCCGGACGCCCCGGAAGTGGGGTCAGAACGCGTGGCTTCATCGCTCCCGTGGGCTGGGCTCCATCCAAAGGAACATGAGCCAGCGGGGCCGGTCCACACGCCCACCCCGTGGAGCACCCAGGGCCCACCGTCTGCTCAAACGCTGCGCTCGGCCCGTGCGCCCCCCGCCCCTCCATGGCCACGGTGGGCACAGCAGGAGCGCGGCCGGGAGCTCGACTCGGGCCGCAGGAGCACTTACGGGCGGCTCGACGGGCCCAGACGAGCTGAAGCCAGCTCTACGTTCTTAAATCCAAGTTTAGACCAGCAAGGGAGGGACGCCTGGGTGGCTCAGCGGTTGAGCATCTGCCTTCAGCCCAGGGTGTGATCCCAGGGTCCCAGGATCGAGTCCCACATCAGGCTCTTTGTGTAGAGCCTGCTTCTCCCTCTGCCTGTGTCTCTGCCTCTCTCTGTCATGAATAAATAAATAAAATCTTTAAAATAAAATAAAATAAAATAAACAAGCAAGGGGTACACTGTCTAGGGCTTTTTAAATAGACCTTCTTCTAAATGCTGCCCGTGGGGTCTGACACCACAGCACCCGCCAGCCACTGTCCATTTTCCAAATGCCGAGTCCATCTGCCCAGCCAGGAAACGGCGTCCTCCTATTTCCCCTTGAGTTTTACGTCTCCTGTGCCTCCCCTGCGGGCCCTTACTGCCCCCTACTGCGTGACGCTCAGTCTTCCACTGGCCACCCTAAGAGTCTCTAACAGAAACACCCATGAACACCCAAGCTCGCGTTCCCGATGCAGGGCTTTCAGCTCAGCCGCTCCCCCAGGAGACTTGATGACGCTCCCTCCTGTGCTCAGGGCGTTCCCACGACCCCGACCCCACTGCTGCCCAACATGCAGGATCTCTGGGTGACACCCAAAGATTGCAATCCGTGGCAACGGGGCGCTCGCCTGGGCTCGCCTCGGTGACTACACTGTGCCCACGCGGATTTCACTTGTATGACACTCCGTTGGTCCGAACTCATTAGTCCAACCCCGGTATGACGGTGTCACTCGGGAATCTTCATTTGCATTTTCCTGACGCCTGTGACGTTATATCCTGTAGAATGGGTTGTTGGGAGTCTAGACCTCCGCGTTACAGATGAAGAAACTGAGGCCCAGAGCCTTCAATCTCGGGGCGGGGGACCCAGAGCCCAGCCCTCTGCCGTCAAGCTGCTCCCCAACGTGCGTACCGACACACCGAGGCCGCCTTCCCCCCACCCGTCACCCTGACTCTACGACACCTGGGTGAGCCCCGGCACCCAGGCCTCGGGTGATGCTTCCCAGGAGTGCCCTCGGGGGCCTGGGGCAGGCCCGCCAGCCCGTCCCCGTCACCAGGCACCTTGCCCCAGTGCTCAGGCGCTGTCACCGAGGCAGCAAGGAGGCCTGGGCCTGCCCCTTAGCCCCTTGGTCAGAGGGACCCAGAAGCCTGCGTCTACACATCGGGATCCGGCGGTGAGGTGGCTGCCGCCTGAGTCTGCGCCCCTGAACAAGCTGCCAGGACCCCCTCTTCGGGGCAGGGGACGAGCCGCACACTCACCCCCCATCGCCGTGGGGACAGGGCGGTGCCACCCTGAGGGCCGGGAGGCACAGAACGGGCCGCTGGCCAAGGGGACGGGGCGCTAAGCCGGCGGCGGGCGAGGCCGATACGAGCCCACAGAGCAGCGCGCGGCCTCACGCGGAACACGGGTGCCACCGACCACTGCGGGGACAGCGGCCCGGGCCCTCTGGGGAAGCCCGCCTGCCTTCCCGGGCCGCAGGACGGGCTGCAGGACGCGCCGGGGACCCAGGCGGCCCCTCATCCCAGCGCCAACACCCCCCCCCCCAGGAGCGGGGCCCTCAGCGCCTCTGACGCCGCCTCCTCAGGTGCGTTTGCCACCGATCCCAAGGCCGAGGTTCTGGGGTTCCCACCGCCACTGTCTTCGGCTCGGGGCCAGACGGGGGAGCAAAGAAGCCCCCTGGAGCAGCTCCCCGGCATCACGTGAGGGGCCTGGCCACTCTCGGACCCACTGGGCCGCTGTTGTTATGGATGAACCGTGACCCCGGGGGACACCCCCACTGGGATCCCAGCCACCAGCCCCTCAGAACGTGGCTGTGTTTGGAGACAGTCTCTAAAGGGGTGGGGGCACGAAATGGGGTCATGGGGGTGGACGGCCCCGCGGTCGGCCTGCTGTGCTCATAGGAGACACTGGGACACAGCCTCCCACAGAGGGACGCGACCGCGGACACGGGTGGGGACGTCCCTAGGCACGTTCCGGCCCCACAGCCTCCCCAGGAGCCAACCCTGCCGAGCCCTTGAGCCCCGCTGGCCGGCCTCCAAGTGGCGGTGAGTAGATAGAAGTCTGCTGCTGATGCCGCCGGGCCTGTGGGGCCGTGTCCTGGCCACCCCAGTGACGGGGACACCCGCACACGCATTCGGGCCCTGTTTCCAGGTCCTGAGATTCGCCACGCGTGTGGCCCCTGCCCACGGCCTGCTGCCGAACCGCGGCCCCGCCGCCTGGAGCTCCAGGCAGACCCTGTGTCCCCGCACCAGCCTCAGGGCCCGTCACCAGGCGCCCGTGCCCCCTCGCTCCCCGGCATGGTCTCTCTTCTTCACGAACCAGCCAGCCCGACGGTCTGAGCTTCCGATGTCCTCCTGGGCGCCCCGGGGCCCCGTCTGCGAAAACCCCCATTTCCAACAAAGCCTTTGCGTGGGAACAGAAACCAAGGCCACTCACCTGCCATCCCCTACACATCAGAGTGGTGGCCGTGACTGTGCGCAGGGACGGTCACTGCATTTACGTGTGGACTCAGCCCAGTCCCGCCATCCGCACGCTTCCGTGCCTCTCCGCCTCCGCCCACCCTCACCCGGAGTCCACGTCACTCGGCGGGGAAACAGCACGGGACCGAGACCACACGGTCGCCCTCTGATGGCACCGAGAGACCGGGCCCGAGACCCCGGGGAGGGCGGACACGGGACAGCCGCTCTGACCGCAGTGGGAGCTCAAAGCCCTGCGGCGTCGCCGGCCCTGCGTGCTCCCTCCAAGGGCAGATCTAACCCGGCAGGACGGGCTGGGGACGGGAGAAGATGTCTAATCCGCCGGAAACGCATCGTTTTTGATTATGTAGAGACGCGGTCTGATTACAGGACTCGGGGAACTGCTTACTGCCGCACCCGAGGCCCATCGCGACGCAGAACGAAGATGTGGTGTCGCCTCCCCCGGCCGCTCTCCCACCCACACCGGAGCGCCCATAGGTGCGGTGCGGCGTGCCGAGCGGAACACCAGGCCTGGCTGGCGTGAACCCGGTTTGGGGTTTGCGTGGGGAGACTCCGTGGCCTCTGAGTCAGGCAGCCCCGGAGGATGCAAACCGTGAGAAGGGCAAGACAGAGCACGAGCTCAAATACCCCTAAACTGCCCCGACGTAACGGAGGCGCCAACTGTCACCGTCTAAAGGCAGCCCAGGACCAGGACCGAGGCTCGTGCTCCCCGGCGGCCGGCCCAGGCGTTCCAGAAGCCAGCACTTCACTCACGGGAGGCCGCTCTAGCCCCTTGACGGGCTCCTCGCACTTGCTGTCAACGTGGCGGGGACAAGCGTCACTGGGCGGTCTCTCGGCCCACAGCCGATCCCACGTGAGCGGGGGGCGGCAGGGGCGCCGGCGGCAGACATCCTGCTGACGGTGGCAGAGGGGTGGAGGCCAGCCCGCGGCCCGGGGGGCAGCACCTCCGAAGGTGTCGGTGCCGGGAGCCGGTGCGCAGACCCCGCAGCCCCTCGATGACCTCACGCGTGAGAACACAATGCGGCCACTGTTGTCCATGAGCTGGCCACGCGCTGCTCCCATCGCCTTGTGACGTAACAAGGCCAGGAAGCAGGAAAGGTATTTACGAGTCCAGCTAAAATTTCAGATTAGACACACAACCCTAATTTCGGGGCATTAAGGGGCTACTTTTAGCTCCTGGGAAATTCACTCACGGGGCCCACCTTATCCTCCCACGGGCCGAGAAACAGGACATGTTTCTTTGCTAATGATCATATGTTGCCTGTCTGAGCTTATCAGCATTTGGAACCATCTAGAAGCCTCAGGATCCAAGAGGAGCAGAAAATCATCAGTCTCTGCGGAGGACAGGTTCGCATCCTGCAGACCCAGGAGAGGCCCCTGCAGCCAAGAAGCTGCCGCCAGCGAGAACAGGTGCAGAGGGAGACACGACCCGCAGAGATCCACGTTCTCAGAATGTTCCGTGATGGGTTCCGACCCACGTCATTGGAAGGGACGGAGACAACAGAGAAGGGTCATTTCTGACGCAGCGGTTCCGGGACATGGGGCCCAGGCGGTCCTCGGAGACCCCGGGGCAGCCTGGGAGCCAGGCACAGAGGACGGGGAGCTGCCGGCCACTGGCACCAACCCCAGCTTCGGTCCGTGGTGCCCCGGGGTGCTCCACGGTCTCTCTAACTGGCAGGAACAGAGAAATGGGAAGTCTAGGTAGGTAGGACTCGGGCTCGCCCCGAACACAAGCGGGGTGCGCACTCGCGGTCTACGCACTTGGTGGCGGGAGGACGAGGACACACGGCCCATGTGTGTGCAGGCAGCTGGGGGGCCCGAGGACACCCTCCCATGAACACGGTCGCAGAAGGCCTGGCAGCAGAGAAGACTCCGAGTACGTGCGCGACAAAAGCGACATAAGACCTACTGACAGCGCCGGAGGAGAGCGGAAAGCCCAGGATATGCAGAGGGGAAACCCAGAGCCCGACAACGGGAAACACCGTGAAACACACGCCAGCAGGTGCCCTCCGTGCCTGCGCCCACGACGAGGCAGCCCTTGGATGCGGGGTCCGCTCCCCAGGCTGGCGCCCCCCCTGCAACCCCCCACCCCACCCCGCAGACAGCACGTGGCCCCAGAGGCCCCACAGCTTCCCCACGCGCCGAGCCACCAGGTGAGGGTGGAGTCGTAGCCCCAGGCGGGCGCCAGCCGACCCGCAGCCACACGCAGGACCCCCGTGGGGCCCAGCCCAGATCGCTGAGCCACAGACTGGGGGCCAGTGAGGCGGTGGCCCTGGGACCGTGACCTCGGGTGGTTTGTTGGGTAGTGACCCCCGAGCGACCCGCGCACCGCTCCTTCTAAGTTCATTTGTAAACGCACCTGAATCCTGAGTAACGAACCAACAGGGCCCCCGCCCTCCCCTGGAACCAGACAGCGGATCCTGCAGCTCAGACGGAGAGAGGAGCCGAGAACGCCGCGAGAAAGAACCGGGGCACGGCCTCCGAGGTCTCACAACTCCGACAAAGCCTCGATGACCAGGGCGAGGCCTGGGCCACGAGCGAGCCACGAGCTGCCGCCGACGCACTGAGCTCGGGACCCGCGACGCAGATGACCCGTGTCTCGCGTGTACTGACTTCCTGCTGTGTTTGCGCTCGGGCACATCTGTCTTTCTAGTGCCTTTCATGTTACGACAAACAGAACACAAAATTAACTCAAAGCCATTACCGGCCTCATGGGAATCCTATAGCGTTACAAATTTTCTAAACCAGTGGATAAAAATATATATACATATAATTGAATGACATATGAAAACCTCCCCTGGAGTCCCCCCTGCACGACTCCAGGTGAGACTCGAACCCCAAGAGGACACCCCAGGCCCAGATCTAAGCCGTAAAGGAACCCCACCCCCGCTCTTCGAGCGGCTGGTCTGGGGTTGGGCATGTGGCCCCGTTCCAGGAGAAGCGTGCAGGGACTTCAGGAGGGCATCCGCTTTCTCAACATAAGAGACAAATCCCTCCGGCAGCGCCCTGTGCTCTCTGCGCTCTGCCCTTGGAGCGAGGAAAGGTGTCCCAGGCGCAGCGGCCACCTTGGGAGCATGAAGCGACAAACATGAGGCCAGAAGACTCACGGTGGGGGCGGGAGGAGGAAGCCCCTGGTCCTCCGAGGCCCGAGGCCACGTGGGCAGCTACCCGCAGCGCGAGGCAGAGGACGAGAGTCACAGGAATTAAACCACCAGCCCTGAGACGTGCAGGCCACCCTCCTGGCACGCCGCCGCTGCCCCTTCTGTTCCCAGTAGTGGCGCAGGTCTGCACGTAACACCCAGGTGCTCCGTCAGTGTGTAAGTGGGTGACTCGTGCTCACCGTGCAGACATGTGTGACAAGCAGCAGCGGGGCTTCTTCATCTTGTACCAACCACACACCGTCGTGCCATCTCCACGAAAAGGTTCCTGGAAGAACAACGTGACCAGAGCCCGTGGAGCACGTCCACCCAATGGTCTCCTCTGAGGCCTCAACCTCCTGCCCAGCACCGACAGGCTGCGGGTCTCCGGGGCGCAGTCGCACGGAGCTCGAAGGGGCCCGGGACTCAGTGAAACAGGAACCAGCAATGTCTCCAGACATCACTGAAGACCCGGCTGGCAACAGGCTTCTGGAGGAGCCACATGGATCCAAGGGGCCCGGGCCCCCCAGGAGACTCCCCCGATGAGGTGAGATGTGTCCCACCAGGTGCCACCTGGGAAAGGAACAGGGACCATGGACCAAGCACGAGGACAACTGTCACTCCCCCAGCGCTGTTTGCTGGGTCTGCTTCCGCGTGACATCTGCGGAATCCTGGCAGGAGGGGAGGCTGGGGCCGTGTGTGCGTAGCAGGGCCAGACACTGAGGGGCCTCCAGGCCCCGCCACGCCCCACCTACCCCCACTCCGCGAGCTCCGGCGTTGTTGGTCTTTCCCTGGTTGTTCGGATGGTTTTACTGGCTTCGCAGCGATATTCATGGTGGGAGGCAGGAGGCAGGGGGCATGTGAAACCTCCCGCAGCCTGGTGACTGCACAATAGATCTGTGACAAGTCTCTGGGCCTGCAGGACACGGCAGGCGCGCCTCACACCAAGGCAGCTGCGGTGCCAGAGCAGAAGTGCACTCTCCAACAGGCCAGACTGTGGCAGCGGAGTTCCAACACACACACGTGTGCATACACACTCTCATAATGCACGTGCACACACATGCTCTCATACACATAGGCACATGCACATGTGTGTGCATGCTTTCATGCACACATGTGCAATGCTCACACATGCAGACACACGTGCATGTGTGTGCCTTGTACACATGCATACATGCATTGTACACGTGCTCTCATTTGTGCATGTACACACATGCAGATTCATACACACCTGTGCACACATGCTCTCGTAATACACTCATGCACACACACGCATGTGCACACTGCAGGCACATGTGTGCTCTCATGCATGCATCTATACACATGCATGTGTGCATACACATGCTTGGTGCACACAGACACGTGCACAATGCTCTCACATGCATGCACTAAGACATGTGTGCACATACACACGCATGCACACATATGCACACACATGCACGAGCACACGTGCTCACACAAAAAACAGTCACGGGTAAGTTGACTTGTAAATTTGAATAATGAGTTGCCCATTATAATAATGACATTTTACTTTTAAAGAAACAGGCAAGGGTTCGCTCTAATATTATTCAATAAATTGGTTGCTAATGTGCTTTTCTACAAGTACGATATATTTCACAATTTAAAAAGTTGCATGGGAGCTCTGGCTTCCCTTGGGATGCAGAGAGCTCATCACTCCCGCCCTTATAAGAATTAGAGAGCCAGACAGACTGCACGTTCATAGCTTTTCTTGGCCCCACCAGGGATCTGAGGTCACAGGACAGCCAACTGACAGGAAATCTAGGGCAAGATGCAGAAGTGACCCCTGCGTCCCCTGAGGGTTCCCTGGGGATCCCCTGGGGCGGATGCAGGGTTTGGGAAGAGGAGCTCAGCTGGAACAGCAGAGCTGGCGAGGGCCAGGGAGCACTGCTGGCGGGGGCCCCACTCCTCCCCTTCTCTGTGACCTCATCCCATCTCTACCGGGTGCTGCGGGGTGCCTGGGGAGAGCCCTGGGAAAGCTGCTCAAGCCCAGAGTCCAGAACACATAGGTGCTTAACAGTGTTTACTACATATGAACACAAACCTTAAAGGAAGAACAAAACCATTTACAAAGATTTAAAATGTCACATTTGCCAATAAAGAGGCATCACGTTCAAAAACTAGATTTAAGGGGCATCTGGGTGGCTTGGTGGTTCAGGGCGTGACCCTGGGGTCCTGGGATCGAGTCCCATATCGGGCTCCCTGCAGGGAGCCTGCTTCTCCCTCCGCCTGTGTCTCTGCCTCCTCAGCTCCACTCTGAGCGTGGAGGAGCGCCCACATGTCACTTCATGTCCCCTGACACAGAAGGACACCGGTCACTCAGCAGCTGACTCCTATTTGAGCTTCCTGCCTGAATATAAACTCAGAACATGGGATCCCTGGGTGGCGCAGCAGTTTGGCGCCTGCCTTTGGCCCAGGGTGCGATCCTGGAGACCCGGGATCGAATCCCACGTCGGGCTCCCGGTGCATGGAGCCTGCTTCTCCCTCTGCCTATGTCTCTGCCTCTCTCTCTCTCTCTCTGTGACTATCATAAATAAATAAAAATTTAAAAAAAAGAAGTATTTAAAAAATAAATAAATAAACTCAGAACATCACAGATACGTGTGTTTTACTACTATATAGTCCCCTCCCCCCAAACATCGATCAGACCCGTGAACTCTAGTAAGCGGAGAGTGGAATGGAGACCGTCCCCGGCCACGGCCAGTGCACCCGCCTTCCGGGGTGACGAGGTCGGCGAGCGCGGGAGGCGCACGGGGCGGCGTGCCCGAGATCCCACGGCCTGCGAGCAGCGGGGCCTGGGCGCGGCCAGGACCGAGGAGCCAAACCCTGCCCTCTTCTCCTTCCTTCCTGTCACCATTCCCCAGACTGGAAAGTGGGGAGCGTCTGTGCTCGGGGCCCCGGCACGCCACTGCCCCCGGCCCCGGGGCTGCCCCGTCCCCACTGAGTCACAGGACTGCGCTCTCGAGGACACGAACAGACGCTGCACGGTCCACTTTGGCCGGTGCTCCCGTCCTCCCTCCAGCAGCGGCGGGCGCGCAGGGCCGGCTCCGGGGCCGCCGCTGGACCTCGCGTGCGGCAGGTGCCACTCTGGTGCCGCGCCCCTGGGAGAGCTTCCCAGCCTGAGAGCAGTTTTTCCAGGACAAACGGGGAACTGCACGGAGTCTGGCGACAGGTGACAGGAGCCCCGCTCTGTGGGTCCCACCGGCCCCCTCCCACGATTTCTAAGTGGGTGTGGGAACCGAATTCCGAGATTCTCCTCCCTCGGTCCCCTGAACATGGGTCAGCCCCTTTCCCACACTCTCTCTCTTCCTCTGCTTTTCCTGGATCCCTGACAGTTGACATCCGGCCCGTCTTGTCCCCCAGTTTCTCCATGACAGAGCCAAGGGGGCAGCGGCACCCCATCTTATGTGAACCCCAGACGGCCCCGCAGCCCCGCCTCCTGCGCCAGGCCCAGTGCCCTCCCCGTGGCCCTTCGGAGGCTGGGTGCTGCAGGCACGGGGGCCCAGAGAGGTTTCCACTCCGGGGCAGGATGGCCGCAGCGTGGGGAGGAAGGTCTCTAACCATCCCCCCCACCCCAACCTCGGCGTCCACCCCCTGGCAGGGCTCTTATCCTCCTCCCGAGCCACTGCAAGAGCGATTTCCTAAAGGAACACAGGTGCATGGATCCTATTTCCTCCCCAGATGGTCAGCAGAGAGCGCCCCTGGGCCCGGGCCCCACCCTGAGCAATGCTGCCCAGTGGACGGCGCCCCCCACTGGGGAACTGCCGTGCTGCTGCGCTGGGTGGTCCTAGCACAGCCCTTCTCTCCTGACACTGATTTCCCTACATTGTGACATCTACGGCCACGCGCCTGCCAACGGGACCGGAGACACTGCACACGTCTCCCAGAAACACGGTGCCATCGCTGCGGATGCACCACCACAGCACCCGGTTCACGGGAGCAGGCCAGCGGGAACCTTTGGGTCGAGAGCAGTGGAGCACAACAGATGCACCCCAAAATGTGGCCGCCTTACAGATTTCAAAGAATTTTGACCCTGAGACCAAGGAAACTTGGACTCCATGATCCTTCTACTTCTCCTTGGACCCTTTCCCTCCCCACAAAACTCTGGATGAAACGAACTACACTATCAGTAAGGATGCGTTGGCTCTCGGTTTTCACCTTCTGGCCACTCTCCCCAACCTCTGCCTGCACCTCATAAGTAGCTCCTTTGTTAAATCCTCCTCTCTCTGAACACTATTTCTTGTCTATCAGGACCAGAGAGACACGAAGACCGAAGACAGAAACTTCAGCAGGCTGGAGATAGGCCAGCTTTCAGAAAACGTAACTTCTGCTTGTCCTTCGTGAAAAGATTACTTGAGGATATAGTCCAGCAAAACGAGAAGGAATCTAACGAAGAGGGATACACGGGATTTGAGAGGAAGAACTCACCCGGTTATGCAATGAAAGGATACGCCAGGGAACACCTTGTGGGAGGCCCGGAAAGAAACTGCTCCGAACTAGAACAGGAAATCTTTCAAGTAGAAAGAATTTGGAGAAAAAGAAAGAAAGAAAGAAAGAATTTGGTGGGCAGAGAATATGATTAAGGCGAGAAGGTCTTGGTATTGAAGGAGGAATAGGTTTCTTTTCTCAAAAATAAAAAGGGAAGCAATGAATATTTGAAAATAATTTAAAAACTCCATGACAGGAAATGGTGATCCAAACGTGGATCACATGAACATCGGGCATGAATGTGGAACTCGACCTTCCTCCTTTAAGCAGCAAACTCAGTGACGGGATTCCAAGACCTGCTCTGCGGCACCTGCATGAAATAACTTACAAAAATTTTTATTGTGAGTGCTGTTTCTGGACTTACACTATTTAGACTCAACCTACAAAGGAAGTGTGGAGAGCTTAATTATAACTACAGAACAGAATATAAACGCCGTGAACCCTAATGCAAGGCAGGAGATTTTTTTTTTTTTTTTTTTTTTGGTCCACATGGATTCAACAAAAAAAGTACATTAAAGCATGAGGAGAAGAGTAAAATAACCAAGAATAGTGATATAACCAGCAGACCCCAGGGGCGGCGAGGAGTGGCAGGAACGTTTACGAAGGTGATGGTCTGTCTGTCACGGCCACGGGTGAGCACAACTCTACAACAGTGCCCGGCACACGGTAGGTGCCCAGTAAATACCTGCCGGAGAACCAGAGAACGGAGCACATTAGCAAGTCAAGGAACAGAGTCCAGGCCCACTGCCCGGGCCAGGAGCAGGACGGCTTCCGCGCCGCTGCCTTAGGAGTAGCAGCGCGAGTAGGAGACAGACGGGAGCTCACTTTCCTTGACACTAGGGCCTACTGCTATTTCAGGGAAATACAAAGATAAAAAATATTTTAATGTCTGGGCTAATGTTGCTGATGAAATAGCATCTTTAAAGATAAAAACAGGACTTCCATAACTTGGTCAAGTGAAAATGATGTGCAGAAAGTCAACTCAGCTGATCCCCCCAGTGGGGAACCCCCATCTGCCGTGCTGTCCTCCACGGAGGAGGAGGAGGAGGAGGACTGGGTGCTGGAAGCAAGCCCGCTGGGCCCAGGGCTCAGGAAACCACTCTTGTTCCGTTGTCTGTGGCCTCAGCGTGTGACGTGGTCATTTTTAATTTGTTATTTGAAACTGAGGATAAGATAACTTTTGCCAATACTTGAGGGTGGCTCGGTGCGGGTGTTCTTGAAAAATCTTCAAGTCGTAGGGTCCCTCCCCACCTCAGAAACACACTGGCGTCTAAAGGGTCCTGGGTAAGCCAACGTCTCACGGGTATTCAGGTTCCCAAGGCAGCAAATGAGGGGGCTGTTTTCTGTACAAATAGACACTTAAACCATTCAGAGCATTTTGTAAAACTCCGTAATTCAGACACTAATCCCAAGAAATGACCTGCTACAGGAGGGTCCCCCGGTCACAATACTTTGGGAAATCCCACACGCCCCGCTCCAGGCTGCAGACACCTGATACCAGCTCAGGAGCTCCCTGGGAAGAAAGGCTCTGAACTGTGCGTCGAGAGAAGCTTTCAGTATCTCTTACTGGTGAGCCGCACTGACGCAGACCCACTTTCCCTCGGGCAGTCTACCTCAGCGAGGTTTTAATTCTTTCCGTGCGCACATGTCTTGAAAGGCACGGTGCAATCCCATTACTAGACACGGTTGTAAGTCACTGATGTTTAAAAACAGCTTCCCCCCCCAAAAAAAATAAAATAAAATAAAATAAAAACAGCTTCCACCATGATTTCAAATAGGGGCTTTGGTTCTCGCTTGTCTTTCCAGAAAGTTCCCAGAGGGGTAACCACGCTCCAGCCTCGATCATGGGGGAACTTAGCAACGAAGCAGCTTGGGGGAGCTGCTGACAGGTGTGCTGCCTGCCATGTGCTCACAGAGAGGGGACCCGGGGGCGCCCACAGGCGTGAGAAGTGAGAGCGCCCCAGGCCTCCGCCAAACGTCCTCGTGTGGTGCAGATCAGCTGCTACAATGTCTTTCTCCTACGAGGGTAGTTTTAGCGGCAGGAATTTTAACTCTTTAAAAATGAGGAAGATGCCTGAGCCAACCTATCAAGTGCCATTTAGGCCAATGACCCCGTTAAATATTGAAGACACGAGAGGCCGGCAACACGGCCCTTCCTGATTTCTCCCCTGACAGCACGAGGCCAGTCGCCGCCCGGCTCCCAGACGGCCACCAGGTCCTCAGCCTCCTGCACACGATGCCACTCCTCCCGGGGGGAAGGCGCAAAGTGGATGTTACTGGGCTACCCGGTGGTGCTGTGATGGGGGGTCGGCGCGCTCCTCTACCCCAAAATTATTCAACAACGTATAGAAGCACAGACAGGCCTGGTGTGCACGTCAGGGTGAGTCTCAGGAAGGTGTGAGAGCAGGTGCGCGACCGCGACGCTGAGCAGGACAATGGCCGGGAAGACATGGCAGGTGCGCGCCTGGGAACCGGGACCAACACCCCCAACTCGTCACACGCGGGTCCTGGGGGGGTCTCGTGCCCAAATGTGAAGCACCTTGCTGGCAGGCCAGGGGTCCCCGGCGTCTTCTGTGACCCCGCCACTCTGCCAGACTTCCTTGAGAAACAGGTGCTACAGCCCGGGCGGGGGCTTCTGCTCCCCCGGCCACCCCTGGGCCACGTGGGCTAGTGGGGGGCTCACCCTTGGGCCGCGGGGAGCCTGTCCTGGAGGAAGTCCTCGCCCACAGAAAGCCTGTCCCCTAGAAGCCGTGACGTCGGTGGGGAGGCGGCACCTGCGCCCGTCGGGCAGCGCCGGGCCACACAGCGATGGAAAGGACGCAGGTCTCTGGTGGCGACTTGGGGCGACAGGGAGAGTATCCGCAGCTCAAAGCTCCCGCTGGAGGCCCTGAGCCTTCGCCCTGGAGCGCTCACACACGCGCGCAGCGCTCCTCAGGCCGCCCACGGCCCCTTCCCTCCGGGGGCCTCGCCCGCTGCGCCGAGGGCTGCCGTGGGCGCTGGCTGCACACGGCGTGGGGGGAGCCCAGCCCGTCGGAAGGCCGCCTGCCACGCCGGCGGAGCGCACGCCAGCCTGGAGCGGGACCCAGAGAATGAATACCTCAGGGTTTTCTCCCAGTTCTGAGCATGGGGGACAAGGACAGGGACAGGCCGGGGAACAGGCCGGGGGCTGCCCAACACCTCCAGGCAGGTCACAACACGCTGCAGACACGTTCTTCCAACTGGGTTTTTGTCCGTGTGTGGATGGAGCGGGGAGGGGTGTGACGAGGGTCGGGCCCTGGCGACGGGGTCTGCGGGCGGCCTCCACGGGGGGAGGGCACCTTGGCTGCTCACGCGCCTGGGCTGGTGGCCCCCCACTCGCAGGGGTGTCCTGAGGTCTATGATAAAAGCCGGAGACGGCTCCTCCCACGGGGGCTCCTCAGGGCCTGGGAACCACCCGACACTCCCCAAGACCCGCAACTCCTTTAGCAAGGGTCAAAAGTCCTTCCTTCCCTCCCCGGGGCTAATTCCTCCCCTAAATCACACACGTGCTTATTATCCTTCCAGTAACTCCCCTTGTACCGTCCAACAATCAGGTTTACCTACAATCGGAAATGCAAATCTCTGGGGGGTGGAAAATTCATTCTAAAGGGCGAGGCCGTGGAGCGGGGAGGCCGTGGAGCGGGAGGACGGGGCTCCAGGCGCTGGGGCAGGAAAGGCCCACCGGGGCCTGGAGTGCACACCCCGCCCGTCGGGGGGCCGAGCTCCTGCAGCGCCCGCCTCCTCGCCCGGAACAGAAGCAGCGATAATCGATAATCGGATCAACAGAGGGGAAAGCTTCCAGAGAACAGACGGAGCGTGCACTGGAGGACACCCGTCAAGTGTGGGACAGAACCTACAGAAGAGCCGATGTGTCTTCAGAAATTCCCCGACTCTGTGGCTCTAAGACAGGACGCCAGCCCCACACCTGGGGCTCGGGGTTCCCCACAGCCGCCCTGCGGAGAAACGCCGTCCCGTGGGCTCGCTCCCACCACCTGGTGCCCCAAGCACAGATGGCCTCGTGCAGACAGGGCCGGCCCAGAGCACACGCGCCCCGTCCACCCTCACACCCTCACACCCTCGCGTGGGTTGGGCTGGACCGGAGCCTCGAGAACCCCAGGCCCATGCCATCCGCACCAGCTCGCGGACTCCCCACTCCCAGCAAGAACCTGTGTGTGCGCACCGGGCACGACAGCCAGAGAGGGGCGCGGGTGACTGGCCACGATCCAGCTCAGCATCTACGGGCACAACAGGGTGGCGTCCCTCTGACCGGAACTCCCGCCTTCTACTGCATCCACAGACCACCCTGTAATCCCAGCACCCACCCCGGGGGAGGCGCGAGATAGAGGAGCGGGAACGCTCGCCGTCAGGCACAGCTGCTTCCCCAAAGCTCGCCCAGCACCTGCTGGCGACAGGCCTGCGGCCCCCGAGGCTTCTCCAGGAAGGTCCCCAGCAGAGGAGCAATCCCAGAAGGCGGGACACGCCACCTGGGCCGAGCTCTGGACACGACCGGCCTGGGACGCACTCCCCGGCCATCGGGGAGGTCCCGGTCCCGAGCAGGGATGTCTGTGGCACGCGGGGACAGGAGGGGGAAGTCCCCCATGCCCGACTCACCAGTAGAAGTAATAGGCCAGGGCCACGGCGACCAGGGCGGCGCACACCCCCGAGAAGAGGCAGGCCGAGTAGCTGGACAGCATCTTCAGACCTGGTCCCGTGAGGCCGTGGAAGCGCGCGAGGAGCAGGCCGGCGGCCCGAGCAGCTGTCCGCCTCTGGCCAGCGGATGAGGACGAGGGATGCCGTCCAGGCCTACGCCGCCTGCGCCCGACCGGCCGGGGCTCCCGAGACCACGTGCTCGGCGGAAAGGGGAGCACGCGCTGGCGAGGTGCCACCCAGAAGCGCCCTGCAAGCCTCAGAGGCCAAGTCCGACGAGGACTGGGTTCCCTGGAGCAGCAGCTCGGAGGCCAGCCCTCCTGCGCCCGCTGCGAGGCCGAGAGGTGCCCGCTAATCCAATAAGCAGCTTTGCTGAGAGCTGTAAACAGGTGGCGTCACGGGGCTTGGCCAGGACATGGGTTAGCGGGCCCCGCCCGGGCACCTGACCCGGGAACCCCAGACCCCGTAGCGTGCACACCGTCTCTCCCCCACCTTTCGGGAGCTGGGGGGGCAGTAAGATGACCCCACACAGCGTGGCCTGCAGGGTCAGCTGGTGAGGCGGGGCCCAGGCGTGCCCGTCAGGCCTCCAAGGGTGGACAGACAGCCTCTACTTGGGCACACGGATCCCGCTGTGACACACAAGGGCTCCAGGGCTGCGTGCACAACACCCAGTTCCCGACCCCAGGCCCCCTGTCCTCGGGTGCAGGACCCTGGGGAAGACTCACCCGTCTTACCCTGGAGAAACGGGGAATGCATGAAGATGGGAGGGGGCGCCCTCCCCCCGGGTCTCCTAGCCCGAGACTGCGGATCTGCGCTGGGGCTGAGGGGAGACCCATGACCCGGGGACAGCAGGGTCACCTGCAAAACCAGCTCCCAGTGAAGAGGGCTCAGCGACGCCGGAGGAAGGGGGAGGGAGAGACCTTATTCTGGCCAGCGTACCTCCTGGCGGGGCTGTCACACTGTCCTGGGATGAAATGAAGCCGCTGCTGCGGGCACCCGACCCGAGGCTGCCCCAGCACCCACATCCCGCCCACATGCCCACCGCAGACCCCGCACCCCGCACCGCGGAGGACCCCACGGCCTTGAACGCCTGACCCGCCCCCAGGGCACCAGAATGACCGGGCGGCATGGGAACG
Organism: Canis lupus familiaris; assembly: GCF_011100685.1. Classification (NCBI taxonomy): domain Eukaryota; kingdom Metazoa; phylum Chordata; class Mammalia; order Carnivora; family Canidae; genus Canis; species Canis lupus. Next base: position 37,736,796 of record NC_049252.1, on the reverse strand, counting down.
TCCCGGGGTCCCTGAGGCGGTCGGTCCTGGGGCCCCTGACAGGTCATCACAAGGCTCCTTCAAGAGGCCTCGGTCTGGCTTCGGGCCCGAGAAGCCTCGGGAGAGGAGGCGGTCACTGCCCTCCGCCCTGGCCACGGGAAGGGGCTCCGGCTCGGGGGATTGCCCTGAGCAGCACCTTGCTGGCTAAGGCTTTCCGAGTCCTTAATCTGGCCTTGGAGGGCGGGCTCCCACAGAGGCCCCGGAAACCACCCTGCTCCCCGCCAGGCGTCCAGACTCTGCCTTTCCAACAAGTCACGAAAAGAAAACCCTCCTCTCTCGGAGCTGCTCAGCAGGCGCGTCTGCAGGACCACCCCGGGGGCCTCTGTGCCTGTGCCGTGTGGGGACGCCGGCCTGTGACCCCGGAGGCCCCAGGGGGCCCCAGCGCTGGGCCAAGGTCTCCATGAAGGGCGGCAGGGGCCCCCGACTTGCCCTGCGAGGTGGCACCTGAACAGACCTTGGCCCGGGGCCGTTATCCACAGACACCTGGGCGGACTCTGAGGCCGGGCTGGCCCTGCCCTCCTTGGGAACGGCCGTCTGTCGGCCGCTGCCCCAGGACTCCTGTGCTCCAGCCCCGGCCTCCACGGCGCAGCCACAGTGGCTCGTGCGCAGTAGACGCTGAGTCACAGCCCGCTCCCAGCTGCCTCTGCCCCCCCACCTGCCGAATTCCAGGCCCCTGAGACCGGGTGGGTCATGGGTTCCCGCACCCCCACACACACAGCTGCGGGCCCCTCTGACCTGCTCAGCCTCGAGCCTGCAGCCCCCGGGGCTCCTCCGGGCCACGTCCGGGCCCGTGGTCAGCGCCCGGCCTCCGGAGGCTGAGGCACCCTGTTCACCAGGGTCCACGTCTCGTTTTCCACTGGATCTGGGCCCCTGGAGGACAGCGACACACTCACCCTCTGTCGCGGGGCTGGGTACCATCCCTTGTGCGCTGAGGGCCCCGACACATGGGGGACAGAGAACAGGGGACGGTCGGGCCGAACAGGGCCACTGCCCTGCCTCTGGCATCCCTGGTTTCCACGCGGGGCACCAGGTGGGCTCCAGGAGTGTGGTTCTCTGGCCGGAGGGCTTCAGGCTGTGGTGGCAGGAGGCCCGCTGGGGTGGCCCTGGCCAGAGGGCGCACAGCAAGGCCCGGACCCTGGCCCCAGCTGAGCCTCAGTCTCCCCCACTGTCAGGTGTGAACAGCTGTTACTACCGGGGTGGGGCGGGATGACACTGAAGAGACGAGCCCAGGGAAAGAGCACCGATCCCAGGCCCCTCCCCGGGGAGGGCACAGGCCGCAGACATGAAAAGAAATACCCAAGATTCTTCCCCAGGCTCGGAGCCAAACCATGGCAAAGTCTCAAGCCCGTTCCCGGTTATGCTAACCGTACGGGATGTCAAAATAGCTGTAAATCCTATTATGCTCTTTCTGTTACGTGTGTAAAATCTAGAAAGTTTAGATCTTGCCTGTATGTATTTTGTGTTTCTGCTGGACGGAGGCCCCGCCGGGCAGGGTGCTGACCCAGGCCGCGCCATCCAGGCCTCACTGTCCAGGGCCGAGGGCCGACCCCGCTCCCCGCCGGGCGTACGGCTCCCACCTTCCACGCTGCCTCGTTAAAGTCAAGGGGGAGGCGAAGCTAATTTGAACGTATCGCACAAGAAAACGTCACAGGAATATAATCTCGACGTTATTTCCCAGGACCTGAAAATTCATGATTTATACTGAAACGGTAAGAGAAGATGAAAGAGTGTGTTGATAGAAATTCAGGGACATGAAAGTATCCCTCAAGACTACCTATGGCTTTTCCTGAGACTGGACAGTTTCTTGGCACGGAGCTCCCACACTCCCTCTTACACACCGGCTGGGGCAGCTCAGGGTGGAAGGGAGTCTCGCGTCACCAGTGGACAGGAACAGCCAGCAGGCACGGGGCCATGCCAGCGACAAGCACTTTGTGAGGACCATGGTTTAGTTTCAAAGCCCCCAGTCCAGCGGCGAGCCCCGTGACGGGGAGGAGGAGGCCGGGCGGCGGGAGGGCCCCTGAGGAGGGCGGACGCTCTCCTGTCCAGGACCTGCTGGGTGCCACGAGCCCCTGCCCTGGGAAAACAAGGCGCCAACACACACCCAGGTACAAAGCAGAAGCACAGAGTCAACTGCCAGAAAGTTCATAAAGTGCAACCACTGGGAGGCTGGGTGGCGGGGGTCTGAGGCCGGGGGTGCAGAGACAGCCCCTGGGGCTCCCCCCGCTCCCAGGGGCCGCTCAGCGAGCGGCGCCTCTCTCCAGCCCCCAGGACAGAGGCCTCCGGGGGAGACGGGATTGGGGGGGGGGCACGGCCAGCTGGGACGGTCCCCCGCTGCCCTGTCAGTCTCCCGGCCTGGGAGCCCCCAGCCCCATCCCATGCTCTCTGCTCGCCTGCAGTCCTGGCGCGTGCACTGTGTCCCTGCTCAGCAGAGTGGGGACAGTCCCCGGCTGCCCTGGCTCCACACAGAAGCAGAGGCCCTGTACTCGCTTCCCCCCCTAGTCCCGGCCCTCAGGGTGGAACCCCCCCCACCCCCGACCATCCCAGAATGGGGTACAGATGACCCGAGTTAACGGGGAGAGCTTGTTAACGCGGCAGGTGGGAGAGGACAGGTTGGACAAGAGACCCCACGGGCCAGGCCCAGGCATGCTGCTGAGGGGCTATGGGGGACCCTGCCCAGTGCGGGAGGCCACCCTGGGACACATGGTCGAGAGAACCCAGAGGTCACGCCCAGACACACGGGTGGGAGGCCAGGCAGGCCAGGCCAAGGCCAAACTAAGTAACAGGTGCAGCGCGAAAAATTACTCGTCCAACCATCACGATGGCTCTGCCCTCCGGGCAGTAGAGCCGACTCCACGCTTCCCGGCCCCAAACCACCAAATAAGTGGCAGACCCGGCATCTGAAACCAGGTTCGGCTGACGTGGCCCCTGAGCGCTCTGCGCCTCACCCACCCTGCGTGGCCAGTTCCACCCCAGGCCCCCAGGGGCGAACCCAGCCGCTCCCAGGGGCTGGGCCAGGGCCAGGGCGTCTCCACACCCCAGACACTTGCGACACCGCAGCCAGTCATTGTTCCCCACGGTCCCCCAGAGACACTGTGGACTCCAGGTGCTGCCCCGCGCTGCCCGACACCTGCAGAGCAGGGGCCACAAAGCACGGGGGTTCCAGGAGGGGTGCCCTGGGAGCTCCTGCTCTGCGGCGAGCCTCTGGCTGCCGTACTCACAGACAGACGTGTCCCGGCAGGTCTCCGCACAGAGGCTCACGGCATTTATTAGGTTAACGAGACGAGGCCAGCCCCCTGGGAAGGCGCCATCTCACCAGCCTGTTTATCCAGATTTCGCTCGGCGTGAGGGCTGGGGACGGACCCTCCCGGTGCCAGCCACACATCGCAGGATAAGCCACAGGGAGAGGAGTCACCAAAAGCCCCAATGACCCCCCAGGAGGCCTCGCCGGCCCCTCCTGCCGACAGGGGCACGACCCACACCTCCTTCCTGCGCCCAGGGCATCCTCCCCACTGACCCCTTGGACACGGAGCTGCTCCAGCTGCTCCAGCTGCTCCGGTGGTCCCAGGGAGTAGCGGGGGGCGGGGGGGCGGCTGCGGCCCCGACGTGGGAGGAGCATCCCGCAGCACCTCCGCAGGACATGGCTGAGGGGCGCCCTCTGCTCCGTGGGGACCTGGGGCCGCGGGGGCCTGTCTTCCACCCAATCCCCCGCCCCCAGCTTTAAACGCACCAACAGATGAGGAGGTAACAGGAATCCCCCCCACTCGTGGAAAGGCTGTTTGCTCTGAGTCAGTCCGGGTGAAGGAGGCGGTGGCGGTGGCGGAGGCTCCGGGGAGGCCGCGCTCGGGGCTGGCTGACACGCCGCCCTGCTAATCCACAGCGGGACGCGCGCACAACACGGGTTACTATGCAAACCAAACACGAGTAAACAGCCTGAGGTGCGAGCACACGAAAGCCGGCGACCAAATCTCAAGCGCTTTGAGGCGTCTTCGGGACCTCTCACTGCCAGAGGCTGTGTGTGCGGCTTGTCGTGACCGCGTGGGGCACTGACGCAGGCCGGTCCGGTGACCATGCGGGGGGGGTCACAGCCGCAGGCGTCCTGGGAGTACGCGGCCACTCTTGGGGAGGGCCTCACGTGTCCAAGGTGGGCTTGGGATGACCGGCCACGCCCCCGCGGACACGTGGCCTGGCTCTCCGGCCCTCGGCCGCCTCGGGTAACCATGCACTGGGGTAAGGAGGATGCATTCTTACTCTTTCAAGGCTCCACCCTTGGGACTGGTTGGCAGGCTGTGCGTCCCACCTGCAGCCCTGAGTTAGGCAGGGCCGTCCAGGGGTGGCCGATGCGGAGCAGGAGGCGCGCACACGGCCCCGAAGCACCTGCCAGCAACGCCAAGCGCCTGGCAGCCAAGCATCACCCAGGCGGCTCGTTTCAACATAAGAATCACTGCGAAGAGTTCTGCTGCGGCTTCAGGCCACGCGCTCGGCACACGGACAGCACGGCCTGCGGGCTCCCGTTCCTAGGCAGGGGCCTACGTCACTCCAGGGAGGCCCCCGGGGCTGGGGCACGTCTCCACGAAAGCCGAGGCCAAGCCAGCGCACAGCCGGATGAGGCTTGAGCGTGAGGCTCCTCCTGCGGGTTCACAGGACCTGGCAAGTGCCTGCCCCAGGGGGTGCCTGGGGGGCGCTCCACCCGTGCCCCCACTCTCTGGTTTGGTCTGACCCGGGGGCCGGTGCACAAAGCCCTGCTGTACTAGGTGATGGTGGCAGTGACAACAGTCGCATGGAGGACACCTGTTCCTAGTGGCAGATACCTGGTGGGGGGGTCTCACGGGGAGGAAGGCAAGCTGGGCTGGACCCCCACCTCCCACCTCTGCAGGACGGCCAGGGGCTGGAGCAAGCCCAGGGCCAGGGGGGCGTGTCTCCCCAAAAAGCCCCCCGCCTTCCTCCCCTGCCTGCTCTGGGCCACCGGGGCCATGCCCAAGGCTGTCCTGCCGGGCAGTGGGACCAACAGTCCCGTGGGCATGTCCCGGGCGCCCTTCCACTCGCCCCTCCCAGAGAAGTGAGCCTGCCAGGCCTCAGCCCCTGAGCCGTCCTGTCTCCCGCAGAGGAAGCCACCCACGAGCTGGACGGCTGCCGCGTGGCCCCCATGGCAGCAGGCGGGGCCCGCCTGTCCCCACAGCCCCGAGTGGGCGCCTGAGTTCTAGGACCGCAAGCAAGATGCTCTCACAGAGCTGGAGTTCGCGGTCTTCCAGGGGGTGACGTCTGTAAGCGCCCTGCGCGCGCGCTGTCACCATCCCCCGGCATCCCGATGGCCCGCGTCTCTGCTCATCCAGCCCTCACGGCACCCCCAGGAGGCGAGCACTCACGAGATTCACTTTACAGATGAGGAAACTGAGGCACAGAGAGGTCATGCAACTTGCCCGAAGTCACGCAGCGAGGAAGCCGCAGAATCAGGACTCTAACCCGGGCACCCACCTGCACAACCATCGCCTCCATAAACAGGGCCTGCGTCCCAAGCAACCGGGACGCCCAACGGAGCAGAAATGCCTGTTCTCTCTTCCCACGGAAAGGCGGGTGTCCCCGGCGGCTGACGTCACGGGCCCCCAGCCGGGGAGACCGGCTCCAGCTGATAAGACGCTGCCTGCGGGGACCCTGCTGAAAGCCGCCTTCCCGGGTCTGGCTAGCTTCCCGAATCCGGTCTGGGCAGATGGGGAACATCTGCGCAGACCCGCCCTTCGGGCCGGGAGGCCGGGATGTCACACCCGCCCGCCCAGTTCTTCAGCTCAAACATGACATTTAAAGTACAAACACTCAGCTCTCGAGCCCTAATGAGACGGCGAAAATTAGCTTTGAGTAGGACATTCTTGCCGTAAAAACGTGGAACGACGCAGAAGCAGAGCCGGGAAAGGGAGGTCGGCCGTCGTCCCCACCCCACGCCCGGGGCCGACGGCCCTTCTGATGGCTGCAGGCTCCACACGCTGCCACAGAGCTGACCCCCAGGGGTGCCACCACTTGTTTCCGTCACGCGGGGCCCTCTGCCAGGGGCTGAAGTTTCCCGTGCCGCCGAGCTCCCGGGCTGGCACCTGATCCCCAAGGGACGGCAGGAGGCGGGGCCTGTGGAGGGGACTCCCCGGGCTGGGGTCAGTGCCCTTAGGCAAGAGACCCTGGGAGTGTCCCTGCCGTCCCCACTGTCCCCCTGTCCCCGCTGCGAGGACCCAGAGAGGCCGTCAGCTGTGAGGCCGGAAGGGGCCTCCCCGACGCCAAGCCCGCGGCATGCCTGGTCCGGGCCTCCCGGCCTCCGCAAGTGTGGGAAATGCGCACGTGCTGTTTTGAGCCGGCTGTCACGTCCCTGTCCACCTGGGACCCTGTGCCCTCCCTGCCGGCGGGACCCCGAGGCAGCCGTCCACAGCCCCGGCCTCCGCACCCCTAGGCCGTGCACTTTGGTCGTTCCTGGGCCGTGGGGGTGTCTGCCTTGGGGAGAGCTCTCGGGTCTCCTGGTCTTGTGGGGGGGGGGAGGTGCTCCACTGCCCAGATGTCCCCCAACAGGCCCTAGCACTTTCTGTGGCAGAGACCCCAGCAGCTAGGCTCACCCCGGCTGGCTGCCCCCCCACGGCAACAAGTTTGGGGAAAACCCGCTGTTTGCACTTAGGTCACTTTGCACAGCTGCTTGTGTCACGTCGCGGTTTCACTAACACGGAGCCCTGGAAACGTCCGTGCAAAGCAGGGAAGGAGAAGCGGTCGTTCCCGCTGACATCTGGCAGAGTCCTCTGGGAACGTCTGTAAACACGAGGAGCCAGTGATCAAATCACGAGAGGGAAGGGACGCTGCACCTCCAGCAGCCAACAGCTCCGGGGGCCGGGGCACCCAGCACCCCCAGGCCCTGCTCTCCTGCCCCCACCTCCGGTTTCCCAATGACCGAGGGGGGAGGCCCACAGCGGGTGGCGCGCTGCACCCCTTCCTGCTGCCCGTGCTGGCGCCAACGGCCGTCGTCCAGTTGTGAAACGCCCGGATCAGTGTAGTAAGGGGGGGGGGCAGCATAATTCAGGAGCAAGTGCTTGTACCTCCTGCCGCCCGTGCCCGCGTGGGGCCTGCGCCAAAGCCTCCGCACCCGTGGCCGGGCCGTCCAGGCCCCCGTGTCACACGGGACAGTGGGCCGGGCTCCGGGTCCCGCTCCAGCCCACACAGACCAAGCCCCAGGAAGACCACGGACAACACGTCCTCTCTCTCTAACGTCTGGGTGCTGCTTCGGCAGCACCGCCCCCAACCCGAGGACTCCGTGCTCCGCGTGTGTCCCCACGTGTGTCCCCGTGCTCGCGCGCTCCCTGAGAGCCCTGCTCAGGCACATGTGGCCCTGCCCGCCCCGGGCTCCAGCCGCGCGTGTGTAAACCTGCCGGTTAGACCAACCGCTCGCTCGGCCCAGGAAAGCAGAAGCGACAGCTCGGCCGCCCCGTCTCCGTCGCTGCGGGGCAGGAATTCTCCAGGTTTCACAACCGCTGGAGACGGAGCCGAGGCAGCGCGCTCCGGGCGGGCGGCGCGGGAGGGACGGAGGGACGGGGAGGGGAGCCCGCCCTGACCCTGGCGTGAGCAGCCGCGGCCCCCGAGGGGGAGGGAAGGGCAGCTTAGTTTAACGCCTGTTGACTTAGGCCGCCGCAGCCGAAACCCGTCCTCTCAACAGGCGTCAAACGGGCGCGGGGGAGCCGCTGCGGCCGCCCGTCCTGCGGGGCCCTGAGGCCGCTGCACTAACTCCCGGTGGTTACTCAAGTGACACTTGTGGCAGATGGCCTCTGGCCACCCTGACCAGGGAGGCGGGACGGGCTCAGAAGGCACTTTGCCGCGTGGCCTGACAGGTGCCGGGGTGCAGAGTCCAGCACGGGACACAACCCCAGGGCAGGCTCAGGGTTAGGTGGGACGAGCCCCGCGCACCTGGCACACCCAGCAGGGCCTAAGCGCTCCTGCAGGCCGAGCTGGTGAGTTAGGAACCCGGCCCGGCCCTGCTCTCCGGGACCCCGCAGAGGGTGCAGACCCGCACACGGCGGGCGGGGGAAGGGAGGGGGGAGCCCTAATTTCCTGCTGGAGAGCAGCGCGCCCGCCCTTACCTGAGGGCTCCCGGGTCAGGGGAGCTGGGCAGTCCCTCGAAAGCAGCCTGGGTGCACAGTGCTGGCTTTTATCCTGCCCTCTGCTCCTCCCGGTGCCACGGGGAGGCGGGGTCTGCAAGGTGTCCTCTTCACCCGTGACCTGCACCCCGTGCAACCAGGAAGGCGGGGACGGCCAGCAGTGCAGCCTGGGGCGCCGCTGCCCACGTCCGGCTGGACCGGCTCCAACTGGGGCCACTGAGCAAATGGGGAACAGCTCCTGCTTGACGGGAGCCATGACCCTTCTCCTTTTTATTTCCACAGAGACCAGAGGCAGGGACCTGACCGCCCTCCCACACGGGAAACAGCAATGCCAGCCAATGGGGCCAGCGGCACCGATGCGTGCAGCACGGTGACAAGGGGACAAGAGCACAGGGGGCAAGACGCCCCCTCCCCTGAACTCAGGTCCTGGGTTCTGGAACACTGGCTACTCTGCAACGCCGTCCTCCCAGGGTCCACTGCCCCTTGCTTCTGTCCCAGCGGGACAGATGTTCAGTCAGGCAGGCTCCTGCCAGCCAGGGAGGGAAGGTCCCAGCCTCATGCCCGCGGTGGCCGTGTCTGGCCTGGGGCACAGAAGCCACTAGGGGGAGCCTGGGGAGAGCTCTTCCAAAGGGAAATGGCCCAGATGTGCCTTCTCCTTCCTGCCTGGAATGCAGATGAAAGGACCAGGAGCAAGCAGCCCTCCTGAGACCAGCAAGCCACAGTCAGCGGGACAGAAGCTGAGGAGGAGCTCAGAGGAAGCCTGGTCCCTGGGACCCGTGGAGCTGGGGTCCTGCCTGCCCTGGGCTGGCAGCTAACAGGAGGGGAAGTGACCTGTGCGCACTGGTCACCACACTCGTACGTGGACTGAGCCTGCTCCTCAGGGAGCATCAGCAGAAACTATCCTGGGGTGTTTAAGGGACCCCCCGCCCGCAACCCTGGTCCATGAACATGGAGATACAGCCAATCCCAGAAACAAAAACAAAACCAAACAGGAAAAAAAAAAAAAAACCAGAAAGGCCAAAAACAGGGACCACATAGAGAAAGACGTGTGTTTTGTGCATGCCCACTCATCGATCAACGCAGACGGGCAGAGATCACCTGCAGAAAGGCGGCTATTCTCACACTGCCTTACAAAAATAAAATCAAACTCTGCTACAGGTAAGAGAAAGACTTCAACCTAGGCAGTTTAGCAGGGTTGGAAACAATACATGCGTACTGGGAAAATGCAAAATATAAAAGGAGGATTCAGAACTCTAGGATGGGACAGTGGGCTGTCAGACCGGGTGAAATGAGATGAGACAAGACAGGAATATTTATGATGCTAGGAACTGAACTTCCTAAAGAAGATCTTACAGTCTTGTCTCTGTGCACCAATAACCCACAGCTCTTTCCGTAAAGCAGACGTCCCAGGGGACGCTGAAGAACAAACCCCTGCGTGCCCTATCTTTTGATCCAAGAAAGAACAAGGGGGCAGGAGATTGGTGAGGTAGGAACAGAAGCAGGTGGATCTAGGCCTCTGGAGCTGATCCGGTCACTAACGAGGACCACAGCTTCTTTCAACTGCCCCTGGGGACATTCCCGTAGTCAGCAACAGAGAAATAATCAACACATCCCGAATCATATCTGAAGTACAGACGATATTTGCTAGTAACTAATAACAAGATCAGAAAACAGGGCCTTTCCGCTGAGAGGCAAGCATCCCCCTCTTAGCTGGTCCTCTCGGGGGGGACGCAGAAACCAAAACCGCGATTTCTAAAAAGCACAATGAAACAGAAGCCCTACTTGGAAGGAAAGCTATCACGTTAGATATCTAAGTCTTTAGGAACGAGAGCATGAAAATAAGACAATCAAGCTTCCAACTCAAAAAGCTAAAAGAGTTTTACGAAGCCAGGAAGGAATTAATAAAAGCAAACAGTGAGTTTAAAAAATTTAATTAATAGTTATCCTTGAAAAAAAAATCAATGAAATAGTTAAGTCACCCATAGCAATAAACACTAATCAAGAAAAAGTAGAGTGAGAATACACAAAATGAGAAAACAGGGAATAACCATCCAAAGAAAACATTTTTTTTAAATCATGGAAATAATTGCACTTGTCTGTGCAAATAAATTTGATAGCCTAGATAAAATGGATATTTTCTAGATGGAAAAATACACAAAGAAAGCGACCACAAAAAAGATAGAAAATTTAAGTAGAACTATTTTATTTAAATATTTATTTCAGAGCGAGAGACTGAGCGCACAAGCAGGAGGGGCAGAGGGAGAGGGGGAGAGATCCCAAGCAGACTCCCCACTGAGAGCAGAGCGTGGAGCCCAAAACCGGGGCTCGATCCCATGACCCTGAGATCACGACCTGAGCCGAGACCAAGGGCTGGATGCTCAGCCGACTGAGCCCCCCCCGCGCCCCAAAGCAGACCTATTTTTATAGAATTAAAATATATCTGTCCACTACCTCTAGTGAAAGATGCCAAACTCAGAGGTTGGAGGTTGTGCCAGCAAATTCTACCCAACGTGGAGGAACAGATGATCTTCATCCTATTTAAGCTTTTCCGGAACAGAGAGGAAGACAGGAGATGTCCGCATGCCTCTTAGGGAGACGGCACGGCACCGAACGTCCCCACGACGAAGAGTCCAGCGGAAGGAAGCCTGTCTACGTCGAAGGCTCCCACGTGTGACACGAGGAGCCTGGGGTCCCCGAGCTCCCAGCAGGGGACACGGAATCCCTGTTTCCCCGTGTGTCTTGATGAGCCCGAATCGTCTTTATGTACCTCAACCAAACAACACGGGGAATTCAGAAGCAGGTGACTGCGGCTGCCTCCTCTGTTGCCAGGCGTTGAAGAGACTCGTAGAAGTATAAAAGTGCACCGCTCTCCGCACCCATGGGTTCCGTCGTGGAAAATGTAGCTTTTCTTTTTTTTTTTTTTTTAAGATTTTATTTATTTATTCATGAGAGACACACACAGAGAGAGGCAGAGACACAGGCAGAGGGAGAATCAGACTCCATGCAGGGAGCCCGATGTGGAACTCGATCCCAGGACCCTGGGGTCACGCCTTGGGCCGAAGGCGACGCTAAACCGCTGAGCCACCCAGGCTGCCAGCTTTTCTTTTTTAAAAAAGATTATTTGTGTTAACATGTCATCAGTTTATTGCTTCTGTTTTATTTATATTTTTTTTAAGATTGTATTTATTTATGAGACACAGAGAGAGAGGCAGAGACACAGGCAGAGGGAGAAGCAGGCTCCCTGTCACGCCCTGAGCCGGAGGCAGACGCTCAAGCACTGAGCCACCCAGGTAACCCTATTGCTTCTGTTTTAAAGGGATTGTTAAGTAAATATTTTTAAGTGTTCTCAGTGTTAGTTTCTCAAATGGTCTGTATGGGCGGTAGGATTTCTTGAGCAAGATACTGCTGAGATTTGGGGCCAGAAGACTGCTTGTTACGGAGCCGTGCTGCGCAAGGCAGGCTGTCTGCCGGCGGCCCTGCCTGCCCACTGGTGGCCGGGAGTGACTCCCTGCGCCACCGGCTGTGCCGACCAAATGCCCGACGTTGCCAACTGTCCCCTTGGTGGGGAGGGGGCAATCACCCCCCGGTGAGACCTGCAATAGATAGGACTCACACAGACACACAGGACAGCTCTCTGGAGCCCTCGACAATTTTGAGAGTGTAAAGACAACAGAAGTTTGAGAACCTCTGCCCTTTGCCAATGAAGGTGAATCCCAAAACTTGGTGTAAAAAAAAAAAAAAAAGAGCAAACCAAATCTAATAGCATGTGAAAAAGACAATAAGACATCATGACCAAGTGGGGTTTGTGCTTCGCTCTGCAAGGGTGGTTTGAGATTAGGAAATCCATTAATAAAATTATTTTTTTCTCTTTAACAAAAATGCTGGGCCGGTAACTTAACAAAATTCAATGTCGCTTCCTGACAAAAACACTCAACAAAGCAAGAGTCGATTTCAAATATGCTACATACTCGTTGCCTGCTTCCCGGCGGGGGGGTAACTTCACTCAGCGCAGAGACACGCAGGGGCGCCCGAGCCGACGCCAGCAACGAGAGGAGCGGCCGTGGCCTAATGGGCCAGGTGCGCGAGTGTAGACAGGATGCTCGCTACAGACTCACCGCCGCATATGGATTCCCGCCACGGCGTTACGACAGCAGATAGGAACCCTCCTGCCCAAATCTGCTTTATACCAGGACGCAGGAACGTTCACCCCAGAAAACCGGTGAATCGAGCTATCGGTGGTAAGAGGTAAAGGAAGAAAACAACGTGATGCTTTCATTAGATTCCAGAAAAGCCGGTGGTGAAGCTCAGCACCACCCACGGCTGTTGGAGGCACCCACCTGGAGGCTCCTATTCCTCGGACGACTCACCGCAGCCACTGGGTGGAGGCCGGTAAAGACCCGGTGCCGAGGGGACCCGACAATCCTCGGGGCCGTTCCCGGGGTTCGGTCTGATGCCCTGTGGCACCAACACCACCGCCCCACGGCGCCACTGTCCTCCCTCTCCGCGGCCGCTCGGCAGCCCACATGCCTCCGAAGGGCGTCCACCCCGCGAGCCGTCCGTGCCACTGGCCGGGCCTTCTGGGACACGCTGCGGGGCCCCGGCCCCCCTCTTCAGCACCTGGGGCGGCAGAGGTGAGCTCGGCTGCCCGGCCTCAGCCCCGGTCGTCGGGGGACACACCTCCTAACTCCGATCCCCACGGAGGTGAAGGAGCAGAGGCCCTTGGGCAACGCCAGGGCCCGGCCGAGAGGGTGCCTCCCCGCCCTCGGTCCTCCCGCCTCAACTAGAGCGTGGGGGCAAAGGCAAAGGCATGCCACACCTGCGGGTGCTCCCACACACGGCGACGCCGGACGTGCCCTTGATTTTCAGTTCTAGTCACCGCGGGGTGAGGAGCCGCGCAGCAGAGGGTGTGCCCACAGCCCCGTGTCTGCACCTGCCGAAGGAACACGAACACCGCGCCCCAGCGCTGCACCTCTGCTGTGTCCCCACAGGGGGAGCGCAGTATGGAATGTTCCAGAAAGCACACGGGGCTCGGCGGAAGGGGAATCTGGCCCAGGTCACTGTCCGCCTACAGCCTCCCTGTCATCTTGGGGACTTACAAACAGCACCGGCCACGGACAGAAGTGGAGAGAGCCCATGTGTGGCGGCGGCGGGCGAGTCCACGCTCAGGACACTGGGCGGCGGGCCAGGGGAGGCGTAGACACTGCAGAGCCCCGGGCCCATCGTCCCCCCTCCACAGACGCTGTCCCCACTGCACTCACCTGATGCCCGGCCGGCCCCTCAACACCACCAGGGCGCCGTCCTGCGGGGCCTCGGAGCCACGCGCGCACACTGCGAGTCCTGAAGGCACAGTCTGGTTCTCATCAACTGATAAGGGGGCAACTGAGCTCTGAACCAGGACGCAGACATTTCCTCTAACGTGTGGGTGCGTGCACACGGATGTATACACACGCGCGCTCCAGAACACGCGTGAGAAAGGTCTTCTCAATCACGGAGAGCTCTGTGTCGGAAAAGACTTCCAGGCCGAGTCACAGTCACGGGTGCAGACATACATTATGACACGTAAACGTGTTTTTGCAAACTCTGTGTAGGTTTTTATGTGCATGTTTTCAAGTTCCGGAAGGATCAACCACAAGCCAGGAGGAAGAGCGGGGCTTGCACTACAGAATGAAATCTTGATTATTTATTAGACTTGATTCTGGGTTCAATTTTTACAAGCATGCATTACTTTTATCATTAAAATTTAGGTGTTAGGGAAAAAGCTACCTTGCTTGCTTATTAAGTTCTAACTTTTTTTTTTAAGATTTTATTTATTTATTCATGAGAGACCTAGAGAGAGAGGCAGAGATATAGGGGAGCCCGATGCACGACTGGATCCTGCGACTCCAGGATCACGCCCTGAGCCGAAGGCAGACGCTCGACCGCTGAGCCACCCGGGCACCCCAAGTTCTAACCTTTGTCTCCACAGTGGTAACAACAGTCTGATTACTCTGAACACCGATAAGATTTTTTTCAGGAAAACAGCTTACCCTGCAGGGTATCTATCTTCTCTAGACACAACTGGGCTGGTCGAAGTCTGAGCCCTTTGCTGGGCCCCATCATACCACCTTCAGGGTACAGAGAAGTCCTCACATGGCAGTGGGAACTGCACCCAGAGCCGTGGGCGCCCTGGCCTTGTCCCCCCACCGCCCCCGCCCCCCACGATCTTAGGGAGGAAGGCGCCTCCCCCGATAAGGGCACAGTACACACGGGCCACTGCAGGTCGGAGCGATTGCTGAGGCCCTTTGTGGTCCATGGGGCGCGTGTCACATTCTGTGGTGGACGAGCACCCCACAGCGACACGGCCTCGTAGCCCCGGTGCTGAACAGACACCACCTTGGGGGCTTTCAATTTTCAGTTCTCTGTGGACTCACCCAGCTGCACACCTGTGTCCACGGGTTTATGAGGTATTTGGACGTCTTCTTTGAGAGGTGCCAGTCAAGTCATAAATGAATGTTTGGCTTTATTTCAGCGGTGACGATTATTAGCTTTGGCGGGGGGGCAGCGGGTCACTGTAGCCCATCGTCTGCGTAGCCTGTTCGGTTTTGCTACCCCCTTCCTATGTGTGGAACTTAAGAAACAGAAGAACGGAGGGGGAGGGAAAGGAAAATAGAACGAGATAAAAACACAGAGGGAGGCAAACCCGAAGAGACGCTGCCTCCAGGAAATAAATTGAGGGTCACTGGAGGGGCGGGTAGGGGGACGGGGTCCCTGGGGGATGGGCAAGAAGGAGGGCACGTGATGTCATGAGTACTGGGTGTTGTGTGCAACTGATGAGTCCCTGACCTCTACCTCTGAAATTTAAAAAAACAGGGGATACAGTGTGTGTGTGCATGTGCATGTGTGTGCACAGACTCACACCCCCAAAAGCCGTCTGGCTTATGAGCACGGACTTAAACCTTACCAATGCTTGGCTGTAAATCAGGTCTGGAGCGTTACTTTGAGTCCTCGTCCCCAGAAACGAAGGAGATCAAGCTGACATCCGTCTCCAACCTCCCTAAGGTCCATCTTTCCAGGAGGGGTCTGGCCGATGGCCAGTGGGTGACCCTTGGCCATGCGCCCTCAGAGACGGAGCATCGTCAGGGACACGGGCTTCACGGGGCAGAAGGTGCGGGGCGCCGTGCGGGGCGCCGTGCGCGGGCTGCTCGCGGGGGTCAGAAGGGAGATAGTCTCGGGCCGAGTGTAGCGCCCCGTGGCTGGGCCACACCCGCGGGAGAGGCACCCGCTGGGCGTCCGACCCCAGGCGATAGTATGGCCTGGCTTCCCTCCGCAGACAGGAGCTCGCGACGGTTCCACAGCCGAGACCACGAGCAGTGGATTAAGTCGGTGACGAGGGAAGAAGCAAACGGCCCTCTGCTGAACCGGCAGCTGGCGGAGGAGCGCCCAGGGAGCGGCGCGTGTGTCCCGCCGCCGCCACCGCTGAGCAAGCGAGCGCCCACCGTGACACACCTCATGAGGAGCCCGTGAACAAAGGCACTGTGGCTCGACAGCTGAGGAGGTGCCCGTGGCTGGCGTATCGCACGCAGCCCCTGACGCCACCCAGGCCGCGGCTCCGGGAGGAGGGGGTCCGGGGTTGGCTCTGGGCTCCGCCGACCCCGCGCAAACCCTGGGAGTCGTGTGTTTGCACCAACAGCTGTGATCAGCCCGTTGTGAGCACCGCTCAGGAGGTTCAGCTTCCAGCGCATGGCGTCCGGCCTCGTCTCTGCAGAAAGTTCTCGCGAAGACAGCGGACGCCCGGCCCCAAAGAAGACCCAGGGCAGGCGAAGCCTGGGCTCCATCACCCCGCAGTGGCAGACCAAGGACGAGCGGGGGCGTGGAAGGGACCCGGGAAGGAAGGTCCCCTTTGTAGATCCTCCCAAGAAAGGACAGACGGGAAAGGCTCATTTACCAGAACGTTCTCACTGGATTTCGGACAAACCTCCTTAAGAAAACTAATTGGCGATGCAGCAAGGCCTGGCTGCACCCCACGTGGTCCTCCAGCGTCGTCGAGGCCGGACTGGCAAGTGTGTGCTCGTGCCTGGGCTCCCACGTCTGCCAACAAGAGCCGGCGATTCCAGGGAAGAGAAGTCACCACGCACGTGCGTACGCACATGCACACGCACACGCTCAGTGTGTGCCCGCAGCTCCGTCCCCCACTCTCTGAGGCACAGCAGCAGAGCCGGCGGGACAATCGTCCCGCCTGCGGGTCTACAAGCAGAGGCGCAAACACCACCGTACTCACGCAGGGTGACAGGGTGACACGCCGGCTAAAGCTCTGCATCCAAGGGGGCGCATCGCAGAGAAGCTGAGAAGGAACGAATATTCCACTGACTTAGGCAGGACCAGGGCCCTTCCAAGTGCTGCTCCTCCGTCCCCACCGCCGGAGAAGGAGGCGACACACGGCTCGGAAATGAACAAGCCCAGAGAGTTCCAGAGGTCACACCCCGGGACAGAACAGAGCAACTTCCCTGTCCCCCGCAGGCTCGGGGACAGTGGACGGCGGGCGGCCTCTCTGGAGGCAGAGGCTCCGCACACACTGGGCCCCACTCGCAGCCGCCCCCACGGACCCGCGGGCACCCGGCTCCCCCGGCGCAGAGCCCTCCCCCCACAGCGCTAGCCTGCCAGCCCTACTGGCGGACCGGGGCTCTCTAGTTTGGGTTGCTTCAAACTGCGGTAAAACACGGAAACGTAGCACCTTAACCAGTTCTGAGTGTCCAGGCCACTGGGTTGAGGGCAGTCACGCTGCCGTGCAGCCACGGCCACCAGGGCGCCGTCCACCTCCCCAGGCGGGGGCTCCGTCCCCGGGAGACACGGGCTCCCCGCTCCCCGCCTCTGGGGCTCTGACCGCTCCCGGCACCTCGTGGACTCACAGGATTTGTCCTCCCGTGTCCGGCTTATCCGGCGGGCAGGACGTCCTCGAGGTGCATCCGCGCCGCAGCGTGGCTCCGGACTCGGTTTCTGAGGCTGAGCGACACTCCACCACTTCTGCTGCTGTGGATCTCGCAGTTGAGCCTTTCACATCTAGGGTCTGTGATCCATTTTGCGTTAATTTTGTTAACATGGGACAAAGGAGGGCGGGGGTTCATGGTTTTTGCACTTCGGTGGCCGACAGTCCTGGCTCCGTCCCCCAACGGATCCCCGTGGCACTTTTATTGGGAATCCGTGGGTTTGCCCTGGAACCCGTTCTGTCCCGCCGACCTCCATGTGTGCCTTTTTGCCAGCTCCGCAAGGTCCACATCGCTACAGCAACGGAGGAAGCCCCCAAACCAGGTAGTCTCTTGTTTGTCTCTTCAAAATCATCGTGGCACTCCGAGGTCATTGGATTTCCATGTAAATTCTAGAAGAAGCTTGTAGTTTCTACAAAAGCCCTTGCCAGGATTTTGGTTGTCATTGCACTGAATCTATAGCTCAATTTTGGTCGAGACAACATTTCAGTAACATTAGGTCTTGTGGCCAATGACAGAGTATAGCTCGGCCCATTTAGTCCTTAATTTCTTAGCACACTGTTTGCTTATGTGCTAAAAAATTAAGAATCTCACATGTTTTGAGGCTCTTATAAGTGTTTTATTACAGATTTTAATTGTTCAGTGCTAGTAAAGAAATAACATGGATTTTGTGAGATTGACCTCGTATCCTGTAACTTAACTCGCCTATTCTATTTTTTTTTAAAGATCTTATTTATTCATGAGAGACACAGAGAGAGAGGCAGAGCCACAGGCAGAGGAAGAAGCAGGCCCCATGCAGGGAGCCTGACATGGAGCTCGATCCCGGGTCCCCAGGATCAGGCCCTGAGCTGAAGGTGGCGTTAAACCGCTGAGCCACCCGGGCTGCCCTTAACTCGCCTATTCTAGTAGCCTTTTTGTAGGTTTCTTAAGATTTTCTGCATAAACCATCATGCCACCTGTGAAAAAGACAATTTTTCTTCTGTTCCACTCATGCAGCCTTGATTTTCCTTGCAGCACTCTTCTAGCATAACGTTGAGCAGAAGTGGGGAGAGAGACACCCTTGCCTGGCTCCCAGCATGACAGGGAAAAACCCTTGGTCTCCCACCATGACGGATGGCGCTGGCTGTAGGTTTTCACATGCGCCCTTTACCAGTCTTGGATGCCCCCTTCCAGACTGCTGAGAGCTTGTGGATTTTTTTTTAAGATTTTATTTATTTATTCATGAGAGATAGAGAGAGACAGAGACAGAGACACAGGAAGATGGAGAGGGAGAAGCAGGCTCCATACAGGGAGCTTTATGTGGGACTCGATCCTGGACTCCAGGATCACACCCCAGGCCAAAGGTGGCGCCAAACCGCTGAGCCACCCAGGGATCCCCACTTGGAGGATTGTTAGCATAAATGGTATTAAATTTTGTCAAATTTTTTTCTGTGCACCATGAGAATAGTTATATTTGTCTTTTTTGCCTGTTAATATAGTGAATTGCAGTGACTGATTTCAAATGTTAAACCAACCCTGCATTCCTGGGGTAAACCCCACCCCCAACCCTGCCCTTGGTTATTATGCTGTGTCCTTTTTACATGTTTTGGATTTGACCTGTTGACATTTTCTAATTCATGAAGGATTTTGCTTGTGAGGGACATTGGGCCACAGTCTTTGCCTGCTTTTGTATCAGGGCCTCATGAAGTGGGCTGAGAAGTACTCATCCTCTTCCAACTACTAGACGACCTCGCACAGAATGCGTATTATTGAATATAAAAAATAGTGAAAGGGAATAAAGGAGAAAGGAGGAAAATGAGTGGGAAATATCAGAAAGGGAGACAGAACATGAGAGACTCCTAACTCTGGGAAACGAACTACGGGTGATGAAAGGGGAGGTGGGCGGAGGGTGGGGTCACTGGGTGACGGGCACTGAGGTGGGCACTTGACGGGATGAGCACTGGGAGTTATTCTACATGTTGGCAAATTGAACACCAATAAAAAATAAATTTATATAAATTTTTAAAAAAGAATGTGTATTATTTCATCCTTAAATGTCTGACAGCATCATCAGTGAAGTCATCCAGACCAAGATGTTGAAATGCTTTTATACATAAATTCAAATTTTCAATAGATACAGGGTTACTTGGGTTACCTATTTTGACTCGATCTTTCCACGAATTTGCCCGTTTCATCCATGTCCTAAAATTTCCTGGCACAAAGTTTTTTGGAATATTCTCTAGCCACCATTGTGACACCTATGGGAGATGTAGTGATTTCTTATCTCTCGTTTCTGATTTTGGTGGTTTTCTCCTCTTTCTCTCTTTTCTGATCGGTCTATCTGGGAGTTTCAAAGAATCAACTTTTTGGGTTGTTTTTTTTTTTTTCTGTTGTTTGTTTTCTATTTCATCGATTTCTACTCTTTGTGATTTCTTTCCTCTGTTTGCTTTTTCTTAAGGCTCAAGCTTACGTCGTTGATTTGAGAACTGTTTTATGTTCTGATAGAATCATTTAATGCAGTGAGTCTCTAAGCACCGTTTTACCTGGATTCCACCAATCCTGACACATTATGTGTCGACTTTCACTAATTTCGAAATGGTGTCTAGTTTCCCTCGTCATTTTCCTCTTTGAGCCAGGGGCTATTAAGAAATGCGCTTGTTTTGTTTCTACGTATTTGAGGATATTCCCAGATATCTTTCAATTCCTGATTTCTAGTTAATTCTCTGTTGGTCAGAGTCCTCTTCCATTTGCTGAGACTTGTGTTATGGGCCAGCACGTGGTCCGTCTTGGTGATGGTTCTGCGTGCACCCGAGCAGAGCGCAGGTCCTGCTGCGGCCGCCGGGTCAGGCGCTCGTCTACATATACACACCGAGCAGCTAGAGCGGGTCGGCGGCACGGTTCAAGCCTTCTCCATCTTCACTGTGCGAGGTCTCCTCGTCCCATCCATTACTGAGACAGGAGTGGTGAAGACTCCGACTACCTGGATCTGTAGGTGTCCTTTCAAGTCTATCATTCTGTGCTGCTTGTATTTTGAGGCTCTGTTATTAGGTGCGTACACAGTCAACGTGTTACATTTTCTTGACGCGCGGACCTTGTCACCACTGCAACATGCCATTCTTATTCCTGGAAACACTTCTGGTCCCGAAATCTAACTTACTGGACTCGGCCACCTTTCGATTTATATTTGCGCAGTACATTTTTTCCAACCTCTTCCTTTAAATGCAGATAGCATTTTTATCTAAGCTTTTTGATCGGATCTGACAACCTCTGACAAAATGTCTCTTATTTGGGATTTCTGGGCCATCTACCTTTGATGGCATTGTCGATACGGCCTGGTTTCAAGGCATCATCTTTCTATTTGTCCTCTCTGAATTCCGTTACTTCATCTTTTCTTTTTTCTCTCTTCTTCTGGACTCCTGATTTTTTTTTTCTTTTTCTTTTCTTTTTCTTTTTTTTTTTCTTTTTAGTGACTCTATTTTATATAGTCTATTTTTTTAGTGACTCTGTTTTATAGCTCGCCGTGGCTTGCGAGCTAGACCTCCCTGTTGTTTTCTCATGGCTGCCCCTAGGGTTTACAACACACTTCACTGTCTACCTTCCAGAAATATTTTAACACTCCATTGTGCATTTTAAGAACTTTCCAACAGTTTCCATTTTGTTCCTCTTGGGCTTCTGTGCTACGTTGTTGCAGACCTTTTACTTGCACTTGCATGCCCAACTTTACAAGATGTCATTATTATCTCCACTTTAAATAGGAAATCACCTGTTACAGGGCTCTTCTAAGGCGAGGGGACAAATGTCTTCTCTCTTTGCCTGCACTTCAGCTGCTCCCCATTCCTTCAGATCCAAATTTCTGGCTCCTTCCTGAAGGGGCTCCTTCACAGCTCCCAGAGGGGATACATTCTTTCAGCTTATGAGCTCTGGAAAGTGTTTACTTTGCCTTCCCTTTGGATGGATATTCTGTTGTCAGAGAAGTGTAGCTTGAAGACTTCCTCGCCTCGCCTCGGCATTTCGAAGATGCTCCTCCAGCACCCGGATCGCGGGAAGTGCGCTCTGATCTCATCTCTCTTCCTCTGTGCATAGTAGGTTTTTTGCCCCTGGCTGCTTCTGAGATTTTTCTGCTTTTAAAATCTCCAGACAGTTGATTATGGCTGGTGTGGTTTTCTTCCCATTTCTTCCGCTTGGGGTTTGTTGAGCTTCTCAGGAATGAGCTTTCATCGGATTCGGGAAAATTCTAGCTACTATTTTCTTCATATATTTCACACCACACACACATCTCTTCTCTGAATTCAATTCCATATGTAATTCCCCGATATGGTCCCACCCATACTCTGTTCCTCCCCCATCCCGCTGTTTTCCAGGTTTCGCTGTATTAAGAGTCTAGGCCTTTTTCTTCACAAATCCGAATCTTGTCTCTACAGTCTGACCCAGTCGGAGCCCCATCGAGGAGCCTCCTAGGTCTCCTCTATACCTTCCGCCTTCTCCTTATTCACGTTTCCTCTGTCACCGAACACATGGAGCATATTCATATTGACATTTTAACACCTCACCTGCTAATTCCACTGTCTGGATGGATGTGGCTGCACCCAGATCTGTTTCTGATGATGATTTCCCACTTACTTGTAGGACACGTGATTTCTGATTGGCCACAGACATTGTGAACTTGATGTTGTTTCACTGCAGGCCGGCTGCTGGGGCTTTACTTGGGGACATAGTTAAATTGCTTAAAATCAGTTTGGTGCCTTCAAGGCTTGCCGTAAGCTTTGGCAGGTGAGTCCTGAGCAGGCTGCGTCCAGTCCAAGGTGAGGCTAAGGCAATGACTTTCTGAGGACTCTACCCCACACCCTTTGAACCATGAGGTCTTCCTATCTGTCTGTCTGGTAAGAACACAAATTTCATCCCCAGCCCTGAGGAAACCACAAGAACCGTTGCACTTACCCCTCTCCAATGCTTTGTCCCCTCGCCGTGGTGAGATCTGCACACGTGTGCACAGATCGGCATCAGCCAACCACCGGGAAGACCCCCTCCTCAGCTCTCTAGAGCCCTTTCTCTACACAGTGACCTCATCCCTGCTGTTTTCCCTGCAAATTCTAGCCTTGGTGGGGCCTCTTGGTGCCCAATTGTCTCTACCTGGTCCTGGGCTCCCTCTCCCGGTGCTCAGGTGGACACCATGGACAATAGTTGGGGATGCCAGGGGATCCCCGAACAGGGACGACTGTCCCGTGCCCTGCTGTGTAGGCTCTGAAACCTATGACCCCACACACTTTGCCTTCCTGTTGTGTCAGGTGGGTTGTGAAATCCGGTCCATGTCTCCCCACGGGGCTACAGGTCGAGGGTGGAACCTGGTATTTTTAACTCAATTTTCCACTAATCCCAAGTGCACATCTCTAATGGACTTAAATGAAGGGTCTCATCTGAGAAGCACCGAGCTGTGAATCTAAAGCAGGACCCCTCTCGCCAGAATGGGTCTGGTTACCATGCAGCTAACGTAAAGCCGGTTCTTGAAAAGAACAAAAGCATTTACCTTTTTCTTTCCAGTCTCATATCACTTACTCTCAATGGAAGAATCTCATTAAAAGCCTACTTGCTATTTTAGAGGGAACGCTGGGGCTGGGTGGCTGCCCACGTGGCCCTAGAACGGGCAGGCCTGCAGCTAATGAGCAAAATGACAAGCTGGTGCCTGAAGATACACCATGTGCTGATAACACCTTGAGACACTCAGGGCCCTTCTTCTCACTTAATTGTCTCTCCCCGGTTTATTCAGTGAGGTCAAAGTCATCGCTGGCATCCTGTCCTGAGCGGCCCACCACCTGAAGTCACCTTCTTTCCTGAAACTGAGCTGAGGCTGAAGCAGAATCTCAAGAGGCCAGCTGGTGGCTGAGAAGTCTCCAGACCAGCGGCTGATGCTCCAGCACATGGGGCAGACGGGTGGGGTGCTGCCCCGCACAGGGCAGGGACACGGGAAGGCGTGTGGGCAGGGCCCCCCTCCTCCTCACCCCTTCCAGCGTTCAACAAGGCCAAGAGCCCAGTCCCGGACTCGTGAGATGGATGCAAGTCCCTTGTCGGGTATGTGATTTGAAAATATTTTCTCCTATTGCTTGGGTTGTCTTTTCACTTTCCTGATGGTGTCCTTTGAAGCACAGAGATTTTTAATTTTGATCTTAAAAGCTGCCACAGAAAAGACCGATTACCTTGACAGAAGAGAGAGCCTGGCAATTGTATCTTAGCATACAAAGGATGTCAAAGGCCCATGCATATGTCCTCGGGTGCTAGAAGAGCCCACCTGCCAGCTGAGAAGCCCACAACCAGCAGGACGTCTCTGGAGGAGCAGGGAAAGCCAAATACCCTTTCAGACAAACAGAAATGGGAAGGGTTTGCAACCAGCAGAATCTAAGGGAATCTCTAACACACGCATGCTTCAAGCAGAAGTACTGTCACATGGAAAATCGGAGATCCAAAACAGAACGAAAAGCAAAAAGAGTGGCAAACACGTTTACAAGTCTGAAACCAAAAGTAATGCAGCACAATGCCTGGTGAGGTTAAAAAAAAGTAAACACAGGGCAGCCGGGGTGGCTCAGCGGTTTAGTACTGCCTTTGGCCCAGGGCCTGATCCTGGAGACCCGAGATCGAGTCCCTTGTCGGGCTCCCTGCATGGAGCCTGCTTCTCCCTCTGCCTGTCTCTCTGCCCCTCTCTCTCTCTTTGTGTCTCTCATGAATAAATAAATAAAATCTTAAAAAAAAAAAAGAAAAGTAAACACACAACAACACATGTGTTGGAAAGTGGCATTGGGGCGTGCCGGGTCCCTGCACCATCCCCAAGAGTAAAGAACTTGTTAATTTTAGATCACTGACAATTATGAATGTTGTAATTTCTGGGAAAACCATCAAAGGAAGAGTCTAAATAAATAAATAAATAAATAAATAAATAAATAAAATTTTAAAAAATAAAAAAATAAAAAAAGGAAGAGTCTATAACGTCCAAACTGCTAGAGGGTATAAAAATGAAAGGATTCATGCTCACCAAAAAAAAAAAAAAAAAAAAAGCAAGAAGCAAGAAAGGAGAAGGAAGGGGAAACACGGCACAGATAAAGCAGTTAGCAAAATACAAAGTGACAGATTTAAAAAAAAAGATTTTATTTCTTCATGAGAGACACACACACACAGAGAGGCAGAGACACAGGCAGAGGGAGCAGCAGTCTCCACGCAGGGAGCCCGACGTGGGACTCGATCCCAGGTCTCCAGGATCAGGCCCTCGGCCAAAGGGGGCGCTAAACCGCTGAGCCACCCGGGCTGCCCACAAAGTGACAGATTTAAACTCAGTTCGTCAGTAATTACATTTAAAGGAAACTGGTTAAAGGTTCCAGTTAAAAAAAAAAATTGTCAGACTTAAAAAAAAAATTGTCAAATTTCAATTTAAAGAGACCTTAGGGGATCCCTGGATGGCTCAGTGGTTTAGCACCTGCCTTCGGCCCAGGGCATGATCCTGGAGACTGGGGGTCGAGTCCCACATCGGGATCCCTGCATGGAGCCTGCTTCTCCCTCTGCCTGTGTCTCTGCCCCCCTGCCCCATCATGAATAAATAAAATATTTTTTTAAAAAATAAAGAAAGAAAGAAACTTTAATCATGTACTACTTCTGAAGATAAAAAGAGGCAGACAGGTTAGACACGAGAGAAGGAGATGTGCAGGCTCAGGCTAGCCCACAGTGGCTGGTTCCGCATGCGAATTTCAAAGAGGAGGTGGAGCCCAGAACATCACTGGAGGGAAGAGCACGTCAGAGTGGCAGACGCTCCATCCGCAAGGAGGATACAACCATTTAGAAACCATTATCACTAATAACACAGCCCCTAAATACACAAAGCAAGCGGATGTCCATGCAAGAGTAAGACAAATCCGCAGTGGTGACTGGAGATTCTGATGGACCTCTTTGCGTAACTGATAGAGCAGGGACATCTAAGGAACTAGTAAGGATGTGGGAGTTGGCACACGTGTTCTGGAAAGGGCCAGACAGTAAACGCTGTACAGGCCAAGTGCTCTCTACCACACTTACTCAACTCTGTCCTCATGCAAAACAGCCACGAACGACATGGAAACAAATGAGCGTAGCTGGGAATCCCATAAAATTGTATTTATAGAAACAGGTGGCAAATCAGATTTGGCCCATGGGCTGTAGCTTGCCAACCTGATAGAGAAGGTTTGAATAACATGATCCAAAACTTTACGAGCTGACACAAAACACTGTCCCCACCGAGTGCAGAACACCATCTTTTCAAGGACATTTAGAACATTTCCCAAATTGGACCACATGCTGGGTCATAAAGCAAGTCTCAACAAAGACAAGCATCAGCCAGAGCAGAGCATATTCCTGGACCACAATTCACTGAAGCTAAAAAGTTAATAAATTTTAAAGGCTACAGAAAGATATTTGGTGAAATTGCCAGGTTTAGAAATCCAAAACAGCTATTAACGGTGAAAAAAAAATTACATTTAAAAATCCATTGAGGGATCCCTGGGTGGCGCAGCGGTTTGGCGCCTGCCTTTGGCCCAGGGCGCGATCCTGGAGACCTGGGATCGAATCCCACATCGGGCTCCCGGTGCATGGAGCCTGCTTCTCCCTCTGCCTGTGTCTCTGCGTCTCTCTCTCTCTCTGTGACTATCATAAATAAATAAAAATTTAAAAAAAAAAAAAAAAACTTTTAAAAAAAAAAAATAAATAAAAATAAAAATCCATTGAATGGAATAGTGACAAAAGGACTTCCCATCACAACACATAAAGGCTGTAGCTAAAACAGTTCAGTGTCGAAGGTTACCTAAGCGTACGGCAGAAAATTTTAAGAGGTTGAAGACAAATGACATAAAACATGACTCTAGAGGTTACAGAAACAAAACGTAAATTAAAGAAAAAAGAAATAATTCGAAAAGCAGAAATTCATGAAATAAAAACTGTACAGAAAGCCAGAAAGTTGACTCTTTGAAAGGACTGATAAAACTGACAGTTTGACAAGAGAGACAAGAGGCACGCGCGCACACACACACACACACACACACACACGAATAACGTTGGGAAAAATAAGCAAATGCTGCAGGATTTTAAGACAAGAGGGGTTTATGAACAGCTTTGAGGCAATGAACTTTGAATGTAGCTGAAAGGACCAAGTCCTGAGAAGAATAATTGACAAAACGCTTAAGAAAATACAGAAACCCAAACAACTGCAGCAGGAGTCCAGTGCCGCCGAGCCTCCGTGCCCGGGGACCGCCACCTCCGCACACGCACGGCGGCGGGTGACCAGGGCGTCGGGGCTGCGGAACAGGACACGTCTCCCTCCAAATCAGTGACGTCAGACAGCGGCCCGCGAGAGCCGAGACCCCCACAGAGCGGGAAGCTGGTGAGTCTGCGGGCGCTCGGCGGCTGAGGGCCTCTGCTCCGGCCCGGTGCCCCCCGCGGGGTCCCCCGCACCCCGGGGCCGGGCCCGGGTACCAGGCCAGGGCGACCCCGGCTCTGCTGCGAGCCCAAGCCTCCATCAGACAAAACCTGTCGCAGGGCGACTGCCAAGCTTCGCAAGAGCAAATCAAGCCGGGTGGTGAACTGGATTTCAGAGGTGACGGGAAGGGGTGGCAGGCACGGACCGAGAGACCGCGGGCACAGTGCGCGCTGCGGGGCGCCCACGCTCCAGGCTGCCCACACGGCCACGTGGCCGCCCAGGCTCGCTTAGACGGAAGGCACAGGTGCTTGGGGTCTGCCGGCCTTCCCGTCCTGGGGCCGTCAGCCAGGTGAGGCCAGGAGGCCCCGGTGCTGCTCTGAGCGCCCCCCGCCACCGAGTCACCAGCCCGGAGGGAGGAAGAGTTCGCCTCCTCTGGGTCACAGCCTCCCAATCCAGAGCGACTCGGTGCTTCTCCCCTGAAATAGCTACGTGCGAAACAGAGGAGGCCCCGGGTGCTCTTCACACCTTCAGGGCCTCCGTGGGGGCACAGCCCTAAGGGCAGTGTCGGCCCCTAGCTGGCCCCACGGCCACTTGGTGTTTGCTCCCATGGCACAGGCACGCAGGCCCACACGAGAGGGCCTGTATCCAGGGCTGGGCAGGGGATGCAGCCTGGTGGCCAGCCTGCCGTCCCCAAGGCCAGAGGTGGCAGGATGAGCTAGGTGGCAGCTTCCACAGCCCAGCCAGGGCACAGCCCCAAGGTGGCCCGGACCACCGCACACCTGTGGCCAGAGAAACCCGACGGCCCTCTGGCCCCGTGGACCTCCAGGTCGTTACCGCTCACTCCCCAGGGGCCGCTGCAGAAACGAGGGGTATCCGTGGTCACAGGGGTGGGAGGCGCGGTTGGGGTTTAGATGGCGGGTCTGGTAACGCACCTTTCACCAGACACCTGCTCTGGGGTCAGAGCCTGACTCCACTTGGACACAAACACCGTGTCGTTTGGTTTCCACACAGACAGAACGTTCCAGGAGGGCAGCCACCTACGAGATATGCCCAGGAAGATGCCCTCTGCCTTGCTGACCCAACGCAACACCCGGGAGGGATGCGACTCCCACCCCACCTGCCTCTTTTGGCTGCACCTGACACAAGCAAGGGCGGTATTTCTGGGCCAGTCCGCTGTCTTCTCGTGTAGACAGGCCCAAGCACTCCCACGTTGGAACACACAGCCTTTTCAAATTCTGGACGTGGACAAGCTAAAAAATCCATTTCTATACTGCAAACGAGCTACTGCAAAATGTTTTATTATTAATAATATCAAACATACTTGGTGGTTGGTATCTGCCAGATCCTGTTCTAAGCATTTAATGTGTACCAGCTGCACTTCCCCTGAGGAGGCACGGGGTCCAGCGGGTGGAGACACACTAGGCCAACCTCACCCACTCCTGGGGCTGCAGGTTCCGGAGACGAGGGGCGTGCCCAGGGTCCCACACCACCACCACCCCTCCCCGGGGAAGCTGCTAGGAATCATGACGAGCACATTCTAGCGGGAACGTGACGTGGGTCTCAGATGCAAGCCACATCTTCAATTTTATATTCTCTGCAGCCACATTTAAAAATGCAAGAAACAGGCAAAAATAATGTAGTAATATTTTATTGAACCCAATAAATCCAAAATATTATTTCAACTTCTAATCCATATAAAAGAACATTAATGAGACATTTTGCTTTTTTTTTTTTTTCTTTTTGTACTAAGCCTTCCAGTGGAGGCGTTGAGTCAGTCTCACCTTTCACAGTGAGAACAGATCTGAATTCGGAGTGGGCACGCCTCAAGCAAGGCCCCCATGAGACATGACCCCATGAGACGTGGTCCCCGTGACACACGGCCTTCGGGCAGCACCAGCTCAGATAGGACACACTCTCAGGACCGTTTTCCTCCCACTTCTCTTTTCCATTTACATGGATTTTAGAAGCTTTTAGTTTCACTCGTTCTTTTACTTCAAATGTGTCTATGATGATTAATTCCTCCACCGGACGGGAGCTGCGGGGGGGCGGGGGTCAATATTTTACGTGTTTTCTTTTCCTAAAGTATTTCCTAATTTTTTAAAAAAAAGCCAACTTATTCTTAGAGATACAATATAATCACAGGTTAAAAAATAGAAATTAGATAAAAATTATTGAATACTTCCAATTTTCTTTTCCTTCTACAAAATTTGGAAGGAGAAGAGGAAACCAATCTCTTTCTGAAATAAATGCATAATAAATGACAAAGAATAAGTGATGAGTAATTATCATCGCTCCCTTTTCAAGTTTCTTCTTTTCCTAAAAATGGTCTTGTCGTCGGCCGCCGGCCACCACCCGTACCCCTGCAGAACGGGGCGTTGCCGGGCTGCCATCCCGCCACTTCTCAGGGCCCACGTCCCCCGTGATGCCGGGATTCGCGGTCACGCACGCAGCTTCTCTGTG
Organism: Canis lupus familiaris; assembly: GCF_011100685.1. NCBI lineage: Eukaryota > Metazoa > Chordata > Mammalia > Carnivora > Canidae > Canis > Canis lupus. Next base: position 37,707,826 of record NC_049252.1, on the reverse strand, counting down.
GCAACCTCAGCTGGAGGTGGGACGAGAGGAGGTGAACAGAGGCGGGATCCCATGCAGACGCTGGGCTCGGGTGCAGCCCGTCCGACCCGGGAGGGTCCAGGGCCACCACCGGCACCACCCACCAGCACTGACCCCGCCGCTCAGGGACAAGGAAGCCTGCTTTTCCAGATCATGCTCCCACATGAACTCCGAGGCTGGGCCACCCACAGCCCGCCACCACCAACATGTGCCTGGCACAGCAGGTCTTGGCAAGAACACACCCACTGCACGCGGCCGCCTCGCTGCCTTCTAATCCACCGCAATCCCATCAGTAATCAGGGGTTTATGAGAGCCGCTGGCAAATAAAGCCAGCTCACCATTACGGGTGGAATTGCGTCCTCCCCGCCCGGAGTCACACAGGACACCCTCACCCCCGGGGCCTCAGAAGGAGACCTCAGCTGGAAGCAGGGTCGGAGCAGTCACAGCGTGTTAAGATGAGGTCACCAGGGTAGGCCCTAACCTAAGGACAGGCGTTATTTAAAAAAACAAAAACAAAACAAAACAAAAAGGACACCGAGACACATACCTGGGAAAGGCAGCACATGGCAAGACGGGGAAGGCGGTCGTCGGCAAACCAAGGGCAGAGGCCTGGACACAACCCCTCCCGCCCCCAGAGGAAACCAGCCCTCAGACATCGTGGTTTCGGCTTCTGGCTCCAGAGCTGTGACACACGCTTGTGTGACCTCAGGCACCGCTGCGCTCCCGGAGCCCTCAGCAGACCAGTAAACGCACCGTATGCGGAGCCTCCCTCCTTCGGCCCTCCTCTGTGTCCGTCCCTGCGCCCGCACCCCCGCCCTGCCAGGAGGGTACCCTCTGCAGTCGGACCACCGGCCTCGGAACCAATCTTCGCAGCTGTGCGTGGGCAGGGCTCCGCGGTCACGCGTCACCCGGTGTCGAGGGAGAGCCATGTCCCCGTGTCCACGCGGCCGGGGCCTGCGCCTCTGTCTACCGACAGCCTCCTGCCGCCCTGCCCCGCCGCAGTCTGAGCGGGGACGAAGAGTAAGTGAAAAATAATCTGTATCGTTAAGTAAACCTGTCCTACCATCCGTGTGATTGCAAATCTCAAGGTTCATTTTCAAAAGGCCACAGGCGTACAGGGGCCCGTCCACACCCGCACACGGCCGTAGGGAAAACTGTGACGAGACCGCAACATCCCCGCTGGGCCACGCGGGTCGCCGTCCACACCGCAAACGGGCCCAGGGGCCCCGGGCACGCGCAGCACCAGACGTTCGGCGTCCACGCGGCCCCGACAGGCAGCGTCAGAACAACACAGGACCAAGGGACGGGGCCGGCCTGCCCCCAGCACCGTGCAGCTGCCACACGGGGAGGCGGGCAGCAGGCGGCCCCTGCCGCTCCCAGGCCCGAGGCTTGGAGGCGCACGAGGCGCTGCCCTCGGATGTGCTGAGCCACGAAATGATTCAGCAGCAAGGAAAATCAGAGGTTGGCATCGACACGGACGCTGCCCTGGGATGACACACACGCACCCCGTTCTGTGGCGGGCGGGTGGGACGGCCAACACACCAGCCCCTGCTGTGTCCCCGAGACGCGCCGGGACACGGCGACATGCTCCGCTGTGGGGCCCCTGTGCACCTGCGGGGAGGAACAGGGACAGTCCATGCGGCCCGGCTGCCACCAGCCTGTGTGGGGCTCAGCCCTGGCCCCTACTCTGCTGTCCCTTCCCCTGAATCCGAGTGACTTTCCAGGAGCTCTGGGCCCGGAGCATCCCGGCAACGACCCGCCACCGCCACACGTCACGTGGCTTCTCCGACACACGCGCGGTGCCTGACGCATGCACCCCTCTTCCTGAGGCATGTGCCTACTGTGTACCCAGCGGTCAGGGCTGACCCTCGCCGTCTGGACCCATTGACAAGGGCAAGTGGCAAAGGTCAGCAGTACAACGTGAGCCAAAGAAAGCAGGCCCCGAAAACGTAGGCAAGGTGTGTGGGGCGTGTTAAATGCACGTGTGTGCGCGTCGTCACTCACACTCGGGATGCAGGAGGCTTCCCTCTCACGGCTGGAGGATGCATACAAATTCCCCAGGCAAAGAGGGAAAGAGTGTTCCAGACGAAGGTGTATGAGGCCTGGCGCGAAGCCAAAGAGCAGGTGTAGTGGGGGGAAGAGGATGTGGGCGACTGGGGGGGGGGGGGTCACCGCAGGGCCGGTGGGGGGCGGCCTGCCTGGAGGAGGGGGTGGGGGTCGGAAGCAGAGGCTCCACAGGACAGTGGCTGTGGCGGGGAGGGACAGGGAGGACAGGGGCCCCGGCAGGGCCTGGGGAGGCGGAGGAAGGGTGCGGGCGCCGCAGGACGTACGGGAGACGAGCCGCGCTCCCGCCTAAGAGGCCAAGTGCGGGTGGGGGCCGGGGGCCGGAGCGGGGGGGGGGCACTGCGTGAAGACGCCTCCGACACACCCCGAGGACCACCGCCTTCCACACGCCGGTCCTCCCTCTGCACGTGGCTTCTAGCTCCGAAAGCGACACGGTGACGGACAACGCACTAAGATGTGGCGTCGTGGAAAGATCCTGCTGTTCCCACGGGCACCACGCAGTGCGCGAAGAGCAGCTCCTCGGCTACCAACCGTCCCCGGGACCCCACGGATCGCGTGGTGACCTGGCGGATTCCAAAACAGCAGACACGCCCCAGTGGGATGGAGGGTGGGAAGTTGGGCAGCCGAGGTCCCCGGGGACCTCCCAAGGCGCCCCAGCACTTGGCGGGGATGTGCTGGGGACAGAGGGTCTTCTGGGCTCAGACCCACCGGGGCGTGTTCATCTTCCCAGGTGACCTTGGTCGTGCGGGCAGACCTAAGCCTGTGACGTGACGGTCCCTCCCCGTCCACCGTCAGCAGACCTTGTCCTTAGTCAGCGACGTCTTTATGAGCCGCCGTTGGAATCTGGGAAACCAACCCGGGGCACCGGGGGGCTTGGCTGGTCGAGCGTCCCACTCTTGGCTTTGGTTCAGGTCACGGTCTCGGGGTTGTGGGATCACGCCGTGCACTGGGCCCCATGCTCCACGGAGAGTCGGCTTGGGGTTGTCCGTCCCCCTCTGCCCTCCTCCCTCTACTCTCTATTAACAAATAAATCTTACGAGTAAAAGAAAAATTAACCTAACACGGTCCTGTATCAGCCCCGCCCCAGGGCTCCCGGCAGAAGCCAGCCTCTTCGGGGAGGCACCTCCCCGGGCACCTGCAGACAGAGCTCACCTGGACATAAGCCCACGATCCAAATTTACACAGCACACGAGAGGCTGGGTTCTGGGAGCAAGAGAGAGCGGGACTAGGCGTGGAAGCCAACCCTGGAGAAAGGCAGACTTTGGTATTATTGTGATTGCCGTCACTATTATTTTGATATTGTCAGGGCTGTGTAGGAAGAGTTTGGAGACCACAGAGGACAGTGAAATCCATGCAAGGAACAGAATACTCAGCAAGAGGAGCAGCAGATTGGGAAGGAACCGAAGAGGATTTTGTTCTTTTAAGAGATTTATTTATTTGCACGACAGAGAGCGTGCGCCCGGGCACACGAGCTGGTGGGGGGGTGAGGGGTGGAGGGAGAGGGACTCTGCAGCCGACTCCCCACTGAGCGCGGAGCCCTACGCAGGGCTTGATCCCACGACCCCGAGCTCGTGACCTGAGCCGAAACCAAGAGTCGGAGGCTCGACCAGCCAGTCGGGGACGACCGGGCCCCTCGTCAAAGGGAACTTTTAGAAACGAACAGAGGAACCAGCGCAATGACAAGTTTCATGAGCTGCCCACACAGCGGACCGGGGAGGCCGGGAGACGCCGGGCCGGGGCCTGAAGGATCCGCCCGGGATGCGGCACAAAGTGACGGAAACGGGAGAAGCACGATCGAGGGTTCAGAGGCTGGGGGACGGCGCAATCGAGTCAAGCAGCACTCAACAAACCGACGCCCCGAGCTCCCCGGAATTACGAAGACACAACCTCGGCCTCCAGGAAGCGGGCTGGGCAGGAAGGCAGCCCCCGGCGGTGCCAGAGTGAGGCGGGCACGGAAGGCCAGCGCGTCGGCCAGGGCACCGCGACGTCACAGGACTGAGTCTCGAAAGCTGCCTCTGCCCAAGAGGCGCGTGAGCTGAAGTCAGTAAGAGAACTGTCCCCTAAAATCGCCACACGTTTAGGAAGTCAGAAGGCCTCACTCCTGGGTCCCAGGAGAACCAGAACGGCAGTGGAAGGGTGTTCCCACTGGACAGCACGCAGCCCCGCAGAGCCGGGACGGGAGCCTGGGACTCTGCTGACAGAAATAGTCGGAGAATTAAGGAGCTGTGCTTAGAAAAAGTAAGAAAGGGGCACCTGGGGGGCTCGGCCGCTGAGCATCTGCCTTTGGCTCAGAGGGTGACCCCAGGGTCCTGGGATCGAGTCCCACATCGGCCTCCCTGCAGGGAGCCCGCTTCTCCCTCTGCCTGGGTCTCTGCCTTTCTCTGTGTCTTTCATGAATAAATAAATAAAATCTTTAAAAAGAAAAAAAAGGGATCCCTGGGTGGCGCAGCGGTTTGGCACCTGCCTTTGGCCCAGGGTGCGATCCTGGAGACCCGGGATCGAATCCCACATCGGGCTCCCGGTGCATGGAGCCTGCTTCTCCCTCTGCCTGTGTCTCTGCCTCTCTCTCTTTCTCTCTCTGTGACTATCATAAATAAATAAAAATTTAAAAAAATAAAAAAAAAGAAGTATAAAAAATAACGAGTCAACTCAGTAGTCCAGAAAGAGAACGCCGGGGTAAACCCAAGGAGCACGGCCAGGACGGCGGCGAGGAAGGCAGAGAAGCCGACTGAACGCCGGCTCTGCGTGAACAGTAACAAAGTCACAGAGAAAAACCTCTGCTGAGATAAGTCAAGGAACCAGAAAAGCAAAAACAATTTTCAGAATGAAAAAGGGAAGTTGATGTCAGAGTACAGATTTGAAAACTAAGACTGTATTATGACCTTTGCACCCAGAAATAGAGGATGCTATGAAGCAAACAACGCAGTGGAGAGCCCCAGGGTGACCCCACGGTCCCCTTGCAGGGACAAGAGCCACGGAGGGCCCCGTCTGGGTGAGGCCTCCTGACCCCGGACTTGCATTGACGCGCTCCTCCGTGTGAGCTGCCACGTGAGGACGCCCTCAGGACAACCACTGGCAAGGACCCGAATCCTGACGACAACCCCTCCCGGTAAGACGGCAGCCGCGGGTGGCACCATGTTGGTGGCCCAGGAGAGCCCCGGGCCTGAGGACCCAGCAACGCCGCGCCCGCAACCCCTGGACCACGCCAACGGGGAGATGCTGCGTGTCGGTGTCACCTGTTACGCAGCAACAGCTGGCACACGCAGATGAGTGCCCAGAAGAACGCCCCGAACCGCATGCAGACGGCCCTGGAGAACCTGACGGACCTGCTGCTCCTACAGACACAGCCAGGATGGAATCACGGGCACACAGAGGCCAGGACGCACGGGGTCTCGGTCCCGAGCTCTCCCACGCGGCAACGCCATCCGACTCACGTCAGGAGGCTGGCGTAACCCAGACACCAGACCAGGCGAGGACGGGACGTGATCGAGGACGATCACAAACCAAACCCACTTTGGAACACGGGGGCAGACAATCCCAACACGCTACACGCCAGCCACAGTCACGGAGCACAGATAATGCACCGCGGCCACTGGGGTACTTCCGGGCGGCAAAGTACGCACGTACTTCACGGAGCCAACGGAGAAACAGAGACGTCTGTGATCCGCCCAATACGTGCAGAAACGGCCCTCGTGAAACATCTTCAGCAGATATGCTTAGAAACAAGACAACGCTCTTAACCAGAAAGGGCCCATCTACAGAAAAATAAGCCTTCTCTGTTTCTGTAACGTCACTGGAATGGGAGACGTCGTCTGCAGAGGCACCTCAATGTCGGTGCCCCCCGCACGGCACCCCAGCCCTACGCAGGGGGCCGTTACCTCGAGCCCCTCCCTATGTGTCAGCAGCATCCAACGCAAGAGCTTCAGAGGCGTTCTCACCCCCTCCCCCGACCCGTGGACGTCGCTCTGAACCCGGGGAGCCCTCCCTAGGGGGTAGGAAGGCTGCCTCCTTCCCGGGGTGCACAGTGTGCAGGCCCGTGGCCTCTCCGGGCTTAGCCAGCCAGTCCCCCAGAGACGGGCCCCACGGTATCCCCGTGCCTGACGCCGCCCAGGTCACCTCACACCGGCAAAGGGTCCCTGGAGCGTGTGCCCCAGGAGTGCAGCAACGCCCTGGTCACCCTGGTCGTGTGACTGTGGGGAGCCCCCTCCCTCCCCGAGGCTCCAGGGCAGCGTGTGCCCCACTCGGGGATGTGGGACGTCCAGCCCGTGTCTCTCCTCGCTGGGGCCAGCAGCACCTCGGCATCCCCGGGCCCTGCTCCCTCTCACATCAGTCGCACGGGCCGGTGGCCCTCAACACCGTCACAGCCGAGTGCCACCTTCCTGCCAGCACCGCGGGCACGTGGCTCAGCTGCCGGCCCCCTCGCGGTGGCGCTGTCTCGATGGGCCCTGGAAGCACCATGTGTCCAGACGAGTCTGCGGCCCCCATTTTCTCTCCTGAGACCCCGGGCCTAGAGGTGGCTGCTTTCCTCTGTTGGACAGACAAGGGTCTCTGGGCCGCACACCGCACGAGCCCCTGGACGGTCTGCAGGCGGGTCCCTCCCCTCCGGGGCCAGGGTCCCAGGGGGACAGGCGCTTGGCACCCTGCTCAGGCTACTCGGTTCACTGATGATGTATCTGCTGCATTCCTTTGCCTGCCGCCTGTCTCTAGAATTTTCTTTTTGACTCTTCTTCAAAACTTTCAATTTCCATATGATACACGCACGGAACAGTGCACACATCACAAGTGTGCAGCTCAAGCTTTTACACACCACACACCCCCGTGCAACCGACATGGGGCTCGAGGAAGATGCTGCCGCAGTGCCCCCTGGGAGCCCTGCACGCCCCCTGCCCTGCGGGAAGCCCCCTCCCATGGCCGCGCCGTGTAGGCCGCTTCCACCAGCAGACACACCCCTCAGGCCTCCCTCCCTTTGCTCGACACGTTGTAAGTCACACACGCGTGCCTGCACATGGGACGGCTTCATTCTCTTCACCGCATGAATATGCCGGGGTCCCCTCTTCATTTTCCTTGAAGACACTGAAAGCAATCCCAGGGCTTGTGCCTTAGGACAGAGCTGCTGGACCCGCAGCACGTGGGTCCTGACGGGCACCCAGGAGTGAACGGCCTCAGGGGCAGGTCCTGCCACTCAGTCTCCCCCGCGGGCGCCCCTTCACACCCACCACGGCGCTCCTGTGCTCCAACCCTGCCCCTGGCGGGTGGCCCAGCACCTGCCTGGGGCTTCAGGTTCACGCCCCCCTGGTGGCCGGTGCACAGGAACCTTGCATCTCTATTTTCCAGAGGTCCTGCCTCCTCTGATCCCAAGGACAGTAACAGGAGGAGGACTCAGAACTAACATTTGGGGCGGGGGACACTTGGGTGGCTCAGTTAAGCGTCCAACTCTTGGATTTGGCTCAGGCCATGATCTCAGGTCATGGATGGAGCCCCATGTCAGGCTCTGCACTCAGGGGGAGCCCGTTTGAGGATTTTCTTCCTCTCTTAAAAAAAAAAAAAAAAAAAAAAGGAACCAAGATTTGGAACTGCTTAGCTGTTATACCAACACTGGAAGGGGAAATAGCAGTGTTTCCCTAAAATCAGGAACAAAACCAGGACACCCTGTCGCACTTCCATTTAACGCCATCCTGAAGGCCCCGGCCCGGCCGTGAAACAAGAAGTCATAAGGAACAAACAAAGCCATCCCTTTCCCGCATGATAGGGATGGCTGCACAGAAAACTCTAAAAGGAAAAAGAAAGAGTGGGGGCACCTGGTGGCTCAGTCAGTTGGGCATCTGAATCTTGGTTTTGGCTCAGGTCAGGATCTCAGGTTGTGGGATCGAGCCCTGCATCGGGCTCCGAGCTCAGCACGCATCTGCTGGAGACTTTCTCTCCCTCGGCCCCTCCCCCTGCTCACACTCTCTTTCTCTCTTAAATTAATAAGTAAATCTTTAAAAAGAGAGAGAAGAAAATCCTAAACATCTACAAATAAACAACAGGAAACGGAGATTGCTAAGGTGACCGGGTATCACGGCAACACCCAAAATCAAATGCATTTGTGCTCAACGCCAACAAGGAGTTAGAAGAGATGTTTAATAAAAAAATAAAATTTAAAAACGCCACCTACGAGAGCAACAGACCTAACCTGTGCCCGTGGGAGGGACTTTAACCGCGGACTGTGAGACAGCCTCACGGGCCGCCGCCGACCACCTGCACTGCTGCAGACACGGGCCGTGTTCACAGCGGGAAGACGGGATGGGGAGGGTGGAGTCCCCCAGCTGGTCTACAGTCAGTGCCATTTCAGCCAAAATCCTGACAGTTTTTCAAGAGCCACTGGAAGCCCACGGTAACACGACAGGGGGAAGCAAAGAGCAGGAACCGCCAGGGGCTCCCACGACCCCGCAAGGAGGATGAGCAGGGAGCAGGGGCTGTAGGGCGAGCAGAGGGCCAGGGAACCCAACGGAGAGCGCCTGGGCACGCACTGAGGACCTGCCATGCGACACCTGGCACTGCCCCTGGGGACCAAGGTGTCCCGGGCTCCGTCCCTCTCAGCGCACAGTGAGCTCCAGAGCCACGGGAGGCCTCCACGGGGGAGCCGACTCGCAGCCTCAAGGACATGCGGGGCAGCACCCTAGTGCCCCAGGCCGAGGAAGGACTGCCAAGAGGCACCCGCCCCCGGAAGGGAAGATGGGCAGACCCACAGGAAGTCAAGCATTTCATTCATGACGATGAAGGAAGAAGAGGAGGCCCGTGGCAGCCACGTGACGGCACAGGAGAGGCGATCACATGCCACTGCAGGTCAGCCGGAGAGGCCCATGGGGACAGAGGGCAGCGGGGACACGCGGGACACACAGGACCCAGCGGCGCGGGGAGACGCTCCGGGCATCGGGCAGGATGTGCAAACCCAGGCCACAGCGCGACAGGCCATGGTGCATCCGTTCCATTTGCAAGAACTAATGACAACAGTGAAGAGCCCGGAGCGCTGGACGCACCTTAGAGCCGCTGCGCGGGCGGCGGGCATCTGAGAAACAGCCCGTGCCCCCACCCCCGCCCTCCCCCCCTCCGGCCTCCGCCTGCAGCTCGCCAGCGGCCACGGCCAGGTTGGGAGCACTGTCCGGCGAGCCGCCGGGCACCTGCTGGAAACCTCTCTCGCGGACTTCAGCTCCGCGCGGACCTGAGCAGGGCCTCCCGCCTGTGCTTAGAGACGCGCGGACGCCCGTTCCCCCGAGAACCCCCGCTGCCCACAGCCCCCCCACCCTGGGTATGCGCACATCCCGGCTTTCGCCTGCACGTGAAATCTTGGATTTCTGTTCTCCCTGCTTTTTTTTTTTTTTTAAAGATTCATTTATTTATTCATGAGAGACACACAGAGAGGCAGAGACACAGGCAGAGGGAGAAGCAGGCCCCTCCCAAGGAGCCCGATGCAGGACTCGATCCCGGGTCCCAGGATCACGACCTGAGCCACAGGCAGACGCTCAACCGCTGAGCCACCCGGGCGTCCCTGTTCTCCCTGTTTTTGCTTCTCAGGCATTTGTAGGAAATGCCCATTTTGTCCTCATTTCATTAGCTCACTTACTTTATTCCAAAAATCAAACAAATGTTTTAGACCAGACGTTGTAAAAATTGCGACCTACAGGCTAAATTCAGGCAATTATTTTTTATTTGGTCTGTAATTTGTTAAAAATAAATAATTGCACATAAAAACCCAGATTTCTGCCTTCTCCTAGCAGAACAAAGATCTACGTCTTCTAGTCCTGCATCCACCTGGGCATGCCGGCTGGTGCTCAGTGCTGGGCTCAGGGCTGGGCTCAGTGCTGGGGCTCAGTGCTGGGCTCAGGGCTCAGCGCCGGGGGTCAGTGCTGGGGTGAGTGTCTGGGGTCCGTGCTGCGCTCCTGCCGGCTGGGGTAGTGCCGGGGGTCGGCGCTGGGGGTCCGGCGAGCACGTGGGAGAGAAGGGGCCCTAGCCATCACTCCGTCCACGTAGCCGCCCCCACTCCGTCTCACACCTACATTCCTCCTGGCTCCCCTTCCTGCCTGGCCTCTGTCAGAATCTGGGTTCACAACTTTCATATATTTTTATTTACAAAAAAACAAAAAACAAAAAAAGTTTGTACCCAACAACTCCCTAGGATCCAAGGGAGGGAAGTGAAAGGTGAAAGCAGTCAGAGCTCCGGGGAAGCGCCACGCCAGCCTGGAACCAGAGGGCAGCTGCGGGCTGCCGCCGCCTTTTCCACCGAATCTGCTGGAACTCAGGCCACAGCAGCACGCGCCTCGACTCATACAATGAAAATACGCACCGTGTGCTACGGTGTGTGCCCGGGGCCCACGACCCACCTGGAAGCCCGGGCTCTTTCCCGCCGCCCGGCACCTTGCTCGGGGTGCCAGGTGCGGAGCAGCTCCAGGACACCTGCCGCGAACACACGGCTTCTTGGAAAACAAAACCAAAACGCTAGCCGTGCCACACAACTGGTAACACTGTAAGAGTGTTTTTACCACGTCCTTCCTTCCGCTTCTGTGGAAGCCACTCAACGCTGAGAGGCGGTCGTGACGCTTCGACACTCAGAGCCCCCCAAGAGGGAACCCGCCAGGTGGCCGGAAAGCGCCCTCCACACGCTGCTGGCCGGGCCTGGGGGACGCAGGGCTCCTGGGGGGGCAGTCCAGCCGAGGACCCCCGGCCGACACCTCCTCAGAGCTGCATGCGGGGGGGGGGGGGGGGGGAGGCACGAGCCCCGCCTCCTCCACCAGTCACCCCAGCATGGTGGCCTCAGGGCCCCCCAGCACGCCCCTCCCATTACCCTCGGCCTCCATAGCCTCTCTCCCAGCAAACCTCCTGCACCTCTCTTTTTGGCATCTGCCTCCTGCATCACCCCACTTGATCCATTCTTCATTCAAGAATCTACTTCTGGCTCATTTTGGCAAAATCGCTGCTGTTATGCCTTATTTTGCAAAGTATACCGATCGGCAGGCTTCTCTCCGAACACGAGGATCGCGTGCGTCTCCCTCGTTAACAGGCACGTTCATTCAGTGGCTCCAGTTAGACTCCGACGCGGCCTAAGGTACAAACCAGTCCCCGGAAAGCCTGACCGACCACCGGCGCGCTCCCGCTCGGGCCGGGACATCCCGCAGCGCGCTCCCGCCGCGTGCACGAGGCGCCTGGGCACACGCGCATCTGCGGTAACCGACTGCCCCGAGCGGCATCACATCTAGCATGCACCTGTTCCCGCCACCTCAGACGGGGATTTCTGGCCCCCCGTCCACCACGTGCAGCCTTCTGGAAGTGAGGAGTTCTTAAATGACTACTAACGTGAAGCCAACCACTTAGTTTCAAAATGTAGGTTCCTGACACATTGAGTTTTCTGAGCAGCAAAGTGCTTTGGATCCAAGACGACCTCTGACATCTAGATTCATCACCTGCTAGCTGGACAACCCCCACCAAGCTCTCCCCCTCGGTCTCTCATTCGTGTTACGGGGCGACGCCACTGTCCTCACAGGGCCTTTTCTTAAAGAATCAAACAGCATAAGGTGCCATCACGGTAGCTGCCGTCGCAGCACAACACAAGGCCTCAGTGGGGAGGCGGGGGGCACACACTCGTAAAGCCGGCGGCTCAAGCAGCGACATGATGAAGAGGAGAAGAGCCACCACCTCTGGGGCTCCAGAGCTTGGCGCCCCCCTCCCAGGGTTGCCACCATCAGGGGCACCAGTCACCGCTGAGCATCACATCTGGCTGCAGGTACTTCCCTCCAGGGGACAGCTGGTCACTACTGCTGGCGGGCGAATTCCTTGGCATTGTTCTTTGTCACCGATTTCACTCCCCACCCACTTTCAGAAAGGAACTGAGAAGAGCCAGGTTAATAATGCATGGCCTCCCCGAGTCGCCTGGGGACAGGTCTCCCCGCCCAGCCCAGCCGCTCCCACTGCTCACTTGCCTCCCTTCCGAGTCCTAGGGCCGAGCACCGCCTGTCACAAGTCCACCTGCTACAACGTACCCTACCTGAGACCCTTACGGCGACGCTCTCGGAAGGGACAGCAGTCAAACCACAGTGTCCGCAGCCCGTGAGCCTTCACCCTGTGGGGAGGCCGGGGCCAACCTCCCGCCGGGCCACCTCCCGCATGACCCAACGATCGCACAGATGCCCTCCCAAGATTACCACCTCTCACACTTTGCTCCACAGAGATAATCAAAACACAGGAATGCTTCTAATAACCGAAAGGAAGGGTGGCCCAAGGACACACCACTACTGTGTGGGCCTCAAACGCAGCATTTTGAAATAAGTAATTTGCAATTACCGTTAAGATAGAGTAAGTACTGTTGCCAAGGAGTTTTAAAAGGGCAGATAAAGTCACAGATGTTTCACTTCATGACTTGAAACGACTCATTTAAAGTCTCAGAGGTTCTCTGGTTAACCAAAAGGAAAACCCGGGAAATTTCAGACCAACTGCTTTACAAAACTCAGTCCAACCTCGCTGTACCATCAATGTCTCCCTAGGACTGAGTAACTACAGACCTGAGCTTATACAAGTCATTAAAAAGGAAACGGACAAACGTAGCCACTCGCAGCCTTTGCTCTATGAACATCAATCAGCCACACTCGTACCCGTAAACCGAGGCCTGACGAGGCCTGGAGGCGGAAGCCGCTGCTGCCACATGGACGGTGGCAGGGGGCCGCTGCTAAGGGTGAGGGGCGCCTGGCCTGCGCTGCAAGCGTGCCCTCTCCTGCCTCCCCTGTTCAGTCAGGCTGAGAGTCAACAGAAGGTATGCATGTCAGGGGTAAAATGTCACTGGACAAGTTAACCAGACCCTCCCCCTCCAAAAAAAAAAAAGTAAATTGGCTCCTCTCAACACAACTTATTTTTCCTTGTTTTTAAGGATTTCAGTATTTTTCTCCTACCTCCGATTTGACCTCAGATGAAAATGTGTGGACCTTTAGCAGACGGTGGGGACTCAGAAGATGGGAGCCCACAGACCTTGCTTTAAGTGTGGCCGTGCTGACCTGTGACCTCACCTTCAGCAGGCAGCAGGGCCGCCGTCCTCGCAGACCACTCTTGTCCAAGGCTCAAGTGTGACCAGAGAGAACACAGACCAAGGGCCAACCCTGCGTATCACGGTGGACTCGGCTAATGTGGGAAGTAGGGGTAAAATCGGACAGATCAGATCACTTTGGTGGATACACTTTCTCTGCCTTTCAAAATAGAACAACTACTTTGTTTGCTTCCCCAGCCCTGGCCCACAGACCCATGCACAGGCGGGGGGGGGGGGGGGGGGGGGGGGGGGGGGGGGTTCCTGCGGGCGCTGAGCCTGCCACGTGGGCCAGTCAGGGGCCCAGGGCACCCTCCCTGGAAGCGCTTGCTAGAATCCACGCTCCGGCGATCGACATATCCCTCCTGCACCTTCCCTGACCACCTCACAAACCCTGCCGGTCATCCTGCTGTTGCACACGCCTCAGGTCATTGCGGAGACAGAGCTCTTGGTGGGGTCCCCAGTGGGGTCCCACACAGGTGGGGTGAACAGCAAACCCCAGTGCAGCGACACCCCTAGCACTGCACGTGGCATTGGATTCGAGACTAAGGCAGTGACTATACCTTCCAGGGTTTGCACATCCTGCAGGTCAGTCCCATGTAGCTTCTCTTTTAAACAATGTAATCAAGGAGATCTCTAAGGGTGACCAAGAAGCGGATACAACAGTGAACCACAACTGGCTAAACTCTAAAACTTTGAGGGGGGTGGGGGTGTAGTTGTGATGATCCAGAAAAGCGGGAGGAGCAGCAAGAAAGTGATCAAATCCGAGAATGTTCAGAATCTGGGACCCCTTAGGAAGCTTTCAACAGAGGAGCGAGGACTAGGAACCCCTAAGTGAGCATCATCAGCCTGCAGAGCTGTAACCTGGAGCATGTCCAGGGCGGGTTCCAGGCTTAGCCCCACCGCTCTGGGCCCCACCAGCACCAGCACCAGCTCAGCAGTGGTGGAGCTGGGCTCCCTGGGATGACTGTCACTTCTCTGATGGGCGGCTGGGTCCCATCCCAGACTCTCTGAAGGCCAATGGTCCTCGTTTTTCCTTCTAGTAAGATCCTATTTCCTAGGAAAAAGAACCCACCTGCTCAAGTATTCCCTTAGGCAAGATTGTTAATAGTGTGCTTTAAAAAAAAAAAAAAAGGTGCAGGAAGCCATTTATAAGAGCATTTTTCCTACTGCACTCAACTTCTCTCAAAGTTTAAAAAAAAAAAAACTGCACATTTTTTCAAGGTAGCTTCAAGTGCTAATAACCCTCCTTTCCAGGGCCCTGGGGGCGGCCCTGGGGGTGGAGGTGGCTCCGGCCCCCAACGGCTCCTGGGGCTCTTGGATTACGGGCTGACCCCATCACTTGACTGGAACGGTGGAAATTCACAGTCGGCCTTGGTCCAAACGCCAAAGTCAAATCTGAAAACTCAGCACCCGCCACCCCCTTCGCGGCCCCACCTGCAGCCCTCCCGCGGTTGGGTAAAAAGTGAAACTCAGCCTCGGCGCGCGCAGGGTCGGGGTCGGGGTCGGGTCCGGGGAGGGGGGCCGCGCGGGGTCCGGGTCCCCAGCGCCCCCGAGCCAGGCAGGGGGCAGGTCGCGTCCGCGGGGGCGGGGGGTCGCAGGAGGGCCCGAGCGAGCGGAGCCCGCGGGGAGAGGGGACGGGGACGGGGGTCGCGGGGGGTCGCGCCCTGCCTCGGCCCGGGCGCCCCTCCCCCGGGGCTCCCCCCACCGCCCTCCCCGCTCGGCCCCCAGAGGGGCGCACGGGGAGGTGTCCCGGGCCTGGGCCGGACCGGGCAGCGGGGAGGCCGGGGTGCGGGGAGGCCCCGGGCCGCCCCCCCGCGCCCCCGCAGCCCGTCCTCCCGCAGGCCCCGCGCCGGGCGGAGCGCAGCCGGCCCACTGCGGCGCGGGGCGCGGGGCGCGGGGCGCGGGCGCGGGCGCGGGGCCGACCTCGGGCGGAGGAGCGACCTCGGGCGGCGGGAGGGGGCCCGACCTCCGGGGGCCGCGCCGCTCACCTGCAGCCGCCGCCACCTGCTCGTCGCGCGCGCGGCCTCGGCTCCCTCGGCGGCCCCTGCGGCCGCTGCGCTCCGGCCCTGGGCGCGCCCGGCCCTGCGTCGGGCCTCAGCGAGTGCGGCGCCCGCCGCCCCCGGCCCCCATCCCGCCCCGCCCGGCCCGCCGCCCTCCGCCCTCCGCCCTCGGCCGCGCCGCCCCGCCACTTCCTGTGCGCGGCGATCCCACAGTTCCGCCGGCGCGCGGGGAGGGCGGACACGCGGGGGGGACACGCGGGGGGGACACGCGGGGACACGCGCGCGGGGAGGGGGGCGCGCGGGGAGGGGGCGCGCGGGTGCTGCTGGCCGCGGGGGGCGCCGCGGGGGGCGCGGGGGCGGCGGGGACACGGGGCCCGCGAGGTCGGGAGCGGACGCGCGTGAGCCCGGGGCGGGGACGGCGGCGGGGCACGTGGGCTGCGGGGCCGCGAGGCCGGCCGGGGGCGGGGAGACGGCCCGCGAGCCCCCGCCCCCCGCGCCCGCGCCCCCACCCCCGCGCCCCGGCCTGTTTCCGGGCGCGAGCTCCTCCCCTGGCCCGGGTCACGGCCCGGGTCGCGGGCGCCGCGGGGGGTGGGCGGAGGACGGATTTCCGACCCACGTGCAGCGCCCTTTGACTTATTTATAGTTTGCAGCCGCTGGCAACATTGTATCGATTTGACCGGGGAGGAAGCTTCCCGGAACCCTGGGTGGGGGGGAGGCCGGGAACCTGCCTCGCTCCTCCCGGTGCCCCGGGTCCCTGGGCGCCCCCCCCCCCCCCCCCCCCCCCCCCCCCCCGGGAGTTCCCCACGGAGCACCTGCTGGTGGCTGAGCCAGGAAGCGGCCCCAGGGAGCCTGGCCCGGCCGAGGCTCATCTCCCCCTGCCTGCCCCGCCGCCCGCCCCCCTGCGCTTGGACGGTGGACGGTGGACGGTGGACGGCTTTCAGTGGGAAACTATTTGAGATACCAGGCGCCCTTACTCGGCTTGTACCTCCTTTTAACCCTCCTCCAATTATTTCAGAAAACACTTGGGCTAGAATAAAATAAAATAAACATACATGCACCTGTTCTACTCACAATTCCCTAATCCTTGAAAAAGAAGTTATGGTTTGCAGGGCTGGTGGGAAATCATTACCGGTAAAACTGCAGCCTGCGCCGCCGCCCCTCCTCGCTGTCCCATCCTACAGGTAAAATTCCCACAGGCACCTGCAGATGTGCGAGTAAGGATGTTCTGACTTAGGGCGTAGAATCACAAAAATCTGAAAACAACCCACAGACATCTGGCTGAATAAATTCCAGCCTATTTTTAATATATTAAGAATAATAATTTTTAATTTAGAACATTAAAAAATTAACATGGTAACTATATATGCTGATATTACATAATCTGCAAGATTTGTTAAGTCAAAAGAGAGAGTGAAGATGCGGGGCAGTGTGTATACAAGAATCTCTTTGCCGTATCGAAAAGCAGTGTATATGCAGCCGTACGTCCAGAAAACTTCTGGAAAGATAAAGAGTTATCGGCTCTTTTGTTCTCGGCTGGACTGTTAACGGCTGGACAGGGGTAGGTCGACTTCATTGTTGCTAGGTAGTTTAAATTTGTCATATGCACACACTTTAGAAATATGTTTTTAAAACTAATTAAATGTACCTCATCATTTAGACACTTGGTGGCCCCTTAATAGTCACTCTGAACTTCTAGATCAGCTCAAAATACTACTTGTCTCGACAGAGTAAAGCATCATCAGTGTAATCTAATCTATATTCAGATAGAATCTATGATCATTCAGACCTAAGCTAGCAGGAATTTGCATCTGGAAAAGCTCAGCTGAACATATGAGCAGAGTAAACATTTAAACAGAGCTTGGAAGTCAGCCAAGCAGCCCTTAGCTACTTACCGGGCCCTGCGCGGAGCACGTGCCGGGACGGCTGGGAAATGTGGTCCTCGCTGAGATTCCCCGACTTTATTAGATGCGTGCGTTAGTTCACCTACGTACCCAAACAAAGCCCTGGGGTAGAGACGACCAGCATCTGTTCCACATTTGCAGAGACTGAGGCACCGGGAAGCTCCGTGTCTCACCCGCCAGCCCGTAGTGGGCAGCAGGGCCGCGGCCTGACTCAGCCGCAGTGCCCCCGCTCCATGTGACCCCAGTAACCAAGTTCTCTGTGTTGGGAGAGAGACTTAGGTCCCCCCTGAACCGCTTAAATTAAAACGGGGAAAGGACAGGTCTTAGCCGGAGTGTTCGCAGGCACAGATTTGCAGGGTGAGGGGCTTTGTGCATGCCTAGAAAGGAGGGGAGTGGCCTTTGGGTACAGCCTGAGTGTGAGGTAGGTCCTGGGAGGGGGACTCCCCATTCATTATTTGCTCTAAATCTCCAAACCAACTTGCTTGATAACCTGATAACCGTTCCACCAGGTAAATAAACCAGACCCCTGGAGGTGATCCTGAGGCCAAGGAGCAGCCTAGAAGCAGTCTTTCCAGTTCAGAGTCTCTCGCTCGATCTGGTCAAGCCCTGCCCGTAGGCCTCCTCAAGTGCTCCGAGGGCATTGTGGGCTCCAGGTGAGTCCGGATTGAGGACGGCTTCCTGGGGCAGCTGGACACGGATGTCACTGCCCTGGGGGAACTCAGAGTCAAAGCTTCGGAGCTTAGCCTGTGACCTTGGTCAAGGACATGGCCCATGTGAGTCTTCGTTTCCTATAAAGCGAGGAGGTTCCCACCCTAGACTTCCCTGATCCCCAAGCGTGTGCCAAGAGAGCCAGGCCGAGGGGCTAGCTCTGGCATTTCTCAAAGCCTAGAGTTTACTTTTAACCAAGATGTAAAAGTTTACCAAAACTAAAGATAGTGACTTTGCTGGAAATTGATGAACTCCAGCAGTTAACACTAGCCTCAAATGGAGAGATACTGTGTATGTTTTTAATTAGTATATAGCAGGAAAACAGTGGTTACAAATGCAAGTTTTTCAGGAGACTAAGTATTATTTTAAGTAGGCTCCACGCTGAGCGTTGGAGCCCAGCACGGGGCTTGAACGATCAGACCTGGGTTGAGATCAGGAGTCAGACGCTTACCCAGCCGAGCCACCCAGGAGCCCCACAGGAGACAGTGTTTTAAAAATGGGCTTCTACAGGGCCGAAAACCCTCAAGGGGATTTTTCATGACGCAGAGGCTGGAAGCCCCGGACACTCTGAGACCCTGCCCCGAGGTGGTTGTTGAGAAACTGTGATCAACCTGGAGGTCAGAGTCAAGGTCACACGAGTGGGTGAAGCCAGTGCCCAGCCGAGGACAGACCTCAGGCAAATGTCCAGCATGTGGGGAAGCCCTCTGCACCGGGGGAGAGCCCTGGGTTTGAGTCCAGGCTCATCCTAGCTGCAGTAGGAGCCTCACCCCCTCATACTCAGCCATGGGGCTTCTGGATGCAGTGGCCGAGCTGTGGGGCTTGAGGACCTGTGGCCTGAGTGCAGGGGCTGTTCCGACCAGAGCCACCCCGCTGATAGCCATGGACCGCCATCGACATCCTAGTCTCCCTGGGTAGAGTAGGGGAGCCAGAGAGGTGGGCAGCTGGGCCAGGGGACAAAGACAGGGTGACCAGAGCCAGGCTGTGAGGCCCTGTCCCTGCAGCCAGTCGGAGCGGGTGGGGTACCCCAGCATGTCAGCTCACGGCCCGGTGCCTCTAACAGGCCATGTTGGCTCCCGGCCTTGGTCAGCAGCTGCCCCAAGGCCTGAGACTCCGCCTGCCCCGTCCTGCCCCCCTAGTGCCCCAAACCCCACTGGCTGCGTTGTGCCTAGAGGCCTCTCCTGACACAGGCACCTGCAAAGGAGACTTTGCCCCTGCCCGTTAGAAACACTGCCTGACTGGGGCACTCCCGGGTGCTGCACCCAACTCTGCAGGTGAAGGGGGGGCTGTCTGTGCAGATCCCTCCCTGAAGGCCCCCTGGCCTCTCCATCGTTGAGCGGCCCAGGCTCCTTGCCCACAGCCTGGGGCTGGCAGAGTAGGTGGGCAGGAAACCCACACAGGACGTGTGATCTATCAAAGGATCACACCCTCCCCCCTCCCACCCCACCCCCACCCGCAGCCCCACCCGGACACACAAAAATTCTAATTTTTTTCTTTGCACCAAATCAGCTTTCAAATTGTTCTCTGGCATTCAAAACTAAACAAAACAAACAAAAGTACATGCTACTTCTACAAGGTCACCTGCCCAGATGTGGCATCTCCGATGTAGGAGAGCCGCAACCCAGCTCACAGACCTACCGAATCCCTGAGCTGTAGGAAAGAGCCGGTCGGTTCTGCTGTCGGCGGGCTCGAGGAAACACTTCCAGAAGAAAGCAGCCCAGCGTGTTACTAGGCGAGGAGGAGAACCTCCAGAGTTTGGGGGGGCGGTTACTACCTGCCTTAGCACAGGCACAGGTGATGGTGCCACGTGATGGGGAAGCAAATGCTCTACAAACCCAAATACTCGGAGTAACAGTGGAAAAGGGGAGGCTGGGCCCTGGCCCCGTGAGGAAGTGGCCCACGCACCAGCCGGGGCATTAAGAGCAAGCTCAGTGGCACTTTCTGGAAACGCTGAGTGGAGGAGGGACACGACGGTCCTGTCATGTCACACAAAATTAGCGCATCCTTGGGCAGCCCAGGTGGCTGCCTATGGCCCAGGGTGTGACCCCAGGGTCCCAGGATCAAGTCCCACATCGGGCTCCCTGCATGGAGCCTGCTTTTCCCTCTGCTTGTGTCTCTGCCTGCCTCTCTCTCTCTCTCTCTCTCTCTCTCTGTCTCTCATGAATAAATAAATAAAATCTTAAAAAAAAAATCAGCGCATCCTTTAGCACGGTGACGGGCTGTCCATGGGGACTGTGCAGTTGCAAGGTGACTCTGTGCGTTCCCATTTCCTGGGGCCTGGCAGGGCTTGGGGGCGGAGGCTGGGCTCGCAGGTGCCCCCCACCCCCCACCCCCTCTGTTAGATGGAACCGGCTCTACCTCACAAACTGCCTCTGCATCTGAACCTGGAACTGGTGGGGACGGGCACGGTCACCCCTGGACAGAAGGACCCTTGGACTTGCTGCCGTGGGGCTGGTTCCGGGGTGGCAGGGGGTGACAGGGTTGTGGCCCGGCTGAGCGGTCATCTTGCTGCCCTGGGCCTCCGTTCCCTGTACAGTTCAAGGGAGTGAGGGCGCCACCGCACCTGCCCCAAGAGGTCTCCAGAGGACCGGGTGAAGTCAGTCGCACAGGGAAGGCCATGCGAGAGGTTTCTCCGACACCCCTCCCCTGGTGTCTCAGATGCCAGGCCGCCTCCCAGGGACCCTTCCCGCCCCCACCGTCCCCGCCACCTCCCAGTCTTCCCTGGAGCATCCTTCCATGCGTCCTCACGGCTCTCGCCACCATCTGACCTCTACCCTGGAAGGCCACCAGCGCCCCGCCTGGCCCCCGCTGCCCCCCAGCCCCTGTGTACCATCCGTAGGAACAGCCGCAAAGGTGCCATCACCCTTGGCGCTGCGCAGCGGGCGGTCCGCAGGGACCAGCATGCTCCTCACCACACACGGTACACGTGCTGCCTGCGGGCTGCACTCTCAAACCCCCAGCCTGCCCGGCTCAGCCAGCAGCCACCCTCTCACTCTGCAGGCTACGAGTCCAGGTCACCGTGTCGGCAGGGCTGGCTCCTCCGAGGCCTCTTTCCTGGACGTGTAGACGCCACCTGGTTGTCCCCTGTACTGTGTCTCTCCTCCTCTTCTCAGGACACCAGTCGTGCTACATTAGGGCCCACCTAGTGACCTCTTTAAAGACCCCCCCCCAAATACAGTCACACTTAACACATGCCGAGTACAAGACTTAACACGACCTTGGGGGTGACAGCCCCCCAAACACTAGGCCTACATATTTGTACTCTCTCTCTCTCACGCTATTTTTATTTTTTTGCAATAAGCATGTATTCCTTATGTAACGCTGAAAAGCATTTTAAAGTCATCTGTGTCTCACTGGTTCAAGGGCACCGGGGCAGGGGACGTCAAGGGCGCGCCGGCCTTAGGGGCCGACTGGGCTCACGCGGGCGGACAGAGATGCCAGCTGGGGGGAGCAGCGAAGCGCCTCTGTCCCGGCCTCCCCTCGGCTGGGCCCTCGGCTGGGGCTTCCAACTCTGGGGAACAAGAGCTAATGGGGCTTAGGAATCTGGCAGGAAATAGGAAACAAGATCAAAAGGAGCACCAATCTGACCCCCCCACACACACACAGGGATCCTCCACCGAGAGAGTCTCAGCACCTGCCGGCCCAGCGGGTCAGAGTCAGGGCCAGGGACGATGAGACAGTGATGACAGCGGTGATGGGGGTGGTGACGGTAGCCGACACCTGCTGTGGGTCCTCCACATGCCACGCTGCTCTAACAACTCTACGAGGAAGGGACCTGTTGTCCGGGCAGGGGGTGGGGGGAACCGAACCACAGAGAGGCTAAGTAACCTGCCTGAGGTCACAGCCCGGGCGTATCAAGGCCTGGTCCTCCGGCTGGAGAGCTTCTCTGCCCAGCACCCTGTGAATAACGTGAATAAAAGTACGACTGACAGACCCTCTGTCCAACCCCCGCAGCTGGCCAGGCACTTGTCATTCACAGAGAGCCCCGCACAGTTGAGGACAGGGGCGGAAGCCCCCGGCAGGTGGAGGCTGCCTGGATGGTCACAGCACCCCGGGCCCAGGGGCTGCAGCTCAGGCTCCCTCCTAGGGCGTCGGCAGGATGCCTACTCGGGATGCAGCCCCCCCCCCTCCGTCTCTGACCCTCTCTCCTGGGGACATGCAGGCTTCTAGCTCCTTCTGCAGCCCCTCCTGCAATGGCCAGATCCCTGCCGGCTCCCCGACGTCACAGCCTGCGACCTCAGCGTGTTTGACCTCTGGAGCAACTAGAGGTCGGAATTCCTGGTGCAAAGGTGCTTGCCGGTGAGATGAGAGGCCACATGTGACACGTCCGCCACTGTCACTGCCCAGAGACCTGAGCACACGTGGCGCCCACCCCTCCAGGGCCTCTCTGCCCTCGGGCCTCTCGGGGGGCCCCTGACATCCCCCCTCAAATGGAAGCGGGCTGGCTGTCTACAAGGGAAGCTCCCCTGCCCCGCCCAGGGACCCCCTGGCCCGAGGCACGTACCACCACCCCCACAAGCACCACTCCAACACCAGACGATCTAGAACCAAGCTCCTGCTAGTTGAGCGGCAGGTGGACCGCTGAGAGCGGAGCCTTCTATGGCAACCCCGCAGCCGGTGACTTTAGAGCCCGGTCTGGAAGGCTTGAGGTCTCAAGGACGGTTTTGCCCTGACGAAGAGCAGGTATGAATTTGTAAGATCTCCCCGTGCACCAGGGAAGGTGGAGCCTGCCCACGAGGAAGGACTCCTACCTCCACAGGGGGCACCCTCCACCCCCACTCTGACCCCTGCTGGTCTCTCAGGGGGGGATCCGCTCAGTGGCTGCCATCTGCCCACCTCCGTCCATTCAGCCAGCACATGCCTGGCCCTTTGCGATTGGCTTTGACGGTCATTACTCAAGAAAACATGGGCCGGACAGACATTTCTCCAAAGAAGACGCCCAGATGGCCACCAGACACATGGGAAGATGCTCCACATCACCCATCATCGGGGAAATGCACGTCCAAACCACGATGAGATCCCACCTCCCACCTGTCAGAACGGCTAAAATCATACACGCGCACACTAGAAACAAGTGTTGGTGATGATACAGAGAAAAAGGAGCCCTCGTGCACTGTTGGTGGGAATGCAAGCCGGTGCAGCCGCTCTGGAGAACAGCGTGGAGGGTCCTCAAAAGGATAAAAATTGAGCTACCCTACGATCCAGTAATTCCACCACTGAGTATTTACCAAAAGAAAATGCCAGACACCAATTTGAAAAGATACATGCGCCCCGATGTTTACAGCAGCATCACCCACAGTAGCCAAGATAGGGAAGCAGCCCAAGCGTCCACTGACTGATGGATGGATAAAGGAGACGTGGTGTCTCCACGATGGAGTATTCCTCAGCCATAAAACGGAATGAATACTTGCCATTTGCCACGACGTGGATGCACCTAGAGGGTATTAGGCTCAGGGAGATACACCAGTCGGAGGAAGACAAATACCGTATGATCTCACTTATATGGGAGATAGCAAACAAACAAACACAGAAACAGGCTCATAAACACAGAGAACAGCCTGGTGGTTGCCAGAGGGGAGGGCAGGATGGGGGAGCCAGGAGAGGGGCACGCAGAGGCCCAAACTCCCAGTTATAAAATAAACGAGTCATGGGGGTGAGGAGTACGTTGTAGGGAACACGGTCGATAATACGCTACTAATGTGTGCCGACTGCCCTTACCAAGGTGAGCAATGATTATTGGCTGGAATTGTCACCTCACTGTTGTACACCTGACACAGTCAACCACGCTTTGGTAATTTAAATAACAACCGCGAGGGCCGGCATCCATCCAGGGTGTATGAGGCGTCTGCCCCCAGACGGCTGGGCGCCCTTCCATTATCCAGGCCAGTGGGCGCCCCAGGCCCCTTGCCTGGCGGGACCTGTTCGCCTGGACACAGGCTGAGGCGTCTGCCGTGCACCTGCCACTCGCCAGGGCCCCTGCTGCCCTGCGCCATCACACATCTTTCTGTGCAAAACAATACAGTGAGGGCCGTCGGTGCCGCATCTCCTCAGTGGGCTGCGAGGTGACCATTGCCGGTGGCAGGATGTCTCTGCTGCCACTGCGGACCCCCTGCCCGCCCACTAGCAGCCCTGCTGGCCCCGACGTCACCCCCAAGCCACCCTGAATCTCCCTGCTATCTCTGCAGATGGGCTCTCAGAGCACCCCACGTCCACGGTGGCCCTGCCAGGGTGAGAGTCATGCAACCCTGTGACCATCCTCTGAGGAGCCATCTCCCCTCCTCCCTGTCCTGTCCCCATGGGGCCTCGCTCACCAGCTCACCAGCCCACGGGGAGGCACTTGCCAATAGGTGACTGTGGGAGGGAGGGAACCGGTCCTCTGTGCCCCCACCGCCTGCCCACTGCCCGGGCCTCAGGCCTCTCAGACTCTGTGCTCGGCACCCAGTGGGTGCTCTCTGGGAGGCAGTGGTTTGGGGAATGTCTTGCCCTGTCTAGGCCTGGGGAGCACCCCAAGAGCTTGGGGGGAGGAAGCCGGTGTCCCTCCTGAGCACGTGTCCGTGGCTGACATGGCTCCAAGGGACGCCCGACAGCTGCAGGTCCCGTCCCCCTGCCTAGAGCCCCGTCCCCTGCACACAGGCAGGCCTCAGGTGAAAATCCACGCTACCACTGAGATCGAGGCATCTGAGCAGTTTGATCCTGGACGGTCCCAGTGGAGGCAGGTCCTATCTAATCCGCACGATTAGTCCGGCCTGAGCTTCCATCCTCGAGGGGCCAGTCTCCTGGGTTCAAATCCTGGCTCTGCGGCTTATGGCTGAGCGACCTCAGGAGGGTTTCTTAATCTCCCTGTGCCTGTTTTCCCATTTCAAATGGGAAAGTAAAGTACCTCCATCTCCGGAGTATTGTGAGGATCAATAAGGTATCAGGTCAACAGGGCCTCACAGGGCACCTGGCGTGGGGTGTGGGTGACACGAGCTCCGGTGGGCTTGACGATCGCCTCTATCCGTTCTTCCTCACTCTTCACTGTGGAAGGTCGGGGCTTCTTTTTTATGATGTGAATTATTTGTGCATTTACCTGTCGGACTCCATAAAGCAGTCGCTCTGAAAAGGTGGCCCCAGGCCTGCCCTGGGCCAGATGTGAGCATCGTGAGGGAAATTTTCCAAGCTCACTGCAGACCCACCAAACCAATAATTCGGGGATGGGGCCATGCGATCTGGGTTCCTACAAGCCCTCCAGGAGACTTGACCCACCCTGAGTCTGAGAACCACTGCTGGAAAGGCTTTATCTTTAAAATAAATCAAGGGGGGAATCCCTGGGTGGCGCAGCAGTTTAGCGCTTGCCTTTGGCCCAGGGTGTGATCCTGGAGACCCGGGATCGAATCCCACGTCAGGCTCCCGGTGCATGGAGCCTGCTTCTCCCTCTGCCTGTGTCTCTGCCTCTCTCTCTCTCTCTGTGTGACTATCATGAATAAATAAAAATTAAAAATAAATAAATAAAATAAAATAAATCAAGGCGTGCCTGGGCAGTTTGGTGGTTGAGTGTCTGCCTTCGGCTCAGGGGGTGACCCCCGGGTCCTGGGATCAAGTCCCACATCGGGCTCCCTATAGGGAACCTGTTTCTCCTTCTGCCTGTGTCTCTGCTTCTCTCTCTGTGTGTGTCTCTCATGAATAAATAAATAGAATCTTTAAAATAAATAAACAAATAAATAAATAATTTTTAAATAAACCAAAATCAAAGTATAATCCAGAAAAGCCAGGCTGCGGGAAAAAGAAAAACATTCCTGCCGCGTTCCCTTCCTGCTCCGAACAGGGTCACATATTTCCTGTTCCCACGCCCCGGGTGCGCGCCCTGTGGCGGCCACCGCCGAGTACACACTGCAGACAACACTGCGAACGGTGTTGTCTCCAGGCCTGGAGGCTGGAAGCCCAAGACTCACGCGGTGGCAGGCGTGCTTTCTGCTGGAGGCACCACGAGATGATTCGGTCCAGGCCCCTCTCTGAGCTCTGGCAACTCTGGGGGTTCCTCGGCTGGGTGTTCGGACTCTCTGACCCCGGAGCTGAGCCCACGGCCCTCTGAGAAGGGCTCGAGGACCTGGGTGGGCCACCCCCTCGGCCCCACACAGACACAGGGCCGGGCCGAGCAGGGCTCCGGGCCCCCTCTGCTCTCCCGGGTTGGTTGAGAGCACAGCCACCTGCCCTGTGGGGCTGTTCCCTGACCCCACGCCTTCTGCCTGTCACCACTGCTCCAGAACATCATGCGGCCCACGCTGACCGTGCAGAGACTGGTCTGCCCCCGTGTGAGGGCACGTGTCGGGTGATGACGGGATTCGATATGAAAATGGCATTTGTTTTCCAGAACTTAGAATCCAGACAATTGACAGACTGTCCTTTACCAAAACAAAGATACAGCAAAAGAATATTTGCTCCCGCAAACGTCCTCATGTTTAAGGTAATTAATGCCACTTGTGAAATCCGGGAAGAATCCGGGACAGAGGAAAGTAGTGCACCTCTTCCTAGGGTCACTCTCCGCCCAAGCTGGATGACAAAATGCCCTGATAAAGAAAGTGAAGAGGGCTTTGCTCTGGCCGAGGTGTGCATCCACGCACCTGTGCCCTGAGGACCGCGTGGGCGGGTCCCCAATGCCTGTTGGACGTCAGTGCCGCCCAGCTGTCCAGGAACCGAGTCAGGGTCCCGGCCCCACGGAGGACGGAGGGGGCTGAGCTGCGTGTTCCGCCTGAGGGTCTGCTTCGGGGAGGAAGGGGCCTGTGTTGGCAGGCTCACGGGGAAGGGGGTGTCCGAGCACTCTCTGGGTGCTCCCTTAGCGGGGGCGCCCCATCTCCGCTGTAGCTTGACTCTGCCTCCCTTCCCCACGCCCGCAGGCCGCTTGGGCCCGGCCTCCCTCCCAGGGTCACCCGAGGTGGCCTCCAGCCTCCCAGGGGCCTGGTCCATCCGCGGGCACACAGCACGCCCACCTCCAGGCCGAGGAGACTGTCCAGGCAAGGCGAACGTGACTCCGCTAGGCCTCAGCCCTGTGCTCGCAGGCAGAGACCCGGCCCAAGACGACCCAGGGCGCAGGTCGGCAGCTTGACTTCACCAGGGCACCACGGGGAAAGCTCACGCAGCCCCCGGTGTAGACGAAGCTGAGGCCTCAGACACGGAGGGACCTTGGAGGTGTCCCTTCCACCCAGCTCAGCACTGAGCCCACCTAGTTCCCAGGAGCTTCTCAAAGACGCGCAGAGCAGAGCGGCATCCGTGGGGGCCAGGCCCACCTGAGGCCCGAGGCCACCAAGCAGGAGGCCCCCCAGGAGCCCCGTAGCCAACGCCAGGAGGAAGGCTTCCGCGGGGCGGGCTCTGCTGGAAATGTGTTTCCATCCACACCGCCGGCTTCCCGCTTCCTTGGCTGCTCCCAGTGCCCCTGCGTAGATCCTGGGGTTCTGCGCAAGATGACAGGTTTATGGGACACTCTTATCCGGTGCCTCTCCCTTCCCAGGAATGTTTGGGGGGTGGGGACGGGATCAGGATGTAGCCAGAAAAGCCATTTCCATGACATAAATTACCTGAAGTAGGAGCTTCCCGGGGCTGCTGTTCAAACGGGCCCACGCGGGCAGCTTAGGTGTGGAGGGCTGTCCTCCCCCTGCTGGGGGCCGCAAGTCCAGGTGAGGGCATCGCGGGGCCCTGCCCTTTCCCAAGGCCCTGCCTCGTCCAGCTCTGGGGGCTCCGGGGTCCCCTGGCTCGGGCACATCAGCCCACTCTGCGCCCCCGTCGTCCCGCGGCTTCTCAGCTCCACGTGAGGACACACTGGTGTCAGCCACTGGTGAAGGTCCACCGCTCCAGTCCGCTCGCAGCCCCCCGTGTGGATGTCCTAAGTCATCATCAGATGCCAGTGAACAGAGACGCCAGCAAGTGCCAGCCCTACCGCGCACGGCTCGGGGCGCAGGAGGGACACCAGGGCTGGATGGGGGCGGGTGGTCAGTGAGGCCCTTTGACCTCAACCCCGAATTCCCGCTTGCTCCCGCTATGACCCAACGCTCCGTCCAGATTCAAGGAAAGTGCACGGATTTACCCAGAACTGTGGACCCGGGCAGCGTGACCCCACAGGGCGATGGGCACAATGGCAACGCTGGCTGGGTTACGTCACCCCCCAGGGGCCCTCCACGGGCTAACAGAGGTGGGGGCAGCTGGAGCCGGGGCAGGACAGGTCGGTGACCCCGGATTGAATCTGCGGGCATCACTTCGGATATCATGAGAGATGCTGTTTGACATTTCGGAAGATCAAGGCGCAGAGTTGAATTCAAAGACCGGTAGTACGTGGTATGTGTTACATGGTGCCAGTTGGGGGGAGAAACAGGCTGCAGAGCACCCCACACACTGTGTGGGTGCATGGCTGGGGACCTGGGAGGCACGCCCCACGCTCCCGAGCACCGGAGGGAGGGGAGCCTGGGATGGGGCGATGGCCCTGGGGCCGTGGGTCACTGCGGGGCCTCCTCACGCTGACCACCTGTTCCAAAGGCTGCAGACGAGCACCCAGAGGGGCAGGCGCACGGGCCAGGCCTGAGGGGCCCTGAGCGCGGAGCTGGGGAGCACGTGGACCCTGTCACCTATCCAGAAGCTCTGTGACCATGAATTTTTTTTTCCTTTTTTAATGATCCTATTTATTTATTTATTTGAGAGACAGCGTGCAAGCACAGGCAGCGGGGAGCCCCAGAGGGAGAGGGAGAGGGAGAGGGGAAGCAGACTCCCCGCTGAGCCGGGAGCCCGATGCGGGACTCGATCTCAGGGCCCTGGGATCACGACCGGAGCCGAAGGCAGACGCTTCCCCGACGGAGCCACCACCACCCCCCCGCCCCCGGGCGCCCCTGTGACTTTCGTCTTTGACGTTTTACAAGAAGAATGCATTTCTGTTCCACTTGGGTAAAATTTTAAAAATCGGTTTTGTTTTCAAAGCCACAGCCTTTTCGAAAGCACAATAAACCAGCAACCACAAAACCAAAAAGAAATGGTGCGAGATAAGCGTCTGTGGCAGAGGCGTGAGGGATCTGCGCCGAAGCCGTCCGTGGGCCCTGAGCCGGCTGCTGCCGGCAGCCAAGGAGGAAGGCTGCTGGCTCCGCGTCGAGGGGCCCCGGGGGGAAGGTGGCCCTGGGGGTCTCGCCCCGACCGTGAGCCCCGGGCTGCTCCCGACGCCCCGGACCCTCCCCACGGCGCCGGTGACCATGGTGGCCCCCCCATCCCTGCACACTGTGGAAGCTCCGCAGGGGACCCCGCGAGGACAGCACCGCCTCCCCGCGAGCGCAGCGGGAGCCCCTCTCACAGAAGCGGGAGCGACGTTCTCAGCTGCCGACTACCGCACCCCCTTTGACAGCCGAGCAAACCCAGGCTCAGAAACAGTCACACGCCTTGCCTAAAATCTCAGGCGCGTGCGTGGCGAAGCCGGGATCACTCGAACCCAGGACTCGGGCGGTTCCTCCCCCCGCGGTCCGGCCCCACGGATGCACCTGCACAGCGCGGGTCTGTCCTCCCTGCCTGGGCGCTCATGACCTTGGGGTGCCGGCGCACGCGTCCTGTGGGATGCCCCACTCCAGGGCACAGCGCAGCTCACCCCATAACGTCCCGCAGACTGGCACGGGCGGCACCCACCCCAGTCCTCACCGCCGCGTCCACATGGGGGCAACCTCGAGGGTCTCAGGCCCCGTGCAGGGCTCCGAGTCCACACCCGCACCAGCGTCCTGCGGGTAGAGGACGTCTCTCACGGCCCGGAGGGGAGACCAAGACGGGGGGCTTGCTGAGGGCACCCCAACTCCAACCGCAGGAAGAATCCTAAAGGGGCAAACCCCACACCACCAGGGGCGGGGTCTCATCTGCAAACGTGTGTGGCCCTGGGGCAGCTTCTCACTCCGAGAGGGGGGCTCTCCCCGGGAGGCACTGCCAGGCCCCCTCGCCTCCCCTCCCCGCCTTGGCCCAGGAGTGGGGACACGGCAAACGGATGCTGTGCTCCGTGGGGCGTGAGCGGGGTGGCCCACGCGGACCCCGGTGCCAGCACACCCTCCAGCCCAGAGACGTGTGTCTTGTGTAAAACACACGCCATTTGCCACCTGGATGGTTTCACAGTGTGGGGCTCAGTGGCACCAGGAGGGCTCAGCTGTCCTGCGAAGGTCCCCGCTGTCCGCTCCCTGCGCTCCCCACGTCTGTGCACCTGCCCGTCCTGGTCAGTTCACACGAGTGACCCCACCTGGGACTTGCCATCTCTTGTGCCTTGGCCTCCCTTGCTGAGCGTCAGGACCCGGAGGCCTGCCCACGTGGTAGTGGGGGATCAGCGCGGGTCCCTCCTACTGCCCAGTGCTCCTCCCCAGTGTGGACAGACCTCCACGGACCCTCGAGTCGTTTGCCCCTTTTGGGTGCTGAGAAGGGTGCTGCTGCGCACGGGCAGGTGCAGGTTCTGTCTGGACACCTGCTCTCGGCCCCCTTGTGAGGTCGCAGGGGTGGAGTTGCCGGGTCATCTGGCAGCTCGGTGGGTGGCCGCCTTGTTGAGAAGCACCCCCCCCCCCTCGTTTTCACAGCAGCTGCACCATAGCAGCCCCCGGCCCCACAGACACTAAACTTCCTTGCTCAGATGTGCACACAGGCCTCACGCTCTCCTGTGACCGGCACCCCGTGCTCAGGATTCCACGCTCCAGCCAGGGCACCGTCCCCACCCCGGGCTGGCCCGTGTGGACCCCAGCGAGGAACTGGGCACAGACTCTGGAGCAGGCCTCAAGCCCAGCCTCTCAAAGTTGGGTTCAGTGCGTTGAGGCCACAGGTGCACAGGCAGGGGACGGGATCGCAGGGACACTGTGCCGGGGGTGACCAATGGCCAGGGTTGCCCAGGGCTGCCGGGGTCAGGCTTCTGTCCCAGCATCATTGATAGCAGTGCCCCCTGCCCCTCTCAGAGGTGCCCCATGGGTCCACTAACTTATAAGGTCCCCCGACCTGGAGCCAGCTGGTGTCCCAGGCTCCCCACGCATGTGCCTGTGTGTGTCATGAGGACTTCCACGCTTCCAACCACACCTGCTCTCAGGTCTGTCTCTTCGCGCCATGAGCTGACCTGCTGTTCCTCTCTGACAGTGAGCCAGGCCACGGGGGCCGGCACAGGTGCGTGACAGACAGTTCTAGAAAGAAAACCTCTGCCAGACTCCACAGGCGGGGACTCCTTCTGCCCCTGTGCTGCAGACCACCACCCGCGGGGTCACATTGTCGCCAGCAGCCATCTCCACCCATCTGGACGTATGTGCGAGTTCACAAAACAAAATCCACCCCCGTGCTCTTGCTTATGTGTGTCCATGCGTGTTTTGTGTGTCAGCATGTGTTTCCATGTGTGTTTCCACATGTG
Organism: Canis lupus familiaris; assembly: GCF_011100685.1. Classification (NCBI taxonomy): domain Eukaryota; kingdom Metazoa; phylum Chordata; class Mammalia; order Carnivora; family Canidae; genus Canis; species Canis lupus. Next base: position 37,676,734 of record NC_049252.1, on the reverse strand, counting down.
CGTGTGTTTACATATGTGTGTTTCTATGTGTTCATGTGTGCTTGTGTTTCCGTGTGAACATGCATATTCCCGTGTTTGTGTGTGTGCATGCACGTTTCCTATGTGCATTGTGTTTCCGTGTGTTTCTATGTGTGCATCTGTGTTTCTCTGTGTGTATCCATGTGTGCACACACCTGTGTACATTCGTGTGCATACACACGCATGTGAATCCCAACGCCTTTGATGAAAAGGAAATGTGAAAAAAAATTAAAAAGAAAAAAAAGAAAAGGCAATGTGAAATGAATCCAACAAGGCAGACGTTTTTCCAGAACGACTGGGATCAGGACCCCGTGTGGAAAGCACACAAATCACTGGTCTTAAGAGCCAGGTGAACTGCCCAGGAGTGATCTCCTCTTTAAGTCCGTCTGGGGGTGCTGGGTCTCAGCCCGGGTTGCCCTCCCCCCGGCCAGCCCACCCCTGTCTCTGCTGGCCCCGTGTTTGGATCCTGGCGCACGGGGTCCACCCTGGGGCCGCCTCCGTCCCCGGGGCAGTGGCCAGCACTGCAGGGGGGAAGTCTTGGCTCCACGGGCCCGTCCTCTGCCCCGGGGACTGCGGGGCTGCACATCTGTCTTGGGGCTGCACTGCACAGTTCGAGGTCCGGGACAGGAGCCCCTCGCGGGTGCAGCCGCCCGGACACGTCCCCCCGCTTTCCCGGGGACAGCAGCTCCCTGCGATTCCCACAGCATTACTCACATTTCCCCACTGGACTCCACGCAAGGCTTGACTTTTGAACCCACGGAGAGTAGAGCAGTAATTTCTATAGTGGAGATATTTTGTTGTTAATGAGAGTAATACCGGATTACATATATATTAAAAAAAAAATCCCTCCGGGAGATGCGGGAAGCCCGACGCTGGTTACTGGTCATGGGGATGAGACAGATTTTATTTGTAATTCGCTGTAAGGAAGAGCTGAGCGCACCGGCTTTGCCCGAGGCCAGGGCAGCGGCCGAGGGACCGTGAGGCGGGGGGACAGTCGGGCAGGGCTGCGCTCCTCCCGCGGGGCTCCGGGCAAGGGGACGGCCCCCGGGGCCCCGGGACAGAGGAGCCTGGCTCGCGGCACACGCGCACACACGGGCTCCCCCGCGGCCCAGGGGCGGCGATCACAAACGTGGGCCCGCCCAGCAGGCGGGAACCCACAGGGGCTGGTGGGCCTGGGTCGTGGCCTGGGCAGTGGGGGCCGAGGGGGCCGCCACGACCTCGGGGCGGGGCACTGAGCCAAGCCTGCCCCCAGCCCCCGCCGCTCTCAATTCCGATCATTCCAGGACTTCAGGCGTGTATGTGAGGTTAACAGGTCTCCCCATGGCCAACCCCAAGCTATAGCCACTGTCAGGATGTTGGTCGTGAGCCTTCAAGACCTTTTAGATACGATTTTATATATTTTATATAAAGTTCTGTCTTTAACACCAGGAGGATGATACTACCTGTGTCCCTGAGGCGGGACGACACGCGGTAGACCTTTCTCACGGCAGCGCCTCTCGCCGGTGAGACACTCCCTGCGTGAAAATCCCGCAATACTGACCATTCCCGAGGGCGCAGACGAGCCAGCTTGCTGGGCTGTCGGCCCTACACACCAGCGCACTCCTGCCTGGCAGAGGGGAGCCGGCGTTGCTCCGGAAGGTGGACGCCAGGCATCTGTCCTCGGGGGAGAAGGTCCCCTGTGCCCGCAGGAGCCCCGGGCAGGCTGCCTCAGGACACGGGCGTCCTGGGGAGGACCGAGCGGGCAGCCTGGACCCTCCGATGTGGGCCAGAGAGGCTCCCGGGCGGAATGGGGTCAGGGCCGTACCTGTTTCCTATTTGAGATGCACGGTTGCTGGCACCGGCCCCACGCAGGTCCTGGTCCTGCCAGGCTGCGGCCCCGTGAGAGCACCGGGCGGATGACGTCTGCACTGAGGTCCGGATGTTTGGGGAGAGCACCTCTGACCCGGGGAGCACCCGACAGGGGTCCTTGGGCACCCCAGGGAGAGCATCCACGGGTGTGAACCGTGGCCTGGAGGCCAGGCTTTGCCTTGGAGGCCAGTGGAGCTGAGCCCTGAGCCAAAGGGCAGGGCTGGGGGGCAGACACCCCCAGAGTGTGGGGCACCTGGGTCCGGCCACCTGTGCCACGGTGGGTGCGGTGCTAGGGACAGGACCGACCTCTCGGGGCTGATGGAGCCCCGGGATCCTAGACACATCGGGGGCAGAGGAGCCCTGACCTCACAAAGGAGGCTGGACTCCCTCTTGGTACCGACAGGGAGGGCGTGTCCCCACGTTGCTGAAGCACACTCACCTGTCCACACCTTCGAGCACTTGCGTGCTGCTCCCATTGGCTGTTTCTAGAAAGAGAACTTTCAGATCAAAGAACAGAACGCTCTCCGGGAGCATGAACCGGTGCAAAGGCAGGCAGAGGCCCACGCTGCACACCCGCAGTCTCCCGAACCCCTAACCTCCGGGCACGGGGAGCAGTTCGGGCCGAGCTGTCTGGTGAGGTGGGAGGCTGTACTGCTGCCCCCCGAGGCCCACCAGCCCTGTGCACAGGGTCCCGGACGGTCCCGCCAGCAGCGGCCCCTGCCTGGGGGGAGGCGGGGCTGAGCCTGAGCCCCTCCTGTGGGACCCAGTTTGCAATCCCTGCTCCTTCCGTCTCCTCTCTCCGGGAGCTCCTGGCCCGAAGGGGCCCATGGGCTCCAGAGAAAAAGACGTCCCCGCCCGTGCGCTACCTCCGCCCAACGGCTGCAAGGGCCGCGCCGATCCCTGGAAGAGGCGCAACAGCAAGATTGGGCTCCCCGGGCCCCACCCGCCTCCCTGGGCTAGCGCAGGGGGCCCCCTCTGCTGGCCCGCATGGTCCGCCCACCCTCTGCCCAAAGAAGGGAGAACACAGATAAAATCCAACATTGGCCTTGGGGAGTCCGGATGCTGCGGCTCTGTCCCCGTGAGCCCCCACAGCAGCCCCCGATTTAACCTCCGCCTGGGGCAGGGGTGGCCCAAGGACTGAGCCCCGAGTCTAAGAAGTTCCAAGACACCCCAGCCCTTGTCCCAGCTGGAGGACAGCACCTGCAAACACCGGGGGGGGGCGTGTTCAGGAGAGGCCCATGCAGGTGCCAAGCCAGGGGCACAGGGCCTGGTGATGGCTTGGCCCGAGTGTCTGTGTCCTCCCCCAAACTCCGGTTAAACCCCCCATGCGATGGTATTGGGGTGGGGCCTCCAGGCTGGGCAGTGTGGAGGGTGGGCCCTCCCGGATGAGCTGGTGCCCAGGCACCCCCTCAGCCCGTCCAGCACGTGAGGACACGTGTGCCACCCGGACCCAGCTGGTAGCCTCCAGAACACGAGCCTCCCAGGGCCAGGGGCCCAACAGAGAGAGGACAGCCCCCCCAGTACCCCTCTCACACCGGGTTCACCGAGCGCCGTGTGGAAAGGGGAGCATCCCAGGCCTCCTCGGTGGCTATGGCACCCCTGGGTCCCCGCACGACGGCCGCCCGCTGCCCCCGCCTCCCACCTCCCCGCCCCGGGCACACGGACCTCCAGCAAGCCCGTCCTCAAGGTCAGCAGGATGCCCCGAGCTCAAGGGGAGCTGAACCCCCGCAGCTGCTCACGCTGCCCCTCCACAGGGCTCCCCACGAGGCTCCTGGAAGCCCCTCACCCCAGCCGGCAGCACCGTGTTAGCCGCAGCTGTCCTCTGCTCTGGGACCCACTCGAGAGACAAATGTGCCAGCTGGCCCAGGCTGCGGGGGGTCAGGGACACGGGATTTCAGGGTGCACATCGGTGTGTCTGTGCCCCTGTATCAGCACTGCCGGGCAGCCGAGTCCCCCTGTCCCACGCGGGGCGCATGCCAGGGGCCCTAGGTGTGGCGGCCCCCCAGACACAGAGGCGCCTCTGAACCCCACCATGAGTGTGGCCTCGTTCGGGAAGGGGTCTATGCGGGAAGAGGTGTCCTGAGGGAGGACGGTTGTGTGACCGCAAAGACGGAGATGGGAGCCGTGCGACCACCAGCCAGCAGCACCCGGAGCCCGGGAGCTGGACGGGGTGACCTCGGGGCCCGTGGCCGACACCCCGATCTTCAGCATCTGGCCCCCAGAGCTGTGAGGACACAGTTCCGCTGTTGTTGGCCCCCAGCCCCTGGTGACTTGTCACGGCCAACCCAGGAAGCTCACACACCGGGCAGGTGGCTGACCCGTGAGCGGCAGGGGAGAAGAATGGTCCGCCACCGGGGTGGACAGAAGGCGGGGCGAGCCCCCTGCACCCCCACCCGCCGTGCTGCGGACACTCCCGCCGGGACAGCCCCCGCCCCCACCTCCTCCCGACAGTGCAGGCCTGACAAGCTGCGCATCACCTCCGTCGGGGGCCGTGGAAAGTAGACCTAGGCTGGAAAGCATCCCACCACCCTCGGTCCCGCACCCATCTCACCACCTTTCGCAGCATCCATTAAGCACCCAGTGTATACCCAGTGTGGGAGGCAGACTTCTGAGGCAGACGCCAAGATTCCCACCCTGGGTGCGCCCCCCGTCCCCCCGTGGCCCCCCGCCCCAGGCCGGTGCTGCTGGAGGGTTCTGAGGACGTCATTAAGGCTCGAACCCCTGAGCTCACGTCGGGAGACGACAGGAGCAGCCTGGCCCGAGCACGGGGCCCCTCACATGTGGGTCCAGAGCCGCAGCAGATGACACAGAGACCCCGACAGGAGGGGACAACCTTGAGGCTGGCTTTGGAGAGGGAGGGGCCCGTGGGAGGCAGCCTGGGGGGCCACGTGGGCAGGACACTGAGTCCTGCTGACACCCAGGGCAGTGGAGGGAGCCCCGGCCTGCACATGGGGCGCCACCAGCCAGCATCTCGAGGCGGGGGCCCAGCTCCCCCAGCTCCCGTGGGCACGACACCATCCTCACACCTCGGGCTGATCCCAATGGACTCCGCTTGGCGCCCCTCGCAGGGACCTCGAGGAAGACGGCCGTCCTTCGGCGCCTGGCCTCTGTCACTGAGCACGACACCCGGAGGCACGCGTGGGGCGGGACCGGCCCCTTGTGCGATCCCCGTGCGTACAGCCCGCAGGCTGGTCCCCAGGCCTCCGTGACAACCCCCGGGCCAGGGCCCATGCGGGCTGTCAGGGTGACGTGAGCTGGCCAACAAATGTCCCTCCGAGACTCTGCTCCCGCTTCTTCTGGGCGCAGATGCAGGAGGGGGACCACGGTGTTGCGTGGGGACTGGCTTTGGGTGTTTGAGGAGCTGCCAAACGGCCCTCCACAGGAGCCGTGATTCATTTTTGCTAACATTTTCAAGATCTTCTAAATGAAAACCAGAGCAGACAGTAGGAAGTGAGTTGTTTGGCCTGAGAGGTGGGAAGAAAGCCCCTCCCCCAGGTCTCATGGTTGGGGGGAGGCATGCATCCATCTGTCTGTCCATCGTGGGCCTCCCCCACACCCAGGCCCATGGGGAAGCCTCAAGGCCTCACGTCACTGTGCTTCCAGCTACGACGGAGTCATGCGTGGTGCTCACCCGGTGCCGGCCTCCGTGCAGGCTCCAACCCCGAGTGGGAGCCCTCCCCACCCACCCACCCCCTCACCCCTCACGGAGACCCCGGCCAGCCCCCTCCTGCTCTCCGGACTCAAACAGACCCGCTGGGGAGCCCTCTGCACCCCCCTGAAAGCCTCCCCCTTCCTTCCCGGTGCACGAGGCACGCCAGTAGTCTCCACATCAGAACTGAATCTGGGTGGGGGTCCATCTGGCCTCCGAGAGGTGATCGCAGCAGGGGCATTTCCAGCAGACCTGCTGAACTGCACCATCTGGAACGTTCTCTGGCTGAGACAGCGCCAGGAGGCAGGCCCTGCTGTGCAGCAGGCCTTGGGTTGGAAGCGCCTTCAAGCTGCTGTCCTGGGTGCCCCGAAGCCAGGATGAGGGGGGAAGCCCCAAGGGCCCTGGAGCAGCCTGCCCCCTGCGTCCGGGGCGCTGCAGGGCTCCCTGTGCGGGGCTGAGCCGCTGGTCTAAACCACAGGGCTTGGGCTCCAAGCCTCTATCTGCTTCTCTTCACCAGGGGTGGCCACCTGACACCCTAAGCCCTAAATCTAGTCCATCAGCTGGAGTCAATGAGGAGGATGGGTCAGAGCCGTTGCTAATGCCCCCGTGCCAGCCCCGCACCCATAGCACCTGCCCGTCTTCAGCCACAGGGGACAGGCAGCAGGCCAGCGGAGGCAGTCGCCATGACCCCTGCCCAGGGCCAGGTCAGCACAGCCCGCCCTGTTTATCTCATCTGTTACCTCAGTCCACAAGGCAGCCAAACGTGCCACCGCTAGCCTGTGTCCCCCTGGAGCAGGAGGGGATCCGGTCTAGCCCGAGGCAAGAGTCCCTTTCCCGGAAGCAGGAAGCGGCTCTGAGAGGCTATGGGAGCTGACCACACTGGGCACCAGCTGTGCATGCTGCGGGGATCGCCCGAGGTTAGGGACCACGCTCCAGGGCCCGGCGGGCTGGGGCATGGCACTCTATGTGGGCCCCGGCCTAGAACTCGGTGCCCTCCCCTGTAGAATGGGACAAAGCAGCACCTGCCCCAGCGGGTTGGGAGGAGAAAACAAGTTGACGCATATGAAGAGCTCCGCAAGGGACCTGCCCAGACACTTGGCACCGTCAGTCCGTCACTCCGGCCCCAGATGGCTTTCTCGGACCCTCACTTGATTCAAGGCCCAGGAGAAGCCCCAGCACTGCCAGGCTGAGGCACCTGGTCTCGGCCCAGTTGCTCCTCCTGACCCGCTGGGCCCCTGGCTTGTCCTGGGCATTTTGCTTCCCCACGGGCAGCGAGGGTGCCAAGGTCCAGGCCTATGCCAGCGGGTTTGAAGTCGGGTCCACCAGGAGTCAGTTGGTAAGAGGGAATGAAACACCTGGCTGCAATTCCCTTTGGCCTTTCTGTCCACTCCGGACGCTCGGAGCACTGCCAGCTGCCCTGACCTTCCACACACTCCACAGGACAGTCTGTCCCTTTTCATCCCTGAGGCCTATGTGGCCAGGTTGTGCCATTCGTCCCTAGACCCCCATCCTGGCCTTGCTAGGGCCTCGCTGCAGACAGAATGAATTCCCCTACCCTGTGGGTCTGGGCTTGGCCCCGAAACCTGTCGATGGAAAGTGGGGAGAAGTACCAGGGAGGCAGGTTCCGAGCCGAGGCAGCCGAGTCTCCTCCCCGCATGGTGAGGAGGTGCCCGGGGGTGGGGGGGGGGTCACTGCTCCTCAACCTGGGTCTGGAATAACACATGTGGAATGGAGCTGAATCCCAAGTCCATACAACACAGCCAATATCAGCCATTTCTGTAAAAAATGAAACATTTTTTTTTGCAGAAATCTGCAGCAAAGACTGACTAGTCAGTACAAGAGTGTGTCCACTGTGCCCACCCAGGGAAGCGGCGCATAAGAGAAAGGTCGAGCAGCCTCTCTACTAAAGACGGCTTCATGTGAGGAAGGCAGCATTCCCAGATAGGACACTCGCAAGAACCCTCCACGCTGCTTTTTCTATGTAACCTATTGGCTACGGGACTGAGAAGGACGTGGGCAAGTGGTAGGGATGTGGGTAGGAGGAGAAGGTGACAGCCATGGTCAGGACTAACTTTTCCAGGGCCAAACACGGCTGTCTAAAGACCTTTGGCTTAATTGAGTCACTCAACAAAGGCCAGGTGAGTGTCTACAGCATGGCACCCAGGCCATGGCAGTGAGCAAAGAGTGACAGGGCCAGAGCCCCTGCAGGTGGAGCTGACTCTCTCCTGGGAAGGAGAGTCAGCCGACAAATAGAGACATACGTAAAACACCTAGAACGTCAGATGGTGACAAGCTTTCCAGAGAGGTGTGTGAACTGGGGAGGGGGATGCGCCCCTGGTGAGTTCGGGGAGCAGCCAGGAGGCCAGCGTGGCTGGTCCGGGCAAGGTTGCAGGCGTGCAAGGCCTCGGGGGTTGGGAAGAGCCTCTGGCCTTTACACCGAGTGAGCCAGGAGCTGCTGGAAGCTTCTGAGCAGCAGAGTGGTCAGGGTTAAATACTGAAGAAGCGCCCCCCAGGGTGAGGCTCCCCTAAGTCAGTCCCGTCACTAGTACTCCTTTCCCACATGACAGGTTGCAGGCCACTAACTGCGGGAAGCACATGCTGCGTGACTCCATTTACATCAGGCATCCAGAACAGGTGCATCCATAGAAACAGAAAGTGGGTTGGGGGGTTTCCTGGGAGGGGGGTGCGGGTTGGGGCTGGAAGGATAAGAAGGCCGATAGCTGAAAGGTATGAGGTTTCTTTTCTTACTCTTTGAAAAATCTCCCCCTTTATGTCCCCTTGTTCACTCAGTTAATTTGGTCCTTTACTGCCTCCAAATATGAGGGTATTTTTCAGGAGTATGAAAAAATACAGGATCTTTATACATGTAAACCTTTTAAACATGAGTCTGATGCTGAAAATGTCACCTTGTTGTCCACAGAAGCGGCTTGTTTTGTGGACGATGAAAATGTTCTAAAATTGAGTAGGGGGATGTTTAGACACATCTGTGAATATGTAGAAACCCCTTGAATTATATACATCAAACTGACGATCATATGGGATGTGAATTATATGCCAATAAAGCCATCTTTATTTTTAAATTATTTTTTAAGATTTCACTTTATTTATTTGAGAAAGAAGGGAGAAGCAGACTCCCTGCTGAGCAGGGAGCCTGACATGTGGCTTGATCCCATGACCCTGACCGAGATCATGACCTGAGCCAAAGGCAGATGCTTCACCAACTGAGCCACCTAGGAGCCCAATAAAGCCATCTTTAAAAAGTTGGAGCGTATTTTAATGATTGAAGCCGCAGCATTAAAATCCCTGCTCCTCAGAGACACAGTGACATTCATCTCTGCCTCCACTGTGGTCCAGGTCCCAGGTCAAAGTCCCAGCCTGGCCCCCTCCCAGTGGGCCCAGGGACAGGACTAAGGAAAGGCATTGCTCCCAGTCCTGGGCGACCCCACACAAGAGGTTAATTCCTGGAGTGGGCAAGGGGTCTGCAGACCACCGCCTGGGGCTCCAGGGCACAGCAGAAATGATTCTGTATGACAAAATAGAATTTACAGCTGCTTTAAGCTTCACCCTCCCTTTTTTTTCTATTCTTTATAATTCGGCAGGCTTGGTAAATCAGGTGTCAGGAACACGGGGGTGCTTCTGAGCTGTTCCCCAAGTTACTGTGTAACTCAGAAAAGTCTAACTAGTTTAGTTAATTCCATGTGATGCTCTGCGCGCCATGAAGGGAAGCTGGGAAGGTGCTATTTAAATCCAAAGTCTAATTTTTGTCCTTATCTGAAAGAAGCAGCTGTGAACAGTACCTGCTTCAGACAGCTGCTATTAAATGTAATTGTTTCTTAGCTTGTGAGTTTTCCTGTAGTGAGATTTAGTGCCAGCGCCTGTGATATAAGTAAATATGTAAAATATACTAGGATGTCAGCAGGAGGTACGAAGACAAGGCTCCCATCAATTGACTGCTTCCTCAGGACTGAAAACATTAAAAATGCCTTCTCCTTCCCCTGGTCTGGCCTGGCCCACTGTGGTCCGTGGCTGATGTCACTACACTCTGCTGTTCTCCATGGCCTTCCCCACCCGGAGCCTGGTCTTCAGCACCACGGCCAGCTCTAGATATCACGTCTGGAAAAGAAACTTCCTGCTCAGCTCAGATTTTTTTGTTCCATTCCCATGTTTTTTCTAACTCATGCTATTAGATCCTGGACCAACTACATTCTTGTGGGCTCCCCTATGACCTCTGTCCACCAGCTGCGATGACATGGCCAAGAGGTGCCAGAAGAACCTATAGCCTCTAGATACATGGTCTGCCCATGAATCATTTTCTTTCCAAGGTGCCTAATCCCCAAACCCAACAGACTGACCATTGTTGGTCACATAGATCTGAGGGCTTAGCACCCCACCAGAGCTGGACTAGTGACAGGGAGTGCCAGCCATGCATCAAAATTAGAAAGAGAGAGACTATTTCAGACAGAATTTTATACTGTATTTGATGTTTAAAAAGAGGGGATCCCTGGGTGGCGCAGCGGTTTAGTGCCTGCCTTTGGCCCAGGGCGTGATCCTGGAGACCCAGGATCGAATCCCACGTCGGGCTCCCGGTGCATGGAGCCTGCTTCTCCCTCTGCCTGTGTCTCTGCCTCTCTCTCTCTCTCTGTGTGTGACTATCATAAATAAATAAAAATTTTAAAAAAAAAAAAGAAAAAGCTTCAGAAGTAGACACTTTCAGAATATAGGATAAGGAACTCCAAAAATCTGTTTTTCCATAAAAGCAATGAGAACAATGGCAAAATTTATTAAAATTACTATTCAAATTTTTAGAATTTAACCAAAGGTTTGCAACTCAAGAAATTCAAGGAAAACAGCTATATCTCAGAAAGAACAATGAGCTTTGAGGTCATTTTAGCTTGCCCCATTCCCAACCACCTCTTCATCCCTGAAGTGGTCCTGAAAATCAACAGCTTCATAATCCCAGGAATCATAAAAACCAGCAGCCTAACATCCACTGGAGGAGTGATAATATTTTGGGGGTTTGCAAGAGCCCCATCTCCTGATAATTATCATTATTTGGCCTATATGGTAGTTCCCTGGAAACCCAGAAATAAAGACAAGCAAGGCTTATCTTTATTTGACCTGACTCAATCCTCACTTCTTGTGAACAGCTTTTTCCCTAGGGTGATTGTTGAAAACAATCAGTGGCAATTGTTTAATATCACAGCTGTCTGAAGCGGTATTACCTCAATTGAGGTGAACAAGTTGACCAAAAGCTTAAAGGGAAAAGCTGAGGAATAAGATGTCCACAGGGAGCCCTGAAACATCTTCATATTCTCCTGAGAATCCAGAAATTAGAAATCATTAATAGAAAGAAATTTGAGAAACTCACAAATATGTGAAAATTAAACAACCGACTCCTAAATCATCAATGGTTGAAAGAAATCACAAGATAAATGAGAAGATACTTCAAGATAAGTGAAAATGAAGACACAACATACCAAAATGTAGGAGATGCAGTGAAGTAGTGGTTGGAGGGGAATATATGTCTGTAAATACCTATATTAGAAAAGAAAGATCTCAAATCAGTAACCTAAACTTCCATCTTAAGAAACAAGACAGGGAAGCCTGGGTGGCTCAGCGGTTTAGCGCCAACTTCAGTCCAGGGCATGATCCTGGAGACCTGGGATCTCCCTGCATGGAGACTGTCTCTCCCTCTGCCTGTCTCTGCTTCTCTCTCTCTGTGTGTCTCTCATGAGTAAATAAATAAAATCTTAAAAAAAGAAACAAGACATAAAAGAGAAAACTACCCCAAAGCAAGTAAAAGGAAGGAAATAATAAATGACAAGAGAAGTAAGTGAAATTAGAGAATAGTAAAATAATATAGAAAATCTGTGAAACCAAAAATTAAAAAAAAGAAACCAAAAGCTAGTCCCTTAAAAGATCAACAGAATAGATAAATTTTGTTAGATTGACTAACACACACACACACACACACACACACACACACACAGAAGACTCAAATTACTAGAATAGAAAGAGGAGACATTCCTACTGACCTTATAGAAATTAAAAGGTTTATAAGAAAACTATGAGCAATTGTATACCAAAGAGTTAAATAATCTAGATGAAATGAACAAATTCTTAAACAGACAAACTACCAAAACTGACTCAAGAAGAAAGAAAATCTCAGGAGCCCTATAACAAGTAAAGATATTGAACTGGTTACTTTTTAAAAATTACCCCCCCTGACACACACACACACAAAAGTCAGGCCAAGATTACTACACTGCTAATTTCTATCAAATATTTAAGGAAAAATGAACACCAATCCTTTATAACTTCTTCCAAAAAATAGAAGAGAAGTCAACACTTCCCAGCTCATTCTATGAAGCCAGTTGTACCCTGATACCAAACCAGGCAGATATGACAATCAAAGAAAACTATAGACTAATATCCCCTACAAATATATACAGAAAAATCCTCACAAAATACTAGTGCACCAAATCCAGCAATATATAAAAAGAATTCTATACCATGACCAAGTGGTTTTATTTCAGGAATGCATGCTCAGTTCAAAATATGAAAATCAATCAGTGTAAGACATCATATTAATAGAAAATATGATCTGCTCAGTAGATGGAGAAAAAGCATTTGGCTAAATTTAACACTTTCATGATGAAAACTCTAAGGAGCCAGGAATAGAACTTCCTCAATATGACAATGGACATCTGTGAAAACACAGCCAAAATCATATTTAATGATGAAAGACTGACTGCTTTATCCTTAATATCAGGAATAGGACAAGGATGTCCCTGCTCACCAATTCCATTCAGCACTAAACAAGAGATTCTAGCCAGGGCAATTAGGTAAGAAAAAAAATAAAAATCACTTATTTGAGGGCACCTGGGTGGTTCAGTTGGTTAAGCATCTGACTCTTGATTTCAGCTCAGATCATGATCTCAGGGTCATGAGATCGAGCCCCGTGTTGTGCTCCATGCTAGGTGTGGCACCTGCTTGAGATTGTCTTTCTCCCTCTCCCTCTGACCCTCCACCTTCCCCTCAAAAAATGCACTTATTTGCAGATGATATGATCTTCTATATTGAAAATCCTAAGAAATCCACAAATACATTATGATAACTAATAAACAAGTTCAGCAGAGTTGCAAGATACCAGCTCAATATACAAAAATCAATCGTATGTGTAAGCACTAGTAATGAAGAACCAGAAAACAGAATTAAGGGTATAGTTCCATTTATAATAGAAAAGTAATAAAATAGGAATAAATTTAACACAAGATGTGCAAGATCTACACACTGAAAACTACAACATTTTTTTCATTCTATAAGTGAAAGAAATTAAAGAAGATCTAAATAAGTGGAAAGATTTCCATGTTTGTGGATCAAAAGACTTAATATCATTAAGATGACAATACTCCCCAAATTGATCTACAGATTAACTCAATCTCTATCAGAATCTCAATTGTCTTTTTTTTTTTTTGCATAAATTAACAAGCTGATCCTAAAATTGCATGGAAATACAAAGGACCCAGAATAGCCACACAATCTTGAAAAAGAAAACAAAGTTGGGAAATTCGTACTCCCTGGTTTCAAACTTACTCTAAGCTACAATAAACAAAATGGTATATTTGGGCATAAGGATATATAGATAAACCAAAAGAATAGAATTGAAAGTCCAGAAATAAACTCTTACATTTATGGCCAATTGATTTTCAAAAAGGGTTCCAAGTCCATTCAATTAGAATAGTCTTTTCAACAAATGGTGCTGAGACAACTTAATATCCACATGCAAAAGGATAAAAAGTTAGATCCCCGCCTCACACCATACACAAAACTTTACTCAATGGGGACCTGAGACCTAACTATAAAAGTTACAATTATAAAACTTTAAAAAGGAAACATAACTACAAATCTTCATGACTTTGGATTACACAATGTTTTTTCAGATATGACACCAAAAGCACAAGCAATCAAAGACAAAAATTAATTGGACTTCATTAAAAACTTTTGTCCTTCAGGGGACACCATCAAAAAGTCCAAAAAACAACTCATAGAGTGAGAGAAAATATTTGCAAGTCACACGTCTGGTAAGGGACTTGTATCCAGGACATACAAGTCAACGATAAAATGACAACCCCATTAAAAATGGGCAAAGGACACAAATACACATTTTCCAAAGGAGACCTACAAATGGCCAAGAATCACATGAAAATATGTTCAACATCATTAGTCAGAAGGGAAACGCAAATCAAAACCATAATGAGATTCGTTTCACACCCACTAGGATGGTTATAATGAAAAAGACAAGGCACGAACAAGCGTTGGTAAGGACGGAGAAAACAAGCAGAACTCTCTCATTCATTGCTGCTGTGACCATAAAATGGTACAACCACTTTGGGAAACAGATTGGCAATTTCTCAAAAGGTCAAGAGCAGAGTTACCATCTGACCCAATTCCACTCCTGGGTATATACCCAAAGGAAATGAACACACGTTCACAAAATATTTGTGCATGAATGTTCTTGGCCGCCCTATTGCTAACAGCCAAAAAGTAGAAACAGGTCAAACGCCTCCAATCTGACGAACGGATAACGAAGTCCGGCACACGTACAGGGGAGCACTGCTCTCCACCGTGAAAGGAATGAAGGCCTGACACAAGCTGCCACATGTGACAGGAGGGGGAGCAAAGGCATGGAAATGGCATGTTGCTGGACAAGACCAGCTGGATCTGTGCGTGGGAAACGGTCTTTCTCAGAACACAACCTACTTTCCTGAGGCTATCTGCATCACCTTCCCACTAGAGAGGTGGGCATGGTCCCCAGGTCTCAGCCAGAGCATGGTGAGCTCTGTGACAGCACCTCGTCCCCGCGCCACCATGTGCAGAGGGGTCAGGAGAGATATCTAAGGCTCGAGAGAGTTGTTCCCTGAGCAAGGAGCCTCCCGCGTGCAGTCCGGTCCCTGGACCTCTTGGCGGCTGCCTCTGGGGTTACTGCTGTCTGTGGCGTGGAGGCAGGTCTGTGGGGACGAGGCAGGCACACTATGCTCTGGAGCAGGGGAGACACTCAGCGAGGCCAGCATTGGGGGTTGGCGGACATGGGTGCCCACGGAGACACCAAAGGAGATGTGGGGGTCAGCTAAGTGTGAGGGATGTGCTCTCCAGGCCTGCTGTCCCAGAGTGCTAGCATGGCCTGGAGCAGCCTCGGGGGTCTGGCTATACTGGGGACTCTCTGTGGCCCCGCTCTGCCCCAGGGACACACACTGTGGCCCACCTCCGGAGGCCCACGGGACCACTGGCTGAGTGACAGAGAAGGCTGGCGCAGCACCCCGTGAGATGGCCCAACAGCCCAGGGCTGACCCCTCATCCACATCTCCCAAGGAAGGATGCACACCCATGTGCACACGCACGTGCACACATACACACAGACACATTTAAAAAATAATTTATCAGGAGGCAATTCACACAACACGAAATGAATCATTTTAAACTGAATGATCAGGGTGCCTGGGGGCTCATCTGGTGAAGTGTCTGCCTTTGGCTCAGGTCGTGATCCCGGGGTCCTGGGATTGAGTCCCTGCATTGGGTTCCCTGCTCAGCGGGCGTCTGCTTCTCTCTCTCCCTCTGCTCCTCCCCCTGCTTAGGTGCTTGCGCGTGCTCTCTCTCTCTCTCTCTCTCTCTCAAATAAATAACTCAAATCTTTTAAAATAAGTAAATAAATAAACTGAATGGTCAGTTGCATGCAGCCCCCATGCCGCGTTGTACAACCACCACCACCTCCATCCCTCCAGGTCACACTCCTACACAGTAGCAGTCCCTCTGCCCCCCATGACCTCCAACCTGCCTTCTGTTTCTGGATGTACCCGTTCTGGGTGGCTCATGTCAATGGAATCCTACGACATGGTCCTTCTTTCGCTGAGCATCATGGGCTCGGGGCCAGTCCATGTTATAGTGTGTGTCCGTACCTCGGTCCTTTCTATGGCGGAGCAATGTTCCAGTCCTCGTGTGGATGCCCACATCGTGTCTATCCCTTCGCCATCGGTGAACGCTCCTCTGGCCACGGTGGACAGGGCTGCGAGGAACACCTGCGAACAGGCATTTAGTTGAGTCCCTGCTTTTGGTTCCTCGGGCACATACCCAGGAGCAGGACCGCAGGGCCATATGGAAACTCTGTTTAATCCTCTGAGAAGGGGCGCCTGGGTGGCTCAGCGGTTGAGCATCTGCCTTCAGCCCAGGGTGTGACCCCAGGGTCCTGGAATGGAGTTCTGCATCGGGCTCCCCGCAGGGAACCTGCTTCTCCCTCTGCCTGTGTCTCTGCCTCTCTCTCCGTGTCTCTCAGGCATAAATAAATAAAATCTTAAAAAAAAAATCCTCTGAGAAAATGCCACAACATTTTGTAAAGCGACCTGTGATCTGACATCCTTAGGCAAACAGGGAAACAGTTATGCTGGAAAGCTAAGAAAAGCATGAGCAGGGCGGGAAGGTGGACGGTGGCTGCCCAGGGCCGCTGGGGTGGAGGGGGAGGATGAACTCCCCTCCGAGTGGCTCAGAAGTCCCTGGAAGGCTGACCTGGGCTGGCCATGTTTCACAGGGTCCCTCCGACCCTGAGTGGTGTGGCTGTCAGCTTGCACGGGTCAGACCCGAGCCAGGGGGCAGGGATGGCTCTTGAGCACACCCTCTGCAACCTCGGGATGTCCCCACTTCAGGAACTCCCTGGAAACCACTACCGGCTTCACACCATGGGCCACACCTGCCCTCACAGCCAGCGGCTGCCCTGCTGGTGGAGGAGACCCAGGGACACGTGGCCCTCACCCTCCTCTCCAAAGCCACAGAACTGTTCAGGAGGGTCCAGGGAGGGACAGGGGTCGGTGTGGGCCTGGGCCGGGGAGGGCAAGCCAGGGCTGGTTCGGCCTGCTGATGGGTGGCGTGTGGGAGCGGAGGGCACGGGAAACAGAAGAATCTGGTGTTTTATCTCGAGTGCCAATAGCAAAATCCAGAGTAGTTCCAAAAGTCCCAAAGATCACACCACGTTGGCAGCCTGTGGCTCAGCTTCCGGGGCCCCGGGAGCCAGGTCACACGGCACACTTGGAAAAAAGCCTTAAAAACAAAAGCACGTGGGCAGCCCAGGTGGCCCAGCGGTTTAGCGCAGCTTTCGGCCCAGGTCCTGATCCTGGAGACCCGGGGACGGAGTCCGGAGTCCCCCGTCAGGATCCCTGCTGGAGCCTGCTTCTCCCTCTGCCTGTCTCTCTCTCTCTGTGTGTCTGTCATCAATCAATCAATCAATCAATCAATCTATCTTTAAAAAAAAGAAAACAAAAGCACATGAGCCCAGGGGGTGCCGTGAGGTTTCTGTGCCTGCAAGGCTGGCGAGAGGGAGGCAGAGTGTGGGACCTCGGCAGGAAGGGCTGCGCCCCCGCAGGCCCAGCCCCGCGCGGGGGCAAAAGGGGGCAGGGGAGCCCGAGAAGGGCTTCTGGGGGGGCAGCGGAGAGTGGGCTGGGGCCGTGTCCTCAGAGAACGGGGTGCTCCTGGGGGGCGGGCCTGGCAGGGGATGTGGGGCCACCGTGGGGGCTCCCTGTGGCCAAGCCCAGGTCATAAAAAAGAGCAGTGGGTGATGTCGACCGCACGATCCTGACTAGGTGACAGCCCACAAGTCCAGGGTGACACCAGCGAGAGAGTGAAGGAGAGGAGGCAAGTGTCACTTGTCACCGGGAGGCGACATGGATGCCTCACCGCGCAGACTGGCCTGGAAAGGTAAGTGACCATCCTTCTTCCTCCTGCCCTTTCCCTGGTGACCAGGAACAGCTCGGGAACGGAGGACAGCCATCACTGCACGACCGCTGACCGTGTGGGTGATTCGGCCGGGGCGCCGGGGCCGTTCTGCGTCCTGAGAAGCGACGGTGACCCCCGGGACTTCAACAGAGCCCCGTCATGGTGTGCAAAGTCTCGTGCTCACTCTGCGTCAGTCACGGGCACCGGCACGGTTGTCGTTTGCTGCATCCGCCCATCGTTCAGGGACGAGCCAGGACGTCCGTGCGGCGTTAGGACCCGGGACTCCCCGCCGTGACACTGCTTCGCGACACTGCTCAGCCGGACACCCCACTTGCAGGTGCCACTGGAGACGGAGGAAGCGGCCACGGGGTCCCCCAGGAATCAACCCAGCAGATCCAAAACGCAGATCCCAAACCTCAAACCATCGCGCACAGAGGGCAGAGGGGACATGGGGCTGTTCCTCCACTCGGGGGCCAGAGGCTCCAGGCCGCTGCGGGGGCCACGGGCCCCAATGGGCACCCATGTGACCCACGAGCACAGCAGGGGACACTGGGGTAGCGACTGGATCTTGCATTATTACAGTTACTGGATAATTCCTGTGAGTTTCCTTATAGAAACACACGAAGCCAACATGGCCAATGTTAACCGTTGCCACGGGAAACACAAAAGGCTTTCAAGACACTCCTGTTCCCACTGCGTATCCGAGTGAGGGGACCCGCCCCACGCGCTGCAGCCACACACACACACACACGAGGCAGGACGCCGAGGCAGGTGGGGAGCCCGGCCGTCCTCGATGGGACCGGAGGCTAAAGAGATGGGCAAAAACGTGAAAACGACGCAGCGCGTCTCATTCAGGTTTTTGTCTTTGGGAACCTACAGGGTCTGGTGGTGGTTGTTTGGTTAATGAAAACGTGTTAATCACGTTAACGGGAGGTGAGTCATCAGAAGAGCCAGCTTGCTCTCTGTCCACCAGGCGAGACGCCAGCAGTCGGCACTACGAGGCCCTTGCAGAGGCCTGGCGGAGGCTCGGGCCTCCCGGCCTCCAGAATGGAGAAGGAACAAGCGCTTGTGGGCCCGGGGCTCTGCTCCTGCGGCCCGAGCCAAGCGGCTGCACGGATCCTCGTACAAGTGTCTTGCGAGCGTGTCTTTTCATTCCTCTCCGTAAAAACCTAAGGGAGCCGTCGCCGGGTGATGAGGCTTTGTGCAGGTACTTCCAGATGCTTCGCCAAAGGGTTGCGCCACTTTACACGCCCCCTCGGCAGTGCTCCGCCGGGGCGCACCATCTCTGTGATCGTAGCCATCCCAGCGAGTGTGCTGGCGGGTGCCGCTGTGGCTTCCACTCTCACCTCTTTGGTGTCTAATGAAGGGGACCGCCCCGTGTGCCTGGTGGCCTCCCGCAGGTCTTCTGTGATGAGTCTGTCCCCATCAGTTGAGCTGTCTTCCTGTTGTCGAGCCAGGTGGTTCTTCGTGTGTGCAGATACGTTCTTTACCAATATTTCCTCCCAATCTGCCACTTGCCTGTTTATTTCTTTTTTTTTTTTAAGATTTTACTTATTTATTCATGAGAGACACAGAGAGAGAGAGGCAGAGACACAGGCAGAGGGAGAAGCAGGTTCCCTGCAGGGAGCCCGATGCGGAACTCGATCCCGGGACCCTGGGGTCACGCCCTGGGCTGAAGGGAGGCACTAAACTGCTGAGCCCCCCAGTCGTCCCTTGCCTGTTTATTTCTTAATGATGTCTGTTGAGGAGCAGAACGTTCAGGGAGTCCACTACATCAGGTTTGCTCTCCTGGTTATGGCTCTCGGGGTGTTACTTTCGAGTTACGTTGAGAAGATGTTCCCCCTTTGCCTCTGGAAGGTTTCCAGTGTTGGCTTTTACGTGCAGGTCTCCATTTGCCTTCTGAGCACGGCGTGAGGTAGGGATCAAGGGTTGTCATTCCCCATGTGGGACCTAGTTTCAGAATGACTTATAGAAAAGACTCCCTTGCCCCCCATCAGATCGCTTTAGTGCCTTTGCTGAAGATCGAATGAGAGCACGAGTGGGGTCTGTTTCTGGGCTCTCTACTCTGCCCGTCCATTGATGCATTTGACGTTCTTTGCCTATACTACACTGTCTCGATTGCCACGGTTTAAGAGTGTACTTGAAATCCAGTAATGTGTCCTCCAACGATTTTTTTTTTTTTTTTTTGCCAAGATAGCTTTAGCTATCCTAGGTCCTTTGCATCCCTATACAGATTTTAGAGCCAGTTTGTCAATTTTCCCCCATGAAACTCTTCTGGGACTGGGTTGGGATTTTTTTTTGCTAAATCACTGGATTGACTTGGGAAGAATTGTGTTGTTTTTAATAATATTGAGTCTTCCAAAACACTGAATATGATATATCTCTCTGATCATTTGGATTTTCTTTAATTTCTCTCACTATATCATTTTTTTTACGTGTGTGGCTTATTCATTACTAAAATCATAATGTTTTATGGCAAAAAGCTGGAAAATGCAGCAAAGTCATAAACAGGGGAGAAAAAAGAACTCCACAGTCCTGCCTACCACTCCGGGGGCATCGCTGCTAACTTCTTGGTGTGCTTTCTTCCAGTCCCTTTTCCAGGCACAGTTCCTGTGTTTTCACTGTATCGCTGATGTGACGTTGCGTCTACAGTGTGCACCTCGCATCAATGACCGAGGCGTGTTGTAGCAAACCCCGTTGGTGCCTGTCCCACGCGTCCTCAGGCTTCTCCAAAAGCAGCTCCAACACCTGTTTCTTGCATCTCTGCCCGAGGGTGGCTCCGGCCACAGGGCTGGCGTGAGACGCACATGAAGCCACGGGAGTTCCCATCCATTGCAGAGCTCTGCTGCCCTGATCCTTTGTGGGAGCGTTTTGAGGGTGTTCCTTGGGTTCCGCACAGTCTCTCGGGGTTCCCACCTGGCTCCCTGCTCATGAGAGAAAGCACTCTCTTCTCCCTTTCATCCTTCCCATCTCGCACCCCAAAGGGACCTCCATATCTCGAGGTGGA
Source organism: Canis lupus familiaris (assembly GCF_011100685.1). Taxonomy (NCBI): domain Eukaryota; kingdom Metazoa; phylum Chordata; class Mammalia; order Carnivora; family Canidae; genus Canis; species Canis lupus. The sequence goes on along the minus strand of NC_049252.1, from coordinate 37,656,452 downwards.
TGTGGCGGGAACCCACAGTAAGACACACCCCCCCACCCCGGTTACCGTAGTTCTTTGGAAAATTATGATTCACTGCATAATATTCCATCCAATATGTTCACTATTGTTTTCTCAAGCCTTCCCTCTTTATGGTGAGTTTTCTACTCTCAGAGAAGTGCCATGAAGACCAGAGTCATGCATGATGTGTTTTTGGTATTTGGAGTAAATTTCCGCAGGATCATTTCCCAGAACAGGGATTTTTTTCTTTTCTTTTCTTTTTTTTTTTTTTTTTTTTTTTAGGGCTCTGAATTTATGCTGCCAAAATGCTCTTCTGAAAGAATTAAGCCAATTTAGAGTCCTTCCAGCAGGATATATTTTATCATATGCTAAGTGGCCCATATTTTCTAAGAGGAATTAGCATGTACTCTTAGCTTCTGGAATGGGAAAATAAAATCTGAGTGATTTTTTTTTTCACTTCAGGAAAAAAGAAAAAAGAAGTCTTCCCCTTTGGGAAGAAAACAGGCACGCCACTGATTTTCATGGGGTCTTTCCATGTCTCTCTTGTGCGGTGAGTTGCTGCTATTTCTGTCAAAAAGGCTGATCAGAACGCCCACCGAAGGGGAAGCAGCAGCACCCACAGAGATAAGTTTCTGGGCCATGAGTTGGGTCTGTCCTATATTTGGAGCAACTCAAGAACACTTCACTGAGGGCCAGGATTTGAGAACAAATTGCTTTTTCGTTTTCAAGTGTTTTTTTTTTTCACTCGGCTGAAGAAATGGAATAAGGTGAGCAAGCGTGGGTAGGTCAGCAACACAGTTAATGGAAAACAGGTTATTTAAAACTAGCTTTTTATCTTGGTACCCAAATAATCCCACCAGTTAGAGTCCCTTGGCATTCACCTCACCCCGGAAGAGCAAGACTCGAGGGCGTCACTGTGCCTCCCATTGGTTCCCACGGTAAAGAGGGTAATGGCCACCCAGAGAGGTCCTTGTGCTGGTCCCCGGAGCTGGGAATCTGTCCCTCTACAGGGCAGAGGGCACTTGGGCGACGGGATTAGTTTAAGGGTCCGGAGATGTCCTGGACGGGCTGTGTGGACATGGGGTAATCACAATGTCCTTTCGAGGGGGAAGCAGAGGGGCCTCCGGATGGCTTGGTGGTTGAGCATCTGCCTTCAGCTCAGGGCATGACCCTGGGGACCTGGGATCGAGTCCCACATCAGGCTCCCTGCAGGGAGCCTGCTTCTCCCTTTGCCTGGGTCTCTGCCTCTCTCTGTATCTCCCATGATAAATAATAAATAATTAAAATATTTTTTTAAAAATGAAAAAACAAAACAAAAACAAAAACAAAGGGGAAGGCGGAGGGTCGGAGCCAGAGGAGGTGTGGTGGCGAAAGTGGAGGTTGGAGGGATGGGGCTGTGCTGCTGGCGGTGAGGATGGAGGAGGGTCGCCAGCCAAGGAGGGCATGTGGCAGTCGGAAAAGGCAAGGAAATGATCTTCCCGGAGCCGCCAAGAGAACAGCCTCGTCAAAGCCTCCACGTTAGGACTCCTGACCTCCAAACCCTGAGGATCAATGTGTGGTTAGCTCTCACAGGAGCCACAGAAGGCCAGTAGTGACCTTCTGCTCTCTTCTATCAAAGCCTCTCCCAAGGGGCGCCTGGGTGGCTCAGTGGTTGAGCGTCTGCCTTCAGCCCAGGGTGTGATTCCGGGGTCCTGGGATCGAGTCCTGCATCGGGTCCCCACAGGGAGCCTGCTTCTCCCTCTGCCTGTGTCTCTGCCTCTCTCTCTGGGTCTCTCATGAATACATAAAATATTTTAAAAAAAAAGACTCCCCAAAAGTTTCTCAATTGGAAAATCTGTTGTCTAAACACCACATTCTTGAAGTGTCTGCCTATTAATAATTAATTTTTAAATAAATAAACCGGCTTCCCAAAGGCAGCGACTCTGAGCAACCAAGGATGGTCCGTGCTGTCCGTGGGGACCAGGGACAAGCTTGCAGGCCTGGGGACAAACCCAGAGTGGGGGTGGGGGGCAAGCGGTGCCAGAGAGTAAAAACTAGCCATAAGTTTAGAAGAAAAATTGATTCTATTACATATTAGATTTAACATAAAATGGGCATCTTTACAAAATCGCCCATTAGTTTGCTCACTGGGCTTCACTTGTGCAACAGGCCTGCAGCATGTGTGCGGCCGGAGCGGCGTAGGTGCCACCTCCTCCGGGACGGCCGTCCGCACAGGCGCCCCCTGCCCGCTTCCCTTGGGAGGAGGAGAAACCACGGAGCACACGGCACCTGCGGTCCTTCCATGGGTCTCAACGCGGCCTCCTGCCCACGAGGTAGTGCTTGCCAGAAACTTCCATTCTCGGTTCCAGGGCAGAGGGACAGACTCGGGGCTACTTCTCCAGAGCTGGTCTCTGCGTGGGGGTGGAGGGGGGGCAAGTGGCCAAAAGTGCAGAGACGCCGAGAGGAGCAGATCCTAGTCACGGACTCCTAGCTTGTTCGTGGCTTTTGAATCCTGAGGCTCAGCGACTTGTCCCGGGGCGCCAGGGGAGGGACCATCGGGGCGGGGTGGGGGATGATCGGAGGCACCCCCGAGGGGCTGGGCTCTGAGGGACCACCCTGGGGCCGGGTCCCTGAGGCGCACACCCCGGGCAGGCCCCCGGAGCCTCCACAGAGGCAAGGAGTGAGTGAGCGACTGCTGTGCGTACGGAGTCACCTCCAAAATAATCTCTCCAGGACAGCCCTGAAGACACGCAAGACCACTATAAGCTCATCATCTTCGCTTTCTTTTTTTTTTTTTAAAGATGTTATTTATTTACTCATGAGAGACACCGAGAGAGAGGCAGAGTCACAGGCAGAGGGAGAAGCAGGCTCCATGAGGGGAGCCCGACGTGGGACTCGATCCCGCATCCCCAGGGTCACGCCTCAGGCTGAAGGCAGGCGCTAGACCGCTGAGCCACCCGGGGATCTCTCATCTTCGCTTTCTGGGTAAGAAAAGTGGTGTCCATTGGATGAAGGAGCGGAAGACCCCCCCCTTCCTCTCTCAGCCAGGTGACCACTCTGCCTCCCGGGACGGGGCCCCACAGCCCACCTTGAGCTCAGGGCGAACCAGCAGATGCGCCGTCTGGCCAACCCGGGTTTTCTGAACACCGCGTGCTACCCAGCAGCTAGAAATAGGCCCAGTGGCGTGGGCGCCAAGGAGGGAGACACTGGCTGAGACGTGACTCATCTACAGCTCTCGGATGCCAGCACTTCTAGAAACAGGTATTTTGGGTTCCTTCGGAAAGCGCACCACGGATGGAGAGGGAAAGCCCTCTGGGCCTGAGGCTTGGGCAGGGATGGGGCGGGCGGGCAGGCGGGCGGCGTGCTCGCAGGAGAGGACAGAGGGCAGTGAGCGAGGGGCCCCAGGAGCACAGGCTGGTGGCAGGGGGTGGGGGCAGTCCTGAGACGCCACTCCCCACTCAACCACGGGCCAGTTTTGTCCTAAGTCTCAAGACAGGACTGGGAAAGGGTCCAGGACAGAACAGACCCTCACGGGGAGGGACGGCCAAGGGCTCTGCGGGGCTCACACGTGGGTGCACCCCCAGCAGGAGGCTCCGCGGGCCTCCCAGCGATCCCAGGGCGCTGCCCCAGATGAAGCAGAGGCGAGGTCACCTGGGGACAGACACAGAGTCACGAGGCCTCAGGGAGCAGTGCATCTGCTCCAGCCCCCGCGGGTGGTAGGTCCAGGCTGGACTCAGCGGGGAGCAGCCCCAGGGCCGCGGGAGGGAAGGGGACAGCTCGGGCCCCTGCTGGTCTGACCCACGATGGAGTCGGGGGAGGGGGGCACCAGGGCTGTGGGAGAGAAGGGGACAGCTCCTGCCCCTGCTGGCCTGACCCAGGATGGCGACTCCCGCAGCCATCAGACACCCCCGGCTCCTCTGGGGGCACAACCAGGGAAGGTTCTAGAAGCCCGGCTTCTCACAGAAGGGAGCACCGCTGGGTCACGCGCTTCCCCTGTTTCTGACTGCAGCGGGATCAGGCCCCAGGGACTCAGCTGAGGAGGCTTGGCGGCGGGGATTCGAGATTCGGGGCTCTCTGACACCGGAAGCATGGGGTCACTCGGCAGCAGGAGCAGGGCCCCCGCCCACGGGGCCTAGCTGGGAGATCCGGGTCACTCCCGTGTGGGCTGCTGGGGCGCCGGGCCCCTCGGCCCTCCGCTTCCAGGACTGTCACCAGCGATGGAAATGCTGGGGCTCCCGGGCTCTGTTCCACCCAACAGCCCCATGCAGCAGCCAGCTGCCTGCCCCCCACCCCCACCCCCTGCCTGCTGGCCCGTCCCTGCAGCGCCCTCCCTGCCCTGAAGATGGGGCTCCCTCCCATCCCAGCCTCCCCCACCCAGTCTGGGCCAGGGCAGGGCTCCGACGGAGAGGACCGGTGATTAAAGCAAAACATTTAAAGTCTCTTAAAAAAATTCAAAAAAGTGATTAATCTTAGCAATAGAAGAGGATGGGGGAGCAGGGTCCTTCCCCCCAATAAACAAAATTTGATTATTCAAAAGCCCCTTGTGCCTTATTTGAGATATGAAGTTAAATTCCGTATTTGAAGACAGATCCAAGCGGTGGACGCAGACCACGTGAGCTGGGGGCCACGCACCCTCCGCCGGCCCCGCCCTGGACAGCTCAGGAGTGATGGGCCCCCCTGGGCTCCAGCCCCTCCCCCTCCGGGGCTGTGACCACCGAGTCCAGACGCGTTTGTGCGGAAGCTGAGCTTGGGAGGGTGCGCGGGTCCGTGGGCCCTGTGCTCATCCCCGCGCGGTGGCCTGAACCGGGGCCGGGGGAGGCGCAGACCCCTCCCCGCACGGCACCCCCACGGCACCCCTCTGTGGACCCCGGGGTCGGGGGCTCCGTCGGAGCCGGCATTCTTATGGGGACGCAGACCAAACTCATAGTGACAAACTGTGCTCAGTGCTGTGAACAAAACAAACGGGGGCAGGGGAGCCTCCCTGGGCAGGTGCCCGAGGACCCCGCGGGCCAACACCCGCTGTCCCCCCTCCCTCCGGCACAGCCCCTGCGAGGCCCGCAGCTCGCCTTGCAGAGAGGGGCTTGCGAGCTGTTCCAAGGGATGGGCGGAGGCTTCCAGAAGCCTTTAAACAGGGCTGCGGCCGTGGAGAACGGCGTCCTGTCTCTCGGGCCCCTCCAGCCTCCCTGCTCCTGCCCGGAATACGGTCGTGACTGCTGGAGCTCCAGGAGCCATTTCGTGACATGAAGGGACTTTAAGTTTGGGAAGCCCAGCTCTAAACGGCAGGTAAACCCCAGGGCCAAGCACTGGACTGCTCAGCCTAAAACCGACATTCCTCACCCAGTGCGACCCCGTCGTTCTCAACACACACACACACGCGCGCGTGCACGCAGTCAGGGCGCACAGCCAGGCAGCCTGCCCGGTGCCCGGGAGAGTGCAGGCGCCAGGCCGGGGAAGCTCCGCCGCCCGAGCTCGGCCCCCGACGCGGGGGACAGACAGGCCAGAGGACAGTTAAAATCAAATTCCCCGTTCCTCTCCGAGACTGCAACTAGATGAAATTACACGGTGCCAGCAACTTATAAATAGAAGAAAATAGACGGGGAGAAATGAGCAGATTAAGCCCCGAGCCGCCAGGAGACCTCGGAGGAGGGAACTCGCTTTGCTGGTGTTTCTCATTCTGCCCACGCGGGGCTGAAAGTCGCGCTTGACGTCTGCCGCGCGGTCCCCGGGGAGCGTCTGGCTCCATCCCTTTCTCACATCAGCTAAATCTAAGTGCAAACACGGAGCATCTCGCTCTGGAGCCGGCCCTTGTGACGCTGGGTCGGTCTCGGAAGGCGAGCCTGGAGGCACGCGGTCCCCCGTGGTCTGGACCTGGTGCGCACCAGGTGAGCACACAGGCGGGGACCCCAAGGCAGGCCGGGTCGGGTCATCAGCCAGGGGAGGCGCTTTTCCCTCCGCACCGCAGCCCATCTTGCGCGAGCTCACACGCTCACTCCTGCTCCATATCCAGTTAAGGTTGGCACCAAACACCGGCAAAACGAGGGAAAGAAGACATTAAACTTAAAAGATCCGGGGTATTGTCAGACGTCTTGCGGGGGCAGAAGGGGCACGGGAGGCTTTTCTGCTGAGTGCCCTGTTCTGCCACACAGAAGACCGCGAGCGATGCTGGGATACTCCAGAGGGGTGACAGGTGTCCTGGCGAGAGCCGGGGAAAGGGAGGCGGTGCCACTGGCCCAGGCTCACCCCCAGCCTCCGGCCAGAAGACATCTGTTATGGGGCAGGACAGAGAGCCTGCCCCAGGGAAGCCTTTGGGCCCCGGCGCTAGGAAGGATCTAGAGCACCGGGCACCCAGTGGCATCTGCCCCAGTCCTGCCCGCCTGGTGTCCTTTACTGTTACGCTCTTCATTTCGAGGGGCACCTGGGTGGCTCCGTCTGTTGAGTGTCCGACTCTTGATTTCGGCTCAGGTCATGATCTCAGGGTCATGGGATCGAGCCCCATGTTGGGCTCCATGCTGGGCATGGAATCTCCTTGAGACTCTCTGTCGGCCTCTGCCTCTCCTCCGCCCCAAAATAAAATAAATGAACTTCTCATTTTGAGAAAACAGTAGGTTCACGTGCCCTTATCAGAAATAACAGACATCCTTTACCCGGCCCCCCCGATGGCAACAGCTTGCACAACTGTAATACAGAGTCACACACAGGATGTGGACCTTGGGGTGGCCCGGCCTCCCACAGCCACACCCCCTCGACCCCAGGGCCACCCTCCCCAACCACCAAGCACCCACCCTTCCTGCCTCCATAACTCCGTCATTGTAAGGATGTTTGTAAGGATACATAATATTTAGGACTGATTTTTTTTTTTATTCAGTTTTGTTCTTTGGAGACTTGTCCAGCTGGCTGTGTATCACACACACACACACACACACACACATTCGTGCTCACACCGGCTCACCCTCACACTAGCACACACTCTTACTCATACGTGTACACACACCCCCAAGGTCACATGCTCAGGCTCACACTTGCACACACGTACACACCTGATGCTCACACACGCATTAGGGTCTGAGCTCACACCCTGATCCCTTTACCCTCCCTGGCTTTTGACAATCAAAGATGAGCTTGAGGCAGGAAAAGACAAAAACAAAAGCAAAGTCTGTTGTCTGCCTGCTGTTTCCCGGCTTCATCTTTGCTTCTTTTTGCCCGTGACTCTGGTGAGGCAGTCCTTTGGTTTTTGTTTTGCTTTATTTTTACTTCTTAGGCAATAAAACTCGTTAGCCTAGCACTGAAGCCAGGACAGGCATCTGAGGACAGGAGTCTTGGCCGCTCCCCAGGGGGATCGGTGACGGCAGGCCTCCCCCTCTGCCGGCCCAGGCGCTCCCGGGTCTGCAGGGGTGAGGCCCCGCTGCAGGGTCCTCTCTTCCTGCCCCTCCCACCCCCTATGCCAAGGGCATTGCCGGGGCCTGCCCCAGGTCCTCTTGGGGCAGGGGAGGCCTTCATCTTAACAAAAAATTTAAGGTGGCACCAAAAACGCAGCAGTTGAGATGAATAATGCTTTATCTCAATATTTAGGAAGTCAAACAGATGCCAAAAAAACCCTAATGAACAAAGTATCAAAATTTTAAATGAAACCAGGGCATGGCCCCCGCCTAGCCGTCCCTTCTTACTCAGCTCCCCCTGACCCTGGCCCTGCTCCGGGGCACCGCTACCATTAAGGGGAAACCCGCTTAGAATGGACTCTGGAGGCCGACGGAAGGCGCCCTCACCTCCTACCACTGTCTGCACCTGCAGAACCGACGACAAAAGACACACCTTGCAGGTGGATACTGCTGTAGCTACTTCACTGCCCAGCAAAAGAAGGAAGGTTTCCTCTGCCCTGGCAACAGCCCAGCCAATGAGAGACTGTCGTGACTCACTCAGCCAATGAGAGACGCCACAGCCCAGCCAATGAAGGACTGTCATGGCTCACAATAAAAGGCAGCGGTAGCCCAGCCAATGAGAGGCCAGCCCAGCCCAGCCAATGAGAGGCCAGCACGCTTCCAGCCCCCAGTTTACTCCAATGGACGGTCCGTTTACAAGAGCCCCGCCCTCTTCCTCTATAAAGGAGCCTCCTCCGCGCCGTCCCCGACTTGTCCATGGTGCTTCCCCGCCGGCTGCTTGTGGGCTGCAGCTCCCTGTTATTCCCAAATAAACCCCTTTCTGCTGGCAAGACAACTGGCAGTTGTATTTTCAGGGATGACAGCAGCCTGAGCCCCAAAGCGTCGGCGGGAGGACGGGCCAGGGCTCCGCACCCCCGCAGCGGGAGGTCTCCCCGGACCCCCCCCAGCTGTCGCCGAGGGCACCCCAGGCACACACGCGTGCGCACGGCGGCCGCTGCAGGGAGCTCCCCCGGCTGACCGCGGGCCAGAGCGGCGGAGGGACAGGTGCTCACACGGCAAGGGCGGCCAGAAGCCGAGGCCCCTTGCGGCGGAGTGGGTGACACGGCCGGACACCGGGCGTCTGCTCTGGGCAGCACGGAGCCCGCGGGCAGCCCCCCACCTGGACGGCGACCGCCCCTGGGTGCCGCCCCCGGCCCTGTCCAGTCCCTGGCTCAGCTGCACGCCCGCGGCCAAAGTGAATGAACGAATGACACTGGGACGGGGGGTCTCTGTGGAGCTCCCACCGGGTGGGGTGGGCTGTGCTCTGGGACAGGGCTGGTGGCTCTCTGGGCGGCAGGGAAGGGCACGGAGGTGGGGCCACTCCGAAGGGGCCCGAGGCCAAGGACGGTTTAGAGAGCACAAGGGGGTCAGGGGCAGTGTCCCTACTGGGTTGGTCACCGCAGCAGCCAGGCTGGGGGCTGGAGTCCTGCAGGACCCCGGGGTCCGGCCCTTGCCTGCCCTTCCCACACTCGGTTCCACCGGGACTCGCTGTGCCAGTTAATTGCTATTCCAAGCACCTTCGAGGCTCCTCGCTGCTTCCAGCTCAGTGTGTCCCACTATTTATAGTTGGCTGCTTAAGAGACACAAATGACTATTGTAACGCTGCTTCCATCTCAGACGCCGGAGAACACGATGGGCTGCAGCGCTCGCTAATGGACCTCATGTCTCTGACGGGTTTGCAATAAAACTGCCTCTCTTCTCCCAAGTGATGAGTGTACTTTCAGGGCCTCTCCAAAAATATAACTTCCTTTAAATAAACTGCTCAGTCGCGTTTCCTTGCGGGCGGACGCAGCTCTCCTCTCTACAAGGCCGCTGTGGCCAGGGAAGGCAGGCCGGCTCTGTCACAGGCTCAGAAGGCCAGGACCCCCCCTCGGCGGCAGCGTCTCTGACTCCACGTCCACCTGCCCACATCCTCCCAAAGCGTGGAGGCCGGCCTCCGGCCTGCACCAGCAGGCTGAAAAAAAGCACAAAACGTCAGATGGCTAACACTTGCCCACAGCTGCTCTGTGCCGCACGCTTGTCAATGCTTTACACGAATTAATTTACTGAATCCTCAAACAATCTGAGGCAGGTGCTACGGCCAATCCCGGTGGGGCAGACGGAGCCTGGCTCCCTCCCCCTGCCTGGAGCCCTACAGGCCAGCACCTACCAGCAGGGCAGCAGGGGCAAGCTCCTCGGGCCCTGGCCGGCCCTGCAGCTCCCCTGCTTGGGCCAGAGCGTGGCTTCACCCTTAAGCCACTTGCCAGGAAGCGCCAGGGTCAGTGGAATTAGTACAGGCGCAAGGACATGAAGCTTTTGTGGGCGTGGCTTGTCCTCTCAGGAGCAGGGGACCCTCCAGACCTGGGGGAGGGCCAGGAGGCTGCACGATGGCAGGAAGCTGGAGTCTGAGTGGGGCTGTGGGGGCCCTGAGTCCCTGGAAGGGCCTTTGTAGAGGTCTCCAGGATGGCCCTTCGGGACACTCCCTTGTGTGGGCCCAGAGGAGGGTGAGAAGACCCCGCATTTGCCCACCAGAGCAGGGCAGGGTTCCCAGAGGAGGGAGGGCAGGCTCAGACTGGCCAGGAAGGCGCAAAAGGAAAAGCTGGAAGCATTCGAGTTTGCCCCTGGGGAGATGAGGGTGTCCTCGGAAGGGTGGCTGGGCTCACCCTGGAGGTGGCAGGGTGGAGAGGGGCCCTGGGGACACAGCTGCACAGCCCCCTTCTGAAGGTCAGCGTGAGGGGGTGGGAAGCCAGGCCCAGCACTCCTCAGAGGTGCAAAGCCAGGCCCCCCGGTCAGCCCCAGGCTGCTCTGGCCCACCCCCGTCTCGTCTTCTGTTCTCGTACTGGCTTCTGGCAGTGATCCCCCAGACCCTCCAGACGTCTCCCCTGCCTGCGCCCCCCTGGCCTGGGCCCTCAAGTCAAGGAGCGAGGGGTCCCCGGGGGCAAGGCCTGGACAGGCCAGGTGGTGACGACATGGTACCTAAGTTGTCATTAGCGCTCCCAGCACCACAGCGGGAAGTCAGGGAAGGTGGAGGATAGAGTAGCCAAGGAAATACATACAGGCCATGTGGGTCCCCTGCTGGGCATCGTGCGCACACAACCCCACCAGGCAGGGTCTACATGGCAGCAATCCCAGCTGCTGGGCCCTGGGGCGGGAACGGAAGGGACCCAGTGACCCCCCCCCAGCACGTGCCGGAGCAGAGCCTGTCCACGAGGCTGGCGTCGCAGCCCCCATCGCGTGCACCCTCACCAGCAAGCCTCCCTCCTCAGCCTCTGCTGGGGGCACGTGGAGAGCTCTCCCAGCCCCGGGAGAGCTGCTCAGCCGCAGGAGTGGCTGGTGGCCTGCAGAGGTGGCACGGCCGCCCACCGTCCGCTCCCCGTCGTCCCACGGTGTGCTTACGCCACACCCAAGGCTCCAGCAGCTCCCAAGACGGCAAGACCAGACCTGTTCCTGCTGCCTTGTGATGACGGGGATGAGCCCAGGTCACTGCTGGGGACAGATGTGCGGGGATGGGGCTGAAACGTGCAAGCCAGTGACCGGGCACCGATTCAAAAGGACCCTAGAGCGGCCAGGAACCAGAGGCCGGGTGCTGGGCACACAGGGCTTTGATGTGCATTCAGGCTCCTGTGATAAAAGGTCTCTTATGTGACACAGGAAGCTGGTGGTGGGTGCGGGGAGGGGCCAAATGGCCCCCGGGGCACTGACTCACCCCCCACCCCTCGGCAGGAGTCCCCCCACATAGGGCCTCCTGGATGAGCATAGAAAGCGCCTCCCAGGCCTGCCAGAGAAACAAAATCGTCCCACCAACAAAGACCGCCCCCCTTCTAAGGACAGGGGAGAGAAGGTAACTTGGCTCGGCCAGCACCTCAGGGTCCCAGGTGTGGCACACGCCGTGAACATGACCGCCAAGTCTGGACAGGATCTCACACCAGGTTATAAAGTAGAAGAGAAGGCAACAGGAATGTTCCAGAACCAGGGAGGGTTGGTGGTTGGACAACCCAGATGCCTCTCTGGCGTATACTTTTCACTTTCTATTATGTGCATTTTGGTTCAGTTACCAAAAGCCCCAGGCTCTGGGTGTGCAGGGTGTGCCCCGAGGGAGACCCAACTGGCTGGGGGGGAGCTGGGACCCCACACCATCCAGTCCCAGGCCCTTTGCGGTGACCAAGTGGGAGTGGGAGCGCTGTCACACGTGGAGCCCCTTTCCAGAACTCTGCTGAATGTCTCACCGGCGCATCCTGACGCCAACTGAACGTCGCGTGTCCGTGACTGCACCCACGCCCACTAGCGAGGACCCTTCTTTCTTTGGGCTCTGTCCTGAGTGCTGGCACAGAGCCCTGAGTACGGCAGGCCCCAGGGAACCAGCGGGTGGCAGCCTGTGTGCCCCCCACACAGACCCCAACAGGATCTAGGTGACTTCTAGGGCCACCCCTGGGGAAACCCAAAGCAGGGCTAGTGGCCACCCAGCAGCTGGCATCTGAGGTCCCCCCACGAGCTTGCCCCACCTCTTCCTTCCTATTGCAACCTGGAGACAAAGCTAATTCCTGGTGACATTTCATCTCCTACTTTCTTTGCTCTGGGACGCAGGGCTGTCAGGGGCTTTGGGATGTGGGGAGACCACCCCTCCTCTGCCCCACGCACACGGACACTGCCCGGTATCTTCAGGTAAAATGTGGAGGGGCGCCCGGGTGGCTCAGTCGGTTGAGCGTCTGACTTGGTTTTGGCTCCAGGGCGTGGGATCGAGGCTCCTCCTCTCCCCACCACTTCATATCTGTTCTCCAAGGAGGAAAAAAAAAGTTGAGCTTTGTGGAGCGCAAACCGTGGCACAGGTTGTGTAAGGTTTGTTGGGGTTTGGGGACGCAAGAGTTTCACAAAATAAACTACCTTCCACTTCATGTCAGAACCTGCAAGCGTCCATCTGATCGCTGCTAGAAAAGGGAAAACCATCCCCAGAAGGATGCTGGGAAGCACACGATTGTTCTCACAATCCGTGCCGGGGTAGGAGGTACTTTCACTCGAGGCCCCGGAAAGAACTGTTGGGTCCTGCAGGCCTCTGGGCGCGCTCCTCCCACGGCTGTGCCTGCCCCGCACTGGCCTGTGTGCCCCCCAGTTCACAGGTCAGGTCCTGACCCCCCAGCCCTTCAGGACATGACCGCATTTGGAGGTCCAGGGGATTAAGTTAAAACGAGGTCACAGGGTGGGTTTTAGCCCGATCTGACCAGTCCCCATGAGAGGAGGGGCTGAGGGCAGACACAGGGGGGCAGGTGTGTAGGGACCCAGGAGGAGACGGTCCTCACGCCTGGGTGAGGCCCCAGGAGGAGCTGGGGTGTCGGACTCTAGCCTCTGGCCCTGGGAGCAAACACAGTTGTTCGAGGCTGGGTCCGTGTGTCGGTGAAGACAGCCGCGACAGACGGACTCGTCCCTCCCTGCTCAGCGCCCCTGCGCTGGCCTCCCCGGCCCAGAGCACTGCCCCAAACCTGTGCCCGACTCACGGCCCAGCCCCTCCCCTTGCCCCACTTCCACTGGAACAGGAGCTCCTGGGCCATGAGGCCCAGCGCACGGTGGGTCTTCTGCGGAGGCTGATGGCCTCCATCCCGGGGACAGCCCCTGGTGCGGCCAGCGCCAAGGTCCGCCGGGCAGCGGCCCTCTCGGCTCCAGCAGGCGCCCAGGGCCTATGCACACGGTCCTGCCCCTGAGTGAACCCCCGGCCGTCGCCCGCTCAAGACTCATAATGATTCTAGAGATAGGGCCCCCCAAATGCTGCAGCCGGCCCTGCCTCCAGACCCCCACCCCTTCCAGACACGGCCTCCCCTGCCTTAAACAGCCTCACCAAGGCCTCACCCCCACCTCATGGCCAGTGACGGATGCCAGGATGGGTGGGGGGGACCGGGATGGGCCCGGCCATGGTTCATGCTGCTCCGGAGCTGGGGGGGGAGGTGCTGCGCCGGCCAAGCCCGCGTCCCTGCTTATCCTGACTGCCCTCCCACTCCCCTGCCGCCTCCGGGGGCCGGGGGGGATGAGAATCCCTGACTCAGGCTCTGCTTCGAAGAGCCACCTCATCGCCCCGACAGGAGCACCCCGACCCGCTTCGGGCAGACGCCGAGGCCACATCTGCCCTAGGCTGCAGGCGCCAGTTCACGAGGAGAACAACCAGAGGCCCCAATGCCTCGCCCTCGCAGGCCCCAGGTTCCAGTCCTGACCTCCCGGCTCCTCCCTCCCCGACTCATGGGAAGCCCTGGGGAACCCCAGCCTCCAGCTCCTTTAGTCACACTGGGTGCCTGGAGTAGACCCAGCCTGCGGGAGTCCTGGGGCCCGACCCTTCCGCGCCGACCAGCCAGGCGTCAATCGCACACCAGCCGCCTCGCCTGGGCTCCCCACACGTCAGGGTTTACCCCACGTAAAGGGGGAGACTTTGCTTCCTGCTTTGAAACCTCACGTCAGCAGACTGGACTGGACGAGCCGCCCCGCCCGCCCGGTACCCTCCATCCGCGGGTCGTGGGCCCGCCAGTTCCGAGCCAGTGACCGGGTGGGCCCACGGGAAGGCCCCCTCAGGGACAGCCTCTCGGAGGCGGTGAGCGAGGGCCCGGGGAGCCCCAGGCGCTGCCGCTTGGTGAAGGGGCAGCAGCCACGCAGGGCCGAGCAGGGAAGGACCTGCAGCGGCGACCTCGGCGGAGGCCAGCACCACTTCCAGAGCTCCCCAGGCGAGGGCCACTGAACCCCTCTCCTGCTTAATCCAGCCCCCGTCGGGGTTCAGTGAGTCGGAACATTCTGAATCAAAACATCCCCACTTCGGACCCGAGCCCACGGAGCGCCCCGCCAACTCACGGAGGCAGAGCTTGTTGCAGTAGCTACAGGCGGAAGACTGCGACGACTGTCCAGCAAGCTGCCCGGGACGTGGGGCCGGGAGAGGACTGGAGGCCTGCCCCGCCTCCCAGGAGCCCCCGCACGGGACACAAAGGCAGGAGCCCGCGAGCCCCCATCCACCCGACGGGATGGATCTGGAAGAGAGGGTGCGTGTCCGCCTGAAGGAGGTGCCGCCGTCCAGACTGGCGCCAAACAAAGGAGCTCTGAGCAAAGGCCTCGGGCCGGAGCTGATCTGGGAGCCCCGTCTCCTGGGGAGCACAGGGCTGAGAGGAGCAGGGGGCCTGGCCTGGTGGGCAGGGGGCCCTTGGCAGGGGCAGGGAGGCCACCGCTGCTCCATGTCCGGGTGACCTGGGGCCTCCGGGCAGGACGGGACATTCTGTTCTCCCACAGGAGGGCTGCCAAGAACCCCACCGACCAGACCATCCCAGCCCCTCCCGGGGTGGGAGGGTGGGCACATCCCAGGCCATGAAGTACCATGAAGGAAATGGGGCTCTGGGGTGCGCCTGAGGGGACGCCAGGGGCTGTTGGGGGGCCTGATGGCTCAGGGAGCAGCGCCATCCCCACCGGGGGCCGAGGACTGAGGCTCGGCCCCTGGGAGCGGCCTGGCCCTCCAGCCTTGAAGGAGCTCGCCCAGGACTGAGCCGGCAGAAGAAAGGACAGGGCCAGCCACGGGCACTCGGTTACACGCTCGTCCCGTCTGCCAGGTGGCCGGGGCCCGTGCCCAACACAGGCCCATGCAACAGCCCTCATGACCTCCTACCTGTGCCCTGACAGCCCAGGGCTGCTGACCCCAGGTGCTCTGGGGCCGGAGGCGGGAGTTGCGCAGGGTGAGAGTAAACAGGGCAACGCAGCTGGGGAGGCGGGGAAGCTGGGCTGCGGACGAGGTGGGGTGATGAGGTGACCCAGGACGCCCCTCCCCGCCCCCTGCCCTGCTGCCCGGCGCCACAACCCCAGGACCCTGGCCAGGGACACGAGCAGCACTGCCAGGCAAGGCGGAGCCATTTGGGTGTCCAAGGAGTTTGGGGCCACTTTCTGGCTTTAGTGAATTCTAACTGTGCCCCCCACCCCCACATTCCAGTGTTTTCTACCCCTTTCACTCTCTGGCAAAGCTCCCAGAGCAGGAAGTTTTCCAGGGGCAGGAAAGGGATGGGGCCAAGCCGTGGAGTGTAAGACCCAGGAAACAATGCCCGGACCTAGGGACTGTGGGAGGCAGGACGCGGTCAGCCCCAGCCCCAGCGTGGGTGGGCCGGGCCTAACCAGCAGGCTGGGGTGCTGAGAAGGGTGGGCGGCTCTGATGGGAGCGGAAGGGCCCCGGGCACCCAACCAGGAGCTGCGGACAGCCCCGGGAGCAGAGTGACCCAGGCGGCCAGCCAGCAAGAACACAGAGGCCCCAGGCCCCGGCTGCCAAGAATTGAATTGTGCCCACAACCAGCGAGCTTAGGGGGGGGGACCCCAGGCCTCACATGTAGGGGCAGCCCTGCCCTCACCTCCACTACAGCCCCAAGAGACCCTGAACAGGAGCCTGCCGGCCGCACCCTGGCTCCCCACCTCCGCAGGGAGGCTGCAGACACGTGGGGCCCTGGTGGGCGCAGGGATACACGGGGACACGTGGGAACACGTGGGGACACATGGGGACGTGCGGGGACATGCCGGGCAGCCCAGTCAGCTTGCACGGGACAGAATAAGCATTTATAGAGAGGAGCAGAGAGCAAGAAGGAGGAAGACACAGAGGGAAGGGCTGACTGCACAGGGGCAAGTCGGGCTGCGGGGACTCAGGACACCCCCAGGCCCTGGGCCCCAGCGGGGAGCGTGGCCACTGCGAACCACCCAGGTCCTAATTCAAAACTCCACAGTTCAGGTTCCTAGGTGAGGTGGGCCAAGGTACGGGAGAGAGCAGGTGTGCAAGACGTGTCCACAGTATCCTCATGAGCCAGGCCCCGTAGTGGGCGAGGACCCACCACTGCCACCCAGGGCCCCCCTCCAACTACGCAAAGGAGCTGGGGCAGGGATGCTGGGCGCAATGGCTGGTGCCACTGACACACACCCCTGGGGCTGACGAGCCTGTGCTCCCCCTTCTTCCTGTCTCCTGTGCCTCTTGACAAACACACCGGGCAGCCTGGGTGTGCAAATGCGTGGCAGGGGCCGTGGCTGTGCCACACTGGCCAGCCCTGCGGTTAGGGTGCCCACCCCGGGGAAGCGGGTGGAGGTGAGGCTGGGACTCCGTCCATACTCCAGGGGTTCCAAAAACGTGGTGGCGGCAGCCACAGGGACAGACAGCCCCGTGGAGCCTTCCCTGCCCTGTGTGCGGATGAGGATACTGAGGCTCCCGGCGGTGAGGCACCCACCCGAGGGACCGGGGCTCTTTCCCTCTGCCCCCCTCAGACAGGAGGGTGCTGGCTAGGTGAACTCGAGCACACGCCCCGCAACCTGGCCTCCCACAGGCCCTGGGAGCCACACTTCTCCTTTGCCTGCACTGTCAACCTCTGACCCCATGAATCTAGAAGCTCCTAAGAGGTAGGCAGGGCTGCAAATTTGGCCCCACAGACCTCCCCAGGCCCAGCTGCCAAGGGTGGGGGCCGGCCCGCCTCCACTCAGCCGTCGAGGTCTGCAGCCCCAGCCGAGGTCTGCAGCCCCAGCCAACAGGGCCCCGGGGCAGCCGTGGCAGAGGTGCAGGCTCCTCCTGAGGCCTGATTCCCAGCCAGCCACCTGCACGAGGGGGGGGGGGCGCCAGAGAGGGAGCGCAGGGAGTCCAGCCCCCGGAGCTCTGGCGGCCGCTCCTGCAGCCCCCGGAGGGAGGAGGCCCTCAGGCAGGAAGCCCCCCACACCGGCTCCCCGTGGGCTGAGGAGCCACCTGGGGCCAGGACGGGGCGGGCCACTGGGCTGCGCGGGCTGGGTGAGGAGCCATGCCTGGGGACACGCTCCACGCCCTGCCCACTGCGGGGGTGGGATGGGTCCATCCTGCGGGGCCCCTTTTGGGGCTCCAGGCAAGGGGCAGGACCAGATGGGGCTTTAGCCTCGGGCTGAAGGGGGCCCAGGGACAGCACCGGGGTGACCTGGCAGGGAGGGGCTAGGGATCCCATCCGAGGACCACGGGCGCCCCCAGGGGCAGCTGGTGAGACTGCAGGTCCCAGGGGCGAGGGAGGGGCCACGGGGAGGGGGGTGGGGGAGTGTCCCCAGCGGTCACCCGAGGGGGCTGGGCCTCCGCCCTCCCTGAGCCCTGGCCTGCCCCTCGGCGCGGGGCGCGGGACGGAAGGCTCCATGGGAGGCCGCCTCGGGGGACGGCCCGGTGGGGAGAGGACACCCACGGGGTAACGCCGAGGGACTCAGTTACTGCAGAACCGGCATGGTTCCTCCACTGTCCCTTCTGCAAAGTGGGGGGGGGGGGAATGGACAGAGCCAGGACTGGGGACAGGGGACCGGCGGGGAGGAGCTCGAGGTGCACCTTCACGCACACACCACGCTGCGGGAGCAGCCCTGCACGGTGACCTCGAGTGGACACGTCTGGTCATCACGGCTCGGGGCAGGGAAGCCGCCGGAGACTGTGCGGGGGGTGGGGGGGTGCCCCAAGACTCCCGGGACGGCTGCCGCGGGGACACAAGGCACTGCCTGACACGGTGTCTGGTCACCAAATCCGGCCTGGGAAGCGAACCAGGCCCAGTTTACAAGCTGGGGGCCCCTCTCGGTGGGCACCCAAGCCCGGTCCGCCGGGGTCAGCTGGCTGCGCGTCTTCACAGAAGGGTCATTTGAGGAAATGTTCCCACCGGAGACTCCACCGGTCCCCACAGGCCGGGCTGGGAGCCTGACCGGGGCGGGCAGGCGCGGTGCCCCCTGGGGCCCTCCTTGTTCTTCAGGGTACGAGGCACAGGACGGGGCCTCCCCTGCGCCGCCCCTCCGCCCCGGCAGCCCACGGACCACGGGGAGTCGGGTGCATTTATTTGGGCAACTTCCGGGCCGAGGAGCAGCCCCTTGCTGTCAGGCACCTAGTGACCGAGAGGTTATTTCACAGGCAGTCTGAAGAGGCTGCAGCCTCCCAAGGCACTGGCCAGCGCGTCCCAACCTGGGGCTGCCGGCAGGACTGTCCCCAAGTCCACCCTCCATCCCGCTAGCGCAGGGACAGGTGCACAACTGCCGGCCGGGCACTCCCCTGCTGGACCTTCACCACACGGGCCCCCACCCCACAAGACACCCCCCAGCACCCCTGCGGTCTCTCCAGCCTGGGCAAAAGCCGCCCCCCACTTTGCTCCCCTACGCCGCCGGGCTGGACGCCCTCCTGGCTGTGGCTAATGCAGTAGGAAGTTACAGGACACAACGAGGAGGGAAGGACCACAGCGTGGCCTGAGAACAGCTTGGCAACCGGCGCTCAGGAGGCTGCCAACACCAGTTTGAAGACGGCAGGCAGGACTTCCATTTTTTTCAGAAACTTCTAGGATGTGCTTGTTCCCTTAGTTTTTGACCAAAAATATTTCACCGAAAAAAATAAAGCACAGCCTATCCCTGCCACACAAACACACACACACACACACACACACACAAAGCAGCAGGGGTGGCAGTGGGACCCCCCGGCGAAGGTGGGAGGGCTCAGGGGTTTGGCCAGGCCACCTACCTGTGTGCCTGAGCTCTGCCCCCAGCTGCGCTGTCCCCCCAGGTCACTCTGGAGAGCAGGAACTGTCACCTCCAGGGCAGTGAGCCTGCACCCCCGAGCCCCAGCCAGCCCCCCGCCTCTGCCCACCCAGCTGAGCGGACGTAAAGATCACCAAGCACCACTGTCCCCCAGCACGGAGCAGGCGTTAGGAACCGGGGTGCAGTTGAAGCCTGGAGGGGCCTCTTGCCGGGCTCACCCACACACCTCAGGCCAGCACCAGACGCTGCCCACCTGTCACCTACGCAGCCCTGACCACACGCAGTGCCGCCTGGGAGCCACCCAGAACCCACACAGAACTGGCTCACACCTACTGTCCTCATAACCCGCACTCCTGGGCCAGGGGCCCCTCCCACGGCCCTTTGGTCAGGGTCCAGCAAACGTGCCACTGCCTTGGACCCTCCAGGACGAGCAGCAGGGCGGAAACGGAATCAGAGGCGCCTCAGGGAGGCATGAGGGGCACAGTGGGCCTGCCCACTGTCACATGAGCCTCCCTGTGCAATGGGCCCGACACACCCAGGTTCAGGGTCAGCTCCGAATACAAGGTTATGAAGCTGACGTCCTGACAACCGCAGCTACCACTTGCCGTCTTCTTCCAAATTTTGAGAGATGTATGAACAGCTTTTCCCCACACGTCGGGTCCAAACACCACTTGGGAACAGCACCTGTCAATCCACACCCCTGGAAATCTTCCCGCAGGAACGCGCCAGAAGCAGGACTTCGTTCCTAATAACCGCACAGCGTTTTATTCACAGACACCCGCAGCGTGCAGCCAGCCCCCGACCCCAGGGGGGCTGCCTGCCAGGCAGGTTTACCTCTCGGGAGGTTTCCTGGCCTGACCAAAGTCAGCACAGCGTCAGCGCTCCCTGGGCCCAGCCACGGAGCAAGGGGCCAGAGCCCTGCTGACTCAGGACGCCAGGGAGCCGTGAGTGTCCACGTCCACAGTCTCAGTCTGTGACTGAGAGCCTACAGTCCTGTCCCCACTCAACTCAGCGCAAACCGGGAGGATCTACAGGGACAGCGCCTCCCCGCATGCTGGGCCTGCTGGGGTCACTTCCGGCTCTGCAGCGGCTGCTGCTTGGTCTGTAGCTCCTGGCTGCCGGCCACCTTCACTCTGGCCCCCGCCCGAGACCGCCGCCTCTTCTTCCGAGGCCCTCTCTGACCTGGGACCCCGGGCTGCTCCTGCGGCCCAGTGGGCTCAGCCCCTGAGCCCCGCCGCCGCCGCCGCCGCCGCCTCTTCGTCATCCTCTCAGATCCGGAGCTCAGGTCTGGACACGAGTCCTCCTTCCTGCCTTTCCCTAAAACAGCAGGGCCACGTGACCAAGGCACTGTGAAGGCCTGGTTACCCCACTTCCATGCTGACTAAAGGTGCCAGCTCCAAGGCCGCACAAAGGGCCTATGAGGGGACCTGACGGCCTCAGGAGCAGACCCACCACGGCCAACCAGAGCATCCTGCCTGTGTGGATGTCGGGTTCCAGGGCCAGCAGGTGGCCCTTCAGGAAAACAAGCAGACAGGCCAACCCAGGAGAAAGAAGCCTGTAAAGTTTAACCCGGGGGGTGGGCAGGCTCAAGCACAAGATGGAGCAGACCAAAGCTGGTGCACAACACAGCAAGCCAGGCTCTGGGGACCAGGGCACAAGCCAGGCCATGCAGCAAGGGCCCAGGCGTAAGCCAAGACAGGCGAAAGCAGAACCGGGGTGAATCAGGAGAGCTTCAGAGGGCAGACGCGCCAGTACCTGAGACCATGAAGGACATGTGGGTGAACACGGAAGGGCTCAGTCTGGGGTGGGGCTACCACCTGTCCCCTTCTGCATCCCTTTGCCCCGGGGTTGCGGTGGGCACTAGGTGCAGGGTGCAGGAGCACGGGGCAGGCCCCCACCCCCACTCCAGTGTGTCCACTGGGCCAAATCACAGTCCTGTGGACAAGCTGGGGAGGAGGCAATGGGAGGGACACAGACAGCAGGTCCGATAGCCCCACCACCAGCAGACACCGCCAGTCCTACCTGACTTGTGAGACGTGGATGTGGGCAAACGCTTCTTTGTCCTCCGATCCCGCCCCTCTTCCTGCAGGTTCCTGTAGGCTTTTTCTGGCACATCATCCTCTGGGAAGAGGCCTAAGGACCAAGCAGGCCATCAGGAGGCTGAAGGCAGGTTAGGGTGTTTTCAGGGTGCATGTGCAGTGCTGCAAACTGCCGTGCAGGCACCACCCACGCCCTTGGTGCAAGAAGGCCCCGTCCTCGTGCCCAGCACGTCTTCAGGCCCACCACGGCTGCGACCAGCCCAAGACGGTGCTGGCAGTACGACATCAGCGAAAGCCGGGCCCTGGGCCGGTTCCAATACATCATGATGGATTCCCTGAAAAGCTTAGGCTGAGGAGGGGCTGATAAGATCACTTTCTGGGCCAATGGCCAAACTCTCCATGTCACAAGGGTCTGTGTGTGGAGGACCCACCACATGTACACGATATTAACACATATCACTGTATGAAATTTTACCTAAAAATACTGAACTTTAGCTCACGGTGAGCACGAAGTACTTGTGGGAACAGTCTGACGGGGGGAGGGAGGGAAGACACGTGATAATACAAGAACAGCAAAATACGAAGGGTAGAACCAAGGTGGGGGCCGTGGAAGTGTTCACTGTAAATCTTCCTGGTGTCACTCTACGTTTAAAACTCGTGGTGACGTGAGAGACACCCCTGTCTTCTCATCAAACCTTATCACCAGTTGCACTGGGAGCACACTGAGCACCCACGTCTGCTGCACAGCACACCTGCAACAGGGCAGCCAGGGAACTCACCGGAAATGCAGGTTCTCAGGCCGCCCCGCCCTGGGAGCCAGCACACAGCGGGGGCTGGCGAGGAGGAGCAGCAGAAGCCCTCAGGCCCCCTCTCCCAGAGAGAAAGCCCTGCCTCCACAGCAACCAGTCCTACTGTGAGGGCGACCCTGGGAGCCAGTGTGCATCCCAGGGAGGGGAGGAGGGGGGAGTTGCCAGCCAGGGTCCCAGCATGAGATGCTCACCTTCAGCAAGGTCCTGCAACCTGAAAAGAGAGACAGGGGCTCACCATGGTTGCAGCTTCTGCTGGGGGTGGGAGGGGCCCCCCAGTAGGCAGCCCTGTGGGCCCTCCCCCGAGGACAGCCCTCCACCTGCACTCTAAGGGCAGGACTGAGGCCACCTGAGATGGGGGTGAGAGCAACTCCAAGGGCAGGGGCAAGGGCACTGCCAGCCACCTTCCGGGCAACTCACTTGCGGATCACTTTGTAGAGGCGCTTCCTGTTCTGGGAAGGGGTGCTCTGCTGGCTGGCCACTGCGAACAGTCTGCTGGCCACAGCCTCGTAGTCAAACTGCGGCACAAAGACACCAGTCACCTCCCAGGTGTCCCAGAGACGTGCACCCAGCAGGGGGAGTGCACAAACAGGTGGGGTCACAAGGACACACCCCGACGCCCTCCCGAGTCCCCTCTGCAAACACTGTACAACGCAGGAGGCAGTGAACACGCTCCCTGTGGCCACCACCCTGTGAAGGGACCGTCCCGGCCGGCCCCTGCAACTGGGCAGCCACATCAGAACAGGGAAAAACAACACTAGTCACGTTAATCTCAACAGACGTCATTTAAGCCAATATTCCTAATTCTAATTTGCCAAGCAACCAAATTCACCAATTAGTAAGCCTTCTGTTTCTACTGGGCTCCAACGCAGGTGTGCCCGGAGGTGACCTCTCAGCAATGCTCTTACCTGCCCCGTGCCCAAGGCCAGCAGGAGCACGTGGGCTGGCCGTGAAGCCTGAGCCCCGAGGGCCAACCCCCAGCCCCGGTTTCCAGGACTCTCTGCCTTCCTAGAGTGCAGAGGCAGAGCCAGGCCCCAGCCCAGTCCACCCACCTGGAGGACGGGGCCCACGCTGTCCTCGCCATCTTCCGCTGGCTCATTGCTCGGGTTGCAGGCAGCTCCACGGAGGGAGCCTGGAACGAAAGGAACCCATCAATTCAAAGACTCGTGCCCAGTGTGCAGAGGACCCCAACCCAGGCACCTGGGAACCAAGAGTCCTCTCTGCTGGGACCAGGACCCAGGTGGGGCGTGCAGGTGCGGGCTGGGGTATGGACAGCCTCACACTGGGGGCGAGGTGCCATGGAACGAGACATCCCAGGGTAGGTGGGCTTGAGCCTCTTCCTTAAAGCAAAATTAAGAGGAAATCATAAGTAGACATCTTACAAAGCCAACATAGCGTCAGAAATTCCCTAATCAGGGAAGAAGGAGAGCTAAGTCCAGCCACAGGGTAGGCCTGACCAAGGGGCCGCAAAGACAGGGTTGCAGGGGATTCGGGGCTTTGATGTCACCACCTACAGAACGGTTCTGAGCAACAGGCAGGAGAGAGTGACAGAGAATGAGGACGGCAGGGCCACAGGCAGGCACAAAGGGCTGCCAGGAACCCCTGGACCTGCCTGTGTTGGGGGGACTCCAGCTGCTGAGAAGAGATGGACAAGATGCACAGGTGGGCTGGCTAATGTGCTAGGGGCACACTTGGGGCAGGGGGTGGGGTGAACAAAACCACCCAGGAGCACTCCGGGGGGGGGGGGGGGGGTTGGCAGCAAGAGAATTTAGACCTTGAATCTATATGGCCAAACAGCCTTTCTGTGGGAGCCCCAGGACCACTCCCCAGGGAAGGACAGGCTCTTTAACACAGGGAGCTGGAAAACTGGACATCCGCCGGCAAGACCATGAGACTAGGCCCTCCACCCATTTCCAAAATTCACTTAAAGAGGATAAAAGAGCTACACGTAAGAACTCCCAATAATAAAACTCTGAAGAAAACACAGAGCAAACCCTTGACGAGACTGCACGTACCAAGGACTCTCAGATGGGGCACTGGGGGCATGTGTGACAAGAGACCAACTGAACTTTATGAAAGTTAAAACTTCTGTGCATTGAAAGCCACTACCCACAAGGCAGCCCACAGAATGGGCCAAGATGTGTGCGAATCAGGCCCAACAGGGCGTGTGTGTCCTAGACTCACTCCCGAGGCAGAGGGAGTGCCTAACGCTCAGCAGGTCACGACTGGCCTGAAAGCAAAGGAATGGAGCGGACGCGTCCCCAATCGTCCGGGACATCCTGACCAAAACCAGAGAGACAGACCCCCTCACAAGCCTGGGGCGGCTCCTGGCAAAGAACCAGGAAACTGGAACCCCTGGACGCTGCTGGTGGTGGTGGGTGCAGAAAATGGTGCAGCTGCTGTGGAACAGCGTGGGGGGAGGGGTCTCAAAATATTAGACAAAGAATCGTGTGTGACCGACCCCACAATCCTACTTCTGGGTATATGCCCCAAACTGAAAGTGGGGTCTCCAAGAGATACTCGTTCACCCACGCGCACTGCAGCATTACTCACAAGAGCCAAACCACGGAAGAAGCCCCAGGGTCCCCAGGGTAAGTGTGACGAGTGGATTATTCCTCAACCTTAAAGCAACGGACACATGCTGAGAGGGACCAGAGCAGTCCCATCTCTCATGCTGAGAGCAGAGCGTAGGGCGCCAGGGGCTCGGGGCGGGGGGGTTACCAGGGACACAGTGTCAGGAGGAAGGATGGAAAGTTCTGGAGGTCGATGGTGGCGGCGGCTGCACAAGCTGGCGAACACACTGAACACCACTAACGTGTACACTTAAACACGCCTAACTCTCCTCCGCCCGCGATGCTGCTGGGGAAGCCCCGGTCAAGGTCCCCACCCAGCACTGTCACGTCTAAGTCCAGGTCAGACAGCTGCGGGGCCGTTCATCGGCAGTCTGAGCGCTCTAACCACCAAGGAGCCTGAGCAACGGCAAACGCTCTCGGGCTGTGCGGTGACGAGACCCAGACACCAAGTGCCCCCAAGGCCCTGGGTCTGTCGCCTCCGCCACCACAGAAGAGGGGGACGCCGCTGGGAACACAAGGCCACCCGGGGGCGGTGGAAGAGCCGTGGAACCAGAGACGACTGTCTCAAGAGAAGATTCTCAAAGGCCTGGCGCTCGCTTAGCCAAGACAGGTTTCTGTTGGTGGCACGCAAGATGCCACTGAAGACCACCACATGAGATCCCCTCAAGCGCTATGGGAAAACTGACGTGACCGAGCGACGCGGTGGGAGGCCGCCCAGCTCCGTAATACCTGACGACCATGACTGCACACGAGACCGTCGCTCAGAAATACCACCCTGTGAACGGCTCCTGCCGCGAGGTAAGGGAAGCCCTAATAGCAGACGGCCGGTGCCTCCTCCAGGCAGAGGTCAGAGAGGTTCTGGAAACTTCAGTGGTGGCCATGGAGGTGGTCTGATGGGAATGACCACTCTGGTCATGGAGGACCCTTCCGTGGGTGAGGTGGCTCTGGTGGCGGCGAAGGCCATGGGGCCGGCTATACGGGATTTGGTAACGACGGGAGCAGCTCCACAGCCAGCAGAAGCTGCAGGAGTTTGACAGTTACAACAATCCTCAAATACTGGACCCAGGGGCGCAGCCCTAGTGGCTCAGCGGTTTAGCGCCGCCTTCGGCCCAGGGCATGATCCTGGAGACTCGGGATCGAGTCCCACATCAGGCTCCCCGCAGGGAGCCTGCTTCTCCCTCTGCCGTGTCTCTGCCTTTCTCTGTGTCTCTCATGAATAAATAAAATCTCAAAAAAAAAAACCTCTGGACCCAGGAAATTTGGAGGCAAGAGCCCTGGCCCCTGTGCTGGGGGCGCCGGGGGAGCAGCAGGGGAGAGCCGGGGAAGCTGTGGGTTACGAGGACCTGTGTCCTCAGCCACACACCGTGACGGCAGGGCCAAGTCACTGCCAAGAGAACACATTCTGGATGACACTCCAGCGTGTGGGCAAAAACTCAGAGACCAGATCTGGGACTAACTGTACAACAGAGTATTTTAGTTTCTGCTCTGTGGAAAGCATAAAGCGTTCCAAGAAGGGTTTTTAATGTAGGCATTTTTTTTTTCACCCACGCTGTTGATTGCCAAATGTAATAGTCTGATCACGACGCTGAACAAACGTGTTTAAAAAAAAAAAAAAAAAAAGATTAACGTAGTAAACTTTACGTAACGTGGGTTTCACGAGAGAAAAAGAGTCGGAGGCAGGGAAGAATCCGGAAACTGGTGGAAGACGCACCCTCACAACCATGGGCCACAACACAGTCCATGAGCCCAACTGAGATCAAGGGATGTCCCACAAGGACCCTATTAGCATCAAGACCCCCAGTGGATGGGCAGCCCGGGTGGCTCAGCAGTTTAGCACCACCTTCAGCCCACGGCCTGATCCTGGAGACCCGGGATTGAGTCCCACCATGGGCACCTCAGTACAGATGCTGCTCCCAGCACAGGGACGCAGCCGTGATCACCAGAACTCCCTGTGCTGGGGGAGCCGACATCCAGGGAGAGGAAGGGCCATGAACAGTGAATAAGTAACTTAAGTAACCTTACAGGATTTGTGCCAGAAAAGATACCTTGTAGAGAAACCCAGCGAGTGAGACAGGGAAGGGGTGGAGAGGCTGTGTTTAAACAGGTGGTCTGGGTGGGATCGGAAAGGAGGGGTGAGCGGGGGCAGAAGCACCAGAGATGAACCATAGGTCAGAAAGGAGCCAGGGAGTCAGGAAGCACGGGGGGCGGGGGGAACTGGGAGATGGAGGACACATGTGCTTGTTTTTAAAGGTCACCCAGGCTGCCAAGCCGAGGAGAGATGCTGGGGACAGGCCCAGGAACAAGAGGACCAGATGAGAGGGGACCCCTGAAGCTTGCTGGGCCAGGACGGGCGCCACCACATGGGATGTGCCATGACCCCATTACCTGGCTTCCCGGATGGCACATCCTGTTTGCACTCATCATCCTCTGACATCCCGTCCTCGTTGTCCTCATCGTCATCATCCTCCTCCTCCTCCTGTGAGTCCACTTCATTCAGAAGGTCTTCAATGGCAAATGGGGCCTGTTCCACAATTGCTTCAAAGATGCCCCGAGTGATGTTATGCAAGACCAGGGAGCTGAGGGGCAGCAGGCACCAGGGCAGGCCAGTCAGTCCGGGCGCGACCTGCCCTCGGCAGCAGCCCCTCCGGCGACCTGGTTGCACACACCCAAACTCTCTCTTCCCAAGAGGGAGCAGCCATTTCCCACGGGCAGTCCTCCTGGGGGCCCAGGGAGGAGGAAGCCCCCTGCTACTTACTCCTTGGTCCGAGCAGCGATTGTGCAGAAGGGATCGATGAACCTGAGGTTCTGGTCTGCTGTCAGCTACGACGAGGGGGGGCTGTGTCAGTCTCTCGTGCGGGCGCAAGGGGAGGGGCTCAGCCGCCACCCGCAGCCCCCTGCCCTCACCTCAGCGGCGCCCACTTTGCTCAGCTCCTCCAGGAAGATCTCAAGGAAGTGGCTCTTCACTCCGCTGGGGGCCTGGCTGTCAGGGTGTAGGATCTCGGTCGTCAGCAGCTCCAGCAGCTGCTCGATCTGCCTGAGGAAGGAAGGAGGCCAGTAGGGCAGGTGGCCACACCAGGCTACGAGCCAGCGACGGTCCTCCACGTCACGGGAGCTCCGACAGGATGCCATCACGGGCGAGCGCCCAGCTTTCCCACCCGCACGGGAGGCAGCCTGGGCCCGGGGCTGTTCCCGCACAAAGCACTCATGGTTTCGGGTTCGTGACCACTGCTGGCACCAGCACAGGGGGCAAGAGGCGTCTCGGCTACGAAGGGCCAGGCGTGCAAACATTCACACAGGCTCCCTTTCTGTGCTCGGACCCCAAGTGGAAAGACAAAGGCCTGGCGTGACAGGAGGCTACAGCACGTCTCATGGGACTGTGCTCACGGGAACTGCCCAGGAAGGCAAAGAAAGGAGCCGGGAGGCCAGAGACGGGGAAGAGCTGCTTCCCGGGTTCCTCCACATGGAGTCCTCGGCCTGGGGCCGGCCACCCCTGCCCTCCCCCGACACGCCATTTTCAGTGGCCTCAGAGGCCTGGGGAAGTCCAAGGCTGGCCACAAAACAGTCCCCCTCTTAATCTGGGGGACACAGACTGCCCCTATCGCAAGCACCCCTGCCAAAAGTGACAAGTCTGGATGAATTAAATATTTCTAGAACCAAAACAAATAGCACTGCTGACAGCTGAATATACCACGCTACACCAAAAACACAGCACCTGGCTGGGAATCACCTGACGAATGATATCATAATAATAAGAGAAATCAATTTGGTTTCATAGGAAGAACTTACCAAGATTGAAAATGTTCATTTCTGGGAACCACGCACAAACTAATTTGAAACATGCTTCACCGTAAGCACCATCGGGTCCCCCTCCTGCTCCCCACCTGACCTCTCTTCACGACGCATGACAGCAAGAGAAACACACGGCCCCACCCCCAGGGCCGCGCAGAGCCGCTCTCCACATCCCGCCAGCACGCACCTTTCTTCCCACCCCTGCGTCTTCAGGGCCTTCAAGGACTCGTTCAGGACCATCCGCATGAGCTGTGACACAGACGGAGACCCTCGTCAGGGGGGACACAGCCCCAACTGCCCCAGAATCCCCCGTCCCGGACACCTCCGGGGCCCAAAGCCCATAGCGGACCACCCAGAGCTGTCAGTGGTCGGAGGGTCTGCATCAGGGCTCGCACTGCACACCGGTCTGCTGGCGCTCACGGGCTCAAGGCTCCTCCAGCAGGGGTGCGATGGCCGCAGCCCTGAGCTCCCCAGATGGGCCATTTTAACCCCCTCCTCGAATGGAAATCTGGGCACTGCTGAAGTAGAGGTCTGTGCCTACTCGGCAACCCTCGGCCTGCGCTCACCAGGAAAGGCCTGGGCTCCCCTCACAGCCCTTGCTCAGTCTTCAGGGGCACCACCTGCCAGGGCAGGACAGGCTCAGAGGCCACATCGCTCTGGGCCGTGCCCCCCCAGCCCTGCCCCCACGCCGCCGCCGGCACCCGAGGGCCCCGCAGAGGAGCGCGTGGTCTCCTCACCATGTAGAACTTATCCAGCCGCAGCCTGTCGATGCCCGTCCACTCGCGGTTCATGGTTTGCCAGAACGTCTGAAGGAACAGGTGCTCTGAAGGAGGAGAACAGACCAGAAGAGAATCACAGGGGAACACCGAAACCGTTCTGGAAGGGAGGTCAGAGATTATGGAGAAACCTGCTCAGGACATCGTGTGCGGCCCAGTCTGCCCCACTCAGAGGCCACGATACAAACCGGAAGCAGAAATGGGGGCTAGGAGGCACCTCTGGAAGAGCAGCACTAGCTCCAACCTCTGCAGCCAGGGTCTCGGAAGAATGAGTTCAGAGCAGCTGGCAAAGCCACCAGCAAGAGAAGCAGCTGCTCAGGCCTGCACTTCCCCCTCCTACTCGGGTCAGGGTCCCTGCCTGATGCCCACGGGCCCGCTCTTCCCCCTCCTGCTCGGGTTGTGGTCCCTGCCTGATGCCCACGGGCCCGCTCTTCCTCCTCCTGCTCGGGCCGGGATCCCTGCCTGACGCCCATGAGCCTACTCTTCCCCCTTCCTGGCTCGGGCTGGGTCCCTGCCTGACACTCACACCTGGCCCCACTACATCCACTAACCCAACCAGGCACAAACCCTCCCAACATTACATCAGACACATGGTGCTACAGCCTAAACTGTGTCCCCCAAATTTCTCTCAAAGCCCTAAACCCAAGACCTCGAGTAAGACTTTATTTGAAGATGAGGTCTCTAAAGAGTTCTGGCAAAACGAGGTCACTGGTGTGGGCCCTACACCTGTCTGGCTGGTCCTTCTAAGAGATGAGAACACAGACACGCAGAGGGATGAGCGTGTGAGGACTGGGAGAAGACGGAGTCCTGATGCCCAGGAGAGGGGCCTTGGGGAAGCAGCCCTGCCCACGCCTGGACCTCAGCGAACAAATGTGGCCTCTCTGACCTCCTGTTGCAAGTTTCTCCTACAACAAAGGGCCGGTCCGATGCCTCAACGACGGACAAGCCCCAGTTCACTAACTCACTCGACTGTCACCAAGTGAATGCTTTGTACTTGGCCTTTGCTGAGCACAGTGACTCTTCTGCAGGTTTTCAGGTGAAAGTTACAACAGACGGGCCTCCGCGAATTACTCAGATGCTAATGACTCTCCCTAATGGAGACAGTGGTTACCGTACCTCCTTGTGCACCTCCCTGTGACTACCCTACCTACTCTAACCAAACTAAACCCATCCAGGTAACCAGGGTTTCCCCAGCAACAGCCAGTGATCTATGCTAGGGACGCTGTCCCCACCCCGAGCATTGGAGGTGCCCGGGCCTCACCCCCAGAGCCTGATCAAACTGGGCCTAGAGGCGAGACATCAAGATTTCTAAGGATGCTCAAGTGATCACAGCAGGCAGGCAGCAGGGCTGAGAACTAGGGATCTTGGGCAGGACCAAAACAGATGCGAGGGCACTGAGGGAACACCATGACCGTCAGGTGACTCAATCCAGCAACTTGGCAACACCGCCCCAAGTTTCCATTCTCATTTTAAAACATAAGCTAGGGATCCCTGGGTGGCGCAGTGGTTTGGCGCCTGCCTTTGGCCCAGGGCGCGATCCTGGAGACCCAGGATCGAATCCCACGTCGAGCTCCCTGCATGGAGCCTGCTTCTCCCTCTGCCTGTGTCTCTCTCTCTCTCTCTCTCTCTCTCTCTCTCTCTCTGTGTGTGTGACTATCATAAATAAATAAAAATGTAAAAAAAAATTAAAAAATAAATAAATAAATAAAACATAAGCTAGTGGCCCTTCAGCCTTGATTTCGTTCAGTCCACGCTGGATCAGTTAAGTTAATACTGTTGGACACTTAGGGCAGCATATCGCACATAAGTACCAGCAGACAGCACCCAGGACAAGGACCTCCCTCTTGCTTTAGGGTCTTAGATCGCAAGCCTTCCACGTCTGGTAGGGCGGCTCTGTCCTTCCCAAAGGGCTTACCCGGGATGAGGATACTCACGTGCCTCTGTGGTCTGAAAAGCATGGATGAGCTGGGAAATGGTCCTCCCTAGTTCTTCCTGGGTAGTAAATAGTAAAAAACTCTCAGACCCCAAAGAAACGTGGTCTTACAACAAGAAGCAAAAGCAGAAAGACAAGCACAGTAAATCCACACTCACTCACTGAGAACCAACTCCCACCAGCCCTTCTACTGTGCGTGCTTCAGGTCTGCAAGTTGTACTGTTTCGAGACCCTCCCCACCCCAACCTCCCTGCAGCCAGAACCAACAGATGCTCACCACAAGCAAGGGCAGACACTGCCCCCGACACCAAGGCTGAGCCTCAAGCAAGAGGCTAATGGTCAAAGGAGGGCACAGGACAGACAGGGTCACCTAACCAGCCACAGAGACTGACCAGACCCCAGAAACTACTCGCCGCCTGCCTGTGTCACTGTGCGAAGCGTCCCCAAGTGCACGTGTTGGATAGACAATCCCAAGGCCTGCCCTTGAGAGATCCCAGCGTAGGAGGCATCAAATACCACAAAAGAATCTGCATTATAAGTAAGGACCCTTGCCACCCAAGTGACTGAAAAAAAGTAATCAATTCACTCTGAGAAATATGGTTTTAAAAAAGCTAGCATTAAAGGCATCTGGGTGGCTTGGGCAGCTTAGGCAGCTGGGGGGTCTGATTCTTGGTTTCAGCTCAGGTCACGATCAGGGTCATAGGATGGAGCCCTGTGTGGGGCTCTGCACTCAGTGGGGAGTCTGCTTGGGGTTCTCTGTCTCTGCCCCCCACCCATGCATGCTCTGTAAATAAGTAAATAAAATCTTAAAAAAAAAAAAAAAAGGGCAATGATGCTGCATGTGAGCTCCTGTCCTAGCAGCTGTGTGTCAGCACACACCCATCCAAACCCACAGAACATGCACACTAAGGGTGAACCCTCACATCCACTGGGGCTCCAGGGGGTGGTCCGTGTCAGGCAGGTTCATCACCTGTAAGAGACACACGACTCTGGCAGGGGAGGCTGTGCGCGTGTGGGGGGAGGCAGCGTACGAGAACTCTCTGCACCTTCCTCTCAATTTTGCTGCGAGCCGAAAACTGCTCCTTAAAAAGTCTAGGGCAGCTCGGGTGGCGCAGCGGTTTAGCACTGCCTTCGGCCCAGGGCGTGATCCTGGAGTCCTGGGACCGAGTCCCACATCGGGTTCCCTACATGGAGCCTTCTTCTCCCTCTGCCTGTGTCTCTGCCTCTCTCTCTCTCTCTGTCACGAATAAGTAAATAAATAAATCTTTTAAAAAATAAAAAGTCTACTTTTTTAAAAAAATAATTCTAAAAAAAATATATAATAATTCTAAAAAAACCCCAGCAGAACCCTGTTCTCAGCAGCCGTGGGTCCTGTCCCTCCGTTTCCGTCATCTCAGCACTGTCTGCCGGCTTGGACACACATGGACAGCCCAGGTCTGCACCTATCACCTGTGCTGGCAATCGTCTGTCACCACGGTGCCCACCTCAGCAGCACGACACACTCCTACCAACGGCCTCGGCCCTCTGACCATAAAAATATAAAGCACTGGGATCCCTGGGTGGCGCAGTGGTTTAGCGCCTGCCTTTGGCCCAGGGCGCGATCCTGGAGACCCGGGATTGAATCCCACGTCGGGCTCCCAGTGCATGGAGCCTGCTTCTCCCTCTGCCTGTGTCTCTGCCTCTCTCTCTCTCTGTGTGTGACTATCATAAATAAATTTAAAAAAATAAAATAAAAAATATATATAAAGCACTGAAGCTGTAAACCTCCGCTGAGCGTCTCTGGCTGCGCTAATACGAGGCTGAACCACGTGATGCTCCAGCTAGTACCTCCGCGACCTCCTCATACACTCACCTGGAGGAGCGGCTTGTCCTGCATCCACATGCAATAAAACAGCCCTTTCCATACCTTCAGCAGCTCGTCGTGAGTGAAACCACCTGCATCGAAAACAGCAGCACTCAAAGCCAGCCCAAGTGCTTCCGAGCGCCAGGATCAAAGCCACGGAAGCGTGACTGCCTGCATGAGATCAAAGCCGTTAAAGACTCTGACCGTCAGAGAACCTGGGCCTCCCCGCCATCCTCTCAACTCAGAACCCGCTGCGCCTGCGGCTCTGAGTATTCCTGCAGGTAAAAGGCATCTCATTATTCAGTAACCACTGAGAATGTCCAAGTATCCGTCTCGGAGCCGCCGTTCTCCCGTTTCTGGACATTGCACGCCGCGTGGATGGGCGAGGGAGGCCTCCTCCGGCTTCACGCTCCGGGGTCCGCGCACTGTTCCGTGTTATGCAGGAAAAGTCAATTCACTCAAACCAGTAAGTCACCTGAAATGTTTCCGGAGATGCGACCTACGGTGCCGGGTGCCTTGGCACCAGGATGGGCATCCCCTGGGGGGGAGGGGGATGCTCCTTAAGCAGCGCGCAGGCCCAGCCCGGGTTCGCCCCACGAGGCCCGAGCCGGACTCTGCAATCTGCAGCCCTAGGGAGGTGGGGGGGGGGGGGGCGCTGCGGCCTCTGCAGGTGCTGGCGGCCACGCCCTCGGGAGCGCTCGCAAGCACGGCCCCCGCCCCCGCGGGGCTCAGACGGCCACCGAGCAGGCTGCCGCTGGGGGCCCGGCGGCGGGCGGCAGGGGACGCACCCCCGGGCCGCGGGGAGGACCCACCCACGTGGTCCGAGGCCCCCCCCCCCGCGCCCACCTGCGGCCCCCTGACTCCTCGCGACGATGTACTTCCGGAGCTTCCTCACCGCCCGGTCCCGGGCCACCTGCTCGTTTCCGGCCAGACGCTGCGCCAGCTGGATCTCCGGCGGGAGCTGCGCGCGCGGAGCCATGGCGGCCGCCGCCGAGCCCTCGGCTTCCGGGACCCAGTCTCGCCACCCGCGCGCGCGCGTGCGACGTCACTCGACGGCGCCGGTCGCCCTCGGGCGTGCGCAGACGGCCCCCTGCGCGGCGGTCTCGCCGGGGCGCGCCCGTGACGTCACACGGCGCGACGGCCTCTGCCGCGGCCGCGGACACCGCCGCTTAGCGGCCGGGCGGGGCGCTGACCTCGGCGCCTGGCCCTGCCGGAGCCCGCGTGGGCCCGGGACACGCGCGATTACAGACAGGCCGTTGAGCGCGTGCCCGGCGGCTGCGGTAGAGTCGGTAGAATCGGAGAGCGGCCCCGTGCCGCCCGGTGAACCCTTGATCCGGGCGACGTGCCCCCGGGTCAGCGGACGCGCGGCCGCAGCCGCTGGCGGGAGGCAGGGGAAGGCCCGGGCCCCCGGGAGACGCCGGCGGAGCTGCAGGCTCCAGCCGCAACCACGGGCCTCCCCACCGCCCGCAGCACCGAGAGGGGGCGCGGGGGTGCGGCGGGGCACGGTGGGGTTCGCGGTGTGCAGAGCCAGGACCGCGCAGGGAAGGGGGCCCTGTGGCGTCGGGCTCTTCTCGGTGCTTACAACCGCCTGGTCGTTGATTCAAGAAAGCGCGGTAGGAAGTAACCGCTGGCATCTGCAGGGGAGCGAGAGCGCACAGCCCAGCACCTACCGGGGAGCGAGAGCGCACAGCCCCAGCATCTGTACTGGAGCAAGAGCTCACCAACCCCCGCATCTACAGTGGAGCAAGAGCTCACAGCCCCCGCATCTACAGTGGAGCAAGAGCTCACCAACCCCCGCATCTACAGTGGAGCAAGAGCTCACCAACCCCAGCATCTACAGCGGAGCAAGAGCTCACCAACCCCAGCATCTACAGTGGAGCAAGAGCTCACCAACCCCAGCATCTACAGCGGAGCAAGAGCTCACCAACCCCCGCATCTACAGTGGAGCAAGAGCTCACAGCCCCCGCATCTACAGTGGAGCAAGAGCTCACCAACCCCCGCATCTACAGTGGAGCAAGAGCTCACCAACCCCAGCATCTACAGCGGAGCAAGAGCTCACCAACCCCAGCATCTACAGTGGAGCAAGAGCTCACCAACCCCAGCATCTACAGCGGAGCAAGAGCTCACCAACCCCCGCATCTACAGTGGAGCAAGAGCTCACAGCCCCCGCATCTACAGTGGAGCAAGAGCTCACCAACCCCCGCATCTACAGTGGAGCAAGAGCTCACCAACCCCAGCATCTACAGCGGAGCAAGAGCTCACCAACCCCAGCATCTGCAGTGGAGCAAGAGCTCACAGCCCCAGCATCTACAGTGGAGCAAGAGCTCACCAACCCCAGCATCTGCAGTGGAGCAAGAGCTCACCAACCCCAGCATCTACAGTGGAGCAAGAGCTCACCAACCCCAGCATCTGTAGTGGAGCAAGAGCTCACCAACCCCAGCATCTGTAGTGGAGCGAGAGCTCACAACCCCAGCATCATCTACACCGGAGCGAGAGCTCACAACCCGAGCATCTACAGTGGAGTGAGAACTCGCCAACCCCAGCATCTGTACTGGAGCGAGAGTGCTCACCACCGCCAGCATCACTTGTGGGGTAGTCTAGCCTGAACCTTGCCCAGCCTCTAGGGCTGCACCCCAGGTCTCAGGACGTAGGAGCTGTCTACCCACAGTGCGTAGAAAACCGCCAACCCAGGTCTGGGACAGTTTGCAGGGCAGCTGTCCTGATGTCTTCACAGTTAACATCGTAAACAAGGACTGACTGAATAGAGGGGGGAAGTGCAACTTACAAATCTTGATTGGATCCTGGTTCAAAGAAAAAGCTAAAAAGTCATTTTGGAAATAGTTGAAAAAGCTTTCATACAGACTACGTTTCTTTTTTAGCGCAGAATAGTTTTTTTTTTTTTTTTAAAGGATTTTATTTATTCACCAGAGAGGCAGAGACACAGGCAGAGGGAGAAGCAGGCTCCACGCAGGGAGCCCAATGTGGGACTTGATCCCGGGACTCCAGGATCACACCCTGGGCCGAAGGCAGACGCTCAACCCCTGATCCCACCCAGGGATCCCCGCAGAATAGTTTCTTAGGTGTGACAGTGGTGTTTACCTAGAGGGGGATTCAGCAGGCTTTTTCTGTGTGTGTCCAGGGACCCCACGACTACCCCCAGGTTCCCTGATGTGCTAGGAGGACTCATGACTGTGGTTTATTATGACAAAAGGATACAAAGCAAAATTAGCATAGGGAAAAGGACTTGTGGAATGAGTCAAGGAGGAAGCTTCCAGAAGCTTCTCCCAGTGGGGGTTACGTAGAACTTGCTTAATTCCCCAGCAAAGAGCTGTACACACATATGAAATGTTATGTACCAGGAGCCTGGTCAGAGGTCAGCGCCAGGCTCCTACCTGGAGCCAGTCACCCGGGAGCTCTCTGCCTGGCTCCTAGCAAAATTCCAGACTCCCAGCAGGAGAGCAAGTGTTCAGCACAAGCCTGTGACAATTAACGCAGGGAAACCTCACCGTAGGGGGGATGGGAAGTTGGAAGGGGGATCCCCACCACGTCAATCGCAGACCCAACAGAAGGACCCCCCACAGGGGAGACTCGGCAGTGACAGGTCCCGACGGGGAAGGACACACACCGCACGTCCTATAAGAAGCTAGCCGCTTCTGCAACGTAGCTTGTGAGAAACCGTCATCACCCCAAACTCATGCTTTTCTCCAGTGGACTTCTGTTCAAAACTGCTTCTTCCAACTTCCTCCTTCTTCCCCACAAAATAAAGTTTCTCTCCTTCGTCGGACCAGCGGTTTTTTTCGGTAGCTTGCTTATTTCCAGTTAGATTCTCTGCTGAGAATAAACCTGAATAAACCCATTGTAGCTGGTAACAATAACTTTTTATTTTATTTTATTTTATTTTATTTTTTAACTTTTTATTTTTAAGGTCAACAAACCACATGGTTTGTGCAAATGGTTTTGGCCCACTGAGGCACCCTTATCACGTGGTGGGAACCCTCTGGACACCCACATTCCCAGACACCAGTGTAATTCATGAGGTTCTGAGCAGAGCAGTCAGGACTTGTGTCAACCCTCTTCCACAACACAGATAAGATAGTGTTTTCAGAATCATGGGCCACACAACTGCTACTGTGGTGCAAGAGCAGCCACAGACCTTATGTAAATGACGATCATGGCTGTGTACCAATAAAACTTTATTTTCAAAACCAGGTGGAATGAGGGGTGCCTGGCTGGTTTAGCCGGTGGAGCACACCACTCTTGATCTGGGGGACATGAGTTCGAGCCCCATGTTGGGCATAGAGCTTACTGAAAAAAAACATAACTAAACACATGATGCGATGGATCTGGCCCACGGATGGTAGCTTGCCAATACCAGCTGTCAAAGGATGTCCTTTTAGGAAAGTTTTACTTTTTAAAAAATGTTTATTAATCAATTAATTTATTTATTTATTTGTTTATTTATGATAGACAGAGAGAGAGAGAGAGGCAGAGACATAGGCAGAGGGAGAAGCAGGCTCCATGCCGGAAGCCCGATGTGGGACTCAATCCCAGGACTCCAGGATCGCGCCCCGGGCCAGGTGCTAAACCGCTGAACCACCCAGGGATCCCCACTTTTAGGAAAGTTTTAGGAGACAACTGCAGAGTGGTGACAGTGAACCATCCTGACTTCCACAACTCTGCTCTTCCTGATGTCTGGAAGTTAATGCAATAAATAATCACGTAATATGGCAAAATATTAGCAAAGGTTGACGCTAGTGGCAGGAGCACAGGTGTTCGTTGCCCTGTTTTTCCCACAGTCTCTATGTTTGGAGATTTCCATGACAAAATGTTGGGAAACGTTTTAGAAACTGGTTTTAGCAGCAGAATGAACTTTTTGACCAACTGTTTAAGTGCCATCCATAAATAGCGACGCCGTGAACGAGACAAGGTCAGTCTCTACAAAGGGCAGCGGGTGAGGCTGGGAACAATCCGAAAGCAGGAGAAAGAAGAAAGAAGACAACTGAGCCTGAAGAAAAGAGCAATTTTAATAATCACAGTGAATCTGTGACATGAAATTTCACAAAAAAAAAGTCAATGAAATGGACCAACATATAGTTTTAAAATACGCCTTATAGTATAAACAACGATTGGACGTTTGCAGCTAATGAAATATTTGCATCCTATGCAGTGTATCTAAGAAATAAATGTGCGGGGCGCCTGAGTGGCTCAGTCGGTTGGGCTTCTGACTCTTTTTTTATATATATAAATTTATTTTTTATTGGTGTTCAATTTGCCAACGTACAGAATAACACCCAGTGCTCATCCCGTCAAGTGACCCCCTCAGTGCCCGTCACCCAGTCACCCCCACCCCCCACCCACCTCCCCTTCCACCACCTCTAGTTTGTTTCCCAGAGTTAGGAGTCTTCATGTTCTGTCTCCCTTTCTGATTGATTTTGACTCAGGTCGTGGTCTCAGGGTCATGACATCGAGCCCCCTGTCCTGTCGGGCTCTGTGCTCAGCAGGGCGCCTGGAGATCCTCTCTCTTCCCCTCCATCTGCCACTTCCCTCACACTCGCTCGTGCTCACACTCTCTCACTCTCTCAAAATATTTTCAAAAATAAATAAACGTGCTCTGTCCTGAATGCAAAATCATCCCTCTTTGGGAAACTTTTCAAAGCCGGCTGTGCCTTGCAGGCAAGAACCGGCAGTGGTGTTTGCAGAGTCTCAAAGGTCCTTACTGGTTCCAATAGGGAAGCAGCAAGTCAGGGTGCAGAAACCCGGCTGGCACGTCTTTACTCTGGACAGAAGTCAACATCGCCAGCGGTAAGACCCACGGGTGCCAGGCACCCTCAGTAAGGTGCGCCGAGAGGACACAGCCTCACCGTGGCGGTGACGTGAGCAAACCTCTGTAAAGGCTCGTACACGAGGGGAGCCTGTTCAGATTTCCAAGTCGGCGTGACTGTCCACGACCCTAGCGGGACCCGGAGCCCGACTGCGGCCCGCCCTCCTGGGGCCCCTGCTCCGGGCCCCCAGCCGAGGGGATCGCGTGCTCCTGCTCCCACATTCTTTCGCCGCACGACTGTGACTCCTGCCGTCCGTCTGCACGACTGTGACTCCTTAGTCCTTTCACAGGATGTAAGGAGCACGCGGCCCCATGAACACTGTCCACGCTCCAGAGCATAACGGGCTCGAAGAAAACTCTCGTTCTTTTAGAGATGAGAATCTCTAATTCTATTCGTGTTGCCTCAACAGCAGCATTCTTGCCCAAACTGCATCACCCCTATCTGATCATGAGGCAATATCCCAGGAGCCCCAAAGACCATCAGTCCTCAAAACAGGTGGTTTGCACTCTTCAAAAAGGTCAAGTTCCTGAAAGACAAAGGCTGAGAAACTGAGTGTGCACTAGCAGCCTGGGAGGAGCGCGGCCCAGAGGGATGACTTTGCGGGGACGAAGAGCAATGAGTCACCCTGTGGGTCGGCTCCCCTGCCCTAAACCCAGACCCTTCCTGCCCGGATCGCTGCCGCCCCTGCCTCTGTACGGGGCCACATGCAGGGCAACTGGATGCAGAGTCTGCGGAAGCTACACCGTCTTTGGGGCCTGAAGTTAGTTCAGTAGAAAACGTTCTAAGTATTAAGAGAGTCTGGTGGGAACTAGGGGAACGGGTGTCTCTCTCCACTTCCACGCACATCACCCCGTGCCATCTGCCCCCAGGACGGCGCACCCAGGACAGCGTCGTGGTCCCAGTGCATAGGGACACCTGCCCAGGGGGTGTGGGTAGTGACAGAGGCGCCCGCGGACTCCTCGGGGAGCGAGGACCGTGGTGCTTCCACACGGTATCACGCAGACCCGCTTCTCATCCCTGTCCTGCTTGTGTCTCGGTTTTTTAGAGCGTAGCAAACTCCGCGTTCGCGGGTCCTGTGTGTTCGCCCAACTCGGCCTCCTGGCTCCGGGCTCGCCCTGATGCAGACGGGCAGGCCCCAGAGCGAGTGTGTGTGTGTGTGTGTGTGTGTGTGTGTGTGTGTGCAGGTGTGGAAGCGTGTGGGGTGTGGGGCGAGGGATGTCGGTTTCCCTCAGGGCCAGAAGTTGGCGGGGCCAGGTGCCCTCCGCAGACTCTGGGGCGTCCTCCCCGCTCCCGGGCTCCCCGCGGCCCGCAGTCTGGGCCCCGCCCCTCCCCGTGCACCCCGGCTTCCTTCCCGCCCATCTCCCTGGTCCTCTGGTTTCCTTATAAAGGATACCAGCCCTTGGGGTTAGGGCCCTCCCTGATCCACTAGGAGCCTCTCCTAACTGCTGACATCTGCAAACACCCCACTTCCAGACCAACGTCACCGGCTCGGGTTCCGGGTGCACGTGACTTTTGGGGAGCCCCTGCAGATCCCGGCGGTCGGGGCCCGGGGTACGGAAGGTGGAACCCGGACTCGCACCACCATCTCGCGGGCTGCTCCCCGCACCTAGGACTCTCCCTTCAGGAAACCCCCAAAATACGCTGCCAGGGAGGGGGGTACGATTTTTGCCACTTCACGGGGGAGTGAAGAGGCTCCAGCTTGTGTTTCTGCCCGGAGCCTGCAAGACACAAAGCAGAGGGTGCGTCCAGGCTGAGCCCGGGCACCCGGGAGCCAGCCAGGGCCGCGTCGCAGGTGGCCCGTCGGGGTCCCCACCCTCAGGAGGACTGCTGTGGCTCTGTCACCACCATCTTGAAATCCTTCATATTTTCTAAATGAGGGGCCCAAAGATTCACGTTGCTCCGGGCCCCGATCCCCGCGCCTGCAGCCGCGGACCTTCCCTCCAGGCTCCAGTTCACCCACTCGGATCGCACGGCGGCCTCTTCCTCATGTTGATGCTCTCGATTTTTCATTATAGGTAATTAGGGAAATAAGAAAAATTAGAGGAAGGAGCCAGACACAGCGTCGGGGTCTGAAGGAACAACTTTGCACGCATCTCGGTCTTTTCGGTGCATGAGATTTTCATTCATTACACATTCATTTACTAATGTAACTTGTTAATTATATTCATCACACTAGATCGACAGTTTTGAAACTGCTCTTGTTTTTCTTTTAAAGATTTTATGTGAGAGAGAGAGCAAGAGAGAGCCCATGTGGGGGGGGGGCAGGGAGAGGGAGAAGCAGAAGTTCCCCGCTGAGCAGGGAGCCCGACTCGGGACTCGATCCCAGGACCCCGTAGATCATGACCTGAGTGGAAGGCAGACGCTTCGCCGACAGAGCCACCCAGGGGCCCCTGCAACTGCTTTTCAGTAACACCCCTACCATTTCCCCCGTGATATTATTAACTTCCCAAGAATATGCAGTATTCCAACATAAAACAATTCTTGTTCCTAAAAACAAAACAAAAATAGTTGTTTAAATAAAACTTTGGAAAAATACATCAGATCACAGGGAGCAAAGTTATTAAATGCCTGCATCCCACCCTCAGAGGCGTCAACAGCTCAGTGAATACGTCAATCCCGAGGTGCCCGGGCCCCACGGAGCCCCCCAGGAACCCGAGTCTCCAGGGACAGGCTGCAAACTCGCATTTCCACAAGCAGCTGGTGGAGCAGACGGCAGGGAAATGGGGGAAACGCTCTTCTAGAAGCCCTTCCAACCGCACAGCCCCCTGCTATGGACGGGGGCTGACCACTGACGTGCTTCTAAATTCTGGGATGGAAATTTTTATAAACTTTCTCTCCACCCAAGAACTGTCCTTAACTCCTGGTATTGATGGCTCCGACCGTGGTTTTATTTCTGATTCACAGCAGCATGTGAGAAGCAAATATTTATTCAGTGCCTCCTGTGTGACAGGACGGCGAGGAATAGGCCCACTGCCGTCTGCCCGCTGGGGACCCCACCCAGGACGCA
Organism: Canis lupus familiaris; assembly: GCF_011100685.1. Lineage (NCBI taxonomy): Eukaryota > Metazoa > Chordata > Mammalia > Carnivora > Canidae > Canis > Canis lupus. Next base: position 37,615,013 of record NC_049252.1, on the reverse strand, counting down.
GGTCCTTAGGACACGTGGGGAGAACCTCTGGCATGCCCAGGCAGGTGGACCAGGTGGACCCAGAGAGTCCACTGCCCCCGACCTTGGCCCCGGGCATCCCCTGGGTTGTGCTGAGGCTTCTCTGCTTAGGGCACCCCTTGCCTGCATTAGTTGATTAGATGGTACATCTGTTCCTTCCTTTGACTCGCCCCGATTTTTGCAGCTCCCTCCACCCTTCCAGGGGGCTCAGGGCTGCCTCTGCAGGTGCTGGCTCCCTTCGAGGGCCCTGGCTCAGAGCTAAAGCCATGGTCCACTTGGTTTGTAGCAAGCACAGGTGGCCAGGCGTGTGATGGGCACTAATGCGGGAGGCAGGACCGCGCTGTGCCCACGTGGGGCCCCTGGCTTTAGGTTTACCTTCACTGTCCCTCCCTTGTGAACGGAGATGAACTGGTAACTGGTAAATGCTTAGCTGTGTAAATGTTCCATCTTTCCTTTTCTTCCTGTTTTTCCTTTCTTTTTCTTTTTTTTTTTTTAAGGGTTTCTTAGGCTAGAATTGAATTAGCAACCAATTTGGGATGCCTGGGTGGCTCAGGGCATGACCCCGGGGTCCTGGGATCGAGTCCCACGTCGGGCTCCCTGCATGGGGCCTGCTTCTCCCTCTGCCTGTGTCTCCGCCTCTCTCTGTGTCTCTCATGAATAAATAAATAACATCTTAAAAAAAAAAAAAGGAATTAGCAACCGATTCTGATGACAATTTTTTGCATATGGGAACACAAGCCACAACTGATTAGCTGCAGAAGCAGGTCTGTGGATCACCTGCCTGCGAGCACCAAGAGGAAAGCAAAAGAGATGAGCACCTTGCTGAGGAAGAAAGGACCCCGAGACGCTGAGAAACAAAGCCCTCGGCTTCCCTATGCCGGGGAAAATCAGGGACTTCACAGATTTCAAGCTGAAGCGATGTCCGAGGCCCTGGAGCGGCTCCAGGACCCTGGCTGGGCAGACAGGATATTTGGTCTTTTTCTCCAGCTCCAGCAACATGAGAACCCCGGGGCATTAAGGAATGAGAGATAAGTGTCAGTCAGTCTTCCAGAGCCTTTGGACAGAAAAAGTAATGCTAATTATGGGAGAGATTTACGTTAGTGTACTAATTATAGGCAGTCATAGTAATAACACTATTAGTTCACCCTGGGGGCTCGGACGCTGCCCCAAATGTTTCACACTTAGTAACTCATTTAGTACTTTTTTTTTTTTAAGATTTTTTTTTTTTATTTATTCACGAGAGACACACACAGAGAGGTAGAGACACAGGCAGAAAGAGAAGCAGGCTCCCTGCAGGGTCGATCCCAGGACCCCGGGATCACGCCCTGAGCCAAAGGCAAACGCTCAACCACTCAGCCACCCAGGGGTCCCTCATTTAGTACTTAGGAAAAAACAAAAACAAAAACAAAATTCAAAACCCTTTGAGGTTGCTTATGAGTATTATCCCCACAGAGAGGGCCAGAGATGCTCAGCAGTTAGTCCTGTGCCACAGAGCAGTACGAGGGAGGCCTGCCTGCATCTGAGTTCGAGCATTTGGCCTCCAGAGCCTCCTTGCTGTGGCTGCTGTAAAACATCTGTCTGGAACCAGGTGTGAGCAGAGAACTCTGACCCACACACAACCTCTACAACCACCATCTAGAAGCCAGACCATGGCCACAGGCCTCTGTGGCCTCAAGCCCGGACCAGTTAGGAGGCGGCTGTGACTGCCAGCTTCTCTTCCCCTTCTAGCTCAGGACAGCCAGAGAAAACCGAATCCAGCCCTGAAAACAATCCCACAGGATGCCCAGCTTGTAGTGAGCCCACCCACAGACCCCATGGAGCATACCCGAGTATTCCTTGTTTTCCATGATCAAGCTGTCCCCCACCCCTGCCTGCTGTGAGTCTCTGCCAAACCCAGGTGACAGTGGGACCCCCAGCCACAAGCCAGCTCTGAATTAACAGCTTTTGCTCACCGTCCTTTGGCTGGTCTTTACTTACTTCCCAGGGTATTACCCTCCTATTTGTAAAATGTTGAGTAGGGGAAAGGGAAGGCTAGGTAGGGAGAGAGAAGTAGGGGGCCATGGGATGAGGCTCACAAAAATCCCAAAAATGTGGAGGTGTAAGGTAACCAGAGAGGAAGAAACAAACAGGACCATCTGGTCCTCGGTGTCTTGTTCTAACAGCTACTTGTGATCCAATAGAGAACTTACTGGACCCTAAAAGGGAAATGGGCCATTAAAGATGTCATCACCAGTCCTTACTCCATGGTGCTCTCAATAAAGATGTTAAAAGTTCCCTGGTTGGATTTCAATAAAAGACCAATCCTACGGGCCCCCAGTGCAGCCCTGTTGGGATCCCTAACAGTCCTGAGAGCTTTTTCTGAATCCTCTTTAATAAAACTCTTATCGGGATCCCCGGGTGGCTCAGCGGTTTAGTGCCTGCCTTTGGCCCAGGGCGTGATCCTGGAGTCCCGGGATCAAGTCCCACGTCGGGCTCCCTGCGTGGAGCCTGCTTCTCTGCCTGTGCCTCTGCCTCTCTCTCTCTCTCTGTGTGTGTGTGTCTCTCATGAATAAATAAATAGAATCTTTAAAAATAATAATAAAACTCTTATCGCATTACTCACTCTCCTTTGTCCATGAGATTCCTTCTTCAACTCCGTGAGACAAGAACCTGGCTCTCCTGTCTCAGCGTGAGCGAATGAGGAGTGGGTCCAGCAGGGAGAGAGGACCCGTCCCGAGGAGGCCTGTGTTACAAAAATTCAACTGTGTGCATTTGAAGGGCTAGCTGGCTTGATTCAACGATCCACTGAGAGCAGCATCCCATCTAGCAAGCACACAGGTGCTCCGGGAGCTGCAGAGAGTGTGAGGATAGTGTAGGCAGAAACAGGGGAGGACAATCAGCAGAAGAGAAGATTATTTTGGAAAAGGTCACCTTCCCTGGCGGGGGGGTGGGAGGGGTGGGGGGTGGGGGGACAGGGGCCTGATCCTGCAGATTCCCTCCTCTTCCATTGGGGGAAGGAGGAGAACCCATGGGACAGATGATCTCCTTGGTGCCACCAGAAGATTCCTACTGGCCAGTTAAGACTACATTTCTGGGGCAGGTTGTGGCTAGGTTAGGCATGAGGTCCCGGCCTGGTGACGTGACCTAAAGGCTCCATTTTGGGCCTGTGGTTTTCTTTTTAACCCAATGCAAGAGGGAACAAAACCTGCTGGGCAGGGTGGAGAGAGGAGGGGGAGGGGAGGAGGGCCAAGCCCACTGAGCCATGTGACAAGGAAAAGCCAGAGAACCGCCTGCCTTTCCCCACGTTGACAATTAATTTCTGATGCTTTGCTTTCTATTTTTATGGAATCAAATCTGACTCAGTGGCACATTCATGCGGCTGTGAACAGGTTGTCCATCTCCTCCTCAGCGCCCCGCCCCGGGCTCAACCACTTGTCCTCCCACCTTGTCCTCCGTCCTTTCCTAAAGTTACAAACCGGGCTTTGCCCCAGCAGGTACCAGAAAGGCTTGTCTCCCCACACACCTGTTCGGGGGAGGCTCCTGGCAGCGGCTCCAGGTCAGCCCAGCACCCGGCAGAGCGGGTGGGCTCCTGCAGAGTCAGCACCCAGGGAGAGGACGCCCGCGGCCACCGAGGGGTGGGCCATGGGGGGGCAGGGGCCCGGCCCTTTCTCAAAAACCAGTCCTGTCCTGACAGCTCCTAGCACGGCCCCTACCCCCGCCCCGAATAAAGTGTGGGACCCTCCCCCATCCCTGGGTGGTTGAATCTAATTCTCACCCAGGTCTTGCCCTAAATGCCCTCCATCTGACCACAAGCCCTGCAGCCCCCAGCCCAGCCCGGCCGAAGCCCCGGGAGCCAGCTCCTCCCTTGCCGGGACAGCTTGGAGCCTCCTGTGTCCAGCGCCCCCCCCCCCCCCGCCCTCCCTGTGCCTCTGGGTCACATGCGGGTGACTGTCCAGATCCGCTGGCACAAGCGGGGGGCGGGGCCGGTTGAATGCAGAGCGCCCTGAGGCCGCACCCTGGACTCGGCCCCCCTGCAGCTCCTGCCCCCCCCCCCCGCTCCCCCAGCTCCCGGCCGCGCGGGCTTCTCTCCCCTGGGCCCGGGGCAAGCTCTCACCTCCCGGGCAGCTCCCCGCTCCCCCGGGCGCCCCCACCCCGCCCCAACGCTGCACGGGGGGCGCCTCCAGACCGTCCCCTGCAGAGCCCACCCCGAGGGGGACCGCCCCCACCGCGCCCGACCGGCCACCGGAGGACACCGAGGCCGCGGTTCGGGGACGTCCCTACAGGGCAGGACCACGAGCGCCCACACGGTGCGCGCGGCGAGGGCCCCGGGGGCGGCCGCCTGGGGCGCACGGGGGCGGGGGTGGGGCAGCAGGGGACCCGACTCCGCCCTCGTGGCCCCGCCCCCACGTGGCCCCGCCCCCTCCTGGCCCCGCCCCGACTCCGCCCCTCGTGGCCCCGCCCCCTCCTGGCCCCGCCCCGCCCGCCCCACGTGACCGCCGCCCGCTTTAAGGGGAGCGGGTTCCGGGGCTCGGGGTTCCGCTGAGCTCCGCCGCTCGGTCCTCCGCCCGCGCCTCCGTCCGCGCTCCCGCCGCCGCCGCCGCCGCCAGCATGATGTGCGGGGCGCCCAGCGCTTCGCAGCCCGCCACGGCCGACACCCAGGCCATCGCCGACCAGGTAGGCGGCAGCGCGCGGGGCCGCTCCCGCTGGGCCTCGGGGCCTCCCGCACGCCGCAGGTGCAGAGCCGGGCGCGGAGCCGGGCGAAGGCGGGACCCCGGCCCCACACCCTCCCCCGCCCCCGCCCCGGCCCCGGCCCCGGCCCCGGCCCCGGCCCGACACCCTCCCCCACCCCACCCCCGCCCCCGCCCCGCTCCTCCCCCTCCCCCTCCCCCTCCCCGCCGCCCGGGCCGGTGACTCACCCCCACGGGACCCGTGAAAATGAGGGATTTGCGGTGACTGCCGCGAGCCCCGCCTCCCCGCGGCCCCGGGCCCAGGCCCTGCCCTTCCTCCCCCGCCGCTCTCAGGCCAGCCGCTCCCGCCCGTGTTGACGCGGTGCTGCCACTGGGAGAAACTGAGGCAGCCAGGCGCCCTCCGAGCGGGCCGGCCTGCGCGAACGGCCACCCCGACCCGGCTCAGGGGACATTCTGCACCCGCCCAGGAGCGCCCCCAGGAGCGCCCCGCACCCCGGTCCTGTCCTGGTCCTGCCCTGTGCCCTCCCCCGCCTCCGCCCAGGCCCGTCCCTGCAGGCTGCTGACTGCTGACTGGCAGCCCCCCAGCCCCCCAGCCCAGCCGGGACTCCGAGCCCCCTCCCGGGTCAGTACCGGTGCCCGGAGCTGCCCTTCTGCATCGTCGAGGCTGCCACGTTGCCCCTTCCCTCACCTCCGCTGGGGTTTTCTTACCATCCCTGCCGCCACCCCCTGAAGCAGGCGAAGGGACAGGTGATTCCTTCCCAAACCCCTGGGCCCCAGCTTTGTAAGCTGCCTGCAGAGCCCGTTCACTGCAGAGCTAGCATGGTGCTTTGCCCAAACAAGGGGGCTCCAGGTGAGAATTCAGACACAGGTAGGCCCAGGTGGGGAGGCGGTTACACAGAGAGAGCACAGGAGCAGCAGGACGGTGACCAGCCTGCCCCGTGCTGCCCAGAGGCCAGCCTCCTGTCCCTTTGTCCCAGCAGGGGCACCTCCCTGAGGGCCACACACACAGCCTTTGTTTGCACTGGATGGTGACCCACCTGTGTCATGATGGTGACCCCCCCACACACACACACCCCCGACCCCGTCTCCCAGGGGCTAGCCTGTGCCCTGCAGCCCGATGACCCAAAACCCCACAACCCTCTGGAACTAGTCCTGTCCCTCCAACACAAAGTCTGTGCACTCCAGGGCCTACTGTCAACCCAGCAGGCAGCTAGAGCACTTGTAAAGTAGCTTAGATTTTAAATTTATAAGCGGGGGGGGGGGGGGGGGGGGGGAGCGCCTGGGTGGCTCAGCAGTCGAGCATCTGCCTTTGGCCCATGGTGTGATCCCAGGGTCCTGGGATCAAGTTCTGCATCAGGCGCCCCACAGGGAGCCTGCTTCTCTCTCTGCCCGTGTCTCTGCTTCTCTCTCTTCTCTCATAAATAAATAAAATCTTTAAAAAATTATTTTTTAAAAAAAGGCAAACCTGTTTTCCTTTTGCCATAAAGATGCTCAGTTCCTAAAAGGTCACAGCTTTGGAAAACAACATTGACCCAAAAGTATGACTGCTCTTTGACACAAATGATCAGGATCAGCTTGTGCCCAAAGGCTCTGCTTCTTAAAGAAATCGTCTAAAGATCAGTAAAGTGATTTTTACCTGCAGAGCCCAGAATCCGCTGCATCCTGTGTTGTGGGAGACGTTGAGGAACAGCTGTAGTGGCCCCAGTAGGGGAATGGTGCAGAGAACCGGGGCACATCTACAAGAAGGGAGAGTACCTTTCAACTAAAGATTGTATTTTGTTGAAAATTTTGAAAATTTTGAAACATTTTACTCAATTTTTAAGAGTAAAAAAAAAAAAATCACACACAGCCTTTCAAGCGACCCGTCCGAGGGTTAAGTAAAAGGGAAGACGGGTGGAAACCTGCATATAGTGCTGTCGTGGTGAGAATGTTAAATGACCCCGTGACGTTCGTGGAGCTGGAAGGGCGGAGGTAAGCTGAGGCACCACCATGGAAACGGGCAGATCGAGGGAGTCGTGTTCTGCGCTTCGTGGACCGCGTCCCTCCGCGATCAAGAACAGTCAGTGGTGGTGGAGAAAACCTAAGGGGCCGCACGGGAACTGTTCACAGTGTTTAACGTGAGCAGGTAAGCTGTGAGCTCCCCTCGCGGGAGGGAGGCCGCTAACGTTCTCTCCCGGCCCCCAGGTGAAGGCCCAGCTGGAAGAGCGGGAAAATAAGAAGTACACTACTTTTAAGGCCGTGACATTCAGGAGCCAGGTGGTCGCGGGGACAAACTACTTCATCAAGGTGAGCGGCAGAGCTGCAGTGGGGAAGGGGGGCGGCCGGGGGCGGGGGGGGGATGACCTGGAGGGCTCCCCCTCCCCGACTCCAGGGCCTACACCATGCAGGCTGGCCCAGCAGGGGCACGTGGGGTCAGAGGTCCTGCCAGCCCCTCACTCCCCTCCCCCGACCGCACCCCATTCCAGGTCCAAGTTGACGATGACGAATTTGTGCACCTTCGAGTATTTCAGAGTCTCCCGCATGAGAACAAGCCCTTGGCCTTGTCCAGCTATCAGACCAACAAAGCCAAGCACGACGAGCTGGCGTACTTCTAGTTCCGCTCTGAGCGGGCCCGTCCACGTGGTTCCGTGTGGTTCCGTCCTCTCTGGGCGTGTCTGGGATCAAAAGCCAATGCTGAAAAAAAAAAAAAAAAAAAAAAAAAAGCCAATGCTGTTGCTTTGCAGGGCCACTTAGGGAGAGGCTGTCCTGCACCTGTCTTGGTCCCTGCTCCTAACTCCCGTGGGCGAGACAAAGTCAGCACAGTCACTGACCTTCATTACGTTCATCGAGGGCTTATAGTCTCTTTAAATACATATTTGTAGATCTTTGCGAATTTCCTCCTTTGTTTTGGTGTTTTCTTTCATCTGAAACTGTAATCACATCCAGAAGCATCAAGAGGTGCGAGTGACGTGTTTATGTGGCTGTTTTACAGCCTCGTGACCTCTGCGCCGTGTGGGGCCCCTCCTGGGTCACGCGCTGGCCTGAGCTGGCCGGCCACCCCTTCCACCCGCAGAGCTGAGCCCCGGGGGAGCCGCCCAAGATCACGGCGAGTGGGTGGGGGGCCCAGGATCCAGGAGCCTGTGTTCTAACCACGGCTCCCCACACCTGCCTCGACTCCGTCCTGTCTCTGGGCCTTAGTTCCCCCATTTAATGACCAGATTTGGGGAAATCTGATTCTAGAGCATTAGTTCTCGTGTACTCAGACGCCTTCACACACCAGCTTACACCCTGGTAGAAACACACAGATGTGCGTGCAAGAGGCCACAACAGTTCACATAACAAGGATGTACGTGAAGGGGCGTCTGGGGGCTCCGCCAGTGAAGCGTCTGCCTTTGGCTCCAATTGTGATCTCAGGGTCCTGGGATCGGGCCCCGTGTCGGGCTCCCTGCTCAGCGGGGGTCTGCTCCGTCTCCCCGTCCCCTGCCCATGCTCTCTCTTGCTCTCTCACGTGAATACATAAAATCTTCAAAAAAAATTATACGTACGTGTAGAAGAACCGTACGGCCTCACTGAGCCTTCCCCCTGGAAGGGTCTCGAGTGTACCCTCTGAGCTGCATGTGCTCGTCCAGGGGGCACCCGGGCAACAGCACAGCTCCGGTTTTCAGCAGAGGGGCCCTGCCACGAGTGGCCGGTCCTGTGGTTGGTTTGCCCCGTGTCTGCGTCCCGTCAATAAAGAGCGCACCGTTATGGGGAGAGCAAGGGCTGGGGAGGGGTCCATGTGGTTCGGGTCGTGGCAGAAAGTTGTTAGGGACTCGAGTTGGTCTCCACTTCCCAAACTACTCGGCGTCTGGGGCCGAAGGATCGGGCCGTCTGGATGGCGAGGGAAGGGAGACGGCCCCAGGGTCGTGAGCGAGCAGCTTCCCGGCTGAGCGAGGGAGCCCCCGTGCGAGCCGCGTGCGTCCACCCGCCGTCCTGGAACGAGAAGGGTAAAAGCCTTCGTGACCCGCTCGACCCCTTGGCGTGGCCGATTCTGCACTGAAGCGAAGGTTCAGCCTGTCGGCGGCTCGGCACGGAGACAGCAACCCGGAGCCGGTCTGGGAGACAACCGGTGGGTTGGAGCTCGTCCATCCGCCCCCCGCAGGGACCGTGGGGCTCCTGTCCTGCCCGCGGTCTCTGTGGGGCTCCTGTCCTGCCTGCGGTCTCTGCGACACGACTGTCCTGCACTTCTGCAGCTCACCCATTGTTAGCCTGCCCTGCCAGGCTGGTGACGCCCCCCAGTCGTGCCCCCCACCCCTGCCTGGAATGGCCCCCTTATCAGCGCCATTCGCCCCTGCGAGTGCCATCCGTCTCTCTGGGACCCAGAACACAGGGACCAGGCCCAGCCCTGAGAGTCACAGACCCCAAATCTCCAGCTCCCCAAGCAGGTGGGCACCTTTCCCAGCTGCCCTCAGGTGAGTTTCCTCTCCTCTGCTCAGAATCCTCGGCCAAGGGCAGCCCCGGTGGCGCAGCGGTTTAGCGCCGCCTGCAGCCTAGGGCGTGATCTGGAGACCCTGGATCAAGTCCCACGTCAGGCTCTCTGCATGGAGTCCTGCTTCTCCCTCTGCCTGTGTCTCTGCCTCTCTCTCTCTCTCTCTGCATCTCTATGAATAAATAAATAAAATCTTAAAAAAAAAAAAAAAAAGGAATCCTCGGCCAATGTCACTCTTCCCAAAGCCAGACCCTGCATCCTCCCCCTGGGGCCACACGGGTCAGAGCACCGGGCCATGCCCTGGTCCAGCCCTGGGTCAGCATCCTCACCAGCTCGGGGAGGGGGGCACACCCCGCCGCACCTGTTGCCTAACTGCTCCCGGGACGCGGTGGGGGCAGAAACCACAGCCCACGGACCCAGATGGCATCGGATGCACGTTGTCCTGGAGATAGAAGGACAAGGAATGGACGGCATCCGAGCACTGGACACGATCGTCGGCGTGGGTCAGCCGTCATCCCCAGGTGGGGACTCCCCAGCTGCGAGACTCCGAGCTGCTGGGAAGCGGCCCGAAGGCATTTTCTGCCCTTGCAAAGGCAGGGACGTGGCTCCAGCACACAAGGGCCAGGGGACGGGTGAATTCTCCATGGTCCGGGTCCGCACACGGGCTTTTCATCTACAACTCAAGACAGATTACAAACTCGGAGAACAGACTTGTGATTTTTTTTTTTAAAGTATTTATTTGAGAGAGAGAGAAGGAGAGGGAGAGCGAGAGCACCAGCGAGGAGAGACAGAGGGACAAGCAAGCTTCCTGCTGAGGGGGGAACCCCAACAAGGGGCTCGATCCCAGGACCCGGGATCATGACCTGAGCCAAAGGCAGACGCTCTGCCGACTGAGCCCCCCCAGACGCCCCTCCCTGTAACTCTCCTAATTAAGAGGGAAGAGCAGAGTGAAACCACGCTGAGGCCCTGTCTCGTCCTGCTCCACCGGCAGACGTCTGGAAGCTTGCTAACCCCCCAGCAGGCTGGGAGTGCCAACAGGTGCAGCCCCCGTGCGGGGACCTGGTGACCTCTCGGGACTACACAGGCACGTGGGCTTCCAGCAGGCACTCCCACGGCACAGTGACCACGAGCAGAGTCCACAGTGACCGGACGCTGGAGGAGGGGGGACTCCTCATCGGATTCAGGGCTTCCCATCGTACCCTACCCAGCTCACCTCCGCAGCCCCGGGAACGGGCCACCCTAGCCTGTCCGTCCCCACCTACCCTGGCCTCTGCGGTAGCAGCTCTGGCACCAACGTCCAACCCAGCGGGACCCACACCTGCCCCGAAGCTACACAGCACACCCCAAAAGCCCAGAGTCGCCCACCCCCATGGGCTGGACTTCGATCCACTGGAGAAGATGGGGGGAGATGGGCGACCTGGAAGCCCTGGTCGTGGTCACACTCTGCCATGCATCTTCTCTCCCTCCCCCTGCCTTGTCCCTTCTTCTGGCCTCACCTGACACCCTCGGATGGCACCCCGCTCCCTCCCCACTACTGTTGCTCAAGGTGGGGAGCAGGCTCTTTTCCAGGAACCCAGCCTGGGAAAGCCCGCAGCAGCGTGGTCTCCAGGGTGGGGCCTGGACCCGAGGCTGGTCTTCCCACCCTCCAGGGGAAGCCGGCACCAGGAATCCTCTGTGCAGCTGATGTTTGACAGCCACGCGTGGTCCTCTGCTGGACCTTTCATGCGGAGCCTCAGAGAGAGACGGGCGACCGTGTGAGGACCCAGGTGCCCCCCCATCCCCATCACAGGATGCAGAGGGCTGAAGGATGTCCCTGGGGATGTGCCAGTGATGGGGGGACAGAGGACTAGCTGAGGACAAGGCACATCGACAAGTCCTCGAAAACAGGCAGAGGGAACTTCCTCTACGGACTCAGCTGCCTGGATGTTCATACCTCGCTAAGGGCAGAAGGCAACCTCAGCCCGACCCCCAGGAGCCTGTAGATCTACTTTAACATATAAAAATTCCTTTAGAAATGTCCTTTATCTCTAAACCCCCACAATACGTGTTGACGATCATCCCCAAGCACACGGCCCACCGATACACATCTGAAGGGTCTCATGCCTCGGATTTATTAGAGGGTAATCAGTGACCTTTGCCCAACAATAGCTGCCCCTCAGGGTCCTGGAAACCTTGCTTCCAAGCTTCCTTCGAGAGGACGCCATCCTCAAACCCCTCCCGACTCCCAGGTGTGTAACCAGCCTCCCCTCACAGGCCCCGGGCCGCCGCTCTTCCTGCCCACGGGCCCGTCCCCGGGCTTCCATAGACCCCCCACTCTGCACTAAAGATGCCTCCAGAATCCTTTCTTGGTCATCGGCTCCGGGCCTCACCTGTATTCCAAGACTTCATCACCAGGAACCTGCGGATGTAACCTTATGTGGCAAGGGGACGGTTCAGATGATTACGCTAAGCATCTTGGGCTGGAGGGGTGACCCTGGACTCTCTGGGGGGCCCAATGTCATCCTGGGGTCCTTATAAGAGGAGGCAGGGGCCAGAGTCACACTAGAGAGGCTACACTGCTGGCTGTGACGTGGGAGGGCCACCGGCCAGGAGTGCAGCTGGCAAAGGCAGAGGGTAGGTTCCCTGGAGCCTCCAGAAGGACCCAGCCCTGCGCCCCCATCTTTACCTGTCCGACCTCCACGACTGTGAGTGACTCTGCGTTGCTGTAAGCCACCGCATTTGTGGGAGTGGGCTCTAGCAGCCACAAAGTCGCCCACCAGGAGGGCCTCGCCGGCCAGCTAGGGGCACAGGAGAGCCAGCAGGGGGCTCGAGAGGTGGAGTTTGAGGCCTCTGGGAGGTACAGCAGCCCCCCCCCTTCTCTCCCACCCTCTCTGGCACAGCAAGGAGCCTGGCGTTCCTGGAGGCTGCCTGGGGACTTATTCACAAAGTGTGGGTGAGTCACAGTACCCGCCGGGCCAGTAGGACCAGCGCTGCCCCCCCCCCCCGCCCCCATGCAGGAACTGGGACCCAGGCGGTGGAACCTGAGCAGTGACTGAAGCACGTCTCAGACTCTGGCCTGCCGTGGTGGGGAAGGGAGGCCCCCCACTCCCGGGGGGCCCTGCCCTCAGGGCACAGCAGGTGGGAGAGAGGGGACCGGGCCTCCTGGCGCTGGCGGTGGGGCAGGCTCTTCCCGGGGGCTGGGGGCCGGGCTGGGGGGCTGGCTGGGGGGCTTCAGGTACTAGGGGATAATTAACAGGGAGTCCCTGACAGGAAAAGAAATCACTGCCCTGCGACACCATGGCCAGAAAGAGATTTATTTGTGGATAATTATGAGTCAAGAGGACACGGACATGGCCTGCACAGCGCTGCTGGAGGCCTTAAACCTCCCAGGGACGCACGGCTGCGGCCCCAGAGCAGCCCCAGAGCGGCCCCACCTCAGAGGCCCTCCGTCCGCCTCCCTCGCAGCAGCTGCAGCAGCCGGCCCGGGGGCGCCAAGGGCTCTGCTCCGGGGCCGCGGCCCCTCGCCCCCTCCCTGCAGCTGCTGACCTCGGAGTCACTTTCCGGGAAGGCCCGGCCAGCTCGGGTCGGGGTCTGAGTCAGCGTCTCAGTCCCCCTGTCCATCCGGTTTTGCAACCATTGGCCAGAATCCCGGCTAAAATTCTAAATCAGGGATCCCTGGGTGGTTCAGTGGTTGAGCGGCTGCCTTTGGCCCAGGGCACGATCCTGGAGTCTTGGGATCGAGTCCCGCGTCGGACTCCCGGCGTGGAGCCTGCTTCTCCCTCTGCCTGTGTCTCTGCCTCTCTCTCTCTCTGTGTGTCTATCATAAACAAATAAATCTTTAAAAAATAAATAAAATAAAATTCTAAATCAGAGAGCATATGCAGCTGTAAAGTCCAAAGCATTCAAGACACCTGTCAACACACAAGCCTCATCCTTGGCTCCGGGTGGCACATGAGGATGCGCAACCGGCTCCCAAAATAGTACCATCTACGCCGCCCGTCAAGACAGGGCTCCCGGATATTTTGCAGGGCGCAGTAAGGGCATAAAGTCTCCCTGCCCGTTTTGCTTCCCTCTGTTCTATGGGATGTGCTGAAGGTGCTGCCAAGCCCGTCAACTCTCCTTTTCTGCCCACCTCTGTGCCCCAAGCTGGGGCCTGGGTGAGGTCTGAAGCCAGGGACCTTGCTCCTCAGCCCAGCACAGCGGAGGGCGCCAGGGGCACCCCAGCTCCCTCCCCAGACTGCCCGGCTCTGCTCTGCAGAGGGCGGAGGGCCGGGACCCTTGCTCTCGGGCCTCACAGGACAGTGCGGGTCGGTGAGGGACACCCAGGCCAGGTGCGTGGCCCGCGGCCTCAGGGAGGCCGTTCCCACCAGAACGGGCTCGCGGGTGCAGGAGCTGCGGGGCCGGGGCGGGGGGAGGCTGCACCCCCTCCCAGGGCGCAGCTGCGGCTGGGCTCACAGTCTCCTGCTCGGGTGCAGGGCTCTGCGGGGCTCCCTCAGCAGCCAGGCCTTTACCACCCGTTTCCCCAGCCAGGATTTAAAATGAAAATTCCGGGAAGAACTTCCCGTTAATAGAAAGTGTGAAGATATTCTCCAAGTCAGAACTAGAGTCACTCAAAAATTCTTGTCTTAAGCAAAGGAAGACACGGGGGGGTCTGCGAGCACAACCTCTTGGGACAGGCGGGAAGTCGGTCCGTGAGACACTTGTATTTATTTTTTTTTAAGATTTATTTATTTATTCATAGAGACACACACACACACACAGAGAGAGACAGAGAGGGAGAAGGAGGCAGAGCCACAGGCAGAGGGAGAAGCAGGCTCCATGCAGGGAGCCCGACGTGGGACTCGACCCTGGGTCTCTAGGATCGGGCCCCGGGCTGCAGGTGGCGCTAAACCGCTGCGCCACCCGGGCTGCCCGAGACACTGTTTTAATCGGCATCTTCACGCAACAGAACAGAAAACGGTTTGCACCGAGAGGAACCTGCGAAGCGCACTAGAAGGCCGGGATTTGAATCCGGGCCAGCCCGGGGCCAGCCCTGATGCCAGCACGGCCCCAAGGCCCCGCGCACCACGGGAGCGCCCCGTGTGATGTGTGCAAGCTCCGAGGCTGCGAGTGCACGGCTGCACTGGGCCACCACAGCAGGGCCCCAAACCCGCAGGGGGGGCAGGACCCTTCTCACCTGCGAAGCCCCTCCCACCACCGCGTGCACACACCCACACACGAGCACACATCAGCTTTGTGGCCACACGTGGGCAGGTGCTTGGTCTCTGTGCTGCGAGGGTCCAGCCTGACCAGCGCCCTCGGGGCAGAAATGAAGTAGGATGTCCTCCTGGGGGGGCGGAGTGTCATCCCTCCAGACCCACCGGGCTCGAGTGCGAGGCTTCCTGGCTTGGGGCAGCGGACCTGGCATCCCACAGCTGCCCGCCCAGGGATGGGGGGCCTTCAGAGTGCCCACCCGGCACATACACCTGACGTGCCCCCTCCGTGAGCACACAGGACCTGGCTCCACAGGAAGCGTCCGAGCCAAGAGCTGCGTGGGGTGATGGGGTGGGAAGGGAGGCCCCCACAGCCCAGCGGCGGGAGGTGGAGTGGAGGGAACTTGGGTGGGCTCAGCAGTCTGGGGGTCACATGCCTCCCCCCAAGACACGGTCAGTGAGGGCCACATTCAGAGCATCCTGGTGATCCCCTTTGCCCACTTGGGCGTCCCTCCCCGACTTCTGTCTCAGGCAGGTGCTGGGGTGGGTCTCCTGATGAGACCGTCGTGCAGGGAGACGTGTGAGAGGGACACCAGAGCCACCAGGTGGGCGCAGAGAAGACAGGGACCCCGGCTCTTCTGGTGCCAGGACACAGAGTGCTCCCGGGGTGCCTCTGGTTCAGGCAGATACGGACCCGAAGCCCCAGGCAGGGGGTCCCACCAAAGGGCAGGAAGGTAAGGAGAGGGCGGGACCAGCGGCCAGAAAACGGTCACCTCCTTTACTGTCCGTTTCAACTGAGGGTGAACGTGAGGTCAAGCAAGGAGGGCAGAGTCGGGAGCGGCCTGGGGACACCCAGTAATGCCAGGGCCCTGGCCTGGCCCCCGCCCCCCGCCTCCTCCCCAGAAGCAAGGAGTCACCCTGCCCTCCACCCTCCAGCACGACTCCTGGATGGCGCAGCTGGGACGGGACCCTGCACCTGCACGGGGACTCGCGGGTGTCACGGTGCAGGCAGGGCCTCCGGCCGAACCCGAGACGTACCCTCCGCTTACTCATCGGGGCAGGGACGCCAAACCACGCCCGGTTTAAAAACTGGTTGCGACACGTGTAAGAACAAGACGACACAGCATCATTTTTACCATCGCTGACATATATTACAAAAATAATGCAGGTCGACACGATTACCTTAGCGGGACTTGGCAATGATCTGAAAATGGTTTTAAAAAAAGGATATCTTGTAATTCATCTTCTGAGGTCTACGGAAGCTTCGAAAAAACTATTGAAATATGTACTCTGGTCACAAGCAGGCGATTTAGGACCAATGATACATCTCTCGTCTTAAAATATATATAATTATTACTTTGCACGTTACTAGACTACGGAGAGTAGAAACAAAGATCAATTCTAATTTGGACCCAACCTGTATAAAAAACCACGGCTAATGACCACAGTGGACTCGGGGGTGGGAAATTCTAAGCACAGACAGGCCGGGGCCTCCAGGGGCATGGGGGGTGGGGGGCGGTGGGGGTCGCACCAGGACGGGTGGGACGGTCTCCCGGGGACGTGCACGCTGTTCCCGCAGGAGCCCCGCGCTCTGCAGATGCTCTCGGGTTGCCCGGCTCCCGCCGCGGGTGCAGAGGGCTCGGGACGCCACCTGTCCCAGTGCTCGGGGCCTCGGAGTCGGAGGAGACAGAGGAAACGGTCCCGGGTCCCACCAGGACGTTCACGATGTGCCAGGAAGCGTGGAGCACTTCCATCCTGCGCACGGCACAGGGAAGCAAAGGACGGGGGCAGGGGCGCAAAGGCTGAGCCCTGGAAATAAAAGGTGGGGAACAGAGTCCACTGTTTGTGGGCGTTTCCCCGAGGCCGCCGGACACCGAAGCTGCCGGGGGGCGTTCCCACCACCTCGCCGCAGACACGCACGGAGCTTCCCTCGCAGTCTCACGCGTGCTCTCGGTATTAAAAAAGAGGGGGGGGAAGCCGTTTGCCCGCTGGCGGCGCGGCCGCTCCCCAGCTCTGCTTGGCAGTGACAGGTGCTTCCAGGCCCAGGCTGACTTTGGTCCCTGCGCCCACCCTGCCGGGGAGGCTGCCGGCCACGGGTCCCCCGTCCTCCTGGTCCGGGGAGGGGGCGGCCCTGCAGGGACCGGTGGCCGGGCTCTGTCCCCCGGGGCTAAGTGGAGGCCGGGCCCCAGGACCAGGACACGACACCAACCTGTGGCCACTGCAGGAGCCGCCGACCACCGAGCCCGCAGGGACGTGGAGGTGGGAGCGCTAAGACACAGGATGTGGAAATGGGGGAAAGAAGAGCACGTGGGAGCGTCTGGGGCCGGCGTTGCTTGCTTTGGGGTCTTCACCAGCGTGAAGAACACCCCACTGAGGAGGCCACGGGAACTGCCGCAGCTGGGGGATCTGCTCTCCCAGGAGCCACCATCTGGTCCCCAGGCCCCCCGCAGGCTGCGGGCTCCTGGGAGAGGCAAACCTCTGCGCCCCCCGGAGTGGGGCTGGGGCCGGCGCCGGGTACTAAGATCGAGGCAGGCCGTCTTCAGGATGGGCACCCCTCTCCGCTTGCAGCCACGCCTGGGGGGTCCTCAAAATTCTGGACACCGTGGGGCCAGAGAGGTCCCCCCCGCAGTGGACAAGCGGCCTAGTGCCGAGGCCTGGGCTGGGGTCTCCGCCCGAGGCACGCGGGGGCTGCTCCGCTGGCCCGGCCCCTCCCTGATGCCCAACACCCCCTCTGAGGAGCGGGCGCAGCGGGGCTGGCTCTAGGGGCCTCCGGCTTCCCGGCTGGCACAGAATGCAGGACTGGCAGGGAGGGGTGAGGGCACAAGGTCACCGGCCCGGGCGGGTGAAGATGTCAATGCTGGGGCCGCAGCCCCGCTGCCCTCTGGACCCGTCTCGGCACCGCCACACGTGCGTCAGGTCCCAACGGGGGGCAAACTGCGCTAACGCGACCCGCCGTGCCGCGACCCGGGGGAGTTTTCCAAAGGGAAACACAACGTGCCAGTCCTCCCACAAGCTGTCCTCGACCCACGGGACCTGCCCTCGTCTCCGTCACGCCAGCCGGCGGGTCCCTGGCACGGACACTCATGACTTACGGGAAGGTCCCACTGAGGGGGGTGAGGCCTGCAGACCGGCCTGCATTTTCGGGGTCCTGGAAAGGTGCCCCCAGCATGACCGCACAGTGCCCACGGCGCCGGCCAGCTGGTACGGACCTGTCCCCGCGGTGAAACGATCCCCGGCAACCTACCCAACAGCGCAGTGACTAACAGGGCGTCTGAAGCGGGAGCAAAGAGGGTCGGGTCAGAGCGACAACACAGAGATTTGGCATAATTCTTCCAGATGCAAGTGGTTAAACCTCAACGGTTCCTGGGGGACGCAGACCCCGGGCTTCCCCAGCCCTAGCCCGCTCGGGACCAGACGCCCCGAGCCAGGAGAGCTGCCGGGGAGCCGCGGCCCCCGAGTTACAGATTTCTGTGATTGTTTTTGTTACTTTTGGGAAGCACGACCAGCACATTTTCACAATTAAGACCAGTGGCTGCTGGACACTCATGAAAGCAAAAAAGACCAAGTTTCATTCACAGCTCTAAGGCAGACGCTACGTGTTCACAGGACGACGAGGGCGACAGCACACGCCGGGCGGTGGGGGCGGCGCCCGGGCCTCACAGCACCGTGGCCTGGACCACGATCTCCGGGTTCTCGATGTCCTTTTTGCTCTGGACTATCCTGAGCTCCAGCTGCGCCGGCCTGGGCTTCAGCCCTCCTGCTGCCTGGGCTGCAGGACAAAGCATCAGTGACGGGGATGGAGCAGCGGAGACCCCGAGTGTCCGCACCCCGGCCCCCTCCGCCTGCCAGCCCCGGTCGCCCGTGTCACCTCTGGAGTCCCCGCCCCGACACCAGGGCCAGTGGAGGCGGCGGGAGCCTCGGGGACCTGCTGCCAGCACTACAGGGGGGCAGGCGCCATCTCCCCCGCCCCCTCCCCGCACTCAGTGCCAGCCGCCTCGCGTGCCCGGGCCTGGTGGCAGGTACCTTTGGCACACTTGATGGTCCGCTGCAGAACGTGATGCATAGCAGACACGGTCTTCTCACAGGCCACCTGCGGGGGGATACACACGGCTGTGACGCCTGCAGCCTGGATGGGGTTTCCGGCATCTGCGAGCGCAGCGTCCACCCTGAGGCGCCAGGGGCCTGGCTCTACTAGCACGTGCCCCCCCGCCCCCGGGACGGCTCGCCACAAAGGTCCCGGGGCGTCGGGCCGATGCCTGCGTGCGGCAGTTAATGGGCCCCCTCTGGCCCCGTACTCCGGGGAAGGAAGGGCCAGGCCGTGGTGTCTGGTAAGGAGTCGGTGCTTAGGAAGTGTTTCTGGAATGAAGCATCTACACGGAAAAGAGCTCTCTCCTACCCTGAAGTTGGCCAAGGTCACCCTTGCTGGCGTCTCACAGTCAAAGACTCGGGGCTCAACGGGAGCTGGGGCAGCGCGCGGAACCCTTCCCACCCAGCTCCGTGATGCAGGGCCCTGCGGGAGCCCAATGTGGCCTTGAGCGGCCCAGCAGCAGGCCCCCCGCAGGGCACCAGCGGCCAAGGTGCCCGGTACCAGATGACACGCCCGGGGCCGCCAACCAAGGCAGCAGGTGTGTGGTCACCCGCGGCCCATCCCTGAGCCTCGCAGGCAGGAGGGGCCGGGCCTGGGCAAGCCTGCCTTTCACAAGGGCACTGAGTGACAGGGAGGGCATGTGCCTGCCCCCGGGGGGACGGGGCCCTCACGGTGGCTTTAGGGGGACCGGCTTCCAGAGCCCCCCTGCGAGGTCCTCCTTCCCTGACAGACACAGCCCAGGTGGAGGTGGCTGCTGTCTCCTAACCGCCCCTCACGCCTGCCTGGGGCTGCCAGGCCTCCTCCCCACCACGGTACCCAGAGGGCCAGCGGCCGGGACAGCCTGGCGGTACAGGAGGCAGCCAGGGGACGCGGCGGTGGCTGCTGTGCTCCACCAGAGGCACACAGGGAACCCCGACACCCCGGATCGGTAGCAACTGCCCCCTCACCCGGCAGTGTCCACGCAAAACGTCTACACACTACATGTGTGGACATTTACACACAAGGGGCAGGGGGAGGGAGGCAGATGGACACACAGCGCCCAGCATGAGCCTCTCTGCAAGTGTGACTTCGGAGCCTTGTCCCTCACGCCCCCAGGGCTCCAGCTTCTGAGTCTATCGAGTCACTGGGGTGATGACACCTTAGGGCCAACATCTACTGGGCTGCTCTCCAGGGAGATGCTCCCGGCTACAGACTCACTGAGGCCACGATGGCCCCTCCCGGGGCTCGGCTAACGCCCCCGACCTCGTCTGGACGTGCTGCACGCCATGGGCCTCGACACGGTGGTCACGGTGGGCCTCGACACGGCCGACCCCAGCACGGCGCACCCAGTCCTCCCGTCTAAGCCTCTGTGGCCCCCAGACTGTCCCCGAGCCTGATGGGGGCAGGGGTGGAGGGGGCTCGTCCTGCTGACCTTGAGGTTGTTGGGGTGTTTGTGTGTCCACGCCAGGAGCATGGCGGCGAAGAGGTCCCCGGTGCCCACGAAGACCGCGTCCACCTTGTGCATCTCCATGCGGATGCGTTCCGTCACCACAGAGCCATCGGGGTTCCCTGGAGGACAGCACGGCCGACGGCCCCTGAGACCCGGGCTCGGCAGACGACCGCCTGTCCCCCTCCCCACTCCTCCCTGCCCGGGGGTGGTGGGGAGGGCCAGTGTTGCCCACCAGGGGCTCACGGGACAGACACGCTGTCCCCAGGAAGAATGGGGACGCAAGCCCTAGTGGGGTGGCCAGGGGCGGGGAGCACGGTGCAGCGGCACACACCAGGGTGTGTGACGGGACGCGGATGGCGCCCCCGGCCCCCGAGTGCTGACCAGGCTGCGCGCCCCCTGCGGTGGTGGGCGTGACCCTGGCCTCGTGTGTCGTTCGGACCGAAAATGCCAACCTGGGCGGTATTTACACGATTAACAAGGGGCGCACGAGGCCCCACGGGCCCTCCTGCTCCGTGGGGGGGGGGGGGTGTGGACACCCGGTTTCTCGGGTCCTGGGCTCAGCCAGGCCGTCCACGTGCCCCGGAGCCCGTGAGATGGACGCTGGCCGTGAGAGCGGCTCGGCGAGCGTGGGGAGCTCCTCTGCACCCCGACTCACAGGAACCTCTGGATTCTGTTCCCATGTGATCGTTCAGGGGGAGCAGGCGTTCAGGATGCTGACCACCTGAGTGGGGCAGGGATTTCTTCTTTTCATATTGAACCCAAAGCCCGAGGCCTCAAGGGACGGGCAGCAGAGGCAGGGGGAGCCCAGGCCCACGGGACTCACGAGTTCTCTGGCTCCCCAGTGCGATCAGGTAGTCACTGCCCCTCGAGGAGGGCAGGTCGGAGCTGGTGATGACCACCGTGTCAGGGGCCCATGGCATGCAGCACGTCCATCACCTGCCGGAGCACGGGGAGCACGTCAGCCACGGCTCGGCCACCTGTGCCAGGGCCCCCAGAGCCCCAAGCAGCCAGGCACGACCGGCACTTGCACCACAAAAGCCCTGTAATGGGGGTTGGGCTTCGTGGGGTGGAGACCGGAGGCGGAGGACACGAGCACCCAGTCTGTGCGTGCTGAGTGCCACTCGTCAGGTTAGAGCCACCAGGCCGAAGTCCCTGTGCCTGAAGCCCGAAGCTGTGCACCTGCGGACCCTGCACCCTGCCGTACTCACACTGCGGGGCGGGGTGGGGGGCAAGCGGCCCTGGACGGCCCGACCCGGCTCATCCGGCTCCAGGGCAGCAAAACCACTCAGCCCATCAAGCCGTGGCTCCCCCGGGGCAGCCGCTCAGGGAAGCCACTCATGTGCCCATTTATTCATTCAGCGAAGCTCTCCTGCTGTGTGCCCGGCGACACGCTGGGGGTGGGGTGGGGTGGGGTGGGGGTGGGGGTGCAGGCTTCCTGCCCTCCCAGAACACATGCCTGGGTAAACGGGGTGCTCAGCCAGATGGGCGTGCTCGGCTCAGGGAAGGGGGCTCGTCTCCAGGAGGAGGTGGCTTCACGGTCCTCCGTGGGGGCAGCACCCGGGAAGCCACTCAGGTCGCCTGCCCTGCTGGGGGTCACTCTGGGCCCCGGGAAGGGCTCCCATGCTGACCCTGAAGTGGGTGCATCTGGCTTTCTGGTCCTGGGGCCAGTGTGATCCCAAGCCAGGTCCCCTGGCCCAGAAGGCTCCCCCGAGTCACCCCGTGTGGCTGCGCCACGAGGCTCAGCCCAGGGCCTACGAGCCGGGGAGGAAACGGGTCCAGAGGGTCACACGGCAGTGACTGCTCTCTAAGTGGCTTTTCCTTCGCAGTTGGAAGAGGACCTGTCCATGAGCAAAGGCCTCAGACCAGGGCTTGTGATCACGCTGGCGGGCACGTCTGCTCCGGAGCCCAGCACGGGCTGCGGGTGGTCACACACGTGGGGCATGCCACCCACCCAGCGCCACCCTGTGCCGGGCACCACACAGGACCTTCCTCTAATTCTCAGAGCCTGTGGGTGCGTCACGGGGTGGGGAGGGTCACCTGACTCGCAGGCCCCAGGGTGCTGGGCCAGCTCCGAGTGGAGGGGAAGACGCCTCTGTAACCTTGCACAGCGAGCCCTCTGCACGCTGGGGAAACAGAGGCTCCACAGCCCCTCGGGCCTGCTATGGCCGTGATGGGACCTGCTACTCGGATCTGTTTCCTGGGCGATGAAGAGAGGGCACCCCTCTGAGGCCCAGCCACAGATGGAGCGAGGGCCCTGGTGTCTGCCACTTGGACACACGGCCCAGGAACCCCATAGAAGGCTAAACGACCGACCAGCAACAAGCTCCTCAGCAGAAAGGCGAAAAGAACCTCAAAAAAGAAACCTCGCCTGCCTCGATGCCAGCCAGTTCCCCCGTCAGCTGTCCCTAAGAGTCCTGGGTGCACCAGTCCCCCCCGTCAGCCATCCCTGAGGGTCCTGGGTGCACCAGTCCCCCCCGTCAGCCGTCCCTGAGGGTCCTGGGTGCACCAGTCCCCCCTGTCAGCTGTCCCTGAGGGTCCCGGGTGCACCAGTCCCCCCCGTCAGCTGTCCCTGAGGGTCCCGGGTGCACCGGTTCCCCTGTCAGCCGTTCCTGAGGGTCCCGGGTGCACCCAGCCGGCCCCCAAAGATGCACACCAACTCGCTGTAGTCAGCCCCTCACGCACCCATGCAGACACCTGCACACGTGTGCCCTGACACGCACAACACCCCACATACGTGCACATGCAAGCAAGTTAAGACAAGGTCACTGGCCGGGGCCTGGATCCCAGCTGTCCGGCGTCCTTAGTAAGAGACGAGGACACAGAGGCACAGGGGACGCCCCTGGCAGGCAGAGGCCGAGCCTGGTGATGGGTCTACAAACCTAGGACCCCAGAGGCCGGGAGACAGTGAGGGACGGGTTCCTTCCCTACAGGTGTAGATGGAGAACGGTCCCCCCGACGCCCTGATCTTGGGCTCCTGGCCCCAGGACCAGAGAATCAGTGCTGTCCCTGGCCCCCTGCTCTGTGGCACTGCCACGGCCACCCCAGGATGCCCCCCGGCTCCCCTGATCAGGCAGCAGGTGAACCTGCACCCAGATGAGCACGAGGGCTGCAGGCGCCCGACGCGGTACCCACGGGGGCTCACGAGACGTCCTCAGGCCCTGGCGGCTGGGAGCCAGGACGTGGGAGCTCCCACCCCCAGGGCGTGTGGCTGTGACCTCCCTGCCGTGCGCGGGGCCACGTGTCCCATGCCAGGCCTCGGGGGGTCTTACCACTAACGCTTCTTCTTCACTGTGGATCTTCCTGCCACTCAGTAACCTGGAAGACAGGCGAGCACAGGTGAGACCTTCCTTCTCCTTCCTTCTTCCTTCCAGCGTCCCGCTGGAAACGCCCCCAAAGCTGCGGTGGCACCGGTGACCTCCTCCATCCCCGCAGGAACCCCGCGTCTGTGGCCATCACAGACCCGGTGGCCACCGTGACGTGCGTAAAGACCAGTGGAGAGTAAAACGTAACGACGGCAAGGAGCACGGGGCCCTGCGTCGTGGTCAGTGAGAGTGACCAACGTCCATGGACACTGGAAACACAGACTACAAATGGTTAACATCGCTCTCCGAGGGCTCGGGGTCCCCCAGGACGGACGGGCCGGGTCAGGGAGCCCCAGATCCACACCCCAGGGTGCAGACAACCCGCCTGGACGCTCAGTGCCACTCCCCAGGCCCTGGCACCGGCTCTTCATCAGACGGGGCCCCCGCCCCCAGAAAGGCCCTCCGAAACTCGCGGCCGCGAGGGCCCGACTGGCTCCCTTTAACCTCATGCGAGGATTTGGGACGTGGTGTCGGGAGCTCCACCCAGGGCCTGCGCCCCACGCCCCTGCCTCAGCGTGCCTCCCTGCGTGTCCCCCAGCTCTTGCCGTCTAGGAAGATGCACGATCACAGGATGGGGGCCGGGGCCCCCCGGTGCCGAGTTCCTGCCCCCACCTGAGGCGGGGCCTCCCGAGAAGGAACCCCACGGCCCCGCCTGACCGGCAGGCCTCTAAAAGCCCAACTGGGTTCAAGTCACTTACTCAGCCTCAAACTGGTTGGGGGTTATGATGTCCGCCACGGGCACGACCTTCTCCTTGTAGACGGGAAGGAGGTCCTCCGGAACGTACTGAGGGCGACAAGGGGCGCGGGCTGAGGCGCACGCGGGAGGCCACGGGAGCCGTGTGGCCCAGGCTGCGGGCCCGAGACCGGGGCTGACCCCGCCAGCGCTCCCAGTCCGGCTCGGAGGGCGCAGGGTGACCCTCGGGGGCGGGTTTCTGCCTTCCCCGCGGGCTGGCATCCCCGCTGTCCGCCCCACCGGGATCGCCTCACGTGCTTGGGGCAGAGCCAACCGAACAGCAGCCGCGGCCCTGTGGGACACCCAGAAACCATAGAAAACTCCTATTTCAGTGTCTACATGTGAAATTCTATTAGGCAACAGCCACGTCTGTTCATTTGCGGAGCGTGGCTACTTTTTTTCTGAAAAATTTTTTTTTTTTTTAAGTAATCTCTGTGCCCAACGTGGGGCTGGAGCGCATGACCCCGAGGTCAAGAGCCGCACACTGCTCCAGGGCCTGAGCTGGCCGCGCCCGGCACTACTCTGATGCAGCGGGACGTGGGGCCCCGGCGGGGGCGGGGGGTCCGGCCCTCCACGGAAGCCTCGCCGGCCAAGCCCTGCTCCCCGGCACGGCTGACACGCGGCGTGCGCAGCGTCCTGCGTGGAGTCACTAACCATGGAGCCTTCGCCATTCCACTTGTCGCCCATCACCGGGTCGCACACTGCGGAGACACAAAGCACAGCTACCAGCACACGCCGCGCCCACAGGGAGGGCGGCCCTGCCCAACCTCCGGCTGCGAACTGCCCGGGAAAGCACGGCCTCCCGCCTCCGCCTGATGCCCGGCGGCTGTCGTCCTAGACGACCGAGGGCTCGGATTTCTATCTGACCGTCGTTTGCACCTGTCCCAGGGACAGTGACACAGGCCAGCAGCCCGTGCGCTCGTCCTGGCGGCAGGACCTGCTGTGGCCTCAGTGTCGCCTGCCCCACACAAGCACGTTCCCCTCGGGCCGCGGGCCGCAGTGTGGGCAAAGCCACCGGCCGTGTGGGCGCTCCCACTGAGGGTGGGGACGGGGACGGAGGGCGGGGGCCGGCGGGGACGGCTGGGAAGGCCCAGCCTGCAGGGCCGAAGCGACAAGACCGCACTGGTCCTGCGTGGGTCGCAAGCCCGGCTCCCGCTCCCAACGGCCCCGTCAGGCCGCTGGAGCTCCCCCCGGGCGGAGGAAGCGTCACACACGTGGAAGGACCCCGAAGGGCCCGGAATGCACACGCCTGAGTCCCAGAGGGGAAAGAGTAACCCAAGTCTCCCGTGTCGTTTACCTGCACAGGCCTCTGGCTGGGGACACCCTAGGGGCTGGGGTTGCCGCCTGGGATTAGGGACAGACGGGCCTGGCACGCACCTCAGTGGGGCCTCGGCCTCACCCTGGGACAGCTGGGCCCCACTCGGGACATCCAGACCCGCTGCCGCCCTCTCTAGGGCCAAGGGTGGCCCACACGCCCCAACCGCAGGGCCTGGCCGCCCCAGGCCTCACTCACGGACGCGGATTACTGCATGTACCCGACCCGCTTCTCTCAAGTGCCCCACGCAGACGCCAGGGCCGCCGTGAAGACGTCCCGAGCCCTTCCCAGAGCCCTGAGGGCACACGCCCCTGCACGCCCAGCACACTCGATGCTTCGGGGCCGGGAGAGGTGGACTGTGAGGGGGAGCGCCGAGCCACCCACTCGAGGGCCCCAGGTCCACCCACCCCAGGGGTGACGGCCCAGCACCTACCATACACGAGCTTGCTGTTCTGCTGCTTCAGCTCCCGCACGATGTCGACCACGGAGGCCAGGAAGGACTTGTCTCTCGTGTAACCTTTGGGACGGAAATCCGGGCCCCCCAGAAGCCAGAAGGCTCGCATCAGCGGCCCACGGCCCGGGGGAAGTGCGCCATCAAAACCCCACGCACCAGAGCGCGGCGGGCAGCTCTCCAATCCCGCAGCCGGGGTTAAGACAAAGCGTCCCCAGCCTCTGTAGTCACTGCAGGGACACTGGGCATTTCCCAAGAGGAACGTCAAGTTTTAAAAGAAGGGAAAAGGCCACGGGTGACAGTGTACGGAGAAGCGTCCTCCTTCTGTCTTTTCCATCGTCAATAACAAGTGTACTCACTCCTGTGTATGTGACTATAAGTAAATGTATTTTTTTAAAGATTTTATTTATTTACTCATGAGATACACAGAAAGAGAGGCAGAGACCCAGGCAGAGGGAGAAGCAGGCTCCATGCAGGGAGCCTGACGTGGGACTCGATCCTGGGACCCCGGGGTCACGCCCTGAGCCGAAGGCAGGCGCTCCACTGCTGAGCCACCCGGGGGCCCCACAAATAGATATTTTTACACAAACCTAATGATTAAATGCACCAGGTGCAGTACGTCACCTCACTTGGGTGTCTTCACCCCCAGCCCCTTCCCAACACCCCTGTCCCCCCAACACGCCTCCAGAACTACGGTGACACAGCACGGCCCATCTGAGTGAGCACCATGCATCCAGGACCCCCAAGGTCATGCTACTCGGCGGCAGGGGCCATCCCTCGTTGAAGGACGCCGGGACCAGGGACGAGCCCACACCCCGCTAGTGCGAGGCCCCTGGCACCAGCACCCAGCATCCCTGGACTCTTACCCGTGAGCACGTAGTCATATTTATTCACGTCGTTCAGCTTGAGGCCCTCGTAGAGCTCGTGGAGTTCATCCGAGTTCAGCACCTGACCCTTCCAGTGAGCGTAGCCTGTGGGGAGAGGGGAACGCTCAGGGCCGGGACACCCAGGGCATGTGGGCAGGGCACGGCCTTACCCGTTGGCCTTCTGTGGCCCCGACAGTTGCTCACTCGCCCTCAGTGATGCCAGGGGACAGTCCTTTCCCCATGGGCGATGCAACGCCTTCGGAGGGTCCCCGACAGTACCAGCCTCACGGCCCCAGCATGCACCCCTGGCTCTTACACCGCCGGGGTGCTCACTGCTGACCCCAGGGTTCCCCTCCACGGCCCGCTCCGTGTGGAGTCAATCCAGGGCCGCAGGGACGGTCAGCTCTCCACGCTGCCTGTGGACGGCCGTGGAACCTGTCACACTGACACGCATGACACCACGTGGCTGCGTGCGTTCTCCCTGAATCCAGGGGGCGTGTGGGGGTGCCCGGCCCGCCTCCCACGTCACGGCCACTTGCTCTGCAGCCTGTGCTGCGCATGTTTCCCCATCCCGCTCCAGCGGCTCAGCCACCATTACCCGGGCACCCCGGCAGGCGGGGCTCGTCACATCCTGCCCTGCAGCCCCCCAAGACCGAGCTGCGACCAGAGTCACTCTCGGGTCAAGATCTGAGCAAGGGCCAAGTGTGACCAGGCACACGGGCACATGAGGAGCCAAAAGGACTCCTAGGGGACGCTGCTGCTGTGCAGAGGACCCCTGGCCGCACAGGCTAAGGTGGCCACCCCCGTCCCACCCATGAGAACGTGGTTGTGTGGCTTGGGAGTGCAGGCCTGGTGCCTGACTTCTCCCCATGGGCCTTGCCCTGGGTGGACTTCACTCTGTGCTGAGTCCTGGGGGGTCCCCCAGCAAACTGCTAAACCCGGGGGTGGTCCTGGGGACCCCCGGCACCCTGCGGCCATCTGTAACCCCTAGGAATGCTGCTCTGACCTCGGGCTCATCACCAGCAGCCCGGGGGCTCGTCTGACGTGCGGATTCTCTCTCAGGCCCGGGCCCGGCCAGGTGAGTGGGTCTCTGGGGGTGAGCCCAGCACAGCTTTATTAGTGAGGCCCCGGCGGGATATTATCCACAGCAAATCTGAGAAACGCAGACCCAGAGGAGGGGCCAACCCACCAGGCCCCGTGAGCCAAGCCCAGCCTGCTGCACGCTTTTGCCCTTGGAGCCGAGAATGGGGGGAAAAAAGGAGGGTGACACTTCATGACTTGTGAGAATTAGAAGAAAGTCCATTTTCAGCGTTCATCCACAAGGTGCAGGTTTTATGGGATCTTCGCGGGTCCCCGTCCTTACAGAGGGTGTCGGGCTGCTTCCACACTACAGGCGCACAACAGGTGCCCAGCCTCAGTTATTTGCCTGGCCCCCCACGGGGACAGTCGGCCAGCCCTGCTCTGGGAGACCTGCTCACCCAGACGGAGGCTCACCCGCCGCAACCTACGGTTGTTTCTTTTCTTTTTTAAAGATTTTATTTATTTATTCATGAGAGACACAGAGAGAGGCAGAGCCACAGGCAGAGGGAGAAGCAGGCTCCATGCAGGGAGCCCGACGTGGGACTCGATCCTGGGTCTCCAGGGTCACGCCCTGGGCTGAAGGCAGCGCTAAACCGCTGAGCCCCCCGGGGATCCCCACAGTTGTTTCTGAGCCACAACAAGCTCTGCGGAAAAGAAACAGGCCCCAAATGGTGTCACTTGAGTGAAGGCCCCGAGTGAGTAAACCAAGACCTACTGCTGAACCTAACTGCAGTGTCACCCCTGGAGGGGAACCCCTTAACCCGACAACATGGACTTTCCAGGTCAATCCTGGGAAACTGACCCGTAGACTCTCCTGCTCCCCTCAGAGGGGCGACCTTGCCCAAGCCAGGCATCCCTTGCTACTCGGTTCCTTTCTTCCTTTGTCTTTTTAACGCTCTCTCTCCCGCCTTTAAGAACCTTTCCTTCAGGGGCGCCTGGGGGGCGCAGTCGGTTGAGCATCTGACTCTTGGTTTCGGCTCAGGTCATGATCTCAGGGTCGTGAGACTGAGCCCCACATTGGGCTCTGCGCTCAGCGAGGAGTCTGCTTGGGATTCTCTCTCCCTCTCTGGACCCCGCCCCCCGCCCCCCCGTTGCCCTCTCTCATTCTCTAAAATAAATTTTTAAAAACCTCTCTTTCACTCAGCTCACTGGTGCTCCCCTCCACTTGCCAGATGGGACACCGCCTGATTCATGAATCATTGAACGAAACCAATTAGATCTGCAAATTTACTCGGCTGAGTTTCGTTTTTTAACACATCCTGTTCACACCGCCGGGCTGGCTACGATGAAGAAGATGGAGACAAGTCAAAGGACAAGTCCCGATGAGGAGGCGGAGAGCGGGAGCCCTCTGACCTTGCTGGCAGGGCTGAAGAGTGGTGCCGCCGCCGCGGAGAGCAGCCTGGCAGGTGTCCACGCGATCACACACCAGTTACCGTCTGGCCCGGCAAGCGGGCAGCTGGGGACACGGACCTGGACAAAACTAACTCGGCCCCAGAAATGGGCGCAGAACGATGCTCACAGCAGCCGCATTCATTTCTTTTTAAAAATTTATTTATTGGGACGCCGGGGTGGCTCAGCGGTTGAACATCTGCCTTTGGCTCAGGTCATGATCCCAGGATCTGGGATCGAGTTCCGCACTGGGCTCCCTGCAGGGAGCCTGCTTCTTCCTCTGCCTCTGTCTGCCTCTCTCTGTGTGTCTCTTATGAATAAATAAATAAATCTTAAAAAAAAAAAAAAAAAGAATTACATCGGAGTAAGATCCTGGCCACCTCCAGTAGCAATCTAAGGGCAGCCCAGGTGGCTCAGCAGTTTAGCACTGCCTTCAGCCCAGGGCCTGATCCTGGAGACCCGGAATTGAGTCCCACATCGGGCTCCCTGCGTGGAGCCTGCTTCTCCCTCTGCCTCTCTCTGTGTGTCTCTCATGAATAAATAAATAAAATAAAATAAAAATCTAAAAAAATATTTATTTACGTGGGGGGCAGAGAGAGTCGCAAGCAGACCCGACGTGGGGGCTTGATCTCACGACGCTGAGATATCAAGGAGGAGACCCAGGCGCCCCCAGCAGCAGCGTGCCGAACAGCCACAATTCATAAACCCGTGTCCATCACCAAGCAGACACGGAGCAAAATGTGGTCCGTCCATACTGCGGTGGAGCATTACTTGGCCGTGAACAGGACAGGCGCACTGGCTACAACACGGACGAGCAAGGAAACGCCGGGATCAGTGGCAGCCGTCACTTAAGGTCACCTATTGTGATTCTGCTTCTGTGCAACCTCTAGAACAGGCAAGTCCACGGGGACAGAGCAGATGTGGGGCCAGGGGCCAGGAGGACGGCGACGGTGAGGCGCAGGGAGTCACGTGGTACGGCTTCCACGGGAGCGGTGAACACGTGCGCTCTGGGAGTGAACCCACAGCCACCGAACTACACACTCCACCAGGTGCAACAGCCCCGAGGCACATAAACGCCATCGCAGAGATGTTGTTAAAAAAAGAAGGGCTTCCTGACGCTAAAGAGGTGGATTACTGCTAGCGGGACCGCGTCCGTGGGGACAGAGCTGCCGGACGTGCCCCATGGTCACAGCCCCAGGAAACCAGTGATGTGGGCGGCCGCGTTCAGAAGCCCCTGCAGCGATCGGGCGTTGCTCAAGGGGTCCCCACACTCGATCCACGTGGCCCCGTTGAGCAGGGCACAGACGGCACGTGGCTGGAACGTCCTGGCCCGTCACGTGTGCTGTGAGCCGAGGGCTGAGTACGCAGCAGGACCACGTGGGGGAAACGGCCAACAGTGAGGCCTCGGCCAGGCGGCGGGAGCCACGTCATTGTCCCCGGACACGCAGGCCTTGATAGGGACCCGCGGTGAGTGCTTCCTGCTTCTGGCTCTTTTATAAAAGAGGTAACGGGGCACCCGGGTGGCTCAGTTGGTTAAGCATCGACTTCTGTTTTTTTTTTTTTTTAAAGGATTGTTTTTTTGTTTTTTTTATTTTTTTATTTTTTTATTAATGATAGTCACAGAGAGAGAGAGAGGCAGAGACACAGGCAGAGGGAGAAGCAGGCTCCACGCACCGGGAGCCCGACGTGGGATTCGATCCCGGGTCTCCAGGATCGCGCCCTGGGCCAAAGGCAGGCGCCAAACCGCTGCGCCACCCAGGGATCCCGACTTTTGGTTTTGGCTCAGGTCACAATCTTGGGGTCATGGGATCAAGCCCCACGTCGGGCTCTGTGCTCAGCTGGGGGTCTGCTTAAGGACTCTCTCTCCCTCCCACTCACTTTCAAATATAGAAATAAAATACCTTTAAAAATATGAATAGAATAAAAGGGTAAGAATGGGGGCACATGGGGGGGTCAGTCAGTGAAGCATCCGCCTTTGGCTCAGATCATGGGATGGAGTCCTGCACTGGGATCCCCGCTCAGCGAGGCGTCTGCTTCTCCCTCTGCCCCTCCCCCTACTCGTGCTCTCGCTCAAATAAATAAATAAAATCTTAGAAAAAAAAAAAGATTCTCTGTCTTCTCCCTCTGCCCCCCAACTCTACACATACTTTTTGTCTCTCTCTTTTAAAAAAAAAAACAAAAAACAAAACAAAACAAACACCCTAAGCTCTTCTGAGCCCAAAGCCCAGGACTGAGCCCAGGAGACTCGTGGTCAGGCTGCACAGACAGCCCCGCCGAGCCCACGGGTGGGGTGCTCCCCCCTCACCAGGCAGGCACCCGCGGCATCTGGAGGCTGGGTGGGGGCCCCGCCAGGAACCACACGAGCTGGCTACCCTGGAAGTCAGCCCCCGGCCTCACCGCCGCGTTCTGGCCCTAATGACACCCCCCCCCCCAGGAAGGCCTCGGGACCTGGCCTCCACCCACCCCTCCCGGGCAGGCCAGAGGTGCCCTTGGGGCTTGGACCCCTCGGGACGGCCAGGCCAGCACCTGCGGAGGTTCTGTGGGAGCCCAGGAGGCAGCCAGCCGCCACTGAAGCCCCCAGAAGCCCCCTCCCCTCATCCCGGAACCCGCGCCCTGGGCAGCAGGAGCTGCTGAGCCGGGTCACTGCTCCGCGGGCCTCACGCTGGTTACGACACAACGGGACACTCAGCAGCCAACACGGTTCCAACGCTCGGTGGCCGAGCCAGTCGGACTCATTTAAACAAACAGGAAGGTGGTTAAGACACGTAACAGAACACGCGGGATGATTCAGGTGAGTTCACTGAATCCACTTAAGCTTCCTGGGGCTTCTCCAAATGTCACAGCCACGGCAGGGACAGGCTTTCGCTGAGAACTGGAGGCTTTTCTTCTGAACCCCCAGTGTCACTCTGCCCCTCCATCCATGACTCACGATACCCTGGCCCTTCCAAGAAAAGCCGCACCAAGAGGATCGCGGGCTACCTCTCCCAAGCGCGTGGGCTGAGCCCAGCACCCACCGCACCCCTGCGGGCACCCTGCCAGGCCAGCTCCGGGACGCTCTGTGCTCCTGGGTTCCGTCTGCGTGCAGTCATCTCAGAAGAGGTGATGTGGGGACGTTTCCAGGAAGGGAGGGGCCTCGCCCCCAGGCTCTACGGCAGCGTGGGGTCCCAGGGCAGGGCACCTCCCGAGGCCCGGGGTCGGGCGGCGAGGGCAGCGGGCTCGGGAAGCGTGTTCGGACACCCCGAGGCCCTTCCGGGGCAGCATCCCTCACGTGCCCTTGACTTAGCAATTCTGTTTCAAAGCCTGTGGGCACAGAAGTCCCCAGGGTCCCCTGCGCGGAGACAGAGGCACCGCGTGAGTTCCCGAGGTGCTGGGTTTTGACACAGGGAATCAGGATCCTGCGGGATCGGGGCTCCCTCGGAAGAGGGCACGGCCCTACTGCAGGGGCCAGAGCCCGTCCCTGCGGCAGAGGAGACTGCGGAGCCGGGACGCTCGCCAGCCTGCCCCGGGGTCACTCGGCCAAGCAGCCGGGCCGAGATCCAGATGCGCCGTCCACACCCGAGGTCAGGCCGCCCCTCACATGCCGGGCGGCCTCTGCAGGGCCCACGCCCAGCTCCCCGCCGAGGCCTTACCTGTGTGGTTGGAAAACTGGACAGAGTTCAGCGCGTCGATCTCAAATCCCAGAACCTGTAAGACAGAGAAGGAGCGGGTGAAAGAGAGCCAGGACCTGGGGGGGGGGGGGCGGCGGCTCTCCCTCCCCGACTCGGGGTCACGTCCGCGCATCGGTGCCGCGTGTGGCCTCTGAGGGGCTGTGCTCGCAAGGTCCGACGGGGAGCAGCCAGCTCCGAGCCTCAGAGCCACGGCCCCACCCGCGGCAACGCCCCGATTTCACGCTGCAAGTCCTGCCAAGTGAAAATATTTGAAAGTGCAAGACAGCGAGGCGCCCATCTGTTCAGACGCGGAGAGAGGACTGAGGCCGTCTTTGTTCCGGGAGTGTGGGTGCGAGGCCACCGCCCTTCTGGGGGTCAGGGCCCAGGGCTCCCCGCCGGTGGCACAGCCGGCCGCCCCGTCCCCGGGAGCCTGGCTCTCGCGCCCCCGCTGCGGCGTCAGCCCCGGCCAGCCTGGGGTCGTCCCTGTTCACAGCACAGGGACAGGTGCCTGCGCACAGGAGCCGGGGCCGCGGACTTAGAAATGAAGTTTATAAGAAGTAGGAACTCTTTGGCGGGGACGGAGGGAAAAAAAAAATTAAGAGCTCCTTTTCCAGTGAAGGGGAAGAAAGGCCGTGTCCACGATGGCCAGACGTCCCCACAAGCCCATGTGGACAGCGGCGTGCCCGCAGAATGGCAAATCCCAGGCCAGTCTTTCCTTTAGCTCATCTTTCCCGTTGCTTCACGTTTAACAGGTAGGTACAGAGTCACTCAGGCAACGTGACATACGGGACACTGCAGAGCCCTCCGGGGGACGAGCCCTGTTCTCCGTGGGGCCCTCCCCACGACCCTGGGCCGTCAGAGGTCTCGGTGGGCATCAGGACCCTCCCGGCCCGGCCCTAAGCCCCTGTGTCCCATGCTGACCCTGGGACCCTGCCAGGCCCACTGGCCTCGTCCCCCTGACCTTCCGGGCTGGCCCCAGTTGGCATCACTGCAGGCCGACCCAGGACCCTGGCCCTGCTACATGGTCCCCTTGAGAGCTCTCGGGGCACTCGCTGCGTCCCTCCCCATCTGTCTGCTTCAGGCCACACACATGGCCTCTCAGACCCTCGTGTCCCCCTTCCCTAGAGCACAGCCCCCCTTGACCCCCCCAGTCCCCGCACACGGCTCCCTCTGGGGTTGGCGCTGGGCCCACACCACCTGCCAGCACCCGCCTGCGTGAGACCTCGGAGGGGCCGCCTGTCAGCCTGGAAGGGGCCCCTTGTCCCCTGTCCTCGGCGCTCCCGGCTATGTCACCCCCATCTCCCCTGGCGTCAGCCTGGCGGGTGACAACTGCAGCGGGTGGCAGGTGGGCCACCGCTGCGCTCTGTGACGATCAGGGCTCCAGGAGGACACGAGCCTATTCTTTAGGACACACAGGCACAGAGCCCATGCTCATGACCCCCCAAGCCTGTCCTGTGTGCGTCCCACCGGCGCCCCGCCCCAGCCCCCAGCCCTGGCCCTCAGCCCACCCCAGCGGGCGTGGCGTCCCCCCTATTCCTGCCGGGGCTCCGTCCTCGGCGACAGCTGAGGCCGCCCACAGGCTGCGGGGAGACCCCAACCACACAGGCCACACGCACGCGGTGGGCCCCCAGGAGGCACCCACACCAGCGCCAGGACCGTGGCCCCGCAGGGGGTGGGAAGCCGGAGCCCCATGAGCCCCGCTGCTGATGGAGGAGCGGATGCAACCCCAGTGGGACGAGGGCAACCAGGGCCCTCAGCACCTCCACCCCGTAAACCGAGCGCTGTCGGGCTCCACGTGGCCCACTAACCTTCGGACTCTCTCCCTCCCCAACCTCAGGAAAATGGGAAGGAACAAGGAGCCTTTTATGGCTGCGGACAGGACAGGGGACCCAGCGGCGGGGAGACTGCGACAAACTTTAGGGAGGACGCACAGATACCCAGGCACAGGGACGTTAAATCCTCAGGTCCCAAGAGGGGGTGGGCGGGGGTCTGAGGAATGTGCTGGGGAGGGAGACAGCGGGAGGGGGGACAGACAGAAGGACAAGGACTGGTGGGCGGGTGGGAGAGGCGGGGAGAGCGGGTGGCCCGGCCTGGGCGTCCTTGTCCTCACGCGCCCACACACCAGGGACCACCCAGCCTCTTCCCTGACTCACCCCAACACCACCCACCACCCCAGGGCTCCCCAACGCTCAGACACACGCAGCACGACCCCGGCGGTCAGGAGGGGCTGCCGGGCACTGGGCGCTGCTCACACTGGGCTGCCCGGGGGGTGCGGGGCCGGGGTGGGAGGGTCCCACAGGCGAGCTCGCCCTCTGTGAGGTTCCCTGAGCTACACACTTGCGATCCTACCTAACAACCCTCTCCAAAATATTTAAGCGGGGATTATCAGCACTTAGAGAAATAAAACAAAAATCGCCCGTCTTACTAAACTCAACGGTTGGAAATGGCCCTTCGCAAATCCGCCCGCCTGAGCCAGCCCCGCGTCCCCAGACTCGGCCTGCGCTGCTTCAGATCCCCTGGGATCCTAATCAAGTCCGAAGAAACCACGACACGAATCCCGGAAACCCGGCCAACAGCCGGCCCCGCCACCCCTGGATGTGTAGATAACTAATCCTTTGAAGCTGACGAGCTGATCTGGAAATGATCCCCATTTCTCGCTTCTGAACGACAGCAGCGGAGGCCACCACCCCCCCACACACACCCCCGGGCTAATTACTCAGTGCACGGCCGCGTGCAGGGCATGCACCACCGCGGGCGCCCCACTGCGCAGGCCCAGAGTGCAGGCGCCAGGGGCTCGGTCCTGCCCCGTCCAGTGGGCTGCACCCCCCACCCCCCTGCACCCACCCCTGAGCTTTCCTGAAGCCCTCGCGGCTCACTTGGCTTTTCCAGGAACGGGATTTCCTCCAGACCAAGGATTGGCTCCGGGGTCCCGCGGCTGGCACTCACGGGTACCGACCTAGGCCTGCCGTAAAAGCGAGGGGTGACCCAGAGTTTCTGGGGAGCGGGGACCCTGGCAACTGGTTAGCGCCCAGCAAACCCTCGGGGGAGTGGACCCTGCTGCCCGCCCCTCATCCTCCTGTCCCCCGGGGGACCAGCGACAGGCTGTGTGTCCAGTGGCTGGTGCGGTGTCCTGTACGCACCCCGCAGGCACCTGGGTTCTCCCCAGGCACATGCACCCCAGTTCCCATCCCTGCAGAGGCCTCAGGAGTCTCGGTCCTTGGGAACAGGGCCCCGAGTACTCTGGACCCCACGGATGGACAAGCTGCCCTGCATGGGGCGGGGGACAGTCCCGGGCCATGCACCCTGGGGGGTGGGAGTCCCCGGGGCCTGCGGGGAGCCTTGGAGCGCTCACCCGAGGGGCCTGCTCACCCCATGCAACCCCTGTGAGCGTGGGCACCACCGTGGAGGGGTCACCTTCCCTGACCACGGTCTGGGCACCAGGGACACTGCCCGGGCGGAGGGGGGAGTCCACCCTCAGTCCAGGGGCTGCAGAAGCAGGGGTGCGGGTGCGGGCGCGGAGGCAGGGAGAGCGGTGTGCGGCCCGGGGCACCTGCCCCGCCGGCGGTCGTGCCAGCCCGTCTCACGGAGAGCTGCTACTAGAAACTTAGCGAAGTAAGATGAAAACACAGAACAACACAGAACAACTCCCCTAGCCTCCCGCCCCCACACTTCCCTGCATTTCACCAAGAGCGGCTCCGAGAGAGGATCCGAGCGAGGGGCCTACGGCCGAATCCCACACCAGAGGCCACCGCGCCCACCTCTTCCACCCACGGCGCAGAGCGTGGTCACCACGGAAACGGGCACACACGCAGGACTCGGCCTCCCCCACCCCCACCCCTTGGTCACATCGACCAGCGCAGCACATGATCAGTCGCCAGATACTTTAAGAAAAAAAAAGAGGAAGAAATGCTGCTGGGCTGAGGAAGGCGAGAGGAAGAAGAGCCTTGTGGCAGGAGAGGGAGCACCACCTCCGCCCACGCTGGCTGCCCACCCCCACGAGCCCAGCCCCCCCTCCCAGCACTGAGCCCCACCCCACAGAGCCCCAGTCTGGGGCCCGCAGCGCCCGGGCTCCTCTGCAGCCCAGCAGGTCGGTCCTCACTCAACCCTGGGGCCCTCTTCTCCTCACCCCCGCAACGTACCGGGGCCTGCCCTACCCCCAGGAGGAGGCCCGGGGCCCCCTGGGCTGCGTGCCCCAGGGCTCCACGAACTCCACACGGTGGCCACAGAGCTGCTGCCCACCTTCTGCCCCCCAAGAGCTCTGAAACCTTGCGCCTCTGTGAGCGAATCTGAATGTAGACAACCTTCCTCTCAGCCCCCACGACCTTGTTCAAAACCTCGCCTTCCTTCTCAGCCTCTGCCGCAGCCCCTGGATTTGGGGTGTTTTACTTATTTATTTATTTTTAAGATTTTATTTATTTATTCATGATAGACTCAGAAAGAGAAAGAGAGAAGCAGAGACACAGGCAGAGGGAGAAGCAGGCTCCATGCAGGGAGCCCGACGTGGGACTCGATCCTGGGTCTCCAGGATCACGCCCTGGGCTGAAGGCGGCGCTAAACCGCTGCGCCACCTGGGTTGCCCTTTGGGGTGTTTTAGTGTTCTGGGGCTCCCCGCCTGCCAACCTGAGCCCCTAGGGTGCGTCCACTGTCTTGTGCGCCTCTGGACGAAGGCTGGCATGGCCAAGGCCCCAGCCTGGGCTCCACGAGCAAACCCACTCCCCTTTCAGAAAAGACCTGCAACCTTGTCCAGGAAGCCCCGCAGCAAAGCAGGCCCCCCTGTCCCCCACCAGCCCCTGCCTCACCCCGTCCCCTGTCAGCCCGTCCCCTGGTCCCCGCCAGTCCCTGACCCCGTCCCCCCACCCCGTCCCCCGCCAGCCCCTGCTCCCATCCCCCCACCCTTGCACCCCGTCCCCCACCAGCCCAGCCCCCCCCCCGTCCCCCACCAGCCCCTGCCCCTCCGCACAGCTGCCAGGAAGACCTGGCAGCCCCGTGACCACGAAGCACAGCCACGCTGAGGACGTGAGGGTCTCAGGCTTGAGAGAACCACTGAGGTTCACGGCGGCCCAAACCGGAGGCGTTTCTGGCACGGTCCCGTGGTGGGCACCCTGCCCGCGGAAGCGGCCCCTCCACCTGCTAGAGGATGGGGTGCAGACGTGCGCACGGGGCATGGGAAGTACTCCGTGTCCTGCCAAGACAAGACTGGACAGGCAGCTTGGAAATCGCTCCTGCTTCCCATGCCTCTAGGCATGCTCTCGGGGCGCGGGGGGGGGGGGGGGGGTGACACCTGCAGCGACTCATCGGGGGAGGGGGCTCGCAAACACTCTGTCCAGCCACCAGCCCCTGGCGAGAACAGCCGGGACGCCGGCTCGCACACCAGCTCTGGGGCCTGCCCCCACGGCTGCCGTTTCTGCCCCAGGCCGACCCGAGGCCCTTCCCGAGGGCGGCTACGCGTGGGGGGGCCCTGGGCGGCTGACGCATGTTCTCCGCGGCCCGATCCCCTCCTGCCGCATCATCAGCCCACTCTGCTGACAGCCACGCACGACACGGTCATTAACTCAGCAGCTCGGCGGGCGATCCGCCCTCGCGGGGACGCAGAGCACTCAGAACAGCAGGAAAGAGGAAGCTCTAGAATATTCCAGCACAGCTCCCACCTCCTGCCCAGACCACCCTGGTTCCTCTGGGGGAGAGGGGCCAGGGTTCTCAAGAATCCTCACCGCGGCTTGTTTTGCAAGACCTTTAGCTGCTCCCACAGGAAATCAGAATTAAGAAAGAGGGGCCACCGGGGTGTCACATGACTGCTGGGATCCTGACCAGCCTCGGGACTGAGTGCCCGGTGTCCTGCCTGCCCCTGTGACTACCCCGCGCTACCCACGTCTGCTGTCCTCAGACCCCCAACGGGAACCTGTACTGCAAACAGCCCCGCATCCCGCGGCGGCCTGCGGCTCGCCTTCAGGCCCACGGCCGTGTGTGCCCCGTGTGTGCTCCCCGTGGTCCCGCGCCCTGACCTCCGGGCTCACAGAGCGCTCAATGCCAGGACCGCGGCCCCCCACCCCACTCAGGGCCCCCACTAGCGGCACCCGGGTATGGACGGAGAGCAGGTCGGCCGCTCTGGGTGGCAGGGAGAAGAGGTGCCACCCTCTCGGCCAAGGGCAGGATGCTGTCACATGTCCCGGGGCCCCCCGCCGGCTTCCCTTCTCCTCCAGAAACTCCGTCATTTGTTCCGTTCCTTGGTGTCACGCTTCCAGGGCACCCTGGGAGAACGGGCCCCATGCAGGCAGGCGCGCACTGGGGATGACCAAGGCCACAAGGCAGGGTGCCACCCCGGGCCCCAGAGAGGAGCGCTCACCGAGGAGTCGGCACCACCGGGAGCAGGGCGACACACACAACACACACGCCCACGTGCTCCTCACACACTCGCGCGCGGACACACTGAGAAAAGATCAGAAAAGGGGGCTGGCTGAGCTCTTGCTTTCCCCACGACGAGCAAGGAGAACAGAAACCTCCGTCCCGATCCAATAAAGAGTTAGGAAATGAAGAAACTGAGCAACTCTGGGCCTTCTTGGAGACACAGCAAAAATAACACCTACGTCACAGGACTGGAACATTCCGGATCCGACCGGGGACTTCCAGAGGCCAGGGAACCGGGAATCATCACAAGGGGCAGGGAATGAAGCAAGCAGAGAGCTACATGGCCCGGAGCACGAGGGAACGTTCCAGAAGATGCGTTCCAAACCCAACACGCCACCCCCAAGGATGTGAATGACCACATGGGGCAGGAGGGATGTGCACTTTTGGACGCGGCCCTCGTGCTGTTTGCCAACACGCATCACCAGGAAAACCGTTAAGGCAAAAACCGTGTCTTTTAAAGGGCCGGGTGACGTGCTTCTGGTATTTTCCAAACACACTTCTGCTGCAGAAGGCCTCGTCTACCCTGGGGGGCTCAGGGAAAGATGTAAAGATCTTCCGCTGAGGAAGGCTGCCTGAGGCTCCGGGGGCTCTGGAAGGTGAAAGGCTGGAAATAGAGGATGTCCCCCCATCCCATAGTCCCGCGTCTCTGGGAGACCCTGCTGTGCCCAGGTCCCTGCAGCTGTGTGGCCTGGCGCGGGTCCACAGCGGCGGTGGCCCTGCCATCCCTCTGCCCGGCTGATGGAGCCAACGTCACTGGCCAGGTAGGGGCCTCTCCCCACTGCCCGCTGCTGCCAGCCCGTCCTGAGGGAGGCCTGGGCCGTGGTGCGTGGGCAACAGGCCCCCGTCCAAAAGCCAGGTGTCCACCGGCCACCAGAGACGTCCTGGGGCCGCAGTCAGGGCGAGGCTGGCTTCTGCGGCAGGCCCTGCACGAGCTCCCAGGACTCCCGGGGTCTTG
Source organism: Canis lupus familiaris (assembly GCF_011100685.1). NCBI lineage: Eukaryota > Metazoa > Chordata > Mammalia > Carnivora > Canidae > Canis > Canis lupus. The sequence continues at coordinate 37,574,991 of NC_049252.1, read as the reverse complement.
TCTTCCCGTCCTGGCGGTGACGTGGGGTTTCAATGAGTTTTGAGCGAAGGCCCAAGTCAGATCCTCAGGGCTCCTGGAGGTGACCCTTAGAGGCTGCGCCCCTCCACTGGGACTCCCCAGTGAGCCCCCTCCCCCACACAGAGGTCACATTGTCTTCCTCCCCTGGAGCCCTTGGAGGGCGAGCGGCCCCGCCAACACCCCGACTTCACTTCCAGGCCCCAGCGCGGCGCAACAATCTGTGGTTTTAACCCCCGCGTCCCATCTGCAATGTAGGAGCGTGGCGGCCCCAGGACCCTCACACCACCCGGGGCCTCCAGGGCCTGCTGAGCCTTCACAGAAACAGCACAGAAGCAGGTGGGGGGGGGGGGCCTGGGAGATCCTGGGATCTCGCCCCCCGCAAGGAGGTGCCGCTGAGCCATTGTGCAGACGTGCACCGCGGGGCTCGCAGGGACCGTACCCCGCCCCGGAGGAGTCTAGGTTTCCAACTTCGACACCAGTGTCTGGCGGGAGGCAGCAGGCGGCCGGCTGCACCTGAGCTCACCCCACCTCGTCCTTCCCTGCCCTTTCCTGCCCCCGGAAAGGGAGGCCAGAGCCACGGGGAGGCCAGGCCCGTCCAGGGAGGCGCCTCCGATTCACCGCCAGTTCCCCCAGGACCGCGGGGGCCACGCACGTGGGATCACCCTGCCGGGGGCTCTCCCTCCCATCTCTGCTCATGAAAGTATACTTTGGACTCGGGCCTGGAAGCCAATCCAGAGGCAGGGTCAAGGTTCTGGTCCTTTCTCTTTTGCACATTTTTCTCTGCGCAGGGAGGGCGCCGTCCACGGGCTGCCGGCCTGAGCCTGCAGGCGTGTGTGGTGGGGACCCGGCACCGCCACTGCCCCGCAGCCAGTCTCCGGCCTGTGTGCGATACCCCTGACGGGAGCCAGCGCCCCAACTGCCCCGAGGACCCGTCTCACTTTGCACATGAGGCTTGGGAAGGCTCGGCAGGCCACGGCCGGTCCCAGAGCCAGACCCCAAGACAAGGGACAGCGGGCCAGTCCCCCCTCGGGCTGCCCTCCTGTGTTCCCTTCCCGTGCCCAGTTGTGTGCCCCAGTGCGCCCTAGCCCAGCCATACAGTAGGTGCCAGCCCACTTGAGAAGGACCAACCCCCCCATGACACATGACGCTTCCCCTCGGAGCCCCTGCTGGAATCTGCAAGTGCGAGGCCCCAGCCTGCTCCGGCTCCATCCGGCCCAGCCCAGCCTGTGCTCAGGCTGGTCCACGGCCAGTGGGTGGGCCATCCCCACCCTCTCCCCGTCTGCTCCAGTGGTATGCAGGTGGTGGGGGCCGGGGGCAAAATGCCAGCCCGGACTGTGGTGCACCCTGCAGGGCACCCTGCGGAGCTGTTTGATCCTCCCAGAGCTAAGCAACCGGGGGCCAAAACGAGTGTTTGTGGACTGATAAGAAATCTGGACTCTGCTCAAGGAAGCACTGTGTCCAGTGAGCTGAAGAAATTTCTGGAAATGATTCCTGTTAGGGGCTGAACTGTGTTCCCCAAATTCCTTTGTGGAGACCCTGGCCCCCAGATGGGGTCACAGTCACGCACAGAGGAAGCAGGTGAAGACACCTCCCCAGGGCACACGGAGCCGTCTCAGGGGGACGCAGCCGTGCTGGCACCTTCTTCTTGGGCTTCCAGCCTCCAAAACTGAGAGAATAAACTCGGCGAGTATGAGCTGCTCGGTCTGCGGTGCTTTGTCACAGCCGCCCAACACGGCGACACTGCTGCGTCTGGGGTCCAGCTTGTTTAGAGGACCAGCACCCCTGGTTTCTCCCCTCGCCAGCCAGCTCCATCCCCTAACACTGTATCCTGTTTGGGTAATTAGGAGGATGGGGAGGTAATGAGGGCAAAACACACACGCGGGGAAGCAACTGAAGACCCAACTCACATCCCCTCGGGGCAGGGGTCCCAGCCACAATGAGATGCTCCAGACACACCTATGTGCCACCCAGCCCTCCCAGCCGTCTGGTCCTCCTGTGCGGTGAGAGGTGAGCACGGCACCCTGGGCACTGCTGGCACACCTCGTTCAGCAGCTGGCACCTCCAAGAGATGTCCACATACCCCATCTCCCTAGGAGCAGCCATCGTGCCCATTTTACAGGTGAAGCAACTGAGCTCCATGTGGAAGATGGCCCCCTCAGGTTCACGAACCGAACAAATGGCCCCTGCTTTCAGAGACACCCTGCCACGCTCCTCCTGGGCCCCACAACCCCGGGAGGAAGTGCTGAGATGCCCGTCCGCCCCCTATGACAGGTGGCAGATGACATGACCATACACCACCTGCCCCCCAGCCTAGGTCCCACAGCCCCAGCACGCAGGCGAGGATGCTGGGCACAGGTAAGAACCGCAGCTCCGACCTTAGCAGGACTCTTCCCCAGGTGGGCCGCCCGGAGGAGCCCCTCCCCAGGGTAACTGGTGTGGAAGCCGAGAGCACGTGCCCGGAAGGAACGAGGGGCATCACTGGGGGACCCAGGCCAGCCGAGGAGGGGGACATCTGCCTGGTGCAGGGGGTGAGAAGGGAGTGTGCGCAGAGGACAGGGAGGAGGGACTGGGCACCGGACGCAGGGAAGCCAGCAGGTGCCTGCACACCTCTACCAAGGGCAGCTCCCGAGGTTCCCTGGCCAAGAGGGGCGAGGGCTGCCCGCACCCTCCTGGGGCTGTTCTCCAGGGCCCCTGCCTTAGAGACCCTGCACCCTTCTCCCCAAGCACAGCACCACCCAGTGACCCTGCCCACGCAATCCCTGCAGGCGGCAGAGCTCCCCCTACCCCCAAGAAGCTAGGGGCGCGCATCACCTGCTTCTAGCAGGGAGAGCAGCTCAGGGACAACAGGCCACGGTGGGCGGTCCAGGGGAGCCGACCTTGTCCCGAGCACCCAGCACCCCTGCCGGCGGACAAGGCAAGGAGGTGCCCATCACCCTGGTGTTGCCTCTGGCCTGGCACGAAACTCCACCGCATCCAGGCCTCCTCCTGCCCCTCCAAGGGCCGCCCAGCCACAACCTTGGGGCTGCAAGAGGAAGCCTGGGTGCCTGGCCCGTGGGACCCATCAAGGGCAGGCGGGAGAGGCGGAGGGAAGCCCGCCATTGAGTACAGGCTGCGACGCGAGCGACGAGCAGCTTCCAAAGCCAGAGGGTCGGGGCCCCACTGGACACCCGCAGGGAGGCCTCGTCCGCCCCCCCCCACCCGGCGACCACCTCCCCGGAGAGTCCTCGGCAAGGCGGGGCCCGCCCGGGCTGCGGGAGCGCACCTGCCCCCCGCCCCCCGCCCCCCGCCCCCCGCAGGTGCGCGCTGCAAACACCTGCCTCCCCGCCCTCCGCCGGCGCCCCCGGGGCAGGGCCGGGGTAGGGCCGGGGCAGGCCCGGGGCGGGGTCGGGGGAGGGCACCGCCCCCGGGAGCCCCGGGAACCCCGGGGAGCCCCGGGCCCGCACGGGCAGCGAGTGCGCCACAGCTCCCGGGGGGGGGGGGGCACGCCCGGCCCCGCCGCCCCCGCCCCCGCCCCCGCCGCGGCCCCGCCAAGGTCACGGGGACCCCCGGCCGGTTACGTAAGCCGGGCCGGGGCGGCGCGTACCTGCAGCGGGAACGTGGCCGCCCGGTTGCCCACGTAGCCGCGGACGACGTGGCTCTGGATGGAGAGCACCCGGCACTCCGCCTCCATGCCGGGCCGGCCGGGCGTCCGCGTGCGCGCCGCTCCCTGGGCTCCGCTCGGCTCCGCTCGGCCCCGCTCGGCGCAGGCGCTCGGCTCCCGGTGACCTCAGCGCGGCCGGGCCCGCGGGGCGGGGCGGGGGCGGGGCCGGGCGGCGTGGGCGGGGCCAGGCGGGCGGGGGCGGGGCCTCGCGGAGCCCCGCCCCCCGGGACCGGGCTGCAGCCGCGCTGCGCTCCGGGCGGGGGGGGGGTCCGCGGCCTGTGACCCCGAGCGCGGGCGCCCGGGGTGGTCGGGGCCGCTCCGTCGGCGGCGCCGGGAATCCCTGGCCCTGCGCCCGCCCGTCTAGGGGGCTCCGGCCGCTGAGACCCGCGCCGCCCCGAGACCCTTGGGGACCTCGAGGTGCCCCCCCCGCCCCCGCCCGCGCCTCCCGGACACGTGGCCCACCCTCCTGCCTGCCGCGGGGCGCCCCGGGCCGGCTGTGTGCTCCCCGCCCCTGCACCCCCCATCTCCACCTTCAGAGCCCCCCCCCCCGCCCTGGAGTCACTACCTGGGGCTTCACCTCCACTGGGCCCAGCCATTCCCTGGGGGGCTTCCGACTTCGGGACTGGGTGACTTGGGTCCCTGTGGCCACCCAAGGCGGCTTGTGTTTAAACCTCTGCAGCGGGGCGCCTGGGGGGCTCCCTGGGTTGAGTATGCATCATGCTCCGGGGGTCCTGGGATCCAGTGCTGCGTGGGCTTCCTGCTGGGTGGGGGGGTCTGCACCTCAGCCGTCCAGGTTTTCAGGAGGAACTAGATCCTAATTAATCCTAACAGTAGCTAGTAAGGCCTAAGGTCTATGGAGCCCTTACCATGTGCCAAGCCCATTTCACCTGTTAACATTTAAAATCCTCAACACGGGATCCCTGGGTGGCGCAGCAGGTTTCGCGCCTGCCTTTGGCCCAGGGTGTGATCCTGGAGACCCGGGATCGAATCCCACGTCGGGCTCCCGGTGCATGGGGCCTGCTTCTCCCTCTGCCTGTGTCTCTGCCTCTCTCTGTCTCTATCATAAATAAATATAAAATAAAATCCTCAACACCCCAAGCAGTGGAGGGTCATCCAGTGTCACGTGACAAGAGAGGAGAAGTCACAGGTTACAGAGTCAGGGACAGGTGCTGGTGAGAGCCGTGCAGACGGCAGGGCCCAGCAGGGTAGCCGCTGGCCTCACTGCCTTTTCTCTGTCCTCCTCTGAGGTCAGCAGCCCTTGGCTCTTAGGAGGGCCTGATGATCCCTCTGCAGCTCATGTCACCCCTCCCCACCTTGATCTCTCACCTACTGAGCCCTGCTTTCCTGCACAAACCTCATGAGCACCCTCCCCCTTCTTCATCCCCACCCCTGACACCGTGAGCCACAGGTAAATCCAGAAGAGTAAAGGGTTGGGGGAGAGGCTAACCGGCCTTGAGGGGTCTCAGGCTCTGGTACCCTCTTCCTTGACGGAGGCAGAGGTCATCTCCCTGGGTACGACATTTTGGTGAATTTCCTGGGCTTTGGAAATCTAGGCTCCTCACTCCCCGTGTCCCTGCTTCCCAAACTAGTCCCAGGAGAGTCACCTGGAGAAGCTGGTGGGCCACCCAAGGCCCAGCCCTGTCCCACTTCACTGAACCTGGCCCCGGGGTGCTCTTTCACTTCAGCAGGTGCTTCTGGGGCCACTCAGGTTGGGCAGGTGAGTGAATTTGGGATTTTATGAGCACTGTTATGCTGCTAATTATCAGCCACGAACGAACCTCTTTCCCGATGACTTGGATAGTAAAGACCTTCAGAAACCACAAGTCCATTGAAAAGATTCTCACAGTCCTGGCCGGCCAGGCGACAGGTGGTGCCTCACCGCTGTGTCGGGGGGTGGGGGATGGATGCGGGGCCCCCTAGGACCCCTCGCACCACCTCCCGTGTCCTGAGGCAGGCCTGCCCTTCCTGGGAGAGGACACTGTCCCCAGTGCGGAGCAGATGCCCTGCAGGGTCGCTCTTCGCTGATTAGGAGGAGGCAGCTGACTGCAGGGTCCCCTGTGGGGAGCGTGGCTGGAGAGGCAAGGGGTGTGCGGGGGCGAGTCCAGGAGGTTCCCAGAGGCAGTTCACCCAGAAAGAACCGAGAATTCTCTCCTGCTCTGAGCTTGCTTTCTAAGAGAGCTCTTGGGAGCCCCTCTGAGCTGCTGGGGGCAAAGTATGTCCGGGAAGGACTTGGAGCCTTGGAAGCTGAGCCCGATTTTGGAGACCATATGCCAGAGATTAGTAATTTTTTTTGAAAAGCTTTCCACTTGGATGCGATTACGTGTAAGCTATGTAAGCACATTTTCACCTAAACCCCGGTGGCATTTGAAATGCCCAGATCGAGAGGGCACACCCAGAGGTAGTCTGGCCGCGGCCTCTGATCGCAGAGGCTCATTGTGTAAAGGGTGCTAAAAACGGTTTTCTTTAATGAAATGGGAGGCCCTCGGGTCTTGTGGTCGGCCAGCAGCTTGGGTGGGCACCTCTGCCCTGCTGACCGGGAGAGCCCAGCGCCTAAGACCTTTGAACAACGTCAACCCCCTCCATTCTTTTTTTTTTTTTTTAAATTTTTATTTATTTATGATAGTCACACAGAGAGAAAGAGAGAGAGGCAGAGACACAGGCAGAGGGAGAGGCAGGCTCCATGCACTGGGAGCCCGATGTGGGACTTGATCCCGGGTCTCCAGGATCGCGCCCTGGGCCAAAGGCAGGCGCCAAACCGCTGCGCCACCCAGGGATCCCAACCCCCTCCATTCTTGATGAGGGAGCAGAAAGCAAGCTGAGGGCCAAGCGCAAGCCCACAGCCCACAGCCCGCAGCCCTCTCCCCGCTCCCAGATGGGGTGCGTGTGGCAGTCCTCAGGCCCTTCTGGCTGCCCCCAAACTACGGGGAGGGAAAACACATGGCGAACGGATGGAGCCCACGGCCCTGCAGGACACGAGCGTCCACTAGTGCACCAACATCTTCGTGACTTACAGGCCTTCTTACTCCATAACCTCCCTTCCAGAAACACAGAGACTCAACTTCCCGGAGCCCCAGGAGCCCCAGGGTTACTGTCCCCTCATAGCATGTGGGAAACAAAGGTGGAAGGGAATGCAAATAAAGTAAAATGTCCTTATAACCCACGGCCTGTGGGGGGGGGGGGATGCCTGCGGTGGGCAGAGTGCACCACTCCCCCAGGAAACTCCCAGGTGTCCTAACCCTAGAGACTTCCTAGACGGAGACAAGCCCCGCGTGACAGTGGCAGGGCCTCCAGCAGCCCGAGCGTCCTCAGAGACCTCCTGGCCGCCTCCCTCCCCGTCTCCTCCCCCAGCTCCCAAGTAGAGGACCAGCAGCCCTCCTGGCCCCGGGGCAGCTCGCTGTCCCCACAGGTCCTGACCCCCGGCTTTCATAAAACCACCTTTTTTGCACCAGACATCTCAAAAATTCTTTCTTGGCTGTCGGCTCCCGACTCCACCAACATTCCGGAATGACCTCATTCTGACCTCGAGCTGGACTTTCTAACCCTTTACCTTCCCTCCAGCTCAAGCCTTAACTCAGGCAAAGCACCCCGTGACGGGAACCCAAACTACCGCCTCAGGCAGTAAGGACTGCGGGCGAGACCCCGCGGGACCGACCCCAAGACACCGCTGCACCTCACCTTCGAGGCCCGCCTGCACGTGCTGACTTTGCCCCACTTTTCCTGCCATAAACCTGGGAGTCTTTCCAGGACTCCGGAGACAGGCCTTGGGACACCTGTCCGCTGTCTTCCCAGCGTTGGCCTCCCTGAAATAAATCCCTTTCTTCTTTCACGGCCACTCGTGTCTCTGCCTTTGGGTTTTGTCAGCGACATGTGGCCGAGCCCGGTCTGATTGGGTCCCCCTGGGGCCAGGGGCTCCTGCACCTCTGCGCCCTGGTGGTTATACCAACTCTGCAGCTGGAACCCTACTTGGGCCTGTGCCCACCCTCATGCCTCACCCTCCCGCCCCCATGCCACAGGGGCGCTGTGACCTGACCTGGGAAAAGGCTGGCGGATCCCAGCCCCAGAACGGTGTCACCTCCCACTGGAGGTGAACTTGACATCCTTGCTGCCTGTTACGGGTTCGCTGTGACCCCCCAACTCACATGTCATCATCCCCACCCCCACCCCCACCTCCCAGACGTGGCGGTGTGGCCTTGTTTAGAACTAGGGCTTTCCCGGCGGCTCAGCAGTTTAGCACCACCTGCAGCCCAGGGTGTGATCCTGGAGACCTGAGATCGAGTCCCATGTCCGGTTCCCTGCATGGAGCCTGCTTCTCCCTCTGCCTGTGTCTCTGCCTCTCTCTCTCTCTGTGTGTCTCTCATGAATAAATAAATAAAATCTTAAAAAAAAAATAGGGCTTTCTGCAAATGTAATCATGTTACAGTGAAATCGTTAGGGTCACCCCAAGTCCAGCATGACTGGTGTCCTTACGAAGAGGGGAAGACAAGACGTGGCATGGGGAGACCCAGGCAGACACGGGGAGCTGACGGGCATCTAAGCCAAGGCCAGGGCGTGGACACACGCTCCTCCACGCCCTCGAGAGGAAGCAGCCCTGTTCGCTCCTGACCTTAGGGCCTCTGGCCTCCAGAGCTGGGAGAGAATCCTTTTCTGCTGGTGAAGCCTCCTGGTCTGTGGCTCTTTCTGGGGCCGCCCTGGTACGTGGGCCAGGGTTCCAGCTTCCCCCTGGGACACCACCCCGTGGCCACCAAGCCTGCCCTCTGCTGGTCCAGGGCCACCGGCATGGGTCCTGAAGATGCTGGCGGCCACGGAAGGACAAGCTGGCTGGGCTCAGCTCGTATCTCCCGTCCCAGGTTCTCCGAGGCTTTCCCAGCGTCTGTGTGCTGTCCTACCAGCAGACCTTGAAGACTAATCATAGTCCCAGAAAAAGTCGCCACTGTCCCCAGGCTCCTCCCGGCCGGGGTGCTGGGCCTGAGGTCAGCAACAAGGGATGGGGGGCTCCAGACGCTCGACCACTGTCACGACATGCTGGTATCCCCCAGAATTCGTGTGTGGAAGCCCCACCCCCCCAAGTGATGGTTTTTGGAGATGGGCCTTTGGGGGGTGATGAAGATTAATTGGGGTCGTATGGAGCAGAGACTGATTTGATGGGTCTGGGTCCTTAGAAGAGGAAACAGCAGAGAGCTGGCTGTGTCTGCGTGCAGGCCTGAGGACAGGCGAGGGCCCGCGGTGGGTGGGAAGGCACCCACAGGTGGGGAAGAGAGCTCGACTGGGTAGAATGGGTGCGGGTCCCCGTGCAAGGTTGGCCTCCCAGGGGCCGGAACTGTGAGAGGGCGCACCTGCCGTGTGAGCGCCCGGCCTGTGGGATCTTGTCGCGGCCTGAGCTCGGATAATCACGGTGGACATCCTTGGGGACCGCGCCTTTCTTCGGTGTCCTGCACTGCCGGCAGACCCCACCGCCCCCCGGCGGAGACGTCACCAGCGCGCGAGGTGTGGCTGCCCTGGCTTTATTCGGTCCTCAAGCAAGGTGCACGTGACGATGAAGCAGGTCCAGGATTCCAAACTCAGGGACACTTCACCACGTGCGGAACTTGGCTTCTTGCACGTCCCACGAAGCGAAGCAGGAGACCGGCTGCACAACAAATGAGGCAGGATAGGACGTCGTAAGTGAACCATCCCAGGGCGAAGGGAGCGTGTGGGTGCGTGGTGGGGTTAGGCCTCCGGCCTGTCCGGGTCTGCTCTCGGCACGCACTGCTGCTGCCTTTTTAATTTTTTTTTAAAGATTTTATTTATTTATTCATGAGAGACACAGAGAGAGGCAGAGATACAGGCAGAGGGAGAAGTAGGCCCCATGCAGGGAGCCCGATGGGGGACCCGATCCCAGGACCCCGGGGTCACGCCCTGGGCCGAAGGGGAAGGGGAAACCCCACGTCTGACCACTCCAAAAGGCAGCTGCTGCAGAAGGCTCTGCTCGATGAGGTCCAGGAGCAACGGAGATCCTCCCCTGCTGGAACGGAAGAAGCGGTGAGTGCAGAGGACGCCTGGGCGGCTCAGTAGTTGAGAATCTGCCTTTGGCTCAGGGTGTGACCCCGGGGTCCTGGGATCGAGTCTCACGTCAGGCTCCCTGTGTGGAGCCTGCTTCTCCCTCTGTCTGTGTCTCTGCCTCTCTCTGTCTCTCATGAATAAATGAAATCTAAAAAAAAGAAGGCAGGCAAGTTTGATATAAGATCAAATGTGATGAAAGCAAATTCCCTCTACTCTGAGAGCTTCTCTATCACATCAAGCAAAATAAGCACAAGTGATAAGCTAGGGGGGTGATAAGACACTGGTTTAGAACAAAACACAGGGCAGCCCCGGTGGTGCAGTGGTTTGGCGCCGCCTACAGCCTGGGGTGTGATCCTGGAGACCCGGAATCGAGTCCCACATCGGGCTCCCTGCGTGGAGCCTTCTCCCTCTGCCTGTGTCTCTGCCTCTCTCTCTCTATGTCTATGAATACATAAATAAAATCTTAAAAAAAAAAAACAACACAAAACTACGAGTGTGACTGGGTGTTCTGGGTCAGTCCAGATGATGAGCCTTCCTGCCAGGGAAGGGCCTGGATGCCCCACCCCGACGACCGTGTCTGAGCCTGCTGTCCCCAGGGTCAGGGTGGCCTGGTGCTCAGCCCGTGCAAAACAATGTCTGCTCCCCTTGGGCAGCCAGTCCCCAGAGGGAGGTCGCTGGTGCCTGTACCTTCTGCCCCAACCCCAGGATGCGGCTGCCGGGGTGGAGAGAGGACATAGGACGCTGTCATGGTGCTGCATCCATCAGGGCACACGGAGTCTTCTTCCCTGTTTCTCCCTATCCACCAGTGGCTTCTGGTGGCTTCCTCCCATTTCTAGCATTCCAGTCTGGCCCTTCAGCCTTTCTGCTTTCTTGTTCTGCTGTGTCTGCCTTTTCCTGTCCGACCCTATGGGGTGGCTGGACACAATGGATGCCGTGGACCTGTGGGGTGGCTGGACACGATGGATGCCATGGCACCCGAGGCAGGGCCAACATCCTGTGTGGGTGCCCTCCCTGGCAAGTGCTCCTTAACAGTAGACTTGATCAAACACTAGAGAAAAGCACTGAGAAGTGTCTTGGGGGCTGACGTGTCTGTGACCAGGACTCCCAGGCTCTGCTGGACACTGCCCAGGGGTGGGGGGGTGAGCCAGGAGCTGGGGTGCAGGGGGAGAGGGAGCCTGGGTGCCTGTTACCATTGGATGAGGATCAGACTGAGAAGTGCACTCAGCCAGTGAGGACCTGAACTCCAGCACAGGCTAAAAGAGGCAGGTAGATGATTTTTTTCTTCCCCAAAAAACACTGATGCAGGTCACAAAAGTCCCCAGAGGGTAGGTGTCCATTTATGTGAAATGTCCAAAATAGGTAGATCCATGGAGAAGGGAAGTAGGGGAGTGGTGAGGGGTGGTGGGGGGAGTGGGGAGGGAACAGGGAGTAATAGAGAGCAAGCACATGACTTGAGGGGGGTGGCATATGGAAAATGTTCTAAAATTGCATCACAGTTATAGACGTGTAATTCTGTGAATATATTAAAAACCACAGAGCTGTACATTTTAAACGGGTGAACCCTAGGGTGTATAAATATATCCCAATTAGACTGTTCTAAAAATTAAAAAAAAAAAAAAGGGGGACATTCAAAGCAAGGAAAAGGAAGAAAAAAAAACTGAATTCTTCGAGGAAGTCTAGACTCAGAAGGGATCCACAGGTCTGTATCCTCACCGCTCAGACGCAGACCAGGCCGGGACCCCCAGCCTCAGCTCGGCCGCCATCACTTGGTCCTCACGAGAGAAGGTGAGCGGGCTGACAGTCTGCGACTCTCCTTAGACCTGGCAGGGCACCGAGGGCCCACGAAGACCGCCACCCTCAAGTCTGGAGGGATGAGACCACAGGGTCACAGCTGTGGCTGGCTCGCCCCGGGGGCGGAAGCTTCCAGAAGGGCTAACTGTGGCACCAGATAAACTGTAGTTGACAACCTAGTGGGGGCTGAGTGTGGACCAGGTTAAGAGTTACACTGGTGGGGTGGGGGCCCTCACATGGGCTCACCTCTGGGAGCCCTTCCTGGATCCAGCTGTGGGGACCAGAGCGGATCCCCCGTGCTTGGTGCAGCAGGAAGGGAGGCAACCGGTTTGATGTGCCCAGAGCCAGCTCGTCACGGGCCTGGTGGGGGTCACCCTACCAGACGCCTGACCAGCGCCCCTCAGCTTCCGTCTCGGGGAGTGGGAGACAGGCTTCGCGTGTCATGGCCTGGGGGGGGGGCTCTCTGAACATTTCTTGCAGGGCTGGTCTGCGGGCAACACGTGCCATCTGGCTTTGTCCACAAGTCTTGACTCCTTCCATTTGGAGGGAGATTTCACTGGAGCGAACTCTAGGTGGGGGTTCACTTCCGTCTTCTCTCTTGCCTGGTTACCTTTGCTCCCTGCAGGTAAGCTGGCCTTTCCTCTGGCCTCATTCAAGATTTTCTTTGTCTCTGATTTTCTGCGGTTTCGATGTGATATGCCTATGTGTAGATGATGATGATGATTATCGTATTTTATCCTATTTGGCGTTTCCTTGGCTTCCTGGATCTGTGGTTTGATGTCTGGCATTAATTTTGGGAAATTATCCACTATCATGACTTCAAATATTTCTCCTGTTCCTCTTTCTTCTTCTCTGGGACTCCCATCGTGGGCGTGCTACACCCTTTGTAATTCTCCTGTAGTTTTTGGGTCTTCCATTCATTTTTTTTTTTTTTCACTTTTTTTCCTCTTTGCATTTCAGTTGGGAAGCTTCTTTTTTTTTTTTTGTTTATTTATTTTTATAATAAATTTATTTTTTATGGTGTTCATTTGCCAACATACAGAATAACACCCAGTGCTCATCCCGTCAGGTGCCCCCCTCAGTGCCCGTCACCCAGTCACCCCCACCCCCCGCCCTCCTCCCCTTCCACCACCCCTAGTTCGTTTCCCAGAGTTAGGAGTCTTTATGTTCTGTCTCCCTTTCTGATATTTCCCACACACTTCTTCTCCCTTCAGTTGGGAAGTTTCTATTGACATATCTTTAAGTTCACTGAATCCTTCCTTGGTGGTGTCCAGTTTACGGATGTTCCCAGCTCAGCCTCTGTGCGGCTCTGTCAGAGGTCTGAGTGTCACTGCATGTGTCCCAGCATCACAGAGAATCTGTAAATCTCTGTTGTAAAATGCTGATAAAGCACTTGTGTCCAACATATACCGGGAATTCTTTAAAGTCAATAATAAGGGGGCCCCTGGGGGACTCAGTTGGCTAAGCATCTGCCTTCGGCTGAGGTCATGATCTCGGGGTCCTGGGATCGAGCCCCACATCGGGCTCCCTGTTCAGCAGGGAATCTGCTTCTCCCCTTCCTGCTCCCCTTTCCCCCTGCTTGTGCTCTCTCTATATATATCAAATAAACGAATTTCTTAAAATTAAAAAAAAAGTCAATAATAAGAAAACACACACCCCAGAACAAATGAGATCTTGCTATTTGCAATGACATGGACGCACCTAGAGAGTAAAGTGAAATAAGTCAGTCAAAGACAAGTACTGTATTATTCCACTTCTACGTGGAATCCCACAAAGCAAAACAAATGCACAAACAAACCAGAAACAGACTCATAAATACAGTGATCACACAGAGAGTTGCCAGGAGAGGGGGATGCAGAAGCCCAAACTCCCAGTTTTCAATAAATGAACACAGTCAGTAATAATACGGTACTAGCGTTGTGTGCCGACAGGTGCTAACCACACTTCTCGCGGTGAACACTGCATATTACACAGGATCGTTAGATCACTATGCTGTGCACCTGCAACTAATATAACATCCTGTATCAACTATACTTCTTTAAAAAAAAAAAGGCGCAATAAAGGGCAAAAACTCTGAACAGACACGTCACCAAACAGGATGTGCCGATAACAGATGAGCCCATGAGAAGTTCTCAGCAGCGAATGTTGGCAGGGAAATGCAAATTAAAACAGCAACGAGATGTCACTACACACCTGCTGCTCAAGTCCAGGGCACTGGCAGCATCACGTGCTGGCGAGGAGGTGCAGCGACAGGAGCTCCCCTTCACTGCTGGTGGGGACGCAGAGCGGCGCAGGCGCCTCGGGAGCGGTCTGGCGCTGTTCGGCAGCCGAGCACAGCCGTACCATAGGATCCAGCAATCACGCTCCTTGGTATTCGCCCAATGAGCTGCAAACCCGTGACCACACAAAACCCCTGCCTACGGATGGTTATTGCAGCTTTGTTCATAATTGCCCCCAAAGGGCAGCAAGCGAGACGTCCTCCAGCAGGCGACCTCCAGCAGCCAGACAATGGGGGACTATCAAGCAATGAAATAAATGAGCCATCAAAACACACGGAGGCAGGGCAGCCCGGGTGGCGCAGCAGTTTAGCGCCGCCTTCAGCCCAGGGTGTGATCCTGGAGACCTGGGATCGAGTCCCACGTCGGGCTCCCTGCACGGAGCCTGCTTCTCCCTCTGCCTGTGTCTCTGTCTCCCCTTTCTCTCTTTCTGTGTCTCTCATGAATAAATAAATAAAATCTTAAAAAGAAAAAAAAGTTAAAAAAAAAAAAAACCCGGAGGCAGCGTAAATGCCTATCGCGAGGTGAGAGAAGCCAATCTGAAGGGGCTGCATGCCGCAGGATTCCGTCGATGCGACGTTCTGGAAAGGGTTATGCGAGCAACGCAATCAAACAAAAAGCTAGTGTTGCCGGGTTCCGGGGGCAGAGCGCCGAGGGTGTTTAGGGAGCGAAACTACAGGAGCCTGTGGGGGTGGGTGCCGGTCATCACCCATCTGTCCGAACCCGGGGAACGCACACCGCCAAGAGTCAGCCTGCTGCAGGCGGGGCACGCCAGTTAACGATGATGAAACAGCGCCCGTTCCTTGGTTGTGACCAGTGTAGCTCCCTCGGGGGAGGTGTCGTCAACACGCGGGGAAGCTATGTGGGCGCGCTGCACTACCTGCTCGGGGGCTCTGTAGGCTCAAGACTGTCCTAAGGAGTAAGATCTGTGAATTTAAGAAAGAAGTCAAGTTCATAAATAAAAATCGGTGTGATTCTAGGACCCACTGTCAACATTTTGATGTAAATGTATAATTTTTAATTTTTTTAAAAAGGATTTTATTCATAGAGACACGGAGAAAGAGAGAGGAGAGGGAGAGAGGGAGAGAGAGAGGCAGAGACACAGGCAGAGGGAGAAGCAGGCTCCCTGCGGGGAGACTGACATGGGACTCGATCCCGGGTCTCCAGGATCACACCCCGGGCTGAAGGCGGCGCTAAACTGCTGCGCCACCCAGGCTGCCCTAATTTTTAATTTTTTTTTTTTTTAAGAATAAAAGGATCCTGGGATGCCTGAGAGGCTCAGTGTTGGAGCATCTGCCTTTGGCTCAGGGCATGACCTCTGGGGTCCTGGGATCGAGTCCTGCACTGGGCTCCCTGCAGGGAGCCTGCTTCTCCCTCTGCCTCTGCCTCTGGGTGTTTCATGAATAAATAAAATATTTGAAAACCAAACCAAACCAAACCTGATGTGCGTGGTTGCCGGCCTGTGGTGGCTGAGTGATGGGACTCCTGACCCCGAGCCCCCGGGAACAGGTTTGCTCCCCGAGGCCTGCACGGTGGGTGTGGGCAGAGGCCCTGTGCCGCCCCACCGGGGCGAAGGGAGAACTAGAGCCGGGCAGCAGCACAGTCAGGCCAGGGGGCCCTTAGAGCTCCTTCTGGGAGTTCACGTTCACGAGGTGTAGAATGGAAGCCCCAGGTTGACCCCGGAGCTACATTTTACAGCAGCAAGAGCCCGAATCCCAACTGCCCACTGTCAGAAGCGGACGGAGGGACGTGCATGTGGTGCTGAGACGTGGGGGAAGGCAGGACCGCGCGTGGCGGGGACAGGCCTCGCTGGTATTCCAGTTGTTATTCTGTGGGTTGCTGGCCCTCTGGGGAACCGGTGCTGGATCCACACCACAGCCGAGGAAGTTTGTGTGGGAACACGTGCAGGTAAGGGTCAAGGGCACAGTGCCCGCCTCCTGCCCGCCCACCCACGGAGCCCGTCGCTGGTCCCCAGCATGAGAAGCAGGACACCTCTGCTCCCGCACCCCCCACCCGGGAGCGGCGGCTGGCAGCCCCTTGCTGGCTCCGGGGCAAATGGGCCTAAGAGCCCTGGGGTCAGGCCCACCGGCCGCCACCCTCTGCCTCCCTGCGCCGTTGTCCCCCAGTGGCGTATTTCCATGCGCACGGACAGCCAACATCAGGTACAGACGTGAGTGCAAAGGCAGGGTTGGTTTATTGGACTTGGCTTTGACGCGACAGGCACTCTGCAGGCGCGCGTACAGGCTGGTGGTGAGCACACCGTCCCTGCCGGCAGAGCCAGGGCGGTTCAGAGAACAGATCAGAGGACGGGTTCCGTGTCATGTTCTTCCCACACTAATCGCCTCCGGGTTTCCCGGACCCTCCTTTGTGCTTTCAGGTAAACAGGAGTCAGAAAGGATTGTACGTTTATAAACTGTGATACCAAATTGTACAAAACTAACCAGGCGTGTGGGGTCAGGGGAAGATGACCGTTTTACAAAATACCGTAGGAACACCAGCATTAACGTGAGTTATTTCCAGTTTTGGACTCCAAGTCCCCTTGGCAACTTTGCTGAAGAAAAGAACATGCATTGAGTAGAAAACTGGTATTCTAAATACATTTTCTTTGTGTGACACATTCTTGTTGTGTGGATACATAATGTGAATTAAGAAAAAGTTTTTTTTTCCTCTCTTTGCTGCCAAAATGTAGGCATTAAAATTAAGCCACAGTAAACCCACTGAACTTACCCACAAAATGGAGTAAGTTGGGACAGATTTAGGGAGGGAGGGAGGGAGGGATGGCATCGAGAGGTGCGGCGGTGCGGCAGGGGCGTCTCTAACACTCCTCCGGGGCCTCTGAGCAGGGACGGGCGTGTGCTCCGTGGAGAGCGTCCAGCATGCACCCGGGGGCGGCCGCACCCACCGGGCCCTCGAACCTCTTGATGAAACACCTTTAACGCCGCTGGACTACGTGCTCCATCTTTAAAGCTAAAATGAAAACTGTTACAAAAATAATCTGGCTGAGGATCATGAAACTTTTTTTTTTTTTAAAACAAAAAGTTAAAAATATTTGAATGTTCAAATCTCATCTTCTCTCACACTATCAGATTTGGTTTTGAACGTGATTTAAGTATCTTACGGAATGCAGCACATAAACCCCATGCAAGCACCACAAAACCATCCCGTACATAAGACTTCTCAGTACAATGACTATTTGACAGCTCAGGGTTAGTTATTTCTCTTCTCGTGGACTAATCATGACAAAACTTTATTACAGAGCAGGAAAAGGACAAGGTTCATCCCTCCTTTCTGGGGGGGCCTCCATCGCCAGCCGGTCCACCTGACCCTGCAGGGGCGGTATTTGCACGCAGGGCCCCACCCTGATGACGTGATTAAGAAACCAAAGTCGAATCAATACAACCCCGCGATCCCAGCAGGCCTCCCTTGTCACGAGGCGCTGGCTGGTCTCACTGAGGCAGTGCTGGGGCCCTCTCGTGGGGAGGAGCCAAGGGGGCTGCCTGGGTTTTGGGGAGACGCTGGGGACCCTGCATGGGGCAGAGGCAGCCTTCGTCCAGGAGGCCTGAGATCCCGAGTGGAGGGTCGGCTGGAGAAGCACGGAGCACCTGCGTGCCAACACCATAGCCCCACGTCGCAGACCTCTTCTTTAGGTGTGCGATTTGTTATCTCATAAACTCAACACGGCGCCGTAAACTCCAGGGGCCTTCCAGAGGTGACCACCTGATTTCGGAATCTGCATCCTGTCCATCACGGGGGCTCAGGGCTGGTGCGGTTTCCCTCCGCTCTGTCCCTGCTTCCCCTGCTCATGTCTGAGCACCTGCCACCAACGTCTGTCATTAACAGAAGTCTATAAGAACCTTAAGTGCAAGCTTCAGCATTTCAGATAAAAGGTAGCTACGAACAAATAAATACAAACAATTCTTAACGGCTGATTTCCACCTTCCAGCAGGAACGCAGGTTTTCGGACACTGCAGCCACACCTCTGAAGAAATGAGTTTTAGTCTAAGTCGGGAAAGCTGCTTTTGGGCACGCCAGTCACCGGGGTGCTGGCTCGAAGGCTTACGGAGAAAGGTCAGAAGGGCAGGCGGAGCACAGGACCCGGAGGAAGGAGTGTGCTCGGAGTCCCGGGTGAGCGCCGCCAGGGGCGCTCACGAGGGAAGACACTTTGGGCTGGCCTGAGAGGTAGGAACACAAGGAGGGGAACAAGGCCCAGGGGAGGAAGGAGGCGTCCCGAGGGCGGAGGCTCTTCTCTCCTCGCCCCTGCCGCAGGCCCGTGGAGAGAGGCTACGAGCCTCCTGCTGACCCGGTGACAGGCACCTGCCAGGCACCTGCCGGACACCTACAGACAGGGGAGGAAGGCCACCGGAAAGCTACCCGGCATGGCAGGCACGGCGCCGAGCACCCCAGCTCTGCAGTCTGCGGATGGGGACGGCACCTCCAGGCTCCCACCCCGGTGGGGGTCACAGAGGTCATTCGCACACCTGAGGGGCTCATGTGCCAACAGCGTCTGTTGTAAAACCTTCAGCCAGACACCCACAGCCCCCACAGAAGGATGGAGCAGCAGCAGCTCCCACTCAGAACCTTGTTTATACAATTTATGGGGATTTATAAAACAATAAAAAAAGGCCCCACCTTTTTAAAGTTATAATTTATAGAATATCTGTACAAAAACAGTCTCTAAAAGGACCCTGCTACTATCCTAGAAGAAGTCCATAGCGGTTGGCCTTCTCTTTGGCGTGGTGGTCAGCAGCTTCTTGGTCCCCAGGGGGGTGCTGGTGGGTGAGCTCGTGGGCGTCTTTAGCACTCCGTGGAGGGGCCTCTGCTCAGGGTTGAAGGCCACTCGGGAGGGGCCCGTGGGACTGACCAGGATACTCTTGTCTGTCTTCTTGAATTCTGCCCCGGATGAAAGCAAGGCCACGCGTTAGCGGAGTAGCATTCCTGGCCTGCCCAGCGCCCCAGTGCTGTCTCCCGTCGGTGCCGTCCCCCGTTCCCACTGCCGGCAGCCCAGCCAGGCCCGTGCGGTCACGAGGTCCTGCAGAGAGCAGGCCCCGAGCTTCCAGAGGTCACGGACTCACTATCCTGCTCCATAGAACGAATGAACAAATGTCCACGGACGGCATAGGAGGGGGCGTCGGGCAGGGGGGTGAGGGAATGCGCATGAGCCTGAGGCTCAGGCGGGAAGAGCCTTTCATTCCAGCTGATCTGCTCCCCACACTCCCTCCAGCTCCAGAAACAAGGCCTGGCAAGGCCAGAGGCACCTCAGACTCCCCCACGGTCTCCCCCCTTCACACGTACGTTTACGTGTAGGCCCTATGAAAGGTCAGATCTTAAACACATTACATCCTTTTAAAAAGCTTGGTTTCTGTTAAAACAGAACAAGCAAAAGGCACTGATACTAAAAGCATCTTCTCTTGGGTACGCGGCTCACAATGTTAGCAGATGCAGCTCGGCTGCGGGCTGCCAGTGGTCCCCAGGCCCGAGGACACGGCTTTTCAACGCATCCCCCGCCAGACAGACCCCTTCCAGAGGCCCCAAGGACACCCCTCCACACCCGGCCCTGGATGCCCCACTGGCAGCTTGGCTCTGGACTTCTGACTCTGGAGCGGGTCAGGGCCCGTGTCCCCCGCGAGCTGCCTCCGTGGAAGGAGCCCTGCAGGAGGCTGACCCCACACTCACCCGCGGTCATGTTTCTGTTCAGCCCGAAAGTGACCTTCTTGGAGCTGGACGGCATCTTGTCTCGCTGCAAAGGGAGGACAACAGAGGGAATAAGACAGCGACCATGCCGTCCGTTAGGACTGGGGAGGAAGACCGGGTACCCCGTGATGCCTGAACCCCCCAACGTAACAGGAAAAGGCTCGCCATTTCCACGCTAGGACTCCCATTCACCAGGAGCTTTATAGTTTTACGGGTGCACGGAACGATGGGCCCACACACCGGGACGGGCTCTGGCTTCAAGGGCGGCACATGCGCTTCCCAGCGGTGCCCACACACACTCATCTAGATGATCTAACAATTCATCAGAATTAGCGGTTTCCTATTTGGGAGATTCCCAGATGTGGCTGCACTCTGCATATGACAAAGCACCCTCATTTCCATGTGAACCCCGTCACCTTGCCCTGCACCACTTGCTTTCAGACCATAAACGTTTTATAAGAGAAGCCGGATCTGTCTGTGGCATCATCGGCGAGTGTGTCTGAGACTCTGCACGCGTGTGTATTAACACAGCAGTCGTCCCTCTGCTAGTTCCAGCAGGTACCTACGCAGCACCCCCTCCTTTCTCAAAACAGCCACTGTCCCGTGGCCTCCTGGCAGGGTGGCCCAGTAGCACCCTCCTGGCGGCAGGCCCTGTCAGCCTCAGTCTGCGCCTCACCCTGTACCCCCCATGGGCGCCCGGGGCAGCGCCTGCTCCTTCCCCCACCCTGACCACCCCCGGGGATACTAAGATGAGGCATCACGCGCTGCACTCTCGATTCCCGTGGACCAACCCCTCAGGCCGGCCCAGATCACCGAGAGACGAGCCTGTGCTACCAGGAGGCGGTGAGAGCCCCAGAGCCACCTGGCCCCAGGGGCCCCCAGTGCGGCAGACCAGGGCTCCCTCGACAGGAACCTGCAGGCCGCGGGCAGGAGCAGAGGCCTGGCACACGCAGGCGGCGTGGTCGGGGTCAGGAGGGTGGCGGTGGGGTCACGAACCTGCAGGGCAGGGTGTGCAGAAGTGGCAGTGGCGCTGCTCTTGGCTTTTCTGAAGAACAGCGGCTTTGGTAAGAAGGCAGTGTCGAACCTCACAAAGTCGTTCTCCGTCCTCAGCTGCTGCTTCTTCGAGGGGCTTAAGGCGCCCCCGTCTCCCTGCACGAGGGAGGGGTGAGGAGAGGGGAGGTCACACGTGTGTGCAGGGAGGCCATGTGGGGCCCATGGGCCACAGCGTCTCTGGCTCAGACACCCCCCCCCCCCCCGGGTCTGCAAACACCTCCTGGACACGGCAGGGCGCAGACCTCAGGCACGCGGCACCACGCCAACAGGGCCACAGGGTTCCTAGCTTTTTAGCCACAAGAACCACTTTCATGGATCTTCAAGCCTAGGGCTCCTGAAGATTTCTGCTTTTCAAAGACCACTTGTTAAATAATTGAACGCACTTTCTCATTTCTGACCAAAGACCTCATCGTCCACCAAGAAGTTTGGTGGTGCAAGAGAGTGAGCACGCCCTTAGGACCTGCAGGTCCACTGTGGGGAGATAAAGGACCCTCACCGGGGGTTTTACAGCTGCCTGCAGCCCCCAGCAAGGCCCCTGCTCTGGTTCTGGGGTCCCAGGGTCTGGAAGCCCGATATAGTTAACGTCACACGGCTGGATTCTGCAAGGTCCTGGCGTTCCTGGCCTAGAAGCTGAGGCCTTCCCCCAGGAGCCCCCCCCCCCCCCCCCGGGTGGTGTGAGCGAGGGGTGGACCCAGGAGGCCTCTCTCACACGCCTTCACCCACCAGCGAGAGACACCAGACCCTTTGGGAGGAAAAGCTCCCTTGACCCTGCGGCTTATGAGCAATAGTTCCAACGCCAAGGAAGGTTGCTGAGCCTGAGAAATGACACGCGGAGATTTCCCGATGCTTAGTGAAGACAGGGCACCAAATGAACGGGCGTGGAGGCCCAAGGGAAGTGGTACCTGCCGCAGAGGTGCTCGGGGAAGGTCTAAGGTTACAACAGGCTTCCTGGAGCCCAGGGGAGAGCTCCGGGTGCTTCCCCAGCTGAGACCTTTCCTGGTCACAAGCGGACTCAACCACTCAGAGACACCATCAGCTTGGGATGAGCACTTGGCTGAGCGCACACGGGTGCCCGTTACCCATATGTCTGCCCGAGCGGGTGCTGGACGTGGTCAGCAGGCCCGTTTGGGAAGGGCTGGGGAGCAAATACCGGGCGCCCTGGGGTCATGAGGTTTTGTAAGTACTGCTGCCGCTGCTGAGGAGGGAAGGCTGCCTGGGCCAGCCCTCACCACCAGCGTGCCTCTGCGTCACAGTCGAACGGTTTGCTGACACTGGTACAGACACGCCACAGGGCCACAGGCGACATGGGAAGCAGATCCACAGCCCACTCCTTGCTTAATTGACTCTAGATGTGTAAGCACAGACAAGCTTTTCTTTAAAAAAATAAGCGAAAAGGAGAAGAAATTTGGCCCTCAAAGGGCCAAAGGTTGGCCGCGGGCGCATTGATGAAGGAACACCAGAGCAGCGTCTGACGGGGACACCTGCCTGCCTGTGCATACTGCAGGGGGCCTCAGCTGGGGGACACTCCCAGGCTTCCTGCCGGCCCTCTGCAGCCCCCAGGGAGCAGCCTGGCAGGGTGGGGGGTCCAGGACGACAGTCCCGGCCCCCAAGAAGAGGCACCTGTTTATTTCCTCCTGGTCCAGGCTGTTATAAACCAGGGCCGCCCCTCGGCCTGGAGCTCTGGCCTCGCCCTGCCGCCCCCCAGGGGGCTGGCTTACCAGAGCCTGCCTGAGCGTGGCCTCGGACTCCAACACCGCGCCACGTGCTGCCAAGTCAGACGTCTCCTTCACCTTCTTCCTCTTTTTCAAGATGGCAGTTTTCTGACTGGACGGGCTGTGCACGTCGGGGCTGCCGTGCTCCGCCTTCTTTCTCTTCAGCCTCCCGCCCGGAGGCGGGGGCCAGGCCAGTGCGGGGGGACCGCTGCCGTTGACCGGGAGGGCTCCGAGTTTCCGCTTCCTCTTCGGGACCGGGGCCCCGCCGGCGGGGGTGGCTCGCGGAGCCAGGTCCTGAGCACGGGCGCTGCAGGGGCCGCCAGGAGCCGCGTCCTCCAGGGGCGGCAGTGCTGTGGACTCCGTGCTCCCGGCCTGGACCCTGGAGCTCTTCTTCTTGGGCCGTTTCTTCCTGCTGTGGGCTGTGGGGGGCCCCGCGCCGCCCTGTTCCTGGGGGCCTGGGGTGGCTGCCGGCCTGGGCTCTGCTGCTGGCGTCCTCGGGGCTCTGCTCGCACCGGCCTCTGGCTCGCCACCTCCATTCTGTTCTGGGGGCATGGCTTCAGCGCTCGACCCTAAATGTTCAGGCTGGAGGTGGTTCTTCTTCTTCTTCTTCCTTTTCCTCTTCTGAACACTGGCTTCACCCTCCTCTTCCTCAGTAAGAAAGAACTTGTTTCCTAGAAAGAAACCCAGGCCCATGAGGGAGTGCCTGACATGGGGCTGACCGCTGGCTCTGTCGTCAGGTGCCGTCCTTTCCCTGCCCAGCTGGGACCAGACCCTCCCGATGCCGGTTCCCACAGAGACGGAACTACAGCCACGCTCAGGACTATGCATCTCCAGGCCCGTGAAAACCACAGCTGCAGGGCAGACACACCACACTTGCTCCAGAGGGCGCAGTCTGTGTAGCAGCCGCTACACCCTCACCTGCTGAAGGTGGCCCCAGGAGGAAACAGGGAGGCTGCGGGTGAGAATCCTTCCTCCTCAGCAACCCGAGCTGAGGCTCAGGCTCTGGCTCTGCCCTGACCCCGGAAGCCCTGTGCCCAGCCTCCCAGCAGTGCAGAGGCGCCCTCCTCCTCCCTCACCCACGTGGAGCTTGGAGGCTCACCTCTCTCTTTTTCCAGCTCGGTTTTCTCTAAAAGTTTATTTCCTTTTTTCTTGTGTCTTCCTCGGTTGAGGGTTTGCTCCTCTTCATCAGCAGAAATGTCCTCGGCAAAACTGAGCTGAGATATACTGCCTGCTGGACACCAAAGCCGCATCCAGTCAGCTTCCTGAGATGCCACGACTCTGTCCCCACCTCACACCGGCATTCTCCACCCTGACTTCTGCAACCTCGCTACCTTCCCAACCCAAATCTGTGGTGGATGCAGGAACTGCACCCCATGGGGGACACCCTGACAGCATGCCCCCTGGGGCTCAGCAGCCCACAGGCGTACATGGGGAGCAGGGTGTGCTGGCTTGCTCACATGTCCCTGGCTATGGACAACAGCTTTTCCCTTGGGGCACACCTGACCATGACGGCAAAGGAAAGGGAGCCTGAGATGTCAACTCTTTTCTTCCTAAAGAATCAAACTGGTATCTTCCTAAAACCGACGATGACCCCTCAGCCCAGTCTACCCCCTTCCCTGGCGCAGAGGCCTCCCACAAGCTCTGCCCAGCTGACGGCCTTCACAGGTAAAGGCTGTCTTATGTTCCCAATGTCTCTTAATCCTGTTTGTCAGTATTTGCTGTAAGTGCCTCAGTTGGGCCATGTTCATGTAACATCACCAGCTGTAATCCTGATGCCCTCACCTTCAGAAAGATCCTGGAACCTGAAACAGAGAATAAAAGTCCCTGAAAAAACCTCTTCTTTCTGTGTTCTGTAAACACACACATACCAGTTTTCAGATGTGCTACTTGGGTGTGTGTTCACTTTCTTTTCCTTCTAGGAGGAGAGGCTAACGGTGGTGTGATGTGAAGGACGCATTGCCCTCGAGGACGTGGGACGTGGTGATCTAGAGAGTCCACTGTGGTTCGTTCATGTGTAACAGAAGAAATTAAAACTTTTCTCAAGGCCAAAGCAGCCCATGTCTCTGCTTATGTCCCACTGTCCTCTCTGCTCACCTGGTGGAGAAGCACCAGTGCTGGGTGGGGGGGCAGAGCACCAGGGGAGCCAACAGAAGGTCCAGTTCAGCTCTGTCACCTGCCAGCAGGGACCTCGGGCAAGCCTCGTGCCCTGGCTGAGCCATCAGTGAGGTGGGACATTAGAAAAGCCTTGCAGGGCTTCTCCTCACAGGAACTAACTTATGTCAAGTGCTCGGACACTTGACACTGAACACAGTGGGTGTTCAGTTTCTGGTCACCAACCACGAGAAGCCAGGGTGCTCTGCACTCAATGACTGGTGTGGCAGACCGGCACGGGCGTGACCACAGTGGGAGGTGAGGGAGCCGACACCACTCAGTGGCACCCTTACGCGGCAATCGCTGGCGGTACGAACGGCCGTTACTGATGTGCTGCTGCTGCCCCACGAGGACGCGGTGGCCAGAGTTGAACTCTTAGGGGCATGTGAAGCATACACGTGTGGGTAGGGGAGCAGCTGTTCCACGAAACTTTCCTGCTGCTGTGTGCACGCCCAGGCTATGGCTAGACGTGATGAGGGCCGGGGACACAGCCTCCACTGCGAGAGTCCACAGACTGCGCCCACAGCCACTTACTTTTTGATGAGTTTGGAGAGACGCTTCCTGTTGAAGGGTGGGATGTTTTTCCTGTTGGTGATCTCCAGGAGCCGGTCCGCAACAGCCTTGTAGTCGAACTGCGTGAGAACAACAAAACGTAAGCCCGCAGCCAAGCCACACTGACTTAGAAAGTCACTTCCACAGGTGACGGCAACCAGCGGTGTGGGCTCCCAGGCGCATTCGGCAGCAGGCCGGTGGAACAAGGGAGTGCTGAGACTCAGCGACCAAAGGTTCAGTGCGATCTCTGAGAAGCCTGTTCTATTTGTTCTTGGGGGATGCTATTCTTCATCCATCCTGTTTATTCTTTCTTTAAAGAAAAACTGTGGTAGAACACAGCACAGAGTTGGCCTGGGTGTGGCTCTCTGGAAGTGTGATCTAGAAGCCGACCTGTGCTTGGTAACACAGTCACCTTTACTGGAAAAGCGCTGAGCTGCCTTTGTCGTAGGGAGCGCATGGATCCTAACAGCGCACGCCGGGATGAAGACTGACAGCTTTCATAACTCACGTTTTTTTTTTTTTTTTTTTCCTTTTCTCTGTCACGTTTAAATGTGCCTCCAGTAAGCTCATCGTAAGGAAGTGACGTCAGCGAGCAAAGGGATTAAAGACGACGGGAGCCGCGGGCCTGGGGATAACGCACTCTGACCCTAATTCCCACTTAGCCAGGCCACTCCACAGCCAGTCTGTTCTACCAACCTGGAGCAGGGGCCCAGCGTCCTCCAGGCGCCCACCGCCTCTCTCCCCGTCGCCGTGGACCCCGTCCTCTCTGCAGTGCTGCTTGCCCAGTGCTATCAAAACACACACAGAGACAGAGCTCTTTAAACACAGTCACTACTTCCAGAGGAGCCACTGTCTCAGTGTCTCTTCAAACAGAAAACCCCTGCAAATACATTTGTCATCTTCCAAAGCAGTTTTGTTAAAATAAATCCCACAGAAATCACACATTTTGCCTTTTAATTGCATCACAGACAAGACCTCTGCTGCCCTCAGCGCCCTCCGGCGAGCTTTGCCTTCCGTTAACACTGGCGGCGGGGGACGGGAGGCCCTGGGCTGGAGGCCGGGAGAGCGGAGCAGAGCTCACTCAGGAGTCTGTCCCCGGTTTCAGGAAAACTTGAGGCCGGGGGTAGAAATCTATGCAGATAACACACTCACGTCTCAGGGGGCTGCCGCAGCAGACACAAGTTAATGCTAATGCAACTATTAACACTTAGAAAATAATTCAAAGAGCACTAATGCCCATGAAGAAGCAGATAAAACTACCAAGGAAAACTCACAACTTTTCAAATTTTATCTGCTTGTTAGTGGTGGGGCCTCTGGGCACAGCCTCGAGAAGACGCAGCAGAGCCCTGCATGCATGTGCGGGTCCAGGGCCACAAGCACGACAAAAGGAGCTGGGAGAGGGTGGCTGGTTGAGACAAAGGCCGGGCGCGCAGGAGGGAGCGGGGACGGCCCCCACGACTGCATGAAACCTGCTCAAGGGCAGCTGGTTAATTCATCTACACTGAATTTAAGATCAAAGATTTTCTTCTTTTGAAAAGAATTATTTTTCCAATTAAGGAATAACACATGATTGCTGTAGAAAATTTAGGACAGAAGTACAAAGCAGAAGTCACCCATTAACTCTGCTTCATGCAGCCAACTATTAACATTTTGATATCCTTCCAGATTTTTGAAGGCACATACCAAACCAGGCTCCATAGACTTTTGGGTCTTGTTATAAAAAAATGTTTAATTAAATTTCCCCTGGCCACTAACTTTTGAAATCTTTGCTTTTTAACGTCTGTGTGACATTTTAAAAGCATGCGCACACCCGGACCTGAACGTTTACCTAATGCTGAGCCCTGAAATGCTGTAAACCACTGCTGGAGTGGGAGGGGTCTGCAACTGGAAATGTGGGCTCCACATGCAGTCCCTGCGGGCTAAGACTGGCCCCGGCCATCGCAGCCCACAGCGGGTGTTACCCAAAGAGGGACCCAGAGATCAGGAGGCAGCGCTATGGAAATAAGCGTGTGTTCGCCACGTGAGCACCAAGGACCCTCTTGGAGATACAAGTCCACATCAGGATGTTTAAATACATCAAAAATCCAAACAACAAAAATAAACAAAAGCCAAGGCAAGAGCAATGGTAAAGTGAAACCCTAGAGGGACTCCCGTGACCCTGGGAGGCAGCACATGCACGCCGCGGAGGGCTCCCGTGTGTCAGCGCCCCTTGGCTTCCCTTCTCGGGGAGCTCATGGCAGGGCTCCCTTTGATGAGGTCTTAGGTTATCTCAGTGAGACTCCAATGTATGTACTAAAGTGTTCACCTGAGGAGAATTTTATCTAAAAAGACAGACTGTTCAAGGGAATCCTCTTACCAGGCTTCTTTTTACTGACTGGTTTTCTCCATGCCACCTCGTTTTCAGGCATCTCATCTTCGGAGAACTCGTTCTCCTCCCCTTGGGCTTTCTGTTCCTCGAGGGTCTCTTCCGGTCCGAAAGGAGACTGGTCTACGATGACTTCCAGCACACCCCTAGCTATAGTCTGTACCAATGTCTGGCTGGGGGTAGAAGTACAGCAGAGAGAAGGTGATGACAACAGAAGACCTGGTCATTTAGCAGAGGTGATGGGGCACATGGTGCACGGCCCACTCTAGCCTCCCCAGGGCCCAATGTGACCCATTGCCCGGCCCACAGTGTTGGCTCTCCTGACCACACTCCCACGCCAGCCGGCTGTGGCTGTGCAGAGCCAGTGGAGCGCCACGTGCTGAAGGCAGACAGAACTGCGACTGTGGGGGGGGGTGTGTCTCCTGAAGGTCTGTGGTCAAGCCAGCAGAGCACAGGTAGGACTCAAAGCATCACAAGTCTTGCTAACAGAAATTCAAAGTTCAGCTGTTCTGGGGTTTGGCTAAACTATCACAGGTGTCTTGCATCAAGCCTCTCAACAATTTAACACCAGTACCCACAATTAAGGACCAAATGAAGTAGAGAAAAACAAGCATGGGATTCACTTACTCCTTAGTTTTGGCAGCAATTTTGCAGAATGGATCAATAAATTGGAGATTCTGATCTGCCAAAAGCTGAAATTTAGGAACAAAACAAAATTTTTTTGTATGTCCTAGAAAAAGGAGCCGTTCACATTTTTCACATAGGGTTAGATCAGGGAAACACCTTTGTCAATGCTGAAAACGCACTCTGCGTGAACTGCCCAGATGCTCGGAGCCAGCTCATGGCCATCTTCCAGCCACATGGGCATCAAAGTGCAATGACCAGAGAAAACCACCCCACTAACCCATGCTGTTCTGCATTCCCTGATCTAGAGACAGGTTCAATCGACAGAGATATTGTCAGAAACTGTAAGATGAAATAACAAAAAATCATTATGGTGAGCGTGTCCTTGTGTTAACTATTGGACTGTGTCAGTTGCTTTCAATTGTTTTATAAGCAGGACTTCAAGAACATCCTTAGCTCACAATCTTTGTTCACGTGTCCTATTAGCTGCTTAGGACACATTCCCAGATGGGGAAGGATTTGTCAAAAGACAGGGTGAGCCAATTTATGTTGCTCCTGTTGCTGGTAAGGCCGGTGCTGACCACAGCGTTTTCTCCCCAGCTCCAGGAACATGCAGAGAACCAGAGTCCCCGGTCAGGTCCGCTGTGGTCTCATTACACCCCGGGCCTGATGTCTCACTGCTTCTTACCTCTTTCCCTCCCACTTTGGATAGTTCATCCAGATAAATATCAATGAAGTGGAACTTCACTCCATTAGGAGACTGGCTCTCAGGATGCAGGATTTCTTTCATCAAGACATCCAGGAAGAGCTTGATTCGGCTGAAGAAAACAACACACGCGGTCCTATTAACTGCAGCATGCCAGCTCTTCCCTCTTCCCCCAAAGAAAACAGTCACGTCTGTTCTTGTGCTACAATGCGTAACAAACAGTGCAAGGCTGAGAACGTGCTATGAGGGAAAAGCAATCCCTGGAATCGGTAGAAACGCGCATGTGCCCCCACGCCCTCAGGAGCCTCTCCTGGGCTTCGTGTTCTTCACGCCTAAGGAGGTTCTGCGTCTCAGTCGACGGAGGGGAAGGCAGAAATCACGCCACTCCTACTAGCTCGCTAACTGGAACGCTTGAAAGTCACACTATCCCTTTCAACATTTTAAAGCCACCAAATGCTTACCCCAATACTTTACCAACCTTTCTTCCCAGCCATGTCGCTTGAGAACTTCAAAGGACTGCCTCAGGACCAGGCGGATCAGCTAAAGATAGACAACTTTTGTTACCAAAGGGAAAGTAAGAAATGCCGGTCAGTCAGCAGAGTGAAGAGACCAACGAAATTGGTTACAGCCTGCGTCTCCAAAGTGAAAACACAGTCACAGTCATCTCATTGAACTTTTCACCAGGAAGTGTTAACTAAGGATCCCCAGACTCACCCCCAGCAGCTGAAAGAGAAAACAGAGCGGCCTGCGAGACCTAGTCGAACACCGTCCCGTGATCCCGCTACCTCTTGCCACACTAAGCCTGGGGCTTGCTCTGCTTCACAGATAAGCCCTCCCACTGCTCTCAAGAAGCTCAACATCCTTCCTTTACAGGCTTCGAAAGCACACTGGGGGAAGGGCCTTCAGATCTTACCATATAATATTTGCCCAGGCGCAGCCGGTCTATCCCCTTCCACTCTCGATTCATTGTTTGCCAAAAGGTTTGAATGAACAGGTGTTCTGCAGTGAACAAAAGCTTTTGAATACTTGGTTTTCAGATTCACATATTGCCATAAAGCAAGAAAGTAACAAAGGGAAACAAACTAGGATTATTGTTTACTTTTTTCCAAGAATTTTTTGGCAGCTAGAAAATTTGGTCCATAATTAAATATGCTCAGTAATTTATTTTCCATTCCCACAAAAGCCTATTATAACAGGAAGGCTGATAATATCTTGATATTCAACTGTAATGCTCTATGAAGCATTTTTCTTTATCCACTGCAAAGCCTTGTTTCTATTAAAATCAAAAATTCTCTGAGCCACATCCATGGGCCCTTTCCGCCCACCTACACCTAACAATCAATCCAAAGCCATTAATTTTGATGAACACTTGGATGATCCGCATAGAAACTCAGCTTTTTGTTTCATGTTCCATGTCAGCTGGTTGAGCTCTAATAAAACATTCCATTTTTCTCTTCTGAGCCACGAATCTACCACTTTTCCATCCAAAAATAACTGTTGGATTTTTTGGTTTTACTTCTTTTTGCACAATTCTTTCTTGATATCTGAAAACCTAGATAATATTCCATGGGTAGAATTCTGCTCATTATGGGTCAGCTGGGACCCGGCTGAACCACAGAGCCACTGGGGTTTCGAAGGCCAGTGGGATGGCTCTGCTCCGAAGAGCGCCAAGCAAATCCAACCAAATCTGCTGTCTTTTTTTTCCTTTGTCAGCACAATCAAAACCTGAATGTCTCAGAAATAATTCATTTTCTCCCTTTGTTTTTTGGCTTACTTTATGGCTTACTACCAGTGATGCCCTTATGTGGCTCCAGTCTTCAGGATGTCCTGGTACCCAGAGGTGACAGCAAACAGTGGCATATGCATGCCCAGCCTCTGAGTTTTATTTTTATTTTTAAAAATGATTTATTTACTCATGAGAGACACAGAGAGGCAGAGACAGGAGAAACAGGCTCCATGCAAGAAGCCCAATATGGGACTCGATTCCAGGACTCCAGCATCACACCCTGGGCTGAAGGCAGATGCCCAACCACTGAGCCACCCAGGCGTCCCACCTCTGAGTTTTATTAAAGCAACTCAGAATGTGGAGACTCAGGAGATTTTCATTTCTTTAAAAAATGTATACATATATATATCCATTTATTTTTGAAATCTTACAGAGGTCACACAATACTGCACAATATGCCTCT
This sequence comes from Canis lupus familiaris, assembly GCF_011100685.1. Taxonomy (NCBI): domain Eukaryota; kingdom Metazoa; phylum Chordata; class Mammalia; order Carnivora; family Canidae; genus Canis; species Canis lupus. The sequence goes on along the minus strand of NC_049252.1, from coordinate 37,544,184 downwards.
TTCATTGGCCCTCTTTTGGGGTCAACATCTAAGCTCTTCAGGGCTTTCTCACAGGGAAGGTCTGTCGCCCGACATCTACACCCTGGCAGCCCTGGGCACAAGTTCAACAAGCCCCCTGGAAAGAGGAAACTCTGAAGGAAGAACAAACAATATTGCCTAGTTTCCTATGCAAGTTACCCAAGCTGATGAATGAGGAAGTTCTGAAAGTTATGAAAACATCAGGACTTACGGGCCTCTGAGTTGTTAACAACGTGGACGAGTTGGGAAATAGTGTTCGCTAGCTCCTCCTGCAAAGGTGGGGTCGGGGAGAGACAGCAGGGTTATTATGCGGCAGCACTGGACGTCACAGCATCTGCTGGGGTCTGGGCCTCTTGTTACATCACTGTTTAGATTTTAGCAAATGCGAAACTCCCAATCTCAGTGGACTATTGTGCCAATGTAATAATGCCTCCGAGGATCACGCTGTAGGTTTAAGATAGTATCTCTAGTTTCAGTTCAAATGACCTACAGAAATAAACTGTCAATTCTTGGCTTTAAAAGTACATAGCTGGGAAAAAAAAAACGTAACTGACGTGGACATCCTACCCTAAGCCACCAAATTCTGGCATACAGATGCAAGGGGATCCCTGGTGGTTAGATGTGGGGACTGTCACTCCTCAGGGGTGTGTGTGGAACCAGAAAGTCCCATCCTAGGCTCACTCGCTTGGAGCCAGGCTGCGATGGGGGGTGTGTGTGCAGGGGGTGGGCCAGAAGCGAAGGTCAATGGCACCCATCCAGGCTCTGTCCAGGGCAAAAGGGCCATGTGAAGAATAAGTCCTGCTACAATGCAGCAAGATCACTGGTGGGGAGAATTTGGTGGTCTGGGTCTAAGAAGAGACCTGCCCTGGGAAGTGTCAATAGAATCCTGTTCACAAGTGACATAAAAAAAGAACAGCCATCCTTGGTATGACTTGCATTTACTTTACCTGGGCTCACGTCTTCCTCACCCATTTTAAATGAAAATGATGCTCCTGTTCATCTGTTTTCTTCCTCCACTAAAGCTGTCGTTTGGTTTGTTACTTTTGAATGTAACTTAAAAATATTTTGCCCTGCTGTCCTACTCAAAATATGTTCAGTGAAGTAAAAGCAATAAATCAAAGCAGGCTATTACATGGCTTGGGGAAAGTGGTAAAGTTGCACACCAAAATCCAGACAAGTAAAATCTATAATCTTTTACGTATCGAAGGGCTTCAAATAGCGTTCCTCAAGGCTTACTCTCCACTTCGACATTGGCAGGTTTGCTTTCATGCACTAGAACAAAACTCTGTAGACAGCGAAAGTCATTTTCTTAAATTGTTTTGGTGGTGGGGTTCAGCATGCTCGGCAGATGGGTCTAGAAGCACATGCACATCTGTGCCAAGTCTCCCATTGACTCTAAGGGTAGAGGTTGTCAGAGGCAGGTCCACTGCTTGCTCTACTAGGCTCCCGACCCTCAGCAGGGTGACTGCCCAGTCACGGCACCCGTTCAGATCATGCCAGAGGTAGGCTCGGAGCCCGGTGCTCACAGGCTCTTTGACTAGAGCCATGACATTACTGACCACAAATAATAACATACTAAACAGAAGCTTCAAAATATGTAAAACCTTCCACGGAACCAACCTATGAAAATATGACAGAGAAACAAGAAACTTCTATTTTATGCCTCTTCTTCGTTATCTGAAAAGATAACTTCTCTGCTTGGCCACTGTATATCCCTTTCTGATGGACAAGAGGCGGGCAACTGAGCCCTGAGCAGCGACTTCAATTTCTTTACGTGCACAGGAGACAGACACATAAAACGAGCAAGCCCTTTTTATCCATCTGGGCCAAAGCACCAGTCGTCTGACAAAGGGAACTGTATGTTACCTGTAGGAGGGGTTCGTCCTGCACCCACATGCAGTAGAAGAGCCCTTTCCATATTTTTAGAAGTTCTTCTTGACTGAAACCTCCTAGAGGACAAAACAGCACAGACATCTTACTTTAGAGTCCTCACATATCCTGTCGCAGGGTCTAGAACTACCACGTGACAGGAACAACACCACAAACATCTTCATTCTCTCACCCACTTTTTTTTTTTTTAATTTGAAGCATACACTTCCTTGGTGGTACAAAATAAACACATATAGATCACGTAGTTTTATCATCTATGGGGCAGGTGGTAGTGGTGGTGTGTCCTCACCATCTGAGGAGTGTAAGGAAGTACATGTCATTACAAAATTATTAATGAGGTAGTCATTTATAAAAATAGCTCCCTCTGTGTGCTCCTCTCTGCCAAATCTAGCATATCACTCTGCATACCAACATTTGCATTATTCTTACAAAATGAAATTGCAAATCCTACAAAAGATACAGGATTTGCTTAAGTCCCATACAACTGGCCCTGGGGAAACTGGCAGAGCTTTGAGATATTTTTACAAAGATAACCTCCCACAGCTTTTTAGAGATTTTATTTATTTGAGAAAAAGAGTGTGCGACAGAGAGAGCATGAGCCAGGGGGAAGGACAGAGGGAGAAGCAGACTCCCCACTGAGCAGGGAGCCTGATGCAGGGCTTGATCCCAGGACCCTGAGATCACAGCCTGAGCAGATGCTTAACTAACTGAGCCACCCAGGTGCCCTTGCAAAGATATTGTTTTAAAGATCCTGGCAAGAAGTCAAACTTGGCTATATCTGGATTTCTTTCCCTCCTGGTTATAGTTTTCATTTCCTGGGCAACATTAGCTTTGTTTTAAGTGACATCACCTTGGTTAGCCTCGTTTGGACTCCTTTTTAAGCCCTGTACTACCTCCGACTAAGCCACAAGTCATACACAGCCTTTTAGCTCCTGGGCAGACCCCAGATGTCATAATTGCTGAGTAACATATGGGATCTCAAAAGCCAGGTGAGTATACATTCTTGGAGTTTCCAAGTCGATGGAGAACAAACAACCCTTGAGTCTTGGTGCATGTTACAAATGGTCTGTGTTAATACTTCATTAGGGGGTACTAGGAAAAATGGTTTGGAATATCAAAGAAGGACAAACTAGGTGAATGCATACAAGTACGTATACACTGGGCATCAATGTAATTTCAATATACCAAAAATAATTAAAAGGTGGCAAACAGATCCTTTTTGATGTATTGAAGTTTAGTGTATTCAGAGTGAGAGTGAACCTTTAGAGGTATATAGGTATTGACTTCCAAGTTACCAAAGACCTGATATGAAAATATCAACAATTTTATTACGGTGCATTTTGATAGTTAGTTTCTACTTAAAACCGGTATGCTAAAGAGTAAAATTTATTAAAATACATTTCCTTTAAGAGTCGGGCAAACCTCATGGCATGGCAACTGGCTCCCCCGACCCTCGGGCACCTTGTTATAAGCCACACCTTGGGGGCCTAGCTATTGCTAGCACAGCTACAGTGAGTGATAAATTTCCCTGGAGCTGAGACAACTGCAATCAGGACCACAATAACTTTGTCAAAGTGACCTGTGTTTATATTCAATCATGCTAAGACTAATGAAGAATTAGGGACGCCTGGGTGGCTCAGTGGTTGAGCATCTGCCTTCGGCTCTGAGCACGATCCCGGTCCCAGAATCGAGTCCAGCATCAGGCTCCCTGAGAGGAGTCTGCTTTTCCCTCTGCCTGTGTCTGTGTGGCTCTCATGAATAAATAAAATCTTAAAAAAAATAAGACTACTGAATTAGTGGGCAGGGCAAGGATCACCCTTGGCTGGCTGGGAAAACATCAGATGAAAAATATACGGGGGGAACTTAGAATGGATAAATCAGATGTCGGTAACACCCGAACCTACTGATCCACCTTAGCTCGCAGAGTCACCTATCAATCGGAAGACCACAGCACCACCTGCTAAGTATTCTTACAAAAACCAAAACCAACTGACACGTCAAATCTGACTATTAACCAGTTTGTGGGGAAACACAGGGGACAGAGGAATATGTCAGGTGAGACCACGGGATACAGTCACCAGGGCAAATGGCCCGTTCCAGCAACAAGTAAACAGCAAAGGGAAAAGATAGGAACGGCAGCCAGACCAACTGAATGCAACGGCTGCCTCTTGCTTGGATTCTGATGTGTCACAGACAAATTCACAAAATGATGGGAAAACTCAACGGATTAGTTATTTCACATGAAGCAACTTTAAAAAAAGGTACGATAATGGTACTGTGGTGATGTTAAAAAGAGCCTGTCTTCTGGAGCTCCATAATGAGGTGCGTGGAGATGTCAGTGGGAGGTGGATGTGGACAGATGGGACAGACCAGGCAGGTACTAACTGGTCCTGAAGCGGAGTACTGAGTACTCTATTTATCTGAAAGGTAAAAAGTACTGCACAAGGTCACTAAGGTGTTACCAAGGGCCGTTTTCGTTCTTCTGTTTGTGTAGAAAGCTCTTCATAATGAAACTAGAAAACCAGAACGCCGGCCAACTTAACAGCAAACAGGATTGGATGACGCTGTTTCCTGTGTTAAGGCCTGGAGCTGGGCAGTCCCGGGGTCTGCGGCCCCCTCCAGCGCTCCCCCCTTCCAGGCAGGGCTCGGGGAGGGAGACAGTGGTCTGCGTGGGGCTCGGCCCAGAGAAAGGGGAGCCAGCAAGCTGCGCTTATGTCGAATACGCATGAATTCCCTCAGCTACAGGGCTGCTGCAAGGCTGGACAGATGACCCCAACTCAGAGGCTCTTGCTCTCGCCAGCAGGCTTGAAGAGGACGTAGTGTGCACCTGCACTCGGCCACCTCACCAGCTGCTGGGGAGCCTGTGTGAGAAGGGAGCCCATCTAGAGGAGCCAGGTTTGCCATGGAGAAAAAGTTTGGTGCCATCAGCTGAGCTCCTTCATGAAGCTGTGCTTTGGTTTTCCCCCTTAAAACTGGTCTGGGGGAACCCTGGGTGGTGCAGCGGTTTGGCGCCTGCCTTTGGCCCAGGGCGCGATCCTGGAGACCCGGGATCGAATCCCACGTCGGGCTCCCGGTGCATGGAGCCTGCTTCTCCCTCTGCCTGTGTCTCTGCCTCTCTCTCTCTCTCTGTGTGACTATCATAAATAAATAAAAATTTGAAAAAAAAAACAAAAAACAAAAAAAAACTGGTCTGGCTGGGCAGCCTGGGTGGCTCAGCGGTTTAGCACCGCCTTCAGCCCAGGGTGTGATCCTGGAATCCCGGGATCGAGTCCCACGTTGGGCTCCCTGCATGGGGCCTGCTTCTCCCTCTGCCTGTGTCTCTGCCTCTCTCTCCGTGTGTGTCTCATGAATAAATAAATAAAATCTAAAAAAAACAAAACAAAACACAACAAACTGGTCTGGCTTAGGGGCACTTGGGCATCTTTCCAGATCTGTCCTGTGCTTTGACATAATGCTTACATATGGTACAGACACACACAGACACATTAGCTGTGTGTGTGTAACCTAGATAGCGTCGTGGGTTCTACACATTCCACGTTCTGGCACTTTTCACTTAAAAGCAGCACAGCGTATATTTCCAGATGGTTCTAAGAGCACTAGTGTGTCACGCCAACTCTAAGTGATACTGTGACATACCGAGTATCTGTGGTTACCCCACACCTGTAATGGGCAAAGGTGCAAAGGATATGTATGCTAGAGAGGTTTATGTAATGGAAAACTATGGATTTCAACAGTCACAGGGTGACAGTAGCTCCTAGGCAGTGCGCAGGAAAGGGGGTCAGGTGTGAAAACAGATTGCTTCTTCCTAAGCGAGGCAGCAGAGTGCAGAGGACACAAACCCATGGCCAGGCCCCAGCTCGCTACTTGTTAGCCGTGCTATGTAGAAAACCATCAGCTAGCCCCTGGCCCTGTTCTCTCACCTATGATATGTGTACGGTTTAGGGTCACAGTCAAAATTAAAGGCATGTACGAGAAGCACTTTGTAAGAGTAAAGCGCTTTTCAGTGCTATTGGTAGGTAATATGATTGTCTTGTGTTCTCCACCCACAGGCTGCTGAAGCTCTCTCCCCTTTTAAAACACTTATTTTCAATATATGTATAAAAATCACTTGTTTTTGCCCAGGAATTTAGTTTTTATTTAAGACTTAAAAAAATAAATTTAGAACTTTTATTAAGTACTTTCTACCCTCATGGGGCTCAAACTCACTACCCCAGGATCGAATCCCTGGCTCCACTGACAGCCCCAGGCACCCCCCATTTTTTGTAAATTGACTTACAGCCGACACTCAGTGTTACATCAGTGTCAGGTGCTCACCACAAGTGGAGCTACCATGTGTCACCCACACGACACTGTTACACTACCATGGCCTATATTCTCTACACGACTGTACCTTTCATCCCATGACTTACTCATTCCATCACTGGGGGCCTAACGTACCCATTTTTGAAGGCTTTAAAGCGAAACAGAGAAATGCTCATTTAATTTCCTCTCACTCTGAGGGTGAAGGATGTATCTGAAGCAGGTTCAGCCCTCAGGGGCTTTTCTGTCTTCTTGGGGTTGACTTCCTAAACCAATGCCACCAGGTTTCTGGCAACAATATAGGTTTAGTTATTTCACAGCAAATGAGGCGAACATGAAGTGAGACATGGGCAGAGTAAATTTCAACAAACTGTGAAATGAGAAAACCCTGACCGCTACTCTCGGGATGAAATGAGCTCAGGAGCATTTTAGGTTGGGGTGAGTCCACACCTGGTCAGTCAAAACACCTGCAGCTCTCATCTATTCTACCTACAAGGGGCCAGGGACCCCTAAGCCTGTTAGTATGAAGAAATACTTCCTCCAATACTGAATCTGAAGCCCCATCAGCCGTAAGATGTACGGTTCTCTTACGTGCCACCAAATGAGAGCAAGAGGGCACAAGGTTGATTTTAAGATCCATCCCAGTTTCTGCAGATGTTACATGTTTACAGTTGCAGAATCAATAAAGCCGGGGGGTGTGTGTGTGTCTGTTTTTCATTCCCTGCTCTATTATTCTCAGTGCCAACAATAGTAAGAGCACACAGTAGGTGCTCTGTGTTTGCTGAAGACGTGAATGAACGGTACAAATGAGCTCTCATGGGTAAAACCATAGATAGCGATCATTCTGTACGTGCTCTGTGTGAAGTTACAACACCCCAGAGCATCATTTAGCTGCTTTAAGCACTACAAAAGTTCCCAATTTGTTTACAAAGCTTCTGGGGTTCCTGGCTGCCCCAGTCAGTGGAGCATCTGCCTCCTGATCTTGGGATCGTGAGTTCCAGCCCCATGTTGGTCGTAGAGATTATTTTTTTTTAATTTTTTTTAAAAGATTTTATTTATTTATTCATAGAAACAGACAGAGAGAGAGACAGAGATATAGGCAGAGGGAGAAGCAGGCTCCATGCAGGGAGCCTGATGTGAGACTTGAACCCAGATCCTGGGATCATGCCCTGAGCCCAAGGCAAACGCTCAACCGCTGAGCCACCCAGGCGTCCCTAAATTTTTTATTAAGTAAGCTCCATGCCTAGTGTGGAGCCCAGGGTGGGGCTTGAACTCATGACTCTAAGTTTGAGACCTGAGGGGAGATCAAGAGTCAGACACTCAACCGATAGAGTCACCCATGTGCCCCAAGATCACTTAAAACAAAAAAACAAACCCCCACAAAACTATTTATGTTGCTGGTGGGCAGTTCTTCATACCAGTAAGACTAAGATTTCAGATTTCCTTTACTACACACGAAACAAAACACAACAAACCGTGAGCCTGTCAAGGAGACACACACGTCAGGTCAAGTTACTCCCCAACTTGCATTTCAGGTCCACGGGGGACAGTGGCGGCAGAAGCCCGGCTTATTATACCTCCCTGTCACCGTCTGTGACATTCACCATGCAGTTCCTTCTTCAGAGGCCCAGCATACTCTACGCAACGTGGGCGTGGTGGTGAACAAGATAGTCTCTCTTGGCATGATGGGCACTGACCAAACAGGACCTGGGGGCACTGGTGCAGACCCAGTGGCCTCATGCCCATGTCCCTGCAGATCCTGGGCCCGCTCATCAAGCTCTGTTTGGCCATTTCAGCCCATATGTACTGCATCTGGCCTTTCTTGTGTTCTTGTGTGGAGGCAAGCCCGGTATGCCTGGATGTGCTCCCACTTCCAGCTAAGCAGACAGACGGAAGTTTACACTGTTTGGGGAAGAGTGATACAGTAACAGAGAACGAAGAAGCCACACAGCTAAGTGCCATGACAGACACACACTGGATATTTTGGAATCCTGGAGGGGTGGTGTGAGATGGTAGGGAAGGCACTTTGGAGGAAGTGATGTTGAACTGAATGCTAGGAGTGCGCAAGAGAAGCAAAGGCGGAGAGGAGAGAAACGATGCATGTATACCAAGAGTCAGCACAAAGCATCACGTAGGGGCCGAAGTGGCAAGAGAAGGGAGGACAGACCATTGCCTGCAGACCTGGAAATCCAAGAAGGTGGTGACGTGATCAGAACCGTTTTTAGAAAATGACCCGGGCTGGTTTGTGGACGAGAGGTTCAATAGAGGGTCAAATGGACTTAAAGAGATTGGCTAGGAAATAAGCAAGTTCAGAGTCTAGATGAGATAAACGGTGAGGGCAGAGTAACTCAGCAGATGAAACAGGCAGAAGCAGCAAGAGACCATGGATGAGGGGTGGAGGAGAAGACCGGGAAGAGCCATCCAGGACATTATGGTGCGTCCAGCCTGGCTTTGAGGGGATGGCGGGAGCTAGCACCTAAGATGAGAGAACACAGGCGGCAAAAGTGAAGCAAGAGAGAACAGGTTTTAGGGAGGAGGAGAATGAATCACGTTGGGGCATTCGAGTCTGGGGTGCCCACGAGGGACACCCAGGTGGAAGCGCCTCGTCCGTGCATCCTATCTGCGCTGGGAGCAGCCAGGTCTGCTCCCGCAACTCGAGCACTCGGGGACCCGAAGCTGTGATAATAAACGTCGCCTCTCCGCGAGATCCCTAAGCAGAACTGAAGTCAGAAATCTGGTCTTCCCTCCTTTCTGGGGCACGTCCCACAGAACTGTATTTTCTTTTTCCCCCGGGGTGGTCCTTTTCCATCTCTCCTCAAAGACCAAACGAACTGAGAAAGTCAGTACAGAGACAGATAACGCCTGTCCTTTCTTTCTTTTAGGTTATTTACTTATTCGTGAGAAAGGCAGAGACGTGGAGGGAGAAGCAGGCTCCCTGCGGGGGAGCCCATGCGGGGCTGGATCCCAGGACCCCGGGGTCACGCCCTGGGCCACCGGGGTGGGGGTGGGGGTGTCCCAATACCTGTTCTGTCCAGTAGACTCTCAAGGCAGTAGTGTTAGCAGTCAACACGTCAAAATGAATCCGAGCGCAGCGCAGAGCCTGCGCCGTGGGCGGTGGTCCGCACCCCCGGGGGCTGCACCGCATGTCGGGGCCCGTGAGCTTCGGGCTGCAGCCCCGACGGCCTGGAGCGCAGCGCGGCCCCGCACCCGCTCCCGCACCCGCAGCCGCTCCCGCTCCTGCACCCGCAGCCGCTCCCGCAGCCGCTCCCGCTCCGCTCGCCACCGCAGAGGCCTTCCCGGACCCGCTCCCCATCCCCTCCCCGCCCTCTGGACCTCTCCGAGCCCCCCGGCCCCCCGGCGCCCCCCGGAGGTCGGGTCCGTCCGTCCGTCCGTCCGCCCGCCCCCTCCCGCCCCCTCGTCCGGGCGAGCGCGGCGCAAACCCCCGCGGGCAGCCCCCCCCCCCCCCCCCGCCGCCATGTGCGCCGCTGCCCGCCCGGCGCCCACCTGTCTCCCTCTGCGTCTTCACGCTGATGTACTGGCGCAGCTTCTTCACCGCGCGGTCCCGGATGCCCTTCTCGTGAGACGCCAGCCGCTGGGCGAACTGCAGCTCGGCCGGCTGCATGGCGGGGGCCATCGCGCCCGCTGGACCATCCCCCGCCGCCCGCCGCCGCAGCCTCCCGCCGCCGCCGAGCAGCTCGGGGCCGCGCCTGCGCAGAAGGCGGCGGGGCGGGGCCGGGGCGGCGCGCGCGCTGATGGCGTCACAGAGGCGCCGGGCGCCGCCGCTCGCAGCGCGTCCCGGGGGCGAGGGCGGCCCGCGGCGGTTCGGCCTCGGCTGGCGGGCGTCGCCGCAGCCGGCGTTTGGCGGCGAGGTTAGCGAGCGCCGGGTCTCGCCTGGAGGAGGCCCCGCGCCTCCAGGCCCGCTCCGCGGGAGCTCCGTGCGCCGGGCGGCCACCCGCCGAGCCTCGGCGTCCGCGTGCTGGGCTGGGGGCTGGGGGCTGCGGGCGGGATGCTGGGGACAGCCCCGTTAGGGGCGCCCTGAGGGGCCGGGGCTGAGCCCCCGCTGCCCTCGGAGCCAGCGCCCCCGAGCGCCCCAGTGTCGGGGCCCGGGGCAGATCCCAGTGCAGAGGATGCTTGGGGTCAGGGGTAGGTCCCGGTGCAGGGCAGGTCAGGGTCAGGGTCAGGGTCAGGTCCCGGGGCAGAGGACGGCAGGGTCAGGGTCAGGTCCTGGCGCAGGGGTGGCAGGGTCAAGGCCAGGTCCCGGTGCAGGGCATGTCAGGGTCAGGGTCAGGGTCAGGTTCCGGTGCAGAGGATGGCAGGGCCAGGGTCAGGTCCTAGGTCAGGGGATGGTTGGGGTCAGGGTCAGGTCCTGGGTCAGGGGATGGCAGGGTCAGGGTCAGGTGCCAGTGCAGGGCATGGCAGGGTCAGGGTCAGGTCCTGGTGCAGGGGTGGCAGGGTCAGGGTCAGGTTCTGGGTCAGGGGATAGCAGGGTCAGGGTCAGGTCCTGGGTCAGGGGATGGCAGGGTCAGGGTCAGGTGCCAGTGCAGGGCATGGCAGGGTCAGGGTCAGGTCCTGGCGCAGGGGATGGCAGGGTCAGGGTCAGGTCCTGGGTCAGGGGATAGCAGGGTCAGGGTCAGGTGCCAGTGCAGGGCATGGCAGGGTCAGGGTCAGGTCCTGGCGCAGGGGTGGCAGGGTCAAGGCCAGGTCCCGGTGCAGGGCATGGCAGGGTCAGGGTCAGGGTCAGGTGTAGGGGACAGCAGGGTCAGGGTCAGGTCCTAGGTCAGGGGATGGTTGGGGTCAGGGTCAGGTCCTGGGTCAGGGGATAGCAGGGTCAGGGTCAGGTGCCAGTGCAGGGCATGGCAGGGTCAGGGTCAGGTCCTGGTGCAGGGGTGGCAGGGTCAGGGTCATTGCCAGTGCAGGGGATGGCAGGGGCAGGGACGAGGTCAGGTCCCAGTGCAGGGGATGCCGGGGCTAGGTACAAGACAGATGCAGGGGATAATGGGTTGGTACAGGTCCTGGCATGGGGACAGATTTAGAGTGGTTGTTTGCGAGTGTGCTCTCCTGCCTGGAGAACATTCGGGGGACTTGGGTGTTGTTGGCAACCTGCTGGCCTCAGAAACAGACGAGGTCTTAGTTGTGCAGGACCCAGTACACTGGACCGCGCTGGTGGCACCGATGGTGCACGCTCGGCCCGCGGGGCAGGTGAATGGACCAGGTGGCATCTTCCCGAGCAGGTGGTCGTCTGGGCTACAGGCGGCTGGCTGGGCTGGCCCTCCGAATCCCGGGCGGACCCCCGGAGGAGCCTCGGCTCCGCTGAGCGCCGCCCCTAGCCCAGCGCCCCCCGGGGTCGGGAAGGCCCCCGGGACTGCTTACCTTGCCGCTCAGCCTTGCATCCCCCTGTCCTTCTGCTCTGCAGGCAGCGAGTCTAAAAGCCCGGTTAAGGCAGCAGAGCCGACGCGGAACCTCGCCGAGCCCCACCGCTGCCCCCACCGCTGCCCCCACCGCTGCTCGCCGGGCGGAGGATGCTGCGCCAGCTCCTGGAGGTTCGAGCCTCGCTGCTGCGCGTTCCCGCGCTTTCGGGCCTGCGGGGCCTGCGGGGTCAGAGGGCGCGGCGCGCAGGCGCACGGAGCGGGCCGCAGGGAGCCGGGCCGCAGGGAGCAGGGAGCCGGGAGCCGGGCCGCACCAGCCGGGGGCGGCCATGGGCGAGACGGGCGGCGCCGAGGAGGCCTGCGGGGTCAGTGGGGAGGCCGGGCCCCGGCGACTGGCTGCGTGGTGCCCCCGGAGCGCCCGGGCCGCGCCCACCCGCGCAGGGGGCCCGGGAGGGGGCAGCGGGCGTGGCGGGGACAGTGCGGCCCCGGGGCGTTGTGCGGGGGCCCGGGAGGTGGGGGGACCCGGGCTCGGAGCCGGGCAGTGTCCGGTTCACGGTGAGGGCCGGAGGCGGTCACCCGGCCTGCCCCCCCCACGGCCTGGGCGGGTGGGGAAGATGAACGGAACAGCGGAGGTGCGGGGGGCGCTCCCAGAGGGCCGGGCAGCTGGGCCCGGGGGTGGGGGGGTGAGAGTGAGGGGGGCCCGAGCGTGTCCGGCTGGTGTAGGTCTCGGTTTCCGGGGGTGGGGGTGGGGTGGGGGGTGGGACCGGAGCGTGTCCAGAGCATCAGCCTCGGCCCCCCGCCAGGGGTGGGGGAACGAGTGCCCTGGTGGCCTCGGCTCTCTCGGGGGATGGAGGTGGGGTGTGGGGGTGGGGGACCAGAGCCTGTCCGGAGCCGGGGCTGGCCTCGGCCTTGGGGGGGGGTTGTTGGTGGTGGGGGGACTGAGCTTGTCCGGCTGGCCTCAGCCCCCGGGGGTGGGGGACCAGAGAGCTGCCCGATTTTCAGCCTCGGCTGGGGGGGGGCTGGCATGTGGATGGGAAGGGAGACACTGGCTCCCCCTTTGAAGTGTGCGGAGCAGAGGGCAGGATGGGTAACGAGGAGCTTCTGAAAGCTTTGTGAGCAGGAGGTGTCCAAGGAAGGAAGCCAGCCGACTTGGGCAGCAGTCGTCCGGAAAGACGGTAATAATGGGAAAATCTGCTCCTCCTTTTAGCACGTGGGGACTAAAGAGGAATTCGTTAAAGTCCGGAAGAAGGACCTCGAGCGGCTGACCACTGAAGTCATGCAGATCCGGGACTTCTTACCTCGGATCCTGAATGGGGAGGTGCTGGAAAGCTTCCAGAAATTGAAGATTGTAGAGAAAAGTGAGTCTGACTTGCAGTGAGCAGGCAGGGATGGGACGGCAGTCTGTGCCCGTGGCTGACCTTCCACGAACTGCCACTGTGGCTGCAGTTGGGAGAGTCGGTGGGGACTCAGGGTGAGGTGCCCTGGGGCGCAGAGCTCACACATCCCTAGTAAGCTGGCTGGGGGGAACGTGGCCAGCTCCCTGGGGTCTCCCTTAGTGGCTCCTGTTTCTACCTGCCTCTCATCCTCGGCGTGAAGATTCCATACTCTTAGAATTAGAAAGCTCCACTCTAAAGATTAAGCGTTGGTATAAGTGAAAAATCCTGCCTTGTGGAAACTTTGCATGGAGTTAAAAGTCTCGGTAGAGATACGTGTGTATTTACTTGTTTCTAGGTGAACAGACAAGCCCGTTTCTTGTTTTTATTAAGATTGATTGATTTATTTTAGAGGGAGAGGGAGAGAGTCCCAAACAGACTCTGTGCTGAGCTCTGAGCCTGGTGTGGGGCTCGATCCCACGACCCTGAGCTCATGCCCTGAGCTGAAACCCAGAGTCAGATGCCGCCCTGCCAGCTGCCACCAGTCAGTTTCCAGCCCTGATTTAAGTCTGGAATCCCAGGACTTGTCCATTCAGAGATTGAGATTCACCTTGAGCTCTGACGTCAGGTGTCAGTTTGGGAGCCTTATCGAAGTTCTAAGATTCTGGGACTGATTCTGCGCTTAACTAACATACTAAATTACAGTTAAGTGAGTCTTTGGTGCTTAAGGCTGGTCTAACGCTGTGCATTGGACTCCTCACCATCCCTGAGTGGTCTCTAGGACAAGTGTTTCTTTTCTTTTCTTTTCTTTTTAAAGATTTTATTTATTTATTCATAAGAGACACAGAGAGAGAGGCAGAAACACAGGCAGAGGGAGAATCAGGCTCCATGCAGGGAGCCGACATGGGACTCCAGGATCACACCCTGGGCCGAAGGCGGCGCTAAACCACTGAGCCACCCGGGCTGCCCAGGACAAGTGTTTCTGAGTGGCCCAGAGTGTGTCTCTAGCACTGGTCCAGACAAGAAGATACCTGAATTCAACAGTACACGTTTCTGGCGTGGGCTGATGTACCTGGCCAAGGGCGCAGCCATACATAGTTAGAAGGGAGAACGCTCATGACCACTGCAGTCCCCTGTCCTTACTCCCTCTTTGGAATCCTCAGATTGGGGGTCTCCTCCTACTCATGGCCATGACTCCTCCCCAGGGCTTCCTTGACAGTCTCAGCTCTTGCTGGACTTGACGCTGGTAGCCGTTTGTCTCCCCTTCCTCCATCTGGAGGGCTGTTGCTAGTCTCTGGGTGCCTCACCAACCCCTACCCTCCTCCACACATCTCACCATCTGGGATGTTGTCTCCCATGGAGACCCTGTCGGCTGTGCTCTAGGTCCCTGGTTATACCGTAGCTCTAGACCATTGGCTTCGGAGTCCCTTGTTCTGATCCCGTGCTCAGCCAGTGACCTTCTGAGAGCAGTCAGTCACCTGAGTGCGTTTATCTTCAGGGAAGGAAAGTCCTGACCCGTAGCAGAGCATGCCAGTGGGCTGAGTGGTTATGTCTCAGCAAATTAATGAACTGGCATTCTGAAAACGACATCAGGGTCTCATGAATTGGTTAGCACGAGTCTGGAGATCACAAAATCAAAAATGTATATATGAGACTGAGGGGCACAAAGATTGAATCTGTGGTGATGTGATCAGAGTTAGACTTTAAGAGCTCTTGCCTCGCCGTCCCCAGACCCTGTAGTCATGTCTTCCTGCTCTGGCTGTTTTGTCTTGGTCTACTTTGCTGACGTGTCCTCTGCAGCAGCCTTTCGGCTAGTGGAGCTTCCTGTGGAGTCGCCTCACTCCACGGTCTTTCCATGGGCAGTCTCATGCACACACAGCTTCAGTTTCCATATTGCTGCCAGTGGCTTCTGGGTTTGGCCCAGACCCCCAGGCTTAGTTAGGGCCTTGAGTCAACTCCTACTTGGCATTTCTCCTTGTGTATTTCACCATCATTTCAAATTCTCAGTGTTTGTCCCAGCCTAATCAGCCTGCAGCCATCAGGAAGCACCCATGGGTCCTCGGTCAGGCTTATTGGCTTCTTGCAATAAGAGAGGCCACACCCCAGAAGAACCATGGGCATCTTGCCAACAAGAGGCTAGAGCCGCGGTGGGTTTTGGGGAAGGGTGGAATTTAGGTGAAGTGCACATTAAATCGTGTTTTAATGGCCTCCAAGCAGAGTAGGGCCGTGTGTGGGGGCATCACCATATCCTACTACAATGGACCGCGGCCTCGTGTCTTTGAGAAGCACAAAGTTTATTTTATTTATTTTTAAAGATTTTATTTATTTATTCATGAGAGACAGAGAGAGAGGCAGAGATACAGGCAGAGGGAGAAGCAGGCTCCCTGCAGGAAATGTGATGTGAGACTCGATCCTGGGACTCCAGGATCACACCCTGAGCCAAAGATAGACACTCAACCACTGAGCCACCCAGGCGTCCTGAGAAGTACAAAGTTTAGATCGTGTAGAATGTTGTGTCTGGAAATTCCTTATTTGAAGCTCTGCAACTAGCTAGAAATCAAGGCTGCTGCCCTGTGTCCCAGTGACTTTGATCCTGTAGGGAACAGCGGGATGTTCCTTTTTTACTGGTGTAATTCCAAACAGCAAAATTTCTGACAGTCTGAGATTTTACAAAATAGGCTTTTTGTGAATCAGAAATCAGCAGTCACTGAAAGGGGTCATTGTCACAGTGTGTTCTTGGGAGAAACACTGTTTCCTGTTAACTTGGCAGCTTGCTTCATATGTCTGTTGGCCCAGTGTGGCGAACTCCGGGACAGATTTCTCCTTTCCTGCCTCTGACTCATTCGTGCCGTCCATCCCCCTAGCCCACCTCACACTGGGCTTTCTCAGTCTCCTCAGGGCACAAGCAGGTTTTTTTCCTCATGGCTGCATCCTGGATTCACTAGCCTGCGTCTGCTGCCACCTCTGAGCCCAGGCCCCTATCTCTGCCTCCTGTTTCTCTGTTTGCTCATTGTCACTTTCCAGTCTGCCCAGACTGTGTAGCCTGTGTAGTTTTTATTTTTTTATTTATTTAATTTTTTTTTAAAGGTTTTATTTATTTATTCATGAGAGACACACAGAGAGAGGCAGAGACACAGGCAGAGGGAGAAGCAGGCTCCATGCAAGGAGCCCGACGTGGGACTCGATCCCGGGTCTCCAGGATCACGCCCTGGGCTGAAGGCAGCGCCAAACCGCTGAGCCACCCGGGCTGCCCGCCTGTGTAGTTTTTAATAGTTAGGTGTGGTTAGGTCATTTCCCTGCTGATATCTTCAGTGGCTTTTCCTTGCTTTTAGGATACAGACCAAAAAACACCCCCTCTCTAAAAAAGCACCACCACCCAAAAACCTAAGCAAACCTGTACCATGGCCCAAAACACTTTGTATTATTGGACTTAGCCTCAGGCGCAGTCTCATTTCCTGGTCTGCCTAGATAACATCTGTCTTCCCATTGGTCCTGTCAGGTGTTGCAGCACACCACACTTTTCCTTCAGATAAAGTCATTTTTATTGTCATCCTATGATGTAGGTCCGTGGGAGGGCAGGGCCCCTCTTTTTGCCTCCCACTGTATTCTCTGTGCCCAAATATTTGGTTCCGAGGGACTTCCCACCCACCCGTTTTCTGCAAGCTCTTTTTTCTGAATTGCTCAGTATCACAAAGCTAGAGCTAGAGGTACCTGGGTGTTAAGAGAAAGGGAGGATCAAAGTGGATTTGGTGTCATGCTCACGCTCAAGGCTTGACTATGAACTTGAGTTGGCCCTTGAAGGCTTCTGCATCTCTGGCCTGAGGCCTGGCCTACAAGAGGTCCTTCTAAGGCATCTTTCACTTAGTTTTGGCTGTTGACATGGGTGACATGAAGGAAACAAAGTTTCTCTCCCTTTTCTTTTTATGAGGAGGAGGGCTGCTGGCTCTTCCCTGGGCCTTCTGAGACAAATCTGGTGAGCCATGGCCCCGAGAATGGCTCCCCGAGAGGTGATCCAAGGATCGCAAGGTGACAGCAAGAGCTGATGGACATGCTGATCTACCTGCCCTCCTGGCCCTGTGGTCTTAGAGCAGTATTGGGGTTTCTTTTGCTTCTCCAGTGGATGTGCGTTTGTCAGCTTAAGGAATGACAAAGAGCAACACAGAGGGAGGAACGAATGCAGACAGGAAGAGAGTAGAGGGCAACTATACCTGATTCGAGGGGAAGCTGCTTTTGGAGCCTAGGGGGTTGGCTTGGTTGGGTTCAGGCCATAAAGGACCCATGTTGACAAAATGAGTGTCACGTAGTGAATGGGACTTAATTCTGATTTTAGCATAGTAACTCCCTTTAGGAAATTGGGCAGGTAAGTGGTAGAGTTTGGAGTCTTCATGGGAAGGGTGTTCCCTGAGGATCTCTGAGAATATATGAGCATTGAGGAGCCAGGCATGCTTTGAGGGGTAAGAGGAAGGTGTTTTCAGATGGGGTGATGGTTACAGATGGTATGAAAGTCACAGATGAGAGTAGAGTTGATTGCCCACTAATAAGCTAATTTTTCAGCTTGATACGTGGAGCAAGGATTGGGGTATAGCAGAGTCAAGTCAGTAAATGTCAGTAGTTGATAGGAGACTAAATAATAATAAATTATTTTTATTTTGAGATGAGAGGCAGGTGGAAGTTATCCATGGAAATCATGTCAAAATAGCGACTAAAATGACATTTTCAGGGGTATGATTTTTTTTTTTTTTTTTTTTACCTGTAGAATAAGCTTGAGGAATTGAGTGGAAGATAAAGGAGAATCAATAGATAGAGTACTCACCAAGGAAGGTCTTGGACTCCATTTGGGAGCAGGATTATGGCTGCCTGGGTGGACTGGAAGGGACACGTGAAGAAATGGTTAGTCTGGGTGGAGAAGTGAGGGCAGAGCCTGACAGTGGAAGTACGGAGCGCTGGCGCGCTGCTTCTGTGAGCTCTCAGATGTTTCCCTGCCTGTAGAGGGGACGGTGATGTTTACCACAGGAGGTGGCAAGGCTTCAAATGAGACGACTCTTTGGGAAGCACAGGCGCTTAGTGTACGGCTCGGGGGGGCCCTCGGGAAAGGACCTCTTCAGGTGGAGGGGCCCCTGGTGGACTGAAGACAGCTCCGCTCCTGACCCAGCACTTTGCATTCTGACTTAAACAACATCACTCTGTGAATTTGAAAAAGGTTTAGGGAGGCTTGGAGTACGAGTGACCTGGTTTGAATTCTGTTTCTGTCCTTTCTTAATCTGTGTAAAATGGGGCTCCCATGGTGTTCTCAGGCCTCCACAGATGACCTTGGCAAAGCAGAGATGGGGAAGTACTAGGTAAAAGTTAGCTCGCTCCCTTGCCTCTCACCCCTTCCCGAGTGTGTTCATCTAACAATAATGGAGTTTTACTGTGTCAATGTGTGTCAAAAAGTTTGTTTTAAATTAGAATCCTGTTTTTTAAGGACTTATTTTAGAGTGTGGGCATGTGCGTGTGAGTGGGGGGAGGGGCAGAGGGAGAGAGAGAATCCCAAGCAGAATCCATGCTGAGCATGGAGCCTGACGTGGGGCTCCATCTCACGACCCTGAGATCATGGCCCGAGCTGAAATCACGAGTCGGTCACTTAACTAATTTATTTTTCAAAAATAAAATCCTATATATTATGTGGTTCAGTATGTAAAATAGATGAAAGTTATATTTTCTGCATATTTAAAAAATTCTGTTTTAGAACATTACTTGTAAAGTTGATACAATGAAATGTTTTGATGAAAACAAAATATGATCAATATTAGATTTTGGAAATCAGTTGCAGTGCCATCCTCAGTGTCCAATTTCTGTTTTTAGTTGTGGCTGTTAAGTTACAAGAAAAAGACATAAATCACAAAGGTAAAGAATTGCAAATGGTGAGTTTTTAAACATTTCACTTTGCAGCATCAGGATGCTTTTCAAGGAAACTGATCTGGAAGCTTGAAGGCAGTGGGGTCAGATGTTTTTGTTTCATGGTGAAGTCACAAGGTCTGATAATTCTTTGTCTTACTGGCATGGATTCATTTGGAGGAAGATGGTGGAAAAGCCAGTCGGCCTGTCCTGTGGAACACTTGTCAAACACCTATGCTGCCTTTGAGATGTCAGATGATATGATTTAGAAACAATTGGACATCTTAGTGGCAGGCGTCTGGAGTTGGGATTGTGTAACATTTCCTATTGACACCAAACATAAATTGCAGTCTCATTTGATGACTTTAAATCTGCAACGTTAGTTTTAACCTTTTAAAATTTATTTATTTAAATAAAAATGTTTAAGTGTTCATATTGTAAACCAGCCTTGTTTTGTTCCTTAAACGTCAGTAATGAACAGAAACTAGTGTAGCTGTGATATACTGGGGAGAGGTTTGTCTAATTTTCTGTAGCAACAGAAAAAATTATTTTGTGCAATTTAAAATTTGTGCAGGAGGGCAGCCTGGGTGGCTCAGCGGTTTAGCGCCACCTTCGGTCCGTGGCCTGATCCTGGAGACCCAGTATTGAGTCCCACGTCAGGCTTCCTGCATGGAGCCTGCTTTTCCCTCTGCCTGTGTCTCTGCCTCTTTCTTTCTCTCCCCCTCTCTCCCTCTCTACCTCTCCTTCTCTCTCCCTTTCCCCCTCCCCCTCTCCGTGTCTCTCATTAATAAATAAAATCTTAAAAAAAATAAAATTTGTGTAGCAGCACCTTGTCTCTGTCTGCATGGTCCAGTAGAACCTTCTGTGATGATGATGGTACTGTGTGATTCCCTAAATGTTTAAAAAACAGCTGCTAGCTGTATATAGCCTATTGGCCCAGCACCATTTATTGAAAAGACAATCTCCTACTCCTGTTGTACAGGATTGTTTTTTTTTTTTTTTTAAAGATTTTATTTATTTATTCATGAAAGGCACAGAGAGAGAGAGGCAGAGACACAGGCAGAGGGAGAAGCAGGCTCCATGCAGGGAGCCCGACGTGGGACTCGATCCTGGGTCTCCAGGATCACATCCCTGGGCTGAAGGCGGTGCTAAACTGCTGGGCCACTGAAGCTGCCCAACAGGATTAGTTTTGATCTAAATGGCTGTGTATGTGGGGATTTGATTCTGAATTCTTTTTTTTTTTTTCTTTTTATTGCGCCCCCCACCCCCCACCCCAGGCCGGCTGGAGCGGAGGAGGGGCCCAATTCTGAATTCTTTATTAGTTTTATTTATTTTTATATTGTTCATTATTAGTGTTTATTAGTTTTTATATTGATTTTCTACTTGGTTATGTTTTATTCTAGCTCCCTGATGAAATTGTCTTTTTGCTGGAACATTAATCACAGTTAAAGTCTGAATCTGGCAAATTCAGTATCTGGATCAGCTATTGGTCTGCTTGTAGTGTCTATTTTCCCTTTTGGTAATCTTGGTCATTTTAAGTAACTAATGGACTATTTAAAGTGAAAATTTGTAGAGACTTTGTTTTTTTTTTTTTTTTTGTAGAGACTTTGGATGATAGTATTTTTCTCTCGCAAGCCGTGCCCCTCCTCACCACCCCCTACCTCATTGCACGCACTGTCTGCTCGCCTCTGCAGCTGTCGTGTGCTGCTTATGCCTTGCTGAGCGCCTAGAAGAGGGAGTTGGCTCTGACGTCAGCTCATTTTTCTGTGCTTCCATCTCCTCTGGGATCATGACCCACCCTAAGTCTTGGCTGTGCAATAGCTCTGTGGTTTATTTCCATTTCCCAAGCTCTGTGCTACCACTGACGGCTCTGCCCAGCTTTGCTGCCTCTTTGCCTGTGCTGGTTTGGAATATGCTAAGATTCCCAGGAGGAATGGGGTGGGAGGCTGGGCTCCTGTACCGCTATGAATGCTCCTCCTCTCTGGGTCCTGGCCTGAGGGCCTCTGTGACTCAGTGGTCCCCACATACCTTGAAAGGAGTTAGTTTGTTTAAATTCCAGTTTCCTAATTGTTCTCAAGGGACGATTGATCTGCTACCTCACCATCATAGCTGGAAATGGGAGTCCTTCATATATGTGGTTGTGACTTTTAAGTTGTTAAAAAACACATTTTAATGTCATACAGTAAAGACAGGCTGTGGAAATGTCCCAGATTAAAGGAGGCTAAAGATACGGCTGAAGGCCACACGTGACCCTAGACTGGTGGTTGTACTTGGAAGGGAAGAAATGCTACATAAAGGGCAGTTTCGGGTCATTTGACAGAATTGGAATGTTAGTGGCAGATTAGATAAAGTTATTGTATTCATTTTTCTGAAGTTGATAACTGTATAGAGTAGGTGTGTAGGACGTTATTCCTATTCTTGGGAAATACTGAAGTACTTACGATGTATGTAACTTACCCTCAATGGGCTCAGAACGCGTATTGTGTGTGTGTGTCTGTATGTGGTACAAACGATGAACAAATGCGAGACGTTGCCAGCACGTAAGTCTGGGTACAGGGAATATAGGTATTGTTTGTATTTTTTTTTTCATGCAATGTTTTGTAAGTTTGAAATTGTTCCCAAATAAAAAGTCTGAAAAACATTGTAAAATGGATAAAGTGCTGTTTATAGAACATATGTGTCCTTTAGGCACTCTTGGGTTGTTAGCAGTGGGGTTTGAAAACCACAGTACTACCTGGTCTCTAAAGCATTGGTGGGGGCAGCCCGGGTAGATCAGCGGTTTAGTGCTGCCTTCAGCCCAAGGCATTATCCTGGAGACCTGGGATCGAGTCTCACGTCAGGCTCCCTGTATGGAGCCTGCTTCTCCCTCTGCCTGTGTCTCTGCCTCTCTTTGTGTCTCTCATGAATAAATAAATAAAAATCTTAAAAAAAAGCGTTGGTGGGTGTTTTGAGATTAATTTCCCAAGAGTTTGGTATTATTGAGAAGAGGGAGACCTCTGTTTCAGCTCAGAGAAAAATTATTATTTCTGGCCTATAGAAATCTGAACAAGAGAGAGAATCATGAAGCTTATGATGAAAGAGTGAATGCCAAGAAGGGATTATTGGGGTACCTGGCTGGCTCAGTCAGTGGAGTGTGCAACTCTCAACATTGGGGTTATGAGTTTGAGCCCTACAGTGCATGTAGAGATTACTTGAAGTCTTAAAAAAAAAAGATCATTTGAACCAAAAGTTTATTGTGACCCAAGTGAGACAATATCAGTGTCTCATGTCCATGTTTGGCAGGAACAAAAGGGGAAGCTTGGAGTATAACGTAGAGGACAGACAGGACTGGACAGAGTTTGGGGAATCCACAGGAGGATCACAAAGCCCCGGGAACTGGAGGAGTGGGGTGCCAGGGCTTCCCTTAGAGCTGCCAGCTGCACAGAAGGTGAAGTTACTGTTACTGGAAGATTGTCAGGGATGACACAGGGGAAGTAGATGTCCCAGCAGGTCTCCTTTCGTCCCCGGTCCCTTTGGAGCCTGCTGCTGTTCAAATCTAACATGAAGCTAAAAGCCAAGGAGCCCGATTGCTGTGGATGTTGACTTTAGCCTCTTGGGAGCACCGAGTGGGGTGGAGTACGGATCCAAAGGACATGTGGAGATGGTCTGGCAGACGGGGGCCTGGGAGAAAAGGAGAGAAATAGGGGCTTATGGACAGAGGAAGTGGGAAGGTAGCCAAGATGGAGAAAGTAGAGAGGTACATTATTTGAATATATCACTCCTGACACCCCACCATTAACATCTTATTCTAAATAAATAAAATCTTTAAAAAAAACATTTAAGGGATACCTGGGTGGCTCAGCAGTTGAGCGTCTGCTTTCGGCTCAGGGCGTGATCCTGGAGTTCTGGGATTGGGCTTCCTGCATGGAGCCTGCTTCTCCCTCTGCCTGTGTATCTGCCTCTCCCCCGCCCCCCGTGTGTCTCTCATGAATAAACAAAATCTTAAAAAAATAGTAGTATTCGTATGCCAATAACTGAAAACATTTCCTGATTCTGGTTTGAGAAATACATTCACAGAACTCATCTGAATTCAGTAAGATTGATCTTAGGTTTCTGTGATGGTATTTGTTTTCAGGTGCCCAGCGAATTTAGTCAGTGAGTCAGGGAGGTGTTCACCATCTGCCTGGCATCTGTCAAGCACTGCTAGGTAATGTCGAGATATTCAAAGGGCAGAATTTGACCCTCTTCCTTAGTAATTTACAGGTAGACTAAGGAGCTCCAAGAGACTCAGATGTTGAAGTTAGTGATACAAGGTACTGCCAAGTCCATTTGGCAATGCCAATATAGAACAAATTCCTGTTAGTCACACGTTTTCTTCATCTTATAAAAGATAACTCCAATGGCCTTTAAGTTAGAAGAAGAAGAGTGGTTTGGGGAGATTTTTGGCAGTGGAGAGAAAAAAATGCTATTTGCACGTTCTGATTCCAACTCGTTTCCCCCAACCCCTTTGATTTGTTTTAAAAGTTTGATAGCTAATTAAAGTGTTGTTTGGCTGGCTTATAGTGGGTAGGATTTCAAATGCACTTAAGCTCTTTAACTGAAGGTGTTGTTTTTTTTTTTTAATGAATCCTGAAATATTCTCATTTTTTCACTTTTTTTCCCCCGTTTTTTTTGTTTGTTTGTTTTTTGTTTTTTGTTTTTTTTACTTTAGGTATTTATATTGTTGACAGGCTGATTAAGTTAAAATGAAGTCTTTAGGGTGAGCCGTGATCCAGTATGACTGGTGTCCTTGTAAACGGGTATATTTGGACATAGAGCACACGTGTATAGGTAAGCTGATATGAAGGGACCAGGAGAAGGCCCAGGGACAGTGGAGGCAGATGGGAACTCTGGAAGATCTAGGCTCCTGAAAGGTGGAGGAGGCAGGGAAGGACCCTCGCCTACAGGTTTCGGAGGGAGCGTGGGCCTGCTGACACCTTGGTCTCGGGCCCACAGCCTCCAGAACTGGGGGACAGGATGTTTCTGTTGTCGGCTGTCCAGTCTGTGGTGCTTTGTTACATACCCTCCAGATCTCAGTTCACAGTAAAGATGGAGTCCATTAGCAGCTAATCGTGAATTCTTTCCTAAACCTATTATGGAGTGCTAGGAAGGGAGAGGTTAGCTATGAAAGACCGTTTATTTTGGGTTTGAGACTTTTAGCTGTTTTGGTCAAAAACGATACTTTCATATTAACATGAAACAACAAGTGTAAGTTTATTCTTATTTTAAGCATGCCAGGTGCTAAAGGGTAGAGAAATTGATCCCTTATGTATGCTTTACATTTCTTTGCTCAGGGTTTCAGAAATGCTGCTTTTCATTTGTAGCTCAGCTCCTTGCTGGTAATAGTTCTCTGCACCCTTTCCGTGGATAAGTTAAGCAGTGAGAGATACAGCCTTTTCTCATGGTATTAAAACTATCAGGGCAGCCTGGGGGCTCAGTGGTTTAGCACCACCTTCAGCCCAGGGTGTGACCCTGGAGATCTGGGATCGAGTCCCACGTCGGGCTCCCTGCATGGGGACTGCTTCTCCCTCTGCCTGTGTCTCTGCCTCTCTCTCTCTCTCTCTCTCTCTGTCTCTCATGAATAAATAAATAAAATCTTAAAAAAAAACTATCAAAAAAGGATTGTGAGTTTCAGAAGTGGCCTGTGATGTAGATTATTTCTGTATATTAGTAGTCTGTCTTAGCCACCATTTCATTCAGTTAACAGTTACAGGGAGATTTCCTTATGAATGCTAAAGATTAGTAGGTACAAGACAGCCTAGGCTGGATGGCAGCTTCTTCCCTATTCTGACATCGAAGCTGGGTAAGATAATGTATTATTCACTGTCCATATTCTTTCTGTCCCTGGTTTTTAAAATAAAAAAATCATAGAAGTGGTATATTCTCATTATGAGGATGAGACATATAATCAAAGTGGCTGTATATTTTTCTCTCTTCAAGGATTAGCAGAAGGAACTTACAGAGAAGTAAAATTCATTTGTGTGACAAATATTTATAAAATTCCATGTACCGTTGTAGGGATTTGGGATGTATCAGAAAGCGAAACATGAAAATGCCTGCCCTTGTGGGGTTTGTTCAGGGCTGTTGGCACTGCGGGGGGCCACGCTGAAAAAGCAGGGTGAGGGTTTGGTTGGGAGAAGGCGGCAGTGCTCCCATCTGGCCACGAGGTGGCGGCCTTGTACAGCTGAAAGGCACCTGCCACCTCCAGGTGCCCGGGTAGGCAGGTGTGGCATCCCCCCCCCCCGCCCCCGCCCCGCCCATGCTGACTTTGAATTCTGTGGGGTGCCCGTGGGAGAGTGGAACGTTTGACCCCGTCCCCTTGTTATGGTAGCCTATGGATGTACGGCTACACAGGGCCAGAGACTGTGAGGTTACCCTAAGGAAAATCTGTGGGGCCAGGATGAATTCCCATGTGTGTTTATACGTGGTAAGGCTTGTAGAGATGTAATTTTCTATCTTTGCCACCTTTGAGTGACGTACAGCTTGATGATACAAGAAAATTTAAGAGTGAACTGCGAAGAAAAAGTTTGTACCACTGATTTATTTTAGTTCTTTTCATTTTGTTTCTTTTTATGAGCATATGCATTTCATAGTTCATTCATAATTATAAATGACATAAGTTTTCATTTAACACTGTCACAGAAGGCAACTGTGTAGCTTCTAGAGCCTAGCACTTGACTGACAGTTGATTTCTTGGGTGGCCAGGATTTGCAGCGTAGAGCACAGACTTCCAGGAGAGTCCTGTTGTGGCGTGATGCATTGTAGGAGGAGGGGGCAGAGAGGAGAACTGATTTGAGCTAGAAAAAATAGTCCCACTTTACATGGTTTCTGAGAAACGCCGTTTAAGACAAGTTGTGCCAGCCAGTTTCATAATCTGTAACCGAATATTTGGCTTTAGGTGCTAATCTTCCCTCTAGGGCAAAGGGTGCCTGGAAACTGCTGACTCCCTTCATTTCTCCCACGCTTTGGGGATGCCCCTGCTGTCCTTGGCAGTCCCCTGCCTTCTCAGAGCCCAGGGCCACCAAGCCACCCCCTGGGCTTGTCCACACTTCCCTGGAGGGAGTGCTGTCCTGCCGTCTCCTCCCCAGGTGGAGGGGGGCACCAGTTTTCAGGCCGCTGGCTGCTGCCTCCCACCACCTGCTGTTTCTGTCCCCAGGTTCCTGTGGCTGGGCTCCCTCACTGGCTCTCACTGGTTGTGTGTTGTTTTCATTTTGTTAATGGCCAGAGACCAGGCTGTTGTCCTGAAGCCGTCTTTCTCAGAGTCTATTCCCGGACCAGCAGCATCTGCCTCACCTGCGAGCTTGCTGGAAGGGCAGATTCTTCAGGCCCACCTCAGGCCTACTGAATCGGAGACTCTGACTGACGCTGGCGGGGGTGGGGGGGGCGGGTGCAGCCTGTGTTGACCCAGCCCTGTAGGGGATACTGGCGGACTAACATTTGGGAGTCAGTGTCCACAAGCACTGCTGCATTAGCTCTGAGTGCCGTGTGCCACCTCACATCTGGGTGCGTGTTAGCATAGACACTGATGATTTCTTAGTTCCTGAGGTCAAGGCACTTCATTACTTTGCTTTTTAAATGTCAGTATTTCTGCACCATAATATCTTTTCTTTAAAGTTGACCATACCTGTGATTCCAGACTTACTAACGTGGATGTTTTGGGGATTTTGTTGGCTATTTGAATCACCACCTAAATGAACGTGGTGGGGAGTTGCCACGGTTGCCCGCCTTCACCGCGGCCTTCTCTTGTCTGATCACCGTTGCTTCCGCCCCTCCATTGACGGCCGCTGCGGCTCTTCCTCCTGAGTCAGTCTGCCAGTTGGTGAGACGAGCACTGTGAATCAGCCCTGGCTGGCACCGTCTACTCACCGAGCTGCCTTCTGCTTTTTATGGAGCAGATACAAGTCTGTGCCACGAGACAGTCGGGTTTCTCAGCCCTGCCGTCAGTCCCTTACGTAACCCACTTTCTTAGAGCCTCCAGTACGAGTTTGGCAGTAAAATCAGGGCTTAAAAACATAAGACTGAAAACAACAACAAGAAAAGTGCTTTTGGGTATGGGCTAAAAACTGGCAAAAACCTGAAAAGCAGAACTTTTAGAATATTGGTCATTGAAGGACTGGTTCTGTGAATAATCACACCTGAGCAGCCCATGCCCATTTTCTTGAGAGATTTGGCTCATTGGATTCTTAGAGGACATTAATGGTCTGAAATGCTGAGTGTTGTTGTGTCTCTCTTCTTCTAGACCTGGAAAGGAAAGAGCAAGAGTTAGAGCAACTGAGAATGGATTGTGAGCACTTCAAAGCCCGCCTAGAGACCGTGCAGGCTGACAGCATGAGAGACAAGAAGGTACGATGCTAGCACACCAGTGTCCGGGCTGCTCCCCGACAGAGCCGAGTGGCCGGCAGCCCTCCTAGCCCTTAAGCCTCAAGAGATTGTATTTTAAAATGTATGTAATTCTGGGGGCGCCTGGGTGGCTCAGTCAGTAAGTGTCGAACTCTTGATTTCAGCTCAGGTCACAATTTCAGGGTCCTGAGATTGAGCCCTGCGTTGGGCTCCATACTCAGTGGGGAGTTTGCTTGAGATTCTCCTTCTCCCCTTGCCCCTCCCCCTCCTGGTGTTCTTGTGCGTGTGCATACATGTGCGCTTTCTAAAATAAATCTTAAAAAATAATAAGGGCTGGAAAATAGTCGAACATTTGGATTTTATGACCATTTAATGTGGAGAATATTTACTGGGTAGGCTTGTAATTATGACTTCCTGTTAACTTTAAAAAAAGTTTTTTTTTTTTAAGATTTTATTTTTTCATGAGAGACAGAGAGGCAGAGACAGAGACAGAGACAGAGGAAGAAGCTGGGATCATGACCTGAGCTGAAGGCAGATGCTCAACCACTGAGCCACCCAGGTGCCCCAGCTTAAAAAATTTTTTAAAATATTTATCTATTTGACAGAGTACTCACATGTGCCTTAGTGGGGGGCCAGGGGGTGAGGAGGGAAGGGTGGGGCAGAGTGAAAGAGAGAAAGAGAGAAGCAGACTCCTCACTGAGCATGGAGCCAGATGCAGGGCTCTTTCTCAAGGCCCCAGAGTTCATGACCCGAGCCAAAATCAAGACTTGGACACTCAACCAACTTAGCCACACAGATGACTCTAATTTTTATGTCTAAAAGATCACTTCAGAACATTAAAAATCATAGAATAATAAGAATTCTGAAAAATGTACTTAATAATTTATAATCAGAGATGTATTAACTGGAAATATTTGTAATAAACCTAGGGGATCATTTACTAATCTTTAAGAAACAACTAATGTGTTTTAATATTTGACGAGACTAATAGTATTTCTTAAAAATTACACATTCTTGGGGATCCCTGGGTGGCTCAGTGGTTTGGTGCCTGCCTTTGGCCCAGGGCGCGGTCCTGGAGTCCCGGGATCGAGTCCCTCGTCGGGCTCCCTGCGTGGAGCCTGTTTCTCCCTCTGCCTGTGTCTCTGCCTCTCTCTCTCTCTGTGTGTGTGTCTATCATGAATAAATAAATAAATAAATCTTTAAAAAAATTACACATTGTTTTTCTATAGAATAAATGATTTCCCCTTCTCTTCTGTAAAGCTAGAACTATCCTATCACTTCTGATAAAAGTCAGGGTGTGTGTATTTTTTATTTTAAAGTAGAAAAACACTAACAGTACTAGTAACAGTAGCTAGTATCTGTTGTTTCCTGTGTGCTGGCAGGTGGCCAGCCACTGGCTGTGCATCGAATATCTCTTGTGCGTCTCCTAGCACAGCAGAGTCAGTAGGCACTGTTAGCCTCAAGGAGGTTAGGTAGCTGGTCACAGGTCCACTGCTGCCTCATGTGAAAGAATTCTGAATATTTGTGGCTGCTATGGAGGTTTTCCAGAACTGGTGGGTTTTGTATGGACTTTAACATTGAACAAGAAGGAAAGGTCAGGGAAAGAGTTTCGGTCTCAAAACTGAGTTAGGTTGAGTGTCAGTCACATAATCAAAGTTGAAATTTTAGCTTTGTCGTATGTTTAGATCACAATAATTTAAGATGACGGTGGCTAATTTGGGCCTGAAAGTTTCATGGTCTGAAAGAAGTTGACCAACAGACAGGAAGGATCTGATAAAAGTTGACAATGCACTTGTTAGGTTCTGTACTTCCTGAATTTGCTGAGATGTCCTTGTTAAGGTTAAAACTTAATTGGACAGAATCTTAGATTTCCTTTTTTTTTTTTTTTAGTAGATAAACATAGGAAAAATGCATGTTTTGTGGACATTTTAGAGGCAGTGCTTAAAAATGCACCATTCATGGGGTACTTGGGTGGCTCAGTGAGTTGAGTATCTGACCCGTGATTTTGGCTCAGGTTGTGATCTCAGGGTCGTGCGACTGAGCCCTGCGTCAGGCTCCCTGCTCAGCGTGGAGTCTGCTTGAGATTCATCTCTCTCCCTTTTGCTGTCCCTCCCCCCTTACTCACTCACTAATAAATAAAATCTAAAAAAAATAAGCCATTCTGGTAAAGTGCCCGTATAGAGGATGAAATGGCCCTGGTGAAGTTAGTGTCAGATCGGTAGTGTGTTTTTGCCCTGACAATTTGACCTTAGTTAAAATGTGGGAATATTTTAGGTTAAACTATTTCCTATTTCCAGTCACGTTTCCTGTTTAATTGTCCTGCCAATTTAATACCGATGGGAGCCCTTTCAAGTCTGCTGTTACAAGGCCACATCTCTTCTTGTTGTAGAGAACTGACAGCTGCCTTTTCCGTAGCCTTTTCTGTGGTCTCCGTCCAGATCTCTACAGCTCATGAGGCTGGACTCTGGAGGCTTATTTTAGACTTGAGAAACCAGGAAAGAATGCAGGGGCTAGATCCCAAATTAGAGCACTGCTAGTAAGTACTACAGTATGCGTAGAAGTCATTGGGAAAGACAGAAGTTACTGGATCCAGTACGTATGAAGAAAGGAGAAAACAAAGTGTGGACTCAAAATCATAAATAACTGTGCTGGATGAGCAGCCACCCCGAACCCCGGGAGAATGGCCATCGGGCAAGGAAAGCTTGGTTCTCTGCTTAGTTGAGATGTTTCCCCAGCAGTGGTGGAATCAGATCAGGGGAGGCCAGCTGGGCCTTGCTGTGGGCGCGGGGGCTGGCCGGGAGAGTGGGTCTTCCTGGGAGGGGCAGCCTCTGAACTCCAGAGGAGAAAGGGCCCGGCTTCCCCTGTGTGTGACACCATCAGAGGCCCGTGCCGTCACTGTGAGGGCGCATGTGGCTCTCGACAAAGGGTCTGCCAGCAGAGCTTTTATAGTGTCTGACCTGGCTTTCCCGCCTGTGTGAACTTGTCCTGGATGATGTGCGGGTTCAGCCCTGCTCTCTAGGGGGTCTTTCAGCTGCTGGCCTCTGCCTTTGCCTTCTCTGCACGTTTTCTTGTGCACGTACCTTTCAGAGTTAACTACTAACTTGCACAAGACTGCCCATGTATGGTTATCTGTGATTTTGTTAGGAAAGAGTTGCTACTTTTGAGATAGTAAAAGGGAAGTTGTTGTAAACATTGTATATTATTTCAGGAAACCTTCTAAAGAAAAAATTAACTGATAGTGTATTTTAGTTACAGAGATGAACTACAGAGGGTTTTGAAGGAATCCATACTCACTTTAAGTATGTAAACATGTCAGGACTCGGTTACTGTTTCTTTTTTCAAAGCAGTTTTGTTAAGATATATTTTGCATAACAGAATAATCTGTTGTAAAAGTGAAGTTTGACTGTTTCAGTGAGTGTACGCAGTTGTACAGTGTTCACCACAGTCCATTTCGATTTTGGTTAACATTTTTAGAAAGAATTATAGAGGGGCACCTGGGTGGCTCAGCGGTTGAGCGTCTGCCATCGGCTCAGGGCGTGACCCCGGGGTCCCGGGATCAAGTCCTGCATTGGGCTCCCTGCATGGAGCCTGCTTCTCCCTCTGCCTGTGTCTCTGCCTCTCTCTATATATGTCTCATGAATAAATAAATTAAATCTTTAAAAAAGTAAAGAATTATAGATTCACAGGAAGGTACAGAAAAATCGACAGGAGTCCCTTTGTGCCCTGTACCCAGTTTGCCCACTGGTGGGTCTCTGGAATCCCTGCAGGGCATGGTGAGAGCCAGGAGACCAACAATGGTAAAACCCACAGGGCTTATTTGGGTCCACTGGTCTTATCTAGTGATGTATCTCACCAGTATTGGATGCTCTCCTGTGTGTGTGTGAGAGAGAGAGAGGGAAAATGTGTGTGTGAGAGACTAGTTCTGTGCAGTTTTTTAAAAAATATTTTATTTTTTTTAGAGAAGGAGGGAGAAAGGGAACAGGGAGGGGGGAAGAGCAGAGGGAGATGGATGAGGAGATTCTGTGCTGAGCACGGAGCCGAGCCCAACACGGGTCTATCTCATAACTCTGAGATCACGACCTGAGCCGAAACCAAGAGTCAGATGCTCAACCGACTGATCCACCCAGGCTCCCTAGTTCAGTGCAGTTTTATCACATACATGGATTCATGTAACCACTACCACATTCAAGATACTGAATTCTTTCATCTATTAACACATAGTTGCTACACATTAATCTCCATAGTTATATTTTAAGAATGTCATGAAAATGACTTGTATCACTCAAATTCATCAAAATTCTTTCTTGAATCAGTGGTCTGTTCCTTTTTATTGCTGTGTAATGTTCCATAGTGTAGAAATATAGTTCATTTAACTATTCTCCCATTGAAGTTTGGGTTATTTGCTGTTGTTCATTATTATGATAGAGGTACTGTGAGCATCAGTGTATAGGTTTTTGTGTGACTGTATGTTTTTATTTCTCTGGGATAAATGCCTAAGAGTATGGTCATTGGATTGTGTACTAATGATGTTTAGTTTTTTTTTATTTTCAAGATTTATCTATTTATTTTATAGACGGCATGAGCAGGGGGAGGGGCAGAGGAGAGAGAGCCCCAAACAGACTCCTTGCTGAGTGCAGACCCTGATGGGGGGGACCAGTGCCATGAGCATGAGATCGTGACCTGAGTTGAAACCAAGAATCAGCAGACCAACCAACCGAGCCACCCAGGCACCCCTGCACATTTAGTTTTGTAAGAAATTGCCAAGTTGTTTTGCAGAGTGGCTGCCCCATTTTATGTTCCCTCCAGTAGTCCATGAGTGATTTATTTCTTCCACATCCTAACTGGTAAATGGTGTTATCACCATTTTTATTTTAGCCATTCTGGTAGATATATGGTGACTGTACTTTGCATTTCTCGCATGGCTAATCATGTTGGGATCTTTTAACATGCTCGTTTGTTGTCTGTGTATCCTCTCCTGTAAAATATCTGTTCATATCTTTTACCCATTTTCTAATGGGATTGTTCTTTTTTTCCTGTTGAATTTAGAGAGTTTTTAATATATGTTAGATGGAACTCCTTCATTGGAGATGTGATTTACAGATAGTTTCTGCCAGGCTGGAGCGTGTCGCTTCATCTTCATGGGGTCTTCACAGAGCAAAAATGTTCAATCTGGTGAGGATGAACAAATCTTGTTGATTTTTGCTTCCATGATCATGAACAAGGTATGAGCTTTGTTTTTTTTTTTTTTTTGTTGTTGTTGTTGTTGTTGTCCAGTTGATCTTGTACTTTGTGGAAGACATGACATCTCCTCCATGGACCTGCTCTTGCACTCTGTTACTGATCAGTTGGGCGCATTCCCCTGGCCTGTTCTGTTGTCTGGCCCCTCTACCTGTTCGTCCGCCAGAGCTCACTGTCATGGTTACTGTGGCCACGTAGTGAGCCTCAGCATTGGGTAAAGAGATTCTTCCCATTTTTTTCTTCCTCCAAATGGTCTAGACAGGCCCTTTACTTTTCCACATACATTTCATTATAGGTTCATTTGTGTCTACAAACATGCTGAGGTTTTGATGGGGATTGTCTGTAGGTTAGTTTTGGGAGAACTGTGATCTTGTCTGTGTCGTGTCTTTCAGCCCATAAACAAAGCACATCTTTCCACTCCTTTAAGTTGTCTTTAATCTCTTTCATCAGTGGTTTGTAATTGTCAGCACACAGATCCTGTACACATTTTGTTAGATTTTTACTTAAGCCTTTTATTTTCTTTCTTTCTTTTTTTGGTTCTACACAATGTTTTCATTTTTATTCAACTATAAGCAAGTAGCAGAATTAATACAAATTTCTGAAACCCCAAACTGGCTTTCTTCCATGAGTAAAGAGTGATCAATTTAAGAGGTCCAGGCTTGGGGATTTCTGACCGCCTTTCACCCAGGCCTGCAGTTTATCTAGATAGCTGCGCCTGAACCACAAAGCGACTCTCCCTATTGCTGTTTCCAGTACCGCTCTTTAAAGGAACCAGAGACACTGGCCCCCAGTAATCAGTCCTAGATGTAACACACTGGGGGCTAATGGTGTGAGAGACACTGTCGAGAAAACGTGACCCAGAAGATGCTATTATGCACAGTTCTGGACTCAGGCTCATAAAGACAGAGGCAGTGAATCTATTTTTTTTTTTAAACCTTTTTTTTTTTAAACCTTAAAGATTCTTTGATGTTCTGCTCTATTACTGTAAACCTGGTCTTTTCACCTGAATTTTTTCTTCTTTAAATTCTGGATTGCTAGTCCTCCAAAATGGAGGATTAGATTTGATCAAAACATAAGGAGTGTGACTGTGTAGAATTACAGAGGACAGGCAGAAGGAAAAGTCACCCTAAACCACTATCTGATGGCTCAGGTCTTGTCTGTGAGAATGGGAGCGGGGAAGGGGAGAAATCTACATGCATCACTGAGCTTGAGAGCATGCTGGGCACTGCCTGTCCCTGTCTCCTGGCGTCCCTCCACTTTCCAGACAGCTGCTCACAGAGATGGTCACACAGCTGTCCCATTCAACCTGATAACAGGTGCAGGCTGCCAGGGATTTGAGCTCATACTTCTTGTGGGGAGATGCCACTTTGAATTTACCAGAGTGGTCTCCATATTGTTTGCTGAGAATGGCCTTATCACACTTCAGTGGCCCATCCTGCATGTAAACCAGCTGGAAGTAAAGGGTGAAGGCCTTGGGAGGTCCAGATCCCATGTAATGGAAGAGAACTGTGCCACTACTCATGTCGTTGCCCCGTGTGTTGACCCCAGAAAATAGCCCCATTGCCTGTGTTTGGGCACCTGGCAGATTGCCTTCCTGCTGGGAGCATCTGAGTCTGTCATGACCAACATGCAGCGTTTACCTGGATCAAGGCTATCCCATGCAATACTGATGGGCTGGTTCTTAACCTGGGTGGGCGTCAGTACGTTGTGCAGTGTACCAACCTTGGCCCTGCTGTATTTGACCTGCAGTGGATGCTGCAGCTGCTCCTCTACCTCCTGTGGGCTCAGGGGCCCAGGCTGCCTTCTGAGGTCCACCAGCATCTTGGGGCTGAGCCGGGTGGACGGTGGTGAGAGTCTTGGCGAGGCTTAGGCCTAGCAGCACTGACTCAGCATGGTCTGCAGACTGGCCACAGGACACATGGGCCCAGCAGCTGGGATGCATTTTGTTTTCTTTGGAACACTTTTAAATGGTGTTTTAAATTGTAGTTTCCACTTTTTTGTTGTTAGCATATAGAAATGTGATTGCTTTTTGTGTGTTGATCTTATAACATGTGACCTGGCTGAACTCATGCATGAGGTCTGGGAGTTTTTTTTGGATTCCCTGAGATTTTTTTTTCCCCTGAGATTTTTTTAATATAGACAATCATGTCATCTGCAAGTAGGGACAGTTCTAGTTCTTCCTTCTACTCTCTCTACCTTTTGTTTCTTTCTTTTGTGTGATTACACTGTCTGGAACTTCTGGTACCGTGTTAAGTAAGAGTGGCAAGAACAGACAATCTTGCCTTGTTCCTGATCATGGGGGAAAGCAGTCTTTTACCAGTAAGTATGATTTAAAAAAAAAAAAAAGAAGAGCCCTTTTTAAAAAAAGAATTTAACTGAAATTCCAGTTAGTTATATACAGTGTTATCTTAGTGTATCAGGTGTACAGTAGAGTGATTTAACATTTCCATATATCACTGGTGCTCATCATGACAAGTGCACTCCTTAATCTTCATCACCCGTTTCACCCAGCCTCCCTCCCACCCCCTCTTTTGTGACCAGCAGTGTGTTTTCTGTAGTTAAGAGTCTGTTTCTTGGTTTGCTTCTCTCTCTTTTCCGCCCGCTTTGCTCATTTGTTTTGTTTCTTATATTCCACATATGAATGAGATCGTATGGTATTTGTCTTTCTCTTACTGACTTATTGTACTTAGCATAGTACTCTCTAGTTCCATCCATGTCATTGCAAGTGGTAAGATTTTGTTTTTATGTTATATTCCTTTGGGTTCGCTGGAAAATTGAGTGGAAAATACAGATTTCCCATGTGCTCCCAAACCCCATTCATTTGTAACCTTCCCTATTGTACAGATAAGTGTGATTTTAGCTGTAGTGTTTCATAGGTGCTTTTTATCAAGTTGAGGAAGTTCCTTTCTGTTGTTAGTTTGCTGAGAATTTTTCTCACAAGAGAGTGCTGGATTTTGTCCAATTTTTAGAATATTTCCATCACATATTTGTTTGTAGTTAGTCCTGTTCCCTTGCCCAGCCCTAGGCAATCACGGATCTGCTTTCTGTCTCTCTCTATAGATTTGCCTTTTCTGTATATTTTATGGAAATATAGAAATACAATATGCAGTCCTTTATATTTGGTGTAATGCTTTGGAAGTTCATTCATGTTAGCATGTGTCAATTGTTTGTTCCTGTCGTAACACTTTTTTAAAAATCTTTCATCAGTTGATAGACATCTAGCTATTTTCAATTTTTGACTCACGAATAACACTACTGTGAACATTCATGTACAAGTGTTTGTGTGGATATATATTTTAATTTTTCTTGGGGAATACCTAGGAGTGAAATTGTTGGGTCATAGGGTGAGTATATGGTTATTAGCATGTGTCATAGATTAGTGATCATCTTTTCTCCTAAAACGAGTATGAATATATGTCTGAATGTGTAAGAGATTCTGTATACCAAATACATCATCCCCGGTTAGATGTGAATGGGCCACCCTAGACCAAGTTATGAAGTCACCAAAGTTTGGTTTGTGGCCCACTGATTCCTTTCCTTCTCCCCCTAGTTGTCCTGCACTTACCTCTCTAAAAGAAAAAATGAAAACATCTAAAAAAATATAACTTAAAAAAAACTATGACTTTTTAAAGATTTATTTATTAGAGAAAGAGAGACCATGCGTGTGTGCATGTGTGCAAACAAGGGAGGGGTAGAGGGAGAGAGTATCAAGCAGACTCCCTGCTGAGCACAGAGCCTGATGTGGGCCTCGATTCCACAACCCTGAGATCATGACTTGAGCCGAAATCAAGAGTTGGACTCTTAATCAACTTTACCACCAGGTGCCCATGAAATACTTTAACTTTGAGAACTGTTATTATGATTCTAATTTTACTTTGGTATAAATGAATTTAAGTAGATTTCTATATTTCTTTTTTTTTTTTTTTTAAAGATGTGTTCATTAATTTGAGTGAGAGTGTGTGTACATGAATGGGGGGGAGGAGGGGCAGAGGACAAGAGAAGGATGTTCCCCAGTGAGCGTTGGAGCCTGATGTAGGGCTCTATCCTGCCACCCTGAGATCATGACCTGAGCCAAAATCAAGTCAGATGCCCAGCCAACTGAGCCACCCAGTCGCACCAGGTTTCTGTATTTCTTAAGTTTATCTCTTGTTAAGTAAGGAAATGCTCTCACCTTTTAAGGGAACTTCAGGTAACAAGAGTAGTACAACCAGTGGTGAAAGTGGGGAATCAGGAATCCCCATACTGCCCAAGAGCCGCCTGCAGCGAGCCTTTAGGATTGTTTGTGTGGTCTGAGGGAACATCGGGAGGACAAGTCACTGTTGAGAACCCTGGCTGGGATTTGCCAGCTATATTCTTCAGAAGTCCCGCTGGCCTCTATCTTCCTGTCACACGGACGCTCAGCTTGACTGTGCTCGGCATGCCTGGGAGGCCCTCCTTTGCACTTCTTGTCTTTGCCCCATATGTCCTAGCCGGGTTAGCTGTGTCGTCTGACATCTGTACAGTGGGGTGAGCCACTTGGAGGTGGCAGGGTCATGTACTACAAGTGTTGCTCTGTGGACTGCTGTGTTTGGTTGTTACTTTGTTCAGGTGGCCCAGTTGGGGTTGATTCTAGGTGTAGCCACTTGGGACCTGAGGTGCCTTCTGTTTCATTTTACTTGAAGAAGATGAATTCAAGTCTTTGGCAATACTTATAAACTCTAATATAGCAGTGTGTTCTTTTTTGAGAGTGTAATTTTCCTTCTGAAGTTTAAAAAAATACATAGATTGTGGCTAAGGATGAGTTTTCATTTGCCAACATGTTTTCTATAATTCTACGTGCATTAAAAAAAAATCTTTGTATAAGAAACACAATAGAGGTATTTTAAAGTTGAATGCTGTTCATTTTGCTGATTTCATTTTGTTTTGATTTTAGGAGAAACTTGCTCTTCGACAGCAGCTGAATGAAGCAAAGCAGCAGCTCCTGCAACAAGCAGAATACTGTACAGAAATGGGAGCAGCAGCCTGCACCCTTTTGTGGGGTGTCTCCAGTAGTGAGGACGTCGTCAAAGCCATTCTGGGAGGAGTAAGCACGACCGCTGGGCTCCCTGGATGTTGTTGATCAGTGTTTATGGGACACAGAGGGTACAATGTGTACGAAGGCATTTACAGATGAAATCCATGTCTTACTTTCATTCATCAGACAGTGGTGGCATACCAGTATGTAGGGTCCACTGTAAGCTGGTGCTCTAGGGGGTGCGTAAAATGAAAGAAATAAGACACCTACTCTCCCAGAACCTGTATGGTATTTGTGGAGATAGTACCGCTTCCATATTGTTGCTTGACCTACACACACTTAACAAAGTTTAAAGTACTTCTATGTATGTTACCCCACAGGTACCATAATACTTGATTTGTTTAAAGTTACGTGTTATTTAACATATGTATTAATAGTGCACACACACATCCACACTCAGGAAACTCAGAAGAAGAGAGATTTGAAATGGGCTTTGATTAACTTGAATAGGTGGCAAGGGCAGAAAATGGGGAGGGGAGAGGCAGCATAATCAAGGGCATGGGCTGAGAAGCCTGAAGTTAGTTTTAGGGATGGTGCCCAGGTCTGCTGACTGAGAGTGGAGGGCTAGTGTGGTAAAGTTATGGGGAGATAATGATCCAGAAGGAGGATGGAATGTGATTTTGGAAGACCTCAGATGCTAGGTTGCTGATTTTCTCTGGTAGGTGGTAAGGCTGGATTCCTGAGGGTTTTGAGTAAAAGAGTGGTGGAAAGAGAGACTTCAGGGAGATTGTCCTGACCTCGAGTGAGGGTAGGTAGGAGCAGGGTGGGCATGGGGACAAGACAGGAAGACTAACTGAAAGGCCCTCCGAGTGGCTCACGCAGTACCCTGCTGTGGGGGGCAGGGAAGGCAAGTGTGGTGCCAGAGGATGAGAGGGGCCAGAGAGCTTGTGGCTGCATTCTAGGAGAGGGGTGTGCTTGTGGACAGAGATACAGATACGAGGCCAGCAATAAATTACTTATGACGTAGAGAAATAATTGTGTGTGACTTTAGGTGGAGAAATTGTGTTTTAACATTTATTGAGCTTTATTCAGGTGTAATTTACACATCATAAGATTCCCCCATCTGTGAGCATACAATTTAGTGATTTTAGCTCATTTCCAGAGCTGTGTAATCATCACCACAACCCAGTCTTAGTACATTTATATCAGCCCATGAAGTTGCCTTGTTCCATTTGTAAATGTGTTAGCTTTTACGCTATTCCTTAGAACCCTGACACCCCAGGAAGTGCTTCAGAGGTTCTGCATACTTGGAGGGACTTCTCCTAAGTAATGAAGATTTAAACTGCCCAAGAAGCCTGCTTACTGCCTTCATCTCTTGACATGTTGAAGTTTCTGTTAAGATTTTGTTTGAAAATCCATTCTCCCATGGTTGAAACCTGTGGTTTCATGCCAAGAACCAACAGAGAACATATTTTTCTAGCATATTCCTAGAGTATTTTGGGTGAACTCACCCTAACACTTCCACCACTGTATAAATTTGTGCTGTTCCCTCACATATATTTTATTTTGCTCTTTCTATCAGTCTGCAGGGTAATTTTTCTACAGATTCCAAACTTCCTTTTTCTGTTCTTTTTGATATGGGAACTTGTAATGAAGGAGCAGACTTTTAAATACTGCTTCTGTAATTAAAAGAGAGTCTTCCTTTTGTGTGCTTGTACTCTTATAAAGTATTGTATGAGTATTTGTGCAGGGGTGTGATACTTTCCTTTCCAAACTTTCAGGATAAAGCTTTGAAGTTTTTCAGTATCACCGGTCAAACAATGGAGAGTTTTGTGAAGTCACTGGATGGGGATGTCAAGGAGCTTGATTCTGATGAAAATCAGTTTGTGTTTGCTTTGGCTGGGATTGTAACAAGTAAGTAATTCTTTTTAGGCACAGTGACTGTTAGAAGTGTTTCTAGAGTGATGATTACAGCCAGGTGTGTGTGTGCAGGAACATCTCCCAGGAGCTTTTTAAATGGCCTTTGGTTCTTACTGTAGAGAATCTGATTCAGTGGGTGTGGGATAGGTACAAGGTGTGTGTGTTTTGGGGAGCATCCCCCCACCAGGCGATTCTGATAAGCATCAGTGAGTAAGAAGACTGATCTAGAAAACACAGGATGAATTGCATGTTCTGTTCAGTTCTGCACATGGAAAAAAGTCAAAACTGGAAGTTTAGCTACTCATTATTTGGAATCATTTTACTAACATCTAGCTAAAATAGAAGCCTTAAGCTAAGAGTGAGAGAAGCCCTTGCTCTTGTTTTGGTACAATAATTAAAGAATTCCAAAAACCTAAATTGTCTTCCAAAGATTATAGTTATTCTTATGATAGAATTCTATGATAAAACTGCTGTAAGCGATAAAGCCAAATGACTATATAATTAATAAATCCTATCTTAGTGTAGTGGGAGGTGGTGGATACTAGTGAGTAGTATTGTTCTGAGGTCAGTGAAGTGGTTCGGTTCATTGCCACGACTGTGAGTTTTGCTCTTTATGTTTTTACTCTGTTTATGTTGCTCTTTCTTCTCTTTATCCTATGCTATCCTGTTGCTTTATCCTATGCTACTCTTAGGGTAATTCTCTGCTATTAAAGAGAGGAAATCTTATTTTTCCTCATGGCATTATCCTTCATCTATTGAAATCCTAACGAGGTAGATCCTGTGTAGACATTTTCTTCATAATCCCTTAAAAATTTGTGATACTTCTTTGAGGTGGCTCTTGAGACTCTGACAGTGGCCGGGGCAAGTCCTGACTTAGCCCAGCCCTTTCCCAGGACGGTGTGGCATGCTTCAGACATCACACCTTCAGGTGGAGGGGGCTTGCACTGCTCCAACTTTTCAAATTGCTTTAAGGTCTTTTTTCTATGGCATTTGCAGACTTGATGATTGGATTCTCTGCTGTTTGCAGAGGATGCCACAGGCCTATGACAAATATGATTCGTCATTCCGCCAGATTGTGAGTCTGAGCCTCTTGAGTAGCTGACTAGTGTGGAGCAGTGAGGTGGTTGGCCAGTGGGTAAAGCAGCCTGTTGCCTGACACAAGATCAGCTGGGCCTTGTTTGTTCTTCCTGGGAGTGGCCTACATGGATACTCACAAAGAGTCGCAAAGTGCGCATTTACATTTCACTTAGGCATTGTGAATTTTATTTGGAAATTACTTACTCTGGTGGTACTTTATTAAAGTGCTGCTTCACAGAGGTTGTGGAGGCTTGTGCATCGCCAATACCAAGCTTCTGTCCTATGGGAGGAGTAGGCAGTAACAGTAGAGACCTTGGGTTAGCTGTCAGATAGATCCTCTGCCTTCTAAAACAAGGATTCTTTTAAAAAAAAGTTTATATACAGTTGGTATTTTGATAGGTATTGCATTAAATATGTAGATTGCTTTGGGCGGTATAGACATATTAACAATATTTGTTCTTCCAATCCATGAGCACGGAATGCCTTTCCATTTCTTCGTGTCATCTCAGTTTCTTTCATAAGTGTTTTATGGTTTTCAGAATACAAGTGTTTCATCTCTTTGGTTAGATTTATGCCTAGGTATTTTATTGTTTTTGGTGCAACTGTAAATGGGATTGATTCCTTAATTTCTCTTTCTGCTGCTTCATTATTGGTGTATAGAAATGCAGCAAATTTCTGCACATTGATTTTGTATCCTGTGACTTTACTGAATTTGTTTATTAGTTCTAGCAGTTTTTTGGTGGAGTCTTTCAGGTTTTCTATATAGGATATCACAGCATTTTTTCACAGATCTATAAAAAACAATCCTAAAATTTGTATGGAACCACAAATTTTCCAAAAGACCCCGAATAGCCAGAGCAACCTTGAGAAAAAAAAAAGAACAAAGTAGGAACCATAACAATTCTGACTTAAAGTTATATTTCAAAACTGTAGTCATCAAGACAGGATGGTATTGGCACAAAAATAGACATATAGACCAATAGAACAGAATAGAAAACCCAGAAATGAACCCACAACTATATGGTCAGTTAATCTTCGACAGAGCAGGAAAGAATATCGACTGGGGGGAAAAAAACCAGTCTCCTCAACAAATGAGTGTTGGGAAAACTGGATAGCCACATGCAGAAAGAGGAAACTGGACTACTTTCTTATATCATACATAAAAATAAAGTCATAATGGATGAAATACTTAAATTTGAGACCTGAAACCATCAAAATCCTGGAGGAGAATACAGGCAGCAACCTCTCTGACATTGGCCATAGCCCTTGTTTCTAGATATGTCTCCTGAAGCAAAGTGAACCAAGGCAAAAATAAACTATTGGACTTTATCAAAATAAAAAGCTTTTGTACAGCAGAGGAAACAACCAACAAAAGTAAAAGGCAACCTATGGAATCGGAGAAGGTATTTGTAAGTGACACATCTGATGAAGGGTTAGTATTTAAAATATATAAAGAACATAAAAAACTCACCACTCCAAAAATGAATAATCCAATTAAAAAATGGGCAGAAGACATGAATAGACATTTCTCTGAAGACGACATACAAATGGCTAACAGGTGAAAAGATGCTCAACATCACTCATCATCAGAGAAACACAAATCACAACCACAATGAGATACCACTTCACACCTATCAGAATGGCTGAAATCAACAACACAAGAAACAACATGTGTTGGCGAGGGTATGGAGAAAGGGGAACCCCCTCCTGCACTGCTGGTAGAAATGAAATCAGTGCAGCCACTGGAAAACAGTATGGAAGTTCCTCAAAAGGTTAAAAATAGAACTATGACCTGTGACCCAGCAATTGCACTACTAGGTATTTATCCCAAAGATACAAATGTAGTGATTCAAAAGGGCACCTGCACCCCGATGTTTATAGCAGCAATGTCCATAATAGCCACACTATGGAAAGAGCCCAGAAGTCCAGCAACAGATGAATG
This sequence comes from Canis lupus familiaris, assembly GCF_011100685.1. Classification (NCBI taxonomy): domain Eukaryota; kingdom Metazoa; phylum Chordata; class Mammalia; order Carnivora; family Canidae; genus Canis; species Canis lupus. The sequence continues at coordinate 37,501,833 of NC_049252.1, read as the reverse complement.
GATAAAGAAGATGTGGTCTATATATACAATGGAATATTACTCAGCCATCAGAAAGGGTGAGATCTTGCCATTTGCAATGATGTGGATGAAGCTAGAGGGTATGAGGCTAAGTGAAATAAGTCAGTCAGGAAAAGACAAATACCATATGATCTCACTCATGTGGAATATAAGAAACAAAACAAATGAGCAAAGGTACAGAAGAGAGAGAGGCAAACTGAGAAACAGACACAAAGTCTAGAGAACACACTGATGGTCACCAGAGGGGAGGCGAGAGAGGGGATGGGGAAATAGGTGATAGGGAGTCAGGTGTGCACCTGTCCTGATGGGCATTGGGTTTTGTATGGAAATGTTGATTCACTCTATAGTACACGAAACTAATATTACACTGTATGGTAACTAACTGGAATTTAAATAAAAACTTGAAAAAATTAAATTTTGCATATAGTAAACTCCCCCATTACAGATTGTTCTTCTACCTTATTGCTGTTTTGTGAGTTTTGGCAAATGCATATAGTCCTGTAGCCACCATAGTTAGGGTATGGGACAGTTCCAATTATCTCCCTCAAACCTCCCCCACCTTTCCTTTTGTCACTGTGCCCTCTGTCCATTGTCAGCCCCAGATAACTGCTGATTTGGCAGTATTTTTAACTTTTAGCTGAAAAATTTTTTAAAGATTTTATTTATTTATTCATGAGAGAGAGAGAGAGGCAGAGACACAGGCAGAGGGAGAAGCAAGCTCCATGCAAGAAGCCTGATATGGGACTTGATCCCGGGACTCCAGGGTCACACCCTGGGCCAAAAGCAGGTGCTAAAGTGCTGAGCCACTCAGGGATCCCCTAGCCAAATTTTTCTTACTGGCCCTTATGGCATCCAGTGTTTGCTCCAAGTAAGAAATGCTTACCTTATATCTCTCCTTGGAGCACCTGCCTTTTCTGATTTTACGGTAGTTGGTTGATCTCCGGCATCAGCTCTCTGATAATGTCCAAGATAAGTTGTGATTTTGCATATTATCTCCTTCACTCCTTTTAAAGAATAGAGGTGTAGGTCTAAGATTTTATTTAGTGATTTGAGAGAGAGCACGAGCAGGGAGAAGGGACAGAGGAGAAAGGGAGAAACAGGCTCCTTGCTGAGCAGGGAGCCCGATGGGCTCCATCCCAGGATCCTGGGATCATGACCCAAGCTGAAGGCAGATGCTTAGCCACTCAGCCACCCAGGCGCCCCTCAGTAACTTTTATAGGAGTACAAATATAGATGGCCAATTGTTATCACAGTCCTGTGGGACGAACTTGCTTAGCTTGCAAGGAAAAAACTTATTGCTCTAGTTGTAACTACTTTCTTTGCTTTTTTATTATTCGACAGTTATAATTGTACCCCTTGCATCTTAATTCTTGGTTTATTCATTCAAACAATATTACATAATAATTAAAGAATCAAAATTGCTTTTTGATTGTTGGTAATTTTTATTTATTTATTTTATTTATTAACTAAAGGTTTTATTTATTTATTCATGAGAGACACGATGAGAGAGAGGCAGAGACGTAGGCAGAGGGAGAAGCAGGCTCCAGGCAGGGAGCCCGATGTGGCGCTTGATCCTGGGTCTCCAGGATCACACCCTGAGCCAGGGGCAGGTGCTCAACCACTGAGCCACCCAGGCATTCCCATATTTTTATTTATTTTTATTTTTATTTTTTTAAAGATTTTATTTATTCATGAGAGATACGGGGAGAGAGAGAGAGAGAGAGAGAGAGAGGCAGAGACACAGGCAGAGGGAGAAGCAGGCTCCACGCAGGGAGCCTCACATGGGACTCCATCCCGGGTCTCCAGGATCAGGCCCTGGGCCGAAGGCGGTGCTAAACTGCTGAGCCACTCAGGCTACCTGATTGTTAGTAATTTATAGGCAGGATTGGATCCAGTTTGTCTCTCATGGACATAAGAGCTCCTGAGAATTGATAGCAGAGCACCCTTGTGTCCATGACCATCACCTCTACTTCAGGCAAGCAGTATGAGAGAGAAGATGGGCTGGAAGTTGAGGCACAGTGTCCAGTTCAGCTTTTGCCTCTGACCAGCCCTGTGTTCTTATGTCTTTGGCCCTCAGTTTCATCTCCTAAGAAGACTCTTGGTGCCTGAGGTCTGCTCTAACCCTAGGCTTGAGTGGTTGTGCGTGTGGAAGGAAAAGGTGCCAGTTTTGTACCTTGACCTACATATGGTTTTGTGTCACCCAGTCCGAGTCTGCAGTGAAGAGTCCGTGGATGGGCATTTAGGTGGTTTCTACTTTTTGGCTCCTACAGGTGATGCTGCTGTGAACATTCGTGGATAAGTTTCTGTGTGAATGTATATTTTTGGTTCTCTTGGGCATGTACCTAGGCATGGAACTGCTAGATCACATGATAGCTCTGTGCTCCACTTTCTGAGAAACCACCAGACCATTTTCCACAGCAGCTGTGCCATTTTACTCTGTGATGGCTACTTTCTCCTGTGTCTTCAGGACAGTCCATCTTTTTCTGTATGTGTGTGTATCTTTGGTGGTGTTGGAGGTGGTGGAGATCTAAGAGCAATCATCAGATCCTCTTGTCTACATCCTCACCACTGTTGTTGGACCTCTTGAAAGGCGAGGTTGGCTTGTAGAGAGCTGATTTCCAGTGTGAGCAGTGATCACCGTCATTTTATCTTGGTTCTGTGTCTGAATCATTTATTGAATCAGCTGTCAGGACAATAGCCAAACAGAATCATTTAAGACTTAGGCAACAGATGTAACTGGAAGCACTAGAAGGAGACAGACACTCTGAAACCATGACTCACATGACTTGATAAGCAGCTCAGAATCGCCCCTTCCCCTGGTGGGAGAGGACCCAGCAATAAGCAGCACTAAGGCAGGGTCTGGGCAGGAGTGTCCTTCCTCCGTTCTCTTCTGACATGGACAGTTGTTAACTAGAGAGATAACCAGGAGGTTCTCTGTCATCAGACAGGTGGACTAAGGGGGCTGGGTTGAGGGTGTTCCATTGACCTACTGTCATATGAGAAGGAGGAAGGAGCACCGTTTCATGATTACTTAATTGACTAGAAGAGAAGTGCTGGTATTTCTAGTTAGTGATTGGGATGATACTGTGTGTGGTGCCGTCTGGCTAAAAGGTGATCCTAGTTCAGGCCTGCAGACTATCGAATTTGGCTGAGTGGCAATTGCTCTGAGACAAGCAGGCATTAAGCCTTGCCTTCTGGATCATGAGACAGGTTCTGAGAGGCAGGGGTCGTTGATGCATGCCTTGTCGTTGAGGTAACCTGGTTAGACCATCCCTTTTCAGCCTCAGCACTAGAATTTTCCACTGTGGGGGCCTTCCTGTGTGTTGTAGGAGTTTAACAACTCTAGACTCTACCCATTAGAAAGGCCAGTAGCAGCCTGCTGAGTGTGACAATCGAAAATGTCTCCAGATATTGCCGAGTATCTCCTGGAGACAGTCAGCTTTCCCTAGCTTTCTAGATCATGAACTTAACTTTTCAGGTACATATACAGAAAGATTTACGATAATCTGTGATATTAGAGGTAATTGTTAAAAGATATTTTAGGATCATTGAAGACATATTTTGTTTCTGTATTCCACGGGTATGGTTCTGACATGTTTGATTTAGTCCAATAACACAGAGGTCTTGCTAATTCAGAAAATTTGGTATGTATTATTTACAAACTATAGAAATGATCCCTGAAAGTATAGTCTTCTGTGTGTATTATTTATAATATGCTGTAGCGTTCATGCTGCAGATGAGATGTTCACAGAAAACAGATCCAGGATGAGCAGTAGAGATTAATGTATTGAACGTGTAAATTGTAACCCTGTTGTTACTGTTGTTGTTAATTTATTTTTAAACAACTTTACTGAGATAAAATAATGCACTCTGCAATTCGCCAATTTAAAGTACACACTTTGATGGCTTTAATATATTCATAGGGTTGTGCCTCCGTTTCCACAGTCCATTTTGAATCATTTTTATCACCCTGATAAGGGAGAAACCCCACTAACCTGAGCCATCACTCCTCAATACTGCTGTTCCTCAAGCTGTGGGCAACCACTGATTGGCTTTCTGCCTCTGGATTTGCCTGTTCTTGGCATTTCATATGGTCGAAACAGAGAGTATGTGGTCCTCAGTGCCTGGCTGCTTTCTCTTAGGGTGGTGGTTTTGAGGTGTGTCCATGTCGTTCCTTTGTATGGCTGTCCGGCTCTACCCGTTTATTCATTTATCAACTGATGGATGTTTGGGTTGTTTCTGTTGGTTTGTTATAATGAATAATGATGCTGTGAACATTTGTGTACAAACTTTTGTGTGGACATGTGTTTTCATTTCTCTTGGATGTGCAGTAGGGGTGGACTTGCTGGGTCAGATGACCATATGGCTTTAACCACTTAAGGGCTTGTCAGACTATCTTCCATTCCTACCAGCAGTGTCTGAGGGCATCAGTTGCTCCAGGTATTCATCAGTATTTTTTAAACTAACTTTTTGATTGTGGCCATGCCCAAGTAGGCATGAAGTGGGATCTTACTGTTTTTTTTTTTTTTTTTTTGTAAAGATTTTATTTATTTATTTGAGAGAGCATGAGCAGGGAGAGGGAGAAGCAGACTTCTCCCTTGGGGGACCACCCAGGCGTCCCCCAATGTTCTTTTAAAAGTAATCTCTTCTCCCAATCTGGGGCTTGAACTCATGACCCTGAGATCAGGAGTTGCATCTTCTTGTGACTGAGCCAGCGAGTGCTCCTCGATTCTTTGTATCTTTAACACCACACATAACTGACACCAGATTCATTTCTTAAATTATATAATTACTGTGGTAACTTATAGAAATGTCTGTAAAAATTTTAAAGAAAAATAAACCTGGAAAACATAAGTACATTTTTTGGCAATCCTTGATCATCTTGGAGTTGCCTCCTAAGTGTTCCAAACAGATGGATGAATAGGGGGGCTGTGGAGGAATTTAGTCATATTTATTTTACTTTGTAGTTTTCTCTTTAGTTATTGATACCCAGTGAAGTATAGGCTTGGCATTTGCTATCTGATTACAGGACACATGGTACAGGACTTTATTTACCTGTACCATGTTGTGTTTTTGTTGTGTTTTGTTGGGTGCTGTTGCCTGTTGAGATACAGTAGGTTTTTTACTCTGTAACTTTTTCTTCAGTGATACTTCAGTGATGTCCTGTTCTCAATTGTAACAAACCACCTGAACTTGAGGTCTTTAAACTGGGATGGTCACTTACTTTGCTTATGCTCTTGCAGTTTGCTCAGGGCGTGGCAGGGGTGACTTGCTGCTGCTCTGCAGCATGTGGGGCCTCAGCTGGGCTGTCTCAGAGTATGGAGGGCTGGAACAGCGGGGGGCTGGTGGAGGCCCTCTCCCCTCACGTAGTCTCAGGGCTTCTCACTGTATCTTCTTACTGTGGTCTCTGCATCATGGCAGCCTCAGGATAGTTAGGTTTCTTTCTTAGTGACTCTGGGCTTCTAGAGAAAGTGGCAGGAGACCAAGGTAGCAGCCATCAGGCTCCTTCCCACCTTGCCTTGAAAGTCATAGTGTTAGTTCCACTGCATTCTGCTGTCACACTTGAGTCACGGGACAGGGGCCTGTCCAGGGTTTGCTTGCTGGAGGCATGATTTGTGGAGAAGTCATCTCTGGAAGCTGGCTACTAAAGGACGTAGCTAGATGTAGGTTTTTCTGTGGGGTTTCCAGGAGGTGGTCTGCTGTAGTTACAGGAAAAAGGCTTTCCTCTGAAAAACTGCCTTAAAATGACTTTTATGAGTTTATGATGCCAAATGCTTAAAGGTTAAGTTTCCCTGCAAGTGTTTCTTTCCTAAAATTACAGTGTGTCATATACTAGAAAATATAAGTATCAGGTTCAAGTTCATTGAACAAAGAAGGTAAGATCATGTCAGTGAAGGGTCCCGTCTTCAGTAAAATTATAGCTGTTGTGAAATTATATACCAAATAACACAGCACTGATTTATGAGGCAAAATTTGCTGGAAAGGCAAACAGAAGCGGGAAAAAATCTGTTAGGTTTAAGAGACTTAATATACCTCTTTTTATTCTTCTCAGTCCAGATAGTCAAAAATAAATAGGCATGCTGAGCATTGATTTCATAAATTTAGTCTGGTAGCATAGATAAAAGTTTATATTTTGCCATCAAATTATAATTAATAAAAGACAGAACTAGTAAGTGATAAAATTCATCCTCCATTCTTGATAATTATTAGCAAACTGAAAGTTGAAGAAAAGTTACTTAAACTTGTAAAGGGTATCTACGAGGATCACACACACAGCAGACACCAGGTTGACCTGTGAACTCCTGGAAGCATTCCTGTTGAAATCCGGAGGATGAAAAGGCTGCTGCCGCCCTGCTTTTCTTCCAGTTTGGCCTGTTCCTCTGAGTTAGGAATTTTAGTTCCTGTGAATCATGCTTTATTGTTAGACCCAGCTAAAGAAAAGTCTTACCAACATGCACATAAATACACTTGGAGCATTGCTATAACCTTACGGGTGTTTGGTAGCATTGACAGAGCCTGTATTAGCGGCAGCAGTGTCCCATGGGAGCAAGTGGGATTACCTGGTCTGATCTCCATGCTGGCTTTTCAGGCCCTCAGGCATGAAGAAACATGATACTTGCTGACCCATAATAGAACGTAAAATTTAGAAAAAGAGCCTTTTCAGGATTAGTGTTCATATTCTTTTTTGATCTCATGATTTCAATTTACTATTGTGGTTCAAAGTCATTAAGGATCTTTCTCTCCCAGGATTGAAAGTGCATTTTAGTGTCTTTGGTCCCAGATAAAGTAATATGCATCCACCTTCTGTTTGAACCCTGACTACCCATAGCTGTTTAATCCACTATTCTGGAGCATGGTATCCATCTGCTGTGCTGTGGTCAGGTTGCAGACAAATTTAGATTCTGTGCTCTATTCCGCTCCCGAGGCATCTGCTAATCACAGAGGACATTACTCAGCGTCCTAGTAACTGTTGTGGTTGTCAGTTACTCTCTCTGGGCTGTCAGTTCTGTGGATGACACTGTTTGATGGTACCTTGTGGGCTATTCTGTGTTTTCATTAGGTCTCTTAGGAGAAAAATAGCAAAAAATACTCAGGCAGAAAAAAAATACTCAGGCAGGGTTTTCTGAACTCTCAAGTTAACATTGACTTTGATGCTTTGTTTTATCTTTTTGTTGCAGATGTTGCTGCCATAGCATGTGGTCGAGAATTCTTGGTTAACTCAAGTCGGGTGCTGTTGGACACCATACTGCAGCTTCTGGGAGACTTGAAGCCAGGACAGTGTACCAAACTCAAAGTGTACGGTGGATGATATTAAAAAGTTCATGTTTGTTTACTTATTAGTTAGAATTTGCTGATTGGGCTTCTTTTTCAAGTAAACACAGTTAATTTGGTAATAGTTCTAAAAAAAAATAGAAGAAATACATTACCTGGAGAATTGCGGGATGCACTCTTTATTCAGTACTATTTTAGAAAAATAGTAAGAAACAAAAAGAATGTTCTCACCTTAGAGCAGTGAGTCCGAAATACTATTATATGACACTTAGGTTATATTAGTTAGCTGAAAACAAACTTACAGGTATTTGTTATAACGGCATCCTGCTTCCACATAACAAAATCTGTGTTCAGTTTCTACTGGGTAGCAAACCTAGTGGCTGACAAACACCCCCTTCACAGTTCTGCAGGTGGGAAGTCTTGGGGTGGGGGGGCTCACCTGGGTTCTCTGACAAGGGTTTTGCATGGCTGAGATCGAGGGGTTGTCCATGCTGGGTTCGTCTCCAGAGATTCTGGGCAAAACTGTGCTTGCAGGCACATTCCAGTTGCTAGCAGATCCAACCTGAGGCCGTGTTTCCTCGCTGGCTGTCATGTGGGGCTTGCTTAGCTTCTGGGTTGATTGAGTTTCTGATCATAGGAGCCACCCATCTTCCAGCTCCGACCGCCCACTGAATCCTTCTTCCATTTGGAAACTCTTGGACTTTCTTTTCTGCTACCAGCTGGAAAAAAGGCTCTGCTTTTGATAGGCTCATGGGTTTGGGTTAGGCATCACAGGATAAACTCCCTTTTGATGAACTCACCTGATTAGTAACCTCAGTTACGTTTGCAATGACTCCCTACCATATAACTTAGCACAGCCAGGGTGTTATGTTCTGTGTCCAGCCCTGGGGATTAGGGCAGGAGATGTTGGCCATTTTAGGCCTCTGCCTACCACACTGTTCATTCTGACTGGCTGGTTTCCTCCTTGGAAGATTGCTTATAATAATAGCTTCTTTAAAGTCCTTGTCAGATATTGACATCTTGGGCAGGTGTCTCTTTTCTCATGTGAGTTGGGATTTTTCCCATCTCTTCGTGGGCTGAGTAATTCTGGGTTGTATCTTGGACATTTGAGCCCCTGGATCATGTTTGAGCTGTGAAAAAGGCTGATGTTTTTGTTTGATGAGGCAGTCCGCCTGGTTGGGTCCAGGTCACAGGCTCAGAGTAGCCATTGTGCTTCCAGTGTCACTTCCAGTTTCAGAAAGCCTTCGCGGTACAGCCGGCTCTGCCCCTCCTCTGCTCCATCTGTGCCAGCCCGAGAGACCTGGGTCACCACTGCCAATTTACTTCTCGGGCTGGGATGTGCTCTTTGTGGTGAGAATCACACATGCCCAGCTTGACGTGAGGCCAGGGGTTCTCAGCCTTGTGGGGTCACCTGCATGATCTCTTAACTCCCCACAGTGTGCTTGGTACTTGTTAGTTACCCAGGGCCCCCTGCCAGCCCCTCACCTGGAGTGCTGGCATGTGCCCTGCTCTGTCCTATGCTTCTGCAGCTTCCAGAGGTGAGGGAGATTTCCTTCCCACACAGTGGGGGTGACGTAGGTGCCCTTCTTGCCGCAGAGCCCCTTCCTACTGCTTTCCTGGTGCATGCTCTGTGCGAGCCAGTGCTACTCCTGGGCTTCGGGGCTGAGTGGTAAACTTGCTGTGGGGCTGCTGGTTCTTAGACTTCTGGACTACTTCCCAGGCTGCCTGCTACTGTTTACTCTTCAGGGGCTTCATGTAGCTGCTCCCTGTATTCCGTTCAGAATTCAGGGCTACATTCAGTGAGAGCAAGAGGGTGGGGTGTGTTTTTTCCATCTTATCTGGAACCAGATTCTCAAGTCTGTTCTTACGTTTTGTACACACAAATACATGTCCATGAGCAATCTGTAATACATCATAACGTATAGCTCATATAGTTTTATGTATGTTTTTACACATTGTGGATCTAACTTTATTAGATTAAATCAATCTAATTTCTGTTAATTTCTTTTAAATATTTTGCATTAAAGGAGGCATAACATGAATTATCCCTGACCGATGGACACTAGTTTGTTTGTTTATTTATTTTTAAGATTTATTTATTTATTCCTGAGAGGCAGAGAGAGAGAGAGAGAGAGAGAGAGAGGCAGAGACACGGGCAGAGGGAGAAGCAGGCTCCATGCAGGGAGCCCGACGTGGGACTCGATCCGGGGTCTCCAGGATCACTCCCTGGGCTGAAGGCAGGTGCTAAACCGCTGAACCACCGAGGGATTCCCTGGACATTCAGGTTTTACATTCAGGTTTTACTCGTCACATGTAACAGTGTGCAGAACATCTGTGGCAGAGATCTCCTTGCTAACCTGTGTGAGTGCTTCTCCAGGAGCTGTCCCTAAAGTGTGATATTTGAGAAGGAAGGAATAACACTTTTAGGTTGGGTAAGATGCGAAATGGGTCTCCAAAGTGTGCACTTCCACCCACACGGCAGTGGTATTCTGGGTCTCCCACAACCTCCTCAGTGCTTCGTTATTTTTTACCGTCTTCTAAAGAATGCTTGTGTTGTGTACATCCATCTGTCTGCCTGTCTCTAGATGGATATTACCAGTGAAGTTGACACTCTTTGCACATGTTCATAACAGTTTTTTCCCCTGTGAATTACCTGTTCATGTCTGTTGCTTGTTTTCTTTTGGGTTGTAATTTTCATGACTTGCTTTGGATGTGTTCTGGATATTACATCATTGTCTGTCTCGCTTCTGTGGTCTGTACAAAGTCAGTGTTTATGGGGCCAGTCAGCGCCCTGCTGCACTTCCGAGGCAAGGCTTTGTTGGGGGCTGCGTCTCGTCTCTGTCTCTGTGATTCCAGCACATGGAGCTCTGTGCCTTTGCATCTGAGGAAGTCCTTGGCCTGCAGTGGGAGATAGGCAGACTTGGGTTCAGAGATGTTTGCTTGCTTCCTTGGTTTTTCCATCTGACAGGGAGCAGAGCCCATGTATGGACTGTTCTCCTCAGATCCCACTTGGGATCTCAGCATGTGAACTCTACCTCTGAAACTAATGATGTACTACTAGATGTTGGCTAATTAAATTTAAATTAAAAAACAGTGATGATATAAATTAAAGAAAGACAAAAAATATTAAATTTTTTTGGAGCAGTTTTAGTTTCACAACAAAATTTAGAGGAAGATACAGAGATTTTCTATATGCTCTTTACCCCCACACATGCATTGCCTTTTCCACTATCAACATCACTCACCAGAATGTTTTGTTTTGTTTCTGCCAACAATGAACCTATGTTGACACGTCATAATCCTGTAATCACCCAAAGACCATGCTTTACGTTTACTCTTATGGTTGCGTATTCCGTCGATTTGAACTGATGTGTCATAACATACCGTTCATGAGTGTAGTACCATACAGAGTGTTTTCACTGCCCTGCAGATCTGTCATGTTCTGCCTGTTGGTCTCTTCCCTCCCTCAGCCCCAGGCCACCCCTGACCCTTCACTGTCCCCACAGTTGTATCTCTTCCAGAGTCATGTAGCTAGAATCACACAGTATACAGCCTTCTCACACTGGCTTCCTCTGTCACTTGGTCACATGCACTCACAGTCCCTCCATGTCTTCTTGTGGCTTTGAGTTTTGAGAGTTCTTTGTATATTTTGGATAATATTCCTTTAACAGATGTGTCTTTTGCAAATACTTTCTTTCATGCTGTGACTTGTCTTCTTAGTTTCCTGACATGGTCTTTCACAGAACAGAAGTTTTTAATTTGAATGAAGTCCAGCTTATCAGTTATTTTTTTCCCCACAGATCTTGGTGTTGTGTCTACAGAAGGCATCACTGTATGGGTCGTAGATGTTCTCCTGTATTATTTCCCGGAGCTTTATAGTTTTGCATTTTACATTTAGGTCTGTGACTCACTTTGAGGTGATTTTTGTAAAGCATGTAAGGTTTGTGTCTAGATTGATTTGTGTGTGTGTGTGTGTACATCCAGTTCTAGTGCCACTTGTTGAAGAGACTCTCTTTGCTCCCTTGTGTTGCCTTTGTTTCTTTGTTAAGGATCCGTTAACTATATGTGTGTGGGTCTATCACTGAGCTGTATTCTGTTCTGTTGATCTGTTTGCCTTTTCTGTCACCAGTATCACACTGTTTTGATCATTATAGCTTTATGGTGAGTCTTGAACTCAGGTAGGTTGGTCCTATAACTATATTCTCCTTCAATACTGTGTTGAGTATTCTGGGTTTATTCCCTCTCCGTATAAATTTAGAATTAGTTTGTCAGTATACATAAAAGAACTTGCTGGGATTTGGATTGGGATTGCATTGAACCTATAGATCAAGTTGGAAAGAGCGGACACTTTGACAAGATTGAGTCTTCCTATCCATGAAAGTGGAATCAAGCTATCTATCCTTTCCTTTTTCTTTTTTTTTTTTTTTTAAGAGTTATTTATTTATTTATTAGAGAGGGAGAATGAGTGAGGAGGGGCAGAGGGAGAGAGACACTCCAGCACTGAGCTTGGAGCCTGACACAAGCCTCGATCTCACGACTTGAGCTGAAACCAAGAGTCAGATGCTTAACCAACCAACTGTGCCATCCAGAGGCTCCAATCTGTCTTCCTTCCCTTCCCTTCCCTTCCTGTTTTTCTTTCTGTCTTCCATTTATTTAGTTCTTTGGTTTAATTCCTCAGAGTTTTATAGTTTTCTTCATACAGATCTTATGCATGTCTTGTTAAATATGTACCTGAGTATTTAATTTTTAGGAGGCGCTAATGTGAATGGTATTGCATTTTAAATTTTAAATTCTACTTGTACATTGTTGGTATATAGGAAAGCAGTTGACTTTTGTAAAAGTTACCTGGTTACCTGGTATCCTGAAGCCTTGGTATAATCTTATTAGTTCTAGGTTTTTGTGGTTGATTCTTTTAGATTTTCTACATAGACAATTAAACATCATCTGTGAACAAAGTTTTATTTCTTCCTTCTCAATCTGTATACCTATTTTAAAAAGATTTATTTATTTATTTGAGAGAGAGTGCACACACAGACGCATGTGCATGTATGTTCGTAAGCTGGGGGCAGGGGGTGGCGGGCAGCAGGAAAAAAAAGCAGACTCCCTCCCTCCCAAAGCTCCCAAAAGCTCAGAGCCTGATGCGGGACTCAATATCTTGACCCTGAGATCATGACCTGATCTGCAGCCGAGAGTCAGATGCTGAACCAACTGTGCCTCCCAGATGCCCCAATCTATCTTTCTTTCATTCCTTTCTTATCTTGACCTCTCCTCTCCTCTCCATGGCAGCTCCATGCCTAGCATGGAGCCCAGTGTAGGGCTCAGTCTCATAGCCCTGAGATCATGTCCTGAGCTGAAATTAGTTTATCAAGTTTGTCCAGCAAACTATTCCTAGTTTACTGAAAGTTTTTGTCATGAATGGATGTTGGGTTTTATCAAATGTGTTTTTCTGGATCTATTGATATGATTTTGTGATTTTTCATTTTAGTCTGTTGATGTGATGGATCACATTAATTGATTTTCAAATTGAACCAGCCTTGCGTACCTGGGATAAATGCCACTTGGTCATGGTGTATAATTGTATTTATACTTCTTAAAAAAAAGATTTTATTATTTATTCATGATAGACATAGAGAGAGAGAGAGAGAGGCAGGCAGAGACACGGGTAGAGGGAGAAGCAGGCTTCATGCAGGGAGCCCGATGCGGGACTTAATCCCGGGGCTCCAGGATCAAGCCCTGGACCAAAGGCAGATGCCAAACCGCTGAGCCACCCAGGGATCCCCTATACTTTTGTAAAGAAAGAGTTTAGGTACTTATTTGTGAGAGACACACACACAGAGAGAGAGAGAGAGAGAGAGACAGAAACATAGGCAGAGGGAGAAGTAGGCTTCCTGTGTGGAGGGAGGGTTGACCCTCTTGTCATTATGTAATACCATTCTTTATTCCTGGTAACATCCTTTGTTCTAAAGTTACTGTGTCTGAAGTTAACATAGCTGCTCTTACTTTCTTTCAATTAGTGTTAACATGGTATATTTTCCTCCATCCATTTACTTTTAATCTATATTTTTTTAAAGGGGGGACGAGGGACAAAGCAAGAGAAAATCTTAAGCAAGCTCCATGCCCAGCGTGGAGCCCAATACAGGGCTGGGTCTCACAATCCTGAGATCATGACCTGAGATGAAACTAAGAGTTGGATGCTTAACTGACTTAACCACCCGGGTGCCCCACTTTTAATATATATTTATGTTTATATTTAAAGTGGGATTCCTGTAGACTACGTATAGTTGAGCCGTGTCTTTTGATTGGCTCTGATGTCAGTCCTTCGGTAGATGCATCTGGACCATTGACGGTCACAGTATTACTGATAGGTGGACTGCTGTCTACCATACTCCTGACTGTTCTTTATTTATTTGTTGTCATTGGTCTTTGTCCTGTTTTGTCTTCCACTCTTTTTTATTTTTTAAAAATATTTTATTTATTTATTTAATTTATTTATTCATGAGAGACACACAGAGAGAGGCAGAGACACAGGCAGAGGGAGAAGCAGGCTCCACACGGGGAGCCTGATGTGGGACTTGATCTCCAGACTTCAGAATTATGCCCTGGGCCGAAGGCAGGCACTCAACCGCTGAGCCACCCAGGCGTCCCTAATTGAGCATTTTAAATGGTTCCATTTTCTTTCCTTTCTTAGCATATCAACTTATACCACCTTCTTAACTTTTTTTAGTTGTTGCCCTACAGCTTGCAGTACATGTACAACTAATCCAATTCCACTTTCAAAAAACACCGTATCAGCTCCCAGGTGGTAGGAGTGCCTTGTGGTCATGTGGTCACCCTGATTCCTCCCTCCCAGGCCTCGTGTCCATTCTGTAAGCTGTGATCATCGACTGCTGTCGTGGCTGTTGTTTTAAATGAACTGCTGATGGATCAAGTAAGAATCAAGTTTTCACTTTTCCTTCACTTCTTTTTCCATACTCTTCCTTTTTAAAAGTAGATTTGGGTTCTGATTTATGTTCCTTTTTTCTAAAGAGCTTTAAACATTTCTTGCAAGGCAGGTCTACTGGCAACAAATTCCAATTATTATTTGTCTAAGAAAGTCTTCATTTCTCCTTCATTTTTTAAAAGATAATTTCACTGGGTGCAGAATTCTAGGTTGTTTTTTATTTTTTCTCTCTCAACACTTTATCTTTTTTTTTAATTTTTTTATTTATTTATGATAGTCACAGAGAGAGAGAGAGAGAGAGAGAGAGAGAGAGAAAGAGGCAGAGACATAGGCAGGTTCCATGCACCGGGAGCCCGATGTGGGACTCAATTCCGGGTCTCCAGGATTGCGTCCTGGGCCAAAGGCAGGCGCTAAACTGCTGCGCCATCCAGGGATCCCATCTCTCAACACTTTAAATCTCTCTTTCTCTCTCCTCTCCTCACATGGCTTCTGAGGAGAAGCTGATGTAATCCTTGCCTGTGGCCCTGTGTAGGTAAGGTTTTTTTTTTTTCCCCTTTGGCCATATTCACGATTTTTTCTTCATCTCTTATTTTCTGCAGTTTAGAAATGATGGGCCTGGATGTACTGATTTTTGCACTGACCTGGGTGGTGCTGTCTGAGCCTCCTGGTCTGTGGTTTGGTGTCTTACAGTAGTTTAGTGGAGCCTCAGTCATTATTTCTGCTCCTCAGGTGTCCTGTTCTGGTTTTTTGTCTTTGTTCCCTTTGCATTTCAGTTTTGTGGGTTTCTGCCAATAAATCAGAGAGCATCAGAGATACTTTCTCACCCATGTCCAGTCTACTAGGAAGCCCATCAAAGGCATTCTTCATTTCTGTTTCTTTCTGGTTCTTTCCATGTCTCTGTTTACGTTTTCCCATCTGTTCTTGCCTGCTGTCTGCTTTACCCATCGGAGCCCTTGCACATGCCTCAGAGTGGTTTTGAATTCCTGGGCTGATCATTCCAACATGTCGGCCATGTCTGCTTCTGTCTCTTGCTCTGGCTGCAAATGTGTTTTTTAGCCTTTTGCCTTGTGATTTTTTTTTTTTCTCGATAGCCAGACACGATGACCTGAGTCGAAGGAACTGCTGTAAATAACCTTTAGTACCGTGGTGGTGAGGTGTTGGCGGGGAGGGACGCGTTCTGTAGTCCTCTGATCAGGGCTCAGGCTTCCAGTGAGCCAATGCGTCTTCTCAAGAGTTTCTCAGTTTTTTCCTTCCCCTGCTGCCCTTAAGTGGAAGAGGATGGCTGGAGTGAGCTGGTGTTGGTTATTTCCTTTCCCTAGGTCAGTTAGGCTCTGGTTGACTGGTTTCTGCTGAGGGCAGGCCTCGTTGGGAAGAACAGACACCTGGGTATGTTTCACTGTGGGTGCTTTTCCCCTATATCTGCTCTAGAAGCCTGGTTGGGCTCCTGGAGGTATGTGTCACAGTACTGTGGAGGCTTCTGTGACTGGGTCCTCCTGGATGTGTTAATTCTCACACTTGTCTACACTGAGCCTCTGGTGGTTCACCAATCCAGCTCAGGTTTCCTGTCCCTGCTCATGCTCCTGCGGTGACGTCTATTCATAACCCCCTGCTCCAATAAGCTGTGACCCCCTGTACTCACCTGTCTTTCTTGTCTTGGGTCAGCAATTTTCCCTGTGTGCTCCCTTCTCCTTGGGATCTAAGAGGGGAGGACTTTCAGCGTATTGAGCTCCTGAACATGTAGAACTGGAAACTGAAAGTTGTAGTTTTCATTTTTTTTTAAGGGTTTTATTTATTTCTTGGAGACAGAGAGTGTGCCTGTGGATGAGTAGGGGAAGGGAAGAGGAGGAGAAGGAGAAGCAGTCTCCTCGCTGAGCAGGGAGCCCAGTGTGGGGCTCCATCTTAGGACCCTGAGATAATGACCTGAGCCAAAGGCAAACACTTCACCAACTGCACCACCCTAGGGTCCCCTAGCTTTCATTTTTAAAGTCCATTTTTAAAAGGGGCCATTTCTCTTCTACTTCATATAAAACTTTTTCCTTCTTCAGAATTCAAGCAGCCAGTTGTCTCCCCGTCCACCCTTGCTCTCCCTTGTCCACTGAGCAAGCACTGGGGTTTTGTCTTCTCCTGTATGCCATTCCCTGCTGTCTTGAATGACTTGATCATGTTTGTGGTTGATTCTTCAATACTCTGATGTCAGGGTTGCTTGCCTTTCTCGGGTCCAGGGATGGGAGCCCTACACAGTGAATAATCTAGTCTTGCGGCCACACCCTGGCCTTTGCTCAGCCTCTGAAATGGCAGACCTCACTGCCGCTCATAGGTGCATGTTCTCTCTGTACCTTGTCCTCGTCACTCCCTTAAACCTGCTGAGAGCTCCTGCTCACCAGTCTTCTCTCCTGACCATCCTGCCGACCTCCCCGGCTTCCCGTTTTGTCTAGCTCACCTGGACCCAATTGTGGTTACACCAGGGTTTCTGTTTGCCTGTCGGCAGTCTCAGATCCCTCACCACTGTTTCCCGCTCCTGCAGCCTTGGACCAGCCATTGGCCTTCTCCTTTGCTGCAGCCAGGGCTACCCAGTGATGCTGGACAAGGTGGTTCCCAGTGCATTCATGCCATTTGACTCTCTCCTGGCCTGAAGCCCCTGTCAGAGCCCTCTCCATGTCCTCATTGCCCTCCACTCTGGTCCTCACAGTGGCAATGGCAGACTTCAGACTCTGACCTTGGCCACTTTGCTGTTCCTCCGTCCTCTGCAGATGGGCTCCCGGCAGAGGCTTTCCTTCCTGTTCCCCAGGGAGCACTGGGGGTGTGAGTGTGAGCTTACTCATCGTGGCTACCTCATTGGTACCTTCCCATCCTCCCTTTCGTCTTACATGTGTCAGAGGAACCTGTGGTCTTCTGGGACTCTTGGGTGAGTGGTCCTGGCACCTCTGGTTTTGATTAGCAGTCCTCTGGGGTTTTGCTCAGTGAGTTGTCATCTCTTGCTTCAGCATTTTCAAATTCTCCCTCTCTAGTGGCTCCTCTTCAGCCCTTTACCTCCCAGCTGTGCTATGACAACCTTCAATGGGGCCCATTTTCTGTCTCTGCTAGAGTTTGGGCAGCCTGAGGTTTACCATGACATGACATGACACATTTCCCAGGGTAAAAGGTGGCTCATGGTACCAGGTTCCTTTTGCTTCCTCTTGAAGTCCCCATGGGCCAGCAGCCTTGTAATAGATTTGATTCTGCTGTGTGACCCAGGGTCATCTCTTTGGTGGCACACACCCACAGGGTGACAAGTGGGACATTCTTATGGCTCAGCCTCAGTGAGTTCTTTCACTGTTCTGTCCCCTTGGGCTTTATAATTTCCCACTTGCCCTGGTTTATCTGCTTGCTTTTGGGGAAGACTCTCCAAATATAGAAACTTCCAATATCTGGTGGCCAGACACATCAGCTGATGCTGGGCCTCTTGAGGTGCTTTGTGCTGCCAGCAGGACGGCTGGACTGCTGTCTGCTGCAGTGGTGTATCTCGTAAGCCTTGGCCTCCAGGCCTCCAAGAGGGTCACACCAGCTAGGGCTACACTCTCTGTGGGCACTTCTCCATTCACAAATAGCCCCTCAGGTACCTGTGGACAGCCCGGACCAGCCCTAGGCCTCCCTAGGCTCCATCCGCCAAGTTCAGTGCCACCAGCTGATAGCAAGCCCCTGTCTGCCTCTTCTCCATGCACTTCTAGTTCTTACCCAGCAGTCAGGATGTGTCATGTCAGGAGCTTCCCTGTCACCACTGGCATCAGTCCTTGCTCTCCACCCCCAGCCACAGGTCACCCAGGCATGCACACAGCATTTGGCGTTGGCAAGGTCTCTGCTGTGTCTGGGGCTGCACTCCAACCTTGGGGTTGCAGAGGGCCAGTGTGTCTCATGCTGATGCTGAGCCTGGTATGGTGGACCCTGATCCTCTCCTGGCATTTTTCCCTACTGCTGTAACATGCACCGCTGTTGCCCTGGTCTTTGACACCTGAGGCTGGACAAAGAAACTTTTTGTTTCATGTGGGAGATCTGGATTTTGGGAATCAGGTTAACCCCAGCCTTTCTAAGTACCCCCTGTTTTTTGTCTTTAATTTTCTCATTAATTGTTTCTCATTGCCTGTTCTTCATTATGATTTTACCAACCCTATCGAGCAGACCATGAGAGACCTCTTAGCAGCTTGTTCTAGCTGCTGCTTAGGGTCAGATCTGTTGGAGATGTTGTTGATGGGTTTCCTGGAGGCCCAGCTGGAGAGGAGACCAGGAGGTTGCCAGGGAGGGTTTATCCACATTCCTGAACGAAGACCGCTGGTTCTCAGTGCAACAGTATCCCCAGATTTGGGGTTGAGCTGCATGCTCTGTGAATGGACTATGTTTACTCTGTGCCAACCATAGGCTATTGACCCAGTACATTTCATAGTTCAGGGCCCTGGGAGTATATGGTGTTTATAGTCAGGGAAGGCCGGAGAGAACAGTAAATTTGCAAAGGTGTTTCATGCCCAGGCACATAGAGGTAGAAGATTATAGAAATGCCCCTGGGGACCCCTGGGTGGCTCAGCGGTTTAGCGCCGCCTTCAGCCCAGGGCGTGACCCCGGAGTCCCGGGATCACAAGTCCCACATCAGGCTCCCTGCATGGAGCCTGCTTCTCCCTCTGCCTATGTCTCTGCCTCTCTCTCTCTTTGTCTCTCATGAATAAATAAATAAAATCTTTAAAAAAATGCAGAACCTGTTTCAGTAGTCCTGAGATGGACCTGACAGTCTGCTTTAAAAAAAAAAAAAAAAAAAGAAATGCCCCTGGAGTTAGGAATGTACTTGGCCTTGCTACATGACAACTTCCACTTGTCATCAGCAGGGTTTAGTCAGTGAGAAGTCCTGCACATGAAATTTCCCAGAACCAGCTTGTGAGCTCTGCAGGAAAACCAGTTCATACTTTATAACCAAACCAGCATTATTACATCTTTGAACAGATGTAGCTCTGAGTGGTTGTAGCTATATTTGCAGAGCTGAACCTCCTTGAGTGATGATTCACCATCATAAGGACCAGCGGGCTGAATTTCCCCACAGAATCCTAGCTTCTAAAGAAGAGAGAACTTGTCTGGGATAGTCAGAACTCAGACTGTATTTTATAAAGGTGATTCTGGAAGCATTTCCACAAAATGTATTCATGTCAGTGCTTTAGAACTACACTTAGGACACTAAGCTTGGACCTCTAAGTGTACCCCACAGAGAGTTGCCTCTCTTCCATTCACTGTAAACTTGTAGTTGGCACAGACTGTGCTTCTGCTCTGTATTCTCAAGGTCTAATACACAGAAAGGTGCTCAGTAAATGATGCTTTGTGAGCAAATGAGATGCAGACATTCATTTTCTGGTTTATGGTTATACCTTGTTTGTTGTTAAAAGTCATGCAAAGTGTTACCTTGCATTTGGGTGGCCTGAAACCCTCACATAAGGAACAGCTTAATACCAGTGGAAAAGAAATCTTCAAACATGATTGAGCTTTCTTAATCATTTCCAATTAAAACTTTATTAATCCTAGGTAGTAGGAAAGCTGTTATTAAGGACATTATAACACATTTATAGGATGTTGGTTAACAGTTTAATATTTTAAGAGGCAAGTACATTCTGAGGACAAATATTAGATTATGTTCAAATCCCTTAGAGTCGGTAGCATTTCCAGGTATTAACAAAGGTCAACCAAGCTTCTAAAATGTTTCTCTCTGACATTTGGGTTCTGGGAACTACTATGTATTATTCTTTTTCAGTCAGTAGAGCTTTTGAGCCACAAAATATTTAACATCCAGTGAATTCATCTAGTGGTTATAAATTGGTAGGTGGTGGTTTGAATATAACTTTGATTCTTCTGAAAGGTACTTTTAGGGTTTCAGCCTATCTAGTTTGATCATTCTGTGTACATTTTTTAAAAAACAAAAAAATCTGTATTTGGCATTTTCATTAAGAAAAAGGCAAATAATCTAATACACATGGGTAAAAGAGATAATCAGGCAGTTCATAGAGGAAACACTGGTAAGCTTCATAAGTATGGAAGAGATTCTTCAATTGTATTGCAAATTATAACCATAATGAAATAACTTTTCATTCTATTTCACTGGAAAAAAGTCATGAGCTTTAGAGAGATGTGAGGCCCAGAGAAAGCTTACACCTTTCCACTGTGCTGATGAGAGGGGGAAGGAGGCAGGTGGGCAGCATCTGTTGAGGTCAATATGCTCATGCCTGGGACAGGTAATCCCCTTTTGCATATGTACTCCAGAACAAGTTTTAGCTACAAACACTAGGACGCTTGTGCAGAAACGTCATAGCATCTGTGTTTGTAGTAGCATGTGCTAGGAAATTACCTAAGCCTCTGTCACCTGCAGAATAGGTAAATAGATTGTGATCAGTTAAAGTTGGGATGCATCAGCGAAAATATATGATTACTATACAATCATTGTAGACAAATATCTCACCATGGTGTGGAAGATTACATATGGTGTGCTGCCACTGAGACAGACATGGAAGATTGAGTTGTTGAGCTCTGCACATGTGCTGTGAGAAAGTATCTAGAAGTGTGTGGCTCTGTCACATGACAAATGGAGCTGTTGGCTCCCACCTCCCTGGAGCGTCTATGGCTATGTTCAGACATGGTTCACAAAGGGAATTTGACTATGGTGATAAGATTTTTTTTCTTAACCAGGGAGGTGGGTATTGTATTCTTTATATCTTTTTGTGGGCCTTTAATGTTACATAGTAGATAAAAAGTTATCGATGTTTGGTTAGGGTTACATACACTGGTTTTTAGGTTCTAACTCAATGAGGGGGACACAGAATCTGAAACAAGTAGGTTCTGTAGTTAATTACTGTATTTAAAAACAACAACAACAACAACTTAATCCTAAAATTTGTATGGAACCACAAAAGATCCCAAATAGCCAGAGTCACCTTGAAAAGGCAAACAAAATTGGAGGCATCACAATTTCAGACTTCAAAGTTATAGCACAAAGTTATAGTGAACAAAACAGTATGGTAGTGGCACAAAAACAGACACATAGATCAGTGGAACAGAGTAGAGAACCCAGAAGTAAATCTACAACTATATGGTCAATTAATCTTCGACAGAGAAGGAAAGAGCAATCAATGGAAAAGAAGACAGTGTCTTTAACAAATGGGAAGACTGGACAGTAACATGCAAAAGAATAAAACTGGGCTACCTTCTTACACCATACACAAAAATAAATCAGAATGGGTTAAAGACCTAAATGTGAGACCCAAAAAACATAAAAATCCCAGAGGAGGCACAGTAAGTTCTCTGACATTAAGTTGCCTGTGGCAACTTCTTTTTAGATATATCTCCTGAGGCAAAGGAAACAAAAGGAAAAATAAACTATTGGGACTTCATCAAAATAAAAAGCTTTCACATGGCTAAGGAAACAGTCAATAAAACTAAAAGGCAACCTATGGAATGGGAGAAGATATTTGCAAATGACATATTTGACAAAGGGTTAGTATCCAAAATATATAAAGAACAGTTACAACTTAACACCCCAAAAACAATCTAATTTAAAAAATAGGCAGAAGGCATGGATAGACATTTCTTCAAAGAAGACATACAGATGGCCAACAAACGTGAAAAGATGTTCAACGTCAATTATCATCAAGGAAATGCAAATTGAAATGACAATGTGATATCACCTCCCACCTGTGAGAATGGCTAAAATCAACACAAGGAACAACCAGTGTTGGTGAGGGTGTAGAGAAAGGGAAACCTTCATGCACTGTTTTTTGTTTTCTTTTTAAGATTTTATTTATTTATTTGAGTGACAGAGTACAAGCTGGGGAAAAGCAGAGGGAGAGCAGGCTCCTCACTGAGCAAGGAGCTCGACACAGGGCTCAATCCCAGGATTCTGGGATCCTGACCTGAGCCGAAGGTAGATGCTTAACTGATGAAGTCATCCACGTGCCCCAACCCTTGTGTTACTGTTAGTGGGAATGCAAACTGGTATAGCCACTCTGGAAAACAGTATGGAGGGGTCACAAAATTTAATAATAGAGTCATTCTACAATTCAGCAATTGCACTACTAGGTATTTACCCAAAGAATGCAAAGGGATATATGCACCCTGATGTTTATAGCAGCATTATCCATGATGGCCAAGTTACCGAAGCAGCCCAAGTGTCTATCCACTGATGAATGGATAATAATGGTTATGTACACAACAGAATATTACTCAACCATCAAAAAAGAATGAAATCTTGCCATTCACAATGACATGGATGGAGCTAGAGGGTATTATGCTAAGTACAGTAAGAGAAAGATAAATATATGATCTCACTCATATGTGGTATATAAGAAACAAATGAACAAAGGGACAAAAAAGGCAAACCAAGAAACGGACTCAACTATAGAGAATACACTGATGGTCACCACAGGGGAGGTGGGTGAGGGGGTGGGGGGTGGGGAAAAAGGGGATGGGGAGTCATGAGTGCACTTGTGATGAGCACCAAGGGATGTATGGTAGTGCTGAATCACTATATTGTACACCTGAAACTAATATTACACTGTATGGTAACACTAGAATTTAAATTAAAACTTTAAAAAATTTCATTCGACAGGCACTTGCTCCTGCAATTGACCCCTAGTAAATGCTCAATGAAATAAAAAAAAAAAAAAAAAGAAAAGAAAAAAAAGATGCTTGGGTGGGTCATTCAGTTAAGGATCTGACTCCTGGTTTTGACTCTAGTCATGATCTCAAGGTCTTAGGATTGAGCCCCATGTTGGGCTCCATGCTCAATGGGGAGTCTGCTTGGGACTCTCCCTCTCCTGCTGCCCTCCCACACCCCTGTGCATGCGCTCTCCAGCTCACTCACTTAAATATTTTTTTCTTTCAAGATTTTATTTATTTATTAGAGAGAGTGAGTGAGTGAACATAGCAGGGACAAGAAGGAGAAGCAGGTTCTCTCAAACCAGGGAGTCCAATGCAGAGCTCAATCCCAGGACCCTGCGATGATGACCTGCGGTGAAGGCAGACACTTTACCAGCTGAGCCACCCACATGCCCCAGTAAATAAATGTTTTTAAAAAAAAGTTTAGGCCTCTTGGTCTGAAATGTCTGACTGTATTGCTGTACTATTTGCCTCTCTCTGAAACTGCATATGCAGTCATCTGTAAGAGTTTTATTGCTCACTGTTCCTTAGCATTACATGATGGTGCTAATTTGGTTACTTTAGATTTTACTCCAGATGAACAGTTGGTGGCTTTTGTTTCTGGAGGGTGGACATCACAGTAGTGCCTTTTTCTTTATTTTAATTGCTGGTTTGTTTTGAAGTACCGGGTATGTTTGTTCTTTGTTACTTCCGTTGTAATTTCGAGATGAATACAATAGTTGAGTTGCATCACCTTTACTTCTAATGACTCAGCGTTGTCCATCACACTGTCGGGAGGGCTTTCTGACTTCCTACCAGGCCAGCCTCCTCAACCCCAGGCCTGCTGTAGCTAGGTGAAGACCGTGTCCTTGAAAGAAAGCTGCTTGTGTTGCTTTTGTAGCATTTCAAGTTTGCCGGTATCTCTGTTAGCTTTCTCTCCTTTCATTGCCAATGTCAGCTTTATCTGTAATTCCAAGGCTGCAGAGCCTGGCCAATTGCTGCTTCGAGCCTGTAAGCCCATTTATAACAAATACTCTGCTTAGGTTTGTGGTAGGAAGCAAAATTTGCCTACCCTTTTTGTCACTGGAATAAAAAGTCTGATTCCTAGTTCTATGGTAGTTTGGGGAAGGACATTTACTTTTAATACCTCAATGCCAGAAGAGTGGACTGAATGCGCAGTTTCTCTTGAGTTTGCAATTGGAAACATGATACATTATTTACAAAATATTTGTGGTTAGGATAGAAATCTTGGAACAGAAAGCACTTGCATAAGGAATGAAAGTTTTCTGGGTTTATTGTTTGCTAAGTCCTCTGTGACCTTGGAGCACTCTCTGGTCTTCTGTGAGATGTAGCCTAGCAATGGCATGAGGTCTCAGGTGGTTCTGTGGTCACTGCAATGACATCTGTTCCACTCTAGCTTCTTAACAATGGCTGACTTTGACCAAATATGAATTTTAAAGACATTTATCAATTTGGTGAGTCCTTTTTGCTGCCTTAAAGTTAAATGGCAGTTGGTGAAGAATTTCAACTGAATGTATTTCCTAGAATTTGCCCTATATTCTAGTTATCACCCCAATGTTAATTTTGCCTTTAAGATTTAAAGATTAGCTAACTTTATTTTCATTTTCTAAGGCAAGGGTTGCAAATTTTTTCTGGAAAAGGCCAGATAGAAAATATTTTAGGCTCTGTGGGCCATACGATCTCTGTAACTCTGACTCACCTGAATTGTAGCATGGAAGCAACATGGGCAGCACATTTAATTTTAAGGACTTCCAACTACCTGTGTTGGTGATCTGAAGTAAGAACTTCACTTTTAGAATCCTGGATTGGAGGCTCCAGAAAGTTGTAGTTAAAGTGATGAATTTTCCTCATGAGTACAACTTTTAAATAGCTCTTAATAACTCATTAAACAGATTACTAGTGAATAGACTTTGGATATGTATAAAAATTGTCAGGAAAACTTGAAAGGACTTGCAAGTTTGGCTCATTCTGTGGCCTGTGAGGAGGCTGAGGATCATAGTCTGAGAAGCGGGCATCATTGCTCTCGAGGGTGCTAGTCTAGTGTTGTCTTCTTGAACCTGGTAGCATTGCCTTGCCTTTGAAAATGCTCATCTAAATACGGGGAGAGAAAGACCGTTTCTGCATGCTTTGCCTGGCAGAGGCTCTCAGTCACTGGGGGTTGGTTCACTTTTCCATATTTAACCTGCATGCTTACCATGTCCCAGGTCCTGAATAAGCCATGGAGCCTAGAAACCAGCTGTTTGTTTGTTTGTTTGTTTGTTTGTTTTAAGACTGTTTTTATTTGTGTGTGAGAGAGATAGAGAGCATGAGTGGAGAGGGGAGGGAGAAGCAGACTCTTGCTGAACAGGGAGCCCAACATGGATGGGGCTTGATCCCAGGACGCCGGGATCATGACCTGAGCTGAAGCCAAATGCTTCACCGACGGAGCCACCCAGGCGCCCTGAAACCAGCTATTTTAACAAAAAACTGTAATAAGCACTTTCTGTGGCGTGCATGGATGCGCCTCCCACAGTTTATTTAATCAGGCCCTTGTTAATGGACTGAATGGCTGTTACTGATTTTCTTCTGTCTCAGGCTCCAGTGTGTCTTAGCATGACGCTGTTACTGATCCCATCTTTATTTAAAATTTGATTGTATTGCTTATTATAGAATTTTTGCAGTAGTTTTGTTTTTGTTTTTAGACATTTGGATTACAATACATTTAAAAGATCCTGGTTACTGAACTGAATGTTTTGGCACCCCTTACATTTGCCCCCAAAACAAGTGTCTTACTCTCTACACCCTACTGGGCCCTGCTGGTTAAGTATTCCATTGTACCCTGATATTGCAGGTCTTTGTTGGACTCAGGATTCCGTTAGCTTTTGCTGAAGAGAATGACTGTCCTAGCAGGTAGTTAACTTTACCTGACTCTTCAACCCTGGCTCCCTTGAGGTGATCGATCAAATTTGTGTCCCGTCCTTGGTTTCCCAGTTCCCACTCCTCGGGACCTCTTGTCTGGCCTCCCTCTTTCCCTCTGCCCTGGCTCTGTTCGGCTCTGTTGGGTACCTGTCCTTACCTCATGGCCCTTGTGTCAGTTACCCTGAACTTTCACTCTGTGATTGTTAACAGTTCAATTTTTTTGTTAAGTTTTAGGTTCTCCTTTGAATCACTGGGTATTTATAATAGTAGCTCCTTGATGGTATTTTGAATTTCTTTTTATATTATTTATACTTGCTAAACATACCCATTTTCTATTCTGTAACTGATATTTCTATTATCTGACAGTTCTTTTTTTAGTTTTGGCTCTCATTGATTCTTTGTGCTGTTGCTTATGGGATCTTGTTTTTCATGGTTTTGTGATTTTTGTTATGAACCCACGTTTGTTAGTACTCTGTTTGTGGGAATTTTGAAGACCAGGTTGAGGAACCTTTCCTTCAAGAGGATGTTTACTTTGGCTAGGCAGCTGAAGGAGCTCCTATCCCAACTCTCCTTTTTTTTAACTTTTGTTTTAGTTTTTAGGAGAGAGGTGAGGAAGGACAGAGAGAGAGAATCTTAAACAGGCTCCATGCCTAGTGTGTGAGCCTTACACAGGGCTCGATCTCATAACCCTGAGATCATGACCCAAGCCCCAAACCAGGAGTCAGACCGTAACTGGCTAAGCCACCCAGGTGCCCCTCCCAACTCTCCTTTGTATTAAAATAATTGGCTTGTGGATTTTCAGGCCATAAAGTATGGATTCATGCCAAGCTTGAAAGCTTACTCTTCCCTGGCTTTGTGTGGGGGTCTGTGACCTGAGTTCCTGTCTTACATTGGTCTGAGGCTTTTCCTTCTGTCACTCTGCACAAAGCCACTCTGTTGCTCTGAGCTATGTGCTTCTGGAATCTGTCCTCTCCAGCACACGCCTCCCTGAATTTGCACTCTTACCCAGTTCCTGATCAGGGATGTTTTCCCTTGACTTCTCACAAGCTCATCTATTCTTTCAGGGGTTTGCAAAATCTTTGTGTAGCCTTTTTAAAAAATTGCTTTGCAGTGTGAAGTTTTGGGATCTTTGTATTCTGCAGTATTGTTAAAAACCTTGTCCAATCCATGAGCATGGAATATTTTTTCCATCTCTTTGTGTCTTCCTCAGTTTCTTTCAGAAGTGTTCTGTAGTTTTTAGGGTATAGATCCTTTACCTCTTTGGTTAGGTTTATTCCTAGGTATCTTGTGCTTTTGGGTGCAATTGTAAATGGGATTGACTCCTTAATTTCTTTTTCTTCAGTCTCATTGTTAGTGTATAGAAAGGCCACTGATTTCTGGGCATTGTCTTTGTATCCTGCCACATTGCCAAATTGCTGTATGAGTTCAAGCAATCTTGGGGTGGAGTCTTTTGGATTTTCTATGTACAGTATGTCATCTGCAAAGAGAGAGAATTTGACTTCTTCTTTGCCAATTTGAATGCCTTTTATTTCTTTTTGTTGTCTGATTGCCGAGCCTAGGACTTCTAGTACTATGTTTTTTTGTTTTTTTTTGTTTTTTTTTTAGTACTATGTTGAATAACAGAATTAATATTGTGAAAATGTCAATGCTACCCAGGGCAATTTACACATTTAATGCAATCCCTATCAAAATACCACGGACTTTCTTCAGAGAGTTGGAACAAATAATCTTAAGATTTGTGTGGAACCAGAAAAGAACTCGAATAGCCAGGGGAATATTGAAAAAACCAGAGCTGGGGGCATCACAATGCCGGATTTCAAGTTGTACTACAAAGCTGTGATCATCAAGACGGTGTGGTACTGGCACAAAAACAGACACATAGATCAATGGAACAGAATAGAGAACCCAGAAATGGGCCCTCAACTCTATGGTCAACTAATATTCGACAAAGCAGGAAAGACTATCCACTGGAAAAAGGACAGTCTCTTCAATAAATGGTGCTGGGAAAATTGGACATCCACATGCAGAAGAATGAAACTAGACCACTCTCTTGCACCATACACAAAGATAAAGTCAAAATGGATGAAAGATCTAAACGTGAGACAAGGATCCATCAAATCCTAGAGGAGAACACAGGCCACACCCTTTTTGAACTTGGCCACAGCAACTTCTTGCAAGATACATCTATGAAGGCAAGGGAAACAAAAGCAAAAATGAACTATTGGGACTTATTCAAGATAAAAAGCTTCTGCACAGCAAAAGAAACAGTCACAAAAGACAGTCTACAGAATGGGAGAAGATATTTGCAAATGACATATCAGATAAAGAGCTAGTATCCAAGATCTATAAAGAACTTATTAAACTCAACAGCAAAGAAACAATCCAATCATGAAATGGGCAAAAGACATGAACAGAAATCTCACAGAGGAAGACATAGACATGGCCAACGTGCACATGAAAAAATGCTCTGCATCACTTGCCATCAGGGAAATACAAATCAAAACCACAATGAGATCCCACCTCACACCAGTGAGAATGGGGAAAATTAACAAGGCAGGAACCACAAATGTTGGAGAGGATGTGGAGAAAGGGGGACCCTCTTACCTTGTTGGTGGGAATGTGAACTGGTGCAGCCACTCTGGAAAACTGTGGAGGTTCCTCAAAGAATTAAAAACAGAGCTACCCTCTGACCCAGCAACTGCACTGCTGGGTGTTTACCCCAAAGATACAGATGCAAGTGAAACTCCAGGACACCTGCACCCCGATGTTTATAGCAGCAATGTTCACAATAGCCAAACTGTGGAAGGAGCCTTGGTGTCTATTGACAGATGAATGAATAAAGAAGCTGTGGTAAAAAAAAAAAAAAAAAAAAAAAAGGATGTGGTCTATGTATACAATGGAATATTACTCAGGCATCAGAAAGGACGAAGATGACCATTTGCTTCGACGTGGATGGAACTGGAGGGTATTATGCTGAGTGAAATAAGTCAATTGGAGGACAAACATTATATGGTCTCATTTGGGGAATATAAAAAATAGTGAAAGGGATTAAAGGGGAAAGGAGAGAAAATGAATGGGAAATATCAGAGAGGGAGACAGAACATGAGAGACTCCTGACTCTGGGAAATGAACAAGGGGTGGTGGAAAGGGAGGTGGGAAGGGGGATGGGGTGACTGGGTGATGGACACTGAGGGGGGCACTTGATGGGATGAGCACTGGTTGTAATGCTATATGTTGGCAAATCGATCTCCAATAAAAAATATACAAAAAAAAAAAACCTTGTCCAACAGTTTTCCAGTTTTCATTGGACTCTAACTTACCAGTTATGGTCAGTTCACAGGTAGCTTATAAGATCTTGTGTGACTCTGGATACTGTCTTGTCGGTTGTTAGAGATGGCCGGGGTTGGGGTGCTCTTCCTCCCCTGTGCTGTGGGGTAGACACACTTGTATGGCCTGAGCCGGCTACCCAGACATCATAGATAATGTTCAGTGACTGAAAAGATAGGATTACATTTTCAGCAGCTGAATTGAACTGTTTGAGCCCAGTATACTTCTGCATTGAGGGTTGCCTGTGTGTAAATGCAGGACCAGTTATAAAAGAGATCACTCAGTAAATGTGGTCCTGAGATTCCTGTGGGACCCTCTGTGATTGTGTACCCTGGTCCTATGTGCTCTCACAAGGTGGTTTTATGTGGCTGTGTTGCTGGAGCTTCCCACTTTCCCATAGTGTCCCGGAGATCAGTATTGTTTGACGTGCATCACCCAGCCTGCAGAGTGTCGGAAAGCCCTGTTAACCAGGAGCTGTATTTAGGGTGAGACTTCCCGTGGGCGTCACCTCAAACTGTCTTCTTTATGTTCCAGGTTACTGCTGATGTCCCTGTACAATGTGAGCATCAACCTGAAAGGCTTGAAGTACATCAGTGAGAGCCCAGGATTCATCCCACTGCTGTGGTGGCTTTTGAGTGGTGAGGACAGGCTTTCCCTGTACATTTTCTCATACAGCATGGGCACCTGGTCCGCTGTGGCTGGAGGAAGGTGTAAAGTATTAGAAATAGGGGTTGATTGTCCTAAGGTGTTAGTGGTTTTTTTTTTTTAAGGTTTTATTTATTTATTCATGAGAGACACAGGGAGAGAGAGAGAGAGAGAAAGAGAGAGAGAGAGAGAGAGAGAATGGCAGAGACACAGGCAGAAGGAGAAGCAGGCTCCATGCAAGGAGCCCGACGTGGGGCTCCATCCTGGGTCTCCAGGATCAGGCTCTGGGCTGAAGGCAGGCGCTAAACCACTAAGCCACCCAGGCTGCCCTGTTAGTGTTTTTTTAAAAGAGATTTCAAACTAGAGAGAACTCAGTGGTATGCTAGGTTGTTTCTAGTTTTGTTTCTGAAGTATTGCTTTCAGTTAGTTATGATTCTGTGACACAGAGAAATTATCTTTTAAAAATTATTTTAATTTTAATTTTTTAAAATATTTTTATTTATTTGAGAAAGTAAGAGAGAGAGAGAGAGAGAGGGAGAGCATGCACCCAGAAGCATAAGGGAGGGGCAGAGGGAGAAGCTGACTCCCTACCAAGCAGGGAGCCTGATGCGGAGCTTGATCCCAGGAACCTAGAGTCACAACCTGAGCCAAAGGCAGACACTTAATCAACTGAGCCACCCAGACACCCCAAAAGAGAAACTGTCTTAACATCTGGCAGAGGACATTCAGCTGTCCCTTTTTCTGTGGACAAAACAGTGCTGTGGGTTGTCTGGGGCTCTGAATGTCAGATGAAAGAATGTGGGGAAAAAGAAATATGAGGGATGCCTGGGTGGCTCAGCGGTTGAGCCTCTGCCTTTGACTCAGGGTGTGATCCTGGGATTCCAGGATCGAGTCCCACATTGGGCTCCCTGCATGGAGCCTGCTTCTCCCTCTGCCTGTGTCTCTGCCTCTGTCTCTCTCTCTCTCTCTCTCTGTGTCTCTCGTGAATAAATAAATCTTTAAGAAAATCTGAGATTGCACCTCTGAAGTCCCATATGTGTTATGTGTATATGGGTTTTTTGTTATCTCTAAAATAAAAGCTCTTTCTACTGTATCTTTTCTCTGTGACCACCAATTTATTTATCTATTTTTACTTTTTAAAATTTTCATCCCAATGTAAGTAACATACAATATTATATTAGTTTAGATGTACAGTATAGTGGTTCAGCACTTCTCTCATCATCAAGATAAGTGTATTTTTACTCTCCATCACCTCTTTCCCGCAGCCCCTACTTACCTCCCCTCTGGTAATCATCAGTTTGTTTTCTATAGTTGAGTCTGTTTCTTTGTGTCTT
This sequence comes from Canis lupus familiaris, assembly GCF_011100685.1. Lineage (NCBI taxonomy): Eukaryota > Metazoa > Chordata > Mammalia > Carnivora > Canidae > Canis > Canis lupus. The sequence continues at coordinate 37,470,744 of NC_049252.1, read as the reverse complement.
TTTATCCCCATTTGCTCATTTGTTTTGTCTCTTAAATTCCACATATAAGTGAAATCATGTGGTATTTGTCTTTCTCTGACTGACTTATTTCACTTAGCATCATACCCTTTAGCTCCATCCATGTTGTTGCAAATGGTAAGATTTCATTCTTTTTATGGCTAATATTCCATTGTATATATACTACAACTTCTTTATCCATCTTCAGTTGATAGATACTTGGGCTGTTTCCATAATTTGGCTGTTGTGTACATTAGCCAAATTACCTACATCTCAGGCTGTTGCCCTGAGAAGCTTTTTATCTTGATGAAGTCCCAGTAGTTCATTTTTGCTTTTGTTTCCCTTGCCTCAGGAGACATATCAAAAATGTTGTTAGAATCAGTGTCTGACCACAAATTTAACCTGATTTTGTCCCAATTTGCTCATGATAACTTTTAACACTATGTATTCAGTAGGTACATATTTCACTTAGGTGTGCAAAAAATGGACTTTCCTTATTTTTTCGTAATTTGGATTGATCTCTATTTGAGCTTCAGTTCCACTTGGTGATGAATGCTTATTTTATGTAACAGATTTTTTGAATTGTAATTGATATGCAATTAACTGCCCACATTTAAGGGAAAAAATTGATTAAGTTTTGATATAAATATACACCTGTAAAATCATCACCTCAATAAAGGTAGTGAAGGTGAGCATCAGCCCCAAAAGGTACCTTGTGCTCCTTGGTGGTGCCTCTCCCTTACTTCCCTGCTCCCCTCTTCTCAGACACCTATTCACCCCCTTTCTGTACTATAAATTAGTTTTCATTTTCCATGTGTTTATATAACTGGCATCATATGTCTTGTACTCTGTCTGCCTAGTTTTTCTCATTCAACATATTTATTTTGAGATCCAACTATGTTATTTTGGGATAACAGTTGATCATTTTTTATTGCTAAATAGTGTTCTATGCTGTGGGTATACCATATTGCTTTACTTATTCAGGTGTTGATAGACATTTGGATTGTCTCTAGGTTTTAGCTATTATAAGTGAAGCTGCTATGAACATTCTAGTATGTCTTTACATTGACATATGCTCTCATGTCTCTTGGGTAAATACCTAGGAGTGGAATGTCTGGGTATGTGGTGTATGCTACCATTTAGCACACCCTAGAGTGGTGTGTCAGTGTTCCAGCTGATGCGTGTCCTTGTTGGGGCTTGTGTGGCCTCTGTTTAACTTTAGACACTCCATCAGGGGCATAGTGGCACCTTGTTGTGGTCTTAATTTGCATTTTTATTATGACTAATGATGCTGAGCATCTTTTTATGTGCTTATTTCCCACCCACATATCTTCTCTGATAAGATATCTTTTCATATCTTTTGCCCATCTTTAAAAAAATTGAGTTGTTTTAATTGAATATCAAGAGTTTTCTTTTGTGTATTCCAGATACAAATCCAGATATTGGATACAAATGCAAATATTTTCTCCTGGTCTGTGGTTTGTCTTTTCATTTTCTTAAGAGCATCTTCAAAGAATGGAGGTTCTTAATTTTTAAAAATATTTATTTATTAGTTAATTTATTATTTTAGAGTGAGAGTGTGAGCAAGAGCAAGAGTAGGGAGAGAGGCAGAGAGAGAGGAAGAAAGAGAATCTCAAGCAGACTCCCCACTGAGCACGGAGTCCAGTGTGGGGCTCAGTCTCACGACCCTGAGAGCATCACCTCAGCTGAAATCAAGAGTTGGACACTTAACTGACTAAGCCACCTAGGCTCAGTTTCTTAATTTTGATGAAGTTTAACTTATTGTTTTTTTTTTTTAAAGATTTTATTTATTTCTTAGAGTACACAAGTGAAGGGGAGGGGCAGAGGGAGAGAGAAGCTGACTCCCCACTGAGCAGGGAGCCCAATGTGGCACTTGATCCCAGGACTCCAGGATCATGGCCTGAGATGAAAGCAGATGCTCAACCTAATGAGCCACCCAGGTGCCCCTTACCTTATTCTTTTTCTTTAATGAATTGTGCTTTTGGGGTAGCTTTGTCTAACTCAAGATCACAAAGTTTCTTAAATTTGTTATTCTTCAGTAGTTCTATAGTTCTACATTTTACATTCAGGTCTATGATCTGTTTTGGATTAATACTGGCATGTAGTAAGAGGTGGGAGTCCCAGTTCTTTTTTTACGTAAGGCTGCCTGGCTGATGTGATGCTGTTTGTTGTGAAGGCTCTTTTCTCCACCCGATAACCTCTGCACCTGTGTTGAAAATCACATGCCAGTGTATGTGAGGGTGAGGTTTTGGCTCACTCTTCTGTTCCATGGATACATTTTTGTATCATTATGCCAATACCATACTCTATAATAAATCTTTTTTTTAATAATAAATTTATTTTTTATTGGTGTTCAATTTGCCAACATACAGAATAACACCCAGTGCTCATCCCGTCAAGTGCCCCCCTCAGTGCCCGTCACCCATTCACCCCCACCCCCCTGCCCTCCTCCCCTTCCATCACCCCTAGTTCGTTTCCCAGAGTTAGGAGTCTTTATGTTCTGTCTCCCTTTCTGATATTTCCCACACATTTCTTCTCCCCAAAGTCATTTACTGTAAATCCTCCAACACTGTTTTAATTTTTCAAAGTTGTTTTGGCTATTTCTAAGTTCTTTGCATTTCCAGATATATTGAGAATCAGTTTGTCACTTTCTACCAAAAAAACACCTGGTTGAGAATTTTATTGGGATTATGTTGAATTGACATTTTATTTGAGGAGAATTGACGTTTTAGCAATATTGCATCTTCCAATATTCATGAATTCCAATATTCATGATCCATGAACATGGTATATATGTCCATTTATTTAGATATTGTTGGGAGACAGGGGTCTCTCATGTTTCTTTATGTCTTAAGAGCAGAGGAACTGACCTCTTTTGTTCCTTACTATCTTTGCAAGAATGCTTATATAGTGAGCACCCATTATAGGTAGAGGTACTATCTCTATACAGAGCAAAGGGTGGGTTTGTTTATAAGCATGCAGTAAGGATAATGCTTCCTTCTAGGGCAAAGTTTAGGTAGGCTTACCACCCATTATGAAAGATATGGGGTTCCTAAGCTTGTGTAATGCAACTCATGGCCTGTGCATGGCCCTATGGAATTGGGTCTCATTGAACTGGCCCAAGTGTGGGTATGGCTGTTGCTGGTGAGTGGTGCAGTTCTTTGTCTTGGACTCAGGAAGCTGATGTGTCTCCTGCCAGCACTCGTGAAACTATAGCCTGCTGACCTCTGTCCCAGTTGGGCTCCAGACCCTATCTCCTGGCCAATTTGTTGGATTGCTGCTTTGTAGGAAGCACCTCAGACATGGAAGCTTTAGTCCTGGGTGACTTCTCGCCTTTGCCTGCCTGTAGGTCGGCTTGGCTTGTCCTCAGAGACGGTTATCCTGAAACCAGATGCCCTTCACTTACGCTAGCTTGCAGCCACTGAGCCCTCAGCACCTTCTGCTAGCTGTTTACTTTCTCATCAAAAGAGGGCCGTATGCTAAATGTAGGGCCCATTTTAGCTGTGGTGCTCCAGAAATTGTCTGGGCTGAAGTGACAATTGTAATGAGTCTCTAATTTATATAGCTCCCTAGGTACAAATAGCCCAAGAATGTCAGTTCCTGACTTTCACCACAGGTGCTATTCTTTGACCAACATGGTTGTTCCTGTTTAAACTTTGGGTCATGTACAATAGGAAACTGTGGTGAAGTTGCCTTAATGACACTTTTTCCCACTGTGGCATTAGGCATTCTTGTCTATGAAAATAATTGCTTGTTCTTTTGACACAGTGAGGACAGCCAAAACCCTCATAAATCCTTTGCAAGGTCATTTTGCCTGATATCTTTAGAGCTGTTATCATAGTCAAACAAAGACAAGGTCTAGTAGGCCCAGGATGTTTGACCCCTGAATTCTGTATGGAATTACTTCAGCTTAAAAATTGACATTTGTTACAGAATTTGTTGCGTATTTTGAGAGGATGAGTATGTATTTTATTATGGAATAGAGAAATAGAAGCAAAAATAGTTTTCTGAATAGTAATCCTTGCTTCTTGGTGCCCAGTGGTGGTGGTATGTTTGTTTTCAGAATTCCAGACTCTTGTAACTGCTTAGAGCTAGGAGAGAATTTGAGAACTGGCTTCTTGTACCACTTTGCTTTTGGGTAGCTCTGCTTTATGAAATATACTAGAGAAACAAAAGTCTCTTCTAGTTTTTTAGAAGATCTAGGGAAAAAGATTTCATTATTTCTCTCAGTAATTGGGTCCTTCTTTTATCAGTTCTTAGGGGATTTGATGTATTTTAAAGTGTATTGACTTTGGACATGTTTGACTCATTAAAATTGCAGATTTTCTATTTAGGAATTCACCTACCCTTTCAGAATCCCATTTTCTGATCTGCAAAGTAAAGATTTCTACCTCAAGGGTCTTAGTGTGTATTAACATGCAGCCAACACCTCAGAGTCAGTGTTAAATAGGTGTCAGTTTCCCTTTTTATGCCTCATCTAAACCTTTCATGCTGTAATGAAAACTCATTTTCTTTTATTTCTTTTGACCTAAAGGTGGCAAGTTGCTGTCCAGTACCTGTACTTGGATCCAGAGTATAGGACCAGTTGCTGTTAATCATCCCTGACTTCATAATTTCATTTCCTTTAATGTTTGTTGGATTTCATTTTCCTTCCCTTTGTTCATCTATGTGGCTGGCTTTTCCCCAGGCTTTCTCTACATTCTTAACATTCCTCATAGGTTGCAGAACTACGTGGAACACCAGTGGATGGCTGATGAGGATAGGGTGTGCTGGGATGATGACCACATGTTACAGAACTGCTAATGCAAAGGAGTATTTTGATCACACTGCTAACTTTTTAGTGCTGTATTTCCTACTATGTTCACGGTGTTGGATAGGAAGGCATTTACACCTTATACTTATTCAGGTTGTCTAAGCAGTGGGAGACTTTGGTAGTCCTACCAAAATCGTATCTGTAGCCCAAACCTCTGTCCTGAACTCCAAAAGCACATCTCCCACTATCTCCTTGCCATCTCCACATAGGCATTTAACAGCATTCACATATTTCTGTATGCATGACCCCTACCACGTATCCATACAGCCTCACATGGACACCTAAGGGACAGTGAGACTCAGTATGTTCAGACTCCGTTCCTAATCTTTCCCACACTGACCTCTTTTCACGCCTTCCTATGACAACTCTATGTTGATTTCTCAGGCCTTTAGAAACCTCAGAGTGAATCTCATCTCCTTTTCCTTTCACACCCACATCCAATCTGTTAGGAAATCTTAATGGCTCCACTTTCAAAATCTGTCCAGAATCTGACCACCATCTACCACTCCCAGCTGGTCATGAGCCTCCATCATCTTTCCTTTAAAGAACTCCAGCAGCCTCCTATAGATTTCCCTATTGTCCATCCTTGCAGGGCATGAATTGGAAGCCAAGGATAGGACAGAAGGAATCCAAGACCAACTCTCCTTATTGAAAGCAGTCAAAATGTTGAATGAGATGTAAAAAAGATACAAAAATTGCTCCTCTGAGCTAGAAAAAGAGTAACTGTATCCAAAGCCCAAAAGCTAAGTGAAAGTGGGATGCCAGAGAAGTTAAGAGACCTGAACTAACACCTGCTTTGAGGGCATTTCTCAAAATGACTTTTGGTTTCCATGGCCTCACAGAGTGTGGGGACAGGAAACGAAGCCCATGTCTCACCCCAGGTGAGTGGCCTTGTAGGGACTCCCAAAGGCATTTACCAACATTGCAGGGTAAACTGAGGATACTCCTCCAGCCCTTGGGGACTGCAGGAAAATTGCTTTTAGGGGAAATCATTGAGAGGACATGAGGCTGGTTGAGACTTGTGAGCTGGACCCAGCAATTGGAGGCTTCTCACTCTGCACCCCATCCTTGGGATGTTTGAGCTTCTGTCTTCCCTGCTCCCACAAGTCGTCCCAAGGACATAGCCTTGAGATAGGGATGTGGTGTGGAGACCTTCTGGACGGTATGCGTGACTGAACCCACTTAGGGCTTCTATGTAAACTTTCTTTTTTTTGAAGATAGAAGTGTTTTTATGTATTTATTTATTTTTTAAAGTTTTTATTTACATTCTAGTCAGTTACAGGGTGTTATATTAATTTCAAGTGGCACAAGATAGTGATTTAGCACTTCCATACAACTCTTGGTGCTCATCATCACAAGTGCCCTCCTTCATCCTCATCTCCGGTTTCCCCCATCGCTCCATCCACTCCCCTCTGGTGACCAGGAGTTTGTTCTCTACACTTAAGAGTCTATTTGACTGTCTGTTTTTTCCTCCTTTGTTTTTGTTTTGTTTTGTTTTGTTTCTTAAATTCCACATGAGTGAGCTCGTATGCTGTTTGTCTTTCTCTGACGGACTTATTTTGCTCAGCATAGTACCCTCTAGCTCCATCCATATTGTTGCAAGTGGAGGGATTTCATGCTTTTTTATGGCTGAGTAATTTCCATTGTATATATGTACCACCTCTTCTTTATCCATTCATCAGTCAATGGATAATCGAGACTCTTCCTAATTTGGCTATTGTTGATAATGCTGCTATAAACATTGGGGTGCATGTTAAATGTATCCTTTTTTGTATTCTTTGGGTAAATAGCTAGTGGTATAATTGCTGGAGTAGGGTAGTTCTATTTTTAATTTTTTTATTCTGGTGGGTGAGTGTGAGGACCCACAGGTCTTGTGGTTGGCCAAGACAAGCCTTGTGTATGTTCCCTTTGCTTATTAAACTTGGCCAGCAGCCAACCTTTTTCTATGGTCTTTCCTTGATAGTATAAAATACACCTTTCCTTGTGGTATAAAATAAATTTGTTTAATATGTTTCAAGAAATAAAAGAAGGGACTAATATATGAGTAAAGAGTAGGAGATTATAGAAATGGCCAGGCAGATCTGAAAAAGGACCAAATAGTAATTCTGGAGATGAACAGTGTCATGATTGCGATTATAAATTTATTAAACAGATTATATACATAGTTGAAGAGATAATTAAATTGATATAGACAGATCTGAAGAAATGATCAAGAATGAAGCACAGAGAGGGTTGGAGGATAACAGATAGGGACGTGGAGGAGAGACAAAGAATGGAACCCATGGGTAACCAGAGTTCTGGGCTAGAGGAGAGCAGGTGGGGCAGGAACCATATTGCAAGAGAGAATGGCTGAGAAGTTTGCCAAACTTGGTTACTTAATGTGAGAAGTCTGCCTGCTTGTAAGTGGGAAGATTGAGGAAAACTCTCTCCTTGGGCACATTGTAATGAAAACCACAGAATATTAGAGATAGAGATGGTCTTAGAGGTAGGCAGACAGCAAAGTTATGGCTTCAGGGGGGTAGCTCTTAGAATTGACCCTCCTGGCAACAGTGTCCTATCTTATGCTTAGAGAGAATAGCTGCCAACCCTTGTTTGCATGTTCCTCCTCCCACAAATACTTTTCAGAGCAGGGGTGAGATGGAACTGAGGCTCTGTCTCTGGAGCCCTTCCCAGGATGTACCTAGGGAGGAGTGTGATCTCAGATAGCAAGTATGTGGGAGAGAATGAGGGACAGAGGGAGAAGCGGGTGTGTGGGTGAGTCCAAGGAAACGTGGGCTGTATGAAGCAATGGGGTTAGAGCGCCAAAGGCAGCACAGCAGCACCAGCACTGGGTGCTAGTGAGGCAGGGGCGCTGCTGTGTGAGTGGGCAGGAAGGGGGAAGCAGGGACGGCTGACTCTGGACTTCAATGATGTGGGTGCAGGGTAATGTGTGAATGTGCACCTTTAAAAAACAAAAAACACTGTAGAGTTTTGGGTTATAAAGCAGGTCTCAACCATTTCAGATGATAAGAATCCTGTGGAATATTTTCTTTGACCACAGTGCAGTGAAGCTGGAAATGAGTGAAAAAAAATTAGTAGAATCTCACATGCAGAAATTAAGTAACCCATAAGTGAAGGAAGAAATCATAAGAGAAATCAGGTATTTTGAACTAAACAATAAAAATATTACATATCAAAAATGATGAAATGCATCTAAATAAGTATTTAGTAGAAATTTTATTAGTTTAAGGAGGAAGGCAGAAATTCATGATCTGAAACATCTACCATAAAGCTTTTTTTAAAAAACTGAAACAACCCAAACAAAGTACACGGAGGAAAATAAAAGGAAAAAGCAGAAATAACCAGGCTGTTGCTAGCAGGTTCCACAGCAGCTTTGAGCTATGGAGGGAAGCATCTGGACCAACAGAGACCATGGGGTCTGAAGAATGGAGAGTGTTGGAAGCTCAGAGGCTGTGGAACTGTTGAGTACATCAGTGTGTGCAGAGTCCCAAAGGAAGCATAAGAGAGAAAGGAACAGAAAAAATTATTTGAAGAAAGAACACCTAAAAACTTGATAACTTTGATGAAGAACAGTCTAGACATCCAAGAAGTACAGTGCACTCCCAGATAAACACACATCTACACCTAGACGTATCACATCGAACTGTTCATACTCGAGACAAAGAAAACATCTCAAAAATCAGCAAAAGAGAAACACGTGCATAGGATCCACAATAAGGCGAACAGCTCTCTGTTCGTCAGAAACAGCGGTCCTAATGCAGGGGGATGATTTTTCAGAGTTCTGAAAGGAAAGACTGTGGACCGAAAATTCTATGTCCAGCTAAACTGTTCTTCAGATGTGGAGGTGATAACACACTCCCGGATAAAGAGAGATGGGGGGATTTTATTGGCAGCAGACCTCCTTTACCAGGAAAGAAGTTCTTCAAGCTGAGAGAACGTACCAGAACATGATGCCCCCAATCCCTGCCAGGTGCTGTCGGTTTCACACGGGGAGTGTTGGGGTTTCAGAAACTGCTGCTTCAAAGACTTGTAGCAAAAATGAGAGGGCTTATCCCACTTCTGGGTATTTACCCCAAACAATTCAAAAACAGGATCTTGAAGAGCTGTTTGTACAGCCGTGTTCATGGCAGCCTTACATACAATAGCCCAGGTATGGAGACCACCAGAATGCCCATCGGTGGCTGAATGGAAAGAGGAGAGGTGGGGCACCCACATGGGGGACCCTGTTCAGCCACAGAACAGGACATTCTGACCCCTGCTGCCATATGGTTGAAGCTTGAGGACATTATGCTGAGTGAGGAAAGCCAATCCCACCGCATGAGTCCACTCATAAGAGGTGCATAAAGCAGTTGCACACAGATGCTGAAAGTAGACCAGGGGCGCCAGGGGCAGGGGAAGGAGAATGTTTCATGGGGATACAGCGTCAGATTTACAAGGTAAGCAGAGGGTCTTGGAGATGGATAGATGGACGGTGGGGATGGTTGCACAGCTGTGGGAGTGGACTTCCACCATGAACTGTACACTTGAAAATGGTTAACCTGGTAAGTTTTATGTTATGTAAGTTTTATCACAATAAAAAAATAAAACACTTGAAGTGTCAGCTGTCAAAGTGTAATAAAGCCACATGGGAAGATAGTTGTAGTATCTTGTTGTTCAGAGAAAATAGCTGCCCCAAACTGTGTACATATGACCCAGTTTATCATATGTATGCACCCATGAAATGGCGTAGTAAAACATCCCCACCCCCCTCATTTGAAGCTTTGACCCCCCTCATTTGCCCATCTGCAGGCTCTGCTCAGGCCACACCTCCTGGGAGCCTTCTGCAGCCACCTGGCCCACATTGGGCTCGCTTCCCTTTGGTTTCCATTTTACCTAGAAACAGTTTAACATTTTCTTGTTCTTTTGTTTCACAAATGCCAGTTATCTCCAACTAGACCATAAAATTCTTTTTGGTAGGAACCAACTCTTAGGTTTCTTTGGAATTCCTGTGATCACAAGCCTGCCTCCCCCAGTGCCTGTCAGCGGTGGCCTGGGGGCCACAAACCATGGAAGCAGCCCTGCACAGCGCAGCATTGCCAGGTGCTGGTGTCTGGTTTCCCTCAGGCCATGGCTGCACTGACCACCGTGCTCATCTTGCCTCCATTCAGGATCTGCTTTCCAGTTCTCCACCGGCCTGAGCCCTGACTGGACCTCAGGACCTCCTGAATCCATGCCACCTTTCCCCCAGCCTCTGGGGCTCCTTGCCATGGCCTGCAGGCAATTAGCCACCCACGTGTGGCCCAGCACTGCCCGAAGACCCCTCCTGTTCTGCACACTCCCGGGGTGATCCTCAGATTGATGGATCACACAGCTTGGTCTGAGACCGAATCCCCACCTTGGTGGCGTGACTGGCCTCTGGACTGGGCAAGTTAGCGCTTGACTTAGCCTTTTTGGGGCTGTCACTCTGGTTGCCCACTATGCTCCTGTCCTCTTCCCCTGGAGCGGGCCTTCTACATTGACCATCGGTCACTGAGGGACCCAGCAGTGCCAAGTGATGGTCTCGGTGATGGGTGTATGCGTGGAGCAGGACCTGAGGCTTCCTTGTAGACTTTTCTGGCTACAGCTGATAAAGAAGAGAATTTTTCCCACTCTGGGCCATGGACCTACTACTAGGCATGAGTCTAGGGCTGCCTGTGGTGGTGCTCCCGGCTGCTTGGAGGAAGGTGACCTGTGCTGTCCGTCACTGAAGCCAGGGTAGGTGCTGAGACAGGAGACTCCAGAAGGAATCCTGCAGTTGGTCAGTTCATCTTGTCCTTCCATGTCCTGGTTCTTTAGCTTTTTCTCAAATTTCAAGTTACTCTGGAAGCTTCTGTGAATCACTCTTGTTTTTCTTCAGTTAGTTTAAACCTTGTTTTCCTTTCTGTTGGGGCTGTGTATCTCTCTCCCGCCCACACCTTGATTCCTCTTCATCTTCCATGGCACCTGTCACCTTGGGCAGAATGTACACTTTCCCTCCTAGTTTCCTTGGTGCTTTGCTGTCTGTCTGCCACACTGGAATGAAAGCTCCGGAGGGTATGGATCTTCATTTGGTTCACAGATGGAACCCAGTGCCTTTAACACAGATGGTCCTCTAAAATACATATCAAGTGAAGGATTGAAGCTGTATATCATCTCCGCGATGAGAAGCCATTGTTTGAAACTTGGTTATATCACAGAGAAGGGTTTGGTTGTGTCTTAGGGTTGTATACACAGAAGGAGGCTGAGAGGTTTGGAGGCTAGGCAAGTTGGGCTGTGTGACTTCAGGGTCCCTGCTGGCCTGGGTATGTGGTGTTGCAAGAGCACTGTCTGTGTTGTGGTTCTGGTAGGTTGCATCTCTGTACATGAACAGTGACGATAACCATGTGATTAAAAAAATGTTTATGGCCTTTATTTACAAAGATTTTTTTAAAGATTTTACTTATTTGAGAGACAGCAAGAGAGCATGAGTGGGGGGAGGGGCAGGAGAGAGAGAAGCAGATTCCCCACTGAGCAGGGAGCCTGACATAGGGCTGGATCCCAGGACCCCAGGATCACTAGCTGAGCCAAAGGCAGATGCTTCACTGACTGAGCCACCCAGGTGCCCCAATATTTTTTATTCTTTTAAAGTACTCTCTATACCCAGTGTGGGGCTTGAACCCACAACCCAGAGATCAAGAGTTGCAAGCTCCACTGACTGAGCCAGCCAGGTACCCCTATTTACAAATGTTTTTTGATAAAAATGTTTTATTATGTTGGTTAAATATTCCTCCTAATACTTTTGCATTAGCCCAGTGCTCAGACTGTTAATGCAGTAAGTGTGGTATTTGTCTTTAAGAAAAACAACAAAAACCCCTCAAACATCATTGACTTGATACTTGGCCTTCAGAAGGTCCAACAGGCCAAAGAAGTCAACCTTTCTACAGGTGATGGTGGGCCCTGTTCTCTTTGATTAATCAAAACTTACATAACACTTAAAAAAAAAGATTTTGTTTACTTGAGAGAGAGCATGAGCAGGGAGCAGAGGGAGAAGCAGACTCCCCGCTGAGCAGGGAGCCTGATGGGGGCTCCATCCTGGGACCCTGAGATCATGTGCTGAGATCATGACCTGAGCCGCAGGCAGGCGCTCAACTGACTGAGCCACCCAGGTGCCCCTACATAGCACTTTTAATAAGAAACATAATTTAAATGTTTGATTTTCAGCTATTGATAGAATTGAGTAGATGGATGACTGCTTCATATCTTGAAGGATGTCAGAAAACATTTGGCTCACATATGTCAAATCCAGCAGGTTGAAAGCCATCTAAGATTTACTGTCATCTGATCAAGATATAACTGACTTACAGTCACAATTTAGAAAGGGGAGCTAGTGTACATGGGGAGATGAGTTTGGTGTGGGACATGCTCAGTTTGAAGTAACAGTAGAAACTTTATATACAAAAAAAAAAAAAAAAGAAAGAAAGAAAGAAAGAAACTTTATATCCAAATGGAACTATCCAGAAGTTCATTGGTGATGAGAAACTTAGGAGTTTGGAGTTTGTGTAATAGGCCAGAGGCCTCGAGTGTGGGGTGATTCTGTGGTGCTTGGGCTGTCATCTACAAAACAGACAGATGCTGTATGTCACGTCAAAGGGAGGCCATGACAATTCAGTGGAAGAGTACATGGAAATGCACAAATTTTCAAAAAAGGGGGAAACAGTTCTCTGGGAAGGTCAGATACAACGTGAAGATCAACAGGAATGGAAACAAGGCTCTGACTGGTGATCTAGGGGCAGAGCTCATGTGGCGCATGGGGTCAGGAGCTGGAGCTGCCCAGAAGGATGAGGAGGTGGGTGCTGCTTGGGCCAGGCTGGCAGGATGGGAGTTTTGGGTGTTTGTGCCAAGGGCAGTCAGATTCTCCTTTCAAATAGAAAAGAATTAAAAACAAACATTAGTATGTCTCACTTTGAACACACAGCAGCCTGACATCTTGGATCAGGAGTCATTATCCCTTGCAGTTTGTCTTTACATAGTGACTTCTTTTCTGGCATAAAAGTAGGTTACTAAAATGTGAAATCTGCTTCATTTTTGGTGGTTTATTTCAATAGGCCCCTAATACTAGAATAATTTTCATGATGATTCTCTCTGTGAATTCTGTGTTTGTCTTTGAGAAAAGATACCCCTGAGTATTCTTCATCAGCTCACTCATGAGGGATCCGGTGCTTAGGGTTATTACTCTTGATCAGACTATGAAACCTCAGCTGATGAGATTTCCCACCTGATTTGCAGGCCTTCCAGCTGTGAACACCTGTTGATGACATTAGTCATGTAACCTTGTGGAAGCCATTTTTACTCAGAAGTCCAAAGAAAAACCCTTTAGAAGGTAAAAGCTGGGGAGTTAGTGTTTACCAAATATTTGTTGGGTTATATTTCTTGGACACAAATATAACATTCTAAGTGCTGCACTTACAGAGGATAAACGTTTTTGTCCCAAGGTCACATGGTCCCGTTTGAGACAGGTCCTGGCTGGACCGGCAGATGCTCAGGTAGAGCGTCCTCTAGTCTTGCCGGCATCACATTCCCAGCCAGACTGTCCCAGCAGGCCACAGAGACCTATATTGAGTAGAGAAGTTGCCAAGGCACCACAGACCATTGTGATTCCACTCAGGAACAGCCCAGAAGGCAGGGACCCCCTCCCCGCACCGCCCTGCCAGTTTAATCTGGGAAGGTGCCCCTTAGAGCTCTGCTCACGTTCCTGCAGGTTACAGGACTCATCAACGTCTGAGATTACTATCCGTCTTTGCATAACCTAAAACTGGGTACAGGGCGGGGCTGAGAGTAACACTGCTCCCCAGCCTGGTGCAGCTGGGATTAGGAACCACGGTGCCTTTCTTCCGTGATGTGTTTGGCTGTGTCTGTGTCTCCAGGACTCTGTGGACAGTTTATCCTTTGTCTTCTTCCTCATATCTGTTCAGGGCTTCACTCTCCCTTTTATGGACCATGTGACATAGAGAAATAGAGCCTAAACTCCTTAGAGTAAGCCTTTTGTGGAAGGAAGAAAAAAAGAAAGAAAACACATACCCCTGTGCCCTGATATTCACACTTAGGTGTCTATCCCTAAAGGTTGTAATTTAGTTGATTGGGAGTGGAGCACAGGCATCTGGGTTTTCACATCTGTCCAGATCCCTTTGATATGTAAGGCAGGTTTGAAGGTTAGTGTTATGAGGCAGTCGTAGGGATCCCGTCATTGTGCCTTGATTGGTTTCAGCTTTGGGGCTTAAGACAAGTGCGTGGCACCCATCTGTCCACAGTCACTGATGCACAGGTAGACGCATGAGCTAATAGGCCCATCTAGACCCCAAAGTTGGTGGAGAAGCTTCTCTCTTGCTGGATACGAACAGGGATGCACATTGTAGCTCTGTGTGAGCGAGGAGGGCAGCCTTATTGGTGACGCTCTGGAGGGCAGGACAGAAAGAACAGATCCAGGCCTTTGATGATGTATCTGAACCACTGAATCCAGCCCTGCTTCTGCACTTGACAAGAGGTGATGGATTCTTACTGCTCAAGCCAGTTTGAGCTGGTTTTATACTTTCAGTTGAACTGTTCTGACTCACTGTTCTGTAGTAAATCCAGTAAAATTTCCTAAGTCAGGTCCAAGTTTCTCAATATGCAGAAAGAAGGCACAGAAGGTGTGATAGTTGGAGGTAACATCTGCATTTGCTTGAAAACACATCCTGCCAGCACCATCTTACCTGCTTTTCTGTTCTTGACAAAATGTGCAGTGCAGAACCAAATAGAGTTCGTAGAGCCTCCACGTGTGCGAAGTGGAGATGGTAGGATGGGGTGCAAATCCTACTTATTAGTTTGGTTTTGAGCCAAGTTTGGTGAGCAGCCTGTGCTCCCAGCCTCCATCTGTAAAACAGTGATGTTGACGCGAGCTTCAGAATGCCCATAAGAGCTGTCAGCCCTTGGACCTAGAGTGGCCACACAGAGTCACCAGGGTTTGTCCGTTATAGGCCATAATAATGATAGCTGTTATCAAAAGTGAGTGAAAATTGGCAATGAGAATGTCATCAGGATAAATGAAAGCATAATTTTGGCTTCAAATAACGTTCAGTGAAATTTCTTTCTAAGCTAAGTTAGCAATCTTTCACTTCACTTTGCACGACTGTAAACATCAGCCAGAAAAGTAACTTACATGATTCTTTTTCAAGACTGTGCACAGAGTGCTTAACTCTTAGCATAATTGTCATTCTTTATGTCATTCATAATTGCCATTCTTTAAAAAGTTTAGCATCACTAAGGCAAGGCTGTTGTATGGGAGGTGGGGTAGTGGAGGTACCGCCTTCTATATGATGTAAAATATGTGCGACTGGCTTAATTTTTAATCCCTGGTACCCCATGTCCTGTTTCTGTCATGAACAGCACTGGAAGCAAATATGAACACAGCACCTCACCTGTGCCCTTGGTGTGTGGCAGCCACAGGACTAAAGGCCATACTCACCACACTGTGTAGTCTCTACAACAGGTCTGTTTTACACATAGACACTGAGACTCGTGGAGGTGTGGGCACTCTTCACGGCCACACCTGGGAGTATGGTGCTTTAGTGGAGCTGATTCACATGCATGGCTGGGGGCAAGGTGAATGCTGTGGACAGTCATGAAGGTACAAAGCAAGTGGCAAACCCTCAACTTCTTATCCACGTAGAAATTTAAGTCACTGAGCTCTGGGCCTAGGAGGACGGCAGCCCACATCCGATGTTGCTATCCTTACATGAAACCGGACATGGGAATCTGGAAAGGACTTTTGAGTTATGATGTAAATCCCCTTAGGACCTGCCACTGGCTTTCAGTTTGCCCTAATTCTGGCTGCTCTTTCAATTGTCAACATGCCTTTAGGGATTTTCTTATTCCACAGCAGGATCCTAATGGTCCATTTCTTTCATCCCTACTGAGTCAGCGGAGGTGACTTATTTGGCAGGGTTACTTGACAGCAGTGTTTCATTTTCTTCTGGCCTAAAGAGATTTTCCCTGTGGTAGAACTGCAGTAAGTGTGTGAAAGCACTTGGAAGTGGTAAGTTGCTGGTCACATGCAAGTTTTTATCACCGTCTTCTGGGAAGAATCAGTCCTTCAGAGGGTGGCCAGCACTACAGTGTGTCCTGCAGTAGTCGGGTGGCAGTTTCTCCCATCTTGCAGCTAGAGATGTGCAGCATTTTCCCAAGTTCCTCAAGGAGTCCAGAACCCAGATGAAGGGTGTCGTTCTCATGACAGGCTTATGACTTCTGTGTGGAAATGCACAGGCTTTGAACAAAGTTGGGAAGGACCGGTACTGCAGCCCCTAGGAAGATGAAGTGGGCGTGCATGGGAACGAGGCATTGCGTGTCCACGGGCTGTGACCTAACAGGCTGACTGCCTGTTAGCAGGATTGTGTTATAAGCACACAGCAGCATTTGAAAATTACCAAACCCTGGAGGTCCAAACGGCTTGAGTTCCAATTCTGAAGTCAGAAGCAAATATAAACAGGCTGTTTTAAAAGCATAGTGGGAGCTCTGTTAGAAGCAAGGAAGAAGAGGGAAGGCCTCACGCACTCCTGCGTTTCTGCTGCCCTCACGTGCACCGTGGGCTCCTCAGGCCCAGGAGCAGAGGGAGTAGAGAGGCATGCCAGAGCTCCGTGGGTCTGTTGGCTGGTCTGGCCAGCCCTCTTCAGCCACCCCGAAGCAGGAGAGGAGGGCCAGCAGCTCTGACTTGGTCATGTCCCAGCAGTCTCGAGGGCGAAGCGATGGGGTAGTGATGGAGATCCAGCTGGCGGGTTGCTGCCTTCCTCATCAATTGTTGTCACTGGGATCCTTGAGGGATGGATGTGTGTATGTTGGGGAGGAGGATTGAGAACTGTTGCTCTCAAGGTAAACACCCAACTTGTAGATCTGTTGGGTGTCTTCAGAGTAGTGGGCCCGTGTGTGGCAGCCGATGGAGAGGATGCTGGATTGGTTTGTGTCAGATCTCAGTGCTGAATAGGCTCATGGGTTGAAAGGACATGGAAGTGACTGCAGTATTTTCCAGAGGAAGGCTTGATGGCAATCTGCTGAGAAACCTGCCCAGCCCATGGCCAGGGCCTCCTCCCTCTTTTAGGGCCCAGGAATGATGTGGAAGTACTTTAAAGGTCGTTGATAATGCTTGTGAGGTCTTATCTATCCTTCCTGGCTTTCTGTCTACTTATCTTGTCAGCTATCAGGAGAAGGATGCCAAAATCTGTGACCATCTCTGCATTTTGTTTTCCTTTCACTTCAGTCAGTTTTCACTTCATGTGTTTTGCAGCTCCGTTAGTAGGTGCACGCACGTTTAGGGCTGTTAATGTTGCTAACAGAACTGACTCCTTGATTGTTAGAGTCCTTCCTTATCCCTGGTCATGATTCCTCCTCTGAATTCCACTTTGCTGAGGTCAGTATAGCCACTGCAGCTTCCTTCTGATATTGGTATATCTATTTATATGTATGTATATATAAAATAAGACATATAGAAATATATAATATATATTTTAATATAATGCATCAAAAACATATTTCCATGTTTTTAACCCACCCGGCCTTTATATTTTTTGCGACTTCCTTGTGATAACCTTAAATATAAACGGCCACTTATCTTACCAGCAGAAAGGGTATAACAGGGAATAAGAGGGAACTGCAGCCCACAAGCAGTCAGCAGGACAACACCATAGACAAATAGACAAATCAGGAGACCGACCGGTACCAAGGAGGCTCTTTATATTATAGAGGAAAGGGGGGCGGGGCTGTTGTAAACGGAATGTCCATTGAAGTAAACAGGGGGCTGGAAGTGTGCTGGCCTCTCATTGGCTGAGCTGTGCCGGCCTCTCATTGGCTGAGCTGTGCTAGCCTCTCATTGGCTGAGCTGTCTCCAGGGGAGGAGGAAACCTTCCTCCTACTGGGGTGGTCTCTTCCCGCAGAGTCAGCAGGTGCCCAGGAGGGCTGAGAGCTCCCCCTGCTGGCCTCTGGTTCTAAACAAGGTTTCTCTTTGTTAGTGTTCATTCTTGCAAACTCTTTATAGTTGGGCCTTTTGAAAGTTAATCTGACGGGGGCTACTGGGTGGTTCCGTCTGTTGAGCGTCCCACTCTTGATTAGGGCTCAGGTTATAGTCTCAGGGTCGTGAGATGGAGCATCGAGTCAGCTTAAGAGTCTGTCTCCCTCTGCCCCTCCTCCCCACTTGCATGTGTGCGTTCTCTCTCTCAAAAAAAAAAAAAAAAAAAGAAAAAGAAAGAAAACTTAATCTGACAGTCTACTTTTTAAATTGTATTATCTTTTACATATAATGTGATTATAAACTTGTGTGTGTTTAAATCTGTAGTGGTGCTCTTTGTTTTCTATTTGTCCTGTTTTCTTTTTTTTTTTTCCCCCTTCAGTGTCTGCTTTTTTTTTGGATTAATTTCATAATATTTTGTGATTTCATTTTATCTCCATTTTTGACTTATTAGCTATACCTGTTTATTTAAAAAATATTCAGTGGTTATTCCAGGATATAAAACATATGTTCTTAATTTATCTTAGTCAACCTTTAAAATATACCATACTGCTCATGTATAGTGCAAGCAGCCTACAACACTGAACTTCCTTCCTTTCCCCCTTCCATCCTTTTGCAATTGTCATACATATGTGGAAAGCCCCCAAATCCAGTTTTATTATTTTTACTTTAAACATCTACCTTTTATTTATTTAGATTTTTTTTTAAGCAACCTCTGTACCCAGTGTGTAGCTTGAACTCACAACCCTGAGATCCAGAGTGGTATGCTCCACCAGCTGAGCCAGCTAGATGCCACTAAACAGCTACCTTTTAAAGAACCCAAAAAGATATGAGGGACACTGTCTCCATATTTACTATTTCTGGTGTTCTTCATTCCTTGTGTACGATCCTGACTTCTACCTGGTATAATTTTCTTCCTGCGTGGAGGACTTTTAACACTTTTTGAGGTGCAGGTCCACAGGTAGTGAATTACATGAGTTTGTTTTACATGGTGTTCAGTCACCATTATTTTGGGAAGATATTTGTGCTGGTGCAGGGTTCGTGGTTGACAGATGTTTTCCTTCATCCCTTCACGAGGTTGTTCAGCTGCCCTCTGGGCCACGTGGTCTCAGACTTGGAGTCCACTGCCCTGCTCGCCTTCATTTCTGTCTCCCGAACACATCTCTTGTTGGTTTTGAGAGTTTCTCTTCATTACTGGTTTTTAGCCTTTTGATAATGACATGTCTCCGTGGGGTTTTATCTCCTTGGGTCTGTGGTTTATAGTTTCCCTGAAATCTGGATATTCTGGGCCATCGTTTCTTCAAAATTTTATGACTTCTCCTCTTCTCTAAGACCCCAGTGACATGCTTGATGTCCTGCAGGTCCCTGCTGCTGTTGGCTTTTTTTTTCTTTCAGTCTTTTTTCCTTTTTGTGTGAGGGCAAAAGTCCAATGAAGAAAATTATAATATGAAGAAATGTGGTAGCTTCATGTTTTCCTTTGGGGTGATAGCCACCACCATCCTCAAAAATCATGTAAAGCAGGCCATCTGTGCTCACCACCTCCTCACATTCCTGCCACCATTTCTTCCCACGTTGTGCTCTACCAGTAAACAGAAACATATCTGCTGGCACAAACCCGTGTTTAAAATGTATTACCTGAAAAAAAAAAAAATAAATAAAATGTATTACCTGTAGACTAAACTTCCAGAAAACTAAACCAAAAGGTAATTCTTGGAAAGGTGTTTCAGATGAGATGCCCAAGTTCTGTCGGCCTGCAGGAGAAGCACAGCACCCAGTAGGAATTCTGGTTCGAGTCCCTGCCCAGCACTTCCTTACACATGCGATCCTCTGTGCTCAGTAAAATCTCTGGGGGTGGCTGCGTGCTCCTGTTTACTGACAAGGAAACAGGCTCAGAGATGTGACTGCCTTACTTGTCACACCCCGGCAGTTGGGAAGCTCCACACGTGGTGGTCATGTTCTGGCATCCTGACTGCAAATCCCTCGGCCTGAGCTTGTGCGTTTTCTCCTGGGCCGGGCTGAATCCATAAGCTCAACCGACATGGAATTTGAAATGTAAAAATTATGTGTTGCCTTCATTTCATAGATGACATGCCATTCCGAGACTCCTGTGTTTGCCAGGGGTATTTCTGTTATGCTTATTGACATCTGCTTATTTTAATGTGTTTTGACATGTGTTGAAGTGGGACTAATTTGGTTGTGGTTCAGGCTCTGCCTGTGTATCAGAGCTGATCCATCTGCCACGCCAGAGTATTTTAGAAAGGGAGCAAATTCCTACTTGGGATAAGTAACACCTTTCCCACTTCCCTCTGTGTGTGATCTGTTGTCTAAAGTGTCGTGTTGAAAAAGTTGAGGAGTGATTTTGGAAAGAGGGAGGTGAGGAATCTGTTTCTAGAGTGTAATTCAGAAACAGATGAGCTAATGGAAGAAGCCAAGATGTTCACATCCATTATGAGGGCATTTTAATTCATAAAGGTTGAAGTTATAATCTCTCTTTGGATTTTTAAAGAAAAACTTAGAAGTAAATGAAGTAGCCTACTACATAAAGTTGCACTAACCCACCTCATAGTCATCTAATGGTTGAGGCATTATGTTTGCAGACCTTGAAAAATCCTCTTGAAACCACTGTCTAGGGAGCCTCTCCACATGCCCCATCCACATGTCTGATCATTTCCTTCTTTAGTGTCCCATGGTAAATATTACAGATGGACTTATATTTTCACTTTCTGATCTCTTACATATTAATGGCTGGGAATTATTTTACTTAAGAAAGAAATCTCTAGGTAAGCAGGACTGGAGTTTGTATTTCTTTTGTTTCCCATGCAGTACGTTGTTGGGCTCGGCATCCCCTCTGGAGGCCCTGCTGCTGGGCTGGGGGGCTTTACCTATCCATTGGTGGCCGGTGCTGTGGGCAGGGCACCTGGCAGCTTGCAGCACTCCAGCAACTCACTTACTTACAGGTGTTCCTTGAGCTCTGAGCCCTGTCCTAGGAACCGGAGGGTCAGAAGTGAACGAGATGGAGTTCTTCACCATGGAACTTATATTCAGGTGGAGAGACATGAGGACAAACAGAATGACCCATGTCACATGATACAGATAACGGCGGGGCGGCATGGGGGGCTAGTGGGTGATGGGGTGAGGCTGCTCTCCAGGTATTTGGGTGAGGCCTGTGTGAGTGGAATGGCAAGCCGAGCAGAGGTCTGAGAGCAGAGCTTCACAGGCCGAGGAAGGGCAGCGGGAAGGCCCTGTGGCAGCCACAGGCAATGAGAATGTGGACGTGGAGAAGGCCCGTGTGGTTGGCAAGGGTTGGAGAGAGCGCCAGGAGAGCCGGGATGGGCTTGGGAAACCACCTCTCAGACCAGGGCTGGCCCCCGCTCGGAGCACTGCCCAGGATCTTCACAGCTGTCTCTAGGCCTTGACATTTTCGGTGCAGGAGGAAGAGGAGGAGGGCACACAAGGGAGATGGGGTGGGAGGAAACCCAGGAGGGGTGGTGTCCTTGAGGCCCAGAGAAGGCAGCATTGGTAGATGCAGCAAGTTGACTGCGCTCCTGAACTACCAGCCGTGGTCAGTGAGCTGGTGGGCTGGGGAGGCCAGGGGCTCGCTGTGTGGGTATTGGGTGGGTTGGGGGCTAAAGCCCAGCCGCTCAGTCCCTTCCTTTTGTTAGTGGTACATGCGCAAAGCTCAGATAAGCTGGTTCAATGTGGCATGGCTGTCGAAGTATACACTCAGCGTTGGGCGCCTACCGAGGACGTGTGCTCTGAATCTAAGGCAGTGACACTGATGTTTGCATGTGGCTCACAGATCAGCTCTGAGGGCGGTTCCAGGAGAGTCTCCAATGACATCCTGGGCAGTGGCGGTGTCATTGGAATGAGGATGTAGTCTTCATCTCTGATAGCTCTGGAGGCAGTTCTGGAACTCTGATGGAAGTGCCCGGAAGACACCCCACGCCCCGCCCCCGGCTGTTTCTGTTTTCTTCATTAGCCACCTGGCCGGACCCTCCAGGCTGAAGAGCCCTTTGCCTGGAGGAGGGGTGTGGGCAGCCGCCAACCTCCTCCCTCTTCTTTTGCCAGAGCAAACTGTTGATGGACAGACCACTTTGCTTCTGTTTGGTTTTGTTTCATTTAGTAGATTTTGATTTTTGTGGGGAAAAGTTAAAAATAAAATTCTATTTTAATTGTTTTTGTAATTTAACCAGGATTCTATGATCAAATCTTTTGTAGTCACCTTGAAATTCATGGGTTTTATCAATCTCTGTACAGTTTTCCAGACAGGATGGAGTGCACCTGCCCTCCTTCCCCATGCTCACCTGTTGTGATTATCGCTACAGTGTATGCCTGGTGTGTTGCCCTTTTGTGTTGGTTTCATCTTTCATCGGCTCTTTGAGAGAAGATAGGGCAAGGTGCTGGGCTCTCTGGAACTCATCCCCAGTGGTTCCCGGTAGCAGAAGAGCACTGTAGCTGGCCAAGGGGCCGTTCATAGAAGGATGACAAGATGCATGGCTGGGCTTAGATGCTGCCCATCAAAGTATTTGCTCACTGTTTTTATATCGAAGTGCTAAATCTACTCAGACTGTTATTTTAATATGAGGGCTCCTACGGCAGTATTAAACATCATGAATTTGATCTGTCTTAATATTTAAGGCTCAGTAACTCTCTCCTGGTTAGAGAATTAGAGAATCAAGTTTGGTTGATTTGTGAAGATGGATTTTGGTTTTATTTTAATGGGATTTTTTTTTAATATAAATTTTTCCTCCACTGCAGAAAATTAATTTTAGAGAAATCTTTTGTGGTGTTTCAGGAGTAATATGCATTTACATTTATATGTAAGGGCTTGTGAGTGCCTCCTTAATCTGAAATAGTCAGGTGTCATTGTTGGGCCCTTATCTGGGAAAGTGTGTTCTCACCAGAGGGACCAGCAGTGCGAGAGCCCAGGGCCAGAGTGCCCTGCTTTGTTGGAAGGACACCAAAGGCCCACGTGGCAAGAATGGGTCGCTGGTGGAGAGAGTAGGGGTGAGGTTTGTGCCCTGTGGTGTGGAAATTGCTATTTATGGAATGCCAACTATGTCTGAGCATTTTGATAGACACTTTCATGTGTGTCCTCGTTTGGTCTTTACGGTAATGATGTGGATGATTTAAACCTTCAGTTTACAGCTGAGAAAACAAATGCCTACCCAGCCTTTGTTTAAATAATTTTGCTAAGATGACAGTGGTGCTGCTGCCACCCTTGTCGTGGAGCTAACTCCCAGTTCACCTCAGATTTTAATTTATGCTTTTAATGTATGAATTTTTAAAAACAAAGTTAATCACCAGGTAAGTAAAGAACAGCAAATGTGTTTAATTTCATATATGCCTGAGAACAGAAGGACCCCCTGAATGTATGTGTGAGCATGTGTGTGTGTTGGGGGGGGGGATGTGGGAATGTGTGTTGGAATGTGTGTGTGCATGAGCATGTGTGTTGGAGCATGTGTGCACAAGTGTATATGGGAACTCATAGGAGTATATGTGGGAGTGTGTGTGCATGAGCATATGTGTTGGGGCATGTGTGTATGAGTGTGAGAGCATGTGTGCACAAGTGTATGTGGGAGCTCGTGGGAGCATGTGTGGGAGTGTTGTGTATGTGCATGTGTGTTGGAGCATGTCTGTATATGTGGGAACAGGTCTGTGGGTGAGAATGTGTGCACAAGTATATATGGGAGCTCACAGCACATGTGGGAGTGTGTGTATGTGAGCATGAGTGTTGGACCATGTGCACATGAGTGCATGTGGGAGTGTGTGTGAGCATGAGTATATGTGGAAGCTTGCAGCATGTGTGGGAGTGTATGTGTGTGAGCATGAGTGTTGGAGCATGTGTGCACGAGTGTATGTGGGAGTATGTGTGTGAGAGCCTATGTGCACGAGTACATGTGGGAATGTGTGGGAGTGTGTATGTTGGAGCATGTGTGCACAAGTATATGTGGGAGCATGTATGTGTGAGTGTGTGTGAATGAGTGCATGAGGGAGTGTGTGGGTGTGCATGAGCATGTGTGTTGAAGCACGTGTGCATGAGTGTATGTGGGAGCGTTGTGTGTGAGAGCCTGTGTGCATAAGTGCATGTCAGAGTATGTGGGAGCATGTGTGTGTATATGAATGCATGTGGGAGCATGGGTATGTGTGAGAGCGTGTGTGCATGAATGCATGTGGGAGCATGTGGGAATGTGTATGTGAGTGTGAGTGAGCACATGTGCACGAGTGTGTGGGAGCATGTGTGGGAGTGTGTGCGCATGAGTACATATGGGAGCTCACAGCACTTGTGGGAGTGTATGTGCGTGAGCATGAGTGTTGGACCATGTGCAGATGAGTGCATGTGGCAGTGTGTGTGTGGGTGTGTGTGAGCATGAGTATATGTGGAAGCTTGCAGCAGTGGGAGCTTGCAGTGTGGGAGTGTGTGTGCATGAGCACCTGTGTTGGAGCATGTGTGTACGAGTGTATGTGGGAGCATGTGTGTGTGCATGAGTGCGTGTGGGAGTGTGGAAGCATGTGTGGGAGTGTGCATGTGAATAGGTGTGTGAGAGTGTGTGTGGGAGCTGTGCTTTAAGGAGCCAGTTCAGCTGTCAAGTAATCCATTGGGCTGGGTCCAGTCAGCTTTCTCTGCGTCCATGTGAGTGCCTATGGCTTGAGGCATGTGGTGTTGGGAGTCAGTGCCTGTGACAGGGTCTGTAATAGGGTGTGTGGAGGTAGGGATGTCTTAGTCACATGTCCTTGTCCTTCCTCCCTCTGCTCAGTGGGATGGGTGTGGGGTAGATGGAAATACCTGTCACCATCTGGGGAGCTAGTGTCCTGGGGACACAGTTTGGGGCCATAGAGCTACCTGGATGGTGATGATGAGTGTGTGTGTAGAATGGGAAGGGATAGTGAGGGGGCAGGTGGGCGAGGGGAGTTCTTGGACCTTCCTTGGTGTCAGAGGGAAGGTGCACCTGTCAGGGCCTTCTTTCTAAGGAACCTGGGTTAAACTTTTCAGTTCTGCTTGTGTTCAAAGAACTGCAATTTTAAAATTCCTTATTATTTTATTGAAATATGATTATATCCTAACCTTCCAGTTTGGGTTTTTCCCCAAATCCCTGCATAGAGTAATAGGGAAGTTGCCTGCCACTGAATCTTTGGCCGGTAGTCAATCCTCCTTCCCCACGTGGGCAGTGCACACTGAGTTGGCACACCTTGCAGCACCAGTTCCTTCTCAGCTGTTCAGCATGGATGTGATGCATTACTTAGCCTGGCTACGGGCACAGCTCCTTCCAGATGCTGCTGCTGGGGACAGATGTGACTGTGTGAGCTGCGTGCTTCTCAGAGGCGTTTGTGACAGACACCAGTGACGTGAGAGCTCAGTGCTATGGGGGATGTCACCAGGAAAGTCACACTGCTGGGTTATAATTGCCAGTAACTCTCCTAGTGCACTTCTCTCCTACCATGTCCTCCTCACTCCCAAATGTAAAAAACATTTACAAAGAAATCCATGTACTATTTAGAAGGAAACTTGGTATGATGCAGTGGTTTCCTGTCCATCGCACTGCTCAATAGGACTTTGTGAGAAGAAAATATCCCCAGAAGGTCAAAAAGGGTAAAAATATAGGAAAACTCCAAGCAGAATATTATTTCATTTGTTTTGAGTTCCCTGAGCTTTAATAATGAAATAGTGCTTAAAAGAATAGTGTGGTCTCACATGTATGATTTTCAAGAGGAGGTAAAACAAATCTATGCTGATAGGAATCAGAACATCAGTTATGTAAGGGTAGGGCTTGACTAGGAGTGAAGGGGGATGAGGGAATTCAGTGGTCATGGAAACGTTCCATACCCCATTAGGATTATATGGATATATATGTTTGTCAAAAGGTTTGAATTGTACATGTCAGATTTGTGCAGGTTGATGTAAAATTTAACTTCATTTTGACAAGACCATCCAAGAAAAATGTTTTTTATTATGTATTTTTACATTCATTATAATAACTAACCCCTATCTACTGGTGTCAACCTTTTTCCAGTTCAAGTGCAGGGTGCAAGCTTTCCCTCCCTTTATCTTCTCCCATTTGTTCTATCCTGGGTCTCCAGGATCGCGCCCTGGGCCAAAGGCAGGCGCCAAACTGCTGCGCCACCCAGGGATCCCTGTTCTACAGTTGTCTTAAATATTCCATCTGTTTACATTGAGAACCATATCAGACGTTAGGATAATTTTTGCATCAACCGGCAAATATAATATGTCCCCTTATTTTTATTTTTTCATCCTTTATTTTTTTCTTAGTGTTCCAAAATTATTTTTTATCATTTTTTTTCCTGTTTAGAGAATGTCGTTTAGCAATTGTCTCTTCAGTTTATTCTTCCGGATTTTCAGAAAAGTTGCAGAAGTTGTACATGTGAGATTGTACAAAGAAGAAAAATATTGAAAGTCGTGAGAAAAAATGGCATGTCAACTGTAGGAGAAAAATAATTCAGTGATACTCACCCTGCTTCTCCTAATGTTAATACCTTCCATAACCATAGACTAGTTACTGAAATAGGAAACCCACATTGTTACACTATTAGAACCTCATCTTTAGCTCATTAGAATTTTGTCAGTTTTTCCACTAATCTTTTTCTAAAAACAGATGTAATTCACAAAAAATGAAATTCAACTATTTATAGTGTATAATTTAGTAGTTTTTAGTATAGTCACAGAGTAGTGCAAGCATGACTACCATCTACCTAATTTTAGAATATTTTCATCACTACTAGTAGAAACCAGGATGCCCATTAGCGGTCACTCCCCATTCTCTTCACCTAGCTCCTGGAAACTGCTAATCTGCTTTCTGTGTCTATGGATTTACCTTAATCTGGGCCATTCATAAAATTGGAATTTTATAATTTGTAGGTTCTTTCATGTAGTGTGTTTTTACGGATCATCTGTATTGTAGTGTGTACAACAATACTTCATTCCTTCTCATTGCCAAATGATATTTCACTGTGTAGATATACCAAAATTTGTTTATTCATTTGCCACTTGATGGACATTTGGGTCATTTCCACTTTGGGGCCATGTTATAAATTGTCAACACTTATTAAGTGGAGCACAGGTTGCTGGATGGTGAGCTATGGTTCAACAGTAGGCCACAAGAGGAATTGAAAAAGAGGTCCTAGAGGACACCTTGAGGTGCCACACTGGGAGATGAAGGTGGAGTGCAGACGGGGGGAGGGGTAGGAGGGGGCCAAGTGCCTTTATCAGGGTCTGGGGTTCCTGGGTTAGGGCTGGACTGATCAGTTCAAACCAGAAGAGTTAGGACTCAGGGAAGCCCTGTGGGGATCTTATCTAAGTAGAGGGCACATGAGGGGAAGATGCTGGGAGGTGAGGTGGGGGGTTGTTGATCACAAGGGCTGTGGGATAAGTCATACCAGGGACTTAACATTTGCTTGTGACTCTGCGGGCTGTGCTTGAGAGGCTACCATTAGGCCATTTGACCAAAGAAATGCACGGTGAGGTAGCAATCCCAGGATGCAGCTGAGCTACACTCTCAACAGGTTGTTATTGAGCAGTGCTGTAGCGAATGTTCCTGTACAAGTTTGTGTGGTGTAGCCTTGCTGCTATTGTAGTCTGCTGATGACAGATTTTCTTAATTTTCCTTCATCTAAGAATGCTGGAGTTCCTCTTCATTTGTGAAGGACATTTTCACTGGGTATAGGATTCTAGGTTGGTGATTCTTTTCTTTCAACATGTGGAAAGTGTTGTGTCATGTTATTCCAGTCTCTATGGTTTCTGGTGAGAAATCCAATATCATTGGATTGTTTTTCCTTCCGTAAACAATGTGTCATTTCCCTCTGCAGCTTTAAATATTTATTTTCTTTGTTCAGAAGTTTGGCTATGATGTGTCTTGGCATAGATTTCTTGAGGTCTGTCCTACTTTGAGTTTGCTCAGCTTTTTGGATCTGTATGCTTGTGTTATGCCAAATAGGGTAAAATCTCAGCCATTGCTTCTTAGAGTATTTTCCAGCCTGCAGCCATATGAATGTTAGATCTTCTTTACAGTCTCACTGGACCCAGGAGGTTTATTTTTTTTCTCAGTCTTTTTTCTGTTACTCAGATTCGATAATTTCTATTTTCCTATCTTCCAGTTCACTGATTTTTCCTCTGTCCCTTCCATTTTTTTCTCTATCAAGTTTTTAATTTCAGTTATTATATTTTTCAGTTCTAACATTTCCCCTTTGTTGTCCTTTATATCTTTGATTTCTTTGCTGAGACTTTCTGTTTTTTATTTGCTTCTAGCAGATTGCTGTTACTCATTGAATAACTTTTATATTGGCTGCTTGAAAACTCTCATCATATAATCTTCATATCTATGTCATTTTTGTGTGGGAGTCAGGTAAATGCCTTTTCACACTCTAGTTGATTCATTTATCTCCAAACCCATAATTGAGCCATCTACAGCAACAGTCTCTGTCTCAAGTAATAAATTTTCCATGATTGTTTATAACCAGAATTTGCTGATCTGTGGCCTGAACAGACCCAAATTCTCTGTTACTTTCCTCCCTGCACCGTTTTGGTACATAAGATGATTACCTTTCTCTTAGTCTGTGTTCCCTTCCAAGACTGTCACCAGGCTGATTCTCCTGTGTGTGTCAGCCTTCCTGATTCTGTGTATCCTATGTCATCTTCTCTCTTGGTATATTCCTTGTTTAGGGGGAGCATGTCCTGTTGAGTCTCCAGAGAATGGGTGTGTGGGACACAAAACTTTTGAGATACTATATGTTTGGAATGTCTTTATTTTACCCTCACCTATAATAGTCATAATTTGGCTGGGTATAGAATTATTTTTTATTTCTGAATTTTGTTTTTTTTTTTATTTCTGAATTTTGAAGACATTATTGCATTATCCTGTAATGTCCAATGTTGAGTAGTTTTGATGCCTAATTCTTTGTATGTGGTCTGTTTTTCCCTCTAGAAGCTTATAGAATCCCCTCTTTGTTTCATTTTCTGAACTGAAATTTTATACTGATATGCCTGGTCTATTACATGTATATTTTATTAATTTTGGTGGAAACTAAAAGGTCCCATTTCAGTTTGGAAACTTTTGTCTTTTAATTCTAGCAATCTTTTATCAGTTATTTTGAATTACTGAATCATTACTGAGCGATTTCCTTTCTCTGTTGACTCAGTTTTCTCTTTCTGGAATATCTGTTATTTGGGTGTTGAGCCTCCTATTCTAGTCCTCTTTTCTTGTATTCTTCATCTCTTTGTTCTTTTAGCACCACATTTAAGAGATTTCCTTAACTTTATTTTCTGTCTTTCCTATTGAGGTCTTCATCTTTACTATCATGCATTTAATTTCTAACAGCCTTTTTTTTAGGGGGGGGATTAAAAAATACAACATCTCATTCTTGCTTAATGGATGATATAACTTCTTTTATCTCCTTGAGGAAAGTATCAGCAATGTTTTTTAAAAATTTCTCTTCTTATTACACACTCTTTTATTTTCCCTCCTTTTGTTTCTGCTGAAAATAATGACCATCTTTTTCTCAGGGGTCTGATGATGTGCATTGTCTTCTCACGTTTAAGGGTGGGACTTATAGTACAACACCCATTCATGATAAAAACTCTCAACAAAATAGATCTAGAAGGAACATATCTCAACATAATAAAGGCCATATATGGAAAAACCCACAGTGAACATCATATTCAGTGGAGAAAAATTGAAAGCTTTTACCCTAAGGTCAAGTACAAGACAAGGATATCTACTCTCATCACTTTTATTCAACATAGTCCTGGAAGTCCTAGCCACAGCAATCAGACAAGAAAAATAAATAAAAGCCATGCAACTTGGTGAGGAAGAAGGAAAACTTTCACTATTTGCAGACAACATAATACTCTATATTAGAAAACCCCGAAGACTACTAAAAAACTGCTAGAACTGATGAATGAATTCAGTAAAGTCACAGGATACAGAAACTCAACATAGAGAAATCTGTTGCATTTCTATACACTAATAATGAAGCAGCAGAAAGTGAAATCAAGAGAACAATACCATTTACAGTTGTACCAAAAATAATAAAATACCTAGGAATAAACTTAACCAAAGAGGTGAAAGATCAGTACTCTGAAAACTAAACATCGATGAAAGAAATTGAAGATGAAATGAAGAATGGAAAGACATTCCATGCTCATGGATCAGAAGAACAAGTATTGTTAAAGTGTCTAAACTACCCAAAGCAATCTATAGATTTAATGCAATTCCTATCAGAATACCAATAGCATTTTCCACAGAACTAGAATGAACAATCCTAAAATTTGTGTGGAATCATGAAAGACCCTGAATAGCCAAAGCAATCCTGAAAAAGAAAAACAAAAACAGAGGTACTACATTCCAGACTTCAGGTTGTATCACAGAGCTGTAGTCATCAAAACAGTATGTACTGGCACAAAACTAGACACAGAGATCAATGGAACAGAATAGAAAGCCCAGAAATAAACCCACAATTATATGGTCATTTAATCTTTGACAAAGGGGGAAAGAATATGTAATGGGAAAAAGACAGTCTCTTCAGCAAATAGTGTTGGGAAAACTGGACAACTATGTGCAAAAGAATGAAACTAGACCACTTTCTTACACCATACACAAAAATTAATTCAAAATATATTAAATGTGAGACCTGAAACCATAGAAATCCTAGAGGGGAGAGCACAGGCAGTAATGTCCCTGACATCAACCATAGGAACATTTTTCTAGTTATATCTACTGAAGCAAGAGAAATAAAAAGAAAATTATTGGGGCTACATCAAAATAAAAAGCTTCTGCACAGCCAAGTAAACAATCAATAAAACTAAAAGACAACCTACAGAATGGGAGAAGATATTTGTAAATGACATATCTGATAAAGGGTCAGTATCCAAAATAATAAAGAATTGATACAACCCTATACCCCAAACCCAAACAATCCAATTTAAAAATGGCCAGAAGACAGGAACAGACATTTCTCCAAAGAAGACATACAAATGGTCAACAGACACATGAAAAGATACTCAACATCACTCATCATCAGGGAAATGCAAATCCAGACCACACTGAGATATCACCTCACACCTCTTAGAATGGCTAAAATCAACAACACAAGAAACAAGGTGTTGGTGGGGATGTGGAGAAAGGGGAACCCTTGTGCACTATTTGTGGGAATACAAACTGGTGCAGCCACTGGGAAAACAGTGTTTAGTTTCCTCAAAAGGTTAAAAATAGAACTATCCTGTGATCCAGTAATTACAATACTGGATACTTAGCCCCCCATATACAAAAAACACCAGTTCAGAGGGATACAGGCACCCCTATGTTTATAGCAGCATTATCTATAATAGCCAAACTGTGGAAGCAGCCCAAGTGTCCATTGATGAATGGATAAAGATGTGCGTGTGTGTTTGTACAATGGAATATTACTCAGCTATAAAAAAGAATGAAATCTTTCCATTTGCGGCAACATG
Source organism: Canis lupus familiaris (assembly GCF_011100685.1). Classification (NCBI taxonomy): domain Eukaryota; kingdom Metazoa; phylum Chordata; class Mammalia; order Carnivora; family Canidae; genus Canis; species Canis lupus. Next base: position 37,439,445 of record NC_049252.1, on the reverse strand, counting down.
GATGGAGCTAGAGAATATTATGCTAAGTGAAGGAAGTCAGGGAAAGACAAGTACCATATGATTTCACTCATGTGGAATTTAAGAAACAGGAAGGAAACACATGAGCAAAGGATAAAAAAGAGACAAACTGAGAAACAGACTCTTAACAAATGGATGATCACCAGAGGGAAGGTGGGTGGGGTGCTGGGTGAGATAGATGATGAGGATTCAAGAGTGCACTTATCCTAATGAGCACTGAGTAATGTATAGAAGTGTTGGGTCACTATATTATATACCTGAAACCTAATACCGTATGCTACCTACACTAGAAAAAACAATGGGAGGGAGTGCAATGTGCTGATTGGGAGCCCTAGCACGTGGGTGAGGCTTGGGAACTTGACTGTAGTGAGAGCTTGTTCAGCCATTCAGTGGGAACCCACAGGTCAGCACCCTTAGGTGTTTTCTCTTGGGTTATTCAGATCGGCTGGAGAGGATTCATCTAGTCTGTCTATAGGGCAGAGGCCTACAAACTCTGGAAACAGAGTAGGGAAGAGAGAGTATCTTAGAATTTGTGGATGTGTTTTCACATAATTCATGTGTTTTCCAGACAGAGCCTCCATCTTCAATTGTGCTGAATGTCCCTGCTCTGGATTCTTTAGAAAATAAATTCCCAGTCCTCGAGGGAAAGAGCAATTGCTTAGGGGCAGGGAAAAGGGTAAGAGTCCAGAGATGTAATTGTTTCTTTTTGTAAAGGTCAGGCTTATTGAGTTATAATTTTACATAGAGTAAAATTCATTTATTACTACAGAGTTCTAGAAGTTGTGACATAGGCACACACCATGTAACCACTGTTGTAATCAAGACACAGGATAGTTTCATCATTGCAGAATATTTTCTTTACGCCACTTTGTGATCACCTCCTCCTCACTCCCAAGCCCTGGCAACCACAGATCTCTTTTCTCTTCCTGTAGTTTTGCGTATATAAACAGAATCATGATGTGTGTAGATTTTGAGGTCTGGCTTTTTTCTCAGTGTAATTCATTTGAGATTCATCATGTATTTGTGTGTATCAGTTGTTAATTTCTTTTACTGATATTTACATATTTTTTTTTACTCTACGGAGATACCATGGTCTCTCTATGCATCAGTTGAAAGATGTTAGGGTTATTTCCAGTTTTTGGCAACTGTGAACAAAGACATTGTGAATAAAATATTTGAAAATATATTTAACCAAAGAAGATACATAAATGGGAAGTAAGCACATGAAAAGATGTGTCTTTTCCAATATTTGGATAATTTTTATTGAGTTATTTGTTTTGTTATTGAGTATATTTGAGTTTATAGTCTATATTCAGGTATTTTTAAAAAATAAATCAGATACATATTTTACAAGTATTTTCTCCTGGCCTCCAGGTTCATCTTTTTATTTGCTAACTCTATCTTTTGAAGAACAGATGTTTTCAATTTTGATACAGCTTATTCTTTTTTTTTTTCTTGCTTGAATTGTGCTTTTTGTTTTTTATCTAAGAAATTCTTACCAAATTCAAGGTTACAAAGATTCTGTCTTGTGTTCTAGATGTTTTTTAGTTTTAGGTTTTACATTTAAGTCTATTACTAATTTTCATGTAAGTTTTATATGTGAGGTGAGGTATGGATTCACATTCTCTGGTTTTACATGTGTTCACTTTTTCCAGCACTTGTTGAAAAGGCTGTTATTTTTTAAAATTAATTAATTTTTTATGGTGCAGAAAGTTGTTTTTATTATAGCATGGGGATGGGACCCTGGACTAAAGGAGCTACACTGGGGAAGATAAAGAGCAACTGATTATATACTTTTAAGTTTGTGGAGGGAAGAGGTGGGGAGAGATGACGTAAATTTCTAATCTGTTGCTGAAAGTAGGGTATACCTGGCCTTGAAGGTCTATTTGTCAAGATAAGGTTGTATTTAGTCTTTAATGAAATATCAACATTAAGGCAGCTAGGAGTTACTTAAGGAATTTTTTTTTAATGAAAGATTTATTTATCTTAGAGCACATGAGGGGCAGGGGAGAGGGAGAGAATCTTCAAGTAGACTCCATGCTGAGTGTGGAGCCTGACATGTGGCTCAGTCTCACCACCTGTGAGATCATGACCTGAGCTGAAGCTAAGAGTCAGACGCTTAACTGAGCCACCTAGGTGCCCCGAGGAATCCTTTTTAAAAATTAATTAATTTAAATAATGCTTACATCCCATGTGGGGCTTGAACTCAGGACCCTGAGATCAAGATTCCCAGGCTCCACTGACTTAAGCCAGACAGGCAATCTGAAAAGGCTGCTATTTTTTTTATTAAAATGCATTTCTAAAAAAGATATCAATTGCATCTATGTGTTTGTTGAGATTTTACAAAACTGCAGTCTGTTCCAGGTTTCTCTAATCCTATTTCATTTGTCTCTATGATTGTCCCTTTACCATATCACACTGTCTTGATAACTAAGTCTTGAAATCAAGTACTCTGAATCTTTCAGTTTTTCTTTTTCTAATTGTTTTGGCTGTCCTAGTTCCTTCACTTTTCCAAATAAATTTGAGAATCAGTTTGTTGATTTCTGCAAACAAGCCTTACTGGGACTTTGATTGGGATTGCACCGAATATATAGATCACTGGAGAGATTGACACTGTAACAATATTGGGTCTTCTGGTCCATAAATGTGTTATATCTCTCAGTTTACTTAGGTTATCTTTAATTTATGTCCATGTTTTATGATTTTTAGCATACAAATCTTGCACATATTTTGTAAGATTTATACTTAAATATTTTATGTTTTTGGTGCTGTTGTAAATGATATTCTTTTTTTTAAAAAATTCCTTTCCCATTGTATTGTTACCAATATGTGGATACAATTGATCATTGTATGCTGACCTTGCTAAACTCAATTAGTTTGTGTTATTCAGGGGTTCTGTGTTTTAACTGATTTTCTTTCCTTCCTTTCTTAAGTCAGTAATGGAAATAGCATTAAAGTTTTCAACTCTGATTGTGAATAGATTTGCCTATAGAGTTCTATCATATATTGCTTTGTGTCTTTTGAAGCTCTTTTGTTGGGTACATACATAATTGAGACCATTATGTCTTCATGTTGTGTTGACCTCTCTATAATTATGCGGTGTCACTCTGTAGTCCTGGTAACATTTCTTGTTCTGAAGTCTACTTTGTTTGGTAGTAATATAGGCTCTGTAGCCTTCTTTTAAGTAGTATTTGTATGACATATTTTATTTATTTTTTTAAAAGATTTTTTATTTATTCATTCATAGAGACACAGCTAGAGAGAGAGAGGCAGAGACACAGACAGAGGGAGAAGCAGGCTCCATGCAGGGAGCCCGATGCGGAACTCGATCCCGGGTCCCCAGGATCACGCCCCGGGCTGCAGCTGCAGGCGGCGCTAAACCGCTGCGCCACCGGGGCTGCCCTGTACGGCATATTTTAGATATTTGTTTTTACTTTTAACTTTTGTCTTTATATTTATCTTGGGTGTCTTATGGACAATATATAGTAAGGTCTTACTGTTTTATGCATTCTCTGTCTTCCAATCAGTGTGTTTATAGAGTTTTCATTTAATGTATATAGAAAGAAATATGAAAATATCTCGTTTATTTTTTCCTCTTTTTTTGTTTGCTATAGATTATTTGAATATTTTATTTTATCTACACTGTTGGCTTATCACTTTAAAAACTTTTCTTATTATTTGCCCTAGGGTTACAATATAATCTTTAAATAATACTACACTGCTTGGGGTGTACTGTAGGAACCCTACATCAGTGCTTTTCCATCTATGAATGATACTTATTTCAGATTCCTTTTCTAGATGTTCATGTGGCTGGGTCATCTCCCAGTCTGGCTCTGTTGATTACTTTATTGCTCGACTCTGGGCCTTCTGTCTCCCTTGCTTTGTCATCATCATTTCTGATTGAACGTTGGACATTATGTGCAGGGCAGTAGAGCTAACTTTTTCTGTAATGGTCTGGAGAGTAAATATTTTAAGCTTTAGGGCCATATATGGTTTCTGCTGCATATTCTTCTTCTTCTCTCTATCTCTCTTTTTAAAAATATCCCTTTAAAATGTAAAAATCCCTCTTAGCTCACAGCCTGTATAGAAACCGTTCCTGGGCTGCTTTTGGCCTCTGGGCTGCAGTGTACCAGCCACTGCAGCAGAGAATGAGGTCACTGGTGTTGACATGTGGACATGGCCATGCCTCGTTCTGCTGGGCTGTTGGTGTGGGATGAGATGAGTGTGGGTTTTGTTGTTGCCGTGCTTGCCTTCTATGTACCATGGGCTTCAAATACCTCTCTTTCCCCTGTGCTGAGTGAGGGTGAGGGCTGAGGTGCCTGAGTGGTTTCCTCAGTGCCCTAGTCCGCCCCTTACTGTTGACCTTCCCTCTGTGTCTGTTTCTTACTTTGCTCCTGTCCCAGCTGTAGACTGCCCTTACTGGCTGCTGAATGTTTGCTGAGCTGATGCTGGAGGACGAGGGGAGCTGTTTGTCATCTCAGTTCAGCCCCTGTTATCTGTGTCTGGCTGGTAGGGCCTTCCCAGGCCTCCTCCCTGTGACAGCCACACTCTGCACCTGGCCTTTGGTAGCCCGTACTAGGGAAAGTTGCCCCCTCCATGGGTAGAGCACAGCAGTCTTCACTTTGCCCTGGGAGCCCTGGGTCAACAGCAAAAGCCTCTGGGTGGCCTTGGTGTGTGACACTTCCCACTGAGGACTTAAGTCTGCTCTTATAACCCACGCTTACTTCTTAAAAGGTTTAAGTGTAGTGCTAAGAAAGAGGTACCTATGTTGAGCCTGGATCCAAATATGATATTCAATCAAGAAGTGGATCAATGGCATATTAAAGTTTCCCAGTAGGAAGGAGTAAGCAGTAAGAAGAGTTGGATCCATCCTGGTTAAGAGCGTAGCTTTGTGTCGTGCTGTTTGCATCTAGCTGTGTTTTAGTGGTGCTAGAGTCCATGCAGGGTACCAGCTTCTGAACTCCAGAGAGAATTCCTCAGGAACATGGCAACACTGTGCATACTGTAGCCTATGACTCTGTGGGACCTGGAGGCCCCAAGAGCTGCCGTACCTGTACGTGGCCTCTAAGGGGTTGATGTACTTGGAATACAAATGAAGTAATAATTCTTCAAACAATCTTATGTGGACAGAATTAGAACACCATGAAAGGCCCTTGTGCTTTTAGTTCAGAATCTTAAAGTGATCTGATTATGAATAATATTTGAAGACAGGATGTCACTAAATAGATGGTCATTGAGTTTTATTGTGTCGCTCTTATGAGTGGAGCTCTTACATTGGAGTAACACTGTTTCTCATTCAGCTTGTAGTTGCTGGAGAGTCAGACCTGTCATTCAGAAGGGCCAAGAGCTCTGGAGGAATAGACTTTGCCTCCGTTCCTGTAGAGTCTCATTCTAACCAGAAGCATTCCCTCTCTCCCCCAGACCCAGACGCAGAAGTGTGTCTTCATGCACTGCGACTCGTCCAGTCTCTGGTCCTGGAGCCGGAAGTCTTATCCAAGTCGGCCTCTGAGTTCCGGAGCTCCCTGCCCCTGCAGCGCATCCTGGCCATGGCCAAGAGCCGCAACCACCACCTGCAGACCGTGGCCCAGGAGCTGCTGGACGACCTCCGCGCCCTGGAGCGTGATGTGTAGGGATGCTTGGTGTGTCCCTTCCCCTCCCCCAGGCCCCCACTTTGTGTTCTGAAACCATCACTGTGCGCCATGTGTTCTAGATGGTAGAATGTGAGTGCTCGAGAGGGACGTGAACGTGTTTGTATCCACACAACTTCCTGGAAGTGAAGAACCACAGAACTTCCTTCCTGTGGGTGGCTGGCTAGCCTGGCCCAGGGGCAGTCTTCCAGAAAGGCCCATGTCCTGCACCTAGAAGAGGGCCGTCTTAGAGCGGCTCCTGCTGCTCAGGAGACTTTCTGACACCTGTGGGTTCCCCATACAGAGAGGATGAAATAACCATCTGCCCCATTGGTCAGCATTTATCTGAGATACATTTTTTTTGAAAAACAATTCATTCTCTCTCTAGTTATAATTAATACCCTAAAATGCAAGTTTACCTTTAAACCTTTTGGTGAACCTGCTATTTCAGGTGACATTGGACATTTTAGTTCTATTTTTTGTGCCTGTTTTATTTTTGAATAAAGAAAGCCAGAAGAGTCACTGATGTGCACAACTATTGTTTTCTGAAATGTATACTTGCTATTAGGAAGTTGTATATTATAATGCATGTGCTTGGTGGGTAGAAAAAACCCTCCTTCCATTGTTCTGGGCCATTTGGCTATACATTCAGAAGTCCCATTTTTCCTATAACAAATATCATGAAAAGGGCCTCATAGATTAGAGTCCATGCAGTTGGTTGCAGTTCTTCACATGACATAGGTGGGTGTGTCCCAGGATCCCTTCACCATGTATGTCTTTCTCAACCACACCTAGGCCACTGGCAGAGAGCACAGAGGGATCCACTTCATTTCTCACAGACACCATGTGTGCCAGAGTGCAAGTTCCATCCACATCACCCTATAAAGTCACATTAGGGAACACGTTCGCTCCTCCCTTGTGCTGCTTCCCTCACAGTGATGCTGCGGGCCCTTGGGCTCTGGGCATCCTCTCAGAGTGAAGGAAAGAGCTGTCATCCCCTGATGGTGGCAGCCTAATATACGTTTATAAGCTGTTTCTGCTGCGTGGCATGTTAGAGTAATTTCATTCTTCTTAGGTGGATCTTATAGGCAATGTGTAGTTTATGGCTGAAGCTGAAGCCAGGGGCTTGGAGGAAGGCACAGTGCTGACTCGCAGGCCGACAGATTGCGGAGCACTGCTAGCTCATCGGAGCCAGAGAGCTGTTGTAAGAGACAGTTTGAAATTCATGGGTGCAGAAATCCATCCATCTGTGTGCTGTGGTTCTGTAGGTCTGACTATTGGCGAATAAAATTGAGGATGTTGTGTGTTTGTACTTTTTCGAGCATGGTATTTTCTTTTCGGGTATTTGTTTGATAAGGTAATGGGAGATAAACTAGTGTAATGAGCTTGTGCTGCCTCTAGAAATGCTGGGTCTGTTCCTGCCAAACACGGGATCTGCAGTGTATAGAGACACAGAACTGGGCCAAACATGAGTGTTATATAGCTTAGCTAATTAGTAGATGGATGTGATCAAGAAGGATACTTTTTTTTTTCTCCTAATTTTGAAGTGTTATAGGGATAGCAGGAGTCCTCATGAAAACTCCTTCAGGGAGAAACGCATGACAAATGCCATGTGTGGAGTGTCTATCACAGGAAAAGTACTTACAGCCAGTCTTAAGGAATGGCTTAGCCTTTCTAATATTTCTGTTTTTCATGTGAAGGTCAAGGGGGACACATGAGTTCTAACGAAATCTCAGTTTAAAAGTATGTATAAAAGCTTGTGCTTGGCAGTGTTTGGGTCTCTTGTGAATTTAAAATCAGAAACAAAAGCAGTAAAATAGCACATATATTTTAAAATTTATTTTCTTTTAAAGAATTCCTCTGACGTTAAGTTGAGGCACTGTTTCTTTCTCCACGGTGCTGTCAGTTTGTCTGTAAAGGCCTGGAGCCTGTCAGGCCAGCAGCAGCCAGGCCTCACACCACCCCATCCTGCCCGAGACGGTGCTCAGAGCAGCCCTCTTGCTCACGGAGCTCAGAGATCCTCATTCAGAAGCAGACCCATGCTGCGGTTCTGAGGCTGGCTTTCCATAGCTGGGTCTGTGCACGGCGCAGAGTGGGGTTGAGAAGTCCTCATCCCGGATATTTACATAGCCCCATGCCTTTTACTTATTTCAGAGGATTTCAAAATTAATTGGAACACCAAGCAGAGCATCGCAGGTCTGGGGCTTGAAACCAGCCTAAGGCCGGCACTCAGACCAGGGACAAAGAAGGGTGCAAATGAGAGTCGTAAATGTGCCTGTTGCTCTGGTTCTAACCAGTCCTGCCGTGAGCTGTCCTGCCATGACATTAATTTGAAGGGGGAAAGGTTGATGAATACTCCCGTAGACTTACTAATTTCGTGAGACAAAGTTTGCTGTTTTCTCCTATGCCGTGGATGCTGACTACCTGAGCAGGACTCCTCTGACCAGAGTAGAGTCTTGGGCGTAGATCCTGGTGTAGTACGGGACGCACTACAGGATACAGCACCCTGTCGGGACTATGCTGGCTCAGACGGCGGAGTGACGAACCCAGTAGAAGTTCTTTGATGCTCTTCCAGGCCAGGCTCAGGTGGGGAGGTCAAGACACAGCTGGTACACCTGCATCTTCACCGAGCTCGTCTGTAGGCTCACAGCTGTCCCTCTGCTCTGAGAGTGTGCACATTTAAAATTGTCTCCAGATGTAGAATAAGGAGTCCTTTGAATGTGCTAGTGCACGTTGCAAAATGAAGACTTGTCTTTTCTCACTTGTAATTCTTCAAGTGTCTTTTAATTGTGGCAGGATTTACCACATAGATGTAAAAGATAAGCATAAAATTACCATTTTGACCGTTTTTAAGTGTAGAATTCAGTGGCATTAAGTACATTCACAGTGTTGTGTAACCACCACCACCGTCTATGTCCAATACTTTCTGTCATACGAAACCGAAACTCTGTACCCATTAAACAAGATCTCCTCATTCCCCGGCTGCCCTCTTTCCAGCCCCTGGTCTCCTCTGTTCCACTTCTGTCTATGAATTTGACTCCTCTACATACCTCCTATAAGTGGGATCATAAAATATTTGTCCTTCTGGGCCCACTTATTTCACTGAGTGCAAAGTCTTCAAGGGCCAGCCAGGCGGTATCATGTCTCAGTTTCATTCCCTTTCATGGCTAAATAGCATTCCATTGTATCTGCATGCAGGCACACCTTGGAGATATTGCGGGGTCAGTTCCAGGTGCCCACGACAAAGCGGATATGGCAATAAAGTGAGTCTAATGTTCTGGTTTCCCAGTGCATGTAGAAGTTACGTTTACACCGCACTGTAGTCTGTTAAACGGTGTGCAGTAGCATTGTTTCTGAAAAACAGTTTGTTGATAGAATACGCTAACCATTATCTGAGCTTTCAGGGAATTGTGGTCTTTTTGATGGTCTTTGGACCATCTTTGGACCTTTGGAAGGTCTCCCCTCGATGCTGATGGTTGCTGACTGATTGGGGTGGTGGCTGCTGAAGGCTGGGATGGCCACGCACATCTTACAATAACACAATAATCAAGTTTGCCACATTGATCAGCTCTTCCTTTCATGAGCGATTTCTCTGTAGCCTGTGATGCTGTTTGATAGCATTTGACCCACAGGAGAACTTCTCACATCCTGCTGCCGCCTTATCAACTAAGAGTGTTTAATATTCGACATCCTTCATTGTCATTCCAACAGTCTTCACAGCATCTTCACCAGCCCTGGATCCCATCTCAAGACTCCACTTCTTTGCTCATCACTGAGAAGCAGCTCCTCGTCTGTTCAGGTTGGATCCTGAGATTGCAGCATCTCAGTCCCATCTTCAGGCCCTGCTTCTGATCCTAGTTCTCCTGCTCTTCCCACCACATCTGCAGTGACTTCCCCAACTAAAGTCTTGAGCCCTTCTAACGCCTCCATGAGGGGCTGGAATCAACTTCTTCCACATTCCTGGTAAAGTTGGTATTTTGACCTCTCCCGCGAATCACAGATGTTCTTAATGGCATCTAGAATGGTGAATCCTTACCAGAAAGTCTTCAATTGATTTTGCCCAGATCCGTCAGACGAATCACTATCCATAGCAGCTAAACCTTACAAAATAGATTTCTTAATAAGACTGGAAAGCTAAAATTACTCCTTGACCCATGGGTTGCAAGAATGGGTGTTGTATTAGCTGGCATAAAAACAGTAATCTCATTGTCCATCTCCCGCAGACCTCTTGGGGGACTAGATGTACTGTCAATGAGTGGTCATATTTTGAAAGGATTATTTTTTTCTGAGCAGTAGGTCTCCAGCGATGGGCTTAACGCATTCAGTAAGCCATGCTGTAAACAGATGTGCTGCCATCCAGGCTTTGTTGTTCCATCCACAGAGCCTGGGCAGAGTGGAGTTGGTTAGCATAATTGCTAAGGGCCCTAGGATTTTCAGAATGGTCAGTGAGCGTTGGCTTCCAATGAGGTTCACCAGCTGTGTTAGCACCTGACAAAAGAGCCTGTCCTTTGAAGCTTTGAGGCTGGGCATTGACTTTTCCTCTCCAGCCATGGAGCCATGTCCCATGATGTATAAGAGTTAAATTTTTATCAAGTCAATCTGTTTTTCTTTTGTTGCTTAACTAAGAAACACTAGATGACATCTTCTTCCTATGTAAGAGAGTTTTTACTACCTGGGAAGCCTGTTGTTTAGACACCTTCATAATGATCTTAGCTAGGGTTTCTGGAGAACTTGCTGCAGCTTCTACGACAGTAGTTGCAGCCTCGCCTGGCATGCTCACGTTGTGGAGACGGCTTCTCTCCTTAAACCCCATGAACCCACCTCTGCTAGCTTCCTCACCTCTCAGCCTTCACAGAATTGAAGAGAGTTAGGACTCTTCTCTGGATTAGGCTTTGATTTAAGGGAACGTTGTGGCCAGTTTGACCTGTCCAGACCACACAAACTTTTTCCAAATAAGCAATAAGACCGTTTCACTTTATCATCCGTGTGTTCACTGAAGTAGCACTTCTAATTTCCTTCAAGAACTTTTTCTTCGCATTTGCCACTTGGCTGTTTGGTGCAAGAGGCCGAGCTTTTGGCCTGGCTCAGCTTTTGACATTGCCTTCCTTACTAAGCTTGATTATTTCTAGCTTTTTATTCAAAGCGAGAGACGTTCAACTCTTCCTTTCACTTTAACACTCTGAGGCCATCGTAGGGTTATTCATTGGTCTAATTTCAATACTGTGTCTCAGGGCCAGGGAGGCCTGAGGAAAGAGGGAGGAATGGGGGAACAGCCAGTGAGTGGAGCAGTCAGAATGCACACAACACTTACTGGCTAAGTTTGCCATTTTATATAGGTGCGATCAGGGCACCCCAAAACAGGTAGGGTAGTAACATCAAAGATCACTGGTCACAGATTCCCCACAACAAATGTAGTAATAATGAAAAAGTGTGGAGTGTTGCAAGAATTACCAAAATGTGACACAGAGACATGAAATGAGCAAATGCTATTGGAAATAATAGTGTCAGTAGACTTGGTGAAGGCCACAAACCTTCCATTTGTTTAAAAAAAAAAAAAAGAAAAGATAAAAGCAGTATCTGTGAAGGGTAATAAAGCAAAGTGCAATAAAACAAGGTACGCCCGTGCCATATTTTGTTTATCCATTCATCTGTTGATAGGTTGTTTCCACCTTTTGACTGTTGGCATAATGCTGCAGTGAATACTGGCGCACAGGTCTCGGAGTCTCCGCTTTCAAGACTGCTGGGTGTATACTTAAACGTGCAATTGCTGTGTCACACTGTAGTCCTATGTTTAACTGTTAAAGGGACTGCCAAACTGCTTTACACAACAGCTGCACAATTTTACATTCCCAACAGTGTCCATGCACGAGGATTCCTGTTTCTCCATGTCCCTGCCAACACCGGTTATTTTCCGTTTGTTTTTGTTACAGCCATCTTTATGAGTGTGAAGTGGTATCTTATTGTGCTTTTGATTTGCATTTTCCTGATGACCCAGTGATGTTGAGCCATCTCTTCATGTGCTTACAGGCTATTTGCATATCTACTTTGGAGAAATGTCTGCTCAAGTCTTTTATCCTTTTTCGAATTGTGCAGTTTGCTGCTTCTTGTTGAGTTCCAGGAGCTCTTTATATATTCTGGATATCAATCCCTAGTCAGATAGATGATTTGCAAATATTCACTCCGTTTTATGGGTCGTCTTCTCACTCTGTTGATAGTGTCCCGTGATGTATAAGAGTTAAATTTTTATCAAGTCTATCTGTTTTTCTTTTGTTGCTTAACTAAGAAATCATTGCCAAATTCATAGTCATGAAGATTTTCCCCTATGTTTTCTTGTAAGAGTTTTATTGTTTTTCTCTCTGCAGTTTAGGTCCTAGATCCATTTTGAATCAATTTTTGGATATGGTGTGAGGTAAGGGCCCACCTTCATTCTTTTGCCTGTGGATTTCCAGTGTTCCCAACCATTTGTTGAATTTTGTGATTGTCATTTGGAAATATTTTTACAAGTGTGATTTTCAAAACACAAAGATTCGTGTATGTTGTACTCGTATTTTAGGAGCCTTTGGTGTTTTTCGTGAGTATTGTATTGTAAGGATTTTAAGTTGTTCCTAGTAGAGCTTCCTCAGCAGCTACTCTCCCACCAAGGATGCATATTTAATATTCTTAGAACATACCTAGCCCCAAATGACTAAAAAAATAAATAAAAATGAAGGCATATTCATAGTTCAGCTTTTTAGAATAAATGGTTTTATGCAAACAGTTACTCTTGGACGTCTGAGAGAAGAATCCAGGGAGCAGGAAGGGTAGGTGCAAGGGGCAAGGGCCCTGCAGCACTTGTTTGGGGCGAGTTTGAAGATAGCAGGGAGCGTCTGGGTACCAGCATGGGACAGACTTCATGGTTTGCTTTGTGTGATGGTGCATTGTTAGAGAGTTGGAGGCAGGAGCAATATCTGATTGTCCTTTTTAACATGTAAAAAGAATAGATTTAATTTTTAGGATCAGTAGGTGGCTACACTGTCTGGCTTCAGCCTAGTGGTCACCTGCCAGCCCCAGCACCGTAAGCCACAGGGGTTAGGGGTTCACGATACCAAGACCAGTGAGACACATGCCTCCCCAGACTGCAGCCTTGGTGCCCTGGGCCAGTACCTGTACTTCCACACCCAGGCTGGAGGTGGACCTGGCACCTGACTCGCTGCCCCGCACGTGTGTCGTGCAGAGCATGGGTGAAGCAGAGGGGATGTGTCCCTGTGGGGTGGAGGAGAGCCCGCTCACTGCCAGTTCTGCTCTCAGCCACCTGCACCGTCAGCTCCTCAGCTGTCCCGGGTCCACTCTCTCCTGGACTGCGGACCTCACGGCAGACGTTTTTAGCAATGGAGGAATCCTGGAGTGCTTAGCCAGTGCAGTGAGCTGCTCTCCACAGATGTGTACGAAAGCACAATCTCTCGGCATTTGTGGGGACCCCGTCAGTGTCAGGTAGGTGACCTCTTGCCCTGGGTGTGAGAATCACATGACACGGGACTGTGGCATGACAGGCATTTGATAGCGCCATGACTTCTGTGAGACTGTAAGGCCTCCCACAGGCCCTGGGAGCTGGCCCTGTAGCTGGACGCATTGGTTTTCTGGCGGCCGCCGGGGCTTGTGTCCACTTCGCTCCAGCTCAGTCCTCACACTCACTGTCTGCAGGTAGGGGGGGAGCCCAGGCCATTGAGCTGATGAGATCACAGCCTCATGGCAGCCTCTCCCCGCTGGGTGTGCGTCCATGCTCACCTGTGCTCACCTGTTCTCCAGGCCAGGGTCTGATCCTGCTCCTGGGTTTTCCCAGTTCTGGTGACTAGTGGTTTCGGTCCCTTGGGGCTCCTGTGGCCCAAGGCACAGGAGGCAGGGGAAATCGAACACAGCAGTGATGGCCACCAGTTACCCCTTCTGCCCACCCACCCAGGTGGCGTTTGGACCACACATCGGGATCCATGACAGGCTCCTGTAGCTGCCTGATTGCAAGGAAACAGGCAGATAACACGGAGAGAGAGACCTAGATTAATCATCAGTATTGAAAACTTTGATTTTTAAAGGGTTCTGTTCAGTGTCTGCAGGTCAGTTTATAAAAGTATGTCCTTCTGTCTCCAGCCTGCTGGTTCCTGGGGTCACTGTAGTCTGTTACCTTTGCTGGGAACACTGGGTATTTCTCTGTGTCATTCTTTGTTTGAGATCCCCTAGAGCGGAGGCCAACGGGCCTGGAGCAGAGGCCTTCCTGCCTGCTGTAGGCCAGCGAGCCAGCTCCCGGAGGCCGGGCTGGGGCTGGGCTGGGGCTGATGGGCAGGGCGGTGGGGGCCGGGGAGAGGAGACCCCGTGCAGAAGGGCTGGCGCTTTTGCTTTTCTTTCCCATCTTTAACTCGCTGCCCATGGAGCAGAGATGAAGGACAGCGGGAGCTTGGAAGGTACCACTTAGGGCAGAGTGGGGCAGGTTCCTCCTGCTGGCACCGAACTCACAGAATGCACACTTTCCCGAGACCGGAAACTCACCTCTTAAGCATCCAAGCTGCTTTTTTGAGGTGAACCGTTTTCATGGCAATCTTTATAAACACTTCGCACACTGGCTGCCTTTATGCGTTGTACTTGGCATGTTCACTCTTCTGGATGAATCAGTGTTTCCCCCGCCTGCCTCCCGCCGCGGGCGGGGGGGAGTCTGAGAGCTGTGCTGTAGCATTTGAGCATACTTCCTCCAGCTAGGAGAGTGGGAGGTGGTTTCTCACATTGAGATGAGTTTCTCGCCCACATGTACCCCCTGCTTACGGGGTTGGGGGGCAGGGGCACATATGGTGGCCTAGATCCCTGTTGGTCAGAGGTGGTTTCTGTTTGGTTCTGGCCGGGCACAAGGGGGTGGCGGGGCCTTCTGCCCCAGCTGGGCTGTGATCCTGCCAGCATAGCAGCCTGGGGTGTGTGGGAGCAAGACCTCGGGGTTCTCTCCTCAGGTCCTCCTGGTCTGCAATGAGGTGCCTTTGGGAAGCATTGTGGGGAGCAGGGCGGAGCCCCTGCCTGGCTCTGCCTGCCTCTGGGGGAGCCCCTCCCCGGGGGTTGTGCTGGAAGGTTTGCCCTTGGGTGAAAGAGGCAGCCCCCACCCCCGTGGACTGGAGCCCCCACCCCACTGGGGAGGCCCAGCACCTCCTCGCTTCTCTCAGAGTCCAGGCTCCCTGGGAGAGAGGAGGGAGAGGTCTTTCTGGGGCGGTGGCTGAGGCCCTGGGCTCCTGGGGTCCTCATGCTGTGGAGCTCACTTGAGCCCCTGGGTGGCCGGGGGTGGCTCCAGCTAGCGCCACAACCGCCACTTTCCTGTGGCGCCTGCTCCTGCTGGTGAGTGGCCACCTGCTTCTCCCCGTCCCCTCCCACGTACACACCACCGTGGGGCCTTCCCACAAGCCTGCCCTCACACCACACTTTGTGCCCGACTCAGGTGTGGACATAGGTCAGCCTCTATAATGACGTCCCAACAGGTCAGTGAGTGGATATGGCCGCAGATCGTGTGTGCACACGGGGGTGTGTGAAGGGCTGTGCCTGTGTAGGGGGCCTGTGCCTCTTGGGGCGGCCTGTGCACATGGGGGAGCCTGTGCCTGGGGGGGAGCCTGTCCCCGGGGGGGAGCCTGTACCCGTGGGGGAGCCTGTGCCTGGGGGGAGCCTGTGCCCGTGGGGGAGCCTGTGCCCGTGGGAGAGCCTGTGCCTGTGGGCGAAGCCTGTGCCCGTGGGCGAGCCTGTGCCCATGGGGGAGCCTGTGCCCGTGGGGGAGCCTGTGCCTGGGGGGAGCTGTGCCTGTGTGTGGCGTCCGTTGTACCTTCCTTCACTGCTGAGCCTGACCCTTGGTCCAGCTGGGTTGCCTGGTTATGTCTGTTGTCCAAGCCTGTGAAATGCCTAGTGGGAATTTGGCTACAAATACGAAAGCCCGAGCCTCTGTGTGTAGGTTTCTTTCCAGGAGTACAAGGCAAGCACATATAAGAATAAAAATCCAGAAGCAGCAGCATCCTGGGAGATTGCTTCGGGCACATTGTCAAGCAGGCAGCACGGAGAAGGGGCTGGCTGGGTCACTGAGTCCCCCTCCGGGGCTGGCCTGGTGCTGCCTTTCCTGACCTGTGTCTTGAGTGGAGGGTTGGTCACAGAGAGGTCATGGTTTTCTGTCTGATGTGTTCAAGCATTTTGTGCACAGAACTAAGGTCGTCCATAGTAAGGCTTTCCAGGGCACATGTGGCTCCACCAAGGGGGCTGGACTGGGGTTCGGAGGGGACCCCTCTCATTCTCTACCCTCCCTTTGAGTCCCCATGTTGGAGGGGTCTGGGGTTTGTGTGCTCAACAGAGGCTCCATGGGTACAGGACCCTTAATGACACCGAAGTCATTTACATCCTGATCTCTGGGGATGTGTATCTGTTTATTTTTGGCTGTAGACCATGAGTACTTGTGGTCTGACATTCAGTTAGGCCTAAGGAGATGGTGACAGGGACAGATGCCATCTCTGAGCTCTACAGGACAAACCTGAAACCCCTCCTCATTCGGGGCCAGCTTAGGTCAGGCTTGTGTTTGCTCTTACAAGCAGCAACAGGGGGCACCTGGGTGGCTCATCTGGTTGAGCATCCTACTCTTTGTTTCAGCTCAGGTCGTGGTCCCAGGGTCCTGGGATCGAGCCCCACATCAGGCCCCACGCCTAGTGTGGAGTCTGCCTCAGATTCTCTGTCCTCTCCCTCTCCCCCTCCCCACTGGTGCATACAAGTACTCTGTCTCTCAAATAAATAAAATAAAATCTTAAAAAAAAATACCCAACAAACCAGCAACAGAATGACTAGGGTGCTGGGCTGCAGGCCAACCTGAGGCAGAACCAGCCTTCTTTGTGGCTACCTCTACTCCCCGCTGTCCTACAACCTTATCTTGTTTTCTCTGCGGTGCTGGAAAAAATCCCATTCCTGGAAATTGCCGAGAGAAGAGCCCTATCTTCAGGCCAGAGGCCCCAGCCTTGGGTTGAGCGTCCCTGTCCCGGAGGCCCAGATGCCTGCTGACCAGCTCCCTGCCCCGCACCCAGCCAGACCGGGTACTGCCTTCTGTTCTGTTGACGTCAGCAGCAGGAGAGACTCCCGGCAAGGAACAAAACTGCCTGTACTCGGGCTCCTGATGCTATCATCTGGTAGGAAACCCTGACAGAGCTCCGGGCAGGTGAAAAGCTTTCCTGTTTGTCGAGCAATTAGTCACACGGATTCTGGGCCAAGACACACCATCTGCATCGATGTTAATCCCCAGGCCAGAGATGACAGTCTGGCTGCAGCCACCGAGCTTGCACAACAGCACTTCGGGCAGCCTGGTGGCTTCGCTTGTCCCACAGATTCACAACTCCTGCCCTGCTCAGCAGCACATGCTTCCTCTTTTCCTTCTGGAACATTTGGCTCTGGGTTACACTTTGCCCTGCTCAGGAGAGGCAGCCTCAACCCAGAAGGAAGCTATGTTTCTGTCCTGGGAGGGCTCGGCCTCCCCCGGGGGCTGCTGCGCCGACTGGGGGGCTGGAGTGGGGGGTAGCTCCCGGAGTTTCCGCTTCCAGAACAGAGAGTGCGGGGCAGCAGGGCCGGAGCTGCTGGCTGGGTGAAGGGGCCATATTTTTGCTTCCGGGTTCCCAGGGACTGGAAGATGTGCACACCAAGAAAACCAACCACATTTCATCTGGTTTCTGTTGTTTACAGATCCGTAGGTACTGTCTTTCCAGGGGCGGGGGTCAAATTATCCAGCGCAGCAGTCTGTGAACAGGGACTGTACTCACAGCGGGCGGCGGACGGCGGGGACGACGGGGGCCCGGGGGGAACTGCAGCCTGGAAGACCAGAGCACGTTCCCACGGTGACAGGCCTCCACGGCCCGTGTCCCTCCGTGATCCGAGAACACCATGTAATGGTTGGAGCAGCACAGCAGAAAGGGGCAGCTGCCTCGACCAAGGGAGCCAGGGCTGGAGGGGCGCAGAGTCGGGGAGTCGGGGGGAGTCTGCAGGTAGGAAGGCGGATTCTGGGCAGAGGACAGGGTGGGGTGCCAGGTGGTGGGGAGCAGGCGGCCGGGGTCCCCGAGGCGCTGGCAGGCTGGCCGGGCCCCAGCGTGGCCTCGGGTTGTGTCCTGGGTTCTCCACCAGGCGTGGCCTTCGGGTCCCAGCGTGTGGAACACAGAAGCACCACGTCCCGTGAGGGCCGCTTGCCCCGAGGAAAGGACGTTCTGGAGGGAGGACGTCCCGGGGAAGTCGGGGACACGGGGACTGCTCTGGACTCAGCGTTTGGTCTCCTGCTGGGGCCCCCGCTTCTCTCCTGCCCCTGAGAATGTCTGAGCTGCGTGCTGGAACTCGGCCAGTAGCTGCTGTGGGGAGGCCTGATTCGGGGGATAATTACTGGGCCTGCGTGGGCGGTCGTGCCCTGCGGTGACCCCGCACGGCGGGAGGTCAGGCCAGTGAAGGGACGTCACCTTGCCACAGGGCTCACACTCCTGAAGGTAAAGCCTGCCGAGACCCGCTCCCCGGCCCCCACTTCTCGTGTGGCAGCCTGGGGACCGTGGCGGGCACGCCCCGACAGGGTTGGAGTGACAGGAGCGGCAGGAATGGGCCCACGGGCCCTTCTTTCGTGGCCGAAGTCTCCTTGGCGCCAGGGCTTTTCCTGCTGGTACAGCGGGTGGGAGGCGGCCGTGGCGCAGCCGGGCCGTGTGCGGAGCCTGGGGCGGCGGACACAGGCGTCGGGCCCTCAGGCCTTTCAGGGTCGGAGGGCAGAGAGGGCCGCCACGAAGGCCAGCGTTCGGCAGGGAAGGGTGCTCCGAGCAAGGATACCCAGGGCCTTCCTGCTCCCTGGCAGCGGAATGTTCCAGCAGCGTACTGCCCTTGCCCAGCTGCTCCCTGAGCTCTGTCCTTCCTGGAGACTGTCCTCCCCACCCCACCCCCCGCCACTTCCTAGAAAGCTGGTTACTAGAATTTTCCTGCAGGCTGGAGCCCTTCTTGGGAACAGCTGGGAGGGCCGAGCGCGTGTGCGCACAAACACCCTAGTCCTGGGCTCACACGCGGGATTGCAGACCTGTTCCGAGTTAGGCCAGGAGGGGCCGTGGCGACATCTTGGGGCCACGTCCCGACCCCGTCCCTCATGTTCCCTGATTCACTTCCGCGGGGTCCTGCCCACCAGGACGGGGCCTCTGAGCGCCTCTGAGCGGGAGGAGGCCGGGGGAGTTCTCGGTCCCGGCGGGGGGCAGTCTGGAGAGAGGCCGGGGGTGTGCACACAGCTGAGCCCCGAGCAGGAGGGAAGGGAGGGCCCCGCGCCCAGGAGCCTGCGGCTGGCCGGGGTGCGGGCGCCTGTGTCTGTGTTAACTGGAGTCCCGCAGGGGGGCAAAGCTCCTGCTCCACCCGCCTCTCCGAGCCTCCCGTCTGAACGTGGCCCTGCCCCTTCACCGCTTCGTCTCCGTGGCTCAGCCGTCGAAACCATCAGCCACGGGTCCCGGGCACTAGTCCCACCTGCCACCCAGGTCACCCAGACCCTCAGCCAGACCCCATAAGACTGGTCGCCTCAGGCGTCACTGCCCGCCCTCACCCACACTCCTGCTCACCTGCTCAGGGACCCCCACTCCGGCCACTCCGGCCAGGGCTGCGGGGCCTGCCCCACTCTCCCACTGAGAAAACTTCCCTCTGGGGCCAGCATTGGCATCCCCCCCCCGACAAATCCTCACCCGCTCCCCCACTGCCGCACTCCCTTGGCAGAGCTGGACCAGCTCGGTGGCTGGGTGCCGCCCGGGGGGACCGCCGCACCCAACGCCGGGGGCAGCAGCTGGCGGAAAAGCAGGTGCGATGACCCTGGCCCGGGGCCGCGCGTGTGGCGGCGTCAGGGCCTCCTGGGCTCCTGCTCAGTATCCCTCCTTACGGTGCCCTGTGCGCTCTCCACCCAGCAGCCAGCTGCGTCTTCTAGGAACATAGACCTGACCACGTAATCCCCTTGCTTAGACATTTTCCGTGATGTCCCGTGGCACTTGGAGCGGGCGTGCGGCCCACCTGTCGTGCCCGGGCTCCGCTGCCCCAAGCACCGTGGATGCCTGCACCAGCCGGCACGGCTCTTGCTACTTATGCGGCTTTTTCGTCCTGAGAGGGGGGCCCGGGACCTGCGTGGCACCCATAGGCACGGAGTATTAGCTGAGTGAACCCTGCCAGGGGGCAGGCCACCTCACCATGGGGCTGTGCCACCTGGGGACCCCCCCACCAGCCCCCTCCTGTCCCGCCTCTCCGTTAGCAGGGGCGGAGTGGGTTGTGGAGGGTGGCAGGCTGAGCGGCTGGCAGGCCCGAGTTGCCCAGCCGACGCCGCACCTGCCCGGCCCCTCTGTGCTGTGGGGCCTCCCCCGGGCTCTGCGTTAGCTGCCCGTGAACCTTGCGTCCACCCCAGGCACCTTCTGGAGGAGGCGGTGGAGCTTGCCCTGTCGACAGCTGGTGCTGAGCTCCGTCCTCTCCTGTGCGATGGCTTGGCTGGTGCCAGGCTGTGCCAGGCGCTGCAGAGACCCATCCGTCCCCTCCCACGCTCGGCAGTTTCCTTTTTTTTTTTTTTTTTTTTTTTTCAGTTTCCTGCTGTTCGAAGCGCACCATCCCCTCCTCTCCTGCCCCCGGAGCGACAACAGTGACTTTCTTAGGAGACGCAAAGGAAGAAGGTTCTCAAAGGGTGACCTGGAAACCCTGGTTGCTCACAGGTGGGCATGCCCTCCCGGGGGCTCCACTGCTCCCTGCTGGGCTTACAGGAGAGGCTTCCGAGGGGACCCACAGGTGTCTGGCCCCCGGGTGGGCTTGGGCCACACTTCTGCATGTGCACCACCGGGTGGGGGGTGGGGACTCCCTCCCCACTTCTCCTTCGAGGATTGCTGCCTTTCTCAGGTTTTGTGTCCAAGCCCCAGCTGAACCCTCCTCAGGGGGTCTCCACTAGAGCACCCGGAGGGGGGGTCGCCAGGGTGGCAAGGCGGCTTCCTGGCTTTGCTAGGGAATGGGATGGATGCTGTCCCCCAGAGCTTGGAGCCAGAGCAGTACGGCTGGTGCCCTGCCCACCTGGAACTAGGGGAGTTCGTCCTGGGGAGGCCGTGGGAGGCTGCGTGGGAGGCGGGTGTTGCTGGCAAGGACAGGGAAGGAGGGAACAGGCCTCCCTGCCCTGCCTAGGCTTCCCCCCAGCGACCCACACGCTGCCCGGACACACCCTTCCTGAGCTGGGAAGAAGCACAGGCTTCAGTGGCCTTGAGAGCTCAGTGGTCCATCCCCCCCTCCATCCCCCTCCCTCCTCCCCTCCATCCCCACCCTCCATCCCCACCCTCCATCCCCACCTCTCCCCACCCTCCATCCCCACCCTCCATTCCCTCCCTCCATCCCCGCCTCACCCCACCCTCCATCCCCACCCTCCATCCCCACCTCTCCCCACCCTCCATCCCCACCCTCCATTGCCCCCCTCCATCCCCACCTCACCCCACCCTCCATCCCCACCCTCCATCCCCACCTCCCCCCACCCTCCATCCCCACCTCACCCCACCCTCCATCCCCACCCTCCATCCCCACCTCCCCCCACCCTCCATCCCCACCTCTCCCCACCCTCCATCCCTACCCTCCATCTCCACCCCCACCCTCCATCTCCACCCTCCATCCCCACATCCCCCCTCCATCACCCCTCCCTCCATCCCACCTCCCCTCCCCCCCCACTGCTGCACTGTTTGAGGGGCTGGGCAGCACTGAGGAAGAGCAGGGACCATAACCACAGCCCCACTCGGCCCCACAGGCGCTGTTCCCTTCCCCTGCGGCCGTCCCGTCCCTGTCCCCGTGGCGGTGAGTGGAGGACCAGAGCTTTGTGGGCACAGCCGGGAGCCCCGCGGAGCCGGCTTCTCCTGCTGCAGCTGCTGCCCTGTCTTCCCGCTGCCCTTCCCGCTGACCCCGGGGGCCTGGGTTCACGTGCTCGCAGGGCCCGAGACGATGGCCACATGCTGTGAGGAGAGGCAGCGTGGAGCGCGGAGGCCAGTCCAGGGCCTGTGTCCTCGAGGGCCACCCACTCTCACACTGGCAGCAGCACTGGGGGCCGCCTGGGCCGGCCCAGCCTCCAGCCCCTGCTGGGTCAGCCCCGCCAGCCCGCCACCGTCCTGAGGGTCGGGGCTCCTGTGGCCCCGGCTCCTGGGGACTCCGTCCAGCCTGGGCCGCTGAGGAGCCCTGGCCGAGTGTGTGGTTGGTCTGTTTTGGGGTGCCCCTCCCCTCCGAGATGGATGTGCCCCAGACACCTTTCCCAGCCCACCTGTCACCCCGGGCAGCTGGCCCCCAAAGCCGTCTGGCTGCAGCCAGCAGCGGGGGAGGGGGGGTGGCGGCCGGGGAGGGTCCTCTCCTGACCAATTTCTCCCCCGGAGGGAGGAGCCTCCACATCTGCAGAGGAGGAGGGGAGCACTGCCCCCGCGCTGAGCTGGTGGAGGGGTGCTGGGTGAGCCGCTCAGAGCCGGAGGCGGGCCGCGAGGCAGCCTGGAGCGCCCTAAGGTCGTCAGTTTGCTGAGCCCCCCTGGGGAGATGCAGGAGCAGCCACACCCCGGGAGAGGGGTCTATAGCACTTTGAGCCGACAGGGTCGGTGCATGAAAAGATCCCACAAACCCGAGGCAGATCCACAGCCCCGTGGACACACGGGCGGCAGTCGCGGGCAGACGTAAGCGCGGGAAGAGGGGCTCAATGTCAGTCGTCCCCACACCTGTCAGGTGTAGCAGGTGTCAGTGCCGTGGGGGGGGGTGTGGGGGGCCGAGCTGCCCCAGGCCCCGCGGGAACTCAGTAGCCTCGGGCCCGCCCGCGCCCCACCGCTCGGTTGAGGGGAAGAGCGGAGGGACCCCGCGCCGGGACCGTGCAGCCCAGCGCAGGACCGAGCCGACCTCGCGTGGATGGTGCACGTGATGAACAAAGAGGGGCTGATGGCCCGGGGCGGGGGCAGGTTGCCTGGCTGGGCCGGGGTGGGGGGCCCTGGGTGAGCGCCAGGTGCACCCGCCGCCGCGTCCTGGAAGCTGCAGGGCGCCTGCGTGGACAGGTGCAGGTGTGGCACCAGTGGAGGTGTGGCACTGCGCCCCTGGTTCCGGGAGAGGCGGGAGGAGGAGGGACAGCCCGGGCGCCCCCTGCACCCCGTGACCTGCCCGTAGGGGCGCAGGCCTCTGTTTCTCACCCAGGCCGCCGCGGCAGGGGGAGGGCGGAGTCCTCCGTCTGTCTTCCGTCCGCCCCGGACTCCTGCCTGCCAGCGACAGCCGCGTGTCCGTGTGTCCGGGGCAGGCTGCGGGCGGCGGGGGGCTGCGGGGGCTGCGGGGGGCTGCGGGGCGCCTCCGTCCTTGCGCTGAGCCGGGCGGGCTGCCCTCCCCGCCGTCCTCTCTGGCAGGTTTCGGACCGCGGGCGGCGCGGGGCCTCGGCGGCTCCCGGAGGGCAGCGGCGGCGTCCTCGTCCTTGGGGCCAGGCCGCCGGGAGGGCCCCAAACTGCTCCCTGCCGCCCCCGGGAACCGGGGAAACGGGGTCGCTGTCCGGGCTTCCTGCGGAAGGTCGCCAGGAAGCACGGGGCCAGGCTGGGGGCCGGGCTGTGTCCTGGGAGCCGAGAGCAGCGTCCACGCGAGGGTCGAGGGGCCACGGCTGGGGCGGCTTCCGCTGCACGCGGGGGGCCCGGAGGAGCCTGCGAGGCCGGGGACCCTGCTGGGGGTGGGGGGCTCGGCGGGGATGCGGGGTGGTGCCAAGGCCGCGGGCAGCAGTGTGTCCCCGGAGGCAGCCCAGGCCTCCCCGGGACGGCCAGTGCACCGGCGTGGCCGATTCTCCGCCTCAAAGGAGACGCTCCGACTCGGGCTGGGGCGCCCAGGCTCCGGCGTGCACCAACCGAGTCTCAGGACTTGCGGGGTGGGGCCGGGACCCGAGTTCCCGAGCCCCCGAGCCCCGCGGCCTTCGCTGAGTGGCCTCTGCATCTCCGGATCTTGGGGTTGGGCCCCCGAGGCTTCACCCTGGCGGCCCTGAGCCTGCGGGGCTGGGCGGGGGGCGCCGAGACCACGTGGGCCCGAGGGGGGCGGTGGGATTGGCCTTTGCTGTGGGTGGCGCCTGTTGTCCCCCAGGGGACACTGTCCTTTGGTCGCTGGGGGGCCCCGGGAGGTCAGGGGGCGTCCGGCTGAAGGCCCAGATCAGACAGAGGGAGGCTTGCAGGAGGGTGGGAGCCTGGGGACACAGTGCAGGCTATGCCGGGAGAGAGAGGTGAGGGGAGCCCCGGGGAGCGCAGGCCCTGCCCGCCCCTGCCCTGCGGCACCAGTGCTACCCTCGCACCCTCGCACCCTCGCATGGCTGGGCCCCTGTGGGGACTTTGCCTTGGTTCTGAGCGTCCTGGAACCCTGCTCTCTGGAGGAGCCTCCGTGTCCCCGACCTTTCTCTCTCCCACACACTCCCCTTCCTGGTCCTTTGGCCGCTGCCCCAGTGAACACCAGGGCGGTGCAGGGCCCCGCGGAAGTGGGCTGGGAGGGCACGGGGGGCGGGGGGATCATGGTGCTGAGACACCGCTGCTGGGTGAAAGCTATGAAGGGCACGGGCAGTCGGCACAGGGGACAGCTCCAGCTGTGCAAAGGCCCGGGGGCAGGAGAGCCGGTAGGAAGCAGACAGGCCACAGGGCTGGAGGAGCTCTGAGCAAGGTTCAGGATCCGGATCTCACCCAGATAAAGGCCAGAGGTCACTCCTGACTCCACCTACTCCAGCAGGTGGTCGGGACAGGGAAGGGCCCTGGACTCCCCCCGGCACACGGTTGGCAGCGGCGATCAGGAGTGTGGTCAGTGGCAGGTGAAGGTGGCTGTTTTCCAACTGGGAGGCCAGTGACAAGCGGGGCCACCAGGCTCCAGGTGTGCAGGGTGTGGGCAGGGCCGCCGGCTCCAGCAGGAGTTATAAATGGACCAGCACGGCCGTCGCCATGGTGACCAGCAACTGCTCCTGGGGCGGCCCTGGTCGGCGCCCCCGTGGCCCCCTGCGCTCCCCCTGGGAACGCGGAGCCTGGCCGGCCTCGGCCTTTTAAGGGCATTTCTGGGCCAGCGCCTCCATTACCAGCCTTTGTCGCGGCTGAAATGCGATCTCGCCGGAGCCGGGCCGTCAGTAGGGCAGGAAGCTCTTCCTGGCTGGGCAGACAGCCAGCCCTGCCTGTCCCGGCGGCGCCCCCACGTGCCAGCTCCACCGGCGGGGCGGGGGCGCACGGACATCCCCCCGGAGCCGCTCCGCTGGCGTAGGTGCTTGGCCAGGGCGGAGAGAGGCCTGCAGAGAAGCCTGGGCTTCCGGCGGGGGTCGGGGCGTCTCGGAGCCCCGGTGGGTGGGGGGCCAGGGCCCCGGGACCCTCTGCGCAGCATGTTGCTGCTTGTCTGGCCTGCCTCTGGGCTACTTTCAAAACCAACAGCACTTCCCCCTGAGAGGGCGGGAGGGAGAGTGTGGGGGACCCCAGGCCGGGACCACCCAGGGTCTCGGGTTAGGTTTGTGTGGGTGGGCGGCTGGACGGGAGGACGTGACTTCCGGAAGCCTGGGAAGCACCCCTCCATGTTCTGAGGCTCCCTTGAATGTCCCTCAGCCACGCTCCACCAGGCTCAGGGCGAAAGGGTCCCTGCGGCTTGGCAGAGGGGCCACACTGGACTCTGGCACGCGGGGGCCCCCGGGGGGCGCTCTCCAGGCCAACTGTTGAGCCCCGCCCCGGGAATGCAGATGTGTCCCAGGAGAGACTCTGCAGAAACCTGGGGCCCCCGACACTGCAGGCTCGAAACCCCAGAGCTGGCGCCTCAGGCTCCCTGCGCCCCCCAGACTCATTCGCTGCCCACCACATCCCCTGCAGCACCAGCACCGTCACCCTGACAGGCCTGCCTCTGGGACGGCAGCTCCCGGCCCGCAGGCCCGGGTCTCCACGCCCTGGAGACGAGGAGCGCTGGACGAGGAGCTAGCTGCTTGCTGACTCCGTGGTCCACGCTCAGTCCGGGGGAGCAGATGCCGCACCTGCGCCTGTGGGCGGCTTTGCATTGGCCGGACGGCAGGCAGGTGAGCTGCAATCGTGCCACGGAGAGCACCTTGCCGCGGCGTGTCATAGCTGGGGTGGTGGAGGCCAGGGAGACTGTCCTGCCCAGGGCCAAGGAGCCCCCTGGGGCAAAGCAGGCTCGTGCCCCAGTGTCCCCACGGCCAGCTGGGGCAAGAGGACAGTGGCCGCTGACCGTGTCCTGTGGGCAGGCGGAGTGAGCAGCACCTGGGAGTGCAGCTGCAGAGAGGAGTGAGCACACCTGGTAGGCCATGCCACCTGGACACGGATCAGCACCACTTTTCATTTAATTTCATTTATTATTTTATTTGTACAAGGGTTTCAACGTGATGAAGGGCATCTATGAAGAATTCATAGCCGATACCCACTGACTGGTGCAGGCCTGGATGCTTCTCCCACCCTAAGTCTGCTGGAGCTGCTATAACCCAGCACCCACCCTGGAAGGCTTAAGCAAGAGTGGTTTATTGTCTTACATCCTGGAGGCTGGACGTTTAAAATCCCAGTGTGGGCAGGGTTGGCCCCGTCTGGGACTGTGAAGGAGAATCTGTTCTAGGATCCCCTGCAGCTTTCAGTGTTTGCTGGTCCTTGGCCTGTAGGTACATCACCAGGACCTCTGCCTTCATCCTCACACGACCTTCTCCCCGTGTGCACGTCTGTGTCCACGCTCTCGGGGACACAGTCATACTGGGTTTAGGGTCCCTTTTCTCCAGGACGACCCCATCTTCACCAACAACATCGGCGGTGACCCTATTTCCAAAGAGCCTCACCTTCTGAGGTGCTGTCGGTTAGGACTTCAACATAATAGGAAGCGTTAGGGGACACGATTCAGCCCATGAGGTCAGGAGCAGGCAAGGATGTCTGTTCTCACCACTTTGGTTCATCATCATTCTGAACATCCCACCCTGTGCAACAGGAAGGGAAAAGGAAAACACAGCATCCAGATTGGAAAGGAAGTAGTTAGTTGTCTTTCTGCACAATCAGAACCCAGTGTCTGGGCCGTCCTATGAAAAAGTGCAGAAGACTTCTGGGACTAGTGAACGTAGCAAGGTTAATACAAGATCATCGTGCAGAAGTACCGTGTATTCTGTTTACAAGCCAAAATCTAAATAAAAGAGAACACCCAAAATATGAAATATTTAGGGATAGATCTTATCAAAAAAATGTGCAAGTTCTCAGGGATCCCTGGGTGGCTCAGCGGTTTAGCACCTGCCTTCGGCCCAGGGCGTGATCCTGGAGTCCCGGGATCGAGTCCCACGTCGGGCTCCCTGCATGGAGCCTGCTTCTCCCTCTGCCTGTGTCTCTGCCTCTCTCTCCCTCTCTCTGTGTACCTCATCAATAAATGAATAAAATCTTTTTAAAAAATGTGCAAGTTCTGACTGTAGTTGACAAAATATCGCTGAAGGAAGTTAAGGTGAATTAAATAAATGGAGAGATGAACTATGTTCATGGATGGGAAGATGCAGTTTTGTTCAGACGTCCGTTCTCCCCAAATAGATCTGCTCCCCCAGAGCAATCCCAACCAACGTCGTATCAGACTCTTGCAGAAGCTGACAAGCGGGCTATCAAGTGCTTAGGGAAATGTAAAAGTCCTACAATACCTGGTCTAAATGGGGTAAAGAGGAGTGAGTTTGGAGGACATATATCACTTGGTTTCAAGACTTAATATAAAATTATCACAATTGGGGCACCCGGGTGGCTCAGCGGTGGAGCATCTGCCTCTGGCCCAGGCGTGACCCCAGGGTCCTGGGATCGAGTCCCACATTGGGCTCCCTGCAGGGAGCCTGCTTCTCCCTCTGCCTGTGTCTCTGCCTCTCTCTGTGTGTCTCTCATGAATAAATAAATAAATAAAGATTTAAAAAAAAACTATCACAATCAAGACAGTGCATGTTGACATCAGGGAAGACAATATATGAATGGAATAGAATAGAAAGTCCAGAAACAGACCCAGAAATAGACAGACCACTTTCAACAAAGGTGCAGAGACAGTCAGTGGAGGAAGGAGGGTCTTTCCCACACATTGCGTGTCCAAAGGCACACAAAGGGAACTTTGACCCGTACCTCTGGCCATGTACTCAACAGTAGCTCAACATCATAGACCTAAATATATACCTTAAAACTGTGACCTTTCTAGAGGAAAACAGAAGCGAATATTTATAACCGTGAGTTAGGGAAAGATTCCTGAGCTACCACACCGAACGCGTGAGCCGTGAAAGAAAGCGGATGAGTTGGACTCCATCAAAATTAAGAACTTTTGCTTTTTCCGAAGCCTCCGTTAAGAAGCAGATGACAAGCCACGGACCGGGAGGCAAGTCTTTGCAAAGCACGTACGTGACGAAGGACTTACGTCAGAGTATGTAGAGAACGCCCTAAACCCATACAAGAGGACAAATCCCCCAGTTTTTTTTTTTTAAAGGGCAAAAAATATGAATAGACATTTCACCAAAGAAGACACACTGACAGCGAAGAGGGAAGCAGGTGCACGTCATTGGTCACCCGGGAAACCGAGTGCAAACCACAGCGAGATGCCGCCGTGCACTAATGAGAAAGTCTAAGATCCACGGGACTGACCTTCCCAAGGGCGGACGCGGTTGGGAATGAGCGGGAATTCGCGGTCCTTGCTGGCGAGAGGACCAACTGATGCCCTCTTTAGGAAAACGGTCTGGAAGTTTCTTTAGAAGCCGAGCACAGGGCGGGCACAGGATCTGACCACGGTGCTCGTAGAGATAGGAAAGCACCGACCTGTGGAAGACGCGTGCACACGTGCTCTAGGGGCTCCGTCTGTCATCGCCCCAAACCGGGAACCAAACAAACACGCCCCGGGAGGTGAAGGGCTGGCCCCGGGGAAGGCGCAGGGGGCCAGGGTGCGCCACGGCGGGACGGAGCCCAAGACCGCTGATGAAGCGAAGGCAGGCCAGACGGAGCGTGCACCGTGTGACGCCGTGTGTACGTTCGGCAAGTGCACACCCATCGCTGGTGGCAGGAAGCAGGTCGTGGGTTCGGGGACACGACTGGGGTCGGGGCGGAGGCAGAGGAGAACGGGGGGGGGGAGGGGTGCCGAGGCTCCGGAAAAGCCCTTGCAAGGGATGCTCCTAATACTCCGAGTTTTCTCCCTCTGTATGTATAATTTCTAGAAACTTCCACCCACTTGGTACGTTGCTATTATAAGGAGGTACAAATCCTGAGGGAAAGAATTTGGCAAAGCACTGCCTTTGTGGTGCAGAGGGGTGGGGGTGGGGGTCACACTGTGCCCAGCAGGGGCTGCCAGGAGCAGGTGCAGGCTCAGGGCCCTGTGGCCACACAGTGGATTCAAAGCCTTATAGGTTTCTCCCCAAGCCGACCCGGCCCATCCCTCCCCTCCCCTCCCCTCTGACCCCACACCTCCTCCCGCTGTTGCGTAAAAGGCCCATTCCAGAGCTCTGCACCCCCCCCCCCCCCCCCCCGCACCTCAGAGCCCCGTCTCTGCAGCTGGAGAAGGCGGTGTGAGGCCTGCTTCCTCCCTCCCGGGAAGACTCACAGTCTGGGGCCTCCCGGAGCGGGCTCCTGGGGTGGGGGCCGGGAGGGGGCCGGGGCAGTCGCTGGAAAGGGGACCGCAGGCAGGACCCGACATCCAAGCCACGGTCCCCGGTGCGGACGGTGGCTTGTCAGAGTGGGGCCTGGGAGGGGACCCAGGGGTGCCCGTGTCCGGGGCAGCAGGAGGCTGGCTGTCGCAGCGCCACGGCCCCGCTTGGCAGCACGAGCCCCCCGCCCTCGCCCGCCGGCCTGGGCTCCTGCGAGGTGCCCCCAGCCCTCCGTGGGGGGCCCCAAGCCGCAGGGCGCCGTAGGCGGGGAGGAGAGCAACCAAGGTTAATGACGGTGCCTCCTGAATTCCAGGTGGAACCCGGTCGCCTTGGTCGCCAGATTTTTCTTCGAAGCACTTATGGGAATTTGACCTTAACATGTTTCCTGGGGATTTATTACTTGTTAGAGCTGAGTCACGTCTCCCCCCCCCCCAAAGGATGCTCAAGTCCTAACCCCCAGGACCCGTGGACGTGGCCTGATTTGGAAGGAGGATCTTTGCAGTGAGTTCGTCTGAGGGGTCCTAATCCAATGGGACTGGCGTGTGCATATGAACGGGGCACCTTGGGACACAGGCCCACAGGCAGGACACCATGTGACGACGCAGGCCGAGGTGGGGATGATACCGTAAGCCACAGAAAGCCAGCACCAGAAGCTGGGGACAGCCTGAGACAGATGCCCCCCGCGCCCACACCCTCATCCCCGGAGCTGCGAGTCGCAGCCGCCCCGGGACCCTGACATGTGACTTTGCGTGTCTTCCCTCTGGACAGGCACCCACCATGTCTGTCGTGTCACCGAGAGCCCTGGCCTCTAGCCGGGACACGACCCACTGTGATGGTTTGCAGACTGAACACACACAGGGCCTCGCCACCTGTCACCTGTGCATCAGGGGTCTCTCGGGGACCCCTTCTGCCCCCTTCTGAAAATGCGGCTGCCGTCTCTTAGGGTGCTGGTGAGCAGGGACTCCAGGCTCAGGGCACGCCCCTGCCCCCGAGCCTGGGGCTCCGTTAGCTGGACGCGGCGCTCTGCGGACACGGGTCCCCACTCCCAGGAGCTGAATGGAGGGGGTCCAGACAGGCCGCTCACCGGAGACCCCTGCTCCACGGCCACCCTTCCCGGTCACCTTCACGGCTCTGGGAGACCTGCCCCGCGTGTGCCCGTGTGTGCACATGTGCACGTGTGCTGAGGTGCGAGGGGGAGGTGGCTGCTTCTCTGGCTGGGACGGGTATGGACCCCGGGTCCCTCCAGCAGGAGCTGTTGGGGCCCCACAAGCTTGGTCTCCGCAGCGGTGAGGATGGTTTGTGGCTCCGGAAGCTCCTGGTTACCCCAGGGCGGCACCGCAGCGCAGGGAGCCCACACGGGCGGGGCGCGGGAGGCCCAGAAGGTCCTTGGGGTGGGGGGCTCCCCGGCCCCCCGCTGGAGGCTGTGGGAAGGAAAAAAATCCCCCCACCTGCCTGCTTGCAGACACCGGGTCGCCGCGTCCGGCTGCCTCTGCTGCAGGAAACTTGTCATTGATTTGAAAACCACCGCGGTGAAAACCCCGCTGCTGGAGGCTGGGGTGCGGGTCACTCAGCAACGTCGGGGGGGTGGGGGGCTTGAGCCCTTGAGCCCGTGGCCCCAGCGGAGCTGCCGGGATGGGGGCTGCTTGCCCCTCACCTGCCCGGTCCAGGGAGGTTGGGGTGAGACGCAGTGGCTCTCGGGCCCGAGGGTCCCGACCTGAGGTTGAGCCACTGTTGTAAACCGGCCATTTAGGGGCAAGGTCTGGTGTGAGATGCCGTTGAAGCTCTGCGTGCGGCAGACGGTGCCCCGAGGGGCGCTAATCACTCACAGAAAAGCCTGGGAGCTCCGGCTGGGGCGGCGTGGAGGCCAGACAACCTGCCATCTGCTAGGGCCCGTGCGAGGGTCTGGAGGCCCAGCGTGGTGGCCGCGGTCAGCCAGCAGAGGCCCCGGGTGGACAGCCCGGGGGCGGGGCGCGCATGACGGTCCCTGCCTCTCAGCATCCAGGGTCGCTCGGAGCCCTCAGGTGTGTCCCTAAGGACCTGGCAACCCCACGGGGCCCCGGGGCCAGGGGTCACCGTCTGGTTGCGTCCGTCCTACGGCAAAGGCTTCCCCACGCTGGGACTGAGAGGCAGCTGGCAGCCAGGCGGGTGCTGACCCCTCGGGGCAGCTCCGGGTCCCTTTGAAGGTCCGAACCAGTCCCGGGCCTGGCCTGGCCGTCAGGGCCCCAGAGCCCGAGGGGAAGCCCCACCCTCCGGCCAAGGACTTCCTGCTCTTTGAAAGGGTCTTGGTTCCAGGGTCCCACCCTCTGAAGTTTCCGGAGTCAGCCCGTCCCCCTCCTGCCCCAGAAGTGCCCAAGGAGGAGCTGGGGAACAGAAGTGGGCAGCTCCGGTGTCCTCGCGCCGTGGGACGGCCACGCTGGCCGCCGCTCACGTCCCAGAACAGCAGACGGAGGCCCGGGGCCCTGGGCAGCGGGAGCACGGCCCCGAGGGCCCCCGCACTCCACCAGGGCTGGGTCGGGGCCCTTGGACATACCTGCCCGTGCGGGGGCACAGCCCTGCCGACGGGGACGCCGGCGCGCATGGCAGGTGTGCACGGGCTGCCTGGGGTCCCGCGAGGACTCTGCGGGGGACTCTCCCGACTGCCCTTGCTGGCGCCACGTGGGTCTCGCTTTCCCATCTGCGAGGCGGCGATGGAAGCAGAGCTGCAGGGCGCCCGGGCTCGGGCGCTGTGGCCGCCCCCCTGTCTCCCGCTCTGAGCTCGGCCCCTGCGTGGGTGGGCGATCACGGAGCTGGCCTCCCGCCCTGCGCCCACCTTCACGGGCCTCTCGTGTTGAACACACGGGGGTCCGCGTTCCGGCGGCTTCCGCTCGTATTGGCGCATCTGAGCCAGCTGCTCTCAGGCTGCAGGGCACGCGTGTGCGGGTGGGTCCAGGGAGGGCCGACCCGCCACCTCCCGCCCCAGCCCTGCAGCGGCCCTCCTGCACCCACATCCAGGGGCGCCCAGCCCCTCCCACCCCCTCCTCTTATCACCAGGGCCCCCTCCTCTTATCAGCGGCTGATGACAGCATCTGCCTCTCCCTTCCCTGCCCCTGGGAACAGCCCGGGACACAGCTGCCAGGGCTTCCTGGTTCCGAGCCCTCAGGGGACGGCGGGCCTGGGTGGGGGTGCCTCCGGCCTGGCCACATCCTCGTCCAAGCTGTGCCCTTGGCCAAGCCCCCCGCGACAGTCTCACAGAGCGTTGGAGGCAGGGTGCGGGCACTTCCCAGTGTCATAGGGCCGTCAAGGGGGGGTCCTTCCTGCAGCCCATCGCCCCCAGGCAGAGGCTGGACCCTCCACCGGGAAGGCTGCTGGGGGACAGGGCGCCGCATAGCCCCGCCTGGCCCTCACCCAAACCCCACCAGCCCCTGCCCGTGCTTCCTGGCCCCGCAGGAGTGGGTGGACGGGAGACTGGCAGGTGTGGTGCCACCAGGCGAGGGCTTGAATTCACACATCCTGGGAACCCAGAGGCCATTCCACACACACACACACACACACACCCATGTGCCCACGATGTGTGCTCCGTGCACAAGCACATGCATGTAGTGTGCATGCTCCCACGCTGTGCACGCAGGCTGCACCCACGCACACTGCAGGGGACACTTGCCTGCGTAGACACGCACACACATGAAGCCCGGTTACATGCACCGACGACCCAGCCCTGGGAGGGGGATCATGGCCGCACGCGTGGGGTGGACGGGTCTTGGTCCCTGGTGGCCAGGCTTTCCCGAGTGAGCCAGTGTGTCGGCCGGTCGAGCTGGCCTTCCTACGGGGCAGTGGCGGGGCCAGCCTGGGTGCCCTTGGATGAGGCCATGTGGCCGCTACGGTGGCATGTGTGCCAGGGCCCTGGTGGGCTAGGGGACACGGGGCCGGGCGAGGTGCCTGTGATGGGGACCCTGGAGCAGCCCCCCGCTGCGCCCCCCCCCCCCGGCGTCCCTGCCCAGCACCCCCGGTGCCCCCTGCTGCCCCCGCCTTGTCTCTGGATCCCCCCTCCAGGGACTCGTCCCGTGACTGGCTGGTGTCCCTGCGCACAGTGTCCTCAGCATTCGTCCCCGTGGGAGCAGGTGCTCAGTCCCACCCCATTGTCCGTGACTCTAGAGGTCCCCGAGAGCCGCCGCACCACCTTCACACACGGGCGGGCACCAAGGGCCAGGAGGGGGGGCCGAGGCCTGCGGCCGTCCGTCTGTCCCCACCCACAGGCCGGGCCGGGGGCCGGGTCTTCTGTGAACCGGGGCCGTCACCCAGCTCGCCAGCCAGGGCCGTGGGGAGAAGGAAATGCGGCCGCCCGCGCCGAGGAGCTCCACCGAGCGCCGACTTCCACCTCCTGCCACCCCGGGCGAGGGCACCCTCGCCAGAGCCCCGTGCCAGCCACGGCGGGTGTGATCCCGGGGTCCCGACCCGCCTGCGCTCTGTGCCCCAGCCAGCCAGCGGGGAGCATGTGGCCCCTGTCGGGGACGGCGACCTCCAGTGCCTATTCCCAGGGTCGAGCTCTGCCCTGAGTAATGCTCTGGGCCCCCACGTCCCTGCGCGGCCACCTGGCCGGGTGACCCAGGCCTCAGTGTCCCCTTCCACGTGCCCTGAAGCGAGAGCACCCACGCGGGAGAGGCTGCTCTGTGCAAGGAAGGCAGCAGAGACACAGGGAGAGGGCGCAGGGGGCGCCTGGCGGGACGGAGGGTCCAGGACGTGGACCATCCTCTGGGGCTGGGGTCGGCCCCCTGCGGCCTGGCTCGTGACCCCAGGCTCTGGTGGGTCACCGGCAGCGGGCCCTTCCAGGCTAAGACAGGACAATGGGGGGCCCTGATGGTTGTGGCCGGTGACGGGGCTCCCCGTCACCAGCCAGGGCAGCCGGGGGGGCCTGTGGCCCTGAGCCCTCGCCCGGGCAGGACCTGCAGCCGCCCGTTTGCACTCCCGGCGGGTGACGGACCCACAAGGGGAGGCCCGTGTTTCCTGTGTTCTACTCGGTTCTCGTGTCCCACCTGTCAATGCAGTGCTGCCCCCCGGCTGGGGGCTCAGCCCCAAGGGACGCCCCTTTGTGATGCCAGGCGCAAGGAGCGGCTCCCCAGGTCCCCACGCTGCCGTCCCACTTGGCGGTACATCGGAGGGTGACCGTTGGGTCACAGAACTTAGGAAAGCGCTTGGCTCGCCAGGTTTATGATAAAGGACAGGACTGGGGAGGTGCATGGGGCCCGGGGCGGGGCCGAGGTCTGCATGGGGGGCCCCCCACGCCTCTCACGGCCTGGCCTTCCTGGCACCCCCGCCCGCCAGCCTGGAAGCCTCTGAACCCCGTCCTAGTGGGGTTTGTGGCGGTCCCCTTGCCCAGGCATGACTCACTGATCACTGGCCAGTCCGGCCCCAGCCCCTCCCTGAGGCTCACCCCTCCCTCCGCGGGTCCTCCAGGGGCTTTGGGGGGTCACCTCACTGACACGGAGCTCAGGTTAGGTCCCTGGGGGCCTGTGGTGCATAAGCCTCCGTGGGCTCCTCGCACC
The DNA here is from genome assembly GCF_011100685.1 of Canis lupus familiaris. Classification (NCBI taxonomy): domain Eukaryota; kingdom Metazoa; phylum Chordata; class Mammalia; order Carnivora; family Canidae; genus Canis; species Canis lupus. The sequence continues at coordinate 37,404,709 of NC_049252.1, read as the reverse complement.
TGGGAGACCCTGAGGGGTTCCGGGGCTCTGCACCAGACGGCGTCTCCCCCAAAGCCTCTCTAGCCGCTCAGAGACCCTCGCCATGGGGGGGACCAGCCCCGGGGGTGGGGTGCTGTCGCCCCGGGAGCCCCCAGGCCAGCCTCTGCTAGAGGGGCGCCCCCCGCACAGACCCACCTGGGGCCTTCCTGCTCCCCACACGGGGCGGTGCCAGGGGAGCTGCTCAGCCCCGCGTCTGTCTCTGTACAGCGGGCACCGCGGGGTCAGGCCGGGCAGGAGGGCGGAGGCTGGGGCGCTGCTGTGGGCAGGAGAGGACGCCTTCGGGGCTCCCCAGGTGCTGGGCCCCCGCAACTGTGCCCCCGCCCCGGCTTGGGACTCACGGGGCTCAGGGGATGCGGCCTGCAGGACGGGCTGGCTCAGGGGACATGGCCCGATGACCCTCCGAGGGGACTGTGCTCAGGGCGCCACGAGCCACCACCTGCGGCCTTCTTGCCGCCCCCCACCCTGTCCCCTCGGAGCTGTGCGGGGTGGGGGCTCCCAGGCCTTCCCCGCCCCTCCTCCCTGCAGCCGGCCCTGCTCACCCTCCATCTGGGTGCCCTCAGCCTGACGGCACCGCGGACACCCACCCAGCTCAGCAGCCCCTGCTGGGCTCCCGCCACCCCCAGCGTGCCCCTCTGGGCTCCCGGCCCCCACCCCCATGTACCCCTCTAGGGTGCCGGACCCCCTCCTGCCCTCCCAGCCTGCTCACCCGGTTCAGCCATAGGACACGGTCCCAGTCGAGGTCCTGCTGCCTGGAAACTTCGTTATCCCCCTCCCCTCGCCCGGCTGGCCCCGGAAACCTCGCCCCTGTGTTCCTGCTTCTTGTCAGCCCCGGCCTCGCCTCATTGCCCCTGCCCCCCAGTCCACCCCAGTCTGTTCCCCCCTGGTCCCCACTACCCCCTGCCCCCCCATTCCCAGTCTGGTCACACACACACACACCCCGGTCCCCACTACCCCCTGCCTGCAGCCAGGTGACCTGTCCCTGTGACCCTCCATTAGATCTTTGGCTCCCACCCTTGCTTCCCCAGGGACGTCTGCACCCCCACCCCCAGTCCTGGGAGAGCCGTCTATACCATGCTGCCCGTGTGCCCCCTTCATTCACTGTCCAGCCTCAGGCAGGAGGGGCCCCCACCTGGCTGTAGGTCCAGTCCTCGCTGACCCAGCGTGCCCCCCTCCCCCGCTCCCCTGCTCGAGGTGTCTGGGTCCCATAGCCTGCTGGTCTGGCCCTGCCTCCCCGACCCCTTCCAGGGCTGGTCTAGGGGCCTCCCTCCGTCTACACTTGTGACCAGGACCCCTGCCCTCCAGACGTGGGCTGCACATCCCGTGTCCACCCCTCAACACCCCCCATATTTCTGCCCCCAGCTGGGCCCCGCGTGACTGTCCATCACACCTGTCCCCCGCCCCCCCGGGAGTCTCAAGGGCACCTCAGTGCCTAAACCTCACCTGAGGCCTGGCCGTCCCGTAGCCTGCTCCCCCGGGCCTCCCTCCCGCCTCCACCTGCCCCTCCTGGGGTTTGAGCGGAGAGACCCCCTGCCCCGCACCGCCACTCCCCTGCTGCCCAGAGCCCTCTGAGCGCCCCCTGCTTTTTAAGTAGGTTTTTATTTCAGATTCACAGAAGGACTGTGGAGACGGCTCGGAGCCGCGTGTGCTCCCCGGTTGCCCAGCTTGTGCGTCACCGCGGGCCCTCAGCCCTCGGCCCCCTCTCTGCAGCCCCGCGGTCTTTATTGCCGAGCCTGGAGCAGTTGGGCTTCTCTGCTGCCTCAGGACCTTTGCACATGACACGGGGTTTCTGGAACCCCACAAGGGTCACGCGCTCACTCCCTCTGGCCCCATTCTCGCGTTGCCAGGTGAAGTTTCCCATCCCGGGGCCCTGCACGCACCTCCGCGCCTGACCTCCCTCCTTCCCAGCCCGCGCCAGTGCCCAGTGCCGTCGTCCTGTTTATTTATCTTTGTTAATCGCTTAGCAGGATGCCGGGGAGCTGACTCAGTATTTGGAAACAGGGCCCAGAATCAAGTCTCCGTCCTGTCTTTCCCAGCAAACAGCACATTGACGACGGAGAATTCTTTATAAAAGTCCGCGAACACACACAAGGGATGCCGGGGGGCTCAGTGGTCCAGAGTCTGCCTTCGGCCCAGGGCGTGACCCCGGGGTCCGGGATCGAGTCCTGCATCGGGCTCCCCGCAGGGAGCCTGCTTCTCCCTCTGCCTGGGTCTCTGCCTCTCTCTGTGTGTCTCATGAATAAATAAATAGAATCTTAAAAAAGAAAAAAAAGCCAGCAAACACCGATGACCTGAACCGTGGAATTCAGATATTGCCGTTTTGCAACTTCCCGTGAAACCCGGACGTGCCCCACGTCCTGGTGGCTCCCAGGGAGGAGGCGGCCCGGCTGTGGGCACCACCAGGATGGTTGAGCTCGCCGCCCCCTCCGGCCCCCTCCGGCCCGTCTCAAGGCGAGGGCCAGCCAGCTGCCGTGCACCCCGGGATGGCACAGACCCCAACCCTGGCTGGGGTCGACCTCCCCGTGGGACCGCTGGTTTCCAGAAGCTCAGAGGACAGAGGCCCGTCCTGGCTGCAGCACGAGGGCCCCTCGGCCACATCCACGGGAGTCAGAGCCACGAGCGCAGCCGCTGGCCTGCCGGGGACTGACTCCCATCAGCCCAGCGTAGCGACACGTGAAGCTCTCCTGCAGCACCCGTGAGTCGGGTGGGAAGTCCGCCCTCTGACACCACTAAGAAACCATTCGTTTCATTTCTGGGTGTGGTTAATATTATCAGTTTTTAAAAGAGTTGTCCTTAGAGGTGCTTGTGCAGCGCTGTGGCGGGACTGGTCTGGGTGGGGGTGTCCCCCCGGGGCCGGGCTGTGGGTGGGCCGTGGGCAGGGGCCGCCGTGGCCCACTGGTCGCTGTTGACACTGGCCGTCGGCGTGACAGCCTTGTCTCCACATTAGCGTCTGTCTTGACGACTCCCTAATAAAAAGTCCAAAATCAGGCAATCAGCCAACAGGTAGGTGGGTTTTCCTTCCCATCGTCGCTCTTCATTGAGAGGGTCACCCCTTCCTCTGGGTCCCCAGGAAGCATCGACCTCGTATCACCCAAATTCCAGGGAAATATTAAAGCAAGCAGAGCCATGAGCCAGGTTCATTTATTTTTATTTTTATTTTTATTTGTATTTGTATTTTTATTTTTTATTTTTGCCAGGAAGGTTTAAAACCAAGGCGGGGAGGAAGATGCAGAATGAGAGTAAACACAGGGGTCGGGGACCGTGTCCTCGCGTGGCCGGGGCCATCGTCTTGGTGATGCTGCTTGTGTCCCTTTTATCTGCTATGCAGGAGGCCTGACGCGCTCGGCAGCGCCGCTCCCGCTCGGCCGGCGGGGCTTCCGCTGGAGCCTTGAACGCCAGAAAATGATCCTGAGGCTCCCTGTGTTTTTATTTTATTTTATTTTATTTTATTTTATTTTATTTTTATTTTTACTTTCCTGTGTTTTTATATTAAGCTTGATCAGTACGGCGTTAGGAGCTAACGGGACGGGTGCCGCCGAGCATCCGTGCCTATGCTTCCACGCACACCCCGGGACGGTGGCCACCCGTCAGTCCTCCTACTGGCTCGGGGGCTGGGCCACTGGGTGGGCGCCGCTGGGCACCGGGGCACGGACGGGCCGGGCGCTGCCTCCACCCGGGGAGAGGGTGGGAGGTGCGGGAAGCCGCCCGGCAGCCGGGCCGCTGCACTGAGGCGCCCTGGGCTCACGGCCCCTCCGGGGGTGGGGGCCGCGGGGTGCAGCTGCGGGCGCTGGCGGCCGGCCACCTCCCTGCACACAGAGCCGTGGGGTCCCCGACACAGTGTCCCCACCGCAGCCGGAAGCCCGCTATCGCCACCGCCACCGCGCTCGGGCCGCTTGTGTTGTTTGTTTAGGTTCCTCTTGTTTGGGCTGCAGAACCGCGCTTGAGGAAGGAAGGGCCTGTGGCTGCGGACGGGCCGAGGCAGGGGGGCTGCGGCGGGTCGCCCAGGCGGGCAGGGCTGGGGCGCCTGCACCCCCGCCCCGCGGGCTCCCCCTGCTTGAACTTCTGGCCTATTGTGGACGTTTGGTTCAACAACGACTTTATCGAGGTGGGATTTCTATCCCTGTTTTAGGGGTGTCGCAGGTGAATTTTAGTAACTTTACCAAGTCAGGCAGCCACAACCGTGACCCACTTTTAGAACATCTCCAACACTGTTTTTTTTCACTTTTTAAAAAAGATTTTATTTATTTATTCATGAGAGACCCAGAAAGAGAGAGAGACACAGGCAGAGGGAGAAGCAGGGAGTTACGCGGAACTCGAACCCGGGACTCCAGGATCACGCCCTGGGCCGAAGGCAGCGCTAAACTCCTGAGCCCCCCAGGCTGCCCATCCTTCACTGTTTTATGTAAAAGAGACGGATCTTCAGATCTTCCTTACGGTCCCCTGAAAGTGGAGCTGGGGACGGGGACTTGAGCTCAGGTGGGACCCCAGCCGGGTCTGGGCCAGCACCTGGCTGGGCACCTCGGTGCCCCCACTGCGCGTTTTCAAAGGCCACGCAGGCGAGACACAGTGCTACGGGGCCGGCTGTGCTCCGGGGTGCCAGCACACTGCTCAAAGGGTGGCACTGGGCACTGGGCGACGGGGTAGAGACAGAAATGGGAGAAAAGGAGGAAGGAGGGAGGGAGGGAGGGAGGGAGGGACGAGAGGGATGGGAGGGAGCGGGGGTAGGAGGGAGGGGGAAGAAGGAGAGAGCTGCTCTGGGGACTCCGGGGAGCCCCCCTCCGCCCACCCCTTCCCAACAGCTGGCGGGGAGCTTCTGCACACGAGCCCCCTGAACGTCATACTGGGGCAATAGGGGCCGGGGCGGGGGATGGACAGAAGGAACAGGGTGGCGGGGAGCTGCCCTACAAGGAGCATTACTGACCTCCAGGGACTTCCTGGCTGTGTGACGTCCCTGAATCCTTACTACCACCTGCGAGGGGGAAACTGAGTCCCAGAGAGGGAGCGTGACCAGCCCGAGCTCACACAGCTGGCAGCGGTGGAACCATGGGGACCCTACTGTCTGCTGCATCGTCAGGATTAGGTCCATCCACCAAAGCCCGTTTGCCCGGAGCCGCAGGAACCCAAGAGATCTATTTGGTGAATGACACAACGTCCCAGAACTTTCTTTCTTGCTGCCTTATGGCAGCCATTTTTGCCCATATGCATTGGTCCAGCCTGACCCACTGTCTTTTCTTTTGAACGTGCCCTCGATCCTGGCCAGAATTTTCAGCCCCGGCTCCTGCCCCTGCTGGCGAAGGGCTGCAGCCAACTGCCTGGGTTTAAATACTGGTCTGAAGTTGTTTTTGTTTTGTTTTGTTCTTTATGTATTTATTTGTTTATTTATTTGGGAGGAGGGAGAGAGAGCACAGGAGGGGGAGGGACGGAGGGCGAAGCAGCCTCCCCGGAGCCGACTGGGGACTTGATCCCATGACCCTGAGGTCATGACCTGAGCCCAAATGACACCCTCAGCTGACTGAGCCCCCCCACCCCCCCAGGCGCCTGTGACGTTTTGGATAAACGGATCGTCTAGAGAGTTGGCGTCCGGGCCAACTAAGGCCATTGGCTCTCATAGGACAGATGTCCTGTCTCTCGATCCGAACCGTTTCCCAGACCCTCCCACAGTCTTGAATGTGTCTGTGAGGCCGCCAGGGAGACTGATGTGTGTGGACGGTCCTGTTGTGGTCCCAGCCCGAACCCAGGGGGACCCCGCAGCCTCCTTGGCTTGTGTCCCCTGAACCCTGGGACAGGGCTGCGGGAGGGTGACAGGTCCTGGGGCTTGCGGGGCGTCAGTGTCCGCGCCTGGGGCCTGCCCCGCGTGGCTCCCCTGCCTCACCCTGTGCACCTGCTCCAGGCAGATGTGCCAGGGCCCACTCTGGTCCGGCCCCGAGCCTCTTCTCCCGCGATGCTGGCACGTGGGGGCCCGTCTCCGGTGGGGGTGCTCAGTGGGTCTGTCGAGTCTGTGGATGCGGCTCGAGGAAGGCGGCCGAGCTGGTTTGGCAGAAGGCGAAGGCGGTGGGTGGAGGCTGCAGGCAGCTCCGGGACTCGCTGGACCTCCAGAGGCAGAGGCGGCCGAGGCCGGGCTGTCCCCGAGGGACGGGGCCGCGAGCAGGAGGGCCTGGGTCCTCGGCATGTCCGGAGAAGGTGCAGAATGAAGGGGGGGACGACAGGAGGAGGGCAGCGCCCGGCAGGTGCAGGGGTGGGAGGAAGTCACCCGTCATCCTTCGTGGGCGGGAGGCGACGCGTTTCCGGGTGCAGGGTGACAGCCAGGACGCCTCAGATGCCACCGACTGTGGAACAGGGCGGGACTGATCGCAGCCGTACAAGGGGTGTGTTGGTGGCTGAAAAGGTAGAACAAAGTTTCTAGGCAACAATCGGAAGCTGTTGACGACGCGGGGGAGGCAGCCCCACCTGCCTCCCACCACCTGCCCGGGCCCCGGGGTCCCGCTGTCTCCGGCCCCCTCCTGCCCTTGATGGGGTCTCCTGGGGACCCCAGGCCTTGCCAGTGTGCAGCCAAGCTCTGCCAAGGAATGACCTTGAGCCTGCGACCTGCGTGGACACTCAGGGAGGTGGCACGTGGACGGGGTGACTCAGCGGGGCTGGCAGCGGACTGGGGACACGGTCAGGGCTGTTCCCCGAGACTCCAGGGTGCCCACAAACCCGGATGCTCGCTTGGACTCCCGGCCTGGCGTCGAGCACCAGCACCCCCGCGCCCCTCATGGGGCTCGGGGCACATGCACCGCCCGCCCCCGGCCCGGGCCCTCTCCCTGGGCCGTGCCGCCCTCCCCAGAGTGGACTCCATTGTCCGCGTCCCTGATAAGGACATCGAGGCCCCAAGATTCACCCCACGTGGCAGATCAGCCCGCCCGTGGCCCCTGCGGGCCAGATCCCACGGGCTGTGCCGTCCGTGTCCAGTCGGAGGCCGATGGGAGACACCTCGGCTCCGCTCGGGTGTCGTCCTCTGGACGGTGGTCCGCGGAGGCCCGACGGGAAGGCGCCAGCTCCCGGCCCCTCTGCCCGACGCGGGCCGGTTACAGCTCTTCTCCCCAGGCGCCCCCAGCCCAGCACCTGGCACCAGCGCCCCGGGCCCAGAGCCCCCAGCGTGCGGGTGGGGGTGCGCCCGGGGCAGCCGCCCGGGGGGGCTCCGAGTCCGGGGTGCCCGCATGGCCCGTGCTGAGAGCGGGGTGGCGCTCCGGCCCCGGGAATGCAGGGCGGCCCCCGCAGGCCGGGGCTTGTCTGCGGTGGAGCGCGGGCACGCGGCGTTCCCTGGGCGTGGGCATTCCCGGCACGGAGGCTGGGGCTCCTCTCCCTGGAAACTGCGTCACCCTCCTCCAGGCCGGGCCGGGATGGCAAGAGGCCTGGCTCTGGAGACGGTGACTCACGAGGTCACCCCGATGGCCCTGCTCTTTCACACTGGTGTCTGCCCGAGTCTGGAGCTGACCGTCCCCCGCCCCCCGCGCCCCAGCTCAGGGACCCGGGCCTGTGGGACAGAGCCGGCCGGAGCTCACACACGTGGCCAGCGGCCAACCCGGCCTGGGCCCAGGAGCCTGTCCTACCTGGTGATGAGCCTGGAGACGGAGCTTTGGGACCGGGGGGAGTTTGAGAGTCACTGGAACCCCCCACCCCGGCTTCGCGTCAGTCCCGGGGCTTGGCCAGGGCTCCGGGCCCAGGGGGGTTTGTGTGACTGTGTCGCCAGGGGCCCTCACAGGCTTGTCCCTCTGGATGAAGGGAAAGTCCTGGGTCCTGTGACTCCCAGGCCGATAGGTTTCCTCACATGGAAATGGGTGACGGCAGTGATGTCACATGCCAAGTGGGCCCAGCCTGGCCCCCGGGGGCGCTCCCGGGCATGAGCGGTTCCCAGGTGGCCTCGGGCAGCGCACGGGGGCTACCTCCCACGCTGGGGTCCCTCACCTGCCCCGTCCGTGGGACTCCGCGGCCTCCAACCTGGCCCAGGGGCCTCTGTGACCCTCACAGGGTGAGCTCCTCCCCCTGCCCACCTTGTGCCCCTGGCCGCGCCATGTGCTCACCTGTGTTCTCTCCACCCGGCCCCCTGCCCCGGCCGAGCTCCGTCACCGTGAGCCGGGCCGCGCACCGCACCCTGCCCTCCCTCCGTCCAGGGAGCGGGGGCCCCGCGCTTCCCTCCCTGCTCAGCCCTGCCCGCTCCTGGGCCACCAGTTTTCAGGGAGTCGCAGAGGCTCATGTTCAAGCCTCGTCCCCGCCGACCAGGTGTGTGGCCCTGGGCAAGCCACAGTGACCGGGGACGTGGGGCAGCCCGACTGGAGGCGCGGGATGGCGGGGGCGCAGGAGCCCCGTGCAAGGCCCCCTGGTTCTGCCCTTTCTGTGGCGTGGTCCCGGGCAAGCACCTGCGCCCCGAGAATCCCACTTCACAGCCTCCTCCGCAGTTGTGGGCGGTGCCCCAGGGCGTGCGGGAACTCACCCGGGACCTCGTCCTCCGCTGCCCCCACCCCCCCGGAGCCCTGGGGTGGTGCTCACGGGCCCCCTCATGGGCTTCCCGGGCCCTCCGCCCCCTCTGGTCTAGGGCTGCCTCAACGCCGCCCCTGCCCCCCAACCCGTCCCGTGAGGGGCCCCTCAGCCCCGGCATCCCCTTCCCAAAAGAGGTGGGCTCCAGAAGGCAAACCCTGCAAAACCTCCAAACGGCTGTCGGGGGCCGATCTGGGGACGGTGCCGACGAACCGGAGCTGCCGGCCGGGCAGGGCCTTGATCTTGCTGCCGGAGGCTCCCGGGGCGGCCGGGTGGGCGCTTGCTTCCCTGGCCCCTCCAGAGACGCGGGCGTGGGCGGGGAGGGCAAGAGTCCCGCCCGCGGATGCACCACGGGGGTGCGGCCCGGGGCTGGAAGGCCGGGGTGTCCCCGAGCCCATGGGCTCCCCCGGCAGCGCCCCTGCCCAGAGCCCCCGCTCGTGTCCACTGTCACCGTCCTGGGGGCCCAGCGGCGTCCCTCGAGGCTGAGAGGCCGGGGTGACGTGGCTGCTGCCCGGGGAGCCCGTGGTGTCTCCAGGTTGGGCAGCAGGACCGGGAGGAGGGGCCGGGGGAATAACCAGAGCAGCAGCCGCGGCAACCTGGACTGTTCTTTTTTAATTTATTTATTCATGAGAGATGCAGAGAGAGGCCGAGACCTAGGCAGAGGGAGGAGCTTCCCTGCGGGGAGCCCAATATGGGACTCGATCCCAGGACCCCGGGGTCACGGCCTGAGCCGACGGCAGACGCTCCACCGCTGCGCCCCCCGGGAGCCCCCAGACTGCACTGTCTGCGTGGACGAGCTGGCCTGGCTCTGCCCGAGGGCTGGGCCCCTTGTCTCCCCGTCAGGGCCCCGTGGGGGCGGAGGGACCTGGTGCCCCGGGATGGAGGACAGCCGCCTTTGCCTGCGGAGGCAGTCCCTCCAAACACGCGTGGGGCTAACAATGTCCGAGACACGACCACAGCCCCTGAGGCCGAGGGTCCCACGTCCTGGCGCCCACGGAGGGAGTCCACGCGGGAGGTTGTGACGGGTGAGCGTCACGGGCACGCCCTCACACCTTTCCTGCTTAGAACAATTTCCTCGTCGTGGGAGGATCAGGTGGCGTCATAATATTTCCAAGTGGGACTGTTTCAGGGAGGGGCCCTTGTTCCGCTGTTGGTGACTTCTCTGTCCTTGGGGATCGGCCGGTGCGCTGAGCGCGGAGGGGACGCGGGGGGCGCAGGGCCAGCGGCGTGGTGGCCCGAGCTCCGGGACCCGTCCTCCCTGCCGGCCGCCCCTTCCTGCGGCTTCTCTGGGCCAAGGCCTGCGGAGGGCTCTCCCCCGGGGCTCCTTATCGGCCCATCGGCCCTTTAGGGAATGACGCTTCCTGCCGAAATGGAGTCAGCTCGCAGAAGACTTCCTATTTGGGGAATGCAGCAGAGCTGGGCCTCTGGAGCGTCCAGGAAGAGGAGAGCCCCTTCCGGAGCCGCGGGCAAGACAACACACCGGGGACACGGCGCCCGCGCCGCTGAGCGCCCACGCCAGAGCGCGGCCTTCCCTGGAAGCCGGCCCCGGGCCTTGACGTCCTGGCCCCGAGCCCCTGCCCATAGGAAACGGGGCGGGGGGGCTTGGGCGGGGGCTTGTCCGGGGGACAGCCGGGAAGGCTGGCCCCGGCTAGGGCCCCCCCGGCACCCCAGATGCGCCCAGGCGCCCTCGGCTCTGCACCTGGACGCACCCCTGCGGCGGCCTGGGCACGGCGTCCCCCTGACACCCGGCTTCCTGGCCTCTGAGAGCCACGTGGGGCGCCGGGCCCGGCCCTGAGCTCGGCTCTGGGGCTCCAGTCCCAGGATCTAGAGCCACCCCCGACCCCGGGGCCTGGGCGATCTCACGGGCGGGGGGGGCCTGGCCGCGAACCTGGGAGGAGCCAGCTATCCCTCCCCCGTCCCCCTGCAGCTGTGCCTGTCCCCACTGTGTCTCTGCCGCTGGAGCAGCTCCTCCTCCTCTGTCCCTCCAGCCTGGGGACAGTAGGTCCCGGAGCACTTGGCATCCCGGACGCGCTGACGGCCGCCTGAAGCCTCCCCCGGCCCCAGGAGCCCCTGGCCATGACAGAGACACCCTCATCTCTCCAGGCGGGCAGCCCTTGAATGTGGCCACGGTGTCCCCAAGGCCCCCACGGGCGGACCCCATGTCCTGCCCTCCCCCACTCACCTCCTGGGGCTCAGGGTCATCTCCCACACAGGAATCCTTCCTGCTCCCTAGGAGCAGAGCCTCTGCCTCTGGGGAACCCGTCCCAGCCAGCCTCCCTCTCCTGCCTCATCGGCCCGGGCAGGGCCTCTCGGGGGTCCCTCAGGCCTCCTCTCCCTCTGGACCCCTCGAGCATCACAGTCCAGGGCGGCCGGTGGGCCTGCCTCTTGGCCAGGCCTCCCCCCCCCATCCTGAGACTGGGGCAGGGGAGGAAGGCAGAGCTAGGGAGGGGGCTGCCTCGGGAGGTGGGGAGGGCTGGGTGCTCTGATGGGTGCTGGGCTTTGGCCAGACCCCGGGCCCGGGGGACAGGCTTCCGCTTTGCCAGCCTCCCTGGGACCACAGAGCCTGCTGGTGGCATCAAGCCTCCTTACATAAGCGGCGTGAAGATACACGCACAGCCCCGGGCAAGTCGGAACAGCCACCAACGGGCGGGGAGCCACGTGGCCGAGCCCCGGGAACGCGGTGAGTAAGGCGGAAAGCCCCGGCTGGCGGCTGGCAGGAAAGGGACTCTGGGCGGGGCGGCCCTGGCGGAGAAAGTGCTCAGCCAGGGAGGCTCTGAGCCTCCACGAGGCCGCCCCGGCCCTGCCCCGGCCCTGCCCCGGCCCTGCCCCGGCCGCGTCCCGCTGTCCGAGCTCACACGGCTCACGCGCCTGCGCGGCTGACCACCTGCCCTAACCGGGTCGGGGAGGCCCGCGCTGGCCCCTCTCTTCTGCCCACGGGGGTCCCGGGAAGCTCATCCTGAGGTCCCTAACTTGGTCACATCTGCAAAGACCCCTTTTCCACATGAGGCCTCACCCACGGGCTCGGGGGGTCAGGACATGCGCACAGCCTGGGGTACCAGCATGCCTCCAAGCCAGTTGGCAGGAGGAGGTGCCCCCTGAACCCCTTGGCTGTGCTGTGAGCTGGGGAGGCTCCCAGAGGCCTCCGGACTTGGTGGGACCAGTGGGGTCCGGACAGCGTCCCCCAGCAGGGCTGCTCCCTAGGAGCCGAGCCCCAAACACGCCCCGTGCCCCGTCCCTCCTTGGGCTCCTTCCCGCCCAGGCGCCCCTGCCCCACCCCCGGGAGCATCTCCATCCCTTGTGTGAGGCTCTCCGTGCCTCCGGCCCATCTGTCCCCTGGCGCTCACGCGGACTCAGCGGTTCCCACGGTTACCGCAAACCCAGAGAACGGGGTGCTGTGTTTTATTCTCAGTCCTCGGAGGGGGCTGGCCCTTTGCCTGAACTGTGCTCCCTGGACAAGCTGGGAGCTCCGAGGCCCCCACGGCCCCCACTCCGGGCTGTCCCAGGACGGCAGACGTAGAAAAATAGTTTTATTTTTCTAAGTAGCCACAGGCCTCTTTTTGGGAAGCTGAGCCCCATCTTCCAGCTTCCTGGGACTCAGCCCCCAGACAGGCAGAGGTCTGTGGCTTGTCCATGCTGGCTGTGCCCTGCCCTCGGCGGCCGTGGGTCCCTGTGAGCGCCTGTCCCCGGCTGCCTCTCCAGGGAACCTGCTGGGGTGGGGGGCACATGCTTCTCTGGCCTCACGCTGGCACCTTCTAGAGCAGTATTTTGACCCAGGTGATGCCCACAGGTCCTCCCTGTGTCCCCAGAGGCCCTGGGGTAGTGGCCTGAGGGTGGGTAGTGCCCAGGCCCGGCCTCGGGTGTGCACGGACCCGTCCCCAGCCCACCAGCAGGTGCCCCCCCACCTCCGGTCCCAGCTTCCTTCTACGGCTGGTAGGGAGCCTGGAAGCTGCACCCCCAGCAAGTGACCAGACAAGGGATGTTCTCAGGAAGCCAACAATGAGTCAGGATGGAAAGTGGGGGTGCTCGCGGGTGCTCCGGGACCACCTGTGCTTTCCAGCTCCGTGGCCGTGAGAACCCACTCTTGGCCCCACCACCGCGGAGAGGCACGGGACCCCAGGATGCCGCTCCGACAACAGGGGAACGGCAGGTGAACCCACCTGGGGTGACAGGGCACCCCCAGGGCAGTGGCCGGAGACCCGCCAGCCCCCAAACAGCCCTGCCCCCCACTGTGACCCGAGTCTGGATTAAAGCAGGCTCACCGTCCATCTCCCGGGGCTCTGGCCCCCCTTCTAGGACGTACCTGCCGAGAGCTGTCCCCCGTCCCGACATCGAGGTCCTCTGGGTCACGTGAGCGCGGAGGCGCTGTCCAGGGGCTTTCCCACGAGCCCGAGCTGCCGGTCACCTTGTGCTCTGGGCCCTGAGCTGAGGCGCTGACAGCGGTGCCTGCGGGCGCCGGGCTCACTCGGGCTCCTCCCTCGGTGTGTTGGTCCACTCGGGCTCCTGCCCCGCTCCTCGGCCGCTCCCTCCTTCAGTATTTTGTTGTTTTCCATTTTAACTTAGCGATTGGCTCCTTGCTTGACCTCCGCGTGTCTGCCGTGGAGGCTGCTTCGAGCCTGTGATACGCGCCCCCCGCGCCCCGGGAAGGCTGCCTCCGATAGTGCGCACGAGCCCCCAGATGCTTCCCCCTCCTCTAGACTCACTGTCCACTGCCCCCTGCCTCCACGTCGTTGGAAGACACGTTAGACTGTCGAGAAATGGGCGGAAGACGTGAGCAGACACATCTCCAGCGGAGACCCACACGGGGCCCCAGACACGCAGGAAGATGCTCCCCATCCCTCGGCGTCAGGGACACACACCAGCACCACATGGGACCACCCCCATCCCGCTCGCCCGTCAGGACGGCCACCGTCAGGAGGCGACAGGTGCAGGGAGGATGTGGAGAAAGGGGAGCCTCTCTGCGGCTGTGGGAATGCAGGCGGGCGGCCACCGTGGGGACGGGGGGGGGGGTGGCCTCGAGGAGCCGGACACAGAGCTGCCCTCCGACCCGGCAATTGCACTGCTGGGTACCGACCCCGCAGCCCAGAGGCGGTGAGCTGCAGGGGCACCTGCACTCCGCGTTCCCAGCAGCCGTGTCCACGGGGGCCGCGCCGCGGGAGGAGCCTCGATGTCCACGGACAGATGCTGGAGGGAGGAGACGTGGTCCCTGCGCACCCCGGGTGTCACTTGGCCATCAGAGCGGGGAGATCTCGCCATTTACACCGACGTGGGGGGAGCCGAGGGCGTGATGCCGAGGGGGGCGAGTCGGCCGGGGAGAGACATGATCGCACGGCCTCCCTCGAACGGGGACTGGTGGAAACAGCCCAGAGGGTCACGGGAAGGAGGGAAAGTGAATGGGAAGGAATGAGAGAGGGAGAAAACCCATGAGAGACTCTGAACTCCGGGACTGGGGTCACTGGAGGGGCGGGGGTGGGGGACGGGCATCGAGGAGGGCACGGGATGGGATGAGCACCCGGTGTTACGGGCAACTGATGAACTGTCGCGCTCTCCCTCTGAAACTAATGATGTACTAGACGTTGGCTGGTTGAATTTAAATTAAAAAAAAAAAAGATGTTTGTTCTGGTCTACTTTGTGCCTAATTTCTTTTTAATTAATGGTCTTTCTTAGAGTAGATTTATGTTTGCAGAGTGATTGAGCGGGAGAGCCAGGGAGGTGCCGACACTCCCTGCTCCCCTGCTCGGAGGTCACCCCGCCGGCTGGAACGGGGCATGTTTGTCACGACCGGTGGCCAGTGCTGCCCCATTATTACTAGTAACCATGCCAGCGGCTGACAGTAGGGTTCACTCCTGGTGTCGTGCTTCTGCGGTTTGGAGACACGCAGAACGCCCACGCGTGGCCACCATAGAGTATCTTACGGAGTGGGCTCGCTGCCCTCCGCCCAGCCCCCAGCCACCTTTCTCCTGTCTCTGTCATTCTGTCTTTTCCAGAATATCCGAGTTGGAAGCGTACCGTGTGTGTGTGGCCTTCCGCACCAACCTCTTTTCCTTAGCGATCTGCATTTCAGGTTCCTCCACGATGGCTTCTTGTGGCCTCCGTGAGGTGGAGGCGAAATCGATGGTCCCTTGAATTGCTCCTCCCTACAGGTAACGCATCATTTTTCTCTTGGGTTCGTGAGATCCTCGTGGTTTTTGTTGTTTTGTTTTGCTTTGTTTTTGAGCAGCTTGTGATGCGGCTGGGCGCAGTTTTCTTTGAGTGGAGCCTGTTTGGGATTTGCTGAGCTTGTTAAAACTGCCCATTTGCCTTTCCCCAGATCTGGGACATTTTCCACTATTATTATGTCAAATATTTTTCTGTGCCCCTGTTTCCCTCCTCTCCCCCGGGACTCCTATGGTGTCAATGGCGGACTGCTCGCTATCATGCCACCAAACCCTAAGCTTCTGCCCATTTTCTTTTTTCAAGCTTATTTTTCCCTCTGTCGTACAGGCTGGAAATTTTGTAGGGATCTCTCCATATGTTCACTCCCCTTTCCGACCACTGCCATTTGGCTACAAAGCCCACTCAATGATGTGGCTTTTTTTTTTTTTAATTTCAGATCTTTTATCTTTCAGTTCTAAAATTTCTATTTAGTTGGTTTTTGTAGTGTCTGTTTCTCTACAGAGGATTTCTATCTTTCCACTCACTTCAAATGTATTTTCCTTTACCGTGTGGAGCATAGTTATAACAGGTGCTTCAAAGTCTTTATCAGATGGTTCCAGCATTGGGTCATATCGAGGGGGTGGCATCTATGGATTGTCATTCCCTTGAGAATTTTTGTGGCTCCCTGTGCATCAAGTGATCTGGGGGGACTCGTGGTTGTCCCTGTGACCTGCCTCTCCTGGCTGTCCAAGGTCTGTGTGTGTTTTCATATAAATCATATAAATAGTGGCTAAATTCCTGCATAATCCCATAATCCCTCCATCCCTGCCCAAGTCCTCCCATACCCTGGGAGCTCCAGACCAAAGGATCATGTCTGCATGGGCTTCACGGCCTTCATGCTGGGGTTCCCATGGGGCTGGCTCAGGACCCTGGCCCGTGAGGTCACACCCCAGCCAGCTGATGTCTTGGAAGCATCAAGGATGCCCTTGTATCATGGACGCTAAGCACATGTTGGGGTCAGTGATGGGGACTCAGAAGCAGGCTCTGGTCTGACATGGAAACACGTCAACCTGCAGGGCGGTCTCCATCTCATTCCCTCATGGGAAGGGATGCAGGCATGCGGTGCCGAAGGCACTGCAGGACGGAACCCAGGTGGCAGACCTGCCCTCGCAGGAGGGTGGGCAACAGCAGGTGTGGCTGGTGGCTGCAGAGGAGGGTCTTCAAGCCAGATCGGGGGAGGGCAGGTCAGGCGGCTGCAGAAGAGGGAGGTGGAGGTGAGGCACGGCCCTGAGAGGTCACCGGAGGCCGGTTTTGCCGCTTGAGAAGGGTGGTGCAGGGCCGGCTGAGCCGTCTGGGTCCTTCCCTGACCTGCAGGCACGTTCTCGAGCTGGGTGGTGAGGAAGTGGCATCTGTGGGAAGCCTCTGAGGCCATGGGGCCTTGATCCGGGGGCGAAGCCTCAAGCTTTCCTCTTGGCAGAACAAAACTCGGAGGAACACCAACTGCCAGCACAATGGGAGGAAAACCTGTTTCCTTTTACTTTCTTAGGGGAAAAAAGCCTTAAAGTTCTGAACAAATGCATGGGAAGAGACCTCTCCACTTTGAACCTGGAACCTACGGGGGCTGGGCGTCTTTGGGAGGACGCAGAGCTGGCCTAGCCGTGGCAGGAAGCACCCACATGGTCACGAGCATGCTGCCCGAGTCGGAGAACCCCAGAACACTCTGGGACACCTCTTTGCTGGTGCCCGGGGGGCTCTGGCCTCCCACACGCAGGGCAGCAAGGCACCTGGCCCTTCTGACTCCGTGGCCCTCCTGGGGGCTGCCCACCGGGCCCTGACAGCCAGGGTAGGGCGACCCATCTTGGAGGAGCTGAGAAGTCACCCGGGTGCCCTGGCTCGGTCGGGCCGGTGCCAACGGGAGCCCCAGGAGAGGAGGGGGCTCTGTGCTCTTGGGCCCTGTTTGCATGGCTCACACCCACCAGTGGGCTTTCCCCGGGGCCAGAGGCCAAGGGTGTGATGGCTCACGTGCCGTTGAGTAGAAATGCTCCAGACACACGCACTAGACTGTGAAGGAGCTTGAGTGTGCTTTACACACACATACACACACCCCGTTGCATGTGCGCACATGCTCACACACAAGTGCACATGTACCAATGTGCACACGTGTGCTCACACAAGAATGTACCCAATCACACACACGAACTCACACACATAGTCATGCCTGTCGCATCCACAATCACACTCCAAATTCACTCACGCATGAACTCACACACAGTCATACCGACACACACGCTTAGGATTGGACACATGCCCCACAGTGTGCACACATATGTACTCACCTGTGTACCCACAGTCACACACGAACTCATACATGGTCACGTGTTGCATGTGCCATGCACGCTTGCACATGAGCCCACCGTCACACGTATGCCCATCAACAGCACACCACACACGTGCACACACATCAGCTGTCACACACACCCTCCGCCCTACACACAGAGAGAAGTGGACAAGTCAGACCCCCCAGCTAGCTGCTAAGCGCACGTCGGAGCTGGCCTGTTACCTCCAGGCCTCTCAGGGCCTCAGCCGCCAACAGCGGGCTCGCTATGTCGGGGCCACGCAAAGATCGTATGTAAGTCCGCGTGCACAAAGCCGTGCTTCTGTGAAGTGAGGTTTGCTGGGATGAAGTCCCCAGGAAGTCCTTTCTGTGAAGAATGACACCGATCATCGCGCTGAGAGCAAAAGGACTGAGATGTGTGCACACATGCCTCGAACCGCAGAGCACGTGCAGTCCACGTGTTCGCACCTTGGAATGGGAACCCCCGCGACGGCGCCCCTTCCAGGCAGGCGCCCCAGAGCCCTGTGACCCACGCCGGGCTTGGTCGGGGTTTGGGTGCGGGTCAGAGCGTCTCCCCGACGCCGCCGGGTGGAGTTCAGGTGAGACCTGGAGGGTCAGAGGTTGGCAGGAGGTGTGCGGGGTCGCCCCAGCAGGTGGAGATGGCTGGGCTGGAGGCGGGACATGTGAGGTCTTGGGGTTGCTCTGCAGCTGCAGGCTGGATACAGCGCCCGGAAGCGGTGGCCCCACTGGCCTGAGTGGGGTGCCTGCACCCCCGGGCTCCCTTTGGCCCAGGCCCCTCCGAGCTGGGTTTCCCTCTGTGAGCGGAGGAGTCCTGTCACCCGGGGGCCCCTGCATGTCTGTTGGGCACCCAGGCCCCCACCCAGAGCCCCTGCACACCCCCAGCCTTCCTGGCCCAGCTGCCACATCCCTGCCTCTGAACCCCACCCTCCTCCCCCAACTCCCAGGTGCTCAGCTGTGTGCTCACTGGTCGATTGACTCTTACTCGTTACTGTGGCCCCCTGTCCCAGGGGCAGTGACATTAAGGGTGATGGGACCACGGGGAACAGCAGGCTGGGGGGACAGGCAGGGAAGAACAGGGGCTCTGAGAAGCCCAGGAGCCGTGGGAGGGGTGGGGACTGGCCTACCCTCTCTCCCCACCGTGTCCTGGGAGCCCCTCCGTCCCCCTGTCTGGGGCTCCTCTGCCCGCAGGGCAGGTGTGTTCCCACTGGGGCCCCTTCCCGTCTCATCCCGCCAGCATCGTCCTGCCTGATGCTCCCTCTGGGGACTCCTCCCCCAGTGGGTCCTGGGGACGGTGATGCGACGTCAGGAGGCCGTCCGTGTCTGTGGACCAAGCAGAGGCTGGTGGTGGCTGTTCGACCTCGGGTCCCCACCACCCTCCAGCTCCGGCTCTTCTCCACCGCCCGTCGCTCTGCAGGCCGGGACCCCCAGCAGGTGGGCGCTGCCCGCCTCTCCGCGCCCCGGACTGCGGAGCCAGGCCCACCTGCGGGGACTCACGGGCCCTGCTCCAGCAGCAGCAGCTGCCCCGGCCCGGCCCAAGTCCTCCCCGCCCACATCCCTGGTGCTCCCGCCACTCCGGGGGCTTAACAGGCCACCCCCAGGGGCCCTGCATCCCCACTTCCGCTCCCCTGGGGGTGCCGGTGCAGCCCGAGTCCCATTAGAGAGGAGGGGTCGAGCCAGCACCCAGCCGCCCTCACTTTGCGCTCGCTTCCCTGTGGGCCACGCCCCACACAGCCTGTGTGCACATGCACACACGCACACACACCACAGTGCACATGCCCACACTTGCACACACCGCACATGCACATGCACACACACACCACATGCACACATGCCCACACTCACGCACACACCACACGTACACACAGCACAAACACATGCACAGGCATACACCACACACACAGACACACACACACACACACACACACACACACACACACTCCAGCCCTTTCTCGTGCCCCCTCCTGTGTGCCCTCCTGGACTCTGTCCACCTCCAAGTTCTTCCTACGATGTGTCTCCGTTGGGACAGGAGGGAGGCGAGGACACAGGACAGAAGGGACAAATGGTCCTGGGCTCCGGGGGGAGTGAGCCTGAGAGACGGGGCTACCGGGACGGGTGGTGCCTGGGGACGACCCCTCTGGGACCCCGCGGGCAGGGAGGGCGGCAGGCAGGGTGAGGTCAGCAGGCTGAGCAGGTGGGGTGGGGACGGCTGTCCAGGTGGACACCGGCTTCTTCAGGAACCGGGGTGGAGTTGGCAAGAGTGACAGAAGCAGGTGCCGGCGCCTTGGGGGTGGGACGGTCCCGGGCATCCCGGAGGGATGTCACCTGGACAGAGTATCGTCTATAAGGATGCATGGCAGGATGAAGGCTTCAGAGAGGATGGAGGAACGGGGTCTGGGGTGGCAAGGAGGAGCCAGGAGGAGCCCCTACCCCTGACCCATGGAGGGAGTGAGGGAGGGGCCCCCCATGGTGGGAGGGTGCAAGGGAACTAGGCTCTTAGGAGGCTGGGGTCAGTTACAGCAGGAGGCAGGGACAAGAGGCAGCCCTGTGGGCTTCTGCTGACACGTTTTCTCAGAGGGTGCAGGGAAGGTTATGGGGTGGGATGGGCGGGGCTGGACTGGGGGTGCAGGGCCGTGCAGGGAGAGACACGGGTGCCCTCAGAGCCAGAGGCTTCTTATGGGCACACAGAGGTAGGTCTCCAGGTTCGGGGCAGACTGAGGGAGGTGAGGGTGTGAGTGAGTGTGCAGGCGAGGTATGTGTGTGTTTGTGTGGCGTGCATGAGCAACACATGCGCAGCGTGTGTGTGGCACATGCAGTGGGCGTGTGCCTGTGTGTACACGTGTGTGGCATGTGTATACATGAGCGTGCACGGCACCTGCATGAGTGTGCATGAGTGGTGTGCTTGTGTGGCACGTGCATGTGCGGGTTTACAGCTCCTGTGGATGGAGGCGAGGAGATGGACCTTCGCGACCGCCAGGTCCAAGTTCAGGCAAAGGGGGCTTCGCAGGGGCTGGAAGCTTGGAGTTTGGCCCCAAAATAAATGCTTCCAGAAGTAAGAGGGAAAACATTGGAAAGCTCAAAAAAAATTTTTTTTTTAATGCAAGGGATTTAGCTAAGAAAAAAACAATATTAACTTCATGGAGCCGTCCTGAGGTCAGGATATGGTCAGCATGTGTTTCTGGCCCTGAGCAGTCGGACCAGAGCTCTGGAATGTTCCAGACACCTGAAATGCCAGCTCGGCTTTCTGTTTTTCTTGCCGAACCAGGGAGCAGATTTCAGGAAGTCTTCAGCAGGGACTGAAATGCAAAGGGGTGTGTTCCTGACTGGGGGTGAGCCCGCTGCTCCCCGAACAGGCTCCTCGGGGGCAGAGGGGCGTCCCTGGGAAGGGGGGGCGCTCTGGAGGGCGGCTCTCCCATGCGGGGGCCGGGAGCTGTTGCCCGGGGATTCTCTAACCCGCTTCCTGCGCTCGAGCCCGGGGTGAAGGAGGTCAACAGAACCCCAGCCCCACAGCTCCGGCCCGGAGGGAGTGGGGCGCCAGCAGCCGCCCGCCGTGTGGGGGCCGAGGCTCCGTGCTTCCCCGCCGGCCCGTCCGCTTCCGGAGCTGCGCGCCCAAGGCCCCGCGGAACCGAGGGATTCCTGGAAGACCAGGCCACACTCGGGTTAAACAAACCACCCAGCATCCTTCTTGTGTTTGGATATTTCCAAAGATTGATCGTGCGTGGACTTTGTGATTTGTGATCCAACGTGACATCAAAGAAAGCGTGTCCTTTGGGTGAAATCCGTGATTCCTGCCATGTCTAAAAACGTTTAAATTTCCTGTCCCGGAAAAAGCGAGCTCCGGACCCCTCCCCCGTGGCCTCCTCTGCAGCGGGGAGGGGGAGCGCGTCTCCGAGTGGGAAATCCGAGAACCCGGGACTCTCGCTGTGGGTAGAGTTAGGAACGTCCCCCTGGGGCTTCCCCCCCGGGGAGGGGCGTCACTTAGATGGGGTGTCGGAGGGCTTTAGTCTCCAACCGTCTGTTGCTGGGTATTTTCTAAGAGACACCACTGAAAGATACGTTTCTGTCCTGTTGGGGACACGGCACCGAGAGGCTGGGGGCCACCGGCAGCTCCTCTCCTGGGAGGACGGTGACCCGTGCAAGAACACGGTGCGGGCGACAGGCAGCGGATCAGAGCTGGTTGGAGACCAGGCGCACATCGTGGGCGCTCGGCCGCCACCTGCTCCCCGCGGCCGCGGCTGCCAGTGGGCTCGGAACTCCCTGTCAGGGCAGGATGGCCTTGGCCGAAGGGGACAGAACCTGTGGTGCCGGGAGGGCGGGAGGGCCGCCACTCTTTCGTGATTGCTGCCGTCTGAAGGCGTCTGTCGCCCAGATTCTCACGTGGAGACCCCAGTCCCAACGGGACGGTATCTGGAGGTGGGGCCTGTGGGCAGTTCTTGCGGGCGAGGGTGGGCGGCGGGGGCGGGGGTGGTCCTTGCGCTGAGATCCAGGAGAGAGCAGAGCCCGGGCCCTGAGACCCCCCGTGCATTACCGTCTGCCCCCGTGGGGGGGTCCCCCACCACCCTGGGTGAATCCAGAACAAGGCCACTCAGGTCGTTTCTTTGTAGGGGCCTCCTTCTGTCCTGGAATCCTGGTTGAGAAAAAGCTGGCTGAAGGAATGATCGAGAGAGAATAGGTTTGGGAACGGGGACTGTTTGCTTAGGAAAATGAACTTACTCAGGAAGATGGGCCTTAGGCACTCAAGAGGGAGGTCTTCTGACCCAGGCCCCGCCACCAAGAGCCGAGGCCGAGGGTGGCTGCGGGTGGGGCGGTGGTGGGCACGGGCTGTAGGCTCAGTCAGCAGGACTGCAGACACAGGGCTCCCGCGGGCAGGCCTGGGGCACACGGCGCCTCCCCTTGGAGCTCGCGGCCTGGTTGGCGGCACACAGCCTGGAGCGGGGCTTACCCACGAGGCCCCGAACACTGCGCATCCCGGAGGGGCCCAGCTGTAGGAGCCGGAGTCTTCCGCGCCCCGTTCATCAAGGTCCTGACACCACGGAGCCACGTGGCAATTTGTCAAAGCAAACGTGTGTGCACGTGCGGGCCCCGGCCTGGCAGGCTGCCCAGGCCCAGCCTGGAGTCCCCGGGACGCCTGCCCGCCTGCCGGGACTGCACCAGGCGGCTCCTTAGAGCGGGGTTGCTCACAGGCTGGCGCCTCCGCTGCACCGAGCCCAGGCTCCCAGGGGCGGGCTGTGTCTGTGGGGGCGCAGGAGGTTCTCGGGGGGGTGGGGGCAGCGGGTGGCCGGGCCGCAGCCTGGTTCTCCTCCTCCTCCTTCAAAGTAATGGACTTAGTTCCTTTTTTTTTTTTTTTTTGACTTAGTTCCTTTTATAGGAATTTCCCTTTGCAGAGGATCTGATGGGAAAGTGCAGTGCCCACCCCTCCCCCGTGGGCCCCACCTTGCGTGCCGCTCGGCTCCTCACAATCCCTGAGCCCGGGTCGATGCGCTCTTAGGAAGCCATGGTTCCCGCGGGGTTCATTCTCGGGCCGTATTGACAAATGAAGGCTGACGTGTGTGCCCCATTCCAGAATCATACGGAGGAGGCCCTGCCCCCCAGGCCTGGGCTCCACCGGGCCGCCCCTCCCTCCCCCACCGCGCAGCTCCTGATCTGTTTGCTGTCTCCTGTGCTTTGCCTTTTCCAGAATGTCACAGAGCTGGAATCACACACCCTCAACCCACCCGATTCTTTTCAGAGGATGTGGTGCATGAAATCCTGGAGCCAGGCGAGGGTGTGGCAGGCCGGGCGGCTTCACTGCTTTTCTCTCTTGCACGTGAGTCTGTACAAACCAGTCCTGATTGTCCTCGGGCGGTGGAGTTAGTGCCTGGGGTGATTTTCTGCTTACCATTCAAGGTGGTTTATACCTGGGGAGGGCTCAGCCTCCTAGGATAGACGGGAAAGGGTGAGAGGTGGCAGCTT
The DNA here is from genome assembly GCF_011100685.1 of Canis lupus familiaris. Taxonomy (NCBI): domain Eukaryota; kingdom Metazoa; phylum Chordata; class Mammalia; order Carnivora; family Canidae; genus Canis; species Canis lupus. The sequence continues at coordinate 37,381,719 of NC_049252.1, read as the reverse complement.
CTCCAGGGTCTGAAGCTTCTCCAGGGGCAGCAGCTACTCCAGGGTCTGCAGCTACTCCAGAGCCACCAGCTTCTCCAGGGGCAGCAGCTACTCCAGGGTCTGCAGCTACTCAGAGCCACCAGCTTCTCCAGGGGCAGCAGCTACTCCAAGGTCTGCCACTGCTTCAGTGTCAGCAACTTCTCCGGGGCCTGCAGCTTCTCCAGGGTCTGCAGCTTCTCCAGGGTTAGCAGCTTCTCCAGAGCCGCAGCTTCTCCAGGGGCAGCAGCTACTCCAGAGCCAGCAGCTTCTCCAGGGGCAGCAGCTACTCCAGGGTCTGCCACTTCTTCGGGGTCTGCAGCTTCTCCAGGGTTAGCAGCTTCTCCAGAGCCACAGCTACTCCAGGGCCAGCAGCTACTCCAGGGTCTACAGCTACTCCAGGGCCAGTAGGTTCTCCAGGGCTAACAGCTCCTCCAGGGCCAGCAGCTTCTCTAGGGTCACAGCTTCTCCAGGGCTGACAGATAAAACTCCCTCCTCCGGCCAGCTGAGCCAGTCTGTTCCATCCCTGCAGAGGGGATGGCCTTAGTCCTAGGCCTCAACAGGACAGCTTATCAGAGTACAACACAATTTACATATGCACAAAATATCATAGCACACGTGTGCACGTGTGTGCTGGGTGGTGTGTGTGAGTTGTGCATATCTTGTGTGTGTGTGTGTGCCGTGTGTGTCTTGGGGCTGTTGCATGCATGTTGTGTGTGTGGCAGGTGGGGATGGTCCCGGGGCACCAGGGGATAAGCCATGGCACTCAGGTTGCTGCTGGCCAGAAGAATGCATGACCGCAGGAGCGTTAGGAAGCGACACAGCTGAGGGCACAGCACACCCCTTCCTGACTCATGCCTTTCCAACCTGCGAGGCAGCGGGAGGGAGGGAGCGTCTTTGTCATCCTCTTGCTTGCCAGGGTGTGGTTGGGCCCTTGGCTCCCTGGGGCTCCCCACAGCTCCTGGGCTGGGTGCCCGTCTGGAGCCTCTGTGGTAGAGCTAGCTGTTGGCCGCGAAGACTTGCAAATGAAGGGAGACCCCGTGTATCAAATGAGAGAATGAATGCTGGGCACTTCTGCGTGCCAGGCTTCCCTTGCCGGAGCTGAGGGCTGTGGCGGTGGCAGTGGTGTCAATGGCAGTGGGGTTAATGGTGGCCGCGATGTTGGCAAAATGTTGCTGCTGGTGCTGATGACGTAGATTTGTTGGTGTTGGTGTAGGTGCTGTTGGCGGTGGTGGAGCGGTATTGGTGGGATGTTTGGGGGGCCACTGACCCCAGTAGAGGGGAGGAATATGCAGGGTGTGGACTTAGCTGGACCAGCAAGCCTAAACTATCTGGGGTCACCCAGTTATTTAAGGCCTAGAGGGGACAAAGGAGCATCTTCTTTGTTGCCACAGCTGCAGGGAGGGTGAACAGGCTGGCTCAGTGCACGACTAGGTCACAGTGGACATGCCCTGGAGCCCCGGCCCCGTGACCTGGATGAGCCCCAGAGTCACGTCTGGCCACTCTGGGCTGGGCGATGGGGGTCAGGGGTGAAGTCGGGGCCCAGTGAAGCATCCTGGTTGCCCACACCCTGGACAGAGTCTACTCAGGGCTGTGGGCTGGACGCCTCCTCCCTCTGGCTGGGACGCCCTGGGGATTGGCTGCCTTGTGCCCAGGAGGGTCGGGGATGCCCTGGAAGCTGGTCCCAGGAGACCCTGGGTGGGGCCGTCTGGGGAAGGGACGTCCTTCTGGGAGGGACAGAAGAGGAGCTGACAAGAGGACCTTAGGAGGTGCCAGGCGACCTGTCCCCGGGTCCCGAGCTCAGGGAAGGAGAGGCGGCCAGATGGAAGACAGAGGGGGCTTGTCACTCACGGGACGAGGAATGGCCAGGTGCAACGTGCCGGGTGCGTCTGAGACGCTGGAGGCCGAGTGCACAGGTGTCATGAGGTCCGAGGCCCGGGACACCTCTCCAGCCAGGCCTCCCGGTGACTGCGACCCCGGTGCGGCCAGTGGGACGGGGAGGCGTCCTCTCCATCCTGGTGTCCCTCCCAGCTGGCGGCTGGGCCTGTGTCCTTGCATCTCTCTCTGGCTCGCATGCGGTGGGACGCACGGCACGTGGCAGCCACATGGCTCCCTGCGGCTGCTCACAGCCCGGGCCTGGATGGGCGCCGACGGGCACCTGTGGGGCACTGGCCCGTCCTCCGACGCCGTCACCTGGGCCTGTTTAAGCACCTGAGACAGAAGGCGGTGAAGCCGTCGGGCAGGGCCGGGCGCAGGATCCTCCTCCGACATCCTTTAGGGGACTTTCTAAGCAAAACGTCCCTCACGAAGGAAGTTCTTGTTTCTGTGCAGGAAGCGCGAGGCCTGCGGCCGGCAGAGGACAGAGGGCGCTCGGAGCGGCCACGGCCCTCCCCACGCAGGACGCTGGCCTGCTGCTCCCGGCCGCTCCTGGCCTGGGTGACCGAGGAGGCGTGGCAGGGACCCTGGGCCCTCCCGGGCGGCGCCGTCGCTCCGCACGTCGGGACCCCAGGCCCGTCACAGGCAGGCCGGCCGGGCGCCCCTCGGGCCTGGCGCGTGTCCCCTCCCTGCCTGCGCTCACTCCCTGCCAGGGCGCCCCGAGAGGAGCACCCAGGAGCCGCCCTGCTGCCAGGTGCCCGCGGCCAACAGGAGGAAGACGTGGATGCAGCCCCGGAACACAGACATCAATAATTCGGCTTTTCAGAACTGCAGCGATCTTTAAAATGCCTCTTTTTCTCTTTTGATTCAGTCTTAATGGAAGCCCGGGTGTTCCAAGGACCATTTAATATTTAAACAGTTGCCTCCACTTTGAAGGTCAGTCCAGAGCTCAGGGTGCAAGGCCGGGCGTGGAGGGGGAAGGGAGGTGGGGCCGGGGCCGGGGTGTAGGAGGAGGCCTGCGGGGACGTGGGCTGGGGGGACTCGGGAGAGGGGAGAGGAACGGCCCCCACTGACTGCTCATGGGACCTGGGTCCTTGCAAGAACCTGGCCTGTACCCCAGTGTCTCCGGCTGTGAAGTGGGTCCGTGAATCCCTTCTTCAACCCTGGGAATGGGACGACCCCATACAGAGGGCAGGGTGCGAGCGTGCGGGGAGCGGCTCGGTGGACGCAAGTGGCTACGGCCCCTGGGAGTGGTTGGTGGTGCCGCTGGGGGGCCCGAGGCCTCCTGACCAGCCTCCCCGCCCTCCCTCCTGCCCGCGGCCCCGAGGCCCATGGGCCCCTCTGTCCCGAGTGTCCCACCAGCCTTAGGGCTCCGGGAAAGTGTGCCTTTTAGAATAAAAAAACAAGTAAACTCAGTTTATCTGCTGTTAGCAGTTACTTGTTATAAATGTCAAATATTGGGGCACCCGAGGGGCTCCTCTGGCTAAGCGTCCAGCTCTTGGTTTCGGCTCAGGTCATGACCTGGGGTCCTGGGATCGGCCTCCCTGCTTAGCGGGAAGACTGCTTCTCCCTCTGCCCCTCCCCCTTCTCTCTCTCTCTCTCAAAAAAAAATCTCAAGAATACAAAGTAACCCTTAAATGCTTATACTTTATTTTTTAATTTGGGAAAAGCCCTTCAAGACACACCCGGAAGGCTGAGGTTGGAGGTGGGCACCCTCGTCGGCTCCCTTCCAGACGTAGACGGAAAGGAGGGGTGCGTCCATGCAGCCAGCAGCCACTGACACAGGGTTTTAGGACGAAGGGAGTGTAAGGAGGGAGGCCAGCCCAGGGCTGGGGTGTCGACAGCGCGGGTCCCCCCGCAGGGCGTCTGGAGGGCCGAGTCCCCCCTCCCCGGAGCTGGGGGTCTCAGGACTTGCCCAGAGGCTGGCGCTGTGTGCACGTGTGCGGGGGACCCCCCGGCCGGGCGGCGAGGCATGGGGCGTCCCAAACCCCCTCCCTCTCCAAGCAGAGCTGGGCCCCCCAAGCCAAGGAGCACCAGACCCCGACTCTCCGTGGGGACCTGCACCGGGAGCATCGGGCGCGGGGCCACGCGCCACCGAGCGGCCCCATGTGCTGAGCCAACGGCTGACGTCAGGCCTGGGGCCACTTTCAGCAGCGCCGCGTGTCTGGGAAGCCCTGACGGAAAAATTGGCGATTGCTGAGCCTGTGGCGGGAGGGTCACCAGGGAAAGGCTCTGAATACCTCGCGGCTCCGAGCATCACGGGAGCCTCAGCAGGTTCCGCTCGTCTCCCCGGGGTGGCAAGGCAGGGAGCCCCCCCCGGACCCCTCAACCCCGCTCTGTGTCCCCACCGGGCGCCCGCGGGGAATCATCGGCAGGCAGGCCACCCGGCCCCAGTGGGTCCCCGTAGCCTCTGCCGGGGTCCCGCTCAGGTCTGCTCAGGTCCCCGCCAGAAGGGGGGGACTCCCACACCAGGGAGGGGGTGCACACGGCCTCGGCGTGCTGGCCGCTTCCTGGGGCGCTCCCCTGCTCGCGAGAGCACCCGCCTCGGCCGAGGGACGGTGCTGTTTGCAGACCCCCTTCGCCAGCGTGCCCCTGTGTGCCCAGCAGCGCGGCCCTAGGCCCCGGTCACAGGATGGGGCCAGAACCCCCTGCCCCACGCGCTCCCCACCAATTCAGGATGGCCCACGAGAGGCGCTGAGTCGCTGGGAGGGGACGCCTCTCCTGGGAGCCGGGCCAGGGCCAGGTGGGGCTCGGGGACCCTTCCTGCTTGGAGGAGACTCGGGACACGCGCCTGGCGTGTGTGCCCATCAAGCATTCTTGGTTCCGCTTGGAATAAAACAGTTTGTGTTTCGGGCCCTGGGATGGTGTCCATTGCGCTCCCGGGACACACGTGTTTAAGGACGTGCCCGAGATGAGCTTGTGCCACGGGCAGCAGACAACGTAGCCACTTACTGGTTCTCTCCAGCTCCTGCCTCCAGCCCCCGGGCACCCCCTTCCTTCCAGCCATGATGCAGGTCCCAGGAGGGACCCCCGCGTGCAGGCCCTAGGCTGGGCACGAGGGCCAGGGAGGCGAGGTGGGGGCTCAGGGCGGCCCGTGTGGAGACCCGCTGGGTGGTGTCGGGCCGTGGCCTAGTCCTCAGCCGGGAGCCCGTGCTTGGAGCTAAGGCCCCCGTGTGTCCTCTCCTGGGCTGAGGCTCCTGGAGGACATGGGGTGTCTGGGCTCTCCCGGGACGCCCCCCACCTCTAGCTCAGCGCTTGGCACTCGGTGCCCTGACTCTTGGCTCCTGGCGCCTGGCACTGCAGATGGAGTGAGGACACCTGCAAGGACGTCCACCCCCTCGAGGCCCGGCCAGCCTCCGAGCCCTGGCGGTCCCGAGGCCTCTCCCTTCTTAATACTTTGATGACGGACTCGGCTTTCTCTGTCCTCCCCACTGGGAAGATGCTTCCAGAAAGTAAAGGGTCAAGACCCAGCGGGCTGCCCTGGCCGGGGGAGTGAGCTTGGGGGCAGACTCAGCAGATGGGGCATGGCCTGTTTCAGGAGTGTGCCTCGGAGCTCGCTGATGCGGCCTCCTCCCGGGGGCTTGGGCAGGAGGCCCTCTTCAGAAAGGAGGGTGCACCTCAAGAGAGTTAGCATGGCACGGGTTGGGGCTCTGCACAGGTGCACTCCCAGGGCTTTCTGGGAGGGTAGAGCGAGGCCCCAGGGTACCCGATGCAGCCCCTCTTCTCCGCACCCCTGGCCACGTGCGTGCCCCAGATCGGAGGGCGGATGGCAGAGGAGGGGGGACGTGGGCGGGGGACCCGGATGTGCAGGGGGGTGGGGGCGGCTCATTCCCATGGACCTTCGTCTTGCACAGGCCAGGGGCCGAATGAGGGGCAGGTGGCCGGCGGCACCACTGCAGACAGACGGGCTTCAAACTCCAGGCTCAGGAGTACCCCCAACACTCACGGCGACAGGTGGGGGGGTGCGGGGCAACCGGTCCCACGGTGATGTGAAGCCAGACGCCTACACCCTCCCCTTCAGGGGTAGAGATGGGGTCACCAGTGGGAGTCGGGGGCCATGAGAGAGACGGAGGGGTGCCGGGGAGGAGCAGCAGAGGCAGACGGGCAGGGCGGGTTAGGGGCTCCCTCGGAGCCAGGATCCTGCCGCTGTGGTGATGCTCTGAACCGGCCTTGGGTGACCCGGATGGGGGGCACCTTGACCTCTTCCTCAGGATCGGGGTCCCCTGAGTTCCCATAAAAGGACCTACCTACCTTAGGGGCCCCCGGGTGGCTCAGTGGTGGAGCATCTGCCTTCAGCTCAGGGCGTGACCCCGGGGTCCTGGGATCGAGTCCCGCGTCGGGCCCCCCGCAGGGAGCCTGCTTCTCCCTCTGTGTCTCCACCTCTCTCTCTGTGTCTCAAGAATAAATAAAATATTAAAAAAGACAAATAAAGGGACCTACTTTCCCTGTTCGTTAAGCCCCCTGGGCACCCGGGGTGTCCCGTCCAGGCCACGTTTGGTCCCCTCATAGCTCAGGGAGTGCCCTGCTGAGACGGGACCCCCTGACGGCCAGCTGGGGCGGGGGCTCCATGTGGCCCTTCGCCCCCCGGAGCCAGGAGGCGGCCTGTGTGCAGGTCCAGCACGGACGGCGCCGTCACGGGGACACTTGAGAGAGAAGGGTCGTTGAGGGCAGGACGGGGGACGGCACCGTCTGAGGCCAGGGACACGCAGACCCACACCCAGTGCTCCGCGGGCCCAGCCCCACGGTGTCGGTCGGCACCTCCCCTGCTGCGCTGTCGCCGCCCCACGGGGGCTGCTGGGGGACCGTCCCCCTCACACTGGCCGCACCTGCGCGGGCTCTGCTCCGAACCCTCGAGATCAATCACCTGCTCTTTCCAATCAGGCTCTTCCCTGATTTCAGAAACGTGCTTGCTTTCCCAGGGCCCCAGGGCGTGGAGGTGACTTGGTCGCTGTGACGGGCACACGTCTGGTCACTTGTTGGAGCTGCCAGCATGTGTGTCCCGCCCCCCCACCGCCCCCCACCAGGCCTGGTGCGCTCCAGGGCCCCGCATGGCTGGGGTCAGGCCCTGAGCGCTCAGAGGAAGCGGTTTCCGCCCCAGACCACGTCATGCAGCCGTGCGCCGCCCGGGGCTGGGGGACAGCGGCCCTTCCCACCTGTAGACGTGCCCCGGGGACAGCGGGACGTGGCGGGAGATCGAACACAGGGCTGATGACGGGCCCATGGCCATCAGGCCGCGTTTGACCATTTAAGGAAAGCCCTGAATTAGAAAGGCATCCAGACCCCGGGACGATAGGCCCAGGCGGCCTCCTGTCCCCCGCGCCCCCCGCCGTGGGGCCCGGCTCCTGGGGGTCTGCTATCAGCACACGGAGGGCTGGCGGCTCCGTCCGGGCCGTAGCAGACGGACAAACCCAGACGGTTCTGCCGAAGGCCGGGCTCTGCTGGCTTGGCCGGTGGTGAACGAGCAGTTTCCGTTCGAGTCACTACTTCCCGGCTTGTAAAGGTGGCCATGGGCTCCCCGTAAACGCTTCTCAGGGGCGCCCGGCCTGACTGGCATGGTGGCTCGGAGACAAAATCCCCCAATTTTACAGATGGGGACACGGGGTCTGAGCGGCGAGGATCAGGGCTGGGTTCTCAGCTGGCGAGGACCCCGCGGGGCTTCTGGCGGGGGGCAGGCTCGCTACAGGAGAGGGCACGTCCGGGGAGGTGGGTGGGAGCCCCCACACGCGGCCCTGTTCCTCCCCCCGCACCCCTCGAGCACCCGTGGCTTCCCTGCCCCGCCCCCCTCCTCTTTGCTGTTCCTTAGCTTCTGATTGTCCATCATCTTGCCCCCTGGCCTTTCTCGTTCTCCCTCCAGGTAAGGGGCACCTGAGTCCACCTCCTTGGCCAATCGGGCGCACGGTCACTGTCGCCCAGGGGCTGTGGGCACCTGACGCTGTGGCCTGCACTTCGAGTCCCTGGAGCCCACAGCCTCCGGCACCACCTGCACCACCACACAGGCTGCAGTCGGGCTCAGCCCTGCTTCTGCTAGAGCCACGGGGGAGGCCCCAGAGGGTGGTGCCGGGCCAGGCTGTCCCCCCACCTCCCACCCCTCAGCCACCCCCCTGCAGCTAGCTGGTGCAGTTGAGCCTCCCTGGGAGGGGGAGTCGCCCCCGTAGTAAGGCCAGCGCACCTCCCTGGCTGGTCCCGGAGGGTCTGCTTACCGGCGGCACGGCCTGCCTTCCAGGCCCCCTCTTAACTTGCTTGCACCTGCCAAGACCCCGTTTCCAGATGAGGTCCCCGCGCTGAGGTTCGGCGCGGACTGTACCCAGGCAGGGGCCAGGGGACACTGGCCAACCTACTGGATTATGTGATCGAAAACCCAACCGAAAGAGCCACAGGCCTCAAAAGGCGCGTGGGTTCAAAGTCCAGCAGAACGGCACACTCTGTTCCACACGGTGCCCTGCACTTCACCCACGAGGACAAATACCCCACCGCGTAAGAGTGTGGTAAACGTCAGCGCCCACGTAGCCGCCCCTGGGGGAGGACGGAGAAGGAGCAGGGGGCAGCGGAGGGGCGCTGTGCCTGCCGGGTGCCGGGCGGCCTGGCCCACATCGCTGCGCTGGTGACGGACCGTGAGGGGTCTGGCCGCGCGGCCTCCCAGCCTTGCCACCCGCGGGAGCCCCAGTCCAGGGCCAAACCCAGAACCTGCGGCCCCAGGAAGGCTATGGGGCCGGGGTTCCGGGGGAGGCAATGCCTCTGCTCCGAGGGGCGCTACAAGCTCTTCCCCCTCCTGGGGGATTATCCTGCAGCTCGGAGCTGGGGTGTGGCTTCCACTTGGGGTCATCCGCTTCCCGTTCCTCCTGGGGCCCCAGGTGCAGGTCCTGGGGACTCAGACCAGAAAGGGAGCTGCCAGCATTTTGAGGTCACATCTGCACATGGAAACCGAAGCCGCTGCACACGCTGGCTCCCTGCGAGCTGTGTCTGGCCGGGACGTCCCCAGGGACACCAACAGGGCAAAGTCCCGTCCCCGTCGGCCGGCGTCCAGGGCCATGCCTTCGGGTCTGTGGAGTGGGGTGGTCCTGCCTGCGCTGGGGTCAGGGGTCCCCGGGGGCATCTTTGTGACCCATCATGACCCCAGCTAAGAACCTCAACCCCTCCTGCCTGAGGCCACGGCTCTTTGCTCTTGAGGATTGTGGAAAACCCCTAGGAAGGGGAACCTCTGGGCCTGCTCTTCTGTTTTTCTTTAGAGAGATCGAGAGAGAGAGTGAGAGAGCGAGAGCACGTGTGTGCTTGCGGTGGGGGGAGCTGCAGAGGGAGACTGAGAATCCCAAGCCGACTCCTCGCTGAGCACAGAGCCCGACACGGGGCTCGATCCCATGACCCTGAGATCGTGACCTGAGCCGAAACCAAGAATCAACGCTTAACTGCGAGCCCCCCCGGGTACCCCAGGTCTGCCCTCTTGTCCTGCCCCTGGGGAGGCCCCGTGTCCCCCTGGAGTGGCCTCGCCCAGGCAAGCAGACGCTGGGGTCTCTCACCCCCTCCCTCTGTCGCTGCTGCCTTCCTGTTCTGGCACATTCTGGGAGATGGTCCCCGGGCCATGCAGTGGGGAGCCAGCCAGCTGGGGCCGGGGGAGGCGGAGGGGGGCCGAGTCCTCCGACCCCGGGGAGCCCCGAGGGTGCCCCTGAACCGGGTGCATGGACGCAGGAGCGCCGTGTGAGCGACACGGAGTCTGGAGACACAGGCGCCGGCTTCCAGCATGGGCAGGGAGCCCGGGCGCTCGGGAGGACGGAGCTCTGGGGATTAGGGGTGCTGAGAACATGGCAGCAGGGGAGGAGGGGGCAGGACAGGATGGCAGGTGAGGACGCCGGGGGGCCGCAGGCCGCTGGGTCCAGGGCGGCACGGACCGAGGGAGCGCGGGGCTAAGGCTGCCCGGGGCTGCGGCAGCCGACCGGCCACACTAGCTGGAACGTAGGCAGAGGGGCGACGCCACACCGGACGGAGGGATGGGACGGGACGGACGGGACCCCGGGCCAGCCCGAGGCTCCAGCAGCGAGCCCAGGTGGCCAGGCTGGCCCAGGCGACGCTGCTGCCTCCCTGGTCCCGGGGTCCGTCCTGAGGCAGGCGTCCCCCTCGCGGGATCTGGGGCGCTCAGCGGCTCCGGAGCAGGGGCAGACCCAGGGGGTATTTAGGAAGCAGCCCTGCCCCCTGGCAGCCCGTCTCTGTGGACGCCTGAAGCTGACCCCTCACGGGCCCTGCTCCCGAGGCCAGCGAGTGGCGGGGGTGGAGGCTGCCCCATGAGGACGGGACGTGGGCCGTAGGCCCCGGGGTGGGGGAGCCAGCGAGGGCGCAGGCCCAGGTCCCATGGACACAGTGCGGGCCGCATGCCAGGGACGAGGAGCCTGGAGCCCTGACCTCGAGCTCCCAGGACGCGGGAATTGTCGGGCCGGCCCTGTGCACACAGGGTTTTTAAATCTTCCTTTTGGGGTACAGGGGGCGGGGATGGCTCGGCCAGTGAAGCATTTGCCTTCCACTCAGGTCGTGATCTCAGGATCCTGGGATCGAATCCTGCGTCTGGCTCCCTGCTCCGTGGGAAGGGAAGCCTGCTTCTCCCTCTGCGCCTCCCCTGCTCATGTTCTCTCTCTCTCTGTCAAATAAATAAATAAAATCTTAAAAAATAAAATAAAATAAATAAGATAAAATCTAACTTTTATTTGTTGCCCGCGTGGTGAGGTCAGCAGATCAGGAAATGACCGGTCACTGAAGTTTGGGGCGCAACACATGCCCTCGCGGGGAAGCAGCGGGCCGGCGAGTGGGGGCGGGAGCCTCACTGTGGTTTCCACGGGAAGGAAGGGCTGGGCAGGGGCAGCCCATTTGCCTAACTTGGGCGGGCTGGAGGGGCACGGGGCTGTCCCTGGCCGTCTGGCTCCTGGCCCCAGGGTGATGGGGGCAGGGGATGGTGGCCTGGAGCACCCGGGGTGTGGGCTCTGCCTGGGAAGAGTCCCCCCCCCCCCAGTGTCCAGCACGGTTGCCGCACACTGTTCGGTGCAGGGAGAGGGAGCAGGGGGTGGTCCCGGGCCGAGTCCTCCGCTTGTCCCCAGCAGGGTTGGCCAGGCCGCGTCTCCACGTGGCGATCCTGTGTGTCCACAACGTGGAGGGTCTTCATCCTTGTTCCTGTCGCCACATGTGGCACTTCGAGAGGACACCGTGGGGGCCCGTTTGGCCCAGTCCTGTCCCCCCAAGGGCCCTCGGCGCACTTTCGATGAAGAGGATTGTGGTGGGAAGCCGGCTGCCCAGCATGTGAGGGGGCGCGGTGGGAACCTGCCTCGGGGGGCTCGGATCCCGCCAGGAACCCCAGAAGCGGCGTCCCAGATGCTCGCAGGCTGCAGCCCGGGGCGGGGGAGGGGGCGCTCCTTGCTGACAGCCGCTCCCCCACCTCTGACGGGCTCCCGCTGGCCCGGTCTGGTCGGGTCAGGGCTGGAGGGGGCCGAGACCTCTCCAGGAAGTGGGGGGACCTCGGGGGGGAAGCCATGTTGGGGTCACACCACCCGTCGGTGGCCGAGCCACGTCTGGAGCCCGGCGAGCGGAATGGTGGACGGGTGTCATCTGAGCGGGCCTGACGCTCTTGGTCAGCGCTTCCACACTCAGTCTGGTCTCAGAGAACGAGCGGTCCTGCACCATCCAGCGTGTCCCCCGATGCAGGGTTTCTGACACACAGGTGGCAAAGCCTGGAAGCGGACAGTGGCCCCCGGGCCACTCTAGACGCCGTGGGTGTGGAGCCTGGCTGTGCCCCCTGCTGCATACCAGGAGCTCTGAACCCCGTTTCTTCCTGCATAAAGTGGCAATGACAGTGAGGGCCCTTGGGGGTGAATGAGACGAAGATGCTGGGAAGAGCTTGGTGTGGCGCTGGACATTGGTGGGGGCCAACACCAGTGCCCACGGGTGCCCCTTCACCTCAGTGGGCTGGAGGGGGCCCCAGGACACCCACCAGGCCCAAGGCCAAGGCATGCACTGATGCTGCCCCAAGCCGGCAGGAGAGATGAACTCTGAGCCAGGGCTACCACGGGCCACACTGGGCTACTCTAGACCATGCTGGGCCACGTTGGGCCACCCTGGGTCACATTGGGCTACTCTAGACCACACTGAGCCACCCTAGGCCACCTTGGGCTACTCCAGACCACACTGAGCCACCCTGGGTCACATTGGGTCACATTGGGCTACTCTAGACCACACTGAGCCACCCTGGGGCACCCTGGGGCACATTGGGTTACTCTAGACCACCGTGGGTCACTGTGAGTCACATTGGGTCACTCTAGGCCACACTGGGCCGCCCTGGGCCACCCTGGGCTCTTCCCCAGCGCCATGCCCCTGACCACAGTGAGGTCCGGGCCTGGAGACCTCGGCCTGTGCCGCCCCCCTATGGGATGGCTATGCTGAGAAGGACATTTTGTGCCACCCCCAGGCTGATTTGACTCAGGCCGTGTCTCGGGTTGGTGGCGGGCACAGCGCGGGCAGAGGGGGTGGGCCCAGTAGCTTCTGCGGGAGCTGAGCACCTTCAACATCAGCCCCCGACTCCTTGCTAATCAATGAGAAAACTGATAGAACCACAGTGAATCTCCAGGTTCACATATCGCTCCACACTTGGGAAGAACTTTCTGGAAATGCAGCACACACACAGCCCCTCACCCCCTCTGGCCCCACGTCTCTGCAGAGTGGGACTGGGAGCCCTTCTCAGCTGTGTGTGGAAGGAGCAGGTCTGGGGGTGGGGGGAGGAGGGTCAGGAGGATGCCGGGTGCCGAGTGCCCCCCAGACCTGCCACCGCAGTGCTCTGCACGAAATCGTCCTCCTGGCTGCCCTTCAGCCCACCTGGGCTCCAGCCACGCTGGTCCCCGCGGGCAGGGCCTGTCCTCGCCCCGTCTTCCGTCCGTATGCTGGCTCATTCGCATTCACATTCATTTTTTTTAAAAGGCTTTATTTATTTATTCATGAGACGCAGAGAGAGAGGCAGAGACACAGGCAGAGGAGAAAGCAGGCTCCCTGCAGGGAGCCCGATGTGGGGCTCCATCCCGGGACCCCGGGGTCACGCCCTGAGCCAAATGTGCCCCCCAGGCGCCCCTCACATTCATTTATTTTTTAAGCTATTGCAGAAGGGACAGCTCTGGAAACAGAGACCGGACTCCCTGGGGGAGACCCCCATGGCCGGGACCCCTGGCAGGGGTGAGGCACTGACCCGCCCACAGCCCACGGGCCGCCGGACACAAACCCCCAGCCAACAGGCAGCAGGGGCTCGGCACCCACGGTGACTGCACCCCGAGGGGCGCGGGGCAGAGCTGCTGAGCAGGCGGCCTGGTGGGGTGTCTCCTGTGCTCAGCCCCGGGGTGCATCTCGATTTCCCTCCCCCTTCCCGTAAAACAAGATCCGACACAACTTTAAGGGCCACACGAGAGGAAGTGTCCAGAAGCTGTCCTCCTGAAGTCCCCTCCCCCATTCCTTGGTGTTGGCACGGGCTCTGCGTCTTTCCCAGATTCCCACACGGAAGCCCTGACCCCCGAGGACGGGGTGGATTTGGGGATGGGGCCTTCACACGGGGACGGGGACGGGGACGGGGCGGGAGTCAGGTGGTGAGGGTGGGGGCAAGGACCCAGACACGGTCACAGGGGAGCACGGGAGGACACATGGACAGGACAGAGAGCGGCCTTGGGGGGAGCCGCCCTGCCCAGGCCTGGACCCCCATGCCAGCCTCCAGGACGGGGACGCCCCAACACCCGCTGTGCTTTGTGAGGCCACCCCAGGCCCCAGGATGCGTTCACGTAGATGTTACAGCTTACATAGCAATACCCCCCCCCCTATGCGATCTTCCCTGCCCTCTGGTGCCGTGGGGGGAGCGGGGGTGGCACCTTGAGGCTCCCCCATTTTTCGAGGAGGACCACAGTGGGCAGGTCGGGCTCAGCCCCCGAAGCCCCGGGGCGCTAGGGGGCTGCTCCTGCTTGCGCCCCGCAGAGGCTGCGGCGGGGGGGGGGGGGCCTGCTCTGCCTGGCGGTGCTGTGTCGCCCTGGCCTCGGCGGAGTCCCCTCGATGGATCCATGGATGTCAGCACCTCGTGCTTGGCCCGAGGGCATCCGCTGGCCCCGTCCTCTCCTCGTGCTTGGCTCCTGGTTGCCCCTGACCTATTTCCGGGAAGGGCCCCCCCCGCCCCCAGCGAGAGCAGAAGCGGTTCAGGGAATCCTTTGGGGAATTTATTATGCAAAGAAAGTTCTTCAGCCACTTGTGTTTTATTTAAACTTGTACCTGAAGATGCGGGGTTTCCCGAAGGTGGATCCCCACGAAGCTGCTGGATGGTCCCACGAGGTCGTAGCTGCAGGCGAGGAACAGCACTCCCAGCTGTGTTCTAGTAGATTCCACACCTCTTCCCCCATGGAATCCCCCAAGGGCTGCAGCGGCGCTTCCTCCCAACCTAATCTGCTAGATGACGTGGGGGCTTCACGGGCTCTGAGGGGGGGCCGCGGAGGACGGCCTCACAGCGCCTGGAGCCTTTGCTACCGCAGAGCAGACGTGAGCACGAGGCTGCGGCCGAGCGGACCCCATCGCCCTCCCAGCCCCACCTTCTGGAAGCTGCTCTGAGCCGACCCTCGCTCCCCTGCTGCCCGGCTCCCCGGGCCTGGGCTCCCCCAGCTAGCGAGGGGAGGAGAGGAAGGGCCTGGGCGTGGGGCCCCTGCCCCGCTCTCCTGCACCTGCTGGGAGTGAAGTCAAGTCCTCCCACTTGGGGTTCTCCCCGCCCCAAGGCAGCCCTGAGGCAAGGGATCGGGTGGGGGTGGTTTATGTGCAGGCGATCCCAGGAAGCCCAGCGAGCAGGGAGGCTGCGAGGGGGACCGGCTGTTGGCAGGTGCGCGGACCACACCCCCACGCGGTGCCTCCTCGGCCAAAGAGCCGTGTCCTGGTCACACCCCCCACCCCGCCACCCCCACCAGCACCGTGGGACTTTGCTCCCGGAGTTCAGACAGGCTGAGCACCCTGTGAACCGAGGACGCCCTCGGGCAGGGCGAAAGGGCGTGGGGCAGGGACAGTGACATCACCGCCCCCCACGAGCCCGCTGTCTGCTGTCCCCCGTGGCCCACCTGGCGCTCAGGAGAGGGACAAGTCAGAGACGGGCGCGCCCCTGAGGAAAATGGGCTTGAACCCAGGACCCCTGGAGAAGCCGCTGCCGGCGGCTCGGGATCGCTGGTGTCAGGCGGTGGCGGGTGGTGTCCGACGGCGGGGACCTGGGCACAGGGGCAGGGCAGCCGGGACGCTGGGGGTGTCCTGCAGGGGCCTGCCCGGGCTCCCTGGCTCCGGTCCTTTCAGGGGAGCCCCCCCCCAGTCTGCTGCCTGCGCTCCAGATGCGAGAACACGTGCAGGTTCCCCCGCGAGCCCCACGTGGCCGCTGCCCCTGTCCCGGGGCTGTTAGGGTCAGCTCTGGGCCGCGCACGCAGCGGGCCGGGGACTCGGCCGGTGGACGCTCCTTCTCCGGCTGGGCAGGGGCCTGGAGCAAACCGCGCCCCCCCACCCCGCCCCTCTTCTTGCCTCTGACCATCTTGCTGGTTCGGGCTCAGCCTCGCCCCCCCCCCCAGCCCTGCTCCCTGGGTGCGGCCCTCCCGCTCAGGCCGTCCAGCATCTCCCTCCGGGCGCCCTCGTCCCTCGGCGGACGGGGTCTGGGCTGCCTTGAGCCCGGGCCTGCCTGCCGTGCCCCTGCCGGTCCTTCCGGCCCCACAAAGCCAGGACCCCACCCTGCGGGCGACCAGCCCCAGCCCGGGGACCTTCCCGCAGCCTGGGGACCCAGCCTGCCAGGCCCGTCGGCTGAGGGTGCCTACGTTGGCCGGCCTTGTCCTAACCGGCCTCGGGGCCGCAGGTCTTCCCAGCAGGAAGCACGTGCAGCAGCCTCCGGTGTGAACGGTGGCCGGCGTGTAAACACGGGGTGTAGCTGAGGGCACGTGGTAAATTGTGTCCCACCGGCCAGGAGGCCTGCAGCGATGCCAGGTGGCCGGGAATGGAGGTGACAAATGGTGTCCCAGGGTTGGGGACACACGGGGTGGCTAGGCAGGGCGGGCCACACAGGACGGGGTGGCGGAGGGGGCGTGCGGACGTTACTACGTGTGTACACGTGTGTAGCACAAGTGCGGCAGTGTGTGGGAGAGCGTGAGTGTGTGCAGGGGCCGCTGGCCAGTGTCCCTGCCAGCCAGATTGGCCCCGCAGGGCTTGCAAGCATTTTTCTGATTTGTAAAGTTCTCTGGAATCTCTGAAAGGGAGAAAATTAATTATGTGTCCTGAATATAATAAAATGACAGGAAGCCGGGATTGTCCCCAAATCAGAGACACAGGGATCCTTCCCCAATGCTGCTCCGTGACAGCTGGGCCCCTCCGTGGGGGTGCAGGGCTCAGGGCAAACACACAGCGGGGGGCAGGCCGTCGTGCTCCCCGTCCTGGCTGAGCCCCGGGCCTGGTCCCCTGTTGGGCTGAAGATGAACAACACGGTGACCGTACAGCGGCCCTGGAGAGGCAGCAGGAGGGGTGGGTGTGCAGGGCGGCCCCCGCGGGGCCCCCTGTCCCCTGGCCGTGCCCCCACCTGGGCAGCAGGCCTGGATGGCTCCCGACGGGACAATCCAAGGCCACCTCCTGAGGAGCTGGGCATCTGGAGGGATGCAGGAGGCTCCCGGGAAGAAGGCGTGCAGGGTGCTCAGGTGAAGGGGCCCCCGCGGCTCCGTCTCCTGCCCTCCACTCAGACTGGGACTCAGACCCCCCAGGGCTCCCAGGTCCCGGTCCCCAGGCTGCAGACGGCAGGGCCAGGGGCTGGTCAGCCTCCGTGAGGTGATGCTCCAGCTGTCTCCCGACCCGTCCCCATGCCCGTCCCTCCAGTCACCTCTCTGAGCTGTGCTGTCTGCCCCGAGGACCCTTCCCGCCAGGCTGTGGAAGGGGCGCCCCATCCCCCCCGCACCCTGAGGGGTGTCCCCGGGGAGGCCTCCTTCCGGGCAGCGGCGTGGGCCACAAGTGCCCCGGGAGCCACCTGCACGCCCACCTGGCCGCTGTCCCCGCCGCAGGCCCAGCCCCCGGCAGCCCTGCAGAAGGGAACGTGTTGTCCCCGGGCCCACAGGGCCACGCTCCGGTACCCTGGAATGTCAGCCTCCAGTCTGGGCTTGGGATCCTGGCCGCGGACAGGGTCCAGGGACCGGGTGGAGTAGCCGAGTGTCTGCATGGGCGTCCTTACCGCCTTGGGAGGGAGCAGAGGGAGGGTGCGGGGGCAGCGGGAGCCTGGAGGGAGGGTGCTGCAGAGCTGGGCCTCTGGAGCCCTCGCCTCTGGGAGGCGGTGCCAGCTTCTGGGAGGCTCGGGCGCCCCGTCACAGGGTTTACGAGCTCCGAGTCCACCCCTTATCACATCTCCAAGTGCGAGCGGGGGTCTGTGCCCTGCATCTGGAGGAGCAGCCCTTGGCCCTTGTCTCCTTTTACTGCTGTGACCTCGGGAGCCGTCGTGGGCGTGGTTGTGCTTTTATTGGGTGCAGGGCGGTTCCGGGCTTCTGCGTGCACCTGTGACGTCTGTACTGCCCAAGATAAGCTCTTAAGTGCTTAGTCGTTTACTGAGGTACTGGCCAGAGGTGTTTTCCTTTGCTGTTTGGTGGCATCATTCACGCCCAGGGAATGCGGCCCAACCAAACCCCCTGAATTAATGTCATTACACAAGGGCGCTGTAGGGCAGGGGTACCGTGGTGGTGACACAACTCAAAAGACGGCATTGGCCTCCAGGAAGAGAACCAGGAGACAAGCCATGAGAAAAATATGTGGAAGAAAGAGGTAAAGGATTCATATTCTCAGTATATAAAGAGCAATCAGAATAAATAAGAAAAGCATTTACGCTGCTAGGGGACATCTTGCTCTTCCCCACCCACCCACCCACCCCCAAGGTGACATCTTGTGCTTTCCCCACCCACCTACCCACCCACCCCCAAGGCAACATCTTGCGCTTTCCCCACCCACCCACCCACCCACCCCCAAGGTGTCTGAGGCTCCTTCCTGCCATGACAGGGCCTCAGGAGCCACCTCACCGTCACCTGGAGCCCGATGGGGAGGGGTGGAGCGAGCCTGAATGACCCTGCTTGGCCATGCCCGCTTCAAACTTCGGGCCCTGGGGCATCTGGACACCTCCCTCTGGAGGCGCAGGCTCTTGATTGACAGGGGGGAAGGTGTCCTGAGAGCCGCTGAACCCCATCCTGCAGCCCGTAGGAATCCTGCAAAGAAGACTCCTGCCCCTAGGACCCGAACGTCTCCGTTCTTGTCCTTTCTTCCCCTTCCCTCGTCTGGTTTTGGGGGCAGAGGGTGAGAGAGCATCTGACCCGAGGACTCACAGTGGCTGGGCCTGGGGATGCTGTGGAGTATCCCCGGGGACCCCTCGGGGAGGACGCCGGCTCAGGCCTGGAAGGAGCAGGGTCGCAGCACCGAGCCTGGGGCCCAGGAGCCTGGGGGGAGCACCCAGGAGGGGTGGAGGGACCCGGAAGGGAGAGGGGAGGTGTGGCGGGCCCTGTCTGGGTACCTTTCCTGAGTGGCCCAGCTTTAGGTGGGGGGACCCGGAGGGAGGCATTCTCCGAGCGGACAGATGGGGGGAAGCATGGTCAGGGGAAGTCAGTTCGGGGGCCAGAGGCCAAGGCGACACAAGGCACCTCCTTTCATGCTCCTGTGTAGGGTCCACTGCCCGCATGCCCCACCCCTGCTGCCTGCCAGCCCGGAGGCTGCCCTGCTCAGCTGAGCCCCCCAGCTGCAGGCTCGGCGTCTCCGTGACCCCACGGCCCCACAGACCATATGCCCCTGCTGCCAACCTCTCTGGAATACCCCGCTCCTGAACTTGCCCTATTATTCTAAAGTTGCCCCTCGTGGGCCTTCCCTGCCCTGGGCAGGGGGGCGGCGGGGGGGGGGTCTCAAAAGCCTCTGCTGCACTCGTCCTGCCGACTTGAGGGCTGTGGGAGCCCAGACCAGGGACGGGGCCGGCGGGAGCTGGGCTGTGACAGCCTGCGGTGGGCACCCGGATGCCTCCCGCGCTCGGCTGCCGCTACTCTCAGTAGCTTGGGGCCGAGCTGTCTTGTTTTCTCCCCCACCCCAGTTTGTGCCCCTCCTGGCTTCGCAGGGACCACGGTGGAGACGCGAGCACAGGCGGGGCTTTGTCCTTTGCCAGCACCACTGCGCTTTGTCCCACTCTGTTCACCGCCGCTCACGCTGTACCTGGGAGCTGTCGCGGTCGGGCGCCAGCTTACGGTCATTTTTACTACTTGATGCCTGTGACGTCCTTCCCTCCCCGCGACGTAAGCCTCCGTGTTTTCTGTCTAAACGAACAACACAACGACCATCCCGCAATCACGGAAACCAGGCACCTCGGCAGGCCCTGCGCGTGCAAGAGGCCGGTGCGGAGCCCGGAGCCGCGCGTCCTCCTGGGCAGTCAGAGGCCTCCGCGTCGCCTTGGTAACCGGGCGATGAGGTGTGCTCGGCTCCCCACGGCCCCCAAGCCTGCGCCTGCGGGTTCCCGGGTCTGCAGGCCGCGTGGTCCCCGCTGCTGGTGACCCGTCGTGACCCTGGCCGCCTCTCCACAGCCAGGGGAGCCGCAGCCTCTCCCAGCCGGCCTCCTCCCGGGGGATGTCAGAGGAGAGCCTGGGCGGAGGGACCGAGGTGTCGGCACGGAGGGGAGGACAGCAGGGGGGTAAATCGGGTGCAGCCACTAAAACCTGATTCGGTGACGGTGCCCTGAATGCGGCAGTTCCCTACGCGGCAGGTGCAAAAGGCCGGCGGAAAGGGTGTCCACGCTGTTTTAATGAAAAGATGGGGCTGGGGCTGGGGGACAACTGTCTCACTGCGATAGCATCACTAGTGGTTTCTATTTTCCTCTTTAGGTACTTCTGCATTTTCTAAATGTCCCACCTTACATTTTCTAATGATTTTGTGCCCACCTGGCGTTGCCAGAAGTGTCTGGATCCATCCTGTGGCTGCAGAGGGACCCCGTGCCCCGCCTCCTTGTCACTGCCTGTCCTCCCATGGCTCCCCCAGGAAGCTGCCCCTGGGCTGGACGAGGAAGTCTTCCATCTGCTGCAGGGCCTAGGCTGGGCAAACCACCTCCCCCCGCCGCCCCGTGGACCTCCTCCCCCTCCCCATCACCCCTTCACGCCCCCGTGCTCACTCCCTCCTTCCCCGTGGGGAAGCCACGCTCAGGACCTGGCCACTGCCAGGGGGACATCCCAAACTCTTTTCTCCCCATCCTGGCCTCTTTCCCTGCCACCACCCTTGCTTGGCAATGCCTCACCCCTGCTGGAGCCCAGATTCCCCACTTAGGACACAGCGGTCCCCATCCGAGCACCTCCAGAGAAGCCACATGGCACATTGGCACGTCCAATGATGTCAGCGATCCCACCCCCTGTGCCTCTCCAGCCCGGGAGCTGGCTCGGATCCCCCCTCTCTTGCTTCCCCCCTCAGCTGCCTCTCCCCCTGCCCTCCTGGCCTGTGTCCACACCCTCTGCCTTCTCTTGGGGGACCCGGAGGGAGCCCCCTGTGTCAGGCCCCGTCCCCAGCCCAGCCCCTCTGCTCTGTCGCCTGGAAACACTTTCTTCGCCTCTGGCTCAGCTTCTGAAAGCATATCCCCCGTCATCTCATGTCCTGTTGTCTGTCTCCTTAACTAGACGCCTGCCCTGGAGAGGAGCCACCTTGTCTGTTCCCTTCCTGCTGTGCTCCCGCTCCCAAACCATGCGCGGCACCCGGCAGACGCTCGGGAGCCTGGGTGCACGCCCGACGGGTGACTCGGGGCACCGCGTGCCCGGACCTCCCCTCCCTGCAGACCCGCCCCTCCCTGCCCACTCCGTCCCTGCCGGCGCGCCGGTCACTGCCCACGCCGGAGTCTGGGCGCACGCCTGTTCACAGTTCTGACAAACAGTAGGAACTCACATGGTCTCTAAATGACTGAATAATCATAAAAAGGAGTATTCCAGGCTTGATGCTGGGGGATACATCGGACACCATCGCTACTCCCAGAAGGAATCGGGGTGCTCTGTGCATCGCCAGCACGAAGCCCGGAATAAGGGACGTGACTACACAGGGGCTCCTGGGCCTGAGTCCTGGTCTGCACGAGGCCGGAGCACCCCAGAGGCTTCTGCTCTACAACGTGGAGGACTCGGGACTTTTCTCCCCAGTTGCTTGGGATCGCCAGTACCAGGGTGGGAACTGGGGCATTTACAGGCGCGGGTTCCTTCCACCCACTGATGTCACCTGGTTTACTCTGGGGGTGCAATCAGGCCCTGAGACCACCCCCACCAGGCTTCTGGGTGTTGCTTTTCTTAAATTGTAAGTCCTGATGCCTGTGTTTCAGGCCCCTGGTGCTCCCTTGCCCTGTCCGGGTATCCTCCCACGGCCAGCTTCCTGGAGACCACTGTCTGCAGAGCATCCATTAGGGAGACAGGCATCCGAAGGTCTGTTGGGTCCCTAGGTGTGGCATCAACCACAGCCTTGCTTTAATATCGGGCCACCCCATTAGCCACCTGATTCCTCAAAGCCAGAAATGGGAAGCAGAGCCCTAGATCTCTGGACTCGAGAGCCAGCTGGTGGGAGAGGAGGAGGCTTTTGCTGGTGTGGGTGTGTGTGTGTGCGAGCGTGTGCCTCGGATGTTGGAATTCCACCCTGCCTGTCTGGGGGCTGCCTCTCCAGGTCTCCCCAGGGCCCATACCCCGGTCCCAGTGTCCCTAAGACCAGGATGCCTCCCCTCCCAGGGTGCAGAGGGCCTGGACCGAGAGCACGGACATCACCGAGGTAGGCACAGACCAAGTGCATCGCGGAGGAGCGGGACGCAGGAGGCGATACCGTCAGAGCCGGGCTGGCCGCTGACCGTTAGGGCTTTCTCCCCACCTGCCGAACCCCAGGCCAGGGGCAGTGATTCCCTGAAGCAGCGTGCGTGTGTCAAGCTCCACAAATGTCACACGCAGCAGGAGCGGCCAGGGCCAGCCCCGAGGCCCGAGGATGCTGCTGGCAGCCCATCTTATTTCCTGATACCTGAAATCATCGGGCAGATGCCTTCGATAAACCACACAACACCCAACAGAACAGCCGTCAGGACACAGAGGGCCTTGGGCATCTAGGAGGAGGGTGTGCAGAAGGAGGAGCACCTCGTCTTCCTACAGGTGACAAAGGGAGAGCCATCTCGAAAGGGGCGCTGTCGTCCCCCCCCACCTTTAATCCAGAGGGAGCAGGTTTAGCACACCCCCGGGGACAGGCTGGGTGCACTCCTTCGTGCGTATAAACGCTGTCTTCAAACCCCACTCTGCACTTATTATTTCGAGAACTTTGTGACTTGCTCTTGCTCAGCACTACGGGTGCCCGGCCAGAAATGTGTGAATATTAAAGACACCCACTTCCTGTTGACGAGGTCTCCCCGTCTCAAGACTTAAAAATAATAAGATGAATTCCAGAGATATTGCAATTCTAAGTCAGGCTTAAGAAATTCTGAATGGAAAAGAAATCCGATTTTACTGTTTCTCCTGAATCTGCAATGATATACAAAACACACACACACACACACACACACACACGCACGCCCGATGGTACATTCTTGCAGAGTTTGAGAGCATTTCTTCCACTCTGTTAAGTGGAGACTTCGTCCCATCACTTGCTCACAGCCACTGAGCACACGCTATGTTTTTTTTTTTCTTTTTCTCCCTCATAGCATGTGCAAAGCACGCAAGACTAGCAATCTGAAAAGAAATCAAGGATTCTGGAAGGAATTTTGGCCTCCATGTGCCCAGGATGCAAACAATAATCAAAGACACTTGGGAGCAGAGGCCCATCAATGGCAAATTCATGGGGGTGCCAGGAGGAACCCCGCTGGAGACACGACAGCCATTCCGAGGTCAGACTCTTCCTCTGCTCCGCCTGCACTCTCCGCCCCAGGGCTGGGGTGGCCGCGGCCCACACAGGGCTGGTCAGACGGCTGGAAGCTCAGGACGGGCTGGGAGTAGAGGGGCCAGGGTGCCCAGCTCCAGGGACCTTCTCTGGGAAGGCAGCTTGGCTCTGTTGCCTGCAGTTTTTGTTCAGCGATGACAAAATGTTTCCAAACAGCCAGCCAGGTGTTTGCAAAACACCTGTGACCTTTCAGAAGACTTGGCTAAACCCGGGATAGGAGGGCGGTGGAGGAACCCGGTTTGCTGGAAGTCCCCTGGATGAGCCTGCGGAAAGTCCTGAGGTCACAGAATGAGGGGCAGCAGGTGAGTGCACCCAGGGCCCTGGTTTCCTCTCTCTGTGTCTCGCTCCCGGAGGAGCAGGTTAGGGGGACCCGCGGAAGGGAAGAAAAGCCGCTGTAAACGAATCAGAAAGTAAAAATACTCCAGATTCTTGGTGGATAAACCCAGGACAGATAATGAGCGCACCTTTGAAAGACAGGAAAACTCTGGCGTTCCTGGTGCCCTCGAGAGGCCTTTCAAGAAACAAACTGAGCCGCCAGCAACAGCCCAGGGAGGGGGCGACGGGGAACTCTGGTCTGGCTGATGACGGTGCATCAGGAGAAGCACGTCCGAGTCCTCCATGGTACCCTTGCCAGGCCGGCCACGTCTCCAGGCGACCGCCCACACATGGAAGCCTCCGGAAGACCGCTTGTGGGTTCTGCATCCATCTTAACTCTTGCTCCCCAGCCCCTCCTGTGAAGTAGTATTTCCTTTAACACGAGGCAGAATGATTCCAGGCGAGATGCAGAATTTAAACCCCACACCCCTGCCCTCCTAACGCCTGACGTTCAAAAGGTACCATTCGCCCGTAGCCTCTGTCTTCCCTTAGAGAACATTCTGTTTTGTGCAGAGGCGTAAAGGGGGGACGAAGTGAGCAGCAGTACCATGGAGGTGGTCACCCAGTGCTGCCGTCGGCCTGTCCAGCCTCCCCTTTACTAGGGACAGGCTGTGGGCTACCGGGGGGGGGGGGGGGGTGCACCAGTGCAGACCCACACAGGACTGCTCCCCTGCAGCTCTGGGGAAGCAAGCGGCCCCCCTGGAGTCACCACCCACAGGGCCTGCAAAGTGTGCAGTGCTGGCAAAGAGGAAGTCCTCCTGTGGCCTCTGGGGCGGGGCCCCCCCAGCCCCAGGAGCAGAGTCCTTCCCTGTCTGCATACACAGCACTGGGCCACCTGCCAGATGACCGCCTCACTTGATGGGGTTGCTAACTGGCTTTCCCACGGCGGGTCCCAAGAACCTGAACGCCCCACTCCCACCTGCAGCACAGGAGGCGGCCTCCCCCCCATCCTGCTGTTCATCAAAGCAGAGCCCGAGGATTCCCTGACAGCGTCCCCCGCATCTCATCCCGAGGTCCTGACCTGCAGAGGTGACCCAGAAAGGGCAGGGCGAGCCGGACCACGCCCCGGCGCGCCGCGGGAGGGCCCGGGCCGCGATCCCATCCCTCTCACGGCTCCCCCCTCCCAGCCCGCGGCCCCCCGCGGGGTGTGGGGTGGGTCGGCAGTGGCAGGTGGGCCGGGGATGCTGAGCGTTCCCTGTCTCAGTTGTCGCCAGCTGAACAATGGAGACTCGTGCAGAAGAAAAGGAATCGCAGGTCCTGCAGGCCCGCAGCTGCCCAGCGCCCCGGCACCCCGCGGGGCCCCCTCCGGAGTCTGCGAGCTTCCCCGGGCGCCACCTGCTCCTTCCCCCAACAGACGCGCCCAGGGCCGAGCACCTCCGATGGAAACCGGGTCCCCCGATCGCGCGGGCTCCGAAGGGGACGCAGCCGCCGCGCTGCTGCGCTTGCTGGGGCTCGGGGGCCGCCCCGGGAGCCGGCCCCGCGGGAGAGCGCGAGCGGGGCGCGGCGCGAGGGCGGAGGAGCGCGCTGCGGGAGGACCGGGAGCCCGAGGCCCCGCGCCCGCCGTGCCCGGTAGGGGGCGCTCGCCGGCGGGGCCGCGGCGCGGGCGGAGGGCAGGCCTCGGCGGGCCTCGGGCGGCCGGCGCCCCTGACGTCACCGCCCCGCGGTCGCCAGGGCGACGGCCCCATCAGCGCGCGCGTCAGAGCCGCCGGTCTCTTGGCAACGGCCCGATCTCCCGCTCTCCCTGCGCCTGGCCCGCGGCCGCGCGTCGCTCTGGCGTCAAAGCGACGTCAATGGGGCTGTAGCGCTCCGGCGGCGGCGGCGGCGGGGGGCGGGGCCTGGGCGGCGGGGGCGGGGCCTGGGCGGGGCCTGGGCGGGGCCGGGGCGGGGCCGGGGCGGGCCGGGGCGGGGCGGGCGGCGGGCGGCGCGTGCGGCCCGAGCGCGCGGCGCGGCCCCAGAGCTGACATGCGGCGCGGCCCGGGCGGCGGCGGCGGCGGCGGCGGCGTCGGACCGAGCAGCAGGCGGCCGAGCAGCAGGCGCCCGAGCAGCGCGAGCGGCCGAGCGGGGCGGCGGGGGCCGCGGGGACAGCGGCGGCGCGGCCTCGGCGCTCGCGGGGCGGCGGAGGTGAGGCTCGCGCGGGCGGGAGCGGCCGAGTGTGCGCTCGGGCGGCGGGGCCGGGGCTCCGGGCTCTGGTTCCCGCCGCCGCGTGCCGGGCTCCGGGCCCGTAGGGGCGGCGCGGGGCTCGCGGACCCGGACGCCTCCCGCCCCGCCGCCGCTGGGCTCCCCTTTGTTGGGCTGCGGGCGGGGGGGCGCGGGAGCGGGTTCAGCGGCCCACGGGGGCTGCCGGGGGATGGAGCCGACCGCGGGCAAAAAGGCGGGCTGGGGAGGGGGGTCCGGGTCTCCGCGGGGCCGGGGGCCTCGTGGTCGGGATGGCGCCGACCGCGGGCGGGCGGGCGGGGGGGTTCCGGGTCTCCCGCGGGGCCGGGGGGCTCGGGGGTCCGGGATGGGGGAGCCGACCGCGGGCGTCGGGCGGGGTTGGGCCCGGGTCCCCCGCGGGGCCGGGGGCTCCGGGGTTGGGATGGAGCCGACCGCGGGCGGCGGGCGGGGGGATCCGGGCGCCCCGCCGGGCTGGGGGATCGGGCTCGGGATGGGGCGGACCGCGGGCGGCGGGCGGGGGGTGGGTCGGGGCGCCCCGCGGGGCCGGGGGTCTTGGAGCTCGGGATGGAGCCGACCGCGGGCGGCGGGCGGGGTGGGTCCGGGTCCCCCAAGAGGTTAGGGGATCGGGGGTCGGGATGGAGCCGACCGCGGGCGGCGGGCGGGGGTGGGTCCGGGTCCCCCGCGGGGCCGGGGGTCTTGGAGCTCGGGATGGAGCCGACCGCGGGCGGCGGGCGGGGGTGGGTCCGGGTCCCCCAAGAGGTTAGGGGATCGGGGGTCGGGATGGAGCCGACCGCGGGCGGCGGGCGGGGGTGGGTCCGGGTCCCCCAAGAGGTTAGGGGATCGGGGGTCGGGATGGAGCCGACCGCGGGCGGCGGGCGGGGGTGGGTCCGGGTCCCCCGCGGGGCCGGGGGTCTTGGAGCTCGGGATGGAGCCGACCGCGGGCGGCGGGCGGGGGTGGTGCCGGGGGTCTTGGGGACGGAGTGGAGCGGCCCGGGCGTCGGGGCGGGGCGTAGCAGAGGGCGGGGCCGGGGCAGGGCTGGGTCGGGGTCCGCGCTGAGCGCCCGTGGCCCGCAGGTGCAGCGCGGAGCCATGGTGATCATGTCCGAGTTGAGCGCGGCCCCCGCGGGCTCCGGCCCGGGCCAGCAGAAGCCCCTGCGGGTGGGCTTCTACGACGTGGAGCGGACCCTGGGCAAGGGCAACTTCGCGGTGGTGAAGCTGGCCCGCCATCGAGTCACCAAAACCCAGGTGCGTGGGGGGGGGAGAGCATCCTGGGGGCCGCTCGCAGAGTCCCTGTCCTTGGGGTTCATGTGGGGTGTCTCAGCGCTGACAGTTCCACAAAGAGAAGATGCTTTAGATTATGATTCTGAGTGATTTGTATAGGTATTAGGGGACAGCAGACAGTAATGACCAGATAACCCAGGGTTGCCCTGCCCGTTTAAACACTATTAATGGTTACTTTGGTTATTCCTTATTCCCCCCCCCCCCAACTTTTGGTGACCCTTTGGGGACATAAAGTGTTTTTGAGATTAAGCTGCAAAATACATAACATATAAATAGAAGGTTGTTTTTTTTTTAAATATCCTTTCTTTTAAATTGTAGGTTGCAATAAAAATAATTGATAAAACCCGATTAGATTCAAGCAATTTGGAGAAAATATATCGTGAGGTTCAGATCATGAAGCTTCTGAATCATCCTCATATCATAAAGCTTTATCAGGTAAGGACTCCAGTTTGCCTTTTGCTGTTATGTCCGGCAAGTGCATTAGTTTCAAGAATAAGTCTGCAGTTTCTCAATCTTGCTCCTCTTTGGCTACATGTGGCAGTCTGGGAGCTGGTTGTGTAGGGTAAATAGATCGATTTTTGTGAGCTCTTCAGATGTATTTCCAATTATTTTCTTGCTTTTGGGTCGTAACTGAGATTTGCCTCATTAGAATTTTATTTAGTCTTGTCATTCATTCCGGTTTTAGATGCGTAGAGGTTGGTTGTTTACATTTAGTTTACTATGAAAACAACTAACCAGATCAATGTATTGCCACAAGTCAAACATTTAGCGGAGAAGGACAGATTTTAGTGCAACGAGACACTTCCGCCTTTGGAGATAATTATTAAACTTTAAAACTGGCTGCTCTTACCGGCTTCTGTAAACTTGCAACGGCAGCATTGAGCACTCATCTTCCCATTTAAACTCTCCCATCAGAGACTGGAGAGATGAAAATACCTTCGCCGTGGTGAAAGTGGGGAACTTGACATTTAATCCACATTAAGAACATGCCTCACCCTGTCCCGCCTGTTGGTTTGTTCTGTGACTTTATTTTTGTTATCGTGTTGAAACTAATACATTATAGCTTTGGAGTATGGGCGTTGATTGAATTAGGACAGCAAAGCCGAGCGGTCTCGTTGGCAGCCGCCCGCTGGTGCAGGTGAGGGGGGCCTGCTCGCAGAGGAGGAGTTCCTTGCACGTCCTCAGTAGTGTCCCATCCAGTTGTGTTGGCTGTTAAGTTCCTTTCGGTGTTGGTCATGGAGGCCTTGAATCTGGGATGAATATGGCCCCGTGTGTGTGTGTGTGTGCACACGCGTGTCCAGTTGGCAAGCCTGGATGTCCAGTGTGATAGGAGAGGAATCAGAATAGAAACTATGCCACGGAAGCAGCGTCACCCGAGCTTGTGTCCCCCTGAATGACAGTTTACTCAGAGTCATTAAGTGCGGCGCTCCCGTCACCATCCACCCGGCTTGTGTTTTGTTTCTGTGTCATTTTTCAGTTGTGCTGCTTTGATAAGAGGTTTCCTCATGGTCACTGATGTCAGCGTCTGAGAAATGTGCCTGGCCTGTTTCCGCAGGAGTGGGCTGAACCCTGTTTTTGACTTTGCTGGAGGGATGAGCCAGCGTGCACCTTCCTGGTCTTCCTGTCCCTCCGCTGACCCATTGTGTGGAGCAGCCCAGTTAGACGGCGCGCTGCCCGCGTCATCAGAGTTAGAGGTCCTTTTGGGGCGAGGCTGCTCGCTGCTCCCCGGGGGGTCGGGCTGGGAGGGGATAGGCTTCCGTGGGACAGCCACGCATGTCCGTCCCCGGGTTCTGACACGGTGTGTACTTCTCATCCAGCTGGCCCAGGCCCCACAGCCTCGGGGGAGTCACTTCCCTCTTGCCTTGAGGATTTCTGAAACTCAAAACCCGTTTGCTCTCCTCCGTCCCTCTCTTTAGCTGAGGACAGGGACTAACCGTGGTCTCACCCGCGACTCTGCCGCACGCACTGAGCGCCAGGGTGGTTAAAACTTGCCCTGGTTTCACGTTCTTGTTAGACTTAACGGCTGCATGCAGTTGTCTTTAAAGTGTCTTTTTTGAGGAACAACTGCATTTCGAACCTGAAAGCAGTCTGTTCCTGTAAGAATGTATTGTCCCTGTGTCTCCCTCCAAGAGATTTTATTTTATTATTTAAGATTTTTTTATTTATTCATGAGAGACACAGAGAGAGAGAGGCAGAGACCTAGGCAGGGGGAGAAGCAGGCTCCATGCAGGGAGCCGGACAGGGGACTTGACCCCGGGTCCCCAGGATCAGGCCCTGGGCCGAAGGCAGGCACGAAATCGCTGAGACCCCCCGGGACCCCGCTCTGAGAGATATTAAAATACAGGGACGTGACTTGGTTTTACAGATTAATTCTACCTTGTTTCCTAATTAGTTAGATTTGAAGCTCTTTTAAAAATTGTTTTCAAAGCGAGATAAAATTCTCGTAAGTGAGCCCAGAGGGTGTATGTGACCTTGGCTGTTGCTATTGACACACACCTACGGGGTGCTGCTCGCTGCCCCTGCGGCTCGCTTACCTGGCCGGGCGGCTTCCCAGCCCCTAAGTGATCGCGTGGCCAGCGCAGGTGGGAAGGGGGGGTCTGCTATCTATTATTCAGCTGGTACTGGCCCCCGGCCTGACGCACTGCTGCTCGCAATGCTGCTCGGCGGCGTCCGCGCGTCTGAGGCCTCAGGGCAGGCGGGGCAGGTGCGTTGGGCTTCCAGTGCGTCAGGCCGGGCAGGCTGATGGAGAATTCCCCTCCGACGTTTTCTATTCTTTTCCTGAATAGGAACCCCCATCTTTGTTCCTCTAAGGCAGAAGTGTTTATTTTCTTTCCTTTTTCAAGATAATGGATGCACTCATGCTGGGGAAGTTAAAAATTTACTGGGGTTCAAGTGGATTATTTATACCACTGGTATGTTCCCTTTCCGTGTGGTTCAGCGTTCGGTCTTTTGTGCTTTTAGGTTATGGAAACAAAGGATATGCTTTACATTGTCACCGAGTTCGCCAAAAATGGAGAAATGTTTGGTAAGCCACACCTATTTCAGTATCTGTTGACGACAGACGTGTAACTTGTCAGGAATCCCTCTGCGGGCCCTTGGGTCTGCCCATCTTACGAGTCCACAGTGCTCTTCAGTTGTGCCCCACAGGGTAGCCAGACCCTTGGATTTTAGGGCTATAGCTTTGTTTGGTCGCTCCACAGATTATTTGACTTCCAACGGGCACCTCAGCGAGAATGAGGCACGCAAGAAGTTCTGGCAGATTCTCTCGGCCGTCGAGTACTGCCACAGCCACCACATTGTTCACCGGGACCTCAAGACCGAGAACCTGCTGCTGGACGGCAGCATGGACATCAAGCTGGCAGGCAAGGCGTCCGCAGCCCGGGCAGTGCCGACCTGCAGGGGCGAGGGGTGGCGGGCGCAGGCCTCCAAGGGCCCTCCTTGCTCACCGTGCATTGGGCTTTGTAGCCTGGGCCCTGCCCTTCGCCCTGTGACCTCACTGTTTTCTCATCCCACAGATTTTGGGTTTGGGAACTTCTACAAGTCTGGAGAGCCGCTGTCCACGTGGTGTGGGAGCCCCCCATACGCCGCCCCGGAGGTCTTTGAGGGCAAGGAGTACGAAGGCCCGCAGCTCGACATCTGGGTAGGAGCCCGTGTGCACGGCGCGTGTCAGACGCCCGGACTCTAGTTAACGGCTAAGTGTTCTGGGGCGCGGGCCTGACTCGCGACGTGTTGCCCTTTGCAGAGCCTTGGCGTCGTGCTGTACGTCCTGGTCTGCGGCTCGCTCCCCTTCGATGGGCCCAACTTGCCAGGCTCTGCGGCAGCGGGTGCTGGAGGGCCGCTTCCGCATCCCCTTCTTCATGTCTCAGGGTAGGCACCGCCAGCCGTCTCCCCCGCCAGCTGCTGGGACTGTTGGGTAACCGGGATGCGAGTTTGGGAGAGGAGGGAGGAATTTATATCCTGAAATGCCTGCCTGACTGTGTCTGAGCGTGCCGTCAGGTCCGTGAATCAGCCCCGTGTTCCCGTGGGGTGTTTACAAGCTGCCCGCAACTGAAACCCAACCCACTGGGTGTTTCCTCAGTGCCCTACTTACAGGGCAGGCGGTGCCTGGGCTCTGCTGCCCCCCGAGAGGGCCTAGTCCTGGGTCCCTGCCGGCCCCGGATCTGGGGACGCTGGCCTGCTCACTGGGGATCTAAGTGGTCCCCTGTCTGGCAGGCTAGCAGGACCGCGTGCCCCCAGGGGCCCGGCCCCTCCACCCCTGGCTCTCCTCGGCGACAGGTTGAGCTGACCGCCCAGGCCGCTGCTCTTGGTCCCGGTGTTCTCTAGGAGAACCACTCGTCTGTCCGCCCTCAGGAAGGGAGTCTCGTCCCCAGCAGGCTGCCATGGGGCCGGGTGGGGGTGGGGGCGTGTGCGCAGGTGCCACGCCGGGCTCAGCAGGCCTCCCTCGTCCCCCAGACTGCGAGACGCTGATCCGCCGCATGCTGGTGGTGGACCCCACCAAGCGCATCACCATCGCCCAGATTCGGCAGCACAGGTGGATGCAGGCTGACCCCTCCGTGCCACGGCAGGCCTGCCCGGCCCTCTCCGCGCTCAGCTACAACTCCAACCTGGGCCACTATGACGAGCAGGTGTTGGGCATCATGCACACCCTGGGCATCGACCGGCAGAGGACGGTGGAGGTGAGGGCCCGCCGCGCCCCTGCCCCGCGCACTTTGACGGGAGAGGCGCTCGTTGCGAGGAGAAGCAGGCACTAGCCCGAGGAGTTAAAACGGGAACAGGGGTAATTTAAGGGCCAGCTGTCCACTCCTCTGAGGGATATTCTCGGCCACCCCAGAATAACCCTGGGAACAGGCTCGTCAGGAGCCTCAGCCACTCGGTGAGCGCAGGGAGGCACCACCCCCGTGCGGGCGGCTGCACCCCACTCCCGCTGGCCTCGCTCTGACCCCACCTCTCCGCCTCCCCCAGTCCCTGCAGAACAGCAGCTACAACCACTTTGCCGCCATCTATTACCTCCTCCTCGAGCGGCTGAAGGAGTATCGGCACACGCAGCCGTCGGCCCGGCCCGGCCCCGCCCGGCAGCAGAGGCCCAGGAGCTCAGATCTCAGCGGCTTCGAGGTGGGGGAGCAGTGTCCTTCGAGCTCTGCCTTGGACTGCGCCCCCGCCCCCGCCCCAGCTACAGATCCCTTGCTCCGAGGGCCTGGGAACGGGAGGCTGAACGGCCGCCCCCAGGTCACGGCCCCTGCCCGTTAGGCGTGGGGAGGGGGGTCCTGTGTGAGCCGCGGACCAGAGGCGGGCCTGGCGGCTCTGCCGAGCTCGGGCACCACCCTGTGGCCACCTGTCCCTTAACTGTCTCCGCTCTGGCTTCTTGACCCCGTCCTCTGGCACCCTGGGCAGTGTGGCCTCGGGGAAGCCCAGTCAGCTAGCACCTGGTGTCTGCAAGCCCCCAGCAAAGCCAGCGGGGCCTCCTCATGGCGCCGCAGAGCCACCTCCCTGTCCCTGACGGCGTCTGTCCTCTGCTCGCCCACAGGTGACTCAGGAAGCCTTCTCCGGTGACCCTTTCCGATCCTCCCTGCTGTGTCCTCAGCCCCAGGCCTTGGGGCCATCTGTCCTGCACGCCGACACGGACTGTGACCCCCTGAGCTCGCTCCAGGTGTGTGGCTTACCCTGGGCTGCCGTTGGGGCGGAGGGGCTTCTCCCAGCCGTAGTGCCGGTGGCACCCAGGCCCCACGAGCCCCAGAAGTCACTGGATCGTGTCTGTCCCTTCCCAGCCCTTGCTTTTCCCCCTGGACGCCAACTGCAACGGGGTGTTCCGGCACCGACCCATCTCCCCCAATGGCCTGCTGGACGCGCCCATCAGTGAGGAGGTCGGGCAGGCCCCAGGCCTAGAGGAGGAGCGGGAGGCACAGAAGCCCCCGTCTGGCAGCACCGCCCGGAGGCACACGCTGGCCGAGGTCTCCACCTGCTTCTCCCCGTGCGCCCCTCCGTGTAAGTGTCCCCGTGGGCCAGGGACGTGGGCCTGGAGCTCAGCCCCGGGGTCGAGTTTACGGTTGAGGTTCCCGCCAACTCGTGTGAAGTGTGCCCTTGTTGCAGGGCAGCTTCTGCTTACACTGGTCCAGATTTGTCATTTGTTTAACCCCCGAGGCCGCGTGTGACCCTCCAGGGGCAGAAGGGTGTGGGGCTTAGCTGCCCCCCGGGTGTCTGGAGGGCAGGTCCTCCGTCCAGGCCCTGCATGACCTGCATGAGCCCCCACTCAGCCGCGGGGGAAGCTGCACCGTTACGGTGGTGGCTCAGACTCTGGTAGCCTCCGGCCATCACAGACCCCGCCCAGCACGGCTGTCCGGCCTGACGTCAGGCCCCGTGGGCCACCCACGGGCCGGGGAGAGGCCGCACCAGGCATGGAGGAGGTGTCCATGCCCATTCCTCTCAGCCGTGGCCACAGCAGATTGCCAGTGAGAACTATGGGGTGCTGGGGGCCGCTTCTGACCTTGGGGAGCGTCCGGGGCCCCCCTAAGCACGTGCTTCTCCCACAGGTATAGTCATTTCCTCGTCCACCGCGAGCCCTTCGGAGGGCACCAGCTCCGACAGCTGTCTGACCTTCTCGGCAGGCGACGGCCCGGGAGCACTCAGTGGACGCCTGGCTGCTCAGGGGCTGGTGGGCACCTGCTCCCCTCTCAGACTGGCCTCACCGCTCCTGGGGGCCCAGTCAGCCACTCCAGTGCTGCAGGCTCAGGGGGCCCCGGGAGGGGTCACTCTGCTCCCCATCAGCTTCCAGGAAGGCCGGAGGGCGTCAGACACCTCGCTCACTCAAGGTGGGTTCCCCTTTCACGCACACTCCCGCCTTTCCCGGAAGATGCTCTGTGGCCCTGGGGGGCATCACAGTCCTGGCGCAGCCCAGCTGGGTGAGCAGCAGTCTCCTGGGGTGAACTCAGTCTCCCGGGGGCTGGTCCTAAAAGCCCAGGGGACGCCAGGATGCCCAGCAGTTCCTGACCTGCAGGAGGCCAGCTCCCCTTGCCCGCCCAGGCTCGCTCCCTGTTCCAAGGCGCCACACGTGCCCTCCTTCCACAAGGGACCCCCTGTCTGCCCAGACTCCTAGCTGCACCCCTGGGTTGGGGCTGCTGCTCCAAATCAAACAAAGATGACTTAGCCTCGAGGGGGCTGTAGTAAGAAGTGACCGGGTGACCGGAGAGGAGCCGTGAGCCCCGCAGGAAAGCGTGCCATCGACCTACCCCATCGTGTTTGCACCGGATCCCTCCTTAGGGCTCCCCCAGGTCTGCAAACCCTCACTCGCCCTGGGACGGAGATCCACTGACCAGCCTGGTTTTGCTCCCCGCAGGGCTGAAAGCCTTCCGGCAGCAGCTGAGGAAGAACGCGAGGACCAAAGGGCTCCTGGGTCTCAACAAGATCAAGGGGCTGGCTCGCCAGGTGTGCCAGCCCTCCTCCTCCAGCCGGGCCACCAGGGGCGGCCTGAGCGCCTTCCAGCTGCCCACACAGAGCCCGGGCCTGCACGGCAGTGGGCCCAGCAGCCGGGAGGGCCGGAGCCCCCTGGAAGAGGTGCTGCACCAGCAGAGGTACGCCCGCTTGGCGCCCGCCACCCTCGCCGCGGTAGGCCTTGCGCACCGCTGGGTTTCTTGAGCCACCTTAGCTCCTGAGCCCGTCCCCTGTGCGTGTAATCAGATGCAGGGCGTGGGGAGGACTGCGGGGGGCAGGGGGCCTGCTTCCCTGTAGGTGGTGACGGAGGTGGGAGCCGCCAGGTGCCCTTGCTTTGAAGCCCGCCCGCCTGTTGGGGGGGACGGAGGGGGCAGGGAGTGAGCGTGTCACGTCTGGGCGGCATCTCTGAGCCGCTGCAAAAGCGAGCTGCGGAAATGTCAGGACTGCTCGGGGGATCGTCACACACGGCATTTCACGTAGTGAGCAGCGACGGGGCAGCCCTTTGGGCCAGTGGCGGCACTTGCGGGGGGCGCAGCGGGCAGAGCAGCAGTGACCTGTTCTCCCTCCCGCCCCCTCGCGTCCCGCAGGTTGCTCCAGCTGCAGCACCACCCGGCAGGGCCCCCCGGCTGCCAGCAGGCCGCCCCGCTGGTCCTCGCCCCGTGTGACGGCGCCCTCCTTGTGTCGGGACTCCAGAAGGAGCTGGGGCTGGGGCCCGGCCCGCTGCTGCCCCCCCACCTCCTGCACGCCGGCGGCTCCCCGGTGGCATCGGCGGCCCGGCTGCTGGACACCCACCTGCACATCAGCCACACCGTGGCCCCCCGTCCCGCCGCCACGCTGCCCCCCGGCTTTGTGGCCACGGGGCTCCCGCAGGGGGACTGTGAGATGGAGGACCTGACCGCGGGCCAGCTGGGCACGTTCGTGCTGGTGCAGTGAGCGCCCCGCCCCTGCCTCCGCCTCCGCTCGGGCCGCCGGCCCTTCGAAGCAATAATTTCAGAGGATGTGAAGATGTTTCCGGACTCGAAGCCAATACGTTTCTAGAAGCGAAACAAGCAATACGTTTGGTGTTTTGGCTTTTTAGTTTATTTTTTGTTTGATTTTTGGTTTGTTTGTTTTTTTTTTTCCTTGCACTGAGCAGATGTAACTCTGAGTAGGGCCTGGAAACTTTCTGAAGAAAAATAATAATCGAGGGGCGTGTCGGGGTGGGTGGACGGGAAGGGGAAGGAGGGCGGCGGGGCGCAGGCGGCCGGCTCGGCTGGGCTGGCCAGCGCCACCACGGTCGGTCGGGGGCGGCGGGAGGGGACCTCGGGGGCCACGGAGGGCTTGCCTCGGAAGAAACCGCGCGTGAGCCGCGTGTCCATCATGTGTGTGCCTGTGAGTGTTTAGCATCCTCTTTTATTTTTAGTTAACAATTCTCCACTTCCCGAAACATTTACGCTTCAGAGTGAGAACTGTGAACTTTCTGCTTTACGCATCCGTTTTTGTTTTTGTTTTTTTTCTTAAAAAAAAAGCTCTGTTGGCCAGCCCAGGAGAAAATAATCTACAAATTCCTGGAATTCTCCACCCTGAAATCAGAACCCCAAGGACGTTTTTGTTTTTGTTTTTTTCCCTTATTTTAGATGAGAACTTGTATCCACTGCTCGAGAGTCAGGTTTCCGGGATTCTTCAGAAGAGCCACGGGAAGAAACTGGCAGGGGTGGGTGACTGTGAGGCTGGGACTCCGGCCCCGGGGCGCAGGGCCCAGATCCCCCGCGTGCCTTGGAGGGCCCTAGACGTTTCTTCCCGCTGCCCATCTTATTTCCGCTGCTAATTAAGTTTTTACGCATTTCATTATCAGGGTCCAAAAAGAACAACCGACTGGGGTGGGGGACGTGCAATACGGCAGGGGCGGTCGTCGGGTGGGGGTCGGGGGTCGGGGGCCCCCACCTGCCCGCGGCCGGCTCGTGGTTCCAGGGGTGGCCCTGCCTTCTCCAGGCCTCACGCGTGTCAGGCTTCCTTTCGTTCAAGAGAATGAAACGAGAGGTCGGATCAGTGTTGTTCAAGCTCTGTTCCTTTTTTAAAGCAAACGTTGTACATGTATATAAATAGGAGACAAATATACACTACTTATTTTTTATATTTTTTACTACACTCTTTTGTGTTCCTGGTTTCAATTTTCCTCTCTGGTTAACGTGACAAAGCGCCAGCACCGGGTCGGCATGGAGGAGGGCGACAAGGTGCGCCCTTCCCCTGGCAGGTGATCTCATGTGGCTGCTGGGTCAGTCGCGCGCCACCCGAGTGGAGCGACGCGAGCGGCTGCTGCACGCCCTCCACGCCCGGCGGTCCCCAAGCCCTTACCGGCGACCCAGGTGCCTTCAGCTCACTCTGGCTCTTACGCCCTACAGTATTAACAGGGGGAAAGGTGGGCATTTGTAGAAGCCAAAGACTGCCCGGGGCTCCTCGCGGGCAGGGAGGCCGCGGGGGGCGCGCCCGGGTCTGTGCACCTGCCCAGCTTGCTGCTACCGGCCCTCCGGCCGCCGCTACTGCCCTGTGGCTGTCGCAAGAGTCGGGGAGGGGACTGTCCTCGTGCCTGGCCGCAGAGAAATCACCAAAGCCTCCTGCTGGCTCGGAGAGAGGGTCGGGGCGCCCGGGCCTGCGGGGCCGCCGAGGCCGCACGGCTGACTCCCCACCAAGCCGCTCCCCTGTTCTACTCCTCGCTGTTCTAACGCCGCAGATCAAAGGCCTCAGAACCATGACAAGCACTTTACTTTCACGGAGGTTTTCTTTCTTGCTGTGAGCCGTGTGTCTCTGCGTCTCGTGTGTAGGCGTGTGCGACGTGTGTTTTGTAGTTTCCCCCCACGGCGCCGTGGGGCAGGCTGGGCGCCTGTTTATAGGCACTACGTGATCTGAGATGTATATAGTCTGTTTTTTTTTTTTTTACCATAACTGATTTAATTATTTTATTTCTTATGTTCACATGAGAAATGTATGCCAAAATGATTAGTGGGTGTATGTTTTTTAATTTAATATTTAAATAAAATATTTGGGGGAACAAACCCTCGACCTTTCCCCGTGGCTCGTGTCTGTGGGAGTGCCTTCCTTCCGAGCCGCGTCCTCCAGCCTCCACTCAGGTTTCACATCTTAAAGGAGGGGGACACGGCGCCGGCTCCCGCATCGGCCTGGCCTCGAGGAGCCGGTGGCCCCCCGGCAGCAGCCACAGCCTCCTCCCCTGCCCTGAGGTGGGAACCCACCTGCTGCTGAGCAGGGCGGGTCAGGGCCTGGAGCTCAGTGCACCCTGGCCTTGCTGGTGGTTCCTGCTGCCTGCCCGGCGCGGTGGGTGTGGGTGCTGAGTGGTGGGCATGGGTGCTGGGTACTGGGCACAGATGCTGGGTGGTGGTTGTGGGTGCTGGGCATGGGTGCTGGGTGGTGGGCATGGGTGCTGGGCATGGGTGGCGGACACGGGTGATGGTGACAGGCTCTACGAACCTGGCGAGCATGTCACAGCCCCGTCCATCCTCCGCCGGCCCTTCCCCTCCCGGGGCGCTGCTCACCCCTTCCCCCTTCCCCCCTATTGCTCTGTGAATCCACTAGTGAGTCAAGGGTTTGGAAGACTCTCACGGCCAATCGCTCCCAGTCTCTTAAAATCGACTTTCCTGAGTCCCAGCAATGGGGTGGACGCGGCCGCCAGACAACAAAGGGAATCTCCTCGTTTTGACTCCCTGGCAAATATTTTTTGGTTGAAAAGTTCTTCAGTCTCTTCCACGCACCGGGATGGCCCTTATCAAAAGAACGTCAACGTGCCGGGGAACTGGAGCGCGGCCCGCGGGTCCGTGCACTGCGCGTGGGAAGACCGCGGCCAGCGGAAGGCAGAGACACCTGGCACCCGTGGGACCCCTTCGCTCCCGGCTGCGAGCCAGGGGCCCCCGGGGCGCGCACGGGGAGCAGCACTGGCCGCGGGCAGGAAGGGGGCTCTGACTCCTGCTGGAACGCAGACACCCCTCGAGGACGTTACGCTGAGTGCGGCCGGCCAGGCGCGGGAGGACAGACCCCGAGTGACCCACGTACGTGGGCACCCAGAGTGGCCAGGCCCGCAGAGACAGGAAGGGGGCGCTGGCGTCGGGCCTGGGAAGGGGGCCGGAGTCAGTGCTTCGTGGGTACGGGTCGGTGTGGGGACGAGAGAGAGTTCTGGACACGGGCGGCGGTGAGGGCCAGGTGACGACACAACTGGACTTCACGCCACAGACCTGGACGCTTAACGTGGCCACGATGGTGACTGTCACGTTACGTGTATTTCACCGTAACGAGAAGAAACTGTCTCGGGCGGTGCCCAATGTGAACCGTAGCGTCCCCGTGGTGCATCGGAGAGCGAGAGGACAGCAGGCTGGGACCCGCAGGGTCCTGAGAAACGTCGGGGTCTGTCGGCCGGCCCGGAGATGACAGCACACCTGAGCACCCCTCGGCGGGGCAGCCAGCCCATGGGCGACCACTGCTCTTGCACCGGGTGGCTCCTGGTGCTGCGGGCAGGACCAGCTACAACATCCTGCACGGAGCCGAGGCTCTGGGGGTGGGGAGCTCAGGCTCGATGGCCCCCTGCGCCTGTCCCCAGCCAGGTCCCTGAACGCAGGCTGCACGGTTTCGGGTATGCAGGAGGCCACCACGTGTTGACCTGGTGTGCGGGGCCCTCAGCTCCCCAGCTGAGGGGGCTCCTGGAGGGCCGGCCACGTCCTGTCCCCACACCTGGGGCACCGGGAGCAGCCAGTCATGGGGAGCTCGTGGACAGACGCTGCCAGCTGGGATACCCCACATACACACTGGGCTTCGGAGTCTGTGGGGGGCTGCCACCACCGTCACCATCTCCATCACCACCACATCACTGTCACCGTCACCATCACCATCACTGTCACCATCATCACTACCATCACTGCTACCGTCACCATCACCGTCACTGTAATCACCATCACTGTCACCACCACCGTCATCATCACCATCTCTGTCACCGTCACCATCACCATCACCATCATTAAATAGCTCCTAACTCCGTTGGGCCGGCTCATCTGCTCTGGAATCCTTCCGGCCCCACAGAGCGGGGAAGCCAGCGCAACCGTGGGACTGGGTGAGGCCCGCCGGCGTGTTGGGTTCCCCACCCCTGCTTCTTGCTTTTGCAAGGGCCCCACCCACTCAGGTGTGTCTCCAGGTGTTCACAGTGTGCACAAGCCATTCCTGTTGGGGCCTGGCAAGGCTCAGAGGTGCTTTGGCATGTCCACGGCACAGGGCTGCTCCACTGAGTGATGAGATTCGGAGAGTTTGTTTCTTGGTCTCCTGGGTGAGGGTCCGGGGGCCGCCCAGAGCCATGACCGCTGCAGACCAAGGGGTGCCTGAGTTCTAGAGTGTGCAAGGTGGAGCCGAGCCCAGCACGCAGAGGAGCATGAGGGCCTAAGAAGGTGGCCTCTGGGGTCAGACACACCTGGGTGTAGTCCCTCGTCTGCAGCTTTCTAGGCCCGTGACCGTGGACAAGGGCTGCACCGTGCACACGGCGAGTGGACCAGCTGGCTCAAGGCTCAGCCACTCGTCTCAGGCCTGTTGTTGAAAATACTGGCTCAGATAGCTTTCTACCTTCACTGGGTGTGTCCCCTTCCAGCCACAGGGCTCACGTGTAAAGCCAGGGCTCCTAGGACCCGCCGGATCACAGATCGCGGGCTGTGAGCGGCACACGGGTGTGAACGCATCCCCACAACACAGCAGCCCTGCTGAGGTGCGGTTGGCACACGGAGAGACGCGCCCTCCCCGACCGTGTGGTTCACTGAGCTTTGACCACACATGGATCTGTGGGGCCACCACCAAACCCAGCACACCTGCCCCATGTCCCCCGGAAAGCCCCGGGTCCTCGGCAGGGGCACTTCCTCTTCCCCTGGCCTCCGGCAGCTGCTGGCCTGCTTTCCGTCACTCTGTGGATTAATTGTGCATTTTCTGGAGTTTTCTATGAACCAGCCGTACTGCGTGCGCCCCCCGCCCCGGCCCCCTGCCGTCTGTCCGGCTTCTTTCTCCCGCATCGTGGCGCGGCGGCTGGGCCGGGTGTGGCCACCTCCGGTCCTGAGAGCGCTGCTCCCGCTGGGACGCACCAGGGTTTGGGATGCGCGCACCTGCCGGCGGGAGGCGGGTCGGTCCGGTCTGCGCTGCTACACGTGCGGCCGAGGATGTGCGCCCGAGTCCGTGCGGATGTGTGTCGCTTCTCCGGGGAGAGGGAGGTGCAGTCGCTGCGTCCTACGGCACGATTGCTGTTGGCTTCACAAGAAGCTGCCACACCGCGACCCGAGTGGGCGTCCCAGGTGGCCCTGCACCTTCCCGGCGCTCGGCTCTGGGTGGTGCCCGTCTTTGGGGTTTAGCCACTCCAGGAGGCACAGAGCGGTATCTTACTATGGCTTTATTTGGCATTTATTTTGCATTTTCCTGATGACTAGTGATGTCTAACATCTTTCCATGTGCTTAGCGGTGATTCTGTTTTTCAAGTTTATTTAAGCCTTTGCCAATTTTTAATTGGGCCGTTTGCATTCTTATTATTGAGTTGTAGGAACTCTTTATATATTTTGCATGTAAGTTTCTTGTCGTGTGTGCGCCCATACACACGTGTGTATGATAAACACCTTCACCCAGGTGCGCGTACAGATCGGCACAGGTACGTGGGCACACACACATGCACACAGAGTGTTTCTCCCACCTGTGGCTCGCTTGTCACTGGAAGAGAGGAGTTCAGAGTTTTAATTTTTATGAAGTCCCATGTATTTTATCTTTTCTGTTGCTTCTCGTGTCCTAAGAGATCCCTACTCCTCCCCCAACCCCCGCAACGTTGAGAGGACCTCCTGTGCTTCCTTCCAGAAGCTTCTCATGCGTTCGTTCAGCTCTTGGTCCACATCTACAACCCGCTTCGAGATTAGTTTCTCCTGCAGTTTGGGGCCGCAGTGCCGGCTCACGTTTTCTCCCTGGGTCTCCAGTCGTCCCAGCACCATTTATGGAAAAGTCTCTCCTCTGCCCCCATGGAGTCAGTTTGAGACATTTGTCAGAAAATCAGCGTCAACGGAAGGGCCTATTTCCGGTCCCTGTTCCGTTCTGCGGAGCTGGACGTCTCTGCCGGGCAGTACCAGGCGGTCTGGATTATTTTATCGTTACAGGCGACGTCTTGGTGAGGCTGGGTAGCGTACATCGTCTAATCCCGCTCTCCTTTCTCGACGTTAGTTTTGCTTTTGCGGGTCCGTATGCATTTTGGAGTCATTGCCGTTCCCTACAAGCTGTTCTGAGTCTGTGTATGTGTGTGGAGTCGGTGTTCATCCTCTCCTGGAGGCCTACGGAGCGCGGCGGCGAGCGCGCACGGGCCGGGGCCGCTGTGGGGGGGCTGTAAGCCGCCCAGCCCGTCTGGTGGCCACACGGAGAGTGATGCAGTCCCCATTTTATCTGAGCTTTGGAAGTTTGTGTTTTTCAAGACGACGGCACATTTCATCTGGCTCATTGGGTTTATTTCTCGGAGGCTCCCGATCGCCTCCTCGTCTCCTCTTATTGGACCGCAGCGTCGTCTCCTGTCGCGTGGAGCCTCGTGCCGACCAGCACACGGCTTCCTCCGTGGCCGACATGCTGGGTCCCGGTCGCCCGTCTGGCTCTTCACCTCGGGGCTCGCTCTTCCTTGCATGTCCTCTGCGGGGCTGTGTTTTAAATGCTCCATTTCGTCTCCACAAGGAGAGGGGCTGCGGCACCGCCCGGTCCACCTCCCACGGGTCACACTCTGGACACATGGCCACAACCCTCAACGGGGAGGCTGTGGGCTTCAACAAAGCCGCCCACTTTTATCATATTCTTGAGAGCAGTGTTTGCATAAGATTTACGTCACGGTCACAACCATGACACAGGCTTGCAGACCAGCAGACCCCAACAGCTTTCACCAAAGGATACAGAGACGGTCTTAGCGAGGACAGGTGGGCTCCCTTTCCCATGAGCTCCAAACCCGGCACAGAGGTCGGGCCGTGTCCATCTGGGGGACTTTGCTTGTTCAGATGGGACTGGAGCAGCCGGCCGGTCATGCTTGGAGGCTGCAGGTCCCTGGCCGTGCTCCGTGGCCCAGCGAGGCTGCAGCCTCTCCAGCCCTTTCTTCCACCTGCCACATGGCTGATGGCAGCACGCGCCCCAGGCTGTCGGCGGGGAGGGGGGCGTCCAGGCACGTATGAGCAGAGTGTGACCCGGGGGTACACTGGGCCAGCGTGAGCTGCTGTTTGTTATTCCTCCTACAGAAGCTTCTCCCTGACGATGTGCAGCCTGGCGGCCAAGGTGTCAGTTCCCACCGGGCAGAAGCTTGGAGCTGGGGTTTTGGGCCCAGGTCAGCTGAGCCCCACTTCCAGCCCTGGGGCCTTGATGCACTGCTTGTCCGTGTCCTCTCACTGGCTGATCAGAAGACCCCAAAGAGCACGTGGGGGAAAGAAAGGGGTCCTGGGGTGCGTCCAACCATCCAAATCAGCACTGGGGCAGCCATCCCCGAGCTTGGGCACCTCAAGGTGCAGAGTTGCCCAAAGGCACCTGCGCCAGCCAGTTTCTCCCACCAGCCCCAGCCAGGGATCCTGCTGGCAGTGAGCTGGCCCGGAGTCTTGGCTTTGGATGGGGACTCCCGGCGTAGGGGGTGATGGATGGATGGAGAAGGTGGGAGCCAGCTGGAAGGGCCTGGAGCCCTGCCGGCCACCACCCAGGAGCCCTCCACACGCCTACAGCTCCTGGGGGGCCTGCCCACCCTCTCTCCGGGCCGGGGCTGCAGGCAGGCTGTCCCCCACCTTCGGGCCCAGGCACTGAAGACACCTCAGGGGCAACTTCCCTCTCTGGACGGGGTATAATTAATTCTCCTGAAATAGGCATGACGGCCCAGTAATCTTGGCCTGTCTGGGTTGGGTGGTGATTATCGCCTCTCGCAGGTGTGGCGTGGCACTGGCCACCGGGGATCCCGAGTGATTGCAGACCTGGCAGGTGGTGCAGGGGAGGGTCAGGGGCAGCCAGGGGGGCGAGCTGCTGCCCACCACAGCCACCGCCCCCCACCCCGAGGCCGCGGGGTCAGGAGTCACGTACAGTTCCAAGGGGTGGGGTTGGTGCCGAGAGTGCGTGGCTGGTCACACAGGCTGGTGGCCAGGGTGGGGCCGGGCGGGGGGTCAGTGAGGCTTGGATGGGGCAGGGGAGCTGCGTCTGAATGGAGTGCCAAGCCAGGTCCCGCGGTGGGAGAGGGGACGCCCCCACCACGCACACCCCAGGGACGTCACCCCCACCAAGAGGAAGCCCTCGGAGCCTGGGTCACTGCCTGGGGCTGCCACGGTCTGTGGCGAGGGGTCGGACAGGACAGGGAAGGGGTGCTGGCAGGGCCATCGCCTTGCTCACCCCTCCCTTCTGTGCTGTTTTGGGGTCCCTTCTCCCTCGCTTGGGCTGGCAGCAGCTGGCGTGGGAGTTGCAGGTGCAGAGGCGCCCGGAGGCTGGGCTGCGGCCCCTTCCAAGCCAGACTCTCCTCCCCTTCCCCTCCCGAAGCTCCTCCTGCAGCTCAGAGGGCCAGAGCCTCAGTGTCACCCGTGGAGGAGGCTGCAAGCACAGAAGCTTTGTCCCCACGGGGTCGCAAGTGGGGCAACAGGCTCCTGAGGTGAACCATGGGGCGCACACAGCCCGTCGCCCTGAGCTGGAGCCGCAGCCTGTGCCCCCGGGGCTCGCTCGGCCCGGCACCCACCCCCTGCCCTGCTCAAGGTCCCTGGCCTGTCTCCCAAGTTGAGCTAAGATCACCAGGGTGGACCCTGATCCCATAGGACTGGTGTCCTTACAAGAAGAGGGGACTTTGGACACATGTGGAGGGAAGCAGGCGGACAGAGATGCGTGTGCCGTGGCCACAGGCCCGGGAGGCCGGGAGCGCCAGGGCAGCAGGTGCAGCAGGACTGGCCCTGCCCTAGAGCCTCTGGAGCTGGCGCGGCCCTGCTCAGACGGCAGGGCCATGAGAGGGTAA
Source organism: Canis lupus familiaris (assembly GCF_011100685.1). NCBI lineage: Eukaryota > Metazoa > Chordata > Mammalia > Carnivora > Canidae > Canis > Canis lupus. The sequence continues at coordinate 37,337,693 of NC_049252.1, read as the reverse complement.
ATTGGGGGTGTTAGGCTCCCCCCCCAGTCTGTGGCGTTGCCTCCCCAGCCCCGGAGAGCACACACGGAGGCCAACACAGGCAAGGCCCTGCCTCTGAAGGGTAAAGGCCTCCAGCGTCCGGTCACAGGGACTCCTGGGCAGGGAGCTTCCATCCCGTTTCTGGGGTCCCCATCCCCTGCCCTCGCCACGCTCCGGGCCCCTGTTGTCCGGTGCTGATGCAGCTTCCCGAGGGAAGGGCCCCTCCTCCTCCCGCGTGTGGGGGGCAGGGGCATCTTTAGAGAGACACAACGGCCCCCCTTCCCTGCTGACCCCTGCTCCCCCTTCCAACCGACTGTGGACAGTTGGGTGCCCGGCCCGGTCCTGTGCCCTCCCATGGGAGGGGTCCAGATGTGCCCAGGCTTGGCATCAAGGGCTCGACCCCGGGGGGACACAGGGCACCCCTCCCTCTGCTTCCATCCCGTGGAGCTGTTGGGTAAGCAGAGCTGGCTGCTGCGAGGTTCAGAGAACTGGGTGTGGGGCCAGTCGGCAGGGTGGCCCCCAGTTGGGGGCCCTAGCACCTCCCCAGCCTCAGTGGGGCGGGCTCAGGTAAGGGTGCCTGCCTCAGTGTGCTTGGGTGCACGGGCTGGCCAGTGGGACCCATCAGCTGTGCTGGGGTGACCTGCGGAGGGCGAGGGGAGGGCGTCCTCCTGGGGCAGAGGCTGCGGGAAGGCCACGGGGCGGGGAGGCCGCACCATGGGTCTCCCCAGCCCTGCTCCAGGGCTCTGGGACCCCTGCAGCCAGACTCCCCAGCCGCTCCCCGCCCGCAGTCCTTCCCCTCCGGGGGTCGGCGACACCTCTCTCGGCCTGTACGTAAGAAGGACACTGAATCCCCAGAGCCCCTGCTGCCCCTGGGTGCCTGGCCCCCTCCGAGCCGGGCGTCCCGGGCCTGGGAACGTGGCTGCGCTGGGTGACGGCCCGTGGTCTTCCCTTCCCTGGGAAAAAGGGAAATGAAAACACCAGGAGGAAGTGGTTTCCCACGTGGCAGAAAGTCACAAGCGCCCGGCGTGTGGAAGGCGGCAGTGGGGACGGCGGGCGCTCGGGCCCCTGGGGAGGGGGGCCGGGCCCCCAGCCCCCCGCGGCGGGATCCGTGGACACACGGAGACCTCTGGGCTGCCGGGAGAGCCGTGGGGGCGTCTCGGGGCTGCACCCCATGATCACGCCACACCTGGGCTTCCCCATGCCGAGGGTCCCGCGGCAGAGGAGCCGCAGAGTCCTGAGGGGGCAGGCCGGGTCACCTGGGTCACCTGGGATGGGGCGCGGGGCAGAGGTGACAGGATGGGCCAAGAGAGGGGGCAGGATGTGGTGAGTGGGGCCCGTCTGCCCCTGGGAGGTGGCCCTGAAAACACTGGTGATCGTCGCTCCAGAAGGAAAGGCTTCTTCCGGGGCTCCCCGGAGCCCAGGGCGGCTGGAGACACAGCCCTGCCAGGGTGCGGCAGGATGGCAGGGGCTTCCCAGGGAGGGCGGGGGGAGGAGCTGCGGCAGGGCCTCCACCCCTAGGGGCAGCAGGCACCCCAGCCCTGGTGTTGGCGGGTGCGGGACCCCCTGCAAACCCCTGTTCCCCGGACACCCTCGGCGATCTGCTGGCTGGCTCGGGGTGACTTGCCCTCACGCCCACCCAGTGGGGAGGCCCCCGGACGAGGCAGCTGAACCCTGGGGCTCAGCCTGCAGGAAGGAGGGCGTTGTGCTGGGGCTGCACCCCACGTCCCCGTGGGACCCACAGCCCGGCCCCTCCGCTTCACCCCAAGGGGATGCATCTGCTCCAGCGGCGTCTATGACGGGGCCAGGGAACAGAGAGGGGGGCTGGGCGGCCGGACAGCTTCAGCTGCAGCGGGCTGCTCTGTGATGTGTGTTTGTGCGGGCACACACGTGCACAGGCACACACGCGCACAGGCACATGCACACGCGCACACGCACACGTGCACACACACGTGCAGACTGGCATGCATGCGGGCACAGAAACCCATCTCCCTACTTGTTCTGGCCCGCGGGACTCCAGGTCAGGCTCCTGAGGCCTGGGGACAGCGCCCTTGACGGACAGGCTAAGTGGGCGAGCTCCCGGCAGAAGGGTGTCTCATGCTGGCTGATGTGACCAGAGGGAGAGGTGACCGGGGGCGAGGTGACCGGGGGGGAGAGGTGACCGGGGGGGAGGGGTGACTGGGGGGCGAGGTGGCCGGGGGGAGGTGACGTCTCCCCGCAGTGCAGGCTGAGGAAGCAGGCCCTCAGCAGGAGGAGGGCACTCGTCCTGTGCCCTGTGTGCGGGGAGGGCCCGGGCCGACCAGCTCCTGCCCCCCCTCCCGGTCCCCGTGCCGGGGGCCCTCTGGCCTGGGCCCGGCTCTCGCCGTCCGCAGGGGCTTCTCCCCGCCGGGCCCTGCGTGTGCCCGCTGAGCAGGGCCGGTGCTCAGGGCTCGGGAGCCTCGGGAGAGCCAGGCCAGGGCGCCGGGGGCAGCCACCTCCCTCCGGCCGCGCTGAGCCCCGGACGAGGCGGGTGGAGCCTGACGGCGTCTCTGCCGCAGACACAGACACCCGGGCCCAGAGGAGTCCTGTGGATCCAGGCAGAAGGAAGTGCAGGTTTACTGCAAACAGGGCTCCTCCCAGCCTTGGTTTATTGTCAAATATTATCACAAAGGCCTGCTTCAGAGAAGGGCCTGCAGGTGAGCAGAGCCCGGGGTGGTGGGGGGATGCTCTGCCCCGGCTCGGGGTCCCAGGAAGCGCCACCCCTGCCCCCGGCCCCTTGGGGTGCCCGCTCACTGCGTGTGCCCTGGAGGCTGTGGGGCCGGCCTTCAGGGCCCTCTCCCCGGCCTCGGCCTCGGGGCACAGAGCTGGGTCGCAGGCCGAGTTATCGGAGTTTTTGTGTAAACACGAGTCCTCTTCTGGGGACATTTCATCCTTGACTTTGAGCCCCAGGTAACTTTTCCTTTGCTTATCCTGGGGGAGAGCCCCGGAGCCATGGGCTTGCCTCCGAGCGTCAGGATCCTTCTGGGCACCTGGGCCTTGGGAGGCTGCAGGAGTACTCTGCGGAGGTTGGGGGCACCCACCTTCCCCGGCTCCCCCCCAGCCAGGCCCCACCCCGCAGGGAGGGCTCTAGGGGACCTTGCCGTGCTCCCGCCAGCCCTGGCTTCCAGGCCCGTCCAAGTATCGCTCTGGTGAGACGGGACACTTGAGAGTGACTCAGACAATGACTTGGGCTCACCTCCCCAGCCTTGTCTCCTGAGGGGACGGACCGAAAGTGCAGGGGGAGGCCCCTCCGCCCTGGGCAGGTGCTCTCGGGGTGACTCATCGGGTGCAGAGCCATGACGAGCTTCCCCGCTCACCCTGGCTGCGCTGGGCTTGGGAAGCCTCGGCTGCCAGCGCCTACGCGTGACCTGGGGTGGAGGCACCCAGTTAGCCTGCCCAGGCGCGCCCACCCTGGGCATTGAGCCCACCCCCTGCCCAGGCCGGTGTGGCTTTCAGGAGTCCCGCCCGGCCCCCCGCCTGGCTCTGGAATGCCAGGAGCCCTCTGCAGCCTCCCTGAGGCTTTGGGGCCCTCCCCGCCCCTACCCTAGGGTACAGACTGTGCCCTGGAGACAGGCAGGCTCTGGGGTTCCCAGGCTGGAGGCTGGGGTGCTGTCTGGAGAGTTTGGAGAGACGGGGAAGGTGGAGTAAGGAGAGGGGTGGAGAGATCTCCCTAAATGGGGACTCGGGGTCAGGACACAGGGCAGTGTCTTCTGGGGGTGGGGTCAGCCCGTGGGCGGGGTGTGGGGAGAGAGGCTGCCTGCGGGATCCCATCAGGCTGCTGGGAGGACATGCAGGCCAAGGATTGATTTGCACACCATGCCTGGTCACCATGGGCGTGTGTCCTCGCGTGTGGAATCTGGGGTGCTCCGCGATGGAAGGAGGTGACCGCAGGGGCCCACCTCTCGGCTTTGCACAGCTGGCCTCCACCCCGGCCTGGGACAGCCGCCCCCAGCCTCCCTCTTATGCACCCTCTTGCCGGGTCACCCTGAGAACCCCTTCCTGGGTACCCGTCCCCATTTCAAGACCTGGCACTGCCCTTCCCCTTGTTCCCACAGTGGCTCTGCATCCCCCCAAACTGAGCGTTGGTCTCTCTTCATTAGTTAGGACTGTCTTGGCTCAGAATCTCCATTCAAATGAACATAAGTAAAAAAAGGGAATTCATTGGCTTACCCTAACTACATCTCCCAGGCGCTGCTTCAGGCTTGGCTGGATCCAGGAGCCCAAATCACAGCCTCACAGCTCTACCTGTCTCTCCATGTCTTGGTTCTGCTTGCGTTTTATTGACTTCGTTCTGGGTGTCACCTCTGTCCCCATGGGCTGGAGGTGCCCTTCGACCTCCCACCTTCACCTCCTGCCAAGCTAGCAGCTCCGAGTGGGAAGAGGCCGATTTTGTGGTCACTGTGTAATCATGTCCCAGAGCAGGGTTCTCAAGGTATGGCTTGGGTCATGTGCACACCCCAGGCGGCCAGTGCGGCTGGCGGATGCCGTACATGTCCGTCCTTATCCTGGGTGAGGTCAGCCCGCGGGAAGGAGAGGGTCACTGCCTGGCAGATGGGAGAGGGAAGCCAGGCAGCGTCCCCAGCAGGTGAGTGAGCTCCTCGCAGGGGTGCTGGGCATTTTAAGTGCGTCTATACCCGCAGCCCCTTGCACCAGCGCACAGCTGGGTACAATCTTTCTTGACCAGCAACTGTCCCCTCCCCAGGGAGGCTTCTTGGCCTTAGAGAGGGGAGCACACGGGCTCTGGGGAAATGATAAAGTGACAAAGGTCACGTTTGGGAAAGCTCTGAGCTGCCCAGGTCTGGCCCTTCCTCCTCTGGTGGCCTCAAGATGAAGGATTAAACTGCCGCACAACTGACAGGAGGAAGGGGTGGGCAGGCTTTCCGTGCCCCTGAGGCCCGGCTCACAATGAGGCATTGTTCAACTCCGATTCCAAACGGGAGGCTTACACAGCTTGACTTTGGCAACAGTGGGATGGAAAATGCGAAACAGAGGCCGGACAGTCTGCCACGGTCATCCCAGACAGGACCCCCAGCGCCAGCTTTGGTGGGGTCAGAGCCATGGGGTCATCACTTGGGGTCCTGGATCCAGCCATGCCTGAAGCTGCTCCGGGTGATGCAGTATGGAAGCCAACAGATTTTCTCCTTAAGTTCATCTGAGTCACTCTCCCAAATCACCAGGTCCCAGAGTCTGCAAGAGGGGAGTTAGGTCTTTGTGAGAATGTGCATTAAAACGACTTCCCTAAAAAAAATAAAAATAAAAATAAAATAAAATAAAATGACTTCCCTGCATAAATGTTAACAGGACCAACCCATTGTCAGGGATGGGAGCGGAGTTCAAACGGATTTCGTGCTCGTGGATTCCGTGCTCGTGGCCCGTGGGCCCCTGCGCCTCCCGTCACCTGGAGCTGGCTGCCTCCAAGGCCCTCTGTCCCCATCAAGGGCAAGAGAGGCCTCCCTGCTCTGTGGGTGCCGCGGAGCCCACGGCTGCACGATGCTCACGGAGCCCAGCTCGGCGTGAACACGGGACGGCTCCGTCAGGGCCCAGGGCGCCGTCCAAGCACGCTCTGCCCTCCCTCCCCTGTGGGGACTCCACGCCGCCCGGGGCTTTGGGCTGTCACAGTGCTGTTCCACCGTCTAAAGCAGCTTCTCATCCCACCCAGTGCCCCCCGAACCTGGGGCGAAGCTGCGACAGACGAGGCTCGGAGGGGCGTGTGCAGGCGTGTCTGTCCCTCACCCTCCGGGTGGCCCCCCACCCTCAGGCGCCAGCAGCTCGGATGCCCCGGGCCTCGCTTGTGGGTGTCTGCCCTGCTGGGTCACCATAGAGGGAGGTCTGGGTCCCTGGAGGCCCCTCAGGATGGGTGCGTGGTGGTGGTGGTGTGGGGAGGGCGTCGGGGTGCTCGGCGCCACTGCTATTTGCACCCTCGGGGACCAATTCCAGGGCTTCCAGTAAGAACCTCACTCATAATCCCGCTCACGGTCCCAATGCTCGCCGGGCTGCCACGAGCTCCCGGGGCGACACCGGGGCCCCCACTCCCGGTGTTCGTGCCTCTGTGGGGCTGGGCTGCTCCGTGCAACGACGGTATGTGACCCCGGACACCAGGCCACTTGCTCTGGTGGAGCCCGCCGCCCCGCTGCAGGTGGCTCCGGGAGCTGCCACGTGGCCTCCCACCCGCGGCCGCGCGAATCCGCCGTGTGGAGAACAGACCCTCCAGCCCCAGTGACACCGTCCGATGATGCAATCCTGTCTGACATCTTAGCTGCAGGCTCATGATAAACCCTGAGTCTGCAGGATCCCCGAATCCCCGAGCCACGGAGACCGTGTAAGGTAGTCAACGCTTGAGGCTCTCAGCTGCTCAGTTCTGGGACCAAGTGTGGCATGGGCACGGCCTGTGCATGCGTGTGCGTGTGTGCACGTGTGTTCTTCCCGAGGGCCCTGACACGGCAGCTCTCCCAGGCTCCCAAGGCCAGCTCCCGCACCTCCAGGGACACCCCCTTCCATCCCTGCCTTGAATGTATTTTTTTAAGGTTTTTTTTTTTTTTTTTTTTTTTTAAAGATTTTATTTATTTATTCATGATAGTCACACAGAGAGAGACAGAGAGGCAGAGACACAGGCAGAGGGAGAAGCAGGCTCCACGCACCGGAAGCCCGACGTGGGATTCGATCCCGGGTCTCCAGGATCGTGCCCCGGGCCAAAGGCAGGCGCCAAACCGCTGCGCCACCCAGGGATCCCTTTTTTTAAGGTTTTATTTATTCATGAGAGACACAGAGAGAGGGGCAGAGACACAGGCAGAGGGAGAAGCAGGCTCCATGCAGGGAGCCCGATGCGGGACTCGATCCCAGGACCCCAGGGTCACGCCCTGGGCCGAAGGCAGCGCTGAACCGCTGAGCCCCCCGGGCTGCCCCTGCCTTGAATCGTAAGCTCTGTCTACACGCCTGCGAAACCGTGTCTGGACTAAACCCCTCAAGTGACCGGGTTTAAAGGAAGTTGTCGTCAGGCCCGTGGGCCACACAGCCAACCCCAACGCAGGTCAAGGGCCAGCGGTCCGCCCTTGGGAGGGACTTTCCAGGCCATTCGCCGCTGGAGGAGCCTGGAGGCAGCTGCCACCTGCGCCTCAGATCTCCCCGACCTCGCTGGAGGCTGCAACGACTTTGAATAAAGAAAATGCAACCAGATGCCCCCGAAGCTGCTTCCTTCTTGTTTCCCCCCAAATAATCATTCCAAGGGCGATGTGTGAGGAGGGAGCCCTGGGGTCAACCATCACCCACCGCCCACTTTGCCCGCTCGGTGTGCACAGGAAGCATGGCCTCCGGTTGGGGGGGACCCCGGGAGCCAAGTCCAGCGGGGAGAGAGGGCAGAGGGGCCCGTCAGCCCCGCACTTGCACCCCGCGCTCCGGGAAAGCCCCGGGAGGAGGGATTTCCTCACCACATCCCTGGAACGTCGTTTCCCTGGGAAGGAAGCCCAGGAAGCCCGCTCTCTTCCTGGCAGGGATTCCCCTGAAGCAGAGCTCCCCACTCCTGGGGGGCAGGGGCGGGCTGGTCACTGGGAAAATGGGGGGGATGCAGTCCCCCCACCCCCGCGATGAGGGGCAGCACCAGCTGGGCAGGAGCCTGCCTTTGTTGAAAAGTTCGATATTTTGTTCACTATGAATTTTGAATTAATTTTGACTTTTAGGAGTGTTGCCCTAATGAGTTTTTTTAGCGACTCCCACTTAAATTTTGCAGGGAGACGAGTCCCCCTGGCATGCCCTGAGGCTAGGCATCTGTCCCCTGCCCTCGAGTGACTGAGTGACCGGGTGACCGACACAGTGAAAGCCTGGCCGGCCTCTGAGCGGGGCCGACTCCCGCGGAGCCTGAATCCTGGCGGCCGGCACGGTGGGCCCCGCTGCCCCGGGAGCCCCACGATCGCGGTGCCCGTCCCGGCAACCACGCAGGCCCGCAGCGCAGCAGTGAGCGGGCAGGCCCAGGGCGGCTGGCAGCCTCTCGGGCAGGACGGCCCTGAGGTTGGCGGGGGCCTCCCCAGGAGAGTGCCCTGGGGGACCCTGGGGGGCCCTGGGGGCCGCAGCCACCCCTCCTCCCAGGCAGCCAGCCCTTCCGTGGGGCTGCGCCCAGACTCCCCAGGACCACGTCAGCCCTGCCTGTCCTAGAAGCTCCCTCCCTGGCTGCCAGCCACGCAAGGGCACGGCTCTGCCCCATTCTCCCGCCCGTGTCCCTCCAAACCCACCTCCAACAGTGTGTTTGTATGTGGGCCGGTGACCAGTGCCATCACGGACTTGCAGGGTGCAGGGGACACGTTCCCCCCGTCCTCTGCTAGGTGTCCCCGGCCCTGACCCTGGGGACCCTGTTATTCCCGATAAATAGAGGAGGGGCAGCCCATGCTCCTCCACCCAGTGCTGTGCTGGGGGTTCATCCTGCCGACCACCCCACCCTCCTGCCCCCCACTCCTGGCTGGCATGGGGTTGGGTCTCTGCATTCAGTGACCTGTCTCTTCCGCATCTGCCCCTGAGACACCCCGGAGCTCGGAGCTCCCCAGCCTCCCGAGATCGGGTCCCCTGGAGAGGGGAGCGGGTGGTGGCTGCACGCGGGGTCAGCACGCCCCTGCCTATGCGGCTGCTTTCTCTGATGCTTCTCCAACGGCCTGGTTGAGCCCTGGGACGGTCCAGGCTGCCTACAGAGGGGAAGGGTGTGCGTGGGGGAGGAGGGCCGCAAGGCTTGTCCTGGACGCCCCGCAGGACCCCTCGGAGCCGTCCACAGTCTGGCCTGTGGGTGGCCGGCTGAGCTGGGGGCTGACCAGAGAGCACCCGGTCCGCCCACCAGCAGGCAGCCCCCGGGGCCACACAGAACCAGGCTTTCCCCTTACACAAGCGCCGAGCTGCCACTCGTGTTTCCGCTGTCACTCTCTGCCCCATCTAAACTGCCTGCCCAGCTCCCACGAAGCCTACCCACCTGGGTCCAGGTGAGCCTAACCTGCCTCACGGCCCGACCAGGGCTGTCCCAGGATGCGGGAGGCCTTCTTCCTAGATGAGCCATTTGAGTGGCAGGCTCAGACCTCCCTGATGGGATCAAAGGCTGTTGGGGCACCTAGAGCCACCCGGGCATCATTCCAGCTGGGGGAAGCACCCCAGTACCCAGTAGAGAAAACCAAAGCCCAGGGAGGCTGGGGCTCATCCGAGGTCACACAGCACAGGTGGGCTCCTCCCTGCATGTGGCCTGGAGCTGGAGGGACTCAGCTTATGAATCAGAATCCGGGTGGACCCTGGTCCCAGCCCCTGGCCCTCGCTGGATACAGTGGGTTCCAATTAGCATTTGCAGAGGGCTTATGGGACTGGGTTGTGGCATCCTCCCTCCTTTTGCTCATTTACGACCAACGAGCGAGGACCCCATCCGTGGACCACCTACCCCACTCTCCCACGACCTTGGTACACACTTGGTTAACGAGACCACAGTTATTGCTCAAGCCCCCTGCTGACCTGCTCTCTGCCTTGGGATGCTCGTCCTCACCTGCTAGTCTTTCTCTGTGTCTCTTCCTCATTCCTTCCTTGGGACTCTGACCCACATCACTCATTCTTTCTGTCATCTGCAAACTGCCTGCAGGCCCTTTGCCTGCACCTGCAAACATCCCTGCAAACATCCTGAGCACTTCCTCTCCCTCATCTCCCTGATGACTCGACCCCTTGCTCATGTAGAAACATCCATCTTTAGCTGGGGTGATGCTCTTGTCTTGAAGTGGATGTGCCCGGCGTCTACACAGCCCCGTCCACTTTCTTATGCTTACAGTTTGACCCTGTGTCTTTCCCCATCCTCTACTTTCAATCTCTGGGTGCTAATATCGAACCTGTGTCTCTCAGCAATAGCATACGGTTGAGTCTTCATTTTCTTTCTTTCTTTCTTTCTTTTTTTTTTTTTTAATTTTTATTTACTTATTTGAGAGACAGAGTGAGATCAGGGGGCAAGAGCAGAAGGAGAAGCGAACTCCCCGCTGAGCAAGGAGCAGGATGTAGGACTCAGTCCCAGGACCCTGGGATCATGACCTGAGCCAAAGGGTGTCCCAAGCCTTGATTTTCTTATCCACTTTGATGGGCTCTGTCTTTCTACTAGAAAGTTTAGTCCACTTACATTTAATGTAATCAGTGATATGGTCGGCTTCGGACCTTCCACCTTACTGTTGCTTCTTCATTCGTCCCACCCTCTCTTTCATCCTCCATCCCTCTCTCCCAGACTTTTCTGGTGCTCTGTCTCTGCCTTTCTACAGATCTATGCTCACAGCTGGGATCACTTCCCCGCAGCCTCAAGAGCTTCCTCCGGTGGCTTTTGGTTGTGTAGGCCTCTCTGCTCATTCCTGTATTCATTCTGGAAGGATGTTTCCACTGGGTATGGGATTCTAGGTTGAAAGTTCTTTCCGTCAGCACTTTGAAGGTGTATTAAATTGTCTCTGGCTTCTCTTGTTCTTAACTGGAAGGCACTCGTCATTCTTACCACTCTTTCCCCAGGAGGCAATGTCTTGTTTTCTCTGGAAGCTTCTAAGGTTTTCTCTATATTTTTAGCTCTTAGCAGGTTCACTATGATGTGCCTGGGCATGGTTTTCTTTGCCTTTATCCTCTTCAGAATTTAAAGTTTCTTAAATCTATGGATGATGGAGTGATGTATTTTATGAGTTTTGGAAAAATCCCTGGCCATCATCTCCTCAAATATTTATCCTGTCCCATTCTCAATCTCTTCTCCTTCTGAGATGCCGATTACACGGAAGCATGGATGATAGACTGTGATTATCTCCTATGCCCCTAAATTCTGTCCTTTTATCCCCACTTCTTTTCTGTCTATGCCTCACTTTGGATAATTTCCGTTGACTTGTGTTTGCCCAAACCGTATTGTGGAACTCACGTAAATCTAGCGCCTGAACATGTGATGCCTCGCATTCATGGGTAGTCTCTGTTACTCGAGCACGTGTCCAGAATGCTGTTTTGTGTCTCACTCTTTCTTCTGGTTTCACTCTTTCTCATGCCCTTACAACAAATCCTTGGGTTTAGACCCCCGAGTTTTCAGCTATAGAGGGCCTCTTGTTCCCTTTCAGAGATTCCATTTCTCTGTTGAAATTCTCCAGCCCTTAATTCATTTTATATGTTTCTCCAAATTCTTTAACATATTTGTAATAGTTATTCTAAAGTCCTTGTTCAATAACTTTAACATCTGGGTCATGTGTGAGTCTGCTCCTCGTGCCAAATTTTTCCTCTTGATTAAGGGTCACATTTTCCTACTTCCTCTTGTGTCTCATAACCTGTTATTGTCTTCTGGGTGTTATGGTTAAAAGAACTGCAGACAGTGGGGTGAGTATTGCCCTCCCCCAGAGGTGCACACTCTTTTCTCTGTTAGGAAGCTAAACAAGGGGCTCATCACGTCGGTCCACTCAGGGGGTAGGGTCCTTCTCTATCCTAAAAACCAGACAACGTTGACAACAGAAGAGCAAACCCCAATTTCCTCATCTGGCATCCCTTTTGCTGTTTGGCTCCTACTTTGAGTCTTTGGCCAACTCAAATCCCTGTCTGCTTCTAAATCTGGGATCTGGGTTTGCAGCTTTGGCTGTGGCTGTCGGGGCCTGGGGGTTCCCAGTTCTGACCGGCCTCCTTGGGGTCAGTCCACTCAGCACCCCTCCCCTGAATGTCCCAGACAGACTGGAGTTGTCTCCTCCCACCAGCCCCAGGGGCGGCCTATCCAAATGCTCCAGTCTCCATCTGGCTTCCATCATGGTGGGACTCATCTGGCCAACAGGAGTGAGTGGGGTGACATGTGACTGCCAGGGGACAGCCTGTAGAAGTCTGTACCTCTCCCGAGTCTCCCCCAGCCTCCCTGCCATGGAGACCGCATGTTTTGGGAGGGTCGACTGGGATGGGCATGTCCCACAGGTGAGAGATAAACATGGGGGCCCTGAACCTCGGAGGCCTTGGGACTATTTGTTACCTTAGCCTGACTTCACCTGTTGTGACTGACGAGGGCTCCGTTGCCCATTTCTCAGCCTGCTGTTCCAGAAGCAGAGACATGGCCTGGTCCCTTCCTCTTCCTCACCCACCACCCAGGACAGACCAAGCCACACGGATGGAAGTCTGTGCGCTCTCCTGTTGCGCTGCTGACACCTGGCCAGGCCTTGACCGTCCTCCCCTGAGTGTTCTGGAGCCCTCTCAGCTGGGGCACGCAGGATGGAGCTCCCTGACCTCTGAGCACGTCCACACAGCAGCTCTGCCAACGTCCTAAAAGGCGGATCAGAGCCTCCTGACGCCCTGCTTGTGGGAAAGCCCCTCGGGGCCCCACATGATGGGCTTCTCTCTGCCCTCTGGTCACCAGCCTTTTAGCTCCTGACATGCCCAGTGTGGGTTCCCCTTCCTACACCCTCTGCCCCCACCACACCTGGTCTCCAGCCAGCTGGACCCCATCCTGTGACCTCCAGGGTCAGTCCCTGGGAAGATGTGACTAACCACCCCATCCCCCAACACCAGGCCCCTGAGCACCTGCTCATTACAGCTGGAAAAGATGTTTCTGTGTCTGTGCGCATGCGTGTGTTCTATTTTGGGGTCGATATCTGCTCTGGTTGCTCCCAAGGAGGGTGGTATCTGCTGTGCTCACTGCTGTACCACTGGGACTGGCACAGGGAAGCCACACTGTGTTTGTTGATTGAATACAGAGGTGGATGCTCTAAAAAGAGCACGTGTTCGTTTTGCTGTGTCGCTGGGATAGCTTTCCCCCAGCTGCCGAAGCGGACCCAGGGGAGCACATGGGGCAACGGGGACTGAGGTGGGACCGCCACCTGCTCAGGGTCTGCCTTTGCAGTGGGTGGGGCTGACAGAGCGAGGCCCTGTGGGATGGAGGGGAAGAAAGCCTCCTCCTCCTCAAGGAGGGTGGCTGTTGCTGACAAGCCTGGGGCAGGAAGGGAAGAAACCCCCGGTCCCCTCATGCCGGCACCATGCCCGCCACTTTGATGGCAGGACTTACTGCATCTCACCCACCTTTCTACATATGCAGGAGGCCCGCCTCGGCTCAGACGCTGTCCCCAAGCTTGGGGTGACAGGCCCCTGAAGGCCCTCCAGCTCCATTCAGCACCTGCTCACATCCTTCCCCTCTCACCCTGGGTAACTGGTGACATTCTGCTGCTGGGGCACAACAATGGGGGACATCGCTCTCAGGGGCGGAGGGCAGCTTCTCATGCTCTGTGTGGGTGACTGTCACCCTTGTTCAAGGGACGCCAGGAGGGGGATGAGAGTGGCACTTCCTGAGAGCGTCCTGGACTGACGGGTCCTGTCATGACATACCCACAATGGACCACCCACAGACCCCAGGGAGCATGGACCTGGGCTCCTTTGGAGCCGTCATAAGCTTTGCAAAAGTGAGACGTTCCAGCCACGACCGGTTACAACCTCGCTCTCTCCAGTCCGGACCCCTCCCTCTGGGGCCTTGCAAGAGCCACAGAAATTTGGAGGGCACAGAGTTGGGGCCATGTCTAGCTTGGGTGTAGTGGATGTCTATAGTGGTGGCTCACGCCCACCTCTGGGCCACATACCTAAGTTGTGACCATCTGGAAACTCCTACCTCTGGCGGCCTGACCCCAGTGGCCACGTCACACAGACCTCAGGGTGAGAGGTTGGGTCTGGACGCCAGCACGTCCACTGGGTCCTGGTCCTGGAAGTGTGTGAGTGAGCTTGGGAATGCAGCCAGAGGATTCCTTAAGTTTGATTGCCCTGAAAATATGCTCGACATCATCAGTAAAGAAGCTTTCTTTTTTTCCCTAATTTAATTTTATTTAAATTCAATTCATTAACATAGAGTATTAATTTCAGAGTCGAATTTAGCAATTCAGCAGGTTGCAATACCCAGTGCTCATGACATCACGTGCCCTCCTTCATGCCCATCCCGCAGTGACCCTTCCTCCACCCCTTCCCCTCCAGCGGCTCTATTTGTTTCCTGGAGTTAAGAGTCTCTTAGGGTTTGTCTCCTTCTCTGATTTCACTTTGTTTTATTTCCTCTCCTTTCCCCTTTGGTCCTCTGTCTTGTTTCTTAAATCCCACAAATGGGTGAGATCATATGATAATTGTCTCTCTCTGTGATTGACTTATTTCAAGAAGCTTTTCTATAAATAATTAGAAACAAACTTTGATCAACCATGCAATAGGAAACCTTGAATTATCTTTTTATTCTCTCTATAGGCAATGTTTATTCAATGGGAAATGCTACAGCGTTGTAACATTGCCACCTGAAGAGACCATCACAGCATCTGGTTGACATATAGTAAAAAAAAGGGGAATGACACAGGTTTGTCGAGTGATCAATAATTTTCCTTGATTTTGTGGTGTACGTGGAATTTAAAATATCATCCTTTGCTGTGATTTCTTTTCTCATTCCAAATAGGCCCTTTTGCACCTACATTTTGTGGTTATGATTCTGGATCCTTTGTCTTGGAATGGGGCCCCAAAGTGTGTAAGCTTCATGCCCACAAAGCCTGGATCTGCTGCTGTGCAGGCCCTGAGCGATCCAGCAGTCAGGGAAGCTTCTGGAAGGGTGGAAGGTAGAATGAGAGAAGAGAGTGTCGGGGAGCCTCCAGGAAGCTGAGCCAGACCCCTGACCTCACTCACCCCAAGGACACGAGTGCCCATGTTCGGGCCCCTTATGCTTCTTTCTCTCCTCCAGTAGAGCGAAAACAAATCACACAGTCACAGGGATGTTGCAAAGACTTAAACATTAAAATAAATCTATGGTATTTTAATAATGAACATACCTTTGAATTTTTAGGGAAAGATGCATTTGGAAGGACTTTCAGACCTATGCTTTTTAAAAAAAAAAAAAAAAAAGACTTCATTTTTGAGAACAGTTGTAGGTTCCTGGCAGGACCGAGCACAGTACAGAGATTTCCCGTTCCCCCCGCCCCCAGCACAGCAGCACACCCGCCACGTGGAGATCCACGGGCCTGCTGACGTCATCACCACGCAGGGGCCATGGCTGACGTCAGCCTCGCTCCCGGTGCTGTGAGTTCTGCGGGTTCGGGCGACAGTCTGATGACCCGTGTGCACCGTGGCGGTGCCATGCGGAGCGGCTTCTCTGCCCTCCAGGTCCTCTGCGCTCCGCCCGCCACTGACCTCTTTGCTCCCCGCAGAGTCCAGAGTGTGCTTTTAAATGAAGCTTTTGATTGGAAAGTAATGAAAGAAGCCAAGAATGGGAAAAACAAAACCCAACGGCGTCTGGAATGCATCCTGGGGGGTGGGTGGGGTCTCTCTGCGCTCCATGCAGCCCTGGGCCGCCCCGCCTGACCCCGAGACCCCAGGGCCCCAACACAGGGTGGGGGCAGGGGCCTGGCGGCTGTCACAGCCCCCGCAGTCCCCAGGGCAGCATTTCACTCCCAGGAACCGTAACCAGACTTCCCTAAACAAGGAGTCACTGACTGGATCGTGGCCACAGGCTAGCGTCCCGGACCCTCGCCGTCCTGCCCTGCCCCCGCCGCCTCCTCCTCCTCCCCCCTGGCTGTCACTTGGCCTCAGCTGGTGGACAAGCTGGCACCAGGCCTGGGAAGGCCTCCATCCTCATGAATTATTCACGGGCAGAGAAGACTCCGCCAGTTTCCCCGCAGCTCCCAGGTGATTTTTCAGGGGGTCTGTGCGCCGACGGCCTGGCTGTGCGCCCGCCGCCCCGGGGCCATCCTGGGGTGGTGCCAAGAAGCGTGGTGGGGGCCGTCGGGCCAGGGCGCACGCCTCTCCGGGTAGATCTTCCAGCCAGCTGCTGCTTGCAGAGCCTCGGCTGCGGGCAGGGCCTCGGGGGGCTGGGGGGGCCGAGGTGCATCCACCTGTCGGGAGGGCTATCCCCCCCCGCCCTCATGTGTCGCCACCTCCCCGATGGGACCTGTCCGACCCACGGAGGCAGGTGTCCACGTATGAGGACTGCCCGGAGCTGACCGTGTCTGCGTGGTTCCAGACGAAGCGGAGAAGACTACACAACAGAGACCACGGCCCTCAGATCCTCAGCGTCAGGCGAGCATAGCTGTCCCCGCCCGCAGGCCGGCTGGGCCCTCGGAGGACCTTCCCCCTCCCAGGCCGCCAAAGGGCAAAGGTGCTCCTCTCCCCAGGGGTGGCTGGCGCCGGAGCTAGGCTCGGGGGCTCGGCCAGGACGGGTCACCTAGCCCAGAGCCCAGCAGCAGGACGGGTCCCCCACCCCGGTCTCCGCTGACAGCGAGTCAGGGTGGCTCCCAAGGGGAAGCTCCCATTCCAGGGGGACGGAAGCAGGCTCTGGGCCGCCCCGGTCTCACTGGGAGTGAGCGGCTTGAGCGCAGCCCACGGCCGTGCTTGCAGCACCTCCCGACCCATGACAACAGCTGAGCATCCATTGCGATGACGGCCCTTGCTCCTCCAGCCCTGCGGGTCACGCTGTAGGACCACAGAGACGCTTGGGGCTCTA
Organism: Canis lupus familiaris; assembly: GCF_011100685.1. Lineage (NCBI taxonomy): Eukaryota > Metazoa > Chordata > Mammalia > Carnivora > Canidae > Canis > Canis lupus. The sequence goes on along the minus strand of NC_049252.1, from coordinate 37,321,237 downwards.
CGACGAGAGCTCTGCTTCTTGCCCACCTGCCAGTCTCGGTGGCTTGGCTTTAAGACCCGGGATAAAGGCACAGCCTCTGCCTGGGGCCCCTCCTCATGGTGACGGCCCAGGGGACAGAGCCCACTGATGCTGGCAACGGCCCTCGAGGCTTCCGCTGGGGCTGGGGGCTCTCACTGTGTCCGTTCCACCAGCCAAGCCGTCAGGTGGCCACGCCTGCGGCCCACAGGCTGGAAGCCTGGTCCTACCCCAGGCAGGGGGCAGGAGCCCCATCCCACCCACCTGACATGTGGGCTCCAGCTCTGCCGAGAGTAGAGGTGAGGAGACAGCAGCCCCCCAACTCCCACCAAGGGGCTCGTTCTCGGTAGGGGTGTCCTCTCTCGGTGTGGGGCTCCCTGCTGGGCCCTCTGACCCTCCCTGGGACCAGCGGTGGAGCTGAGCAGGAGGCCCCGTAATCTCCCAGCCTCGCCCCCTGGAGTGTCCATGACCCTTGGGATGCGGGTGGGTGGTCCTTGACCCAAACAGACGGAGTGCTTGGAGCATGCTGAGGGCATGCCTCTGTCCGCCTGTGACGTGCCCCGGGGCGGGCTGACCTCTTCGTAGCAGGTCTCAGGGAAGGGGCCCATGAGGGACCCATCAGGGCCAACCTGGCCGGAGTCAGCCGTTGGCTTCTCTCATCCAGATGTGGGAAGGGAGGGCCCGGCTCTGGGCCAGCAGAGTCCTTGGGGGGCTGCCAGCAGTCCTTGGGGGGCTTTCTCAGGTGCAGCTGCTGGAAGAGCCCAGATCCCCCTGTGGTCCCTGACCGGATGAGGCACGGGGAGCCCCCAGGCACGCCACCGCCGCTGCCCGGGCCCGCTGCTGGGGACACTCATTTAGCTCGAGCAGGGAAGGCGGCTTGGATCAGCAGTTTTAAGGCCGTGCCCATTCCTGATCCTGCAGCTCCCTCTGACAAAGACACTGCGGGGAGACCCCTGCACCCCACCTTTGCTGAGCTAGTAGACTCCTAAGCCAGACACGAGGTCCCAGCAGATCCTAAACCGTGGTGGCCTGGGAACAGGACTGCGGGCCCTGAGGCCTGTGATTCTAGGAAACAGTGGAAGAGACGGGCCCGCAGGGCAGGTCGGCACCCTGCATTGTGCTCGGGGCGACCACATTGGCCGGCAGCACCTGTGTCCTAGGTCCTCCTTTGTCCTCAAGGGGCGAGGCTCGGATGATAAAATATAGGACGTTCTGGTCCTGCTCTGTCGTGAGCACAGGCCCCAGGGGGTGCTTCCCTTCAAGAAACCCAACATGCAAAATCAAGGAAATTAGGAAGACTCTCTCCAAAGGACCTTTTTCTTTTTTTTCTGGAAAAGAACACCCTTAATTTGCCAGAAGCACCAATAACCACTTCCCCAAGTGCATTTACCGTGTGATTCGTTTTTTCAAGCGGAGACCGCATTTTAGGAACACGTCCAGGGCATCGAATGAAGGACGCTTTCCTACTGCAGAAGCTCCCGAAGGCGGCGGGGCGGCGGGCGGCTAGTGGCTGGCGCAGAGGTGGCCGCCTGGGGACCACTGGCTCCCTGAGGTCGGTGGCCCGGACGAGGAAGCAGCAGATGGGAGGGGAAGGGAAGGTGGGGGTTGGTGCCCCGCAGGCCGCCGCGATGCTGGGAGAGGCTCACTGAGCAGCTGACGGTGGGGGCGCGGGGGATGACGTCACATGTGACCGCAGAGGGGGACGCATCGTGAAATGGGACACGGGCGGAGGGAGAGGGGGTCATGAGAAAACACACACGGAGAGAAATCCCCCAGGACATGTTTCCCTTGAAAAACAAACCGACCCCTCTGAGCTGAGCCAGGGCCGTGACTCAGAATTCCACACGGAGCCTAGACGAAGTGATGGCGGGGACTCCCCGGGCGGGGGGAGCGGGGCAGGGGGGACAGCAGCTCGCCGCCGCCGCTGCCGGTCCTTTCTGTCCTCACCCACCGGGTCCTGCATGGCGGGGCCGGTCTCCCCCAGGGAAGGCAGCGAACGGCTTCAGACTCGAGCTTGACACCCAGGATGGGGAATCAGGGACTCCTCTGCCTCCTGGGGAGCCGCACTCCGTCCAGCCGTCCAGAACATTCTCCGCGTCTGGACGGAGCCATCTGGCGGGTGGGGTTGAAAACCTCCGGTTCAATACCAAACAAGTCAACGCGGCCTCCCCTTTCAGCCTTTCCGGCCTTCCTGTCCTACCCCTGTTCCTGCTAAAACCTCTGTATACGTGTATTGTCGCCCGAGTGCGCACGGCGCGTATCCCCGGCCGTTATGAACACGATCTACGACACGGGCCGTAGGACTCAGGCGGGCCAGAGCCTCACTGTCCTATCCCCCCGGGCAGGGCCACCGCCCAACCCGCTGTGACCAAAAGCATCCTAGAGGGTTAGGGAGCGAGGCGACACGGAGGGCCGCTGGGCAGCGGGCTGGCGCAGGTGGCTGCCCTCGGGGCGCCGGGTTTGCTAAGCGCACGAGGTCTCTCCCGAGAGGCCGCTCCTCGAAGGCAAACCCTGGCCTCCGTGTCGGGAGGGGTGGTCAGGGCCCCGCGCAGCGCACCCCGTCTATGGCATGGTGGGGGCGGCAGTGCTCTGGCCCTTCCTCTCGCTTAGAGGGACACGGACCCCCTCTGTCTGCCCGTCCCCGCGCCGTGGGAACCGCCGTGAACCGCGTTGCTGTTGGCAAAGGCTCGGGTTTTGCTGTGTTCCAGGCTTCCCTGGGGTGGGGTGTGGGCCGTGACGGCCGTCTAGGGGGAAGCAGAACACAGAGGGACACCCTGGGCAAAGGGCCTCCCAGCCTTCTCACATGCGTCCCCTCTCATCTCCGAAGCATCGGGGGGGCCCCGGGGCCTCGGCCACCGCGCTTGTCCCTCGAGGCCTGGTTTGCAGTCACGAGAGGCAGCAGAGCAAACAGAACAGGGATCTTCCTTGCCAGTCGTGGCCGAGCAGGCGCCCGTCAGCTCTAGCTAACGACGACAGCTGTCACCGTCAGCACCCGGACCCCTCTGCACGCGCCCTGCTGTGCCCGGCGCCCGCTGATTCGGAGCCCTGGCGAGTGGCAGGTCCGAGGAACCCCAGGGCGGGGTGGGAATCCCATAGCGGTCTGGAGCCCCCGTCCAGGAGGGACATGGATGGAGGGCGGCTGGCAGCCAGCGAGGGGTCCCCACCAGGCCTGGCAGAGATCCAGTGCAATCATCGCGGCAACCGGGCCTGCAGCACGTGCCCCCCATTTTATAGATGAGCACACGGAGGCAGAAAGCACTAAATAAAGCTGCATGTCATCGGGTGGACAAAGAGGGTTCCCCGGGAAGGGGAATCCGTCCTCGCACTGGGCGCACAGTCTCCAGGCGTCCCATGCTCTGCACTGGTGGCACCTGGGGCCCGTGGAGCACTTGGCCAGACACCATCCTCAGTTTGTGGGAATGACCCGCTCCTCTTGGACGAGCCGAGGACATGCGTGTGCCTTGTGCTTGCACATGCACTGCAGCAGGTGAGCAGAAGCAGGCCTGTGGGCGTGCTCCCCCGAACATCCTTTCTTCCTTCTGCAGCTCTAAGCGGGACGTTGAGGAACACACAGTGTCACGCGGAGGCCCAGCCTCGTTCCATCATGGGGACAACTGCCAGAGAATGATTCCACTCGGCCCACCACCTAGGCCTGCAGTGCCTGCTGGCAGGGGTCCCTGGACGTTGGTCTCCAGTGAGCATGGGGAGGGGTGCGTGGACCCCACCAGCAGTGACTGATGGGGAGGGTTTGGGGGATACAGCATTGCCGGCTGTGCAATTCACTTTGGGGGCACAGGCAGGTAGGGGCGTGCGGGCAGCTCTCGCTGAGGGCAGTGGGTCCCCTCCAATCCCTGCCCAGAGGATGCCATCCTAGATGCCCTGGGGCTGCCTCCTGCACCCCTTTTAGTTCCTGCACTCTGCTCCCCCCCATGAAGGGAGCCTCTCCAGCCCTGGGGAGCTTTTGCAAGCGCCAGTCCCCGATTGACACGACCCCGAAGGAGACATGGAATGAGCTACATGCAGGTGCTGCCCAGAGCCTCAGGGCCATGAGGAAGCCCTGCCAGGAGCCAGGTACCACCTCAGCTCCCCACAGGGTCCACGTGTGCCCTGGGCACTTGGCTTCCCTTGCTGGTGTCTGTCCCTCTGTGTGCTGATATCCAAATGGTAATACCACCCTGCTTGGGGCAATGGTCACTTAGCTCCCCAGACAGCCAGGATTGATCACGCTGGCTGGAGGTCCCCGAGCGAGGCAGTGGGTGCTGCTGGCATCACATGTGAGCCCCCTCTCCAGGCCCCGGCACAAACCCCAGTGGTGAGCTGCCCGGGCTCAGGGCTGCTGCAGCTCTACAAGGGGGGGCCTCCTCGGGGGACGGCTCACACCCAGAGCCCCCATGGGACAGGTTAAACTCCTCTCCGGGGAACATCCTAGCCCGGCCATCTCCCCTGTCCTGTCTCCCTCTCCCCCTTTCCCAGGTGTATTAGTCAGCGAGGTTCCCATAACAAAACCCACACGACAGGCTTAAGCAGCAGAGCATCTTTTTCTCACGATCTAGAGGCTGAAGTCTGCGGTCAGGGCGCTGACGGGGTTGGTTTCTGAGAAGCCTCCCACCCCGGCTCACGGATGGCTGTCTTCTCGCTGTGTCCTCACACAGCTGTTTCTCTGTGTCCCTCAAGCCCAGGACACTCCTTTCCGTGTCCTGATCATCTCATCCTATGAGGACACTGGTCAGATTGGACTAGAGCCACCCTGATGTTTCCATTTTACCCTAATCACCTCTTTAATGTGGGTTCATTCTGAGATCCTGGGATGGAGCTCCAGCACGTGAGTTGGGAGAATGTGATTCACCTCATACGGCTGTGCTCAGCCTCCCCATCCATCACCGCCACCAACTTCTGCCTCGGGCTTTGCCCCTGGGAGAGCCAGCCTGAGACAGGACCCACCCAGGGTCCTGCTCCTCAAAGACAGGAGGTGGACCAGGTGTGCCGCCTGCACCCAGGGGCCTCGTGCAGAACAGGCTGTAAGGGCCAGGGTGAGCTGGGAGCGGGCATGTGAAGCTGGAACGGCCTTCTTCTTCTGAGGATTTTTAAAGGATCTTTGTTCACAACCTGCCCCATGTGTCCTTCTGTTCATTGAAGTGTGAGATTTTCTCAAATAATCGGGGCCATCTAACAAGATACAGGATCTGTGCTCAAATTTGGTTGATAGGCACGATTTCTTATCCCTGGGAACTCAGAGGAGCAGAGCAATCATAAATTGCCGGAATGGAAACACAGGCTTCTACAGCTTTGACCCCGGCCTCTTCCTCGGGCTGGCTGGGAAGCTGCTCTGCAGGATGGGATCTTTGGCCGCGTTCGGCTCAGCCAAGGTCGACAGGAGCAGGTCTCCGGGTGACTCCCCGCCCAAAGCCGACGACACGTGGAGCAACAAATGGTTTAATTAACCTCACCGCTTCCCCATCTGTGAAGCCGAGCACAGAACGCTTGCCACCGGAGGCCATCTGTTTTTGAAAAATCTCCGTGCCTGGGATGGGAAATACCAGCGCTCAGTTGTCATGCTGAGCAAGAAAGGAGACAGCTCAGACTTCCGGGGGCCAATTGGCGCATCTCCCCTTGTACCTGGGGCCGTGGCTCCCCGGGGAAGTTTGCCCTGGATAGAAAAAATGTTGCCCGCGTGTTGTGAGAGCCCCACGCCGCTGCTTCCCTACATGCAGCACAGAGTCGTTGCGAGCCCCCACCCCCTCCCCAAAGTGAGGGTTTAGACTCACGTCCTGGCATGTTTTGACGTCTGCTTCTTTGGTGGCGTCTTCTCCTCAAAGGCAGCAGGGTCTCCAGTGGGATCTAGCTTTGCATGTAAGACCAAGCCCTTGCTAATTTTTTTTAATTAAGGGATATTTGAGAAACAAAAATTATATGCGGTTGAGACATACCATCTGATGGGGCGGTCCTACACATTGTGACGTAGAAACCACAGTCCAGCTAAGGAACATGTCTGTCTGCTCAAATAGCTTCTCTCTCTCTCTCTCTCTCTCTTTCTTCTTTCTTGTGAAAACACTTAATATTGACCTTCTTAGCAGATTTTTTTTTTAAGATTTTATTTATTTTTTCATGAGAGACACAGAGAGAGGCAGAGACACGGAGGGAGAAGCAGGCTCCCTGCAGGGAACCCGATGTGGGACTCGATCCCAGGACCCCAGCATCACACCCTAAGCCAAAGGCTCAACCATTGAGCCCCCCAGGTGGCCCTTCTTAGTGGATTTCAACTGTACAGTATCGTTGACTCCAGTCGAGTGGCTGCACATTGTGTCTCCAGAACTCACTCACCCCACGTAACTGCAACTCTGTTCCCTTGACCACCACCTGCCCCTGGTAACCAGCGCTGTACTTGCTGCTTCTGTGCGCTCCCGTGTTCTAGGTCCCACATATATGAAACTCAAGCTGGGTCTGCCTTCCTGCATCTGGATTACTTCAGGGAGCATCATGTCCTCGAGGTTCCTCGACACTGTCACAAATGGCAGGATGTGGGGTGATGAGGCTCCAGCGTGAACCCCGTCTTCTTTATCCAGCCATCCTTCAGTGAGCATTTAGGCTGTTTCTGTACCTTGGCTGTTGTGAATAAAGCTGCAGACAACATGGAGGTGTAGACAGCTCTTTGAAATCCTGATTTCATTTCCTTTGGATATTTACCGAGCCGTGGGATTGCTGGATCATAAGGTTGCTCTATTTATCATTCTTTGAGGAACCTCCATGCTGTGTTCCAGAACTTGCATTCCCGCCGACAGCGCAGGACTCTCTGCTCCACGTCCTCACCAGCACTTGCTGTCTTCTGCCTGCAGCTAATAGCCCTCCTAGCAGGTGTGGAGTGGTACCCCAGGTGAGTGCACGGGCTGAGCTGGGGGAGGCGAGGTGGACCCAGCTCCGGCAGGTGGTAGAGGCCCGGCACTGGCTCTGTGGAGCTGTGTCAGCCCAGCAAGCGTCCCCATGGTGGCTGCAGGGCCCGAGTCCGAGGCCCGAGAATGTGCGGGGTAGCTGCAGAGCAGGGGTATGGGACGTGGTGGTGGCCTCGAGGTGGCAAGAGCAGCTGCGGCTGTCCCCTCCCTGCAGTAGGGCCCAGCGGGCAGCTCTGTCACCCAGGTGTGGTGTTGGCTGAGGCTGTGGGGTCCCTGGCAGGGAAAGCCACAGTGTTTGTGGTGGTGACGAGGGCTGCCCATCCACCTTTCTTCCCCAGGGGAGGTTGTGCCAAGGGGGTCACGGTGTGCCAGGCTGCGGACGGGGCAGTGGGGGATAAATGCCCGCTGTGCCCTGTGAAATTCCATCTGGGTGTCTGCAGCTCCTTCTGTACCGTGGGGCCTCCCAGAACTGGTCTGGACCGGCCATGGTTGTTCGCTCCCTGTTTGTTGGGGGAACAGTCCTGCACCTGCTGGTCTGCTGTCCGCTGCCACCACCTGACTCATCTCTCTGTAGGTGGGTTCTGTCTTTCTCCTTTTTTTTTTTTTTTTTTTTTTGTCTTTCTCCTTTTTATTTTTTTGAGCGAAGGCACATGCGAACATGCGAACAAATGGAGAAGACGGAGAGGGAGAAGGAGAATCCTAAGCAGGCCCCGTGCCCAGTGCAGAGTCTGACTTGGGGCTCCAACCCAGGACCCCGAGATCACAACCTGAGCTGAAATCAAGAGTTGGATGCTCAACTGACTAAGCCACCCAGGCGCCCTGGTGGGTTATTCCTTAAGTGAGTAACTTGTCTGCGAGCTTAGTATTGACTAGCTGGTGTTGCAACTCACTTATTTAGGGATTGACTCTGTTTGCACGAGGGGCCCTGCACCTGCCACTTTATGATCCCGGCCAGGAAAGGAGGATGAATCTCGCACCCCCGAGCTGCAGCCAGAAGGACCCCGGGCCCGAAGGCAGCTGGCTAGCTCCTAGAAGTGGCACCCCCGTGGCTGGCCTGTGAAGCGTCAGTGCAGGAGGCCGGGCCCCCGGTGCCCAGAGTCAGCTGTAGGAGCTGTCTGTGCCCGCAGAGGAGGCCACCAAGCAGGTGTCACAGAGGCCCTGGGAAGAAGGCCCCCCTCCCCCGCCCCGCTGGGCTGGCCACGAGGTGCAGTGGGTGTGAGCAGGCCTCTGAGCTGGGAGCAAGTAGGTCGGAACCCACAGGGAGAGGGCTCTGGGGCAGCGTTCACGCCGGCCCATCATCAAAGTTTCAACCAAAGCTTTCAGCCGAGAAATTCTGAAATCCGCTTCTGGCAGCTAACCCAGTCAAGATGCACATACTTTTGAAATAAAAACTATAAAATCCTACTTCTTTAAGGCCCTGATCTGCACCTCCCTCGGGAGCCCACGGCAGGGCACAGGGGTCGGCCCAGCCCGCACCTCCGGGACCAACGTCCGCTCGGGGCCCAGCGGTGCCCCCTTCCGTCTCCCGCTGGTGACCGGTGGATGTGGGCACAGCTGCTCCCGGCCACCACGTGGCCTGTCCCCCTGGGGGCGTCTGCACATTGCTCGGATGGGCTCCCCCCAGACCCCGCGGCTGGCTCAGCACCCAGGGAGCAGCAGTGTAGACTGCCATGATCGCCAGGGTCCCTCGCTGCCAGCGCGTGGCTTTGAAGTGGGCCCTGCCGGCCTGTCATTACTTACACCCACTCCCGGCAGCAACCGCTCATCACAGAAAATAAGCAGATGCACTTGCCAACCCCCAGACGACCTTCCTGGGGCCCCGGGGTGGCGAGAGCCTCCCTCACCAGCGCGCTTAAGAGCAGCAAGGCCGGGGGCCCTGGGGTGTGGGAGGCTGGGGACCCAGCTCCCCGGGGTTATAGGTACCTGCTGTGGGGTCCCTGTCCTGACACTATGCGGCCTGCATCTGGGTGGGCGCTCCCGGGGCGCAGCCTGCCCACCTCGCCCCACCTCCAGTGCCAGGATCTTACTCAAATGTAATTTTTTTTTTTAAGATTCAATTTATTTATGCATGAGACACACAGAGAGGGGCAGAGACGCAGGCAGAGGGGGAAGCAGGCTCCATGCAGGGAGTCCGATGCGGGACTTGATCCCACGACCCCGGGGTCACGCCCTGAGCCAAAGGCAGACGCTCAACCACTGAGCCACGCAGGGGCCCACTTCATATTGAATTCTTCAAACAAACAGCACCTTTTTATGCATACTTGGTGTAGGGCTTTAAAATTCTGAAGGCAAGGGGCACCTGGGTGGCTCCATCAGTGAAGCATCCAGCTCTTGATCTCAGCTCAGGTCCTGATCTCGGGGTCATGAGTTCAAGCCCCATCCCCAGCATGGAGCCTACAGAAAAAAATTAAAAACTTCTAAGGCAAAACGAGGTACACACCTAGCGAGGTCTTCCCCTCACTCCCCAACCCTGCGGAGCCGGGAGTATGGCCTTTGCGTGTGCGTATCCGGCGCATTAATGAGCAAAGGAGGGGAGGGAGGAGCAAATAGGCACACGTGTCGTCTTACCCCTTGTATTCAGAGACTGCGGCGGGCGCTTTCGTTTTTCTAGGCAATACTCTGTCCCTCCCTCTCGGTCACAAAGTGATTTGTAACATTGGTGGACGCGTAGGGTGAGCCCGTGAGCTGCCACTGCCCAGGTGGGCCTGTGGGTCTGCGGGGTGAGGCCCAGGAGGCGCGGGCGGCGCAGGTGCAGCACGCACATCTGTGTTTGCAAGCGGAGGCGGGGGCAGTGCCCGGGCGCGGCCGCGGGGCACAGGCTCTGGTTCCACTTGCCCAGTGGTTTGGGCCTGGGCTAAGGGTCCTGTAGGAAAAACAGCCTGGGCAGGGGGCTCCGACCGAGGGACCTCAGCCCCGGGGACTGGCCACCTGGGAGCTAGAGCGGCGGAGAGGGGCAGGCGGGCTTGCAGGAGGGACAGGCAGGCCGGGCGCCCCTGTGGCCCGGCTGCGCCATGAGACCCGAGTCGCCCCGGCTCTGGACGTGCTGACAAGGCGCCACCCTGAGTGGGACGGAGACGCTCTCCTCGTGGCCACCGATGCCAACACAAGCAGGGAGAGCGGATGCTTGCGCCGCTACCCCGCCTCGCACGCTCTCCCACGGCAGAGCCCACAGCAGCTGGGGCGGGAGTTAGCGGCCACTGGCCCTTAGGAAATGTGGCGTGGGTGGGCCCCGGCGGAGGGGGCCGTGATGCGCGGGGGGTGGAAACCACATCCTTCTTGCTGCGCTGTTGACTTTGGCCTGCGTGTGGATGGCCTCGCTGGCCCTGGTCCTGCTCGTTCCAGCTTCCCGCGGCCGCCGGGCCTGTGCTGGCCAAAATGCGCCGGGTCCCCGCCCTGCCATCCTCTGTCCCCGGCCCGGCACCAGTCTCCTCCTGCACTGTCCATGCGGAGCCGGCCGCTCCTTAATGTCCTGGGGTCCTTGCTCAATACCCAGGGAGTTGGCCCAACCTGGCCGACAAAAGCAGTTCAACCTGTGCCTCTTTGCTAGAACTGGGCACGTGCAGCCATTTACCCAAGATTTGATTGTGGGAACCGGAGGGATCAATGCTGTCGCTGGAAGTCCCCCCGGGTCCCTGCGGTCACCAGGGTGGCAAATGCAGTGGGGGCCGTGGGGGAAAGGATTGGGACTGAGGGCCACTGGCGTCGTGTCGTCCTGGGCTCCTGTCCAGGAGGAGAGGGGATCGAGCAGCTCAGCACTTCCGACACGAGGCCTGTGGGGTCAGCCCTGGAGAACCTCCCGCGGCCCCTGCGGAGAGGTGACCGGAGAGGCCGCCCCGTGGGAGGGTCGGAGGACATGTTGGCAGGCAGTGTGGACGTGGGCTTCATCACAGGGTGACTCTGCTGGGGCTGCCGCAAGTAGGACAAACAGCAGAGATTCATCATTTTGTTCTGGGGGCTAGAGGTCCGACATCAAAGTGCCCAGGTGGGTTCCTTCTGAGGCGGGGAGGGAACCTCTGTCCCAGGCTGTCCCCCAGCCTCTCTCCGGGGGCTCGCCGGCGTCTTCGACCTTCCTCGGCTGGTGGAAGCCTCGCCCCAATCTCCGCCTGCATCTTCACGCGGGGCTGTCCTTGTGTGCGCGTCTGTGTCCAGACGTCCCCTTTCGGCGAGGACACCGGCCGTGTAGCCTCGGGGACCCCTGCTCCCACATGACCTCGTCATAATACCGGCATCAGCGATGACCTAGAGGGGGGGTAGGTCTTCCACGCGGGAGGGCTTTAGGGGAGAGGCGGTTCAACCTGGAACAGTCCCCATCATACGCGAAGAACGTCTCAGAGTAAAAACAAAACAGGTTCTCAGGGACCGTGATGTTGAAAAACGCGCCAAGAACAGGACTAGGGACTTAAGAAAGGAAATATCAAAAAAAAAAAAAATCAAAAGTAAATTTTAAAAAAAGCAAGCAATTATGTGTGGCCACAAAACACAGGGAGGGCCGGTCCACGTAGCCGGGAGCTAAACGCAAATCACACGGCCCCACGGCGTCTTCCCTATGGAGCTGGTGGCGTTTCCGACAACCGCGGCCACCACGCACGCCCCCGCCCCGCACGCGTCCCTGAGAGCCGGCGCCCCTGTTTCTCATCGGCTGACCTAAGGGAAGATCCCCAAACGCGGGGAAGCACTGGTGCGCAGACGCCCGTCTCAGGGTAATTCAAAATGAACAGAAGCAAACCCAACCCACGAAGGAAGGAGACGTGTCGCCGTAGCCGAGGGAGGCGGGTGGTGCGCTCCGCGCGAATCACCCTGGAGAAGAGCGTCCCGCCTCGGGAAGGCCGCGCGTGACGGTGTAAGGGGCAGAGCCCGCGCCCCGCGCCCCACACGCTGCATTAAAGCCGTAGCCAGGGCGTGGCTTGTGGGGGTACGACAGTGACAAGGAGAGGCCGGTGCTGCTGGAAGCAGGCGTGTTAGGGGAGGGGCCACGCCACCCCACGCAGGCCCCCCGGGAAGCACCGGGTTGGGGTCAGGAGGCAGAGGTAAGAGCGGGGGCGGCGAGGCCGCAGTGGTCACTGGGTCTTGTGCGGAGAGGCGAGGCGGGCGGGGACACCAGGTCAGCAGTGGCCGGCTGGCACCGTCCTGGCAGGCTCGGGCCGCGGAGGGGTCTCTAGGGGCCGTACGCGCCGGGTGTCCGTGGGGGCCACCCTGGCTCCGTGAGGGCGAACTAGACAAGGAAGGCTTCGGGGCGGCGGGCTCGGGGTCCTGGGTTTGTGTGTGAAGGGCACGCCCCGGGGCGCCCCGCTGTGTGCTGGGGGCTGGCAGCGCTGGGGGCGCCCGCGGTCCTCAGGTGGGAGGCCACCCGCAGGGCAGCAGCAGGACAGGCCCTGGGACCAGAGGGGCTCCGCGGGCCACGCGCACTCCAGGGAGACGCGCAGCCCAACACGAAGAACCCGCACACGCACGCGCGCTCACACGCACTCACACACTGAGTCTCACACACATACTTACACATGCTCATGCACACGCTCTCACAACTACTCTCGCACGCACACTCACACGTGCACACACACACGCTCTCACACCCACTCTCACACACTCACAATGCACACATACGCGCACATTGACTCACACACATGCACTCTCTCACACCTACTCTCACACGTGCACACTCACACATGCTCACACACTGACTCCCACACACACATTCTTATACACACTCATGCACATGCTCTCACACCTGCTCACACACGCACACATACACACTCACGCACATTGACTCACACATACACACGCTCACACACATGCTCTCACACCTACTCTCACACGTGCACACTCACACACAGACTCTCACACACATACTTATATATGCTCATGCATGTGCATGTTCTCACACCTACTCTCACCCACGCACACTCATACACTCACACGTACGCACACTCACACACTGTCACACACATACCCACACGTATGCACAGTCTCACACACTTACACTTACACTCACACATTTAATTCTGTTTTTAAAATGCCTAGAAGAGATAGAGCTGGAAAGAAACATCCCAAAAACGTCGCCGGTGTCCCCCGTGTTGGATCGAAGGGCGCCTCCTCCTTCTGGTTCTGATCATTTTCCTAGTTTCCAGATCCTGTGTGAACGACCAGGCATCACGTCAAAGGCGGGACACGGGGTTTAAGCCGTGTACACAGCGGCGCACACGCAGGGCCTCAGTGGGCCTCGGAGCCTCCCCTCCGCCCCCCCGGCCCCACGGCCCCCCGAGCCCCGTGGCGACTGGAGCAGCCGTGAGTCCTGGCGATGGCACCTGGGCCCAGGACAGAGGGAAGCGGCCGAAGCGCGGGGCCACAGGCTGCCCGTGAAACGGAGAACCACACCTGGATCGTGCGGTGACTAATTATCAGCTACTCCGTGCACGATGTGGGGGGCCCCGCGGAGCCAGCACCGAGGACAGCAGCCCCCCCGCTCACGGCTGGGGGGGCAGGTGCCACCAGAGCCCCTCTCCTGCTCCTCGGGCAGGAGGACACGGCCACGGAGAGGGGCCAGGGTGCGGGGCACAGCCAGGGAAGCCAGGACCTCAGCCTCCCAGCCCCTTTATCAGAATCCCAACTGGAGCGGCCACGTCCCGTGACCGTCCCAGGGTGTGACTGTCCCCCGGCTTGGAGACCGACGGTCCTGGTTTCAGCATTAGAGGCCTGTGTCCCTCCGTCCTGGACAAACGGGGATGGCTACTCACGGGCTCCCAGGGGCCCAATATGAGGAGACTCATTCTGGGGTGATATCCTGAGTGATCAGGTACTTCCCTTTCCAGACCATACCTCAATTAGGCTGTGACCTTCAAGAGGTCAGGTAAGGTGCCAGGGGACTCAGGCCTCGTGTCAACATTTTTTCAGGCGTTGTAAACCACATTCCATACAGGACATTGTTTAGAGATTATGGCAAGGGGACGCCCGGGTGGCTCAGTGTTGAGCGTCTGCCTTCGGCTCAGGTCATGATCCTGGGGTCCCGGGATCGAGTCCCACGTCGGGCTCCCTGCATGGAGCCTGCTTCTCCCTCTGCCTGTGTCTCTGCCTCTCTCTGTGTCTCTCATGAGTAAATAAATAAAATCTTTTTTAAAAAATTATGGCAAAATACATTTTGTTGCCCAAATTGATTCACGGCATCTATGCAGGGTTTGCGCACATACGCGTGCATGCAGTAAAAACTCCTGTGCTGGGAGATTTTAATGGAGCATTGGAAAACCCAGACATCTCAACGGCCCCCTGGGCTCGAGGCATTTCAGGGGCAGCTGGGAGCGGGCTGCAGGTCCTCACCCACGCGCAGGCCCAGCGACCGCCAGGCTCGTGGCTTCCTGCCTGACCAAGCGCTCTCTGGAATATTCCGCATGTCAAGCAGGGACGTGGGAAGGAGGAGCCCGCCAAGCAGGGGCTTTGGGGTCTGCGCCCCACAGTCCCCCGTGGAGGCTGCAAGCTCTGCTGGAATCAGCCTCCGGGGTCCGTCTTTTGGAGCTTGGCCTCTGTGTGTGCCCACATCGCCCTGCAGGGTGTGAGCAGGGTCCCCATGGCTCGCATTCCAGAATGATCACGTTGCCGGCCTTCCTGGGGCGTAGAAAGGACACCTCCCCGGAAGCCGGAAGGCCGGAGCTGGAGCATCTGCGGTGCCACATTGGCCCCCGGACGCTTGGCCTCAGTTTCCCCAGAGACTGTGAGAGAGGTCTCCCCGTATCCCTCCTTCGCATTCGCAGGCAGCGTCCACTTTCATCAAGGCCGCCGGGTCCCATCAGCATGACCTGCTGGGACCGGGCCGGCCCTGCCCCACGGGAGCCCCATCGCCGGGCTGTGCGCCAGGTGCCGTGCAGGGGGACCCCGGCCTCGGCCTCCGGGAGCCCCACACCTGCCGGGCTGTGGGGTCCATGCGGTGCCGGCTGGACGCCCTCCGCTCCCGGCTTCCCCGTCCGCTCAGGGCCGGAACAAAGCCCCTCCGCCACCGCAGAGAAGGGTGAGACTTTAATCTGGAAAACCCATCTTTTATTCATGCGTCTGCCACCTGCCGCCCGCCCAGAGACCACCCGCGGCCGCCCGTGGGACACCAGCAAGCGCATGGCTGGGCCGCCGCTGCCTTTGGAAGTTGCCGCCCGTGGGGGAGCCGTAAGGGTTAAACCGGTTTCCTGTCCTGGAACATTTGGGGATTTTTATCACACGTCACAGTCTCTGACAGCCTCCGGGGCCGCTGGAATATTCCAGTGCGGCTGCCAGTTCCTCGGGCACATCTTGGTTGGGCCACAGGTTCCCGTGTGCGGCCCCGGCACCCTCTGCAGGCATTGGGGGCGGATCGAGGCCTTGAGAGGAGGCCCCTGGGGGAGTGGGAAGGCGCCCCCCGCGCCGGGGAGGCAGTCCGAGTTGGGGTCCCCACGGGGTGCGCGCTGCACGTCCTGCTGTCCCAGGGGTGGGGGGGTGCAGAGAACCAACCCCCACCCAGAACAGCTTAAAGCACACGGAGCTTGCTGGGAGCCCTGGGCAGGCAGGTGTCCCCATCTTTCCACCCCCTCTGGCCCCAACCGTCTTTTTCTCCTTCAGCTGCCTGGAAGGGGGGCCCCTGGCCGCAGCACCCTGAGGCCTGCGTGGTGCTCCAGCTTCACGACCCCAGAGGAACCAGAGCCCCTGCCTCCCCATGTCCAGGGAGGGCCCCGACAGTCCTATGAGGCCGCCCCTCACCCCTGCTGGGCCAGCGCACCTGCTGGGGGGCCGGTGCTGGGTCTGGGTCGGGTGCAGGCCTCTGGGGCCCACGGGGGCAGGTTCTGAGGTGGGCAACAGCCCCCAGAACCCCTCAGAGTCAGACTTGCCGTTCCCCCAAAGCACTAGGGTGCTGCTGAGGACAGAGAGGGTGCTGCACAGATCTAACAGCCGCTGCCGGGGCCCACCACCCCCGGGAACCCCAGGAAACAGATGCAGTGGGTGCGTCCGAGTGCGCCGACAGCCCCAGACCAGCCTCTGCCGCTGCGGTCGTGCGCTTGGCAAGTCCCCCTGCCTCTGGGTCTGTAACGAGGGCATTAAATGCCCTGACGTCTGCGCTGCGTCCGCAGGGTGCCAGCCCAGGTCTGGCCTGTTGGTGCCCGGCCCCAGGCTACGAATGGCTATAACATTTTTCAATGGGGCGGGGGATGACCTGTGCAGATTATACACAAAACTCAAATTCTGTGTCCGTAAATAAAATTTCATCATGGCACAGCCATGCCCACTTGTCCGTGGGACATCAGCGCTGTGACTTTTGCAACGGAGAGGACGAAACAGAGACCAGGCTGCCACAGAGCCCGAATGTTGACTCTCTGGCCCTTTCTAATAGGTCTGCAGAGCCCTGGGCTGCCCGGTGCTCCCCACGCCGCCGCCCTCCATCCACCATGGTGGGAGTCCAGCCAGGTCCGCGAGGGCCATACGTGACTTTAAACAGCAGACCCTACATCCCGCCCCTCCTGCCGCACAAAGCATACAGGACCTGCTGAGCTGGGGGCCTCCATCTGCCGGATCCAGGGCCTGGCCTGTCCTGATGTCCCCTCTCTGCCTGTGGCCACGTCGGTCACCAGCCTAGCAGGTGTCCAGCCTCGTGGGGTCAGAGCCGGGGCTGGTGCCCAAGGACCCGAAAGGAGAACACCCTGTGTTCTGTGAGGAGACGGCAGGAGGACCTCGGCCCTGGGCCCTGGTTCTGGCTGATGGAGCGGGAGCCTCGTGGCGGGGGGGGGGGCAGGAAGTCTGGGGCCAGGGCTGGGCATCTGGGGTCATGTTTGGATTGGGGAGGGGCCAAACTCTCCTGACTCCCCAGCTGGCTCCTGGGGTAGGGGTGAGGATGGGGTAGGCCTGTGGGCCCGCCGTAAAGCCTGAGCCCTGGGTTGCCAGAACGTCTTTGTGGGGAGATGGCCGGGGCGGGTATGAGCCCCATGGAGGTGGTGGGGGACCAAGGCATGGTCCTTGGTACCCCTAGGACATCCAGGCCGACTCCCTGAAGCCCTGTCTTGCAGCTCCCACGAGCCAGAGTCTTGTGGACTCCATGTTCCCTCGAAAACACCCGGCAGACGATGCTGTTGCTGCTCCTGGAGGGGTTGGACGACCCCGAGGGGGACGCTGTCCCACCCACCGGGTGGCCCGGGTGCCACAGGACTGTGAGCCCATCTCAGGAACATTCCGCTTGGTTTCTATCTTGGCCCGAACTGCAGAGCGCAGACGTCAGAGCGGTGAGCGTGGAGCCAAGTGGCACCGTCGCTGCTGGCAAGGGCCTCCATCCGTAGGTGGCAGGCCGGTACCCAGACGCGCAGAGTGGGCTGCCTCGGAGGCAGGTGGTGGCCCCGCACAGCCCACCCGGGGAGCTGCCCGCCTCGGGAGGTCGGATCCACACACGGTGTGTCCTCTGGCAGTGCCATCGGGCAAGCAGCCTCCCAGGGGCCTCCCGGGCCCGAGGCTGCTCACTCCCTGTCCCTGGCAGGCCCGCCTAGAACATTCTCTGGGCTTCCCCTCTGCTATCTCCTGGGCCCGCTCAGCTCCAAGGTAGGGATGGGTACCTGCCCCTTGCAGGAGACGGGGGGCCGCCAGCTGGAACCCCATGCGGACAGTGGAGGCGGCCGACACTCCACCCCAGGCTGGCCTTCCCTCCACCGGGCATGCTGTGCCCTGGGGAACCTTCCAGGTTGTGGAATGCAGAGGAACACCTGTCAGGACGCGGCCCTGTCTTCTGGACCAGTGGAGAGGATTCCCCAGGCTGACAGGGGCTGCAGAATGTCAGCAGATCCCCGAGGGGGGGCCTCCTGGAGGCTGGAGACCCAGGTGGAGCAAGGGGGACGGTGAAGGGTGGGGCTGCTTCCTGGAGGAGGCGGCCAGGGCGGGGAGGAGGGTGCGAGGGGCAGGAACAGGAAGGGACATCCTGGCCTGGAGGCCTCCAGGTGGAGGAGAGCTTTCGAGCTGGAGAAGGGGAAGCACAGGCCCACGCACACTCACGGGCATGTGATCAGACCTAAGTGTCTCCTTATTAAAAGCGCCCCCTTGTCCCCATGGCCACCACTTGGTTCCTGTGGGGCCACGGGGTTGACCACGTGCCCCCGCCCCCACCCTCAGGCCGTCTGTTACCTAATCCTTTGCTCCCAGTTGTGGAAAAAGAAACCAGCAGCCGCCTCCGCCACGCACGCCCGGGAAGCCTCATGCGGGCTCCTGAGGGCCCGCAGACACGTCGGCTTCCAGCGGCCGCAAGCTCTTCCTCCGGCGCTATCTCAGGCGCCTCGCAGGACTGTCTCCCAGAAACGGGGAACCCGGGCTCTGCAGGGTGACCCAGCGGCCGGGCAGCCCAGCACCTTCCCCTGCAGATCTGGATCTGAGATCTACGGGGCTTCCACGTGCTCGGTCCCAAATTCTATGCACTTCCAACCCAAAAGTGGCCTGGTCTCCGCAGGCAGTGTGTCCTGCAGGAGCCACTTTTGATGAGGAAGAGGAAGAGGGAGGCTGTGGCGGAAGCTGGGGCCCCCGGAATAGTCCGTCCAGGTCCTAGGGGCCCCGGGCATCTGGCCAGGGGGACCAAGGCCGCCTTGGACACCCTGGCCCCCTGTGGGGCCACTGTCAGGACCCCCAGGAGCTCACATGGGCAGCAGGCTCACGCAGAGACATCACCAGGAAGGTGGGCAGCCTGCTGGTGCCCGCAGGAGCGGGGCCTTCCCGGGGAGCACCCATGCTCGGGGAGGGGACACTCAAGAGTGCAGACCGCAGCGACCCGGGTAGCCGTCCACGTGCTGCCACGTGTATGTGGGCAGTGCTGGTGGAAAGGGCCTACTGTGCACTGGGATGTCACATGCCTCCTTCTGGGCCCGGATCCAGCTCAGGGTCGAGGGGCGCTCCTGAGACCAGAGCCCATGGTGAGCCGGTAACCAGCTCCCAGACACAGCCCAGAGGGGCGGCGTCTGTGGATCCCTGTGGTGTAACTGTGCCCCTGAGGCCAGGTGAGCGCCCCCACACCCCGCGATGCAGCACTGCGGAGAGATGCACACCCTGCGGTCCACACTCCGCAGCCCAGGCAACCAGCCGCAGCCGCTGTGCAAAGGGGCCGGGGTCCCCTCTTCTATATGTAAGAGAATTGGGGCCCAGAGAGGGCAGGCAGGCAGCCCAGGCCAGGCCCGTGAGATGCAGACCTGTGCCACAGCAGGCCCCCCGCTCCGTCCCTCCCTGTCTCTGTCTCTCCCCCTCTCCCCTGTAACTGCTCCTCCACCAAGGCCCGTGAGAGCGCGGAGCCCAGAAACGCGCCCCTGCGGACAGAAGCCTCCCTGCGGGCTGCCCAGGCCGCAGACGCCCCCCGCTGCCGAGGCCCACGGGCCGGGGACCCGCCTGTGCTTCCCGTGGCCGACAGTTGCCGCGTCTGCCTCCTCCTGGCCTGGGTCCCAGGCCGGGGCTTCCTGCTGTCCTCCCTCCACCCGGGGCCCTGGCTTCTAGAACGTTCGGGCGGGCGGGGGCGCCGTGGGAGGCCTGCCTTGTGCCCCAGGAGCCACCCAGGCCAGGCTTCCTCCTTCCACCGTTTAGAAACAGCAGCAAGAGCTTTGAAGGGCACCGGTGTGTACACTCCACTTAAAGGACGGCCTCCGACTATTGTCTCAATGGAAGAGCAAATATTTGCGTCTTATAAACCGAAGGGCAGGTTGGAGTGTGTAGGAATACTGACTTTGGGGCGCTGCCACCCGCAGCTCCACGGGGAGCGGGCGGGAAGCCTGGCTCGGCCAGCAGAACAGAAGAGGCGGCCTCTGTGCCGGGGACAGAGACCGGGGCGCCGGAGGGAGGCAGGGTGGGGGCGGCAGGCCTGCTCAGCCGTCCCTCCCGCCCTGCCATCGGGAAAACCAGAAGTGAGGTGGGGCGACGGGAGGTCCTTCCTCTCCTGGGGTGCCTTGGCTGGGCCTGGGCGAGCCCCCGCCGGGCTCCCTCCTCGCGCCCTGCTTGCCAGCCCCGTCCCCACTTGCACATGACCGCCGCCAGCCCGGCCGCGTGGAGAGCGTGACCGTCGGCCGGCTGCCCGTCGGCTGATGCTGCCTGCGCCAATTGTTGGGGTTATTGAAACAAAACAAAACCGAAGCCAGCTTCAGCGGAGAGAGCAGAAAGAGGGCAGCGGACGGGAGCCCGGGGGAGGACGCTCTGCCCGCAGAGAGCAGCATCCTCCTCTGGAGCCCTGGGCGCCGGGCGGTGGGCTGCGGCCGGCGCCCCGGGGGGCCCTGCTCTGGCGGCCCCAGGCCACGGGGCTGCGGGGAAGCGTGCAGATCCGGCGACCCTGATGTGGGAGAGCCAGTTCGGGGAAACCCACACTCCGAGAAGCGCCGGCTAGACTGGGGGTCTCCGGCCAGACCCAGCCCGTCCTATGTTTTCTGCATGGAGCCCCCGTTGTCTTCCTTTCTGATCCCCACGGCCATCCCGCGGCACCGTTCTGATGTTTCCACCAGCTCTGGGCCTGCATCTCCACTGTCCCCGCGGAGAAGGGCCCGGCGCTGCATGGAACCGCTGGTGGGAGCATCCAGAAGGCTGCAGCGGGATGGTGGTGCAGGTCGGGGAGGAACACAGCCGCAGCAACATGGGGACAGACAGACAGATTCAGCTTTCAGGGTCAGGATTCACCAGCTCCTGACCTCGTGGGTGACCCTGTGTCCTGGGGCCCTGAGTCAGAGACAGGGCTGGAGGTCGTGCACAGACCACAGGTCCAGGGTTGCGAGTGTCCCCGCACTGTGAGCAGCAGTGTCTCTACCTTGGACGAGAAGGGAGAACGCCGGCCTCCCGGGACGCCCTGCCGGCCAGACAGTTCAGGTCTCCAGGCAGGACTGTGCAGGCCACAGTCCCAAGGCGCTTCCACGGGGCGGGGTCCCACCATCCCAGGGCCCCGGGGTACTCCATCCTTCCGTGTCCATCACATCCAGGCCCGAGGCCTGTGGTCCTGACCGCACAGTGTCGGTGGGGACAGGAGAGACGGACGGTCCTCCTGTTGGACAGGAAGTGGTACCTTGTCACTTGTAGCAAGTGCTGATCTGAACGTGGAAAGCAGCGGAACCCACTGTGTGCCTGTGCCCATGAGTGTGTGTGCATGTGCATGCGTGCCTGTGTGCCGGCGTGTGAGTGTGTGCACTGTGCTTGTGTGTTTGAATGTGTGCTCATGTGCATGTCTGGGGTGTGCTGGCATGTGAGTATTTGCACTGTGCATGTGTGTATCCACGTGAGTGTGTGCACTGTGCATGTGTGTGTGCCCACATGTGAGTGCACATTGCATGCATGCACATGCCCAAGTGTCAGTGTATGTGAGTCTGTATGCCAGTGTGTGAGTGTGTGCACCCACATATGTGTGTGTGCCCATCTGCTCCATGTACATGAGTCTGTATGGCCATGTTGCACATGTGTGTGCATGTACACGTATGTACAGTGTGTGAGCACATGCATGTGCATGCATTGTGCACGTGTGTTCACACCGGTCTGCATTTGTGTGCACATATGCAGTGTGAGTGTGTGTGTGTGTGCATGTGTGTCTTTAAGGAAGAACAGAACACTCTGGAAGGCTGGCCTCTCCCGGGGCAGTCTGGGTTCCCGTGACAGTGCTCACGCAGAGGTGCCCAGAAGGGCAGCCCTGGTCCTCGTGACTCCAAGCCCAGCGTCCCACATGCCCCGGAGCGGTCCTCACGACGTGTCATGTGTCCGGGAACTGCTCCGAGGGAGGATCTGAAAAGTGAGACTCCCCCAGCGCCTGGGAAGCCAGGGAAGGCCCGGTGGTGCGGTCCTAGGACGGCTGCCGCTTCAGCCCGGGGCGTGAGGGGACCTGGGGGAAACAGGACTGTCCCCACCCCGCCAGGTGCCAGGCGGAAGCTGCCCCCAGCGGCCCCGGGGGGGCCCGTCTGTCCCCACTTCCTCCCGCGCTTCCGGGCCGCACTGGGCCAGCAGCCCTGGGCAGAGCCCAAGGACCCGGCCCCCCGCTGGGGAGACGGGCAGGAGGGGGCCCGGCATGCAGGACCCCAGGCCTGGGGGCGGCGACCCTGCCAGGAGCTGTGACAGTGACTGGCTCTTCTCGGCCTCCGGGGAGCCCCACGGGCCACGCTGGCCGCCCGTTAAGAGCAGCTGATTACCCCCACAGCCAGGGCCCCGGGGCCCTCTGCCACCCGCACCCCTCCCCGTGGCGCACCTCGGGGCCGCTGGCCGGGACCGGGGCCGCTCCTCAGAGCTGGAGCTTTAGATTTGCGTCAGTGCCCAGCTGGCCAGGAGGGGCCTTCGTGCCGGGCGCCTGGCAGCCTCGCGGGTTCCTAGTGACATCACGGCTCTTGCTCACCAGCCCCGCGAGGCGAAGGGGGTCCCAGGGGAGAGGCAGCGGCACGTCCACCCAGGTGCCGCCGGCCGGGCTTGCATCCCTGGCTCCCCGGGGGCTGGGCGGCTCGGGCAACGGGGTTTCCAGAAGCAGTTTCCATGATGCAAGCGTCCCGGGGTCAGGCCCCAGGAGGACGGGGCGGAAGCTGGATCCTCTCCCCCGCTGGGCTCCCAGGAGGAGCCGCTCGCCGTCCTGCGGCCACCAGAGGACTCCGGCTAATTGAGGGGCTTGGCCGGGGCCGCGGCCACTACAGCGAACCTGCAATTTCACGGAGATGAAAGGAGCCTCAGAGGACCCGAATCCAAAACACAGGGACGAGGAGCTCATGGAAAAAAGCACTCACTTCCTGATGTCTTTTCCTTGGTGTCCCGTGGAGGTCTGGATTGCACTGTGTCACCCCGCTGCCTCTCGGGGCCCCCACGGCCACCGTCCCAGCCCTGCCTCTGTCACCGACCCCTGGTGCCCTGGGGCAGGGAAGTGCGTCCCCTGAGAGATTCAATACCCTGCCCCTGCAAAGGCCTTCTGAGCAGGGCTCCCCCAAACTCCCCTGAGCCCACTGTGAGCTGAAAGCACTGCAGTGTCACCCTCCAAGGGTGCCCCCAACACCTCCAAAAGGGACCCCACCCGGCAGCTTGAATCCCACCGCCCTCAGCTCTTGTCTGCACACACCCTCTGCTCCCTGGGCCTGCCAGCCGCGCCTCAGTGCTCCTGCTCAGAATGCCTCCTCCTCCAAGCAGCAGTCCAGGAAGGACCCACGGTCCCCCAGGACTCCCAAAGCACCGGCCCCCCACGGCCACTGCCTGCTGCAGCGTGGGCTGCTCTGTGACCCTGACCCTGGCCGGGAGGCCTCACCTCCCCCACCGGCCACCCCGTGGTGGTCTGCAGGCCGAGCCCCGTGAGCTGCCCGTGATACAAAGTGCCAGGCTGGGTGCCAAGCACACGGACACACGTCCCCCTCACCCTCGAGCTTGTGCAGTCTGCGGCTCACGCCAGCCGTGTCCCTGCCTACAAGGAGAGCTGGTGGCCGTCTCCTCGCCTCGGGAGACCCGAGACTCCAGCCGGAGGGGTTCTGGGGTGGCCCCTCCAGGCCCTGCAGGGAAGCAGTCTGGGGACCTGCCACCTAAAAGGAGCACTCAGACCCCTTCCTGGGGACCCACTGATCTCGGGGACCTATGGTCTATGCTTCCCTGGGGCTCCACCTGGAGGCTGACTCGGGGGCCTGGGGCCCGCCGGCCGGAGGCTTGCAGTCTGAGGATGGGAGGGAGGGGACGGACGCGAGCTGCCTGCTGCTGAGGAGGCCTCTTGCGGGCAGGCACCTTCCCAGGCGGGGTCCCAGGTGGCCGGGGGTTGGTTTGGGGAATGTCTGGGCCGTGTCTGGGCACCCCGCAGCCTGGCTAGGCAGTCCTGTGCCTCTGGGCCTGGCTGGCCTCCCCGTCCTCTCCGGGTGGGACGGGGGTGGGTCTGTTCTCGGCCCCTGGGCATCACGGCGCCCCTTGGTGCTCCCTGGCTCGCGACGACCCATCATTCTCGTCTCCGCCTCCACCCTCTGCACCTGCTCCTTTTTGTCCACCCTGCCCCCCACCAGCCAGGATGATGTCATCTTGTCCCTTCCCTTAATCCTGTCTGCCAAGGCCCATGTTTCACAGATCACACTCACGGGTGGGGGTAGACGGTGTCCCGGGGCCACCATTCAGCCCACCATAGCAGGTCAGCAGGAGGGACAGTCCCCGGTCATGACTATGAGCTCATTTAATTGGGCCCACATGATGCCAGATGGGGAAACTGAGTCCGAGGCTGATGGCCGGCCCGGGCCGTGCTTGGTAGGGGCAGGGCCAGGACAAGAGGGTGGGCAGCTGTTCCCCCGACCCCCAGAGGCTCATGTGTGACTGCGGGTGTCTGTCCTAGCAGGCACCTCGGACCTCCACAGGCCTTTCCTTTCCCTGCTGACCCCCCACCGTCCCCTGGCTTGCCCTGTGGCCTGCGGGTGGCTCCCTGTCACAAAGGCCAGCCTCAGTACAGGCCAGCAGCTGTCCTGGCTCCTCCTGGTCAGCAGGGGCTGGGAACCGGCCACCCTGGGAAGCTGACAGCTGAGCCGCTTGGGACAGAGCCACCCGTGCGTGGTAAGGCCTGGCCGGATGATGCACAGTCACCGTGACCCGCCCACGGCTGCAGGGACAGCTGATGGGGAGTCATTGAGCTCGTCACAGCGGGAGGGCCATGGTGCAGATGACCCGGAGCAGGGCCAGGGCCCAGGAGCAGAGCTGTTCCCCTGCCCCCTCCCGACCTGCCCCAGGCTGCAAGCTGGGTCAGGGCCCCACTTCGGGAGGGTGCAGCCTCCCGAGCCTGGATGGGCGAGGCTGCTCCCCTGACCCCAGGGCAGGGCCGGTGACTCATGGTCGAGGCCTCCGGGGAGGGTTGACAGGAGGAGGGAAGGGCGTCTGGCCGCAAATAGTTGCGCACGTGCTAAGCTTCCAGCCCAGTCTGGTGGGAGGGGAGGGCCTCGGGTCGGTGCCCACACCACTGGGGTGCCCGGGGCGCTGCAGGCTGGGACGCCCACCACCTCTCTCCCTCCCTCCCCTACAGCAGTGTGAGCCAGGAGGCCTCCCACCCGGCCTTGGTGCCATCCGCAGGACGGACAGGCTGTCCTGGGGGACAGAGGGACACGTGCTCACCCCAGGCCTCTGGGAATCTGGGGAGCAGCCCCCAGGCGCCCCTAGGGGAGGCGGAGGGCAACCAGAGCGAGGGCCTGTGATGCCCGGGGCGAGGGGCCCTGAGCCTCCCGCTCCGTGAGGGGAAGCCCTTCCTCCCCCAAAGGCCGAGTTTCTCATCACTGGTGAGTGGGGTGGCGGCGTGGCGTCCCGGGCTGCGGTCTTGGGATCGTCAGTTTGCCAGGCAGGGAAGGGGCCCCCCTGATGTTGCCCGGACACAGGGCTCCGTGTGGGACAGAAATACTTCTCTGGCTGCGTCCCCCGGACACGTGAGGCCGCGGGGCCCAGGGCGGTGTCGGCGGCGAGCTGTCCTGTGTGTCTGGCTGCTGCTGGCCGAGCTCGAAGACAGCTTCTCCCCAGGAGACCCCCCAGGTTGCGGCCAGGCGACAGGCCCTCTCAGGCTAAGAAACAGCGGGCTCGTCCTTGGCGGCTCCACCCCGGCCCCAGGCCTCCTCCAGGTCCCCCCCCCGACCCCCGTCGGGACCCTAATCCTGACTCCGGTACAGGACCACTCCGTAGGAAGCCCCAGCTTGTAGGGACCTGCTGCTTCGGTGGAAAGGAGAAGTGGAGCCCTGCACCCGTGGGGTGGGTGGGTAGGGGTGAGGGTCGCAGAGCCACAGGCTCCGGCCTGCCAGGCCTGTCACCCCTATTTCAATCCCCCTGCTCGGGAGTGATGGGCAGGCCCACCCCACAGGCCCATGGGGGCCCCGGGGTCTGCCGCTCCGTGCAGGGGGGTCCCCCGGCCTGGCAGGACTATCCTGGGCGGTGGTGCCTCAGACACGGGCCTTGGCTCCGAGCCTCGTCCCGCCTCACGCAGCCTGGGACACCCGGTCCAGCTCCACGGGGCTGCAGGCTGCTCCCTCACAGGCCGCCGCACCGGTGACCAGGCCTCGGGCCCGGGCCGACCTGCCCTGTGCACTTCGAGAGGCGGTTGGGAGAGGTGGGGAGGGGGCTGTCCTTGGAGGCCCCGGACCCTGCTCCCCCGCGTGGTCCCCCCCCCCAGAGGTGTCATGGGCTGTGCACTTCTCCAGGAGGACGGTAAGCGTGTCCCGCCCCCACCCCAACCACTCTGCGCTCCACACTCTACCTGCAACTCGGTTCTGGACGTTTGTGCTTGTGTCCACGATGCTGTACTGCAGGTGAGGAGGCCCCGGCCCAGAGGGGGGAGCCCCCAGCCCGGGCAGCCGCGGCGTGCCCCCGTGCCCGGCCCCCCAGGCTTTCCTGTCCACCAGCGTGAGGGCCCCGTGGCGGCTGCTCTGAGGCCGAAGGCTGCGGGGGTCAAGGTCGGGGAGACTCACACCTTCCCCTCGGCTTAGGCTCACCCAGGCACAGGGAAGAGGGGCTGGGGCCCCCCACCCTGCTCATGGGTCTGGCCCCACCCTCCTGGTCAGGGTCACAAGGCCTCAGGCTGGGAGCTGGCCCAGCCCCGGTGCTGGGAGGACGGGGAGGCTTTCAGGGCCACGGTGGCCCACAGAGGGGGCGTCACAGACCTGGACCCTCCCAGGGACCCGTGTGCAGGCGCCGGGCCTGGCCCTCAGCTGTCTGTGCTCCATTTTGGGGTGTGGATGATGTTGTGGGTTGAATTGTGTCCCCCAGAGAGACGTGTCCACGTCCTGACCCCCGTTGCTGTGAGAGGGGGAGCTTATTTGGAAACAGAGTCTCTGGACGTCCTCGAGTTAAGGGGAGGGCAGGCCGGAGCAGGGTGAGCCCTGAGTCCATCTAGAGTGTCCCGAACAGACAGAGGAGGACACACAGACACAGAGGCTGGGGAGCCCCAAGGATGGCCAGCAGCACCAGAAACTGGGGGGCAGCCACGAGACGGGCCCTCCTCAAGACCCTCCAGAGGGGGCATGGCCCCCCCAGCTCCTCGGTTCCAGGCCACCGGGTGGGTGCAGCATGTGCTGTGCTGTGTGGCCGCCCCAGGTCCCTGGTAGAGATGGGAAGATGCCAGGAAGCAGCTGTCTCCACCTGGGGATCACCCCCCTCCTGGTCAGGGGGTGCCTGGTGGGGCTGAGGGGCCCTGCTCGGGGTCCAGCCACTCACCAGCCGCGGGCCCAGCCTGCTGGCCCTGACCACCTGCCGGCACGTCCCTCCACCCCCCGCTCTGCTCCACAGTGGCCCCCTCCATTCCTCCCCCCTCGCCGGTGTCCATCCCTCCACCCCAGCCGTCCACGGAGACCCCCACCCAGCACCCAGGCCACGCTCCCTCCCATCCCTGCTTCCCAAAGGCTTCCACATCCTGAACTTGTGGAAAACCCTCATCCTTGCCGGGTTCCCTGGCCACCCCTGAGCTCCTTGTGGAGGATCTGATCCACGCACGCCTGACGTGCGGCTCTGGGCCAGGGAGGATCCGTGTCTCCACTCACCCGCAGCCCATCTGAGCTGCAGGAGCAGGCGGGCCTGGCTGGAACATGGGCCGTGCCCTCGGTCATCGGTCATCGTGGAGGGACGCGCTCCCCGTTCCAGGCTCCCGGCCCATCCCCTGCACCTCCCCCTGCCCACTTCCCCTTGCCCCAGCAACAAGCCTAAACCCACACGTGGATGAACCCGTGACTGGGGCCCGAGCCATGGGGAGGAAGGAGGTGGCCGTGACTGCGGGGCTGCCGTCCTGCAGTGTTCAGGGCCCGTGTGCACCGTCCCACACCTGCTGTAGGAGATTCAGGCAGGGAATCCCAGGTTGAGCCAAGTCCTAACTGCCTCCTGGTGGCTCTCCGTGGAGCACAGAATCCCAATTCCCACGGGGCTCCCGGGGTAACAAATGACCACTAACTCGGTGGCTTTGCACACACGGATTTATCCGATTTATCCTCGTACCGTCTCCTGGGTCAGGGTCCTGCAGGTGTGGGTGGAGCTGGTTCCTTCTGGAGGCTCTGGGGGACCCTGTTTTCCAGCTTCTGGAGGCGTCTACACCCCTTGGCTCGTGGCCTTCCCTCCGTTCACAGCAGCATCTCTCTGACACTGACTCTCCTTCCTGCCTCGTGCACCTGAGTGACCTCGTGAGCCCTGGGCCTGCCCAGAGGATCTAGGCCATCTTCCCACCTTAGGGTCAGGGAATTGGTGACCTGAATCCCCCCCTGTCATGGAAGGCAACACATTCCCAGTTTCCAGAATTAGGATGTGGACAGCCTTGGGGCCACGACTCTGCCCACATTGTGGCGGCTGACCCGCAGGCACACGAGCATCTGGCCTTGCCAAGGACACAGAGGTGCCTCCCTGCACGTCCCGCACCCCCACTCGGCTCGCCTTGTCCACGGCGCCAGGCCCGGGGTGGCCCCAGGGGGACTGGATGGCTGGGCACAAGCTGCCCATTGTGATTCCGTGGGTGGATCCCGCAGGGCCTGGCAGGCCTGCGGCTGGCGTCCTCCCGGCCCGGTAAACAGGCCTTTGTTCGGGCAGCCAGGTCCCCACCCTGCCCTAGGCTGGCCAAGACCAGATCTGAGTCTGGCTCCCCTGCCTGCCTGCCCGGTGATGAGCTATCACTTGGTCACCCCAACACGAGTGCCCTGAGCCATCACCGGCATCTGACAGCACGGCACTTGGGTCTGGAGGCTCCGGGGACAGGTCAGCACAGCCTCCCGGGAGCATCCGTATAAAGCATCGATCGGCAAGGAGGAGCATGCATATGTGGATGGATTTTGTTTTAAATTAAAACAAGATTTTGAAGACGTGGTGACTTTGTCATGAGTACTTGAGACGGAGACCGCTGCCAGATTCGGGGGGCCCAGGCCATGGCTGCCACGGTGCAGGGTGTGCTCCAGGAAAGGGAGCTGTCCCCAAATCCCACTGGTGGTCAGCAGGTGCCGGGGCTTGGGTTGTAGATGTCACTGCTGTCACCAAGGAGACAGAGGGAGGAAGGGGAGGGCAGGCTGGACAGCAGGGGCTCTGCGAAGAGTGACAATGACGGTCGCTATGGCCACATCAACAGATGGATCTGGAAGGAAACGAACGGGGCCAGGTGGGCCAGGGAAGAGGCCAGGAGCCCCGAGGAGGGGAAGCAGAGTCCTGACCCCGGGACCAGCACCCCTCCCAGCTGCACGGGCTCAGCAGCATATCCTGTCCCGTGGGGTCAATTTTCAGTCTGCCCTGAGACCACACCCCCTCCAGGAACCAGCGGCCCCTCTCTGTAAGTGCGTCGCCCCCGAGGCTCAGGAATGAGGACACTCCGGGCAGGAGCCAGGCCCAGATAGATGACAAAGTCCCACGCATGGAAACGGCATGTCCCGCTCCTGCAGACCATCCAGATGGGGGAGCTGAACAGCCCCCTCGGGGCTCCCATCCAGAGTCCAGAGGGCAGGAGAGGCTGGGGACCGGGCTTGGCGGCCCTGCGCCAAGGGCTTGCTCTCTTTGGAGGGTCCTGGGGGCTGACAGCGGAGCCAGAGCTGGGGCAAGAGGGCGGGGCAGGGGGAGACAAAGGGGGAAGCGGGGCAGGAAGGGAAGTCAGCAGAGAGCGGCTTCAGCCCAGAAGGAAGAGCAGCCGCTCTGCACTTCCCGCTGGGCGCTGTTTGGAGAGCTCGGCGCTGGCAGGAAGGTCTGTCTTTCAGGCCTCCCCTGCCCAGCGGAGCCTCCCAGCACCCTGGGGCGAGCCAGGGCAGGTTCCAGGGGCCACTTTGGATCTCCCCTCCAGTTGTGGGCGACTCCCCATTACACTCAGGCCTGATTCCAAGAGGCTCCCTCCTCCTTGCTCACCACCCCAGCTTCTGGAGCTGGACTCTGCTCCGTCTAACGGAGGCCCCCCGGGGCTCCTCGGGGTAGGCCGCGTCCCCGAACTCAGCCCAGGTGCCCCACACACAGGTGCCACCAAATGCTTTAGTGGGGGTTTTGTACAGGTGCTGCTGGGACCCTCTGGGATGTGTGCGCTGTGCCTGGCACACCACGAGACTGGCATCTCTCAGAATAGGACAGGAAACAGATGGCCCACTTATGGGGGGGGGCAAAGAGATTTGTTAATGAAAAGAGCATTTTCAGAGGTGTTGGCAGCATTGAGAGAACCACCAGGGCTGCTGAGGCACCGAGAGACCTGTGACAGAAGAAGCTATGACCACCCCCAGGCTGAAGGGGTGTGGGAAGAAGGATGCTTGTCACCAGAGCGAGGCCCAGGGCCTCAGGAAGGGCCATCTGGTGGGATCTGTGCTCCTAAAGGCCGGTGAGGAAGAACAAGCAGGCCCTCCCGTCTGCTTTCCTCCCTGTGATGTCCTGCCACTCCCTCTGATCGGCTAGAAACCAGGGGGTGAGGGAGTCAGGTGGGCAAAGGCACCTACCTGGTGGGCAGCTCCCCAGGGCACAGTGTCGGCGGGGCAGAGAGGGATGTTAAAGTCTAGGGTGAGAAAGTATACGGAGTGAACAAACATGTGGTCGTTACCTCCCAAACAGTAGCAGTTAGACGGTGGTCGTGACGGTGGTGGAGGTGGAGGTGATGGTGGAGGTGGTGATGGTGGAGGTGGAGGTGATGGTGGAGGTGGTGATGGTGGAGGTGGTGGTGAAGGCAGTGGTGATGCTGATGGCAGTGACAATGAGGCTCCCAGCCCCAGAAGGAGGGAAGCCTGGAGCTCTGGTGGCGTGTTGCTACCTGCCATCGGGTCAGCATCCGGTTAAGCTCCGATTTTCCTTTTGAAACTCCACAAATCGTCCGCCCTCCCCGCCGCCCCCAGGCTGGCCGCCCGTGCACAGGGAGCGCTGCTCGCTGAGGGTGGTGGTGGTGGAGGTGGTGATGGTGGAGGGGGACGTGGTCCTGTCTGCTGCCGGCCCCCCCAGGCCACGTTCCCTCTGACCGGCGGTGCCTCCCCGAGCCTCCCCGAGCCTCCCCGAGCCACTGGGCACAGGTCACACCTCCTGCGGAGGCCCCGGGCCCACAGCTGACCCCCTCTTATTTGGGTTACTTATTTCCCAAGGTCCCAACAGGCTGCTGCCAGGAAGCGCCCCCCACCCAGGGTCGCTCCTGCCCCAGATGCCCACCCACCCAGACACGGTGTATGTCCTGCCCTTGTCCCCCAGCGCCCTGGGGTCTCCCTTCTCCACCCCGTCCCGGTCAGCAGTGGCTTCTCCGCCCGCTGCAGGGGCGCAGGGACCAGCAGGACCACCTGCTGCGGCGTGCCCTCTGCCCCTTGCTCCTGAGGCCCTGGGTTCACACGTTCCAAGTCCACGTAGCAGCGCCCTTCCTGACCTTGGATGCTTTCTGCTTGAGTTCACTTGGTCACTTTTTAAACCAGTACAAACACACACACACAGACGCAGATACACACGTGCACGCCAGCAGCCCTCACACACCAGTGGGGAAGACATCTGTGACACGCTCACATGCACGCACACGCTCATGTAACATACTCACACGCACACACCACACACTCTCAGCATCGTCCTCTTGCCCCCGAGGGTAGGGGTGGTGCACGGGTGTGTGGGGGGAGAGCAGGGTGCGTCACCCCATCGTGTCTTGCTGCGTTCCAAGACGTTGGCCACAGAGGCAACGTCACTTTCAGACCCCATCCCCACGCGGCAGCCGGGGCGGGGGTGGCTTTTGGAGGGGCTTTGAGCCCAGGCCCAGCCTATGGAAGGTGTCAGGTGCCGCACACCAGCCCACACCTGGGGCCGGGTCTCTAGGGGGCCGGGTGGTGGGGCTCAGTAAACGCTACGTGATCGTGGCACGCGTCCCTGAACCAAATATATTTTTCACGAGAACCAACCGTCCCCATTTCTCCCGATGCCTCCCTCCACCCCTGCAGTCGGGCAGACCAGCTTCCTCCACCTGGACGCGCTCCATCCGCTTCCTCCGTATCCCGCAGGCTGAGCCACCGCAGCCCCCACGGACACGGGAAACCCCACTGGCTCTCTCCTCAGAACACAGCCGGGATCTGCTCCGGCGCCCCCCTCGCCGGATCGCCCCTGGATCACGCAGAGGACTCCCCCCGGCTTCCCCGCCACATCGCCACCATCTGTTGTCCACGCGGCAGCTCGGGGGGGGTGGGGGGGCTAACGCACACGCGGGGGCGTGGGCCCTCTGCTCACCACCGGCACAAGCAAAAGTGCCTGCGACCGC
Organism: Canis lupus familiaris; assembly: GCF_011100685.1. NCBI lineage: Eukaryota > Metazoa > Chordata > Mammalia > Carnivora > Canidae > Canis > Canis lupus. Next base: position 37,289,257 of record NC_049252.1, on the reverse strand, counting down.
CTGGTCCAGGCCGCCCCCCGGGCCCTGCCCTGCTTTTCACGTTGCACTTAGCACTCTCCATCTACTAATTTCATCCTTTATTCTCTTTTTGCTTTTTTTTTTTTTTTTTTTTTCTGTCTTCCCACACTCGGGCACTAATTCTGCAAAGGCTCGGGTTTGTCTGTTTTGCTCACTGACATACGATGAGGAGGAGGAGGAGGAAGCCGTGCCTGGCCCAGGCCTGGCCCATGGGAGGTGCTTAGTAAATATTTGCTAAGTGAATGAATGCACGGAATGCATTTCTATTTCCAGCCCCAGCCAGGCCCCTGGAAACCCAGAAACACAGGCAGAGCTGCAAAGAAGAAAGTCCTAACTTTCAGGGCTTGGGAAGGATTTCTGTTCGAGGTGCTGGCTAAGGAACAATGTTTTCCGTCCCCGAATCTCCCCACACCTCCCGCACACCTCCTGCCTGCCGCCCGCCTGCAGCTGACCTGGGGGGCTGGGGTGGGGAAAGGGGGTCTGGGCGGGGGCGGAGCGCGGGGGCCCAGGCTGTCCCTGCAGCTGTTCCCTCCGCAAATGCCTGGAATTCTGGAACCGTTCCCACCCAGGGCCAGCTGAGGGCCGACCCCCTTTCAGGGGGCCGCCGGGAGGGCCTGCCTGCCGCGACCTTCCGACCTTCCGTGTTGTCCGGGGAGAGAGCCGCCTGGCCTCGACCCAGAACCCAGAGGCCGACCTCGGCGGCGCCCCCTCCCAGCCCTCCCTGGGGAGAGGCAGCTCGGCCTGGCCCCCCTCGCTGTCACTCAGGCCACTCCACGAGTCACAAGGCAGATTTTCCATTAGAGTCAAATGCATGTGGATCCTGACCTGTGCTGATGCGAGAAAGGGGAAGCATTTTAGATAACCCAGATACGGAGTGGGGAGAGGGGGTGTCCTCCAGACCAGACCCCCGAGGGGCACTGCACCCCAGCAGCAGAGGTGGGGATGGCCCATTGAGCCTAGACCCCGGGCTGACCCACACCCCTGTGCCTCCCTCTGCCCGTCTGTCTCATGCACAGACACGGACCCTCTGCGACGTGAGCCATACAGCCCGGAGGGTCCCAGGCAGGAGGAGTCAATGATTTGCCTGCTTGCAAGTGCCCATCGGATGCCTCTACACCCCAAACATGCGTGGGGCACCTACTGTGCTCCTAGCACTGTGAGCTCTGTGGGACCCTGCCCCCTCCGGCATGGGACAGTAGGAGGTGCTCCCTGGTGAAATGTCAGGTGCCAAAAAACAAGATCTTCTAGGGGATGGTGCTTTTTGTTGGTGGTGTGGCAGCCTCAGCATCCCCAGGGTGGGACCTGAGGCCACCTGATGAGAGAGCAGACCCCCCGCCCCCAGAAATCAGTTCAGCGACGGTCATGCGATCCAAGTCCAAGCAATCAGAGCCCTGCCTTGGATTTTTCTGGAACGGTGAAGGCGGTATAACCCCGATCCCCCAAGCTGGGAGTTCTGAGGACCCCCTAGGCTAAAAGCACCCAGGCCACCTTTGCCCGGGAGCAAAGTCAGCATCAGAGAAACCGAGTTTAGAGTCTGAACTAAGATGGTGCCCAGTGGCGTCGCTGGAGCTCCTAGAGCACCTGTGCCCCACGTTGGCTGCGTCCTACTCCTCCCGTTAGGTCAACCAGCGAACTCTCTTCTGAAATGAGCTTGGGGTGGGGTCCTGTCACGTGCAACCGAAAGGAATCCTCAGTGCAATGCCCTCAAATGGGGTTCTCTAGATGGTTATGGGGAGCAAACCACTGACGGTTCCGGTAAGATAAAGCCTTCCTGGCTCTGCAGGTGGACAAGGGGATCTCAGGTTCGGGCAGACGCGTGTGCAGAGCCTCCTCCCCCTGGGCTGCCGCTGAAGCTGCCCGTCCAGGCTGGTCCAGCCGAGCTGTTTTCCAAAGAATCTTTGGGAGCAACTTAGAGCGGACCCTTATCAAAGAATTAATTATTGGAACTAAAGGCAGCATAAAATCTCTCCAAACCATGAGCGCCTCGTCCCAAGAATTCTCAGGAACACGTGACAACCTGTGCAGGTCTGTGGGTCTCTTGCAGGGAGGGGGGCACTCACCCTCTAGATGCACACCTCCACCTGCCTCCCACCCCCTGACCCCCCCAGCCATGTGCCTCTGAGCACCTGTGCAGGTCTGTGAGCCCCTGGGGGGTCTGCTCACCCTTTAGATGCACACCTCCACCTGTCTCCCTCCCCCCCCACCCAGTTTCGTGTCCCTGGGGACATCTGGGACACCAGTAGCCACAGGTGAGCAGATAACACCTGTGCCGGTGAATAGCACAGGTGCCTCTCAGCGCCCTCGAGCTCCGGGGCCGGCTTGGACCCCAGCCCTCTGACGGGAGCTGGAGCCCCTAGGTGTCCGCGGCTGGGGGAGCCCAGAACAGGACGGCCGTGTCTGTGGTGCTGTAGGGCCCCCGTGGCCGCCCACCTCCACCAGGCCCCTGCGAGAACCGTACCGCGGGAGGCAGCGTCCGGGCCACAGGAGCAGAGGCCTTCCTCCGTCCAGTCCGGCAGGCGGCTGACACCGACATTGTCCATCCTAATTCCGTGACCCTCCATGGACAGATGGCCACGCACGGCGGGGTAACAGCGCGTGCCCTCGGCCTGCGGCTGACTGACCAAGTATCCGAAGCAGCGGCCGCAGAGCGTGCAGGTGCGTGATCAAGCCGCCGCCAGGGTCAGCGGCCAACAATTGTCCGGTGGCAGTGGTGGCGCTGGGAACCGGAGGAGTGGAAGGCGGGGTGCCCCAGGCGGCCTCAGGGCAGATGCAGGGGGACGCGCAGCCCCAGACGACACTGGTGCATCAGTGGGGGGAGCAGCATGAGGTTGTGGAGACCAGGGGAGCCCGGCTCTGAACCGCTCGGTGTGGGGTGACCGGCCCCCCCCGGAGGGAATGCCCCCCCACACCGGCGGAGACGGGCCTGGCGTCTGGGAGGGGCTGGCCCTGGCCCACGGCCTGCGTCTGGTGGGTGCCCCCACCCCGGTTTCCAGGCTGCCCCCCCAGCCGCAGTCTCTGAGCCGTTCCTGCGGTGTTTATGGAAATGTAATTCTGCCCAGGAGATGCATGTATAATTGAGAATCTTTTAATGTCTGTTTACAGTCGCGGTTCTCGCTTGAGTGATTACAAGCATCGAGGGAGCTGATTGTACCCGGGGCGGTCTCCGTGGGCGCGGGGCTCTGGGTGCCTGTTTCTGCCGTTCGAGTGCCACTTTATCTGGAATAGTCCTCTGGGTCCGGAGCAGAAAGTGACCTCAGCGATGAGCCCGTCTGCGTCACGGGCCTCGGGCTGCGGCGCTCCGTGTCACTCTCTGGGGGCTTAAGCAGCATGCGGCCCTGTCTCAGAGTCTGGGGGCCTGAGGCTGAGCTCCAGGCGTTGGCGGGGCTGTGCTCCCCCCACCCCCCGAAGGCTCCAGGGGTGGGTCCTCCTGCCTCTCCCAGCTGCTGCTCGTTACCCAGACTCCTTGGCTCGTGTCACATCACCCCAGTGCCTGTCACATGGCCTTCTCCCCTCCTCATAGAGGGGGTCTGGGGGTCCCCTCCTCATAGGGTCTGTGTCTGGGGGTCCCCTCCTCCTAGACACCAGCTGCTGGGGAGAGGGCCCGCCCTCATCCCTTACGGCCTCACCTTAACTGGCTCACATCTGCAAAGACCCTATTTCCAAATAAAGTCACATCATGATCCTTCCAGGTGGACACGAACATTGGGAGAACCCTATTCAACCCTCTCCACCGTCCTACATCCCACACGATGGATGAAGAACCTGATGCAAAATGCGAGGTTTTCAGGCCGGCTGGGACGGGGCTCGGGTCACAGCCTGCCGCCGTCCCCTCCCTGCCCCGCTGATGTCCAGCTTCCCTAGGAGCTCTGGCCCTCAATGCTCAGCACCGAGCAGAGAAAGCTCTGGGCCCCGTTGCCTCCCCCGGGGGGCCCACCGTCCCTCTCCAGGGAGCCCTAAGGAACCACCTCCGGACACACTGCTGAGTGGATGAAGTGGGATGCGGTACGTGGTGTGCTGTCTCGTGCGTAATAAAAGGTAAAAATATGAATATGTGCGTGTGTATGTATATTGGCAAAACAATAAAAGCACTGGAATGATAAACCAGAAACTACTAACAATTTCTGGGTGATTTTCAGGGAGTGGGTGGAGTCAAGGAGGACAGTGTAACATCCCTGCCTCCACTTTCCTATAGTATTTGCGTCAGAAAAGCCCCCCAGTCCCGTCTCCCTTACCGCTCACGCAGAACACTTTGCTTCTGAAACGTTTCTGCCACCAAACTTGGGGTCTTTGCCCCCCCCCGCAGCCCCCCCCCAGCCAGTGACTCTCCACAGCACCAGCCGGGTGTCCCACCATTTAACTCAATTCTGGCACCATCTGCCCGGTGGCAGCGTCAGAGCCCAGGTGGGGGGCTCAGTCCCACAACACCCTACCCCGACCCCCGACACAGCCCCGACTTCAGATGCCAATCACAAGCTGCAGGTTCCTGGGGACCCATCCGTCACTTCTGACCACCGGCCACAAATCAGGGTTCCCACGACCCCCCCCCTCGAGGCCGACTCATTCGCTAGGGGGGCTCACAGATCTCAAGGAAGCTCGTCTCCGGGTTCGCTGTATCATAAAGGATGATGAAGGGAGCCGATGAACGGCCACACGGCGGGGGGGGGGGGGTCCCGAGCGCAGGAGCATCTGTCCCACCGAGCTGGGGGGCGTCACCCTCCCCGCGTGCACCTGTGACTCACCCGGCAGCTCCCTGGACCCCGCACTATTGGGATACTCAGGGGCTTCCTCCCGGGGCCTGAGATGCCTCATTGACCCCGTTGCCAGCCCCTCCCCTTCCCTAGAGGGGGGTGGGGGGGGCCTGAAATTCTGGAGCTTCTTTGTGGGTTCAGCCCCCACCCAGGAGCCCACCTGCATCACCATTAGGACTCTGGTCACTTAGGAAGCGAGGAGAGCTCTGGAGCGCAGGGCCGGGCCCGGGGGGGTGCAGGGTGGGGGGGGTCAGAGACAAGAACGGAGATTCTCTTCCATCTCACAGCGTTTGACTTCAGAACTATGTAAATGTTTTCATATTCAAAAAATAAACTTAGATTGAAAAAGAAGAGTATCCTCACAAAAAGAACCTCCACCTATTTCTATAAATTTATCCAAAGGAAAGATTTATTTCAAAGGAGGATTCTGGAGCATAATATTTAGGCTGCTTGTTTTTTAATGGGATTTTTTTAGGGACAAAAGGCAATAAAGAAATTATAAATATCATTCAGTAAGTCTTACTGTTCGTGTGAGATCCGACATCGTTCGTCGAATTTTTTTTTTTTTTGTATTTTCTAAGATAATGCCAATAAGCAATCACACGAATGTTGTGAGGGACCCAAATGACCAGCGTGAGAGAAAAAGTGGACAAAAGAGAGTCAGATCTGTTACGGATGACACCGCAAGCCCTAAATCTGAATTGGAAATGTTCATGTAATCTGGTGCATTGAAAACAAAATGCATATTTCCTGGCTCTCCTCACCCCCCACCCCCACGGGAAGCAATGACCGCAAAATCCAGCGCCAAGTACCTGGATTGGGGTCTCTGAACACCTCAGCCCCCTTTTAAAAAGCTCGTGGGTGAAATGGAGACACAGTGGGCCTGAGACGGGTCTCGTGCCACAACTAAGGAGAGCGTCACGGCCACATGAGGTCCCGCCATCAGCCACCCGGCTGGCCTGTCCCTGGCAGGAGTGTCACAGAGCTACAGGTGCAACCCATTTAATACATGCACTCCATTCACTCTCTGCGATCCTAAACCGAAAATTTAAAAAATAAAAAATTGGAGGAGGCACCTGGGTGGCTCAGGGGTTGGGCATCTGCCTTCGGCCCAGGGCGTGATCCTGGAGTCCTGCGATCTAACCCCACATCGGGCTCCCTGCATAGACCCTGCTTCTCCCTCTGCCTGCGTCTCTGCCTCTCTCTGTATCTCTCATGAATAAATAAATATAATCTTTAAAAAAGATTAAAATTTTTTGACCTCATTTGTTCCATTGGAGGAAATTTTCAGCCAGACTCCTTACTCCAGAAACTTCTAACTACAAGAGCAAAAGGAAATGACTTCTGCAGTGATCCTGCCCTCCTGTACACCCTCTGTCCTGTATCACCCCAGGTGATAACGTGGAAAGCTCTTCACAAAAGTATTCCCGCTAATCCTTCCAGAATGAACGTGAGCACACGGAGGCCCACTGTCATTCCAGCCCCCACGACGTGATGGCTCAGGCCACCATCGCAGGCAGGCTCTCTAGCTCTGAGGTGAGGGGACCAGGACCAAAGGTCCCGGCACCCACAGTGTCACACGGGTCCCAGGGGAGGGGACCAGGCTCTGCTGCCAGCACCCCTGGGTCGTACTGGAACTTTCAGATCTAAATCCTCATTTGCAGGGGCGGAGGGTGAGAGGTCACCGCTGACGCCAAGAGACGTCCTGAATGAGGGACCCTGGCTTCTGGAATATGCTTGGCACGAAAGAAGCAAAGGGAGGGCGGTTCCAGACGGCAGGAGTTGGAAGAGACCCAACCAGCCGATGCCGAGGGAGGGACTTCGTGTCCTGACCCGGACAAGCCAACCGTGGAGAAACTAACCGGTCCTCGGAGGACGCCACGGAGAAGCCCGACTGCGGTCAGCGCGGTGGCCCGTGGCGGAGGCTGCAGGAGAGGCTGTGGGTGAGCGCACACCAGGCGTCGAGATGCCGGGACGTGTGCGATTTCCGTGAAACCATCTCACAAACGTAGCAACAATAAAGCGAATCCAGCAGGCGCTCAATCATCGTTCGTCTCTGGATGGAGATGAGGGACATTACACCGTGTCGCGTTGTGTGTGTTTGGACATTTTCACAGTGGAAAGGTGTCAAGGGCCGGGCGCAGGGAGGGGGCTGCACGCAGCTCCAGGTACACCTTCCAGACCCAGAAGAACCCGGGTGAACCCAGGGCAGAGGCCAAGCGGTGGAGACTTCCTGCAGAGACAGGGCCACCGGGGAGGGGACGGGGCCGGGGCTTCGGGGTGTCTGCACCACAAACACCCTCCTTGCACCCCCTTCAGGTTGCTCAGCCAAGGACAGAGCTGCGTCCAGACTCCGCCCTCCCGGCTCTGGCCCCCTCGCCGCCCGCCTGTGCCCGGGGATCCAGGCTTGCATGTCCTGACAGGGCTCCCTCCGTGTCCCATGCGTCCTCTCTCAGCAAGGACAGCACAGCAGGCGGGCTTCTGGGTGACCCTGCAAACCCATGAGCAGGGCAGATGGCAGCTCCGAAGACTTCCCCGAGCTGGACCCTTCTCGGCTCAGCGCCCCATCTACGGCGACCCCAATGCCACACGGCGGGCCGGGCAGGGGGACAGGCCAGCATCTGAAAGCAGCAAAGGGACAGGAAGGCATCTGTGGGTGTCAATTAGAAATTGAGCCTTAGGAAACTATCTTGCCACCGCACAGGTTCTTTTGTAGCAAAGACCATCGTTATCATCTGTGATAGGAAAGATCTGAGAACAACCCAAATTTCCCAAAGTGCAATAATAGCAAAGGACATTAGTATGATCCCGACTTGTAATCATGTTATATTATAGGAGGTAAACTTGTCGGACAGGCCGTGTGTGTAGCGGTCGGGTCCGGGGTCGCGGGCCTCTGGTCCAGCTCCTGCGTGGCCCCGGACAGGCCGCCTCCGGATCGCAGCGTCCCTGCTGCACGACGTGGCTCAGACGCCTAAGGAACTTGGAACAGTGGCAGGAAGGCGGCAAGCACTGACCCGTCCTCGTCCTCGGGCCCAGCCTCTGCCCCAGACCCCCCCCCACCCCGCACCCCTGCCTGAAGCCACCCCTCTCCCAGCCCCCCCGCACGTCAGTCCCCGGGGGTTACGGGGAGCTCCTGGGATGCTCCCGGGAACCGGGGTGACTGTGCGTAGCTCCGGCATGCAGGCAGGACCACCACGGACCCCAAGTGGGCCGGCGTTCCAGGGTCACGGTCCTAGGGTAGGCCTGGCCTCTGGCCGTGCGGGCACCTGCCTGCGTCTCCCGACCACGTTGCCGGGAGTGAGTCAGGAAGATGCACCAGGGGAGCAGGAACCTGTCAGAGGCCGCCCCCCAGCCCCGGGCCCACCTGGGCAGTGGCTCACCTGTGCCCCCCGCAGCGCCGTCTCTCAGGCGTGTGTCTCGGGCTGGCTCCCCCGGACAGCAGGAGGCCATCCAGCTCCACGGGCGACCCGCCACCCGGACCACGACGTGCAGCCACACCACAGCCCCGCTGGCCGCCCGCGAGGGCAAAGCCAGGCCAACAATCCAGACCATTAAGAAGCGACACAGAGGCTTCCGCCCGCGGCCCGCGGCGGCTGAGCCAGACGGGAGGCCAGGCAGGGCGCGCGCTCCTTGGCAGGACACCCAGCTCCCGTGTCCTTGTTAGTGGGCTGCGGCGCGGGACTGGACGTTTAGGGCCTGACGGGAGGGGAACAGATGGGAATGAGTCACGGCGGACGAGAGGACGAGAGGTCACGAGCCGGGGAGAAAGTAGGTGACCCACATTGTCTTCGGGGTTCGTCCTTCCGTCCATCCGTCGTATGTTCGGGGAGGGTGTACCGCGTGTGCCGGGGGCTGCCCAAAGCTCCAGAGACCCAGCAGAGAACCCGCCGACGGCCCGGAGCAGCGGTGCACGCCCACAACAGCTGGAGCCAGCCCGGGACGATGTCACCGCAGGCTGGCTGTGCCCCTCCACCTGGCACGGCAGGGACACGACAGGGAGCTTGTGGAGAGAAAACACGGGTGTGTGTGTCTGCTGCGTGGACGCGGCTGTGTTCATACGTGGAGGTGCCAAGGCCGCTGAACCGCATGCCCCGGGGGGCGGGCAGGGCAGGGCCACGATGGTGGATTTTTTTTTTTTTAAGATTTTATTTATTTATTCATGAGAGAGGGGCAGAGACACAGGCAGGAGGAGCAGGCTCCCGCGGGGAGCCCGACGCGGGACTCGATCCCGGGACCCCTGGGTCACGCCCCGAGCAGAAGGCAGACGCTCCACCGCTGAGCCCAGGTGCCCGGCGAAGGGGATCTGTACGGCACTGCGGAGGCTGTGAGGTGAGCGTCCTCTCCTGACGGCCTTGCCGAGACCGGTGCCAACAACCCGCTTCCTGAGGGCGGCGCCCGGCCTGCGGCGGGTGGAGGGGGCATCCCCGGGAGGCCCAGCGCCCCCAAGCCAGACAAGCAGCCCGGAGGCTTCCTGCGGCCGGGCTGGACCTTCCCGTGCCCCCGCCCACCCCGACCCCCCGGCCTTCACTCCGCGTCAGGACTCGGGGCCCCCGCACGGCTCTCCGGCTTTCCCTGCCTCCTGCCCCCAGGCCTGCTGTCGCTGGCATCTCCCCGAAAGACATCGTGTCCTGGGCCGGGTTCTGGGGTGGCCCCGGCTAACCCACCCCCTGCTGGGTCCCCGAGGCGTCCGTGCGGTGCCCTCAGAAGGTCACAGCCCTTCCAGACGCCGGCTTCGTGTCAGCAGCACGGAAGGGAGACGCCGGGCCGGGTGTTCTCCAAGAACCTTCCAGCTCTCGATGCCGCAAGACCTCCGCTCTGGGTCCTGGCCCCAGGGGCGCGTGGGCGGAGGTCACCGGAGCCCGTGGGCGCCCCTCACTCGCCTCCCGCACACGGCTCGTGAGGTCCTCGCCGCACGGCGCCGTCTCCTACGTCTGGAGGGTATGGGCCTGGGCGCCCGTGAGGGTTGAGTCCAGTAACAAAATAAGGTGGGAGTCTCGGTGCCCTGGGACGCGAGGACCCCGCCAGTCTGCCCTCATCTCAGGAAACTTGTTTGCTGTTTCCGGACTTACGTGAGGCAGTGAAGATAAGACCAAATCCGCAAACGTGTGATGATCTCCCCGAGAGGAGCCCGTGAAACCGAGCCACCTGCTATCCGGTTTCCGTGGGTATCAGGAAGCAACGTGCCCTGCCACGAGCTGGGGGCCAGGAGGGAGCTGGAACTGCCTAAACAAATAGGGTTTTTATAAAACTGCACATTGTGGGAATCCGGAGAGAGACGATTGTTGTCTGGGGTTTCGCAGCGCGATGTGCTCATCACCCACGTACCTGCAGTGTTCTGGGCCTTTTACCTCACTGACGCAGCGTGGCTGCTGTGGCACCGGACGACCCATCTGTTTTCTGGTGACACAGTTAGGGGACAGTTGTGTGTGTATGGGGGCAGGGGGACGGGAACTAAGCTTGCCCAGGGACCTCCTAGTGTTCTTCTTCTCTTCCGTCTGCCTCCTGGGCCGGAATGTGTTGATGACAGAGCGTCACGCGTGTGTCCATCCTGCCAGCACGGCTTTCTCCTCCTGCCTTGGAGCGTTGCTGCCCCAAACCTCATGGGGCACAGTGAAGCCCGGGGGACAGATCGCAGAGCTGACTCAGCACCGGGCAGGCAGGGGCGCCTGTGCGGGACGCAGGTCAGGGAGGAGCAGAGGCAGGGCCGACCCCAGGCCTCCCTGCGTGCCCTGAGACTCTGGACACCGTGGCCCCCCCCCAGCCTCGGCGTCCGTGGGCACAGCTGCAGAAACAGCAGCTCCAAGTAGCCGTGCTCGCCCCCGAGGTCCCGGGACACCATCCCTCTGCCACGCGAGCCGCCGGCGTTAAACCCACTGCGGGGGCCGCGGGGCGTCCGAGGAAAGCGGCCTCCCAGCTCGGTCGGGCTAGAATAGGTGAAAACCACCTGGAAGCCCCAGCGAAGGGGGACCACGCGCAGGGGATTTCACGGGGTCCCGGGCCGGGGGTGCACAGGGTACCGCGAGGGCCAGGGTGTGGGTCCCGGTGCCGCCGCCGCTCCCCGGCCCACAGTCGTGGGGTTCCTCGGCATCCTTGCAGCCAGCTGAGCACCTGGACCTGGAGCACAGGACGCCAGCCGCTGCCCGCACGTCCCAGGGGTCGTGCCCCTGGGCCCCCACACGCCAACCACATGTCAGAGATGAGGGTCCCTCCGGGGTGGAACCTGTGCACCTGCCCCTCTGTAATGAGCCCTTCCCCACAGTGATACACTGCAGGAGCGCGGGTGTAGACGCCGACTCCCCCGGAGGCTGAGGATGGAGGCCACGGCGACAGGCGTCCCCCTCTCCCCCGGCCACGGGGGCCACAGGTCCTGGCGCTGCCCCCAAGGCTGGAGCGCCCCGAGCCTGTGTCTCCAGACGGCCTGGCCACTAAGGCCGGTGCCTGAGGACCCGGTCCTGCATCCAGGGGGATGGGCACCTCCACCATCCACCCCGCTTAACCCCCCCGGACCCCTGGTGGACACGGTCACCCCAATACTTCCCAACATCCTCCGGCTCTGAACCTGCTCCTCCCAGAGCGCCCCCTTCCAGCAAATGCCACCTGAACCCCAAGGGCCCCAGGGCCTCCGTGCTTTCCCTCCCCGCACCTGCAAGCCATCGGCAGATCCGCAGGCCCCACCTCCTAGGACACAGGGTGTCTCCCGTCTGGCACCGCCCCGCTCCAAGCCCCTGTGCCCCCAGCACCCCCACCTCGGGGCTGTCACGGGAGGGAGCCCTGGGGTCCCCAGGCACCATACACACATCTGTTAACAGAGGAACCTGGTCTCTCCCCGTTTGTGAGGGCGAAGCGCCCAGAGGACTGCCTGTCACCCCACCGGCCCCCGCCCCTGCCCACCCACCCCCACCAGCAGGCGCCCCAATCTCAACCTTGCCTGAAAAGTGCCTCCCGGGGTCTGCTGGCTCCTGGCCTCCTTCCTGCGAGTCACCCTGCCGGGAGCCACTGGGCCATCACACTGGCCCTGCTGACCGCGCGGCCCCTGCATCGTGCGTCTGCAGAGAACGACAGCCCCGCGCCGGGCCAGCCGCGAGCCACGCAGCCCTGAGGTCCCGCAGGTCCCTCGGTCAGCTGGGGGAGCGGGGGGAGCAGGGGCCGCGGAAGCCGCTGCTTCTTCCTCCCCGAGCTCACGGACCCCGAGCGGCTGCCCTGGGGCTGACGGGCCGTCCTTGTGCCTCGGGCACGTCTCGGGGAGACGGCGAGGTCAGAGAGACCCACAGAGCTGGGGAGCAGCCCACGCTCTCCACGCGGACACTGCGACCAGCGACAATGCTGGAATTTCTGGACTCATCCTGCTGCTCCAAATGGGCTGCCATTTGCTTCAGATGTGTGCTTTTTGGTCAAATATGTGCCTTTTGGGTACCAGAGCTGTCAGTTGCCGGGGACAGGAGCCCAGCCTGCGGGGGAAGAGGCGGCGCCGGCAGGAGGTCTGCGGAGCCCACGACACACACCCTGCGTGGAGGGCGCGGGGCTCGCTGTCCCACCACCCTCAGCCCTGCAGCCGCACTGATGAGCCTGCGTGGGGCCGTGCGCCGGGGCTCCCGGGGGTTCAGCAGCTCCTCAGTCGGCATGAGGCCCGTCGGAAGGGCTCTCCGGGTGAATCCGCGTGGTGGGCTACACTGCGGAACGGGTGCCCCCCTTGTGCAGGGCGCAGACCCGAGCAGGGCGTCCGGGGACCTGGCCTGGCCCTGCATCCAGCGCAGGGTGGCGGGTGGTCCTGCCTCGGGAAGCCCCGTGGTGGCCGGAGCACACAGGGGACAGGCTGCTGGGCCCCCAACCCCCGGGGGCCGCAGAGCTGGCCAGCGATGTTTCGAGTCTCACCAGCACAGCCCACCTTCCAGAGCACCGCTGGGCCGACGGTGAGGGTGTCTGAGCTCAGCCGCTCAGGGTCCTGGGGTCACTGCCACCCCGAGAGCTGTGCCTGACCGAACCGGCTTAGGTCTGTTCACACGGACATCTTCACGCCGTCTGCGCGTCGGGGGAGCCCCTGAGGACTGGCAGGGGGGCAGCACCTTCGTGCGGGGGGGGGGGGGCGCGCCTGTGCACCGGAGCAGGGGCCCGGGGGCAGAGAGGTCGCGAGGAGCCACGGCCAGTGGGGCTCCCCCGAGGCTCCATCCATAGGGGGCTCTGTGGGCTCACCCTCGTCTCAGCGATGGAGACCGAGAGGAAGGCCCTGCGAGGTGGGAAGGAGCCATCGGGGCCCAGCAGGTGAGAGCAGGCACGGGTGGCCCTGGCCCCCCAGACCTGAGGCCCGCAGAGCCTCCTCCCTCCCACCTGGCGATCTCCAGTGTCCCGTCTCCAATGCTGCAGACGCTGCCGCACGATGCTCAGGGCTTGGGGTCCCCCCGCCACCTCCCTCCGTCTGCAGGTGCAACCCCATCCCTTCCCCACCCGCCTGACTCCACAGCCCCCAGGATAGCAGCTGGCTTCCCAACACCCCGGTACATGTCCTCCAGGGTCCCCAAGACATGCAATCAGGCACTCTGCCCGCTGGCCACTGCCCGTGGACTCACCCCACAAACACCCCGTCTGGCTTCCACATGGCCTGCAGAGAGCCCAGCCCCCTCCCTGGTGCCCATGAGCACCTCGGTCAGGAGGCCAGGTGCAGGGGCAGTTTCCAGGGCTGACCTCTCCAGCCAGGAGAGCCCCAAACCACCCTGGGCTTCCGTGTGGGGACTCAGGGGTTGGAAGCAGGGGTGCAGGTGCAGCTCCTCCCCGCAGGCCTCCTGCCCCGGCCCTGCCAGCTCCCACCCCAGGGCACTTACACCTGCTGACACATCCGCACCCACCCGCCTGCCTCTGGGAGAGGGGACAGACGCCAGAGGGGCCCAGGGTCAGACCAGAATATGGTCGGGCAGAGGGTTGGAAAGAGGGGCCAGGGCCCCAACTGGGCACCCCTCGGCCTGTGGGGAGGAGGGGCCTCCGGAGCATGGACCCAGGCCAGGACCCCCCTGCCCCACCCATTTCTCAGGGAGGGGTGGCCGCACTGGCTGTCGAGGACAGGACACCATCCTCTGTTGGGGGCAGTCACTGGGAAGGACGGTCCAAATGCAGAGTTCAGGGCAGTCCCGCTAGGCACGGCTGAGGAATCCGTGGGCCCTGGGGGTACTCGCAAACACACCCCGGCCCCGAAGAGCAGGCCAGCATGCTCCTGGCCTCCATACTCAGAAACGAGGCCAGGATGGGTGCAGTTGGGAGCAGGGTGGGACAGGAGAGGAGGGAGGCCTTGGCTGGGATTAGGGTGCAGGACCTCCGGAGGACCCAAGGCCCCTCACCAAGGGGTGGGGGGTCTCCAACATTGGCGATGCTGGTGGACAACGTCGCGGTGGGCTGGCCGGGGGCAGGGGAGGTGCAGTGACCCTAAGGAACACTGAATTGTGCCCCTGGCCCCAGGGTGGGGCTGGAAAGGTGACCTTACCCCCCAAGGGTGGCTCAGGAGCCTTGGGCATGAGCAGGGCCCTGGAGTAGGTTGTCCTGGGGCCGGGGGGCATGGGGGCTGGGTTGAACTAGAGAGTTGAACTAGTCATGCTGGATCCCACAGGCGGGGTAGGTGAGGGTCCTGGTTGGCAGTGACAAAGCGCCACGGGCTGGGTGGCCTGAGTCCTGGACTTTCTGTGTCATGGAAGGAAGGCTCGGAGGCAGGCAGTCAGGGGTCAGGGTGTGGGCAGGGCTGGCCCCTTCCCAGGACCCAGCTTCTGGGAGCCCCAGGGGCTCCCTGCAGGTGGCCGTGTTCCCCCTCACTTCACATCATCTTCCCTCTGTGTCCAACGTCCCCTTTTTATAAGGACATCAGATTGGATTAAGGCCACCCTAACGGCCTCATCGTGGCCGGCCATCTGCAAAGATCTTATTTCCAGTTACGGTCCCATTTGCAGGTACCGGGGGGTGGGAGGGGGTTAGGACTTCACCATCTGGGGCGGGGGGGGGGGGGGGGACACCATTCAGCCCACCCCTGGGGGCAGGCAGGGGAGGCTGCAAGCCCCCCACCCCCCACCCCGCGGATGGGCCCAGGGGTCTGCTGTGCTGGGGCGGCCCCTCCCCGCGGCTCCGTGCTCGCACACCCCTGCATCTCATTTTACGAGCTGGAAATTTAATAGCCAGCCCTCCTGCTCCTTAAATTTCCACATCAAGACCTGGAAGGACGAGCACCCTCCCCGCCGCCCCCCCGGTTTATGCTGAGCTGATTCACGCGGGCACGTTGCCAGGGTGAGCATTAACTGCGAGGCCCTCTCCTGCCGCGGGAATACGCATCATAATTTTACATCTTCTCCATCTGGCCAAACACAGCCTGGAACGTCGCGATGATGAGCGGGGGTGGGGGGTGTCGGCATAGTCTCCCCTCGGTTTCCTCTGGCGGTAGAGCTTTCTAGAACCAGAGAGAGGAGCCACTGAAAACGTCATGGAGCCCACGCTCCCTTGGACGTGTTTTATTGTTTTAATGTGTAAATCGGCTCCCTTAAAACGGAGGCCGCAGGTCTCACCGTGCGCCCCTTTCTATGTGCATGAGCTCTAATTACTCGGGATTTTCTGATTCCTCCCAAAGCCCGTCACCAAAATGCTTTTTGCGACTGCAGGGCCCGGCCGCTGCGGGGCACAGGGTCACAGTGAGGCTGCGGGCTCCTCGCAGGGACGGTCCTTGCACCCCCTGCACTGGCAGCTCCGAGGCGACACGTCTGCTAGCGATGTCCAAGCATGCGTGCATCGTGGGAGTCCTTGCCATGTCCGGGGGGCCGTGAGGACCCAGGAGGACCTCACCATCCCCCCTGCCCGACATGCCCAGGACAGTTTCAGCAGTCGAGTCACGCCGCCCAGCACAGAGCAGGTAAAAGAGGGGAGAGCCCACGGGGCAGGCTGAGCCGTCTGGACCCCCCTCTGCCCCCTGGCTGCAGAGAAAGGGCTGAGGGCAATGGTCCCTCCCTGCTCCCCAGTCCTCGTCACCTCCTGTCCCCGTCCGGTCCGTTCCCAGCTCCAGACACTCCTTGGCTGTGAAGCGCCTCCTCCGATGCCAGGCAGTGATCTTGCTGCCGGGCCAGAGCGTTCCCTGCACCTGGGGTTCATTAGAAGGAGCAGAGGGGGTACGGAGTGGAAAGTGTCTGCTGAGGCGAGCCAGGCTCATAAACTGTGAAGTCGGAGGGGACACGGGGCCGGGCAGGGGGCAGGGCGGGGAGGGGAGCAGGTGTTCGTGTGGGCGATCGGCGAACCTGAGGTCGGAAAGCAACCGCGGGCCTCCGCTCCCCGATTCCACACCTGGTGCAGCTCAACCTCCGCTCAGCAAACAAATGCTCGGCTGACGACAGCCTGGTATTTGCTAGGCTGGCACGTTCTGGGAGGAGCGGCCTGTGCGCTTGGGGAGCCTGGGGTGTAGACTGAGCAGGGACGGAATCGGGGCGGGCTATGCTAGAACAGGAGGCCACCGTTATGCAGCAGGCTCCCAGGTCCTTGAGGCAAGCAGAGGGCGCGTGTAGAAAACGCTGCTGGTTGCCCCCGGCGCCCTGCCCAACCTTTCCCATTAGTAATAAGGTCCCCGGGTTTAGCTGGATACGCTGCAGGCACGTAAAGGACTCCATCCCCACACTACGCTGTGACGGAGGGAGGAATGTCTTCTTGGCTGGGATGCAGAGGTGAGGACGGTCCCTCAAGGAGCCATTTTGGGCCACGAGGTGTCATGATGAGGACAAAGGAGTGGCAATGTGCAAAAAAGTCTGAATCCCAACTCTCCTCTAGCCCCTCAATTTACCTGGGTGTACCCCCCATCGTCTCGTGGTTAGCTGCGGCCCTGTGCCTAAAGTTGGGCCGGCAACTCTGAAGCACGTGTGTTACACGCAACCCTCAGAAAGCATCCTTAACAGCGGGGCCATGCCCTCTGCCACGGGCTGCACTTTGTCACCCTCCTCAAATTCACATGCTGAAGCCCTGACCCCAGTGTGATGGCATTTGGAGGTGGGAACTTTGAGAAGAATCTGGGATTTTGGTTGGTTGTTTGTTTTAGATTTTTATTTATTCATGAGACACACCAAGAGAGGCAGAGACCCAGGCAGAGGGAGAAGCAGGCTCCCTGCAGGGGGACCACGGGGTCACCACCTGAGCCAAAGGCAGACGCTCAGCCACTGAGCCACCCAGGCGTCCCGAGAAGAACTTGGGTTTAGATGAGGTCCTGGGTGGGGGCCCCGGGTGGGATCGGCGTCCTTACAAGAGGAAGAGACTGGTTCCGTCTGTGCCATGTGAGGACACGGCGAGAAGGCAGCCGTCTGCAAGCCAGGGAGAGAGGCCTCACCGAGAACCCAGCCGCGAGGTACCCTGATCTCGGTCGGACCTGCCGCCTCCCGAAGTGTGAAGAATAAATGTCTGTTGTGACGGCACCGAGCTGACCGAGGCGTCCCCCTTCTCCGCATCCGTCCCGCTGGCTGGGACGCCCAAGCAGCTGGTCGGGAAGGGAGCTTGCTGACGATGGAGCAGTTAAGAGCCAGATGCCAGATTGCTCCCTACCTTGGATTTTCAGTGCACTCTGGGACAGAACATATATATATAGGCCTTCAACGTTAATATGGCTTTGGCTTCGGTTTTCTAATGAGAAAAAAAAATAAAATAAGTAATTATTTTGCCTGAAAATTCTCACTGCACAGGCTAAGATGCATCCTCCTCCTTCTCACTTTCCCAGATTAGGCGGGTCTTCCCCGAGGTCCCCTAACAAATTCTTACACACTCGGTGGCTTCAAGCAGCAGAAAAGTGACCTTCGTCTGCCCATGATCGAGGTGTCCACACGGCGGCCGTGCGCCCTCCGGAGGCTCCAGGGATGGAGGTTTCCTGCCTCGTCTGGCACCTGATGGCACCAGGCGTCCCTCGGCCATGCCTCTATGGGCCACGGCCTCCTCTTCTCTGCATCTCTCCCTGGGTGTCTCTCGTGGGGACACCTATCAGATTGAAGGCCCACCCAGATAACCCAGGATGGTCTCACATCCAGATCTTTCCATGAATTATGCCTGCAAAGACGCTTCTCCCTTGTAAGGTCCCATCTAAAGATTCCAGGGATTTGACGTGCACACGTACCTCCTGGGGGCGGGGGGCCTAGGGGGCTTCTTGGCCTGTCACCATGGGGGAGCACAAACAAAACATGTACGGGCTTGCAGAAGGCCATCAAGTATACATAGGATGAAAATTGAGAGGGAGACAAGGCCTAAGAGACGCTGACTCCAGGAAACAAACTAAGGGTGGCTGGAGGGGAGGGGTGGGGGGACGGTGTCCCTGGGGGACGGGCACGAAGTTGGGCATGTGATGGGATGAGCACTGGCTGTTATATGCATCTGACGAGTCACTGACCTCTACCCCTGAAACGAATAAAAAATAAAATAACAAATAAAAGAACCACTCGATAGCATTCTATAAATACACGGTGGTCAAATAAGCACCTATATTGGCACAGGGCCTGAGTTGGTGTTTAGCTTCTAAAAGACCCTATTTATAAATAAAATAACTAATTCTGAATTGACCAAAACTAAAAAAGAAGAAGGAGGAGGAGGAGGAGGAGAACCTGCGAAGTGTCAGGCGGCCTGTGACAGCCCCAGGAGGGCCCAGGCTCCCACCCTCAGCTCTGAAGCCTCTCGGCCTGGTGGTCCCAGGTGTCACCTGAGCCACTCACCCCCGATCCTACCACCAGCCTGGCTGCGTGGGGTCAGCCACTGTCCCGTGCTGCCTGCTGGCCTGAAATGTGACCTCGTAGGCCCTCCTGGTCGCTTGACCCGGGTGCCTTCTGCCCAGCAGGAGCATGGCTGGGGAGCCCCACCTTAGGCCCACCCCTGGGGGGTTCTCTCCCGTCCTGGGGCTCACGCAGCCCGCCTCGTTCCCACGCTGCCCTCTTCCTACAACACGGTCACTCCTAGCTGAGCTCAAAATCTCAGCTGATCTTAGAAACACCAAAGAGAATTTGTACATATTTTAGTAACAGCTCAGCTCAAGGCTCTCCTCTCCCCAGAAGCCTCTCCTGGGGGCTCCCGGGGCTCCCTGTGCACCCAGCCACCCTGCATGCTTCTGTTTCCTGCCCCCCCTCCCAGCACGACCCTGTACCATGCCACCCTGTGCCACCGTATCTCCGCAGCAAGAAGTTTCCACCCCGATGGTCCAACGGAGGAGCTGGAGGGGAACCCCCAGGGGCAGCAGCAGAGGAAATGAAACCACACAGAGGCCCAGGGAAGCGGGGTACGGGCCTCGGGGCCCCTTGGTGGCCATCCCATCGCTGACCTCTAGCAGGTCCACCCTTGGGGACTCAGCCTGCAGGGGGACGGGGCCTGCGTGAGGGGGTCTCAGAATAAAAGTGGAATGAAGAAGAACCCAGAACTGCCCGCCCTGTCAGCCTCAGAGAAAGACAAGGGCGGGAGGAAGCAGCCGTCCCCCTGAGGTCACTCTGCAACCAGAGGACAAACCCATGGGGTACTTTGTAGGCTGTTACCATATGAGCTACCAGCCAGGGACAGAGGCTCCCACCCTGTCCTCTCTCGGAGGTGCTGGTCCTCTGATTGTCCCCCTTGGCCGGGGCACCACTAGGGGAGGCTCAGGGAAGTGTCCACCTTTGGCGGGAGGCTGTGGTCCCACACCAAGACCCCAGGTTCCCCGATGGGGCCTGTGTGGCCCGTCCCCATCCGAGGCCAGGCCTGTGACCCCCTTGGCAGCAAGAGTCCTGCGTGGACTAGCTCCGTGCAGCATGCTTTTGGCCACCACAGCGTGCCCAGGGCTGGTTCCTGCCACTTCAGGGTCACCGTGTTGCCGTTACTGTCCGGGCTCAGCCCCTTTAGGACCAGCCCCACCGCAGTTACCGGTAGCAGCGCCACCCTATTGGTCAGGGCCCTGTGCTGCTTGGTCTGTAAATCCCTGGGCCGGAAAGGGCGTCTGCCCATTGCCCAGCAGGGCCCAGGCTGGAGGAGGACTGGGGGCACAGTGACACGTCATCTCCTTCGTGTCAGCCCACCCTGCCAGGTAAGAGCACCCTCCACCTGCCATCTGTCTCCTTCAGGAAAGAGGAGAACCAGCGCCCAAGCAGGTGCAAGGACATCTCAGAAATGGGCCTCTGGGTTCAGAGGAGGATGAAGGAAAGGGGGAGAGACAGGCCACCATGAGGCCAAGTGTCCTTGGGGGAGGGGACGCAATGGCAGCCACCTTCCCCCGTGGCAGCGGGTCAGACCCCGCCGTGTGCTGAGTGCAGCTCAGGAGAACACAGCTCCCGGGCCTGTGAGACCCCCAGTGAGAATGGCCGGGGTCCCTCTCGCTGGGAAGCTCGCCCAGAAGGGGGACGCACATCCTCACAAAGTCAAAGGAGCCGAGAGGATTCCTCCAAAGGGTCTGTCTTTCGACAGGCTTTGCCGCCTCTCTGCGACATCTTTGACACCGGCCCTGATGCCTGGGGGTCGGGTTGGTTTGGATCGTGGCTTCCCATCCAGCACTATGGACATTTGGGGCCAGAGCATTCCTCGTTGGGGCCCGTCCTGTGCGGTGGAGGATGCTGAGCACCCTCCCTGCCTCCACCCACCAGATGCGAAGGGCAGCGCCCCCCACGAAGCTGTGACAACCTCAACGTCTGGAGACATTGCTAAGTAAGCATCCCTCTGAGTCCAGACCGCCCTTTGAGAGGCTCTGCTACACGGCGTCCTGGCTGAGAAAGGGGTGTAGGCCTCCCGGACGCTCTCTCAGACCTGGAGTCCGCAGGTTCTGGGATGCCGGGAGGGGCTCGTGCACAAGAGCAGCTGGAAAGACCAGGAGGGAGAAGCAGGGTCAGACAGGAGTGTGGGCTTGTCCTCGGGGGGAATGAGGAGGGGTAGAAGGGCCTCAGGACAGAAGACTGCACCAACCCACCCCCCCAACATTGGAGAAGTGACCTAAATAGCTCTCGAAACATTTGCATAGAACAGTTTGCATTTGACGGATCCAAGCTTTTGCAACATGCAAATTCTCAGGACCTTGTGGGTTAAAGAAACCCATTGTGAGGCAGAGCTGAGGTCAGGGGGTGTTGAATCCCGGGCTAGAAAAGGACTCAGATGCTCCAGGTGGCGTGACGCACGGCTCCAGGGTTCCCCGTGCAGGTAGCATAGCGCACGCCCTGTTCCGTACCACACTTTGGCACTTGACAATGACTTGGCTTCAGGTAAAGCTGTCTTGTGCTTTTTAGCAGCTGCCTGATCCCAATCCCACCGCCTCAGTGAGTGCGATTTACTGCACCAGCTCCCGTTGGCTGACGTGGAGGCTGTCTCCAGCCTTTGACTGTTGCACATCAAACCGCAATCAGTACCCTTGTGCAAATGTTATTCGGCATTTACGTGCACATATATGCAGGGAAAGTCCCTAGAAATGGAGCTGCTGAGTGTAAATACTATAAATGTTGCAAAAGTGCCGCCGCAGAAGGTAGGCCGAGTTGCCCCCACCAGTGATCTGTAGAAGCAGATCCTATAATCTCCTGTAATCTCTCCCGCTGTGGGCTTTCACACAGTTCTGGCTTTGCCGATCTCACAGGCTCCGGTGGTATCGCTCCCATTTCCAACTTGCATTCTCTCTCTCTCTCTCTCTCTGTCTCTTTTTCTTCCCTCTGTTTGGTGACCTGGGTTTTAGCATAAGTGACTCCACTTTGGGCCTATGGTCTTATTTTTGACACCTGACATAACCTTCTTTTCCAGAATTTCCCTAACTATTCACCTGCTTATTTTTCTATGTGAACTTTAAGATCAGCTTGGCTAGTTTTTTGTTTTGTTTTGTTTTGTTTTGTTTTGTTTTGTTTTGTTTTGTCTTAAGATTTATTTATTTACATGAGGGGAGGCAGGGAGGGCCAAAGGGAGAGGAAGAGAAAGCGTCTCAAGCAGACTCCACACTGAGTGTGGAGCCCGATACGGGACTCAATCTCACGACCCTGAGATCACCCAAACCAAGAGTCGGAGGCTCAGCCAACTGCTGCACCACCCAGGTGCCCCAGCTTGGCTACCTCTAAGGGGAAAAAAAACTATTGGTATCTCATCGCTTCCACAATAAATTCATAGTCTAATTTCAGAAAGCTTCACCCCTTTATCTTCCTGAGTCTTTCCACCTAAGAACAGGTTTCCTTTTCATTCCCAGTCATTCATTCATTCATTCATTGGAGAAAACCTATTGTAGAGCTTGCCGCCCACTGCTGTCCACTTTTCTTGCATTAATTACCAAGTATTTATCTGTTTTGTTGCTCTTGTAGGCAGGATGTTTTCCCATTACACAATCTCTCTCATGGCTGTTTGCACCAGAAGAAGGCCCTTGGCCCTCTCGGCTGAGTTCCCAGTCTATGCGGCTGACTCCAGTGGGTTCTCTGGGGTCTGGGCTTGAACCCATCACCTGCACTCAAGCCTCTCACCCTTGTGTACAGTTGTGTGCTCAGTCCTCCAGAATCGGGCTAAATGGGGAGGGGGCGGTGATTCTGGCTTTCATTAGAGTGCTTCCAGGTTTTACTCATTCCACACAACTCATGCACTTTGGTTGCAATGTGTTGAATATCCTTTTTCCATCATTTGAAGCATCCATATCCTTATGTTTTGGGCCTTTGCAAACAAAATAAACAAAACACGTGTAGGTGCTGTTTCAATCAAATGTCTGCATCTCATGAGTCTTTTCTTCTGCTCTGTGGACATGGAGATCTGTTTTAAGAGGCTTCCTAATCTCACACCACCTTTACATCCCCAGGTCACGGCTTATTGGGTTTCAGACATTTTTGTGTTGACATTCATTCATGAAACGGAGCTGTGGCTGTCTCTCTGCTTATTCTCACTGGGGTTTGGTGTCGCTCCCATGCTAGCATTATAAAAAGGATTTGGAAATGTCCTTCCCTGTCTGTGTGTGGCAGCCACTGAAGCAGCACTGGTGGTGTCCGCCGCTCAGGGGCACAGTGGAATCACCTATGAAACCGTCTGGGCCTGGAGCCATCTGTAGCCTTTCCTTGTTCCAGCTTTACAATTCTGGGGGTCCACGGCTAAGACGAATGGAAGGATGGGTGGGTAACTGGTGGAAGCACACCCATATGCATTATTTTATTTTATTTTATTTTATTTTATTATTTTATTTTATTATTTTATATTTATTTTATTTTATTTTATTATTTTATTTTTTCATGAGAGACCCAGAGACAGAGGCAGAGACACAGGCAGAGGGAGAAGCAGGCTCCATGCAGGGAGTCCAATGCAGGACTCGATCCCAGTGACCCTAGGGTCACTCCCTGAGCCAAAGGCAGATGCTCCACCACTGAGCCACCCAGGCATCCCCCACATGCAGAATTTTAAAATGATAGTAGAGGTAACCATTATTATCATGCACTGTCGATTCTCAATGGTTAGCAGAAGAACACAGCCCCTCTTGAGAAGACACCCCCTTGGTACAGCCTCACTGGTGTCTCTGAGAGCAGGCCGTCCTCGGCAAGCCAACACACACCCTGAGCCTCCGCCAGTGCCTGGGAGGCTGTGGGTTGCTGTGCGCTTACACCATATTCAAATCATACTAATTCATCCCCCCAGGATGAGAAGAGGGAAGAAGAATTTCCTGTCAAATTAGTTGTGAGACATTATTATAACAATATGAATGGAGGAGCCCCTGGGGGGCTCGGTCGGTTGAGTGTCCAACTGGATTTCAGCTCAGGTCATGATCTCAGGGTCCTGGGATCGAGTCCCGTGTCAGGCTCTATGCTCAGCAGGGAGTCTGCTTGAGATTCTCTCCCCTCCCTCTGCCCCTGTCCCCCCTGCTCGCTCTCTATCTTAAAGGAACTTTGAAAGAAACCCCAAACCTTCCAAAAAATATGCATAGAAATTCCTCAAAATAATTAAACACAGCATTACCATACGACCTAGCAACTCCACTGCTGGGCATGTCCCCTAAAGATCTGCAGGCAAGGACTCAAGCAGCTCTCTGCACGCACACCCACGTCCACAGCAGCACCATTCACAGGAGCCAAGGGGTGGACGCAACCCAAATGTCCCTCGGTGGATGAATGGATACACGAAACAGCATCCACACCTACAGTGCAGCATTTTCCAGCCTTAAAAAGGAAGGAGATGTTGGCATCTGCTAGCACCTGGGTGGACCTGAGGACATCACGCTCAGTGACACAAGCCAGACACAAAGGGACGGAGACCTTGCGATTCGCCTCCCGTGAGCTCCCAGAGGAGTCAGACCCACAGAGACAGAGGCAGGAGGGGTGGGGGATGCAGGAGCTGGGTGAGGGGATTGCCGGGCTCGCTGACCATCCGATGGGAAGAGAGTTTCAGTGTCGGGGGCCAGAGGGGTCCTGGAGGTGGACACCAGGGCGGCTGCACAACGGTGCGAGCGCGCTCGATATCCCCGAGCCAGGCGCCTGGAAATGGTTACGCCAGTAAACTCTGTGTTTTGTGTATCTTACCACCATCAATCAAACGCAGAAGTAAAACAAAAAGTTCTTTAACGTATTAAAGTCAACAAAAAAGTTATTGTTAGAAAAAGCCATTCTTTCCAGGAGCCGAGAAATACCCAAGGCACAAGCTGGGGCCGTGGGATCTGCCGCCAGCGCGTCAGCACGAGGCCCGCACGGCCCCCCACCCCCACCCGGTCCCTCCGAATCCAGGAATCCGACCCGACCCGGGAAGCTTCCGAGGAATCCTCCCTCCAGCCTCACGCCGGCACTTCTGGGAGACGCTTCCCAGCAAGCTGGTTTTTCTGCCGAAAGCCGCTGAGCTGACCTCGCCTCTCCTTTCCGGACATTTCCACCAACGCAGTCTGACCCGGAGCTTCACCTTTGGCTCTTACCTCGTCAACTCACGAGCCTCGTTCTTCATGTCGTGAACAGAGCAGGCTCCCCGAAATAGCTCCGGGATGGGGAGACGCAGGCCCCGGGCGCAGGCTGTGGGACCGTTGCGGCGCTAGCAGCAGTGCAGGAGGCCAGCGTGCAAGGCGGGGACACCTGGGCGCGGAAAGGCCGGCAGCGGCAGCCGAGCTGTCCTCCCCCCGGCAGGTGACAGGGCTGGTCTGTGGCGTCGCGCCCATCACGGCGCCCTATGTCAGCGCGCTTTGTTCCGAGCGCATCTGGAAAGGCTGGTACCAAGGGGGGAAGTGCAGGTGCGTGGGGCCTTTTGAAACCTGTGGCAGTTCCGACCTCATCTCCCGACTCAGACGTGCCCGACGATGCCGACAACAACCGCCATCGAGGCAGGGACACACGACGACGACGGTGCAGGGGGCAGGGGGCGGGGAGGAGAGCTCTGCTAGGGAGTCAGCGCTCAGATCACTGCTCCAGACTTCGGGGTGAATTCTGAGCACCTACTGCCCGTGGGTCAGGATAACATCTACCGGCCAGGTGTAGGGATGACGCTCACGGCCCCGGATTCTGTGTCAGCTACTGCCGTGTGCGTCACCATCGGTGTTGGCAGTGGGAGAGGCCCAGCCCCACGCCAGTACCAGCCCCTGTGAGGTGGGTGTCAGGCTTGGCAGGCTCCAGCCGCAGCCGCGCCATCTGAGGGTGGCTTCCTGCCAGGGCCTCTCCCACAGTCACCAGGGGCCCGTGGCACTGAGACACCCACACAGGGCAGGGGCCTATGGGTCTGCAGGCCCAGGGGCAGGCTCTCCAGTGACCCCGGGCTGGTCCCAGGGCTCCCCCCTCGGTTGAACTGAAGACCCCTCCCGCCCCGGAAGCAGCAGAGGCCTCCCCTTCCTGCGTTGAGCAATGGTCCCTCCTGGGCCAGCTGCCCACTGCTTCCTCTGGGGGAGGCCCCCCGCCCCGGGCCGGGACGTGTGTGAGCGGTGCTTCTCTTTCAGGAAGCCTGTCCGTCTCCCCCTCTGCCTTCACTGCCCTCCCCCAGCCCTGCCCCAGCTGCCGCAGGCCGCGGATGCCGGGGCTCCCATCCCGTGTCCATGGGGGCGCCGGTGGAGTGGCTGGCATCGCCCCTCCGCAGTCCGGCTCATCCAACTCCGATCCCTGAATTTGGGGGTGGAAACAGGGTCATCGTGGCAAGGGCTCCCCAGTGCGCCAGGGCTGGATGGGCAAGAGAGGTCCACAGGCTCGGGGTGGACGAAGCAGCAGTCCCTCGGGCCTGCTCGGACCCCGGGTCTTACGAATCAGGGTCACCTCTCCCTACACCCACTCCCACCCAAAACTAAAACAAGAGGCGGCTGACTCGGGGACAGGGGACTTTTGTTTGCCAGCTGTGTCCCAGGGGCTGCCAGCACCAGGCTGCGGCTGGACATCCTTCCCTTTTCTCGGGAGGGTCATTTGCATTCCTGGGTACAGCCCGTTCCTGGTTCTTGTCCCACTCGGCCCTGAGCACAAGGGGTACCGGTTACGGCCTGGGAACCCTGGGGAAGGTGCCTGCTTAGGAGAACCCCACCCCAGGCTGCCAGGGTGCCCCCAGACTCTGGGTGACGCCAGCCCACCCCCTCCAGGGCTCGGCCACCACCCCTCTCCACTCCCAGCTGGTTTCCGATGGAGCCAAGGCTCAAGGTCAAGTTGGATGTGACCCCCGGCCCTGCATGCCCCACGGCCACAGGGCTTTCCCTGGTGATCCTAATACGCATTTGTCAGGCTCCTCCTCTGTGCGAGGTGCTCACTCACTGCTTCGTGGACTTCCACCCGACCCCACGCCTCACGGGGCAGCGGGCATCCCTGTGCTGTTGAGGAAGCACCCCCTCCACACGTCCGCCACCTGCAGGCCTCCCCTACTTGCCCCTAACTTCCCAGGGGCACATTTGCACGGAGACATCCCATGGGGTGATGCTGCGGCCGACCTCCGGGCTGGGGGAGTGGGGGTGCAGGACCCCGTCGGGGCTTCTGAGAGCCTGGAGATCCTTCTGGAAGGTCAAGCTATTGCGCTGGGCTCAGGGCATCCAAGCTGGTCCTCGGGCGCCCACCTGAGCCTGCCTTCAAGGAGCTTCAGGGCGGCAAAGTGGAAGGGAGGAGGGAGGGCCGTCGGCCCCCACCTTGGGTGACGCAGCACTCCCTGGAGGGCAGGCTGGCTCCCCCTCCCCGTGTGTGCCCATCAGGCTGCCCTGACTGCCCAGGCTATGGGAAATGCATTCGAGACACACGGCCGGTGGCCACCGACACCTGCTTCCGGCCTCGCCTGCTGGAGGCCAGGACGGTCCCTTGGTGAATCAGCAACGTGCTCCGCGTGCCGCCGATGGAGGACAGCGCCTGACCCTGACCCTGTCCACACGCACGTGGGCCGTACTCGTCCAGAAGTGGGTGACGGTGACGAGAGATGACAGCGAGCGTGGGCCCCGGGCTCCTTCCACACGCTCCTCCTCTGCTGCAGGAAAGCCCCAATCCTGTTCAAGCAGGCCAGGCCGCCGGCCTCAGGCGTTTCAGTTGGCGTCCTCCGGGGGAAGACGGTCTGGCGCCGAGTGACCCTGCTGCATTCAGACCCTCCCCACTGCGCCCACCTTGACCAGACTGGGCCCAGACGCCCAGGGCCAGGCCGTGGGCCTCAGTGTCCCTCCTCGCCGTGGCCGAGCAGCAGGACCTCGGTCTGCCCACTCATCTCACGGGTCCCCATGGGGCCCAGAGCAGCTGGTAGGCAGACACCTCCTGAGTCCCCGTGGAACGCAAGCAGCTGCTGCTCGTCCTCAGAAAGGCACACAGGTCGGGTGCTGACGTTCCCCTGGGGTGCTGGTGGACACCAGCCCGTACAGGCTACACCTGGGCGACCACTGGTGAGGCCTGAACCTCGGGCCACAGCCCACAGCCCACCCTCAGGGCCTCCTACAGGGAGGGAAACACTACCGTCCGTTGTAGGTTGGATTGCGTGGTCTCCCAAAAAGGTATGTCCGTGTCCTAACCGCTGGTGCCCCTGACAGTGACCTTATTTGGAAATAGGGTCATAGGTGTCATTAGTTAAGATGAGGTCGGGCCAGAGTCGGATGCACCCTAAATCCAATGACTGGTGCCTCTCTGAGAGAGGAGAGGACAGCCAGGGACACAGGGAGGATCAGCCATGGGTGGCACAGGCCGAGGACGGAGGGACCCATCCACAAACCGAGGGTCACCAGCCACACCAGAAGCTGGGAGATGAGAAACCCCCATGGTCCCCCAGCACTCCCAGAGGAGGCACGCCCTGCTGACAGCCTGAGTTAGGACCTCTGGCCCCCAGAACTGTGAGAGAATAAATTCCCGCGTTTTAAGCCACTCACTCGGTGGTACTTTGTCCGAGCAGCTCTAGGAAACATATAAGCAAGCCATCACCTATGACCAGCGCACAGGTGGACGCGACTTATGGCTTTGGGCGGGGGCCCAGGAAGGATGAGGACCTCGGTCCTTCCTCCCCTGGTGCACTGTCCCAAACTCCCCGACAGGCACAGGTGCTGGAGCACCGGTCAGCTCCCGCGTGGAGACCCGACTGAGCCCCCACTGGCACCCTGGGGCTGGGGGTGCAGACCCAAAGCTCCCTCCCCAGGCTCCCTGTGGACGCGGGGCTCCCGAGGGCTGGGCCCGGGGCTGGAGCTGTGCCCTCCCTCCTCCTGCAGGTCTGCCACGAGAATTCGCCACAGAGACCCTTGTGGGGGTCACCGCCCAGTGTGGCCTTGTCTGCCCCTCCCTGCTGCAGTGAACCCCCTCCTCCCTGTGAGACGCTGGCCTGCCCTGGCACTCCCCTCCCTCACCCCGGCCAGGTGCCCAGGGGCGTCCAAGGGGCCTGCGGGGCCTCTCAGGCCTGGGTGTGGACATGCTGCACTGGTCCCCTGGGCCTCTCTCCCTGTCCCTCCCCTGTCCCTCTCCCAGCCCCGCCCCTACCTGAGGCCCCGCGACAGCTGGCCCACAGCACTCTCTGGACATAGAGAAGCCAGGGAGCCCTGGCCTGCGTCCCGTGTCTGGGGAGCTGTTTTGCTCCCCTCCCAGCCCTGCCATCCCAGTGGAAGTCACAGATGTTGACACTGTGACTCGTCACTCGGGATCTGGAGTAAAATTGTGCATGTCAGGATCAGAGGAGGCGCCTGGAGGCACAAATTCCCAGCAAGGACGGCAAAGCTGCAGAGGCCCCGTGGTGAACCCTGTGGGTCCCCAGGGGCGGGGGGTGGGGAGGGGTGGGGAGGGCGTGTGCATTCCCCAGGGCACCAGAGCCCCCCTGCCCCCCGCAGCTCTCCCCATGGGGCTGCCTGATTAGCCCCCAAATGGACAGTGAGTTTCTCTTCTCCTGAAGGGAGTGGGGGCTGGGCTTTGTAAGCATCTCCACCCCCCACCCAGCCCACACACACACACACACACACCACGGCCCAGAAAAGGACAGCACTCCCCGGGAGGGAAAGGAGCCGGGGGACCAGCGGGAGGAGCCCGGGGCCTCGGCGGGAGCTCCACAGTGCGACAATGACAACGGATGTGAGTGGAGAGTCATGACGGCTGCTGTTGCCTTTGTGCGTCATTGAGAGCAGGCAGGCGGATGGAGGGAGGAGGGTAAGAATATCCACTCAGGAGTGGGAGGGCCAGGCCGGGAGGGAGGCACTCTCTTCCTCTTGCCACCAGCGGGCACAGGACGTTCCTGGGGCTGGAGGACAGGGGTGGGAGGCCTCCCAGGGCCCGACCGGAGCCTCCCGCCCGGGGGGCAGGTCCGTCCCCACATATTTGCCAGGAAGTGGGAGTCTCGTGGGCTCCCTGGAGCTGAGCCCCCCTCCCCACCAGCAGAGGCTGGATCCTCTCCACGCAACTTCCAGGCCGCGTAGGATCTGCCCCCACCGCGGGGATCCATCCCTTGGCCTCCCCCCTTGCTCCCACCCCTGCAGCCCAGCCCCACTGGCCCAGCTCACTGACCCCCGCGGGGCACCTGCTCGGCCCTCTGCTCAGAGCGAGTCCAGAGTGGCACGTCATGCCATCTCTCGGAGACGACCCGTCCAGGGCAGTGCCAGCACCCGCCTCCCTCTCGCCATCCTCCAGCCTGCACTCGCCTGCCCTGCTTGCCTGGTGGTCTCCCTCAGCAGGACCCCCGAGGCCGCAGATGGAGGAGGTCCTGGGTGCAGCCCCAGGGCCAGGCACACGG
Source organism: Canis lupus familiaris (assembly GCF_011100685.1). NCBI lineage: Eukaryota > Metazoa > Chordata > Mammalia > Carnivora > Canidae > Canis > Canis lupus. The sequence continues at coordinate 37,259,465 of NC_049252.1, read as the reverse complement.
TAGCCTCAGTCAGAGTGCACGGAAGGGACGAGTGATAAACAGATGAATGAAGGAGCCTCCACTGAAATGTTTCCAGGCCCAGGAAGTCCCCCTCCTGCTCCCGGGAGGCCCCCTCCCCGCTGGCTGGCCCAGCACAGAACTGCCTGTGTCACCCCAGAGGACCCCTCCATGCCTAGCTTCTGCCCAATTCGACAGGTCCTGGAACACCCACAGCTTTGTTCTGTGAGAACTGCATCCAGCAGCACAGGTGGGGCCAGAGGGACTCACAGGTGACCACAGCCCAAAGGCCACGCAAGGACATGGTGACTTGTGGTCCATGCTGGTGGCCACGGGCCACACACACAGCAGAGGAAGGATCCCTCTCGGAAGAGGCCTAGACAAGGGAACAGGTGCGGGTGGTGGCCACAGGGCACAGGTGGTGGCCACAGGGCACGGGAGGAAAGCTGCCCTGTGAGGCCTCAAAAGAGCCGGGTGAGGCTCTGAGGGTCACACACCTGTAATGCCTCCCATTCACACCCATCGGCCACACTGGGGACACGCACAACACTCCTGAGAGCACGGGTCCCACTGCTCCCTGGAAACCCGCTTGCAGGCCACTGACGCACCAGTGCCGGACACCAGGACCTGCTGCCAGAGAAGGTCAGGTCACCGTGCGCTGCGCCCCACAGACACCCTGGAAGTCCCACAGCTAACCTTCCATACTTCAGACTTTTACTGATGGTAACTGGCCGTGTCGTCCGCTTAGCCAGGATCGCTGAGCACGCACGCCTCACCAACGGGCGCCCGGCCAGAATCCTTACAAATGACCCCGTTTCACGTCATCCCTTTATTGTTCATTGCTTATCTTTCCTGATTCTTCTGAAAGCCGGCCAGCAGCAATGCGTTCCGAGGAGAGTTGTTCTTAGCCACTTGTTCAGGGTCCTCTGGCTTTTTATTTGCTGAACGAAGAGCAGCCCCTGCTCCCGAAGGCAGCGGAGGTGCGGGCTAGGCCCTTCCTCCCACTGGGCTCTGTCTTCTGCCCCTTAGCTGCAGGTCTGCCCACCCCCCACCCCACCCCCGTGTGGCCACACTGCGTGCACAGGTGAGGGGGGACTGGCAAGACGCCCTGGGAGCATCCTGCTGGGAGCCAGAGTGCCCAGGGTCCTCCAGGCCACCTGATAGAGGGGCGGGGCTCTGCGGAGGGGCGGGGCTCTGCGGAGGGGCGGGGCTTCGTGCAGAGGGTGGGGCGTGGATCCACAGGGGGTGGGGGCTTAGCACAGAGGGCGGGGCTTAGCGCAGAGGGCGGGGCTTGGCACGGGGGAATCTTGGAGGGGCGGGGCTCTGCTGAGGGGCGGGGCTTCGTGCAGAGGGCGGGGCGTGGATCCACAAAGGGGGTGGGGCTTAGCGCAGAGGGCGGGGCTTGGCACGGGGAAGATCTGCTGAGGGGCGGGGCTACGTGGAGGGGCGGAGCTTCGTGCAGAGGGCGGGCGTGGATACACAGAGGGGGTGGGGTTTAGCGCAGAGGGCGGGGCTTAGCGCAGAGGGCGGGGCGTGGATACACAGAGGGGGTGGGGTTTAGCTCAGAGGGCGGGGCTTGGCACAGGGGGTGAGGCTCTGTGGAGGGGGCGGGGCTCCCTTAGAGGGTGGGGCTTGGCACGAAGGGACATGACTCTGGGGGCGGGGCTCCGCAGAGGGGGCGGGGCTTGGCACTGTGTGCAGGGGGCAGGGCTCTGTACAGAGGGCGGGGCTTGGCAAAGGGGCGGGGCCTCGTAGAGGGGATGAGGCTCTGCAGGGGAGCAGGGCTGGGCACAGAGGGCAGGGCTCCGTGGAGGGGGCGGGGCTCCGCAGAGGGGACGGGGCCCCACTCAGAGGGTGAGGGTAGGAGGACTCACAAGTACTCAGATGCCTATTGCAGACTCTCCTCATGGACCTGCATGGCCAGAGCCTCCCCTTCACTGCTCCCGGGAGCAGGGAACCCCCCTTTTTCCACTCAACAGCTGATGGAAAAGGCATACGGTTTCTCTAGGGGTCCCTGGGCCAGGGGACCTAAGTGACCAGGCCACGTGGACATCACAGGCTCACAGACAAAGGCAGCAGCCGCTGGGCCACATGTACTGGCAGGAGAGAACAAGGCCCCTTGTCTGCCCTTGCTGTTAAGGCCCCCAAACCTGTGTCACCCATGCTCTGCAGCGGGAGCAGGCCTGGGCATAGAGGGCGGGGCTTGGTAAGTGACTCTTAGACACAGCAAGTAAAATCCGCTGACAAAGGCACTGGGTTAATTCTGACACCAAACAGGCTAACCAGTCACACACAGGACCCTGTGGCGTTACCGGACACTGAAACTCTGACCCCTGGAACTCACCAGGGGTCTGCTGAGCCCACCCCCCCCACCCTGGAGTGACGGCCAGGACCAGTGATGTCCAGCTCCAAGGAACGGAACCACACAAGTATTTTTAAAACAGATGCCGCTGGATTTCTCACTAGCAGCAAAATGTGCTAACATTTCTCTTCCTAAAATACATTTTTAAATATGCATAGGTGAAGTTCCAAGCACGTAGAAATGTGTCTCAGGTGTCCTCAAGAAATAGAGTGCCATAATTCAACGCTGGAGAAAGCCTACTGGTAGCAACTCATACTTGCTGAGCACCTGCTGTACCAATGTCCTGGGGCTGCCGCAACAAAGCCACAACAAAGCACCACAGGCCGGGCGTCTTAAACAAGAGAAACATATTCCCTCTCGGGGCCAGAGGCTGGAGGCTGGAGGTCCGAGGTCCAGGCGTGGGCAGGGCTGGCTCCTCCTGAGGCCCCTCTCCTGGGTGTGTGGACGCCGTCTTTCCCCTGTGTCTTCACATGGTCTCCCTCTGTGCACATCTGTGTCCCGATCTCTTCTTGTAAGGACACGCCAGCCAGATCGGATTGAGGCCCTCCCCAGTGACCTCGTTTTAGCTTAATCACCTCTGTAAAGACGATAGAGCCACATTCTGAGAGTCTGGGGGTCAGGACACCAGCATACGAATTTGGAGGGGACGCAATTCAGCCTATGAACCCTTCTTGGCTCTGCTGTGCCAAAGCTTTGCACACGTCAGCCTGCGTGATCCTCACATGCTCTTTGGGGTAGGAAAGTGCCCATTTACAGAAAGAGAGGGGATGGGCATGGATGCGGCTTTTCCAACTGAAGGTCAGGTTACTGCGGTCTGTTCAATAACAATTGCCCGTGACATGAATCTAACCGTGTAAGTGACACATCTCTACAACACTATTCAAATCAGACTGCCGCACGACTCTGACAGCACTCAGGCTCACTCCCCGTGAGTCGGGGAAAGGCCCGAGGTTTACAAAGTGTACGTGGGGCCCGCCCCGTGCATCTGACCCCAACATGCAGAAGCAGGACCAGAACGTACGCAGGTTCACCCCACACAGGCCGCCCTGTGTTTCCCTCCTGTCCTGCTCACACAGCTCCAGGGTCTTCCGGCCTGGTTTCTGCCCCCCCCCCACTGGATGTGGAGAGAATCCCCCAAAAAGACATTCAGAATCCTCCAGATCAAATGTTCTCAGGTTTAGGGGAAGTGTGGGCGTCAGGGATGACAGGGAGATTGTCAAAATCATATTTTGAGCTCCTCAAAGTTTGGGCTATGCCAATGTTTCCCAAACTGACCAGCCGGGGAACACCAGCTCAGGAAATGTCACAGATGTGCAAATTATAACTGACAGCCCCAAACAATTGGGTCTCAACAAAATAGTGCTGCAAAAAATGATCAAAATCGGGTCAAATACAATAATGTATATTTGGGGATTAATGAGAAACACACACGTGCACATTCATGTGTCTGCACACAGCACATACATGCACACGTGCACACTGCACATGCACGCATGCACACATGCGTGCACACACACTGCCTACCCAGTTCCTCCAATGCCTGGTCTAAGCAGGAGTCACAGACATTGGGCAGATCCTGTCACCACTGTGGAGATGGTAGGTTTGGGGGGACCCCACGACCGGCAAGCTAAGGGCAGTAAGGCCCAGGCAGGCTATAGTGCATCTGTGGAGAAGCTCCCAGCTGGCGGGCAGTGCTGGGCGGGCTCAGAGGCCCTGGGGGTGCTGGCGGGCATGCGGCGGCAGAGACCACAGTCCAGCCACCACACGGGGATGTCTGCTGAGGCTGCAGGTGTGGGCAGGCCTAGGCGGCTGGCCTGGGGGGGAGGGAGGGGAAGGATGACATCAAGGGGCATTCACTTCCACTGACCCCCCAGGAGTAGCCAGGAGGGTGTGACCTCCCCAGCCTCCGGGGCCTGGGGCTGATCTGTTTGCACAGGAAAGGCTCCGGGAGGCAGAGGCTGCTGGGGCACAGGCATTTCTGGGAGAATGAGAAGTTTGGGTGTGGTCAAATCCCCAAATCCACCACTCAGATGACTCACCTCATTAACTGTTCAGAAGTCAAATGGGGGCGGGGGGAGGGGGCAGGGGCTCCTGGGGGGCTCCAACAGTGAAGCGTCTGCCTCCGGCTCAGGGCGTGACCCCGGGGTCCGGGGATCAAGTCCTGCATCGGGGTCCGCACAGGGAGCCTGCTTCTCCCTCTGCCTGCGTCTCTGCCTCTCTCTCTGGGTCTCTCGTGAATAAATAAATAAAATCTTAAAAAAAAAAAAGAAGAAGAAGAAGAAGAAGAAGAAGAAACATTCCAGGTGAAGTCCAGCACATTCTACAGTTCTCCCAGTGTTGGTTTTTATTTCCCCAGAGACAGAATCCTCATCGTCCTCAGGAGAGAAAAGGCAGGCAGATTTGTCCCGCTGGATTAATTTGCCGTAACCTGTCGGAGCCCTAAAGCCCGAGTCTGAAAACAATCCCAGCCGCTGAAAGTCGGGTGGCTGGGTGACAGGCTTTCCTGGGGACCGGAGCCCGTCTCCCACGCCGGCCCCCCGAGCCCGGGCCGCCGGGACTCTGAGGGAGGGGGCGCCGCAGACGGCAGTGGCTCTGCGCGGCACAGGGGACGGCACCCTCATCGCCGCACCGGGAGGCCCCGGCCCTGCCTGCTGCTCTGTTCCAATGACGAGTCCACACGCTGCTGCCCCTGCACTCCGGGCCGGCGCACACCCAACACCCACACGCAGCCGGGCGTGTGCACACGCGGGCCGTCACGTAGCGGGCCGCGGGCCTGGAAGCTCCAAGGCCGGACTCCAAGGGGCCTCTGGAATGCACATCCGCGGGGCAGTGACGGGACCGGCTTCCTGTGGGACCCACTGGGGGCCCCTCCTCTCCCTGGGGACAGCCCGGCCTCTGAACGGGGATGCTGGTGCCGCTCACGTTGAATCTGCTCCGCGGGAACACACTTGCGGGCCCTGCGCGCAGAAGGCGGCTGAAGCAGGCGAGGCCAGGAAGGGGCCCGGTGCTGGGCGCCCTCGGGGGGCCGCTGGGCCCTCTCTGCTTCCCCTCGGGAAAGGGTCTCCCTCCTGCCCCCTGCACCCACCCTGCCAGTCGTGGAGCTCTCCTGGCCAGTCACAAGATTCCACGGGCTCTCGGGGCCTCAATTTCTGTACCCCTGGAATGGGACGATCCTGCAGCCCTCCGAGATGCCAGGAAATCATGCAAAGCTCCAGGGAGGTGGGAGGCTGTTGATAAATGCCCCCCCCCCAGGGGGAAGATGGGGTGATATGCCAATCCACTTCCCGTCCTAGCCCCAAGTGCTTCCTCCCTGCTAACCCCCAGCTGCCTGCTGGGAGCATCCGACCCAGGCCCCAGGCCATACATCCGGGGGCCAGGGCGCATGGAGGAAGGACCATGATCCGAAAAGGGTGCCCGGGGGCCGGCTCCAGGCACACAAAGTCCCAGCCACGTGTGCCCAGACTTTGAATGTCTGGTGCCCTAAGCCACTCAGGACCTTAAGGTGACACCCACGCGGTGATGGAGGAAGAGGGAGCAGCAGGCTAGCGCAAGCCAGACCCCACGTTCCCGAACGCCACACCAGGCCACCTGCTGCCGAGTTTCTTCTCTGGGAGAGAACAACAAACTCCCGTCTCGTCTCCGTACGGGTGTGTTTCTGGGCTGTCAGCTCCGTGACAGTCTGGTCTGAACATGCCGTCACCACATGCCCGGGGCCCGCGTGCAGGCGCGCCTGTCGGCTCCCAGACGCTTCGGAGCAGATGGGCCGTGGGCTGCGGCTCAGCCGGCCCCGCCGCCTCCCCGGGAGCTGTCGCCGCCTCCCAAGCCCGGAGGGGTGTGTGTAAACGCCCCGAAAGGCCGGATTCCCACTGACTCAGGATCCCACTTGCCGTGTGAATCCATCAGCCACCTGACCCTGGGCCAGTAGTAAATATATTTTAAGAGTCCAAGTAAAAACTCCTTCCAGTGTAGGAGAATTGTGGGAAAGAAGTACTTTTTAAAACAATAATAAACAGAGGTGAAGTGGGTGCAGCCTCAGGGTCCCAGGGAGGCGAGCGAGGAGGAAGGAATGGGGCCGGGCCACAGCGGCTCCTCCAGGGCCCTCTGGAAGGCGGCCAGGCTCCCGGGGCGCACCAGCGCAAGGGTCCTGCGGTCAGGCTCCGGCGGGGGAGGCGGCGGGGGAAGCCCAGCCCCTGGGAGAAGGGCTGAGGCCCGAGCAGCAGCAGGGGTCTCACACCCCAGGCGGCCTGACCCCAAGCGCCTGCAGAAGGTGGGAGCCACTCGTGAGCCTGGGCACCGCACCCACACCCTGGGCAGCCCCGACACCCACCCCTCTCACCCTCAGGCTCTGAGGACGCCAGAGTGGGGACGAGGCAGGACGGGGAGGAGTCTAAAAGGGGGGAGTGTGGGTCCTGCTGTGCACTGGTGTGCGTGGCAGCTAGGGGTGAGTGAGCGTGCATTGGGGGTGGGAACGTGGGTATCAGAGTGTGTGTGAGGGAGGCTGTGTGTCTGTGCTCGCTTCCCCCCGGCTGCTGTCTTGCACCAGCTGGTCCCCCGTGCACGATGTGGGCAGCCTGGCTCCCCACCAGCCCTGGGGCTTCGGACAGCGACCTCAACAGGGTCCCTCCTCACAGGGTCCCCCCCACCCCCGCCCCACAGCTGAGCACCTTGCACCATCCTCACCAGAGAGGAAGGCTGGGGCCACCGAAGAGGCACGCAGCGGAAGCTGGGCTGGCTCCTCCCGGGTGCCCCGGGGTCCTGGGGTCTGACAGTCCCCACCCCTCAGCCACAGAGTCCAGAGCTGGCCCCCGGCCCCCCGGACGTTCACAACACCCTGTGAAGATGTCCAAAGTCCCCACCGTAGGGTGAGGAAGTCAGAGGGCTCGTCCGGCTCACAACCAAGGCGGGCCCACGACCCCACTGCCCCGGCGTGGCTGCTGGGCATCAGGGCCACCGCCGCCACCGCCCAGGTGGAGGGCAGCAGGGAAGGCCAGCCTCGGCGTCCGGGGCACCAAGTGCATTAGCATCGGCAACCTGTCCACCCGCGCCCCAGGAGTCCCTGGGCACAAGGCTGTGAAGGGCACGGCACCGAGAGCTATGCCAGGCTCAGGAGGCCCTCGGCCACCATCCGGTCGTGCAGCCTTGTGCCATGACACATGTGGCAACTTCCCTGCACGCTTCCTAAAAACTGGGAGCACTTGGCCTAAGTGGCTTGGTCAGGGTTCCAGGGGAAAACCAACACAGAAGTGCACCAGAGACCCCGGACCGGCCCCTGGGGCCCCGCTGTCCCTGGGCCACTCTTGTCACTCCCCCCGAACACCAGGGAGGTGGACAGGAGGCAGGCCCTGCTGCGCCCCCGGGAGAGGCCTGACGGCAGCGAGGACCCCGGGGTGGAAGGGGCAGCCGGTGTCTGGCTCAGAGAGGACGGGTGGGTGGCAGGTGAGCCGGAAAAGTCACCCATGCGGGGAAGCAACCAGACGGAAGCCAGATGGTTCCCTCATCGCACCCGGCACGCGGGGTCGGCCCGTGGCTCTGCTCCTCGTGGCCTTCGGAGAGGAGAGAGGAACGCGGCTCGCCCGACCTGCCGCTGGGGAGCCGCCCGGTGCTGCAGGCCAGGAGCCTGCTGTGCAGTGTCTTCAACGGACCGGCAAGTCTGCAATTGCGAAGAACCTTCTGGAGGAAAGAGAGCCTCTGGGTCTGACAGCTAGAATCACCAGATGACAGTCTTTTCGTGTGAATGCCTGGGTGTCCACCCTCCCCGTGCCGTCCGTGCGCCAGGAGGACGTCACTGCCTCCAGACCAGGGCCAGCAAGGAAGTCCCAGCTTCCGGCCAGCAGGTCGCGGGTGCGGCGGCTTCCCCGGGAAGGGCAGGGTGACCCTGACCTCCAAGACCCGGGGCCGCACCGGAAAACGTGCCCTCCCTCGACCTGCCTGAGGTGAAGAAGAGTTCCCCAGGGGACACACGGGCCAGAGAGACGCTGACAGAAACAGAAACTGGCCTCGCCGGGGACGGCGCCAGGGCCACGGGGTCCTTTCCAGAAATGATTCCTCTGAAGGTGGTTCAGGCTCAACAGCCAAATCACCGGTTTAACAGCAAGGGGGGGGTCAGGGTCAGGCTGTCAGCACCTGAGGCCCCAGACCCTGGCTGACTCACTTCTGGAATTATTAATTAGCAAAACCTGAAATCCTAGGTTAGGTTGCATTTTTAAGAGCCTTGCCGTATCCATTTCTGTTTCATGACCTATTGCTCAATAATGAATGACCCCGAAACTTGGAGACTTAGAAAAAAAACCGGCCATTTATGTGCCCCACCACTCTGTGGCTTGATCTGGGGACTCTCCTGCTCTCCCTGGTGTTCTGGGGGTGGGGGTGGTGGGAAGGTGCAAAGGGGCTTCACTCATGTTGCCACAAGTTGGGGCTGGCTGGGGACCCTGGTTCTCCTCTGCGTGGGGCTCCCCCATGGGCCTCCAGCCCCAGTTCTGTGCATGGGGCTCCCCACAGGCCCCCCGGCCCAGCTCCACCCCCCATGGACTCCCCACACACCCCTAGACCCGGTTCTCCTTGTATGGGACTCCCCCCATGCCCTTGACCCCAGTCCTACCCTATGTGGGGCTCCCCACACGCCCCCAGGCCCTGGTTCCACCCCGCATGGGGCTCCCCAGGCTGCCTGGCTGGCCTCACAGTAGCACAGCCGGGTTCCAAGGAGCAGGAAGTGGAAGCTCCGGCTTAAGGCCTGGGTTAGGAACCTCAGAACCCCCTTCCTGCTGCACTCCTTAGGTCGAGGCCAGTCCCAAGGGGGGCTGGAATTGAAGGCAGGGGAGTTACGGGGAATTAGGCCCGGCCTCCTGACACAGGGGGCATCGTGGGTGCAGGCAGGCCCCTCTTTGATGACTAGCTGCTGCCGCACGGCAGCCTGTCCCCGCCGTCCAGTGGCGGCTTGCACGGTCAGGAGAACGTGTTGAGAGTGGAGGAGCCACCCCGAGCACACACCTGCCTGTGGGTGCCCTGGTGCCAGGCCTGGGCCAGGCGTGACGGCAGGCCCTCGGGATTCCAAGGACACCAAGGCCTTTCTTGTACTTTGCAGCTGTCTTGGGCCAGGTGGCCTGGGACCTATAGTGTCCTGTCCTCTCAGTCACCAGCTCCCGGGGGCCCCCTTCCCCGGCGACAGCCCTCCCCAGAAAGCCCTGGCAAAGCCATCGGTCAGTGGGCAGCTAGCTGGTGGGGGCAGAAGGGGAAGCTGAAGGCGAGCCCCACTTATCTCCGCCCCAAGCTCAGGACCCAGCCTTCTCCACCTGCCATCGAGCCGCCCACCAGGGCAGAGGCCTGTGTCTTTGGGCAGCAGGCCTGGGCACGGTGCTGCCCCGGGAGCCGGCCTCCCCCTGCCGCATGCGGTCATGCTCCCCAGCCTCAGGACTCGGAGCTCTGCTCAGGAGGGCAGGGGGTGGGCTGCCCCCAGTGCCCGCTGAGACGCTCCCGGCACCGCGGTCTAGAGAGGGTCCTCATGAACATCTGAGTCCAGAACGTGACAATGGTCACGTCGGCAGAGAACTGCGTCGAGACCTTTCGAATGCAGGCAGGCGGCATTCAGCAGGAGCCGCCCCAGCCCTAGGGATCTCAGGTAAGCGCATCGGCGCTGGGCGCAAAGCCGTCTCACGTACAAAGACACCCCCCCCCCCGCCCCCTGCACTGTGCGCAGCGGTGAGCGGGGAAGGGGGCCCAGCGATGCTGGAATAGGCCAATGATTAGACGTAGACGTGCCCCAGACAGGCCATGCACAGCCAGCACCCCCACCCGGCTCCGCCAGGGCCCGAGGCTGCGGACACCCTCCCTGAACCTACCGGCACGCTCCTGCCGGGGGCCCAAGCGCAGCCAGACGTCACGCGGCCCCCCCGCAGCGCCCGGTGTGATAGACGGGCGCATCTGGGGACTTGCTCCTTGTCGGTGACCCAGCACCGGGCCAGCCGCGTGCCACGCAGCTGACGCACGGACGTGGCTGCTGAATGAATCCACCCCGAAGCACACTGTGTACCCTGGTCACTCCAGTGACCTGCTGGTCCACCTGCTGGATTATTCTTCAGCGATTTAGAGGAGGGACAGACACAGCGCGTGAGGCAAGGCTCATAGGATCGTATCCTGGGAAATACGCCCGTTGTAAAACCGTCTGTGCAACTCGACCCCAGGTTAGGTAATAGTGATACCTGAGCATGAAACTCGGGGCTCTTGGGGGGCGGTGGTGGCTGGGGTGGGGGCGGGGGCGTCACCGGTACCCCGGGCCCGAGTTGCTGGCAGACGCCCCTCCTGGGCTGTCTCCTGGCAGGTGATGGCGTGCTGGTGCCAGCATCCCGGTCTCTGTGTGGAGTGCGGGGGGGGGGGGGGGGGGGGGGGGGGGGGGGGGGGCTCAAGGGGCGGATGGGGCACTGCCCCTGCCCCCTGGGAAGCCCACAGTGGGCACCCTCTCCTATACTTCTGTGTCCTCTGAGGAGCGCTCCGGGACAAGGGGCTCCTTCCAGCCACAGCACCCCCATTTCCAGCTGCGTCTAGGCTCCAGTTTCCCCAGACTTTCTCTCTCAGCAGCCCCTGCACCGCACCTGCTCGGGGTTCGAGCCCCAGAAGAAGGGGCCCCTTCCCCGGGGATCCACGCGCGCACACACACACACACGCACACACCCTTACCCTCCTCTCGATGCTCACCTGTAAGCTCAGGTGAGGGGCAGCCTGCCTCCAAGCCTGGACCTGCCACATCCCGGGGCACTGGCCATCGTCGCAGGGCTGCGTCCCCGGCTCCTTGGAAATGTCCCTGCAGAGCGGGCTTTGGCTGGAGGGGCTGCACCAGGAGCCGGCACCCAGGCCTGGCGTGGTCACCTGCTCCTGCTGCCCACAGCTCAGTGACCCTCGGGAATGTCCTCTTCTGTGCATGGTAAACTGAGGTACAATCTGCGTACGATGAACCACACCCACGTAAACCGCAAATCCACATGTCTGACAGACGTTTAAACCCACACAGCCACCACCACGATCAAGATGTAGGACGCCTCCAGCACCCCAGAGTTTCCTGGTGGCCCTTTGCCATGGATTTCCTCCCACCCCCACCCTGCCCCCAGGAAACTTGCCCTTGCTGGGGGGTGTGCACTGGTGTGAAGTCTCTGGACGCAACGAGGCAGGTGCCGCCAGAACCTTCTATGCCCACCTCCCCTCTCCAGGCTCCGAAGGCCAAAGCCTGCCGCTGCCCCGGGGCCTCTGCACGTGCTGTTCCCTTCACTCGAGGGCTCCTCCTCGGGTGGCTGCCTCCCCACCTCCCTCGGGTCTGTGTTCACATGCCACACTGCCCTCGGGGAGGCCCTCCCCTTCCCGGGTCACGAGGTCACCCCGCCCCCCGCACTCCATCTTTGCCTTATTTCCTGGCATCCCCGCTTCACACAACCTTGCCCCTGTGGGTGAGCTCTGGGTTTGCTGCCCGGAAACAGCATTTCAGCTCGCCGCCTCCACCAGGCAGGCAGGAAGGCGGGAGGCTTGTGAGCGCCCCAGGCAGCCGGTGCACACGCGTGAAAACAGACACGCGGAAGGAGCAGCTCAGAGTGCCATGGGGGTGCGGTGGGGTGGGGTGGGGACAGGGGAGGAGTTTGGATTTGCCAGCACCCAGCCTGGGTCCCGGGGCACATTCGGCCTTCCCCAGGTAAGGGGCGCTCATCTGAAGAGCCGGACTCTGGATCCAGTCTGCTGGGGCTCAGACCCCAGCTGGGGGTGACCCACAGTGACCCACTTAGCCTCTCCATGCCCCAGTGTCCCCCTCGGTAAGATGGGTGTAGTAACAGCAGCCTCCTCGTGGGGCCGCATGAGCATCCGGGGGTCCCAGCTGCGAAGGCCCAAAAGCCCCTGGTGCATTGTCGTCGGCATTACACAAGCCAGGTGGGGAGGGGACACGAGACAGTGGGCAGGTGGCAGGAGGCTCAAGGGTCACCCAAGAGGATGGGGAGGCTGGTGCCCCACAAACCCACCCCCCCGGGACCTGAGTTGGTCAGTCACACCCCTGCTGCTCAGCGTGCTCACCCTCCACCTCCCTGCCCTGCAGCCCCGAAAGGGGGCGGCCGCACAAGTGCACGGAGGGGATCTGGATCAGCAGGCGACACAAGACATCCCGGAGCAGAGACAGCAACCGCCAACGGACAACGTCACCGTCCCGGAGCGGCCGGGTCGCCGAGACGGCCTTCCTTCCAGCGGGGACAGGCTTAGCCGGCCGGTGATGCGCGACACAACCAGCCGCCTTCTCCGGCCAGAGGGAAACAAGCCGAATCGTCCCTGTCCTGACGCCCCGAGGATCCCCGGGGACAGAAGCCAGTCTATTTCATCAGGAGCTTAACCGGAGATTTCCCCTCCGGCCCTTTGAGCACATTTCAGCGTCGGTCTATTTTTACAGGGTTACGTAACCGTTCTCTCCCATTCATTGATGGTAAATGCTTCCCTATGAATGGTATTTCTATTTAGGGCAGAGTCGACTCCCGTCCTGCCAGGAATAAGGGCTCAGCTCCCCTTTCAAGGGCCAAGGCCTTGGGGTGTCCAGGGGATAAAGCCACGCCAATGAGAAGTGGGCTCGGGTGGAAAGGGCCGGCCTGGAGGTCACTTGTCCGGGTCCCCAGCCCCACCCCAGCCGTGCTCCTTCTGCCCCTGCCTGTGGACAGCGGTGTGGACGGAGGCCAGCGGTCAGGCGCTCCCCACCCAGCCCCGGGGGTCGGGGTGCTTGGTGCCTCTCGGCTCGCGTCGCAGCCACGGCACCAGTCGGGAAGGGCCGCCCTGGCCCCCCGGGCCTCAGGATACATTTTTCATAACCACCTTTATTTGCAGGAGCCTGAGTGTAAACGTGAGGCTCGGGTCAGGCAGGGAGCAGGCATCTGTGCCCCGAGACCCCGAGAGATGTCACCAGTTGCGCTCACACTCGCGCGTGACGTTGGTCCCAGGCAGTTCTGGCACACGTGAGGCTCCACGTGACGACCCCGCTGACCCACGGTAGCCCCGCACGCCACACCCCTGGAGACTACTCCCTGGCCCGGCCCGGCAATCGCCCCACTTCCAGAATGGCTGGAAACTGGGCGGCTCGGACCATAAGCCTTGGACACGGGTCTCCTCTCCCAGGACGGTTCTCCGAGGACCCGGCAAGCTGTCGCACGAGCCGCAGCCCGCTCCGCGTCCGTGGGCGATGCCGGGGGTTGAAGGGCTTGGGTCGGCTCAGCCGCCCACCCCCGTGGAAGGACATCCTCTCTGGGGTGCTTCCAGGTTCGGGCGATCGAGAGCAACGCCGCCGTAGACAGCCGTGGGCGCATGTTTGGGTGAACACAGCCCTCAGGCCTCCTGGAGAAAGGCCGACGTTGGTTTCGTAAGAAACCCGGGAAGGCTCGTCCAGAGAGGCCGCACCCCGTCCCCTCCCACCGGCCGCGCGCCCACGGCCCCCACACCTGGTGTGCTCGCCACCGTGGGCCTGCCACTCCGACGGCGAACCCCGCCCCCCCCACGCAGTACCTGCTTCAGGGGCCGAGCCCCGCTCGCCCTCTGCAGACCCTCTGCAGCCGCCCACACCTTCCACCCGCGCCCTGACCCGTTTGCTTTGGCAGTGGAGACTTCTCGGCGTGGCCTCGGCCCTAATCCTCCGTGGGACGCGCAGTCTGCAAACACCGCGTCGCTGTCTGTAACTTGCCTTTTCCAGCCTCCACACGAGATCTTTCCCAGAGCAGAAGTTTTTCATCTTAATGAAGTCTGGCGTAGAATCTTCCCTCTGACGGATGTGCTTTTGCTGTGGCAAGTCTAAAAAACGCTTCGCCGTAGATCGTGACGCCCTTCTATTTTTTCCTGGAAGTTTTATGGTATCGAGTTCAACAGGTAACCTGCGATCCATTTGGAATTAGTGTTCGTATCAGGTGTGAGACTTTGGACAAGGTGCATACGTGTTAGGGTCGGGTGCCTTCTGGGTTTTGAGCCTGTGAACATAGCACTCAGATGGGAGAAGATCCACTTTTCTTTTTTTTTAAGATTTTATTTATTTATTCATGAGAGACACAGAAAGAGAGAGAGAGAGAGAGAGAGAGAGAGAGAGAGACAGGCAGAGGGAGAAGTAGGATCCCTGAGGGGATTGGGATGTGGGACTCGATCCCAGGAAGTCGGGGTCAGGCCCTGAGCTGAAGGCAGACGCTCAACCACTGAGCCACCGGGTGCCCCAAATCAACGTTTTTAATTAATAAAGCCGGCACAGAGGGATGTTCTCTTCTTTTCCTTGAATGGCTGCCAGGTAGGAGGGAGTTCTCAGGGAAGCAGCACCCGAAGATGATTCGAGCACAATCGCAAATGTGGTTCTCGTCTTTAGCTAAGGCAGGTCGCCAAAGGGAGGAGGGGTGAGAGCATTTTTCGCGGACTGTGGCCTGACCCAGAAGCTGTTTGGAGACTTGGTCCCTTCCGGCCAAGACATGTTAGGGGACGGAGCCCCTGACCGCAGCGTGCGGACACCACTGGCTTTCCTACTGGGACAGGGTGGCGGTTTCCACCACCGAGCACCCCATCGGGGCACAGAGGCTCATGGTCTCACCGGCTACCCGGCTCACAGCTGAGGTGGCCACGCCGGGCAGGCTCCCTGGGCGCGTCTGAGTCCTTGGGCTGACTGCTCCACTCCCAAATCAAAATGAAGGAATGGCCGGCTGCTGAGCCGAGGCTTTGGGGCAGCTCCGTTCAATACTGCCAGGACCTTGGCCACTATTCTATCCTCCTGGTCAGGCGACCAAGCAAACAAGAATCATTAAGCAATTGCATCCCCTGAGCTTCTTTGGGTGGTTTTACCACTTTTGAAGTCCAAACATAGGGAAGAAAGGGACAGCCTTTACTCTCTCTGTGTGCTCAAGGTGGCTCAGCCGTGTCCCAGGAAGTCCAGAAAGACTAAAATACAGGTGTTAGCACAGCCTCGCTTGTCAGGGTGCCCTCAGTCTGCCCGATAGATACTTGCTGTCTACAGAGTGACACTGCGCCAAACACGGGCCAGGCGGGCTCGGCGCCTCTGCTCCCAGCGAAGGGGCCACCGCCACTAGGACGCACCGCCTGGGCCTGAACCACTGAGCCGGGATCCGCAGGAGAGTTTTCCAAGGCCCGAAGGCCAGGCTGTGCCCCAGACACGTCAACCCGATCTGCAGGTGCCCCGTGTGCAGCAGGCCTGCCAGCCATGGCGCAGGGGTCCCAGGAAGGCAAGGTCACGGGGGACACGTGAGAACGTGCTCAGCCCAGCAGGAGGACACCAGGGTGCAGGGGGCGACCAAGTATGGAAACAAGCACAAAGATGAAAATGCCCGGGTCCATTTCCTGGGGGCTTCCAGAACAAAGGGCTTGCCACAATAAGAATTTCTTCTCTCTCAGTTCTGGAGGCCGGAAGTCTGACATCCAGGTATTAGCCACAGCTGTGCTCCCTCCGGAGACTCTGGGGGGAGACCCCCTTCTGCCTCCTCCAGCTCCTGGCGGCCCCTGGCGACCCCGGCTGCGACCCCATCTCTCTCTGCTTTCCTCTTGCCTCCCTCTCTAACGGCACCTGTGACGGTACGTAGGGCCCACCTGTTAATCCCCATAGACTCCTCCTGCCCCCCAAGATCCTTAACGTGATCCCGTCTTCTGCTGCATAAGGTATTAAATAGTTCTGGGCGGGAGGACGTGGACGCGGGGACACAGCCCCCTACAGTTCTCACGCTGCTCCTGGGGGGACACCAGCAGGACCGCTGTGCCTGGTGCGAGAGTCCAGCCGGGCAGCTCACCGGGGGCACAACTGCTGGCCCGGGAACTTGGCAGCTTGGTCAGCAGCCGGGAAGACAGAGGGACGGGTGCCCCCTGGGGCCGGGCAGGGGCTCCCCTCCACAAGGAAGCCTCGGAGCTTCCCATCAGGACTGAAGGGAGACGAGAGGCTCCTGGCGCCTGGAAGCTTGACCCCGTGAGCCACATGCATCATGAAGTGATGTGTTTCGTAAACCCTGTGACTTTATTTTGAATAGCACGACTACGTGGCATTTCATTGTTATGTGCTAAAAGCTAATTCGTTAAATATAAACACGATGTGCCACAGCTTCTGAAACCCCGTTTTGGCTTCTCACATACGTATACGTGCACTAGGGGCCCCGAAAGCGGGGGCGTCACCTCTGAGAGGCCCGGCCAGACTCCACCCCAAGGGCTCTGCTTCCGTCACTGAAGGAATACAAGGCCCAGGGGAGGACAGCCCCCTCACGAAGATGACGAAGCCAGAGCCTCCCGTTTCCTGGCAGCCGGGGGGCCGGCCACCTCGGCTCTGCTGGCACCCGCCTTATCTTCCTCCCGCGCACGCAGCGTCTACGTCGCCGCGGAGCACTCACGGGGAGGAGCCGGGAAAGCCGGGCCCCTACACTGGGGGACGGGTGGTTCAGGGGAGCGCAGGCCTTACAGGGTGCGTCCATCCCGACCCTTCCTCCAGCTCCAGGCCCCCTGTCACCGCACGTGGCGCCTCACCTCCGGAGCACCCTTTCGCACACGACGACCCCGGGGTGAGCTGGGTGCAGAGATCTCTCCCTCTCCCCTGAAGCTCGGTGTGGGAAGGGATGTGGAACAGGGGGTCAAGCACGCGGTCACCAGGACACGGGGTCTCCACCTCGGCTCCCGCCTCCCTGGGTCCCTTGGAGTCCCGCCCTCCCACACACAGCAGGTGCTGGCCGATGCCTCCTCACCGGGCATCTCTGAGAGGTTCCCCCAAAGTCAAGAGGATGCTTGTTCAAGGGTGTCAGGAGTGTGTTTACGGGGCCAGGCAGGTAGCCGGCGTCTCTATGAACTTCTTCCATTTGCGACAAAAAATGAAGCCCCTACCTGTCCCGGCAGTGGACCTGAGCTCCTGCAAAGCCTCTCACGTGAGGTGAGATTCTGGTGGCAGGTGCCCTGCTCCCCCCCATCCCATCCACTTCCTGGTGGGGAGGAACCCGGGCCTGCCCCCAGCTAACCCCTCTCCCCCCAGGAGGGGTGAGGTTCAAGACCCAAGGTCGGGCCGCCCTGGGGGCTGTGGCCTGAATCTGTCATCCTGGGTGCTGGCCGACAATGTGGGGCCGAGAGGGATGGCGGTTGGCACCCAAGGGTCTTCAGGAGACCCTCAACACAGGCTTCTCATCCCCACCAGCTACAAGCAGGGGTCCTTGCGGGGGCCTCGTGACGCCCTGGGGCCCCTGAGCTGACGCTCCGTTGGCACAATGGCCTCAGCCTGTGAGCCCACAGAGCCCTCCCCTGCTCCAAATTCACAAAACTGGGAGAGACCCCGAGGCTCCAGAAGCGCAAAGGCAAAGCCTCTTCTCTCCCTCCGTCCCTCCCTCCGTCCCTCTGGCCCTCATTTCCTCCACTGGATTTCCAGCCCCAGAGGGTGGGAGGCAGCCGAGGGCCAGGACGAGAGCCAACGCCGCAGGGCTATCAGGCAGGCCCAAGGCCACCCGCCTGCCAAGGCCTGAGCCACCAGGCCTTTGCGTCTCCCCCCGAAGGGAGAGTGAAGGTGACTCCTTCCAGCTAAAAGGATGCAGGCTCCCTGGGGCTGAAAGAAAGCAGTGAGTGTGGGAAGGGAAGAGGTGAGCAAGCCAGGGCCAGGGAGGAAGGTTCTGGGTGCAGCAACCAGACCCAACCGGCATCTCAGGCCTCCACAGGCCCACCCGTCCGCAGACCCAGGCCCCTGCTGGACCCCGATGGGGCATTTCCCACCAGCTCAGCTCTAAGCCCTTCCCCGGCCCTGGCGCTGCACACGCACGATGACAGCCAGAGGCAAGCTTTTACCCTCCAGATATTCACCGAGCGCCAAGCTCGTGTCCAACAGCATTCTCGGTGTCAGGGCTTCCGCAGTAATCCCAGCGCCAGGGTGCAGCACCCCGCACGTTCCAGCACAGTGATGGGGCGGCCACGTCAGGACCAGAACCCAGGAGTCCAGCTGCTCGGGACCCAGTGACTCCAGAAGGCAGGTTGTGCAAGGGGCAGCGCAGACCCATCAGGACCTCGGAGATCGGTGACAGGTGCGGCATCCCATGGCCAGAACCGACAAGCAGGGCCTGAGCCGCGTGTGGCCTGTGCCACCCACCTGGCTTCGCCTCATCCCGTGGGCACCTCATCACCTCACGTGGGCATAAGCAGCAGAAAGTGGGCACAGCCCCACCAGGTGAGCTGAGAGAGAGACTCATTACACATATCGTTATAATTGTGGTAGTGATTATTGTCGCTAATCCCATAGGTCTGCATGTATAGGAGGAAACAATATATCCAGGGCTTGGTACTATGGTTTCAGGCACCCACAGGGCGGTCTTGGGGCCAATCTGGAAGAAGCATCGACAAAAAAAAAAAAAAAAAAAACACTTTGCAAAGTAAAAAATAAAGTGAATAAAGCAGCCCTCAGCTCCAGGCTGGGCAGGAAGAGATGAGGCTCAGCTGGAGACCACACCTTAGAGAACCAAAGGAACCCCTTAGGGACCAGCTTATGTCCCCTGGGCCAGGACTCGGTCTCAAGAGCCCCATGAGCAAAAAGGGAGACGGAAAAAGCAAAAAAAAAAAGCTGGTGCTGGCAAGGCAAGAGGCTCAGATGGGGCTTTGGGGCCCCACCCACCACGTCTACCGAATGCAAACACCCCGAATGCAAAGCCGTCTCTGCTGGCAGCTCACCTGGGGAGCCCCCGAGGCCCCGACACACACAGGCGGGCTCCTCAGCAGCTGGGCCACAGTTTGGCTTCCCAGGCTCTGCTTTCTAGTATTCTCTGAGGTAGAGCCCGTCCTCGATATCACAGCAGTGGCACCTCTGTGAGGTCGCTGCCCGGCCCGAATTCGAGAACCCTGAACCGCTGCTCCCCGGGAAGGGCAGCTCCGTGCGGAAAGTCCCCGGTCGCATCGTCATCAGTGGATCCCTACGTGACCTTGTTCGATGCGCACTTCTGTTTAAGGACTCCCTACGTCACGCGCTACGCTGAACTCCCAGCCGACGGCCCCATCACTCACCCCTGACGGAGGCTTAGCTACACCCGGATTTTCTAGGTGAGGCCCTTCCCACTCTGTAGGAAGCAAAAATGCTAGAAACGCAGTACTAGCTACACCAAATAGGACGCTTGCTCACAGTGGCCTGAAGAAGGCCGAGCATCACTCGTTCGACCTTGGAACATGCACATCCAACTTGCCACCTCCCTGCGAATGTCCGAGGATGTCCACGAAAGCTCCAAGTAGTGACGCTCGGGCGACAAATAGATTTTAGCACATAAGAGAATTCACAAATACGGAATCCTCAAATCATGAGACGCAGCCCCCTGATCTTGATCCCGGAGTGAGCCTCAACCTTCAGATGTCCTTGCGCGGAGCAGGGCGGGAGGGTGGCACCTGGACCCGGGAGGCGCACACACAGCCCCTCCCAGCTCTGGGAAGATGCAGGGCTCCCCTCTTGATTCCTGGGGGGGTCATCCTGGGCCGGGTCTTCTAGGTACCAGCACCTCTGTGCAGGAAGGGGATGAGGACGGGCCCTGGGGCCTGCTCACCTGGGGGCTCCTCCCGCCACCATGTCCCCACAGGGTGCAGAGGCCTGGGGTGAAGCCGCGGGGGCGGCTCAGGTTCGCAGCCACACTGTGGGCGCAGAGGCTATGGGAATCCGCATGGGAATGAGTAGAGAAGCAGCTTCCGAGAGCCCTGTCTCTCCCAAACCGCAAATCCAAACCGATTTTTAGGAAAACGCTTTGCTTCTGATAGACAAAATCAGCCCGTGACGGGGCCAGCCTACTCTACCTCTGAATTTAACAAAAATGATGAAATCAGCCCAATGCGCCTGGCCTGGCCTGGGGGGAATGAGCAGCCTCCCGCCTGAGCGGTGAGCGGGGGTGTTTCTCAGACGGCGGGAAGGGGCCAGCAGGGTCGGACCCTCAGCAACCCCGGGAGTGCGTTCTGGGGAGATCTCCGGAGAGCCCACGCTGTCAGCAGGACCCTGCGTGGGCCATCCCGCACTGCGGTGGAAGCGGGGGACAGCCCCAGGTGTCCCCTAGGCAGTGGGACCCCGGGTCGGACCCACAGGGCAGGGTCTGTCCAACACAGTGGAGCATCTAGAAGAACTGGGGTGGGCACGAGTGGGGGATGAGGGGGGGCTCACACTGGCACCGGGACCACCAGGGCGGCCGCGAAGGCTGCAGAGAAAAGCCGTGGCCGTGCCCCGTGGCAGAGGGTCCTGGGGTCATTTTTAAAACTAAAACTGTTGGACCTTCGTGGTCGTTTTGGGCTTAGGGCATTCGTTCTGCGTGATGCTCTGCTCCCGACGTCCCTCGGGCCGTCCCTTGATGACCGTGTGCCCGACAACCCCGAGGGCCGAGGCGAGCAGCTGGCGGAGGGAGGCGCCCTCCCTCCCAACTCAGTCGGATAGACACCCGCGGATTTTGCTGGCACGTTTCTTCACTTTGCAGCCCCTTTGCCACAAGCAGAAAAAGACGCCTCGCTCACGTCTGTCACATTCCAAACCGCGAGCATCCGAGCATCCGTCTGGACGGGGCGGGTCCCAGCCGGGCTGCGGGCTCCCCTCCCCGGGGAGGGGGGTGGGGGGACTTCCAGGAAGCCGGGAGCGCTCAGACGCCTGCTCGGCCAGCAGGCACCCAGGGGAGGCCAAGTGGCCACCAACCGGAGGGTAATTACGAGGCCATCTGCCCGAGGGGGACGTGCTGGCAGTTCCAGGAAATCTCTGCATAGATGACAACTTCTGAGAAGGGGGAGATGGCCCGGTTTCCTTCCAGTGAATCCAAACTGCGAGCCTTCAGGCCACACAGCTGCTTTCCCCAAACAGGGCTGGGGTGGCTCTTCAGGCTGCTTTCCCGCCAGCCACTCTCAAAGCGACCTGCGGGACGGGGTCTGGAGTCCAGCAGGGACACCTGGCCTCGGGGAGGCGCAGGCGACTGGTTGGAGCAGGGGCATCCCAGGACCGCGGGTGACGTTTGTCCCTCGGCCTGCCTCTGGGAGCCGCGCCCCGGCCTCCCAGGCTGTGTCCTCCATCTGTCGCCTCCAGTGTCAAGGGGCACAGGCCCGGGGCAGGGCAGACTGAAAGGCCAGTGGCTCTGGGTGGCGGGGGCAGTTGCTGCTGCGGGGAGGGGGGACCTGCCCTCTCATCTCTGGGGACAGCTGCCTGTACCTTCCAGCTCTCCGTCATGACGTGGACCCAGACGGACCCCCACAGGGAGCACCTGGGGAGCTGAGCCACTCCTGGGGTCCTGTCCCCCGGGGTCTGGCTGCGTGTGACTCATGCCAGCACTGTGCCATCGAGGACACCGAGCCCCTGGCAGGGGGAGGCAGGGGCCCTGAGGCCCGGTCGGTCAGCATCTCTTGGGGGCCTCCCGACGGTGGGACTGCCTGTGGGGCCGCAGGGAGGAAGCGCTCTGAACCAGCCAGGAGTCTCCGCTTTCCTTGCTCACAGACGTTGTGCTCATTTGCTTTTGGAACCAGCAGAGTGGAAGGAGCAGGACACGAGGGGAAGCCAGACGTGCCGGACGAAAGTCCACTCAGGCGTTCGTGCCTTTATTCCTGCATGTCTTGGAAGTCTCAGGGGTCTGCCGACGTTGCCGGGTCAGCGGTGCTGTCCGTGATACCTCGCGGGCCACTGGGGCCCAGGGGGAGACCTGAACAGCACCCACTCCTCCATCACCCTCAGGGGTGGCCCTGATGGCCTGAGGCCCACCGAAGCTGGCACTTGCCTCTCCGTCCATATACTGCCACCAGCTCCCCTAAGGACGGCCATGCCTGCCCAGGGGTCCGTGGCCTTTCAGACCCCCCTGGCTGTCTCCCAAGTCCTAGGGTCCAGAGCAAGCTGGGAGAGAGTCAGCCACTGCCCCCCCAGCCTGGCGCCGGCCCCCAGACAGTGGAGCCCACATGCTGCACTGGGCCTCCAGCCCGAGACTTCGCCCCCAGCCAGGGAGGTGTCCACGGAGCCCCCCCCCCCCACCATCCTCGTTAGCAGGTGACCCAGGTGAAGGCCCTCACGGGGGGAGGCCTGCAGAAGCCAGAGTCCACATCCAGCTGGGGGAAGGGGGGCCCGTCCGGGTGAACCTACATGGTTCCCTGGCAGCCACAGACCCCACAGCGGTCACTGAGCTGCTGGTTCCGTGACCAGGAAAGAGCAGGGTCTCTGGGAGGCCTGCGGCTGAGCAAGGGATCACCCACAAACGGTTGGCCAGCGAAGCCGGATCGGAAAGGGTCACCCGAGCCGGCCTCCCGCCTGCTGCCCTCACTGGTTCCTGGAACAGGGGCGAGGTGCCACGTAGCAGGAAATGATTCTGATGAGCAGAAACATCCATCAGACGGGAACAGAGGTGGGAGATGAGTTTCCAGCCTGGAGCCAGAGTGACCAAAGGTGAAGGGAAACAGCGGATCTAAGGCCTGTAATGTTTTAAAAACAAAAGTGCACAATATAAAGGCCATGCCCCTTGGGATCGCCGGTTCATTCTCTGGAATCCGGGCCAGCCCTGGTTTCCTCAACAAGGCGCGGAGCTCGCCAGGCCGAGGTGTCTGCAGCCCAAGCACCCTGCACCCTCCACCCGACGCCCTCCTCCGGAACTCGCTGCCCTGGGGGGGCCTTGGTCTCAGGGGGCTCCTCGCACAGGCCCTGCTGTCAGCCCCAGTGCACAGAGAGAGAAGCCAGACAGCAGAGGGAAGTAAAATGGGGGGAGTCGTTAGAAGAGTGCAGTACTGGCCGCCTTCGCCGTCCTGTCTCAGCAAATGAGTCTGGTAAACTGGCCTTGGAAAACGGAGTCGGAAGCAAAGGTTTTTAAAGTAACGTCAGCCTTAGGGTGAGGTCAGGGGTCATATGCAAGAGAGGGGGGCCCCTAAGGCACAAGTCGTGCTGCTGTAACAAAGGGACCCCAAACACAGGAGCACAAGCAGGACAGCTTCAGTCACACGCCCCATGTGACTCCAGGGCACGTGGCACCCAGACTCCTTCCGTCAGCCGCTCTGCTACCCGCACAGCCCAGGATGGCTGCTCCAGCTCCCGCCTTCTCATCTGGGTTCCAGGCTCCTTGAAGGGGCAAAGGGGAGGGGAGGCGGGGACCCATCTGGACTTGAACTCCTGCCTGCGGCTCACGGTCCACGGTCACGGTCCACCAGGGAAGGCGGGAAGGTGCATCCAGAAAGGGAGGCCGGACACTGGGTCCACTAGGAAGCTCCGCCGTCCCTGCCCGAGGAGAGCTGGTTCCCGCGCCACTGGGCCTGTGTTGGCTCTGGAACGGCTGCGCACTCACGCCCAAGCCTCCTGTATGTGCCAAGACGTAAGTAATTCCTTTTTGCTGCTTAATTGATCTCACTCCACAGAGATAATCACCCTCTACTAGAAGGGAAGAAACCTGAATGGTCGGCTCTGGAAGCCTGCTGGCCTGGAAGGGGTCACACACAGACTCTCCCCGCAGACCCCAGCCCCACGGTGGCCCGTGAGGGAGCAGGGGCTCCAGCTGCTCCCTGCCGTGCAAACCCCCGACACGACTGGAGGGCACAGCTCGAGGTGGCTGGTGGGGGTCTTCCGGGAACCTGCACACCCAAGCCCTCTGCAGACCCCGCTCCCCACAGACATGTCACCATAGGCCAGCCGCCTGGGAGAGGGGGTCCCCCGAAGGCACCTAACCAGCAGCCCCCGCAAGGAAACCTGGGGCCATCCCTGCAAAGCCCTCAGCGACCCTCACCTGGCACCTTGTGGGAACCCGTGGTTTTCTTTCACTCACAAGATGAAGTAGAAACTGTAGCTGAGGGACGCCCAGGTGGCTCAGCCTTTGGCCCAGGGCGTGACCCCGGGGTCCCAAGATCGAGTCCCACATCGGGCTCTCCTCAGGGAGCCTGCTTCACCCTCTGCCTGTGTCTCTGCCTCTTCTCTGTGTCTTTCATGAATAAATAAATAAATCTTTAAAAAGAGAAAAAAGAAACTATAGCTGAGCAAACCTCACCATGGATCTCTGAGAGGCCCCTCCCCTCCGAGAAACCTCCTCCACGGGGTCCCCGCACTCAGCGTCACTGTCCTGGCCACAGCCCCCACATGGCCCTCTGCTGCAGCAAATGGGATCGTCTGCAAATGGCCAGGGAGGCCTTGCAGCAGGGACGCCTGCCCTAGGATGTCCTCCCATCACGAGGCTTCCTGTCGCAGGCAGCCAGGGCCTCAGGAGCCTTGGATGCCGGAAATGGGGAGGGGGCAGGCTGGTCCTGGCGGCCCCCAAGAAGCAAATCTGAGCACCCCAGGAGGAGGCAGGAGTCCAGGGCTGCAGCTGGGTCTCCAGGAGACCAGCCGGGCGCCCACCTTGCAGGACGTCTCATTGTTTGTCCCCAGAACCTACTCTGAGCAGCCCCCAGTGGCCCCCCCAAACTAAGCCCATGAGCCTGTCCCCTCTAAGCAGATTTACTGGCCATGTCTGCAGGGAAACGAATGGGGCCCTGACAAGTAACACACCCAGGGCAAGGCTTCCTGAATCTTCCAAAGTCCACCAAGGGAACCCCAGTCCTAGAGGTCCAGGGAGGTGCCTTCCTCACCTACGAAGACCAAGGAATCAGTCTGGTCAGCAGGAGCCGGGAGCAGTTGGCTGAAGGAGCTGTATAGTGGGTTCTGGGGACGGGGATCGCTGCCCACCTAGCATCCCTGCCAACCCCACCTTCCTGACCGCGGCTCCAACGGGGGGCAGCAGAGCCGTCGGGGAGCAGTAGGTGGCCACTGCCGCAGGCCACAGCAGGGTGATCAGCACGGTGGGCTCACCCCGTCCCGGAGCTGGGTGCTGGGTCTTCGCTCAGTCGTCCCAACAGCTGGCGTGGCAGGAAACGCTCTCCCCACTTGGGGGTGACACTGCAGAAACGAGGGCGTGGGGGCTGGTGGGGAGCTCGGGCAATTGTACAAGGGGCAGGAAAAGAGAAACACGGCCAGCTTTCCACAGTGGGCACCTTATTTCCTCCCCTCCCCCCTCATTGACCTGAACTGTCTTTCCCTGAATCTTGTAAACCAGCAGGTCTCCTTTTCCCCAGAGACCGCGCCCACCCCACCGTGGTGCTGCTGCACAGGTTCCCTCCACCTCGATTCCCCTTGACGGGGGTGCTGGGTGCTGTTTTCCACCACAGGCCCTCAGAAGGCTTGTGAGCTGCTCCCTGCCCACCGCACCCCTGTGGGCGTGACACAGAATGGGAGCAAAGGACACTCCCAGCAAGCTCCCTCCTGGGGACAGATGCAAACACCTGTGCACGGCAAGCCCATCAGCGAGTGTGAGGGGATGCACCCGGAAAGCAGCCCCAATGTGACTGTGTGCTCCAGCACCCTGGGAGGGGGTCCCCAGGGGCAGCGGGACAGCAGAGCCTGGCAGGCAAAAGCTTTGGTGTGGCTGTGGATGCCGGTCAGCTGGGTGCTTATGCACAGTCCACCTCAGCCAACCCTGTCTGCCCTGGGGAGCCCCCGGACCCCAGCAGAGGAGCATGCTGGGTGAGACCTCTAACATGCACTCACCCTGGCCGGACTCACACCGGGGAACACAGAGCAGCTGGTGTGAGACCCCACGGGGGCCAATGTGTGGCCTTCGTCAGGCAGCTGTCCACTCGCTCACCGACAGTTTGACCACATGCCTTCCATGTGTCGGTGGTGAGATTTCAGCTGAGCAAGGAAAGACGCCCCCCACCCCCATTAGAAGTTCTTTTGGGAGCAATTGGCATCACCCTGTAGTGTAATATCCTCGTTTTGTAGGGGAAATTGTTTTTCTTGTAATTCAGGGACCCCAGGGTATGCTGAATGAACACCGGGCTTTCCTCCTTCCGCATGCACGTATATTTTATGAACAACAGGGCACGCGGCAGGCCCGGACAAATGGATCTGTGAATAAGGATCCGAGGAGTGAAAGCTCTTAACTGGGAAAAATATTAACGGGGAAGAGGTTTGCATTGATTGGGAAGCCACTAGAGGCTGCGCAAGATTTGACTTTCTCCGGGTGGGTATTGACTTTCGTTTTCTTCTTATGATAACTGCTAAGAACCCACTGCCTCTGCCTTCTCACAGAGATGGCTTTTCCGTCAATACATTTGGTGCCTTTGATCTTTTTTTCCCCTTTCAGGGAAGAGCTGTTTTTTCCCTTGGCTGGTGGCAGGTGCCGGGTTAAGACTTTGATCCATGGCCCGTTCCCACCCCTGCCCCTGCCAGAGGCAGATTAACTTAGTGGTGGGGCTGAGAAACCACATGTGCGTGATGGCAGAGCTGGCCAAATCACTAAGCCTCCTTCCGTTAATTGAATAAACACTACTGAGCACCTCCCCACACCCAGCCCCAGAGCCAAGAGAAGGAACACCTGGCCCCGGAGTGCTCACAGGGGAATGGGGCACATCCGTCCCTGCCTCATGGCCCAGGGTGGGAGACGTGCTGCACAAGCACCAGGACAGGGCTGGCCACACAAGCCAGACCATCTAATCTCACACATGAGGACAGGAAGAGTAGGGGAGCATGGGGGAGGGGGAGAGCGAGAGCAGCTGCCCCAGAACAGGGGGGTGCTAAGCCTGCTAAAGGGTCAGGGCTTTGTCTTGAGGACCACCGAGCCTTGCCATGCTTCTGAGCTTCCAAACAAGGGCAGGACCTCTTGACAATGTGAAGAGTGGACGTGCGGGGACCAGCCTGGAGGCAGACAGAGGGAGAAGCAGAGGCTACATGAAAGCAGCAGAGCTATAGGGACCGAGCACAGACAAGCTGGAGTGGGGTGTGAGGCATGACATCAGGGACCTGTCCGCTAGCTCATGCAGGGCCACCCCACCCTGACTCCTGTCAGCGCTGAGGTGTGTATGTTTAAAAGGGCACAGCTGAGCCCTAAAGCAGGACAAGCATTTGGGGATCTCCAAAGGGAACAGGAACTCCCAACAAGAATCGGAAATTGAAGCCCCATACTCATGACTAGAGAAGGCAGAGAAGCCAAGAGACACCCCTTCCCCAGCCAGGGCACTGGGTGTTGAAGCCTCGGCAGTGAGACAGGCTGAGCCAGTTGCTACATGGACCAGGGAGCCTGCAGAGGCACGCGCAGGTCTGGCAGAGAGCTTCTCACCCTGTCAACAAGGGCTGAAAAGGAGCTCTTACCTGCAAGGGACAGATAGCAACGCAACAAGAACATCGACCACATCAGCCTTGTGCAATCCCCCACAGGGGAGGCAATCCCAGTCTGCTGAAGTATGACCTAGTTCTGAATTGTGAACCCAAAGGAGGCAGCTACAGGGGTTAAGGGAACAAAATAAAACAGAAAACATCAACTCAAGATGACTTTAGAAAGTAAACTGAAAACACATTAGAGAAACTAATGTCATGAAACCCAGCCAATGAATTTAACAACAAATGGGAGAAGTTGAAATAATAAAGCAATCAAAGAAGACATTACAAAGTATATTTGTTTAAAACCATCAGACATCGGTAAACTAACCAAGAAGACAATCAACACAAAATAGAAGAATATAGGGAAGAACCAATTTAAAATGCTACAAATGAGGGACACCTAGGTGGCTCAGTCAGTTAAGTGTCTGCCTTCTGCTCAGGTCATGATCTCAGGGTCCTGGGATCAAGTCCTGCATCAGACTCCCTGCTCAGTGCGAAGCCTGCTTCTACCCCTCCCTCTGCCTGCAGCTTGTGTGCTCGTATACTCTCTCTCTGTGTCAAATAAATAAATAAATAAAATCTTTCAAAAACATATGAGAAATGAAAAATATGGCCTTGAATTTTTTTTTAAAACCTCAGGGAGTAGAATAAATGCTACCTAGAAGAAACAGTTTGTGAATTGGAAATCAGCAATGTAGCACTGACCAAGAAGATAACACCGAGATATCAAGAAAATAATTCAGAGATGTCAAAAGAAGGGAAATATAAGAAAAAAGTTGAGAGACATGGACACCAGATAAAGAAAAGTTGGCGCATACGTACTGGGAATTCCAATAGTAGAAAACAGGAAATTACACTTAGGCCCTGGGATTCTGAGGTTAACAATGAGGAAGTGGCTCAGAATCTTCAGAATTGAATCCATGAACACTCAGACAAACAGGGCACACCAAGTGCCTGAGAGGATAAATAAAAACAAACAAAAGTCTTAAAAGCTTCGGGGAAGAAACACAGGTTTCTTACGAAGGAGAAACAGCTAAGTTTCCAACGAACTTCTCATCAAGAATAAGATATACCAAAACCTGTTGAAGCGATCGCCACCATGCCCTGAAGAAGAATTACTGTCAAGTCGGGATTTTTTTTTATACCCAGCTGAACTATCCTTCAGAGCAAAGCTAAAGTAATTTCAGGAAAACAAAGACAAGGTACATTTGCCGTTCACAGACACTCAGCAAATGAACTACTTCGGAATGTACTTCAGATGTACCCCAGAACGGCTCAGGGACTCGACGTACCAAAGCATGGCTGGGGTGAGGAGGAGAGATAAAACTGGGGATTTGGTTAAAAGTGTGAAAGTCAGGACACCTGGGTAGCTCAGTGGTTAAGTGTCTGCCTTCGGCTCAGGATGTGATCCCCAGGGTCCTGGGATTGGGCCCCCCATCAGGAAGCCTGCTTCTTCCTCTGCCTGTGTCTCTGTCTCTCTCCCTGTCTTTTATGAATTTTTTTTAAGTTGTTAAATAAAAAATAAAGTGTGGGAGTCTCCCTGTAGGCCCCATAGCAGACATTTCCCCACAAACATCTGGAGTTTTATTTTCTGAAAGACTAAAGCATCAAGTCTCTGGAGCTAGGAACATCAGGTCCAGAGGTCAGGAGTGGAGCCTGGCAATGGGGATTAGTGGAGCTTATACAGTGTACGGGAAGGTTAATTCCATGTGTTAACTTAACCAGGAGGCCCAGACACCTGGTAAAACGTTATTTCTGGGTGTGTCTGTGGGGGTGCTTCCAGAAGAAATTAGCATTTGAGTCTGCAGACTGAGTAAGGATTGCCTTCACCATTGCAGGTGGGAGTCACCCAATTTGTCGAGGGCCCAAGTAAAACAAAAAGGTGGAGGAAGGACCACTCCACGCTCTCCGCTTGAGCTCAGACATCCACATTCTCCTGCCCTTGGACACCAGAGCACCTGGTTCTCAGGCTTTAGGATTCGGACTGAATCACACCAATGGCTTTCCTGGCTCTTTAGCATGCAGGTGGTAGATCGTGGGACTTGTTGCTGAGCCCATCCTGTGATAAATCTCCTCATATATACGTCCTATTGGTTCTGTTTCTCTGCAGAACCCTGACCAAATGCGGCCATCTGTAGCTCTCCCCTCTCCCCTCGCCACCAGTGTGAAGCCTGGAGCCATCGAGACTGCAGAAGGTAAACACCTCCAGAAAACACATGTCTGGATAGTGATTTTGTGTGTGTGTGTGGCCCACAGAGTAAAGGAAGGACTCAGAACCCCATCCCTGGATCACCCTCTGTGGCTGCGGGCATGGAGTGCCGTGACGGGCCAGACTCCGACCAGATGTCCGTGCTTGTGAGCAGGCCAGGTGCTCCGACTGGCAGCATGGCCCAGGGTGAGTCCCAGGAGGAGGGAAAGGCAAGCACGGACCAGAATTTAAGGGGGAAGCAGACAAAAACAACAGTGGCCCGTGAAGAGCATTCCAGAAAAGATCAGATCTCAAAGATTCAAGGCAGGTAGAAATAATAAAATATATTTTAGAAAGAGTCCTCCCCAGGAAAAACCAGCGTGCGGTCTCGTTGCTACACGCATCTGATATTGAAGGAAGTAAAGCTGCAGTAGTTTCCGGCCTTATTCACTCCAGGTGAGCGAGAGGTTGGTGACACGCGTCTGTAGTTGTCTAGACATCAAACCCTTGAGCAAAACGTTAAAGACCTCCGGGAACAATGTTTCCTATAACTACAAGGGAACTGGTTACATTTGTATCCAGGTAGGCGTTCTTGACTTTAGTGTCTGAGGTCCGTGATTATGTCCTGAGACGCATCTAAGTAGGCTTCCCTCCAGAGCTCACTTACCCCCCCTGCGCAGGCATGAGCCCCCGTCCGCATCGACGGCCCCGGGCTCCGGAGCTCTGCTGCCCGTCTCCTCGCCCGGCCTGGGTTCCAGCAGCTGTCAGGCCCCAGCTCACCATCCCCTGCCCGCCTCCGGGCATCTCCCACGCACACAGCCCAGCCCCTGCCTCCTCAGTCCTGCAGGCCCCCAGGCAATGCCCTCCCCGCCGGAGCAGGGACACCACCTCCAGGAGGGAAACCGAGCTGATCAGACGACTCACTTCATCTGTTCCCGTTCTTCTGCGCTGGCTCTTGTCCCGATGTCCAAATGCACCTGCTCCATATATTTTGTCCAGCTTTCTAGGTCCTTCTTGGCGAAAAAGAAAAGAGCTAGCACAGCTTCTACGCTGATTACTCCGTCACCAGCTGCAGAAAGCCTGCAAATGGTTTCTGGTGCTTTGAAACCATTTCCCTTCCTTGAGACTCCTCAGAAAATGAGCTTGAGAAGATTCAAACAGACCATTTAAGAGACCACAACAGATGTGTTCTAAGCACCCGCCAGCGCCTGACCCCGGGAAGGCTGATTGGATTAAGTGGGAGTCCCCGAGACTGGGGACGAGGGAGGCACACCAGGGCGTGGTCCCCCAGGAGCAGCGGCCACGTGGAGTCCAGGGCAGCTGGAGCGAGGGGTGCCAGTCGGGCCCCCGATAGTTCCACAGCTGTGGTGTTGATCTTGGCGTGAACGTATGTCTCTTGCTTCCAAACATCCAAAAAGTCAAATGCATGATTTGCCAACACAGGGCTGTACTCAAAGTGGGGTGAGCTGGGATTTCCAGCTGATGATACTCCCAGATGAGCCTCGTGCTTGAGTACAGGGACCTCGGACCATCGTCCCCAGCATTGGCCCACGGGGCTTCCTATTTCCAGGTGAAAGATTTTCCTCTGAGTCCATAGCTTCTCGGAAAACCAACGTGCAGGAAAGTTGGGTTAGCTGTCCAGAGGACTGGGTTGGAGGGTCACCTACAGCCTCGGCCTGGCCCACAGAACTGCCGGGTGGGCAGGCCTCGGGATCCCGTGTCCTGCACCCCGTGAGCCAGGCCCTTCTCCTGCAGTTGAGCTGACCAGATCCGAGGGGACGCCTGACCAGAGCAACAAGTCCACATGCTTGCCAGTGACCTGGGGGGCGGCCCACCAGGAAGATTCCTTTGCTTTCAAGAACCATGAACTAATAAGCACCACACGAACAAGACACTAGGTAGTGAGAGACTCAAGAAGCACTTAAAGGGATGAAGCATGAGGCAACTCTGGGGCCCTGCAGGGACAGGGACATGAGAGGGGACCTCAGGGACCTCCTGAGGTTGCACACGACAGCTGTAAGACAAGAAAACGAGAACCGTTTGTGGGTGGGTGACACACGGGGACAGGGCAGGCCCACGAGATGACGCCGGCCTCCCTAACTTGCACGGTCTTCCCGCGGAGGCCCCTGGGGGTGCCCCAGCGCTGCCCTCGCCCTGAGATGTCTCGCTGTCACAGCTCCCACCGCGGACTCCGGAGGCTTTGCCACCTGTATGCTTCTGTGCTGTCTTTATAATAAGCCCCCATGTCCCGAGCTCATTTGCACCCGGAGATCTCTAAGGCAAAACAAAATGATCACCATCGCTCGCAGGGATGCCGAGACCGACCATACTGGCCTGGTCTGGCGGGTGCAGGGCCGGGAAGACTCTGGCAGAAATCTCAGACCAGTGGCCAGCGGCTGTATCCAAATCCCAGACACTTTCTGTTTCGTTTGTACAGTGATTTAAAAATGTAAACTAATAAATCCCGATGTCTCATTCCCCTTGAGAAACCAGAAGATGCCACGAGCCTGTGAGCTCGCGCCCCCAGACAGCAGTCACTTGGAGCTGAGAGGCAGCGCCCCCTTTAGTGTGGCTGGGTCCCCACCCCTCACAGAGGGCCCCCCACGTGGCAGCTGACCCACAACTCAGGGGGAATCCACTCCGCACCCCCACTGGCAACATTCCTGAGCCAACCTTGCAGAGAGACCGGAGTGGGGGGCCGGGCGCCCTGGGTTCCTGCACCAGCTCTGCCTCGGGCTTGTGTGTGACCTCAACAGTCACCTACCCTCCAGGCCAGACTCAGTGCCGGGGAGACAGAGCCCTCGGACAATCTCCAGCTTGATTCCAGCCCCAGGACCCTGGGAAACAGCCCTGGTAAAGCAAACCCCCCACACCCTGTGCTCCGGAAGTGGCTCACAGTGAGGAACCCCCTACCCCGGGATGATTCGGATGAGACTCACCAAGGCCCCCCTGCTCACTTAGGACTTAGGACGAGGCCAGACACAGACCCCCCGGAGTCCCCCAAATTCCCATTCTTTGCCTCATAACGGATCAGCTGACCCACGGTCCCCACTGGTCAACAGGATCAAAATTGCCCTTAACCAAACTCGGCTGAGCTCCTAGCCCCTCCCCTCAGCAGGAGCCCCAAACCAGCTGGCCTCGGGGCAGGCGCCCTCTCCACTGTGCGTCACCCCCCTTCCGCCGTTCCCAGCCTGGTTCTAACTCCGCGTACGCTTCCTCACAACAGAGAAGCCTGGCCTCGCAGGTGCTTGCCGGCACCTGCCCTTTGCCCGCCCTTCCGATAGAGTCTCACCATAGTCCGGGGGTGCTTCCTACCAGACACACGCATAGGGCTTCTGCTCTCCCCGGGTCTCCTGCCTCGGGGGATGTGGAGCAACATGGGGCCCCCGCCCCACCAGCTCCTCCCCCTGAAGCCTGGACTCCAGCCTGTGGCCGCCCCCGTGATGCCCCCAGGCTCTGCGATTTTGCAGAGTGCTTGAGCCCCCACTTCAGAGACCATGCCCACCCCCCTGCGCGTCACCCCGGGGTCCTTCAGGCAGGAGGGCTGGAGCGAGGCTTGACCGCACGGACCCACAGCTGTCTCCCAGGGGCCCGGCCGCCAGGTACCCTGCCCCACCTGGGAGGGGCGCCGCGGTGAAGGGCAGAGGGGGCCTGTGAGGGGTGACAAAGGCTAATGGGACCTTAGGAGAAGAGGGAGAGACGAGGACACGGTGAGGACACAGCGAGCCAGGAGGCGGGTCCCCCCCAGACCCCGAGTCAGTGGGCACCTTGATCTCAGACTTCCCGCCTCCAGAACCCACAGAAACACTGCCCAGGCTGCCCCGTGTGGTGCTCGTGATGGGAGCCTGAGCAGACCGAGACCGCGAGGATGGGGACGGAGGGAGGGTCCCCGCCATCGCCCTCCGGACAAGGGGCTGCTTCCCGCACTCACCCTCACCTCTGTTCCCAGGGAAGCCCCAAGCGAGGGGTGACCTTGGCCTGTGCAAGAAGGTGCAGATGGTGTCAGGGCCACAGCTGGGCTCGGCAGCTGTGAGCTCCCAGACCCAGGGGTGGTTCTCGGGAGACTGTGAGCTGTGGGTGGGAGGAGAGATGCCTGGGCTCCCTGGGGCCCGGGGCCCTGCAGGACGGCTGCCGGGAAGGTTCTAGAAAGCCCGAGGCAGGGGTCATTCCAAAAAGAGAGGGTGAGCGCTCAGTCCTGCTGTCTGCTGTTACTCTTTTGCACAAAACTTAATTGGGTGGCAGTTTTATACGGTGCAAAAATTAACACTTCTTGCACTAACATAAAAACTAATTGCTGTTGGGAGAAAATTTATGGCTAATGAATCAAAGGTGTAAAAGAAAACCTTTACGCTGCTGCTGCTATTTTACAAATGCACTGTTCCCCCCGTGCCCCTGCCAGCTTCCCTTTGATGCTTGCAGCTACGGGGTGGCCCAGGAAGTAGGGGCCCCAGGTGCTTCCCATACCAGAGGACAGGCCACCTGCCCCCAAGTGCCAGAAGCCCCCCAACCGGCTGGGGGGAGTCCCTATGCTCTCCCACCTTCCTTTCCCGGCTCCTTCCTATCGACTCCACCCCTTATGCATCCTTGGACCTGACACAGATGTTCCGGCCACTTCCCTGTCCCTCATCCCTCATGGATCGCTATGAGGTAAACACTACTGTCAGCAAAATGACATCAGGAAATCCACGCCTCCAAGAACACGCCCACGGTGGTGAGCTCCCACATCTCATTTCAAAGACAGTCTGGGGGACAGGAGTGGGTCTGGACTGCAGCCCTCGGCGCCCCTTCTCGGCATCTCCGGTCAGAGCCACGCCGCCCCTCCATGGGGCCCGAGCAGGATCGTGCTCTCCGGGGTACTGTACTGGCGTCCACGGGCCCCCCGCATGACCTTGGCGGCAGTCCCCAATCAATGGGTAGATCACAGGGTGCAGGCCTTCCAGGAGGCCAACCAGGACTCTGGCCTAGGAAGCTGCCAGCCCTCCTCTGGGGGATGGGCACGGCGGGTGGCAGTGGGGGACACTCCTTTGTGCCCCAGCAGAGGCACCTGAGGGATGAGGGACAGGATGACAGGTCGCCTGGCAGAGGCTGCCTCTCCCCCACCTGTGCAGGCTGAGTTGGTCTGAGAAAGGGGAATGCGCCAGTGACCCCAGCCCCTCCCCTGCGGTCGCAGAAGCAGACCAGCGGTGACCCGGGGCCTCAGCCACGGCCTGGATGCCCCGGGGAAGGGCTGGCGGGGGCCCGGCTTGGGGACGACATCTGGGCGCGTGAGCACTCACAAGAACGGCTGCAGCTCTGGGAGCCCGAGGGGGCTGGGGCCATCAGGGCTGCTCTGCCAAGTGTCCCCGGGGGCCAAAGCTGCCCCCGTTCAGAACCGCCAAGTGAAGAACGCAGGAAGCCAGAGAGAACGCGGGACGCGAAGGACGCAGCTACGATCAGAGACAACGACCGCAGGATGCTGAGCGCAGGAGACAGGCATCGCCTCGCCAACAGCCGGGGATACCCCGACCAGCGGGCAGCTCTCCGGCCCCGGCGCCCCCGGGCAGGACCACGCTGGAGCCGCAGCGCCCGGCGCAGCTGAGCAGGGCCCGCTGCCCACCACAGCGACTCCATCCCTGGTGGCTCCGGGGACACCGAAGGTCGCGCTCACAGCAGCATTTGCTATAAGAGCCACGAGTCAGAAACCACTCAGATGGCCCCCAGTTGCAGAATGGGGGGACTGGCTCACGGGTCACACCCCGCAACACCGCACAGGCACGCACGGTAGCAGGCGACAGCCACGCAGGCCGACGAGGACAGACCAGGTGGACCAGGGAAGCCAGGCCCTCAAGGCGCACACGGTGTCTGGTTGGCGGGATGTTTGCCGGGCAGCACCCCTGCACCATGAGGTCTAGGGCTGCACGCCCGTCAGCGGGCACTCCGGCCGAGCGAGGCGGGGAGCGTCACACACGTCCTCCTGCAGGCGCAGCGTCAGGGCCTCGGGGCAGGGGGTGATGTGCTGTTCACTGCGGGTCCCCGACACCCAGAACCATGCCTGACACGGGACACGCAGCAAGGACGCAGGAGGGGGATGACACATGACCCCAGAGGATGCACAGGCAGCTTCTACAGTTCTGGCCACGTTCTGCTTCTTAGTCTGGAAGAGGCTACAGTCTTCAAAATGTACATGCGAGTATATTCCTCTACACGTCCCGCGTAGCTCACAATAAAAATATAAAATCGTTGTGAGGCACCCGGGTGGCTCCGTCGGTGAAGCGCCTGCCTGCGGCTCAGGTCATGATCCCGGGGCCCTGGCTCGAGTCCCACATTGGACTCCCTGCTCAGCTCCTTGCTCATCTGCTTCTCCTCTGCCTCTG
Source organism: Canis lupus familiaris (assembly GCF_011100685.1). NCBI lineage: Eukaryota > Metazoa > Chordata > Mammalia > Carnivora > Canidae > Canis > Canis lupus. The sequence continues at coordinate 37,223,490 of NC_049252.1, read as the reverse complement.
CCTCTCCCCCACTCGTGCTGTCTCTCTCTCATTCTCTCTCTCTCAAATAAACGAGATCTTTAAAAACAATAATAATAATAAAATTGTTTTAAATCACAAAAATGGGGCAGCCTGGGTGGTTCAGCATTTTAGTGCTGCCTTCGGCCCAGGGTGTGATCCTGGGGACCCAGCATCGAGTCCCACGTTGGGCTCCCTGCATGGAGCCTGCTTCTCCCTCTGCCTGTGTCTCTGCCTCTCTCTCTGTTTCTCATGGATGAATTTTTTAAAATCTTTAAAATAAATAAATCACAAAAATATTTGGAAAAATAGTAGAAGGGCAAGTTTGCTCAGAACACTGGAGATATAGAATAACACACTGTGGTTTTAGCGCAGATGTATACAAATCTATCAGAACAAAATGAGGCCAGAAAGTCCAGGGAAAGAAATAATGGAATCATTACATTTTTCTTTTCTGAGTCCCAGAAGAGCTCAAGAAACACAGCTGGATTTTGTTCCAGTTTTTGGCAGAAGGGAAGAACCACCGTGGGCCGGCGGAGGGTGGTTGGCACGTGCGCCCTCAGGGAGATGTGGGGTCCCTGCAGTCCTGGGGGTGAAGAAACGAGGGGGAGTCCTGACCCACAGCTAAGGAGGCACCTGTGCTAATTAGCATGGTCACCAGAGAGGCTGGGAGGGCCCCTCTGGCCAACGTGTCAGCAGAGCGGGGACAGGGGAGACACAGGTAGCCCACAAAAGTCGCCTCATTGAAAAAAATTAGATGAAAGGGAGCAGGACAGCCTGTGCCTTACACACCAGGGAATGAAAGTCACTTTTCTGCGAGTGGGGTTCCCCGCCCCAGGCCCCAGGAGAGCCCCCGATGGCTCATGGCCCAGCCCTACAAGCCACATGCTCTTCCCTGCGGGCCCGGCCTCCCGGGGACTCGAGAATCAGATGGCCTGGCTCGTGTTTGCTGAACTCTGAGACCACGACCCAGGGAGAAACGCATTTTACACAGCAATCCAGCGTGCACCATGTGAGCGTGTGCGGCCTCTGCTAACACTGGCCGGGGTCACGTACGTGCCACTTGCAGCCACTCTATTCTATTTCTTTTCAAAAGATGCCGGTGCCGACTCACCTCATTACTTTCATGACCTGCAAGTAGCATGTGACCCCAACTGAAAAATATGGTCTTCCTCAGGGTTTTCAAGCTGGGAGCCCAAGTCCCCTGGAGTGTGTGTGTATGAGTGTGTGTGCACATGGGTGTGTGCATGTTGTCTTTGCTTGTGTGTGAGCACCTGTTGTGTGTCTGGGTCTGTGTATGTGCACAAGCTTGTCTGAGTGTGCGTGTGAGCGTTGTGCACATGGATGTGTGCATGTTGTGTTTGCATGTGAGTGTGCATGTGTGCAAGCACTTGTTCTGTGTCTGGGTCTGGGTCTGTGCACAAGCTTGAGTGTTTGTAGTTTTCCTGAAAACAAGTTCGTACTCTCAGTTATGTTTCCTCTGAACGCACCGTAGTCCCCGTGTCACAGGCAAAGACACCAAGGTCTACAGCGTGTCCAGTCCCCACTGGGACAGAAGTCCCACCTCCGACTCCTGCCCAGGGCTGAGCCCTGTCCCTTCCCAGGAGGTGCCCAGTGAGTGCACGGCCACCCGTGCCGTGGGGGGAGGCAGACCAAACGGGTCTGCCTTAGAAAACCTGCATTTTGCCCGTGCAGACCACACCCGCCAGGCTGCTCAGACTCTGGGGCCCCGCGCGACAGCCAGACCAGCAGCTCCAGGCAAGCTCCGGGCCGGGGAGGACCTTCCACGTAGGCCGCGATTGCATGGAAGCACCGAGAAGCTGGCCCCACGCTCAACACTCTCCATGGAACTCAATCCTCACGCAGCAGCCTAGAGCGCCTCAAAGGACCCAGAGAGCGGGACCCCCAGCCTGGGGACGGTCTGGGGGTGGAGCGGGAGCTGGAGCTGCAGGATGATGGGTCAAAGGACTACCCCCAGAAGTAAAGCGGCGGGGTACATGCACACAGGACTGCAGCCGTTACACTGGCGGGGCAGGGGTGCACGCACGTCACAGGAGGCCCACAGTCCAAGAACCCCCAGGCCAAGCGCATGAATATTTCAACAGGTCTTCACAGGGACAGCTCTGGTTACCTGAGCCCAAGCACCTGCGCACTGGAGTGGCTGATTAACGACCAACGGCCACAGAGGGCTGCCCTCATCCCAAACACCTGCTGAAGCTCTGAGCCGAACCCTAGCGCTGCCCTGGCGCAGTGGCCTTAGCCTCTGGGGGCCTGTGTCTGGGGGCACAGCGTGGCGACACTGACACCTACCCGGCCCATTCACGGCCTGACCCCCGCCAGCGCTCGGGATCAGTATATGTCGGTCCCCTGTCCACCTTCACCGCACCTCCTCCACGCAGAATCCTGCAGCGGGACCACCGGGATTATGACAAAGGGGCCCGAGGCCAAGCAAGTGATGGACTTGCCACCTGGCTGGTCCAGTTTAATTATTTTGATCACAATTCCTAGAGGTCACAATGGGAAACCCTCAGAGAACCTAAGGTCAGGCTGCCACAAGCAATAGACTGCACGCACGCGTTCATGTCCAAGCACCTGGTGGGAAGTGTTCACCTGCAAGTCACAGAGAAGCCAACCCCCTGGCTCATGTGGGCCAGGGAAATCAAGAGCAAAGGAGGAGGCCAGGCATTTCTCCAAGGTGCCCCCAGCTCTCCCCTCTTCTGTGTGTGGGCTCTGTCCTCGCACTGAGAACCAGGCAGCTGCCATGAGCCAGGCTGTAGGTGCTGATGTCTAAAGAGGAAGGAGAAGGTCACCTCTGGACGTGCCCTTCAAGGGCGAGAAGAAGCCCGGGACACCTCTCACTGCAGCTCACAGGCCTGGACTGATTACCTGGTCCTGATCCAGGCTTAATGCAGGGACACGCCAGGTCCTGGCTTAGGGTGCCAGCCCTGAACCCATAACCAGAGCACAAGGGCTGAGATCCAAAACCACACAATCACCTCTCCATGGGGTAAATATTGAGATGGGGAGTGCTGGGGACACAGTGCCACATCAGGACACAGGACAGACCAAATGATGACTTCCCACATTCCTGGACCCAAGTGTCCCAGACGTCACCAGCCTGCAAGACCGTCTGCCCTCTGATGCCCAAATCCCCAAATCCTGGGCCTACCCATTTACAGAAGCTCTCCCGGCCCTTGGAAAAGGCTTGCTCCCCCACAAAGTGGCTCCAAGGGTGGCTGGGCCCTTGGGTGGTGAGCCCTTTGGCCCACGTGGCCTGGGATGCTGCTGTCTGCTTGTGCAGGTCCCCTGTGAGCACCTCAGTGTCAGCCTCTGCTTTTCTCCTGCACCCTCTGTACCACCTGAGGGCATGGACCTTTCCCTCAGTTCCCCTCAGGGATGGAAATGTCTGGAGGAATCTAGAAAACCTGCAATGGGATCTCTCTGAAGGCCTGGGTGCTTAGAGGGAATCTGATGTGAGCTCTGTCTGCCTTCCACGGCGGTGATCACCCAGTTGTGCCAGCAAGAGCGCCTTGAGCACGTCTCCATCTCCAAATCCAGTTCCCCCCACCCTCCCCTCTGCAGGCAAAACATGCCTCCAAAACCCTCACTCCCCACCCAAAATGTACCCCTGCAGGGGACCATTGGTGGGCAATATCAGCGACAGCTTGAGAGACCTCATCCCCCCACTGGGGGGTGGTCTTTGCCCTGGATCCCCATGAGATTGCAGGGTTGGGCCAATTCAGAGCTATCATGTTTCTGATTTATTTGTCCTCTTAATCTGTGCCTTTATTCTCTGACTCTCTGCTGTGTCATTTTGGGGTTAAAAGTTTTGTTAAATCAGGGGTGCCTGGGTGGCTCAGCGGTTGAGCATCTATCTGCCTTTGGCTCAGGACCTGATCCCAGGGTCCTGGGATCAAGTCCCACATCGGGCTCCCTGCAAGGAGCCTGCTTCTCCCTCTGCCTGTGTCTCTGCCTCTCCCTCTCTCTGTGTCTCTCTGAATAAATAAATTAAAATCTAAAAAAAATCTTGTAAAAATCTAGTAAAAGGTTTTTACAAATCTATCCTTTATTCCATCTATTTTGAGTTACCTTTTTTTAAATTTTAGCATGTACCCCCTCTCCCCTGCTCCTGAGTAGCACAGAAACCTGGTCCACTTCAATCCCTTCTGACCAACATCTTATATCTTTTTTGAAACCACCAAGTAGAATCTTTCCATGAGAGTCTTGTTAGTAATCTCATGGTTTGCGTGTATCTGAAGTGTCTTTATTTTGCCACCATTCTTGAAAGACAGTTTAGCTGGGTATAGGGCTCTAGGTTAATAGTTTTCTCAAGCAGTTCAAATAGAGTATTTTTCTATCTTCTGGCTGCATAATGAAGTCATTTTATTCCAGCACTTAGAAGGTCCTCTGCCCTGGGGAGACATGACTCCAAACCTGGTCTTCCCAGCACCAGCCAGATGCCGGACTCTCCGCAAGCTCTTCCCCCATCCAGCTGCTGTTTCTTCCTAGGCTTTATGGTGCCTTGCTCTGCACATGCACACCTCGGGGATCCCCCAAAGACTGGAGCAGATATTGTGCCCAAGTTAAGGGGTTTCTCCCTATGGGGCTTTTCTGGAGATCTCTTCCTAGATTTCCAGGCATCTGGCAAATGTGGAATTCTAGCCTCTGACCTCTCTGCCCAATACTGTGGCCTTCTGTTAGAGCTCATCCCACTGTGAGGTCTGGAGGGAGCCCTCAGGAGAAAAGCTTTCTTTCAAACTCCTCTCAAAGCTCATGTACCTTGAGGGTTTTTTTCATCTGCTTCAGGTCACTTCCCAGTGCCTTCAAATAATTATTGTTTCAATTTTGTCTGAAGTTCAGCAGCAGGAAGACTAGTGAAACAAAATTTCTCTGGAAGCTGGACGTCCTGGGCCAAGTTTATTTAACCTGAAGTGGTGCCAGGTGAGACTTCGTCAGCACTGGGGTGGATTATGCAATCCCAGGGCAATGCCCAGAACAGCACAGCTTCAGAACTGACCCAAAGAAGACTTTGCCAGGTCTTTTCTTCCAGCTCCTCGTTGTTCTCTTCTCAATGCCCAGTGCTGGGAAAGGACTAGCGCGTTCCCCAGGAAATGAGGAACGGGGAAAGATGTGTTGTATGTAAAGGAAGCAAAACCTTCAAAGACACAGATCCTAAAACATATCCCCAGTTGACGCTGCTCAAAGCTCCCAGACGTCCCAAGAACAAGACGAGGTACCTGGGTACACCAGCACCACAAGGGACCCACAGGGTGAGTGGATCATCATCATCAAGGATTGGAGACGTCTTGGTTCCAGCCTCGCCCCCGGGGCTCAGGTTTCCGGTGGTCTAGGCTGGCTGTAGAGTTGATAGTTGATATAGGGCATCTTTCCAACCAGGCAGCAACCCTGGAGGACAACCTAAAAAATGTCAAGCTCTTGAGGACAGGAAGGACATGTCAGCAGGGTCTGGGCTGTGTGTTGTTACTATTGCTGCTGCTTTAGCCTCTACTTACCTGCTGAAAATAATGGGAACCGGTCACTTGTTTCCATCCACCACATGAATCTGCATGTGATCTTTCCACCTCCAAATTCCATCCCAGAGAATTTTTTACAAAGCTTCTTGGGTTCAGCCTGCCCCTCCACCAGCAAGATGCTGAACACCGCCAACTCACATGGCCCTGCTTGCAGCAGGTGCGCACAGGTGCAGGCCAGGCCAGGGGAGGTCACTATCGGATGGCTCTGTCTTCCCAAAGGCACCTGCTTGGGCGGCCCCTCTGCCACAGGTGTGCATATCCTCAGGGATTCAGGAAACGTTGCTGTCGCTGTGTCTGGAAACAAGCATGAGTCAAAGGAGATTAGCTGAGTTCTGAGGTCAGAGGGCAGACACACAGTGACACCATCACTGGGAGACTGACCACCGGTCCACCACGGTGTCCTGTCCCTGTGTCTCCCACAATGGGTGGGTCACTCTCTGCCATTCAGAGAACAGAGGGTGCCTCCCCTGGGAAATCACCCTGGACCACACGAGGGCGAGCTCACCCCCCAGCACTGCTGTGTGCGGTGACCTCGAGGCCAAGAGGAGAGAAGGGAAGGTCAAAACACAGGAAGGCATAAGACAAAGTACCTCCACCAGGTAGAGGTGGAGCTTAGAAAAATACACTAAAAACCATAAGGATGGACAATCACAGTGTCACGTGGGTGATGGGGATGGAGTGCCCTGGACATCAGAGGAAGGATGGGGTCACAGAGGATGGGGATAATGTGGGCAGGTTCCAGCACCCAGGGTGGCTCCACATGCAAATGGAGCCTGACGACTGCTTCCCAAACACGATGACCATGGACTCAAGGCCTTGACGGCTCCGTCCTCTACAGGTTTAGCCAAAATAACCCCTACCCCCCCACCACCCCAGCTTAACACATACTGGCATCCCGTGCCCTGCGAGCAATCAAGGGCTGCCCAAGCCAGGTCTGCACAGAGTGTTGAGTGTGGAAAGGCTCGCTCGCTTTTAGCCACTCGATGTGAGGGGAGGAAACAGCAGGAGAGCATCTTTTCTTGGCTTTTCTAGGCAACCTCAGGAATCTAGGAAATGTAGCTGAAATAATTCCCCCTTTAGAAACCGCACTCGTGGGGAGCCCGCTAAGTCTGACCGCCTCAGCGATGAGTCAGGCGGTGCCAGGCGCGCCCTCCCAGGCCGTCCTCACCTCCGCCCGTTCGCATGCTAATTTGCCAAAAAGCTCCTAGTGCATTTGCATGTTTTTCCATCTAATTTCGCCTGATGGCAATTTAGAACAGGTGCAACTCCAGCAGGCGACCTGCCCCATCAGCCAGGTCCCACCATGGGGCGCCCAGGAATTCATTTAAAGGGCCTCCGCCTGTCTGCGGTTGGCACAAATCGTGCAGCAAGCCCACCCACACACAGAAGCGTGAGGCACAAGAACACGCCCCCCACCAGGGCTGTCCCCATCGTCACCTTTACCTAGCGGGCCCGGGGCACCCAGTGAGGGGCTATGAGTGTGCAGGGGGGTGCCTTCTGTCCTCCATGAGCTCGGGGCTGGGAGTCCCTGGATGCCACTGCTGGCCACAGAGCCCTGGCACCCAGGCGCTGGGCCATCCCAGGGGCCCTGGGGCCACCGCCCTGACTCCACACCGGAGCAGTCACCAGCAAGGCCTTGGAAGCAGGTGCAGCCTACCCAACATCCCACCAGGGCCCAAGGGGACCCCCCCACATCAGCACCGAAGGAGAACCAGAACAACCTAGGAATTCAACCCACAGCCCCAAGGACGGACGCCACAGTCAAACTTAGCGCTGGCACCTGTGAATCAACTGGCCGCACGGCTGCAGCACCCCCTGCTCATGCCTGCCCCATGTTTAACCTCCACGAGCGCTGCTCACACTTCGTGCACCAGCGCCGACAACCAGCAGCAAGGAGAGCCTGTCCACGGTGGCCCACTCATCACGGGGTCCCAGCGCCCTCCTGCCACTCCCTTCCCACCTGCCAGACCAGCCGGCCCCTGAAGGAGCCCTCACCGCCCAGCAAATCTGCATGTGGATGGCCCACAGGGGGACAAGGCCAGCCCTTCTGCACTGACGCAGAACCGGGGGACCAGCTGCCCCACCACGACATGCGGCCCACCCCCAGATGTGTCCTACGGGGAAAGGACCCACCACGGGCGCCCCCTGAGAAAGCCTCCCAGATGGCCCCTGGCCCAGCTGCCTCTGTCAGTGTTGCATATTTGCCACCCGGGACCCACGAACGTGGAGATTTCCCCACAGGGACCCAGAGCCTGGGTTGTTTCCTGCGGTCCGTTCACAGATACGCACACGCTCAAACTCCCTCACACACACATTCACATGCTTGTGGACACATGCACTCACACATGATCACATGCACACACACGATCATTCACATGCTCGTGGACACACACACGATTGCACACCTGCTCTCACACACAATCACAGGCATTCACATGTTCATGGACACATGCACACACTTGATCACACACCTGCTCTCGCACAATCACACACATCCACACGTTCACATCAGGCAGGCAGCTTGGGCCACAGGGAGGGTCAGCTACTGGACCATGCACTGGATGCACAGGTGTCATCCAGCTCCCTCCTGCACCCTCCTGGGGTCCTTGCCCCCCCAAGCTCAGGCCATCCCTCTGTCTTCCGGTCGGCATTCCTCACAGCCCAGCCCCTGGCTCTGCCCATAGGCCTCCTGGACCAGCCTTCCTTCCACTGAGGACCCACGGCCCTGACTCGGCCATTCCCCTGGGTCAGCCTCCTTATCCCTCTGACTGCCTCGCTTCACTGTAATCCCTGCCCCTTGCTCTGTGGGCTTAACCCGAGACCCTACCCCTGAGACAGGGAGATAGACCCTCACACGTGTACACATACATACACACACCAAGATACACAGTCACACGTATACACATTCACACACTCATACATACACACACAGCCAGTTCACTGTGCTCTGAGGCTGACACTGAACAGAGAACTTCATCATAAAGGAGTCTTTCCTGCCTGCAATACCCCTGAGCAGCCCAGCCCTCCTTGGTGCTGCTGACTCACCATGTTCCAGCTCAGGGAACCATGATTCTGATGGGCTTGCTCAGAATGTGCTGTCACCTAACATTTAGAAAGCCACCATGGGTCCCTGCTAGGTGATGGAATTCAGAATCCACCCTACATGTCACACTACCACCTCCTCCTTCCTCATCTCCACCCACCCCACACCCCACTGCATGATCAGTCTGGGGTCAGATTTTGTAGAGGGCAGTCTTTGGTTCTCCCCCCTCTTTTGCAGTCTCCTTCTTGCACCCTGGACTAGACCACCAAGGGAGTATGAAGTATTCAGGTAATCTGACAACCCAGCAGTGATGGTACTGGTTTTGGTGATGATCATAATGACAGTGGTGATGGCAGTGACGGTGATGATGGGGATGGGGATGGTGAGGATGGGGATGGGGATGGTAAGGATGGGGATGGGGGTGGTAAGGATGGGGATGGGATGGGGATAGTGATGATGGGGATGGTGGTAGTAAGGATGGTGATGGTGATGATGGGGATGGGGATGATGGGGATGATGGGGATGGGGTGGTGATGGTGAAAATGGTAATGGTGAGGATGAGGATGGTGATGATGGGGATGGTGATGGTGGTGATGATGGGGATGGTGATGGTGAGGATGGTGATCATGGTAATGACAGCAGTGATGGCAGTGATGATGATGATCATGACAGTGGTCATGATGTCATTACAATTTATTGACAACTTACTCTGGATCAAGTACCAAATATGCTAAGTGTCTTCTTTTAATCTATTTTTTGAAGATTTTTATTTTTTTGAGAGAGAGAGAGCGCGCACCAGTGGGGTGGAGGCAGGGAGGGGCAAAGGAAGAAGGAGAAGCAGACTCCCCGCTGAGCAGGGAACCCAACATGGGCCTCAACCCCAGGATCCTAGGATCATGACCTGAGCCGGAGGCAGACACTTTACCAATTCTGCCACCCAGGTGCCCCTCTTCTTTTAATCTTTAAAACAATGATAAGGTAGACATTATTAGACCCATTTGACAGAAGAGAAAATCAAGACAGAACTTCAACCACCTGCTGAAGCCGCAGAACTAGTGACAGGACCCCGGCCTGTGTGCCCCCAAAGCTCATGCTCATAGTGCTGCCCCTGCCCAGCTGCATGGGAAGAGGCCGGGATGTGGCCTGGAGGACCCAGAGGAGCAGCCCGGAATGCGCTCCTGGGGAAATGTGGGGGGCTGAGAGGCCCCTGTGTGAGGAAACCCCACGGAACCTCAGGGTCCCAGTGGAACTGCTTGATCTGGAGACCCTGCCTGGTCCCCATCCCAGATGCGCTCAGCTTACTTTTTGTAAATTGAGGCACACTCATCCTATAACACCGTGAAGTTCAGGTTGTGCGAGTGTTGATCTGACACGCTTGTACGGCGCAGTACGATCACCACCGCGCGGCAGCCCACACCTCCATCGTGGCACGTCACTGTCACGGTTTTGTGGTGAGAACAATTAAGATCTAGTCTCTTAGCAACTTCGAAGTTTGTGACGCCGTGTTGACGGCGATCACCGTGCTGTGCGTGAGAGCTCCACGACTCACCTGCCACTTTCAACCTCTGGCTCGAGGCCCACCCCCGCCCTGTGCTGTCAGCCTCCCCCAAGTCAGCCCCCCAGAGCCGCCCCCGGGGGCACAGATGCGCTCACCTTCTCCCTCGCAGCAGGCCGGCTCCCTCCAGCCCATTTCTGCATCCTGAAGAGGAGGACAAGGGAGGGCTCCGGGGTCGGTGGCCCAGCAGCCCCAGCCCTCGCGGAGCCCCGGGCCCGGGGAGTCCAGGAGCAGAGCCCCGTTCTCGGCTCTCCTGCCTCTCCCACCCCACGCCCTCCACCATGCGTCCCGGCAGTGGTGAGGGGGTCCCGCTGGTTAGACGTGGGACAGGGTCGTGCGGGGTGACAGGGGTCATGGTGCAGGCCACAGAGCAGAACATCCCTCCTGCAGACTCCTTACCCCCCAGGACCAAGGGCCCCATCCCCATAGCCTATGTCTAAAGCAAAGAAGCTGCAAGATCCAGAACCCGAGATGCCGTCCCCTCCCCAGCGGCCCGTCCTGAGCCGCCTGGCCCCCCGCCCCCCAACAACCGGGCACCCAGGACCCGCCTCGCCATCCGCCCCACCTGGCAACTCTCAGTGCTCTCCCACAGCAGGGCCAGCCCGGGGCTCTGAGCCAATGTCAGGGGGTCAGATGCTCCCCACCCAGCTTCCTGCTCCCAGGGCTCCCCGCCATGAGGCAGGGCCCAGGACAGGAGGCCTCGACCCAAGAACCCACTGGGAGAGGCGCCCCCGGGCGCCTGCTTGATGGGAGGGAGGTTGTCAAGCTCAGCACGATCCGACCGGGTGGGGCTGGAGAGCCCATCAGGAACCATGCTCCCCAGTTCCGAGCCCTCTCTCCCCACCCCTGCACCGTCCCCAAGTGCCGTGAGCACAGACCTCTGTGTAGAGACGCCCGGAGGCCCTTGGCCAACAGGCACGGATAAACAGAACCCAGCAGAGACGAGCTTCAGACTCCAGCCCGCCAGGGCCCCGGGGCCACGGCAAGCACCCCCCACCCAGCTGCACTCAATGCACACGGGTGACTCCATTCATCTATTCTTTTGAGAGAGAGAGAGAGAGAGAGAGAGAGAGAGCACGAGCGAGCAGGGGTGGGGCAGAGGGAGAAGGAGGATCCCAAGCAGACCACGCTCAGCGGGGAGCCTGACACGGGGCTGGATCTCACGACCCCGAGACCACCACCTGAGCTGAAATTAAGAGTCGGAGGTTCAACCGACTGAGCCCCCAGGCGCCCCCCGGCCCACCCTACTGATTACATTAAAAGGAAAATCCACCTGCATCCCCCAAACACAAGCCTCTCCTGTTAGTATAATGAGCGCATGAGGGAGGGAAGGGAGTGGGTGCCTGGAGGGCCCGTGATGGACTCCTCTCAAACTGAGTCAAAAACAAACAAACAAAAAAAAACAAAAAAAGCCCTGGGTTACGGTGCCCCCGAGGCCGGGGAAGTCCAGCAAGGCCAGGCTACCTGGGCAGCCGCAAAAACCGAAGGAGGCGGGGCTGAGGGCCCAGTGCTCTGCGTGGCGGGCACACGGAGCCCAGTGTCATGTGCCCCCCCCGCCGTGCCCTCGTGCCCCCCCGGGCCCACACTCCGGGCAGCTCCTCCGTCAGGAGCCCTGCTCCCGTCCTCTGGAGCCTGTGCTCACCCGCCGCTTCCTGCAGCCCGCAGAAGACACCAGAGGGACCGTGCCAGCTCCAAGCCTCGACCTTAAGAGACCCCCCCCCACTGCCCCACTGAGCGCTTCCCCCTTCTTGGTCCTCACCTGGACTGTGGGAACACGCCCTGCCGGCTGCACGAGGAAGAGAGACCACGGGGCTGACTCGGAGGGACCCAGAAGGGTGGGGGAGCCCCCCCGAGACCAGCAGAACCGCCAAACTGAGTCCAGCCACAGCTCCCGACCTGCACAACCACATGCTAACTCCATTGTTTTGGCGTTTGCTTTGTCTAGCTTGTCGCGCGGCAATAGCTGACTGTCACGAGCAGCGTCCCTGGGAATCCGTTGCGGCACCAGAGAAAGATGATGCAGAAGAAGAGCGTAACAAAAAGTCCGGAACCCAAGCTGCCACCCGTCCAAACCTCCCGACAGAAAGGCGGGGATATTCACGCGTGTCCGTGGCCCGAGTGAGGCCGTGCAACCTTACAGGCTGGCCCTACTCAAGCTCTCGGCTCTAACTACCAATAACCAGAGCTGCCACTTACTGGGCCTCTGATGTGGGCTCAGACTACAGCGAACCCCGTAAATACTTCGGGAGAATGCCTTCTGGGGAGACCAGGACGGCCGGCTCGGTGCTCAGCCTGACGAGGGCGTGGGTGCAGGCCGCGTCCCCTCCCCGCTTGCGCCCTGGGGGCTGAGCACGTCCGAGTGCCCCCCACGACTCCAGGCTGTGCAGGGGCTCAACAGGTGCCACTTTCCCTCCTTGTCATTCACCAGCCTGACCCTTTCCCGGGAAGAGGCAGCAAAAATGAAGCCATAAACAGGAAGCCTCGCTGTGAGGTCAGCCATCCACGGCCCCGGGGTCAGGGACAAGGTTGTGCCAGGCCACTGGGATGGAAGCTCATGAGTCATGCAGCACAAACCAGTCTATCCTGCGAGCTGCACAGACGGACGCTGGGGAGGCCTGGACGCCCCCACCCCAGGCCTCACTGAGGCATCCGTGTCCACGACGCTTGCTGTACGTTCCCGTCCGTGCCCCACCTACCCCGTCCCCCCTCCCTCCTTCCTTTCCCCAGCAGAGCGTTTCCTGAAGACGAGGCACAGCCTCCCCAAGCCCAGGCCAGCCCAGGACGCAGCAAGTGCCCAATAAATAAATCGTAGATGCACGATCCAGCAGGTCAAGCCCTGAACGAGTCCACCAGACTGCCTTGGGCCGACCACACTGTTCCCGGTGGGAGGAGCACAGGTGACCAACACGCACGTGCCCCGGCTGACCACGCCCTGCACGCCCTGAGCACACGGAGCCTCGCGTGCACAGGCCCACGGCATACTCAGAAACATGGGCTTGGCTTCAGGGGGGACCCACAGGTCAGGGCCGCTCCATGTGAAAACCAGGCTGCGGCCAGTCCTGGCACCGAGCTCTGAAGCAGGGCTGGGTCGCTGTCCTGAGCATATTTCTACCCACGGGACATGTGTGCATGTGCGCACAAGCATGCATACAGGGCAGGTGTGCACGAGTGCACAGAGGCGACACACACAAGTGTCCGTGGGCAGGTGCACACTCGGGATCCCAGGCCCCAAGGGGAGCACCTCTGTGGACAGGAAGCCGTGGCCCTGCCTCTCCCTGCAGACTGCTGGGTGTGTTCGCGGCTCTCACTCATGTTTTTTTCTTGTTTTGTTTTTTTTTAAGATCTTATTTATTTATTCATGAGAGACACACAGAGGGAGAAGCAGGCTCCATGCAGGGAGCCCCATGTGGGACTCGATCCCAGGACCCTGGGATCACACCCTGGGCCGAAGGAGGCGCTAAACCGCGGAGCCACCCAGGGGTCCCGGGCTTTGTTAATCCAGAGGCGGATCTGTGGCAACTTTGTGGAGCCGCGGTGGGCGCAGATCTGGGGAACCCGCGGCACAGGCGGCTGCGTGGGGATGACTTTGCCTCTCCCGAGTGGGAGCCTCCCTCTATCTGGTTTTCAATACACGGTGCGTCCCTGTGTCTCCGGGACTGGCCCAACTGGTCTGCGTGGGGCTGACGGGCGCAGGACGGAGTAGGAACCAGGGACTGAGTCTCCAGGACCTCAGAAATGCTGTCTCCTGGGCTGTGGGTCATCCGTACCAACACGGGCAGGGACACGGGGGTCCTAGGACGAGAGAAATCACAGGAAGGGCCGTGGACATTAACCCCGCTCCACCCCCGGTGGCAGGTGAGAGCACGGGTGAGCCCAGGACGGCCAGCCTGGTGTCTACACCTCCTGTTCTGGCCCCGGGAAAGCAATCGATCCATCTGGTCCCCCGACAACCCCACGACTTGGTATCAGATGAAGAGCCTGACTCTGAAGCAGCTACAAGAGTGGACCACGTGCCAGCGCCAAGGGCGCCCAGGCTGGGCTGGTTTCAGGGTCACCTCCCCGGGAGGGTCAGTATCGAGGTGACATTCACTGGCATGTGCCTGAGTCACTGTGTGGGCGCCACGGGGGGTGCTTCCTCCAAGCAGGGCCGCAACCTTGCCCCGGCTCGGGGGACCCAGGTGGACAGGACCAGCCTGCAGAAGTCATGACCCGAGGCGAGAAATCCGCTCATGTAGGGGGTGCACTGGGGGTGGGGGACCCCGGACGGGGCCGGGTCCTGGCCTGCTGGTGCCGGAGTGCGTGGTGACAGGACAGGTGGCTGCCCCCCCGGACCTGTCCCCACTGGGGGGTGGGGCTCCAGAGTCCAGAACCTGCCGCTGGCCATGACCCAGGCACAGACATCAGTAAACAGAGTGTGACTGACGCCGCCACCCAGGCCACCCCACCCGCCCTACCCTGATGCCTCCCCCCTGTGGGGCTGCTGGAAAAGCGGGTCTGGGCGCAGAGAGAGAATGCCCTGCACCCCAGGCCCCCGGCCCGTCACTCTCGGCTCCCCCCCACCCCCATGCCTCCACCGGCACCGTGAAATGTGTCCACCCAGCGGGATTCTCCCAGACGTGGGACATTACATCCCGCATCCGAGCTCCGGGTTCACGCGAGTTACCTCCTAGCTGCTCCCAGCACCTGCTGCTGCTCTGCGGGCTCAGTGCCTTCTCCTGTCCTGCCACCTCCCCCTGTCCCCCCGCCCCCGCCCCAGGCAGGAGCACAGCTCGGACGTCCAGATGCCCCCTGGCCCTCTCGGACCCCAAGTCTGCACCTGCCCCATCCGGGCACCCCTCACCCCCAGGCCTGCCTTCACCTGCAGCAGCCTGGGTGCCCTGGGGTCCTGCAGACCTGCTGCGGGAAGTAGCTGTAGAACCTTAGAGATCCTGGCACCCCTGCCCGCGCGTGGAGGAGGCAGGTCCCCACCCTGCCTGCAGCAAAGCACTCACCACCATCCAGGCCTGGAGGGAGTTCCTTCTAGTGTTGGTTGTTGTTGTTTTTTAAGCTTTTACTTATTTATTCATGAGAGACACACAGAGAGAGGCAGAGGCACAGGCAGAGGGAGGAGCAGGCTCCATGCGGGGAGCCCAACGCAGGACGAGATCCCAGGACCCCAGGATCAGGCCCTGAGCCAAAGGCAGACAGACGCTCACCCGCTGGGCCACCCAGGCGCCCCCGCTCCGGTGGTTCTCATGGGCACAGGCTCTTTCCCATCCCAGCCCAGGCACCACCGGGGGCCGCACTGCCTTCCCCCCAGAGGACGGGCCCCAGGACACAGCGCCTCCACCCAGGCCGGCCCCCCAGCGGCAGGAGAGCCCTGCACGCCCGCCACCACCGTCAGCCAACCCCGAGAGAAAGAACGCAGGAATCCAAGATCAAGTGTCAGCTCACATGAGGCCTTCGTGCCCATTTCCGGGGCACAGAGCTGAGACCAGTGGGCACGGAGTCTCCGGCCCCACCCTGCAGTTTCGAGGGAGCCCAGGCCCCGGATTCGGGAACGGCCCTGCTGGTGCACAGATCCGCTTTGAGAAACAGTGAGGGTCACTGGGAAGGTCAACTCGCCGGTGAGGAGGGCGCGGCAGTTGGAGCCGTGTGAGAGCTGGGGCTCCTCTCTGGGGTCAGAAGCAGCTTCGGGGATGTCGATCCCACAGTCCGGGAGGGGCCGCGTGCCTGGGCCCAGGGCCCCTCAAGGAGCTCGGGCTGGGCAGGAAGGCTCAGCCTTGGAGCAGGAGGCAGTAGGGCCACCTCTGGCCTCGAGAACCACTGGTGTGTGGAGGAGGCGGCGGGCGGGCGGGCGGGCGGGTGGCTTGTAGGGCTGAGAACCTGCTTGCTTCCTCCTTGGAATCAGATGGGGCCTCGGAAGATGCTGGGCCCACTCACGGTGAGCAGGACCGGCTGGTTCCTTGAACAAACACTGACCGTGCTGGCCGTGTTCCGGAAACTCGTCCGGCCTCCTCTGTTGGACGTGCCCTGGGCTTGCGTCCTGACTGCGAGACTGTGGGGGACGCATCTGGAGAGCGTGGCACAGGTGCCCGAGTGTCAGCTGTGTGGATGGTGAGGGACCCCGCGGCGCTGCTGGGGAGTCGCTCCAGCCGCTGGGTGGAGACAGGCGACAGCAGGGCCAGGGTGAAGGAGGCCCCAGACGTCACTGTCAGCGTCCCATATGACAGATTTGGACACTGAGGCGAGAAGCCCAAAGCTCCAAGCTGGGACTTGGCCCAGACCCGCCGGCCCTGAAAGCAGGGCCCCTGGCTCTCCCGCTCCCCGCATCACCTTGCTGCAGGGACCCCAATCCCTGCCCACAGCCCCCCAGCACTCATCCCGACAGCACAGACTGGCCCAGCTTCGAACCACCCCCAGTCCCCCGGGTGACAGGGAGCCCCCGTGACAGCTGCTGGCAAGGCTGGGGGGCTGGGGGGCTGGGGGCTGGGGGAGGGCTGCTTCCTCCCCCCCACCCCCGTCCCCTCACCCTCCCCCCAGGCACAAAGCTCAGCCCTGGGCTCCTCCCGGGAGGGGCGGAGTGGGAGGGGAAGCCCAGGCAGGAAATAGGGCTGTAGTGTGACCGCTGCCCTCCCAGGTCACAAGGGCCACGAGAAGCTGCTCCTTGTATGTCCCTGGGACTCCCCCAGGGACAAAAGCATTGAGTGATGTCCCCAGGGCCCTCCTAGTGGGCAGCTTGGGGTGCCACCTCCCCCCTTCACCCCCCACTGCCCGGGGCTTCGGGGATCTCTCTCCAAGACCAGGACTGAGTCATCGGCCATCCCACGTTCAGAGGACAAAAGACCCAGCCCGTCAAACCGGGCCCCTCAGAAGGAGCCCTGGGAGCTTGGCAGGGCAGCAAGGGCTCAGCTCACCGCCACCCCGACACACACGCACCCCCAGCTGGATGCAGCCTAGAAGGTTCCTTGCCCTCTCCAGACCTGTCAGTAAGGTGGGGCTGTAAGTGACAGTGACCTGCTTCTGGGGCCCGGGCGTGAAGAGCATCGTCTGGGGCCACAGCAGAAGCTGGTCAGCCCGGGACACCCCCACGTCATCCTCGGCACCTCGCTCCCTGCCCTGCCCCACCCCACCCTCTGCCAGAGGATCACCAACGTTGAGCAGGGGTGTCCAGTCGCCCCCACAGGGTACGCATGAGCTCCCCGACCCCCAGGCTGCTCCACGGACACCCCCCTCGTCCCCCCAACACAAACCGCTGGTCGGGAAACCCGAGGCACTGGGTGTTTCAGAGCTGGAGGGACCGGCCACTTCACAGAGGCCACCCCGGCTGCTCAAGTGCCCCTGAGGCAGCGTCGCGTCCCCGGAAGCTGGTTGGGAAGGCAGGTCGCACCCCCACCTGCACCCACCAACAAGAAGGTGCCCCGCAACTGCACACACGTTCTCATTTGAGAACCGCTGTTCCAGAAAGCCTGTCGGATGGAGGGTGCGGGGGCTCCGATCCCGGAGCGCAGGCTCGGGGCAGTACAGGTGAGGAGGGCGCCGGCAGGAGAATCGGCCTAGCGCGGACCCAGCCCCCCCTGGCACCCTGCCGCGGCCACCTGCCACCCCCGGGCGCCGCTCTGCACTCAGGGCTGCAGGGGAGCAGCCCCCAGACGGGGAGGGGGAGGCAGGTCCCCACCCCAAGGGCGGCCTCCATCCGGGTCTGGCTCAGGTGGCGGGACATGGACACAGGACACAGGAAGCAGCCACAGGGGTCGGGGGCACAGGCCCCAATCCACTCACACCCGCGTCTCCATCCCCCTCCTGCCGCCCCCGCCCTGGGGGTGGGAGGTGCCCCTGAGAGCCACCTGGTGTCAACGGCACCCCACAGCCCCCGTGCGCGGGACTGCTCCATCAGGGTGCGGGGAGGCCGGGCGCAGGGCTGCGTCACCCCTCCTGCCCCCGCCAGCGCCCGGCACCGGGAGCTCGCCTGCCCGCCTGGGAGAAGGCACAGCTCTGGGCAAGGACTGGAGGCTCCCCGTTTTCTAAAGCGGAAGTCCTCCGACCCAGCGGGCCTCCGACGCCTCCAGGGGGACGAGTGCGTCTGTTTGCCCTAAATCACATCCGCCAGTGAGAGGAGGGAAAGGTGAGTGAGGGCGCCCGGCAGGGCCAGCGGCGGGGGGGGGGGGGGGGCAAGGGCCAGAACCCGTGACCCGCGGCGCCCGCGCAGCAACAGGACACTTTGGAGCCCCTTGGGCAGCGGTGTCTGGGCCGGGTCAGCGTCCGTTACGAGGTGAATCACTGATGGACGCCAGACATCGGGTCATCCGTGGGCGGCCGACCGTGGATCGCCATGGAGACATCAAAACAGAAACACTGGCCTGAGCGCGTGAACGCGGGTCGCCCCGGGAGAGCCAGAGGTGGGCAAGCCCTGCCTCGAAGGGCCCCCGGGAGAGAGGTCGGAACGTAAACCCCAGAACTGCAAACGTGACCTTATTTGGAGAAAGTCCTTACAGACAGAACCAAGGTAGGTGTCAAGAGGACGTCATCCCGGATCATCCAGGTGTGTGGTGTCGCTAGGAGAAGAGACAGGGAGACACACGCGGGGAGGCAGGCCCGTGACCCTGGTGGCTGGGACTGCGGTGACACGGGCACGGCCAGGAGTTGCTGGCAGCACGGGCGGTGGGGGTGCTGCTGGAGGAAGCAGGAGGGTCTCCCGCTGGAGTCTTCAGGGGAGCACACCTGCCCACACCTGTCTCTGACTTCCGGCCTCCAAATACCTTCCTGTTGTTCAGAGCTGTGCAGTGTGTCATCCTCCCCTATGGTAGCTCAGCCACCCAGCCACCCAGCCACCCACCTACCCAGCCACCCAACCACCCACCTACCCAGCCACCCAGCCACTCAGCCACCCACCTACCCACCTACCCACCTACCCAGCCACCCCAGACACCCAGCCACCAACCTACCCAGCCACTCAGCCACCCACCTATGCAGCCACCCAGCCACCCAGTCACCCAGCCACCCACCTACCCAGTCACCCAGTCACCCAGCCACCCACCTACCCACCTACCCAGCCACCCAACCACCCACCTATGCAGCCACCCAGCCACCCAGTCACCCAGCCACCCACCTACCCAGTCACCCAGTCACCCAGCCACCCACCTACCCACCTACCCAGCCATCCAACCACCCACCTACCCAGCCACCCAGTCACCCAGCCACCCACCTACTCACCTACCCAGCCACCCAACCACCCACCTATGCAGCCACCCAGCCACCTAGTCACCCAGCCACCCACCTACCCAGCCACCCACCTACCCAGCCACTCAGCCACCCCAACCACGGCGGCAGGTCCCAGGACACAGGTTCTGTCCCCACCACGGCCGTGGGACGGGCAGGTAAGAGAGTGAGGACAGGACTCAGGAGACAGCTGGGATTCCCATCCCAGCCCCCACCCCCACCCCAAGAGGCCACACGTCCTCAGATGGCTCCAGAGGCAGAGGAGCAGCAGCCTCTGTACCTCCCCACGAGTGAGCTGGGCGCCCACACCTGGCACAGACCAGCAGAGAACCCCAAAGCTTGCCTATCCCAGCACCAGAAAGAAACCGGCCTCTAGGGACGGGGGGGGGGGGGGGGGGGGGGGGGGGGGGGGACACACACTCCCTGTCCTCAGCATCAGAAGGTCACTGGGGCCCACGTGCGGTCTCCGAATTCTCACAGACACGTAGGGGTGACCCGTCACCCACCTGGGTCCTCCAGGTCTGACTGGCCTCCCCCTGCTGGTGCCCCGTGCACCCCAGCAGCTAGGGATCAGCAAGCCCACCCTTCGAGGTTTACCGGGCTCTGGAGAGGCCCACGCTGGCTTCGGAAAGCTGCGCTTCGGAGCCAGATTATATATTTTTTTATTGATTTCTCGCTCCCGGTGGGGGTAAAGGCACAGCGCTCCCTCCCGGGCTCCGGGTGGCTGACAGCTCCACGGAAGAACGAGCCGCCCCTGCTCCTCACGGCCCCTCCTTCCTGTGCCCTTGGGGTGCCCTTGAGCGCCGCCCAGCCTCTCTCTTGCCCATCTCCAGCACCCGAAAGCAATCGGGTGCTCCCAGCAGCACATAGGCTGTCGGGTCCCCCGAAAAGCTCCTTGATAGGAAAGGGTCTGCTGACCGGCACACGCACGGGGGGAGGCTTTCCCTCAAGGCGGAGACACGGGCGGGAAGTGTCTTTGTGCGATTGTGTCTTTCAAGTTCAAGTACAAATCAGACGCAGAGGGACGCCGAGGAGATGAGAGGCGGGAAACAAAGCCTGGAGGTTGCCCCCGGCTGCTGCCGGCGGGTCTGTGTGCACGTGAACACGTGTACGTGTGTGTGCGCGTGCTGCTTGGGTGTGTGGATGTTGTGCACCTGTGCGCCTGTACGTGTGGCGATGTGCCTTGCTTGCACACGTGCATGCGTGTGTGGTGCATTGAGCACGTGTGTGTCTGTGTGTGCCCATGTTGTGTGTGAGCGTGCATGTGTGTTTTGTGTGTGCACATGGGAGTGTGTGCGCGCGCATCTCTCCTGTTGGGTTCTGTTCTCATGAGAGCAGCCTCCATGTGGGTGCAGGGCTCGCCCACCTCCCCCCCCCCGCCCTCCCCCCACCCCCCCCACCCCCACCCCCGCAAACCACCCCAAGCCCTTGGAGGAGATCCTGCAGCAAGGCCTCCAGCCCGGTCGCCCCGCAGCTGGGGAACTGGCCCTGCTGGGGGCCCCGTGGGAGCCGCAGTCTTCAGCTAGGCAACCCCCCAACACATCCTCCCCTCCGCGCCGCCCACACCCCACTCCCACCCGAAGGCCAGGGGGGCATGGGTGGCCAGCACCTGTGCTGCAGAGAAGAGGCCGCCTGCCCTTAGGAAGCAGGTCCCGACCTCACCCCATAGCTCCCAGACTCTGGTGTGCCCTCTGCCCTTCCAGCTGTGCTCCCCGAGTGCATGCACCTCCCCGGCAGCCCCTGCCTGCGGCATCTGGCTGGCGACATCTGGGGCCCCGTGACCCACTCCCCTGGGTCAGGTTCTGGGCTGCCGGCCAGGGCCGCGTCCCCTCCTGAAAGGCGTCCTAGGAGTGGCCACAGGAGCTGGCAGGGGGGATGGGGGAGCTGATACGCTGCGTCATTCTGCAGGGGAGGAGACCCCGCCAGGACCTCAGGGGACCCACGGCCCAAGGCTGACCCCTCTGCCCCCTGCCCCCCCCACCCCTGCCCGCCAGGGGCTGCTCCTTCTTCAAATGATTTCACGAACAAGCCAATGAAACAAAGACGACTGGCCCCCTGTGCGGCCTTTCGTGCCCCCCCTGCTGGATATCGGTGCCTGGGGTCAGGGTGGGGGCTCCCGAGGCTCGGAGCCGCCCAGCCCGGCCTGCTGGCGCCGGGCCTCTGCGGAGGTGTGCGGCGGCGGCTGCTTCCCGGGGCTGGAAGCCTGAAGGTGACCTCTGGGCCCAGCCCGGTCTGGGGGCCTGCAAGGCCTCTGCTGCCACCTGGCGATGCACCTCGGAATTACAGGCGGCCTGGGCGGGGTGGCAGTGGGGGGGGCTACAGGGATCCTGGGGCTCAGCACCCTGAGCGACCACCCTGCCGAGGACCGAGGGCCGAGGACCGTGGCCTAATCCTCGGAGGGGCTGGGAAGTCCGTCCCCGGTCACACCGCAGGCCGCCCCACAGAGCGGGACCCCCCTGGCTTCCCCAGCGCCTCCCAGTTTCCCCGCGCAGTGGGTAGCACGGCGGACAGGGTCCTGCCCTGAGGTCAGGAGGACCGGGGTGCAGCCCGGCAGCCCTCACTGTCAGCCAGCAGGGACTCGACCGCCGTCTCCCTAGAGCCCAGGGCCGGCCTGCCCGAAGCCTGAGCGGAAGGAGGCCACGCTGATGCAGCCCGTAGTGGCTGCCCTCTGTGCTCTGGGAGGGGGCTGACAGCCCGCAGAGGCTCCCTGACCGGTGGGGGTGGACAGGGGGCCACAGCAGCCGTGAAACCGCCCGGGGTGGCCCACGCAGGAGGCTGCTCCGGAGCAGGCCCTGGACGAGGGGTCTCGGGACACCTGCTGACGAAGCCAGCATCGGATGGGAGGGGGCGGGGGGCGTCTGTGAACAGCCTCCGGCGTGTCTGTCCTACCCCAGATCCCAGGGCCAGCTCAGGAAGCAGCAGCGTCAGGGCCCCCTGGCCAAGCGACGCCGAGGCAGGATGGAAAGCCGAGAAGGGGGTGGCCACAGTGCCCGTCTCGGGAGCCACGCCAGAGGAGCCCCCGGTGGGGAGGCGTGCTCCCCGAGAGCCTGCTGCCAGAGAGCCCAGGATGGGAAGTTCTCCGGCACGTCCTCTTAGCTCCCCGGCCTGGACTGGGCCCCAGAGCCGCCTGCCTGGCTCGAGGAGCATGAGCCTCCGCCCCAGAGGGCACGGTCCAAGGCCGCGGTCGTCCGCGCAGGTGCAGGCAACCACACTCCACGCGGGGCAAAAGCGCAGGCGCCTTCTGAGCACGGCCAGTCTCGGGCAGGACCAGGAGGTGGAGGGAGCCTCGGAGGCTCTGATTTTCCCAAATGCCCAGCCCCAGCCCCCAAGGGGAGTGGCCATCCTTGCCACCCAGCATGCAGCACCCCCACATTCCTTACAAATGTGGATTAGGGGACATGACAGCAGGGGGGGCTTCTTGTAGGAAGGAGCCGGGCGGGTGGGGGTGGGACAGTCTGGGATCCTCCCGGCGTGAGACTTCCTGAGATGGAGCCAGGCCCGGAGCAGTAAGTACCCAGTGTGTGCACATGTGTGTGCGTGAGTGCAAGTGCGCACACCTGTGTGCATGCCTCACGTGCCGCCTGCCACCTAATGTGGCGGCACAATGTTTCACCGCCTGTGAACACGGACCACGTCCCAGGAAATTCTCCCGTGTGTCCACCCTTCTTGGAGGAGTACGGGTGCCCCCCCAGAACCATCGCACGGGACCCCAGCAGGGTCCCCAGCATCCCCGGCCTCTACTGCCCCGGAGACGTACCCCGACGCAGCCTCACCGTCGCCTCGCCGTCCATCCAGCCCTAGAGATGCATCTGGGGGCCCACCAGCCAGGGGACCCTCTGCATGGTCACTGTGCAGCTGTGGTGCCGCTGGGGGAGCCTCTGCCCCGAGAGGCGGTGGGTCTCCAGGCCTGGTCGCCTTCCCCACTGGCAGGAGGCTGGACAGACGCGGAGAAGACCTTCCCTCCGGGCTAGGGCAGGCTGCTGGGACACCAGCCCCAGTCACCAGAAGCCCCCCGAGGACACCTGCGTCTGTTCCAGGGAGGGGGGCCCCTGAGCACCGCGCCTCCCGCTCGGCGAGGGGGAGGTAGACGTTCTGACCACGCTTGACTGCCCGTCCTCGGGCCATAGGAAGCAACAGGGCCAGGGTCCATACCCTGCAACCCAGGGGAGCCAGGACAGAAGCCCCCCAGAGGAGGTGAGGCCCCCTGCACCCCGACTCCCACGGGCTGCAGAAGGGAGCCCCGAGTCTCTCCCGTCTTCTCCATCCTCCTGTCCTCCCCCAAGGCCCATGTTCTCCACCCAAACCTCCGTCCTACGCAGCACGGGGTCCTTCCCACCCCTCAGCGCTGCCCCCGCACCCCCAGTCCAGGTCCCCGGCTCTCCACACCTCCCCAAAGGAGACAGCACGACCACCAGTCAGCAAGTTGCTTGTGTCACCTGCTCTTTATTGACTGCCACAGGCTGCATTGTCAAGGGTGCCCGGGTGCCCCGGGGGCGGTACTACGGAGAGGAGGGTGGAGGGAAGGTGGTCTGGGAGGAGCAGGCTGCGGAGAGCCCGGGCACACAGGCGCCTCTGCCAGACGGACCTCAGGGCACCCAGGAAACGTGGGTGGGACCCACGGCCGGGTCCCGATGCGGGCGCCCACCAACAAGGGTCAAGGTGCACCCAGAGGTCACCCAGAGGCCGCATCCTCCGGGAGCCCGGGGCTGTGGTCTCAAGCTGCCGGGACGGCGAGGGCCCTCACCAGCTGGCCGGCATGGGGACCTGGGTCCCCCCGAGGTCGCAGGACCTCAGGCCGAGGCCCCAAGCCCTCCAGGCTGCCCTCTCAAACCCTCGTTCCCTCGGAGAGGAGGAGAAAGAAATGGAATCAGGGAAGGCCAAGGGAGACGCACACCCCACGTTCTAGGGTTGCCCCCAGATCGGTGGGCCGTGGGGGCAGCAGCGGGTGGCAGCCGAGGCCGGGGCCGAGCTTAGGACGAGGGCACAGAGCTGGGCTTCTCCTCCCGCGACACGGGGATGGCTCTCTCGCTGTGGCCGGCGTCCACGCCAGACGGGACCTTGGGGCCAGAGAAGGTCAGCATGCCGTCCGCGGACAGGGAGCAGGAGAGCGCAGACTGGTCCACGTTGGAAGGCAGGCGGTAGCGGCGGTGGAACTCGCGGGAGATGTAGCCGTGGTCGTCCTGGGGGGCACGGGGAGGGCTGCAGTCGGGGACGCCAGCCTCCCGTGCGCAAGGCCCTCGGGGCCTCCCAGGGTCCCACCCGGCGGCGGGGGAGGCCCAGTGCCCCGTGGAGGGCTCCGGCTGAGTGACTGCCCGGCCTCCGGGCCCCCCTGCCCAGCGGATCCAGGCCAGCCTGGGGCCATTCAGTGCCGTGGGGTTGGCTCCTCAGACTCACTTCAGTCCACAGTCACCCGAATGGTTCTTTCCCAGCTTTGCACTTGGGTCAGGCTTGGCCTCCACCCATGACACCCCCCCCGCAGGCTCGGGGCGTCTGCTGTCCACCGAGCAGGGTCAGAAAGCCATGTCTGTGCAGAACTCTCCCTTCGGCTGACAGCCCTGGGCCCTGGACCCCGGGCCGGACCTCTTCCTCCACGCTGACGCGGTATTGGGGGTCACCCCACCGTATGGGGCCCAGGATGGGAGGGGCAGGAGCCGGGGGGGCAGGGGCTCACACACACACACACACACACACACACACACACACACACACACGGCTTCTCCAACTGTTACGGGAAAACCCGGTCTCCGACTGCCGGTGAGAGGCCACCCCACCTTGTGCCAGCTGTGGGCCAGCCAGGCCACCGACACCCCGCCCCCGAGCCTGCCTCTGCCACCTGCCCGATCAGGATAATGGGGCCCCTGTGGAGTGAACGCGTGAACACACGCGGTGTTGGGGGCACCGGTGACGGCCAGCCGCCCTGCTGTCACGGCTCACCCGCCCAAGTTAGGACCCTGTGAAAATCTGAGTTGGCTCAGAGCTCGCCGCGTCGGTGCCTGGCGTTTCCTGGCATCCCCCCTCCTAGAACCCCCCCATCACTCGAGAGGTTTGGAGGGAGCCCGGGACAGCAGGCAGGACCCAAGGGAGGCTCCCCGCAGGCCCCGCACTGCAGGGGCTGAGCTGTGACCTCCTGTCCCGGGGAGGCCGCTGGCTTGGGTCCTCCGGGAAGAGGCCGTCCGCCCCTCCCGGGGTTCCGGGGCCCCGAGAAGACAGGTGCACGGCAGCGTCTCCCCGTCGGGCTCACCTGCCTCTCGTTGTGCTTGCCGTGGATCTCCACAAAGTCCTCCAGCACTTTCACGGTGAGGTCCTCCGGGGAGAAGTGCTTCACATCCAGGAAGATGACGAACTTGTCCCGGTCAGATCGGACCTGAAACCCAGACGCTCGTCATGTGGGCCTCCCGGGGAGGAGCGGGGGGCCGAGGAGTTGGGGGTGGCCAGCCCCTGGGTCCCCGCTATCAGGGGAGAAACGCCTTCCACGCACTCAGGGGACAGAGTCCCAGGGACCTGACGGGGGACCGTGCGGTCGCTAGCCCCAAGGCGGTGGTGCGTCCCCTGACTGCCCAGCTGCTGATGAACTGAGGCTGGCTATGGTTAGCGGGGTGACTGGCTACAGTCAGGACGGGGCTCCGGGGCGGCTGGCTGGCTGCTTGGACCTAGCACTTCGGGGAAGGTCACGGCTCCTGGCCTGCCTAGTGTCTCCATGAGCAGCCCCCGTGGACGTGATATGCCCGGCGGCCTGCAGAGCTGCCACCGTGCCCACAGGCCGTCCCTCTGCAACCCCCTCGCTGCGCTCGCTGGGAACGCTCAGCTGGGCTCCTTCCGTTTCTGCAGTTGACCGGCCCTGCACCCGAGCCCGGCTGGCCTCTGCTTTTAGGCCGCGGCGGGGGGGACGACCTAGCCGCTCCAGACCTTGGACCCCAGGGTCTGCCCTAGGGCTGAAGGCCGGTCTCGTCGCTTCCCCTCAGGCCCGGCCCCGCACACCGGGATGGGCCTGCAAAGAGCCCACTCTGCAGCTCCACTGGCTGCTCACGGGGTTCCCCCCTGGGGCCGGGGGGTGGCACAGCCCGCCCACCCAGGCTTCCCGGCAGGAGGAAGAGTGTGGAGAGCTGGGGACCCAAAACCGACATCTGCCCTCAACCTGCCTTGGTGGGGCTGCCCTTGGGGTTCCCAACAGCGCAGTTGGTGCATCACAAACCACGTGCGGGTCGTGAGCTCATTGGAGGAAAAGACGGTGGTGGTGGTCGGGCTCGGGGTCCCCCTCCAGACGGTCAAGCTGGGCCCAGGCAGGGCGCGGCGGGAAAGCAGCTCCCTACCCTGCGCCGAGGACCAGGCACCTGGAGGACCTGCGCCCCCTCCTCCGCCCCCAGCCGGTCTTACCTCGGAGATGCCGGAATCCAGCACAGTGCGGAAGAGGGACTGGCGGTAGTAGGGGCTGATGGTGGAGGACAGGAAGGGGAGCAGGTCATACTCGAAGAGGCCCTCGCCGAAGAACTGGTCAAACAGCCGGCTGGGGTAGAAGGGGCCCAGCGCACGTTTGAACCAGGGGTGCTGGATGGCGATGTCCATGTTGGGCGTCGGCGATGCAGGGACCCGGGGCTGGTGGGGAGTCGGGCAGGGGCCTCTGGGCAGTGCACTGGAGAGCTGTGGGGTGAGGCCTCCCTATATACGCCGTGACACAATGGAAGCATTAGGGGGATTTGTCCAGAAAGCGTGAGCTCAGGAGGAAGGCTGCCCGGTCAGCAGAAATGTGGCCTGTGCTGGGCGCCCGCTGCTCCCAACCCCGGGGCCCTGGGGCGCTGACCAGCATGGGGCCCTGGACCCCAGGGGGACGCCGTCCCCAAGGAGCTTCTCCCCGGGGCTCTGCCCCTGCCCTCTCCTGGGGGCCGGGGAAGGCAGCTCCCACCTGCTTCCATGGCCGTGAGTGGGCACTCATCCCCACGCCCCAGATGAGACGCTGGGCTCAGAGGCTATGCACGGGATCCCCAAATCCCACAGCTCCTGGGGGACAGTTCATCAGTTTCCTTTTTTCTTTTAATATTTTATTTATTTATTCATGAGAGACACAGAGAGAGGCAGAGATACCGGCAGAGGGAGAAGCAGGCTCCATGCAGGGAGCCCGATATGGGACTAGATCCCAGGACCCCGAGGTCACGCCCTGAGCTGAAGGCAGACCCTCGACCGCCGAGCCACCCAGGCGCCCCCTTATTGGTCTTTATGCCTCTGCTTCCCAGCGCAGCCTCGAGCCCGTGCCCGCGGCATGCTGGTGGAGCTAAGTGCCTCCTCAAAGCACTCGGGCCTCTTTAGGCGTTTCCCTCCCACCCCTGGGCCCGGCCGGTCACGGAGGAGCACTGGGGTAGGGCCGTACCCCACACATCTAAGGTGGAGTCGGTGTTAGCAGTGGGAACTCAGAGCACCCCGCACACACGGCCTGTACCAAATCCTTCCTCCCCGAGCCTCTCAGCGCCTGCTAGGTGCGTACCGCCAGCTGGTGGAAAGGGCTCCGAAAAATCTAAAGGGCCAACCTCTGCTCTGCAAGTATGATTTGGGGGAGCCATTACCCACCCCCAGGCACCAGGCAACAAGGCAGTTGAGGGTCTGCCTTCAGCTCAGGGCGTGACCCCAGGGTCCTGGGATCTGGTCCTGTATCGGGGGTCCCCGCAGGAAGCCTGCTTCTCCCTCTGCCTGTGTCTCTGCCTCTCTCTCTCTCTCTCTCTCTCTGTCTCATGAATAAATAAATGAAAATCTTAAAAAAAAAAAAAAAAAAAGGATTTGTCCCAATGGCCGTGTTTCTGGTGCCCCCGGCATTGTCACCGAGCAGAGAGCCTTGCTCTGCTCACCAGCCGTGGGCCTCCGTGGGGTGGCTCAAGCAGCCAGCGACGGCAGGCAGAGACGGAGCCAGACATGCCCACCCGGTGCTGAGCGCCAAGGGTCTGCCCGCATCCTGCAGACTTGCAGGGGCGCCCGGGCACTCGCCCCCCTCACGTGCCTGCCCCTTCCAGGGTTCGGAATCCCACGTGCTGCAGCAGCCGGCAGGGGCAGGGGCTCCGTGGGGCCTGTCGCCGTGGCCTCCACGGTGAGCCGAGGCCGCAGGGAGAGGAAGCCACGGGCCTGGGCCTGGCTGCTGCCCACCCATGTGTGCAGACTCACCCCCGCCTCAACCCCTCACTGCCCTGGATTCTGGGAAAAGAAGACCCTTTCCCTCCGGGCCGGGGGGGCCCCTCGAATCACAGCGAAGAGGTCCCTTCACGGCCACGGTGGCGGCGGAAGGAGCGGTTGGCCACGTACCGAGGGACCCACGGAGAAGACATCCCCGCGCCCAGGAGAGAGGCCTCGGGAGGGAGCAGCCCTGCCCAAGCCGGACCTCGGGCTGCAGCCTCAGGAAGCCTCCACGCCGGGCGGGTCACCAGCCGTGCCACCTGACACCACGCAGAACCCTCCAGTAACGAGGAGCGGCCGTGTTTACGTGACCTTCACATTAGCACAGATTTGCTCTCATTCCCTCGCAGACATTTGCTGTGTGAACCCCCGCCCCCCCGCCCCCGAGACCCCTGGCCCCCCGGCCGGCCGACTGTGGGCCTGCTTAGGTCCCGGAGCCGATTTCCAGGGCCTGGAACTGGTCAGGCTCACGGGGGGGTGGGGCCCGTGTTCGGCGCCGACCTCCACGGCCACACCCGCAAGATCTCAAGTCAGTCGGGACCGCCCACAGGTGGACCCAGACCTGGAGTCACTTCGGTCTCTCTGGGGCACGGCTCGGCGCCCTTGTGGCCTGTGTAAGCCGCGAGGTGTCATATTTCCGGGCAAGTGTCACTTTGCACATTAAATATTTCACTGAATTTGAGTAGGATCTTTAAGACGGACCTATAGTCTTCCTGTTTGTTGTTAATTGTTTTAAAGAACAAAGCAGTGGGGCACCCGCGTCGCTCAGCGGTTGAGCGTCTCCCTTTGGCTCAGGTCGTGACCCCAGGGTCCTGGGATCAAGTCCTGCATCGGGATCCCTGCATGGAGCCTGCTTCTCCCTCTGCCTGGGTCTCTGCCTCTCTCTGTGTGTCTCTCCTGAATAAATAATAAAATATTTAAATAAAAAAAAGAACAAAGCAGCAAAGTTGTGCTTCTTTGTGCAGAGGGAACGTTCACAAAGAGACCTGCTCTGAGCATCCTGCCTAGGCCCACGGGCCTTGGGCTCCTCTGGGCTACACGTGGGCAAACCAGAAGCTTCTCGAAACTTTGAAACTTTACAAGAGTGCACGGGACCCCATCACTGACCAGGGCAGACCTGAAGCCCGCCGCACTGCCCGCCCCCCATGGGTGGACATGACACTCAGAGCTCTCAGGCCCTGCCTCTGTGAGCCTCCAAGCTGCAACCTGCCTGGTCGCCAGAGACCGTGCACAAGGCCACAGTCCGCTCTAGGATGTCACAGCGCCGAGGTGCCGAGTCCTGGAGGTAGAGCCACCTGCGTGAGCCAGCCTGGGGACGGCACAGCCCACGAGTCCCAGACCTGAAAGTAGGCCTTCCGTGATGAGATGTTTTCTGAAAAAGTTCTTTGTGAACCCAGCTTTCAACAGACCACTGACGGGCCCACTGGACTTTGATTTTTGTTTTTTGTTTGTTTCAAATAATGCTCTTACTTGAGAAAAGCGAGACTCTGCCACTGTTCAGAATCTGGACAGATAAATAAATTCAACAGTGGGGGAAGCACCCATCATCCTGGCAAACTCTGAGCACTTGTAGAGAGGAAATAGCCAATCTTTCCCGTTTGGCTCGGGGGCTGGTGCTCAGGGGCTTGGGAGCCAACCAGAAGGTGTTCCCAAAAGAAGATGAGCCACGAAATTCCAACAAAATACCAGGAGCCGTGGAGGGTGGGCCAGGGCAAGGACCACCGGGAGGCGGGGGTCCTGGGTGCCAGCTATCAGGCACAGCCACCCATCCTCACTGTGACAAAGAGGCCCCTGCCTCCGAGGCAGGCAGAGAGCCCCGCTGCTTTTGCACTGAGCGGGAGTGAGTCAGACCATCCCCAGTCACGCCCAGCCACCAGGCCTTGGACTGCGGCATTGTGTAAGCCCTGCTGACAAGGACAGGCTGTGCTCTGATGTTTGTGTCCCTCTGGCCCGTCCCGGAGACCCCAGCAGAGGTGTGCCCAGCCATGGCCTCCAAGAGAGAAAAGAAGAGGAAGTGCATGGGTGTGTGGCTCTGACTTCTGGGCCCAGACTGTGCAGGGCGGGGGCAGAGGCAGAGCTGGAGCTCCCGGGGAGGAGGGGGGGACCAGGCCCCAGGTCGCCGGGCAGGGGCAGGAGTGAGCAGGACAGGGGCTTACTCGTGGGTGGCCCCAGGCTGACACTCGGTGCCTCTGAGCCATGCTTTCCTCCCGGGAGCCTGTGCAAGGCTGGCACACGTGGGCCTGACTGTGGCCTTTCTTCCCTGGCCATCTCAGATCTGCCCACGGCTCCCCAGCCTCAGCTTTCTGGAGAGTCTTTGTCACCCTCCACCTGTGCCCCAGAACCTAGATTCTAAGGAGAGTGCAACTGGCCCAAGGCTGTCCCCTGCCCACCACCCACTGCCTGGGGCCCGTCTTGGCCTGAGAGGCAGGTAACCTTGCCATGGGGTGGGGAGGGGGCTGCAAAGCCAGGGCAGGTGGGCAGCCGACGGAGGGCACCAGGTGACCACGAGGTGCACCCTGGGGCTCAGCCAGTAGACGGAGGCCCGGAGGCCTGGAGTCCAGGTCATGGCCCCGCTGCACAGTCACGGTGGCCCCAGCAGACCCCCGCAGACCCCCGCAGGCCGGCTCCAGCCAGCGAGGCCCAGGCTGGCCCTGCCCGAGAGCCCCTGCTCCTCCTGTTCAGCCAAGGGTCTCCCATAGGCTGGACCCACATTGCAGAGGAAAAGAAATAATTTCTAAAAATCAAAGAAAGGAAAAGTGTGTCTCTGCTAAAGCCGAGGAAGGAAACTGGACTCGGAGACGATTCTCTTTATTTCAGGATGTCTGCTGAGGCCCAGTCCCGCCCGGGACCAGACCTCCCAGGGAAACTGCTGACGCTGGGACTGGGCGGCCACCGAGGCAGGGCGGGAGGGGCGCCCTAGGGTGGGCTTGGCTGCAGTGCGCGCCGACGCCCTGGGCTCTGGCTGGAGAGGGCGCGGGCCGAGGGCCGGGGCCAGGGTGGGGTCCGTGGGTGTCGGGGCAGGCCCCTGGAGAGGCTCACACACGTCGGCGTCCGCGTGTCCGTAGGAGCGTGCTGTGCCTCCGTGTGCGGTGTTCGTGTTTGGGGGAGCATGAGCCACGGGCCCCGAGATCCCCCGTGTCTGACACCCGAGCGCGGCGGGCCCTGTCGGGGGCGCTGTCAGGGCTGCCCGCGCCGCGGCCTGCGGGGTGACCCCTCCCGTTGTCGGCGCGGCCGGCCTAAGCCTGTCCTCAGCAATCTGCTTTCCGCTGCACTCGAGCTGAATGCCAGCCCGGCGCACACAAAGGCTGGTATTTGCTTTATCTACAGGATTCCCATCGCGCCAGCAGTTTGCAGGCGCACTCACAAAGCCCTGGCACCCCGATTTTCCACTCCAGGGACCAGCGGGGCCCACCCGCAAATCCATACGCTGCGGGCCCGCGGGCATGGCTATGCGTCAGCGGGAAGGCACCTGGGCTGAGCCCTCGGCCGACTCTCCGCGGGGTCGACCCCACCACGGCCCCGGGGCGGGGAGGGAAGGCGCTGCAGAGCCCCCCGAACTGCGTGTGACCAGGACGCAGACGCCGTCCTGGCTCAGCGGGCCGTGGGGCCGGGGACAGTGGTGGCACGTCTGCTCGCCAGCACTCTGCATTGTCAGTCATCTTTGCCTGGGAATAAAGGGTTATTTCTCGGAGTTTATTATTTTTACAGCAAAAATCTTTCATACATTCTGAAAAGTGGAGAGGATGGAACAGCGCGCGCCCACACACGCAGCGGCCGGGGTCCACCCGGCTGGGTCCGCCCTGGCTTCTCAGAAAGCATCTCGGGGCAAAGCGAGGGCCCAACATCCTGCTAGGGGCTGCGACCCCGGGGAGGCGTCAAAAATACAATCCAGGGAGTGAATAACCCAGGACGCAACATGCAATAATCCACGCGATGCGGCGGACGCGATCCACCACTGGCCACAGCCCCGGCAGGTGCATCTCCGAGCCACGATGTAATGGTGGGTTCCTTCCTGCCGACACCCCACCCAGTGGACCCGCCTTTTATGTGCCCCCTCCTCCCGGCAGCTGCTGGAGAAGCACAGCCCCTAGGGGCCAGGCAGGGTGGCCCAGCAGGCACCCTCGCGACCCACACCACGCTGGGGGACCCCACGACCCCCTACTTCTGGCCGTGTTAGCGGCTCAGTCCCGTTTAGGATGTTGCATTGCTTCTCCAAATGCAACAGGCCTGCCTGTAGCTTTTCTTTCTTGATCTGTCCACACCCGGGTTTGCTATCAGAGCTGTGATCACCTCACAAAACAGGGCAGGGCGGGTGGGGGGTCGGGGGACAGGGGGTCATGCTTCTATTTTTCTTTCCTCTGGAAGAGTTTCTGTGAAATTGAAATTGTTGGGACGCCTGGGTGGCTCAGGGGTTGAGCGTCTACCTTTGGCCCAGGTCGTGACCCCGGGGTCCTGGGATGGAGTCCCACGTCGGGCTTCCCTTCGTGGAGCCTGCTTCTCCCTCTGCCTGGGTCTCTGCCTCTCTCTGTGTGTCTCTCAGGAATAAATAAACAAATAAAATCTTCCAAAAAAATTAAGATAATTGTTTAAACGTTAGTAAAATGCCTGTGAACATCCAGGCCAGAAGTTTCATATTTGGGGACATTTTTCCTACCCATTCTGTTCCTTTTTTTTTTTTTTTTTTTTTAAGATTCTATTTATTTATTCCTGAGAGACACAGAGACACAGGCAGAGGGAGAAGCAGGTCCCTGCAGGGAGCCCAGTGCGGAACTCGATCCCAGAACCCCGGGATCACATCCAGGGCCGAAGGCACACGCTAAACCGCTGAGCCCCCCAGGGATCCCCCCAATTCCGTTCCTGTGGTGGTTCTAGGACTCCGGGTCTCCCTCTGCCTGAGCCGACGGCGGGCTGTAGCTCCTGCTCCTTCCGCACACCGTTCGGCTAGGCCACCTGCCACACCTGCCGGCTCTAACCTCCCGGAGCGCCAGGACGCAGAGGCGCTCGCGTGCTCTCCTCCGGTCCCATCGTCGTCTCCTTCCATCTCTTCGACTTTTCCCTCGGTTCATCTGGGGGACCGTTCTCAATCTCATCACATTTTTTTTGACACTCAACTCTGGGCTCTGCTGACCCTCTCTAGGATATACTGTTTCCTGTTTCATGCATTTCTGCTCGTGTGGCTACGTGCTCCCTTCCATGTTTCCTGGATTTACTCTACTATTAATTTTTATTTTCTTTGATGTGGTTACCTGTTCGGTGTCTTCTTCGTGTCTCATGTGAGCACGTGGGATGGAAGCCCCTGTTCACCCCCCAAGCTGCACACCGACGAGTCTGTGGTGAGACCCTGAGGCTCGAGGGAACGTTGCTATGTGCTTATTTCTTCCCCATCCTGAGCCCACGCTGATGAGGGGCAGTAAGGGAGACTCTCTCGTGAATAAATAAATAAAATTAAAAAACAAAACTCTGAGGTCAGGGCAGTCCTAATCCCCAGGGATTGCAGGACGGCGGCCAGGGTGTGAGGGGAGTACCGGGGAACCCGCGGAACCCCGCAGGCTGCAGGGCAGAGGCCGAGGCAGGGCAGGCCCCAGCCACTTTGCTGCTCTGTGTCTCGCGGGCTCTATGCAAAATGCCTACCTCTGCTTTTCTGGATGAATCACGCCTCACTGCCAATCACCAGCATCAGAGGTCAGACCCCTCACCCACCCCAACCTTTGCTTCACCTTCTCCACCGGAACCAAGAGCAGAAACCCAGGCAGAAGGGATGTTGCAGGATTCGGGTGGCATTTCTCCCCGCCCCTCCCCCCCCCGCCCAGAAAACCTCCGGTTTGCTCTGCAGGCCCTTCAACTGAACAAGCCCATTGATATGATCTAGAACAGTCTCCCTCCCCTGCTTTTTTTTATTTTTAAGATTTTATTTATTTATTCATGGGAGACAGAGAGAGAGAGAGAGAGAGAGGCAGAGACACAGGCAGAGGGAGAAGCAGGCTCCATGCAGGGAGCCCGATACGGGGCTCGATCTCGGGATCCCGGGATCACGCCCCGGGCCAAGGGCAGATGCTCAACCGCTGAGCACCCCCCTCCCAGGGATCCCTAGAACAGTCTCCTTCAAAGCCAACTAATGGTAGAAGTTACGTGTCCCTACAGAACACCTTCCCACCAACGCCTCCCTTGGTGTCCCAGTGAATCCCCAGAGACCGTAGCCTGCCTCAGTCGCCCAGAAAACTGACCATCATGTGGCTGCACAGCCATGGGAATGGACGTGCCACAGACCTGCCTGCACCTTAAACCAGTAAAGACACGACATTTTATGTCACGTGTATTTACACACACACACGTGCGCGCGCACACACAGATCCCTGACCGTCACAGGCTCCGATCTGTGTGAATGCCCATGCCTGGAGACCACCCAGGACGTGTGACAAACTTCACCCGGAGGCCCAGAAGACACCCCCACCAAGGGATGCTGTGGCTGGAAGAGGCTGCAGTCGGCAAAGCGGGGTTTGCGGCCGCGGCTGAGCTGTGTTCGGGCTGACCCGCGGCCCCGTGCCCTCGGCCATGCATGCAGCACCCCTGCCCTCCAGCGCGAGCTCAGCGCCAGCTGCCACTCCAGCTGCAAGGCTCAAAGGACCGTCCGAGGGTCACTGTGACTCTCCCTCCTGGGCTTTAATCAGCCGCTGTGGTGGGCAGAGTGACACCCCCCGAACCGTGCCCCCCCCCACCGGATGTCCAACTCCTAATCCTGAGAACCTGTATATATGCTTATTCGGCACAAGGCTTGGCAGATGCGATGGAGTCAAACAGCCAGAGTGGGGAGACCCCCCAGGAGTGCCCTGTGCCCTCTTGGGGCCCTTAGACGGAAAAGTGGGAGGCGGGAGGGTCCGAGAAAGAGGACAGAGGTCAGAGCGGAAGGACCGTGAGTTAAGGAATGGGGACCTCCTCTGGAAGCTGGAGAAGCTGAGGATGGTCCCCTAGAGCCTCCAGAAGGAGCGCACGTCTACAAACTCCGTGACCTGTGCCCCGCGACACACACTTTGGACAACTGACATCCACCGTAAGACAGTTTGTGTGGGTTTAAGCCACCGCGTTCGTGGTAACTTGTCCCAGCAGCCGCCAGGAAGCGACGCGGATGTGCCCGGCACGACGTTTCCTGCCAACCCTGCCAACTGAATCCAAGGTGCGGATCCTGACTTAGATAAACTCTCTGTAAAAAAAGACATGCTTGAGACAATGGGGGAAATTTGAACACAGACAATTAGGTTGTTAAGAAGTTATGTTGGGGAGGGCACCTGGGGGGCTCCGTGGTTGAGCATCTGCCTTCGGCCCAGGGCATGGTCCTGGAGACCCAGGATCGAGTCCCACATCGGGTTCCCGGCAGGGAACCTGCTTCTCCCTCTATCTGTGTCTCTGCCTCTCTCTGCATCTCTCACGAATAAATAAATAAAATCTTAAAAAAAAAAAAAAAAAAAAAAAAGCTATGTGGGGAATGAGATGGTGTGATGTGCAGATCCGGACTGAAACACTGGGGCTGAGAGGTGCCGGGAAATGGGGTAGAGGAAGGGACGTGGCCACGTCGCCGACCACTTACAGAGTGTGTGAGGCTGCAGTGACTTCAGGTCCTACGGGGGGAGAGCTCACCCCGCAGAACATCTTGCTTCTTCACTGCCAGGCCCTTGCTCCTCCTAAGAGCCGGTTGACACCCCACTTTGTGCGTGTGCGGGAACGCGACCAGGCACTGCCTCGGGAGCCACGCTCGGGGTGCCTCCAGTCGGGCTCACTGCAAATCACATCCCGGGAACTGCCTTTGCACTTTGCACACACGTTCCCGTATGAGCATTTCTGTAAGTGAATTCCCAGAAGTGAAATTGCCGGGTCAAATCACCACATTCCCGCCGAGATGAGAGCTACAGCTCCTTCCTCTCTATAAATTCATAAAGGCGGATATAAAGACAGCCAGTATAATGTTTATGTCTTCTTGTTCCTCCAGAGGAAATTGCACAACGTGGCTTTCCCTAAATCTAGTTAGCCACGCATGAAGAGTCCATCACCGGTTGAAATAGATGAGATTATCTCTAATGGTTTTTGTGGGGTTTTCCAAGACGCTTCCCCTATTAGAAGGGAAATAAAGGAAAGCCCCATGATGGCCAGCAGCGCAAAGCTGGCACCTTCGTTCTGCTCTGACAGCTCCCAGCGGACAGATCTGGGCTGGTAGGCGGTGGCCAGCCCTAGTCCTCGACCCTCCCTAGGGCACAGTTTTAGGGCTTTATGAATAAACAAGTTTTAGGGCTTTATGAATACACTTTCTCCCTCTATCTCGAGCCCTCTCAATAGCCAAGGGCTGACCAAGGTCTTCGATGCTCCGGGCAGCCTAGGGAGCAGGCGCTCTCGCATCACCATGTTTGCAAATTTAAGAAGTTTGGGCAGAGATGGGACGCCCGGGGGGCTCAGTGGTTGAGCATCTGCCTTCGACCCTGGGCTTGACCCCGGGGTCCCGGGATCGAGTCCCAAATCAGGCTCCCTACATGGAGCTTGCTTCTCCCTCTGCCTGTGTCTCTGCCTCTCTCTGTGTCTCTTGTGAATAAATAAATAAATCTTTAAAAAAAAAAAAAAAAAAGAAGTTTGGGCAGAGAAATTCACTGGAGCCTGACTTCCACCCACCCCACCCCCCAGGACTGGGGCACCGCAGGTGTTCAGTAAATCCATTCTTGGCGAATGAATGAATGATTTTCCTTCCCTTCTGAGTCCAGGCTCACACCTCGGCCTTCCCACAAAACCCGGAGGATGCGGAAGAGGAGACTCTGGTCAGACACCAGTAGGCGTGGTCAACAATTTGCGAGGGTCATTTCTGCTTTTATCCACCTGCCCCACCTCTGCCCGAGGCTCACCCTTGGGGGCTGTTTGAGCAGAGCCGCCAGCGCCTGTCAATCTACCAACCAGAGGCTTGGGGGGACAGTGCGGTGCGGGGGGCACAGGCCCGTCCTTGCTAACTCCGAAGCCCCACAGCTCCCATCATAATCTGTGCCACGCTCCTCTGGCCGTGCCCCATGTGCGAGTGGCTAGGGAAGGCCGCCCCCCCCACCCGCAGGCCGACATCAGCCTCCTCCCCACTCGTGACCACATAGACAGATGCCCACACACTCGACAGCCACCTCCGACCTCTCCAAACCCTTCTGGGAACCCACAAAGGCACCTGAGAGAAACGATCGCCCTGAAACTTCCACAAAGCTCCCATTTCTGCATCCCCAGGCCTGGCGGCTCCCGAGAGCCTCTATCTACATCACCCGCTCAGTTCACGGAGGCCCCGTACTGAGCTGAATCAGGTCCCCCAAAAGATATGGGTTCCCCTCCAAAACCCATGAGGGTGAGCCCACTTGGAAATAGGGTGGTTACGGGTGTGATCGTGTTAAGGCGAGGCCGTGCTGGGTTGGGGTGGGCCGCTGACCTCGGCACAGGCTGTCCTTATGGAGAAATTCGGACACAGAGACACATGCAGGGGGAAGAAGATGTGTGAGACAGTCAGGGTCTGTTATTTGACGCCCCTCCCAGTCCGGGGCACTTTGTTAGGCTCCCCAACACCCACCGAAGCCCCTCTGCCCCGGGAGTGACTGCCGTGAGACGTGGGTCCGGCCCGGAGGGGACAGCTCTGCCAGCACCGCCAGGTCGCAGCTCAGCGGCCTGCGCAGGCTCCATCCCCATCTCTGGGTCTCTGTCTTCTCTCCATAAAACAAGGGTCCACATGGGCAGCTCGAGGGCCCTCCCATCCGTGTCCCCGGGTCTGAGCAGGGCCTGCACCTCTGTGCTCTGAGCTCAGCAGCGCTGGCCTGCCCTCCCTTCCCAGAGAGCACCCACATCACCACACAGCTCAGGCCGAAGACCCGTGCGTCATAATCTAATGAGTCGAAATCATTTGTTTTGGCTTAAACTAATTATCATATTCGGTTCGGCCCTGCCCCGTCAACACATGTGGACCAGCGCATTCGGGTGCCTTCCCCCAAATGGGGAGGTAGGGACTGCAGGGGGGGGTGGTGTGGTGGGTGCTGGGGTGCTGCAACTGGGTTGCCGGGGATCAGCTGCGTGTCCGCCAGGCGGGGTGTCCGTGCAGCTTGAGGAGGGCAGCACACCGGTGGGGGCACCTGGCGAGGGCGGTGGGCGAGCAGACTGGGCCGC
The DNA here is from genome assembly GCF_011100685.1 of Canis lupus familiaris. Lineage (NCBI taxonomy): Eukaryota > Metazoa > Chordata > Mammalia > Carnivora > Canidae > Canis > Canis lupus. The sequence continues at coordinate 37,184,849 of NC_049252.1, read as the reverse complement.
CAGGAGGTAGCCTGCGGGACAGAGCAGCCCGGCCGCAGGACGGGGACAGAGCAGCTGCGGGGTTGGCTTCACCAAACGCAAACCTGCATCAAGGCATAAAGACGGGGACACCTTGGGGTCTCAGCGGTGGAGCCTCTGCCTCCGGCTCAGAGTGTGACCCCAGGGTCCTGGGATCGAGTCCTGCATCGGGATCCCCACAGGGAGTCTGCTTCTCCCTCTGCCTGTGTCTCTGCTTCTCTCTGTGCGATTCTCATGAATAAATAAATAAAATCCTAAAAAAAAAACAAAACAAAACTTAAAAACGGGGCTGGTCCAGCAGCGGTGACTGGCACCGGGCTTCTGCAGAGTCCTGGCGAGAAGCGGAGAAGCACGCTGGTGCTGAGGGGGCACCAGGGAGGCGGGGGGCCTGGCTGAGTGAGGACCGCCTGGGACCCTTGCACAGGGCAGACTGTGGGTGGGGGATCGGCCACCCAGGAGCCCCGCCAGGAGGGAGCCCTGTCATCCTCACTGCAGGCCCCACCCCACCCCTGCCTCTTCGCCCCTCAACCCCCACCCAGCCCATCCCCTGGGCATCACCCCTTGGCCCCCTCTGGGCTCTTCCAAACACCTCCAAACCTAGGAGCCCCAGAGCCCTGGGGTGGGAGGGTGGCCCCTGCACATGTTGGCAGGTGGAGCGGGAGAGAGCCTGCACTGGCCCCTAGTGACCTTGGGGGAGGAAGAAACTGCCCCTCCCGCAGCCTCCCTGCAGGGCTGTGGCCCCCAGAGGACGTCCCCACCAGGTAGGACGTCCCCACCCGACCCAGGCCAGGAGCCGCAGCAAGGCGGGGCTGAGTGCCAGTCCCAGTCAATGCACGAGACGGGGGCCACGTGCACCCTGCAGCAAGGCCACCGTGCACGGAGTTGAGACAAATAGATATGCCGTCACCTGTTTAAAAGAACATGCAGGTGGCAGCCCGTGGGCTCAGCACCTGACACCCAGGGAGAGGCCAGGCTGAAGAGCAGGGCAGGCTGGGAGCCAGACGTGGAAAGAGGTCCCTAAGTGACCCCCCATGTCGCTTTCCACCTTTCATACTCGTTCTCCACCCGAAAACTCATCAGCAGATTCCGTGTGGCCTCCCCTTAGGAGACACCGATGTGTCGTCTCATCTCGTAGGAGAGTCTGGTCACTGTCATGCAAGGGAGCAGCGGCAGAAGGAAACCTCGAGCCTTCTCTGCGCCCAAACGCGGGAGTGTTGCGCCCCCTGCTGTCCACCGCCGCAGCCCGCGGGCTTTGGGGACCTCAGAGTTGTAGCCTCAGGAGCTGCAAAAGTCGGGTTTTCCAAACCCTGGCGTGACTATCGCCTAATAAATACTCCCACCACCCTGACACTGTCACCCGCAAGGTTTGGCACATGGAAACCAGCGTCCAACAGCTGCCGGACAAAACCGATCTAAACGCAGTGGATGCGCCAGAGTTCTCACGTTTCAAACGCACCTTAGTGTAGAAATGCACCCCACGAACACGTGTGGAGTAGCCTGTGCCCCAGGTTTCTTGGTACAGCTGTGTTTGCAACAGCAGAGAACAGACGCTAGAGAACCAGGTGTCCATAGCGAGAGGCAGGCACGCTGGGCTCAGCTGCTCGGAATGTTCTACAGTGTTTTTGTTTTTGTTTTTGTTTTTAATTTATTTATTCATGAGAGACACAGAGAGAGAGGCAGAGACACAGGCGGAGGGAGAAGCAGGATCGCCCAATGCGGGACTTGATCCCAGGGACCCCGGGGTCACGCCCTGGGCTGAAGGCAGACACTCAACCACTGAGCCACCCGAGCACCCCTGTTCTACAGTGTTCTAGAAACAGGGACGTATGCACATCATGTTCCCCACAGCACTACGCACAAAGACTGAAAAAGGCGGACGACCCAAACACCCACCAGCAGATGAATGGATTAAAAGCAGGTGTCATATACGTACAACGGAATATCACCCAGCATTAAAGGGGAAGGGTGTTCTGACACCTGCTATGGCATGAGGACCCTCGAGGACACCAAACTGAGTGAAGTCAGTCCGACAGGAAAGGACAAAGGCTACAGGATCCCACTCAAAGCTGGTCCCTGGAGGAGTCAAACCCAGAGAGACGGGGCGGGGGTGGGGGTTAGGACAGTGGATGCGCCCAGGAGCTGGGAATGGGGGTGATGAGGAGTCAGTGTTTCATGGGGACAGAGTTTCATTTGTGAATGATGAAAACACCCTGGAGATGGGGGGGGGGAGTGCACAACACTTAAAAACGGTTAAAATGCGGGGCGCCTGGGTGGCTCAGCGGTTGAGTGTCTGCCGTCAGCTCAGGGCGTGACCCCAGGGTCCTGGGATCGAGTCCTGCATCGGGCTCCAGGAGGGGAGCCTGCTTCTCCCTCTGCCTGTGTCTCTGCCTGTCTCTGTGCGTCTCTCGTGAATAATTTTTTTTTAATGGTTAAAATGGGAAATTTGGGGCAGCCCCGGTGGTGCAGCGGTTTAGTACCGCCTGCAGCCCAGGGTGTGATCCTGGAGACCCTGGATAGAGTCCCACGTCGGGCTCCCTGCATGGAGCCTGCTTCTCCCTCTGCCTGTGTCTCTGCCTCTCTCTCTGTGTCTCTCATGAATAAACAAAATCTTTTTAAAAAATGAGATAGAGAACAAAGTGTATTGTGTGCTAACATTTACGCCAAAACAGAGCGAACACAAGTTACAAGCGGTGGATTGTAACTGCACAGATTGCGGGGCCCGGTGGAAGCTGGCGACACGGCTGCTCTGGGGGGACATGGGGACGGCACAGGGCCTGCGGAGCTTCTCATTTTGAATTCTGGACCATGAGAATGAACTACCCTCACATAAAGTCATTAAGTGAGATCAAAATGCAAAGAATAGGGAGCACCTGGGTGGCTCCGTCGGTTAGGCAGCTGCCTTCAGCTCAGGTCATGATCCCGGGGTGCTGGGATCGAGCCCCACATCATCAGGCTCCCTGCTCAGTGGGGGAGTCTGCTTCCCCTCCTCCCTCTACTGCTCCCCCTGCTTGTGCTTTTCCTCTGTCTTGCACTCTCTCTCAAATAAATAAAATCTTTTGGGCAGCCCGGGTGGCTCAGCGGTTTAGCACGGTCTTCAGTCCAGCATGTGATCCTGAAGTCCCTGGATCAAGTCCCGCATCGGGCTCCCCGCAGGGAGCCTGCTTCTCCCTCTGCCTGTGTCTCTGCCTCTCTCTGTGTGTCTCATGAATAAATAAAAGTAAAATCTTTTTAAAATAAATAAATAATAAAATCTTTTTTAAAATCCAAAGGAATAAAGATGGAGAACCCAGTATGAAGGTCATGTGTGTGTGTGGACCACCTTTACTCTGCTGGAAATAAGGTGTCCCAGGGCCCGCATGCAGCTCTTAAGACTCCTTAAGGGTTTAACTACTGATAGATTATAAGTGCCTAAAAGAAAGCACACAGGCAGTTCCTTTTGTTGAGACAGGGTTAACTGGTTCCCCGTGGCAGGGCGCACAGTAATGTCGCCTGCCATCCCATCAGGGCAGCGGGCAGGACCCTTCCTGGCCCCCTCCTCCCCTTCCCCCGCTCTGAGACTGTGTTCAGGGCCACCTGGGAGATGGACATCGGCCTTGCTCTTAAACCCCACTGGGGAGTGAAATTTCACCGATTTCCTCAGACCCAGCAACAGAATCGAGGGTTTGAGAAGGAACATCGGGAACCGGCTAGTCCAGCCCCATTTTACAGATCAACAGACCAAGGCCCAGATGGAGGAAGGGACTTTTTCGGAGCTGCCCAGCTGGTGCTGACCCCCACTCGGCTCACACACGCACCAGGCCTGTGCTCGGCGCTTCCCCTGTCTCATCGTAGCAATCCCGGCAATACCCTGAGGTAGGTACACAGAGGAGCCCCATTTCACCAATGGGGACGCTTGCTTGAGAATCGCCCCTCTTGCCCAAGGCCTTCCAGTCTTCCCCGAGTGTGTGCAGTGGGAGGGGGGGGGTCCAGAGACAAGGCCCCGAGACATTGTTCACCTGACTCCTGGCCGGATGCCCATCCATCTAGACTGAGTAAGAAACAGCAACTCCAGGGGGACCCACTGCCCCCCACCCCACTGTTAAACCTGCTTGTTCAGGCCAACCTCCTCCTTCCACAACCTCGCCTCCATGGCCCACGCGGGTCAGTTCCTCCAACTGTGACACCTCCCAAACCTCCACCTGCATGCCTCCAACCTGGCTGGTGCTCACCCTCCCGGGATCCACTCCCCAGCCAGTCTTCCCCTGCTGCCTTGTCCTCAACACACCAAGCTCTGCTTTAAAAATAAAAATAAAAAATAAGGGACGCCTGGGTGGCTCAGCAGTTGAGCATCTGCCTTCAGCTCAGGTCATGATCCTGAGGTCCCGGGATCGAGTCCCGCATCGGGTTCCCCACAGGGAGCCTGCTCCTGCCTCTGCCGTGTCTCTGCCTCTGTGTGTGTGTGTGTGTGTCTCAGGAATAAATAACTAAATCCTTAAAAAAAATCCGTTTTGTTGAGCTGTAATTCACATACCATAAAGTTCACTCCTTTAAAGCGTACACTTGCGTGGCTTTCAGTCTTCCATGAATGCTACAAATCACACTGTCAAATTCCAGTGCACTTTCGTCCCCCCAAAAAGAAACCCCACATCTGTCGATACTGCCTCCCCCCCAACACCTCCTCCCTCTCAGGCCCTAGCAACCACTGATCAACTCTCTGTTGCTATGGATTTGCCTCTTCTGGACATTTCATATGGTGGAACCATGCATTACGTGGTCCTTTGGGTCTGAGCCTCGTGTCCCCGGAGTCCCCCCGCATCACGGCTTGTGTCAAAACCTCCCTCCTCTTGTAGCAGAGCAACAGGCCTGCTGCACCAGAGCGCAGGTGCTCATCCGCTCGACCGTCGAGAGGGCTCGGGTTGCTTTCTGGCTGTCTCATCAGACGTGCGAGCCCGTGGACAAGCTTGTGTGAGACTAGATGCCGTCTAACAGGAAGGGGGTCTCAACTGTCTTCTCCTTCACACTCCCCAGGGGCACCTGGTGATTTCTGGGTGGCATCCAACCGAGGTGTCCCAGGCCTCCTCTGCAGCTCCCAGCCTCCCCCTGCATTGTCCCCCCCTCTTCACATCTGGGAGCCTCAGCTCACCTGTCATGACCTCCAGTGGCCTTCCACGCCCATCTCACCTGGTCTCAGCTGCCAGGGCCCCCCCTCCCATGCCCTCTGGGCCCCTACAAGCACTCATTCCTTCTCTTGGCGGCTCTTGGCAAGGTCTGACATCATGTCTCACATTTTCTTCTTGGTTTTTTTCTCTCCCCGTGAACATGGGGTCCCTTAGGACCTGCTCTCATTCACCCTGGACTCCCTGATGCCTCCAGCAAAGCCTCCCTCTTAGGAGGTGCTCCTTAAGAATGTGATGAATGAAGAAGTGGAAGACAGAACGACTGACTGGAAGCTCCCGGAATCCCTGGCCCACAGAGCTGCATTTCCTAAAGTGTCTTACGAGCCCCGGCTGTGGATGTATCGTCCTATCTGGTGTGTCCTTGTGAGATTTGGCTGGTTGGTTGGTTGGTTGGTGATTTTGATTGTTGTGGGGTTTTTCCCTGTGTCATCAGAGCGCATCTGTCCGTCCACAGAGGAAGCTCAACCGTCCATCCTGAGGTCTGTAAGACTTTGTAATGCTGCAGGGTGAGCGTGCTACCTACACGTGCACATCAGCATTTTCCCTTTTCTTTAAAGGTAAGATGGCAATGAAGAGACATGGGCTGATTGGGATGAACAGCGCTGGGCAGCAGCAGAAGGCAGTGTGAAAACTAATAAGGGAACCTGCGTTAGAGCCAGTCGGGGGCCAGCAGGTGGGCGTCCCAGGTGGCCCACCACGTGGCGTCCTAGAGGGGGGCCCTCATGGGTTCACAGTCAGCACGGTGGGCACACTGCCATGGGCTCCAGGCACCGGCAGGGTGACCCCAGCAGGCACCGGCAGGGTGTGCAAGGATGGTCGGAGCTCCCCCGGGGATGCTCCTAGAACCCTGGGTCAGGAGACCCAAGAGGACCTGGGCCCCAAGGACTCCTCTACCGACCAAAACAGGCCTCCTTCCAGGACCTTCTGGCTGACTGGGACACGTGCACTGGCCCTGGCCTCCTGCTAGAGGCCTGTGGGGTGACAGCGCTGGCTGGTGACAGGCTGTAAGGTTCTTGACAGATGAAGGTCCCTCGGGGGACTGTCCCCTGGCCTAGTCACACCACTCTGTGTTTATTGGTCTCCCGCCTGAAAAGGAGCCACTGTAGCCTGTGAAAAGAGCCGTCCCCCTGAGGTCCTGGAAGGAACACAGTGCTCTAGTGGGGTCCGGTCTCAGCTAACTCAGGGTCCCCCCACCCTCCTCCTTGGGAAAAGACTTGCGTCGAGTTCCTTTGTGTCTCCACCTCCCACGCCCACCTCCAGCTGACCCAGCTTCCCCTCCTAAACCCAGGGGACCTGCCCGGGGCCAGCTAGTGGGGACAGAGGTCAGTAGGTGACCACCCCTTCCAAGGAGGCAGACCTCAGGGAGGCCTGCGTGGGAGGAGTCTCTGGGTTGCACTCGGTGCCTGGCGTCACACAGAACTCCTCAAGCCAACTATCAGGCCCTGTTCTGAAAGAGAAAACCAGCCTCGGATTAGAGTAGAAACAGCTCCAGAGATGCTTCCGGCCTGAGCCAGCAGGCCCCATTCAGGAGACAGAAACCACGGGGAAATCTGAACAGGGAACGTTCATTCCAAGGAATTATGAGCAGGGCATTGGAGAGCAACGGAGAGTTGGTAGCAATCGTTTCAGAGAACACTGGGGTACAAGACTAGCAGATGTGGGGAGCAGCCCTCAGGCTGGCAGGGAAGACCCCCACCCCAGCCCTCATAGGAGCAGGCCCCACGTGGCCCCAGTGTGGCCTGCTTAGGACCTCACCTGCCCCCTGGGGTGCCGGGAAGGTGCCACAGGAGGTGCTGTGCGCCAGGACACTCTGCCGAGCCACCCAACGGCATGTCAGGAGCAGCAGCTCACAGGACGCCCCTTGTCAGGTCACTCCCCTGCGGCCACTGGAAGAGATGCCAAGGGGAGATGTTGGCCACAGTACATCGCTGGTGCTGTGCACTGAGAGAGAACCTTCCCCTCCACCGTGCCAAGTACCGACGGGGCTCGACGGCACCCCAGCTGGCAGAGGAGACGGCTCACAAAGCCCACCTCCATGATCCAGAGCAGGCAATGGGCAGATGTGAAAGTTCAGAGGCAAGAAACTGAGAGCTGACACGAGCTCACACCCTGCCAAAGTCCATCCCCACATTCTGTCCTTCCCCAGACATCTCTGAGCACCTCTGTGTGCAGGCCCAGGGCCAGGGGACCGGAGACACAGGTGTCTGAGACCCCAGCCAGCGTCACCAGACTTAGCACATAACAATGAAGGACAAATTGCAGATAAATGGTGGACGCATTTTTAATATAAATCCCTTGTGACATTCGGGACATACTTCCACTAAACAATTAGTCATAATTTATCTGAAACTCAAGTTGAGCCGGGCGTCCTATACTTTCTTTGGAACCCTAAGCCCAGCACTGCCCTCAGGGACACAGTTTGATGGACCCTCCTTGTACTCTTCTGTATCTAACCCACTCGGCGATTTCTCCATCACTCAGGAAGGCACTGGACCTGCTTCATTTCCAGGTTCAGCACGTCACTCTCCCTCGGCTTAAACTTGGGTTGGTAAACCTTTGGGATAAATAATGAGGTTTGCTATCACCCCATCCTCTGACGGGCAGACTTCCTCTCCAGGTTCAGTGCCCAGCATCGTTTTATTTTTTTTTTTAAGATTTTATTTATTTATTCATAAGAGGCACAGAGAGAGAGAGGCAGAGACACAGGCAGAGGGAGAAGCAGGCTCCTCACAGGGAGCCCGACGTGGGGCTCGATCTCAGGTCTCCAGGATCAGGCCCTGGGCTGAAGGCAGGCAGTAAACCGCTGAGCCACCCGGGGATCCCCCCCAGCATCGTTTTAGATCAAAGTTGTGCCAAACGCGTGTTAGAGGAGCTCCTGCACCTTCCAAGCAGCAGCAACAGTGTAAGCGGCCGTCCTGCTGCTCAGGAAGCCCTGCTCTGGCCACCGCAGAAGCATGCATTTACCCCTCCTCTGGGAAAGCTTCTACATTCAGTCTTCACGGGACATAAAACTCCTTGTGCAAACTGGGGAAACATGTCAGGAACATTACTTTTCCCAAGACATTCAGAGACGGCACATGTGGAACAGTTGCACAGAAATAACGTTAGTCCTCTTGTCTGCGGCGAATCGATGCTGCTCGTAGAACGGGATCGTCACACCAGGCGGAAAACATTTCTTGCGTTACCAGGACATGTTTGCACAAGGAGACATGGGGACGCGGCACATGCCTTTGAGAACCGTGGCCGTCCCCAGTCGAGCCCAGCTTTACCCGAGCGCCCAGCCTGTGCTCTGCACCTTGAAACCCTACCCCGCGCCTCCCTCCACCATTCTAATGGCCTTTCTAGAAACAGGGCCCCGGACCCAGCTGCCTCACAGGCACTTGAGGACCAAGGTTGTCGCCTCATACAGTCATAGCAAAGCCCATCCGTAGGATTTTCAGATGGTTCCTGGTCCCTGATTCCTGCCACAGATATTCAGGCTGTTTTGTATCACAACGTGGCTTCGATTTGTACAGCCAACCTTCTGAATGTTCACGCTCACCTGTAACGAGGATCTTCCTGCTAGATCCCAGCTGCCTTGGTGACCCTTCGCCTTCTGCATCGCCAACGCCGCTCGGCACCTTCTCCCTCCACCGCCACGCAGAGTTTTCCGGGCGGTTCTTGGTCATCACAGGCACTGTAAGACTTCAGCGGCTCATCCTCCGATTTCCTAAGTCTTATGGATCTGAGAAACAAAGGGAGAAGGAAATGGAGACAAAATTAAGTGTCCTTATAACCTGCAGCCCATTGACAAGTACCGGAGGCCGGCAGAGTAGAAAGTTCCTCCAGGAAGCTCCCTGGGGTCTTAGTGTTAATGCCCCGCTAGAGGGAAAAACAACCTTGGTTTGACCAGAGCGGGGCCTCCTTAGCCTGTGAAAGTCCTTTTGGAGCTTCCCTTCCCTTTACTTCCCCTAACCCCAAAGTATGTAACAGTCACCCCTCCCAATCCCAGGGCACCAGCTCTTTCTGCACCTGGTCCTGTCTTCCTGCTTTACTGAAGTCACCTTTTTGCATCAAAGACGTCTCAAGAATTCTTTCTTGCCGGTGCCCCCAGGCCTCAGCAACACTGCCCCCAAAACACATCAAAACGTCTTGGTGGTTCTTGCATCCCAATCGGGTTCACCCGAGGCAGCACAAAGGAGATGGTTTGTTAGATACACCCCAAGGGAGCCACCAAGGAGGGACTGTCTGCCCCAAGGCCATGGTGGGGGCTGTGGCTCACGGGGAGGAAGGAGGTAGAACATAGAGAATTTTCTGGTAACCATGCCAGTTATGAGTACCCCAGGGGTCAGCCAGGGCCCATGGCTATTCTGAGGTGGGGCACCTGATAGGCCTGTTCGTGTGCAGCCCGGTGGTCACTGCGATGTCGTTTTGGAATCTAGGTGAGGTTTGGTGGGGGCGAGAGAGAGGATCCTTTAGATTCCTTGGTGCTAAAAGGTTGTTTTGTTAAAAGCACAGGGACAGGACTGGTAGGCAGAAAGAGCTGCCCCGGCTTCTGAGGGGTGACTCTGATTACATATACTTGGGAGTTGGGGGAGGTGAGGGAAAGGGAGATTTCCAAAGGATTTTCATGTGTTTTTTTTTTTTTTTTTTTTGGATTTTCATTTGTTAAAGAAGATTCACAGACACAGAGGCCTTGCTATTGTCAAACCAAGGTAGGTTTTTTCCCTCTAGCCAGGCAGTAGGATCAAGACAGTTGGGAGCTTCCGGGAGGAAGGTCGGGAAGAAGGTCACAGGCATCACACCCAGGGCTGGGGGGCGGGGGAGGTTGAGGGTGTCCGCTGGTGCCTTGTCCTCAGCTGCCTTCTGCTCCCTCACCAGCTGCGGGCCCTTCTGCCTTCCTCACATTTCCACTGCTTTAGCCTGTTGCCTAAAAGCAGCCTCTAGGGTTCCTGGTATCGGTTCCTGCTATGACAAGGACCGAATCTTACATGTCCCTCCCCCAGCAAGCAAGGGGGTATCTTTCCCTCTTCTTAAATTCATTCATCGTGCTCTTAAACCCAAAGTCACAAAAGGAAAAACACATTCTAGAATTTAAGACATACACAGTAGAGCACTGGCGGGGGGGTGGGGTGCTCAGTGGTTGAGCATCTGCCCTCAGCTCAGGGCATGACCCTGGGGTCCTGGGATCAAGTCCCGCATCGGATTCCCTGCAGGGAGCCTGCTTCTCCCCCTGCCTGGGTCTCTGCCCCTCTCTCTGTGTGTCTCTCATGAATAAATAAAATCTTTAAAAAAATAAAACATACAGTGTCAGTGACCAGAAAAGGTCCCTGCACGCCAGGGGGTCGCTGGGGCATTAGCCCCCTCGGGTCAGGTCAGGTTTTGCAGCAACTTGAATTTTGGCACCAAAATTACAAAAAACAGAAACAAAACCCACAACTTTCTGGTTTTGGAGCTTTTGTATTTCAGAATTGCAAGTAAGACTGATCCTGAACACAACACTGGTGGAAATGTGGGTGGTGAAGGCCGCTCTGGTGGTGCGGCAGACGGAAACGAGACCCATGGTCCTGGAAACTCCGATGCCGCCGCAGGTGACAGCTGGGCTCGGTTGTGTCCTGGTGTTCGGTGGACAGTGAGCGCGAGGGAGGAAATTGGACCTTTGGCTGAAAGTCTGTGTAAGCAGAGTGTGGAAGTTGTGGCTTGGCTGCTCCCGAGGCCTTACTGTAAAGCAGACATGTCTTAAAGATGGATTTGCTAATCAGAAAGGAAGCAGAACTTTCAGATTTGGGAAACTCCCAGCCTATCTGTATTGCAAAAACTGAGAACATGAAGAATGTGTTCAAGTGACCGTCATCATCGATGAAGAGATCAGACATTATTCTCTAAGACAAGGGAGAAGGACGCTGAGGCCTTCAGGGACCATCAGAGCGACTCTGCTGCTGGCTGCCCAAGTGCACTGGGGTCAGGGGCAGGGTGGCTTCAGGGAGGGGCAGCAGCCCCTGCACGGCCAGGCTAGTGCATAGTGCAGCTCCACCCCCACACTCTATGGCTGCAGGTGCTTCCCCCCGCCCCTGCCCCTGCAGAGTCCTGGGACAATGGCTGCCTCCACCTAGATTTCAAAGGACAGGGCTCCAGGTAGAGCTGTAACTCTATGACCCCAACCCCAGGGAGCCACCACGGGGGCAGGGCCCTGGCACGGAGTTCCACCTGGGGGGAGTGGCACCCAAAGCTAGGGGGCAGGGCCGCCTGAGCCTTGGGGAACCAGCCTGGCCTAGCAAAGCCCCAGGAGTCCTGGAGGGCAGAGGATCCAGCCAGAGGGTTCTTCTCAAGCCTCAAACTCTCACAGATTTTCTTGTAGTTTAGACTTGCTCAGCCCTGTCACCCCGTCCTTCCTTCCAGCTGCTCCCCCTTCGGGATGGGAATGTCTGTCCTGTGCCCCAGCACTGTGTTCGGGCAGGTTCAGAGCTGGGAGGGGTCTGCCTCGGGATGAACGTGCCTGGGGTCTCCCCACCCCTGAACTACATGAGACTTTGGACTCCGACCCTAGAGTAGATGCTCGAATGAGTTCAAACTCAGGCTGTTGGGATGGAGTGAGCCCATCTCTCATGGGGGAAGGACATGATGTGGGGGCCAGGAGTGGACTGCTATGGTCTGAACCTGCTCTCCCGAAGCTCACACGCTGAAGCCGACCCCCAAGGTGATGGCAGTAGGGGCGGGGCCTTTGGGGTGATTGGGCCAGGAGGGGGAGCCCTGGTGATGGGGTGAGCGCCCCTAAGAAGGAGACCCCAGGGAGCTCCCTCGCCCCTTCCCCACTGTGAGGACACAAGGAGAAGATGCCATCTATGAACAAGGAAATGTAGAGAGCAAGATGAGTCACTCATGTCAAGCAAGCATGACACAGCAGCCAACGGTACTGAGCGAAGACCAGATATCACTCAGACCAGCGCAGGCTGCCAACACCCGGACCCGACAGCCTGCAGAAGCACAGGAGGCCTGCAGGGGCCCCAGACAGGATGACATCCCTCGACAAGGGAGGATTTTTGCAGCAAACCATCAGACTTCCCAGACGTTGATCCCTCCACATCTGACCACTTCAAAAAGGCACCCGCTGCGGAAGGCCCTGCCCGAATGACCTCCACGAGGAACAGAGATCCTTCCCCGCTGGAACATAAGAAGCGGTGCGTGCCGAGAGTGGACCCAGACAGGCCAGAGGCCTTATCCCCACTGCACACCCACACACTCACTTCGCCCTGGGATGGTTCACTTACGTCCTGTTCCACCTCATTTGTTGTGCGGCCTGTGTCTTGCTTCACTTCGTGGGACGTGCAAGAAGTCAAGTTCCACACGTGGTGAAACGTCCCTGAGTTTGGAATCCTGGACCTGCTTCATTGTCACGTGAACCTTGCTTGAGGACCGAATAAAGCCGGCCCTGGGGCAGACACACCTCGTGTGCACACCTTCATAGCGTGCTAACCCTAACCTGCCATGAAATCTTCTGGTGCCTTGATCTTGAACTCCCAGCTTCCAGCAGTGGAGGACATACCTGTCTGTCATTCATTAGCCGCCTTGTCCTTGGTCTTCTGCTACGGCAGCCTGAGCAGATGAAAACAGCAGCATAAGGACTACTGTGGTGACCCAGGGGTACTGAAGCCTGGCCAAGAGGAGCAAGGAATCAGAATGGATGTGAGAATAAGGGAGACACAAAGCCAAGGACCACCCATGCGGATGTACGGTATGGATGACGAACAGTCACTAAAGGCTGAAGTAGGCGAAGTTCTGGAGTTGGGAGGAGGAGAAAATGAGATCAGCCGGAAACACGTTGAGCTCAAGGTGTTTGGCAGACTCCTAAGTGGAGACCTGTGCTCCCACCTGTATTTGTATAACTGCCTCAGTAACTGGTACAACAGGTATCCCCCCCCCCAAATATTAGATAATGGATGGACAGATGGGTGGATGGATGGATGAATGGATGATAGATGGGTGGGTCGATGGGTGAGTGATGGATGGGTGGGTGGTTGGGTGAATAGACGAATGATGGATGGGGGGGTAGATGGTTGGATGGATGGATGGACGATGGAGGAATGATGTTGGTGGCCCTGGTTCTAATAACCATATATTTTTTAAAGATTTTATTTATTTATTCATGGGAGACATACAGAGAGAGGCAGAGACAGAGACAGAGGCAGAGGGAGAATGGGACCTCTTGCAGGGAGCCTGACGTATGACTTGATCCTGGACTCTGGGATCACACCCTGAGCCATAGGCAGATGCTCAACCACTGAGCCACCCAGGCGTCCCTCTAGTAACCATATTAATTCCTTGTGATGGAACCTTGTATTTGAGTTCAGTTCCCATATGCAGTGTTTATCCTGCCTTCCACCATTTTTCCCAGGGGTTCTACAGCTGACACCCTATATCCAGCTTCCAAGTCTTCAGGAGTCATCCTCCCTGGACCATGCCGTGCATCTGCACCCTCTGGATGACACAGACTGCCTGCTGGACTGGCATCTGTCTTGTCACGTATCAAGCCTTACCTCTGAGTCCCCGTTCTTCCTCACATACAGAATGTTTGTTCTGGGCAGCCCGGGTGGCTCAGCGGTTTAGCGCCGCCTTCAGCCCAGGGCGTGATCCTGGAGACCCAGGATCGAATCCCACGTCAGGCTCCTTGTATGGAGCCTGCTTCTCCCTCTGCCTGTGTCTCTGCCTCTCTCTCTCTCTGTGTGTGTGTGTGTGTCTCTATGAGTAAATAAATAAAATTAAAAAAAAAAAAAAGAATGTTTGTTCTGATGCCGAGTGAACAGGTGAATTCATCCAAACGCTGGAGCTTAGCCTACAGCCCCCTTCCAACCAAGAATACCCACAATCCCACTAACATAGCCTACTTCTTGACCACATCTTCTTGCTCTCTGTTGGGACAACTGCTTTTGAGACCGTCTGGTCTCCTGGCTTCCCAACTCTGGCTCTCTTCCTCCAGATGTCACTGCCCAGGCTCCTCTGAAGGGTCCTGCTGCCACCCTCCCCCAGGCACTGCTGCCCCTTGGAGCTCTGGCCCTTGATCCACTCTCAACACTTAAGAGTCCTGAACCATCAGGCAACACTGCAGGGCCCAGAGTTTCTCTTAACTTTGGAAGCTAAAGATCCCCTTAGGAATTAGACAAAACCATGGACTATTTGCCCCCAGGAACACACACATGTACTGAAATTCTGTATATATGGTCCAGAGTTCCACACATATTTATACATACTAATTCCATACATGCGAATGAATCCCAAATATGCTACTCCACCTGGGCCTCTCCCCAGAGCCTGCTTGCTATCTATTTATCTATTTATTTATTTATTTATTATTTTTAAGAGGGTTTCATGCCCAGGGTCACCTGGGTGGCTCAGTGGTTGAGCGTCTGCCTTCTGCTCAGGGCGTGATCCCGGGGTCCTGGGATGGAGCCCTGCATCTGGCTCCCTGCTCAGTGGGGAGCCTGCTTCTCCCTCTGCCACTCCCCTTGCTTGTGCTCTCTCTCTCTCTCTGTCAAATAAGTAAAACCTTTGGGGGGGGGGGAAATCCGTTTTAAACAACAAGAAAGTATGGCTTAAACAGCACACATTTATTCTCACCTAGTGCTAGAGGCTGGAAGTCCAAGGTCAAGGTGAGAGCAGGGCTGCTTCCTCTTGAGGCCTATCTCTGGGGTCGTAGACAGTCCTCTCCCGTGTCCTCATGTGCAACTTCTTTTTTTTTATTATTTTTAAAAAGATTTCATTTATTTATTTATTTATTTATTTATTTATTTATTTATTCTTATTTTTAAGATTCTATTTTTTATGAGCAACACAGAGAGAGAGGCAGAGGGATAAGCAGGCTCCCTGTGGGTGATCCCAGGACCCCTGGGATCACGACCTGAGCCAAAGGCAGACGCTCAAACACTGAGCCACCCAGTTGCCCCTGTGTCCGAACTTCTTGTAAAGACCCCAGTCAGGTTGAATCAGGGCCTCACTTTACCTTAATCATCTCTATAAAGGCCTCATCACCAAACATAGTCCCATTTTGAGGGAAATTCATATGGCAAGACTTCAATGTATGAGTTTCAGAGGGACATGGTTCAGCCCATCACAGCAGCCGTATTCAGTGCCTGCAGCTTGCACCCAGGACTCTGACCACCACCGCTGCCACCCCAGCCCCAGTTCTTGCTCCCCATTTCTCACCAACATAACTGGCCCTCTAGCCACTTGTCATCTCTGGTCTTATTACCCTCAAAGGAGCCTGAGGCCGGGTGTTTAGGGTGCGCCGAGGATCTTAAACAGGGCTATGAGCATGTTGGACTTTGGAAAGGTCCCGGCTGCATAGGTAACGGCGACTGGTTTCCCATTGGTGCTCTAACCGTCGCCCACCAAGCGGCTTACAACATATTATTACCTCACGGTGTTGTAGTTGGGAAGGACGCCTGCTGGCCTCGGCAAGGCTGGGATCGGGGGGTCAGCCAGGTGGGCTTTATGGGGACTCTGGGGAACAGTCGTTTTCAGGCTCATTCAGGGTGTTGGTAGAGTTCAGGTCTATGTGCTTAGGGACAATTGCCTGTTTCCTTGCTGGCTGTCCTTCAGATTCTAGATGCCACCTGCATTCCCTGCCTCACGGTTCCCTCCAGGGACAATGGGTTGAGTCTGTCTCATGCTTCGGTCCCTGCCTCTGCCTCTAGTCAGAGAAATCTCCGCATTTACGGGCTCTAGTCACTGGTCTGGGCCCAGCTCGATGGTCCAGGATACTCTCCTATCTCAGGGTCTGCGACCTTAATGACATCGGCAGTCTCTGCACAGCAGAGCTCTGCTGAGTCCTGAGGGGATGAGACTCCTGGGGGGGACGTGAGTCCTGCCTGGATTTGAGGGTAATAAGACCAGAGACGACAAGTGGCTACAGGGCCAGTTGTGTTGCCCTGGGTTTCCTTTGAGGCTCCCCGTAACTGCATTTGGGGCCACCCCAGCATCTCACTAGCATCTCTTCACACGCAACCCGCTCTCAAATGTGTTCTATATCAAATTTTAACAGAACTGGAGAGACACCCCCCCCCCCGCCCCAACATTGAACATTTCCGCCAGGATAACTCACTTTTGTGCAGTCCTCATCCCAGAACAAAACTGGGATTTCTCCATCTGTTTACTTACGAAGGCCCTGAGATTGCAAGCGCAGGTGCGGTGCACTCGCCCCGGAAGACGCACGCGGGAGGCTCTCTGTTGCAGGACCGCGCACGGAAGACGGAGGCTGCCAACCATCCCCGAGCCCCGCAACAGCTGGATTAAGCGATTTGCCACGCACACGGCACACGGCGGGGCACCAGCAGCTGCAAAAGCAGCGAGGCCGCTCGCCACGTACTCCTTCCGACCCAGCCATCTCCAGGATGGAGGCTACGCGAGGAAAGGCGGGCGGAGAAGAGTGGATAAGGAAGGAGGGACGGCAACGGACATATGCATCTTCTCATATTAAAAAGAATAAATGAAAAACACTGGAAATGTCTAGATCCACAGAAAGGACCCAGCGTCCCCTTAGACTGAGGCCTGGTGCTGGGAAAGGGGGGGTGGCAGTGAGGATGGAGCCTGGGGGCAAAGTGAGGATGGGCCCCTCTCTGGTGGGGTGGGACAGAACAGTGAGGGTGGGCCCCTCTCCTGGGGGGGACACTGAGGACGGGCCCTGGGGGGGAAGGACAGTGAGGACAGGCCCCTCTCCTGGGGTTGGGGGACAGTGAGGACAGGCCCCTCTCCTGGTGAGGGACGGTGAGGATGGGCCCCTCTCCTGGGGGGGGGGACAGTGAGGATGGGCCCTGGGGGGACGGACTGTGAGGACAGGACCCTCTCCTGGGGGGAGGGGACAGTGGGGATGGGCCCCTCTCTGGTGGGGTGGGACAGAACAGTGAGGGTGGGCCCCTCTCCTGGGGGGGACAGTGAGGACGAGGCCTCTCCTGGGGGGACAATGGGAACGAGCCCTCTCCTGGGGGGACAGTGGGGACGGGGCCCTCTCCTGGGGGGACAGTGGGGACGGGCCCTCTCCTGGGGGACAGTGGGGACGGGCCCTCTCCTGGGGGACAGTGTGGACGGGCCCTCTCCTGGGGGACAGTGGGGACGGGCCCTCTCCTGGGGGACAGTGAGGACAGGCCCCTCTCCTGGTGAGGGACGGTGAGGACGGGCCCCTCTCCTGGGAGGAGGGGACAGTGGGGATGGGGCCCTCTCCTGGGGGGAACAGTGAGGACGGGCCCTCTCCTGGGGGACACTGAGGATGGGCCCTCTCCTGGGGGTGACAGTGATGACGGGCCCTCTCCTGGGAGGACAGTGAGGACGGGGCCTCTCCTGGGGGACAGTGGGGACGAGCCCTCTCCTGGGGGGACAGTGGGGACGGGGCCTCTCCTGGGGGACAGTGAGGACGGGGCCTCTCCTGGGAGGACAGTGGGGACGGAACCTCTCCTGGGGGGACAGTGGGGACGGGCTCTCTCCTGGGGGGACAGTGGGGACGGGGCCTCTCCTGGGGGGAGAGTGAGGACGGGCCCTGGGGGGACGGACTGTGAGGACAGGACCCTCTCCTGGGGGGAGGGGACAGTGGGGATGGGCCCCTCTCTGGTGGGGTGGGACAGAACAGTGATGGTGGGCCCCTCTCCTGGGGGGACAGTGTGGACGGGCCCGCTCCTGGGGGGACAGTGGGGACGGGCCCTCTCCTGGGGGACAGTGAGGACGGGGCCTCTCCTGGGGGACAGTAACACGGGCCCTCTCCTGGGGGACAGTGAGGACGGGCCCTCTCCTGGGGGACAGTGGGGACGGGCCCTCTCCTGGGGGGACAGTGGGGACGGGCCCTCTCCTGGGGGACAGTGGGGACGGGCCCTCTCCTGGGGGACAGTGAGGACAGGCCCCTCTCCTGGTGAGGGACGGTGAGGACGGGCCCCTCTCCTGGGAGGAGGGGACAGTGGGGATGGGGCCCTCTCCTGGGGGGAACAGTGAGGACGGGCCCTCTCCTGGGGGACACTGAGGATGGGCCCTCTCCTGGGGGGACAGTGGGGACGGGGCCTCTCCTGGGGGACAGTGAGGACGGGGCCTCTCCTGGGAGGACAGTGGGGACGGAACCTCTCCTGGGGGGACAGTGGGGACGGGCTCTCTCCTGGGGGGACAGTGGGGACGGGGCCTCTCCTGGGGGGAGAGTGAGGACGGGCCCTGGGGGGACGGACTGTGAGGACAGGACCCTCTCCTGGGGGGAGGGGACAGTGGGGATGGGCCCCTCTCTGGTGGGGTGGGACAGAACAGTGATGGTGGGCCCCTCTCCTGGGGGGACAGTGTGGACGGGCCCGCTCCTGGGGGGACAGTGGGGACGGGCCCTCTCCTGGGGGACAGTGAGGACGGGGCCTCTCCTGGGGGACAGTAACACGGGCCCTCTCCTGGGGGACAGTGAGGACGGGCCCTCTCCTGGGGGACAGTGGGGACGGGCCCTCTCCTGGGGGGACAGTGGGGACGGGCTCTCTCCTGGGGGGACAGTGGGGACAGGGCCTCTCCTGGGGGACAGTGAGGACGGGCCCTGGGGGGACGGACAGTGAGGACAGGACCCTCTCCTGGGGGGAGGGGACTGTGGGGATGGGCCCCTCTCTGGTGGGGTGGACAGAACAGTGAGGGTGGGCCCCTTTCCTGGGGGGACAGTGTGGACGGGCCCTCTCCTGGGGGACAGTGAGGACGGGTTCTCTCCTGGGGGGGACAGTGGGGACGGGCCCTCTCCTGGGGGACAGTGTGGACGGGGCCTCTCCTGGGGGACAGTGGGGACAGGCCCTCTCCTGGGGGACAGTGGGGACGGGGCCTCTCCTGGGGGGACAGTGGGGACGGGCCCTCTCCTGGGGGGACAGTGGGGACGGGGCCTCTCCTGGGGGGACAGTGGGGACGGGCCCTCTCCTGGGGGACAGTGGGGACGGGCCCTCTCCTGGGGGGACAGTGAGGAAGGGGCCCTCTCCTGGGGGACAGTGGGGACGGGCCCTCTCCTGGGGGGACAGTGAGGAAGGGGCCCTCTCCTGGGGGACAGTGTGGACGGGCCCTCTCCTGGGGGGACAGTGGGGACGGGGCCTCTCCTGGGGGACAGTGGGGACGAGCCCTCTCCTGGGGGGACAGTGGGGACGGGGCCTCTCCTGGGGGACAGTGAGGACGGGGCCTCTCCTGGGAGGACAGTGGGGACGGAACCTCTCCTGGGGGGACAGTGGGGACGGGCTCTCTCCTGGGGGGACAGTGGGGACGGGGCCTCTCCTGGGGGAAGGTGGGGACGGGGCCTCTCCTGGGGGACAGTGGGGACGGGCCCTCTCCTGGGGGGACAGTGGGGACGGGCCCTCTCCTGGGGGGACAGTGGGGACGGGCCCTCTCCTGGGGGGACAGTGGGGACGGGGCCTCTCCTGGGGGAAGGTGGGGACGGGGCCTCTCCTGGGGGACAGTGGGGACGGGTCCTCTCCTGGGGGACAGTGGGGACGGGCCCGCTCCTGGGGGGACAGTGAGGAAGGGGCCCTCTCCTGGGGGGACAGTGGGGACGGGCCCTCTCCTGGGGGGACAGTGGGGACGGGGCCTCTCCTGGGGGACAGTGGGGACGAGCCCTCTCCTGGGGGGACAGTGGGGACGGGGCCTCTCCTGGGGGACAGTGAGGACGGGGCCTCTCCTGGGAGGACAGTGGGGACGGAACCTCTCCTGGGGGGACAGTGGGGACGGGGCCTCTCCTGGGGGACAGTGAGGACGGGGCCTCTCCTGGGGGACAGTGAGGACGGGCCCTCTCCTGGGGGGACAGTGAGGAAGGGGCCCTCTCCTGGGGGACAGTGTGGACGGGCCCTCTCCTGGGGGGACAGTGGGGACGGGGCCTCTCCTGGGGGACAGTGGGGACGAGCCCTCTCCTGGGGGGACAGTGGGGACGGGGCCTCTCCTGGGGGACAGTGAGGACGGGGCCTCTCCTGGGAGGACAGTGGGGACGGAACCTCTCCTGGGGGGACAGTGGGGACGGGCTCTCTCCTGGGGGGACAGTGGGGACGGGGCCTCTCCTGGGGGAAGGTGGGGACGGGGCCTCTCCTGGGGGCCAGTGGGGACGGGCCCTCTCCTGGGGGGACAGTGGGGACGGGCCCTCTCCTGGGGGGACAGTGGGGACGGGCCCTCTCCTGGGGGGACAGTGGGGACGGGGCCTCTCCTGGGGGGACAGTGGGGACGGGGCCTCTCCTGGGGGAAGGTGGGGACGGGGCCTCTCCTGGGGGACAGTGGGGACGGGTCCTCTCCTGGGGGACAGTGGGGACGGGCCCTCTCCTGGGGGGACAGTGAGGAAGGGGCCCTCTCCTGGGGGACAGTGTGGACGGGCCCTCTCCTGGGGGGACAGTGGGGACGGGGCCTCTCCTGGGGGACAGTGGGGACGAGCCCTCTCCTGGGGGGACAGTGGGGACGGGGCCTCTCCTGGGGGACAGTGGGGACGAGCCCTCTCCTGGGGGGACAGTGGGGACGGGCCCTCTCCTGGGGGGACAGTGGGGACGGAACCTCTCCTGGGGGGACAGTGGGGACGGGGCCTCTCCTGGGGGACAGTGAGGACGGGGCCTCTCCTGGGGGACAGTGAGGACGGGCCCTCTCCTGGGGGGACAGTGGGGACGGGGCCTCTCCTGGGGGACAGTGGGGACGAGCCCTCTCCTGGGGGGACAGTGGGGACGGGGCCTCTCCTGGGGGACAGTGAGGACGGGGCCTCTCCTGGGAGGACAGTGGGGACGGAACCTCTCCTGGGGGGACAGTGGGGACGGGCTCTCTCCTGGGGGGACAGTGGGGACGGGGCCTCTCCTGGGGGAAGGTGGGGACGGGGCCTCTCCTGGGGGACAGTGGGGACGGGCCCTCTCCTGGGGGGACAGTGTGGACGGGGCCTCTCCGGGGGGACAGTGGGGACGGGCCCTCTCCTGGGGGACAGTGGGGACGGGCCCTCTCCTGGGGGGGGACAGCGAGGATGCCCCGCTCCCTCCCCCGCCGCCGCCTCCTTCCGCGGCGAGGGACTTCCGCGCGCCCCGGGCCCGCACCCCGCACCCCGCCGCCGCCCCGGTCCCTGCGCAGCCCGGTCTGGGTCTCCTGCGCTGGGCCCCGCGCACCGGCCCGGCCCTCCCGACTCCAGCCCCGCGGGCAGCGCGCGAGCCCAGGGGTCGGCCCGCACCGCCCGCTCCCGCTCCCGCTCCCGCTCCCGCTCCCGCTCCCGCGCACAGGGCGCCCGCCCGGCCCGCAGCCTCTCCCCGCCGCCCCCCGCGCCGGCTTCCGGGGGAGGAGAACGCGGAACGGGTCGGGGGGGACGGGGGCGGCCGCACGCAGCGCGGGCTCCGGGGCCGAGGGGGCGGCGCCTCGCCCGCGCCAAGCCCCGCCCACGCGCAGGCAACGCCTCTCCGGATTGGGCAGCGCCGCCAGGCCGTCGGGGCGGGGCGAGCGTCGTCGCGTCCGGGTGACGTCTCCCGCGGGCGTCGGGCAGGGTCGGCGGCGTCGGCAGCGGCGGCGGCGGCGGCGGCCGGTGGGAAATGGCGGAGTACTTGGCCTCCATTTTTGGCACCGAGAAAGACAAGTGAGTGGGAGCCGCCCGGCGGGCTCCGGGGCGGGGGCGCGGGGGCGGGCGGGCGCGGGCGGCGGCGGGAGGCCCGGGCGGGCGGGGGGGAGGGGCGCGGCGGCCCTTCCGGCCTCGGGAGCCGCGCGCCGCCGCCTCGTGGGCGCCCGGGCGGGCTTCCGCTGGGCGGCGCGGCCTCTCCCGCCGGGGGTGCTCGGCGGCCCGGCCCGTCTGGGGGCGCCCCGGGCCCGCGTCCCGCCGCCGAGCCGTCGCGGGTCGCGCCGAAGTTGTCCACGGGAACCGGCCCCCGCCCCCCGCTTGGGCCCCGAACGCGGCTGCGGGCCGGCGGCCTTGGACAGCCCGGGGCCCGGCTGCTCGGGGCCGCGTCCGCCCCGCGAGCCTCGGCCTGGACGCGGCGGGTCGGGAGGACCCGTGAGCTCGGCCCGCAGCTTTGAACGCGCTCGGACCTGTGATTCCAGCATCGAGAGAAACGCGGGGTCCCTCCTCGCCGTCCCCCCACCTCTTTTTTTTTTTTTTTTTTTTAAGGTTGCATGCCTTTGCTACCCGGTTGTTGGGTTAAAAGCAAAAAGCAAAAAAAAAAAAAAAAAAAAAAAAAAAAATTTGGATTTTGATCTTGGAGGTTTTAATTCCCGGTGCGCTGGCGGAAGTTTGGACTCCAGGGTAAATGTCTTCATTTAGGAGCATAACTCTTATTTGGAAACCTACTAAAGACTAGACTAAGCTGCGGCTCGGTCTGCATTTTGGAGAAGTAGTTAAGGGTGTTGGGATTCTTCTGGGCTCTACCTTGATGAGGGCTCTTGATGATCCAGCCCTCGGTTTGTTATAATGTTGTAAAACCACTTTTTGTTTTTCTTTCTTTCTTTTAAGATTTTATTTATTCATTCATGAGAGAAAGAGAGAGACACAGGCAGAGGGAGAAGCAGGCTCCATGCAGGGAGCCCGACATGGGACTCGATCCCAGGACTCCAGGATCACGCCCTGGACCAAAGGCAGACGCTAAACCACTGGGCCACCCAGGCTGCCCTAAAACCACTTTTTCAAACACGGGTTTTTTTTAATTCTATCTTACAGATTTTACTTTATTTTTAAAAGATTTTATTTATTCATGAGAGAGAGGGAGAGACACAGGCAGAGGGAGAAGCAGGCCCTATGCAGGGAGCAGGACTCTATCCCAGGTCTCCAGGATCAGGCCCTGGGCTGAAGGCAAATGCTCAACCGCTGAGCCACCCGGTGGCCCTTTAAAGATTCTATTTTTAAGTAATCTCTACACCCAGCGTGGGGCTCAAACTCAGAAACCTGAAATCCAGAGCCACGCACTGCTCCGCCGACTGAGCCAGCCAGGGGCCCCTGAAACCCTTTAAATTCTTTGTCTTCCAGGATGCAGTCTGTCCTGTAAAACATCTTGTGCTTGGAAGAGGGGGTTATATATTTTAGTGACAAAACCATGTGACATGATCATTAGTCGTGGTCACTCCAGAAACACTATTGAGTCCATCTCTGATGACTTAAAGATGAATGAAATTTGGGTCTTGATCTCCAGGAACTGGAGGGGCGGTTGTATGTCGGGAAAGGGAAATTAAAGTTAGATGCACCGATGTGATGCTTTTTAAGCGCTGTGGACGGGGCTCAGAGGAGGAAGCTACCTGTAAACATCACCCTGAATGAATGGGCCAGCTCTGCTGGAAAGAGCCTTCTCGGAGTGTAGAATGATTAGGAAGATGCGTCAGTAACTTCCTCCCTGAGCTTGTAATAGTGTGGGCCATGACTTGTAGTCCATAAAGTTTTTTTCCTTATTCTTGTAAAAAGTTACATCAGATGGTGCCTTCACTGTACTCTGCAGAACTTTTAGAGGTTTATTCCAATTAACCTTTTTTTATATATTCCTGATGTAAGTAACCACATTTTAGCCTACTAAAGCCGAATTGTAAAAGGCATGGCTTTAATTCAGAAACTTGATTATTTAATCTGTTACTCGTCTCATTTCGGGGAGATTTGTGGGGTTTTAGTTTCCAGGACACAGTATCAATGCCTAAAAAACAAAGATGATGATTCTTGCTAACGTTTCCCCCCGCCCCCCCCAAGCTATAAGTAAAATGTAGGTGTGTGCCAATTAAAAAGATTTATGTAGTCCTACATTTGAACTTATGGTCATTTTCTAAATTCAAGCAAGGTTGGTCCTCTAATATCTTCTCTGTAATGGTCACTTTTTTAAAAATCTCTTTTATTTCAGTGGTTTAATAAGCGGATTGCTAAAAGTTTATTACTAGGACAGCTTTGACTGATATACTAAATTCTAATCAAGTGCTATGAAATTAAAGCCATTTCTGAAAGTACAGAAACAAAGATTGTTTTAATTATATAGAATAGTTGGGTGTTGTTCAGGCGGGGGTTTTGCCCATTCTGAGGTATTTTTAAAATAAGCTCTTAATTTTCAGGTGATTTTCTGAAGATGTAAGTTATGTATTCAAATTATACGTGAAGTAAGACTTAAGGATAAGTTTGCAAATGCGTAATTTTCCTCCCCTGGTAAATTCAGACTTTTCCATGCTTATTGATACCTGATAAATTGGTGGCTAATTGATCTTTGCAGACCATCAAATTTTAAGACCCTTTGATTCTAACTCTGGATTGACTGTCTGAACGTAGAGCCCTTGCTAAAAAAATTGAACCTACGAAGTGACCCTCCCAAGTCTGCAAATCTAGCTTTGAGTGGTGCTCATCCAGTAAGATTTCATGACCCATCACAGATCTGAGCCATCTGACATTGCTGTCACGGTGATGGCTGGATTGCTAGTTTTGATTTGATCTGGATCATCCAGGTATTTGAACGGTCCTAAGGGAGAGCTTTGTGATACAGACAGGAGGTGGCCTTGTGTAGGAACAAGCAGATGAGTTCCCCTGATAGCTTGTGTCAGTGTATTGAAACCAGGAGACTGCCGTACTTCAGACCTTTGTTTGGAAATTTCCTGTTGGTCTGGCGTCATGAACGAGAGAACATGGACTTTGTTTTAGTGAGAGATTGCATTTAATGAGCACTAAGTATGAAGTGTACACATGGCATGTGATTCTTGGAACAAAGCCAGCTTGGCATTTTCCTCATTTTACAGGTGGCTCCTGGGACCAGGAGAGGTGGGGTGACTTGCCCAAGCCCAGGTAGCTAGTGGCAGAGTCAGAATCTCAACCCTCACTGTGCTGTGTTGGTGTCCTCAAGAGAGAATTTCATCATGGAACGCTAGAGAATAGATATGTTTTGAATTAAATTTAGTTTTAAGCTTAAATATTCCATTAAGAAGAAACAGCAGAGCAGAGCAAGTAGTTGAGAGTGGAGTGGCTTTGGATGGGGGGGTGTCTGGGGTGGAGTTAGAGCACTCTTCATTGAAGGACTAACGTATTTGTCAGAGGCAGATTGAGGGGAGGGTCACCCAGAAATGCTGCTAGGAAGGGGAAGGGACCTGCTACCCAAGAAAACTGTATGTCTGTGTTTTCTCAGAGCAAAAGAAAAGTAGTTCAGAAGCATATGTGATGTTGACGTATTTACATCTGTTTGATGCCTTCCCAGCAAAATAATCAGCTCTTATTTTCCCTTACAGAGTCAACTGTTCATTTTATTTCAAAATTGGAGCATGTCGTCATGGAGACAGATGCTCTCGGTTGCACAATAAACCGACCTTTAGCCAGGTTTGTTTTTTTCTTTCTTTTTTCTGTATTCATGCAAATTATCAAAACTTCATGTACTTTACAGAGGCAGTTAATGCTTTTCCATGTATTACATAGGACATTTTTTTCTCTAGTAGTTTTAGTCTCCATTGTGTTTGTATGTTGTTCTGTTTAAATGAGAATGAGACCAGTGAACCACCCCCAGGGAGGAGGTCTGCAAGACAGGTTCTTCTTCCGCAGGTAGAGAAGCTTTTTACAAAGAAGTGATTAATGTTTGCTTGTTGGCTGTGACTGGTCTTTGCCGCCTTGCCACCCCTTCTCCCCTCTCATAGACGTGGGTCCAGTGGGGGCAGCCTCGCCAGCGTGGACTTAGCCTTGTTTTCCTGGCACCGATTGAAGCCAAGTGGGCTTTCTGCAATTTGCTCTCTCCAGGCAGCAGAGACGGACAGAGCCACCCACAGGGGTGCTTGTGCCATTCTCAGCACATGCTCGGGTTCCCCAGTAGTCCTGGGTGTGCCCCCTCTTGCAGATGCCCAGGTGAGGGGTTAGCCATGACATCATGTCATAGAAACATTAAAAATGAAACTTAACATTTGAAGATGGGCATTTACCTTCAGTTATTTGTAGCCGGTCTATTTGGTTGGTTGAGAGGTGCCTGTTAGCTTGGGCTTAGGTCGTCCATTGTGAGTTTAGATCAATCAGAAATTGTAGATTTTTTGGTTGGCTTTGTTTGTTAACTGAAGAACAGGTGGGATTTGCATCCTACAGGTGATCACTGAGGAGTTAGGGGAAAAAGCACCTGTAATAGGAACAGGAAACTTCTGCCCATGTTTATCTGGATATTTAGACTTTGAAAAATTCTAGTCTTTCCAGACTGAGGGCTTAAGTTCCTTCCCACTGGTGGTGACATCTGAGTGAGCATCCTCTGAATCATTGGGTAGCTATTGTGTGTAGCCCCTGGAAGCTGCCAGACCCTGCCTCTGAGCTCACATCATCCTGTTCACGTGTTCTTGAACTTCTGCCAGAACAGATGTTTACATTTTACTATAAGTATTTAGGAAAATCAGCCAATTGCTGTAGGAAAGAGATATTTGTATTTTCTAATTTAAGCCCAAAGAAAACCCCACAATATGTTTTAGAAACATATGTAATATGTTTTTAGAAGAGGGGTGATGGCTTCCTCTCCCCCATTATTCCACTGACACAGCATGGTTAGTATAACAAGAACCTATCTTTAATTTAGGAGAATACGTCTCTTTTTTGAATCTCAGAATATTGTAGATATTGCTGTAAACCTTACTGCAATTTTTTTTTAAGTGGCTTGATTTCTGAACTAAATCTCCCCAGCTAAGCCAGTGATTATAGATTGGGCAGTTAACAAACATCTTACGTGTCCATTGAGATTTTTGATTCTGTGGGTTATTTCCAGATGTGCCAAGTGTTGGGCTGAGAGAGAAGTGATCCTGGTAGGAAAGTTTTCTTTAAGCTATCCAGAGCCATTTGGTTTATTTTCTGTGTGAATCACTGATACCTCAGAATGTTAATGTGAAGTTAATCTGAGTACTTTGGATCAAGAAGAGGCAGCGATTCCATTAACGTTGGGGTCAGTTCTATGTGTTCACCTGAGCATCTCATTGTTACGGGCTTGGTTGGTTTCAGGCAATCCTGACCCCAATTATAATGGAATTGCAATGCCCGCTCTGGGTATAGTTTCCTTCACTAACCAACCACTGCCAGATGACCCGAGCAAGACCTATAATGAATTCCTTGTTGAATATTTGGGCTCTGTATAGCTTTCTGTCAGAGTTGTTAGGCTTACTGGTGATTCCCATTGAAAACTGAGTCAAGTCAGCTTTGGGAAACAGCCGAGGCCAAGATAAGTTGACCTGGGGCAGTACTTGGTGGCTGGGGGAAGATGCAAGGCTCTGCAGGAAGGGGTGTGTGTGTGTGTGTGTGTGTGTGTGTGTGTGTGTGTGAGACCATCATGTACATGGTCATGGCCTGGCGGTTGATGTTTCTCCCGTGTGGGTTTCCCCATAGCAGACCTTTGGGGTGTGCCCACACAACTTCTTCCTTTAAATGTAGCTAGAAACGGAACTGCAGGTTTTGTAAAGCCACTCACAAAACTGCTGTGGACCTGTGTTGTTGAGACTAAACATTTATTTTTCTGAATCATGCAGTATATTGGTTCAGCTTGTAAAACTCAGTGTGGGTTTCTTTTTAAGCTTCTTGCAGTGATGTGGACGTTAAGATTCATGTAATATATTAGCCTACTAACTTAAACATGGTTTGTTTTTTCAGACAACTTGATTTTAAGAAGAACGGTACAATGTAAGGTTTCAAGTCTTCCTGATCCAGTTTAAAGCACAAGGGCTAAAAGGATTTTTTTCCCTTAAAAGAAGGATCGGAAAAGAACAGATGTTTAAGCTATTGTATTATGTAAACAGAGGTCCCACCAAGCAAACAAATGTGGGATAGGTGTCCATGACAGTCAGGACACCCATTTGGTGCGCCTGTTTCCTGTGAGACCAGACAGCTTGATGGACTGCATACAGTTGACTTACGCATTTGGTTTTCCCAAAAAATAAAAAAAAAATAAAAATCATTTTGTGTGGGGAATATGATTAGCATGTGAATTTTTCAACATCTTAGTGTCTGCTAGCTTGGAGTATAAGAAAACCGTTAGTTTGCTATCATTTATTTTGCATTAAAACGCTGGAATAATGTGGGACTACTGAAAAAATGGCTACAGTTTCTTCCTGGTTGCTGGCTAACTTGACCTAAGTCACTGCTCACACTCTGTTTTCATAATATGATGGTTTGGGTGTGCTCTTCAGAGGACAAGTGTCTGACTTGTGGGAAACAGACAAGCAAGCGTTGAGCCATTTGCAAACAAGTTGTCTCTTTGCAATTGTCTAATACATGCACAGCAGCCAGTAGAATTCCCCTTTTTATTTTTTTTTCCCCGCAGACCATCTTGATTCAAAACATCTATCGTAATCCCCAAAACAGTGCACAGACGGCTGACGGCTCACACTGTAAGTCCCACAGTTGGAGAAATTTTTTTAAAACAATGGTGTTAAAGAGCCCACTCTTAATTGAGACAAATACTGTTGGCTTCTGAGCTGCTGACGTAGAGCTGTTGCAAACAGGACAAGGTGCTGGAAGGCCTTGGTACCTACGGCAAGAACCTGATACTTGGCCACGTTCAGGAGGCTGTCCGAGGCAAGGGCTCTGGGGAGGCCTCTTCCCTGGGTTGACGTTTGTTAACGAGAGGGAGGGGGTCTGTCCATGTGACACTTGACAGTTCCCAGCCAAACACTGGTCTTTCCAGTGCCTGAACCCCTGGCCTTTATTAAGTTCTTTCTGTAAAGGTAAAAATCTTAGGAATGTTTAGGAATCAATAAGGTAAGTTGCCCAATAAGTGTGGGTTTTATTTCACCATTACAATTTTTCCTCTAGGAAGTGGAGATTTCATGATATGTAATTATTGTATTTCTCTGCTCTCATGGTTTTTGTCATCAGTTTATGCAGGCACTTTCTCAGCTCATGAAGTTTTCTGTAATAGCGAAGACCATTTTGGTAGTAACCTGCCAAGTTGCTTGCACTCGTAACTGGGTTGGAACTTGGAAATGGGGAATCTTTGCGTCCCGTGAACAGAAATACAATATCAGCATATCATGGGATCTCTGTGACGTTGCAGTGTTAGGGTGCTCCAAGACAGCCACCAACTAAGAGAAAAACCTCTCTGCTTCGAAAGAAAATAACTTGCTCTTTTTTCAGCACTGAGTCTTGACTGAAGTGATCGCCACAGGAAACCGGTTAAGTGTTTAAATTTAATTTTCCATAATATAAAGTTGTTGCGTTTTGTATTTCAGACCATTGCCCTCTTGAACATTTACCGTAACCCTCAAAACTCTTCCCAGTCTGCTGACGGTTTGCGCTGTAAGTTCATACAAGTTCCTTCCCTGGTTCCCTGGGCTTGCGTGTCAGAGCTCAGTGTCAGCTCCACCTGGTCTGCCGCTGTAGTGTCAAGGACGGCCTTTCACTAGAGGTGTCGAGAGCTTGTGTCCCACTGACCCCATGGAAACCTCTGAGATTTGAACTCCTGCCCACTTTTTAAGAAACAAAAACTGACCAGAAAGGATACCCTCCCTGTACGATAGCTTGGAGCTGCTGCTCTTGCTACCTTGACCGTCATCCCAGGGGAGAATATACTTGGAGTTAAATGTGCAGCTGTGTTCTTCCCCTCTTAAGAGCAATAGTATCCGAAAGTTTCTCTCACGTTAAAAAGCAGTATCCTGAAATTATTTTTGAGGTTTTATGTCTTATCAGACTTTTTCTTGAACTCCATTCTGGAGCTCATGCTTTTATTGTAAGAGCATTGTTCTGAGAGTGTTTCCCAGTGAGGATCTTCCGAGTTGCACGGACTCCTCTGAGTTTTCCTCAACGCCAGCCCTATGCCGACTCAGTCTTTAACCAAAGTCCTTTACGTAGCTTTCTGCAACTTGGAGAAGCTAGCTTACTACGTGTGGAAAAGAAAAGGTGTACTTGGTGGGGAGATGGAGCTAGTCTGGGCATTTAGTAGACCCTGCTCGTTTCTCCCTATGTTGAGAAATAGTAAATTTAAGTTACAAACGTTGTGTTTCCTCAGGGGTAGTTTTTCAAGAACAGGATCCATATTAGTATCCCTGGAAGTTTCGAAAAGCTAAAATTTAGATTTTATGGCTCTTGAGCCGTGGAATGAATTCAGTCATCTGGATACATTGAAAGGATCATCCTGGACTCCTACTAAAATCAAGGGGTCCAAACCAAACAGCTTCTCATTTTCTAGTTTGTTTTGAAGCTGCAAAATGTAATAGAAAATGCTGTCCACAGGTGCCCCTGAATAGCCACAGACCTAAGTCCCACACATCCTTGGCCCACGGCTCCTCAGCTCATAGGACAGTCTACACCGCCCGCTCGGGCCACCCTCTTTGTGCGGCTGTGTGAGTGCACAGTGCACGTGTCTGTGTGGGGGAGGGCTGGGAAGGTTCTCCTGCCAACACACCGTGTTTCTCCATGCCGTGCTGACCTGATAGCAGATCATTTGTTTCCCTGAATCTGATGGCAACAGGATTTACGGGTAGCCCTTGTTTTAAAATACTTGGTTTTGCTTTGTTTTTTAAAGAAACAAAATCAATAGGTGGAGGGAAGTACTTACATATGGACTTATTAAATAATTTTCGTAACAGCCCTGCCCTGGGGTAAAACGAATGAGAGGTTGACGATTGAGTAATGACAATTAATCATTCTTTGCCCTGATCGTTTACTTGGGGACTGCGGATGCTTCGTTGACAAAACAATGTTGGATTAGTTTTCTTCGTGTCTTTACCTGCGATTCACAGTGCTCTTGTTGTGCGTATGCTACATAATAAAAGTTGAGCTGTACCAAATATTCCGATTATGGGCTCCAGATTCTACAAATTAAATGAAGTTCTGATCAATTTAGGTAGAAAATCCATTTAAGCTGATGAACCTGCAACAGAGCCTTCGAGTAAATTTCAACCAGCCGAGTTCATCAGTTTCCTAAATTTACGACTTTTTAACATGCCCTTTCGTGTATAGAAGTATGAATCCCAGTTGAAGAAAGTTTCTGTGAGAAAACTAGGTATCTTCAGGTGGTATTATGTAAGATCCATGGAGTCACGTAGATGACTTTGCAGTTGACCAGTGTCTTAATCACTCATCTCTGTCCTGCCCTAGTTATATGGTTGACTGGAGATTTTTAACCAGAGTCTAGAAGATAAAATATGCCCACTATCGAGCATTTTCAAATTGAACTTCCCAGAAGTCACTAAGGTACAATGCTGTTCTCCAGGGAGAGAATTAGAAATACCATGACTACAACAGTCTTTGAACCACCACCAGAGCCTGACTCAACAGGGCTAGCACTTTGAGCATGCAAATGTCTTTTCTCCTCATTTTTTTCTGATGTGAGAAGGGAATGTAAAGATTAAAATCTGCCCTTTGGAATGGGCATCTCTTCTCCCGACTACTTCTTCTTAAGAACTTGATTTGCCCGAGGAAGGAGGTCATGTCCACGATAGCTTTTAAATTGTACCGGGCTGTCAAGAGGAGTAGTTGTTGCCTAATGCAGTCAAGAGGTTTTGGGTTCTAAAGCAAGCTGGGTTCCCCCGGAAATTCAAAAATAACTAAGATGGCAGGAATCACCCCTCCTACCCCCTCCCATGCATTAGAAAGTAAATGTCAGTCATTCTCAGAATCAAAAGATAAAGTTTTCCAGGGAAACTGCCCCAGGCAGCATGGTGGATACATCCGCGTGCCTCTGCCCCAGTGCCCTCGCCGCCTGATGAGGCTGGGCTGCCGGTCCAGGACTGTGGTCGGGGAGGGGACAACTGAACAGTAAGCTGGCCCAGCCTTGAAGCCACTCGGCCTTGGTAGGCTCCGTGATCGGGCTGTATGGGACACTGGTTCATTGACATGCCAGCTTTGTGATTTCTCAGGTTTAGGTAAGAGAATTGTAGAATTTGAACGGTAAAATTTGGTAGAATGATAATGAGGGTAGAATGTAAATTTGGAAAATCTGCCCACACAGTGGACATGATTGATTACACTTAGTGCATGTGCATTATGAAGAATAAACTTGATGGGAATAGTTATGGAATATAAAATAAGAATGCTTCCTTCAGCAAAGCATTGTAACTTTCCCTTTATTCAGAGGCATTCGAACTACTGTAATTGAACTTCGTAATTATCCTACTGAGTCTTTATTTATCGTCATTTGGGTTTTAATCGCATCAGAAAGAATTTTATAATAGCATTGTGTGGCTGCTAATCTGTAAGAAATTAGTCAGGAACATTAGCTCTTAATCACATACCCTGATTTCAGCTTTTATTTTAGCCTGTTAAAGAGGAAAAAATCAGTGTGATTCCTTGGCCTCTATTTTAAATCATAAAAGGAAGAAAATTTTCATTTAAAAATTTCTTGAGGGTAAACTTTTTCCTTAACACTTTCTGAAAACGTGGCCCTTTGATGCTGATTAAAACTTGCTGTGATTTTAATAGCCAGAACTGAGACCGTCATAGGGGGCATTTAAAAACTTCACCACACTTTAAAATTTTTAACAATTGGCTGTCACGCAGTATCTTCAGTGCTCCAGTAGAATGCAGCTCTGTTGTGTTTCCTCTCTAGACAATCTAATGTGTGTTACTGTAGCAGTTTGAGTTAAACGCAGCGTTGTCTTTAAGGCTCCGTCTCTAACCAGCAAGGTTTCTGTTGTTCATAGGTGCCGTGAGTGACGTCGAGATGCAGGAGCACTATGATGAGTTCTTTGAGGTGAGATACTATTTGACAGTGACCAGCCTGTTCGCCTTCTGTATCCCTTTGCAAGGAGTTAAAATACGTTCCTATTCATAGATATGCTTAAATGGGAGTTATGTGCAGGTGGTACTTTAAGTATCTCTTGAGCCTTAAATTACTGTGTCGTCTCCCCCCCCCCCCCCCCCCACAGGAGGTTTTTACAGAAATGGAGGAGAAGTATGGGGAAGTCGAGGAGATGAATGTCTGTGATAACCTCGGAGACCACCTAGTTGGGAACGTGTACGTCAAGGTAGGAACAGACTGACAGGTGGGAGTTCTGTCTCTTGACTGATGCAGACTAAGGAGCGAAGACCGCCTACCTTCGGATGTTAGAACTTCAAAGTTCTGAAAGCTCGCTGCTAGTCATGAATGTTAATGCACTCAGTCCTTGGCTGGCCAGAGCCTGGGCATGACAGCAGCCGTGGGTGCCGGAGGGATGGATGGGACACCACAGTCACCACACTTCGGTGTTGGGGTTTTCATCGCTGTTGCTGACGGGCTGTCTGGATGCAGGAGAAGTTGGTTTATATGTGTGGTTTCTTGTCCCCCCCCCCCTTTTTTTTTTTTAAGCCCCCATGGCCCACACAAATCATCGCATTTGCTCTTTTAACTGATCGAAAGCCTAGGCTGTGTGTGTCTGATCTCAGACCATCACAGAATTATGTGATCCGATTGCAGATAAAGATAGTCTGTCTTTTTTTTTTTTTTTTTTTTTTTTTTTTATTTATGATAGTCACAGAGAGAGAGAGAGAAGCAGAGACATAGGCAGAGGGAGAAGCAGGCTCCATGCACCGGGAGCCCGATGTGGGATTCGATCTTGGGTCTCCAGGATCACGCCCTGAGCCAAAGGCAGGCGCCAAACCGCTGCGCCACCCAGGGATCCCGATAGTCTGTCTTTAAATTTGCTGTGCAGCAGCATCCCACTATATTTTGCCCCCGTGAACGTGTCACGTGTATTTGGAGAGGAGGTCTTTCTGGGTGAGTGTGGGCAGCAGGCATCTCTGCTTCGTTTTTTCAGTTTCGCCGAGAGGAAGACGCGGAAAAGGCTGTGATTGACTTGAACAACCGCTGGTTTAATGGGCAGCCAATCCACGCTGAGCTCTCCCCGGTGACTGACTTCCGAGAGGCGTGCTGCCGCCAGTACGAGATGGGGTAGGTGACGGCGCAGGTGCGGGGCCCGCGGGAGGGCTGGCGGGGGACTAGCAGGCAGCGCGCGGCATGGTGGCCTCTGCTTCCCCGCAGGGAGTGCACGCGGGGCGGTTTCTGCAACTTCATGCACCTGAAGCCCATTTCCAGGGAGCTGCGGCGGGAGCTGTACGGGCGCCGGCGCAAGAAGTGAGTACTTCCCACAGCCTTCTCTTGCCTCCTGGCGCTTTCTGTTCTGGAAGGTACTTCATCAAGTAAAGCATGCCCTGAGTGTAAAAGTCACTGTTTGGGACATAGTATGTATTTTCAGGTATGAAATGTACTCTTAAAAGAATATCCCACATTGTCCTGCGAGCCCTTGGGACCTGCGTGAGGGGGAGGCGGTCCAAGTGGGTTCGTGAGCACAGGGTTTATCCCTCAGCATAACTTCATGTGCTGCGTGTTTCCTCTGGGGGCTCCCATTTGGTGCCCGTTTGCTTTGGGGGCAGGGAGTGTGGGCGGAATCCGGCAGGGTCCCATGTGTGGTCCCGGTGGTGAAGGGCAGCCTGCGGTGCCACAGAACAGAGAGTGAGCCCGGAAGTCAGGAGAGGCATCTTATCCCGCCTGGCTGAGTTCTGACCCCAGGGCTTCTCGCCCCCCTCCTGGGAAACAGGTCCCAGGAGATGTAGGGCTTGTTGGTGACTGTTTCATTGTCAACAGAAAGCATGGGAGAAGACGAGCCCTGCCCTCCGTGCCCCAGAGCCCAGCGGGGGAGGGGCCGGGGCCTGATAACAGCTTCGGGGGGTGTCAAACAGCCCCCGACCCTTGGAGCTGGCATCCTGGAAGCACAGGCCATGGAGGGTCACCTGCCTCATGATCCTGACAAGCTGGCTTTCTGCCCTGGCCTCTGGGTGCACGTACAGCGTGGGTGTGCAGTTTCGTGGGAGCGATTTCCCTTTATTGGTGCCATCCACTCGGCGGGATACAGTATTCGGAAGCGTTAATCATTGTGAGATACCGTTGGATGCTTTGCTTTGGATGACACAGTTTTGTTTTCTTTGGTTGCAGGCATAGATCGAGGTCCCGGTCTCGGGAGCGTCGCTCTCGGTCTAGAGACCGTGGTCGTGGCGGCGGCGGTGGTGGCGGCGGCGGCGGTGGGGGACGGGAGCGTGACAGGAGGCGGTCGAGAGACCGTGAAAGATCTGGGCGATTCTGAGCCATGCCGTTTTTACCGTATGTCTGCTAGACAGTGTTGTAGTTGATTGACCAAACCAGTTCATAACGGGAATTTTTTTTAAAAAACAACAAAAAAAAACAAAGATGGGTTTCTGAATAAAATTTGTAGTGATACAGTATCCTTGGTGTAACTTATTTCTTGTGGAAAGTCACTCACTCCCTCTCCCTTGCTTGGCAGCCACGCACGTCTCCGTCCTGGAGGTGAGGATTAATACCCGTCAGTGACTGGGGTAGAAACGAAGCCATGGTTTCAGACTCAGGCTGAGACAGACACCCCCACCTGTTAACCAGTTACCTCCATGTTCACTGGTGACCCAGCATTTCTCCGCTGAGGCTCCCAGAGAGCCGGGGACGGGGGGGCCTGGGGTCACAGGAATGACTGCTAGCTCGGTAGATACTTGCGGCAGGGACACCTCCGGAGGCCCCATCGTGTTCCACTTCTCTTACCAGGAGAGTCTCCAGGTGGCCTAAACCGGGCTGTGCCCAGAGCTCACGAGAGCTGGCGGTGCATCCCCTGACGACTGCGGTGACGTGGGCTCGGTGTCCGATGGTGCAGGGCCGTGCCAGTGACGACAGCCATTCGGGTACTGGGGTGTGACATCTATGGCTGTCCGCTTGGTCCGGGCCCACGCACACCTCGGCCAGGGACACTTCTCAGGAGGTTGCCTTGTAGGGCACGCCACCCCTGGGTGCCCACATGGGGGCCTGGCTGTCCCCTGGCTCTGGGGCTGGGAGCACCTGCTGGTGCTGGGGGAACAAGGGTCCGTCCGGGTCCTGCCTTTGTAGTGTGGGAGGAGCCCCCCGGCTGTAGCAACAGCACACGGGCACCCAGGAGAAAATCCTACTTACCTGGCGAAGGGGGGGGGTTGGTTTTGTTTTATGAACATCTAATTTTATGTGATGAAATTTTTTAAAGTTCTAATGGCAACGTTCTGTTCAAGTTCAGTCTGTGTCAAAACCAGTTCTGTATCTGTGGTTATGGGCAGATGATTTGGGATGAATTGGCAGCAGTTCTCAGTTGGTCTAGGAAGCTATGTTTGCGTCACCTTTCTGCACACTCCCGAGCGTCAGCAGTAGGACTTAAGGTTTATCTGCCCAAGTTTGGTCAGAGTTGTAGAGATGATTGGGTAATTTCCACTATATGTAAATGGAGGGAATGTGGCAAACATTTTGATTTTTTTATTTGTTGATTTTATTAGCGCGCAGGAGGAGGGGAGGGCAGAAGGAGAAGCCGGCTCCCCGCTGAGCAGGAGCCCGATGCGGGACTCGATCCCAGGACTCTGGGATCATGACCTGAGCCGGAGGCGGACGCTTCACTGGCTGAGCCCCCAGGCGCCCCAAGGACAAGCAAGTTCGCCGAGGTTTTGTGTAGCTGGTAATCAGACAACTTGGGACTGGAACCCAGTAGGCGCCGCTATTTTGTATTTCTTAACCAAGGTTAGAATCCCCCCTTTCCTGTAAAAGTTGTTAAAACACACAGAAATCCCACCACAAGTGCCTTTAAACATCACCACTGACGTAACATAACCCGGGAATCCTGCGCCTCGGGTGGGAGGCCCTGGGGGCGTCTGGCCTCCGCTTCCCAGCACAGTGTCCCGGTGTCTACCGGCGACCGTGGCGGCGCCCACACACACCCCGGGCCCGTGGGGATTTCTGTGGGAAGGGAAAGAACGCCCCTGAAGTCATGGTGATTTGTAAGGAGTCTAGGCCCAGGAGAACGCTAAGAGGTTTCTTGTCCTGAAATCGTGCCGAGGGGCGCCCGGGGGCTCAGCGGTGGAGCGCTTGCCTTCAGCCCAGGGCGTGGCCCGGGGTCCCGGGATCGAGTCCCGCATCGGGCTCCCTGCATGGAGCCTGCTTCTCCCTCTGCCTGCGTCTCTACCTCTCTGTCTCTCGTGAATAAATAAATTAAAAATAAGTATATATTTTTAAAAAATGAGTATCGTGCCAGGTGTTCAGACTGGAACCACACGGAGAGCAGGAGCCGCAGGCGAGCTGTGCTCTCACGCAGGCCGCCCGGCGGTTGGTTCTCTCGCTAACTTGAAGCCCGTGTTTTGCGTGCCCTCGACACGGGGCCCTAACTCACCAGCTCGCTGTGTGTGTAGTAGGCAACACTCCTAAAAGGTTTCTTACGGGGGAACGGGGTCACCTATGCCTGCAAATTGCTCAAAATTCACTTTTGAATGAGCTCCTATTAGAGAAAGATGGGTGACGTGATTGCAGCGTCTACACTAAGTGGTTAATTACCTCGTCACCATTCGTGATGTTCAGGGTTCCTCATTTACCGAAAGGGGATACAACTGCAAATGATTCCTAAAAAGTAAAGTCTTGATTCACTGCACGAACAGGATAGAACCACACGTTCGCTTCTGGAACAGACAGGCCGTCCCAGGGGTGCAGGGTGACTCGGGGCCGTCCCAGGGGGCATGGGGTAACTTGGGGGGCCATCGCAGGGGGCGCACCTGTAGCCCAGCACTGCCCAGACACGGGGCTTTTCCCAAAGACACGGCCCTGATCCGCGTGGGAGTCTTCACTTGTGATTTGCCAAGTGAGACCGTTTCAAATGCTCTTGTCAAATTTCACCATCATTTCATGAAAGAAACAGCATTTTAATTTTTTATTATGGAAATTCCCAAACACGCAGAGACGTCGAGACCGTCAGGAAGCCCCAGA
This sequence comes from Canis lupus familiaris, assembly GCF_011100685.1. Taxonomy (NCBI): domain Eukaryota; kingdom Metazoa; phylum Chordata; class Mammalia; order Carnivora; family Canidae; genus Canis; species Canis lupus. The sequence goes on along the minus strand of NC_049252.1, from coordinate 37,147,096 downwards.
CGTGTGAGCTTGGGAGCTTTCGGTGTGCAGCTCCGGCCTGTGGACTCCGCCATGCGGCAGCGGCAGGAGAGGGTGCCCCGGGTCCTCGGCTGGGCCTCCCCACGGTGTGGGTGCCCCAGGCTCGGCCGGAACCGCCCGTAGGGGGCACCGAGTGGGCCGGCTCGAGGAGAGGCCCAATTGGCACTTAGGCTCCTCAGCTGCGCCTCGGGGCGAGACCAGGGCTCTGAGAAGTGGGCGTCGATGGAGAGGGGGCTCGGGGACCGGCGGCTGCAGACAAGCCCCTGGGATCGAGCGCCGAGCCCCCCGGGGAGACGTGGAGATGAGACACTCTGGGGACTGGAAGTGGGAGGCAGTCTGGGTCACGGAGGGTCACGGAGGTCCAGCCCCTCCTCGCCGGTCCGAACAGGTGCGGGGCTTTGGGGCAGCCCGGACATGGCAGCGGTGGGGGGACCTCGTGGGATCGGGCTGTGTCCCGGGTCACACACCACCTTTCGAGAATTGAGGAAACCGCCTTGGTGATTGACCGCTGTCCCAGGGCACGTGGTTGCACGACGCTGCCAACGCTGCCTGTGTCTCTGCCTCTCTCTCTCTCTCTTTTCTCTGTGTCTCTCATTAATGAATAAATAAAATCTTAAAAAAATCAAAATCAATATGCCACCGTGAAGTGGGATTTGTCCTTGGGGTTCCAAGGTGAATGACACGCTATCAGGTACCTGTTTGCTTACGTGGTGTGTCTAGCCTCCCCACAGGGCTCTTCTCTTCCCAGAGGAAGCCACTCAGCAGCTGCGGTCCCTCGGTTGTCACCAGCTCCTTAAACCCGCTTCCTTAAACTTCCTTAAACACGACAGTGTCCTAGGGTTTTTTTTTTTTTTTTAAGATTTTATTTATTTATTCATGAGAGACCCAGAGAGAGGCAGAGACACAGGCAGAGGGAGAAGCAGGCTCCATGCGGTGGCGGGGAGCCCGATGTGGGACTCGATCCCGGGACCCCGGGGTCACACCCTGGGCTGAAGGTGGCGCCAAACCACTGAGCCCCCCGGGCTGCCCTATGTCCCCAGGTTTTAAGTTTTCCAGAAACGGAACCGTTACGTCTGACTTGCCTTGCTCTGGCCAGGCTGCTTCTCAGCGCTCAGTGTGGCTTGGACACAGCGGACTTGCCGTCTGCAGCCCGAGAGAAGGGAGCGGGGGAGCGGGGGAGCGGCGCAGGGCCGCCGTGGCTGCAAGAGCGGGAGGCGCAGGAGGACGCCCCCGGGCGGGGCGGGGCAGGCGGAGGAGTCTCTGCTGGGTGCACCCGGATCCCTATGGGCACCCCTGACGCCTCGGCTCCCTTCCCACTCACCGCGTGTCCACCCCGGGAGCTGTGGTCCTTGCTGGGGACCGGCAGGGGGCAGTCCCCGCCGGGCCGGAGTGTGGGCGGCCACAGGCTCAGGGAGGGCCGCTGGCTGGCTCCGCAGGCCCCGCTCAGGACGGTGCTGGGGTGGGGGAGCCGGGGGGAGCGCCCACGGAGGCGGGCGGCAGCAGCTGGCACAGCCCGTTGAGGGCACACCGCGCCGGAGGGAGTGGGGGGACATCCCGCAGGGCCCGGGGGCCCAAGGACGGGTTTGCACGGGGGGAGCGATCTGATTGATGTGTTTGAGGTCGCGCCTCAGGCGTGTGGACAATAGACCAAGGCCCGGCGGGGTGGCCGGGGCAGCGGGGGGCGGGGGGGCAGCTCAGGTCTGGGGGGCACAGCGGTTGAGTCCGGGGGAGGCCGCTCCAGTTTGGGTCACTGAGGCTCTCCTGGCGGGCGCGGGCTCATGCTGTGGCCCCTCAGCCACTCAGCCTCCCGGGAGGCACCTGTTCCAGGCTTGGCCCGTTTTTATACAAAATGAAACACTGTCTTTTTCTTCTGTGTCACGGGAGTTGGTGACACGTGGTGCACAGAGGCGGCCGTGGTCGATGGGCGCTGCGGGTGCTTCTCTGGCCCGAGGCTGGCCTCTCCCCGCTCAGGGCTGTCTCTGGAACTTAATCGGGTCCCAGCGTATCAGCCTTGGGTCTGCGGACAGTGTTTTCTGGCCCCCGTTTGCGGGATCTTCCCCCCCAGGTTCCCGCCGATACTCTTTGCCATAAGCTGGGTGGTCTCGCCCTCCTCACGTTGGGTCCGTGGCTCACAGAGGCTGTGTGGCGTGGGGTTAGCTACGGTTCCGTGTGCACATCGTGTTGCTCCAGCACCATTTGGAGGTAAAAAACCACCACCTCGGGCAGCCCGGGGCCTCAGCGGTTTAGCGCCGCCTTCAGCCCAGGGCCTGATCCTGGAGACCCGGGATCGAGTCCTGCGTCGGGCTCCCTGCATGGAGCCTGCTTCTCCCTCTGCCTGTGTCTCTGCCTCTCTCTCTCTCTGCCTCTAATAAATAAATAAAATCTTTAAAAAAAAAAAAAAAAAAACCACCTCTTCCGTGCCGAGGCGAGGCGTGCCCTTGCACACACCACACAAAACAGCACAGCATCCGTGGTGTGACCTTGGGACCGCTCGCCCAAGGCTGAGTCACCATCCCTGTTCCAGGGCCTCTCCCGCCACCACTGCTCCTGTGATGGAAGCGTTTCCCCCGGACAGTCCTGAGGCCCACCGGGTGCTGCCTTCCGTGCAGGCTGTTCTAGGAGCAGCAGGACAGGCCCGAAAATCGAGCCACTGCGTGTCCGCAGAGCCCATCAGGAGAGGTGCCCGGCCCAGCCTCCGTCACACCCGTACCCGTGCCTTGCCATGGGTCCCCACAGGACGGATGACTCATAGTCATGCACCGGGGCAGGGGGGGAACTGCCCTCCGTCCCCGTGGGACGTACCGTTGGAGCACAGGAGCTCTCCCCCGAAGCGGGGCCCCCATCTCAGCACACGCCGCATCCTTTGGCTCAGAAGATGCCAGGAGCGCCCAGGTGTACTTGGCTCACGCGCAGCTGGATAAATCCACGCCCACTGGATAAATACACTCAGGCACCTGCTTCAAATCCCAGCTCTTTTTTTTTTTTTTTTGTTTTAAACAAGTGAAATCATATGAAATTGCCATTGTTTGTAGGTCGAATAAGGTCACACATCAGCAGTCTGACGTGGTTCAGCCTGACGTCCCAAGGTTGGGCTGCTTGCCTGGCGGGAGGAGCGGGCCGGGTGGCGGGGACAGGCGGAGGCTGGAGGTGGAATCCTGGTCCGGAGGCTGGCCCTGCCCGGTCAGGTGACGATGAAGCAGCGGGCACCCCCTCAGGCCGCCGTAGGAGTCTCTGCTCACGCGGGTGCGGGTCCTGAACAGCGCGGCGCACCTGCTGGCAAGTGGGCGCTGGGAGCACCGCGGCGGTCCCCGGAGGCAGTGCGTGGGCCACGCCGGGAAGGACGGGGAGAGGGGCCCAGCCCCCTAGGCCTGCTTTACAAAGCCAAGAGCTGGCAGGGAGTGTAAAAAGTTGTGAGTTTAAGACTCACACGCTGAACGTGACAAATCACTGTTGAAAGAGGGTGGACCCGCTCTGTCCTTGAGCTGGGACAGCCACCTTCTCCCGCCGTGGAGAATCCGCTCTCGGGCTCCTCTGGCCTCCGCAGTGGGGCTGGCTTCCCTGGGACTTCAGCCTGCAGATGGCAGACGGTGGGACTGCTCAGCCTCCACGACTGCGTGAGCTCATCCTTCATAGTAGAGCTCTTTCTACATATTTATAAGAAGAAGGAAAGAGAGAGAGAGAGACAGAGAGAGAGAAAGGGAGGAAGAAAGAAAGGAAAAAAATAAAGGAAAGAGAAAGAAAAAGAAGAAAAGAGAAAAAAGAAAGAAAAAAAGAAAGAGAAAGTAAAGAAAGAAAAAAGAAAGAAAAAGAAAGAAGAAAGAAAGAAAAAGAAAGAAAGAAAGAAAGAAAGAAAGAAAGAAAGAAAGAAAGAGAAAGAAAGAAAGAAAGAAAAAAGAGAGAACTCAAGGAAATAGACATCCTGGGGCACCCGGGTGCCTTCAGCTCAGGTCACGATCTCAGGGTCCTGGGATCGAGTCCTGCACCGGGCTCCCTGCCCAGAGAGGAGTCCGCTTCTTCCTCTCCCTCTGCCCCCACCCTTGTGCTCTCTCTCTTTCAAAAATAACTAAAATCTTAAAAAAAAAAAAAAAGAAATAGACATCCCATGTTCACAGACCAGGAGACTCACTCCCCACATCCAAAGGAGTAACAGCCGGGAATACACTTAATTAAGGAAGTGTAGGACTTGTACGCTGAAAATTACAAAACATCGCCGAAAGACATTAAAGACCCACGATGGGTGCCCGGGGGGCTCAGCAGTTGAACATCTGCCTTCAGCTCAGGGTATGACCCCGGGGTCCTGGGATCGAGTCCCACTTCGGGCTCCCCTCAGGGAAACTGCTTCTCCCTCTGCCTGTGTCTCTGCCTCTCTCTCTATGTGTCTCTCATGAATAAATAAGATCTTTTTTAAAAAATAAGGACCCAAATAAACAAAGTCAGCCTGTGTTCACAGATCAGAATATTTACCAGTGTTAAGACGTCAGTACTCCCCCACGGCCGTCTGCAGATCCGAAGCAGTCCCTACCACAACCCTAACGGCCCTCTTGCAGAAATGGAAAAGCTGACCCTAACATTCATGGGGAATTTTATTTATTTTTTATTTTTTAAAGATTTTATTTATTCATGAGAGACAGAGACACAGGCAGAGGGAGAAGCAGGCTCCATGCAGGGAGCCTGACGTAGGACTCGATACCGGGTCCCCAGGATCACGCCCTGGGCTGAAGGTGGCGCTAAACCGCTGCACCACCTGGGCTGCCCTCATGGGGAATTTTAAAGGATCCTAAATAGCCAAGAAGATCTCAAAAATCCAAGTTGGAAGATTTGTATTTCCTGATTTCAAAACTTACTCCTGGGATCGAGTCCCCCGTCGGGCTCCCCGCAGGGAGCCAGCATTCTCCCTCTGCCTCTCTGTGTCTCATGAATAAATAAATAAAATATTTCTTTAAAAAAGAATTAAAATCCTGAAACACTTTGAAGACAACCTGGGGACGGTTTTCATGACTTGGATTTGGCACTGGTTTTTTAGATCCGATGCCAAAAGCACAAGTGACAACAGGAAAAATACACGTAAATTGGAGCTTATCAAAACTGAGGAATCGAAGCACTTTTGTGCAAGACACACCATGGAGACAGTGAAAAGACACCCCACAGAATGGGAGGAAATATCTGCAAACCCTGTCATGGGTGCAGTATTGAGAATATATACAGCCACTCAGTTGTTGAAGACGACCCAGTTTAAAAGGGGTCAAAGGATCCGAATAAACAGCTGCCGGAGAAGATGGACAAGTGGCCGATAAGGGCTTCTTGCTGTGGTGATAAGAATGTCCTAAAAGTGACTGGTGATAGTTGTGCGACTCTGTGAATACACCGAAAGTCACCCAATGGTCCACTTCAAATGGGTGATTGTACAGTGTGGGAACTGCAGCAATACAGCTTACAAATAAAATGTCGTTGGGACAATACATGGCATTTATTTTTACTATTTAAAATAGATATTGTCGGGATCCCTGGGTGGCGGAGCGGTTTGGCGCCTGCCTTTGGCCCAGGGCGCGATCCTGGAGACCCGGGATCAAGTCCCACGTCGGGCTCCCGGTGCATGGAGCCTGCTTCTCCCTCTGCCTGTGTCTCTGCCTCTCTCTCTCTCTGTGACTATCATAAATATATAAAAATTAAAAAAATAAAATAAAATAATAAAATAGATATTGTCAAAAAATAAAATAGATATCATATGAATTTCCTGAATCAAGGAAGAGAAATACAGGTTATTTATCTCTGTTATGGAGATGAATACCATAAGGATAAAAAAAAGGTGGGGGGAAACGCCCAGGGGGCTCAGAAGTTAAGCGTCTGCCTTTAGCTCAGGGCGTGACCCCGGGGTCCTGGGATCGAGTCCTGCATCGAGCTCCCCACAGGGAGCCTGCTTCTCCCGCTGCCTGTGTCTCTGCCTCTCTCTGTGTCTCATGAATAAATAAAATCTTAAAAAATAAAAAATTTAAAAAATGGCCAAAGAGATTGGCTCTGAGCCCTGGAACTGGGGTGGGCAGAGGCCAGAGGCTGCCCTGCCCCGTGGGGACAGTCTCTCTGCGTCCTGCACCTAGAAGACCCCCATCTCCCGATCCCACCTCCCCAGAACGACTCCCACCTTCCTCGGGCCCCTGCTCCTCCATGAGCTGCACAGCCTTCTGCAGCCCTGGGGGTCCTGGGTGCAGCGGCAGGAAACACCCGCCCAGCACCACCACCAGACACCTGTTCTCCCCCAGTCGGGGAAGTCTGAGGTCGGGGCCTGGTCAGGGCTGGCTCTTCCGGAGGCCTGGCTCCTGGCCGTGTGGACACCGCTGCCTCCTGTGTGCACATCCCTGCCTCTCCTGCGTCTTAGGCCACCGGTCAGACCGGGTGCAGGTCTGCGAACGCTGAATGGCCGTGTCCCCCACGCCCACCCCCGCCCCGGGTTTGAGGACTGAAGTGCCCGTGCTCCCAAGAGCCCTCCGCAGGCCCGCGCCGTAGCTGGACCAGCAGCCTCCCGAGTGTGAGGAATGCGCGTGTGTGTCGAGGGAGCCAGGCCCCTCCTGTTAAGGACGCTGTGCCTCCCAGGCTGCGTGAACCGTGAACCGGTAAGGAAGAATTTCTGTTGCAAGTGATCTCCGCTCCCAGCGTGGGGCTGGAACTCACGCCCCCAGGATCAAGAGTCACAGGCTCCGTGGACAGGTGTGTGGTGGAAGGAGAGAGTCTGGGCTCGGACCCAAACAGGAGGACAGCTGGGGGCTGACAGCTGGGGGGGTGGGGAGCATGGGGGCGGGGCCTCGCGGAAGGCAGGGAGGCAGGCCAAGGACTTGGGCTGCGCTGGGGGGTCGGGTGGCATGCGGCACTCCATCAGGTGACAGCCATTGGATGGGGGTTCTCTAAACTGACCTTGTGGGACTCCCGCTAAACCCGGGGGCAGGGGGCTGGTGGAGGTCAGAGGTCAGAGCAGCCTGGCCACAGGTCACTCACCCCGGGGGCCTCATTTTTGCCATCACCTCATTAATGACTACCTACACACACAGTTCCCATCTCGGCTGTGGGGCTGCGGCTCTGCTCAGGAACCCGGGGAGGGCACAGCTCAGCCCGCATGAAGGCCCACGGGGGACGTGTCCCCGTCATTGCAGGACTGGGGCAGGGAGTCCAGGTGGGCTGGAAACGCACAGGGAACAGGAGGCGCTCACGGCACCACAGACACAGGGTCCTGTCCAGTCCTGATCCAGGGCCATTTGGGCCTCAAAACAGTGACCAGTGGGCCCAGGCCACTGAGGCCTGTAGGCGCCTGCACTGGGTGCCCCCGGGGCTACAAGCAGGCACAGGGCTCCTCCAAGTGACAGGGACCTTACGGTGCGACCTTCACGGTGGCCTGGCTGTGCCAGTCTGAACACTGATTCTCCTTATCTGCCCGCTGACCGCGGTGTGCACCTTGAACAGTAGGGCAGGTGATTTTTCTAAGTTACTTTTTAATGTTTTTAAATAGTTTATGTATTTATTCATGAGAGACCCAGAGAGGGAGGCAGAGACACAGGCAGAGGGAGAAGCAGGCTCCATGCAGGGAGCCGGATGCGGGACTCGATCCCAGGACCCCGGGGTCACGGCCTGAGCTGGAGGCAGGCGCTCCACCGCTGAGCCCCCCGGGGGACCCGACCCCCTCTTACATTGATGATACACTCAGTGACCCTATTTCCAAATCAGGTCCTATTGACAGATTCCAGGAGTTAGTACAAGTTTAATATTTGGGAATCTGGGTGAGCATCTGAGAATTCCCATTCTGTTCGTGAGTGACCGGCAGAAATTATGCCAGAAAAGAGAGTAATTCAGAGCATAATGTAAACCCCCCTGGCCGGAAACCCTCTGCGGGCCTGGAATGTGGAGGCTGAAGCCTGGAGCCTGGCCCGCCCCCTCCGCTGGGCCACCCACGTTCCCTGCTCTGGCCACCCTGACCTTTCCTCAGCTCTTCTAGCCTGAGCGTGTTCCCGCCCCAGGCATTCGCACGGTGGCTGTTTCCAGCCTGGAACATTCCTCCTTGAGAACAAGAGGTGGCTGTCACCTGTCGGGACAGAGAGACTTCCTGACCACCTGATCTAATACTAGGCCCCATTCTTGTCTCTAACAATCTTCAGATTCATTCTCATGAGTGGAGATTTTATTACAAAATCTTGGGGCGCCTGGGTGGCTCAGCGGTTGAGCATCTGCCTTTGGCTCCGGGTCCTGGGATCGAGTCCTGCATGGGGCTCCCTAGGAGAGCCGGCTTCTCCCTCTGCCAGCGTCTCTAGTTCTTGTTAATAAATAAATAAAATCTTAAAAAGAAAGAAAAAGATAGGTGCTGAGCTCCCTCCCCTGGAAGAAAAGCATCCCAGGGGCAGGGGCCCTGTTTGAGTTTCCCCGTATTTCCAGAGCCTACAAAAGCCTGCCCGTGGCAGAGGACGGCCAAGTCGAACGCCAGGTGCTGGGCAGAGCCTCTGATGCTGCTACCTCGGCCCACACCTGGTGGCACCGCCTTGGCTCGTCAGTCCCTGCAGGTGCCAGGAGGAACCAGGGACCCAGAGGCAGGCTCTTTAAAAGGAGAGAGCACACGTTGGAGAGAAGGCTGGGTGCCCCAGGGCGCGCCCCGGGGTGATGGCGAGGCCTGTGCAACACGGGTTTCTTCTGGCCAAGTCCCCTGCGCCCCGGGGCCTTCCCAGTCCTGGGGGAGCGAGGCCGGGCTGCGCAGACGCGGGGGGGGGCTCCCAAGGGCCGCACCTGCACGGCAGGGACGGGGCCGGCGCCTGCTGGTGCCCCTGACCGAGGGCGCGGGGCCCCGGGCGGGATCAGCCTCGGGCCTCGCGAGCCCTTCGCTCCGGGGCGCAGGCCGTGAGCTCGGCAGCTCCCGCACAGCGAGCGCTCAGCCCAGGAAACGGAATCGGGACGCGGGGACCCAGCGTCCGCACCCCAGGAGGCCGCGGGTCCGGGGGGGCGCAGGGGCGGGGCGGGCGGGGCCCCGGGAACGGGGGGATGGGGTGGGGGGGCACAGGGCTCCGGGCGGCGGAGGCGTCAAAGGGGAGTGGGGGCCGGGTCGGGGTCGGCGGTTGGGCAGTGGGGGCGGGGGTGGGGGCGGGGGGTGAGGGCGGGGGAGAGGGCGCGGGGCCCGGGCCCGGGGCCAGGGAGTGAGGGCGTCGGGTGGGGCAGGGTGGGGAGGGGGCGGGGCCCGGGCCCGGGGCCAGGCTGTGGGGCGGGGGGCGAGTTGGGAGGGGGGCGGGGGGAGGAGGCGGGTGGGAGAGTGGGGGGGGTGCGGGCAGGGGGCGAGCCCTGGGGGGAGTTGGGCGAGGGGTGAGGGGGTGGGTGGGAGAGTGGGGAGGGGTGCGGGGAGGGGGCGGGTCCGGGGCTGTGAAGGGGGGTGGCGGGCGGGGCGGGCCTGGGATCGCGGCCGGCTGTGGGGCAGGGAGTTGGGCTGGGGGTTGGGGGAGGGGGCGGGTCCTGGGCTGTGAAGGGGGGTGGGGGGTGGGGGGTGGGGGGGTGGGGGGGTGAGGTGCGGGAGGGGGCGGGTCCCGGACTGTGAAGGGGGGTGGGGGGGCGGGTGGGAGTGGGGAGGGGTGCGGGGAGGGGGCGGGTCCCGGACTGCGGCCGGGCTGCGGGGGCGGGGAGTGGGGCGGGTGGGGGATGGGCGGGTCCTGGGCTGTGACGGGGAGGGGGCGGGGGAGGGGGCGGGGCCCGGACTGCGGCCGGGCTGTGGGGGCGGGAGTTGGGCCGGGGGGTTGGGGGAGGGGGCGGGTCCTGGGCTGTGAAGGGGGTGGGGTGGGAGGGAGGGGTGCGGGGAGGGGGCGGGTACGGGACTGTGGCCGGGCTGCGGGGGCGGGGGTGGGGGAGGGGGTGGGCCCCGGACTGTGGAGGGGGTGGGGGGCGGGGGGCGAGTGGGGAGGGGTGCGGGAGGGGGCGGGTCCGGGACTGCGGCCGGGCTGCAGGGGCGGGGAGTGGGGCGGTTGGGGGAGGGGGGGGTCCTGGCTGTGAAGGGGTGGGGTGGGGGGAGGGATGCGGGGAGGGGCGGGCCCCGACTGTGGAGGGGTGGGAGGCGGGGGGCGGGGGGAGGGGTGCGGAGGGGGCGGGTCCCGGGGCTGTGAAGAGGGTGGGGTGGGGGGGAGGGGTGCGGAGGGGGCGGGCCCGGGACCGCGGCCGGGGGGGGGGGCGGGAGCTCGGCCCTGGGATTGGCCGCCCGCCCCGCCCGCCCCGCCCCGCCCCCCCCGGGGCCAATCGGCTGCGCGCGCGTCCGGCCCGGGTCCCCGCGGCTCCCGCTCCCGGCTCCCGGCTCCCGGCTCCCGGCTCCCGGCTCCCGGCTGGCGGCTGGCGCTCGGGTCCCAGCTGTCGGGCCGCAGCCCCGGCGCCCGGATGCACCAGCCCGCCCCGCGTGCCCGCCTCTCCGTCCAGGTGAGCGCCCGGGGCCGGGGCCGGGGCCGGGGCCGGGGCCGGGGTTCGGGCGGGGGTCCCGGCGGGGCCTGGGTCGCCCCCCGCGGAGCTGCAGCATCTGCCCCCGCACGCGGCCGAGCAGGTCTGCGCCCCGCGCCCGGACCCTCCCGCTCCCGCGCGTGCGGACGGCGGGGCCGAGGCGCTGCACCCACGTGGCGGCGCCGAGGAGCGCACGGGGCGGGGGCGGGGGCGGGCGGGAGCCGGTGCGCGACCAGTGATTTTTCACCGCATTTTGGACGGGAAACGGCTGTTTCGCAAATTGCTCTTTTCGCCGTTTGTCCGGGGGGGAGTAAATATTGATGTAGGTGCGGGGGCGGCACGTGAGCTGGGTGCCCTTGGGGGAGGGGCGCGGGCCGTGGCCGGGGCAGACTCGGGGGTGGGGAGGAGACCGTAGGCGGGGCGGCGGCCGACCTGGGGGAGGGGAGCAGCACTTAGCTTCCCAAGGACTCCCTGGGCGTGCTTACCCCGAAGTGCCCCCCCAGGCGCGCTCCAAACCCCCGTAGGGACTCACTTTTTTTTTTTTTTAATAAAGATTTTATTTACTCATAAGAGACACAGGGAGAGAGAGAGGCAGAGGGAGAAGCAGGCTCCATGCAGGGCCCGACGTGGGACTCGATCCCAGGACCCTGGGGTCACGCCCTGGGCCGAAAACAGGCTCTAAACCTCTGGGCCACCCCGGCTGCCCGGAACCTCACGTTTTAAGAGAGATTTACTACCATCTGCACTCTTGCCCGTGACCCCCCCACCCCCAGCCCCAACACCGGGGGGACTGGTACGTGTCTGCAGAATACAGGCTGCCCTCGGGGTCTCGCGGTTAAGGTGGGGCAGGAGCCAGCCCAGGTGGCGCCAGGTGAGCCCGCCTCCCCTGGACGCACGTGCTCGGTCCCAGCCCGAGCCAGCGTCCGGCCCAGTGCTTTTGGGGGCCGCAGAAACGCGATCGGCTTCCATCTGGGTCCACAGCTGCTCCTCACCTGGCCCGGGGCTGCGCGGAGCAAGTCTCCAGAAAGGAGGCACAGGGCCCTCTGATGGGGACTGAGGGACCCCTGCGCCCCAGGACTCCTGCAGGACGGGAGAGTCCCCTGCCCTCGGCCTGCTCCGGCGCCCCACCGAGGACAGGCACTGTTCTGCTTAGGGCTTTTCAAAAGATTGGAGAAGGTTGTCCTTGAGTGGTTTGGGGGGTGATCTGCACCGCCATAAAAGAAGTCTGTGCACCCGGGGCTAAGCTGGGAGGCTGGTTTCTTTCTTTCTTTTTTTTTTTCTTGGCTGGTTTCTTTTTGATCACCCCCAGTCCCGGGGGCCTGGAGACTGTCCAAGGGGCGTGACTTGCAAAGGGTGGCAAGGCTCCCGGAGTGCAGGTCTGGCATGGGCGATGTGGGGAGCCCCTGGGCCCTGCTGCATCAGGTGGTGATGGGAACCGCACCCAGCCTGGCCCTATGGCTCCAGAGGAGGAAGGGAGCAGGCTAGGGAGGGTTGCAAGAGCCTGGATTTGCATCTCCAGGAGAGGACCCCCCACCATCTCACAGCAGAGCTGCCTTAGGAAGTTCTTGGGGAGCAGAGGAGGTGCAGGGCTGGGATCTGGGGTCCCTTCTTAGAGGAGCCGTGGGGCTGTGCTCAGCGACCACCCTGAGCCACATCCTCTGCCGTGAGCTTCTGGCCGGGACTCTTCCAAACCCACAGGATTCCAGAGCCTTTTTTATTTTATCTTTCTTAGAGTGGTTTTAGTTATAGGAAAAATGGAGAAGCCGGGACGGAGGGTTCGCGGGTTGATGCCTGCCTCCTAACGCAGTTTCCCCGCGTAGCCTCTTGCATTAGTAGGCACCCGTGTGACAGTTGGTGCACAGGACTCCTCGCTGACGTCCACGCTCACTGACACTGCCTTAGTCTCCTCGAGCCCCTCCTCTCTCCCGGATGGCATGCGGGACATATCTCATCTGTGCAGCTGTCCCGTCCCCTCACACAGCTGGCGCTACGGGGTTTCAGTGATCCGTCTGCGCTTAGTGGGGCTCCGGCCTCCTGGTCAGTGCAGGGAAACAGAAGTAGGAGGCAGAGGAGGGGCTGAGCTCAATCCTGGGGTCTGCAAAGATGAGGGTGGCACCTGCTGGTTGTCACCCCAAAGGAGCCAGGCAGGGCTGCAGCCCAGTGGGGCCTCACCAGGAGTGAGCTCGCCCCGTCCCTCCTTCCCTCCTTCCCTCCCTCCTGCCCATCCATCCATCCGCCTGCTCCTCTGTCTTCTTGTCTCATCTATTTGAAGGTTGTGTGTGATTTTTAAATTTCTGGTAGCGTGTGATGTCCTCTTTATCATTCTATTTTTTTAATAAGTTTTTTTTTAAAAGAAAAAAGATTTAATTTATTTATTCATCAGACACAGAGGCAGAGACATAGGTGAGGGAGAAGCAGGCTCCATGCAGGGAGCCCGACGTGGGACTCAATCCCAGGACCCCGAGATGAATAAATGATCTCTTGTGAATAAGTAAAATCTTTTATTAAAAATAATTTTAAAAAAAAGCCTGAACCAACTCAGTTTCTCCCCCTCCCTCTGCCAGGTCCCAGCATGCCTTCCGAGACACCCCAAGCAGAAGCGGGGTCCGCAGGGTGCCCCCACCTTTCAGGGGCATCCCTGGAGAAGGGGCCCCCGGCAGATAAAGAAGCCAAGGAGCGCCTCTGGATCCGTCCCGATGCCCCCAGCAGGTGCTCCTGGAAGCTGGGCAGGCCCCTCGCGGAGTCTCCGCATCACCACACTGCCTTGTAAGTGCCGGTCCGTGACCTCTTCTTGCTTTGTCTATTGTCCTGAAGAGAGGAGGTTGTCACCTGGAAGCCACATGGCCATGTAGACCTGAGGTTGGTCCCCCCCTTGTAATCGCTCGGGGTGGGGGTGAGCTGGGACGGGGTGGGGGTGGGGGCACCTTCTAGATGAGCGACCAAGGCTCAGAAGGCCAAGGCTGGTTTTCGCTCGAGCCCGGTACCCAGCAAGAGTCGACGCTGGGTAACTAAACGGATGTGCCCCAGTCACAGGCTTTGAGGGACCCACCGAGGGGACTTTCTAGCCCAGCCCCACAGGCCATATGCTCCCGTTGGAGGCGAGCGCGCAGCTGCAGCAATTAGGGATGCAGCCTGCGCGCCTCCCCTTAAGCCTGAGCGGTGAACACTTCTCTGATAACGAGATATTTGTCGGCAGTGGGCTCTTTTCGTGGTTGAACTGGGACTGTTGCGTGAAGAACTTTGAAGCCCTCTTTTGAGTATTTTTAAGATTTTATTTATGAAAAAAAGATTTTATTTATAAGACACACAGAGAGGCAGAGACACAGGCATTTGGAGAAGCAGGCTCCCTGCAGGAGGCCCATGCGGGAATCCGGGACCCCAGGGTCACGCCCTGAGCCGGAGGCAGAGGCTCAGCTGAGCCCCGGGGCGTCCCTCTCCTGCATATTTAGATGTTTGCAGTCATCTGTGCCCTGTTCTAAGTGTAGGAGATACGTCTGTGGGAAAGGAATAAAAAAAGACTAAAATCTCTGACCCCCGATAAAACTTGAGTGCTTTCGTCCTTAGGATAATCTTCCAGAAGTGAACAAATAAGTCAAGGTGTTTGATTTTTACTGCGTAGACGCTGCTGTACCCACGCTCGGCAGCGAGGGGTGGTGGGGAGGTGTGGGCCCCAGTGGGGCTCACGGATGGAGATGGAGATGGAAACTTCCCCAAGCCCGGAAGCTGCAAACATCGAACCATCTCCGTGCTGGGAGCTGCGGAGGCCTAGCTGGGGATGAGCCCTGGGGCAGAGGCTGGGGAGGCTCCCAGGGCGGGGGCGCAGGGCCGCAGGGAGAGACCCGGCTTCCTGAGGGCTCCTGAGTCCTGAGTCGGAAGGCCTGGGGTGGGAGGGAGGCCCCCTGACTGGGTGCAAAACACCTATTCCTCATCTGCGGGCCTAATTAACCCCCCTGCAAAGCCGGCGGGGAGAGTGCACGGCCAACGTGCCCCGGAGCCTGTGGTGCTTGGGGCTCCTCATGGTGAGGCCGCAGGTGTGATGGGTCTGGGTGGGCGGTCGGGGGAGGTTCTAGATGGTTCCCAGGTGGAATGGCTGAGAAGGAGGACCAGGGTGGGCGCAGCAGGAGGGGAGGGCCAGACGCTGTGGTGGGGCTGCCCCCCGGGGACCTCCTGGGCCTTCCCTGGCCCGTTTGATCCCTGGCTCCTGCCCTGGTCACGTTAGGCAGGTGCTCAGGGGGTTTCCAGCGCCCGAGGCCTGGTCCGGAGTCGGGAGGCCCATGTCCTCCTGTCTGGAGCGGGCGGGTGGAGCAGGCGGGCCTCCCGGGCTGGGGCAGGATGATTGAGCCCCCAAGAGGATGCAGCTGGAGTCACTGAATCAAGGCCCAGCCTCAGCCTGAGGGCCCAGCCTCCCTCGGGGCTGAGGTCGTCTGTGAGGTGCTCCCTGCTGTTCCGGCCTCCCTCTGGCCGGGTGTCCCTCCTGTTGGGAGGCCGCAGTTGGAGGCTGGACTCCACCTGTGGGCGTGGAGGCCTGTTCGCCCGGCCCGGGGGTGGAATGCTGCCTCCTAAGCACCTCTGGACCCCCCGGGGAGCCGGGCCCTGGGGCTGGGCGTGGGGCCAGGAATGCGGGGTGGATGGGCGCCCAGTGCCTTGGGCTCGCTGCAGCCTGAGAACCACGGCCCGTAGTTTAGAAACCTGAGGGTGTAGGCAGCGATTGCATTTCTGGAACCTTCGGTCAGAGGTGTGTATTCCCAGGCGAATGTTCGGTGAGCACATCCTTGGCGCAGACAGGAGGAGGGTGTGGGATTGGCATCCGTCCCGGAGCGGGAGGACGGGGGAGAGGTGGAGGGGGCCCTTCAGGAGGTGCACGTAGCATGGTTTGCACACTGCCAGCTGGGTTGTGCACACCTGTCAGCAGGTGGAAGAGCGGGGAGAGGAAACCGGTCACCTGAATGTGAAGGGGGACAGCTGGCTGGCGGATGGGAGCTGGGAGGGGCTGGGGGAGGACCCCGGGGGAGAAGGGAGGAGGACTCGGGTCGGCTTGAGAGAGGGAACTGAGTGAAGGTCCCCGGGAAAGACACGCCGAGCGCACGGACCAGGGCCCGTTGAAGTCAGTGCTGTTACAGCCTCTTTCTTCTTTGGAAATAACGTAACACAAGCAGTTGCAGAAATCCTATGGGGGGTCCTGTGTGCACACGCGTGTGTGAGTGTGCCCTGATCTCTCACCCCGCGTGTAGGTCTGTATCATCACTCAGATCCCAGTGAAGCCAGGTCTTTGATTTGCTTCTTGACTTACTTGACACAGCGTGCTGGACTGCCAGGCCTGACTCATCACGGACGACTCTGTTCTAGGGCGAAATCCCCCAAAATCTTGCCGGATATCCTGAAGAAAATTGGGGACACCCCCATGGTGCGAATCAACAAGATTGGCAAGAAGTTTGGCCTGAAGTGCGAGCTCTGTGAGTACCTGGCCCGGTGGGTGGGCCCGGGGATGTGGGGATGGACCCTCCCCGCCCCCCCCCCGGGACCCTCGTGGTTGGGGTGGGGGGTGCAGAGGGGCCGGGAACCCACCGGCTCACAGATGTCCAGGCCGGCTCACAGATGTCCAGGCCGTTTCCAGGAAGACGGGGGAGGGGAGAGCCCAGCAGGGGACGTGCGGGGTGACCAAGCCGGCCACTCCGGTCCGGGCTGAATGTGGGCCAGCGGGGAAGGCGGGACGGAAGCAGGAAGGAGCCCCATCTGAGGAGGGGGCGACGTGACAGGGGGCCCAGGCACCAGCGGGGCGGGAAGGGCTGGTCTCCGTTCTGCTGGCCTTACAGGGCTGGACGGTCCCTCTGCGTCCCGAGGCGGTGGGCACGTGGGGAGCGTGTGTGGCCTGGTTCTTGGCAAGCAGAGGACCACCCGCGAGTGTTAGGGGTCCTGGGGAAGGGGCTTCTGTGCAGGAAGGGGGGGCATGGCTTCACCATCACGGCTCCCGGGCTTGCATTGCGCAGCAGCTGTCGCATGGCGGGCAGCAGGTGGAGGGGACCAGGCCTGGTGCCCCCGGGCAGCTCGACCCCCAAGGGGACGGAGGCACGGCCTCAAGAGCCCATGTGGGGTGGGGCTGGAAGAGGGCCTGAGGCCACGATGGCTGGCTGAGCTGGGGGCAGCCCTGAGGGCGCGGGCCCGCTCCCTGCCCCGCTCCCTGGCCTTGCATCAGCGCCAGCCCCCAGGGCCTAGCTGGGTGGCCGTGCTGGTGGCGAGGTCAGTGAGTCCCCCTGACAGGCCCGCTGAGCGTGGCTCAGGCTGGTCTCGGGGCCCAGAGCGAGCACCACCGCGTCCTGGAGGGAGCCCAGCGCAGGCTGCCGAGTCCCGGGGGCACCGAGCCTGGCTCTTGGGGCCGAGGTCTGTGGGAGGAAACCGGGACGGACCAGAGGGAGGTGCCTGTGCCCCTCCCCGCAGGCCGGCTGGGTCCCTCCGGGCGCGGCTGGTGCCATGTCCACGCCCCGATGCAAGCACGACATGTTTGTAAGAGCTGGAAGAGCGGAGGCCCTGGCCCAGGACTGCCGGGAGATGGCTGGGGAGCCCCGTGGCCGGGGCGAGGGGCTCCTCCCGTGAGGGTGACGGCGACGGGAGGCAGGCCTGGGGGTTTGCAGCCCCCGGTGGGAGGGCGCGGGGCCGGGACCCGGGGGCCGCCGGCTGCATGTCCAACCGCTCTCTTTGGGGACGTGCGACCCCACAGGGGGCTCGTTCTGGCCCGTCCACCCAGCAGGGGTCCTCGGCGTCTTTCTCTCCAACGCTTCTTGTTGCCACTGGGCGACGGCAGGTGCACGGGCAGGTGGGAGGTTCCCAGGGCACCAGCACCCTCCGCCAGGCGCAGGCAGGACTGCAGGGGCTGGTTTACAGAACCAGCCAAGACCATGTGTGTCCCCATGTCCTGGCTCCGTCAGAATGCGGGGGGTGGGGTCAGGGATCACTTAGAGGGCCGGGGCTGGGGCCGGGGCTACCTCCTGTCGTGATTCATCCTTGGCTCGCAGTGGCCAAGTGTGAGTTCTTCAACGCGGGTGGGAGCGTGAAGGACCGCATCAGCCTGCGCATGATCGAGGACGCCGAGCGGGCGGGGACTCTGAAGCCCGGGGACACCATCATTGAGCCGACGTCCGGGAACACCGGTGGGTGCTGGCACAGCCCGGGGTGGGGGCGTCCCCTGGCCTGCGGTGACCGCTGCCGCGTGCAGGCCTGTGTGGCCGGGCCCTTCCCTCCAGTTTGCTCAGCCCTTCTTGCACCTGTCCCAGGGGGAGGGAGGGTGGGTGGGTAGGGGTGGCGCCATGGCCCCCCTGACCCCGTGCCCGCCCCCAGGGATCGGGCTGGCCCTGGCTGCCGCCGTGAAGGGCTACCGCTGCGTCATCGTGATGCCGGAGAAGATGAGCATGGAGAAGGTGGGGGCAGGGTCACCTCCTGGGGCCGCCCCTGCGTGCCGGGCCTGGGGGGCGGGGGGTGGGGACACAGGCCTCACCGATGCCCTGCAGGTGGATGTGCTGCGGGCCCTTGGGGCCGAGATCGTGAGGACGCCCACCAACGCCCGGTTTGACTCCCCCGAGTCGCACGTGGGGGTGGCGTGGAGGCTGCACAACGAGATCCCCAATTCCCACATCCTGGACCAGGTGAGGCCGGGGTCTGGGGGCCCGTGTGCACTCGGGGTGGGGACCTGTGCAGGGGGCTCCGGGGACCTGCTGGGGTTGGGGACACCACACGGGTGGCAGGAGCGGACTAGTTGAGGAAGCGCACCCTCGGGGGGGCTGGATTGAACGTTCCACGTGCTCCCGAGCCGCCGGGGTGCCCTGTGGCTCGCCCCGGGCTGTGCGCCTGGTGCCCCGTGGCCGCTGCCGCGTGTCTGACCTCGCCGCCTGTCCCCGCAGTACCGCAACGCCAGCAACCCGCTGGCTCACTACGACACCACCGCCGAGGAGATCCTGCAGCAGTGTGACGGTGCGCGCCTGTGCTCCACGCGCCTCTCCCTGCTTGCCTGGGGCACACGAGTCACCACGCTGTCCCTGGCCAACTCCTGCTCGCCCCTCAAAACCCAGCCCCGCTGTGCCTCCCTGTGACAAGCTCTCCAGAGCAGTTCCCTCGAGAGGCTTCCTGCCTCTGCTGTGCTTTCTGAGCCCTTGCCCTGGCGTCTCCTGGGACACATCCTTACCCTGTTTCTGTGTCTGGGCCGGGGGGGCTCCACGCGGTTTTTGGGCCCTGACGTGAGTGTGGAATTCAGCGCTCGGGCTTTCTCCTCCCCGGAGGCCGGGAGGCTCCTTGGAGCCTCTGCTCACGTTGGGAGCCCAAGGCCCGTGGGGGCGTGGGGGTGATCTCCCCAGAGCCTTGAGTGGGGCACTGCCAGGCGGTTGCTCCCTGGCCTCTGCCTGGAATCCGGTGCTGCCGCGGGCGTCCGTGGCGAGGTCCGGGCCTGTGCTCGCCCAGGCTTCCCGTGGGCGAATCTGCGCGTTTGGCCAAAGCGCCTCGGCGCGGGTGGGGACTTGTCTGCGGGCGCCCGCGCCAGCCCCTCGGCAGCGTGGGAGGTGGGCCGCCTCCTGTCTCCTCTGTGACTCCCTTCCCTTGACCACGTCCCTGACCGGCCTCCCTGACCGGCCTCCCCGTCCCCCGCAGGCGGCACGTCCTGGCCAGGCCTCTGGGTGGCACTTGGGGACTCAGGCCAGATCGGGATCTCGGTGGCCGTGTGTCGCTCAGCAAAGGCTGGAACCAAGCCCCCCTGGGTCACGAACGCTTTTTAAAAAGCTCTGGCCCCCAAATGAAGGGCTGTGGGAATGTGACAATGGTTTCTCCGGGGGCGGGGGCGCCTGGGGGCTCCGTCGGAGGTCAGCCTTCCGCGCGGGTCATGACCCCGGGGTCCTGGGATCGAGTCCTGCATCCTCGGGCTCCCTGCTCAGCGGGGATCCTGCTCCTCCCCCCTTGCCTCTCTCCTCCACTTACGTTCTTTAATAAATAAAATCTTTTTTTTTCTAAGATTTTATTTTTGAGAGACCCAGAGAGAGACAGAGACAGAGGGAGAAGCAGGCTCCCTGCAGGGAGCCCAATGTGGGACCCCGGAGTCATGCCCTGAGTAGGGCAGATGCTCAACCCCTGAGCCCCCCAGGTGTTCCTAATAAATCTTAAAAAAAAAAAAAAAAAAAAAAAAACACCGAGTGTGGTGGGCCAGCTGGGTTAGGGCCTGAGGACGTTCCCCCTGACGCAGTTTCTCCCATCAGGGAAGCTGGACATGTTGGTGGCTTCGGCGGGCACGGGTGGCACCATCACGGGCATCGCCAGGAAGCTGAAGGAGAAATGCCCGGGGTGCAAAGTGAGTGACCCGGGGCCGCGGCGGGCGGTGGAGGCTCCTGGGCCCTGCCTGTGTGCGTCTCCCCACGGGGGCCTGGGCTGAGCGGGGGGCGGGGGGTCGTCATCAGACACCGTCCTAGACACAGGCGGTAAGCGGGGTCAGGACGGGGACCTTCCGCTCCAGGGCAGAGGCTCTGGCGCCCGACGCCCAGAAGCCTGACGACGATCCCCTGCCCCCTACTTGGCTCAGATCCCTGCAGGGAGACGGCCCACGACTAAGGCGCCCTCATGCCCCCAGGGGGGTGGTGGCCTCTGAGGGTTGTTCCAGAGCTTGTTGCTCGTAGGTTCAGGTGCCGCACGTGCCCCAGCCAGGAGGGAATGTGGGCTTGGGGCTGAGTGTGGACCTGGGGAGGGGGTTGTACAGACGGTGCAGCTGGTGGCCCTGAGCGCCCTCTGTCCCCCACGGCCTTCCTGGGGTGCCCTGCTCGCCAGTGTCTCCCCCGCGAGGCTGCTCCCCCGCCCCACCTGTCCGTCCCTCTGAGTGCCCTGGGGTGACATTTGTCTTGGCCTGGTTTCCTGGGTTTCCAGTTTTGCCTGAGGCCTGACCCTGCACCCTGGGGGCAGGTCTGTATCAGGTGCTTGCTAGGGGTGGGACTGCCACCCCCCACTCCCACCCCGACCCCACCCCACCCCCGAAGGCTGGGCGTGGCCACGAGACTTTTGCCAGCTGGGCCCTCCTGTCGCCCACCCTGCAGATCATTGGGGTGGATCCGGAGGGCTCCATCCTAGCAGAGCCCGAGGAGCTGAACCAGTCAGAGCAGACCGCGTACGAGGTGGAGGGGATTGGCTACGACTTCATCCCCACGGTGCTGGACCGGACGGTGGGTAGAGCCAGGGCGCTTCCCCTGCAAGGGGGTCCGAGCCTCTGCCCCCGTGCCCCCTTGAACCCGCTTTCCTAGGGGAGGGAGCGCGGAAAAGCGAGCGCTGCACCCGCAGGTGGGCGGAGCGTGGCCTTGGGGGCGAGGCTAGGTGACAGGCTGCCCCGTCCCAGGCGTGTGCTGTGGATGCTGACGTGGCCAATGCACAATCAGGGCCCTGCGCAGGGGTTAGGGCAGGTGAGCCGGGTGGACGAGGAGAACCCCAGGCACGCTCCTTTTTGGGAACCTGGAGGGCGCTTCCGCCTGGGGGACGTTGGCGTGCAGCGGGGCCGGAGCAGAGCTCTGGCTGCCAGAGGGAGAACGTGTGGGACCTGGGAGAGGGAGAAAGTTCTAGGTGTTCACACACGAGAATCCCATCCCACATGCGGGGCCGGGCCGCGTCCGTGGAGGGTCACGGCCTCCTGGACCCAGGGCGTCCGAGAGGCCGTACCCCCACACCAGTGCGCAAGCCCCTCTAGAGCCTCGGGCGTGGGTCCTGCCCGCAGGTGGTGGACAAGTGGTTCAAGAGCAACGACGAGGAGGCCTTCGCCTTCGCCCGCATGCTGATCGCGCAGGAGGGTCTGCTGTGCGGTGAGCGCCGGGCGGGCGCCGGGCTGGCGGCTGGGGTGCGGGGCACGGACGGGCGCTGTGGGAACGGCGCCCTCGTCCTGAGGCTGCGGGACGGCGGCCGTGCTCCTCCGGGGCCGTGTGCCCACCTGCCCTTCGGGAGGCCGCGGTGCCCACGGGCGGGGCGGGAGGGCCACGGAGCAGGTGTCCTTCCAGAAGGTGGCCGGAGCTCTGGGTCCTAGGAGGGTCTGTGTGCTTGGCTTTCTGTGTTGAACCGCCTTGTTGAGGACGGGGTGTGGCCCACGGACTGGGAAGGGAAGGGGCGTCCGAGCTGAGGGCCCGGGGGACCTAGCCGACCCCCAGCAGTGTCACGTGAAGACCGTGCTCCCGGCACAGTAGGCGTCGGGGCCCGGGTGTGCGCCGGGCACCTGCCTCCCGCCTGGCCTGGCCTGGCCGGGCCAAGGGACGTGTCCTGGCGGTGCTGTCGGCGGGGCGGGGTGTCTGGGGGCGAGGCCAGAGCTCTCAGGACCAGCACTGACCTCGCAGCGGGGGCTCACCGTCGACTGGGGTCGCCCCGGGGAGGCTGGAGGTTGCCCGCTGCCCGGGCCTCGGGGGACAGGCGATGGGACAGCTCTGCTCGCCAGCCGTTTCCTGCCGCCGCCCCCGAGGCCGCCTGCCTGAGCTGCAGGACCTGCGACGGCGCACGTGCTCCGTGCAAAGCTCCTGGGGGAGCGGGTGGTCCGACCGCCCGGGCGGTGTGAGCTCGGGGCCAGAGGCACGCGGGGGCGCTGAGCAGTGGGGCCTCCCCAGAGGCAGCCCCTGTGGGTGGCCCCCCAGGATCCCTCCAGAGCTCGTCCAGGCACGTAAGCATGTGCACACACGCTGCCCCGCGGGGGCGTCTGACCCCGACCCGCTCCGCAGGTGGCAGCGCCGGCAGTGCCGTGTCGGTGGCCGTGAAGGCTGCCCAGGAGCTGCAGGAGGGCCAGCGCTGCGTGGTGATCCTGCCCGACTCCGTGCGCAACTACATGTAAGGGCGCCACCCCCACCCCCCACCCCCCGCAGCCTCTGCTCCCCCCTCCTGGCCTGGGGGTCCCCCTGCAGGTCCCATCCCCATCTTGGGTCCTGGGACGCCCTTTGAGGCCAGTGCGCCCCACAGAGGGCCTCTTGCCCCCGTGACTCCACACACCTTGGGGCCGAGCGCTTCAGCAGGGGGAGGAGGAGGATGAAGCCCCCCCCCCCCCCCCGTTTCACCCTATAGCTCGGTCCACCTGTGGCTGGGGTGGGACGGCCCCTGGCTCTGCCCTGGCACGTGTGACCAGTGGCCTCCGAAGCCCCTTCAGGCCGATGGTGCTGAGCACCTGTGCGCTTCGTGTCCCAGGCCTGACGACCACGGGTCCAGTTGCAGCAGGTCCCCAGGGCGCAGGGACCTAGAGACCCCCGTCCCGCCCACAAACCCTCACCACCTCCTCCATAGTGTGGGAGCCGTGGGTACGCGTGCCCAGGGCGCTCAGCTGCCCCTCGTGACCACGCCGAGCTGGTTCCCCAGAGGCGGGTTCATGTCCGGGGTCCTGCGGCCAGATGGCCCTGAGCCGGGCTGCCCACGAACGCCTGACGCCCCGCGAGCTTGGCCGGCCGCTGTGTGGGTGTGAGCGGGTGTGAGGGGTGGGGCGGGCCCGAGCGAGGGTGTGGGTGAGCCCTGGGGATGGCTGTACGGGGTCGGAGCGTGTCCTCTCACCCCTCATCCCCAGGTCACGCGCCTGGTCAGGCGGGTCCCAGGTGGGTGCCAGGGCAGGGCCTGAATCCTTCATCCCTGGCAGGTCGCACTGCCTCGTGCCTGCCCCCGAGTGATGGGCGAGTGTTGGGAGGGGGCCTGCTGGCTCGGGTCCGGGGACAGGAGCCCTGGTGCCCTGTGCTCCTCAGACACAGACCCCGGGGTCTCCCAAGTCCGCCCCCCAGGCCTCAGGGTGTCTGCTGAGGGGCACTGCGCCTCCTCTGGGAACCCCCGTGTCCCGCTCCACGCGGGCAGACCCCACATCCCACCTGGTGACTTCCCGACGCCCGCAGGTCCAAGTTCCTGAGTGACAAGTGGATGCTTCAGAAGGGCTTCCTGAAGGAGGAGGACTTCACGGTGACCAAGCCGTGGTGAGGCTGCCTCCCGGGGTCCCCCCGTGGCCACAGGACATGCGCTCCTGGCCCCCCACGCCCCAGGTCACGGCCGCCCTGCTCCCCCCCAGGTGGTGGCACCTCCAAGTTCAGGAGCTGAGCCTGTCGGCGCCGCTGACGGTGCTGCCCACGGTCACCTGCGAGCACGCCATCGAGATCCTGCGTGAGAAGGGCTTCGACCAGGTGCCCGTGGTGGATGAGTCAGGGTCAGTGTCGCCCCCCCCCACCCTGTGCTGTGCCTGGAGCTGCAGATGCTGGGGGGTGGGGGGCTGGTCATGCGCACAGCTGGGCCCTGCTGTCCCCCCACCCCCGGGGCCTCGGCGTGCGCACGGGGCAGGCGCAGGGGACACGGCCAGCCCTGGAAGGCCACGCAGATGACCACGTGCCCGGGCTCCCCACACAATCCAACTGTAGCCCCAAAACCCGTGTCCCAGGATGCTGCCGGGTGGTTGCCCTCGACACTGGTCAGAGGGGAGGCCCCCAGAGGGCCCCCCAGTTTGCAGTGCAGATCTGAGCCCGAGGGCGACCGTGGGCTTATTCTGCCCCGGGCGGGGAAGGTGCCCGCACTGACCCCCGCCCCCCCCCCCCCACCCCCCAGGATGATCCTGGGGATGGTGACCCTGGGGAACATGCTGTCGTCCCTGCGTGCCGGGAAGGTCCAGCCGTCAGACCAAGTGCAGAAAGTTCTCTACAAGCAGTTTAAGCAGGTATGGGCGCCGCTGCCTGGAGGCCGGTGCGGCTCGGGTGGGAGCCCCGGCCAGGCCACGGGGCGGGGCGTGGGCACCCCCAGGTTTGGCAGCGTGTGGCTGGGGGTCCGCAGCAGGCCCAGAGGCCATCTCCTCGGCCGAGCTGGCATCTGGGGGCGTGACCGTGCCCCACGCGGGGTCCCGGCCTTTCCTGGACGCACTCCTGGGGAATCCCTGGCAAGCCCCGGATCCAGTGAGAACTAGAATGTTCTGGGAGATGGGCCAGGGCCGTTGGGGCCCTGGGCAGGCGGGCAGGGCAGGCTGCTCCCAGTCCCCTCATCCCCCCCATCCCCCTGCATTGCCCACTGCTCCCCATCCCCCCATCCCTCACCGCTTCCCACCCTCATCCCCCTGCCCCACCACCGCCCACTGCTTCCCTGTCCCCCATCCCCCCATCCTCCCCATCCCCTACTGCTCCCCGCCCCCCATCCCACCCACCCCCATCCCCGTCCCCCACTGTACCCTCTCCTGCGCTCCCTGGACCTCCCGCCTTGCCCCTCCTGCTGGCCTCTGCTCAGTCCCTCCTTGTGGCCTCCCTGAGCCCCTGGTCACCCCCCCAGAGCACCCAGCACATGGGTCAGCTCTGTGAGGCTACCCGGCCCCCAGGTCCCCAGCCAGTTGGGGCCGGCCCTGCCGAGCACAGGCTGTTGGGTTCCTTCCCTCCCGTGTATGGAGGTGACTGCCACACCGTGAGCGTGTTCCCCACGGTCACCCAGAGGCGTCCTCCACCCCTCGCAGACCCCCAGCACGCCAAAGCCGTGCACGTCCCTGCCCCCGCGCAGGTGCCCTGTGCTCTCCAGACTCGCGCGTATGCACGTGTGCAGCTCCTTGCCCACAGCGCCCTGTCCTGCCTGCCCCCTGCCGTGTGTCGGGCCTTCTGGGGTTGACTGGGCGCCCGGCCGCTCCCCCGGGACTGGCTGCACCCAGCCGTGCCTCCCGCCTGCCTCGCCGACGGGGGAGCCTCTGCTCCAACGGTGCTTTGGGTTTCGGGCCGACGGAGCCTGAGGGCTGGAGGCAGAGCTGGGGGGTGCCCCCCAACGCCCGCGTCCCTTTTGTTCCTTTCAGGGCCCCCGGGTGTCCGTGTCCCTCGCTGAGCTGCCGGGCAGGGCTGGCGGGGGTGACACACCGAGGGGCCGCTGCGGGTGGAGCCGGGGTCTCCGGGCCGCAGCGTAAAGCCGGTGGGACCTGCCTCCTTGACTCCCCAGAGCTCCCCCATGGCCAGGGCAGCAGGGCAGGGCGCCAGGCGGGCTGCGGTGTGGCCGCTGGGCTTGGGAGATCACCTGGGGTTGGTGCAGCCCCCGGGCCCCTCCCCGGGAGCGGGCGGCAGTGGGGGCCGTGGGGAGGGAGGACCGTCCAGGTCCCTCAAAGGGACCGCTGGGTGCCATGGTTAACTGCAGGTGACACCCGTCTAAGCCCCTGGGCACCTTGCGGGGTGACGGGGTCGCTAGAGCACCCCACGCAGAGCCCCGGGCCGCGAGCCTTCCCGGTGGGCTGCTAACCCCGCCTCGAGGACCCCGCCTCTCCCTCTGGGCCGTTGGAGGCCGGAAAGAGCTTTCCACTGGAATTACAGCCTCGGATGAGCTCGCCGAGGGGCCGCCTTGGATGGCCGCACACCCCGTGTCCCGGGGCGGAAGGGTCTGTCCATCGGGGGTGCTAGAAGGCCTTTGAGGTGGCCTGGTCCCCGGAGCGCCCTTCTCGGGCTGATTGCTGAAGAGAACGTGCGGACGAAGACGAGGGCATCCGGGCCTCTCGCTAAGAGCAAACAGCTTCCCCCTGGACACGGGGACCCTGTGACCAGCAAGGTCCCAGGAGGCTGGACTGAGAAACCCCGTTTCAGGTCTTTCCTGTGGTGTGAGCGTGTGGGGGGCGCCCACCTGGACCTGGGCGCTGGGTCAGCTGGTGGTGAACCAGGGCCCAAGCGGGGTGACGGGCCGGGTGGTGGCTGCTGCTCCCCCCGCCGTGGGGACCGGGGTGTCCATCCGTGGCTGGTCTTCCCGGCCCCCGATTGACCCCTGGATCTCCTGTCCATCCTGTAGCCCTAAATCTCTTTCCCATCCAGTTGGGAACACCCCACCAGGGTGGTGGGGCGGCACGTGGGCCACTCCAGGGGGCCCCAAAGTGTTTTCTTTCTCCCATAAGTTCCCATGATGGGCCTCGAGTGGATGGTGCGGGGCGAGTCCCCACCTTCTCCCCTTCTCTGTACGGTTCCCCCCGAGGCTGGCGTCGGTGCTCATTCTTGGTGACGGGCGGCAAAGCGCAGTAGAGGCGGGGCTCCCGCCTTCGTGTTCTCCGGGCCTTTCCTGTGTTTACTCCGTCGCCGGAGGGCCCGGGGGCAGCGGGCACGGGGGCAGCGGCCCTCAGGCTCCGGCCAGCTCGAGGCCTGGCTGGGCGGCCCCGGTGAGCGCTGACCTCCGCTTCCCTTCCAGATCCACCTGACGGACCCACTGGGCAAGCTCTCGCACATCCTGGAGATGGACCACTTCGCCCTGGTGGTCCACGAGCAGATCCAGTGTGAGTGGGGCCTGCCGTGGGCGGGGCAGGGGGCGGGGGGCGCCGACTGCCACAGCCCGGGCCCACGCTTCCATGCGCCTTCCTGCCGCGAGCTCCCTCGAAGGGCATCTGGGGGTCGGTGGCGCCGACCTTCACCCCCGGCAGCCCGGGCCTTCGCAGCACCACACGACGGCCACTTCCAGGCCGCGCCTCGCGTCCCCGCAGGCCAGGGGCTGCCGCTCCAGTTCTGGGGAGGGTGAGGGCTGGTCTTGGGCCTGGGCTGCCCCAGCCTGAGGCTAACCCTCCCCCATCCTTGGCTCCACAGTGCGGGGCCTGGCCGTGTCGGGTGTGGTGGGGGGGCCTGCAGCTATGTACCCCCTCCCCCAGAGTGGGCTCTTGTCAGTGTCGCAGGCTCCGCGGGCAAAGGAGGGTGTCCAGGCTTGAGCGGGAGGCTTGCCCTCCTGGTCTCACCTCGTATTCGAGTAGGGAAGGTAGGGGTTCCAGGTTGAGGGTCCATGAGTGATGTTTCCTTGGACCAAGCCCACGTGGCAGCACTTCCAACGGCTGCTTCCAGCTGTGTTGGCAGAGCGAGGGCTCGGCCCAAAGGCCCAGAGGCCCGAGGCCACGTCCTGGACAGCGCTTGCACGCCCCGGTGCTGGGCAACCCTCGGGGAGGGGCTGCAGGGCCGCTGACTCCTGCGGGCTGCGCGTGGCCGGTCTCCTCGGGGGCCCCGTGCCAGCCCCCCACCCTGCGTGGCCGCTGCCCTGAGAGGCGTGAGGGCCGGCCGCGGACAGGTGCTGGGGAGAGATGGGACCTGGGCCTCTGCAGCCGCTCCTCGTGGGGAAGGAGGCTATGAGGACTGGGCCGGCAGGTCCCAAGAGCCCAGGCCCCAGGAAGGGCCGATGTTAGGGTTTGCGCCCAAAGGCAGGAGATGGTCTCTTACTCGGGGAGGACCAGCCTTTTCCCTCTGTTCAGGCCTTCGACTGGTTAGGGGAGGCTCGGCAGGCCGGGGAGGGCCATCGGCTCTACTCCGTGTCCCCAGTGCAGTATCGGGTCTCGCCCAGAGACGCCCAGAGTAACGTCTGCCCAGGTATCTGAGCACCCTGTGACTCAGTCAAGCGGACACATCAAACTAACCGTCCCCAACCCTCTGCCGTCAGCACAGCGTGGCCGCCCAGGGCTGGCGCTCCTTCCAGGCCCGAGAGAACAGCCTGGGCGTCAAGTCGGGCCGGAGCCGTGAGCCGGTGTAGTTCATGGGTGTGGGCAGTGTGGGAACCTCACGCCACAACGCGAGTGTCAGACACCAAGGGGGACGCGCAGACGGAGCGAGAGCCGGGACGGGGAGGCCAGGGCCCCGCTCTCTGCAGCTTCGCCCCGACGGCTCGTGTCAGAAGACGGCGTTTGGTGTCGGGTCTGCTTGGGAGCCGCCGGGCTCCGGCACCCAGGCACCTGCGGGCTCGGGCGGGGCCCCAGGAGCTCTGCCTCCCGAGGGCCCGGGTGTGGGTGTGGGCGTGGCTGCGTGGAGGGGCCTTTAGACCGACCGCCTTGTTCCTCCTCAGGCCACGGCAGTGAGAAGTCCAGTAAGAGGCAGACGGTGTTCAGGGTCGTCACTGCCATCGACTTGCTGAACTTCGTGGCTGCCCGGGAGCGGGAGCAGAAGACCAAGTCAGGAAGCGGGCCGGAGCCCAGACCTGCCTCGGCCACGGTCCAGCTCTGACGGCCCCCGCGCCGCCGGTGGGCTCCGTTCTCCTTCGCTCTTGTAGACACTGAACCAACCAACATGTGATTTTTAACCGCCTGACGCTGGGGTTGCTCTAACGTGATGGGTGCGAGGAGCAGGTGTAGGGTGCTTAGCCCGGGACCCGCATAAGTGCTGGCTTCCCCCCTCGTGACCCCTGGCTACCTAAATGAGTCTATTTATGGTTTATTGGAGCGCATGGGCTTTTAACTTTCTTCTAAAACGTTTCAATGAGAAAATCTGAGTTTCAACGAGGAGTCAGCCAGGTGGGTGAGGCCACGCAATCACCGGGGTGGGGGTGGGAGGGTAAAAGCAGACGGTGCCTTTTCTGGAGAAGAATCCAGACTGGGGAGCAGCAGGAAGGGGGCTAGGGAGGTGGGGTCCGTGTGTCTGCTGGGGCCTGGGGCGGTCAGAGCGACTGGAGTGTTGGGGCTTTGTGATTGGGGTGAAATTTTCATACCTTTAAATGACCAGTTTAAAGATGTTATGGTCTTGGTGCCGTGTAGCCAGGTCCTCTCCCCTCCCCTCCCCCTCCTGGCAGCTGCCCATCTGCTTTTTGTCTCTGTGGGTTTACTGGTTTGGGATACGTCATATAAACGGAATCATGCAATCTGACCTTTTGCGTCTGGCTTACTCCGTTCAGCGCGATGTTCCTGAAGTTGACCCGCGCTGTAGCAAGGCTCCGTACCTCGTCCCTTTTCGTGGCTGCGTAATGGTCCGCTGTGTGGATGGACGTTTTGTTGGTCCCTTCATCTAGGACATCAGCTGCCAGGAACTGGGCTGCCGTGAACCTTTGTGTACGAGAAGATCCGTTTTGAATTCTTTGGGTTCTATCCCTGGGGCTGAAGTGCTGGGTCATGTGGTGATTCCAGGTTGATGACCCACCAGACTGTTCCCTGGTGGCCGCGCCCCCTTACGTCCCCCTCAGCCATACACAAAGTTCCACTTTCTCCACATCCTTGTCCACGTTTGTCATTTCTCTAGTTTTGGGGGGTTTGTTTGCTTTATAACTGATGATGTGTGGTATCTCATTGTGGTTTTCACTTGCACTTCCCTCGTGACTACTGATGCTGAGCACCTTTTTATGTGCTTTTTCGTCATTCGTGGGTCTTTGGAGAAATGCCTATCCATGTTCTTTGCCCATTTTTAAATTGTGTTATCTTTTATTGCCCAGTTGTAGGAGATCTTTATGTATTCTAGATACTAGACCCTTACTAGGTATGAGATTTGCAAGTATTTTCTCCCCTCCTGTGGGGTAACGTTTCCAGTTCTTAATGATGACTTTTAAGTGCACATTTTAAACTTTGAAGTTCAATTTATTTTTTTCTTTTGTTATACCTTTGGTATTATAATTATGAACCTATTACCAAATCCAAGGTCATGAAATTTTACCTCTTTTCTGCTCAGACCTATATAGTTTTATTTGTCGTACTTGACTCATTCACCCATTTTCAGTTAGTTTTTATACATGTGTGAGATAGGGGTCCAACCTCATTTTTCTGTACATGGAGGTCTGTCTGTTGAAGAGTGTGTGTGTGTGTCCCCACATTGAGCGGTCTCCGCACTCTTGGTGAAAATCAAGTGTCCATTGATGATGGAAGTATTTATTTCTAGACTCTGAATTCTACTCATTGGTCAAGAGATCTGTCCTTGGGCCATAACACTGTTTTCAGGACTAGAGCTTTTTTTTTTTTTTTTTTAAGGACTAGAGCTTTGTGGTAAGTTTTGCAATCAGGAACTGCGAGCCCTCCAGCTTTGTTCATTTTCAGTATTATTTTGGGAATCATGATGTACTTGGTGTATTTTTCTTCATGTGTCTTGTGCTCAGAACTTTTTGAGCTTCTTGGATCCCACAACTTGACTGGAAATAGTTCCAGAACCTGCCCGGACTGAAAGACGGTTTTGCAGGTTGAGGGTCCTTCCAGCACCCAAGCACAGTGCATGAGGGAAGACGCTCACAGGGAACATCCTTGTGACATGTCAGATCACTAGGGACAGGATCCAGAAGCAGCTTCCAGAGGTGGGTGGGGACAGGGGAAAGTCTTGGGAATGAGGAAAGCATCTGACTTGATCTCTATAGCTTGTGGAGGCTGGAAGACAAGGGAGCAGAGCCTAAAAAACATCCAGAATGGAAGGAATATAGGCCAGACCCTCCCTTAACAGCAAGATGATGGCTGGGGTGCAGGCCACAGACATCTCCACCCAGGCAAATTGGCCCCCTGGTCCTGAAAAGCACTAGAAGGGTGTTGCGCCCAATAAGATCCTGGAGGGCACCCAGAATGGTGGGGAAGGCAGGTCCCCTGACAAAGGGCTGCTCCCGCCACAGCAGAACAGAGGGCTGCAGGGGATGCTTTGAGGGGGAGGAACATCAGAGCCCTGTGGACCTCAGTCACAGGCCTGGTAGTAAGTGGGGTTGGCATTAGTACCTGATGCTGTCATTACAAGAACCCCACGGGTCGGAACTTGACTTTCCCGCAACAATGCTGGTGTGTAACACACTTTCATAGTGTGTTTCCCTGGGTCCATGGGTAGAACGTAAGACAGGATGCTCAGCGTGGAGCTCAGAGCCTCTCCTCCCGTCCTGGGCCTGACCGCGGGGTCTGCGCCCTAAGGCTGGTGGCAACAACCCTCCCTGGTGGCCCTTCAACCTTGTCAGAAGCCTCCTGCCCCTGCTGCTCATGCTGGTCACAGAAGACAGCAGCCCCCGGGGACCTGACACCCGGGGGACGGTGCCTGTGGCCACATGGGGTGGTCTCGGGGGCACTTCATGAGCCTCCTGGTTGGGCAGGGCTGCGGTGGAAGCAGCAGGCACGGGGCTCAGGAGACGCCTCCAGCAGGTCCCTGGGGCTGTCGCCCTCTGTCACCTTCAGACATTGCTTCTCCGGAGCAGCAGGCCTTCCACGACAATCCGCCTATTGCTGGCATGTGTCCCTCCCGTGTCCATGTCCTCCCGCATGGAGCAGCCCAGGTGCCGCTGGACACACCTTTACAAACGGTGGTTCCTCGGTCACTAACACCTTGTCTGTGAGAGGGAGGCTCCTGCCTGGTATCGCAGGCCTGCGCAGGTCGGGGCCATGCTCAGCTCAGCGGTGGCAGGAGCCACCGAGCCACACTGGGCTGCAAGGGAAGCTGGGAAGGGGGTCTTCAGTCAGCTCAGCTTGGGGTGGGGGTGGGGGGTGCCGGTCCTAAGGGAAAAGAAAAACCAGAGATGGGTGGGGACGTGTCCTGCCCTTTCCTGAGGGTGCCCTTTTTAAGGGAATCCCCCCCCCCCCAAGTGACAGCTGGCTCAGGACACCAGTGTCCCACAGGGCCAGCCGATGGAGCTCCCTGGGTCCCTGTGACCGTCCCACGGGGCTGGAGGACCCCTCCTCCCACTGAGTCGGGCTGGGGAGCATGGGTCAGGCCTGGCCGTGAGCGCTCGTCCTGGGCTGTGGGTTGCCTCCCCTACTGACGCGCCCTGGGGAGAGACAAAGGCCACCTTCAAGCTGCAGACCGACGCACCAATCGCTCTCCCAACATCCTTTGCGGCTAGGATGCAGGCACCTGACCGGCCTAGCAGGCCAGATGCCCCCCCCGCCCCCGCCACCAAGGAGGAGGACATGCTGCGTCTGCAGGATTCCGGCCAGGGCGTGGGGGGCAGCGCTGCCACAACCAAGGGGGGGGCGGCACACAGACCAGGTACCAGGAGGGATGGGGGCAGGCTCTATGCCCAGGCTGGGCCTTACAGCCTGGCTCCCACTGGGGCCCCTGAAAGCCGGCCTTGAAACTGGAGGGTTGCTCTGAAGGCTCGGTGTGACCCCCCCCCCCCGGGCTGGCCAGGGAGGGTGCTCATGGGCGCCCCGCCAGGGGCTCACCCACAGGTGTCGGGGACTCCGCCTGGTGCCTGATGAACACAGCCCTGGGGTGGGGGGGGGGGGCAGAGCGTCTACAGGCTGATGGCCCCAGGATTCAAATGTAAAACTGACTCCAATTTTCTGTAACATTGTAACAAATTCATGCTGACTTTTTTAATTCAGTGACTAAAGTCACAAGGTTGCATTTGTCTCGAACGGGTATTTGCTTCACTAAAAGTCGACAACTTCAAAAAAAGGCGAAGACCCGTGAAGGACCGTGTGGACCCTGAGAAACCTCCCCTCCACGGATGAGACCGGAGGGGCCCAGGGGTCCCGGTGGAAGCGCTGCAGGGCGGTCAGAGCCTCGGGCACAGTGCCAGGTGTCCCCCGGCCAGGGATCCCCAAGCCTCAGCCAGGTTTCAGAGAAGGGATTCACTTTGTGGACAAAGTCCTGGAGGGGCGCCCAGCGCTGGAGGATCCGAACCAGCCACGGGCGCCCCACGGCCGAACACAGACCTTCCCACCGCACAGAGACACGCAGCGGTTTTAGGGCGCCCAGCGGGAAGCGGGCCACCATGAAACCACCCCTCAAACACTGAGTAAAAATGTCTTCCAAGTCCCATTTCTCCTTCCTGGTTCCCATTTTTCACTCCTGGACCCCCGGGCAGAGAGCTCGTGACCACCCCCTCCAGGCACCCCCCGCGGGACGCAGGCCCCGGGCTGGATTCGCAGCCTGCGTCCTGGGGCAGGTGCGCTCCAGGCAGCCGCCACTCACCTGCCGGAAGCCTGGGACAGGCCTGGGACTCCGGAGAAGCTGGGACCGCAGGCGCCCACCACGGGGACAGCCGACAACCGACAAGACCCTCCTCTCCGCGAGCGCAGAGCTGCGCTGCAGGGCCGCCGGGGACTCCACCCCGAAGGGACAGAGGCCCCCAGGGCAGGACGAGCGGCAGCTGCCCCTACCCTGGCCCAGGGAGAGCCGCTCACGCCCGCGGGGGCTGCTGGGCGCGTGGGGAGCAGCCCGGGGGCTGGGGAGACCCCTTGGGGCGTGCAGGCGTGACCCACGCTCCCTGCTGTGAGGTAAAGGCCTTAATCCACGAGGGGAGGGGCCACTTCCGCTGACCCTGTAAAGACCACTACGGGGGAGGCCCAGAGAAGCTTCTGGACCCTGGGTCCAGCCCCGATCCCAGGCCCACTTCCTCGCGCCCTGTGAGTCAGAGCTGGCCGGCAGAGGCCCGAGGGGCGGGACTCCTGAGAAGCAGGAGCCGAAACAGAAGCGCTGCCTCCACCTCCCCGCTCCTGCCCCGAGCTCAAGGCCGCGGCCGGCGGGCAGCCCGACGGGGACAAAGCGACGGGGACAAAGCAAAGGCGCAGCCTACACCCAGCACGTGGGCGCCCACGCTTCGTCACCCGGGAGGCCGCGCTACCCTGCTCCCTGCCGCGCCACGAGCGAAGCGGCACTCCGTCACAGGTCAGGGCGCACGCAGCGAAGGGACCCCCCCATCCCCCCCCCCCCCCCCCCCCCCCGCCAAGAGCCCCAGCAGCACCCGCCTGCCACATTCGTCCAGCTGGTGGCGCCCACCCCCCGGCCCCTCCCTGCCCCTCGTCACCGACTGGACTCCCAGGGTGTCGCCCGATAACGCCACCGGGAGCATCGTGCGGACGTTGCACAGGTACTCGTCCCGGCTCCCTGGCCAGGACGGCAGGGCACACGGCGGTACCCCGAGTACCGGACCAGGGCCCCGCGGCAGGGGTCCCAGCGATGCTCCGACCCCGGGATACAGGCCCCCCGTTTCTACACAGGCTCAGGACCGCCTGCCCCCCTTGGGCCCGAGCGACAAGGAGGCTGTGACTTGCAGCTCTGATTAGGAGGCCGGCGCTGCCTGTGCCCGTGGGCCGTGCGGATGCGCCCTTCCGTGACCTGCCGAGTAGTATCCTCTGTCATTTTCCTCTGGATTTCATTTTTTTTCTTTTGATTTGTAGGACTCTGCCCTTAAACCTAAGTCTGAACTCCTCATCGGGTGTAGATGTTAGAAAAGAAAAACCCTTCTCGCAGATTATCACCTGTTCACGTCCGCAGTGTCCTTCACTGAACAGGAAGGCTTCCTTCGGATCTGGCCAGATGCCCTCATCTTTTATCCTG
This sequence comes from Canis lupus familiaris, assembly GCF_011100685.1. Classification (NCBI taxonomy): domain Eukaryota; kingdom Metazoa; phylum Chordata; class Mammalia; order Carnivora; family Canidae; genus Canis; species Canis lupus. Next base: position 37,112,747 of record NC_049252.1, on the reverse strand, counting down.
TCATTTGTGTGTTTGGGGCCTTAGAAGGTCTTCCACGGGGTAACAAAGATAAGCTCCCTCCTCCTCCTCTACTGATCCACAGTGTTCTCCCCAGGAGCCCCGACATCTGGCCTCACCCCGCTTCTCTGACTCTGCTCTGACACATGCCACCGATTACCTCCCGGGGACCCGACCCAGTGCCCTGCACACACTCGACAACTTCTGGAACCCATCCTGTCTTGGCTTCTCTGGCTCAACCCCACCGTTCCGTTCTAACAGAACTCTGGGCTTGAGATCTCTGGTCTACACTAACACACAGTGTAGACGCTTACGGGCTTCACTACTTATTTCCGACCTGACTGCTATGTTAATATTAGAGAAAACAGAATTACCATAAAGCAACAGATTTTAAAATATACCTAATTCTTTTCCACAAGCCGTTTTCTTAAAAAATGTCTAAGCAACGGAAGGAAGCCATCACCATCCTTAAAATGTTCCTTTTCAAACACCACAATAAAAGAACTCCTCATTTATATTAAAGCCATCACTGGCTTCCATGGGCTGAAGTCTTGGGTCCATTTAAAATAAAGACATAAGAAATGGAAACATCTGTGCCAGATAATACCTTCTAAATACTATTTGTATGTAAAATGCTAAATTATTCAATTAGCCACATAAAGTAGCCCTTCACAGACTGCTGCGGGAGAGCTAAGGAGACACTGCTGGGAGGAGGCGGCTGGACCTGGGACCCGGTTGGGGGCCAGGGTGACGGGGAGAGTGGGCTGCTGGAAAGCTAGCGATCATCATCCCAGCACCCGTGCTCAGATGCTACAGCTCTGCAGCTTTGCAAAGTTTAGTTTAAAAATGGTTCGAGGATCTTAGATCCTACTGAAGACAAGTGGATCTAATTGTAGAACGGCAAAAATCACTGCTAAGAATTTCATCACAAAGTGTGTATACACACAGCATACGCGCTAAACGTTCCTGACTTATGACCTCTGCATAATATAACAAAACACAAAACATTAATCCAAGTATATTTCTTATTTTCAGGATTTGCTAGATCACTACTTATTTACTTATCGCCCTAGATAGATGAATAGAATTTTATTAGTTATAAATATTACTTTTGAGCTAGAATAAACCTTATAAACCAACTTCTTCCTTTTATGAACAAAGCACTTGAAGCCTCAAGAGGTCAAAGATTGGGCCAAGGTCTCACCTGGTAAAAATTCAGGTGCACCTGTCCTCTTGACCTGGAGCAGGTGGAGAGACGACACAGAGGCTCCATTTTCTGTCCAATCAGAACATTTCCTGAAACCATGTACTTTGGAGCTGGCTCTCCTTGCTGCCCACAAGATTTACAATTGCAGATGCCCTTTTTAAAAATACTGAAGTCTGCTTACCGTGGCCTCTAAGCATAAACAGTTCGAGGGTGGGGTGGGGTAGTCAGAACACACTGGACTACAAAGAAAAACTCTCCGAAATTGTTTTAATGTAGCTCTTCACCGAGTCCCGAACGGCCTTGGGTGTCATTTTACAACATGCACTGTGAAAGGCGAGACCTCACTGACGAATCGTTTTCTTGTTACTATCAAAATAATTAGGTTGATGATAAACTACAATAAAAAACAAAAACGTTCCAATTTTCCCCCCAGAATACCAATGACTAATTGAAATAAGTAATTTAAGAAAGGTTTCTGAAAATGCAAATGGCCCTGAGTGTCCCAGTGCAGTACGATCCTAATTCCTCAACAGTGTGCAGGGTCACTGGAACCCCAGGTCACCAGCAAAACCTGTCCACCATCTCAATGTTTTACTTAAAATGGAAAAGCAGCTTGTGGTGACATCAGCTTTAGAAAAGAAAACATCCATAAAGCATGTTTCTATGTTTAATTTTTTTGCTTTGATAAATCAATTGCTTCACAAAAGTCCCTTTTAAAGACAACAATCCAAGAAAACATATTGTTACAGTATTCACATTTTAAAGATTGTCAGTTCATAGACCAAACATAACAACAAAGGCAGACTGCGGAGTCATTTCTGTCACTGACTGCCAGAGATGGGCCTTTCCCACCGTCCGGGAACATCTGAGCCCGTCTGGGAGCAAAGTGCCCTGGCGCTGGCTCCCGCAGAGGGCGGAGGAAAGGCCCCTGTGACCCTGGAGGGCAGGGTGTGGGCAGTGCTGTGGTCCGGGAGCAAGCCGGGCGCCTGCCGCCCACCCTACCCTGCATACTGGACAAATCCCTCAACTTACTGGGCCGTCTGGCGTCGGAAGGCCGCCGCGGAGCTGGTCCCGGGCTGCAGCTCGCCGGGAGGACTGGCAGGTGACCCCCTCGGCCTCCGAACAGTGGGGCAGCAACATGCTTCCTGTGGGTCTCAGGACGCATCCACGGCATCCTTATGGAAAGTCAGGATCGAATCTGCTCACTGAAAATGCACGCTCGCTCGATGGTGTCCCCTTCCTAAAGATTCCCTGGATGGCCCGAGGGCTGGAGATGGGGGCTTTCGAACCTGCAGACTGACGACAAACATGCTGCACGGCCATCTGCGAACCGCCCAGCTGGCCGTGCCAGGGCCGTGGCCGAGCACCTGTGATTCCAGGAAGGGTCTGAAGGAACCTCGGGCCTGTCTGGAAGCGCCTCTCTCTGGCGAGATCGGGCGCGTTCAGGGTGGTATGGCCGTAGACGAAGCGCCTCTCTCTGAATGGCTCATCCTAGAACCCAGTAAGGATTTAGAGCCTCAGAAAACTAGCCTCAACCAGAGGGAGCATAATGTGTCACTGGGCACAGGGGGCCGAGTCTCAGGCCAGTATGGGCGGTGGGACCCTGGCCAGACCCTGTCTCCCAACTGACCAAGTCTGTGCAGCCCTCAACTAACAAGCGGAGACTCAGGGAGTGCGATTCCGGGATCCCGGGACGGGGGGTGGGGGGACGGTGACCTGCGGAGTCCACACTCTGGAGAACTGTGCTCACCCAAAGAGCAGGGCGGCTGTAGGAGGGGCTGGGGACCTGGGGATGGAGGAAGGCTGGATGGCCTCCACCGGTCCTAGCTTCAAGAAGTCCAACAATGTCGGACTTTAGGTCAAGTTAAAATGATCCGTTAAACTTGGGTAGACTTACTGAGAACATTACAAATCGCTTATAAATAAGGAATGTAACTGCTGCTTTAAAATGTGATTCTCTCGCGGAGAGTTGATAGTCAAGTTTTTCTTCTAAAGCTCTTGAAATATTTTAAGAGAAATCTCCATGTATTTCTAACTGCTTTCTAAGTTATCTAGGAAATACTCCTCTGTGATTAGCTTTAGTCGATAAATTTTGGGGGGAAAAATCAGTTGCAGAACAAAATCTGCCCTAGCTCAAAATATCCCTCAGTGGAACCTTGGTCTGTAGCCAGCTCCCGCTGCTGAACCGCAAGAACGGACGACTTCCCCAAACACAAACTGTGGGCATCCCATGTAAGACCATATAAAGACTTTACTAGGAGACAAGGTGGCTTGTTTCGCTCTGAGAAAGAGCCCCCCTTGCAAATACATGAAAACGAAGTCAATAAAACCCAGTCTACTCTTTTGGTTCGTCTTGTGGCCAGGAAATGGAAGTCCTAAAATCATTCCAAATCTCCTGTGATCAAGTCAGAGGGGGAGGGCTCTGGAAATTCCAAAGCAACAACGGACAAGGAGAAAATACAGACACCAGGACCAAAGGCAGGCGAGTCTGCCGTCGTGCCGTCATCCCTGTCCAGGGCACCGTGTCACTCTGGGGAGATGTCAATTATGTAACAGGGCTGAATGGAGCTGAGTGTGGGTTATTGGCCCTCACTCTGAGCCAGTGGGGTAGAGGACATTTTATATTAGTTTATAATAAACATTCTATGCATAACATATGGCGACTAAAACATCCTAAAACAACACACAGCTAAGTGGCAGGGTAACCATTTAACTGTAGTCAGATTTAAATCAGAAATATGGGTGGTAAGAGCTGTTAACCGATTACTGGCCACCACTTCACCTGACTCACCTAGTCCTATTTAGCAATACCTTTAGATCTATGTTCAGATCAAGTGTAAGCATTTACATATAAACTAAAATTTGCAGGTATCAAAATTTCATTCAACAGTTGTGTCTTTCATAGTAGTAAATATAAACCACTACCCTGGGATGACAGAGAACCATGGAATGCTAGCTAACTTGGGGAGGTTCATGAAATTTGGTCAGTTCAGAACATTCCAAATTGAAAGAGTAACCGCGTATTGTTTCTTCTCTAGAAATTTTATCCTCAATATAGTCATAATCCAATTCATAACGAATTTATAAAAATAGCTTTTTATCCAATAATTCCAGCAAGGTAAAAATAGGAATTTCTTTTTATCTATAGCAAATGAAACAGGCTCACCGAATGTGCGAGAACCTAAGCGTATTCAGACCGCTGCGCGACCACCACGGAGTCACGCCCACTTTTGTTGTTGTGCGGTGTCCGCCTCGCACTGGCAGCTTTAAGATGCAGAAGCTTCTTTCAAATCCATGGGCCACACAAATAAATCAGCCCACCGAGACCTGCTTCAACCACAGAACTAAATTAAAACTGCATAATTTTTTAGAAAATGGCAGCACTATTCCTTAGTCTAAGTAGGGGCTCATGGGGGTGTTTGTCATTCATCACGTTTTTAGCGTTAAACCTTTAAAGAATTTCCTTAAAAACCCGCACACGCACGCACGCGCACACACACACGCACACACACACTTGAAAGAAGTCGCTGCACCAGCAAAGATGCTCTCAAAGCTTACTATGAAATACAAAAGTGCACTCTTCTCTATCTACATATAAAACATATTAGAAATAAAACTGTGTAAAATGTTTGCTGTGCAAACTATAAAAAGTCAGGCCAGCCCACCCGTGGTTCTGGGCCGCGCCGGCCCCCTACTGCAGGGAGTCGCTGTTCTCCAGGACCAGCCTGCTGAGGTGGGTGGGGGCGAGCGTGGCCGCACTGTCCCCTGTGCTGTCCACGGACTCGTCCTCGCTCTGTTCCGCCATCATGACCTGCTGCACTGCCAGGGTGGCACCATCCGAGGACAGAGACTGGAGGCTGTCCACGTTCATGCTCACGGGCGTGGTGATCGTCACAACGGCTCCTACAGCAGAACGTTAAAATTAGCAGCCACCCAAGAAGACACCCCGTTACTCAGCTGGGCATTGTCTGCTAGGACCCCTGTATAGGCTTCTGGGATATTCAACGGGGATTAGGAAATGTCTCTAGAACCAGCCTCCACCCTCGGCTAATATGCTCTAAAAGCTCTTGGTGGTCAGAAGGCCACAGTGGTCAGGACTGTAAGAACACAGACATGCAGGGCAGAAAGCAGGTGCCACGAGGAACACAAAAGAGACCAGGGACCTTATAACATGCTGGTCCCCCTGTGCCTCCCAGCCTAACAGCCGAGGGACAGTGAGGTGCTCTGTTGCTACTGCACACACGCAGGGGTCTCGCATGCCCATCCGTGAAGGTCTGCAGGAGTCATAGGTAACAGTGGCAGGAGAAGATAGTGTCATATATCAGAGTCTGGGAAACATTTCTAGAGAGACCTGTTCGTTCACTTTTGTCTGTGCACAGTATATCGTGTCATCTATGAACTGGGAGCACAAATGGGTAATAAGGATGATTTCTTGAGAAGATGTGAAGCCAGGATGGAGGGAAAAGTCACTTTTCACTGGATAGTTTTGTTGGAACTTCTTCCCAGTATATAGGTATTGTCTTTTCCAAGGACAGAAAGAGGGGAAGGGGGAGAGAGAACTATTATCTTTGAAACTAATTCTTGAATTAAAAAAGAAAACAGGGATCCCTGGGTGGCGCAGCGGTTTGGCGCCTGCCTTTGGCCCAGGGCGCGATCCTGGAGACCCAGGATCGAATCCCACATCGGGCTCCCGGTGCATGGAGCCTGCTTCTCCCTCTGCCTGTGTCTCTGCCTCTCTCTCTCTCTCTCTCTCTCTGTGTGACTATCATAAATAAATAAAAATTAAAAAAAAAAAAATAAATAAAAATAAAAATAAAAATAAAAATAAAAAAGAAAACAAAAACTGAAACCATAAATTATTTAACCAAAAGACCACCGCATATCAAGACCCAAATGATGAAGCCGCAGCTCTAAATGCACACAAGCGTAACTCAAGAAACAAGATAAAGCATGGTTTACAATCCACTGTGAGGGGCCCGACCCAGCCCTCCGGCAGCACAGCTGTGCAAAGCCCCCTTGTACACTCAGAGGAAGACGGGTCTGCACACGCACGCAGCAAACAATCAGGCCCTGGCGGAGAACCACTGGAGATCAGAGGACAGTGGCCAGGCCTCTGAGCCAGCGCTGACTGCATGGGGGCTGCGGGAGGGAGGCAATCCAAAGTCTTGCCCTGGCTGTGGGGGGGCCCAGGACTGAGCACCACTGGGTCACCGACAGGGACCGATCACACAAAGCAAGGCACCAGAGGGTCAGGGGGTCCCAGTGACTTCAGTGCTGGAACAGACCTTAGAAGCCGGCCCACAGGGCAGAAGCCCCAGCCCCGGCCAGGGGGCAGTCCCAGTGCCTCCCGTCCACTTAGAAATGGCCAGGCAGGCCTGTGGGCAGGGAAACCAGGGACGTTGGGGAGGGAACCAGCATGGGACCCACAGATGTCAGGACCCTGAGAACAGTGACGGTGACCGTAATCTCTGAAGTGGAGCCATGAATGGAGGAAAAGACTCTCAGGGGTACTGGGGGCAGCCTAGCCACAGAAGAGGGGTTAAAAGCCCCAAGACGTACACAGAAACCGTCAAAATGGAAATAAGCAGCAGCATCCAAAGCCAGGGAAAGCACAGTGGTAAGGACAGATGCGCACCCGGGTTCCGGGGGGCGGGGGGCCTACAGGACATGGATTTGAGAAATAGGGCCCCAGAGTGTCCTCAGTGCTGGGCAGAAATAGGAACAAGGGAAATAGGAACAGGAGCTAACAACACCGCGTCTACACACGTAAGAACGTGGTGCGGGGAGAGGGGACGGGGTCCAAGAGGACAAACCAGGGCGGCCTGGGCCGTGGCGGTGGACAGAGCACACGGGGCGCGGGGCCCCCGAGACGCAGGCGAGCTGCGTACGACTGTCCGGCAGGGTGCCCTGCACACGGCGCCTTCCCCGCGGGACACGGGGCCACCGCGGCCAGGCCGGGAGGTGAAGGCCGCCGCCCCCCGCCCCCCCGCACCCCCCCAGCGGCGCCCACCTTCCGACATGGCCAGCTCGCTGGGCGGCGGCTGCGCGGCTCCCGAGGCGATGGAGTCAGGCCAAAACCTCTGGACTGGTCTGTTCTGAGCAGTTTTCTTCTTCGTCTTCGGAGTCTCGGAACAGCTAGAATCCAACATAGGCTGAAGAATCCGTCTTCTGGCGTTGATGAACCTGGGGATGGAGGGCGACACGGCGCGGTCACCAGGACGCTGTGTCCAGCCCCCAGCTTGGGGGGTGGGGGAGGGGAGACGTCTGAGCTCGGGGGACCAGACCGGACCTGGCAGCCCTGCCTGCCGATCCCCTGTCCCGTCGCCCTGCGAGCAGTGACCCTGCATCCCCCGCGGTCCCCTCCGGCCCGGACCTCAGGGTACAAACAGCGCCCGACACCACTCGTGCTCACCTCCACGTGGCCTCGGCCAGAGCTTCGGCCCTCAACAGGTGACAGGGTGCGGAGGGGCCCCTGCCCTAAGTCACTCGGCTGTGCAGGCACCCTGCCGGCACCCTGGGGCCACCCCCCCCAGGGACTGTCAGCCGCAGGGACCAACCCCGCCCAGGTGGAGCGGCAGGAGCACTGTCGCATGTGGGAACACACGGTACTGACTGTAAATATGTGCAGGGAAGACTGCCTTCCTCAGCCCGTTCCCTCCCAGCACCAAAGCAGTGCCCTCGGAGGACCTGGGAGGGCGGGGGGGGGGGGGGGGCAGGGGAGCTCCGGGCCCCCACCCCCGCCCCCCGTGGAAGCCTGCGGCACTCCGGACCACACACACTGCTGCAGACACAGCTGCACCTGCCAGGCTTAGGGCCGTCCCGCCGCCACCTCCAGGAGTAGCAGTGAGGAGGGGGGTCACCTCACCCCCCCCGACCCCGGCCCCCAGCAAAGGCCTCTGAGGGTGAGGAGCTGTGTTCCCAGTGTAAGAGAAACACAAGCTCCCCTGGAAACTTGGGCTCTAGGCTGGTCCTGGCCCTGTGCCACCAAGCCCCGCTCTCCAGGTCCCCAGATGCACAGCAGAGCTGGAACTGCACCTGCTCCAAGGCCACTTAACATCCTGACTGACCCTCAGGAGCATCTGGCCAGCCCAGAGCTTGCCACTCATCATCTGCAGCCCAGAGCTCCAGGCCTACGTTGGGTGCAGAGATTTACATAGAGTTTATTTATTTATTTTTTAAATGTTTATTTATTTATGATAGTCACAGAGAGAGAAAGAGAGAGAGGCAGAGACACAGGCAGAGGGAGAAGCAGGCTCCATGCACCGGGAGCCCGACGTGGGATTCGATCCCGGGTCTCCAGGATCGCGCCCTGGGCCAAAGGCAGGCGCCAAACCCCTGCGCCACCCAGGGATCCCTACATAGAGTTTAAAAATTAAAATCCTAGCATTCAGAAGCATCTACAATCACCGGACGATACATTCTACAATGGAAATGAGGGGACTGAGGCCGCAGAGCTTCAGGCAGTGACCTGGCCCCTGGAACACAAGCAAGGTGGGCCCTGGAAGTCACGGAGCCCCCAGCTGGGCCCTGACCCCACCGCCGCCTGGGGAGGGAAGCTTGCAGCGTCTGCCTCTTCAGCCTTCCCGTTCAAGGCTGCCAAGTGCGGGCACGAGCTAACAGGGCGCTCGAGCTCAGGCCAACATGTAACTTTTGTAAATGTAAAAGGAAAGAAACTCACAAAAAGTAAAAGTAGCTACAAATATGAAAAGTTTTTAGAAATTTTATGCTAGTCATGCTGGTAAACTATTAATTTAAAAATTAAAAATTGATGTCAAACCTTCCAGATAAGACAAGTGTTAACGTAATAGAGCAGCAAGGGAACAAGCTGGGGAATGTCAACAGATGAAAAGTAACATTCTGATGCTTTTGTTGCTGCTCAGCCTCAGAAGTATCAGAATGTCCAAAGAAGTGACTCTAAGGTCCACCCCCGATCAATCAATTGACCATCATGTGGACTGAACCCAGACAGGAAGTGTCACATGAGACGCGCGAGAAAACGGAGCCTACTAGGCTATCATGAATGTCACAGCAACAACATATGTGAAACCTTTGTTTTTCTGACGCTGTTTGTGAGATTCAACAGGAAATAAGAGCATGGCCTATATTACTGGTACCCAAAGCTAAAACAATGACCAAAAGCACGATAAATATTTAGTGCCGCCCAAAGCACAGCTCCCGCACATACGACTGCATATGTTGGGAGATTGTCGTTTATATCAGAATTTACCCGAACCTCAAGTTTAAATTTTAACAGTTAAAAAGATAAGTGTGGGATCCCTGGGTGGCGCAGCGGTTTAGCGCCTGCCTTTGGCCCAGGGCACGATCCTGGAGACCCAGGATCGAATCCCACGTCGGGCTCCCTGCATGGAGCCTGCTTCTCCCTCTGCCTGTGTCTCTGCCTCTCTCTCTCTCTCTCTCTCTCTGTGTGTGACTATCATAAATAAATAAAAATTAAAAAAAAAAAGATAAGTGTTTACAAGTGGTAAAATTAGTGCTTTCTTCTCTTTAATCGATGCCCATCTTATGAGAGGAAACCATTTCCCACCTCTGTGAGTACAAGTGAGACATGAACACACTTAGAAACGTGGGACCAAGTGTTCACAGCGGTTTGTGACACCGAAACTAGAACAAGATATTTCATTAATAAAGTCAGCACTTGGGCAGCCCTGGTGGCTCAGTGGTTTAGCGCTGCCTTCAGTCCAGGACATGATCCTGGAGACCCAGGATCAAGTCCCACGTCGGGCTCCTTGCATGGAGCCTGCTTCTCCCTCTGCCTGTGTCTCTGCCTCTCTCTCTCTCTGTGTCTCTCATGAATAAATAAATAAAATCTTTAAAAAATAAAAATAAATAAATAAATAAATAAATAAATAAATAAATAAATAAATAAATAAATAAATAAATAAAAATAAAGTCAGCACTTCCCTAGGCATTCCCCTCTTAGGACGAGTCCTGCCGTGGGGCAGGACCACCACATGGACAGCGGAGGGGCTGCCTCCCCCACTCAGAGTGGGACAAAGTGACACAGGGTTTCCAAAGGTGGGAGAGCCACAGAGGGACTCAGGATGCCTCATCGCCGCCATCCATTGCCTAAAGAAGCTCATTGATAAAAACATCACATTTCTGAATGAATGTGGGGGCTTAGGGGTAGTAGTAACACAAAAGAGAAAAACATTTTTTTTTTTGAGAGAGAGAGAGAAAGAGCACATGCAAGCGAGCGGGGGCAGGTGGGGAGACGGAGAGAATCTTAAGCAGATTCCATGCTCAGTGTGGAGCCTGACGCAGGGCTCGGTCCCACAACCCTGAGATCATGACCTCAGCCAAGATCAAGAGTCGGGCATCGAAGCGACTGAGCCCCCAGGCGCCCCTGGAGAAACACACTTCTAACCGGACACGCAGGATGTAGGATAAAGTCCACAGTGAAGTATTATCGATCATCAAAGGTTAAGGTTCAAAGTGTGTGCTGATTTATTCTCAAATATCCTGCCACCAGTTCCACCCCTGTGGTAGCAGAGTGTTGCTAGTTAAAAGAACTCAAGATATTTTCAACCAAATTCCACTACTTATTAGTGCATTTTCAAGGCTCGGTCATGCTGATGGGCGCTGCTTACCAGTTGTTAACTTGGAGCAGTGTCAAATTTGTCTGAGCAGCAATCTGTTTTTTCTCATCTTCTGTCGGGTAGGGATGCTAAAAAATAAAAGGAAGCGTTAATGTGAACTTCAGTTTTTAAAAAGGAACTCCAGCTTATCTAGGTAGAACAGAAGCATACGAATAATTATTAGTCAAAAGCTGCTAAGTAGCGATAGTGCTTTCTGCCCCAACCTCTTTAGTCTTATCATTTGTTTTTTTTTTGTTTGTTTTTTTTTTTTTTTTTTCATTTGTTTTTTTAACAAGTGTCCCAAACAGAAGGATGCGTTTACCCGCACCGGGAGGAGTTAAAGTGCAGGCTGAGGCGCGGTCAGGCACAGGGTGAGAAGGCTCAGAGATGCGGCCAGCGGTGCCACCCCTGCCCCCAGCTGCTGTGGCTGTGGGACCTCGCTCCCCGGAGCCTGGGATTCAATCTGTCATCTAGGGACACCTTCACTGAGGCCCCAGCTATGAGCCATATGCTGGGGACATGTGGTCGAGTTCTGACCCAGCAAGACACAGCACGGCAGTCACGCTGCACACCCTAAAGTGAATCACTGAGCCTCACGGTCACTTCTGAGACGGCCGGCCGTCCTCTTCGTCCTGCAGACGAGGAAGCTGAGGCCGGAGAGTCCACACGCTCCCCATCCTTCAGCTGGCTAAAAGGGAGGATGTGGGAGAGGGGCAGGGCAGCCGGACACAGGGCGACACACTTGGATCACAGGCACATGAGAGCAAGCTGACACAAGCAGGCACGGAGGGCCCCCATGCTGGGTCCGCAGGTGCCGCCCGGGGAAGGGCCGGGCCCAAGGCTGGGCAGGGGCGGGGGTGGGGTGTGTGTGCCTGTTACAGTCGTCTTTCTTTTAGGATGAAAACAGTTCACTTTAAAGAACAGAATTAAACCAGAAGTACCTGTCAAAACTGTCAGATGTACCAAAGGAAAATGAGCCCTACCTACAGTAATCAGCGGTTTCTCCAAGGCCCAATCACTGCCCACGTGTAGAAACCCTAAGACAGGGATCCCTGGGTGGCACAGCGGTTTGGCGCCTGCCTTGGCCCAGGGCGCGATCCTGGAGACCCGGGATCGAATCCCATATCGGGCTCCCGGTGCATGGAGCCTGCTTCTCCCTCTGCCTGTGTCTCTGCCTCTCTCTCTCTCTCTCTGTGACTATCATAAATAAATAGATAGATAGAAAGAAAGAAAGAAAAGAAAGAAAAGAAAGAAAAGAAAAGAAAAGAAAAGAAAGAAAGAAAAGAAAGAAAAGAAAGAAAGAAAGAAAAGAAAGAAAAGAAAGAAAGAAAGAAAGAAACCCTAAGACATTTACTGGAAAACCTACCGGCACCGAAGTCCCTTATTCTGGACTGTCCAGGACCCCAGAGAGCATGCGGCAAGAGGGACAGTCACCGCAGCGTGGTGCCACAGTCCCCCCGTGCTGGCTGTCCCCTCAGATGGACAGCGGTTCGGTGTGATGCCACCACATATGGTGCCGGGGTAGAGGTTACAGAAATGCAAATACCGTTTAAAAGCTCATAAAATAAAAGGGGGCAGGAAGCCTGAGTGCACTAGACAGAAAGCAAACCCCTCGTGCAGTAAACCGCTGGCCTCCAGCGAAGAGGACTGGGTCTCAAAAAAACGTGGGCAAGAGGGGACAGAAAATGCTTCGTAGGAAAGGAGAAAATAAAAGGAACAAACAGGATTTATTGTTTTAGAAATTATTATGACCTTAAAGGGCACCTCCGAGGAAGCCGCCAGGCCAGCACTCATCTGCGATCCTGCGGCGCAGACACGCGCGGGTGGCACCACCTCGGCACCAGCGGCGGGGAGGGCCCGCCCTCTCACTGCCACCCCTGGGCCTGCCGGGGGCTCGGGCCCTCGTCTACCACGGGAACTAGCTGTGGGACAGCCTGGCCACGGATGTGCCCGAATCACATCCCGAGCCTTCCCACCGCTATACTGAACATCGCCGAACCACTGTGTCCGCACAAGCCCTCACTTCCAGGACGACTATCCGGATGTGGCCCCGCTGCTCAGAGACAGCACTGCTCCCCGAACGGTGGCGTGGCCTGCAGGCGGGGTGGCTCAGCAGAGAACGGAGCCACAGAGCAGGACAGGAGAGAAGCTGGGGGCCAGGAAATGGAGAGGGGTCCTATCCCCTCCCCAGAACTGCTTGGCGACCTCACGGCCCGGTTCCAAGCCCGGGGTCGGCTGCCACCCTGCACCGCTGTCTCCCAGGGAAAGAGCCTGGCACCAGTTAGAGAAAAGGGGGTGCTGGCTGGCAGTGACAAGGGCTGAACCCCGGAAGACAGGAGATGACGGAGACTGGCGCTGTCCTGGGGGCCCACGGTCAGGGCGAGGATAGAGACCGATGCCAGGAACAAATGTAGGCCTCAGGCCCAGGCAGCAGGTGCCCCAGAGGGCGGATGCATAGAAAGGGCCCAAGGGATACCTCGCTGACAGCCGCAGGGCCCTAGGACACCGATGAGCAAGGCAGGGCCGCGGAGGAAGCAGTCGGTGACCAAAGACATGAGTGGGTACCCGAGGTGGTGAAGCAAAGGGGCAAAGCCGGCTGGCGCCGTGGGCAACGGGGGACAGGGAGGCAGCCAGGGCTGCAGGGGGGCTGGTGGCATGTGCCCTCCGAGGGAACGGAAGCTGCGATGAAAGCACCTGGCCACAAAGCTGGCTCCCGAGGCTGCCAGCCGGCTCCCTACAGGGCCGCCTCCCCTCCCGGACACAGAGCAGCCTCTGCACCTGTGCCTGCACGACCCTGTGGGCGCCCCCCTTCCCCCGGTCAGGTTGCACGCAGCAGGTAGTGGCCACTTGCCTCTGTCTCGTCACACACTCCCCTAGCCAAGCCCATCGCTCCTGACCCTGGCTGCTACACTGGGTTGTCACTCCTGAAAGCTGCTCTGGGTCATGGGCCTCCCCCAAGTTCAGGGGCACGGGGATGAGGATCGCAAATGGGTAATGAGCAAGTCTTGGCCAGTATATGGATGAGCAAGTGTGTGCTTCCTCAGACGGGCCACCTTCACAGGTGTGGCCCTGATCCAGGTGAGCAAACAGGTGTGCAGGCTCCGTGTGGACGGGCCGGGGCTGTCTGCAGGGCCAAAGGCTATCTCAAGGTCAATAAGCTCACGTGCCGACCGCTGTCCGCGGCTCGACCTTCCACCCTACCTCATCTTCCTCTGAGATCCGAGATCTAAAATGTCACTGCTTCCCCAGGTTTTGCCCGCGTTCCTCCTCTCTGCGCACTCCTCTAGGGTGGCCTCGCCCCGTCACCCTGCGTGGCCGTAGATGGTTAACACGGGCGGGAAGTACTTCCCGTGTTGGCAGCGGGGCCCTCCTGGTGACGTCCCTGAGGCAGGGACCTCGTCTGACCCACGCTCCACCCTAACACGGGGACAGTCAGCCAGACACCGACACGCACACCAGGCCTGTCCACGCACGCAGTACATTTTTCCTGGAGAGTAAGCCAGCGAGCGGGCGTCTCCGGGCGCTGCCGGCCGCGCGGTCACGTGCATTCTTACCCCTATGTGCTGGAAGAGCCAAGATCTCATCACGTTGGTAGCGTGCTTCGGCAAAACACCCCTTTTATTCTTAGATGAGCCATCATCTTGATGCAAGATGCTTAGATCTTGGTTTAACTGTAACTGAAGCTTTTAAACAATTGAAAAACAACGTTAGAAAGTACAGAAAATCACGGCACATGCAAGTAGCTTACGACTTCAGATGGAGAAAATAAGCAAAGGTCTCATGGCTAAATGACATGCTGCCAGCGGAGGCGCGTGTCGGCCGCACGGGCTCACCTGCGCGGTGGCTCCCTCTGCGTTCTCTCTATTTACCCTGCTGTCCCACGCTCAGTGGCCCCGCAGCCAGCGAGGCGCTGACACAGGAGCCCAGAGGGCCTCGCGGCCACTGCCCCGCAGACAGGGGAGTCCCACGGCCCCAGCAAGCCCACCGCTCGGTTTCGTGTCACGCCCGTGACAACACCTACACCCTGGCCTAGAGATCCGAGCAGTCAGCAGGAACGAGAGGCGGCCACGTGGGCTGAACGGAAGGAAAGACAGAGGCACACACAGTGCAGACACCCGGCTCAGGGGGACCAAGGCGACCGCCGCTGGCCCAGACGCCTCAGGAGCCACCGCAGACGCGGCCTCCGTCGCCTCTGAGGACAGCAAGGACACACTCCGCCTGTTTCCCTCCTAAAGGAAGGACCACACAGCACCCCCACAAACTCGTTACATGCGTGTCTTTCACACAAACGTAAGAAAGATTTGAGGTCTGTAGGGCCAGGCTTCCGACCCACCGACCCCAGGCCCCAGGTGCCGCCGCTCACGCCCAGCACGCCTGTGGAGGTGGTGTCGTCGGCGCACACGACACGGACCAGGAAGGCCAGCGGCACCGCTCGCTCGGGCCCGGGCGCAGACACACTGGGCACAGCTCTGCTGCTGTGCACGCGGCAACCCAGGACTCATGCAGGAATCTGACTGAAGAGACCAACTACCGTCCATGTGATGTTTTCACAGACACAGTTGAAAGGAGAGGAACTCAATTTCGGGAGGTCACTGTATTATCTCTACTTCCTCTGGCTCTAGGTCACTTCGGATATATTCTCTAAAAGCCTCAATGACATCGAAGCGGAATTTTTGACTTACAGGAGACAAGACACTACCTGCCTCTTGAAATGTTTAAAACTCAAGATTATTAATAAAGGCCTAAGTGTTTGTGAAATGTATTTATCTCTTAAAGGCCTGAGAGCCATGGTGTTGGGCACCCCCTCGACACTCGTGTTCGTGTGCAGGAAAAAGAATAGGAAATGAACTTTTAATACTAACTCCAAAGCACCCAGGGCCAAAATTTAGCTCATCTGCCTTACCTGTCTCAATTAATATATGTTCTTCATGAAATCGGACAAATGCTCAGTGTTGCTTTTTTTTTTTTTTTTTTTCAGTGTTGCTTTTTTGTGCACGGTTAAAGCAAATGTAGGCTCAAAGAGAGGCAAAGTGACAGCTGGCTGCGTGACTCGACCTCACGGATGCTCCCAAGAGAGCCTGAGTGCCAACAAGGTGGCGTGAGAAAGGAGGCCAAGGGCCTCTGCACGGAATGGCCATGGGCCCTGCTGAGCTCCAGCACAGCCCAGGACTGGACAAGTGGGGATTTAAAAGCCTAGGAGACTGGTCAGAAGTCTGTCTAAGAAGCAGCGAGAGCCCCCAGACCCTCTCTATCATTCTCTGCAGACGACCAATCTGCCCTCTGCCCTGCAGGAGCCTAGGGACCCATGGGCCCAGCTGGACAGTGGGAACGAGATGCAAAGCCAACAATGGGGGTGAGAAAAGTCTACCCACAAAATGGGAGACCCCAACCCACTCCTGCCCTTGCAGCCAGGCCTAGGCCCTGGGCAAGAAATCTGAGAGTCCTTCTCTGGAGACACTGGGTAGAGAACACACTCCGGAGGCCAGCCAGTGGAGAAGGCGGCCCGCCATGGCCCGCACCTGCCCTGCACCCAACGGCTTTCCGGCGGCTCATGTTTATAGTTCGAGGACAGCCAACTGTCCCCAAACACTTGAAAGCCTCCACTGAAACCAAAGATACCAAAGTGAAGAAACGTTGAGACGCAGAGGAAACAGAGAGAATGCAGAAACTGAAGACAACTTCAACCTCCCATGAAGCAAAAACAAGAGCTACTTCAAAAGAAAGCACGGAGGGCGAGGAAGAGTCTAGGAAATTCCAAACTGAGCTGAAGAGGTCAGCCTGCGTGGGTGGGCCGGGAGGTAAAAGGAAACCTCTCAGAAAGCAGACAACGGGAGCACAAATACAAAACAACACAAAAACTCAGAGGTTCGATTCAGAAAGTCTAATGTTCAATTAGCAAGGGTTCTGGAAAGAGAGAAGGAGCGTGCCAGGGTGGGGGCAGGGCTGTCCCAGACCGCAAGGAGAGGTCTCAGACTCAGGAACACGAGGTTTTCCAAGGGCTCAGCAACAGCTCAGAGAAGCGTCTGAAAGGAGAAAACAGCAACAGAAAAGCAGTGAACGCTGACCTCCTCCCCAGGGCGACACTGCCACTAGAGCCCAGGAATGCCTCGCTCCCCGTCCTGATGCGCGCGATGTCATCCGAAACCGTACTTATAAACGGTCTGCATCAAGTACGACACCAAAATAAAGTCTTTTCAGGTTTGCAGAGACTCAACAAAATGTACTTCCCATGCACATGTTCGCTGGAAATGTTCATAGTGGAGCGTAAAACCAAAAAAGTAGAGAACTCCTTCAATGGCATGTCAAAGGAAAGTTCAAGAACATGCCCAATGTCCAGCCTGGACAGGGAAGAGCCCCTGAGGCCGGGAGGGGAGAGCTGCTGGGGACACGCAGCACCACTGTGCCTTCTCGCCAGCGGGGCGCCTGGGAGTCAGGCCAGGGTGCTGGCGAGGGCACCCTCAGAGCACTTTGAACTGGGCCAGACACCTCTGAGGCGGAGAAGCCCGGTGCTCACAGCATCACACTTAGCTCCGTGGAGAGCAGTGCTGACCGGTCATGATGACAATAATGCTGAGAACAGGTCTGGCCACACCGACGCACGGGCAGGACGGGGAAGAGCCTCAGCGAGGGGAGTGTGCAGATGGTCCTAGGCCCCGACCAGGACGAGAGCCCAATCCAGGGGCTTATGGGGGAGTGAAGAGGGAGGATTCTTACTTATCAACGGGGAGGAAAGAGCAGCAAGATCAGAAAGCAGTTGCTTGAGGGGAGAGGAGGGAACAGGCGGGAAGGGCGGTGGTTTGCTCCATGCCTCTCAGCTCCCTGCACCCTCAGCTGGACACACAGCAGATTTAAAAAAGCAAAATAAGAGTAAAACGGAGGCAAAAAACCTTGTCATAAGCCAAACAATAGCAGAAACCTAAAATGTATAAATATCGTATAAATAAGACTCTCCTGGGAAAGAGGGGTGGACTGGAGGGACAGGAAACCAATGAAATCCCCCTGGCTACTTCTCGTTTCTTGAAAACATATTTTTAGAAGTAGAAACACCTTTCCATGGAGATGTCCTAGGAAGAGGCCAAATCCCACCTCCTGTTGATGGGCAGTAGGTCAGGACGTGGCCTACAGTGGCCGATGCTCTTCTGGGGGGCAGTGGCGATGCTAAAGTCTGCCCCAGCCAGACTCGGGGCAGGACGGAGCAGGTCGGGGACACCACAGGATGAGCATCGCAAGGGCTCACCAGTGACTGCCACTGCTCGGCTGCCCGGAATGACGCAGGCCAGAGTGACAACAGGAGCTATGACGGGCAGTGAGCAGTTTTCTTGGTAAAACCTACCCCATAGTTTCTGACACAGAAACAGAAACTATCAGTGGTTAAGTCACTCTCCCCAATTATCTGAAGCCCAGCAAGAACCAATCCCCCCCAAAAAAAAAGAAAATGGGGGAAAAAAAGCGCCCAGAGCAGCCCAAATAGCCACAATAAAAATCACATAGACCACATACAGATTTTATTCAAAGAACGCCTGCCCCCAGGGCCCACAGTCCATCTGTTTATTCTTCTGTTCCAAACCTGGGGCAGCTCGTGTCTCTGGCTTCCGGCCCTGCTGCCCCGGGAGCTGTACTGGGCAGGGGCGTGACAGGGAGGGGACAGGTGCAGGGTGAACCACCTCGGTGGAGAACCACCGAGCACCAGTGCCAGGACAGTGCACAGGCTGCAAGGAGTCTGCCTAACGGGGCTGGGGAGGGTCACGTGCACGTCCCGTGTCAGAAGGGGTTATGCTGAATACAAACTCTGTGTGTTTGCTAAACTAGTCATGTCCATCTATAAGAAAATTCAGTTAAGTAGAAAAATTTCTTTTTTTTTTCTTAAAGACTGATTTATTTGAGAGAGGAAGAGGGGGAGAGTGAGCAAGAGAGCACGCAGCAGGGAGAGGCAGAGAGAGAATCTGACTCCCTGCTGAGCATGGAGCCCAATGTGAGCAGTTGGGCATGATCTCACGACTCTGAGATCATGATCTGAGCTGAAATCAGGAGTTGGACGCTTAACTGACTGAGCGCCCCCGGCACCCCAGAAAGTTTTCTTCTTAAGCAACAGGGCAAATAAACCTCTACTATATAAGGAAGGCACCTCACTTTAAAGTGTTTTTCTCTAAAAGCACCTGCAAACCAGACGCTGCCTTGTGTTCACAGCCATGGTAAATGGAAAGCTCCAGGGAAAGTGGGTTGGTTGGAGAATCCAAAGACAATGCTGGTGGAGCCCAGCTTCTCCTCTACCCACTGCCAGGCTTGGCGAGACCTCATGTGCCCAGATGACAAGGCCCCCTGCTCCAGCTCAACTCTGTCCTTGAAGTGAGAGGCAGTAACCCCTGGATTGGCGGGGCAAGCCTGTGGCTGCCCCAGGCCCTCTCACATCTGCTCTCTGTTTGAGGGAGACACCAACATCTCCCAGGCTGGGCCTCCGAGTCGTCAGGAGCTTGTGCAAAATATGTGTGCAGGCCAAAGACGAAGAACTAACAGAAAGAATGAATCTGTGCTTTTACATAGGAGCTGATAACAGGAACATTAACTGATTTAACCCTAACTAAATGTGATAAACAAGGCTGTATGCATCCGTGTGTGTGTCTCTGTAATTTAGATGCAGCCGAGTCCAACCTCCTCTTACTGCATAGGCCCAGGGAGAGGACCATGACCTCAGCACAGCACAGAACAGCATATCCACCCGCTGCTTCTGGCCAGAAAGCTGCCTCCTTTGTTCTGGGAGCCAGTATTCCCCAGGAGGCAGGAGGGGCAGACCAGCCTCCTTGGGGCGGGGCCTCCACTGGGCAACCCGGAGCACGGGAGGGGCAGCCCTTGCGCAGCTTTCCCATCAGGCTGTGGGAGGATGTTAAGGAAGTGCCCTGGCCTCCCCGAGGACCAGCCTGAAGCGCTGCTGGCCCAGCAGGTGCACAGCAGAAAGGCCTTGGCGTGCTGGGTCTGCTGTGAACCTCCACGGGGGCAGGAAGAGTGTCTCTACACAGCAAGTCTCCTGATCCAGAGACAACTACACGATCCGGTGTTAAAATTGAAGACAGTGGATGCTTAGGAGAAGGGGTAATGGATGACTTTCTCTGCTTCCTTAGACTTTCTGAACTTTGCCAACTTTTTTACAATGAGGAAAACGAAGGATAAATGAGACAAAACACTGACACTGAGATTAACTGGAGATCGCTATATGAAAGCCAGCTTGAGACAAACCATCTTCAGGCACAGGGAACAGACCAAGCCTGGATCTCCTGCTGCCCCCCCAACTCGCGCAACTCGTCCCCAAGCCCTCCCACAGAAATGGCATATGCACCTGGGAGTTCTGGATCCTGATCGTGCCAGGCGACAGCGCTTGTGTCACTACCTGGCCTTGAGGAGTGACAACTGTGACAGGTTGATATACTGTGCCACCTGAAGAAGGAAGAAATGAAAATACTCGTGAGTCTCAACAATTTAAAACCATATTCTCAATATACTGAATGTATGTGTGAAAGGAATAAAATCTCCAGTCTGGTTTTTAAATCATTTCAAATGATCAATACTTTACTGGTTGACTTGTCTCTATAAATTATTAACAACTTCCCTGGGGCACCTGTGGGGCTCAGTGGTTGGGCGCCCTTCTTCAGCTCAGGGTGTGACCCCAGGGTCATGGGATTGATCCCCGCAGGGAGCCCGCTCCTCCCTCTATGTCTCTCTCTCTCTCTGTGTCTCTCATGAATAAATAAATAAAATCTTTTAAAAAAATAAAAAACAAAACCTTTCTCCCTCAAATTTTTTGGTAGGGAAACACAATTTGCATAACATATTTGTTACTGAGAATTAAAACAAGAAACAGGCATTCAATTCTAAGAGCTCTAGATTTTGCCACTCCTGTATCAGAAACTGACATTAATTAGAAATTACATTTACACACTTCTCTGTTGTAACATAAAGGACTTTTCCACAAAAGCTCAAGGAAAGAGCATCCTTTCTTCCGCCAGCATACCTGCTACTGTTGCCATGGTTACGTTCCCCTGCTGCAGGGCAGATGCTGGAACCACGATCCCCTGGGGGCTGAGCGTGCCTGAGATGGCACTCTGAATCTGCTGTGGGTCAGAAATACACAGGGAGGGGTTACTGGAAAACAGAAAACCCACATGTAAAACTTTAAAACAAGTGGCCTAATGGTATCATTAATGAAGGAAAGGTATTTGAGACAAAGAGATGTAATGAGGCGACAAGTGTCCTGTAAAGTGCACCTCACATACCTGCAGACCAAGAGATCCAAGACTGACCCAGTATCAAATACGACGATCAATACTAAGATACTAGTTTCAATCTGGCTTCTAAAACATTATCGTTCATCTTGTCATCATATTAATCATCGTAAAAGAGGTGAGCCCCCTGGTGCTCATGTCTGTAGAGTGCTAGGTCTGGGCCCGGCCCGCAGCAGGTTCCACAAAGATGACCATCAACACCACATCAAGATTCCACCCATCTGAAGGTACGTGCCAACAGGCCAATCTATCCATTCACTCTGATGGCTGCACTGGTGGTTGGCAAGGGAAGGAAGCTCTGCACCTGGCATCCAGGCATTGGGCCTGGCACGCAGCAGACACCCAGATATTTGAGCAGTTAAACAGCATCGGTGGACATCATCCAAAGACCATGACTCTGCAGGACGCCACATCAATTTGAATGTGTGTATAAGCTTTGGTAGGTACAGCTTATATAAAATCTAGCCCATTAACTTGGTTAGAATAAAAGTTAATTCACCCAAATCAATAACCCAAGCACCCATCATCCAGAACCTATAAAAAGAGGAACAGAAAAAAAAAAAAAAAAAAAAAAAAAAGAGGAACAGAAGGAAACCAAAGCAAAAAGAAAGGAGGGGCTTCTGGGTGGCTCAATGGTTGAATGTCTGCCTTCGGCTCACATCGTGATCCCCAGGGTCCTGGGATCGAGTCCCACATCAGGCTCCCTGCATGGAGCCTGCTCCTCCCTCTGCCTGCGTCTCTGCCTCTCTGTGTGTGTGTGTCTCTCATAAATAAATAAATAAAATCATTAAAAAAAATTTTTTTTCTAAAAAGAAGGGAGGAAATAGTAAGATCAAAAGCAGTCAATGAAAATGAAAATTGAACAACAGAGATCGATGAAAAAAGAGCTGGTTCTTTGCAAAGATCAATCATCAATCTACTGACAAACCTCTATAAGAGTTAGAAAAAACAAAGCGAGATGGCAAATTACCAATATCAGGAACAAAACAGAGGAGAGCACTACAGACCCTACACGCATCAGCAGGCAAGAAGCAGGGCTGTGGACCACCCAGCACACATGCATCTGACATCTGAGACAGGAGCTAGTATGAAACAGCTCATCTGAACAGCCTTAGAACTATTAAGGGCACCAAATGCATAATCTGAAAACTCAAAAAAGAAATCTCTAGGTCCAGCTAGTGCCAGTGGAGAATTCTATCAAACATGTAAAGAATTAACACCAATTCTACACAATCACTTCCAGAAAGAGAAAAGGAAGAAACGCTTTTCCTTTTATTCCATAAAGCTGTATGAATATGGTACCAAACCTACACAAAGACGGTAACAAAAAAGCAACTACAGACCAATATCCTTCAATACAGACACACAAACGCCTAACATTAGCAAGCAGAATTCAGGAACCTACAGAAAAAGAATTGTGTGCCATACCAAGTGGGGTTGATTCAAAAAATGTGAGGATTGTTCAGTATTGGAACAGTCAAGTAATGTGATCTACTACCATGTTAACAGAGGAAACAAGAAAAATCACAATCGTATCAATTCATGCAGGGAAAGCATTTGACAAAATTCAACATTAATAGAAACTCTCAGAAAAATAGGATTAGAGGGGAACTGCCTCCACTTGATGAGAGCATCTAGAAAAAACCTTCCACTAAAACTACAATTGAGGGGATCCCTGGGTGGCTCAGCTATTTGGCGCCTGCCTTTTGCCCAGGGCACGACCCTGGAGTCCCGGGATCAAGTCCCACATCGGACTCCCGGGATGGAGCCTGTTTCTCCCTCTGCCTATGTCTCTGCCTCTCTCTCTGTGTCTATCATGAATAAATAATAAATAATCTTAAAAAAAAAAAAAACTACAATTGATAGTGAAAGGAGGAACGCTTTCCCCTAAGATTGAGAATAAGGCAGGATGTCCACTCTGACCAATGGTATTCAAGATATTGCCAGATGTTCTAGCCAACACAGCAAGACAAGGAAACGAAAAGCATACAGATCAGGAAGGAAGCGGAGAGTTCCGATCTGCAGATGACATAACCAAACAGGTAGGACATCCTAAGGAATCTGTGAAAAGGACCTTCTAGAAACAATATGTGTGCTCAGCAAGGTTACAAGATGCAGGATAAACATACAAAATCAACTGTATTTCTAAATATCAATAGGGACACTGAAGTTAAAATATAATACTAGGGGCGCTTGGATGGCTCAGCGGTGGAGCCTCTGCCTTCGGCTCAGGGAGTGACCCCGGGGTCCTGGGATCGAGCCCCGCATCAGGCTCCCCACAGGGAGCCTGTTTCTCCCTCTGCCTGTGTCTCTGCCCCCCTCTCTCTCTGTCTCTCATGGATAAATACATAAAATCTTTAAAAAAAATAAATTAGGGCAGCCCTGATGGCCCAGCGGTTTGGCGCCACCTTCGGCCCGGGGCATGATCCTGGAAACCCGGGATGGAGTCCCACATCAGGCTCCCTGCATGGAGCCTGCTTCTCCGTCTGCCTGTGTCTCTGCCTCTCTCTCTTTCTCTGTGTCTGTCATGAATAAATAAAATCTTTTTTTAAAAAATTAATTAATTAATTAATTAAAATCTTAAACAAATACCATTTACAATTGCTAAACAAAACAAAACAAAACAAAACATGTAGGTGTTAATCCTAAAAACATATGTGCAGGACTTCTATTAACAAAGCTACAAAACACTAATGAAAGAAATGACAGAAGAGTAAATAAATGGAGACACATAACAGGTCTGTGAACTGGAAGAGTCAACAGAGTAAAGACATCAATTCTCCCCAGAATGATACAGAGGCTTGATGCAATTCCTCCCAAAATCTCAATTTTATTATTGTTGATATAGACAAGATTATTCCAAAATTTATATGGAAAGGAACTAGAATAACTAAAATAACTTTTAAAAAGGAGAATAGAGTGGGAAGAAACAGTCTATTCAAGTTTGAGACTTACTGAATAACTACCATAACCAAGAGTGGATGGTATAAACACACAGATCAGTGGAACAGAACAGACAACACCAGAACAAACCAACACATATACGCCTGACTGATTTTTGACAATCAGTCATAAAAGCAATTCAGTGGAGGAATTTCAACAAATGGTGCTGGAGCACTGGACATCTAGAGGCCAGAGAAAGAACCTCAGCCTAAACTTGTACTTTATACAAAAGTTAACTCAAAATGGGTCATGGAAAAAAAATTTTTTTAATAAAAATAAATGGGTCATGGATTTAAATGTAAAATATAAAACTTTCAGAAAAAAAAAAAAAACTACAGAAAATCTTTGGGATCTAAGGCAGGGCAGAGTTCTTAGACTTAACACCAAAAGCACAATTCATCAAAGGAAAAGTTGATAAAGGGGACTTGGTCAAAATTTAAAGTGTTTGCTCTGTGAAAAATCCTGTTAAGTGGATGAAAAGATAAGCTACAGACTTGGGCAAAAATATTTACAAACCATACAGCCAATAAAAGACAGGTACTTAGGGCAGCCCGGGTGGCTCAGCGGTTTAGCGCCGCCTTCAGCCCAGGGCGTGATCCTGGAGACCTGGGATCGAGTCCCATGTCGGGCTCCCTGCATGGGTCCTGCTTCTCCCTCTGCCTGTGTCTGCCTCTCTCTCTGTCTTTCACAAATAAACAAATAAATAAAATTTAAAAAAAAGAAGATTCTTAAAAAAAAAAAAAAGGAAAGAAAGAAAGAAAGAAAGAAAAAGAAGGAAAATGAGCTAAAGACATGAACAGGCATTCTACCAAGGAGGATCCACCGATGGCAAACATGCTCATGAAAAGAAGGTCAACACCATTAGCCATCGGAGAACCGCACACTACAACCACGAGTGTCACTACGTACCACAGAATGGCTCAAGTATAATAGTGCTTCAAAACGGATGAACCCTGAGGACATCGTGTCAAACACAAAAGGACAAATACGGTACGATCCCCTACATGAGGTACGTAGACTAATCAAACTCACAGAGACAGCAAGTAGAATGTAGGGGCCAGGGGCGGGGGAGGGAAGGTGGAGAGTCAGCATTTAATGAGGACAGCATTTCAGTCTACGAAGATGGAAAGCTCTGGAGATGGATGGTGACGATGGTTTGCACAGCAGCGGGAAGATGCTTAATGCCACCGAACTGTACACTTAAAAATGATTAAGATGCTACGTTTTATGACATGTATTTTACCACAATTTTAAGAAATAACAAAAACCATATTCCAAAGAAAAAGGAAAGCAGTGAATGGCAGTCCATCCTCCAGAAAGGTGGGATCCAGGGTCTGGTACACAAGTCGAGGCCTCACCCCACTTATTGCACGACGCCTCGAGGGCCTGTCCTCCTGGCTGGAGGTTGGCCCTAAGACAGCCCGGGGCTCTGACAGGGCTACTGGTCTCAGAGGACAGCACCCGTCACCCGTGCAGATCGTACAGTCACCCCGAAGCTCAGCAGGACCCACATAGATACCTGGGACTGGACAGGGGAGTACGGGCTTCCAGGTTCTCCGCTCAGGAGAGTCTCACTGTTCATTTTCGTTTTTAGACAAGCAATGTAGCGACTGCAGAAATCTTTGCACAGTTCATTAACCTTTTCCAGCTCAAGAAGATGAATACGTAAAACCTGGATCGCTTTGACCATCTAGAAGCAGAGAAAATGAAGGCGTTCAGACAAGGAAATGACAGCTTAAGGGTAAATTATAATCCTCGGCACCTAACTACTGTCGGGTATTGGCCTGACTGCCGCGCAGCCCCCGACGGGAGGGGAATCCCGTCAGAAACCAGGCAAGACGACGAGTCACCCCAGCGCCACAGACCTTTGGCACTTTCGCTGCATCTGGCGTGTGGGGACACAGATGGTCCCCGTGCCGTCCTTGGGGAGTCACAGCACCCGGAGGCAGCCGGGCCTCGACTCGGCCCCACTGACCTGCTACACAAAGAGCAAGGTCCCCCTCCCTCTGCTCCGGTTTCTTCACCTGTAAATGGGGAGGAATCCGTACCCATCTCACAGGCGGCTCTTAATTTTGATAAAACTTAATTTACCTGCTCTGCCTTCTATGGCCTGTGCTTTCGGTGTCAAGCCTAAGAACTCTGCCCCCAGCACTAGATCAGCCCTTTTAAGATTTTTACAAAGGTTTTATGGTGACTTTACTAAGTTTCAGAGTAACCCGGCCCACCGCAGTAGGTAAGGGTCTGTAATAATAAGCACTACAGGCCTGTGAATCCACAACCCAACGCCCAGCTCCTTCCCTGTGACCCTGGAGGCAGTAATCCGTAGGTGCTGTGGAACGAACCAGTCCATCGGTCACCAGAGCGAGTGACTGGGTGCCCAGCTCTGCTAGGCCCTGTGCTGGAACGCCAGTCAGAAGAGCCTGGGTCCCTCCGGCTACACCCGCGGCCCACACACTGCTGGCTGAGGACCAGAGATCCAGAGGCGGGGACAGCTCCTGCTGCTCACCCCACAGGGCGGGCACTGTTGGACCCAGGTCAAAGCTGAGGAAGCTGACTCCAGCTCAGACAGCGCATTGGTAAAGCCCACTAGGCACCAAGAGTTGAACGTATAATGAGAAATTAAAAAACAACAAAGGGGGATGCCTGGTGGCTCAGCGGTTGAGCGCCTGCCTTCGGCCCAAGGCGTGACCCTGGGGTCCCGGGATCCAGTCCCACATCGGGCTCTCCGCAGGGAGCCTGCTTCTCCCTCTGCCTATGTCTCTGCCTCTCTGTGTGTCTCTCATGAATAAATAAATAAAATCTTAAAAATAAATACATATACACATACATACAAACAACAAAGATCCGAGACATTTATTCAGGAAAAAGTTTTCTAAAGATGCTTTTCTGCTGATAAGGGCCCTAAGGTTTTGGGCTGGGGCTTAGCAGGCGGTAAAGGAAACCCAGGGAAGGGGCGTGTCCCCCCAACGCAGGCTAACGTGCTCCACTGGCACAGAAGGGCAGTGCTCCTTTGGGTGCAGCAGGGATGTTAACTCTGACAAATTCTGCAGTTCCTTTAGACAGCACAGGGAACCCCGAACCTCCCGAGGCAGGGAGGAGGGCACCCACCACGTGAGGCAGAAAGGCCAGGGGACGCGGTGAGAAGTGTGGGGGCCCTTTGTTAAGCCTGGCCGGCTCTGTGCCTGCATCAGCCTTGTGGCCCACCACACCTTACTGCCAGCCTAAGACAGAGCTAAAGGTCTGTCCTGGACAATAAGGTTGTGTGGCCACGATCAGGGAAAAGCCAAGAACAGGAGTGGGGCACACACATGCCCGAGACGCAGGGCACGTAAGCACACCAACCCCAACAAACTTCACAAATATTTACAAAAGAACTGAATCCTCAGTCCCTCTGTGATGCAGGCTTAGATGATCTCCTTTGATCCCTACAGTAAAGGTCACCAGAGAAGGCTGGAAGACGTGGGGACAGGTCACACACACAGGAAGTTATTTCATGAACTTTCTCCCCTTTAGCAGAACTACATTCTAAAGTCCTACTTTGAAGTTTAAAATTTATTGAATGGATCTTAAATTTGGAAGAAGTAAAAAAATAAGAATAAAACACATATTTTACTTACTAAATTGTCAGTTTCCGGATCTTCACAGAAGAAAGGTTTTCCTTCCTTCTCTTGCTTCCTTACAAAATTTTCAATATCTACGTCAAAACTGGCAGAAGTTGTGCCTTCTGAGCCCTGTGTAGATTGTTCACATTTTTCAAACAACAAAGCTAATAATGGAAATAGTGGATGCCTGGGGGGAAAAAATGTAAAATATATGTTCTACATTTGCACGAGAATATTTTAGCATGTATGTACGCATTCGTTAGTGTAACAGCTTTGTTGAGACACAGTTCACGTGCTACAATTTATCTGCTTACAGTGTACAATCCAATGGTGTCTACTCTGTTCACAGAGCGCTGCAACCATCACCAAGGTCAATTCTGCAGCTTTTTCATCCTCCCCCAAAAGAAACCTGGTAGCCATGAGCAGTCACTGCCCATTTTCCCCCAAAGCCCAGCCCCAGGCCACCACTACCGACTTTGTCCTACAGATTTGCCAGTTCTAGACATCTCGTATAAACGGAATTATACCACACGTGCCCTTTGGCATCTAGCTTCCTTAGCGTGGTGTTTCCCAGGCTCACCCAATACTTTGTTCCTTTTTGTGGCTGAATAATATTTTACTGTGTGGACAGATCAGTTTTATGTAGTTTTAAATTTTATGTTTAGATCTATACTCCAGGGATGCCTGGGTGGCTCAGCGGTTAAGCGCCTGCTCTGGGCCCACGGTGTGATCCTGGAGTCCCAGGATCGAATCCTGCATCGAGCTCCCTGCATGGAGCCTGATTCTCTGCCTGTGTCTCTGCCTCTCTCTCTCTGTGTCTCTCATGAATAAATAAATAAAATCTTTTTTTTAAAAAATAGATCTATACTCCATTTTGAGTAAACTTCCATATAAAATGTGAGATTAGGTCAAGGATCTTCCTTTAGCATATGAATGTCTAATTGTTCCAACACCGCTTGTTGGAAACTCTACCTCTACTCCAAGAAACTGTGTTTGTGCCTTGGTCAAAGATCAAATAAATCATGTTTTTGTACATCTACTTCTGGACTCTATCAGTGACACTGATCCTATGCCTTCACCACCATCACCACGTCCTCGTTACTGTAATACCATACATAGTACATCTCAAAATCCAACTTTGTTCTTTGTTTTCAACGCTGTTTTAGCAAGTCTAGCTCTTTTGCCTTCCGTATAAAATTAGAATTAACTCGTCCATATGTACAAAAATATCCTGCTAAGGCTTTAATTGGAATTGTGGTAAATCTACAAGTCAATTTTAAGAGAAAGGACATCTTTACTATGTTGACCCTTTCAAACCATGAATATGGTGTGTCTCACCATTAATATAGGTTTTCTTTGATTGTTGCATTGGCATTCTAGTTTTTCAGCATAAAGTTTCTGTGTTTTGTTAGATTTATACCTAAATTTTTTGGAGCTTTTGTAAATAGTATTGTCTTTTTAAATTTCAGCTTCTAATTGTATATCACTCATATAGAAATGGGATTGGTGGGCAGCCCCAGTGGCACAGCAGTTTAGTGCCACCTGCAGCCCGGGGTGTGATCCTGGAGACCCGGGATTGAGTCCCATGTCGGGCTCCCTGCATGGAGCCTGCTTCTCCCTCTGCCTGTGTCTCTGCCTCGCTCTCTGTGTGTGTCTCTCTCATGAATAAATAAATAAAATCTTAAAAAAAAAAAGAAAGAAAGAAATGGGATTGGTAGCTCTTGTAATCTGTGACCTTATTAAACTTACTTAAGTAGTTCTGGGAGTTTTTCGGTAATCCTTGGGATTTTCTACATAGACAATTATGTTGTTTGTACACAGAGCCAGTTTTATTTCTTCCTTTCTAATCTGGTATCCCTTTTCTATAAGTAAGAAAAGTGCCTTACTGCACTGGCTAGGACTTTCATTACGGCGGTGTGAATGGGTTGAGTCAGGGTGGACATCTCTGCTTATGCCCAAGCTCGGAGGAAAACAGTCTTTGGCCATTAACTATGATGAGAACTATAGACCTTTTGAGGTTGCCTTTCATCAGGTCAGGGAAGTTTTCCTCTATTGCCACTCTGCTGACAGTTTTTAATCATAATTAGCTGCTGACTTTTGTCAAATGCTTTCCTGTGTCATTTGGTATGATCATGTTGTGGGCCTCACTGGTTGACTGTTTGACTAGTGAATCAGTTTTGAGTTCGTGGGATAGATTCCACTTGGTCAGTGTATGTTATTCTTTCTATGTGCTGCTGGATTTAATATTTGATTAGTGATTTTTATGCTTAAGTTCATGAGGCACACCGGTGTGTATTTTTCTTTTTTGTATTGTCTTTATCTGGCTTTAGTACCAGAGTGATGTATTGGGAAGCATTCTCTCTTCCTTTACGGGATTCTCCAGTAAAACTACCCTGGCCTAAAGGTTTCTTTTTACAAGATTGACTAAAACATAGATTTCTATTCCAAAGCTTTTAAGGTATTAGGAGTAACATCTTAACTTGACAAACTTCTCACTCCAGTGGTTATCACCTACTTCCCTACCCTGCCTACCTAATAGTTCTAGTATATTCCATTTAACAAGGTTCTCTACTCCTGTTATTCCTGCTAAAAACCCACATGCATCACATCTCATTGCTACCTATAAATGGCCTGCTTGTCTGCATCCATTGGCGTCTGGGACCCCACGGGTGGAGGGCTCACTCCTTCCACATCAGGTTCAGAGCAGTTGGGATCTTGCTCCGTTTTTAACTCTGTTACTACTTGCATCTGTGAAGGGAGGAGGAGAATTTGGTTACTAAACACAACATAAACTGCTACTACGTACTCTATTCTCAAACAGAAACAAATGCAACAGAAATGGTAAATTGCTACACAGCGGGATGACTGGCAATAGTACATAAAAATGCTACCAACAAAACTCCTTTGAATTTAATAGGCTTTGAAAATGGCTACAACAAAGGTCAAATTTCCAAATTATCTTGAAAACCGAGAGGACCAGTATCCGAGAAATGCTTATGATTTTCAAAAATATACTACGACACAGTGCTGAAGGCAAGTGGCACACAAATAATCTCTCTCTAGATCCTCACACTAACACTGCAGTAAGAGAAATACACACAAATAGCTCAAACTCTTGTGACAGAAACCACTCAGACCCTACATTCTATTCAGGACAGGGCTGAAATTCTCCCCATCTACTCTTTAATTTCAGGAATACATAAGCTATACAAATTTTGAGGAAAAAAGTCATATTCAGAAGGCAAAGACAGCTGTGTTTAAAGAAACAGTATTAAAAGATATTATCAGTTAAGTTGCTTTAAACTAGCTACTTGATTCCTAACTTAGGTGAAAGGTATCTAAATCCTTAAACATAAGGAATTCGGTTTACAGAAAGAAATCTCAAATTGCTGCAGGAACCTTATAATTACCCATGAGCAGATCACCAGCCCCCTGAACTCCTCAGGACCAGGACCCACCTACCCACCCCCGGCTGCCACAACCCCGTCCCTCGAGGAAGAAGCCGGGTGCAGGCACTCAAGGGAAGGGGCTTATCCGCATGTACCCTGAGAGCCTGCAACCTGGCATGAACCCCGCCCTGACAGCCGGGGGTGGGTGCAAGCCAAGGGGGGAGCCCTGCAGTGTAGGCCCTAGCACCGCCCTTGCCTCTCGGATGGTCCAGCTGTGCATGAATACCTGCGTCCCACTGCCCGTAGACGGTGCCGTGGGCCTGGGAGATCTCTCTCTCTCCCTCTCTCTCTCTTTCTCTCTCTCTCATAAACACAAAACACTGAAGCAGCTAACAAAAGCCCAATCAAACACAACCTTTCAGGAGGGAAATCTGAAAGAGCCTTAAAAGATTTATTCCAAAAAAAAAAAAAAAAAAAAATTCCAGGGTGTGTGTGTGTGTGTGTGTGTGTGTGTGTGTGTTTAAATGATTGTGAAAAAAGAGAATCCTAAAGTCCAACTTCAGAGGAGTGGCCAAGTGAATGGGGCACATCTATACTGCAGAACAGTAAATGTTCAAAGCACCGTGGACAAGGACTTTTCCACATCAAGGGAAAGCGCTTAGCTATTAAAAGTGAGGCTCTTTCCGTCCTTGTGCCTGGCCCTGCCCAGGACACAGAGCTGCCAGCAGGGGATCTGTGCAACACAGGAGAATAAGGATCAGTGAAGGGAGGGAGGACTAGAGGCAGGTGGCAGGTGGGAGGGAGGAGGCTACGGTGGTGACCAGGGCAGGCAGGGCAGTCTTCAACAGGAAGCAATGGAAGCACAGACAGCAGGACTGGAGGGCCCTGACCAAACTGCTGCTTGAGGGAAGAGCCAGCGCCAAGGCCACAGGACAGGGATCCCCAGAAGCGGGGTGCTGAGGGGTGGACCAGGGCAATGCAGGGTCCACAAGGCAGGGCTCAGCCGGGGGGAGGAGGACAACACTAGCTTTGCATTTTTGAAAAAAAAAAAAATCACTTGGAACTCTCAGAGGACCTCCAGGGACAGAGAGCAGGCTGAAAAGGACCCCCACCCCTCAATTCCTATGAGAAGCTAAGACACTTAAACATT
This sequence comes from Canis lupus familiaris, assembly GCF_011100685.1. Classification (NCBI taxonomy): domain Eukaryota; kingdom Metazoa; phylum Chordata; class Mammalia; order Carnivora; family Canidae; genus Canis; species Canis lupus. The sequence continues at coordinate 37,080,589 of NC_049252.1, read as the reverse complement.
TTTTAAAACCCAACAACAACAACAAGCCAACAAAAACAAATTCTGTGTAACAGAACCAAACCAGGAATGCACAAAACTGGCCACTGCGGAAAGACACAACAGAAGAGGGAGGCAGCCTGAGGTCCCAGGCGCCACCTGGAACCTCACTGATGCTGGGCGGTGACCTCATTTGGGTAAGTCCACCTGGCCTTTTAGTGATCCAGCTCACTAATACCTTCATGTAGGGCGAAAAGAGAGCCTCTGCGCACTCTCTGACCGCCTCCTGACTACAGGAAGCAGGAAGCAAAGCCTGGAAGGTCTTCAATGGAAGGAGCTCCAGGGCTCAGAGTCAGAGGAGGAGTGGCCCGCATTCTGAACACACTGAGCATCCCAAGACCTCAGGTGTCCCCCGAGAGTTCCCAGGCCTGGGCTGAGCTCCCCGCTTCCCCTCCTCCCCAATTCCTTCAAGGCACAGAACATGAAACACCCAGACCTTCACTGCAGCTGCAAGGAGAATCAAGTCCACGGACAGTGGAAGGGCAGGCAAGAGGCCACCCACACTCTATCAGAGGAAGCTGTCCGGGCACAGCCACACAACGTGAGGGACAGCACAGCAACTAGGCCGCCCAGAGCGTTGGGACAGGCCCCTCCGCCGCTCACACCTGGGGAGGGGGAACCCCATGGTTCCTGCTCAGGTCAGCAACCAGTCATCTGGCTTTCATCAATACCCAGTTTTTCTTTAAAAAGTAACAACCCTCACTCACACAGACATCAAAAAGGTAAATTTCCCAAAGACTATGACTTAGGGGAGTCAGAATTACTGGCAACTTGGTATCCCTTGAAGAAATGATTTGAATAACTCTACAGCTACCCTTTCTGAGATCAACATATAATAAATGCATCATATGCTTAAAATTGACCTCGCAACTTCACGGAAACTGAATTATAAATATATAAAGCACTGGTCGTGTTTAGTACCCGATCCATCGACTGTATTTAGAATGCAGAACAAAGCTCAGGCGCTCACTTGTTGCCCATCTTGATAGCTGTCTATGCTTAATGTCTGTGTAGCCATCATGGTTAATGAGTTTTATAACAAAACATCAAATCATCTTGAGTCAAAAGCAAATGGTGTCTGGGGAAACAAAAGCAGAAAAGTGTCCGTTAATCACTGCAGAGCATCTCTGGTCCCCCTTATTCCATAGCATGCATACGCTTCGTAAAAATGCATATTTTCGCACGGAGAGGAAAAAACCACCCTGATGCGTCATAAGCCAACCCCCTCAGCGTGACCAATTTACACTTGCACTGGGCCCTGACTTGTCTTCACGTTTTGTAGCCATCCAGATTTATTCACCCACTCACCCAACAAATATCTAGTAACTGTCTACACACGCAGGGCACTGCTCCGACCCGGGGTGCAACATGAGTAGGCGAGGCTCTGCTCTCCTGGGGAAGGCCACGTAGCTCCTGCACTGACTCAGGGTGGGCGAGCGGCGCCCCCTGCTGTGTGACGAGGCACCCCTTCTGGGCAGGAGCCCTGGCCCAGAGCCCCCGGGCACTGGGAGGTCGGGGACACCCGGTGGACACATGGGAACCACACAGGGCACTCTCCTAACACCCGTATGTAGGAGGAGATGGAAATAATGCCTCGTGTCCTTGACGACAAGGCAAAGCTTCAAATTAAGACTAATTTGAGTGGGGGCTACGCAGAGCACCCCCCCAAGCACCCCCCATCGGAGCACCCGCAATGTGGCACAGGGAACCAGTCAGGTCCCGGTGTGACAGTCCGGGCTGTGCTGAGAAGGTCATAAAGTCAAGGGCAGCTATTCACCTGTTCGCTAGCTGACAGTCACGGGGGGAAGGGGTCACGGGGGAAGGGGTGCTGCGGGAGACCATGCTCAGGGGGAGAAACCCAGCCCGAGACTAGCGGCCAGGGAAGGAGGGAGAAGCAGGTCCCGAGGCACAGCTGTACGGAACAAGGTGCCAAGCCCACGACCAGGGGCAGCGGTGGCCGGAAAAGCCAGTCCAGCTCCTAAATGCTTCGGCATCTTGACCCCCTCGGCGCTCACACTCACCCCGGGGCAGGGTCCCGGGGCTGCTTGACCCTGGGGAGCCCAAGTAACTGGCCAGAGGCACAGCTGGCCAGGCTGTCACGGGAGCCAAGGGCTGCCCACCTGCCCGGGGAGCCAGCAGGATGTGGGGACAAACGGGGTCACCCTCCTTCCTTCAGCAGATGCCCCTGTCTTAGGTACCATCCTGTGTGCCCATGGAGCACAAGCTCCAGCCCAGACTGGCACACACAGGTCGTGGGGGAGGGGGAGGCACACCCCGGCCCCCTTACACGCGGCTGTCAGGAAGGGATGAGATGTGGACAAGCAGGCAGGGACAGAGAATTCGGGGCGGGGGGGTGGGGGGAAGGTCGGGACGGTGCCTGCAGGAGACCCCCGGGGGCAGGGGGGCTAGCGTGACCTGGCAGGGTGCTGAAGAAGGGGAGGGTAAGGGAGCAGGGGGCACAGGACCAGGTCCCACAGACTCTCATGGGGGGACAGGGACCCGTGGGAGAGTCTGAGCAGAAGGGGGACGTGACAGGGACACACAGAGGACAAGTGTGCAGTGCTGCGCAGGCAGGGGCCCGTGCGGGGTTCCCACCTGAGCCACGGGCAGAGCAGAGCCGCATGTCCCAAAATGGAGCAGATGGAGAGGAGCAGGTTCTGCGGCCTGGGAGGAGAAAGCAAGAGTTGGGACATTTTAGGTTTGAGATGCTTCTCATACAAATTCTGAACCAATGAGACGGTACCAGAAATGCAAACCTGGTGACCACCAGGGTACGGCTGGTACGAGCCGGGGCTGAACAGTTCCCCAGGAGAGAGCCGAAGCCCAGCCCCTAGTCCTTGCAAATGGGACCTTCTCTAGAAAAAGGGTCTTTACACATGGAATTATATGAAGGATCTTAAAGTGAGACTATCCTGCATTTAGGGGAGGCCCTAAATCCAATGACTGGTGTCCTCTAAGAGTGAGGAGAGGAAGATCTGAGACACACAGAGGGGACCGCCACGTGAAGACAGAAGCCAGCCCCAAGCCAAGGACTCCTAGAGCTACCGGGAGCTGAGAGAGGCAGGAAGGACCTTCCCCTAAACCTTCACATTCTGGGTTGACTGTAGGTTCTGGCCGAGACCAGAAAAGATGTATCTGTTGTTTTTGTCCATCCAGCTTGTGGGACTTTGTGCCAGCAGCCCCAGGACACTGAGACAGTGGGCAGAGCGTCCAGCCCGGGAGAGGCCACCCGGGGAGAGGGCGCAGGCCATGTAAGGGTCAGGAGGTTGGGAAATCAGGGCCCCCAGCACAGAATGGGGAGCAGCCAGCAGGGCAAGAACAGAACCAAGTGGTGCCACTGATGCCAGCGGAGGAGGTGGATGGAGGAGGGGGTGTCAGTCACACCCGTGCAGCTGCCCACGGCCATGGGGACCTGCAGGGGTGTGTCCGTGGGCCGGGCAGAGGAGGACCTGACGGGAGCAGGCAGGAGAGAGGGCAGGACGTGGCAAGCCCGAGGCTGGGAAGTGAACCATGTGGAGTCATGACTGAAGGTGCCCCCTCTGCCCCTGGCACCCCCAACTCTGTCACCTCCTAATGGTCTCTGTCTTCACCAAAAGCTGCCCCTCCTCCTAGCATCTTGCCTTCCCCTCCACCCCAGGGCAGTGACTCCAACCAGCATTCCCCACGACCTTGACCACAGCAGCGGCTCACGGGAACCTCTGGCCTCACCCTCCTCCCCTCCACTGTCCACTTTTCAGAAATGCAAACCTGGTGAAAACCCCAGGAGGTCAAGTCGTGGGCAGCAGCGCCCTGGCCAGCGCTCTCCTACTGGGAGCTGTGCCAACAGTCAGAGGGCACCACACTACTTCCTCCCCCTGCCTGGTGCTCCCGCTGCCTGGCAGTTCTGCTGGAACACTCGGGCCTTTTCTGGGCGCGGCCCGCACGTGACTACTCCTCATCCCCATCATCATCCCCAGCGTCTGCCCAGTGGCTCGCCCACACCAGCCCTGCACATCTCTCCTGGGGCCTCACGTCCAGCCTCTGCTCAGTCCTGTGGTGCCTCGTGGTTTCCTTCCTCTACATGGTCCTTAAGGGTCAAGGACCTTGTCCTGCTGTGTCCCCAACAACCAGCACCGTCTCTGATCACGACGCACAGAGCTCACCATCCACAGCATGGTCTGGATGGCGGCTCACGCCAGCTCCGCCTGCCCCGGTGCCCACATCAACTGGCTGTGCTTTCAACCTCTTCTGGTCTCTATTACTGTCACTTTTGTGGCTGCTGGCAGGAAGGGTCCCGTCCCAAGGCCAGGCTCTGGCTGAGTCATCCTAGGCCTACAGAGGGCAGGGCAGCCACAGGCTCACCAGGCTGGTTTAACAGTCACTGGAAGAGCAGCAGAGGCTTTGTGGGAGGAGCTAAGTCCCCAGTACCCGAGTCATCCAGAGTCATCCGATACTCCATGGGAAAGCCACCCTGGCAAACGGAACATCTATGAACCGACGGGCAGACTGGAAAGTAACTTGATTACACACCTTTACCTTCTCGGCCGCAGAGACGTCAGGTAAGCGCACCTGTGTCGGGGGCTGCTTCCACATTTGTGCTATTTAACCCCGTACAGATGCAGCGGGAGGTGCGAGCGCCACCTTACCCAGAAGGCAACCCAGACCAGGGGACGTGCCCAGAAAGTGATGGGGCCCCCCAGGAGATGGCCTGGGTTGCCAGGGGCTCGCGTGCTCAGAGCTGCACGGCGGGAGCGGAGCTCTCCCTCCATCAGCCATCTGAAGGTCTGAGACCATTCAAAGTGGAAAAGAAAATATTTTATAAAACTTCCACTTAAAGAATAGGCAGGGGCAGCCCAGGTGGCTCAGCGGGTTAGCGCTGCCTACAGCCCAGGGCGTGATCCTAGAGACCCGGGATCGAGTCCCGCATCAGGCTCCCTGCATGGAGCCTGCTTCTCCCTCTGCCTGGGCCTCTCTCTCTCTCTCTCTGTCTCTCATGAATAAATAAAATCAAATCTTTAAAATAAAAAAAAATAAAAAACACACACAAACAGAGCCATAGATGCACAGCTCACCTACATACACATGACAGGTGCAGTACATGCACACACTGGCCCAGCCCTGTCCACTGAGAGGCTTGAGAAGCAGTGACACCCAGTAGCAACTAGCACTTAGTATCCAGATCTTGGCTGATAAATATCAATCCCCAGTACAAAGAATCAGGGCTCCTTAGAGAAGTGGCTGATTTGATCCTAGGGCTGGAACAGGGAAAGGACAAGATGAGCCTGGAACCTGTGCTCAAAAAATCATGGGGACTGTGGACAAACCAGCTTGCAGAAGCTCTCACTGGCCAAAAGTGGGACAACGTGAGCAATGAAGTATGATAGTAATTGGGAGTAAAACAAGAATCTGTTGAGTCCAATAAGATACCTAGGAATAAACCTACCCAAAGAGGTGAAAGACCTATACTCTGAAAACTATAAAACACTGATCAAGGAAATTGAAGATGACACAAAGATACGGAAAAACATTCCATCCTCATGGATTGGAAGAGCAAGCATCGTTAAAATGTCCAGAGTACCCAAAGCAATCTACACAGTTAATGCAATCCCTATCAAATACCAACAGAACTTTTCAAAGAACTAGAACAAACAAGCCTAAAATTTGCATGGCACCACATCTTTTGATCCCCCAAAACCAAAGGGATGTTGAAAAAGAAAACCAAAGTTGGTGGCATCACAATCCCACACTTTAAGCTGTATTATTAAGTTGTAATCATCAAGACAGTATGGTACTAGCACAGAAATAGATACATAGATCAACAGAACAGAAAACCCAAAAATGAACCCACAACTTTATGGTCAATTAATCTTCAGCCAAGCAGGAAATAATTATCCCAGGGAAAAAAGATATTCTCTTCAACAAACAGTGTTGGGAAAACCACAGAAGAATGAGGGACGCCTGTGTGGTTCAGTGGTTGAGCGTCTGCCTTTGGGTCAGGCCATAATTCTGGAGTCCCGGGATCAAGTCCCGCATCAGGCTCCCTGCATGGAGCCTGCCTCTCCTCTCTCTGCCTGTGTCTCTGCCTCTCTCTCTCTCTCTCTCTGTCTCCCCCTGTCTCTCGTAAATAAATAAAATCTTGAAAAAAAATGAAAGAAATTGGACCACTATCCTACACCATACACAAAAATAAATTCAACATGGGTTAAAGACCTAAATGTCAGACCTGAAACCATAAAAAAACCTAGAAGAGAGCACAGGGAGTAATTTCTCTGACATCTGCCATAACATGTTTCTAGATATATCTCCTGAGATAAGGGAAACAAAAGCAAAAGTAAACTACTGGGATTTCATCAAAATAAAAAGCTTCTTCACAGCAAAAGAAACAAAACCAAAAAAAAAAAAAAAAACCAAAAAAAAAAAAAAAGAAACAAAACCAAAAGGCAACCTACAGAATGGGAGAAGATATTTGCAAATGACATATCTTAAAAAGGTTTAATGTCTAAAATAGTTGAAGAACTTATAAAACTCAACACCCAAAAACAAATAACCAAATTAAAAATGGGAAGACAGGGATCCCTAGGTGGCGCAGCGGTTTGGCGCCTGCCTTTGGCCCAGGGCACGATCCTGGAGACCCGGGATCGAATCCCACATCGGGCTCCCAGTGCATGGAGCCTGCTTCTCCCTCTGCCTATGTCTCTGCCTCTCTCTCTCTCTCTCTCTGTGTGACTATCATAAATAAATAAAAATTAAAAAAAAAATGGGAAGACATGAACAGACATTTCCCCAAAGAAGACATCCAGATGGCCAACAGACACACGAAGAGATGCTCAACATCACTTATTGTCAGGAAAATACAAATCAATACCACAATGAGAAGCCACCTCACACCTATCAGAATGGCTAAACTCAACAACACAAGAAAGAAGAGGTGTTGGCGAGGACGCAGAGAAAGGGGAACCCCCTTGCACTGTTGGTGGGGGCAGACTGGTGCGGCCACTCTGGAAAACAGTATGGAGGGTCCTCAGAAAGTTAAAAATAGAGCTGTCCTACTAATCCAGCAAATGCACCTCTGAGTATTTACCCCCCAAAATACAAAAACACTAATTCAAGAAGACTTAAGATGAAGAAGGAGTAGAGGACCCTAACTTTGGTCCCTGGAATTCAGCTCAATAGTTACCAAATCATTCTGAACACCTGCAAAATCAACCGGAGATCTGAGAAAAGAATTGCTGCAGTTTTACCAATAGAAAAGCAACTGCTTTTTGCAAGGTAGGAGGTTTAGAGACCTGAATCGGAGGCCATATATGGGAAGCTAAACCGCAGGGGTAGGGAGCCTCTGAAAGCCGCTACTGGAAAGTGTTAGAAGCAGTGAACACAAAAATCAGAACTTTTGTAGTCTTCCTGAAAGGTGATCATAGGGATGGGATCCCAGGTGGGTCAGTGTCATCTCAGGGCCCCCGGGGTCACAAAAAGAACAAGAGTGACGGGCACTGAGGAGGGTACTTGATGGAATGAACACTGGGTGTTATATGTATATATATGTATATAACCCCACCTGGGCTGCCCAACTTTTTTTTTTTTTTTTTTTAAATTCAATTTGCCGGGCAGCCCGGGTGGCTCAGCGGTTGAACATCTGCCTTCAGCCCCACGGTGTGATCCTGGGGACCCAGGATCGAGTCCCACGTCGAGCTCCCTGCATGGAGCCTGCTCCTCCCTCTGCCTGTGTCTCTGCCTCTCTCTCTCTCTCTCTCTGTGTCTCTCATGAAAAAATAAATAAAATCTTAAAAAAAAAAAAAGTCATGGTTTCAGGGCCATGAGATCGAATTTTGCAATAGGCTCCTCACTCAGTGGAGTCTGGTGGAGATTCTTTTTCCCTTTCTGTCTCTGTCTATGCCTCCCCCCGCCCCAATAAATAATCTTTACACTCTGAAAAAAATATAATACCTACCTAAAGTGTTGTTATAAGTACTAAATGCTAGCATTTGCAAAATGTTTAGTTGAGCATTTGGCATGTAGAAGGTATCCAGTAAATGTTGGCTACGTTGATTGGACCACCAATCTACAGAAACACTGTTCTCTGTCAGAATTATAATAGTTGGAAAGTATTTATTGTCTCTTCATTTTTGCTCAGTTTAAATCATGATAAAGTAAAATCTCATATTGAAAAAAAACAAAAACAAAAAACGAAAGCACCCAACGGTGGCAGAGTTCCTAGGCATCAGAGCGGGGATCCGGCTAGGTGTGGCCATAAAGCAGAACTGAGGCCCTGAGGGGTGACCCTCTCCCGGCAGGGGCCCAACAGGGACAGACCGTGGCGGGACCCCCCTCCCTGCCCTGGGAGGAGAGAGCAGGAGCACACAGCAGGGGTCTGCAAAGTTCAGAGACTCCAAGGGTGGGGGGGGGGGGGAATGTTCCTGCCTGAGATAGAAATGCTCCCCAGGTAAACACAGGGAGTAAAGAGTGATTCTGTGGGGACTCACGAAGAGTGGGGGGATGGAGATCGGGGTGCCACCTCTTTCATCCCCACCTGGTTCCTGAGCCACCCTCACTGAGCCCGGCTCCCCCAGCAGGCTCCCCCAGCAACCGGGGTGCAATCCCCAGGGGCACAGACACCTGAGAATCAGGGCAACAGGGCCCTCCCCCAGAAGACCAGCAGGGACTTCAGGCTGATACCAAGTTAATTAATTATGCAGAATTGCAAAACTCCAGCTCTCAGGGGAACAGTATATAGCATTTGTGGGTTTTTTCTTATGATTCTTTAGTCTTTCAGTTTTAGATTTTATTTCTTTTTAGCTATTTTCTTATTTTATCAATTTTTAAGTCTTTTTTCTTTTCTACATTTACATGTCTTTTTTTTCCACTTTTTGCTTCCTTTCCTTGTATTCAATTTTATTTTTGTATATATGTAAGTTTCTCTTTCTTTCCTATTTTGGGATCTAGTTGCTTCTAACAACAAACTAAAATACACCCAGGATCTAGTTTATTGTTCTGTTCAACTTCTTGTTTGATTTTATTCTTGTTTTTTTGTGTTTTTGTTTTTGGATTTTTGGGGTTTTCTGGGTTTCTGTTCTCTTCTGATTTGTTTAGTGTGTATTTTTCTGGTATCATAGTTGCTATTTTGTATTTTCTCTCTTTCATCTATTCTTTTCTGGACAAATGACAAGATGAAAGAACTCACCCTAAAAGCGAGAACAAGAGGCAGTACTCACTGCCAGGGATTTAGTCAATATGGATATAACTAAGAGGTCAGAACTAGAATTCAAAACATTATGATTATGAAGATACTAACTGGGCTTGAAAAAAAGCATAGAAGACACTAGAGAATCCCTTACTGGAGAAATAAAAGAACTAAAATCTAATGGTCAAAATCAAAAAGGCTATTATTGAGATACAATAAAAAATGGAGGCTCTAACTGATAGGATAAATGAAGCAGAAGAAAAAAAATCAGTGATATAGAAGACAAAATGATGAAGAATAAGGAATCGGAGAAAGAGAGAGATAGTATAAAGTGAAACAATATGGAATAACTGGGGTCCCAGAGGAAGCAAAGTGGGGCAGAAGGATTATTTGAACAAATTATAGCTGAAAACTTCCCTAATCTGAGGAAGGAAACAGGCATTCAATTCCAGGAGGCACAGAGGACCTCCCCTCCCTTAAAATCAATAAAAATAGGTCAACACCTCAACATTTAATAGTGAAGCTTGCAAATCTCAGATACAAAGAGAAAATCACAAAAGCAGCTCAGGACAAGAGGTCCTTAACCTACAAGCATTGAAACATAAGGCTGGCAGCAGAGCTGTCCGCAGAGACCTGGCAGGCTAGAAAGGACTGGTATGATATATTCAGGGGCTAAATGAGAAAAATACGCAGCAAACAATAGTTTTTCCAACAAGGCTGTCCTTCATAACAGAAAGAGAAATAAAGAGCTTCCAGGACAAGAACACCAGGATGGCTCAGTGGTTGAGTGTCTGCCTTTGGCTCGGGGCATGATCCGGGAGTCACCAGATCGAGTCCCACATTGGGCACCCCACAGGAAGCCTGCTTCTCCCTCTGCCTGTGTCTTTACCTCTCTCTGTGTGTGTGTCTCATGAATAAATAAATAAAATCTAAAAAAAATTTTTTTTAATTATTTTTTTTATTTTATTTATTATTTATGATAGTCACAGAGAGAGAGAGAGAGAGAGAGAGAGGCAGAGACACAGGCAGAGGGAGAAGCAGGCTCCATGCACTGGGAGCCCGACGTGGGATTCGATCCCAGGTCTCCAGGATCGCGCCCTGGGCCAAAGGCAGGCGCTAAACCGCTGCGCCACCCAGGGATCCCAATTTTTTTTTTTAAAGAGCTTCCGGGACAAATGAAACTAAAAGAATTTGTGATCACTAAACCAGGTCTGCAAGAAATATTAAAGGGGATCCTTTGGGCAAAGAAAGAGCCCAAAAGTAACAATGACCAGAAAGGAACAGAGACAATGCACAGAAACAGTAACTTTACAAGTAATACTTTGTATCTTTCAATAATTACTCTGAATGTAAATGGGCTAAATGCTCCAATCAAAAGACACAGGGTATCAGATTGGATTAAAAAAAAAAAAAAAAAAGGCCCACTGATATGCTGTCTACAAGGTGTGTTTAGACCCAAAGACACCTCTAGATTGACCGTGAGGGGGTGGAGAACCATACTAATGGACATCAAAAGAAAGCTGGGGTAGCCATCCATATATCAGACAAACTAGACTTTATTATTTTTTAAGATTTTATTTATTTATTCATGGGAGACACAGAGAGAGAGAGAGAGAGAGAAAGAGAGAGGTAGAGACACAGGCAGAGGGAGAAGCAGGCTCCATGCGGGGAGCCCGATGCGGGACTCGATCCCAGGTCTCCAGGATCACGCCCTGGGCTGAAGACAGCGCTAAAGCACTGAGACACCTGGCCTGCCCTAAACCAAAGATTGTAATAAGAGACGAAGAAGGACACCATATCATAATAAAAGGATCTACCAACAAGAAGACCTAACAGTGTATATATTTTGCCTCTAACTTGGGAGCAGCCAATTATATAAACCAAGCAATAACAAAATTTAGGGGTACCTGGGAGCCTCAGTGGTTGAGCATCAATTCTTTTCAGGTTCTCTGAAAGAATTAATTAGATTGATAAACCCTTAGATAGACTTATCAAAAAGAAAAGAGAAAGGACTCAAATAAGTAAAATTATGAATGAAAAAGGAGAGATCACAACCAACACTGAAGAAATACAATGATAAGAACATAGTATAAACAACCATATGCAAACAATTTAGACAATTTGGAAGAAATGGTTGCACTCCTAGAGACGTATAAACTACCTAGAGATGTATAAACTACCAAAACCGAAACAGGAAGAAATATAAAACCTGAATAGACCCATAACCAGCCAGGAAATTGAAGCAGTCATCAAAAATCTCCCAACAAACAGGAGTCTAGAGTCAGATAACTTTTCAGGGGAACTCTACCAAACATTTTAAAGAATTAATACCTATTCTTCTGAAGATGTCTCAAAAAATAGAAATGGAAGGAAAACTTCCAAACTCTTTCTATGAGGCCAGCATTACCTTGATCCCAAAACTAGACAAAGACACCCACCCCAGAAACAAAAAATTACAGACCAATATCCCTGATGAATATGGATACCAAAATTCTCACCAATAGGATCCAACAGTACATTAAAAGTATTATTCACCACAACCAAGTGGGATTTATTCCTGGGCTGCAAGGGTGGTTCAACAGCCACAAATCAATGTGATACACTGCACTAATAAAGGGCAAGAACCATTCGATCCTGTCAATAGATGAAGAAAAAATATTTGACAAAGCACAGTGTCCTTTCTTCATTAAAATTCTTCACAGCATAGGGAAAGAGGGAACCATCTTGAAATCATAAAAACCATCTATGAAAAGCCCACAGCAAATATCATTCTCAATGGGGAAAAACAGAATTTTTCCAAGGTCAGGAACACAACAGGGATGTTCACTTTCACCACTGATGTTCAAAATAGTACTAGAAGTCCTAAGCTCAGCAATCAGACAACAAAAAGAAATAAAAGACATCTAAATGGGCCAAGAAGTCAAACTCTCAAAAAAAAAAAAAAAAAAAGTCAAACTCTCACTCTTTGCAGATGACATGATATTCTATGTTGAGTAATCAAAAGACTCCACCTAAAAATTGCTAGAACTCATACAGGAATTCAACAAAGTGACAGGACACAAAATCAATGCACAGAAACCAGTTGCATTTCTATACACTAACAGTGAGACAGAAGAAAGAGAAATTAAGGAATTGACCTCATTTACAACTGCACCAAAAACACTAAGATACCTAGGAATAAACCTAACTAAAGAGGTAAAGGAAAGATCTGTACTATGAAACTTATAAAACACTTATGAAAGAAATTGAAGAGGACACAAAGAGATGGGAAAACATTCCATGCTTATGCATTGGAAGGATAAATATTGTTAGAATGTCTATGCTACCCAGAGCGATCTATACATTTGATGCAATCTCTATCAAAATACCACTAACATTTTTCACAGAGCTGCAACAAATAATCCTAAGATTTGTATGGAACCAAAAAGACCCCAAAGAGCCAAAGGAATGTTGAAAAACAAAACCAGGGCAGCCTGGGTGGCTCAGCAGTTTAGCACTGCCTTCAGCCTGGGGCATGATCCCGGAGACCCGGGATCGAGTCCCGTGTCAGGCTCCCTACATGGAGCCTGTTTCTCCCTCTGCCTGAGTCTCTGCCCCACTCCGTCTCTCTCATGAGTAAATAAATAAAATCTTAAAAACAAAAACAAAAACAAACCTGATGGCATCACAATGTCTGACTTGAAGCTGTATTACAAAGCTGTGATCATCAAGACAGTATGGTCCTGGCACATAAATAGACACAGAGATTAATGGAACAGAATAGAGAACCTAGAAATGGACCCTCAACTCTATGGTCAACTCATCTTCGACAAAGCAAGAAAGAATATCCACTGGAAAAAAGACAGTGTCTTCAACAAACGGTGTTAGAAAAACTGGACAGCCACATGCAGAATGAAACTGGAAACTTATTTTGTGTAAGAAACTTTTTCTTACACAAAATAAACTCAAAATGGGTTAAAGACCTAAATGTGAGACAGGAAACCATGAAAATCCTAGAACACAGGCCACAACCTCTGTGACCTCAGCTACAGCAACTTCTTGCTAGACATGGCTTCCAAGGCAAGGGAAACAAAGCCAAAACGAACTACTGGGACTTCATCAAGATAATAAGCCTTTGCACAGCTAAGGACACAGTTGACAAAGCCAAGACAACCTACAGAATGGGAGAAGATATTTGCAAATGTCTTAGCAGATAAAAGGCTAGTACGCAAAAATCTATAAAGAACTTTATCAAACCCAACACCCAAAAAACAAATAATCCAGTCAAGAGAGGGACAGAAGACATGAATAGACATTTCTCCAAAGAACACGTACGCATGGCCAACAGACCCATGAAAAAATGCTTAACATCACTTGACATCAGGGAAATACACATCAAACCACAATGAGAGGGACGCCCGGTGGCTGACTGGTTGAGTGCCTGCCTTCAGCCCAGGCTGTGATCCTGGAGTCCCGGGATCGAGTCCCGCCTCGGGCTCCCCGCAGGGAGCCTGCTTCTCCCTCTGCCTGTGGCTCTGCCTCTCTCTCTGTGTCTCATGAATAAATAAATAAATAATCTTTAAAAAGAGAGAGAGAGAGAGAAGCAGGAACCACCGGATGTGCCCACTACAAGAGCTGTAAGAGGCGATGCAGGGGCTGCCAACCTCGCGGGAGGGCCGCTCACCGGTGAGAAGCACCTTTGTTTTGAGGAGCGAGGGCCGCAGTGTGTAGGGATGTGGTCACAACACCCAGAACTTACTTTACATGCTCAACAGGCACACACAGCCAAACAAACCGTGGGCAGACCAACAACTGCTGAATCCAGGAGGTAGGGGATCTCCCTTCTACTCTTAACCTTTATGTCTCAAAATGTCCATTGTAAATATTGGAGGAAAGTCAGAATTTTATCTCAAAACCAGGGATTTGCAGTCCTCTCTATCAAAACTGGTTACAACTTCAAGGTCTGACATTATCAGTACACCCATTGTAAATGGAAAATTTGACATCTGTGCCCAAAGCTTTGAAAACATGTGCTCCCTCTACAATAGGATATCATGCAGGGAATTCTTTAAAGGGGGTGGGGGGTGGGAAACTCCCTCTGTTGAGTAAAAACAGGGGCAGAGCAGGAAGGGGCCGAACATTCGCGCAGACAGGACACCACAGAACCGGAGGAAGGAGCCAGCAGGTGGCGCCGTTGACCCAAGAGGCCCAAAGGCGCCCTGAGCCCACAGGCAGCACGGTCCCCTGCAGGGGCCACCTGCCACTGTGTTGCCCCTAACTTGCGGAGCCCCCCTCCACATCCCACTGCCCAGCACAGCGCTCCACCAGCGCTAGGTACTAACGCTGGCCCGTAGCCGCAAGCAGCCAGGCACGCGGCTCCCCGCACCACTTCTTGGGCTCAGGAGGAGGCTGCCAGCCGAGCCAGGCCCAAGCCACGATCTGGGCGCCCAAGGGAAAGCCACCATTCACTGGGAACTAAACGACAGGCATCCGACCCAAGGATGGGCAGTCAGCAAGCTCATCTGTAGCAAAACCTGCTTTGTGGGCAGCCCGGGTGGCTCAGCGGTTTAGCTCCCTGCCTTCAGCCCGGGGCCTGATCCTGGAGACCTGGGATCGAGTCCCATGTCGGGCTCCCCGCAGGGAGCCTGCTTCTCCCTCTGCCTGTGGTTCTGCCTCTCTCTGTGTGTCTCTCATGAAAAAATAAAATAAAATAATAAAATAAAAATACCTGCTTTGTTAAGCAGTATGTAAAAACCAAGGCTAACATGAGATTTAGAAAATCAATCAGTTCTTATCTCTTCTCACCATTACACAGAAAAATAAATTCCTCTTATGTTCAAACTTACACAACACTGTCTTCACTTAACATTACACAGAGCTCTAAGATGCAACTCAAAGAATTGCCAGTCCGATGTACTTACAATATCATGGTTTCAAAGGGTTTGATGTAGTTTTTATCTATCTCTTTTAAAAGTTTCATCCAATAAAAAAAAGACACACCATTTTTTTAAAAGATTTTATTATTTATTTATGTGACAGAGAGAGAGAGAGACAAAGATAGTGACAGAGATAGTTAGAGAGAGCATGAGCAGGGAGGGGAGGGAGAAGCAGGGTCCCCGCTGAGCAGGGAGCCCAACACAGGGCTCGATCCCAGGACCCCGGGATCATGACCTGAGCTGAAGGCAGACACTTCATGATTGAGCCACCCAGGCACTCTGAAAAGGGGACACATCATTTACTGAAGTTGCTACTTTGGTGCCCTTTCAAGAGTTCTAGCCGGACTAGTACAGATGAAGAAAACACAATTTTCCAATCTCCATGTACAGAAATATTAAAACTCACTAGTAATTAAAGAAATACAAATTTTTAAATAATAATCCTTTTTCATCTAGCAATTATTACATTTAAATAAGAGTCCCACACTTCCCTAGCAAAGATGAAGTGACACCTGGAATCCTGAAGGAGTCCTGGGACTCAGGAACTGTGTAACTGGTCTGGAGAGCAATCTGACCATAAACACATTTAGCCAAAAACCAGGTCACAGTCTTCTCAAAATCAACCTAAGAGGGATCCCTGGGTGGCGCAGCGGTTTGGCGCCTGCCTTTGGCCCGGGGCATGATCCTGGAGACCTGGGATCGAGTCCCACGTCGGGCTCCCTGCATGGAGCCTGCTTCTCCCTCTGCCTGTGTCTCTGCCTCTCTCTCTCTCTCTGTGACTATCATAAATAAATAAATAAAAATTTAAAAAAAATCAACCTAAGAATATAATGTTAGTGTTGTGACCTTAAAGGTGGACAAAAATACGAAACATGGTCCAAATCCGATAGGCAGGCATTTTACTGTTTTCCATGCGTTCCTGTCCAGGTGGATGGGAAGAGTAAGTTTAGTTTTTCAGAAAAGGAGAGATATAAACAGATTGTTTGAATTCCACCAAGTGGTGAAGTGTTTTGTGCTCTGACCAGGTGGACGAATCAGGGAAGACACTGCATGTGGGGTGGAAGGTGGGCCTGTCTTCTCTTGTCACCCCAGCCACAGCCCCCTAGCTGAGGTGGGGCTCCCACAAGGGAGCTCCTGCGGGTCTGAGAAGATTCAATGATGGCTTTGGACAAGGGGGTTGTTCAGCCCTGTGAAGATTTAGATTTTAATTTTTTTTAATTTTTATTTATGATAGTCAGAGAGAGAGAGAGAGAGAGAGAGAGAGGCAGAGACATAGGCAGAGGGAGAAGCAGGCTCCATGCACCGGGAGCCTGACGTGGGATTCGATCCCGGGTCTCCAGGATCGCGCCCTGGGCCAAAGGCAGGCGCCAAACCGCTGCGCCACCCAGGGATCCCAGATTTTAATATTTTTATGTTAAGCTTCAGAATAAAACATGTATTTGACTTTATTTAAGGTATTTGTAGTATTTAAGAAAATTTGGCAAATTAATCTCACATTTTAGCCTTGACTCTTCATTTAAAGTATGCAATAGGGAACCTGGGTGGCTCAGTGGGTTCAGCATCCTACTCTTAGTTTTGGCTCAGGTCATGACCCCAGGGTCATGGGACTGAGCCCTGCATCAGCTCCCTGCTCAACGGGAAGCCTGTTTCTCCCTCTCCCTTTGCCTGTTGCTCTCCCTGCTTGCTCTTTCTGTCAAATAAATAAAATCCTTAAAAAAATTTTTGTTAAATAACCTCTTTTTGATGCTCAAAAGCCTCAAAGGCCTAAAAACTCACAGAAGAAAAGCTAGATGCTAACAATGTTTTTTAGCCACCTTAAGAAAAAGTGGAAACAGGGATCCCTGGGTGGCGCAGCGGTTTGGCGCCTGCCTTTGGCCCAGGGCGCGATCCTGGAGACCCAGGATCGAGTCCCACATCGGGCTCCCGGTGCATGGAGCCTGCTTCTCCCTCTGCCTGTGTCTCTGCCTCTCTCTCTCTCTCTGTGACTATCATAAATAAATAAAAATTAAAAAAAAAAAAATTTAAGAAAAAGTGGAAACAGAACCTACATGTCATCCACAGAGGAATGGTGAAATCAACTATAGTCACCTGTCATCAATCATTAACAGGATGGTCACATCCAAGAGCCGCCTGGAAAGGGCTCCCAGCAACCTGTGCAGTGGAAAGGGAGGGCATACATTTGCTGTGCATTCATTCAGTCGGCATATTTAGGGACAGTCTTCTCTGGTTCTAAATGCTGGGGATGGAGCAGAAACAAAAACAAGGTTCCTGCTGTCAAGACACAATTTTTTTAACAATGTCAAAAAGGTATTTATGGATTAATCTAGGGAGAGGAGACATCTCTCTAGGACCAGGTGACCCCATCTAAGAACACGGGGCCCCCTCCCACGTCCCTTATGAAGTTGGGTGGTCTCTGTGGAGGTCTTCTGTATTCTTGGCTAGATTTATTCCTAAATATCTTGTGGCTTTTCTCACTACTGTCAAAAGTATACCATTGTTATTATATGCTTTCTGGTGGACTGCTGGATAAGAAACGCCCCCAGTTTGTGCGCACTAACCTCGTACCTGCCAACTTTGCTTGGCCTGCCTCTCCTTCTGGTAGTTCATGGAGAGACCAGTTGTTCTTGGCACATGCAGTCCCAATCAAGATTCCTGTTGTTTTTGAGAAACTCAAGAGGCCTATTCTAAAAATGCATATGGGAGAATAAAGGTCCATGAATAGCCAAATCACTCTTGAAAGGTTTAAGAAACACCAACTTCCAAAACCTCCTACAGAGCCAGAGTAACAACCAAACGTGGGTAATGGCACAAGACCAAATAAACAGGCCAATGGAACAGAAGAAATAAGACCTGAGATTTGCCAAGGCTTGAAGTAGTAACAAAAATGCACAAAACTTTGCAATTTTGATGCTTTTACAAAAATCTCAGAACTCAGTCAATTCCTGTAAAATGCTGGCAAAACTGGTTTTGGCACTACTCTCCAAGGACGCTACTTATCAACCATGTGCTCTCTTGTTCAGCCACGGGCACCTTGACTCTTTTTTTTTTTTTTTTTTTAATTTACTTATGATAGTCACACAGAGAGAGAGAGAGAGAGAGAGAGAGAGGGGCAGAGAGACAGGCAGAGGGAGAAGCAGGCTCCATGCACCAGGAGCCCGATGTGGGATTCGATCCCGGGTCTCCAGGATCGCACCCTGGGCCAAAGGCAGGCGCCAAACCGCTGAGCCACCCAGGGATCCCGGCACCTTGACTCTTGATGACCAAGCTGGTTATGGTTAAGGCAGAAGCACTCAAAAGATAAAATCGCTACCGATTTGGAAGGACACTGTCTCAAAGCTCTGTGTCATAGTCCTATTTATATAGTCCATGCCAATGCATGGATGCATGGGAAATTTGTCCTAAGAGGCTCACTCTTCATTTTGTACAAAGGGTAGAAAAGGGAAAATGAGAGAAGAAATATCAGCTAAATGTCTACTCCATATGTCAAGACCTCTGTGAGACACTTTTAAAACATACCCCTGGGTGCCTGGGTGGCTCAGTGGTTAAGCATCTGCCTTCAGCTCAGGGCATGAGCCTAGGGTCCCAGGATCGAGTCCTGCATCAGGCTCCCCATAGGGAGCCTGCTTCTCCCTCTGCCTCTCTCTCTCTCTGTGTTGTGTCTCTCGTGAATAAATAAAATCTTAAAATATATATATATATATATATTTATTTATTTATTTATTTATTTATTTATTTATTTATGTATCCCCTAATGCACTGACTCTTCACATTGAGATGCAGGGTCTTTGTCCCCAGCTCTTAAATCTGGGTTGACCTTAGTGACTCACTCGGAACAAGAAGGCAGTGGAAATGATTTGAGAAAAGTCCTCCCGAAGTACTTCAGCCCTCAGCCAGCCTGAGTCTTCCCAGCTCAGGACCCAAACACTGTGGGGCAGAGACAGGCCGTTTCCACTGTAGCCCTTTCTCAAATTCCTGATCCACACAGCCACAAGCATAATGAAATGGTTGCTTTCTGGAGTGATCGGGTTCACACTAGTGGTTAATCAGAACACTCTGGTAGATCATTTATAACAGGGTCCTCAGATGTGAAATCCCCTTGTGAGGTCAGTCTGGCTCTGAAGCCCTGCTGTGTCTTTGACACATTATCTCTGAGAATACGATAACCCTGGTTCTAACAGAACTGTAGAACTCGCAGGCAAATCAGTACAGTATCTGGTAACCTGTGCAACTTTGATGCCTACAATGTTAAGTTCATGAATCCAATCTATGAATTATGGTGTCATTCAAAATGGGAAAGACTGAGCGTGGAGGAAGGCGCAGATCCATGGGCACACAGGAATGCCTTTCAATCCCAGCCAGGATGTAATGCTTGATGCTGCCCACATGCGTAACTGCTCTGCAAACATTAACGAGAGTCAAAAGAGAGTGACAGCCTGGTGCTTAGGTGTAGAAGTGGCACCTCCCACAGTCATGGTTTGGAAGTCAGACATCTCCAAAATACCGTTAAGACGAATTACTGAAAAGGAAAGAACTTCTTCCTCATGCCTCATCAACACATACAAAAAATATCCGATGTAGCAAAAAGTATATGGTAGCAAGTGAAGGATTCTTGACACTACTCGTGAGCATATAAGGGTTAAAATGCTGGGTGACAAAGACTCTAATTGCAACTGTGAAGATTATTTTCCAGAATTTCACTTTGGAGAAAAGTCATCTAGCTTTGATTCAACAAGTTTACTGAAACAATCACTGAGGAGGGGGTGAAGGACCCCTCCCCCCCAAGTCTCCATTTCCTGACCTCCCAGCAATGCTTCCAGATGTTTCTCCCATGGCCACTCTTCCCAACCCCTACCGCACCCCAACCCCAAAGTCCATCCTCCCCACTGCAGCCCCAGTGATGGGGTTCCTTAAGGCTTGCTTCTTTATGTTTTTTTTTTTTAAGATTTATTTTTATTTATTTATGATAGACATAGAGAGAGAGAGAGAGAGAGAGAGAGAGAGGCAGAGACACAGGCAGAGGGAGAAGCAGGCTCCATGCCAGGAGCCCGACACGGAACTCGATCCCGGGACTCTAGGATCGCGCCCTGGGCCAAAGGCAGGCGCGAAACCGTTGAGCCACCCAGGCATCCCCAGGCTTGCTTCTTTACCTTGAGCTATCAACTCTCAGAATAATGTGCTGGTTCCCCAGCATCCTCCAATAGTGACCAGTGAGGCTGTTTTTAGTACATTATGATCTCATGGGCTTGAACATTTAAAAAGTAAGTACAGGGATCCCTGGGTAGCGCAGCGTTTTAGCGCCTGCCTTTGGCCCAGGGCGCGATCCTGGAGACCCAGGATCGAATCCCACGTCGGGCTCCCGGTGCATGGAGCCTGCTTCTCCCTCTGCCTATGTCTCTGCCTCTCTCTCTCTCTCTCTCTGTGACTATCATAAATAAATAAAAATTTAAAAAAAAAAAAGTAAGTACAGTTTTATATAAATGTATATATTTTTTGGGATCCCTGGGTGGTGCAGCGGTTTGGCGCCTGCCTTTGGCCCAGGGCGCGATCCTGGAGACCCGGGATCGAATCCCACATAGGGCTCCCGGTGCATGGAGCCTGTTTCTCCCTCTGCCTGTGTCTCTGCCTCTCACTCTCTCTCTCTCTGTGACTATCATAAATAAATAAAAATTAAAAAAAAAAAAGTTGAGAGCAACTTAACTTTGAAAAAAAAATGTATATATTTTTTGATGTTCCAAATTATCCCATCTTTGGCCAATGCAAGCCCCTTTAGTTACCTCCTAGAGCCTTTATTTTTTTAAAAAAGATTTTATTTATTTATTCATGAGAAACAGAGAGGGGGGGTAGAGACACAGGCAGAGGGAGAAACAGGCTCCATGCAGGGAGCCCGACATGGACTCGACCCCCGGGTCTCCAGGATCAGGCCCTGGGCCGAAGGCGGCGCCAAACCGCCGAGCCACCCGGGCTGCCCATCCTAGAGCCTTTAATACACCCTGTTTCTCGATAGCTTTCTTGCTTTCAGGTAAAACAAGCTACTCCAGGCTCATTTTGTTCATTTTCTACACCAAACTCTGACTTTCCCATCCATTCATAGGGCCCTGATTCCTTTCAGTGGGAAATGATATGTAGAGACCACAATCTAGATGCCATGGGCGCTCACTGCTACTGCTTGGTCACTGTTTCTAGGCTTTTCAGAGGACACAGGAAATGTTTTCTCATTAAAAATTTTTCAAAAAAAATTTTTTTCCCAAAACACATTAACACTAATACACAATTCAAATTTGGGATTACAGGGTATTTACCTAACTACTTTGACTTCATACTTGTGTGTCTTTTCTTCACCCTGAAAACCTTGACCGTGTAACATAATGACAAATATATTTTTATCAAGTTGATGGTTGCTACAATTTATACAAAGTTTAATCGAACTCACACAATGGCTCCTAGTGTCTTTTTATTTACATGACAGAGAAAAAGCAAGCAGGGGGAGTGCCAGGCAAAGGGAGAGGGAGAAGCAGGCTCCTTGCTGAGCAGGGAGCCCAAGGCAGGGCTCAATCACAGGATCCTGGGATCATGACCTGAGCTGAAGGCAGATGCTTCACTGACTAAGCGACCCACGTGCCCCTCTAGTGTCTTTTTAAACAGATAAATCTTTAACTTCTCAATTTCATCTAAAGCTGGTCTGTAGGAGGAAGTTTTCCACCTCCAAGGTCAATTCTGGTCACTTACGTCTTCCTCATAAACCATCCACAACTCTTCAGAAGTGTTGCCAACAAATTGTATGTGGTATATTAGTTATATTATTATAACTTCAGATGTGCAGTTAGATCACCTCTGTAAATATTGCGGTCTCATTTCTTCTTAATCAGATTTGCAAAAAGCAAAAATAGATTTGTGTCTATTTTCTTTGATTTATTTTATTTTCCTGGCTTCTTGAGTTGAAAGTTGAATGCAGGGATCCCTGGGTGGTGCAGCGGTTTGGCGCCTGCCTTTGGCCCAGGGCGCGATCCTGGAGACCCGGGATCGAATCCCACGTCAGGCTCCCGGTGCATGGAGCCTGCTTCTCCCTCTGCCTCTCTCTCTCTCTCTCTCTCTCTCTCTGTGTGACTATCATAAATAAATAAATAAAAAATATTTAAAAAAAAAAAAAAAAAAGAAAGTTGAATGCATTTACTTCTTGCATTTACTTCTCTTGTTTTCTAATACATTTCGGTTATACATTTTCTTTTTCCTGAGAACTGTTCTTGCCTGATCCCATGCTTGTGGTATGTAGCCCATTCACTTATACTGTCTGAAAATAGTTTTTGATCTCCTCTTTAATCCAAGAGATATAATGAAGGGGGTCCTAACATTTTCAGGGAGTTATTCTTGGCTATCCTTTCACTCTTAAGTTCATAACTAGGGTACATTATGGTCTGAGAATCTGGCCCACAGGACTTACTTTTTGAAACTTGGGGTTTTTCTCTGTGGCCTATATGTGGTCAGTTTTGTTCCATGTTCCATGTAAATGAAGAGAATCCATATTTTAATGTTTGTTGGGTACAAATTCCTGTACATATCTATTGGCTACATTATTTTTTTTTAAGATTTATTTATTCATGAGAGACAAAGAGAAGCAGAGACATACATGGGCAGAGGGAGAAGCAGGCCCCTTGCAGGGAGCCTGATGCGGGACTTGATCCCAGGACTCTGGGATCACGACCTAAGCCAAAGGCAGATTGCTCAACCACTGAGCCACCCAGGCATCCCCCCTATTGGCCGCATTATTTAGATCCTTTGTATCAGTGGCTCTCAACTGGAGGTCATTTGGCTCCCCAGGGACATCTGGCAACGTCCAGAACCATTTCTGGCTATCACAATTAGGGAGATGGGTAGCTACTGGTATCTAGTGAGTAGAGACCAGGGATGTTGTTAAATAACCTACAGAGCACAGGGTGGCTCCCTAATAAAGAATGGTCTGGCCCCAAATGTCAACAGTCAGGTTAAGAACTCCCCTTCCATATCTTTTCTCCTTTTTGGTCTACTTAGTTTGCAGCTAGCCAAGAGTCACATGAGAGTCCTCCCCTTTACACACAGAACCATCACCCTCTATTTTGGAAAGTTTTACTGTTACATTAGTTTATAGTTATTGGCCATACCTTTGAGTAATATGACGTATTCCCCTAGAGATTTGTAAATTGAATCTAGTTGTGTCCAGTTTAACGTTTCTAAACCTGCTTTCTTTTGGATAAGACTGATACAGTGTCCCATCCCTTAGTTTCCCACTTCCCTGTGTTCTACATGTATCACTTACATATAGCATTTAACTAGATTTCACCTTTCTCCTAAGTCTGGAATTCTCATCACCTAGGATATTTAAACCCTTTTACATTAATTGTAGTTACTGATATCTTTGGGGTTATTCATGCCATCTACTATTAGTTGTTTGGCTTTAATACACCAAGTAAACCTCCTTGTTTCCTTCTCCTTTACTAAGTTTTTGTTTTCAAGTAATCTCTACACCCAAAGTGGGGCTTGAGCTTACAGCCCCAAGATGGAAGTTCATCTTACACGTCACACGTTCTGCCGGCTGAGCCAGCCAGGCACCCCTCTTCGTTCTTCTTAACACACTTTTGTTGAAATGAAGTTCTTTTGTGCTCACTTCCCTCTGGTACTTTGGGAATCCCACAGCCCCCCTTCGGTCTTCTACTGCCGGCTCTCAAACCACCCAAAATCAACACTAACCCCAGCATCCCAAGCCATGGCTCTAACAGTCCTCGCTGCACCAACAAAACATACACTTACATTCTCTGTACTTCCACCCATGAATTTGTCCTCTAGCAGAAGGGGCTGGGACATTGTGTCCTTAACAAGCTCAGTGCTGGTTGTGCATACAGAACAGTCTGGGAGGGCAAACACAACTAGGATCATTTTGGAACATTTTTAACCCCTTAAAATGAATTTCAGGGCACTTAAAGGTTAAACTTTATCGTCTGTGGGTTTCATTCCCAATAATGCCATGTAACCTGTATTATACCATTATGTACACATCCACACATTTAATATTCTATATACTCCTAGTACAGTAGTGTGATGCCTCCTTTTAATGAGGAGCCACATCAAACACAGCAAAGCATATTACATTAACTATTTTGAACATCTAATTATTCTCACTAGTCTAAACAGGTTTCAGATAATTTAACTGACACCCTATCAAGAATATAAGTAAAAAGAAAAAATATTTAAATATTTTATTTGCACTATAATCGTCACTTTCAGTATTATTTATTACATTAAAAATTACATTAGAAAAACACTCTTTTAAGCTTGAAGGCAGGGATACTGGGAATGTTCCATAATGTTTTCCACTCCTTGCAAATTCAATTAACTAAATTATCCACTTGGAAGTCAATTCATATAAAATATTTTTAAAAAACAAGGAAAGTAACAAACAAAATGATATTTTTTTTAAAACTTAAAACCGTTAAAGGTTATATTCTTAGGATATACTGGACTGACATTAAAATTGAAACAGAGAAACAAACATTTAAGTCCACAACAGGTATAGCGCATCCTCAGGCAAGTTAACTTGACATTATACAGACAGGTTAAAAACATCTGGGAGAAGACAGCTGTTATAAAGGAGCTGAAGATTGTTAGTCCCCCTTTTTTTTTTTTCCTTTTACAAAGGAAATGCTGAAACAGATTTGAAAGCAAGCAAACAAAAAGGTTGGGGGGATTCTAGAAAGAACAACCAAAGAACAGCGAGGGCGCCCCAGCCCAGCCCCACACCCCAGGGCCCACCCGCCCTCAATCCCTGCACCCAGCACACACTCAATCCCTGAGCCCGGCCCACACAGGGGGCACTACCCACAGGAGAGGCTCCTGACCAAGGAACCCCTCCACCCCCGCTTTCCCAGCAGCATCTGGGGTCCCAGAACAACCGCTTCTGGGAGAGGCAGTGGAACCCAGGAGAAAATTCAATCCTATGTACTGACTTCATCAGTGAAGCAAGGTTTCCCAGTGCTCAGATGCCAACAACAGAGAAAAACAATTGAGCACAGAAGCAACAGGAACTAGTCACTAAAGCAGACTTCTAGATTTAGCTTCCAGCATGTAGTCACATGGAAGCCTTCACGATTCTAATTCTGGTTTAAGAGCTATTTACACAGCCGTGTTTTTACACAGATGATATCACAGACCAGCCCCAGCAGGGGACAGTCCACCAAGGGAAACTATCCTAATTCTTCCCTTTTGTTATTCGTTTATCCCCAACAGAGTTATGCAACTTTATCCATTTAGATCCAGACCAACTTCCACATTTCAGTTCAGAACTGAGTGGAGGTCAGCAAACTTTTTCCATAAAGGGCCAGATTTTAGGTAAACTTTAGGCTTTGTGGGCCACATACTATCTT
Organism: Canis lupus familiaris; assembly: GCF_011100685.1. NCBI lineage: Eukaryota > Metazoa > Chordata > Mammalia > Carnivora > Canidae > Canis > Canis lupus. The sequence continues at coordinate 37,055,090 of NC_049252.1, read as the reverse complement.
CATCATGTAGTCTTCTTTCCTTCTTTTATGACCCTTCGAAATGTATAATGCATGGCCCCAGGGCCACACAAGAACAGCCCACAGTGGGACTGTCCCTGCCAACCCCTGGCCTAGAGTATAGCTGTCCAAAACAGACATGTGATACTTTAAAAATTGAACTATACTATTTTTAACCCATCTAAAATCTGCTAACTCAGTTTTGGTGACATGGAGTCATTTGCATTTTTCAGTGACTCTACACACATGCCTGATGCAGGAGGAGCAGCCCCATCCGTCCCTAGCTGCCAGACTTAGCAAGGGGTTTATTTTCCCAGGGGGCCACTTCACAGCTGCTCTCAAAAGCTGCTTTAACTAAGGAGCATGATCAATTCCACCGATCAAGAAATGCAAGAAATTCTAGGGGAATTTCAGGTTTATTGTCTCTAGAAGAGCCGGTTATGTAGCCAGCACAGGACTGCCAACCATAGCATTCAAACTAAGCTTTTTTATTTTTTTTTTAAGATTTTATTTATTTACTCATGAGACAGAGAGAGAGAGAGGCAGAGACACAGGCAGAGGGAGAAGCAGGCTCCTCACAGGGACCCCAATGTGGGGACTCAATCCCAGGATCCCGGGGTCATGCCCAAAACCAAAGGCGGGCGCTCAACCGCTGAGCCACCCAGGCATCCCTAAGCCTTTTTATTAATAAAGCTAAGAAAGCTGTCGAGGAATCCAAGAAAACTGTCAAAATTCTTATTTAAAAAGAGATCTTTTCACAGATACCTTTCAGGAAACTGTCACTGTGGTTCAAGGATTTTCCCTTTTGCGTGTGGGGAAGTCATCAGTGTCTGCAGCTGAGCAGCACAGGCCACCCGTCCGCTGCCCTCCATTCCGGCTTCACAGCCCTCTTCCCTGGGAGGTGTTCAGTCCACAACTCATATTGAGGGAAATACTCATCAAGAAATTATTTTTCAAACAAGGTTTGGGGAGATACCTCTTGAAGTTTAATATTCAAATAAAGGGGCACCTGGGTGGTTTTGTCAGCTTAGCATCTGCCTTTGGCTCAGGTCATGATCCCAGGGTCCTGGGTTCGAGCCCCATGTTGGGCTTCCTGCTCACCAGGGAGTCTGCTTCTCCCTCTCCCTTTGCCTGCCACTCTGCCTACTTGTGCTCTCTCCATCAAATAAATAAAATCTTTAATAATAATAATAATATTCAAATAAAATCAGATACTAAATCCTGTTAAAACAAACTCTGTATTTAAAAAAAAAAAAAAAAAAAAAAGGAACCTCTGGGTGGCTCAATGGTTGAGCACCTGCCTTTGGCTGAGTGTGATCCTGGAGTCCCAGGATGGAGTCCAGCATCAGGCCCCCCATAGGGAGCCTGCTTCTCCCTCTGCCTGTGTCTCTGCCTCTCATGAATAAATAAAATCTTTTTAAATTAATTAATTTAAAAAAATTTAAAACCATTTCTAAGCCAAAGGTCCCCACATCCATTAAAGTCACAGAAAAGTTCCAATAACAAAGGTGTTTTAATGGTATTAGAATCTGTTTTGGTGGGACGCCTGAGTGGCTCAGCGGTCGAGCATCTGCGGTCGAGCATCTGCGTACGACTCAGGGCGTGACCCTGGGGTCCCAGGATCGAGTCTCACATCAGGCTCCCTGCGAGGAGCCTGCTTCTCCCTCTGCCTGTGTCTCTGCCTCTCTCTCTGTGGGTGTCTCTCATGAATAAATAAAGTCTCTAAAAACAAAAGAATCTGTTTTAGTAATTTTTAAGTTTTACTTATTCACTTGAGAAAGAGAGAAAGAGAGAACAAGCAGGGAGAATGGCAGAGGGAGAAGGAGAAGCAGACTCTTCCCCCTCCCCACCCCCCAGCAGGGATCCTGAGTTGCTGATCCAGGACCCCAGGACCCCAGGACCATGACCTGAGCTGAAGGCAGACACTCAACCTGAGCCAACAACGCGCCTGTTTTGGTAAATTCGGAGCTGGATGTTCTCAGGAGACCGCTGGGAGAATTTAAAATCACACCACACCTTTGGCTTTTCCGACTGTGACTATCATCGGCATCATTAAAAACCGACACTTAAAACCTTCATGAGGGACTTGTTATTAAGAGTTAACGAGTACTTTATGAAAAATAAGAAAGCCGACTCTTCAAAGCAAGGGCCCTTTCACAGGGACAATCCTTCCTCCCGGGGCGCCGTGTGCTCCTAGAAATGGACCCAGGAGCACCGTCCTTCCTACCCACATCCCCTGTGATCTCACCAGCACTGAGCTTGGCAGGCCAGAGAATAATGGAAAAAACAGAGAAGATATCAAAACTTAAATGCTCAAAAGGCTGTGCAACATCAGACATGGCCACAAAGCAGAAAACAAACAATAGAATCACAAAACTATGTGGAGATCTTAGATACATCTTTTAAAAGAGAAACATGCGGGTTATATAAGTACATGGAAACATACAGAACAATGCTGGCTACAAATACGATACAAAATAACAATATGTAAATACAGATGCACATCCCATTAAACTCCGCTTCCACATACTACATTCTGGGAAATGCCGTTTCAGATCAGTTCTCAACCAAGGGTGACATTTGGCAATATGTGAAGACATTTTGGTTGTCACAGCTGGAAGTAAGGCTCCCGTTGGCATCTGCTACGGCCCACAATGCACAGGACGGCCTCCACACCACAGAAGCATCTGGCCCCAAATGTCAGGAGTTTCACAGTTGAGAACCCCTGCCCTACAGGGCACAGAAGCGTTTGCACTGACGCTGCAAGAAATTCTGCTAAAGTACATTCTTGGTGGTGGGGGAAGGACACATACACACCCAACTTAAAAGAACGCAGAGCTAAAATTCACGTACTGCGAGCTCGCCAAGCTCCCATGAAGCTTTATTTTCCCAAGTCTGTTCAGACTGTTCCGGCTGGAACCTGCATCACAGTACCTACCCACCCACACACCGGCCCTCCGGGGCGACCCAACCTCCGCTGGGAAGGGTGCTGTGCGGAAGGCAGGAGCTGCCCACCCAGGCCAGGCAGGGGACGAGCAGCACCCAGCCGGTGGGTCAGGGGGCGTCAGCGCCTGGGAGGCAGGCGGAGGGAGAGGCAGCGGGTCTCCCCGGGGTGCACACGCCGAGAAACAGGAAGAGGATGAGCGGTGGTGCTGGGCCCCAGGCTGCGGGGAGGGGACCTTGCCGGGGAGTGTGCAGAGCGTGTGCAGAGCGGTAGGCAGCAGGGGAGAGTCCAACCCAACCGGGAAGGCCCAGACTCCTGCCAGGCTGCCGACCCTTCTGTGGGCCCCGGGATCCCACTAGATTCCTATTTTCCTTACTGCTGGGTAACCCTCAACCCCAGGACTCGCAGCCAGCCTGCTCCCTGCCACCTCGAGACCTGACACAGCCGCTTATCACCGTGTACGCATCGCTCACAGACGGCAAAGAGAAAGGCGTTTGCGGCCAACCGGCTGCACTGGGCTAGGGGCTGCACGAAGTTACACCCGCCTTCTGGGTGGTGGGGAGCTCCCCCAGGCAGGAGCGCCCACAAGCCACACTGAGCGGCGTACCCTACGGGGAGAGGAGGCAGGACCTGTGTGCTATCACCTAAAGGAAAACTCAGGATAAGAAAATGAATTTAAGGGGCGCCTGGGTGGCTCAGCAGTTCAGCATCTGCCTTTGGCTCAGGGCGTGCCCCCAGGGTCCTGGGATGGAGTCCCGCATCGGGCTCCCTCCGTCTCTGCCTCTCTGTGTCTCTCATGAATGAATAAATAAAAGTAAAAAAAAAAAAAAAAAAATTCTACTCACAGACTCTCAGTCTTGTAACCTGGTAGGTCAGTTTTCAAGACTTTGAAAACACTGTAGAACCTTTCCCCTAAGGAATCCTAGAGAGTTCAGAAGCTGCTCTACCCCCACCCCAACACCCCCACCCCCGGCACCCTGAGAACCACAGTGCTTCCAAGTCACCGGTTTCAAACTACCCTGTCAGACAGCACGTTTGCTGTGATGTCACACAGGCTTGTGTGAACCAACTTTCCAGAAACAGTAACTAACGTGGTGGGGCTGACACCTCAAAACAAGGGGCGCCTGATGGTATGGCAGGTGTAGCCTCATCAGACAGGCCCTGCAGCCAGGCCTCTACCATATCAAGGCTTCTCGGCTCTTAAATGTCGATTCTAACAATTCCCAGACTGAACGTTTTTGACACTATTATCTCCACTGTCCAAGACAAAACAGCAACTGATCCTGGTGGTGGCATAAGATGGCACTCCCCCCACCCCTCCTACCCCCCGTACCGTGGCTGCCGCAGCTCTCCCCGCACCCATGCTGACCCCAGACTGCTAAGCTGTGAGCTCCCTCCTCTGCACTTTTATTCCCTCACCCCTTTGGCCACCAGGACAGCCATGGAGGAAGGAAACACAAGGGCACATACATATTCCCACAAATGGGTGATGGGAGGGCACTGATGTCCACTGCACACGTTCTGACCTTGGGCTTCGCGCACCTGGATGAGAAAACACATCACGTCTTTGTCTGCAATAACCTCTCGCTGAAATTCAGCACCCAATCACAAAAGAAGACGTGAAATGCTGGGAGTTTTAGCAGTGCCTGTGACTTTGTCCCCAACAGAAACTACAGAGATTTTCACAAAGCACTAGAGCTGCCACAGACACCTCCAACTATCAGTTTTGCTGGTCACTGCTCCACAAAGAATCGCTGAAGCCGGGACTTCACCTGTTGTAAGTGAGCGAACAGAGGGCGCCTGAGCAACCTGGGCATAGATTTGCTTCAATATCTTGGTAACTGGGGATCCCTGGGGGGCGCAGCGGTTTAGCGCCTGCCTTTGGCCCAGGGCGCGATCCTGGAGACCCGGGATCGGATCCCACGTCGGGCTCCCGGTGCATGGAGCCTGCTTCTCCCTCTGCCTGTGTCTCTGCCTCTCTCTCTCTCTCTTCTCTCACTGTGTGACTATCATAAATAAATAAAAATTTAAAAAAAATATCTTGGTAACTGTATTTCAACACAATATAAGGCCTCTCTCCTCCATCCTATTTTCTCTACAGTATTTCTATGAGGAGCCCAGAGGCCAGGCGAAAAGCCCCAGGAGGCACAGGCTTTTACCTCACCCCAGGGTTTCAGCCTTTCTCCTACTAAACAGTTTCCAGCGCGTTAACAGTTTGCAACAAAAGTGAAAGTTACAGCTAGAATGTTGCCGTTCGCACCAGCACCTTCCCAGCGCTCCCCTGCAGTACCTCCCTCAAGTTGTAACACGCGGACACACACACACAAGCGTAAGTGCATGGAAACCAGTGGACGGGAACCCAACAAAATGTGTCCGCACGCAAGCAGCCTGTGGACACTTAAATCCTCAGCACGGGAGGCTAAGCTTTCAAGTTACATTTTCATGCACATATTTCACCGATTCTAACTCCCAATTTTAAATCTCTGACAGGGCAGCCCGGGGCGGGGGGGGGGGGGGGGTGTCTCAGCGGTTTAGCACCGCCTCCGGCCCAGGGCGTGACCCCGGGGTCCCGGGATCGAGTCCCACGTCGGGCTCCCTGCGTGGAGCCTGCTCCTCCCTCTGCCTGGGTCTCTGCCTCTCTCTCTCTCTCCCTCCCTCTCTGTGCTTCTCATTAACAAATAAACACAATTAAGAAAATAAACAAGTCTCTGGCAAGGGAAGCGCGCGGGTCCCGCTGGTAGGAGAGCACTGTGCGGGCTCCGGCGCTGCGGTGGGGGCTGCGGAGGCCAGCGCTCCTCCTCCCGCGACGCGAGCCCACGTGGGCCTGCACGCCCAGCACGCCCAGCACCCCGAGGGCACGGGGGTGGCTCTGGTCCACCCGCCACCTTCCCCATCCACCTTCCCCATCCACCGGCGCACGACTCCGGGGGGGGGGGGGCACCGCCCGCGAGCGCACGGGCCGGCGTTTCCATTCCGCCCGGAGCCTCCCTCGGCACGTTCGGAGCACACGCCCGGGGCGTTATGTGATGCACCCGAGACGGCGGGTCGCGTTCGCACAGTGGAGTCCCCTCTCCAGCCTCAACTGCAAAAGGCTGCGACCCGACGCCCCACTGCAGCTGGGGGTGTCGTTCACCCCAAAGTTGGGGAAGTACCCGCTCCCTAAGGCCCCGGCGCCTCTGCGGAGAGCTAATTCTTCCGAGCCGGCGGGCGGCGAGCCTGCGGGGCCCCGGGCACGGCCGCCCGCACCGGGCAAGGCGGACTCAACTTTTCCTAATTCTTCGCGGGTGACTCACGATCCGCTAGCAGGAGTGCGGATGCCAGCGAGCGGCCGCCCCTGCCCCTGCCCCTGCCCCTGCCCCGCACCTCCCGGCGCCCGCGCCCGCGCCCCGCCCGCTGCGCCGATTCCAGGAACCGGGGCGCCCTGCCCCGGGGGCCACCGCGCGGCCCGGCCCCGCTCCCCGCTGCCCTCCGCTCCCGAGGCCCGCCTCCAGGGGTCCGAGCCGCCCCGCCCCCCGCAGGCCCCGCCCCGCAGGCCCCGCCCCCCGCAGGCCCCGCCCCGCGCCCCCGCCCGGCCCCGCCCCCCGCGCGCGCCCCCGCGCCCCCGCCCGCGCAGGCCCGCGCGCCGCGCTCCAAGAGGGACGGTTGGGAGCGCGCGCCTCGCAGCGGGGCCCGCGCGGCAGCGGCGGCGCCTTCCAGAAATTTCCGCGTCCCTCCAGCCACACGGAACCCCCAGCGGGGCGCGCCCCCGCGCCGGCCCGGCCGCCTGCGCCCCTCCCCGCGGCCGCGGCTCCCCTCCCCCACCCGCGCCCCCTCCCCGCCCCCTGCCCCGGGCGGCGGGTCCGGCGCGGCCCTCCCGGGCGATGGCGGCCCGCGGGGACCCGGGCGGCGGCGGCGGGGCGACGGCCGCGGCGCCTGCGGGCCGGCGTGATTGATAGGGACGGGGCGGCGGAGCGGCGGCGGCGGCGGAGCGCTTGAGTGACAGCTTACCTGGGTGCCAATCTTCATCACACTGACAAGCGGCTGCAGCAATCGGGACCCGCAGTGCCGCGCCCGCGTCCAACCGTCACGCCGACGCTGGGCCACGCGACACAGCCTCGCTCAATGGGAGGAGGGCGACGCCGACGCGCGCCGCATCAATATTCAGGCGGGGGGCGGGGCCTGCGCCGCCCGGGCCCCGCCCCGTCCCTGCGCCGCGGCGGCGCGGGGCGGGGCCTGCGCGCGGGGGCGGGGCCTGCGCGCGGGGGGCGGGGCCGGCGCCTCGGGGGCGGGGAGCGAGGCGGGGGCGGCCGGCGGCCGGCCCCGCCCCCGCCTCGCGCCCGCGCCGGGCTCCGCCCCCAGCAGGGCGCGCCGGGGAGGGCGAGGAGCGGCCCGGCCTCATGACTATGCAGCAGGGGGCGGGGCCGCGGTGGGCGGAACCATCGGCCGCGGGCCGGCGGGGAGGGCGGGCCGGACCATCGGGCCGGCCGGGGCGCGACCTGGCGCAGGTGCGAGCCGGCGGGCCCCGCGCGGGCGCCTTTGTGCGCCTTCCCCGGGCGGGTGCGCACGTGCGCCCGCTGCCCCCGGGCGGGGCTGCAGCGGCCGCGCCGGGCCCCGAGCGCACCTGTCCCCGGGGCCCCAGTGGGCGGGCCGGCCGCGCCCCGGGGTGACCTCCGCGCCCTCCGGGGTTCGGAGAACGGGGGTTGGCGTGCGGGCCGCGGGGCCGCCGTGCAGTCCGTGCCCAGCTCGGGGCGCGGGGCGGGACCTGCGGCGCAGGCGGACCCTCGGAGCGCCGCGCTGCAGCCGCCGAGGCTCCGCGGTTTACGGGGACGGCTGCAGCGGGGCCTGTGCTGGGGGGCGGCTGCGGGGACCCCACGGAGTGGGGGGGCAGTGCGAGCTGCGGATGCGCGGGGCCCCCGGGTGGCTCGGCGGCTGGGCGAGGGCCTATGGCTCAGGTCGTGACCCCGGGGTCCTGGGATCCGGGAGGCTGCCCTGCTGATGCGCGCAGAACACCCAACATCTCGGAGCCTACGTCATTTAAAGAAATGTCTCAAACACTTTTTGAAACACAGTTGCCACAGCACAGAGGCGAGCCTTGGGCAGCCGTAGGAATGCAGTTCAGAAAGGAAACAAGTATCACACCGGAACCGCCCGATGCCTTCAAAGCCGCTGAGCGAGAAAAGCGACATCAGACTTCCATCCCGGTTTTACACGACTTCTATACGGTGTGTTGGCTTACATCCAAGAGCAGAAGTTAAGGCTGTCTCTATTTTTGGTGAACAGCTGCATGGTGAGCTTAAATGACTTTTGCCCCTAGATTTCACCTGGGACTGTGGCCCTTTTAATTTTTTTTTTTACTAAGTGGGCAGATTTGGCACTTTTATACTGAAGTCACCAATGGTGATATTTCTTGGGATCCGAGGAAGATTCATATTCTTCACAGCCGATATAGCACCGGCTCCAGCTCCCGCTAGCCAGCCTCAGATTTCTCGTTTATCACATACATCAAATTTTTTTTAAAGATTTTATTTATTTAGGGGATCCCTGGGTGGCTCAGCGGTTTGGCGCCTGCCTTCGGCCCAGGGCGTGATCCTGGATTATTTATAAATAAATAAAAAACCTTAAAAAACAAAAAGATTTTATTTATTCATGAGAGACACAGAAAGAGAGGCAGAGACCCAGGCAGAGGGAGAAGCAGGCTCCCTGCGGGGACCCCGATGCGGGACTCAATCCCGGGACCCCGGGATCACGCCCTGAAGGGAAGGCAGACGCTCCACCATTGAGCCACCCAGGTGGCCCATCATGTGCATCGGTTTGCATTAACAATCTCATTCATGTTGGTCTCCAAGACCATCCCCCCCCTCACCATTTCAGCAAGAGTACTGTGAACCTCCTCTAGATGGAAAAGGTCAAATCCAGCTCATAGGTGTTTTCAAAACACCTGTCCCATGTTTCCACAAACACGTGCACGAGACCTAAAATGCCAAGTTCACTCTCTGAAGAATGCACATGGAAGACAAAATATAAGGTTACATAACGTCTACGAATCAGCTTGCTGTAGAGCCTCTTAACGTAGGGCTGGTGGAACTGGGAGAGCCAGGCCTCCCGGAGGAAGTTGAAGATGAGGATCCATCAAGACTGAACCAGACTGGAGGGGGCGGGGGGGGGGGGGGCACATGGCTTTGGGATGTGGCTGGCCATCCTTCCCCACCCGCCTCTCCCTCAAGAGCGCGCTCTGCAGGGGTTCTGGAACCCGGAGAGAGGACCTGGGTGTGTGGGGTCACATGACAGCCGGTACAGGTCACAAGGCCCATGAGCCCCGGGGCTCCGCTCACCTACCCTGTGGCCTCTGTGCTCTGGTTTCCTCACTGTACCCCATTGATCTGCTAACCTTTCTCCCTTTCACGGGGGGGGGGGGGGGGGGGGGGGGGGGGGTCTCAGGGGTGGGTGGGAGACAAAGGGCTGGGGGCGCCGTCAGCAATCACCTCCAGTTTTTGCAGCCCTGATGCTGAGCAGCAGGGCTCGCTGAGGACAAAGCCCAGCTGATAACCCGCAAACGACCCCTGGCCAGGGTGGGATGTGTGACATTCTTCAGGAAGTTTCCAATTGTCTTCATGTTAATGCCTCGCCTGAGGGAAAAGCAATCTTCAACGTGACAATGGCAAGGCCTCCCGCATCTTAGGTCCTCCTTAGCAGATGACAATTCTTTTTTTTTTTTTTTTTTTTTTTAATTTTTATTTATTTATGATAGTCACACACAGAGAGAGAGAGAGGCAGAGACACAGGCAGAGGGAGAAGCAGGCTCCATGCACCGGGAGCCCGACGTGGGATTCGATCCCAGGTCTCCAGGATCGCGCCCTGGGCCAAAGGCAGGCGCTAAACCGCTGCGCCACCCAGGGATCCCACAATTCTTCTGAAATCTCCCTTTCCCTCCCAGACTCCCAGGCATATAAATAGCCGCCCCACCCAGGCCCCGGGGCAGCCGCTCTTCCTGCCCAGGGGTGCGACCCCGGGCCTCCATAAAGCCTCCCCACTCTGCAAAAAAAGACCTCTTCAGAATCCTTTCTTGGCCGTCGGCTCCAGACCTCACCTATACTCCAAAATTTCACCACTGAGGCTCACACGTGTGGGGGGTGGGGGGCTCTCTAGGAAGAATAATTCAAAATTAGGTATGGAGCCTTAGAGGGGCGATGCTTCCTTGCTTCCTTTAGCCTCCACCCCCGGCCTCCGCCCTCACGTTGAGGACCGAGTGTTCCCAAACATCAAGGACATTTGTAGGTACCCAGCCATTCCGGCTTTTCTTGCATTTCCCCCCCTAAACTTTATTACTGTTTTCCCAAGGGTCATGATTATGATGAGGGAACGGAGGACTAGCTGAGGACAAGGCACATCGACAAGTCCTTGAAAAGGCAGAGGGACCTTCCTCTACGGACTCAGCTGCCTGGATGTTCATACCTCGCTAAGGGCAGAAGGCAACCTCAGCCCGACCCCCAGGAGCCTGGAAGTCTACTTTAACATATAAAAATTTCTTTAGAAATGGTCCTTTATCGGGCAGCTCTGGTGGCTCAACGGTTTAGTGCCGCCTTTGGCCCAGGGCCTGATCCTGGAGTCCTGGGATCGAATCCCACGTCGGGCTCCCTGCATGGGCTTCTCCCTCTGCCTGTGTCTCTGCCTCTGTGTGTGTGTGTGTCTCGTGAATGAATAAATAAAATCTTTTTTTAAAAATGTCCTTTATCTCTAAACCCCCACAATACATGTTGACGATCATCCCCAAGCACACGGCCCACCGATACACATCTGAAGGGTCTCATGCCTCGGATTTATTAGAGGGTAATAAGTGACCTTTGCCCAACAATAGCTGCCCCTCAGGAAACCTTGCTGGAAACGTTGCTTCCAAGCTTCCTTCGAGAGGACGCCATCCTCAAACCCCTCCCTACTCCCAGGTGTGTAACCAGCCTCCCCTCACAGGCCCCGGGCCGCCGCTCTTCCTGCCCACGGGCCCGTCCCCGGGCTTCCATAAACCCCCCACTCTGCACCAAAGACGCCTCCGGAATCCTTTCTTGGTCGTCGGCTCCGGGCCTCACCTGTATTCCAAGATTTCACCACTAATGGCACAAAGGTACTTAATGCCCTGCGTGGGGGACGGCTCGAGGTTAAGGCTGCAGGCGGTGGGGGGAGGCAGGGCTTGAGCTGGTCTTGACGGATGGCTAGGATCTGGAGGCATCACTAAGGAAAATGAGCGAGAAAACCACTTAAAAATAAGGCCAGGTTTTGGGATCCCTGGGTGGCTCAGCGGTTTAGCACCTGCCTTCAGTTCAGGACGTGATCCTGGAGTCCCGGGATTGAGTCCCACATCAGGCTCCCTGCATGGAGCCTGCTTCTCCCTCTGCCTGTGTCTCTGTCTCTGCCTCTCTCTGGGTCTTTCACGAATAAATAAATAAAATCTTAAAAAAAAAAAAATAAGGGCAGGTCTCTAAGCTAATTAAGGCAGCCAGGGTGGCTGATGTATAAACTGCCCCAGGTTGCATGGGTGGACAGGGGCCCCAAGGCACCAGCAGTGCTGGGCTGCAACCATGGGATGATCTTTTTTTTTTTTTTTCTTTTTTATTCATGAGAGATACCGAGAGAGAGGCAGAGACACAGGCAGAGGGAGAAGCAGGCTCCATGCAGGGAGCCCGACGTGGGACTCGATCCCAGGGCTCTGGGATCACACCCTGGGCTGAAGGTGGCGCTAAACCCGCTGAGCCACCAGGGCTGCCCTGATGGGGTGATTCTTTTAAAAATATGAGTCAGGGGGCACCTGGGTGGCGGCTCAGTCGCCTTTGGCTCAGGTTGTGATCCCAAGATCCTAGGCTCAAGCCCCGCATCGGGCTCCAGATCAGCGGAGAGTCTGCTCCTCTCTCTCTCTCAATAAATGAGTAAATAAAACCTTAAAAGTGTTTAAGTCAGATCACGTCACTGTTCAGCTCAACCCCTTGGAGGCTCCCCATCATATTCACCGTAAAAGCCAAGTCTTTACAGTAGTAGCCAAAGGGGACCTGCAGGATTCTGTGCCCCCGGGACACTTGGGTGGCTCAGGGGTTGAGTGTCTGCCTTTGGCTCAGGGATGGAGTCCCATCGAGCTCCCTGCAGGGAGCCTGCTTCTACGTCTACTGTTTCACCACCACCACCACCCCAGACACATGCAAACACTAGAATTTACACTTCCTAAGAGCACGAATTTCACTTCACTGATGGATGCTGAGCACCTGGACAGGTGCCTGACAAACTAGTATTTGCCGAACGCATGAATGAAGGTGTCTAAGACCCGGTGTATTAGCAATCCATCGCTTTGTAACAAATTACCACAAACTTAGTGGCTCCAAACAACACGCATTTATCATCTCACGGCTTCTGCTCCTCGGGAATACAGGCCTGGCTTGACTGGGTCCTCTGCCTCAGGGTCTCACAGGTGCCAGCCAGGACTGGGGGGCTCCTTGGAAGGCTCCACTGGGGATGGATCCATCTCCAAGCTCACATGGTTGTTATCAGGGCTCATTTCCTGGTGGGCGGATGGTCTGAGGGTCTCAGCTCCTTGCTGGCATTTGGCAGGAGGTCACCTTCAGTTTCTTGCCACCTGGACCTCTTTATGGGGGGAACTCATGACCGGCAGCTTGCTTCATTAAGGCCAGCAAGGAACAGAGTCTGCTAGGAAGACAGAAATAACATTTTTTTTTTAAGATTTTTTTTTTTTTAATTCATGTGAGACACGGAGAGAGAGGCAGAGACACAGGCAGAGGGAGAAGTAGGCTCCATGCAGGGAGCCCGATGCGGGACTCGATCCCTGGACCCCGGGATCACGCCCTGAGCCCAAGGCAGATGCTCAGCCACTGAGCCACCCGGGCATCCCAGAAGTGACATCTCATCACTTTTGCTGTACTCTATTGGTGAGAAGAAAGTCCCAGGTCCCGCTCACACTCGAGGGGAGATCACATGAAGACAGGACCTCCAGGAGGAGAGGATCCCAGCAGGCCACTCAGGGGCTGCTCACACGAGACAGTTTCCTTGTCCGTGTTAAAGAGACAGTTGCGGGGGGCTCAAGGGGTTAAACATCCAACTCTTAGTCTGGCTCAGGTCATGATCTCGGGGTTGTGAGATGAAGCCCCACATTGGGCTCCGTGCTCATCAGAGTCAGCTGGACATTCTCTCTCTCTCCCTCTGCTTGCTGTTTCTCTTCATCTCTCTCTAAAACAAATGAATGAATGAATGAATGAATGAATGAATGAATGAATGAATCAATACATAAATATCTTAGAGAGAGACGCTTGTGGTATGGTCAAAGGAGCCCTGGGCTTGCAGCCCGCAGTCCGGGTACAAAGTCTGGCTTTGCCACTTGCCAGGTAAACCCCAGGAGGCAGTTTCATTCCAGGGTTCAGTTCCCTGTCTTCAGGGGGGCAGGGGGGGCCGCGGTACCTGTCTGAGAGGCTTGCACAGAGGGGAAAATGGGGCTGCAGATGGAAAGTGCTGGGGGCGCCGGGCTAGCAGAGCTCGTGAAGAGCTCCGGCTGGGAGGAGGGGTCCCAACACGCACACTTTTATTCCCAAGCCTTGGCTTTCTCGAGAGAACGATCCCGACAGTGAAGTCCTAAGAGATCAGGAGACGCTGTCCTCACCACCATCCCTCAAGGATCCCAGCAAAACGCGGCGGGGAACGGCAGCCGCAGCCACATGCAGGGTGGACCGATGTCCAACAAGCTGTGAACCGAAGGAAGAATCCTGAGCCTCGTGC